>NC_083350.1:11742500-14717500 GCF_030254825.1 Meriones unguiculatus
AACCCCTCAACACAGCCTCTCTGCCATATGGCACCTGGTAGTAGCTCAGATTTCAATGCCCCTACCCCCCCATTTCTCAAACTAAAAGGCAGACAACACTGACTCCTGCTTTGGGTGAAATTCGGTACCACCTTCTATTCCAGTGCATTTATTAATCCATTCATACTGCCCTTGAAACTCGGTCCATTTAACCTGGATTAAAGTGCTGTTTTCAAGATTTACCCACTAGACAAAAGTCCAAGTGCCTATTCACTGAGCACAGTGACTATTGATAAGTGTAGATAAGGAAAAACCACTATTCTCTTGGGTTTATATTTTTCTTTATTTACTAGTTAATAAGTTTACCTCTTATAAAACTAGCAAACAAAAGTTCTTTCAAGATGATTTACTGCTTGGAGAAAAGTGAGCATGACTCCAAGCAGGGTAGTCAGGGAAAGATACATTATAGATGGGAAACTTGAATTGTCACTTAAATGTCAGGGAGGCATGTACCATCTCAAAGCTTGGGTGAAGGATGCCTCAGATACAAGACTCCAAATGAAGAATGGGAGGTGGCCAAGAAATAGAGGCAACACCCAAGAGGCTGAAATTCTAAGAATGAGGGAGGGGTGGTGGGAGTTTAGAGTTCAGTAGATGAGGTGGTTCCCTAGCACCATGGCACTCAACGAGTGTTCTGATTTTTATTATGTCTATAGTAGAAATGGAACAGAGTGTCACAGTTTGGATTAGAGTGATGATGTAAACTCAAAACTAAATAAGCTTCTCTGCCTACAAAGTGGAGAACAGATTTAGATGATCAAGAGTGGTTGCAGAGTTATAATAAGGATTCACTAAAAAGATCCACAGAGACAGGGCTGCCTGGACTAGAGAATACATGAAGGTCTCCAGAAGAGACTGAGTCTGGGGTTTATTGAAGGGAGACAAAGGCAAGAAGACTTTCTGAGAAGCTGGTGATAAGAAAGGGGGAATATTCAATATACTACTGTGATTTGCTTGAGCATATGGGTTATACAGCAGTCTAAGAGCAAAGCAGGGAGACCAAAACAAACAAAACCTGTCTACACAACCTGTGTTAGACTTCCAAGCAGACGTGCTGAGATGGCAAGTGGACATGGGGATCAAGAAGCTAATGATAGAGTTGACTGTGAAAGGCAGACACATACAGAAGGTGTTTCATATCTACGAGACTAAATATCACCCACAGGGGAAGGCTAAGGAGAGAGGAGCCAAGTGACAACCAAGGAATCTCCCAATAATTAGATGTCTGGCAGAAAAGCGGGAATGTCATGGAAGGGAACTTGAGATGGAGTAAGCGAGGAGTAATCTAAGAAAGTTCAATGTTGTAGTAGCCCACACAGAAAGTATTTCCATACAGTGCGAGATTCCAGCTTTAAATTAAGAGGAAAGGAGTGACTGTGAACTCGCCAAGTGAGATGTCATCAGGTGAACTTGACAAGAGCCATTTCTGCGCTGTAATTGAGAACACACACCTGACTGATGGGGTTCAGGGAGGATAGGAGCAGAGAGATTGTGATAACAGAGCACCAGCCCTTCTGAGGAAGACTGCTATGAAAAAATAGACCCTGGAGAGGAGTGAGTGTCGAGTTAAACAGAGACAGCATTTGAAAGCAGACACTAATAAAGTGTACCATAGCCTGACAAGAATGGCCTGGAGGACAAGGAGATCTACGCTGTGGAGAATGCTGTAAGAGAAAAGCCCTGGCAAAGGATCCAAACCAAAGAACAGGCAAAGAGTTAATCTGATGAAGGAGCTGGGATACTTTCATCAAATGTGGGAGGGAGAGAGGCAGTGTGGGAACAAAGCTGGCGGGGTGTGTGTTTTTATGGTCTAGGAAATGAAACATTTCTCATCCCATCACATTTTTATGAAGTAAATAAAACCTTGTGGTTGACCCAGACAGAAAGAAGGGAGGCAGACAGTAAGAATTCAAAGAGAAAAACAAACATGAACTAGCTTTCTGTGCGTTAGAGTTACTTTAGGTGGGCCTGAATGCCCATGTGAGATTCGTGGCCACTAATTAAAGACAGGCTATGCAACCAGGTCATGGGGTTTTCTGTCTTGTCCAGCTGCCTCGGAGGATGAGATATGTGTGGGATATCTGGAGTGGCTGGTCCCTTCCAGGGAAAGCTGAAACTGCAAGCAATTTATTTCTAAATTATTATTTATTTAACATTGTTCACTTAGCCTCTAAGTTATAACAGATTGGTTTTGGATTCAGCTCTCTCTGTGTCCAAAATCCATGCTCATCCCCAGGAACAGACCATCGACCAAGAAGACAATGTGTGCAAATAAGATTTTGTTTTATCTGGAAGTCCCCAGAGAGGCTCCCAGAAAGTACAATCTTGTTCATTACATACATATTCTAGCATCATCTAACTAGAAGGTCAAACCCTAAGAATGCTGTCACAACCCCAGGCAACAGCTGGTATACATCTGGACAAGCCAAAGGCAATAATGGCATTTTATAAAGATCATGTTTTGTTTGGTTTTCTCAGTTGAAGGAACAAAAAAGTATTTAAACTATTTCATAAGGTATTCCATTCAAATTACTATGTTTTTAATTTGCTTCCTCAAACTGAGAACATTATTCTCAGTTATAGATCAGTGAACCACTAAAATCCCTAGGGGAGCTTAAAGATGAGGGATAGTAGACATTCCGATGTCCAGAGATAAAGATAGAGTCAGCTTAAAGATAGTCATGGTGATTAATTGTGTCTCTTCTTTATACAGCCCAGTTGTTTCCAGTGCTTTGAGTAGCATCTTCAGCAAGTGGGACCTGCCAGTGTTCACACTGCCCTTCAACATCACCTTAACACTGTACCTGGCAGCTACAGGCCACTACAACCTCTTCTTCCCCACAACGCTTGTCAAGCCTGTGTCTTCAGCTCCCAATATCACCTGGACAGAGATTGAAATGCCTTTGGTAAGTTGCCTAAAGGCAATAAGTCAAGAACCCTGGACTCTACTCAATAAATTAGCCAGGTTCTATCCTTCAACAGAAACCAGATGAGGCTGGTCATAGCAGTGCACACTTTAATTCTGGCATTCAAAGGAGGCAGATGCAGGTGGATCTCTATGAGTTCAAGGTCAGCCTGGTCGACATAGGGATCTCCAGGCCAGCTGGAGCTACATAATGAAAACCTGTCTCAATTTAAGAAAAAAATTAAAAGGAAAAGAAAAAGAGACCATATGATAACCTCAGCATTGACTAGAAAGGCTTGAAGCCACATCCATGCATTCAATAAATCTCTACTGGACCTCTATCACATTCTAGAAACTTTCAGACACCAAGAGTATGCCTGAAAGAAGCCAATCGTGAAACCTACATTCTACACAAGAGACAATGCACAATGAGCAGGAAGTGTGAAGTTGCCTATGCAAGGTAGCTGCAGTTGAATGAAAAGCATTAAATGAGACAGATAATTTCATCAGGCAGTAAAAGACTAACACATACTTCAAAATCATATTGAATTAGGTATTATCTATAGAAGACAGGGTAGATTTTTTTTCACATACTCTCTGTATCAAGCAAAGGGAATTTTACTCCTTGGAAACTTTAGTCAACATCTGGAAATATTTTTTATTGTCAAGCATGACCAGCAGTGAGGATATGGCTCAGTTGGTGGGGTGCATGCGACACTCTGGGTTCAATCTCCAGCACCATGTAAACCAAGTTTAGAGACACGTGACTATAATCTGACACATGAAGGATAGAAACAATATGATCAGATCATCCTCACCTACATGCCAACTTTGAGGCCAGCCTGGGATACGGGTCTAAAAACATAGGAGGAAGATAGAAACAGAGGAAAGGAGGGGATAAAGAGGAAGAGAGAGCTTGAGAATAAGTGCTAGCCCAGTGAGATGGCTTAGCAGGTAAAAATGTTTGCCAGGCATGTCTGACGATCTAAGTTCAACCCTCAGAACGCATACTGGTAGGAAATAACCAACACCCAAGATTTTCCTCTGTCCTCCACACTTGTGCTGTGGCACAAACATGTCCACACTCATAAACACACCTATCATGCACACATGCACACACACACATACATGCATGCATCCAAACACGTGAGATATCAGAGAATGCTACTAGTGTCTACTGAGTAGAATCCAGGGACTCTGCTAAGTATCCTACAAATTATATAATTGGGATGCCAATAGAGCCAGAATTGAGGACCTCTGCTTATAACCTACCTACAAATATGCATGTTCATTTACTCTCCTGACCTCTAGACATTAAGAATAGAGAAGCAGAATAAAAATCTACCATAAGATTCTAAAAGGATATATAATATAAAATCTTAGGCTTGTTTAAAAATGTAGAAATAGCTACCAGCTGGTACTTTAGCATCATGTATAAAACTTTAGTGTTGTATGAACACAACTGCTTATGTATCACACTATCCTACACCATAAATACATTAACAACTCATTTCACCTTGTAGCTACTACCATTACTCCCAATTTACAAATGAGAAAACTAAGGAGCAGAAGCAGTTGTCCAAGGACAACCTGCAGCTAGCACTTAACACCAGGCAGGTGTTGCAAAATCCTAACTTTGAACCACCATCTTACACTCCCACGCAGGATGTGTGCCTCAGCTTGGAGCAATCATAGCATGCTGAAACTTACTGCTTTTCAAAAGAGTCTACCGATCGCCAGGTCCCTTTAATCACAGGAGTGCTCTTCACAGTCCTTGGCAATCCCTTTATATTTACCCCCACACTTGTAGCTCTGCTTCCTAGAGTACCTAGGATTTGCCTCTGTCATAGTCTTTGCAGTGTTTGAAAACAACCCAAGTCCTCAGGTATAAATAGGTTTGGCGTATGGGTCCACACTGCCCACCACAGCTTCTGTGTGTACCTGAGCTTTAGTGTGGCTTTCTCTGCTCCAGTACCCCAGGGTCTTTCAGGGACAGCTACACTCTAAACCTGAGCCCACTCAAAAAGATGTACTTGCTCCTGCTTCCTGTGTATCAAATGCTGGATCAAATAGTGAGAGATTGTTGAAGTCATTGGGATTTCGAGTTCATAAACCCTGAGATGGTTGATAAGCCTTCCTCAGTGGTATTGCATTTTTTTCATACATAATTTTCCAGAGAGAAAGTACCTCCTCTTTCTTTTTAAGTTTTGTCTTGCTAAGTTCAGAGTGGGTTTAGAAGCAGGGTTAAGAACTAAACCCAAGAAGTTGGAAAAAAAATAAAAACCCTGCCTTTACAGAAAGGCCTGGCTCCAGAAGCAAAACGGAACAGGAAGAAAAGCCAAACCTCATTGTCAAAGATCAGCCAGGCAGAAGGGACATAACCCTGTCCACTGTCAACCCCAGGCACATTGTGGCACGACCTAAGAGAGGATCACCAAGGACTCAGCGTACATGCAAGGGCAGATGCCTCAGTGCTGTGGTGGTCAGTGTGATATGGATCTCAGAGAAAAGATGGCTTATGGCACACACACACACACAAAAAAAAAAAAAAAAAAATGGTTGACCACAAATCCAGGTACCTTGAAGTCCAAGCGCACCCTCTCACCTGCCCAAAAATCCATTAATCTTGATAACCAGCAAATTCTCTCCCCTACTCCATCCAAATCTGAATCTGGTAGAATCAATTCCGTTTTGCTTTTACTCTCAAAGAACTGGGAGGATGCGCTTCCAATTTGTGCAAGCAGCCTGTAGGTAGCTGAGAATTACAAGAGGGAGGCAGTCTGTAAATTTCCACTGTCCACTCGAATGCCCTTTCCCTCAGGCATCCGCTGTAGCCTAGGGGGCAGCACGGAGCAGTAGCAAAGCACAGTTCCCAGGCTAAAATACGGATTCCCTGCAGGTGGAAGAGCGTTGTTCTAAACAGAGGCTCTGTGTTCCCAAATTCCTCTCGTTCTTAACTGCTTAGGCTTACAAGCTGTGTTTCCAGGTGGAAAGATGGACGTTGGACTGAGCATTCCATGTTCCTCAGAGGCTGACATGTGATTAAACATCTGCTGAGACTTCCTGCCCACATCTTCTGGGTCCCTAACAATAAGACTGGGTCCCGGGCCCCACCACCACCATCCCTTCAGCTATTAAAAGCCACGGACTGGGAAACAAGAGATTCCAACACTTGAAAGTTCTCTGGGAGTCAAACACTACTCCCTAAAGAAATCAGATGTGCTCTAAATCCAATTCATTGATAATCACAAAGGTCTGAAAAGGACAAGGCAGTGCCCTCCTGACATCTGAAGTGCGTGATCTATGAATCTAGTAGACACCAGCCTGTTGCATGTGATATTCGCTTGCAGGGAAGCACGCTGTCCTCACCAAATGCCCTGTGGAGAAGCCAGGCTGGATTGTTGTTTAAAGCTCCCAGGGGTTCCAACGAACATAGCTATTACACCTGTGTTTATGCTCACCCTCAAAGAGTTCTTGTCTCCTAGAGTCACATAACCCACTAATACAGAAAAGAACAATAGAATATTTTTTCCAAATTGCAAATTTTATTTATTTTTCTTTTCTTTCTTTTCCATTTTTTCCCCTCACATACTATATCCTGATTATGGTTTCTCCTCCCTCTCTTCCTCCCAGTTCCTCCCCACCTCCCTTCCCACCCAGATCCATTCCCTGTCTCTCATTAGAAAACAAACAGCCTTTGGGGGAAGGGAGAGGGTAATAATAAATAGGATAAAACAAAAGATAAAACATAAGATAAAACAAAAACTAACACATCAGAATGGGACAAAACAAAGAAGGAAAGAAGCCCAAGAGAAGGCACAAGAATCAGAGGCCTGCTTATACACACACTCGGGATTCCCCCAAGAAACACTAAGCAGAAGCCATGCTGTGCATTCAGAGGACCCGGCGCAGACCCTACACCCACCCCAAGCGTGTTGCCTCAGTTTCTGCCCTGCTCATGTCGATTTAGAGGGCCTTGTTCTCCTGGCATCCTCCATCCCCTCCGGCTCTTACACTCTTTCTGCCTCCTCTTCTGCAGGGTTCCCTGAGCTATCCGGGGTGGAGGAATTTGATGGAGACATCCCATTTAGGGCTTACTATCCCAAGGACTCTCACTCTCTGAATAATGTCTGGTGTGGGTCTCTGTATTTGTTCCCAATTGCTGCAGGAGGAAGATGATGGCTGAGCAAGGCACTGATCTATAAATACAGCAGAATGTCATTGGGATGTGTTCGATTGCTACACTTTTTGGTTTTTTAGAACAGTAGAATTTGGTTTTACCTTAGTTCCAGGGATATCAAGTATCAGGATCCTGTCACCAGGCAGTGTCAGGTACGGTTCCATCTCATGGAGTGGGCCATAAGTCCAATCAGATATTGGCTGGCTACTCCCACCAGGTTTTTGACACCATTGCCCTAAAAAATCTTGCAGACACGACACCATTGTAGATCAGAGGGTTTGTGGCTGGGTTGGTGTTTACGTTTCTCTTTTAGTCGTGTGCAGAGTACCTTCCTGTACCAGAAACACTAGGACATAAGGGTAATGGTTCTGTGTAAGCACCAGCTCCACTTCCCCATGTTGAATGGTTTGTTGTCTTCAGCAATCAGGGCCTTATCAACAGTTCGTGGAGAGCAACCTGTGGTCTGGGCAGCAGCCTGGGTTGTTTGGGGATTCCCATGGGACTCCTTTGACCAACAGTTCAATTAGATATAACCCAATCCCAGTACTGAAAGCTTCATTTGGTGACAAGAAATGGCCAGTTGGGGCTCCATCTCCCCCGTATTGGACGATTTCATTTATATCACTTTTACATATGTATTTTAGAAAGCTTCTACTATATTAGGACCCCTCTAATGGCCCTTAATTTTAGCTGTCTCTCCCACTATTCTCTCGCTCTTCCTTCCTCCTCTCAACTTGATCCTCAAATTCCATCATCCCCATCCATCCATAATTACCTATTATTATCACCCTTTTCTATGGAGACCTATATGTTCCCCCAGACCTTTACTCTATACCTAACCTCTGTGGTTCTACAGATTGTAGCTTGGTTATTGACTTAACAGCTAATATCTACATATACATGAATACATACCATACAAACACTCTTAACTGCTGAGCCATCTATCCAGCACCATAGGACTATAGAATTTTCTCTAACATAATAGTTTTATTATTTGGGAATGTCACATTATGTGCCCCATCACACTCACTTCCCAGTTTTCCCAGGTCTGTCCCCTGTGACCTCACCACCCCCAAGAAGAAGAAACACCCGTCCAATTTGTGCTGCACAATTTAGATTACAAAATTTCAAAGCTGGAAGGTCATTAGCTAGGCAAGCTTCCTCGATGAGGACAAGTCAATGGTGTTTTGACGCAAAGACAGGAATGGTAGCAAAGACTTAGTCAGTTTCAGAGGCTCCACACTAATGGCCATCTACAAATCATCCATTAAAACAGCCTAGAATATTTACAATATTCCTAGAACATTCCTAGGATTTTCAGAAATCTATAAGAAATACCTTGGTGCCTTATACCCCAATGGCAATCTAGGAAGGGGGTGTATTCTGGCCCTCTCAAAGTTTCTCCTCTCCCCGGAAATGCTCAAGTCCAGTGCTGTGTTAGGGGCTCTGCCTGACTGCATGATGGATGCTGGATGCCTGGTAGGTGGTGGAGTGAGGAACTATTTGTTCCAGCTTGTTGCCATCCCACCCCCCTGTACTCTCTCGCGCTGGAGGGCACAGTCATCCCGCTGTTCCCCTTCATTACCCACTGGCCTGGTCTTGGCCCTGATGCCTGGATTTTGAATTATCTGTCCACATTCCAGTGACCTGCATTCTGTTGACTTTGCAGCTGTTACAAACCATCCCTGTTGGGGTCGGCCAGGTCTACGGCTGCGACAATCCTTGGACAGGTGGCTTGATCTTGGTGGCTCTGTTTATCTCCTCACCACTCATCTGCTTACACGCAGCCATAGGGTCAATTGTGGGGCTGCTAGCAGGTAAGAAAGATTCCCAGCTCTGTAGGAGAATCTTTAGAATTATTTTCCTTATCCCGTTTCTCCTCAGCACACAGAAACCATCCCAGATTTGTCTTCAGTAGAGTTTTAAACACTGTCATGGGGATAAAAACTATTTTTCCCTTCCTTGAGCCTCCTCCAAAGAGAGCAGATTGAAGAAACAGAACATGTGGAGAAATGCAAGGACCCTTAGTATGGAGCCCAGAAGTTGGAGGAGGGGAGCAGTTACGGCCCAAGCTAGGGTACATGTGGTCCAGCACTTGGAAGTTTTAAGCAAGCTAAAAGGAAAGGTCTCCTAAAATCGGATTGGCATTTCTCGAGTATAATTTCATATTCCTACACATATGTATATGTATGTACACACATTTATATATAGATATGCTTTTTCCCACAATAGAATCAGAAAATAGGGTAGGGGACCCTGGGAGTAAAAGACTATTTTAGAATTATTCTAATGTTTTGCAAAGACTTTTGGAAACAGAACTTTCCAAAAAAATGTAATTGGAAATAATTTTAAATTCATCAAAACCTCATAACAATAATGCAAGAGGCAGTAATTCCCTACCCGTGTCTACCTACGGTTCACACCTGCCCTGGGGCTCAGACACTCCTCTCTCCATATCCATTTATGTTTGTCTAGACTTCTTTTTTCTCAATCCTTTGAAACAGTATTGAAATGGAAAATGATGCAACTTCTTGCACTGAAGAAGGGTTCTGATGTCTTTTCCAAGGCTGCCCCTTATCCCAGACATCATCACATACACATACCACCATGTGACTCCAAGAATTACTGTTTGATTTCCTATGGTCACATGCTATTTACAGAGGCACCTCTGATAAGCAGAGGTGGAGGTATATGGTGAAGGACAGGACAGAACCTACACTGAGGCCTTTCCTCTGTGGTCCAAAATTACCCAAACATACCATCCCTTCTTTGATAGCACTGACTGTGGCCACGCCCTTTGAGACAATCTATATGGGCCTTTGGAGCTACAACTGTGTCCTCTCCTGTATCGCCATCGGAGGCATGTTCTACGCACTCACCTGGCAGACACACGTGCTGGCCCTTGTCTGTGGTAAGTTTTTAAGAAAGTGACTGCCAAGCCCCTCTAGCTGGCCTTCTTTTAGTCATATGTCTGTTCGAATTTGTTACTAAAATTGGTGGAGACAGGATGAGAATGAACTATATAAAGTCATGCTGAAAGTGGAGAGAAGATAAAAGGTGTGTAAGCTTTAGCCTCTGGCCTCAGGGAATACATAGCCACGGAGGGATAACTGACAGGGAAATAACATCGTCAGGTAAAGGCTGTGTCAGACACCACAGCTGCAGAAAAGCCAGTTCTGTGCATCGGCTGAAAAAGTCAGACTCTGGGATGCTGACTCAACTGTTCTTGTTCCTCCACAGCCCTGTTCTGTGCATACCTGGGAGCGGCCCTCTCCAATATGATGGCAGTGGTAAGTTGGGACTCTCTGATCCAAAGTGGGTGGCAAGTTTTACCCAGGAGTCATCCAAATAAGAATTTTGAACATTTAGTTCTAGGGTGTGTGTGTTTGTGTGTTTGTGTGTGTGTGTGTGTGTGTGTGTGTGTGTGTGTGTGTGTGTGTGTGTGTGTGTGTTGAAAGACAGCAGTAGAGAACAGGATGGACAGATGGCACTCTAGACCTGGGAGTAAGGACCATTCAGGCCCAGCGTTAAAAGATTTTGAGTGTACCCAAAGAGAGCAACAAGTCAACTTCCTTGACTGGCTACTCTCTGACACTCTGGGTTCAGGAATACTAACTACCTTCACCTGGCAGAAGGCAGGGCTCCCCACCCTCAGTTCCTATCATATCCTTCTCCCCGGGCTTCTGGCCCAACACAAGATCCTGGAAACATTCTTCTATCTCTTGGTTCAATTTGCAGGTTGGCGTGCCTCCAGGCACCTGGGCTTTCTGCCTCTCCACCCTCACCTTCCTTCTCCTCACAAGCAACAACCCTGGCATCTACAAGCTCCCGCTGAGCAAAGTCACCTACCCAGAGGCCAACCGCATCTACTTCCTGACAATGAAAGGCGGTGAAGAAGAGAAGTCCCCCAATGGTGACTACTAGCCCGGCTCTGAGCAGAAATGCTTTTCTTACCTCCATCCCTGTGGTCTCAACTCTGGACTAATCAACTCATCGCGTACTTTCTTTGCCTCTCCTTGCACTTGTATCGAATCAAGCCCGCCTGTTCCTCCCTAACCCTGAGCTGATTCCATCCCTCTGCCCAGACCTTTATAACTACCCATTGTGCAGCATTAAAGGAAGCTGGTATGCCCTTGCTGAAACTGGAAGTGAGGAGTCTGATTTACATGTTGTTGGCACAAAACAAAAACGTTACTCAGTCTTTTAAGAAGAGCGCTAGAAAATTATAGTAGTGCGTCTAAAGAATAGATGCTATGAAATTGACCTTGCTGAGTGGGTCCTAGGCAGACAGAGAGTAGAGACAAGTGAGGACATGAGGTAAAGTCACCCCGGTTTAGAGCAAGGGGATGGTGGGTTCAAAGAGCTTTCCACAGAAGAGGGCTTTTGTGGTGATTTAAAAAGCCAAACGTGGAAAACTGGAGCACTGAAAACATTATTAAGAAGTCTTGAACTTTTGAGCGTTCCCTTCCACTGGCAGTTAAACTGCTTTTTCCAGCACTCAGTATAAAAGCCATTTTCTCCATTATGTTAAAAAAAAAAAAAACCTAATAGCTAATCATAACATGCTCCGTCTCTTCAGTGTTCCTCTCCCAATCTCAGACACTAAAGCCTTCATAGCCCTTCCCTCTTCCCCTCCACAATGTCCACTTCTAAAATACTGGCAGTTTCCTAGCCCAGGTGTTTGGGAGTGCACCATTTTTAATCCCATGCCTCTTCCTTTGCAAGAAACCATACCCGACCCCACCGCATGCCTTGTGCTTGCGCTTGTCTGTTCACCACTAACACCGAACACTGACTCTTTGCTCTCTTTTTCCATCATCCTGTCTTGCGAACATTATGCTCATCCATGTGCTACTTCTTTAGAACTCTTCCTTGAGGATCTTCTTCAAATTAGACCTGAAAGAACACTGGTGCTATGCTTTCCAACTCTTCACATGGCCACCAAGTCTTGGCCCCAGCAAGTGAATGGTGTTCTATCTGGTCATGGAGTCCTCAGTTGGCCATAAATGTTTCCTGTCTCTATTACAAATGAGAAACGTGATTCTTTTTTGTTTTATAAGTAACCTTCCATTCTAGAGGTTTGCTTTGTTTATAAAGTTGAGCCTAACGCCCATTCTCATCTATCTGCTTTTTAACACCTAAATGCAAGCTTTTCTTGCACTCAGAGATTTTGCTCGTCATTGGTGTGATCCTCACTTTTCTTCCCTCCTTCTTCCTCTGAGTCTGGAGCTTCTCTCCACCCCGTTAGGCTTCTGTGACCTGTGCTCCAAGTTGCTTGTCTTCCCCTTTACGGTTTTCATCATTTATTGTTTTACTTTTCTTTGAGGTATTTCTTCCCATTCAACTACCAGCCGTGGGTTCTTTCCTGCAACTCAGTAGCTGCACTGGACTGGGGGTTCAGAAACCATAGTTTGGGCTCTATGAAACCTTTGGGGTAGGCGCTGCAATGGAATCACCCATATCTTCCATGTTGGTTTCTTTTTGACTTTGAAAGCTACGTGACCCCCACTTCAACTCATGCCCCCATTCCATCCCGTCTGGCATCTCATGTTGGTGGCTACATAGTACCTGCCAATGCTCAGAGCCTGAGAAGTCTGCCTTTGGCCTGACCATATTTGTTCATTCACCCAGAAGATTCTTTTGTATGGAACTGTTAATATGTTACTCAGCCCCAGCTTGACAGTAAACCAGGAGAGAATCAGAGCTGACCCTGCCTTCAAGGAATTTATTTTATGGGGATTTGCCTGGACAGCTGAGTAGCCCTGCCTCAGAAAAGGATGCTGGACAGACAGCCTGAGAGTGCATTGAAGTTTACCAGTTTTCAGATTGAGGCAGTTACCTGGTTGGGTTGTTCTTCTGTTTAGGAATTGTCTCAGAAATTATTTTAAGGAATCCAGGGAAATTTCCCTGCCTATTCTCCTTCTATCCCCTGCGTTTCCCGTAGCTGCTATCCAAGCATCCCCAGCCATCCCTTTGATTTAAGGTTTGAAACCTATTAAAATATAAACAGCCCTGGGTTGGTAATGGCATAAGCATGATGGGTCACTCGCATCATAGGTGGCAGGCATCATTTCTGAGAATAGGTTTGATCATGATAGGAGGAGAGTACTAAGAAACACAAGCAGCATGTCCTGAACCTATCTGTGATGCGAGAGGGCAGCTGAGATGAAGCCAAGCAGGGGAAATGAGATGAAGCATTCTTATCCTATTGGAAATGATGATGTATGCCTTAGGAAGAAAAATGGATGGAGCCTTAGCTGTCGGCAGTGGGTGGCTCAGAAGCAACGCACATAGATGACAGACAGCTGAACTGAGTCAGTGAAGAGAGTCTCTTTGTTACAACTGTTTGAGCAATGGTGTAGACTCAGTTTCCCACCCAGTCATCGCAGAAGTAACTGGAGACCTGTCAGGACTCTGTGTAATGAGCAGAGGGCTAGACCAGGTGACCCCTGCAGCATCCCTCACCATGGTTACCTGAGAGAGAGCATCACTAACTTGAGTTTTCCTTTAACCTGCCCTGCCCCATACCTCTTTGCTTTGAAGTTCTTCCTGTGGTCAGCCCTCTATGATCCAGCCATCACCTGGTCTTCTCAAACTGCATTTCTGACTTCATCCCCCATATGCCAGTATGCTTGCTATATGACCCTAAGCCTTTGGTCCCTCAGATCTCAAATGTTGTGACAGATTTGAGACATTCTCATCTAAAACAGGTGGGAGTGACAGTTTTGCAACAGCCAGGATTTCCACCCCATAAACCACACACAGTCCTATTTGGAAACTTTCTTAAAAGCATCCACATTTGTGTGTGTGTGTGTGTGTGTGTGTGTGTGTGTTACTTTTTTTTTCCTTGCCTCTAAATACACCATGGATAGAGAAATCCATGGGGAACCCTTCTGCCTAGAGTGGAACTAGAAATTCTGGAACCTCTAGGAGTGAGATGGGAAGGAGAACATCAAGTCCCCTTGAACCAACTCTTTATGAACTATGACTCAGTTCCTATGACTCACCTTCCCTTACAGTCAGGAGGGAAGGTGGGGGCTGACACAAAATGAGGCAAAGGAGACACTCTTTGGAGCACACATAGCTTGAACTTAAATTTACTCCACAAGGAGTATGGCCCTAGTACTAATTTCAGCATCCTTCTTCTTCAAATATGGAAATGTAGAGTTGAAGAAAGCCAGAGCACTCTGAAGAAAATTTCATTCTGAAATGAGTTCTAATTAAGCCTACAAGGTCTAAAGAGACTATAGGGTTCCAAGTGCCCTTGATAGTGTGCCCCAGTGTTTGCTGGGACCTGATAGGCACAAGATTCCATTGTGTCCTTTTGCTTTCTACAACAGTTGGCAGCCTCACCCTAAATATGCCATATGCATAACATGTGTGGCTGAGAGATGCTCTGCTAGGCCATGGTTCTTGGTTGGCTCATGAGCCAGCCAGTGTGAGCTTCCTGGGTGGCTTCTTAATGGGTGACTATTTCTTCTCTTTCCTTCTTGGTGGCATCCCCATGCTATATCTCAGCTAACCAAGGTGAAGGCTCAAAAAGCAGGACTGAGCTAGCTGTGAAAAGTTCAGGAGCGCTAGAAGAAGCTTGAGCAAGAGTGCAAAGAGCAGCCATCTATGATGGAGCTGAGAGACTACATGGCAAGGGGAAAAGAAAAGAGGAGGCTTAGCAGCCTGTCATGGACCCTGAAAGGGCCTAAGCACAGAATCGGTCAGCTCTCTACCAGCTCCCAACCTGCCCCTGGAATGTGGGGGCACCTAAGTTCCTCCTACCCCTCTTGTTTGCTTTTCATCCTCCTACATCAAGATCCTTCTTTGGGAGTCCCAAACACCTGGTGTAGGAAGGGACCCTTTGACGTCAGCAGGAGAGTTTGTCTACTCAAGTGGAGCTAATGTCCTTAGTGTGAGGTATCTTTCTGATTCTGGGTAGGATGCCACCTTTCACCCCTAAGTGTATCCTGGGAGCAGTATGTGAGTGTGGGGTTGATGACCCATCATACTCTTGAAGCCAAACAAAACATGTTTGGCTCCCTCCCCCACAAGCCAGCCTACCAGACCCAAGGCTTCATGGGACTTTCAAGAGCCAGCCTCCTTAATATATAGACCTCAGGGTGTATTTTGGCCTCAACAGTTAGGTCATGCCCTTCTTAATCTGAGAGGACCCTGGTGAGCCTGAAGACCCTGATCAACAAGAGTTAGGGGGAGAGGTCTGAAATTTTCCATAGAAAGCCCACTTTTGGTATTAGGCTGTGCAAAAATTTCCATTGAGACACTGATGGCAAGCACTATTCCCCAGCCTGTGTCCTGCCTGTTGGGGAATTAAGTGCGTTTATTGAGGTTGGAAGGCAAATTGGCCCCCCAAGGAGACAACACTTAGGTAATTGCTTAAAGACAAATACTGGAGCTAGAATTCTAAGAAGGGTAATGCCTGAGAGACAACAAGGAAGCAACTAGACAAGTGTCAGGGCTGCTCTTTAAGGGAAGCTGCCTGATTCAGCTGTGGGGAGACTATGGCAGCTAGCGTACATCTTCCCCAGGCTGCTTAGGAAGTGTCTTTCTTTAGTCAAGAAGGCCAGAGAGCAGGAGGGCTGCAGGAGGCTTCTGTCTTTCTTCTTTGTCCACTGGCAGACCTGTGCCAGGTATGGATTCAGGGGTGAAAATTAGTGCATTACAGACAGTTGTCAAAAGGAAGGGCTGGAAGACGCAGGGCAGTGAGGAGGTTCGGGTGTAGGAGACACCACAGTGCCAGGAGCTGAGGACCAAGGACATTGGCAAGACTTCTCAAGTCTGGTGATCTAGATCTCTCCAGCCCTATCTGGGACTCCGAAGAAGCCCAGGTAAGAGACGCTGGGGCACAAGTGAGCCAGGTAGATGCCAACCTACGGGAGCATCTGGCTTCTCAAAAGGAAGCTCTGCTTTCCTCCATCCAACTGTATCTGGGGAAGGCAGTCATGGGATGGGAAACCTATTAAGAATTCTGGCAAAAAAAAAAAATCTAGACCTTGGATACGTAAAGCTGAAAAGACTCTTAAATATTTACGGTTCAAACTTCTTGTTGTATAGCTTAAGAAAGCACAGCCAGTCTAGAGACTTATCCAAGTGATAAGAGAATGTGGGCCAGAGTTCAGTTGTGCAAACCGGCAGCCTGAGCTGGCCTGACTTATTGCCTTGGGATAGAACCAGGGAAACAAGTCAGCCTGCAGATCCCTGTCCCCGTCTCCTGACCACTGTGTGAGCAGTGTGCTCTTGTCACCCTTTCCCCAGGTCTTCAGCCCGTGTAGCTCTGACATCACAGAGTCCCAAAGGAGGCACTCTGTAGAAGTGAGTCTCTGGGATGAAACTTCTGCCTAATGAGGTGGAGTCGAAGAGCTCTCCCCAGGGAACCTCCAGCAAGTCCCCACCTGCTCTTTCCAGAGCCCAGTTACCTGCCCCAGGTTTGGCCCATCTCTGTCCCGTGCCCTTTGGTAGACGCGCCAGTAGAACTGGGTCGTCCTAGTCCAGGGGTGTCTACACATCCCAACTCCTCAACAACTTGTCTTCTTGGTGCCCTCATATAAGCCGATTTCAACAGCATATATTTACTTCATATAGCTGCAGAGTGCGAGTATTTTATGTGACCTACTATACCGGGCATTATTCTAGAATATTAAAGCTGTATGATTAGAACATAGACAGCCTTACAAAATATGCGATCTGTCCCAAGACCAAAGAATAGAGGTAAAAGTATTAATCAGACAAGAATCGAGACAAAAGTGTGTGTGTGCATGCAGATGCGCATATGTGGATGTGGAAAGCTAAAGTTGACATTTTGTGGCAATTATTCTGTATTTATTGAGTCAGGGTCTCTCGCTGAATCCAAAAATCATCCGTTTCAGCCAGCTTGCCCTGATCCCCTGTTTCTGCTTTGTAACTTGGTTACAGTTAAAGACACTAGGAGGATACAATAGGTCATGTTCAGAAAACTTCCAGTGTCCTTTTATCCTGTAGGGGGGTTAGAAAATGGACTGGGTCTCCCCACTTAATGTGATGAGGTGATCATGAAAATATGCTTGAGGCAATACTTGTACCTGGTCTTAGCAGCAGCCTTGATTGTCTTTCTTAGCAATATTAACACAGTGATGAGGTCGTGAGCCTCTGGATCTGTTATGAGAAGGAGCCTGCCATGAATGTTAGATAAGCCCTTTTGACTGTTCCAGAAGATTGAGGATACTGGGTTGCATACAAATACTACTTAACTTTGACAGCCTCACTCATTACCTAAGGAATATTGAACATGAAAGTCATGCCAGACTGTGGGGACCACGGGAACACAGAGCAAACACTGTGTTCTTTGGTTGCTGGTACCTCTGGGGCCCTTTCGCTCTGAGGAGTGTTCCATCCACCCAGTTAAGGTATGCACAAGAGCTAGTAGATATTTTAGTCCCTTGCATGAGGAAGGATGTCTGTGAAATCTGTTTGACAGTCTACCAGCATAATCCCCCTACTCTGGACAGGCTATAAAAGGAGGTGGAGTCTGACGGCTCCTCTGGGATTTTCTTGACAAGTGGGACAGACTTTGGAAATAGACTATGTGAAGAATGCCTGTGTCTGTGAAGGAGACCCAATTAGAACATGGAGAGCTTTTAGCCCTCAAATATGATGAAGATTGTTAAGTCATAGGAGGACTGAGGGAGCAACAGCTTATTCTCTAGATCTGTCACCATCCCTCTGGAGTGGCTGTAAAGCCCTTATTTAAAGCCTGCTGAGTTCCTTGAGGTGACATGTTGAAAGGGAGGAGAGAGATACTGAGACCTAAGGCAGGCTTCAGTGGAGGCTGAGCTTCCGGTTTGGCTTTTTGTTCAGCTCAGCTTTGAACCAGAAAAGCAGCAATGTGGTCTTTTGGTAGACCTTGCAAGGTAGTATACATAACGGCCATCTGCACTGGAGGCCAGATAGCTGCTAGTAGGCCCAAAACTTCAGGGGCATGTTTAATCGAGCATTATTAGCCATGAGGATGTCTCTTTCTTTCTGGGTGGCTGCATGGATGTGGGTTCCACGGAAGGGCAGGTCAAATCTGTATCAATATTCCTTTGGATTTCTGACTCCAAATGCTGTTGGGGTCTGTAAGAACTCTGTAGCAAGAGTGGCTGTTAGTGGGCACCCAGGAACGGAGGAATTCCAGACTTTAGAAGGAACTAGTCGGGTGGTGTGGAAGTCTCCCGTAGCGACTGCAGGGAAGCCCTGCAAGGCTCCAGATGACTCTGGACCACTATGGGATGGGGACTTGTGCTAGGTAATACTTGTCATAGACTATTTAGGATCTCAGAAACTTAGAAGAGCCTGAAGTGTAGGCATGATAGCTTTATCAGGGGAAGGAACGGGGTAGCTAGGTAGGACCATAAGGAAGAAGTGAATGGTATTTGTTTATCATACAGGTTAAAGAGGATGTAACCAGGCTGGTTGGGGTTTGCCATCAGTACCAGTAAGTCGGAAGAAAGACTGGAAAATCAAACAGGAAAAGATGATCAGGGCTGAAAAGCTAGCCCCAGAATCAGAGAGGAATGTGATTTTTCTCCCTGCTGCATACAGGGTTATTCCAAGGACCATCCACAGACCAAAAGAACTCAGGGGCTTGGGCAGCCTCACAGCTATATATTCCTTAACAGGAAGGTGGGTCTCCTTCCTTTTGGACTCCTCAGAGTCAATGAACAGGGTCAGGGGCATTTGTCCTTCTTCAGGTTGGGTCCCGCCCTAGGAAAAGAGAGATAATCTTGCTTTCAACAGGCCTCTCTCCTTTTCGGACTGGCCAAGACCTTGAGTAAGGCCTGTAGCTTGGTAGCCTTAGGCACTCTCGGGTGAAATGTCCAGCTAGCCACAACAAGAGCCAAGAGTCTTTTGACCTGAGACTACATTAGTCTCCTTAGACTAGGCCAGGTAGCTAATAGCCGGAGCCCTGAGATTCCCTGAGACGGGCAGGGAGGAAGCTGTTCCCACTGTTGCCATTAGTGGCCTGCCTCTTATCCCGTTCTTCAAGTTTGACCTTTTTATTGGCCAAATGTCTCCTCCCAATTATTAAAGAACTTAAAGGCCATATATGTCTAATAAAGAGAGGATAAATTCTACAGCCCCTGGTCTAGTTTTAAGCTTTTAACTCACACTTGGAGAATCTTGGCTTATAAAACTCCAGCCAGGATAGCTTGGCCCTCTGGACTCTCAGGATTTAGGTTAGTTTACTTTCACACAAGTTGCAATTATTCTAGACTGAAGAGAGCAGGGTGCTCTGTTTCCCATAGCTTGTAGTTAACAGTTATAGTCATGGACTTTTCTAGGATGGCTGGATGGTTCAGTGGGTAAGAGCACTTGCTGTACAACCATGAGGATCTGAGTTCAGAGGCCCAGAACCTATGTAAAAAGCCAGTACTGTTGTACATGCAAAGCACCCCAGTTTTTGATGGGAGGCAGGAACATAAATAGGGCTTGCTAGCCAGCCAACCTGCCCTTCACACACGCACAATGATGAGTTCCAGGTTCATAGACAGGCCCTGTTTCAAGGGAATAAGGCAGACAGTGGGACAAAGATGGTCTCCTCTGGCTTCCACACACCCACAGAGGCACAGGCACATACCCATGGGTACACATTCCCACACACCCACCCACATACACACATGCACACATAGCCTTTTCATCTTTTTCAATAGATAGATAATAGTACGTTTCAGTCCTTCTTTCTCTTTCATTCCCTATACCAGCTGACCAGTGGGACTGTGTTGGGCACACTAACAGAGCCTAACAAGGCTGTATTTGGGTTACAAACATGGACCAGGTGCTTGCAAGAAACAAAACACAAGCAATTTCCTTATCTGTGTGTCATGTGGTCAGGATGGTGTAGAGAACCCTGTCAGGTTAGTCAAAGGCCACGGTGAGCCTTTGGCCTCTGTAATGAAGGTGAATGGACACTGGCTAAATGATCCTGGTTTGAACTGTATTTGGGAAAAGTCAGACTTGGAGAAAAGACTATGTGCTCGGAGGTAACAGAGTTCCCAGTAGCCTCTTCACAGAGAAGCCTGTTCTCCGTGGGAAGGGCTTACATTCAATGGCTCTCTGAATTCCCCGTACAAGTCCCCAGGGGAATCTGGGTGCAAGTGAATAGGGCGCTATTGGAGAAAGCTCAGTGGGTGGAACGGAGAAGGAACAGAAAGAAGAGGAGAGGTCAGAGGGGGACGGACAATAGAAGCAATTGTTAAGCAGAGGTGTGGCTGGGGACAGCAGACAAGCCAGACGCTGAGCTAGGGAGTGTAAGAGAGCCTGGCGGGCCACCAGCCTCTCAGAGCAGGAAGTCTGGCTCAGAAGGAAAACTGCAGATGCAAATGTCATCATAGGCCACACATGTCTGCTCCCTCCTGCTCTGTGGTGGTGAGTGACAGACATGAAACAGAATGAGAGAAGAGAAGAATGAAGGAGTCTTCATAATAGATGTGGACTCACGCCAAACGAGCTGCCACCGTCTCCATATCACATGCTGACAGTGAGAGGGATCCCAGAAAGAAGAGAAGCAGCCCCTCACCCTTGAAGAGTAAGCCAAAATGAACTCCTTATCTCATACCTTAGTGGGTTACAGCAATCTAAAGTCTCAGCCCAGAAGCTTTTGGCTCTCATGGAGAACAGCCCCAGACAGAGAATTCCAGGTGTCCATTGGCCACTCTGCAAACTACCATAAGCCTCAGAGTGAAGAAAAGCATAAGAAGGTGAGGGATGCCTCGTAGTGGTGGTGTGTGGCTTTACTCCCAGTACTCGGGAGGTGGAGGCAGGTGGATCTCAGTGAGTTCTAGGCCAGCCAGGTCTACAAAGGGTGATCCAAGACAGCCAAGGCTACACAGAGAAATCCTGTTTCTCAGGAAAGGGAAGCCCAAGGCCCAAGGTTCAGGGGTGAAAGTATTTGCCAAACCAGAACCGACAGAAAAGTTTTAATAAAGAAAATACATTGTAGAGCAAGTTCCAAGAGACAGAATTGCTCTCCTAAGGAACAATGGGGCATTTTAATAGCATTTAAGGGAAGTTATTTGGCCTTTTCTCATGGGCCGTTTGTTTCACAAGTCATATTTGAGTAGATAAGAGGTGGGCAGCTTATCTTGTTAGGTAGTAAATTTTATAACCCCATTTTCCCTTCTGAAACTGGCCATTTATAGAGAAACTCAAATAATCATTAGGAGATATGTTGTAATTGTCTATGTAATATATCCCAAGTCCACTGTGTCTAGCTGCAGATAGTTCAAGTCTTAATATTAGCTAGTGGAAGATTGGGGTATTTTTCTGCTCTTCACTTTGGAGCTTTTTGATCTCTATACAGGGGGAAAGATACCCGGTGAGCTTTACACATGTCTACCTGTGGCCTCTCTGCCTATTGTCGACACCACGCCTTGAGGTACCCCTTCTCTCAAGTGTGTACAAAAGCCACAACCTTCTATAACATTAGACAGAAAGAAAAATCTACCCTCGAAGACCAACTCTGGCTGCTTGGTACTAGAGGTTTGGGTCACTCTGTTAAGGGTTTTGAGGACATAGCTGAACTTATTGGTAAAGGTCTACAATCAATTCACTGTGTCTACCATAGATATTAGGGAACAGAGAGTGTGTGGAAAGGGAGCATGGAAATATTGCCATAAGAGAAGAACCTGCAACAGTGACCCAGGACAATTTGCTTCCAATGTTGATGTTTATCTTTGTAACTTTTTGTTATTCTTTTTGATAGATGAAATAAGTCATGCTTTCTTTTAAAAAGTGGCAATCACATTGGTTTCATGTAAAAACCTCCAGCTATCTATAAAAACATCTACACTGCAGGAATAAAATTCAAAGCAGGATATCAATGCCTGGCTTCCTAACTGACCCTCTATATGGCCCAGGTAAGACCCTTCTCTCTGGGCCTCAGTTTCCTTCTACCAAAGCCTAGATTCAAAGGTCACTTAGTTATGAAAGAATTGGTCACTCCAAATAGTTTCATTGGGTTGGAAAACAGTTATCAAATATATTTCACAAAAGTTACAACCATAAATATAAAATTCTACTATGATCTGGGGTATTGTATGCTTATGATCTGAAGGTAGAGAAGGCTAAGGCGGTAAGACTATGAACTTAGGGTCAGCCTGAGCTACATTAAAAACCCTGCCATGGCCTAAACTACAAAGACATAACCTATTGTATTTTATGACAAGACAATGAGAATTTAGAGAATGGGTGGATCCACATGATCAAATACACCAAGGGCAGTTTCATGGAAGATGTAGACTATAAACAAGGCAGAGAGGAGTGGCAGGACTTAGTCACGGGGGTGAGGAAGCAGTGAGAAGTGTGACAAGTTAGTATGCCGTGGCATATGTGAAGGTTGAGAATGAAGCTTGCCCTGTTTTAGAACATCTAGAAAGCAAGGTGGAGGGGCTGAGGCAATGTGGAGCTATGCGGATTATTGAATATAAAAGTTAAAATTAAAATACAGTTTTATAGCTGGAATGCAGAGGGATAGGAAGAAGACAGATCAAGTTACTGTGTCTACCATAGATATTAGGGAAAAGAGAGTGTGTGGAAAGGGAGCAGGGGAGACTGGCTGGGCTTTCACGCAGTTCTGAGGGGAAGACAGTGCAATTCCATTTTGAAGAGAAATGAGCTGAGAATTACCTAAGTGATAGCTGGCCTTTTGACTCTCTAATCTCATCTACACGATTGTCATAAGATGTCATGAGTTTAAATGAGATAAAATTCATTTATACTTACTAATATCTTCCCCATGTAGTAAGACAAAAAAATCAAAAGAAATCAAAATTTAGGTGAGTCCATTGGCTAACTAATGAGCTGTGTGAGAAGAGAAAGAGAGAGAGGGAAAGAAAGAGAGTTTAAAGCATCAGCTATTAATATGAGTCTCACTTATCTCATGGTTGCAAAGAGCCATACCCCACAGTCTTAAAAAATGGACCATTGGCTGATGTAGTAAGGCTGGAGTCCCCAGGAATAAAGTATCCTCATGAACTCTTTATCCAATCTGCCTCTCCATCCACTGCCTAGGCCAAAAATATTAGGAAGATTTAGGAAGGTGCTTTCTTGAGAAAAGGGAAGAAACCATTAGAAGAGCAATGGGTTTTCAAATACCTTAGGTGGGCCATCACAGAGAAGCAGAATAGAACTGATGGAGTGAAAACAAAATGCCCATAGGATGCAAGGATCAGGGACCCAAATATTAACCACAAAACACAAGACAGAACCAGTGTCTTCTCTTGGTTCTGCCAACGCTTTGGCCATGGACAAGTCACTCCATTCCTCCAAGACGAAATTCCCAACATGTAAAGTGAAAGGACCAGGCTAAAGGGTCTCAAAACTCTAATTTCTCATTTCCAAATCTAACAGGCCTCACTATGTATAAAGTAACTTTTGAAAACAGTAACTTTAGTTTAAAGGGAAAAAAAAAGAGCCACCAGCTATACTGCCCCTCAGTATTTACCCAATGACTCTGAGTCACCCTATCATAGCAATGCTCACACGTCATTGCTTGTTACAGCACCGCTCACAATGGATCTGCTGATTCTATCAACATGGAATGAATTTCAAAATGCGAACTATATGTTCTCATATATATGTTCATTTTATATATATGCCATGAATGCTTTATCATATGTATACATTATATCATATATGTTAAGATATCCCATATATACTATATATATTCATACCATATATGCATTTATCATACATATACATTATATCCTATCTATTATATCCTATATATTATACTATATATATTTACCATATATACATGATAGCATATATATGCTTACCATATATATATTATATCATATGTATGCTTTGTTGTAATGAAGAATAAAGTTATGAAACTACACAGAATCATACTAAAAAAATTACATCAGTTTTAGAAAGAAATATTATATATTCTCTCTCATTTATTCCTAGATTTAATAAATCCACTAGAATCATATATGCACAGATGCCATGAAAATAAAAAAGAAAGCATCTAGAAAAACAAAGTGGCTCAATGGAAGATGGGACAGGAAGGGAAAGGGTAGTTGGGTACAGAGAAAAGAACATGTTCAAAATAGGTCATATGCATGAAATGACCTTGCGTTACTCAGTACAATGAATTTTTTAAAGATAAAAGGAAAGTAGAGAGATGGGCCCACAACAAGGGTGCATGCTGTTCTCCCAGAGGACCAGGTGTGGTTCCCTGCACTCAGTGAGGATTCTCCACTGCCCACCGCTCCAGCTCCGGGCTATCTAGCACCCTCCCCTGACCTCCATGGCACACAGACACAAAGGTAGCAAACACTCACTATACAGAGAAATAATTTTAAAGAGAAAAGAAAAAAACCATCTCATTTAGCACTCATGAGAATGAATCTCTAGCAGTGAAGAGTCATAGCAAACAGCTCAGCAGTGAACATCTGTCTAAATTGTAACCAAAGCGTAAGCAGGAGTCGACAAACACAAGTTGTTTGTGATGCGGTACTCCAGAAGCAGCCATTCTGGCATTTTGTCTAGGGAATTGCCTGTGCACCGGGTGTGTCATGAGAACACAGGAGCTGGGGAGCTGGGGAGAATGACAGGCAGTTCACCATGGTGGGCTCAGACGTTGCACATGATGGACATTGAAGGCATCGAACCCAGCATCAATCCCTCTCCGGGAGAAAGTAAAACTGGCTCAGACCTGAGGAAGGCAGCTTGTGGAGAATTGCAGGCAGGCCCACCACAGGCTGATTTTACAGGCCATAGTGGGCTGAGTCATAAAAAAAAAAAAAAAAAAACTAGATGAATTTTCCTCTTTGAAAAAAAAAATATCAAATTCTATGTGAGATATTTGTTTTGGAAGCCTCAGAGAAGTTTCAATAAGCTGAAAGTTTAGTTTTATTTCACAGGCAAGCCCTTTGACAAAATCTCCATTCCTGCTGATCATTTGAATGGTTGACATTCCCCTGCATTAGCTGTCTTTAGAGTCATGAGAACTCTGAGGTCACCGCTGCCCCCAGAAAGAGTGCTTCTGAACAAACAATTAGAGCTCAAAACTGTTTTCCGCTAAGCCACCGGGAAGGCAATGCCACTAAAGGCTTGCCTTCTAAGACAGGAGATAGTTAGTAGCCATCACTGAGGGTATGGACCGTGCCTCTGGAATGGTCCTAAATAGCCCGTGAATGAGCCTGTGAGCGCTGGAGTGTTTAACAAGGCTGGTGAGTGGAGGGGGGAGCAACAGGTCCTAAGCCAGGCTGCATACCCAGGAGTTACTCTCCTGCTGGCAATGACACAAGGATTACCAAGGACAGAGCTTTCCAGCCACCTGCCACAGAATATTCTCAGCTGTGCCAACAGGCGATGCCCCTACACCTCACACAAACAGGGACATGGTCATCGGAGCCCCTGGGCACAGTCTTGCTACACCATGACACCTAAGTACCGCTTTCCATGCCTGATGCTGGGGGTGGGGAGAGCGGTGATGGAGACATTCAGTGACTAACATGTACAGGTGAGTTATAGCAGGCCAGGTCTCATCTCCAAGCAGCCTGGGCTCCATCATCAGACAGAATAGATCTAGAGAGCACCTAATGATCAGATGACATCATGTCAGAGCTCCAGCCTCATTGGCCCGTTTTCTTTCTCTTATTAACTGAGTTCTTTGGCCACTTCCTTAGGACTTCTGGGTTTCTATCAGTTTGGTCATAGGTGGCCAGCAATGTTATAACCATCTGTAAACTACCGTTTGATCTAGATAATTTTGGAAATGATCGCCCATACCCTGCTATATATGTATATACACACATACACACACACACACACACACACACACACATATACACCCTGTTATAGCTATAGCTATAGCTTTGTCAGGCAATGAAAACCTGTCACTTCTAGTTCAATGTTTATGAACCATTTGACATTCGCCATAAAACACATTATTTTTTAACTTATTTATGGGTCGCAGAGATGACTCGGCTCAGTCAGGAAAAGGCTTGCTGTGCAAGCATAAGGACCTAAGTTTGCTCCTCAGCCCTCATGTTAGAGGGCTGGTGTGGTGGCCCACTCTTATGATCCAAGCACTGGGTGGGGGTAGGGGTGGGGGATGGGGGCAGGAAGAAGGATCTCTTGGATGCTCTGGTTAGCCAGTCTAGTCAAACTGGCAACAGCAGCTTCAGTGAGAGATCCTGTCTCAAAAAGAAAACAAAAAATGTGTCAAAGAGTGACGAGAAAGACACCCAGTAACAACTCCTGGTCTCTACTCAAAGGCGCATGCGCACCTCATGCACATACACATGAATCCACACACACATAAACACACACCAGACAACGACACGCACACCCTGCCATAGCCACTGCTTCTTCGTTATGCCATTCATTAAAACGCATAGGATGACCATCCCTTGTTAATTGATTTAACAACATGCTGAGAACCTACCATTGGTCCTCCAGATGTGCGATAGATGCTGGAGGTGCTGGAGGAAATCCAGTAGCTCACCAGTCAAGAACACGTGACTAAGGCAGAGTCTATGCAGGTGGGTGAAAAATTACAGCTCTTCCCCAAGGAGAAGGAACCATCCTACCTGGAGCCGAGGAGCCCAGTGCTGTCAGAGGGACATGCCCTCCCCAGGGTATGTCTGGACTGTGAACAGCAGTGTTTCACAGGCCTTATCTGATGTTGCTAGAGGAGAGGGAAGAAGTGGTAGATAGACTCAAGATATCCGTCAGCACTTACAGGTCAGGTTGAGAAGGTCAGCGCTACGGGGAGCTGTATATGTCTTTCTGGAAGGATTACATCCTGCAATTAAGGGAAGTGTCAATGAGGTTACATGATTTGCAAAATGCCGAGCAGAAAGGAACGGCCTCCACATTCCAGACAGTGTCCCTGTTCCTTCTCTGCTACATGATGGCCGTCTCATTTCTACAGCGATGGATACACATGTTGGTGACACTCTTGAAGCTCCCTTCATCTGCTCTGAAAGTGCTTTCTGGGGCCAGGAGTAATTTGCTCTCACATCTAAATGTTTTCAAGTCTTTGGAAGTCGGCTGTTTCATTTTCAGTCTTCTTGGTAACATCTCTTTCTACCTCTCCCTCTTCAACTCTTGGCCATCACAGCTGAGGCCTGTGAAGTACAGAGCGATCGGTCCTTCAGTTTTGCCTGTGTGAGAGGTGCTTTGTACTTTTGCTTTGTTGTGTTCGGGCCATCAACTCTACTACATATGGTAATAGGTGGTCCTGGCCCACTTTCCTGGCTCTGACCCACTTTCCTGGCTCTGAGCCGGCACAGAATCTGAGGTATGACAAAGAAGCCAGGTCATCGTAGGCTCTACCTGATGAGAGAGCCCAGTCTCACTAGGCCTCCCTCAGCTACCCATCCCCAAACGTCTTCCAACGTCTACCTCTGTGCCTCTGGCTAACTGTTTAGCCACAAAAACATTTGAGCATCCTAATAAAAACTTCCCTTTTCATGCCAGATAAATGTCCCCTTGGTTTACTAGACAGATAGACTTTCGTTGCGTATATGAAGACTAACAGGGGTTAGTGCACGGCATTTGTTGTGAGATCTGATATCCAGGACCTGGCCCAAGCTAAAGAAAAAACTTCACCCAGCGGGTTTGTGCTGTACAGTTGTGTAGCGACTGGAAGTGGGGAGGAAAAATGGTGAATTGGGAGTCAAGAGACCTAAAATAGTCCCTGTCTTTTCTGCGATTAATGAGCCGTCTTGGTGAGCTGGTCTCTCTAGACAAGAGAGGTGGCATGATCAGAGATCCTCATCCAGCTCTGAGTAATGTAGGCTTCGGCCACAGGAAGCGGGGCGGTCTCTGCCTGCTCCACGAGGAAGGAGAAGCAGATCCGGCAGGGCTTCTCTTCCGGCAGGGCTTCTCTTCCGGCTGGATAAACGTGCACTGTACGCACATTTTGCTTCGTCAAGTGGTGAAGAGACATGCCCCTCCGCTCTCACACTGCTGTCCTCAGAGGCGTCCCAGGGCAAGCTGACAGCCCAGGAATCCCTGTGCAGAGCTAACCGGCACTTCTCGGCCTCGGGAGTTAGTCAAGGCTGGGCCGCTAGCGGGAGCCACGGCTGTATGATGCCTTTTGTTGAGAGGGCGTAGACAGACTTTCTCGCCTGCTCACACCTGCCCCACAGCTCCCACCCGTTCCCGTCTGAGCTTTGTGAACAATGTCCCTGCATGAGCAGCGATGTGATCTAAATCTGGATCTTCAAACGTTTTCCAGCAGAGGAACATGTTAAAATGCAGGTTTTAAGTTAGTGGTTTTGAGGCAACACCTGAAATTCTGTGTTCCTAGCAAGCTCTCTTGTGGAATCTAGAAAACTGGTCCACAAACCAGACTGTTAAGCAGCAAAGACAGAGTGATGGACTGGAAGCTAAAAGGACCATGGCTCAGTGTGTAAGATGCTACAGAGCTCGTTCTAAGCCTTGATTCCCAGCTTCTGGAGCTCACAGTGCCCACCCTTTCCACTTGGGAGACAGTTGTGAACAGGACAGAGTGTGCAGTATGGACGTCCACTGTCGCAGCCAGCCACCGCACTGTCCCCACTCTAGCTGCACAAGAACCCAAGTAGGGCAGGTCTAATCTGTGTATCCCATACCCTGAGACTACCAAAGCCTCCCACTAACAGACCTTGTGTGGGCCTAGGAGACCGCACTTTCATACGCAGCCCAGGTGATGTAATCCCGTCTGTGCTCAAGCTACACCGGGGGAAGTCTAGCTCCTAATGCCAGAATCCTCTCCCCATAACGTGGCAATTGAAGATGGTGTGGTGTGTAAAGGATCACTCTTGTAGCCACAAGTGTGTCCCAGACATTTGGCCTCTCCTATATTGGGACTTGAAAATCTTTAATATACAGATAACTCAAGTAGGAGACCCTATTGAAGTGCAGATTCTGGTTCTACCAGTCTGGGGTAAAGCCCGAAATTATGAATTTCTAACAAGCTCCCACCTGATGGTAGCTGCTCCAAGGACCAGACTGAATGGTTCTCGGCCCCAAACTGCACACTGCAGCCTTCTTTTACCTTTTCAACTGGCCTGGGGTGGCCAGGCAGTCTCGGACACAGCCTGCTTTGGAACTCTGTTGCAGAGAGGTCCATGTCATTGGCTGAACCATAGAGACTAGCCAGGCAGCCCAGAGTCTTCCTTACTCACTCTAGTGTGGTTAAGTGGGCCCAAGCCTGGTTCATCCATCTCCTAACCCAGATATAACTTGGGTTTCTGTGGAGGAAAGAAGTGGCCATTGCAAAGGGAGGAATAGGACCACCACACATTTGTACACAGACTCCTGGAGTTTCTCCTCCAGCCTCAAGCTGCACTGCTCACTGCCCCCTAGCTTCTGGATGTTCTCTTGGCTCCACCGCTTAGCTCTTACAGACAGGGACCAGGTGGCATGCTGACTTGTCTCTTCTTGCCCCCTGGCTAGGTGGCAGTGGAGAGCAGGCGCAGGGAGCAGGCCAGCGGAAGGCAGAGGAGGGCTCCGAGACCGTGCTCCCCAGGCGCAGGAGCGTGTTCCACATTGAGTGGTCATCCATCCGGAGGAGGAGCAAAGGTGTGTATGTCGTCTCCCTCACACTCAGCTCCCAGCTTCCTACCTCAACGCAGACAACAGTGCTACCCACTACAAACACAGTGGTCCTCTTAACACATGACCACCGGCCAAATCCACAGGTTTCCTGTATCTGGACACACCCAGCCTGACGGGGAAATAATCCCGAACAAGTGATGGGCTTCCATAGGGCCAGGGAGAAGTCTCAACTCGGCTCTGGAATTACCTTCAACCCATTACTACAGATTTAAATTTAACCTATCAGGAATACAGCCTGGACCAGTAGCAGATTCTTTCAGGGCTCCTAGTGAGATTGGAATTCACTGCCAGTTTATAAAACACTGGTCATGCTACACGTGGTGTGACTGCCTCTAACATCAGCACTCAGGAGGCTGAGGCAGGAGGACAGCCAAATAGACTCTATCTGGAAACCCCCTCAAAACAGAGATTCAAAAAATCCACCTGTCCAGAAGGCTGATAAAAAGTTCCCACTGTGACAGTGACAGCTGTGAGGAGTGTGCAGGTAAAGGAGAAGAGTGGTGCGAGGTCCTCCATAGACCACGCCTTCCCCAGAAGGCAACCAGAGCTGGGCAGAGGAGGGCACCTGAAGCTTGAACCTCAAAAACAAGGTCAGATTCTGGAAAATACTGAAGATCCTGGAGAGACAGATTGTCCCAGCCAGCTGAGGGATGGAGAAGCCTCTAGCTAGACAGGATGGAGTGCAATCTAATCCCACCACAGCCCCCAGAGAGGAGGCAGAAATGCCAAGGCCACACAGCCGGCCAGCCAGTTATGCAGGGGCCCTGGAAGGAAGAGACTGACCCCTGAATTAATGCCCCTCATGTCCCTCACCTCCCAGAAGCTACCTCAGTGCCTGGCTGTCTTGCCACTGTCCAGTCTCATCCATTCATACACAAAGTTAGCTAAGTCAGAGCAAAGGCCCAGTGTGGTCATGGGAAAACCTGCAAGTAGAGAGGGCAGCGCAGGTCTCTGAGCGGGGCTCCTGCGTGTGGAGAGCGGGGAGTGCTGCCTATGCAGAGGCCTGCGGCGGGGAAGTCAGCCCATGGGAATGGCTGAAGCCTGGCAGGCTACTGCAGACAGAAGCCCAGGGGCAGAGGTTGACTCAAAGGAGCGGTCACACACACGAGCCTCAAGTTCAGAGGCTTCCTCCATTTCCGCTTTTGAAAGCTTCCAAAACGTACCCGTTTCCCTAAGGGCAGTGGTTCTCACCCTTCCTAACGCTACGACCCTTTGACACAGTTCTTCATGGTGTGGTCACCCCTAACTATGAAATTGCTTTCATTGCTCCTTCATAATTGTAACTTTGCTATTGTTACGAATCCCCATGAAAGGGTCTTTTGATCCCCCACATGGGTTGAGACCCACAGATGGAGAACCGCTGAAGTGCTCCCAAACCACAGTGTTTGTAGCCCCTGCTTCTTCACAAGTGGGAACAGGGCGCCTTCAGTACGTCCCTTCTAGCGCTCAGACACCATAAACACATGTAAATGCTGGACCACAAACAGAAAGGCGAGCCCAGTCTGCTATTCTCACACTTAACCACCGGAGGGCACCAGAGTACCAGTTCCAAAGCTTCAAAGGGCCTGATCTTTCCAAAAGGACTTACCCGAAAAAGACCATCTTTAAAAATGATCCAGCCTAACAAATAACAAGGAGTGAGCTTAACTTGGTTTGGACGATAATGAAATGTGGCATCTCTTTTGGCCGGCTTACAGAGGTAGGCTCTAAGCCAGTGCTCCAGCCCTGTTCATGGAGTCCCCTTATCACTGCTTCTTCTTCAAAAATCTTCCTCTTCGGACTTGTGTGTACAGATCTTGATGCCGTATGTAGATCCCTCAAAGATTAGAAAGAATAGGTGCGCCTTCTTGTATCAAAGTAAATAAAGTATTTTCTGGAAGCCTTTTTTTTTTTTTTAATGATCCAGCCTAATAATGGAAGGTGTTTAGAGTCACATGACAAGAATGCTATAGAATTACAAGGGCACAAGGTCATATAAAAATCCATTTCCAGCAACTACATGGATAGCATCTGTCCTGATACAACTACTAAAATGCAAAAATTCAAAGAAAAATGATTAAAGAATTTTCTTTATTTTCTGCATCTAACCAGTGTTCCTTGACCAAGCATGGTGGGAAGTAGAGGAATGGTAACTTAGCAGTTAGACCAGAAAGCATGTGTAGCCACCAATAAGTTAAAACTAAATATCATTATAGCTGGGCGCGGTGGCACTCACCTTTAATCCCAGCAATAGGGAGACAGGAGCAGATAGATGAGTATGAGGCCATCTTGTGCTTCATAGCAAGTTCCAGGACAGCCAAGGCCACACAGTGAGATCTTGTTGAAGGAGGAGGAGGAAAAGGAAGGGGAGGAGGAAGGAGAGAAGGAAGGAAAGAAGGAAAAAAGAAAGAAAAAGAAAAAAAAGAACAAGAAAAAATAAAAACAAAAACAAATACCATAATCAAAACAGGAAGTGGGAGAGTAAGAGAGGAAAGAGAATAATTTAAAATCATCTGCCCAGCTCATTGCCAAGCTCAAACCCAGCTCCTGAGTGTCTCAGGTCGCCCATGACTTTATGACCAATGAGCAAAGGGCCAGTCCCTTTCTTTTGAAGGGTATTTTATTGGGTCTAGAGAGATGGCTCAGTGGCTAAAGTGCTCTTGCAGAGCGCCTGGGCTCGATTCCCTGCACACACAAGGCAGCTCACGACCGTCTATAACTATGGGTCCATGGGATCCAGTGACCCCTGTAGACACCAAGCATGTATGTGGTGCACGCACATATTTGCAAGCAAAACGCTCACACAAAATAAAAATAAATATTTAAAATGCTTTATTAATTCTTTGACAATTTCATAATGTTTTACTGTCATATTCCCCCCAACTTCTTCCCCTAAGTCCTCACAGATTCACTTTCCACCCTATATCCCCCAACTTCATGCCTTCTTTTTCCTTTTTTTTTTCCTTTACATAACCCATCAGGTCCAATTTGTGCAGCCCATAAGCTCGTGGGTCTGGGGCCATCCACAGGAGTGAGGTTGGCTTACTGGGGAATATGCTTTGTTAAAGAACCGACTCTCCTGTTCCCAGAAGCCCTCACCTGCACATAGCAGCTCCCCAGTTAGGGATGGGGTCTCTACCCCTTCTGTGCTAGAATGTTAATGGGCTTAGTTTTGTGCAAGCAACCACAGCTGCTCTCAGCTAGTGAGGTGACAGTCCTGCCATGTTCAGAAGGTGCCGTTCTGCTCCAATCCTCCCCAACCTCTGGTTTTTACAATCTTTCTGCTCTTTCATACTCAATAGTCCCCAAGCCTTTGGGGATGGTGTGGGATACAGATGTCCCCCTGTGGCCAAGCTGTCTTCTGACACTTATTCTCTGTATTAGCCACTGTCCGTCTCACATCTACTCCATTTTTGTGCACCTATATGTCTCAATGAGATACAGAGAAGCCACTGTCCCTCTAGGCTACTATTTCCTCATCTAAAACACAGAGGTCAAGCTGAATTGAGGCATCTTGATTAAGATGCTGGGGTCTCTGAACTTCTTATATTCCTTCAGGCCCTGTTTACATGAAGACATGCAATTCCTTGAATAGAAGCCCCCAAGTGGGCCTGACTGATAAAGGAAAAGAAGCGCTCTGATCCATAAGACTCCACGGTTTTATGCTTCTTCACTGGAATAGAAGATACCAAATGGTCTAACCCTTTTGAGAAATAACTGCCAAAATGCCAACCGTGGGTGTCTGAACTGATGGTTCTCTCTCTTTCCCTCAAACTCCAGTGTTTGGAAAAGGAGAACACCAAGAGAAACAAACCAAAGAGCCAGTTCCCTACCCATACCGGAAGCCCACAGTGGAGCTCTTTGTGAGTATGGTGACCCCGGACCATAGCCAGCGCCTGCAGCCCAAAGCCCACAGAAGGTTGGGGAGTTTGGGTCCATCAAGGAGGCTCTGATTTAGGCAGATGTCTCTTGGAGTTCGTGTTTCCAGAACTCAGTGTAGTTACATGGATTTTTTTTTAATGTCTATTTTTCACTGTTTGCTTTGTGAACTGTCGTACCATTTCAGTTGGATTATTTATCATCGGTTTGTACTTAGAAAATAAGATATTACCTGTTTTTTTTTTTAAGAAAATCTTTGTGTATTTGATCTCATACCTCTGTGTTTAAATTTCAAAAACTTAGATTGCTAGGGGAAAATAACTTATTTTAGAAAGAATGTAAGACTGATTTAAAAAAAAAAAAAGAAAGAAAGAAAAAGAAAATCTAGACATCTGTAACTAAATCTTCATCCTACCATTTGACTTTGACCTTGGCGGTAAGAATGGCTGCATGCCTGAACCCTCCTTCACAGAAGGGTGAAGATGCCATTTCATTCTACCTCACCGAGGTTGACAACGTCAAATAAGATGGCGTGTCAAGGCCATTGTCACAGTAAATTCTACCAGAGTGGACGCAGGACTAGCCACAGGATTATCAACATGGATTGCTGCAGCCATGAATCATCTGAAGGAATGGGCGGGCATGGGAGCGTTAGCAGGCCTTCTGGTGTTGGTCTCCTTGGTTTGCCTGTGGTATATATGCAAGATTAGAGTCTCACAACAGTGTGATGCAGCCATGATCATTCAGGCCTTTACAGCCATTGAAGCAGGACATTCTCCCCAAGCATGGTTGGATACCATAAAAAGCTAAAATGATACGCTCAGGATGCGAGGCTAAGCACTGCACTCAGGGTCAGCAGCTTTCGACCCAGAGAAGAGCATATCTGATTGCATGCGGGTTGATGCCCCAGGTCCCGCCTCTGAGAAAAAGGTATCGGACAGGTCTGATGCTCTTTGGGTGGATGACACCTAAATGAACATCAGTACAAAGTCCCAATTTATTTCTAATATCAAAGATCAGACCTCTACTCTTGCCTGATGCGTCTAAAACAAAAAGGGGGAACTGTAGAGAGCTGCGGAATGCTATGCCTTAAAGATGGAGCTGGTTTCCGCCTTCCACCTTCCTGATGGTGAGTGCTCTCTGTCATGAACAACTCCATATTTGGCTAAGGCTGAGGATCTGGCTTGCTTCCATGTATGTGGACCTATCTGCATTGCCCATGTGGCATGCTGGGGTTGGCTACCCAGAGGCTATTTAAGCTGTGGGCTGGCTTTCCCCAGGGTCCGAGGATTGTTCAAGGTTCCTGAATAAACTGCATTGAAAAAAAAACAAAAAAAGATGGCGTGTCAAACAAAACAACCTAAAGAGACAGACGGGTGGTCAAATGGCAGTGCAAAAAAATCTCAAATGGAAATCTAAGCTTGGTTCCCCACAGAGCCTTCAAAATGTCACCTGCTGTGAACGCCATAAGAGTGTGGGGCATTCTTACCTATTTCTGGTCTCTGGGCAGGACCTGGACACCATGGAGGAGAGCTCTGAGATAAAGGTGGAGGCCGGCACAGCCAGGACTTCCTGGATTCAGAGCTCCATGGCCGCTGGTGGGAAGAGAGTCAGCAAAGCCCTCAGCTACATCACAGGAGAGATGAAGGAGTGTGGAGAGGGACTTAAAGGTACAGTCTGCGACATCAAACCGACTCAGGCCCCGAAGTGGTCACTTCACTCACCTCCTGCAAACGTGCTGCAGGGCCTCTCTGTAGACCTGTCTGAGATCTCTTTCCCGGGCCTCTCAGAGAAGCTCCTTCTGCCATTAAAGCAGGGAGTCTCCTCAATATTTGTAACTGTGCTGTAAGCATGGACAGGTGTGCAAGGTCCTGTTTCTCCATAGAAAGGTTCTGCCGACCCAAAAATACCAGCTAAATAGTGCAGACAAGCCCTGGCATTCTGAATCCAGCATTCAAGACAAATATCTGCTGAGTGGCTTAGGCGAACTGTGTCTGCAGGGCCAGTGCCTGCTCCCTAGAAATCCCCACATTGCTTGGTTGGCTTGTGGGTTTCATACCCTCTGTGCAGCATGAGAATTTTCTGGAAATTTTATGCCACTCTCATGGGAAGCAGAATTAGGCTCACGGTAGGCACCTGACCCCATCACGGCAAAACCAGCCTAGAGACTAGTGGAGGCTGACTCTGGCTAGCAATGGCCGGCAAGTGCTCTGGGCATTCGAACGCAGCCCTGGGTTCTTTGTTTAGCCTCTTCCCTGACGGATGAGAATTCATGCTGGTCCTCTGAAGATCCTCCCACCAATTGCCACCCGGGCCAGGCCTGGCCTGCTCTGAGCATTTGCTGGCCTGTCATTTCAGACAAATCTCCAGTGTTCCAGTTTCTGGACTGGGTGCTCCGAGGCATGTCCCAGGTGATGTTTGTGAACAACCCTCTCAGCGGTGTCCTCATCACCCTTGGCCTCTTCGTGCAGAATCCCTGGTGGGCCATCTCTGGTTGCTTGGGCACTATCGTGTCCACCTTGACTGCCCTCGTCCTGAGCCAGGACAGGTAGGTCCCCAAGGCCCGGCCCTCTAGCACAAGGCCAGGGGGCCACTCCCTAGGAGGACTCCCCGGACTCCTCAGAACAATGGCACTGGTAACTAAATGCCACTCTTCCTTGAACAGTGAAGTGTAGAAGGGTGTCTTTGCTCTCTCCTCCCAAAAGGGTAGCCTGCTTGAAGACGGGTTGTCGGGCCCCAAGTTAGAAAAGCACAACTCAGAAAAACAGGTAAAAATCACGGGAAGGCCCCTCCTCCACCCGCATGTGCTTGTGTCCTCAGGTCAGCCATTGCGGCAGGACTGCACGGCTACAATGGGGTGCTCGTGGGGCTCCTGATGGCCGTGTTCTCAGACAAGGGCAACTACTACTGGTGGCTGCTGCTCCCTGTCATCGCCATGTCTATGACTTGGTGAGTTTACTTCCAAAAGTCATGCGCATGCAAGGCCATGCGTGCTTGTGTGCCTGCCTGTGTGCCTGCATGCCTGTGAACATGCATTCAGGCGTGTCAGACAGTATGTCAATGGTTGAGGTGAGAGGTTGACCCCCAGTATTACTATTACTCTCCACCTCATTTTCTGAGGAAAGGTCTCTCACTGAACCTGACCGCTGCTTTAATGAGGTTAGCTGGCCAGAGGTCACTGGATCCCATGGACCCATAGTTATAGATGGTCGTGAGCTGTCATGTGTGTGCAGGGAATCAAGCCCAGGCCCTCTGCAAGAGCACTTTAGTCACTGAGCCATCTCTCTAGACCCAATAAAAATACCCTTCAAAAGAAAGGAACTGGCCCTTTGCTACACTTGCCTGGCTCAGCCCCACGCAGGGGTGTTACAGACCCAAGCTGCCATGCCCAGCCTTTTACACAGGACCTGATGTTTGCTTCCTAACCCTACCTTTTAACTGCCACTTTACTTCCGTTTTAAAGTGCTTGTTTGGCATGAATGTCAGAAATACCCACAAGAGGCAGTTACTACCAAACTGAGAGCCCCATGCCAGGTCATCCATGTGCAGTACCTCCCCAGCTGCCATCCTTGCTTTAAGGTCACAAACGTGATCAGTCTTGCCTCACCAGAACACAAAGCAAGAACTTGCCGGCCATGTACAATAAGAACTGCAGAGTCCTACCAGTGTCTGGAAGTCTCATCCCTCCTGCCCTGCCAAGACATTCTCCTTCCTTTAGACTGCTGACCAGACAGAGACAATCTCTCAGGGTAGACTGAAGGCCATCCAGGAGGCAGAGACCTTGAAGTACCAGGCTTCACCCTCATTTCCAGAAAATGAAGGGTAGTCTGTCCATGAAATTGGAATCCTTGTCTACTCAAAATGTATTCATGACTGTAATTCTCTCCTTTTCTTCTCCAAAACTTTTCTCACTCCTCCTACCTTGGGGATAGAGTTCTAGGACTCTTTGGGGAAACCCCAGGGCTCCCCTAAAAGGCACCTTTCTAAGGTTGAACCTTCCCTAGTCTCTGTGTCCTGCTCAAGAAAGACCCACGGAACAGCTGCCGGCAAGCTGCTTTTCTCTGGGGAAAGTAGGGTTCTTTGCTGCTGTGTGCTCTAGTGCCTAGGCAAGCAGCAGCTGACATGCATCTTTTACTCGTTTCCTGTACCAGCCCCATCCTTTCCAGTGCCCTGAGCACCGTCTTCAGCAAGTGGGACCTCCCCGTCTTCACTCTGCCCTTCAACATCGCCGTGACCCTGTACCTGGCAGCCACAGGCCACTACAACCTCTTCTTCCCCACAACGCTGCTGCAGCCTGCAGCCGCCACACCCAACATCACCTGGTCGGAAGTCCAAGTGCCTTTGGTAGGTATCATGAAAGAAGGAAGGACAGCATTTGTACAACTTCAGCGGCAAGCTGAATTTACTCATTTTGTACATCAGAAACATAAGCGAATGATGGTTATTCACAATTACACAGAACAGGCGTTCTACACACGTAGCCTGAGAGATACTGCCCTTGTCTCTTCAGAGCTAAAAGTTCTGTTTCTGGTCCCACCCTGTGATCACACAAAGGAAGCAGCCAAAGACAAGTTAAAAGACCCATCCAAGGTTCCTCAGTAAATTAATGAAGAGCAAAAAGTCAAGGCTAGCCCTCTCATCCCGACATGTGGCCTGGGCTCTTTGCTGCTTTCCTTTGTTGGAAAGCCTTTTGGATGCTCAAGCCCAGTCTTAAGATACCTATACGATATGTTTTCTTTCATTCATTGCACTGAGTCATTAAAGTACACCCACCATGCCTCTACCCCCTGGCATGGGGACTCACCGTGGCTTATTCTGTTCTCTCCATGAACCTTGCTCAAGCTTTAAAGCACACGTTTTCCTCCATTACAAAACCTAGGTAGCAGAGATTCTCATCTTTTTAAAGTATTTAATTGTATAATGCTGACCTCTGGCAGCCTGCCAAGATAGTGAATTAGAAGCAATACTAAAAGTATTAAACTAGATGGGAAAATATGCTCATTAGGCTTCTTATCTAAGTACGAACTTTTTTTTCCCCTAAGACCTCCTACTTTCCATTACATTAAAGGACTTCCTGTTCCACTCTGTAGCTCAACCTGGGACATCATTATTGGCAGTTTGTTGCCACAAAGCCATTTGGGCTTGTTAAAGGGACTGTAAGAAGTAATGACGCCCAGTGCCTCTCCACAGTCTGTGGCGTTGTTGACAAGAGCCCTGCAAACACTGAGAGGTACCGTCATTCAAACAAGGCGGCATTCCTGTCTTACCCTTGGCCATTGTTGTGTGAGAGAGAGCCTCCGTGGGCCAGAGGCCAGGAAAGGGACCAAGTTGGTGAGTCACTCTGCTCAGAGCACTACGAAGCGATAGTGTTAGAAAGCATAAACTACTGCTCATTATATTCTCGATATTTTAGACTTTTATAGAAATGAAAAATGTTTAATAATCCTATATGAATAGTTTAGACCATCACCACCATCCCCAAAGATTAAGAAAATATCAATTTTTTATCAGCCATTCTTGAGGAAATAATTTCCTGGGCTATCATAAGGACTTGTGTGTTGAGATTTCCAATTAAAACTTGTACTTTGTGTTTCAAAAAAAAAAAAAATTTTGCAATGGATATCGGAAAGAGGATCCAGAGATTCCATCAGTGTTGAACGACCACTGAGGAGACTCCCCACAGGGTACAACTAGGGGATAAAACAGCCATGTATCATTGCGTGTGTGTGTGTGTGTGTATACATATATATATATATATATATATATATATATATATATATATATATATATCCTGTCCAAAAAAAAAAAAAAGTGTTGGTGAGGGGCTTTGATGTGGAGGCATGAGCTGACTGTCTAAACAAGCAAATGACCTTGTCGTTCTACAGCTTCTGCGAGCCATCCCAGTTGGGATTGGCCAAGTGTATGGCTGTGACAACCCCTGGACTGGAGGCATCTTCATCATAGCTCTGTTCATATCGTCACCTCTCATTTGCTTGCATGCTGCCATTGGATCCACCATAGGGATGTTAGCAGGTCTGTGTCTTCACTTTTAACGTCATCCTCTTTAATGAGCTAGAGGGGTGTTAGGAAAATAGTGACTATCTCTCACACCATACCTGCTGAATCCTGGAAACTCCCTCTTCCCTCATGCCCATTTTCTGCACTTTCTGTGCTAGCGACCTCAAGAAAGACTGTACATTTAACCCTTGGGATGAGTGTAGAGTCTGAGAAAGCTTTAGCCAGATATAGTTAAGGGTGGTCTCCAATGACAAAATGGGGGCTTGGATCACAGCCGGAGTTTCTTCTGTGTGTTGTGAAGAGAGGACATTCTCTGCCCTGTTTAAATCAAACCCGTACTCCAAAGGTCTCTTCCCTCCCAACAGGTCAGCCCCTAGCCTTCTTACAGATCTGTCCCCTTATTTTCTTTAGATGGATTGTCACTGAATAACATTGAAATTCCTCTTTGTGAAAACCTGCCAGTGATGCTGTCTGATTCTGGCTTGAGGACTGGGGTGTGTTTCTGGAAGGCAGAGGAGCCCTGTAGAATACTCACCGCCTGTTCTTTCCCTCCCCCAGCGCTCAGCATCGCCACACCATTTGACTCCATCTACTTTGGCCTGTGTGGCTTCAACAGCACTCTAGCCTGCATTGCCATCGGAGGCATGTTCTATGTCATCACCTGGCAGACCCACCTGCTTGCCATTGCCTGTGGTAGGTACCACTCATAGAACCCCCTCCTGGCCTCGGAAAAGACCTGTGCAGACCCCTGCAGAGAAAGCTGCCACTCCCCCAAGGATAAAAGGCAATCCTTGGCTTTAAAAAGCTTTTGGTTGGTACTGTCCTTTGTGTCTTCAACTCTTTTCACGGCACACTTGATGGCTGGCCACTTGGAGGCAGAGATGATTTTGTTGTTGTTCCTCAGAGGCAGTCTCCTGGAATTGCTGCTCTCCTGGCTGTGATGGAGCCGGGAGAACAGCTCTCCAGTGTTAACCCTGGGCAACACACACCTTGCACGGTGACCAAAGCTAAGCGTCAGGCATTGACTGCACCCCCTTCGGTTGAGCGCCTTTGCATATTTGTTCACCATGTAGGAAGTTAAGATGATGGCCATAGCTCAGCAGATTTATGTATTCTCAACCTATATATTCTCCATCCACCTTTATTCTTTCATGGTCTACAAATGGAAACAAATAAAACTCTTTTTGACCAAAAGATTTAAAACAGAGCTTCTATTTCAGTATAGCCATGGATGCTAAAATGTTACCAAATAAGGTTCTAGAGAATAAGTTTACAATAAAAAAAAATTTATAGTATTTTCCCTAATACAGAGAAGCTTCCTGACCCATATAAGTCACATATTTGTTTCTTTAACACAATTTGAAGGGACACTTTCATTTTATGACCACCACTGCAAAGGTGGGAGAACTGAATTCTAAAGGGTAAAGCTGGAGGCTTTTTTTTTTCTATCTTCTTAAAAAGTATTTACTGACAGGAGCTCCACAAGGAGAGCAACAGAACCAAAAACTCTGGGCAAAGGGGCCTTTTCTGAGACTGCTACTCTAAACGAGGACCATTCATGGAGATAACCTAGAACCCCTGCTCAGATGTAGCCCGTGGCAGCTCAGTATCCAAGTGGGTGTCCTAGTAAGGGGAACAGGGACTGTCTCTGACTTGAACTTGGGGGCTGGCTCTTTGATCACCTCTACCTGGGGTGGGGATAGGGGGCAGCCTTCCCAGGCCACAGAGGAAGACAATGCAGCCAGTCCTGATGAGACCTGCTAGGCTAGGATCAGATGGAAAGTCTGTATTATTATTATTATTATTATTATTATTATTATTATTATTATCATCACTATCACTCTCTGCAAGGGACATACCCAAGAACAGGGCTAGGACAGCATGACAGAGGTAAGGCAGCTTGGATGGTGCCCAAGGTCAGGGTCATCCAGGTGATGACTGACAGATTGCAGGTGCCTCCCTCGCCATCTTCAGTGCCGATCTTGTCAAAGAAGTTAAGTGGCTCTGTGTCATATGTGACCCAGTGGTTCTCAGCCAGGGACATTTTAGCAGTGTCTGATGACGCTATCATTTGTCACACCTGCTCTTAGCATCCTGTCTGGGGTAGTGTTAAATATCCCAGAGTGCACAGGATAGACCTGACCCAACGCAGACTGCCATTGCTACCACAGCTGTGAGACGTGGTACATGGCTTCTCATTTCCTCCCCCTACAATCCTGCAGTATGTGGACATTGTTCCTGTCCCCATTTCGCAGATAGGAAACTAAAGCTAAAATGAACAAAACAAATTGCCCAGCCAGGTTTGTAAAAGCGTGCTCTTAGCATGGCTTCTGCTCTTTCCCACAGCCATTTCTCCCACATCAGGGGAAAGGCCCAGAGAAGTAAAGCCTTTTCCGGTAATCACTCAGCCCATGATGGGTTAGACGGGCACGGAGGAAGATTTCTTCCACCACAGTCCATTCCACCCCTTCCCCAGGACAGATTACCCTTCACACACATCTGACAGGCTACACTTTCGGATTCTTCTCTTTGTGTTCGACCTCTAACCTCTGCAGTTTTATGACTGCAAGTGAGCACACATGAGGCTTTTGGGAAATCTTGATATAATGGATCCAAGTTTGACTAAAATAACAGTGGGGCCGAGGGAGCATAGGAATGAATCCTTTGGCTGTGGAGCCCAGGGATCAAGGGGGCAGTCGGGTAGGGCTAGGCTCAGGAAGGCCGCTCTCTGAACCTCTGCTCTTCACAAGCCGAGGCTGGAGCTGCCTGCATATCATACAACTCCCCTATATTCTGGGAGGGTCTGTGGTACCTGGGTTGGCCCCTCTGCTGTACTCTTTCTAACCTCGTAACATCCTGAGAAGCTGCAGTTCACAGCAGTTAGAGCTCACCCTGAGAACTAGATGGTCAGGGCTCTGCCCCTGTCCGACACAGCCCTATCACCTCAGATGGTGGCGTCTGACACAGAGGCTCTCACTTTGTGGGACTACTGACAAGGCAAAGGCAGATGAGTGACTGATGCAGGAAGAGTTATCTAGGAAGAGCCTGAGAGATGCCATCCTGGGTACCTGTAGTCAAGGGAAGGGTGTCGGGGACTCCGGGTCTTCTAGGGGAAGCAGGCTGCAAGGTGGGACACAGGAAACTGTCGCCTGCTGCAGACTCTGTGTCGTATCATCTGTCCCTTAATCTCTTCTGCTCTGTCATCTCAGATCCTTACCTCGGAACAGTGGGCTTCAACTCCTAGCCATGGGGAGCACCGTTATTATTTAATCTGTCTGGTCTTGTTTTGGTTTGGTTTATTTGTGTTGTTGTTGGGGGGGTTGTTTTTTGGTTTTGGTTTTTGTTGTTGTTTTGGGGTTCATGTGAGGAGAGAGAGAGGAGAAAGAGAGAGAGAGAACACTGCTTAACGAGAAGGAATGCTAAAGAATATGGCTGGTGTTGCGCCTGGCTGGACTTATAGTAACTCTAAGAAAAGTTAGCTATTCTTAGTATTTTAGGGGCAACTGGGACAGTCTCTTTTGAGAATGGGCCCAAAAGCAAAGCCCAGTCATGTTGGTCCATTTTATTGCCTTCCATTTCCTCCCAGTGCTGGTTCTCCCCAGGAGTCAACATGTTCGTGGCCTTCCCAAAACACAGAGCCTTTGGCAGGTTTGACGTCCCCAGACTTACAGGATGCTGTTTCTCCTGGAAACCCATGTTATGCTAACAGCTCCCAGTGGAATATCCCAACAGGGAATTCCGAGGCTCACTTGCTTTTGCTTTACTGTAAAATTTTCAGTTCTGGTTGATACTATTACATGTTCCTTTACTGGAAAGCATGGTGATGGGACCCAAGAGAACTGTCACAGCTAAATGCTGGCCCTTTTTAACAAAGTTCATCTGCTATCTTAGCTGTACTGGCATTTCCGTGGAATTTAATGCTTTTTAAAGCCTCAAGGCAACAGGAATGAAACTCAGTTTGGGTGAGAGATGCCATCTGAGACATAAAATTAATGAGGAGGGAATATGGAGATGAAGCTGAGCTGCTGTTGCATCTCACTAAGCTACTTGTGCTTGGTTCTCTTTCTAGCGCTGTTCGCAGCCTACCTGGGTGCCGCCCTGGCCAACATGCTGTCTGTGGTAAGTCACGTGGGCCACAAACCTCATGCCACCTCCACTTCCCAAATGCTGCATTAAGCCCTCAGTTCTTTGGCTCACATCCTGCTACCCACCTGAATACTGCCAAGGAGGAACTGGGTCTCAGTAACTTTTGTGTCAGCTCTGGGTGAATCAAATCCATCACCAGAAGACAGTGGCGCACTATGAAGAGTCAATCTCTCAAATACAACTCTATTCTAGTCTGCTATCCCGCAGAACTAATTTTAAATCTTTATTATCTAACTTGTGCACATGTGTAAATTATCTGCCTGCCTGGCTTATGGACAGTATACATTTGTATCCCTTAGCAACTAGCATGGTTCATGGAGAGCTCTGGTCCCTGGCAATGGCTTCAGGGAGCAGAGACCTATGATCTAGTCATCCAAAGAGAATCCTAAGCTTATGAGCACAAATTGGTCCCAGAACCTCTTCTTTGCCTTGGGCCCAGTTTAGGATGGTGTGCAAAGCAGGAGCTGCCACTAGGCTCAAACAGGCCCAGCACAGAGTGAGTGCTCAGGGCTTACCTAACGAATCAATCCATCCGAACCCACCGAAGATAAGAGCACAAGCGATACTTCACACAAGCAACTGTCACTCAACTTGCAGTAGCGATCTGAATATCCCAAGTCGTCAAGTTTCGCCACCCATTCTTGAAAAGTGAACTTAAAACAACCAAATTAATAATAATAATAATAATGATAATAATAATAAACAGGAAAAGGAAATGTGTTCAAGAGATCACATCCAAAGACCTTCTAGGTCTCCGTGATCTGGCTGGAATACAAACATGCCTTTAATTCAGGAGAGAGAGACAAGCAGATCTGAGTTTCAGGTAAAGAAAAGCTCAGATCCAAGCATAGTGGTACTTGCCTTTAATCTCAAACAATGAAGATAAAGATAGTTTGTAGAAGAAAGCACCCATGTTTGAAAGTGATACCTAGTTGAGTGGCAGAAGCCATGACGAATCAGAGAAAGACTTGACAGAATAAGATATGCCCAGCTCTCACAAGAAGAAAGAGGAAAGGGGAGGTGCTTAAGGGGCAATGCAGAGAGGAAGGAGGCAGTTTTTACCAGAACAGTAATAGAGAGACAGGTTGCAAAGAAAGAACACAGGTGAGGATGGAACAAGCCAGAGAATGAGAAGGAGCCAGAAGATTAGAGCTGATTGCTGGAGTTAGAGGCCAAGAAAAAAGCCAGATCGAATAAGTTAGCTGAGAGAGGAGTTTGAGCCAGAACAGCTGAATTGCACCAGGCATGCCAGAACTCAGAAAGAACAAGAAAGGGTAAGCTTATTCAGCATTAAGTCTCAGAGGCTGAAAACACTCTAGGCCTAGCTTAGATTGTATGGAGGCTAGAAGCTTCCAAGGACTAGGTCTAGGTTAGCAGAAGAAGGCAGTAACCTCTGAGACAACAATTGAACCAGGAGAATAAAAGTTCCTTTTACACTCAAGCGCATCTTCTTTAGATCCTAAAGATGAAATGAGAGTTTAAAGAGGGCTGGTGCTGTACACATGTATAAACAGCCACTACTGAACCATCATTGTCTGGGCTTTAGCCTCATCTGGTAAGATGATGTAACAAGTTGTAAATCTCTCCTGAAGACAAGACCACACCCCCAAGCTCCATCCCGGCATCTTTTCCAGAATGAGACTCTTGGGGACATTTCCATTTCTTGAGATCCGTTCTTTCAATATCCCAGTAGATTGGCAGTCACAGGTGTCTCTTTAGGGTATATTCGGTTCTACCAGGCTGGTTACCCAAGCAGAGAAAGTCACAGCTGCAACTTCTGGATTAGACATTCCGTACAGCGCCTGCCTGGGTTCATCCTTCAGCGCTATCAAAGAGGGCGAGGCTTAGCGTCAGAAGTCAAACCAGCTTTCCTGATACTGTCCCGTCTGTCTGTGGACTGAGTCCCTCTGATGCCTCCATCACACGCTGTGTGTGCCTTTACTACGACACTTGACACACATCATTTGTGACAACTTTAACGCTAATGAGTCCTCGTTCAACTCAGCACAGGTACTGCACCAGAACAGGGCCCTTCCATAGCTGAGTCTTAACCTTAGAGTTCTACAACAAGGGGAAAAATGGAAGAGAGAGATACTGAGGGAATGAGGCCCTAAAGGAGTGAGCACACGGCAGGGGATGCTAGAACTGAGGCAAGGGAGCCTCAGAAGCACTGAGACAAGAAGATAGATGATGACCTAGCAGGGGCCCATCTACCCTAGGCTTTCGACATCAGTTCTGGCACCAACATTACCTGACCCATCATTCAGTAAGCCTGCCATGTGCCTGCCTGCCCTGGATAGGTCCCTAGAGGAGATGCAGGGAGCTTTCTCAGATGCAGGTGTTCACAGTGCTGAATGGCCTTCCTCTTGACACTGAGAGGTTATAGACTAAGCTATTCCATGTAGACATTCTTCCAAACAGTTGACTTGTTCTGCTGCTGATGGTCAAGGATACTAAAATAAAAATTCAAAGCAGCTATCAACAATATCCAACTTCATTGAGGAGCACAGTCTAAAGCACTGAGGTACATTCATAAACCCATGCAATGCCTCCTCAGAAAAGCCCTATGAGCCACTATTCTTTGCCTTTCTTTAGCTGGCATATGTGCATGCAAGTCCTGGCCTTCCACAATGCTGCTATCTGCTTGATAATAATGACTGTGCCCTGAGGACTGTTGATTGGGTACTTGGTATGCGCTGAGCAACAGCTCTCTGAGTAGGTAGCAGGTCTCAGAAAGATTAAAAAACTATAATAAGATAATCAGAGCTGAGATTTGTCTACAATTGCGGCTTCAATGGATGCTTCCCAAAACACTTTATTGCATCTTATTAGAGCTTTGGGAAGACTTGTTGAGTGGAATTCATCACTCTTAGATAAGCCTTACAGCCTCAGTTCTGGTGCTGTTCTGATGGTTCCAAGTCTTGCTAACAGTGTTGGCTTTTGGACTTCCACAGGACCAGCAGTGTTTGCCCCCTGGCACCACCTGAGGCTTCTATTGATTATAGTAAAATGCTTGATCTGCCTCATAAGTACATTTGTAGGCTTTTTGCAAACCATTCGCTCATCTATCTCAGCTGAAGAATGGGGAAAGTATTAATTGTTGCAGAGTGAATACAAGACAGGGCAACATGATGAGAAATAAGTGTGGCCGAGGGAGAACCTTTAAGAAGAGAACCTAACATTCACCTCCCTCTACAAGGACAAACCTACCACCCCTCTCTCTCTCTCCATATAATTTTTATTATGTCTCTGTAAAAGATTTCTGTTTCTAAAAAGATGAGTTTCCAAATGCCATCTACCACCACTTAACTTCTCTAGTTCTCTCAGATCAAGAGCCCTATAGACACTGTCTCTATGTCTTTTAACTCACATTCTCAAAAGAGAGATTCTATTAGCTCATGCCACGTGCCTGTTTGGAATCTGGTGCCTATCTTTAGTCCAATCAATTACAGCCATGTTATTTGCTACAAATGGCTGCCAAATGCATTCAGTCAAAGGAAGCTGATTGAAGAAGGTATAGAATGCCCATAGTTTCTAGACCTGGAAGTACAGACTGGCCAGGTTCCCCAAGACAAAACAAGTCTTGTACATCAGATCACACTGACAACTCTTAAAGTTTTAACAGCTGTATTTTGGAAGGCGTGCTTACCTGTCACAGTATAAGCTAACGGCCTGGTTTCATTATATTGGCTATCAGGTATTACCCTCACCAATCAGCCCTTCCTTTAAGTGGGGCTGCAGGTGGCCAAAACAGTCTAGGTAAGCATTCACATCTAACATAACAAGTTTCTCTTCTCTCCTCTCTCTCCAGTTTGGATTACCACCCTGCACCTGGCCCTTCTGCCTCTCAGCGCTCATCTTCCTTCTCCTCACAACCAACAACCCCGCCATCTACAAGCTCCCGCTCAGCAAAGTCACCTACCCGGAGGCCAACCGCATCTACTTCCTGTCCCAGGAGAAGAACAGAAGGGCATCAACCATAACAAAGTACCAGGCCTATGATGTCTCCTAAACTGTCCTTTCTAAAGCATGTTACATACATGCAGTCTCCAGCACATGGGTCTGCACCCCATGCTAAGGTCACTCAACCTCCCTTCTGTCTGATATGTATGTGGTTACTAGTTGGAAACCTCAGTAAGATGTGCAGGACTCATCAAAGCCGTGCTAGCTTAGACTAAATAGCCACTGATGGCTCTCTGGGAACTCTCTTCAGGGGAAACTTGCTAATCACCCCTTTCACTTATTTAGTGGAGCAAAGCATGATGCCAGGAAATCCTCGTTAGTCTGCAAGGTAAGAGGGCGTAGTCCCTACCCTGCTCTGCTACTATGGGTTCCAACTGTCTCGGGCCAGTCCTCTTCCCCCTCCCCCATGTCAGCCATGGGTTTCTTTACGACGAGGAGGAACTCTAAAGTCCTTCTACCTCCGAGATGTTTCTTTCCCATCTCCTATATCTCCTATATACTAATCAACTCAGCATGACCAGCAAGCAATTGTCCTGAGTTGAGTTACTTAGAGAGGGTTCCCAGAGGACAGAGAGGAAAGTGTTAGTGTCCTCTGGGAGTTTATTTTTAGACATAGGAGATGCTTTCCAGACTTGGGACTAGACACCTGAATTCATTGAAAATGCCAATGCACCTTCTCTGCACCACAGGGATAGTTCAGAAACATCAGAAGGTGAACATTGATCTCTTCCAACACCCAAATCATAGTGTAAATAAACGTCTTTGCCTGTGTAATATTCGAAATCATACTCTCATTAAAGTTGAAATTCGCAAGTTGTTCTCTGGGTTTTCTTAAAACAGGGCTTACCTGCCCACTCACAGAGAGTCCACCAGGGGAGCTTTTGTACCCAGGCATGTGTCTGGAAAGAGAAACGGGATTAAGGAAGACCTGGAAAGCAGCTGACTTCCCTGTGGAGAGCTATGCAGAAATGGCCATGCACACTGCGCCCTGAGGTGTTGGTGCACATCAAACTCACATCACCTTTCAGCACACGGTCTTGGAGCCCTGGGCACCAAGATTGCTAGCCCAGCCCTTCTTGAACAGCCAGCCACGTCTTATTTAGTTACTCTGAGTGTGCCTCCTACTGCGCTCCTAAGTTACAGTCATCCTTCATAGAAAGCCACTCAGCGCAACATTTCAGCCCTTCTCCAGAGGTGGAAGAAGCTCTTCTAACAACAGTGAGACCTCCACACCTCCAGTTAGGCATGGTGAGGTGCCAAGATAGCAAGGGAGTCAGGGGCTGTAGGGATGGCTCAGCCAGTAAAGTCCTTGTTACACAAACGAGGGTCTGAGCCTCGAACCGAACACACGTATAAAAAGCTAGACTCGATGGCATGCACCTTCAGTCTCAGCTATAGGGAGGCAGAGAAGGGCAGATTCCAAGAACTGGCAGTCCAGAGAGTCTTGCCACATTAGTGACGTTCAACTTTGACTTCTGGCCTCCATGTGTACCCAGTCACACACTTGTAATATACATGGGTGGCAGGGGAAGAAGGCAGGAAAAAGCAAGAAAACAGATTTATAAGTGCAGGTTTAAGGAAGAACTACATTTTATCAAAATCCATTTTTTTTTACATTTTTTATGTAGACCTATAAATTTCTATTTCATTTCTCTGTATGCCAGCAGTCCCAGCCATCTTTTACCACCAGCCCAAGAGCACTGAGATGTATATTTCCCTTCCAGACCCAATCCAACCCTTTATGACTCTTCCAGGAAAATAGAGCACTCCTCCAAGCAGAAAAGTCCTTCACATAGGAAAAGGAAATGACTCACACTCCAGAGCTACCTCGGAGTTTGTGATCACACCTTGAGGCCACGAAGGTCCCAGGCTGTATTTTAATGACCATGGAATTATGGTTCTCTAAGGATCAAGCATTCGGGAATTTTGCCCAAAGGCTGTTTATGCTTGAAGCTTACTCAGCTGCCCCTCAGCCACCATGTGATGACATCTATCCATTAAAGAATGGGTCCTTGTGTATTTCCACCGAAGTTTTATAATCTGATTTTATTAAGAGTAGGAACCCTTCCATGTGTATGCCATTTTGATTACTGACCACTAATAAAATGCTTCAGCTGTTCTGAGTATTTCACTAGCTCACCTATAAAGCAAGCTGAGTTGGCCCAGAATTCCAAACAGGGGGAAAACAGATGGGGTGAAAGAATGCCTATGAAAGTATACAATGTCTATGAGATCCCAAGGTGGACTGTCAAGTCTAGCAGTTCAGTGAAGCACCAGAAGTAAAGAGCTGGAGCCAGCTTGGCCAACTCCTAAGAGACAGCTGGGTGAGGGAAGCAGTCCTTCTCCAAGCCATTCAGTGACATCACCCTGATCACTCAGAGCAGCCCTAGTTTTATACCGCAGAAAATGGCAGACACTGCAAATCTGAGCAGACACAAACAACACTGTTTTAAAGCCCATGTGCAAACAAAACAGTATATTATAATATGGGAAGCATGCGACACAGTAAGGTATAAAAATAAAAACACACAGGCTTCCATTCATTCACGAGAAAGTCCTTGCGTGAACAGTGAAGCTGATTTACCCAAAGCTGAGATACACGATTAACTCAACTCCCTCAGGAAAAAACAATTGCTTGGGGCAGACGCTGCTCTTTCTGCTGTTTGTCTCTTTCATTCCTTAAACTAGCCTGTTGGTGTCAGGTAGTAGCTCTGGAACTGTTGATAATTGGCTGACACACATCCCCACTCCCTTGCCTCTGACAGCATTCGTCTACCCGTCCTGGATAGAATTTTAACTCTGTTTCATGCACAACAAACACTTATATGCATACACAAGACTTTCCAGCAGCCCAGCCCACCCAGTCTCACCTCCAGGACCTACTGCCAGAGTCCTCCTTCCAACACGTATGTGTTCCGTGAACAGTCTGAAGAACAGTCTATACCAACTGGCTCCAAGCTCACCATCAACTCGTGAGCGATAACTGTGAGCCCTGCACAGCCTTCCACAAGCATCCTATCCTTACACATTCCCCACTGCAGGGTGTGGCCCGGTGGTCGCGCACACTTCCCTTACTGACCTTGAACCCTAAGTCATACGATAATCTCAGGGGGGGACAGGTAGATGGAATAGCAGGGCCAGTTGGGGTCCAGTGTGTGTTTAGAACTGCATGTTTAACGGAGATGACTGTGCTGCCTCGCAGGAGTAGATTCAGACATGGTAGCAGAGGTGAGAATGGACCTCTCTGTGACGTCCTCAGGTCACAGACGCTGTGAGTCACACTCTGAGAAACTCATGTATATTTACAAATGCCTCCAGGAAACCCTTCCCCTTTCTGTTGCACCCTGCGATGAATTGCCTGCTCATTGTTGTGCACAAAGGAATCATCTATGGAGCTTCCTAAAAATACAGACCCTGAGCCTCAGCCCCAAAGATGCTTGTTCAGCAGATCCAGATGAATGCAAGAGTCTGAGCTTTCCCATCATCTCTTGAATGTCATAAATTGTGCAGGATCAAGATGCACAAGCCATTGAGATCGCTGCACATTTATCAGGTAGATGAGCATCGTCCAGTTCAGCTGCACAAGCCTGTCCTGGACCAAGCAAGTCATCAGCAGTCATGGGCACAGGTGTGTTCCTAATGTGCCCAGGGTGTGCTCCAGTGTGCACCCAGGCTTGAAAGCAACTGTGGGTTCTGTTTTCTGAGTCCTAATCTGCTTCTAAAAGAGTTGCTCCTGAAGACTGTTAAGTCCTCAGTCCCCATTCTCATGTGGCATAGTGAGGAACACTGGGTACTAACAGGCAGGAGGAAGTAAGAAACTTCCAAAATGAAGTCTCTCTCTCAGCAAGAGTTGGGGGCTAGCTCTGCACTCTAACGGAAACTGAAGAAAAATGAAACCACTAACCAGAAGCATCCGGCTCAAGAAACCAAACAGAGAAGCAAGGTTTTGCATTGTCCCCAGAAGCCTGCTGAGTGCGCACAGTGGACCTAAAGGAAAAGCACAACAGGAGTAGGCCTCAGCCCCTCCGGCCACACTGCAGGGGCACAGTGGGAGCCAGAGGAGGGCATGGCAGTCCTGCTGAGATACAGCAGGCACACCTGTGAGCAGGTAGGATGGAGGGCTGTCCCACGGGTGGAGCTAGAAGACAGGGGGCAGGGAGCTGTGGAGGTGGGGACAGCAGCTGTTACAGGAAAAGGAGCCTGCCCCGTGCAGACAAGCAGGCAGGAAGTCCCAAGTGGGACCGTTTGAGATAAGAAGGAAAAAGATGGAGACAAGCAAGACATAGGAGAAAGACCAAATGCCGCTGGGTTTGCAGTACCAGAATAAGAAAGGAGTTGGGAGGAAACAGATTGTTGTTATGATGTAAGAGTGAGGGGGTTCTAATCCCCAGAGCTGCTTGGTTCACAGATCTCCCAGTGGAGAAGGGGGTGGCTCTCAGTCCCTTCCCCAGCGCTTAGCTTCTTGAGGGGTCTGTCCGAATCTTGAGGCACAATGCTGCAGAAACGGTTTGGTCCTGCATAGGCTGGCCTGAGCAGGTACAGACAGGAGTGTCAGGGGACAAGGAGGTAGGCAGCTCGTGTGGGGAGCATGGAAAAACCCTGGTGCTCTGGTCTCAGCCTGGCCCCATCAGAGCACTAGGGTGTGCCCAGGTGTGAACAGTTTGCAGCGCTCCCAGAGGGTGCCCATGTGCAAGAGCACCACCCACCCTTGGAAGTCACGGAGCAGCCCCTACACTGTCAACACTGGGAGGGAGTCATCAAGTGCAAGGAGACCAGGCAGCTTGATTTTTATAACTGAAAATATTTTTTCATACAACATATTCTGCTCACAGTTTCCCATCCTTCCTCTCCCTCCAGATCCTCCCCACCTTAATATATAAGCAAAAGAGCAGTTAAGGTTTTAAAAATGCCCAAATGAAGCTTAATGAGAAAAAAAATTTCCAAAATATCATTGTGTTGACCCCTACTGCTGGCATGGTGCCTGCCCTGGAGTGTAGTTTATATACTGAGTAAAACTCCCCTGAAGAACTGATTTTTCCTTTTCTTTTTTTTTTTTTTTTTCAATGCAGTTTATTCAGGAACCTTGAACAATCATCTGACCCTGGGGAAAGCCAGCCCACAGCTTAAATAGCCTCTGGGTAGCCAACCCAGGCGTGCCACGTGTGCAATGCAGATAGGTCCACATACATGGAAGCAAGCCAGATCCTCAGCCTTAGCCAAATGTGGAATTGTTCCTGACAGAGGGCACTCACCATCGGGAAGGTGGAAGGCGGAAACCAGCTCCATCTTTAAGGCATAGCATTCCGCAGCTCTCTACAGTTCCCCCTTTTTGTTTTAGACGCATCAGGCAAGAGTAGAGGTCTGATCTCTGATATTAGAAATAAATTGGGACTTTGTACTGATGTTCATTTAGGTGTCATCCACCCAAAGAGCATCAGACCTGTCCGATACCTTTTTCTCAGAGGCGGGACCTGGGACATCAACCCGCATGCAATCAGACATGCTCTTCTCTGGGTCCAAAGCGGCTGACCCTGAGTGCAGTGCTTAGCCTCGCATCCTGAGCGTAACATTTTGGCTTTTTATGGTAGCCAACCATGCTTGGGGAGACTGTCCTGCTTCAATGGCTATAAAGGCCTGAATGGTCATGGCTGCATTACGCTGTTGTGAGACTCTAATCTTGCATATATACCACAGGCAAACCAAGGTGACCAGCACCAGAAGGCCTGCTAATGCTCCCATGCCCGCCCATTCCTTCAGATGATTCATGGCTGCAGCAATCCATGATGATAATCCTGTGGCTAGTCCTGCGTCCACTCTGGTAGAATTTACCATGACAATGGCCACTCTCAGCTGCTCCATCGTAGTATCGAATTCTCCAGTCCAATTACCTAAAATATAGCTAGACAATTGTTTAGACAGATTTGCAGCACAGGGAAAATTCTCATGTTGTATGCTAGTAACTCAAAGTCCAGCATACTTTCATTGACAGCCAAGTTGAGCGATTTGCCATAGGGTATCAATTTGCTCCTGTACGAGGTCAATCCTCTGATTGAACACCATCAAACCTCCTTTTAGTTGAGCATTAATTCCTTTTTGTACATCTAAGGCATGAGCTACATTGGCTAAAAGGTTATTCAGGGTCTGAGCAGTCTGCCCAGTATGACTCATGGCTAATGCCGTGGTGGTAGCTCCAACAGCCGCCAATGAGATGGCAGTAACAATGGCAGCTGTAATTCCAGGATCCCTTTTCTGTCTGAAGAGAGTCATAGTGTGAGGGCATCAACGGGCACAGGCACCCAGCGAGGCATGCGAGTAACCAGCTAGTAAATTTACTAGCATTACAGCATTGGGCAAAAAAGCAAGTATCATTACCACAATTACTTGGCTCTATCTGGCTAATAATGAATAAAAATGGGGGATATAAACAAACAGGTGTGGGCTTATAGGAAATATTATGAGAAGCCTTAACCCCCTCGTTGGAACATCCTGCATCAGTTCTAGAACTAGCAGTGGTGGTGTCCGAGGTCTGAGTAGGTTCAGGAGACCATTGCCCCCAGGGGCGAGACGTGCTCCATGTAAATTGACTAACTCCATGTTTTCCTCCACTTTTGAAAGTTATTTAAGGTTCTTAAATTATTTTTCCCTTTTTTTAAAAAATTTTTCATCAATTACACTTTATTCATTCTGCATCCCCCATAAGCCCCTCCCTCCCCTCCCAATCCCACCCTCCCTTCTCCCTCTGCATGCATGCCACTCCCCAAGTCCACTGATAGGGGAGGTTCTCCTCTCCTTTCTGATCTTAGTCCATCAGTTCACATCAAAAGTGGCTGCATTGTCCTCTACTATGGCCTGGTAAAGCTGCTCCCCCTCAGGAGGAGGTGACTAAAGAGCAGGCCAGTCAGTTCATGTCAGAGGCAGTCCCTCTTCACATTACTATGTAACCCAATTGGACTCTGAACTGCCCTGGGCTACATCTGTGCAGGGGTTCTGGGTTATCTCTATGAAAGTCCTTGGTTGGAGTATGAGTCTCTGGGAAGTTCCCTGTGTTCAAATTTTCTTGTTCTGTTGCTCTCCTTGTGGAGACCCTGTCCTCTCCAGCTCTTACTATTTCCCAGTTCTTACATAAAATTCCATTCACTCTGCCCAACAGTTGCCCATCAGGCTTAGCATCTGCTTTGATAGTCTGTAGGGCAGAGGCTTTCAGAGGCCCTCTGTGGTAGGTTCCTAGGTTGTTTCCTGTTTTCTTCTTCTTCTGATGTCCATCCTCTTTGCCTTTCCGGATGGGGATTGGACATTTTAGTTAGGGTCCTCTCTCTTGCTTAGTTTCTTTAGATGCACAGGTTTTAGTGGGTTTGTCCTATGTTGTATGTCTATATGAGTGAGTATATACCATGTGTGTCTTTTTGCTTCTGGGACAACTCACTCAGGATGATCCTTTCCAGATCCCACCATTTACCTGCAAATTTCATGATTTCCTTATTTTTCATTGCTGAGTAATATTCCATTGTGTAGATGTACCACATTTTCTGCATCCATTCTTCAGTTGAGGGGCATCTGGGTTGTTTCCAGCTTCTGGCTATTACAAATAAAGCTGCTACAAACATGGTTGAGCAAATTTCCTTTTTGTGTGCTTGAGCCTCTTTTGGATATATGCCTAGGAGTGGTATAGCTGGATCTTGGGGAAGCACTATTCCTAGTTGTCTGAGAAAACGCCAGATTGATTTCCAGAGTGGTTGTACCAGTTTACATTCCCACCAGCAGTGGAGGAGGGTTCCTCTTTCTCCACAGCCTCTCCAGCATGTGTTGTCACTTGAGTTTTTGATCTTGGCCATTCTCATGGGTGTAAGGTGAAATCTCAGGGTTGTTTTGATTTGCATTTCCCTAATGGCTAGTAAGGTTGAGCATTTCTTTAAGTGCTTCTCTGCCATTCGGTATTCCTCTACAGAGAATTCTGTTTAGCTCTGTTCCCCATTTTTTAAGTGGGTTACTTGGTTTGCTGCTTTTCAGCTTCTTTAGTTCTTTATATATACTTGATATGAGTCCTCTGTCAGATAAAGGGTTGGTGAAGATTCTTTCCCAATCTGTAGGAGGTCGCTTTGTTTTGATGACGGTGTCCTTTGCTTTGCAGAAGCTTTTCAGTTTCATGAGGTCCCATTTATTGACTGTTGCTCTTAGAGCCTGTGCTGTTGGAGTTCTGTTCAGGAAGTTTTCCCCTGTACCAATGAGTTCTAGGGTATTCCCCACTTTTATTTCAAGCCGATTTAATGTGTCTGGTTTTATGTTGAGGTCTTTGATCCACTTGGACTTCAGTTTTGTGCAGGGTGATAAATATGGATCTATTTTCATTTTTCTACATGTAGACATCCAGTTGGACCAGCACCATTTGTTGAAGATGCTATCTTTTTTCCATTGTATGGTTTTGGCGTCTTTGTCAAATATCAGGTGTCCATAAGTGTGTGGGTTTATTTCTGGGTCCTCTGTTCGGTTCCATTGATCCACCATTCTGTTTCTATGCCAGTACCATGCCATTTTTAAAACTGTTGATTTTTCCTTTTCAAGTGGTTGTCAACTAGAGATAGAATCTTGGTTAGGGGTTGAAGTTCAGTCACCACTTCTCCTATCAGCACTGGGACCAAGTCTGGCTTGGACCGGTGCAGGTAGCATGATTTTTGTCAGAGGGAAGTTGTTCCTATCCCTGAGGGTCAGAGATGGCCTGAAACTACTAAAGTTTTAAGTTCTGGTGGTAAAAACCTTTCATCTCAGCACTTAATTGGGAGGCAGAGGCAGGAGGATCTCTGTGAGATAGAGCCCATCGGGTCTAATAGTGAATTCCATTACTATAAAGCAAGACTTTGTCGAAAGAAAGGAAGAAAGGAAGGAACGAAGGAACGAAGGAACGAAGGAGAAGAAGAAGAAAGAAAGAAAGAAAGAAAGAAAGAAAGAAAGAAAGAAAGAAAGAAAGAAAGAAAGAAAGAAAGAGAAAGGGAGAGAGGAGGGAGGAGGGAGGGAGGGAGGGAGGAAGGAAAACTGACTGTGGGCCCAGTGAGATTATACCTGCAAGTAATCTTAACACTCAGGAGACAAAGGTAAGAGGATCCTTGTGAGTTTGAGACCAGCCAGGGCTATATAGTGAGATCACCTTTAAAAAACAAATATAAAAACTTGTAAAAACTATGGACTCCTTCAGGTGATGGTGCATGTCTTTAAACCTAGCAATGAGGAGGCAGGAGGAGATGGATTTCTATGAGTTCAAGGCCAGCCTGGTCTACAGAGGATAGCCAGGGCTCCACAAAACAACAATACATGCACACAGAGAGAGAGAGAGACAGACAGATGGGCAGTAAGGCAGAGAGACAGAGACAGAGAGAAAAAGACAGACAGGAGACAAACAGAGAGACCGTGGACTCCTGTGCATCATATTTGGTTTTAATGATCCTGAGAGATATTGGTGCCCGATTCACTTCTGGAAACTCTGGCCAAAAGCAAGATAGAATGGAACAAGATAGATAGATAGATAGATAGATAGATAGATAGATAGATAGATAGATAGATAGATAGACAGACAGATAAACTGATAGCTAGGACAAAATGGAGTGGACTCCTAGGCTGGCCCCAGCACTCACCACTCTTCCTGGGCTTACCAGCTGCCACTATGGAATGCTTCCTCCTCCTTGGGCCTCAACTTGGCTACTGGACCTTAGCCCCAGGCTCTGGACAAGAGCAGACTCAGAGCCCTTTGAGGGCAGGAGTTGGTTTAACATGTTCAGATTCTCTGTGCTGCCCTCATGTTCAGTAAGAGAGAGAATGTCTTCTTCAGACACACACATACATACACACACACACACACACACACACACACACTCATCTACATTCAACATATGAGAGAAAATGTGGAAAATTTCTGAGTTTGGTTTATTTCATTCATCTAGCATAATCACCTCCAGTTGTATCAATTTTCCTGTAACTGTCAATGTGTAATTTTGGTTTGGTTTTTGAGAGTGCAGTCCAAACCCACCTAAATTATAATCACTCAGATATGGTCAAAAAGTACAAATTCCTGGGGGCCCTTCAGACCAAGGAAGCATGGATGCTGAAGCTAGAACCGGCCCTAAACTCCCTATGTACATCAAAGTTAGAGAACTGTGTCTGTCCTTCAATTCAGAAAGAGCCCCACTGTCTGTAGAGGGATGGGGACAGAGGTGACAGACACCGAGGACTAAGAATGAGACTCATAGCCAAACATTGGGCAGAGTGCAGGGAATCTTATGAAAGAAGGGGAAAATAGAAAGACATGGAGGGGACAGGAGCTCCACAAGGAGAGCAACAGAACCAAAATATCTGGGCACAGGGGTCTTTTCTGAGCCTGATATTCCAACCAAGGACCATGCATGGAGATAACCTAGAACCCCTGCACACATATAACCCATGGCAGCTCTCAATCTTTAAGTGGGTTGGTTCCCTAGTAAGGGAACAGGGACTGTCTCTGACATGAACTCAGTGGCTGGCTCTTTTATCACCTCCCCGTGGCGTGGAAGCAGCTTTACCAGGCCACAGAGGAAGACAGTGCAGCCAGTCCTGATGAGACCTGATAGGCTAGGATCAGAAGGAAGGGAAGGACGACCTCCCCTATCAGTGGACTGGAGGATGGCGGGGGTATGGGAGGAGAAGAGGGAGGGAGCGTGGGATTGGGGGGGATGAGGGAGGGGGCTATAGCTGGAATACAAAATGAATAACTTGTAATAAATAAAATATATATTTCAAAAAAGTAAGAAGGAAGGAAGGGAGAGAGAGAGAGAGAAAGAAAGAAAGAAAGAAAGAAAGAAAGAAAGAAAGAAAGAAAGAAAGAAAGAAAGAAAGAAAGAAAAAGAAAGGAGGAAGGAAAGAAAGAAAGAAGGAAAGAAAGGAAGGAAAACAGAAAGAAATGGTTTATTTTACCTAATCTGAGTCTGCATTGCCCGTTTCTCCACTTTAATGCATGCTAGGAAGCTACAAGCAATCACTGGGCTTGGGCGTGCAGCCTGCACTAGAGGGCACCAAAGTACCTCCAAAAGCCACTTAAAGGCTGGCCCTAGTTCTCAGCATCTAGTGCTCCCTTGTCTGTCCCCACTTGACTGGCAGGGTGATTCTCAAAGGGACACTGGAATGCAGACAAGTGCACAGCTGCTAAGAAATGCCCCTGCTAACTGTGGGGCTGAGGAATCTATGGTTTCCACAGTGAAAGGAGGTTAAGCTCCGTGATCGGGGCTCCCAGCTTGTCTAACACAAGGCAGTGATCTGTATTGCAAAAGAAACCTGGAACTCTGAATCACAAAAGCAATTAACATTATTGCTGTGGTTTTGTTTTGCCTTTCAAGACAGGCTTTCTCTGCGTAGCCTTGGCTGTCCTGTTGAAGACCAGGCTGGCCTCTATTTCACAGAGATCCACCTGCCTCTGCCTCCCTGAGTGCTGGGATTAAAGGCGTGCGCCACCACTCCAGCTTCATTTTCATTATTAATTCATTCTTTGAGGACAGTTATAATAGGAAGTCTGATAGTATGACCAGTGAAAAAGACGGCAGCATTACCGGTGCGATGTTGGTGTGGCAATGTTGTAATGTAATTGTAAATGGAAGAAATAATAACGATGTTGGCAGATGGCCCACCTGAAGGATAAACCTTGAGCTTGACAGACAAGTTCTCTCTCTGTGTCTCTCTCTCTCTCCTCTCGTAGAATACTCCTGAGCTTCAGTTTCAATACACTTTATTTCTATTCTTTTCATCTCTTTTTTTCTACCATCTGCTGTAAGTGCTTCTCTGTCTATGTCTCTCTTCTCGTTCATGCGTAGTGGACGTTTCCAGTTCTCAAGGCAAAACTGAACACCTCTCTACCACTTGTATACGCTTCATCTTTAATATTTTACTGGTTTGCTGTTAGAGGGTTGATGGGATCTCATCAGAGATGACCTTTCTGTCTCCTCCCCAAAGACCATTTTTAGAGACCTGGCAAATGCCTCATGCTGACCCATCAGACCATCTCCTATTGTGCTCTGCATTCAGACAGCCTATAGAAAAGGTTTCTGTTTTAATTTGTTTTTTTGTTTTTTTTTTTAACATTTTATTAAAGTATGCTATGCATCCAGCAAAATGAACTAGTTGTAAGTGGTTGTAAGCACTCTGGCGATAAATTCTCCACAAATTAACATACCCATGTAACTATCCCCCAGGCTGAGAGACTACAGCCAGGCAGATGAACCGCAACAACTGCACTCACAACTGCATTTCTATTTAAACTTTTGATGTGAAAATGAACTCTGAAGTTTCAAATATGTGAGTAGACATAGCAGAAGTAGCTGGAGTCAAAATGTTCTACCTGAGGAAAATTGCTAGCAATGCTTGGAGAGCATCATGCTGATGAGGACAACCCAGCAAAGGCTCATGGGAGTGAGCCCGAGACCAGCTGTGAATGGTTGTCTGCCTGCTGCCTCTTGCTGGTATCTGGGCTAGGGACCTCACAGGTGCCATCTCTGTGGTGCCACTGAGGTGTCCATCCCATTTAAAGCTAAGCTGACGCTGAACTTATCCTCGTTGAAAGGTTATGATGCTAAGAGGTCCCAGTGCCAGGACTTCAGTCATTCAGTATCTTCCTAGAAGGAATAGCACGGGCTTAGGTAGGGATGGGGATAGTTGTCCTGGAACATTTCTCTCCAAAATTATTTGACGCTTCCTTATAAGGTCTCACTGAGAAGTAATTAGAATTAAGAACAGATGAGAAGGGTAGAGGGCAGTCCCTGAGTCAAGGCTGACGTAGCTTTTCATCTACAGCAAATTCTCTGCTGTCATCAGATCATAAGGAAATGGTTTGTTTAGACTCAGGTCCAGAGGTATCAGCATGTGGACACTTGGCCATACTTCTTTAAGACCTGTAGCAGGGCAGATGACTCTGGGAGGGGTTGAAGCAAGGCTGCTCACCCCATGGTGGTCAGGGAGCAGAGACAGGGGAAGAGAAATGACCAGCTTTCCAACAGCTCTTCTAGAACAGGCCCTCAATAACCTCTCTTCCTTCTCCTGGGCCTCTTGATAGCACAGTGGCCTCACAGCCACATTCTCAATAGTTCCTGGGCCTGTAGAGCACAGTCAAGAGTACAGACTACAGCAGCCGGCCTCTTCCATTCTTCCAGGTGCCCCAAGCAGCTTCTTTGCATGACAGTGAGCATCCATGGTGGAGGTAGAATGAAAGGTTCCTCTGCGTTTCTGATATGCCTTGAATGCTATGCTCGTGTTCCATAGTCCTCCTACCTGGTACTTTCCATCAGAGGAAATGTACGGCTTCTGCTGTTGACACATCACCTCAGGCGCCAGCACCATATAGGTGTGTAGGATGGTGCCTTGACCTTCTGACCTGACGCACTTACGAGCAAAGCACAGCGCTTCACCCACGCAAAGCTGGAGGTCAAGCCTGCACTGCTGTCTGAGTGTGTGCAGGGGCCCTAATCACATTCACAGAGAAGCGTCGTGCAGCACACTGCCCCCCACTTCTTGGGCTGACCTTCCAGGCCTTTAGTGGAGCTGACCACACTGGTCGGGAGCCTTGTTGCCCTCTGCCGTCTGGAGCTGTGTGGCCAGAGAGCCCTGCGCAGGAAAGGCTGTTCACTCAGCAGTCCTGGACAGTTCACATGTCAATTGTTTCCTTAGCTTTCCTTTGTTCAATTCCATTTGTTTTGTGGAGACAGGACCTCAACAGCCCAGACTGGCCTTGAACACTGTTTGGAAGATCATAACCTTGAACTGCTGGTGCTCCTGCCTCCACCTCCTAATGCTGGGATTACAGACATGCAGTAGCATGCTTGGTTCTTCCACTTTTTGAAAGAGAGGCTATCTTAGCACTGTGCGAGGCCCTAGATTTGAGCCTAGCACTTCTACAAAGAAGAGTTTGGGGCAGGGCATTGTCACCTGAAGAAATAAAACAGCACCTACCCCCTCCCATCATAAGCTCTATGGCCAGCAGAGTCAAGTCGCTGTGTCAAGGAGCGCTGAAACTGCCTCTAGTGGTTTGCCTAATTGCTCATTCCTCCTCCTGTCTGCTTCTCCACTGTTCTTAAGAGACACAGCCTGCTCCCATCTGCCCTGTCATTCTCTGTAAATGAGCCTCAAGTTCAGTGTATGCAGCCGGGAGAGACCCAGACCAAAGCTCAGGCACCTCTAATCACATTCTGGGATCAGCCCACCTCTCCAGACATCTCAAACCATCACCTCAAAACAGACTCCCAGCTGCCTTTGCTGTACTTCCTGCAACTGCCTTTGCTGGAGTCCATGTGGTCATGCTGTTTTTTATAAAGCATGATAGACTTAAACCAAAGCGCACCTATCACACATACACAACCTAATGAATATTCATGAGCCAACACGCCTAGGGAAGCAGTATCTGAATAAAGAAACAAACATCGCTACCATGAGCCCTTTCAGTAGACTCGAACCTTGACTCCAGTGAGTGAAATGGAGTCCTACAGCCCTCACTCCTCAGCAGCTGACTGTTCTCACTCAGCATTCTGAGAGGCACTCACACCACGGAGCAGAGTTGCAAGCCTTGGTTGTCTTGCTGCCAAATGTCGTTATGCAGCCACTGCACTCACTGTTGAGGGCGCTTGGCTTGTTCTCCGTATGACTCTTATGAGTTGTTTGTGCTGGGCATTGCTGTGTACAGAGCTGGACAGGAGCTGCCTGCCCACTGAGCACACAGATGTCCTTTCTACAGAGGCTGCCAGCCATTTTTAAAGGCCACCCCCTCTTCCTCACCAATATACGATGCCATTTTGATTCACCCTTCCTGTGCTCCGAGTCCATCAATAGCCCCTCCCCCCGTTACCTCATGCTCACAGCCCTTTCCCCTATACTGTCTCGCCCCAGGAACTGGGGACCACTCTCACATAATCCCCTTCACATAGCATTCAGCATCACACAGAACTCCACAGCTCCTGCTCTCCGGCCCTTTAGATCCAGGCCTGTCCCTCTGTCCTGTCTTGACATTCTCTACACCTCTGGTCAGCAATCAAACAGACCCCATAACTCCTTTCAGGATTCAAGGCTTTACATTTTTTTTCTCCAAAGCTTTAATCCCTCTTCTGGTAAGTATGGGATGCCAGCTTTGTTAGCAGGAAAATGGTCCTCTATATTAACAGCCCTTCAGAACCACCCCACCCCCCACCCCCACCCCAGCCTACAGAGTGTTAGTGGCAACAGCATCTCCGAACACCTGTCCCAACACCTCTGTTTTCACAGAGCCTCAGGTTGTAAAGAACTTTTAAGAAATCCCAGTGACTTGGCAAGTGTTCTGTGGCTTTCCAAAACTAACCTCTACTTCCTCCTTAGTGGTAACCAGGTTTTGATCTGAAGCCGGTAGAACTTTGAACATTAACTGGGCGGGGAGAGAGCCAGTAACAAAGAGACATCTCAGGTCCCCACTTTCCAAAGTGCTTCTCCATGAGCTAAAACTCCCCCTCAGGCACAGCTGGCAATATTCCCTTCCTCTGGGAGGGAATACTCAAGACCTCCTGTCATACTAGACAGCCAGGGAAATGAGGGTAGGGTGGAGGTGAGGGTGTTGTGGGGTATGGGTGGATAAACAGCAAACAGGCTTTTGCTACTTTCACCACACTTTCTGAAGCCAAATGAAACTTTCATGTGGTTTATAATTTATATATAAATTGTTTATAATTTATTATAATTATAATTGTGCTTGTTTATAATTTATTAAAGTGCTTGTTTATAATTTATTATAGATATTACATGAGCATATACATTGCACAAGGGACTCCTAGACATTAATATTACCCATATTTCATCATGACTATTTTTAAATTGATGTTCTTTTTCATGGGGGAGGGGAGTATTTGTGGTGTTGTCTTACCTGGGCGAGCGACTTGCAAATACCTTCTGTAAACACCAATGGGTGTTGCTTTTCTGTGGACACAGCAGGGACAAGATTCATGAGCCATGACCCCACACATCCTGCAGATTGATCATAGGCTGTCAGTGGCCCCACAATGCACTGCTTCTCTGGGCCTATCATCAGGGACTGGGAGGCCATCCTCTCTAATACCTCCTTCACTCAATGCAGCTCAGATGTGCTGTTTACCGCTCAGGTGTGTCTCCACCTCTTCAGGTGTTCCTCGTAAAGAACTCTTTAACCCTAAATCGCGTCTGCCACAGTTCAGTGCTTCATTGGTCTCATTGGTGAGGACCTAACCCTCTCTGCTTCAAGCCTGGAGAGGAGGCTTCCTCTTAGACTGAGGATATTATAAATCCTCTCTGTGCTAGGCTCTGATCTATACACAGAATAATCACTGCTCGTATAACCTTGACTTTGACACGAGTCCCTGTATCCCCTTGCTGTACCAGATACAAGAGCTGTCTTACACACTTCATCTGCCAGAGGCCAGAATGAGGACTGGACAAATGATGGAAGGGAGCTGCAGCTGGCCTACAGCTGACAAGAGAGCTGAGTCCCAAGCACTAAGAGCTAGTGGGCTGGCCAAGGCTGTCTGAATTTGAAGCCACAACTAGGCTACAAAGGGAAGAGATGTAGCTGTGCCCTACACGGAGGCACTGGGGACTCTAGGCCTCCTGTGTTTGCTTTGGTCTGTGTTTGGGAACTGGGGTTGAAACTATTGTACTATCACATTGATCTACTGAGGAGGCTCTGCAAAGCTGGGCTTCCTTTTTATCTGTCATCCTCAGAATGGCCTAGGTATTGAGGGGCAAGCCAAGGCTGTGGGCACAATGGAGAACTGTGACGCTAAAGTGATGGCTGCTTGTACCTTAGGCTGACTGACCAAGGCAGAGGCATGGCTCCCTAAAGGACATGTCCTTGGCCTGATGCTCTAAGTTCTTTCTTGGGCCTGTGATATGGAAAAGTCTGCCCCTAGGCTTTGCTTTCTCTTGGTGCTGCACAAAATCTCTTCTAGCCCTTCAAATCCCCAGAGTCATTCACCCATTTATTCCAGTGACCCAGCAAATAAGTTTCTGAGCATGTCGGGAGCTAGACACTGAACCCAGTACCAAGACTAAGCAATGTGTAAGCCCAGTCCAGACTCTGCCCTCTAGGAGGCTTGCAGGCCAACAGGCAAGTATAATAAAGCAAAACTGTATAGCTGTAAATACTGATAACCATTACGGAAAAAAATGCAGGATACTCTGAATAGCTTATGCCCGTAGTCGCAGCTGTAGCCTGAAAGCTAAGCTTTTTCTGATCAATCTTAATGAGAGACATTGGCCTACCCCTGAGCTCACCCCTGTCCTGGGTGTGAGGGGCAACAATTAGGAAGACAGGTGTAAAAGTGCAGAGAAAGAGCTCCAGTCAGGAAGAGGTTTTAGTCAAAGGAATGATATACTGAGATAGGGTAAGAATTACTGCAAGGACCCAGGTTGAGATGCCAAGAAGTACCAAATATATTGGCCAAGCAGTGGTGGCACACGCCATAATTCCAACACTCGGGAGGCAGAGGCAGGTGGATCTGTAAGTTTGGGTTTGAATTTGAAGACAGTCTGGTCTACAAAGCAAGTTCTAGAACAGCCAGGGGTATGCAGAGAAGCCTTGTCTTAAAAAAAGAAAGAAAGAAAGAAAGAAAGAAAGAAAGAAAGAAAGAAAGAAAGAAAGAAAGAAAGAAAGAAAGAGAAAAAAGAAAGAAAGAGAGAGAGAGGCAGGAGGAAAAAGGAAATAAAAGAAAATTACAAAAGCAAGAATGGAAGCCACAGAAAGTGCTGGAGAGACCTCAGAGCCCCTGGGGGCCACTATTACAATGCAGGTGTCAGTCCCGTAGGTGAGCAGGACATGGAGGCCTCTGGACAGATCACAGGAGCTGCTGCCAGACTCCTGGGGCTGCAGGAAGCCCTGCTTCTCTGTGTGTGAGTGGCAGCTTTCGTGACCTGTGGTAATCTCTCTCCGTGATTGATGGCCCTGACGCACGCATCAAGCCTAACCAGGCAAGGGCGAGCATGGTGGGGACTTGATGGAATCTAATAGGATAAGGGGATGATGGGCTTTGCCTACAGCACTGCCTTCCATGGGTGCGGCCCAGCCAAAGACAAGATGTTTCTAGTGCCAGCTGGTGTGACTCACCTGAGCTCACCAGTTGTGTCTCTAAGCAAGACATTGGAATTTGTAAGCTGCTAGCACTCCAGGGGCCTGAATTCATTCCCCTGCCAGCCCCCTATCAAGTCTCAAAAAAACTGAGATGCCTTAGAGCAGATTCCAACTTTGACACGAACTCAGGTTCCCTGGGGATGTAGCTGAAAAGCAGGTTCTGATTTGAAAGGCCTTCTGGGACCGAAAAGGCCATGCCCAACAAGTTCTAGGAGCTTCAAAGCTGCTCGGTGGTCGACTACACTTTGAGCAGCAAGAACTATGAAGAATTCTACCCAGGATGAATAAAACTAAGCCTTCATCCCTGCTTCATAGGGAAGATGGACACTGATCTACTTACTCTCTTGTCCTCCCTAGCAAGCCCAGGCTGGCCTCAAATTTATAGTCTTCCTGCTTCAGCCTCCCAAGGGATAGGATAACAATATATGTGTCACCACACCTGGCAGTAGGCATTCTTCTGAGCCTCATAATTTATATATAATGGCACTACCAGTAGATGCGTACCTGTGTTCTCACCATGGCCTGCACCCCGGAATTATCACCAAGGCTGCACACAGGAATCACAAAGAGTTTTTAAATGTTCACACCTCAAACCAAGCACACAGGGTGGAGGTGGGGAAGCGGCACATTTTTAAAGCTCCCTCGATCATTGCAATGCACAGCAACCCCAGAGAAATGCTGATTTTTGCCAGGTTGTCCTCTAATAAGTGAGGCCATTGAGACCCTGATGGATGAAGTGCCAGCCTTGTCAGAGTCCAAACGAGTACGTCTCCATGCCTACCCTGGGACTCCGTCCAACGAACTAGCTAAACAAAGTGATGTTGCAGGAAGAAGCAGAATGGAAAGAAGATGGGGGTGGGGTTACCAAGGGGAACTGCAAAGAGAAGAGGTGAGAATTCAAGCCAATGTGAGCTGACAACACACATTTAGGAACCGCAGATTCAGAGCTGTTCAAAAGTTTGCCAGCCCGAAATCATTAGAATTAAGAACACTCCACCCATCGATGAAATCTCTGGAATTCAGCCCACAAGACACAGTGGGAGATGAGAGAATAAATAGGGCAAAAATAAAATAAAATAAAATAAAATGGTGTGGGTTTAAAGGACAAGAAAGTTTTCAAGCCAAGCACAGAAGTCACATTGGGACTGAGCAAAGGGGTAATGCCAAGAGACTACTTCATACGATGCAACCAAAGCAGGATGAGAGTGAGTAACTGCCATTAGGAACCCGTGCTTCAAGACTGTATTTTTAAGATTGGATTATTTTTAAGCAACAAGATGGACTAGACCAACTATGTGAACAGATGAAATAAAGAGCTTAAAATAAGGCTCTTCCAGGGACCTCAGGGCATGGTCTCTTGCATAACTGAGCTAAGAATCTGAGTCTGCAACTATCCTCTCCAATAGAAACCACAGGTATAAGCTGAGATTAGCCTCACACGCTCCACAGCTTCCCTTATGTAACTTCACGTCACCCTTCAAAGACTGTCATGAATATTGTTTTAGAGTGAGCTTCTCCTGTTTAAATATTAGAGATAAAAATTTGTTCCCTAGCTGAGGAAAATTTGCAAGAATTTGTTGAGCTTACATGGTAGCCAAATCTCTTTCTAAGATTATAAAGGCCTAAGATTCCTCAAAAAATGTGACCCCAATGGATCTAGGTCTCTAAATGATGTTGGACATTCAAAGTTTTCCATTAATCTAACAAAATACCTCAGGTTGAAGTGTCTTATAAAGATACCACATCACTAAAGAAATAAGTGGCCCATCCAAGAATTAATGATATAATGAATGATTGGTCTGTTTCTTGGCTGAAAGGCAAGAACCAGAATCATTTTCCTGGAAGTTCTGCTTCGGTCTTAACTGCAGCTTTGGCTAATGCCAACAGTAAGAAAGAAAGAAAAAAAGGAGGAGGAAGAGAAGCAGGAGGGAAGAAACAAAGGAAGAAAAGACAGAGAGAGGAGGAGGAGAGGAAGAGACTTTCAACAAGCATGAAGGGTCCTTTAATTCAGGCTGTCCTTCCAGGGGATATTAAACCTAGAGCTGGAAAAACCGGGAAGAGCCCAAGCCAGCAACTGCCTCCCTGGCTGCAGCCGAACTCACCTCCTTCCCATTTTAGGCAGATCCTGGTGTCCAGAGAGTCCCAATTCTATCCCATTTTCTCTTTCCAAACCAACTGCCATGTAAAGCTTCCTCAACTAGGGGACAGTATTCTTCCTGTGTCTCTCACAACAAGGAACTATCCCAGTGGCTGGTGAGTTACCCTCAATACAGGGCTGAGATATGGACTGTTTCCTATCCCTCACTTCCCAAAGTCCTAATCCCTCCCTCAGCTTTGTCTAACGAGATTGAAAACATTCTCCTCCTACCCTTTCCCCTCTTGCTCTTGATGGAGAAACTGCATTTAAAAAAACAAAACAAAACAAAACAACAACAACAAAAACATCAGCAGGACATTGCTGGTTATCACAGCCCCTCAAGACATGTTTGTGCCATCTGCTGAAATTGTGTTGCAAGAAATACATATATACATAGTTAGTTAGCTAGTTAGTTAGTGATAGCCCCTTAGACTTCGTGCCTTTGTACAGTGTACAACTTTCAGAGCTTTAAGCACTAGGCAAAGTCACTAGAGACTTAACACTGGCCAAGTTGTAATTTTAATGCAGTTCGTATCTGATGAAAGCTGTGAGGAGAACCGAGGTTCCTCGCCATTCTGACCTGTGCTGATTGGAACTAGCTACTGTAATGGAGACAAAGCAAAAAGTGCAGGAACATCAGTGCCCCTGCCATTGGCACCCTCCCCCTGCAGGCTCAGGGACAGGGACAGGCATTAGAGGTGTTAGTGAAACCTTTGCACTGTGAACCTGCTGGCCCCAAGGCACCTTGTCTAGAGAACACCTTCCACAAAGGGAACCCACGTGGTGTTCTGGGTCAGTAATTGATTTAACTCTCATCTGATGCCTCTTTGCCTGGCTGTTTACCAAGCCCAAATATCCTTGGATCCAAGCATGCTGCAAAGGAATATTCCATTGCAGTCTTTGCTTCTCTTGTTGTGAGGTGGGGGAGAAAGAACGAGAGAGAATGTCCTTCCCTGCCCTTCAGGACAGTGGCACTCGGACGCAGAAGAGCCTGTAGAGGCATTCTCTGCAGAATCCCTGTGTGGCCACTGCCCCCTACATATGTAGAGCATTTCCAAAGTTAACTGCCTGTAGAAGGATGGATATCAAGCCGTGACTTAAAAGAAAAAATAGTGTTGGACTAGGTTCTGAACCAAATGAGTACTTAGAAATATATCTACATGGATAACATCTTAGGGAAATATTAAACTGTCCCCGGCCAATTTTGTTTTGCCCTCTTCCTATTTCTTCATATAGTCTTCCTCCCCTCTCACATTATATATTTAATGAACTTTCCCAAAATCCTTTTGGAAAGACAACTAAATCACGAATAAAAAGCACTGTTGCATCCAATCTTGTCCAGCCCCTTCCAGCCCAGGTGGGACTTGGCGACATTTCAAAGGTGGGAATGTTTGAGATAGAGTATCATTAGGTAACCCAGGGCGGCCTCAAACTGACAGTCTCCCTGCCTCAGTGTCCCAAGTGCTGTAATTACAGGAGTGTTCAGCCACACCCAGGAAGTACTTAGAAGACAATACCCAGGAAGCATTTAGAGACCAATACCAGAACAGCTGCTGGATGCATGTTTTTTACCTGGCCACCAGGGAATAGATAATAGATTGTTTTAAGTTCATGAGAATTTGGTGAGAAATTCAAATAGATTTGGGCAGAGTGTGGGTAGGAAGAGACTAGAGAGAACTTTCTGGAGCAGAAACTCCAGGGAAAAAGGAGAGCGGGGAAGCTCTGTGTCGCTTGTGTTTGTAGCCGTGTAGCAGGAGAGAAGGTGGGTTTGAAAACAGAGATGGGATTGGGGCTAGAGGAAGGTAAGGGAGGCATGGCCAGGACAGCAGTGGGGAGACACTCAGCTACCTGGTCAATGGCACTGGGAGACATTGCAGAGAGTACAGTTAAGGCATTGAGCTGTTCAATGGGCTGTCTTAAGGCACCAGAAAATATACAACAGACTCCCAGTGGCTCCCAGTGGCTCCCAGTGGCTCCCAGCTGTCTCTGATTTTCCGCTGGGGCTCTCCCCAAAGCCACGGCATCTGGAGAAGACAGACCTTGCAGATTAGAACATAAAAACCCCAGTTATTCTCCAAAAACTTTAGTTTCCTTTTTTGTTTTTTGTTTCTTTTTTTTTGGGGGGGGGGGGTGTTTTTGTGTTAGTTTGAGGTTTGAGACAAGGTCTTTGTGTGTGTGTGTGTGTGTGTGTGTGTGTGTGTATGTATCCTTGACTGTCCTAGAACTCACCATGTAGAGCAGGCTGCCTCACACTCACAGAGATTCACCTGCCCCTGCCTATTCAGTGCTGGGATGAAAGATAGGAGCCACCACACCTGGCAACTTTGATGTTTTTTGACATTATTCTCAGACTTCACCCAGTCTGAGGTCAAGAGAGAACCAAAGGGATCCTGGAGACCACACCAGCCCTAATAGAGATGGGTAAACAGAGCAGGGGTACCCTATGCATCAGCAGCAAAGCTTTACCTGCACCATCCTTCATCACAATTGCTAAAGGATAGAAGTCACCCATTTCATAGCTCTGAAAGGATGACGCATCTAAGGTGACAAAGCGACAAATTCAAACCCAGGTTTGGTTGCTTTGGAAACACAGATCCTTTGTATTGCCTGACTCAGGGCTGCATTTTGTGACCTGCACTTAAGGTGTGTCTGGCTTTACAGGGCTGGAGCAGAGGCCAGGGAGGAAGGGAGAGTGCAGGGGAAAGTGGCCATCTCCAAAAAGACCTGAGACTTGGTGGCTCCACTCACTCAACCTGCCAACAGCCAGAGAGAGAAGGCTGTATGGGTGCTGAGAGGGGCAGCTCCAGTCAGGACGACAGCACAATCATGACAACTGACTTCGTGGATGAATTAAGCAAACATAAGGCAGAGGTTGGCAGTAGGGGACAGAGCTTGAGCAGCTGCAGTCCAGACTTTAGATGGGTTGCTTCAGCTGCCTCACTTGCAAAATGGGAATAATGACACCATGGAGGGTTTTGCTTATTTTTCTGTTGTTTCGTAGGATATTTAGCACTGTTTGTTTGTTTGTTTGTTTGTTTGAGGGATGTTTGTTTGATTTTTTTTTTCAGTCCTAGGACACAGGGCCAGATGAATGAAAGGCAAGCACTCTACCAGTGTTCAGCCCTGCATTCCATATAGGGATTTTGAGGTGATTAAATGACTCATGCCCGCCAGGTGCTGAGCACAATGCTGGCAACCAGAGGAAACACTCAACCCCTTTTAGGTCATTCTTATCATTTTTATCACTATTGTGTATCATTATTGTTATTATTATTAGAAATTGTGGTTCATTTGCATAACGGACACCAGAAAAGACTAGAATGAGTCCTTTCATTCCCAAAGCTGCCCCACAGCAGCTGCAGGGTGACCAGAAGGGTTCATTTTCTACCTGTTTTACCAGGGAAAAGAGAGTGACAGAGACCTACCTGCCTCGCAAAGTTCTCCTAGTGAATCTGGGCCCAGGGGCTCCCCCCTGCGATGAGCCCCACGCACTGACCGGCCCCCTGCAGAGAAGGAGCCCAGAGGTCTGGCTCGGGTCCAGCGGGCGGAGCCCGAGAGCCCTGCGCGGCCGCCTGAAGGAGGGCCGATAAGGACAATCCGCACATCTGCACATCAGTCCGTATGCAGGGAAGACCTCTGACAGCAGGGAGGGTTTCTCCCTAATTCCGTATTCACAGAGGTGCCCCCGTCTTTACCATATTCCTACCATAAAGGAACAAGCCACAAAGCTGAAATCGAAGAAGAATAGGGAAAAAAGGAACTTTTCATTTCAATGCCAGAATCTGCTCTCGGCGTTTATGGGTTAACATTATAAAGGCAGTGCAGTCCATCCTGGGGTTTTCACCTGGAAAGAGGAACAACCAGAGAAACCTTTGTGTTTTTGGTTTTGCTGCACGGGCAACAGGTAGCTAGTTTCCAGAAATAGCTTGTATCCACTCGTCCTGCGTTCCTCTCCCACAGCCCATGGGTCTTCCTGTCCTAACATCAGAGCAGGAATGTCAGCTCCAAGCAGCTTCCATCGCAAGGACACTTCACTGCAAACCTGTGCCTCTGTGGTTTGTCGTTTAAATGGCACTGTGTGGACTTTTTTCTTGGTTACAAATCTTGCCAGAAACATTTCAGGTTGAGGCTAGGAAATGGCATAGAAGAGAAAAGGTGAATTTGAGTTTGGTTATCACTAAGTAAAGAAGACCCTGCTATGCTGTGAAGGACACACAAAACTGTTGGCACCATGTCAAGAGAAGAGAGAGCAAGGGAGAGACATGAGGTACTGAAGCGGGGCCACCCCCTCACCCCACCCCCATTGCTCTGGCGCTGGTGGCTTAAGTGGGAGGAGAAAGCCAGTTCACAGACCTGAAGAGCGGACTGTGGGTATAAAAGGGTGAGGTGCCTCTGGCGCACCAACTCTCCACAGCGCTGGCCCGTTTGAGAGAGCCTGGCTGCTCCTTATCAGGCACTGCCTTCTGCCGTGGGGAAGCCAGCTGGAGGGTAAGGACCATCCTCGTTTCTGTTAATTGCCAGTTAGCTTTTGTGGAGGCGGCCCTCCTTTTCTTCAATCTTGCGCCCTCCCCTTTCTTTTTAAAGACAGAACACAGGTTTGAACTTAGATGTGTCTGACTCCAGATCCTACTTTCTAGTATTGTTGTTGTTGTAATGACTATTATTGTTATTGTTATTATTGTTATCTATTTTAATGATACCAGTTAATGGACTTCCTGCAACATTGCATACATGCATGGATTATGTCTTGGTCCTGCTCCTTCTCTTCTTCTCTCTCTTGCCTTTCTGTCTCCAATTCTGCTCTCTTTTAAATAGTGAAATGTGTCGCTGACTGTTGGAACCGAATATTTGGAGCTCTGGTGGACTGGAAGGCTGTTCACCAAAGCCACAGTCCTCTCCCCAGAAGATTAAAAGTAATGCCTTTGTTATGATTCCTGGAGAGGGTGGAAGCCGCCCTGGGCTGGTGTGGAAGGGAGCTTGCACAGGGTGCCCGCTCTGTATGCTAAAGGGCCCTGACTAATCAAGACGATGAGAAATTTCAGCGGAGTGTGCTCTTGAAAAACTAAGCAAAGCTAGAGATGGCATCTTTGTGACTCACAAGAAAATGTGCGGTACTGGGACCAGCCCTTCCCGGTTATGGGCTTAGGGCCCCTGTGCGTGTGCTGTCCTGCTGAAGGGAGTGTGTGTACTGTGTGCCCATCTGGAACTCCGATCACTCACAAGCGTAGCTGGAGACTTGGTGGCTTCCTGCAGCACTCTGTCCCTACACAGTTCAAGGCTCCCAGGAGCGGTGTCTGCTGGCCGGGGAAGTGTTTGAATCGGCAGGCAGGATTACCTGACAGCAGTTCTTTGTTTCTGATTATAGCTCTACAGAGAACTGAGCAGTTTTACCCTTGTGATCAAAAAGAACCTAAAATAAAGATTAGACAAAGTAGCAAATAAATGTCAGCGCAGAAAGTCTTTTTATTGTGACAGAACACGAAAACCTTTCAAGAAACACAGATCTAACTCTTGGTATTATTTAAAGCGATACTGAATGGAAATTTGAGGACTTTCTGGTCTCTCCAATTGTACCAATCACTAATACACACTACAATACAATGAGTTTCATTGTGCGCAAGAAAATAGAGAAGGCAATTGAAGTGAGACCTTCACATTTGCCTCAAACTAAAATACTGAGCGCTGCCCGTTTCACTGTGATCTGGGCTCTGAGCCACACTTTCCAGACCCTGCTAGGAGGCTTACCGTGTACAACTTCCAGAATATTCTCGGATGCTCACTTGTAGCCACATCAGTGATGCCTGGGAGAGGCTGGCTTTGAGGAACCTCTGGCATTGTTTTTAACAGGTAGTAATTGATCCCAGAGAGGGCACAGAGGCCTTTCTTTCTTGTTCAACCCCATTCTCCAGAGTTACTTCAGGGTGACAGTGAACTCAGGCTGCTGTACCCTGCCACCTACTTCAGACCCTGCCATGCAGAAGCTGCTGTTGTCATTTGTTGGCTTCACTAGGATCCGGTGACACTGACTTGCCTGGCCCCAACTGAGAAGACAGAGAACACAGGGTTTACAGCTTGTGTGGCTGTGCCCACCCCTGGCACCACAGAGCCCCACTTTTCTATGACATGAAAGTTTCAACCCTGTGGTCTAAAGCCCACCTCATTCATATATCTGTCTATTTCTGTCTCTAAGAAAATAGTGATTCTGAGCTTGTGGCAGTGGATCTGCGGGTGACTGATGTGTAAGGAGGAAGGTGGAGAAGGGGCAAGCAGTAGGCGCTTGTCCTGAAGGACCATGACCCCTCCCCTTGTGTCCCTTGTGTTTTTCCCTTTCCTTTTGCTTTCATTCCTTTTTCCTCGCCTTTAGCACAGTATAAGATTCTTGCCTTGAGACTGCTGTTGTTCTTTCTTACCAACCCAAACCGCTCATACTGCAAACACCAGGGATGTCAGTTTGGTTTACCACCAGCCAGATGGCTTACCATGAGTACACACATACGTGCAAACACACATGTACATACACACACTTTTTCCTATAAGGTATGTCAGAAATATTTTCCGCAACTGTGGGTTCTTTAAGTCGCTTTGGGTAAAGTTTTCAGGTTTCAGACCAACTCAGTAGAAGAATGCGAAAATAAAATAAGTGAAAGAGGAAGAGAAAAATACCACACATAGAATATTCTAGAACTTCTGAATTAATAACTATTTTTGAATGCAATGGAAAGAAAGGGAGAGGGGGGAGGGAAGGATAATGAGAGGGAAAGGAGGGAAGAATGAGGAAATTATTAAAATCTGACACTTGTTAAATTTAAGAATTGTTTCTTGTTAGCAGACTGACAGTCAATATTTAGCAATTATTACTCAGATGTAAGAAAAATGGCCTTTGTCAGTATTCCAGAATGAGCTTTGGCTGGGTGTGGAGAGTGTCTCTTGTATATTACTGCAGGAAGTGAAACCCAGGAGCTCCCTTTTCTCCTGTTTCACAAGAAACAAGGCTGAGATACTGTTTGTCTGGAAGCTGGTCCCCAACACAGTACACAACAGCTTGCCCAAGCTCTTCAGAACCTTAAGCTGTCCTCCCTCTCCGCAGCAGATTTCAGATGGGTCTCCTCCTGCCAGTCAAACACAGAGCAGTGCCCCTACTTTCCTCTGTGCTCTTTTCAGCATGGTTTGCCACCATTTCTTAAGAAAAGAAAAATAGCTTGATCTCTATAGCCAGTGCGTCCTCTTTCCTTCCTCCCACTGCAAGCTCTGTGATGAAGGGGCCCTCTGCTTTAGGGACCCAGGACAGAAAACATCTTCCCTTAGCAGTCTGCCTTTTCCTGGGCTCCCCAGAGCCAGGACACATCCTGCTGATTCACATCTCTTTGCCCTTTGTCATGTATGGAGAAAAAGGAAGGATGAATGGACAGTCATTGATTGGTGGCACTGATGACGCCCATCACGGTCCCCTTTGGATAGATCCTTTTGGAAATAAAGCCGGTGAGGCAGCGCCAGGAGGCTTCAGACGGCTAAGCTTGGCCCTGGCGCACAGGTGGCAAGAACAGGTAGGCTCCCTTCCAGCACCTTGTTCCTTGGGGTACCTGAGAGCCTGTTCCCAGCTTGGTGTCTTTTCTGAGCAGAGGGCATGGGTGGTGAGCAAGCTCTGCTGAGCATGGTGCTTTAGCATGAGCTACTCCCAGAGGCTTAGAGGCTGGACCACTGAGCTAGGGCAATTACACAGCCTTAGAGAAATGAGGAAAGCACAATCGGGAACCTTAAGATTCTCCTGCTTCTCTTAGGTTAAGGCTTCCTCTGTTGTCCTCTCCTCTCCATGGAAACACATGGCATCAGCTAGAAGGGTCATCTCCTGGATGCTGCATCCAAGTTCCTAAAAGAGACACAAATTTTCTAGCATGATAACATTCTAGAGTAAACTAGATTTAAACTACTGACTTCTCCTAACCAGCTCTCAGGCTGGAGTTCTCGAATAGGTGTAGGGGATTCCAGGAGCTACAGAAAGATCAGCAGCTCAGAATAAATGGACCCTGAGGCCTCTGGGATGTAGCCACTGTCTGCTCAGTCTCTGTGGTGTGGGATAGTGGGGAACAATGTTACCACCCCTCCCCCCAAATCTCAACACAAGAACATTGGAAACATGGTTCTAGGTTGAGCTGTAGATTTGGACAAAGGTAATTTAGTCTTAACTTGGGGTGGTTCCAAAGGGACACAGGCCATTCAGGTTCCCAGTCATGTCTGGCCAGTCATACTATCAGGTTTCGAATCTCTAGGGTGGCGTGGTATTCGAAACTCTCTAAAATAAATACAGGCTGGAAGTTTTGAGAGCATGCACTTGTGTATTCTGGAGTCAAAATCTGTGATGGAAACTGCCACTTTCAGGGCTCGGCACATTCGGTTACAGCAACTCAGGACAATGGTCCTTTGAGCTTCTTGTTATGTTCTAGACTCAAGCCTGTCCTCTTCGTTAACTTGGCATGTCTTTGCAAATGGATCTCTGTCACTGAGGAAGGGGCTAACTGTACATATTTGCATATGCAGTTACGAGATCTGAAGAGGGAAAAGTCAGAAATAAGTGATAGCCATTGCTTGGATTATAAAATAAAAGTTTTATTTATTTTTATTATTCATTTATTTATATTTATTCTTAGGAAATAAAAATTTTTCATACACCAGGTTAGTTAAACAGATTTGTGAATTTTAAGTACGAAGGAAAGCAAACTGAGTTATTTGGGCTTGGTTTAGGTTCCATGCCTCCAGAAAAAAATTCCCAACACAAAGATTCACTGAAAGACTTGCAAATATTGGTGTCAGATAGAATGTTGCCAAGATAGAATGACCTTGGTCTGGAATGTATTGTAGAAATAGCTCCAACTTTATGAGATGATTAATGGTATACCATGGCTTAAAAACCGGAATGATAGCCAGGCGTGGTTGCACATACCTGTAATCCCAGCACTTGGGCAGCAGAGGCAGGAGGATCATAGCAAGTTCAAGGTCAGCCTATGCTATAGTGAGAAGTAAAATTGTTGTATAGTAATAAATCAGTAATAAAACATTGATTGCTCTACTAGGGTTAACATAAGTCAAAACTAGAGTCCAGGTGTTTTTAGAAGACATAGTTTTATTAGCCGTTAATAGCTAGCTTTTGGATGTGGTAAATAGAGCAATGATGGGACCAGAAGCAGCCAGAATTTAAGGAGAACTCAAGTCCATGGCCTTGCTGTGAGGAGAGATGAGCTGGCTTATCCATGCAGCTTTGGGCATTTCATGACAGTCTCTGCTGAAGCCTTCTAAGGCTGATGATGGAGCTGCCCTCTTCCTACTCACCTTTCTATGCTCTGAGCCTTTTCATTCAACCAGGGTGACTCGGCTGTTGTCTTTATCCCAGTGTCTACCTCTAGCAGTACGTCTTTGGGAGCCCTGGCATCTGTGGTTGGCACCATGAAACATACCTTCGTGTTGTGTTGAAGTGTACCAAATTCAGGGGTGTTAGTTCCCTCCTGTTACACACTTACCATGAGAGTTAGCCAGCCCCGTAGTCAACATGCATTATCGTTATAGTGTTTGAATTCTGACACGACATTCCGGCTATAGTTAAACCCTGTGCAGTCTTGCACTGTGCAAGACTTGCATCACACTCTGGCTTCTCACAGCACTGTCCATTTCCAGCTTTCTCACTTACAAAGGTCAGAGGTCGTGAACCACAGGTTAAGAAACACTGACACTGTTCTACACCTTTGTGGTGTATCTTTCTTGCTTTTTTTTTTATCCATTTACATGATAGTTTCCAAATTACAGAGTATCTGAGGCAACTGTATGACATAAGAATGAATTCAAGCAATCTTGTTCTTGGAGACCAGGACCCAGGGATTCTTAGGCTGTCAACACACACAGACTTTTAAAAATCTCTTCGTTTTCAAAGAAATCTTAAATAAAATCAGTAGTTTGGATGTGTTTTGTTTTGTTTCAATGTTGGTGTTTTGCTTCTCTAAGGCAGAATCTCATGTAACCCAGGTTGTGCTTGAACTATGTTGCTTAGAATGGCCTTGAACTTCTGATCCTCCTGCTTTCAACTCTTAAGGGCTAGCATTAGAGGTATTTGCCACCACTCCTGCTTACAACTACTATTTTGTAAAAAAAGAAAAAATATAAACTTTAAGGTTACTTATTTTAGCTTTTTCTTTTTTATTTGACTTGTTATGTTGATGTTAACTGTTTTTCTTCCTTCTTAACACTGAGTTCTTTGAGTGCATGTATTTGTCAAACTAGAAACTGAGCCTTATGAGGGTATAGACAGGAAACTTCTTGTGGTAGCATTAAAGACATCGAAGACAAAGGTTGTGTGGTGCTTGGGTTTGGATAATGAGTTCCTTAGTGATACTCCAGGAGGAGTGACTGCATTCACAGACCCATGACACTCATAGTCTATAACAGTGGTTCTCAATATGTGAGTCATGACCACTTTGGATGTCAAACAACCCTTTCACAGGGATCACCTAAGACCATCAGAAAACACAGATATCTACATTATGATTCACAACAGTAGCAAAATTACAGTTATGAAGCAGCAACAAAATAAATTTATGGGTTGGAAGTCAACACAACACGAGGAGCTATGTCAGAGGGTCACAGAATTAGAAGGGTTGAGAACCATTGGTCCAGGTGGTTGCTTCACTGGTCATGGTGGCTGCTATGGCAACTATAGCCGCCTAAGCTAGCCAACCACAGAGTTCTGGTTCAGGACGCTTACAAACCCTGTCCTTCCCTCAAGGATCCAGAAGAAGAGTTGACCATGGAAGACAGTCCCACCATGGTTAAAGTAGACCGGGGTGAAAACGAGATTTCATCATGTCGGGGGAGAAGGTGTGGCTTCCGAGTATTTGGCTGTGTCACCGGTGATATGAAAGAGTTTGCCAGCTGGCTTAAAGGTATGTAAACATCCATTCCTTGAAGAGTTAGGGGAAGCAGCTTTGAGGAGGGTCTTTGTGTTTCTACCTAAGCATTTAGCTCTATTCCCCAGGCCTCACTTTTTAATTTTCTGTTTTGCATCTTCTGTCTTGCAAGCCTCTTCACACCTTTTTCATGGAAATACTAGGCTGGGGCAGGACCCTTTCATATAAAATGAAAGGAGAATCTCAGTACTTAACAAAGGAAGTTTGACTGCTGATAAGTCATTCCTTTGGCTTGTCTGTACCTCTGAGCATGGTAAACAGGTGCATGAGCCGTTTCCTGAAGCTTGGATCCCAGTAGGGGCAGTGTAGACTTACTAAACAAACTAAGGGGTCAAAGGAAGGCTTCAAAACACATTCAAAAGTTTCACCCCCTACGTCACCGGGGCGTACTCTGCAGTTATTCCATCTCTTCTTTAACTCTGCTCACCTCTTCTCTGCAGACAAGCCTGTGGTTCTGCAGTTTGTGGACTGGATTCTTCGCGGCATATCCCAGGTGGTGTTCGTGAGCAACCCCATCAGTGGAATCCTGATTCTGGTGGGACTTCTGGTCCAGAACCCGTGGTGGGCTCTCTGTGGCTCTGTAGGAACTGTGGTCTCCACTCTGACCGCCCTCTTGCTTAGCCAAGACAGGTAGGCAAGCCCTCACATGCCAGCCTTCACTCTTTCTGAGACACTAGCTGGGCAGCGGCCATGGGCAGCCATGATAAAGCCACACCCTCCCAGGCAAAAACAACCTTTATTCCACAAAGCCCTCTATTTGCCTTTAGTCAGAGGCCAGAGAATCACGGATAGTCTCTTATTCTTCTCATCTGATAGGGAGCCAGTCTGGGTCCTGCCCGCTGTGTATGGAAACCAGAGCTCCTGTATCACCAGGAGGGAAACTACTGGAGTCTCCATTAGTGATAGAATTGTTTATTACAACATTAAGCGAAACGCTTCTGGGTTCTTGGAAAGACTTAGAGGCTTAGCAACCTCCTTTATATCCTGCGTTCATCTTTAGTTTAGCATGCTATCTCCTTTCATAGGCAATGCAAAAGCCAGCACAGCTCCTGGGCTGATGAGAAGCCACCTCATAGGATTAGCCCCTCATTGGTTTTGATGCTATGAAGCATGATTATGGGCTAGGTGTGCAGTTCAGTGGTAGAGCACGTGTCTGGCATGTACAAGGGCCTGTATTTCATCCCTGGTATGGGGCTCCTCATTTTCTTGGTAATTAGTATTTAGACGACAAGTCATCTTTTAAAAATATTTGCGTGTGTTACTGCTCAACTTTTGTTTACTTTTTCATAGTTCTAAAAAGAAAGAAAAGGAAAGAAATATAAAAATTACAATTCCAGCTAAGTGACCAGTTCTTCCTGCGACTGGAATTGTGGCATCCATCTCTTGACTTGTAGATCTTGCCATTCATTAGCCACTGACAAACAGTATTGGGGGAGGGGCAGTCTACAGAGCCCTCCACAGTCGTCATGTGTAACTTCAATTTCTGGGGGATTGCTGAAGAAAGACAAAGGGCTTTGATCCTAGAGTCCAACCTCTGATGTCCTCAGTCCAGTGAGTAGATATGACAGCAGCTCATTGGCTGAACCTGTGCCTTGGTACACAGTCAGATAAAAAGCCGAAAACCCTCACACCAGCTGCAGCGAGCTCACTGGCTGCAGCCCCTTCCCTCAGGGCCTGCGTTTGACCTAACCATCTCATGTCACCACCCTTACCTCACAGGTCCCCACTGTCAGTGCCTGTAAGGGTCAGGCTAGGAGCTAACTCTGTCATTCTTCATGACACCATCTATGGCCAAATGGGGAGCTTGCCAGACTAGGGGATTCTTCTACAGAATCCCCTGTGTTCCCATTGCTCTCCTAGGTTTCTAGTTCCGGTATAGTTCCTGACATAGATTCTAATACAGCCAGGGTAGAAGCTGACATATAAGAGGCTTTGGGAGTGAAGCTAAATGCCAAGGACAAGGTGGGTGCATTGGTCAGGGTTCTCTAGAAAAAAAAACGAGGAGACAGGCTGACTACCATCACAGAGGGGTTTCGAACAAGTGGACCTGAGTGTGCACGTAATTAAATAGGTGCCTGGCCAAGTCAGAGTCTTCATTTTCCTCTGCAATAACTGGAGATGTACGTTAGAGAGAGCAGAGTAGAACCATAAGAACGTGGAAATGTACCCTAAGTTGAAGTTGGCTGTTTCTGAAGACACTGAATAGATTTGCCTTCCAGGAATTGTATGTCTCTCACTGAGGAATCAGAGGTAACACTGTTTCAAACACCGAAAGCCCTGTTCCAGTCAAATCCTTAATGATTCTAAAGAAAGAATTTTCTCAGCGGAGGCTGAACTAAGAGTAGATTACCTTGCACAGGCCCCTCTCCCTCGCCAGATGCCATCCTTCCTGTGGCTGGTGACATTCCTTGGAGAGAGCTGTTCCGTGAACACATTTCAGAGCTTTATCTATGTATATTTCACTGTGCAATTTAGTTGTATCTGTGTGGTTCCTGAAAGGCCTAGAGACACATGCCCAGGTATGCTTGCATCCTAAAGGGAATCTAGAAGTTACAGCTGTTGTTTGTGCTCGCTCCTAAGTCTGTCCACCCAGGCAACGTTTGTGCTGTCCCTCCTGCCTGCAGGTCAGCGATAGCCGCTGGGCTCCAGGGCTACAATGCCACGCTGGTGGGAATACTCATGGCTGTCTTCTCAGACAAGGGCGACTATTTCTGGTGGCTGATATTCCCTGTTTCGGCTATGTCTATGACTTGGTAAGTTCTAGCTGGTTCTCAAGGTGCCTGTGGAGCGTGGGGGGGACGAGGAGCCAGCGTTTAATGAGCACACCTTTGCAAGGTGAAGACTGTTCTCTGAGTCAATGGCAGCTGTGTAACACCGTGAATGTGTCCTTGAACTTCACGCTTTAAAATAGTTAAGTGGGCCGGCAAGTTGGTTTGCCAGATAGAGACACCAGTGTTATCCAGGAACCCACGTGGTAGGAGAAAACTGACCCCCAGGTTTTCCTCTGACCTCCATGCGTGCCCCTCTACATCGGCCACACACGCATGCTCAGCCACACAAGCACAAACTAGACGGAAAATGAAATGAACATGGTTAAATGGTGCCAGCTGTGGCGGCATCTATAATCCCTGCATTTTGGAGGCTAAGTGAAGAGGAGTGCTGTAAGCATGAGGCCAGCCTGGGCTTCTAGGCTGATCTGTCTACAGAGACAAAACAACAACATAATAACAAATGGCAATTTTTATGTTATGTGTCTTTTACCACAAATTAAAAAAAAATTAGTTAAAGGAATTAGAACTAGGTTCTGCCTTACAGAAACTAAAGCAACTGCCTTAAGAGGTCTGGATTTCCTTACAGCCAGTTATTTGTCCTTATGTCAAAGTCCGCTGCGTGTCCCCTTCATCCAGGGGGATGAAGCACGCTTAGCACACACAACTGCTCTGGGCTGTTGCCTAAATGTTGTGTTTTTTAAATCTGCCTAGGTGGTTCTAAAGTATAGCTGAGTCTGTCCCCCACCCCCACCCCATCAGTGGAATCGCCTTAAAGGAGCTGCCCACCTCCTTATTATTTTTTTTCCTAAATTTAATCCCATCGCTTCAAAACCTGGTTTGTCTTTCCATATCATATCATAAGTATAAAGTACTAACATGCTCACAAAGGAACGTGAGCCCACCACAGGCACCGCCTGCAGGAGGACCCCACTCTGCTTGCACCCGTGTGTGTACTGAGGCCCTGCCCATAGAACCGTCCTCCCCCAGGCAGTTGGGAGCCGCTCTGAATGGGGCAGGGACACTCCCCAACTAGAGGGTCTGTTCTGATCTTACAATGAGGCTTCTCCATTGGGTCAACAAGCAAGAGTGACACAGGGTCCAGGAAACTGTCTGCACCATCCAAAGCAAGCCTAAGTTTGCACACCAAGGGATGAGGAAGTGGTAGTGTCTGGGCTCACAAGCCAATGGCTCAAAGACACTTTATAAGACCCTTTTTTCCAAGCTCGTACCACCTGAATCCTTAGTTCTTTTCTTCTCCAAAACAGATACATTTATAGAAGACAGGCAGAGTGATGTCCCCCAGATTCAGGACGGTGGTGTGACAGTGGTGGGGAGGAAGGAGATTGCTCGGCATTAACTATGTGGATAAGATTTCACCTTATTAAGAGCTCCAAACCTATTTTTTTAAACCGTGATTATAACTCACTCTGAGCCACCTCATGGTTTTTTGGTTTTTGTTTTCAAAAACCAACTAAGAGTTGATTTTGCGGTGTGGTTTAGAGTTGTCTCTGTGATGGGATTAAAACAGTTCTCCCCCTCCCCCCTCCCCCATTCCCCCCTGCGCCTCACCCACCCCACACCTCCCCTCCCTTGCCCTGCCCCCCCCCCCCCCCCGCACCACTGTGGAAGGTTGGCTAGCACAATTTCAGAGCACGTTAGCAACTGCAACAGATTCTCCATCCCCGAGGAGAGGCCTCGGGAGGGGGCTCAGCTGGCTGCTGATTCTTGTTTTCTGGTTTTGTTCCTTTAGCCCGGTTTTCTCAAGTGCGTTGAGCTCCGTGCTCAGCAAGTGGGACCTGCCTGTCTTCACTCTCCCCTTCAACATGGCATTGTCACTGTACCTCTCAGCCACAGGACATTACAATACATTCTTTCCAAGTAAACTCTTCACACCTGTCACCTCCGTGCCCAATATCACGTGGTCTGAGCTCAGCGCCCTGGAGGTAAGACACTAACTTTTTTCCCCCCTAAAACTCTGCAAAGACAGTTCCAGAGGACAGCTCATTGGAAGTCAGACATGGTGGGAAGCTCAGCCCTAGTTTGGGTGGGTGAGACTACTCTCGAGGCAGCCGATCACTCGGGGGTTAGTGCGTTCAGGATCCGGATGTTGTAGTTTCGGGGCTGGGTAGTGTTCTGCCTTCTTACAGAATACAAACAGTAGTTCAGGGTTCTCGGGGTATGGTAGGGCCTGGAAACCTGTATCAACAAACTCCTCCAAACTGTGCTGGAGGACAGAGCGAGCGATCTGCAGGGTCACATGGTGTGGACATGGTGCATCTCCTTTCAGATAGGCTCAGAGAGAGTTGGGCTCTCCCAAGCCTCTCCCAAATTGAATTCCAGCTCTTCCCAATGATTTTTTAGAGGAATTTTGCAGGTTTCTTGGTTTCATGTGTGTGTGGTGGGGGGGGGGGGGTGTCTACAGAATGCAGTAGAGACTGGAACATGTCTACCACCGAGCTGCAGCTCAGCCCCTTGCTTAAGAAGATACTTGAAATCAAAGAAGACAAAAGAGGCTTTGCTGGGGTTATTTTTGTTTTTTGTTTGTTTGTTTGTTTGTTTATGTGCAAAAGATTGACTCTTCAACTGTCAGGTTAGGTGTGCCCTTTTGCCAGTCTTTCTACTGAATGAGAAAAAGTCTACAAAGCCTTTGCTTTAGCTTTGGCCCAGAAAGCAAATGGGAGCGGGAACCAGCTCAAAATAAAAGACAACCAAAAAAGTAACATTTGAAAATTGTATCACTCTCTAGGACTACATTGTTTCATATGAGAGCCAGTAACCCCGTATAGTTATTTCAATTTAAATGCAAATTCACAACTCAGTTTCTCAACTTCACCAGCCAGTACTCAGTAGCAGACACTAGTACCTGCTGTAGCTCAGATACGGACTATCATGATGAAGGTTTTGAACGTCAGCTGACCCCTTTGCTTCCTGAACTTGTTTATATGCTAGCTCACTCAACTTACCCACTCCTCGCCCTACTTCCTACCCCACCCCTGGCCACCCAAGAGATGCTTGGAATACTAAGTTCAAAGATATAGAGCCTTCTCCGTCCTTACCTGTGTAAAGTTCCCAGTCTAGAAGAGATGGGAAATGACTACACATAGACAAGACTGGATACAGGAAGCATTCAGAGCCCATGTCAAGGTGGACTGGGTCTCACCATGGTCCAGTGCCCTGAACACGGGCCAAGCCAGTGTTTGGACGCCCAACCTGGGACTTGTCCTGCCAATCGGCATCCTTACTTCTAGCTAGGTCCTTGTCAAAAGATACATGAAAGGTTAGAGAGGCCATGATCTCTCAGGAAACGTTTTGCTCAAAGGGGGAAGCCATGTGTGAATGTTTGTCATCTTGTCCCAACTAAAAGTTTTACTATATGGAAATATTACTTGTTTGAGCCAAATCCTGTGCCTTCCTGAGAACTGTCACTCTCTAAACACTTTAGTTAGATTTGGGCTTCTGTCAGAAAACGGAACTGTAAAGTTTGTGTTTTCATGTTTTGAGATCTGACAAATGTTAATAACTAAAATAAGTTAAAGGTATTTTTGCTAAATGATACATGTTTTGCTAAATGATACACGTTCTGCTTACTATCAGAAGGACAAAAGTGGTCCTGATTCATCAAGTTGGCTATAATTGTTTCTAATCTTATTCAGTTCACTGGCCTTTTAGTCTGGGCAGGCAACTCAATTGCAATAGCATTTCTACAGCCCGTGGAAGGGCACTGAGTGACTGCCAGCACTGATGGAGAACAGGAAGCAACTGAAGCGTGACCTGTGTCCCTGCCACCCTAGGGAAGATCAGTAGGTCCTCAGAGTCAGACCTAGGGAGAAAACACTGGAAGCCCCGCACTGCTCAAGTACCAGAGCTGGTGGGAAAGCTATTGAGTGCAAGAGGTTTGGAGGAGCCTTGCTCAGCATTCACCTGTTAATTAATAAAGCGTTGGCTCTGATCTTGAAGGATAAAATATGCTAATTCTAAAATTTCTAAACTTCACCTTGTATAAGGTCAGTGTCCTGTGGACTGCCTGTCTGTTGTTTGAGTGGCTACAATTTTGTACTTTCCATTATAGCTGTTGAAGTCCCTTCCTGTGGGAGTTGGTCAGATATATGGCTGTGATAACCCGTGGACGGGAGGCATCTTCCTGTGTGCCATCCTGCTCTCCTCCCCACTCATGTGCCTGCACGCTGCTATTGGATCCTTGCTGGGTGTCATCGCAGGTGAGCATAAGACTTTCGACCCAACACAAGCATCATCCAGGTCTCAGGCAGCTTCTGTACTACAGAGCTTTCTGGAGATCTCTGAGCAAGGGGAGCTCTCGGGATGTTTCCCCTGACCTCACAACTCATTGCAGAGTATCCTGCCTGTAGTCCCAAGCTCTGACCACTCTTGTTTTCATATAACAGGACTCAGTCTTGCAGCTCCATTTAAAGACATCTACGTTGGCCTCTGGGGTTTCAACAGTTCTCTGGCCTGCATTGCGATTGGGGGCATGTTCATGGCGCTCACCTGGCAGACCCACCTCCTGGCTCTTGCTTGTGGTGAGTACCCTACAAATGGCGTTGAAGATGGGGTCCCTAGGAGGACTCTGCCAAAATCAGGGGCAAGCAGGAAATGATTGCATAAAAACTGTAAATGGATCCTAGAGGAATTCAAGCTGCGATTGGAGTTTGGGTTTACTGCTAGCTAACTGTGTGAGCAGGCCAAGTGCTGCTCCTCCGCTGGGAGAATTAAAGTCGTCTTTGCCTGTTTCATTGGTTATTGTGAAGGAAGAGCCTGGAGTCCCAGTGGCTGTTCCATTTGATATACGTTTGGGGGCATAGATCCCTGACCTGTACTGTGCATTTCTGTGCTTGTTGTTAACCACCCCCCCCAAAAAAAACTAAAAAGAAATAAGCTAAATATAAAGCTATGCTGCTTGATGAACCACATGGGATTCCATAACGTCCTTTGAGAGTCACTTTAATTTGCTGTTTTCAAACCTGAACATGCACCGGAATCACCTGGAAAATTGTTGAAAACACAGATCTCCCCCTCAGCCTCTGATACAGAGGTAGAGGTAGAGGGAGAAGCTTGCATCTCTCTGGCAGGGAGGCATGCAGAACCAATTTGTTAACGGGTCATGAAAACCAGGAGACCCCACCTGCTGAGCTGACCCTAGCACCCTCAGATCCAGCCTTCTTGTTGAACTTGGGTTAGGGACGTGTTGAAACACCTTAAGTCCAAGAAGATTAAATCCAGACCTAGAAGCCATATCTGCCACTGTGCCCCACCCTGGGCTGCTTTCTGCCTGTAGCTTTCCAGCCCTAGGTTGGCTCCTTAAAGTAAGGTCAGCCACAAGGGCTTTGGACTTGAAAAGCTGGTGGGTTCCCCAAGCTGATGGTGAGGGACAGACATTCCCCCACAGCCTCTGTCATCCCTAGTTTAATGGATATAAACACATTAAAGATCGTTCTAGAAGGAGTGACAGACACCCTTGGGGACAAAAAGGTAAGGGAACACTGGACTGTAGAGAACTTACTTTTAGCCTGATGTAATATATGTCTAAAGCCATTTTATCGCCAGGCGGTTCAACATCAGCTATCTAACAAGTTGTCGACCGGTAGACCATGCAGTGGGCAGGACTGGAGTGGGGGAGGTGAGCCACGTCTAAGGGTCTGTAGGTACTGTGCCGTCTAGGGGTTATGCCGTGGTGAGGCTAGCAGATCTCAGGCTGTGGGGTGCTACTGAGGTGTCATTGTTGTCTCTGTCTGAAGTGACTCAGCTGAGCTCTGTCAATATGTGTTACTCTACTTTGTGTATTCCCAAGTTCAGGGCAAAGCAGACAGATGGGGAGATTCTGAAGCGTAATTGGGATCAGATCTCTCACCCTCCCAGGCCCCGGCTTTATCCTAAGATTGCTTTCACACGTCTATTAGGAACGCATACTTGATGTTCCTGAGTATGTAGTAGCAACAAATTCATGGAGTGAATTTAGATTTTCATCATGTACCCTAGGGAGACAAAGGGTGAGAGGCTTTGCTTCCCTATGATTCTCGAGCAGAGAGCACAGGAGTGGAAAGTAGGAGCGGGGTGATTTAGGAGGGATCCTGAGGGAGGCTCTAAAGGTTTGTACTACAACCAGGAAAAAAAAAATCCATAGTACAGGATCTGTTGATGGGTATAGTTAGGATTATCAGGATGGGCTGCCCAGAGAAGGTGGCTAGTCTGCGAGCCCTAGCACAGGAGAGGAGTCCATTTGGTAACAGAGATGGTACCAGTTGGTGTGGGGCCAGCATTAAGCAGAAAGCATTTTGATCATATGAAAAGTAGATTTGGTCTATCAGGTTATTGAAAAGGATGACACCTAAGACCTTTGCAAGCGTTTCCCCCAAAGGTGAATGTTTTCATTACTATTTTATTGTAGTAATAGGACAGTTTCATTGTTCAGTCTGAACAAAGTACAAAGAGGTATAAGGTAGAGAGCAAAAGACTATCTTCCTGCCTCAGGCAGCTTTGTAACCTCCTTCTATGTGTGTGATGACATGGGCCTACTCACATTATCCTTGACAATCTTTCTGTTTAAGACTTTAACCTAACTGCGGTTGCAAGATTTTCATAATCACAGATTCTGGGGATGTGTTCCAATAGGGAACCATTTTCTGCCTGTCATGCTTACTTTGCCTTGGCTACAACTTCGGAAGGTGAGGCAGCAGGGCCATAAGTTCTACTACACAGTAAGACCTTGACTCAAGGAAGACAAACAAACAAACAAACAAACAGCAAAACCCAATCGTGACTTGGTTGCCAGTTTACCTGGAACTTAATTCCAACAGAGTTCTTAACCTTTCTGGGTCTAGATTTCCCCATTTAAAAAGAGGTGTTTCAGTGCCCCATAGAATTTGTCTAGGATTAAACAGTGTGCACATAATCACATGAAACTTGGGTGCTATCCAGCACTTGTTCACCGCATTTAAGGGTACGGACAACTTCTTTTCTCCTGGTGGCTTTATATAACTTATTAAGAATTATTTACTATTCCCTCTCAGTGTCTTTATCCAATACCTTTATCTTCTCTCCAAGTATAAACAATAGATACCTCAGCCTGTGTCGACCTCCAGTGGGAGGCCCACACCCAGCAACCATTGGAACCAATTTGCTACTATATAGGATTTTCACTTTAGATCTATGTAAACAGGCACTTTCATACTTCCTTGTTAAGTAACTGCCGCCTTTGGTGACACGTGTGTTCACCCCTGCCCTGCAGCTCACATTGCCCGTCATAGTGCTTCCTCTTCAGAGACAGTTTTGTTGGGGGCCTCTAAGACCCTGCATGACTAAGGACAGCTTCAGCTCATGTCTCCCTGGTTTATGTGTTCATGCCACTGTCTGAAAACAAAGCTAGATTTAAGGATTTTTTCCCCTCTCCCAAACCATCATTAAGTCTTCTAAAAAGAACCCAATTCTTATTAAAGGGTAATTTTACTTTTCTCTCTGGACATTTAGAATTTTATCTTTGCATATGAGTTATTTTTCTGGTGCCTGTCTAGATGGGAGGGTTCCCCATTAAATCCTTTCGGTGTGAGCACTCCTGTCTTTCTTTAATTCGGAGATTTTGTTTGTTTTTAATTTGTCAAATATTCTCTCCAAATATTCCTTTCCTTGTGGGTTAGTTCTATGTAAGCTTTTCCATGGCTGTGGACTTTTTCTTATTATTTTCTCCTCTTCATCCCTTCGCAAGCTTCATCTGTAGTGTTTGCTCCATTTGTGTCTATCCTCCCTGGCATTTGCTCTCCTTGAATGTCCCCTTTCTTTGCTCTGAGAGCTTGTTTTCCATGGTATTCCAGCTGTTTTAGCTGCAGTTCTCAATGGGGGTTGGAGACCATGGCTCTGCCTCTCAGGATGCAGGCCTCTGCTGGTTGAGGTAATAGGGAAGCTTTAGATATGACAAGCTTGCCATGCCGAGAGGTAGTTACAGGGCTTCTAGTTTGGAGCCCTTAAAAACCCTGCTCCGTTGAACGCTTTTGGTATAACTATCCAAATGTGCATTATACTAATATTTCTAAAAACAAAATTGGTGATTTGAAGGGAATGGCAGTTCTAATGTCCACAGATGTTGAGCTCCTCCCCAGAGAGACTTAGCAGGTCCTTCTGAGGCGGACACTATGAGAGCGTCAAGTCCATCCCCACTGTGTCCCAGCAGACGTTTTAATAGCCACACATGAACTCTTGAGACAGACTGCCAGCCCCTCTTGCAACGCAAGCCTTTCACGTAAAATGCCATCACAAGTTTCAGCTCGCCCATGTTGCCCTGCCACTACCAAACAAAAGCCCAAGCTTGTCTGCCAAGGCAAATAAATAGCAGAGACCGACTACAGAACTGTTCTTTTCTTCAGTCCATATGTCTCTCCCTGGAAAAGGACCTGGGAACCTGGAATGGCATCTGACAGGGCTGCCCGCCTTACCTGTAGATCAGGAGCTGCCCAGCCAAGAACTAGCCTTGTCTCTTACCTACAGAAGCTAGAAACCTGTTTTGGTGCCACTTACCAATACTTCATTACTATGGTAGGACTCTCCCATGACAGTACCCTGACAGGGGAATTGTCCATGAAACCCAGGGTCTCGTTGAGGTGTAAGGGCCTTTTCTAATGCAGTCAGGGAATCGCCCCCGTGCAGATGTGCAGAATGTGAAAGCTTCAGTGGTATGAGCCAGTCCCAGCCCTGCACTGCAAGTCTTAACGGATGGGCAGCCTGCCATGTATTATTAGTCTGACTCTCACTGTAAAGAACAGAGCAACTTGGACTCAGATTATCCCAAAGCATATAACAGAATAAAACTTACAAGTGCCGGAAGCACGCCTTAGAAATATGTTGGGTCTTTGAAAGAGATAAGAGACAATAATGTCTGGTGTGCTCAGAAGAGATAAAGAGACAGTACTCAATAGAGCAGGCTAGAATGCTGCACAGAATCCCAGGGGATAGATGTTGGATGAGAGAGTTAGATCTTGAGAATGAATGAAATTGATGAAAGCAAAGAAGAAAATTCCTCCCACCCAAGCCATGAGCACCCTTCTTCTCAGAGTAGTATTCTGGCACCCTGCCAAGAAGGAAGGGTTCACAGCTGCCCTGGGTGGATGTAAAATTTCACTTGAGATTTCATTGTCTGCCTCCTTAAAGCAGACCTTCGAGTTCTGAATAACCAAAAAGGGGGGAGGGGGAGGACCCTGAGTTCGTTCATTATACGGTGAAGAGCTGGAATTGAAAGCAGAACTGTTTCTGCAGACTAACCCTCATTAGCAGGAGAAACTAAGCCGAGAGAGAACCCGCTGCACTGTTTAAGGACCGAGGTGCCAGGCACAAAATACGGATGAAAGGACAGTCGTTAGTCAATGAGGATGAGGGAGACCTCTCATCATTTCTGCCATACCTGTAAGACAGCACGTGTGATGGTAGATGACTGACTGTCTAACTCTGTGGACATTACAGGAAAGTCACTGAGCCTGGCAAACCTGAGGACGTTCCCCACCCCCTGCCTCCTCCTCAGCTAGGACAGAGAAACTGATGATGTCATTAGCTGGTTGAGCCCTTTGCTCCTGTTGCTTTACATGTAGAAGACACCTGCATGGTCAAAATGTGCCATTTGCACTGTTGTTTTTTTTCTCCAAGTAAATAGAAATATCAGATGTTTAGTAATTATGATTATTAATTTAAAATACCATTAAAAAGACATGCCCAATTTAGTACATGAAAGGCATTATTCAAGAAAGTCCCAGGGCTGTGTTCTGCTTCTGCCATGCTCCAAACAACGTGTCCCCTTCATATTTTACATTCCACAGTTTTTGTAGGTATGAATTCAAACCATTAATGTGAAGATTGTAGACGCAGTGAGATGGTAGAGAACTCACGCTGTCTCATCTAAATTCAGTCACGTGTACAGAGAACAGCATGGCAGTGCATTTGCTGTGGAAAGCCTTTCCCTAAAGTATTACTACAACAATGGCGGGAGGAATCACACCACAAGACTACTTTTACTGAACACTTACTGTGTGCTGATATATGTTACTTCCTGGTCCTGTTACTTCTGTTGTTCAAATGAGGAGACAGAGTGTAGGGGTGAGGCCAGTGAGTTCTGCAAGAGTGGGCCGTCATCTGAATTCGGAGCTTCTGAGTCTAAATTCACATGTATACCTAGGAAACTGGGGTGGGCTGGCAAGTAGAACCCAGAAGTGTGCATACCGTTTAGGATGCTGATGAAAAGTACATCTACCAAATAGTGTTCTTTCCTCTTTCCGTAGCCCTGTTCACTGCCTACTTCGGAGCCTGTATGACACACATCATGGCTGTGGTGAGTCTTCTTTGGTTGTATTTCGTTCTCAGCCTGACTTGTAGGTGAAAGTCCAGGGATGCCCACCTGAGCAGCACCTGGTAACAGGGTCTATGACCATGATCGCCATCGCTCTGCCATGTGCTGGCTCTCAGCTGCTTCTACCTTCCAACATCACAGCAAACTCTAGTCCAAGCTGCAATCACCAGGCTTGTTACAAATGTCAGATTGCTCAGTTTCAGTTTAAAGAATAACTTTAACAATAGCTTTATCAATAACTAGATACCATATTATCACATTCGTGGTCCAACTGTGGTGTCAAGACATTAACTTTGGAATATAGTTTACTTATTAAGAAAATCACACCCATGAAGTAGTTGAGAAATCAGAAAAGAGTAGACAAGGATAACTGACTAAAGAAGCAGGTATTATTTAAAATCCTGCCAATTTTTTTATATCTCTAGTCTTCAATGCATTCTTACCCACTCATCAATGAAGCTTTTCAGACCTAGGTTCTACTTGTGTTATTTTTAGGAAAATCTTTGCTCGTTAGCTCTACCCTACCAGGCTTTCTCTCCAGTCCAGGCTGGCCTTAAACCCACTGTGGCACTGTCTTCCACCCTGTGATCTACCCTCGCCCCACCTCCCAGAAGCCAAATATACCCTACCTAGACTGGGCCCCTTTACTTCCTAATGCCTGAATCTTGATCTCCTCCTCTCCTGTCAGGTAGTGTGGAACTCAGACAATGTTGAGGTGTTCATGGTTGCTTTGTGGGTCCCAGTAGTGTCTGACTCTCTCAGCAGTTCACAGAGGTTTTATCTGAGAAGGTCTCTATGGAGATGCAGCATCTTTGTGGTGGGAACTCAAGATTCTATTGTAGGTCAGAAAAATGAAGGTCAAGGTCCATGACCACGATCACCCCTGCTCCTTCGTATGCTGATCTCAGCTACTCTCACCCTCTGACAAAGCAAACTCTAGTCCAAACTGTGGTCACCAGACTTGTTATGAGAACATTATGGAGTCCTTCACACCCCAACAAAGAAATTCAAACGCATCATCAGTCTGTGAACTGACTGATTCTACCACTGAGTTAGCTAGGGAGACTGGGAAACTTCAGGTCCGGAGGCCCCATCTCTTGATTTGAAGATAAAGAAGCTCATGCAGGAAGATTGGGCATTTTAGCTCTTCAGATTGCCTAGGTGATTCTGATGTTCAGTCAGGTTTTGGTACCCTTCTCCCATCACACTCATGAGACCCATACAAAAGGCTAAAGCTAACTAACGCAGAACTACGTGAGTTGCTATGGCAGCACTGAAGCATGTCACCTACCCTCTAAAATGTATTTAGAGGAGAAAATAGAAAGAAATAAAATAAGTAGGGTTCAATACTGGGGAGAAGCCAGGCTCAGAAAGGTCACTCTGACTGGCCAATCAGAGAAGCCCTTTGTGGGTGTGATCAGGGGATCTTAGCAATTTACTGTCACCCTGTATGCCCAGTGTCATCCTGGCATGTCATATATAGAAGTCTAAATACATGAAAAAACTGGACAGACATACAAAGGAGACAAAACTGACCACTGTAAAAGACAAGTGAAAATGGTAGATCGTAGACATGATTCTGTGAGCCCAAGCAGAACCCAGAGCAATGCCCTCACCAACTCATCCCCTGGGGTGAAAGTTCAGGTGGCCACTCCCTTTCAGGTGGAATCTCAAAAGAATGTGCAACTTGTCTCTTCTTTCCAGGTCCAACTGCCAGCTTGTACTTGGTCTTTCTGTTTGGCCACGCTACTGTTTCTCTTGCTGACCACGAAAAATCCCAGTATCTACCGGATGCCCCTCAGCAAAGTCACATACGCTGAAGAGAACCGCATCTTCTACCTACAAAACAAGAAAAGGATGGTCGAAAGCCCCCTGTAAAACAGCCTCACCGTACAGCCGTGGTCATGGGTCGTTTCTATGTGCAGCTCCAGTTGGCTTCCGGGCTCTCACCAACTGCTTTTCTTTGAAGGGAACAACTTTAATGCTATCAGTGACACATTTTTTTGCATGCTTTGTGGTGTTTGTTTGTTTGTTTGTTTTGACTGTGTACCGTCAAGCATGTGAGAGTCATGGCCAGGCAATGATCTCTAGAATGGAATTTAAATTCCGCTGTGTGTTGGGGAGTAGCACTAAGATTGTAATATATTTATAAAGTCAAAATGTTCCAAGAGAAAGAAGAAACGGAAGCAGAATAATTACTGTTATTTAAAGCTACCTTTGATGTCAGTATTAAAAATTAAGCTTTGTAAACCATGTAAGCCTTACGGAATTCACAGGCACCAAAACAGAGGAGCCCAGAGTTCTAGGATAAGCAGTTTGCTTTCAGAATCAGTGCAAGTCATCATAGCAACTGTGGCCAACATTGCAGCTGGGGCAGGTTGACCTCAGGGCAGGTCCCCAGCTCACCAGAAGCATGGTGGCATTTTCTTAATGAGGATGGTTAGATCTTTTCCAAGCGACAGAGCTGTGGGAAGGACTTTGCTGGTCAAAATAGTTTTGTATTGCCACTCATGAAATTTAAAAAATTCAGGTAGAGTTTATTTATTCTTATAAAAAAAAGTATTTTTTCACTGATTTAAGTTTGCAGGTAGCCAGTTCCTAGACATTAAATTTAAATGTATATGTGTGAAACACTTAGCATAGTTGCTTTCGCTTTAATTATTGTATTATTTTTTACTTTTTAGTTTTGGGGGAGTACTTGACATAAGGCCTTGCAATGTAGCCCGAGCTAGCCTAGAACTCAGCATCTGTATTTCCACTTCCTAAGTATACTGGGACTGTATACTGGGTTTTTAAGTGCTTCAAATATATGGCAACTTTATTAACCTCAAGAGCCTTTTAAATCCACAATTGTAATGAATTGAGGGTATCTTCTAAACTCTGGCAGTCAAGTCACATTCACAGTCTTCAAGAGTTTTAAATTTCTTTTAAAAAAAAAGACATTATTTTCTGCACACCAATATTCTGTCTAGGAAACTGGGAATTGGGAACTGAAAGAAATACCGGTAGGGAATACCCCAGGTTTTGTTTTTTGTTTTGTTTTGTTGGGTTTCTTTGTTTTGTTTTGTTATTTAAAAGTTGTGGTTTCTCTAAAAATTCGATGCCCAAAAATGCTGAAGAGGGCAGCAGAAGGCTGTGCTCACTGCCTGCCACCCATCCAGTGAAATTTAATTATTTGGAGGTTGGAAAGTGAACATTTTAAATCTTACTTTTTTTTTTTTCCTGTTGAGTATGTTGTTCGCTTGGGAGACTGAGGCAGGAGGACAACTTTAAGAGCAGCCTGGGCTACACTCAATGTCCCTATCTCAGAACAAAAGAACAAATAAAAGAAACAATTTCCCCTCTGTTGATAGTCAGTGTTAACCAGGAGCTCCAGGGCTGGGGAGGCAGAGGCAGGAGGATCTCTGAGTATGAGGCCAGAATCATCTACAGAGTGAGTTCCAGGACAGCCAGGACCACATAGAGAAACCCTGTCTGGAAAATCAAAAGCAGAAGATAGTCAGTGCTGAGAAGACAATACCAGCTTGCTAAAGTTGGGCAAGAGGGAAGTCTATACAAACACCTGAGGCAGCCAGCCACGCTCCCTCATCTCAGGAAAACAAAATGAGAATTATGACCATTTTAAATCTTGTGACCGAAGCTCTTCGAAGTCATGGATTTGTAACTACCATGGATTCCTGAGTTGTCCTATAAAAACTCTGAATTTTCAGTGTTTGCACTTAAATTTTTCCATTTGGAATTTGTGAAATAAGTACTGGGGGCAGCAAGAAGTGTGCAAAGACCGCCCCCTCCCCAGAGGTGAAGAAGCTGAACCCTAGCAGAGCAGACCCTAGCAGAGCATCTACAGCGTAGCTCAGCCCACTCCAGCAGCAGCACTGAGCTCACCTAAGGCAGCCTCGTCTCTGATCTGCAAATGGGAACAAGCTAAAACCTTCTGTATCATCTTACTTATATAATATCAATGTCTTCAAGGTATTTTTGTTACTAAGTATTATCCTAAAGTTAAGTGAAAACGCTTAGGGTTCATTTGTACTGTTTTTTGTTTTGTTTTGTTTTGTTTTGTTTTTTGCTACTGTCTGTGTAACAGGTTCCTGTGTAAACATATGAATAAATTATATTAACATCTCAGTTCAGTCTCATGTGTCTTTACAGTTATTAATGTGATTGTATCTAAACACTCACATACATAAGTATGTGTCACATATATTTCCGAGTTAGAACTATACCTGGCTTGACAAGGAAAAGGAAATATTCTAAAGCCAGAGACATGTGTGCCTCCCCCCTCCCCCCACCCCCTTGGCTAGCAATCTATGGGCTCCAAAGGATTAAAATTTTCCTTTCCCAGTATCATGCTGGGGAAGGGAAAGGGTGAGCCTGGTGCCAGACAGAGGAGGAGCTGGCTTCCCCGGCAGAAACTTCAGTAATCACGTCGCATTAGGCCACGTTGCAGGACAGACTGATGCCCAGACGATGACACGTAGAACCATACCTGGCCAGGAGTGCTTGGTTCTGTGTACTTCTTACGCTCTCTTTACACCTCAACCTCATGTCAGGTCCCTCAGATGGACTTGGAGGCCATTGGACCTCGTTCTTCCTCTTCCCTGTGTGGCCACTTTAAACAGGTCTCCTTGCACCGCCTTCCACTCTTACTCTCTGCTCTCTTTGGTTGGCATCCGGGGAGAGCGGGCATGCTTATCTTACTTCCAGAGAATGGGCCTTGACCCTAAAACCTCAGGTAACAGAATCAGGTGGGGAGCTGATCAAACTCTCAATTACAGATTGACAGGTCCATCCCATCTTCTCAACCACCCATTGTTCTCCCAACTCTGGTACGAGATGGATGTACTGAGGGCAGTTTCACATGTTTGGGACAAGCTCCTAACTAAGCCTGTGAGGTCAATGTCCTGGGAGCCATAAGTCCAGAGTAGTATCCCCACCAGGGCCTAGGGTCAGTGCTCTGAGAAAGCTGCTTCTCAGAATGGATGCCACGGGGAGATGTTCTTCCACTCGGGCCTCTGTTCCTGAAAGTGCTTCTCTCCCTCCTCCTTTTGCTTTGGTTATCACATCTGAGAAACATGATGAGAACGAAAATTTGCCTCCACGAGTCTCAGTGATGGCTTTGAAACAATCCCAAACAGAATGTTAAAGGCTCTCCTTCCAAAATGCCTTCTGTTTGCAACAAAATCTCTATTGTATCAAAACATTTTTCTGATGTGATATTGTCAGGCAATGTCCCTTGCATCTGAGAGAGAAAAGATGAGATGTTTTGAGGCCCCAGATAATGTAAACCTTTAGAAGCTACGGGTACCAATTTGCATGTCACCCACTTAAATGCTTTCTCCAAACTGTGTTAGGAAATTAATCCCCAACACAGTAGGGTTGGGAGGTGGAGCCTTTAAGAGATTAGTCATGCGGATTCTACCTTCACAGATGAATTAATGTCCTGGAGTAAGTGAGTTTCCACATGAGTGGATTCTTAACAAAAGGATGAGATTCATAACCCCGCCCTTCCCAAAATGCTTTAAGTTATGCGTATTTAGAATCTTTTGCCTGATCCTGGCTTCAAGGGTTCAGGAAAGCCTATGTAAGGTATTGTCAGTTTTCAATGCAATGAGTGAGCTCTATCATACTGAGAAAAATAGACAAAAGCTATTGGACAGACAACGTGTCTGGCAAATGGCATAACGAAACTCCATATGTCATATGGCACCTATGTGTCCATGCTGGCCGTGGTCATGCAGTGTCACATGGTGACACTGCATGTGCCCATGCTGCATGTAGGGATGTGGCGCCAGACAATACAGTCTGTTTCAGAGCATACAGAGGGATTTGAGAAAGAGGCCTACAGCAAACCTATTTACAAATATATTAATTATGGAATACTTGCTGGAATGTTTCCCAGAGTATGCTGGGATGCCCCAGCCTCACAAAAAAAAAAAATTCTGTACCTTCTTACTAACAAATTAGAAGCAAAGGATGTGACTTGGTAATGACCAGATAAGGAAAGTATAGGGCCAACTCATATTCTAAGTAGTTATCTTTAAGAAATAACATTCATTTATTTATGAGCAAGAGAGAGAGGGAGGGAGAGAGAGAACCACAGTGCATGTGAGGATCAGAGGACAACTTGTGGGTAATGTCTTCTCCTTCCACTATGTGGGCTCCACTCAGATCCTCAGGGTTGACCGTAAGCATGTTTGCCCACTGAGGCACCTCAAAGGCCCTCATCTTGATCTAATAGTTGAAGAATGTAAATCATTCCACATCAAGAAACCTTTGGAAATTGTTGCATTTCGTTTCATTTGCAGCTCAACGAAGCACTGAAAACAAGTGTCCAACATTTTCTGGTTCGTGGTCTCAAATAAACAATGAGAAATCCCATTTCCTGTTTGGGTTGGGTCCATTGGATTCCAGCCCAACAAAGCTTTGAATTTCATTGCAGTGACATGCAAGGACTTGGAAGGGAAGAAATGAGGCACAGAGGAAAGTTGGAACAGTTCCAGGAAACCTGGCTAAAATTAAGCCTCAGAGGAAATAATGGCAGCTAGGTCATGAGTCAGTGTCCCAGAGGCCAAGGCATCTTGAAGCAATCAGAGCACGCAGTGTACAGGACTGGCCAGGCCAACAAAGGGGCCTTTCTCCTTCTGAGCCCCTCTCTCCGTGTTGGGCTCCCAGTGACAGTTTGCCCCACCTGATGGATTACAGTAGCAATGGGCAATGTGAATAACCTGGAATAGAAATTAGTCCCAGTTGAAATTTACTTCAAATGTAAAGAACATATTGGATTTCAAACACTTAATGGGAAAAAAGGGTTAAAATATCAGCAAGTTTGAATGATTAAATGTTAAGGTAGAAACACTTTAGGTTCACAGAAATAAAATAATTTAAATGAACATCATTTGAATATTTTGGACTGGCAGCATATTTTTTATTAAAGTTGAATTATATCACTTTCCTCCATTCCTTTTCCTTCCTCCATCTTCTCTCCTATCCCATTAATTCCCAAATTCCTGACCTCCCCATCCTTAACTGTTTTTTATATATAATATATACATATAAATACAACCTACTGAGTCCATTCTGTGTAGCATGTATGTGATTTCAAGGCTGACCTCTCAACATTAGATAACCAGTTTGGGGCTTTTCCATGAGAGAAGACTGTTTCTCCCACTCTCAGCTTATCTTAGTTGCCTGTAGCTCTTTATCTAGGATGAGGTCCCATGAGATTTCCTCCTTTTGCATGCATCTGGTGTTGTCCATGTTAAGATCTTCTTTAGGCAGCCATACTATTGTATCCTAGGTGAAGCTTCCCTGTCACTTCTGGGAGACACAGTCTCACAACAGATTTCCTGGTCTTCTGGCTCTCACAATCTTTCCACTCCCCCTTTCCTCGGTGTTCCCTGAGCCTTAGGTGCACGAGTTGTATTGTAGTTGTATTTGATAGGGCCAGATACCACATGATCAGTTGTTCTCTGCATTTTAACCAATTGTGTTTTTATCTAGATTGTTTCAAAGAGAAGCTTCTTTAAAGAAGGTCAGCAGATACACTTATCTGTGGGTATAAAGATAAAGACTTAGAATGCAGCTAGGAATTATGCTGCCTTAGTGAAGTAGTGGCAGTAGATCCGTGACATCACTAGGCCCAGGTAGCTGGTTATGTTTTCAGTACTGGACGTGATTCCTCTCCTGCTGAGAGAACCCTAGATCCAGTCAGACAGCTGTTGTCTACTGCCAAGATAGGAGTGCTGCTGCTACACCTTTAGGAGCTCTCACCGTGCTAGCTGTCGCTGTGGTTCATAGACTCACAGCTGCGAAGAACTCTGTGTCCCTTCCCTCTCTGGTTCCCTCTCTAGTCCACAGGGAGAAAGCTCTTACATCCAGCTTGGCTCCTCTGAGTCCTGCTCCTGAAGTACGTGGTGTCTTCAGCAATAGGGCAGCAGCAATTGTTTTAGGAGTCACTCCTAACCAACAACTTACTCAGTTGAGGGCTCTGTCCCTTTCCTACCCATGATGTTCCCTTGGGGTTGCCAGCCTCAACGCTCTACAAGCAGAGAGTGGAGTCAGATAACACAGACCTTGTCAATCAGAGCCCTCTCATCCCCAGGCACATGGTAGGTCAGAGGGACGACTGCCTGACTCAGACCAAGTCCGTCATATGCTATCCTAAGAGAAATTGGAATTGAAGTAGACACCACTGACTAGGAGACCAAAGTTGTGTCTAACTGTGATCTGGAAGTAGGTTATAAGGGCTTCATGGTTTGGCTACTACTTGAAGTCTCCAAATGAAGTCAGTGAGGGTATGAGGCCTGAGAAAGCCTAGGCTGAGCAAACAGGAGTTTGAGGCTGTTGATTATAAAAGTGACCTCCGGGGCCTAGCGGCCATGCTGGGGCAGAATGAGCCTGGCATTCCTTGGAGCTGGATAAGCTGAAGGTTCCAGAAATCAGAGACACCACACTGGCTGATCACTCAATCATGCTAAGGGCAGTGAGCTGACAAATGCATTTGCCCAAGTTCTCTGCACTCCTTGACAGGTGTGTTTTCCTCGGCCACCTCCTGTATACTTTGCTCTTTCAGAGATGAGAGTTTCTATTGTTCTTCCTTCCCCCGAACTGTGGTCACACATTGGCTGCATTGCGGTGACACGTCTATCCCTTTGTAAGGCCATGGGAAACACATCCAGACCCAACAGAGAAAGGGAAGACGCATTCAGAAGACTCTTCCAAGGGGGGAGAGGTGTGAGCAATGCGGTAATGTTATTACCATAAACAGGAACACTTTGAGATTGTGGTGATTGGAAAGAAGGAGCTATTATTTTTGGCCAGTCTGTGGTCATGCCAACCCTGACCCTTTTAGTCATATGCTTGGAACCCTTGACTACAGAAAGAAGCTCATGAGGCAGGATGGAGCAATCATTACACTGAGAGGTCTGATAGCCTCAAAGCCCCTGAGAGACCCCCAGAAGAGCCCCTCAGGTTGTTTGGCTAACCTGACTCCATAACAGGCATCATTTTTAACTTTGCTTGACTAGGCCTGAGTTTCCGCTTCTCAGAATATAGAAAATAATTCCTGGAAAAACCACAGTTTTTAGGCAGTGAATTAGCTTAAAAGTCAACAAATGGGTTAAGCAAAACTCAATGATTCCACAAAGTCCCTAGCAACTCAGAAAAATTCCTAAGAGTTTAGCCAATCCTGAATCCCTCCCATACCTTCTGAGTCACTACCTAACCAATCAAATTAAAGGTTATCTCACACACTCTGGGAATCCCCCGTTTGCCTTTAAATTGAGCCTGTGCGTTCACTTCAGGGTCATCGCCATTTTGGAAAAGGTAGTGATCCCTGCATGCTGGAATTTCTGCAGAATAAGTGCTCTCTACTTTTGCACACTGCTTGAGTCAGCGGTCTTTCTCCAGTGATTCTTGGACCCTTACACACTCTGCCTCAACCAATTCCCATTTAGAAAGGGAATGTGGCCAGGTGATGGTGGCAGCATACACCTTAAATCCCAACACTCACAAGGCAGAGACAAGTGGGTCTCTGTGAGTTCTGAGACAGCCACGGCTACACAAAAAAATCCTGTCTCAAACAAACAAACAAAAGCCAATGGAAATGTACCAACCTGTTATGATGCCTGGAGCTGCTTGGAAAAAATTCCTTTCTTGGTGGAGCAGCTGTCAGACTGTGAGCCCAGTACTCTCCATGACTCTGTTCCCTAGTATGTCATGGAAGATCATGGGGACTAGGATTCCAGTTACTGAGGTCCCCAGAGAGTCACTAGTCCTGTGGTTTTGCTTTGATTGTCTGAATAGCCTCAGTTTTCCTCATAATCTAACCTGCATAGAATTACTAATGGGCAACAGAAGAGCTCTTGAAACCAGTCCAGCAAACCTTAACATTTCAGTTAAGCTTTTTAAAGGGTGTGTGTGTGTGTGTGTGTGTGTGTGTGTATGTGTGTGTGTGTACATGTGGAAGCCTGCAGAGGCCAGAACAGTGTCTGATATTTGGAGCTAGAATTAGAGGCAGATGTGAGCCATCCAATGATGGTGCTGGGATTTGAACTTTGGTCCTCGAAAGAGGGTAACATTCTTAACTGTTGAGTTATCACTACAGCCCCCTTCATTCTGTTTGCATATATTCTTCCAGACAAATAAATTTAATTTCACCTTATACATTTTTACTGTGGGTATGTGAATGTGTGCATGCACACAGAAGAATGAAGCTAAATATATATTTTCACCCTGTACAAAATCAACTCAAAGTGAATCAGAACATTAATATAAAACCAGAAATACCGAACAGCTAGAGGGTAACATAGGGAATGCTCCTCAAGGGGCAGCTTCAGGCAAAGATGTTCTGAAAGCATGCCCATAGCATAGGCACCAACACCAACAATCAACAATGGGACTCCGTGGAACAGCAAGGATTCTGTACAGCAGAAGAAGCTATAAGTAATGGCAACAACAACAACAAAACCACCAAAAAAAAAAAAACCAAAAAAAAAAGTCAACAATAGATTAGTGAAGTGAACAGATAGTTTTTGAAAGAAGAAACACAACTTGTTGGTAAGTTTTTGTGTTTGGCTTTGGTTTTTTCCATTTTGTTTTGTTTTGTTTTGTTTTGTTTTAGAGATCTTTAGTCAATGAGGAGATCCCAGCTCACCCCAGTGAGAATAGCTACCATCAGGAACTTTGACATCAAATGCTGATGAGGATGGGAAAGGAGGACAATTATTCACGGCTGTTGGGAGTACAAACTAGCCCAGCCTTATGGCAATCAGCATGGAGATTTCTAAAAAATAGAACTACCTTATAACCCAGCTATACCACTCCTGGACATATAAGATATTCTCTCCTACCACAGAGATGCTTGCACATCCATGTTTTGTTCACAACAGCTGGGAAATGGAGCCAGCTTAGGTACCCATCAAAAGACAAATGAATAATGAAAATGTGGTACATTATACAACAGGACTTCATCCAGCTGTAAAGAAAAATGAAATCATGAAATTTGTAATGGATGGGTCTGGAAAATATAATATTATGCAAGGTGATCCAAACCCAGAAAGACAAAACTGCATGTTCTCCCTCACATGCAGATCCTACTCTGACATATATGGTATATACAGTGCATACTTATTTGTATACAAAGGAGAGTGAATGTGCGTAGTCTAAATAGCTAGAAAAGAGATCATCAAGAGAGGGTCAATCAGGAGATGAGGAAGGTCAGGGTGGGTGAAAGGAGACATAGGGTGCAAAAGAGAAAAATGGGACAGAAGGGTGGGTTACAAAGTAGGTTGGGGGTTGTCAGGTTAGCATGGATGTGCGGAAGGTAAAGGGGGAGGAAAATCTCTAAAGTCCACTTCGTTCATCAGTGCCACAATATCTACTGGTTGGTAGGCTACTTTTAAAAGTAAAACTAAGGAGAGAAAACAATAGATATAATACACAATGGGCTTGTATCATGCAAGAGAGGAGGTCTATAAATGAATGAAAAAGCCAGGAGAGATCTCGGCAGAGAAACAGGCAGGAAAGCTGAGAAGAACCATAGTCCTGCCTGCCCTCCTGCCTACCAGGCCCTGCCTGCCTGCCTGCCTTCTAGCCCCCATAGCTGCCCACCTGCCACCTGCCCACCCTCCTGTCTGCCTGCCCACTCCTCTGCCTGAACCACCAGGAAGGATTTACAGCCATCCATCTCACACACACCAGGGTCCTAAGAACACTGACCCTGAAGAATCTAAAGACTCTCTCACCCAGCACCACCTGGAGCCTGCTAGAGCAGAGGATTTTACCTTCCTTCATAGAGCAAATGGACTTCACGGATATCCACAGGACATTTCATCCCAATGCTACAGAACACACTTTCTTCTCAACAGCCCATGGAACTTACTCTGAAATAGATCATATATTAAGACATAAATCAAGACGCAACAAATATGGGAAAATAGAAATATTTTCTTATATCCTACCTGATCACTGTGGAATAAGACTATAAGTCAAAAGTAAGAGACACCTTGGAGCATACACAAACTCAAGGAGATTAAATGACACACTGTGAAATAATGCAAAGGATTAAGTGGAGACAGTCTCCAGAATGGTAGAAAATCCCCACCAGCTAGTATCCAACAGACAATTGTTATTTAGACTATGCAAAGAATTCAAGAAATTAAGCATAAAAAAAAAAACAAACAAAAAAACAATCAAACAAAACAGAGGGTTCTCAAAAGAAGAAACACGAAAAGCTAATAAACATTTTTAAAAGTGTTCAACATCAGCCATCTCATCCCAGGCAGAATGCAAAGCATCACCAAGAAAACAAATAACAACAAATACAGGTGAAGATCTAGGGGAAAGGGAACACTTGGCCCCTGTTGGTGGAAGTTTAAGTTGGTGCAGTCACTACGAAAATTAGTGTTGTGCTTTCTCTGAAAGCTAAAAATAAAATTACCAAATATCAAGCTATACCACTCTAGGACACCCAAAGGTCCCCGTATCTTCCTACAGAGATACTTGGACATGTATGTATGTTGCTCCTCTATTCACTTTTTCTGGTAAATGGAATCAGCCTAGATGTCCATGGCTAATAATTCACAATTAAGTGTTGTTGCGCTAGATAAGGGGGTGATTATTTTAATGATATGAGACCCATGGAATTCTTAAGTGACTATGTGTGTGATCACATGTGAACAACAAAATGTCAGTAAAGAATTTTTTCTCAGTCTATAGGTGTAAAAACTGAATTAAGGCCAAATGACTTAGGAACGTGCCAGAAACTGGATGTTTAAAAGAGAGGACAAACCCCTTCCTTCCTTCCTTCCTTCCTTCCTTCCTTCCTTCCTTCCTTCCTTCCTTCCTTCCTTCTTTCCTTCCTTCCTTCCTTCCTTTCTTCCTGCTTTCCTTTCACATTTTACTCTGTTCTGAAAAACCGCAAGCTGAGGGGGTTCCATGCCTTTGCGTTACACACTTTATCCTCAACAGCCCATGGAACTTACTCTGAAATAGATCATATATTAAGACACAAATCAAGACACAACAAATATGGGAAAATAGAAATATTTTCTTATATCCTACCTGATCACTGTGGGTAAAAGTCATAGGGGCGAGGTGATCCTTTAGGTGAAGTTTAACTACAATTGCTTTTCTTCTAAACTACATCTGAAATGTTGGGGAGAATTTTCCTGATTCTGATTGGTTGTTTCCAGGGGAATTATTTCTTATTTTCTACCAAGTGTTTATTCTGTGATATTTCCTGGAAGCTGTTGCTAGGAGAGTTAACTCTGTTTTCTGCCAAGTATATATTCTGTGATTTTTCCTGGTACTTTAGTTCAGCCCCCAGTCACAGGTGTGCACAAGATGGCTTCTCATCTCAAAATGGAGTCACCCAAGCTAACTTAAGATCTTCACTGTAAGGCAGGAAAGTGGGAAGATAAAGAAAAAAGAAGGCTGGGAAAGCAGACTCTTATCTCCCAGGGTTCTATGAAGAGTCATAGCTCTTGATATGCCATAGCTCTTGGGTGGTTTCTGTACTTTGTCCCTTTTATCCAGATCCCATGAACTCTCAAGGCAGGTACTTGAATAGCAATTCATCCTCTCAGGGAGGATGGGCTCTGGGGCTGATAGAATGACAGTCTGGATCTGAGCACACGTCTGCATACATTGAACTATCTTCTCCTGCTTTTAGTAACCCCCTCACTCCAAACTGTTCGATCCTCTCATAGCTTCTACCATGCATACCTACCCCCACCTGTGGCTGTGGCTCTTGCTCCAATCAGTGTCCACTCAAGTCTTACACAGCACCGTACATGGTACTAGGGTCAGAAGTCCATCATGGCAATGTAATGTGGAGCTGGAGGGAATGGAAGCTGAAGAGTATCACGTGAGACTTGCCCTTTCAGCCAAGTAAGTAGTGAAAGGTCTTTCCATATTAAAAACCAACATGAAGACATCACTGAGCAAAGCACACACACACAGCACACATACACATGGACACACACACAGAACACCCACAGCACGAATTTCTGAAATAAAGCTTGAGATTTCTGTTCATCTATGGTTTGGAATGTTTTAGTGGAGAAGTATAAAAAGAATCCAGCAAATAAAATAAAGGGCTTAGGATGGAATTTCAGAACTTCTCATGTGGCCTGCTTGCCCTCTGGGCTCAGCTCAGCACCTCAGAAACTACTCAATACCCCTAGTGCACTCTTCCACCTCCCTTCCTCGTCGCTTTGCTTTCCCTACAGCCCAGAATTTCCTTCCTCTGTTAAAGTGAAGGCATACTTTCCTGGCATATTAGTTGGGGTTCTCTAAAGGATCAGAACTGCTAGGACAAAACATATACATGCGAAGGTTGTGAGGAAAAGGAAATTTATTAGCGGGCTTACAGGCTGTGGTCTGGAATCCCAACAATGTCTCCCTTGTGATGGAAAGGCCAAGAATCTAGTAGTTGTTCAGTCTGCAGGGCTGGATGTCTCAGTCATCCCAATCTGGCCCTGGGGTCCTAGAGGATTCTGGGACAGCTGCTGATCTTCAGTCCACGTTGGAATCCTGAAGAAGTTCTAATATATGCGAAGAACTGCTTCAGCAGCAGGGTAAATGAACTTGCCAGTGAGAGTGAGGGCAAGGGCGAAAGTCAAGCTTCCTTCTCTCATGTTCATTTATGTGGACGGCCACAAGAACATGTGGTCTTGACCTAGGATGCGTCTTCCCTCCTCAAATAACCCAATCAGAAATATTCCTCACAGGCATGCCCAGAAGCTTAAGTTTGTATTGATTCCAGATGTAATCAAGTTGACAGCCAACATTAGCTATCACAGGTACCATGAAGTCTTCTAGAATCACATCATCTCCCTTCCACTAGCCCTCGCCCCAGCTACTGGGCGGTGATGCCAACCATCTGTGGTGTTAGGCTTGTCTCCTAAGATACAGGGATTGTATCTGCTACATCTTTGCTCCTCATGCATGGGGTAGATATTATTTCCAAAGAAACACATCAAGGGTTAATGCGCACTTCCAGGTGTGATGTCACTTAAACCTCATTAGAACCCCACAAGGAAGGTTTCCCATTCTACAGATGTGAAGGCTGAGTGACTCTTGTAAGGAGGCCACACAGGTAGGGAAAGACAGAACCGTGGAGCCCCAGGGCCTGTGCTTGCAAACAACATAGCAGGAATGTTTTCTTCCTCCTCCGAAAGGATGGTAGGGATCACGAAATAACTGTCACGGGTGCACAGGCAGAAGCGTGCAGATGAGCCCCAATGCCACCTAACTCTCAAAACCATTAGGTGTAATAAATACTGTTGATTCCACTTACGGAGTGCTTGGGGGAGGGGAGGGGTTCCTAAACTGCAGCAGAAAGCCAGGTACCCTTGCTCAGTCTAGAACAGCCGCCATTCTCTTTGTTGATGCTCCTCACCAAACAGCAGTGTCCTCTGCCACAGTCAACTGTCTTCCTGTAGGCCGTCTCTCAGGCTCCCTCCCTCAACACGCCCCTGAGCTTAGACTCCTTCTGCCTCTGCCTTTCTCCCTTCTGTCATTCGTGCCAATAAGATCTGCGTCTTTTTACGTTTCACACTTTAAAATTCCAAATCACCTCCAAAATGAAGGCGAAGGACAGGCTGCTATAGCGTCTGAGGGCGCGCCTTGCTAATGCTGTCCGGGTCCTCCTCCTCCTTCTGTTCAGACCTTTGCGTATTTGCCAGGAGATGACCATCGATTTTATACCAGATGTGAGACCGCCTTCACACTCCGCCCCTTCCTCAGCAGAAGGACTTTATTAATACTTCATTCCTTCTGAATAATAAATGAAAACACCAGTGTGTGTGGAGCTGGAGAGATGTCTCTTCGGCTAAAAGCATTTGCTGCTGTTACAGATGCCTCTGGTTCCGTCCACAGCACCCACTTGAATACAGCTCCAACCCCATGATTTCCAAAGCCTCTTCTTGCAGCCTCCTCAGGAACCAGGCATACTATACAGGTAAACACTCATACACATAAAATTTTAAAAATAATCATTTTTAAAAACATCTCCCTCCGCTAAGATCCTATATTAAACTAGCACTTCCCCAGCTCCTATGCAGTGATGTCCGTCTGCAATAATAAGTTTGTTTCCTAAAGCTACTTGATAATGGGGACTGTAAGTGCTACATTTGAAGAAAAAACACTCATACACATCAGTCCTTCCTGGAAATGCTCTCTCTTATGATGCTCTCAACACATCCCATACTTGCCTCCCAGCCCTGTTCTTGTTACCCATCAAAGCTAAGATTTTTTTCACCCCCACCTAGCTGGAGTTTGACTCAGCTATTAACCATGTACCAACAGGTTCCTTAATTAAAAAAAAAAAAAAAGAAAGAAAGAAAGACCACCTCAAGAAGACAAATGCCACTATTATGAGGCTGTTTATAAAAGCTTTAATAGCTTTCTGATTCCTGGTGTGTGCCTACCCATATCATGTGCCATTTCCCAGGAGTTCTGGAGGAAGCAGAAAAGCCAGAGCCTTTGGGTTTCATCACTATGTCTTTGTTCTAGGTCTCAGGTGGGGCCCAACAGGGAAGCAAGGTCACACATCCTGTGGCCTTACCAAGGTCATTCATCACCCAAAATACAAAAAAATAGGACTCTGCTGGAGATGAGGTGTCATATAGACACACATTTTCCACCCGTCTGAGTCTTTCCTCTCCCACCCAGATTATACCTTTCTTATATTTATGGTTGTGAGGCTAGCCTTTAATAGCTGAGGCATCTCTCCAGCCCAGTTATACCCTTCTTTACCTCACTTCCTTCTTTCTTCCAACCTAAGCAGATCTGACTCTCCACCAAACCCCACCATCTTTCTGAAGTCAATGCTGGCCACTTACATGACTCTTGTTCAGACCGTCACTGCTCATCACGCGTTGGGTCTGTATCATCCCTAGACACGCCTCCGAAGTGGCGGAGTGAAATGGCCGGCGCACTTTGTCTGTGCTGTTTGTCTTCCCTTCCCAACATTATCTTCAGGCTCCTGGAGGGAAGATGTGCATGCTGTCCATGTTTGGATGTCCCACAATGCCTACTAAGGAACAACGTAGATGGAAAACTCAGGTTTGCATGGAAATGCAAACTACAGGCCTAACCCCAGATGCAGCAAATCAGAAACTCAGAAAGGAGCCCAGCAGTCTGTCCTTTGTTGTTGTTGTTTGTTTGTGTGAGATTGTATTTTAATGTTAACATCTCCCCCTCCTCTTTCCTGCCTTCAATCCCTCTTAAATACTCCTTCCCATTCTCCTTCAAATTCATGGCCCCTTTTTACCAATTATTATTTCATACATATATGTGTTTGTATATACATGTGTATTCCTAAGTATTGCCTGTTTAGTTCATATATGTTACATGTATGTGTGTTCTCAAGGCTAACCTTTTGGCACTAGACAACCAATACATTGCTCTTTGCTGGGGGGCTACCTCTCCCACTCACATTTTTGCTCAGTTGCCTGTAGTTCTTTGTCTAGGGTTGAGGCCTCATGGACTTTTTTCCACGCAGTTTGCCGTCTTTATTGATTTCTTCCTTGTTCAGCTCACATTTGGGCAGTCACATTGGTGAGTCTTTACAGGTATGGCTTCTGATATTCTTAGAAGACGCCATCCTGCAGAAAAGTCCCTGATCCTCTGCCTCTTACTGTCTTCAGTGTACCCTGAGCCTTAAGTATAGGACTGTTTTGCAAATGTATTCATGGGGACCGGGCTCCATAACTCTGCATTTTGATTGGTTGTGGTTTTTTATAATGGTCTCTCTGTTACAAAAGAAATTTTCTTAATGAGGGGTGAATACTACGCTTATCTGTAGGTAAAAGAACAAATGTTTATTAATTGTTGTTAGGGGTTATTCTGGTTTGGAAAGTTAGCCGTTGTAGATTTTCCATCGATAGCCATAATTTCACTAGCACTAAGTAGTTAGCTGGGTTTCCAGTATCATACATGGTAGCCTCCTTGTGGAGTAGGTCTGAAGTCCAATTAGAGAGCCATTGGTTACCACCATAATGTGTGCCACTACTGCACCCCATAGGGTTGTTGTGTTATCTTATAATTGATGTGGTTCATAGCTGTCATATCTGGGTGATCAGTCTGTGTTTTGACAAACCTCGAGGTGATTCTGATTCATGTTCAAGCTTACCAAACTATTGGACTAAATAATCCTGAGGCACCCATCATAAAGACCAGCTATTTATCAGTGTGTTCACTCCAGAATCTCACTACCCTGGTGCTCGTGTGATTGCCCATTGTTGTTGTACGTCAATGTACTCCTCAAAATCTTTAATCGTTAGGTTAATGTTCTTCATATTATAAGTCCCCAATGGCTACCTGATCATCACTGCTTATTGCTGCCAGTAATTCTTTACGTAACTACATTATGTAAAATGCATTACATAACCCAAGTTTCCTCATATCTGTTAGCCCATCTGAGCCTGTCTATGATCCTATGAACTATGTTCAAATATATATCAGTTTAATTATTTTCACAGCTGAGAAGAAACTCGTAGATTCTAATTTGCTTTCTGTACATAGTTGTATCTGTAATAACTGTTTAGTGCCTCCCCATGTAAAGCCGTGGGATAAGCATACAAAGATGTAAAAGGCGTCTGTGGTGTAATTATAAGTTAAAACAGCCGTTCCATTCCTGAGTGGATCAGTCGATTAAGGCTCTAGAAGATCAATAAACAAAGTAGACACAGGTGAAAGAACAGAGAAACAGGAGTGTTGAAGAGGCAGGATTCGTGGGAGTAACTTTGCGCAGATGGGAGAAGGGTATCCCCCAGAGAAGAGAATATATTTACAGTGAACAGAGACAGGAAGCTGTAACTGAGAGGTGTGCTACATACACCACTGAAAGAGGTGGGATTTCACATCTGCAGTCTTTAGAGAGCTCGCTTGACATCACAGAGTATACTTGGCATATAAAACTTGAAAGCTAATGGGATACTATTGGAGATGGTATCTCACTGTGACCCCAGTGGCCTCACGCTCCTGCCTCTGTCTCCTAGGTGCTGCGTTTCCAGTGTGTGCTATGATTTATCAAACACTGATGGTAACTTTGCCTTTCTCCAAACTAATGTAAGGACCTTAGAGCACTCTCAATTCATTTACCGTCTCACGATAGTTAATGTTATCAGATTTTTGTTTCTTTTCTGAGACAATGTTTCACAGCTTAGCCCAGGCTGGCCTCAAATGGGTGACCTTTCTGCCTCAGCCTACACAATGCTGGAATGACAGGCGTTAGCCATCAAGTCTGGCTTGCTTAATTCTATGTTTTAAACCTAACTGGAAAGGAAAGCAAGGTGGCTAACGACTGTCACCTAGTATTCAAGAGGCTGAAGTAAATAAATAAACAAATACTGCTAGACAATATTATTTTCATTCTCATCACTGTCATCATTTATATTTACTTTTATAGTTTCCATTTTCATCCTTATTTTTTCTTCAGCTCCAAGCTTCCATCTGGGACCACTTTCTCTTGACCCAAAGAATATCTTTCATAATTTTCATCAATGCAGATTTTCTAGCATCTACTTCTTCCCATTTCCTGGGAACAACTTCATTTACCACTATTTCTGAGAGATGTTTCTACAGAGTGAAGAGTTCTATGTGGATTTTTTTTTCAATAAATAAAAACATTCTTTCTTTTTCCACTTCTTATGTTGAGAAGTCTTCCTTATTTCTGTTTTCTCTTTTGCACTTCCATCTGCTTTCAGGGTTTTCCTCTGCTTTTGATCTTCTGAAATCTGACTATGATGTGTATAGGTCTGAGTGTCATATTTATCCTGATCGACATTCATAGGACTCTTATCAACTTGGGGAAATTCTTAACCACTTCCTCTTCTCATATGCCCCACTCCCCACCCTTTCCTTCCATTCTTCCATTTGGAACTCTATTTGAACATAACACACATTACTGGTGCTTTTGATTTGTGTCTTACCCTTTTGTCCTCTTTCTGTACTCTGTTTGGAAAGTTACTTTTTGACTTGTCTTCAAGTTCGATTGTTTTATGCTAAGCACATCCCCCTGGAATCTATTATTTATTTTATCTTTTCTCAGTCTTTTCTCAACTCCCAATTAGAGAGGCTTGGGAGTTTATCAAATCTATATGAATATTTTATAACTTACAGACATTGCTGAACTCTAAGTTTCACCTTTCATGTTCTCTAATACACAGTAAGCAGAGTTGCTTTAAAGTTTGGGCATGGCAGGCCTATGTTATGAATAACCTGAGCACTCTTTTGCACTGGGCCTGGGTTTGGTTCTGTCTGTCCAGCTTGAGCATTTCATCCGCTGCTAGTGGCAATGCAGACTGGTCCAGACGTTACAGAAATCAGTATGGCAACTTCTGGAAAGACTAAAATTAGAACCACCATATGGCCCAGCTGTACCACTCCTAAGTGTACAACAACAAAGAAATGGATAAGAAAAATGTGGTGTATGTATAATGGAATTTTTCTGCTTTTGTAATGTTTTAAAACTTGTGGATGCTCATGTACACATATGTGGGAGGATGCAGTCATCTATGTGCACAAGTGTGGAGGCAGGAATGGGATATTGGGGGTTCTCCATTTCTCTCCACATTATTCCTTTGGCACAGGTCTCTCGTTAAACCTGGAGTCTGCCATATTTTGGATTACAGTTGACATGGCCAGGCTTGGCTTTTTACACAGGTGCTGGGGCTCAGGAGCCAAATCCTCATGCTTGTTCACCAGGCTCTTTTCACTCACTGAACCATCTCTCTAGCCATCACAGATTTTTTTCAGCCATAGAGAACAAAGGTACGTCACTAACTAGAAAATTAATATAACTGGTGATGATCATTAAGTGAATTGAGCCAGTCTCAGAAAGACACGTTATTTTTTTTCTTTCATTTGTGGTGCCTAGACTTTATATAAGTACATAAAATCACAACTTGAAAGTAAAAGTAAGGCTTCTGGAGGGGTGTGAATGAAAGACTAACAGGAGTAGGAGGGGTGAGAGAATAGAGGAGAGGAGGTTTGGGGAGGAAATACAGTCCATGTGCAATGTTTGCAGTGTGCAGATGTAACAATTAATTCAAAGAGAATTTTAAAAAAGAAGAGGAGGAGGAGCCTGAGCACTCTCACACCTCTTGTACGTGCTGGTTCTTACTTATCTGTGTCCTCCTTCTCATTTGCTTATTTTTATTGTGATTTGGGTATGAGGCTTGAAAATTCTTCTGTAGAAGTTATCTGAGACCTAGGTTACCCTCTTCTTCCAGGTAGGAGCTTCCTTTGTTCTGGCAGGCACCTAGGGGAACTGCACTGTCTGTAATCCAAGTTCAAGGCTTCAGTGATACCTCAAGAACAGAGTGAAAGCAGTGAAACCAAGGCTCTCTCTGAAAGCGGTTTACTTTGAGTTTTTGTTGAACCCATAGCACAGCCCTGTAGGGTCTTGGCTCTAAGTGCTAAGAAGTTTTTCAGAGCAACCCCCTCGCCACCATCCTAAAAAGAAAGTGAACAACAGATTGCAACAGAAAGTGGATGTTGAATCCCAGCCACCTGTAATTTTCAAAAGTAACTCATTTCTCAGCCTCCTCTTCAGATCAAAAAATGCCCCTTGGACAAGAGTAATCCTAAATGCCAAGTTTTACATGCTGCAGTGAGACATGCTTGTAACGCCACATCCCATCAGTACTTCTAATCCTAGTTAAGCCCCTGACATTTCAGAAGCCAGGCCACATTGTCTGACTTACTCAATTGCTTCCTTGTTGAGGAACCTCCCATTGCAACTACAGAGTCTGCCAAGAGGAAAGGGAAACCTAAACGGTCCTCCACAGATTCCCCCTGAACTCCTGGAACACTGAACCACTGTCCCTGCCCAGGGGCCACTCTAAGCCATGCTGGGCCATGGGGAAGTTCAGAAGGCGGGCTACACTGCTGAGGCAGGTGGAGCTAGCTCCCTGGCTGCCTGCCTTTCTTGCAAAGGCTGCAGGTGCTAGAGCTTCTGCGGAGTAGGGGTGGTGGCATGTAGTGGACATGAGGTCAGACCTGCTGCTTGGCCAGAAACCCACTCATCTTCTGCCTTCTTCCTCCTTCAGGTTTTTTGCTGTGAAGCTGAAAGAGGCCATCATTCTCTAGCTCAGTCTCCCTGCATCTTTCAGTGGCCATAATTCAATACCGGACAGCAAAATACAGTTTGAGAATTGGTTAAGACCATTCTGGGAAAGTTTAGTTTTCTTGATAAGAGCCCCTAAAGGTAGACACGGTGGTATACACCTGCAGAGTGAGTGTTCTGGAGGCAGGAAAAGTATATGATTGAATCAGTCAGACTCTATAGATGAAGGGAAGGAGAGTGGAAGACAAGGGAGGGAAAGGAAGATGAGGGGAGAGGAGAAGAGAGAAAAAGACAAGGGAATAGAAAGAAAAGGAGGAAAGGTCTCAAAGTACCAAGCACTGTAGGTGCTCTCAGCCTAGAGGGAGGACACAGTTCAATACAAATGAAATATCGTGGTCAAATGTTAGAGAAGCCTTTAAGAACATGCACAGGAGTATCAAAGCAGATGCTGAGACTCATAGCCAAACCTCAGGCAGAGTGCAGGGAATCTTATGATACTCCAACCATGGGCCATTCATGGAGATAACCTAGAACCCCTGCACAGATGTAGCTCATGGCAGCTCAGTGTCCAAGTGGGTTCCATAGTAATGGGAACAGGGACTGTCTCTGAGATAAACTGATTGGTCTGCTCTTTGATCACCTCCCTCTGAGAGGGGTGCAACCTTACCAGGCCACAGAGGAAGACAATGCAGCCACTCCTGATGAGACCTGATAGACTAGGATCAGATGGAAGAGGAGGAGGACCTCCCTATCAGTGGACTGAGGGAGGATGGGATTGGGAGGGAAAGATGGAAGGAGATACAGGTGGGATACAAAGGGAATAAACTGTAATTAACAATAAATAAAAATATTATTTAAAAAGAATATGTACAGATTTTATTTACCATATTATTCCAACTAAACCCCATATAGAAACTAAGTGTATAACACATAAAAAAAAATCAGCTTTATTTTAAGAAGAGTTGTTACCTAGAAACCTCTCCCAAATGCCCCCTCTATGCCTTAGATGACGAATGCCTTTGGTTGATGTATCCCTGCATATGATTTGACACTTGAAGAAACTAGGGTCTCCTTGGCAGAATTGAAGAAGCTTACTCCAGGAGATGTGCTAAGTCCATGTACTTAAAAATATCCACATCCTCAGGATCATGCTCATTGATCTGTTTCTTCACAGACAGGTACAAGAAGGGAGTAAACAATTATGTGTTAAAATGCTTAGCAGTAGCAACAATAGGTGCACGAGACTAAAGACAGACATCAGCATGAGCAGAAGTAACTGAGGCAAACTCTTGGACAATGTGGTCATAAGAGAAATAAAATTTCAAAGAGATCAGTGGTTCCATTCCCAGGAGACATTTGGCAACATCTAGCTAGAGTTGCTTTGGATATAACAGCCTAAGTTAGGTATAGCGGATAGTGGTGGAAAGCAGGATGCTGCTGGAAGCCTTCCAGCACACAGGGAAGTCCCTGCAACACAGACTTGTTCAGTCGGTAGTGTCAGTAGTGCCCAAGTTCAGAAAGCCTGGCACCAACAGAGAGAAGGCTAGACCGAGGGAATGGGGTGAGCAGATGTACGACGCAGGTAGAGAGGAACGCTGAAACCTGAGAGCAGAGCCTGAGCCTCTTATCTCTGTATGACCATCCTGGGGCAGTGGTTCCCCGTAGGAAATTAGCTATAAGATGAATGACTGCATACTTGCCATCCTTGAATAATGGCCCAAGCTCTCTGGCAAAAATAAAGACAAGAAAAGAAACCCCCCCAAAGCAAGCAAGTCCTAAAGGCCCCACAACCCAGGGCAGAGACACCGCTCAGTACAAGTGAACTCTCCCTAGCTTGCCCCTCTGAGAAGAGGCAAGAAAGTGCTCTTCTCAAAGCAAGTGAAGAGGTCAGCGCAGCAGCATCAATAACTTCTTGTTCTGGTGTCTGCTAGGCCTTCACCTTGTTCCAAGTTTCACGAAACAATGGAAAACTTACTCAGTTCTTAAACTCACTGACACTCTCATACCCACTCTGCCCTCAGTCCTCACTAAACACTTGCTAAGAGCACCATCCTTCCTAGGAATTGCACTAGGAGTCAGACCTAACCACCAAGGAGAAGGCAGGTGGCAGGCACTAGGAAACTGTGTCCATTTGTATCCACAATCATCAGGTGTTGGGGACTTTACCAGCAGACCAGACTCCTAGCCCCAATACATGTGACTAGGAGGACGTTTCGAGTTCCTCATTCTTCTGGTGCTTATGGCCCCCAGGACAGACTCCCAGGCCCGCTATGGGTCCCATCCTCTTCATCAATAAATTATAGGTATGAGTAGGCCCATGTCCATTGCACACCTTTTTTGTGTACATTTCGCTGGAGGACATGATGAGATCCATTTGCTACCCTGACCTCAACACTTTGCATTTTATTGTACACAAAGAATAGTCAGTGGAACAGCAAATGTGAACTTGGGATAAGCCTCAAGATGTGTGGTTTGGTAAACAGTGTATCCAAGAAACAGTAACAAATTAAACAACCACCAGAGGACCCAAAGCCAGGACACTGACCACAATGGACCAACTGGACTCCACCCTATCTTATGGTCCTTAACCCACCCCAGACCCAGCCCTGCCCTGCCCCACCCTATGTCCTCCTTCAGTCTCTGCTGCCCTGTTCCTGTGCTTCTTAAATGTTTTCAGAAGATTGGCTGTCAGTCACTGACATCTCAGTATAGTGCTCCGTATCTCAAGAAAAGGAGATAAAGGTGTATTTTGACAAACTCATTCTGGACTCTGGAGTGCAGGTAAAGGTATAGTCTGCATGGTACTTGTGATGACATGTGGGCAGGTCATCACTCCTGAGACTGCTGAACATCTGCCCTCTCCGATCACCTTCTTTCCGTTCCTCAGATGAAGGCCAACATCCACGACATTCAGGATCACAGAACTACAAGAAACTGTGTTTAAACCCTGGACTGTTCCAGTCCAGAAACTGGGGTTATAATGTTCCTAAGCAAGAAAAGTAGTGGGGCCAAAGAACATAAAAGTCTGTACACATGTGAAAACCCACTCATGTTTTAATAATAGATTTTAATAAGATGCATGGAAATATATAAGTGCCTTCAGCTGGATTCATATGCACACAGATAGACCAAGTTAGATTGGAGGCCCAGAGTTTCGTCCCCTAATGGATGTGCATTAAAGCCTAGGTGTAGAGATGAACGCCCATTGTTTTAGTTACTTGGAATGGGGAAGATTGCTTGATTACAGGAGTTTGTAGACAGCCTGGGCAATGTAGCAAGACTTCTATCTCAAACATGATAATTCCAGATACAGTAAATAGAGACAGAGATAAACAATGGTCATCATGGGTCAAGTTCTACTGAAATCATAGAAACAGATAAGATAGTTACAAAATAGAGACAACAAAAAGAGAGACCGATATGGCTTTGTGTCTAATTCTGAAGAAAAGAATTCATTAAAGCTTGGGAAGGTTAACCTTGGAAGGCAGTGATTTCTCCCCCACTGCTGGAAGTAGATTTTAAAATTCTGTAAGGAGATAAATATAAAGAGAAAGAAAGGAAACATTGCATACAAAAACCGTTAATTTTAAAAAGGGGTGTGAATTTGAAGGAGTGAAGGGAGTGGTGTCTGAGAGGGTTAGAGAGGGGAGAAAGAAATACAATTATAATCTCAAAAAATAAAAATAATAAATGTTAAAACATTTTTTGTTTGAGTAGGGGAATTACATTTTTTCTTTCTTGGTCACTTCTGCATGTCTATCCTTTATACCTAACATATATTGCTTTTACAATGACATATATACATTTCAAAATGAAAGGCAATTCAAAATTAGAAGGAGGCCCCTTGAAAGTTAATACTTAAATTCTAAGACTGTTGTAAGAATATTCCAAAGACCATAATGAACACAACTTGTAGAAAAAGTCCCCAGATGGGCCAATAAAGGTATTTTCATACATAGCCAAGAACCAGGGAAGGGAGGGCCTATGGGCTGGAGGAGGCTCTCATGGTGAGGGGTGGCACAGAGGCAGCAGAGCACCTTGGCAGCACACAGCTTCACCACTCTGGGAAGATGCCCAGACAATTTCAAGTGTAACACAGCATAGTAGGGGATTCCAGCATGTAAATGACAAGAAGCATCTGTCGCCCAAGGGCGGGCATTACAGGCACACTTTACCTTTGCCTTGTCATGTCCTTAAATTTACCCTAGGTAATACTTGATAAATTACAGAAAACAGGACATATAGCCAGAGGCATGTATTTTCTTAAGGGGGACGAGTAGTGCTTTCAAAGACCCTCTGGGAAATCCTCAGTGATCAGTGATCCCCAGTGCAGAGGCTGAGCCCCACTGACTCTCCCACACAAGCTCTTCCTTCTAGGGAAGCCCGTTTGACTGGAGGACGGCCATTGTCTACTCCTTTTCAAGTCAGACCAGGCCTTCCTGACAAGAAGCCTGCTGCAAATGCATCCCGGGGATGCAGGCGCTGCTCAGCCCTGGACAGCTCCTCTTTCCCATGAAGGCAAAGGATAACAACAGTGTGCATTCCAATAACCCCCGAAGAGCAGAGGGCAGGGCAGCCTCAGTGGACCTCTGACATAGGGAGTAGTAGAGGGCAGTGCAGGAATAATATTGTGAACAAGTCATAGTTCTTGTCGATAATAAAAACCAACCCTGACTAATTGAGTCGGAAAAAGAACATACTGGTAAGATGACAAAGAACAGAAAGGCTGGGCAACTAGGTGTGGCAAGCCAGCTAAGCAAGGGAGACTGGGTGACAGTGCAGCCTCAGGGTCACACACTAGATTCCTCTTCACCTTCAGCGATAAGGAATCCCAATCTGTCCCTCCCAGGTTCACAGTTCAGGTGGGACCCTTGGGTCACAAGCACACCCTGACCTAACAAGGTACAGAGAGGAGCTGACCCTTGGAAAATGAACTCCTACCTCCCACTAGGTCCCACAAACGGAGGGTTCCTCCCCAAGAGAGATGGAACTGACAAGCAGACACAGAGAAAACAACATGAAATGGGACCAAATTTTTGCATCACCATCTTTACCATGGAAATTGGTTTATAATTTTCTTTTTTGTGTATTGTGTCTTTATCTGGTTTTGTCACGGGATCTGTAAATTTGGTAAAAACAAGTCGGTAGCATTCCTTCCTTTTCTATTTTATGGAATAATTTGAAAAGCATTAATACTATTTCTTTTTTTTAATATGTTTATTATTATACAGTGTGTTATGTGATAGAAAAATTGCATCTACAACTTATACATAGTGGGAATGCAAAGTATCAACCACTTTGGAAGGACATCTGGTGCTTAACAATACCATTTCTGACAATACTTCCTATAGAAATAAGATTGCCACAGGTGGTGGAGGGAGACTAACCAAAAATGAAGAGTGCATTAAAAAAAAAAAATTATCTGGAAACCTAAAAATCTTGCAGCACAAGCAAAAACTACAACTAGAAGGGACAGTGGGACACAGGTGACGTAAAAAAAAAAGGGTGAGGGATACTCGGGCTAAAGGTTTAAATGGATAAAGAACAGCAAGGTGTAGGATCTGAGTAACCAAAGCTAAGGCTATAATGATGGGTAGTGGAAGTTTGGGTTTCTTTAAAAACTGGGGTATGTTATGTAATCATGTTTTTTGTTGTGTGAGATCCCAAGTGTGAGATGTGGGAATGCTTTTAGTTTATCCACAGCTGATAACAGCCCCATGATCTTTGTCAGCTGGAAACTGCCTTGGGGGAGGGGAAGGGGGCACGGTTTTTTGCCAGCTGGAAAATATCCTTGTGCAGACTCTGAGAGGGTATAAATAGGAGCCCAGAGAGAGAGAAAGAGAGAGATAGAGAAACAGAGAGATAAATAGAGAGAGAGACAGAGAGAGCGAGAAAGGATGCTTCGAGAAGCTACTAGACGGAAATGCTTCAGAGGCTTTGAGGAGGCTGCTGCTGATTTGTTCCATTGCTACTGCCGTTTGCTGTTTGGCTGGATTGCTGAAATTGTGACAAGAATGGAATCACCCAAGGAACTAAGTTTAAAGAGGTCTACATCCCCTCTCCTTACTAACCTTCTTTTCCTCCTACCTAGGGTCGGGGGGTTGAAGGGAGGTAGAGGTGTTTAGACCCCAAATAAAGTAGGTTTAAAAACTTAAAGCCTATAAAGATGCTTCATGAAATTTTACTCATTTCTAAGCTAATTAAAAAAAAAAAAAATGAAGCTTAAGCAGTGGGTGAACAACACTGCTCCCTGAAAACGTAGGTTGTTTGATGGTAATCTAGTGCCAGGCATGGAATACCTCTCTGTGAGTCAATGGTTAAGGAGACCTCAAAGGCACCCAAAAAAGCACAGGCTTTTTTCTGTGACTTGTTTGGCCATCATAACTAAATGGTAAGATCCTATTGCTGAAGATACTATACACTTTGGTTGCAGGACATTAAAAAATCAAAATTGGGCTGGCAAGATGTCTCAAAGGTTAAGAGCACTGGCTATTCTTCCAAAGGTCCTGAGTTCAACCCCCAGCCACCACATGGTGGCTTATAACCATCTATAGTGATATCTGGTTGCCTCTTCTGGTGTGCAGGCACACATGCAGGCAGAATGCTGTATAAATAATAAATAAATAAATAAATCTGGCCAGTAAACTCCCTGCTGGCCTCCTGGTTTTCATAGTGCTGGAAAGTGTTGTGCAGGCTATTGGGTAAGAAAAGACACCAATGGTTTTACCAGTACTTGTCCCGAATGCTCTAACACTGATCTGCCAGGCGAGTTGTGCTCACTGGTACAACAGTGGCATGACTGCTATTGGGTCACCAACGACCTTCTAATTGGCTCTCAGGCTTGCTCCACAGGAGGGATTCCATGTCTCAGACTGTAAAATGGGTCAAACGCCCATGGCTGGCAAGATCATAAGCCCTAGTGGGGAAATCTACTGTTTTTCATTAAATGATCTTGTTGTTCTGAGTGGAGAATGGTCAGGACTAAGTGGGTTCAGAAGGCTAATAACAGTGTAAGAGGGCAGAGGACATGACACTGAGAGGAAGATGAATTGGTGGGTTCTGGGGTGAGTTAGAGGGAGATAATGGAAGGATGGCTCAAAATATAATGTATAACTATATGAAATTTTCAAGGACTAAATAAAAGTATAATTTTAAAAAGATTGCCAGCACATAAGACTTGGGTTTCATAACATTTGCTGCTGCATTTGTTCGTAGAGGAGTAAAATGGAAGCAGATTTGCCACTAATAGAAAAAATAACTAAATAAAACTTGGTATAACCACATGATGAAATATTATGCCATTAATCGAAAGCATGAGGTATATATAATATGACTTGATACATGATTTAGACCAATATTTATTGAAATTAGGTTGCCATTATAGTGGTGTAGGAAGTAAGGCCAGAGATGCTTAGGTTGTTAGGACAAAGTTAGTTACTGCCTGAGGGGACTACCTCAGAGCAAAGCAGCCCCATGTTGTTTCTTTTTTTACCACGTGTCTTTAAAAATTACCTAGTCTCAGGTATTTTGCTATAGCAACCATAGACTAAGACAACATATGGCATCAGTCCTATATACTTCAGTGTCAAAGACCAGCTTGGACAATCCAGCTGGGGGTAAACTGAGGCAGGGCATAGATCCTGCAGCTGGCTGCCTGGTTGCTGACCCAGCAGACTTTTTCTGAGGGTAATTTTCCAGAGCCAGAACTGTTGGTTACCGACCGTGGCTTCCACTGACGGTGGCAAACTGAGGGGCCAGAATTAAACTGCTGGCAGTGGGCCAGTGCTGATAGCTTCCTGGCGGGGGCCTACAGCTACCATGTAAGCGGGGGCTAGGGCTGTTGGCTCCTAGAAGGTGCTTCCCTGTGACAAGCAGGGACTTACACCTATTATGGTAAGCAGAGGGGGACTAAGGCTGTTGGCTCCTAGTGGGGGCCACTGGCTGTGGCAAGTATCAAAGAAGAAAAGGAAAGCAGGAGAGAAGATCACACACACACACACACACACACACACACACACTTACATTTGGTGATGAAGTAAGACACACACCAGCAGGTAGGTTCTAACAAGCTTCTTTCTTTACTTTTCTTTATTTAGCTTCTCTTACAGGCTTCTATTTTACACATACATACATACATACATACATAGGTACATGCACACACATCCACATATTGGGTGGATGAAGCAAACTCCAAAGAGTGAGGTCCAACCTTACATACATACATCTCGCTGGATGGAACAAACTCCAAAGAGCAAGTTCCACCCTGCATGCATACATCTTGGTGGACAGAACAAACTCCAGAGAGCAAGTTCCAAAACACACTTTTACTTTTTTCCCCACAGCTCACATATCCCAGCAAAATCCTTCAAGCAGCACAAAAGTCACAGTGTAGTTACATTCTATTTTCTTTAAGTGAATGATTACAATCAGTATACGTAAGAAAAACATGTTCCCCAATACCTTCATACAACCAAATGTTTTACATATTATGGGTGAACAACAAATATGAAAAGTACGTTATTTCCAAGAACCCATATACATTTGTAACTAAGCAACCTGTTTCTAAATTAACAAGGTGAGCAAGCAAGGTAATTTCTCAGCTGGCTTTTCTTTACTGGCAGGCTGCAGTTTGCAATCACAAAGAAAGAATCAATTATCTTAGAAAAGTAATCTTATAAAAATCTTAAAAGAATCACAAATCTAAACCTTTATATGAAAAATAATCAGCCATTTCTACTTTAAATCTTTAAGGTGCACATCTACTCATTAATAATTTTTATTAAATCATAACAGGAAGCTGAAGCAAAAATGGGTACAAGAAATTAATCACCTTTTTTCTTTTTATTTTTTCTTCACAATTTATTCATTATATATCCCGATTGAAGCCCCCTCCCTCAATTCCTCCCAGTCCCACCTTCTTTCCCTCTCCCCCCCTCTCCCCTTCCCCTAGTCCACTGAAAGGGGGAGCTTTCCTCCTTGTCTCATCAGGACTGCCTGGATCCTCTTCCTCTGTGGCCTGGTAAGGCCTCATCGCCATGGGCAAGTGATCAAAGAGCAGGCAATCAAGTTCATGACAGAGGCAGCCCCTGCTCTTCTTACTTGGGGATCCACATGAAGACTGAACTGCCAATCGGCTACATCTGAGCAGGGGGTCTAGGTCCTCTCCACGTATGGTCATTGGTTGGTGCATCAGTCTCTGCAGGACCCCCTGGGCTCAGATTCTTTAGCTTTGTTGGTCTCCTTGTGAGGCTCCTGTCCCCTCCATTTCCTTCTATCCTCGCTCCCCCTGCCTTCTTCCTTCTTCTGTGAGACTCCCAGCACTCTGCCCAAAGTTTGGCTGTGAGACTCAGCATCTGCTTTGTTCCTCTGTTGGGTGGAGCCTTTCAGAGAACCCTCTATAGGAGGCTTCCTTCCTGTTTCCTCTCTTCCTCTGCTTCTGGTGTCTATTCTGTTTGCCATTCTGAATGAGATTTAAGCATCCTTCCAAGAAGCCTTCTTAGTGTTTAGCTTCTTTAGGTCTGTAGGTTTTAGTATGTTTATCTTATATTATATGGCTAATATCTGCTTATTAGCGAGTATACACTATGTGTGTCTTTCTGTTTCTGGGTTACCTCACCAAGGATGTTCTTTTCTAGTTCCATCCATTTGCCTGCAAATTTCATGATTTCCTTGTTTTTAATAGCTGAGTAGTATTCCATTGTGTAAAAGTACTACAATTTCTGTATCCATTCCTCCGTTGAGGGACATCTACGTTGTTCCAGATTCTGGTTATTACAAATGAAGCTGCCATGAACATAGTTGAGCAAATGTCCTTATTGAATGGTGGGACATCTTTTCTGTATATGCCCAGGAGTGGTATAGCTCCTTGAGGTAGTGCTATTCCCAATTTTCTGAGAAAGCGCCAGATTGATTTCCAAAGTGGTTGTACAAGTTTGCACTCCCACCAGCAATGCAACCTTTCTCCACATCCTCTCTGGCATGGGTAGTCATTTGAGTTTTTTATCTTAGCCATTCTGATTGGTGTAAGATGGAATCTCAGAGTTGTTTTGATTTGCATTTCCCTGATGATTAAGGATGTTGAACATTTCTTTAAGTGTTCCTCTGCCATTCAATGTTCCTCTGTTGAAGAATTATCTGCTTAGTTCTGTACCCCGTTTCTAATTGGATTATTTAGTTTGTTGGTATCTAATGTCTTCAGTTCTTTATATATTCTAGATATTATCCTTCTATTGGATGTATGGTTGGTAAAGATCTTTTCCCATTCGGTGGCTCTTGTTTTGTTCTGTTGACAGTGTCCTTTGCTTTATAAAAGCTTTTCAGTTTCACGAGGTCCCATTTATTGTTGACCTTAGAGCCTGAGCTGTTGATGTTCTGTTCAGGAAATTATCTCCTGTGCCAATGAGTTTGAGGTTCTTCCCCACTTTTTCTTCCAACAGATTTAGTGTATATGGTTTTATGTTGAGATCTTTGATCCACTTGGACTTTAATTTTGTGCAGGGTGATAGATATGGGTCGATTTGCACAGCTGATAAACACCTTCAGCAAAGTGGCTGGATACAAAATTAACTCAAAAAAATCTAAAGCCCTCCTGTATACTGAAAGGGTTAGACTAACTTTGTAACCAATATGTCTTCTAAAGCCTATAGTTTTGAGTTTTAGGTCCAGGTTAAGCTAAAGCCTCTTAGTACCTTTCCAGAGAATGGAGGAATGTGACCCTATCTGTGAGGACAGATATAAAAAAGCAAGCAAGCATTGACCTTCACTCAGCAAAAAGAAGGACCAGACCCTTGTCTTTGAGATAGTGCTTCTTAGCAATGAACTCAGACTTCTTCTGAGTAGCTTTTGACCTCCATCCAAAAGTCCGCAGCCCCTAAGCTTCAAGGATGAGCTAACCACCCCTTTAATTGAAGCTGCATCCACACTTGGCAGGACTGGCCAAGCTTGAACACCTAAGACTAACCAATTATCTTACTTCATAGCTTCCTCATCCAATCCTAAGTTGCCAAAACTGCAACTTTAAATTTCCCACAATTTTTCTTTTAAAAACCTAAGGCCTTTGTCTCCTGGGGCCACTCTTTGCTGACCGGCAGGGGTGGCCCCATTGCGCAATGGTTAAATTAAACCTCTTGCTTTTGCAATGAGTTTCGTGGTCTGTGAGAGTTTCTGGGAAGGGCGCGATCTTGAACTCCTGAGCTGTGAGACCCCAGGTCTTACAATACAAAATACAAATGGGTAAAGAAAGAAGTTAGGGAAACAATTCCCTTCACAATAGCCACAAAATAACGTAAACTATCTTGGTGTAACTCTACCAAGCAAGTGAAAGACTTGTATGAAAATAACTTCATACAAGAAATAGAAATTGAAGAAGATACCAGAAGATGGAATGATCTTGTAAGACCTGGGGTCTCACAGCTCAGGAGTTCAATCGCGCCCTTCCCAGAAACTCCCCCAGACCAAGACTCGTTGCAAAAGCAAGAGGTTTATTAACCATTTTACAATGGGGTCACCCTTGTTGGTCAGCCAAGAGTGGCACCGGGAGACAAAGACCTTTAGGTTTTTAAAAGAAAAATTGCGGGAGATTTGAAGTTCTAGTTTTGGCAATTTAGGATTGGATGAGGAAGCTATAAAGTAAGATAATTGGTTAGTCTTAGGTGTTCAAGCTTGGCCAGTCCTGCCAAGTGTGGATGCAGCTGCAATTGAAGGTGGGGGTGGTTAGCTCATCCTTGAAAATTAGGGCTGCGGGCTCTTGGCCGGAGGTCAAAAGCTACTCAGAAGAAGTCTAGGTTCGTTGCTAAGAAACGCTATCTCAAGGACAAGGGTCTGGTCCTTCTTTTGCTGAGTGAAGGTCATTGCTTGCTTGCCCTTTTTTTTATATCTGTCCTCACAGATAGGGTCACATTCCTTCACTCTCTGGAAAGGTACTAAGAGGCTTTAGCTTAACCTGGACCTAAAACTCAAAACTATAGGCTTTAGAAGACATATAGGTTACAAAGTTAGCCTAACCCTTTCAATCTCCCATGCTCATGGATTGGCAGGATTAACATAGTAAAAATGGCCATCTTACCAAAAGCAATCTACAGAGTCAATGCAATTCCCATCAAATTACCAACACAATTCTTTACAGACCTTGAAAGAAAAATTCTCAACTTCATATGGAATAACAAAAAAACAAAACAGCTAAAACAATCCTCTATAATAAAAGATCTTCTGGAAGTGTCTCCATCCCTGATCTCAAGCTGTACTACAAAGCAATAATAATAAAAACTGCATGATACTAGCATTGAAACAGACTGCTGGACAACGGAATCAAATAGAAGACCCAGTAATAAACCCACACACCTACAGACACCTGATTTTTTACAAAGAAGCCAAAACCATACAATGGAAAAAATACAGCATCTTCAACAAATGGTGCTGGTCTAATTGGATGTTCACACACAGAAATTAATCACCTCAAAGCCCAGCTTCAGTGAGAGAGTCATGTCAGATAGTTCTAATTGGGGTACTGTTCTTGCTCACCAACCTTAACATGTCCCTAGCTTTACTATTAAAGAGTGTACTCTCCTGAACTTCAAACTATTCTCTAAAATTTTCTTTATCAGAGCCCTGTGGAGAACAGCTTGTTTTCATCCTGGCCTTTACCTGGAGACAGAGATAGGCAGGATATTTTGCCAAGTCCACTTCCTTTTGTTTGTGTGAGGATCACTCAGACAAGTAGTCAAAGTAAACAAGTTTGACCTCTCAGTGAACCCATTCATTGTATTGAGGCTCTTTACTCAGACTATAAAAAAGAATTGTGGAATAAACCAGGCTGGACACTTTCTTCTGGCCGCCCTCTCAAACTGATCTTGTGCGTAGTGTGTGTTTGTGTGTGTTTATTTTTGTTTTGTTTTTTATTGTTGTTTTGTTTTTTCTTTCAATCTTCACTCCCCACTCAGGAACTGTTTGACTCTACCAGTGGGCTCCAGCAGATCCTCTAGCAAAAATGTCTTTACTTAACCTTGCTAAACAATCTGTTTTTTCCCTAAGATTTTCTATGTCAGAGCCACTGGTAAAAACATTTTTAATCACTGTTTCCTAATTCTTTCTAAGGGTAGTGGCCATTGCAAACAATCTATATCTGCAGGTTCTTTTCAAGGGTGGTGGTTAAATCATTAATCTGCTCCAGCAACCAAGGCTGAAAGAGATCAGGCATTGTTAATTTTAAGTGCTAGATATACTACCCAGTGAGGGGCTGGCAGCCCCCAGAGGCTTTTCATACAACTCGTATATTATGAGGGATGTGGTAACCTTAAGGAGCACATGCAGAGCTCTGCTCCATAACAGCATGAAGTTGGCAGGACATGTCTGTCTTGGGGTTATACCTCTCCAAGACAAACTCATCATGATTGTGCTAAGCAGTGAGTGCACTCTGCAAGTTCTAGAGCTGTTTTGCTGCTGCTCCTGCATGGCTCCCAACACATCAGATCTCCAAAAAGCTTGCTGGGGTACACAAGGAAGCCCTGGTTACGTGGTTAAAACTCAATCTATCTTAATAAGTTTATAATCCCCAAATAATGGATCCATAAATGTTTGTGTAAAAGTATAAATATTTACACACTATATAAACACATATCTATGACTGTGGTATCACATCTCATGAAGAAATATGGCCAGAAGGCAGTCACCATAAAAAGGAGGGTGGGGCAAGAGAGTGATAGGAAATGAAGAAGGTAAGATAACCAAACACAAACAAAAAGAATAATAAAGGAAGAAAAACACTGCATATAGATGAGCATGTGTGTGGCTACTCAAGTCTGTGTCTGTGCTAGATCAACTGTCCTGGAATATTAAATTTTGTGGGCTTTGAATGTAGCTCAGTGGCAGGATGCTTGCCGAGAATGTATGAGGCCCTAGGTTCAAGCCCCAATGCCAAAAGGAAAAAGTGTCTTGTTTTCTCAGGACAGAAGAACTGAGCTGTCTCAGCTTAGAAGCCACACAGCATGACTTAAGCTGTGTGCCTTTGGGCACCTTCCTTAACCCTTCTGAGCCATTGTCTCTGTCTCCCAGAGCCATTAGAGTTACATAACACACACAAAGCACTGAGAACAAAAGCCACAAAGGATTTGTGGGTGCTCCTGTGATAGTTAATGGTGCCATTACTTTGGAAAATGATACAAAACGCTAGTCTTGGTAGGAGGGCAGGGGTAAGTGCGACTTTCCTTGTAATCAGAGCAACAAAAGGGACTTTCCAGACAGCAAAAAAACTCTTAAAATAAGCCAAATTTCCACCTGCTGTTGGTGGGAATGCCAGCTGGATCAAACAACAGGGAGACTGACTTAAACGTAGGGACTGGGTTCATGGTGGGCAGAAGGGATGGAAATAGGGACAGACTGGGTCTGATCATACGCAGAGCATGTGTATTTCAGAGTCACATAAAGCAGTGGTTCTCCACCTGAGGATCATTGAAAAGACCATTGGAAAACACACAGATATTTACACTACAGCTCACAGCAGTAGCAAAATTGCAGTTATGAGACAGCAACAAAAATAATTTTATGGTTGGAGGTCACCACAACATGAGGAACTGTTGTTCCTCAGAGGGTTGCAGCGTCACTGAGTAACTTAGAAGTGAGAATGACTCAGAGAGTCAAGAAATGAGCAGGATCTGCACCTAAACGGGCACACACTCTGGACAGGGCGTCATTACAAGGATGCTGCTCGCTGAGCACAATGGCTCACCCGGATTCCCAGCACTGGAGAGGTGGAGGCAGAAGGATTAGTCTTGGCTACAGAGTAGTCTGAGGCCAACCTGGGCCATATGACAGTGCCTCAAAGCTACTTTTTAAATTAAAAATAAAGAAATAAAATGATAGATACATGGTGGTTTTTTTTTCCTTGAGAAAAAATTATACCAGTGTAGAGTTAAATCTAAGGCCCTGGTGCATAGCTATTGTATATAAGTTTAATAAACACATTTTCATTCAAATAGATCATCTACTTTGACCTTCTTTATCTTCTGTATTCTCTTCCCTTCTTCCAGACAGTCTTGCTTTCAGTCTCATGTCATACGAATACATGATCTTATACATTTCTATAAAATCTAGGATCCAAATATGAAAGAAAACATGATATTTGTCTTTCTGAGTCTCACTCACTTCACTTAGTGTGACCTCCGTTTTCTGAAAATTACATCTTTTCATCCTTCTTTATGGTCAAGTAAGAATCCATTGTGTATACTGTGATGAGTCTTTCTGAGTGACACCAGGGAAATGGAGACTCAATTGAGGGATTGCCTATATTGGAGTGGCCTGTGGGCATGTATGTGGGGCATGTTCTTGATTGCTAATTGATGGAGGAGGGTCTAGCTCATTGAGGGCAGTATCACCCTCAGGTATGTGGTTCTGGATGTATAAGGAAGATGAATAGAAGCAGGAAAGCAAGCCAATAAGTTCTTCCATGGCTTCTACTTCAATTCCTGCCTCCAGGTTCATGACTTGCTTTCCTGAGTGATGGCTATGACATGAAAGTATAAGCCAAACAAACCTTTTCCTCTCCCCAAGTTGCTTTTGGTCATGTTGCTTATCAAAACAGAAAGTAAATTAGTTTATTCAGCTATTAAGAAAAACAGAATTATGAAACCTGTAGGAAAACAAGTGAAGTTGGAAACAGTAAGTCTGGGTGGGGTAACCCAGACCCAGAAAGACAATGTTGCATGTTTCTCTTATTTGTGGATGTTACTTTGAATTTTCATATATGTGTGTTTCACTTGGAATACCTATAGAGGTCAATAAATTACTAAGAGGCAATGAAGAGTGGGTTTTCAAGGGTCGAGAAACAGAGCACATTGGTATAAAGGCAATAATTGCAATGATCTTTCAAAAATTCATATGGAAGCATGTGTTAAATTCATATGTGTTAAATTCATATGGAGAGTGTGTTAAAATGATGTTACTTTATCATAGAGCAACAATGACCCTTCTACATAATACAGGCTAATAAATAAAAAGCCCACTGCCAGGAATGAGTTACCTGTTTTGGAGTTTTAGCCTCATAGACACTTGGGCATTTTTGTCTGATATTTGTCAGGATATTGGCAATGTTCTTATTTATCCTCTGGCTTGACTGTAGGTCTCTGTTGCTGAAGACACCACATATTTGAGTCATAGGACTTAGAGAAACCAAGCTGAAACTCACCTGGAAACCTCATTCCTAGGGCTAACTGTCATAGTACTAGAAAGCACAAGCATGCCATCAGTGGAGAAAAGAAATCACCAGTCTCATACAGCTCTGAACCTCAAGAGCTACAATAATGACTGGGAAGGCATGCCCACTGGCACAATAGTGACACTGACATCACAGGAGTAGGCAACCACTTTCTGTTTAGGTTTAAGTATCACTTCACAGGATAGAGCCCATACCTGACAACATTATCGGGGCCAAAATGAACCTATAACGAGACAGGTCATGGGATCTAGAAAGAACCTACTACAATCATTTTGCTAAATGGGCTCAGATTAAACCAGATCCTAAATGGCTTGTTATTATACCCATAGATTAATGCCTCTCTCAAGCCTCATCAGAGAAGTTTCATTTTGTAATGGATGGTGATTAACACAGAGAATCACAATAGGTTCAGGTGCAAAGAGTCAGTGGAATACTCTGGCCTAAATGGGATATCTATATCCTCCTTCTCCCAAAGCTCATGGATCTCTTGTAGCCCAGGCTGGCCTTGAACTCTTGATCCTCCTGCTTCTGTCTCTTGGATGCTGCAATTATAGGGGTGTGCTACGTTCAGTAATGTCATGTTTATGATGTTTGGATCACACCCTCTTTTACACTGCTTTTGGTTTATCCCCTCCCTTGGGAGTGGAGTGGGGAAGTTGGTTTGGTTTAAGACAAAGTCTCAAGGCTAGTCTTGAACTCATAATCCTTCTCTCTCAAGCTTCCCTGTACTGGGATTATAGGTATGTGGTTTGTTGCCTGGTTCTTTTCTCATCCTCTAAACTCCATGCTCCTGTCCTTGGACTGTTTTAACCCACCTAAAGGCCCTCACCCACAAGAGAAGCAGATGCAGGCCAGCATGCTTCCCTTTGGAGGCCAGACTTAGCTGAGGGAAAGAAGCCAAGCTTCCAGGACTTCAGGTAGCAGCTTCCGTCCCCAAGGGAAAACGCGAGTGCTGGTGGCAATGTCCTCACCAGGAACACACTTTACAAGAGTTCCCTCTAGCTCCTGTCCACCCAACCCTCAGCTCAGTGGTAGAGGAATAATCAAGAGAGGTGAGGAGCTTCACTCTCCAAAACCTGGTCTTCTTGTCTCTGACTTCCCTGTTCCTGACTCCTGGTCCACATGACACATCCTGTGATGAGAGCTGAAAGTGGACTAGCTTTGTTCCTGAAGATTTATAGAACAAGAATGCTCCTCCACAAGGAGAGCAACAGAACTAAAAACATCTGGGCACAGGGGTATTTTCTGAGACTGATATTCCAACCAAGAACCATTCATGGAGATAACCTAGAACCCCTGCACAGATGTAGACCATGGCAGCTCAGTCTCCAAGTAGGTGTCCTATAAATGGAAACAGGGACTGTCTCTGACATGAACTCAGTAGCTGATGCTTTGGTCCCCTCCTCCTGATGGGGAAGCAGCCTTACCAGGCCACAGAGGAAGACAACGCATCCAGTCCTGATGAGACCTAACAGGCTAGGATCAAAGGGAAAGGGAGGAGGACCTCCCCTATCAGTGGACTGGGGAGGGGCATAGGAGGAGATGAGGGAGGGTAGGTAGGATTGGGAGGGAATGAAAGAGGGGGCTACAGCTGGGATACAAAGTGAATAAACTGTAATTAATAATAAATAAATAAATTTTTAAAAATTAAAAAGAGTATAATCTATGGCCATATTTTCCTCAGAAGAACGGGATGCTATTTTAATGGAGTCTTCCCAACTGCCCAAAGCTCCTAAATGCTGGCACGAAGCTTTGAAACTCAGGTCTGCCCCATCCACTCACAAGCAGTCAACCCCCACCCCATTAACCAGAGAAGGGAGGAGAGATATAAACATAGCAAGGTCCAATTGTATTCAGCACCTCTAGCCTTTCCCCACCTGGTCCTAGTACTCCTCTCACCATCCATCCCAAGCCATGCTTTTCATGACTGAGTGACTCAACACATCTAATCACATCCTAGAATCTCATGCCCTCCTGACGGTAAACAAGTGAGAACGGAAGATGGCTCCCAGTGACCAGTCAAGTTCAAATCTCTTCCAAATCAGAGTCCACTTGTTAGAAATCCGTCCAAGTCACAGCCAAACATTATCAGGTAGGCTGATCACTTGGTCACTTCCTCCAGTGTCTTAAGCCACAGTGAGTCACTTCATGGGGGCTGGCTTCATTCATCATGAGTCATCGGTCCTGTGTTTGTATACATAGTCATTATTTTCTGTTATCTAAATTGGGAAATAATGTTGTAAGTTAAAAAGCAATGACAAAAACCTCCCTTCTCTAAAGATACCACCGCCATACATAGTATCTGAAAACTCACTATTTGAAACATTTTTTCAGTGCAGTAATCTGTCATAGAATATTTGATGAAGCCAGAACAGCATCCGGATAAGTGATATCAATACATGTCAGTGGTTATCAGGACCTCCGTGGGTTAAAGTGCTTGTAATGCAAGCCTGATATCCTGCGTTTGAACCTCCAAACCCATGGGAATTATGTGGTTTGCTGTAATCTCAGAGAGATGGGCGATGGAGACAGGAAAATTGAGACCTGGTAGCAAAACCAGCAAAGGCCTCAGAAATAAGACAGAAAGAGAGAATCAGCTCCCAGAAAGTTTTCTGACTCCCCTACCCACAACACACACACACATTGAATAATTTCAAAAATTTTTTTCCAGGAGCTGAGCCAGATGCAATGCACACCTGTAATTCCAGTGCTCAAGAAGGTGGGAAGGAAGATAGTGAGTTCAAGGCCAGCCTGATCTCCATGGCCTGAAGCCATCTCAAAAAGTAAAATAAAATAAAACCAGGATCTGACAGTAGCTAAGTAATGTCTGATTGTACCAACTTCCTGAAAACAGTAATGACATACTCTGGGATATGAGTGGGAGGAGGCTCTGGGCCCTGGAGTGTATTCCAAACAAGCAAACACTGGAGGAAGTTGGAAGAAGGAATAATATGAGGTGAATCTCCCTTCTTTTATGACTTTTTGCCAGAGAAAAAGCTACAGTCAGTACCTTAACTAGCAGCTTAACCTGACGGGAAACCCTAGCCTTTCTGGCCTGAAGAACGAGGACACAGGACCTGGAGCAACCATATTGCTGAAAGATAGCAGAACACTCTAGAAAGGAGAGCTAAGAGGAATCGGAACTAAGGAAGAAACACGCAGCTCTACTGCCAAAGACCACTGTGGCGCTGAGGCTTCTGAACTCATCCCTTAGCAAAACAATACTAGGGAGAAGATTCTAATACAAATATTTTTGCCACTTACATAAGAACGTCTAGAGAATTGAGCCCTTGAAACAGAGCTGCTAGGTGAAAGAACACACACATCACAATCATGACTGAAGGTGTCAATGTCTTGAGCACAGGTGATGTGGCTACGTCCGTCTGCCTCTGCTGCTCGAAGTCCGTTTCCACCTCAAGTCTTCTTGCAAGGTTTCCATCAGATACTTGCTACTCTATTAGATGAAATGTGGCATTTTGTTGAAGAATTTCTAATTCTTAAGTCGCCATGAAATATTATGGTTTTGGTTCGTTGAGACAAGAATTCATATGTAGCCCAAGCTGGCCTCAAACTCATGACCCTTCTACCCTGGTCTCAAGAGCTCCAGGGTTATAGGCGTGAATCACCACACCCAGCATTTATTTCTTTTCTATAAAATATGTTATTTCTTATTAATGTGCAGACCAAGAGAAACCAGTCATTTTTTTTGTTGTTTGTTTTGTTTTTAAATAAGATCTTGCTATCAACTCGAGGCTGGCCTTAAAATTACTATGTAGCCCAAACTATCCTCAAAAATTGTCTCAGCTTCCTTGGCGCTTGGATTACAGGAATGTGCCACCATTCTAGGTTTGAAAAATTGCTAAAGATTTTACCTAACAATTTTCAGATTAGCATATGAAGTGTCAGATTTTATTCTGTCATCTTCATGTATACATGTCACGACACTTGGTTTCTATTCATTCCCTTTCCCTTTGGCTCTCCCTGATCCAAGCAGCTCCCTTTTCCTTCCTTTGGTTAACCTCCTCTTCTGTTGTTGTTGTTGCTGTAATTTTATATATTATTGCTGTGTGTCTGCCTGCATGCTGTAATGACAGGGCATGCACGCCTTGGTGCTTGTGTGGAGGTCAGAAGACAGTTTTGTGGCATTCATTTAGTCTTGAACTTTTACAGGGGTGCTGGGGATCCAACTCTGTCCAACCAACAGCAAGCCCCTTTATCCTCTGAGCCACCTTGCCACCCCATACTTCATACCCTTCTGCTTTTCTATTATGTGCTTCTGTTAGCCTTTTTAACACACATAAACACATATGCATTTTCACTGTGTCTCCATGTATGAGCAAAATGATGTGCTATTTGTTTTTCAGCCTGGCTTGTTTCACTTAACAATTATTTCTGGTTCCATCCATTTTCCTGCATATGTTTTGAATTCATTTTTCTTTATGGCTACATAAAGTTCCACCATGTATATACATGCTCTACATTTTTTATTCACAATTTATTATTATATATAATAATTAAAGTCCCCTGATTAAAGTCCCCTCCATCAACTTCTCCCAGTCACACAGTCCCTCCTTCTTCCTCCCATCCCCTTCCCCTAGTCCACTGAAGGGGGAGTTCTCCACTATTGCCATCTGCCCATAGCTAGTTAAGTCTCATCAGGACTGCTTGAATCCTCTTCCTCCTGGCAGAGCTGCACCATCAGGGGTGAGTGATCAAAGAGCAGTCAACTAAATTCATGATAGGGGCAGCCCCTGCTCCCCTCACTCAGAGATCCACATGGAGACTGAGCTGCCATTGGCCACATCTGAGCAAGGGTCTAGATCCTCTCCATGCATGGTCCTTGGTTGATGCATCAGTCTCTGCAGGATCCCCTGGGCTCAGATCTTTTAGTTTTGTTGGTCTCCTTGTGGGGTTCCTGTCCCCTTTATGTCCCTCTAATCCCACCCCTCTCTTCTTCCATAAGACTCCCTGCGCTCTGCCCAAAGTTTGGCTGTGAGTCTCAGCATCTGCTTCGATCCCCTGTTGGGTGAATCCTTTCAGAGGACACTCTATAGTACACTCCCTTCCTGTTTCCTCTCTTCCACCGCTTCTGGGGTCTATCCTGTTTGAATGAGATTTAAGCATCCTCCTTAGTGTTTAGCTTCTTTGGGTCTGTAGATGGCTGTCCTATATGATATGGCTAAAATCCGCTTATTAATGAGTGTATACCATGCCTGTCTTTCTGTTTCTGGGTTACCTCACCAAGGACGTTCTTTTCTAGTTCCCACCATTTGCCTGCAAATTTCATGATTTCCTTGTTTTTAATAGCTGAGTAGTATTCTATTGGATGTACCACAATTTCTGTATCCATTCCTTCATTGAGGGACATCTAGGTTGTTTCCAGATTCTGGTTATTATAAATAAAGCTGCTACGAACATAGTTGAACAAATGTCCTTATTGAATGGTGGGGCATTTTTGGGGTATAAGCCTAGGAGTGGTGTAGCTGGATCTTGAGGTAGAGTTATTCCCAATTTTCTGAGAAAGCACCAGATTGATTTCCAAAGTGGCTGTACAAGTTTGCACTCCCACCAGCATGTGTTGTCACTTGAGTTTTTGATCTTAGCCATTCTGATTGGTGTAAGATGGAATCTCAGGGTTGTTTTGATTTGCATTTCCCTAATGACTAAAGATGTTGAGCATCTCTTTAAGTGTTTCTCTGCCATTCAATATTCCTCTGTTGAGAATTCTCTGCTTAGCTCTGTACCCCATTTTTAAATTGGATTATTTGGTTTGTTGGTATCTAATTTCTTGAGTTCTTTATATATTCTGGATATTAGTCCTCCCTCTATGGGATGTTGGGTTGATCTTTTCCCATTCTGTAGGTTCTTGGTTTGTTGTTGTTGACAGTGTCCTTTGCTTTGCAGAAGCTTTTCAGTTTTACGAGGTCCCATTTATTAATTGTAGATCTTAGAGCCTGTGCTGTTGGTGTTCTGTTCAGGAAGTTGTCTCCTGTCATGCTTTACATTTTTTAATACATTCATCTTTTGTTGGACATCTAGGCTCATTCCATTTCCTGCTATAAGAATCTTACAGCAAGAAACATGAACGTGGAAGAATTTCTGCAGTTTGTTTACTTACAGTTCTTCAGAAATGTTCAAAAGTGTTAAAGCTGGGACAAATAATACTTCTAGTCGCAGTTCTTTGAGGAACTTTAATATTGTTTTTCAGTTTACATTCCCACTAGCAGTGAGTAAATGTTCAAATTTATGACCTCATCTTCTACAAATATTATTCTCTCTCTCACACACACACGCACTCACGCACGTATACATCCTAAATGCATTTAGTGTTGCTGTTGTGGGCATATTTTAAAGGCTAACCATTTGGGATTGAATAATCTATGAGAAGGCTGGCTTGTTGTAGAGAAGGTTTTTTTTTCCTCCCACGTTTTAGCTCCTAGACTAAGAATACATGAGTCTCAATTATTATTTTACAAATATGTAGGTCATACAGCTAGGTTCTTCTCTGACTAACTCATAACTTAAAATAACTACCCATTTGTAGTAATTTACATTCTGCCACATGGCTGGTTACCTGAGCTCAGGCACTATGCATACATCCTCTTCACATTCTGCCAGCTGAAATTCCAAACACCTGACTCTTCCAGAATTCCCTCTGCCTGCTGGATGTCCCACCTTTTTCCTGCCTCAGCCAAAGATTTTTTTAATTGACAGGTGTTTGCATCCATACAATACACAACAGATTCTTTCTACACTGGCTCATACCTGGAGAAGGTTGCTTCTCCCTCTCTCAGAAGCCACTGGTTGCCTGTGGCTCTTCACCTAAGAATGGAGCCTTGTGAAGACTCCTTTCTTACTGCCATGTTGACTTATGCTGTCATTGTGCTGGTCTTGCTTAGGCAACCTTGTTGTTGAGATTTTGTGAGTGCATTTTCCCTATCATTTCCAGAAGATTCTACCGAGCAGCAAGCATCCTGGTCCTCTAGCTCTTATAGTCTTTCTGCTCTGTCCTTCAAAATGTTCCTAAGCCATAGATGTAGAAGCTGTATTGTAGATGCTGGGGATGGGTGCCTATGTTTCCATTTCTTTGCAGTTTTGGCCAGTGGTGGGTCTCTGTAGTAGTCTCCATCTGCTGCAAAAAAGAAGCTTCTTTGATGAGGGGGTGAGAGCTACTCTTATTTGTAGGTACAAGGTAAGTGTTTAGGGACTGGAGAGATGGCTCAGAGGTTAAGAGCACTGGTTGCACATTTACACAATGGAATACTACTCAGCAGTTAAAAGCAAGAAAATCATGAAATCTGCAGGCAAATGGTGGGAATTAGAAAAGATCATCCTGAGTGAGGTATCCCAGAAGCAGAAAGACACACATGGTATATACTCACTTATAAGTAGATATTAGACATATAATATAGGATAAACTTACTAAAATCTGTATACCTATAGAAGCTAAGCAAGAAGAAGGACCCTGGGTAAGATGCTCAAGCCTCATTCAGAAAGGCAAATGGGATGGACATCAGAAGAGGAAGAAAACAGGGAAGAGGACAGGAGCCTACCATAGAGGGCCTCTGAAAGAATCTACCCAGCAGGGCATCAAAGCAGATGCTGAGCCTCATAGCCAAACTTTGGGCAGAGTACAGGGAATCTCATGAAAGAAAGAGGATATAGAAAGACCCGGAAGGGACAGGAGCTCCATAAGGACAGCAACAGAACCAAATAATCTGGGCACAGGGGTCTTTTCTGAGACTGATACCCCTACCAAGAACCATTCATGGAGATAACCTAGAAACCTATTCAGATATAGCCCATGGCAGCTCAGTCTCTATGTGGGTTCCCTAGAATAGGGACTGTTTCTGACATGTACTCAGTGAGTGGCTCTTTGATCACCTCCCTGGGAGGGGGAGGGCAGCCTTACCAGGCCACAGAGGAAGACAGTGCAGACAGTCCTGATGAGACCTGCTAGGCTAGGGTCATAGGAAAAGGGAGGAGGACCTCCCCTATCAGTGGACATGAGGAGGGGGATGGGAGGAGATGAGGGAGAGAAGGTAGTATTGGGAAAGAATGAAAGAGGGGGCTACAGCTGGGATACAAAGTGAATAAACTGTAATTAATTTTAAAAATTAATTGTTTTTTGGTTTTTGATTTTTTTTTTTAAGAGCACTGGTTGCTCCTCCAGAGGTCTTGAGTTCAATTACCAGCAACCACATCGTAGCTCACAACCATCTATAATAAGATCGGGTGCCCTCTTCTGGCTTGTAGGCAGAACACTGTATACATAATAAATCTTTTTTTTTTTTTTAAATAAGTATTTAGAATATAGTTAGGGACTATATTGGTTAAAGAACATAGTAGTAGCTGGTTCTTCTCTAGGATCTATGATCTCTCCAGGATCTAGTTGGTTAAAATTTCAATATAGGTATGAATTCCCTCCTCTTGAGTGGGACCTTAAGTCCAATTAGACAGCTGTTGGTCAACCCCAAGATAAATGTGCCACTGTTGCACCATACCCTGCCAGGCTGGTCATCGTAGTTAGTAGGTTTCCTAGCCATAGACTATTGGCTGCTTTTCTCCCTTGGCAGCCGCAGGGCTCTTCCCGATACTCCGAAAGCCAGCCCTCTGGGAGGAGGTTTCCAGGTCGGTGCCAGCTCTGTTCCTTCAAGTTTTGCGTCCAAAGTGTGCAATGTCTTCACCTACAGATTTACCTCCAAATTCTGAGAGGAAGCCAAGGGAAATGGCAATAACCTATAGTGCCTGGGGTCTCTTGGATTCACACACACACACACACACACACACACACACACTCCGCCCCGACCAACAGCTCTAGGGGAGGTTTCCCATGTCTTTAATGTCTTTTAAAAACAAGAGCATGGCATCTGCAAACAGGGACATTTAACTTCTTCGTCTTTTATTTCTTTCTCTTGTCTTACTGCTTTAACTAAGGCTATTTATTTTTATGCAATTGTAAATTCGAACAGCATGTTTTTAGTGACTTCCTTTTTGGTTTGTTTGTTTGTTTTTGTTTTTCAAGACAGGGTTTCTCTGTGTAGCTTTGGCTATCCCGGGCTTGCTTTGTAGATGATGCTGGCCTTGCACTCACAGAGATCCACCTGCCTCTGCTTCCCCGAGGGCTGGGATTATAGGCATGTGCCACCACCACCACCACCACCACCACCATGCCTAGCTGTGACTTCAGCCTGGCTGTGGCTTCCTTTTCAAGTTGATTATTATTGGTGTATAGAAAAGCTACTGCTTTTTATAAACTGATTTTGTACCTTGCCACATTGCTAAAAGCATTTAATCAGATCAAAGAGTCTTCTGGAGTATAGATGATAGTATTTTTTCTTCATTAATAAACCCTACTCCCTTCTGTCTTCCCAGTCCCACACTCCCACCCACTTCATACCCCCTTCCCCACCATCCCTGGGTACCAATCCATCCTGGCACATCAGGTTCCATCAGAACTAAGTGCCTCCTCTTTCACTGAGGCAAGACAAGGTGGCCCTGCAAGGGAAACAGGATCCAGAGGGAGGCACAGAGCATAAGTCAGAGGCAGCCTCTGCTCCAATTGTTAGGGGACTCAGTTGAGGACCAAGCAGCCCTTCAGCTTCATATGTATAGGAGGCCTACATGATGTTCTTTGGTTGGTGGTTCAGCCTCTAGAAGCTCCCATAGGCCCAGGTTAGTTTTCTCTGTAGGTCTTCTTGTGGTGTCCTTGACTCCTCCAGCACCCTCAATCATTCCCCTAACTCTTCCACAAGACTCCCTGAGTTCCACCTAATGTTTGGCTGTGGGTCTCTGCATCTGTTTCCATTATCTGCTGGATGAAGCCTCTCAGATGACAGTTATGTTAGGTTCCTGTCTGTTGCAAGGATAACAGAGTATGATTAATAGTACCAGGGGTTCAGTCACTTGGAAGCAGGCAACCAGCAGGAAGATGGTTTACATCTCAAATGGACAAGTGCTGGACAGCCAGAATCAGTCCCATTGAGATTCTTTTATAATAGATTTCTTTTGGAGAATAACAGAATTTTTGTTTTTTATTTTCTGTTTCTCAAAACTCTGTTTCAGCAAGACATGAAAAAAAAAAAAAAAGAAGAGACTATGGCAGCTCATCTGATTCCAGATACAATGACAGGAGAGGACCACCAGGAAACCCTCCACCAAGGATGGGTGGAATCAGTCATGTCCGTGGCCCCAGCCCTCCTCCAATGGCTGGTGGATGACGAAGGTAAGTGTCTGCTCTAACAAGCAGACAGTTAGACACGCACATGCATAGAAGGAAGCCATCAAGAGGTGAAGAGCGGCTCTTGCAGGAAAAGATGGCGTATGTCTAAACAAGGACTGCTCTGCGTCTTCATAGATAAATGAAGATCATGCCAGGAATTCCGCTGCAGGATCTGGCCTAAGGGACCTGCAGTTTTATAAATGTACATGTTTGTCTCCTTTTTTTTTTTTTTTTTTGTATAGTCTACTAAAGTATTAAAAAGGTTTTAGCAGGTAAATATTAGGCTGCAAAGCTTGATTCTTCATCTTTATATGATTAAACCCCAAATCTTTGATCTTGAAGAAATAAAGGCCACACATTTAATCCCCGGGAAAAAACAGTGTCAGAGGTTGGGTCTCACCCATAGAGTGGGTCTCCGGTTGGGCCAGTCATCGGTTGGCCATTCCCACCATGAAGGAAAATTGGTGTTCGGGCATCTCTGGGACAAGCTGGGGACCTGGTATAGGGAGGCTCCTGGGAAGATATAGGGGTGACCATAGCTAAGACTCCTAGCAGTGGGAAATACTGAGACTGAAGTGGCCACATCCTATAACCAAAAAGGACTTCCAGTGGAGGGAGGGGGACCCACCCACCCACAAAACAAAGCCCTCGACCCAAAATTTGTCCAGCCTATAATATGTGCAGGGATGAAAGAAGGAACAGAGATGATAGTTTTGTTTTGTTTTGTTTTAAGCAATTGAGTTGTTTCTCAAAACTACAAGGAATTGAGAGTGTAGCTCAGTTGATAGAGTGCTGGCTTAGCATGCATTGAGTCCTGGGTTCAGTCCCCAGCACTGCACATAATGAGGTGTGGTTGGTGCATGCCTGTAGTCTTAACACGTGGGAGGCAGAGGAAGGGAATAGAAGTTCAAGGTCATCATTGGCCGTAGAGTGAATGGGAAGCAAGAGTGTAATACATGAGACTGTCCTCCCCTATCAGTGGACTGGGGAAGGGACATGGGAGGAGGTTTTGGAGGGAGAGAGGGCGGGATCAGGAGGAGACGAGAGTGTGGGGCTACAGCTAGGATACAAAGTGAATAAATTGTAATAAATAAAAAATTATATTAAAAAATAAAAATAAAAACTCTAGGGGCTGAAGATATGGCTTGGTGGTTAAGAGCGCGTGCTTCTTTTGCAGAGGGCCCAGGTCTGATTCCCAGCATCCACTGGCAGTTCACTATTGTTTGTAACTCCAGTTCCATGGGATCCAATGCCCTCTTCTGACCTTCGTGGGCACCAAGCACACATGTGGTGCGCATATATGCAAGTAAACCACTCACACATAAAATAAAATAAATAAATCTAATTTTAAAAGAGTAGCAACATAAAAATAAAACTCTAAACAGATTTTTTTAAGAGTGAACACTTGTCTGAATTTTAACAGAAAACAGGATATTAAGTTTGGCTTGCCATGTGTTTCTGACAAGCTTGAAATCATAGTGAGCTTTCACAGGTATCTCTTTTCCACAGTTAACCTTAAAAAAATCTAATCTTCCTTCCTGCCTCAACTTCCTGAGCACTGGAATTATAGGTGAGTGACACTACATCCAATCCCCTCCCCCTTTCTAAATAAAAATAAATTCTTCACTCATACAATAAGTCCTGACCACAGTTTCCCCTCCCTCCACTCCTCCCACCTTCTTCCCACTTCCCCATTCCCCCAGATTCACTCCTCCATTTCCCTTCAGAAAAGAGCAGTCCTCCAGGAGACAATAACCAAAGGAAACAAAACAAGATACTATAAGACAAGGGAAAAGTCCTCATATCAAGGCTGAACAAGGCAACTCTACAGGAGGAAAAGAGTTACAAGAGCGTGACCCGCCCACTCCCACTGTTCGGAGTCCCACAGAAACACCAAGCTGACAGCCCTAGCATATGCACAGAGGACCTGGGGCAGACCTCGCAAGCCTCGTGTTTGCCGCTTCAGTTTTTGTGGGCCCATATGAGCCCTGCTTAGTTGAGTCAGGGGGCCATGTTCTTCTGGCCCCACCCAGATTAATATGATGCTTTATACCAAAGCTGGGGCTCTGTGCACAGTACTGAGGTGCTCTGCAGTCTGAACCATCTCTCCAGCCTCTCTGTCTAATTCTTGAACTCATATCGTTTCTTTATTGAGATTGGAACCTAGTATTTGGGAGACAGTTTAGTGGCTAAAGTATTTGCTGTGCAAACATAAGGAGCAGGACTTGGATCTCCAGTGCCCACACAAATGTTGGGTGGGTGGGAGTCCACGGTAATCCCAAGGTGTGGGAGGTGTGTGGGAGGTGGAGACAGAAGGTCCCTGGGGCAAGCTGGATAGAGAGGCTGAATAGGCGAGCACTGTGCTCAGGTGTGAGACCTTGACTTGGTACCTACAGTGGAGAGTGATGAAGGAAGATACATGATGTCAAACTCTGGTCTCTATACACACACAGTGAGGGGGGAGAGAGAGAGAGAGAGAGAGAGAGTCCCCATAAGTGTATTCTGCATAGATGACACTCAAAATGAAAAATAACTCTCTCTACACAGAGAGATGTTTCCTAGCATCTCTCCGTGATTACTGCAAAGCGGGGCTCGGCTCTTCCACTGTCTGGTGTGGAGGCTGTGCTCTTTTGTAATGCACCATAGCCTTCTTCTACGACCAATAAGGTGAAGGAAGAAATGACACAGAAATCTGAAAATAGCATTTCCACCAAAGGGGAAATGTTGACAGGACATGGGAGGAACATCCTCAGACATGAGCCAGAGGCCAAGGCCTCATTTACCCATACTTAGAAAGCCTCAGCTTTGAATCCCTGCTCCCTGCCTAAATGTGCCAAGAGCTTGGCCCATTACACCCTTCCCTGACTCCCACCCCTGCACCCCTGTTATATATCAGAGCTGGCCAAAGTCTGTACTGGCAGAAACCTGACTTTCTAGCCACCCAAGTCTGGTCTGGCCCTGAGGACCTACATGGAAACACTACCTTTTCTAGTTAGGCTAAGACTAGAACCAGCCATTGCTGAGGAATAAGAGCTCACAGCAGCCTGAAGGCCCAAACCCACTACCTAAGACTCAACCAGCTCCTCCGCCATCTACTCTGTCACTACAGTCCACCCACTGATCCTGAGACTTACTTCCGTTTCTCTGGCCAGGTCGGCTGGAGCTTCGCTTCCTCCAGATTCAATCTGCTACCTGGCCAGAGCAGCCTCAGCTCCCCAGAGCCAATCATCTCTTCGTGTTCCAACCTTTCCTTACCTTTGCTGGGGCATTCACACAGAGGTATCGCCTACCCCTCACCAGGTTGTGTCGTGTATAGCTTACAGGGCATGTAAATCAGCACAGCCTCTAAGGCATACATTCCCTCGTCCCTCTTGAGATGCCAGCATTCATTCGCAACTCCCCTCTAAGACCCTACCACATACATCTCAATCTCCTCCCCAAAGTGATTACAGGAGAAATGGAGTCAAAGAAACAGAGGTAGAGAGAGAAAAGGCATGCTTTGGGTACCTGGGAAATGACGCTCCTCTATTATGAGGGGTTACATCCTGACAAACCCAAGGCAACAATGTAGTAAGACATCACACCTAGGGTAGGATCTCTTGTGATATCATTTTATGATAAGACAATGGACTCGCTGCCTCCCTCTGTCCAGTGTCTTGAAAGCTGACTTTACAGCAAAGTACTGGCCTAGGAAAATATTAAAATTTTATAAACCTGAGGTACAGTTTTCTGTTGAATCGCATATGTCTTTCACATCATCTCTAAGTCCTAAAATCACACATGGACCCCTCCCAAATAAGGCAGGCCTATTACCATGGATTTGTTTTGCCTTGGTCCTTCCACCATCATGCATGTCTACCACAAGTATTTGTCTGTATGGCCAGAAAACCTTTAAGACGTTCCGCAGAAAGTACATTCGTACATGAAAATTCTAGAAAAAGACAAGAGCAGCCTAGTTTTCCAAGAACAGTCTTGGTTTGTTACTGTTGTGCTGGAGTCCTGACAATCCCACATTTGTACCAGACAGAAGTGTCCTGGTTTGGACAGTGTGTTACCATCACTGCCATCAGCCTACCTGTAAAACACAAACGAGCCTGCCCAGGTGCCCAGAGCCACTCCTTTGGGGAGTTGTCTTTGGCAGAGCTGCTTGGGTTCCCCTCCTTTGCCCCTTCCACCCTTTCCTAATCCTTTTTTCAGACATTTTCAATTCTAGAGGGAAGCCACACCTAACCGTCTAAGGTGTTAACTGCTGCATCTGGTGACCTTTGTGAGGCCTGTCGTCAGTCTTCCGGTCTATGTCCCCAACAATATACAGCGCATAAACCAAAGTGAGGTCACACTTGCAGAGCAGTGTATGTCTGTCTCCAAGGAACTACAGTACTCAGTGGCCACACAAGCAGCCTTCTCAGCCATGAACACAGCTGACTGTTTACGCTGCCCAAAGGTACCTCGGGGAGTTTGTTTTCCACCAAATGTTTGTGTCTCAAAGTTATACTGTCTCCACTCTAGGCTACAGAGAGGTACTTGGGGTGCCTTTGGGAAGCCCCAGAGATCCAGGAGCCAGACTTCATATTAGCCAAGTCATCGTGGCCATCCACCATGTGACATTAGGCCCAAGGCAAGATCAAATTCAAGTTCCCTGGCAATAGAACAACATCTCAAAGAAATGGGGCTTAATCAACACGAATGTTGACAGTTCTGAAGATGCAAAAGCTGAGAACCCACTCATCTCCAGTGACTCTGGGGTCTTACTGGTGCTTCCACTGCACAGCCCGTCCTTCATCGTGCTCACCAATAAATACTACATCCTGTCAAACAGCAAGTAAAAGAAAAAGAACTAGAGAAGCTAACAGTGAGGGGTGGATGGCCACTGAAGCGTTCCAAAGAACAAAGGTGACACACGTTGGGCGACAAAGGCCTACTCACCACACAGCCACTTCGCTGTGCAACTCTTTCCCCTCCCTAGAGTAGGCCCGTGTGCCTCCAAGCTTCCCAGGACAGAGGTGTAAGAGTGGGTTATGACCTTCCATCTCTTCAGGGTCAGAATAAACTTGATTCCTCCTGATAACTCTTGTCTCCTAAACGCTGCCCTTCAAGAAGCATCATGGATCCTAACCCAGTAATACAGTAAGGCCAAGAGAAGGCAGCATCAGCTTAGTGTCCAGTAATACAAGCACAAATATCATTCAACTAAGCAGCTACTATGTATGTATACTAAACACGTGCATATAGAGAGACATATATACATATGCATATATGTATATAGACATACATGTATGTATGTCTACATATATGTATGTATGTCTATATACTATATATATGTGCCTATGCTTTTCAACACACACCAATAGCTGGCACTGGAAAGCCAGACCGAGCTTGGGGAACATCAAATTCCGGCTCACCTGCTTACCTAGCCGGGCAAACTCTCACTCTGTGTATTGCTTCTCAAGGACTCTTGTTGTAAACCTGGCCTACTGTGATAAGAGAAGCCCTGGTGTTGCAAAGCCACTCCTTTGGGGAGTTGTCCTTGGCAGAGTTCACCAGTCTCACCTGCCCCCAGAGGTTCCTGCCCTTCCCTAAGCCTTTTACATCACTCCTTCCCTTTTGCCTAGCATTCTAAATCCCAGAGATAAAGTCACCAAAATGGTTAAGATATTAACTGATATATAATCTTTCACCATCTTTACAGAATATAAAGCTTCTAGTGACCCTTGTCATGCCTCTCCTCTCTGTTTATTTCTATGCATCAAATAGAAACCATGTAAGTTTTAACCTGAAGAAACTGTACCTGTTGGTCCAAAAAGGAACTAAAGGAGGTGCAGGACCATTGTGATGGGTAGAGAAGAATTAAAAAACAAGAGATGCACCATCAGAGTCCTGCCTTTCTTTTCCTCCCTGCAGAATCCCTAAATCCCACAGATGGAGCTTTGACAAGAGTATGAGCCTGTCCTTCTGCAGAGCAACCCTTGAATCAACCTGAGTCCTTCTCACCAATTGCCTTCCCAAATATTAGCCTTCAAGCGGCGGTCATCCCGGACTTTATTGCAGTAACACTGAAACAAGGAGAAGGATGGTGAAGCAAGGAATGAGTCAAAAACAAAAACAAAAACAAAAACCACTTAGAGAAAGAGATGGTGAGAAAAAGTAAGAGAAGGAAGAGAGGAAAAAAAGAGTAGGAAGATGGAGAAAGAAGAAATGGAAGTTTGGTTTGTATATGTAGCTACAAAGACCCAGGGCAGAGGACATGCCCCATTCTGCCATAGTGATGAGATCTGCTATCCACCCTCGAAGTACTCCATCACCATCACCGTCATATTTCAGGTCTGGTTTTTGTTTTGGTTTGTTTTGGTTGGTTGGTTGATTGGTTGTTTTGTTGTTGTTTTTGTTTTTCTGTTTGGTTGGTTGGTTGGGTTTGTTGTTTGTTGTTGTTATGGTTATTTTGCTAACAATACTGATTTCCTAAAGACCAGCTCTCACAGTGCTCAAATTTGGAACAAGATCTCACTGAAGGATGGAAGCAGCGAATGAAATCCAGAGAGGAGCATAGTCAAGCCACACCACTGCTGAGGCATGTCTCATCCTGGCTCTCACGAATTCACTTAGGAAGATGGAGCTCCCACTCATGCTTGAAGAAATGAACCACCACTGTGACAGTCTCTTAGGAGCACTCTATTGTCATCTGGCCACACGGATGGGCTGGTTTCAAGTAGTAAGAGCCTTTGTCTTACATAATTTCCACAAGCCTTTGTCTCACAGAAATTTCACAAACTACATCTCATGTTGTCTTTTATCCCTCAAGGTTACAAACCCCAACATTAGAAAGGACACGAGTCCAGTTCATCATTACATCAGAACTAGCCATCACACTCCAGTTCCTACAGGGCACGGTCCTCCAGGTACCATCCGTACACACAGACACACACAGACACACACACACACACACACACACACACACACACACACACGGACCCATCAAATAAGTTTCTAATGACCTTTCTTCCTTCACCAAGGGCCCTGCCCTTCATCCAGTGGCTCAAGGATAGAGAAGCTGAGAACCAGAAGTTTTGGCATGACCTGCTGCCTGTTAGATATATGAACAACTTGCCCAACTAGACCTCCTGAATCTACATTCAATGAGATTTCTTTCCAGGGTCATCTTCACAACCATTAACCTTCAGAAGTGCTGCTCTAGGAAACTGATGCTCTGGAGAGGGTCCTGGTCACTAGCAGAATCATCTGCTAGTCTGTGCTAGTTTAACCTTTTTCTAGGAAATCCTGACAGCTTTCCACGGTCTCATATCATTGTGTGACCACTTTGACAGGCCCCTACACACTTTGACAGAGCCTCCATAGAAAATGGTATTTTTGAAAGAAAAAATTAAGGGGAGTGGGAGAGACAAAACCATCCAGTTTGATAAAAATGGGGGGGGGTAGTGGTTGAGAAGTGACCGGAGAAGAAGAGGGAAGGAGGGAGGAGCAAAGGCCCCGCTTCTTCCCCTCTGCTTCCCTGGTTCCTGCCCGGGAGACTCATTCCAGAGCTTCCCCTGTCTGTTTTCCACATGACTAAAGTGCTCGGGTCCTGCCTGCTCACACCACTAGCCGCCTGGCTGCCTCTCTTCAGCTCCTCCAGCTTGCAGACAGTCCAGCGGCCTGCCGACTCGGCACATAGCACACCCACCTGCCTTTCTCACACCACACTGAGAGGGTTCTCTGTGGTGGCCTGGCTGGGTAGAGGGCTGCTGGGTGTCCAGACCTTAGAGCATGGAAGGGTCCCTCCAATTCCTGGCCTGCTTGGCATGTGTCCTCCAGATGGGTGAGTTTCCCCTGTTTACTCTGACCCAGAATAGAAAAAAATCTTAACTCAGCTCTTCTCCCCTCAGAACTCGGCAGCTGTGTTTGCCCACAGCCTCCGGGTCTGTGCAAGGGAAAAGCTAGGTATCAGAGAGCTATGGTGACAGGGGCAGAAGGTCAAATCTTGACCTTGTCTTGGGTTTCCAAGTGACTTGGGGCAGTGCCCTGATTTCGCACACCTCAGTATACAAAGGCCACATCCCTGACTGTTGCTTTGAGAGGAATAAATTCCTAGAAAAAATTCCTAGGGTAAGGCTCTGGACAGACGTCGGGTGTCGCTGTCATCCAACTGCTCCAGGGACAGGAGAAAACAGCTTGTGGATGTGTTGGAACAAAGATGAGGATGGTTCTGTGTGGGAAATCAGGCCAAGAACAGAGGCTGCATAACCTCCTAATGGGAACATGATGGGTGAGTGGGAACTATCCTCGGGGACCGGTACTCCTGTACTGCACTGAGGGATGCTGGGTTTGCCTGAGTCAGAATCTGAAGAGCACATTATTTAAAACTCAAAGTCTCTGGCTCCATCTATGACCTGCAGAATCAGAATCAGGCAGCAAGACCCAGAACCCAACATTGCCAGCCACCTTCTCAGGGATGCCACTGCCCACTACAAATGAGAGTGGCAAGGACAAATGGCAGACAGAGCTCAGAAGCAGTCCTTTCGCCCATCCCGGGACATCCTTCTCATAACCGCTTCTAAACAGCAACTTCTCCAACACATACATGGCTACCATGTGCTGCGTGCTGACATCAGTCTACTCTCCTGGTGCGCGGTCAGGTAGAACTGATAAACATTGGTGTGTAGTTTCAGCCCTCATTCCTCCAACTTATATCCTGCCATCATACAGTGGTAGAGATGGGGATTGGTCACGTCTGTCTTTTCCCCCAGGAGATCCAACTCAGACATCTTTCTGGGAGGGTGGGCTAAGGGGTAATCATGCCCCAACCTAGACTGGCAGATCTGCGAATTGCCAGAGACACAACATTGATGTCAGGGGCAAAATTCAGGTACTGGTCCTTGTGTTCACCAGCTGTGGACAGCCAGTTTCATGTGCCCTATAGAACTGGTCCCTGTTGCCAATATCACTGAGGCTAGGGGTAAATGAGTAGGCCTAGGGTTTAATGAGTAGGCCTTTCCTGTTTCCAGCGAGCATTGCGGGAAAAGTCTGCTCAATGGAGGAAGTCCTGCTTAGAAGAAGGAGGGAAGCAGAGCAGAACCAGAACCACCATGAGGACCAGGTCAGGGATCAGCTACAATGAACAAAACCCCATGGTGGGCACTGGTTACAGGACAGGGCCAGCCTGTGGCTGTGCATCTCCATCAGCTCGGTGACTGGGACACATTCACAGCCATGTCACACCCACATGGCTGGAGAAACAGGGCTAAAGGAGAACCCTGAGGGGAGATGGAGACTAACCAGGCCCTCTGTTCACACCCCGTGGACTCACCCATTCTGGAGCCTTCTAGGTGCGTCATTAAAGGATAAAATTTCAGGCCTTCTACTCACACCCCGTAGACTCTCCCATTCTGGAACCTTCTAGGTATGTCATTAAAGGGTGAAATTTCTGCTGTCTGTGTCATCTTCCTCCTCTCAACCTTTCTCCACTGACAAGGCATTCTGGCACCTGCAAGGTCAAAGAGAGAAGAACTAGAGCCAGGTGAAGGGGAAGAGAGCCAGGTGGGAAAAGGGGGTCTGTGAACAGTGGCATACCCCAGCTAGACCTACCCTGGTTGGTGAAGTCTGATGATGAAGCTGAACATAGCTTCCCCCCGCCCCCAGCCCTGGCCCTCTGGGTGCCACAGTGCCCAAGAGACCACCATTGGAGCCATGCTTGAGAATACCCTGTTAGCATGTTGTCCAGGTGGTTCTGAGAGAAAATGGTTCCTTACAGATAACTGGGTTCTTCAGGCTAGCTCTATGTCCACTAGAAATGTGCTCACTGGAGAGAGGGAACAGAAACATGTCTTTGATGGACTCTAGTTCTCACCGGCATGGTGTTATCCCTCCTAGAGGCACAATCACTCCATCGTGATTGCCCATCTGGCCTCATTCCACACCCAGCCTTCAAATTCTAGAGAACTGTCCTGTAAAGGCCACTGTAGCCAACCTGACTCTTTCTAAGTGTCATTCTTTGGCCCTTGCCCCACCATGAAGTTCCCTTTCCTGTCTGGACCATCTGTGAGACCTTTAATACAATGATATAGAAATATCAAAAGATGCCTGTCCCCTCCCCTGCCACAAACTGAGAAGCAGAAAGTGTGGCTGTGTTCAGAACCTTACAGATGGTCAACACAGGCTCCCTGCAAATTCCTGCCTCCTTCCTCATGTGGGACTGGTGGAAATCTTTGGTCAGCTGTGGCCAAAGCAAAGGTTTCCCATTCTGATGCAAACCAGTGCCGACTCTCCCTGCCCACCTTCTGTAGCTAGGTTCCTTTCCCTTCCTACTTCAGGGAGCCTTAGAGATTCTCCCTAGCTGAGTCAAGATTGTGAGGAGGTGAGAACCAAGTCCCCTTGAGGGGCACACAAGGAACATGGGTAGACCCTGTGCACAGCTGTAAGAGACCTTTTCTAGCAGCTGTTTACTGGTTAGCTGGTGGCTTACTTTTAAGTACCTAAAAGTTTGTAACTAGACATATTTCTGAAATATTTTATGTACTGTCAATTTCGCTCAAATTTCAGATCTAGGGTTTTTATTTAATTTTTTTTAATTTATTCATTTTATATCCCAGTCATAGCCCCCTTTTTCCTCTCCTTTTGGTCCCACCCTCCCTCCCTGTCTCCACTATGCCTCCTCTCCTACTCCTCAGAAAAGGGGAGCTCCCCCCATCCACCCCAGTATATCAAGCTGCATCAGGACTGAGTGCATCCTCTTCCCTTACAAGGCAGCCCCACCAGGGGAAAGTGATCGAAAAGCAGGCATCAGAGTTCATTTCAGAGGCAGCCCCCATTCCCCTCACGAGGAAACCCATATGAGGACGGAGTTACCCATCTGCTATATCTGTGTAGGGGGCCTAGGTCCAGTCCATGCATGGTCCTTGGTTGATGCTTCAATCTCCACAGGCCCTTCCTGGGCCCTGGTTAGTTGGCTCTGTTGGTCTTCTTGTGGAGCTCCTGTTTAGGGTTGTTTTTTCGTTTGTTTTTTTGTTTTGTTTTTGTTTTTGTTTTTATCCTTAAGTTTTTAGTTGTTTAAGAGTCTTATTATATAATCCAGGTTGGCCTGGCCTCCTAAGTACTAGGAGGCCAGTTTTGAGAGCTGGGGAGAGATAGTGCCAGGTGGGCAGTCACCACGACTGTGTCTCCAGGAGGCATGGCATCATGGCAGTAAGTACCGGTATGCTCAGACAGTCAGAATTTTACTTAGTAACTTGAGTAAACATCCGGAAATAGTTTCTCATGGAGGACCTAGCTAACCAACAACCATAGAGTCACCTAAGGTCCCACAGTCAATTCAGAGCCAGGGATGGAGCCTCTGCCTCACTGAAACAAGACAACATTGAGGGCAGCGAATGACTTTCATCTGTGACTTATACAACCTGATGCAGGGTCATGATGAGTCAGAGCTCTCTGGGTTTATTCCTCCCGCTAATGGCACTATAGTTTGGTCATTTCATCCCTGAGGTGTATTTTAACAGAGCACCTGTCACTCAGCCTGATACAAGGTCACTGTGAGTCATGGCTCTATGGCTTTCCTCCTGTAAATGATATTTTTACCATATCATTTCTGTTCTGTGATTTCACTGTTTCCGCTGATTCCTTCCAGGTTTAATGAATGTCAACTGTCATTCCTTACTTCCTTAAATGGCCTTATAATCATAAACCCCTTTCTAGTGTTTCAGTTTATATTTTCCTTATCAGAGATGGAACAGCTGCCTAGGTTCAGCTGTACCAAAGCTGGCGTGTCCCCACCATGCCTAGTGGCCCACCACTCGAGACAGATACTTTGGGCAACAAGAATGTGGGCTTTCCATTGACCCCTGGAGGTTTCCTGACAGAACACTCACAGGAAAGACCCTACAGAAAGCACCACAGTCCCAGGCCAGGAGTCAGCTCTGCCGCTTCTTAGCAAGCAGCCAAGAGCTGCCAGTGGCAATGGTAAATGTCACTGGATGCCAGGAGCTAGGATCTCAGCCAAAGCAAATGCCTTTGGTCTCTGGACAAACCTGCTAAGGACTCTTACCTTCACCTTGAGTCCTCTGGGTGGGCTTATCCAAAGGACCCTGCCTACGACAGGATCCAAGCATCGCTCGTGAATCCATTCAGCAAGTGAGCAGGGAGCCCATGCCTGCTGGGAGCCACAAGAGAGCCTCTGCTGAAAGGGTCTTTATGTTTCCTTTGGCTCCTAGAGCAAACTCCACCTGAGAGCCGTCCAGATCACACTTTAGAATATCTCCCAGCAGACTATAGATCTGGGTGGAATCCACAGAGGCCTATCCCCTGATGTTAGAGTGACTAAGTTAAGCCTCTATTCCCATCTTCTCACTGAAGGAACACAACACCAGCATGCCGAGCCCACCCTGCATGCCTACCGGGGATCCTGGCTGCCTCTGCCTACTTTTGGCTTTGTTGTGATATTTCAGAGTTCATCATGGCTGTGGGTAGCTAGGAGAATTTCTCCCAAACTTCAAGATAAAGGTATATTCTTTTCTTGAAAGCCTCCTCCCGCTTTGGTGGTTTTTACCTTTAAAATCTTAAATGTTGCTGTCACTGGCGCAGGCATGACAAGCGAATGAGCAGATGGGGGCCCAGTGGAGAAGCTTCAGAAACCTCCTGTGTGAGCTGAAACACTCCTGCGTGTGTCACAGAGAAGGCTGGGGAAGTGGCAAGGAGATGCCGTACCTCCTAATCCAGCCTCTAAAAAAAGAATCCAGAGTCTCTTTGGACTTTAAAATTTATAAGCTGTTCCTGTGCAGCTCATTTAATCAAATGAACAGCAGTTTGCTCCCGGAAATAAAAAAGAATCTTTTTCACCCATTCTTAATCAACTGGAAGGGTTAGGGAAAGAATACAAACAGGGAGGCAGGATCACCCAGGAGCAAGCTGAGGCCTGCTCCTAGTGAGTCACCGACTGACCCTGACAAGGCACTTGGGCTCTCCAAGCCCCACTTCCCCCTTCTCTCACATGGGCCAGTGATGAAATCTCATGGGTTGCTGTGTGTTTTCAATGAAATGAGGGCGAGTCCCAACAAGCCCCCATTCTTCAGTAGTCTGGCCTCCATATCCCATCGTGCTTCCCCTGCTCCTATGTTGTCCATGCCTCATGCTTTCTTTGTCCAGCTTGTTGCTAGAAGTAGCCTTGATCTCCTAATCCTTCTCCTCCTCCTGAGCGCTGGGGTGCTAGGCACACATTGCCATGTCTTTCCACTGCCCTGCCGTAAGGCTTGGTCCCCTGCGCCCTGTGCACAGACTGTTAGCCCAGGTCCCGGTGCAATTCCCTACATTCTCTGCACACGTTTATCTCCTCTCTGGTGGGCTCTACAATGCCTGCCCGCTGTACACAATTCCTGTCTACTCTCTCCACCAGTCCCATCCTTCTGATAACCCATTCCCCCTCCCATGCCCTGGCTCCAGGGGAGAGAGACGCTAGAGCCAGGTTTGGGGCCTCAGAGGGGAACATTCTGGCAGGAGATGATTCTACAGAGAACAGAGGTTGAACAGGAGGGGCCAGTGAGTGGAAGCGGTCCAGGAGCCACTTGTTCAGACAAAGGCAGTTTGTTTGTGTCCTTCAGTTGAGCACCAGGCAGAGGGCAGCATAATTACACGTTCACTGATCTTTCTCCATAGAGCTCCGGCAGGCTGAGCGGGTGCCCTGTTCATCTTTGTCTCTACAGCTCAAATCTCAGCACCTGGCAGGAGTAGGGAAGCACCCAATAAATGCTGGCTGAACTGTTGAATGCACAGTAGCAGAAAACGCATAGGCAGCCAGCGCTTTGACTCGGGGAGCCTGCAAGATGCAAAGATCAAAACAGGCTAAGGTCACAGAGGGCAGGAAGTGAGGGGAAACTGAGTTTGGTGCTGAGGGTGCACAGCCATAATCCCAGCTTTTAGAAAGTTTTTAGGAAGTTCAGGGCCTGTTTGGGTTATATAGGGGGACTGCAATCCAAACACAAGCACGCTAATCAGAGGAGCATGATGGTTCATGCCCGTGATCCAGAACTCAAGAGACTACAGCAAAGAACTGACATAAATTTAAGTCAGACTGGAATATACAATGAATTCCAGGCCAGCTTGAGCTACATTGTCAGACAGACAGACGGATAGACAGACCTGAGGAGACTCTTCAGCTAGATGTCCTTCCAGGATCAGTACAATCTTCAGACAGGTCTCCCGAATTTGAAAGGCAGCCCTTTGATTATTAACAACTGAACAAACAAGTTCTTACTAAGGATAAATGTCAAGCCCTCCCCTCGAATTCAAACATGTAATTCAATTTGTCCAGAGCAAAAGAGATTAAGCCTAAGTACGGGCGGAATGAAAAAAAAGAAGCGTGGTTTAAGGTCTGGTCTCGTGGTGGCGCGCCACGGCAGGCTCTGACTGGCGGCTCAGCATTGCGGCCCACGGTGCTTCCTGCAGGGGCAGCTCACTTGGGCCACCTGGGGCAGGACTTGAACTGAAAGGGAAAAAGGTGAGGAGAGGCAAGTGATCCACCCTCTCCCACCAGGAAAAGGAAATGAGTCCAAGAGTAGCCACAACGAGCTCTTGCAATGGCAGTGCTGGAGTGGCTCATGCACGAGTATCCTGTCCACCCACAGGATGGTGGTGGCTACAAGTGGTGGCCTGAGGGTAATCCTACCCAAGGAGTCAGTGAGGCTGGCCACAGAGGGCTGAGCTTAGCGGCAGGAAAAACTGGCTTTTTCTGTCTCCTACTTGCCCTACCTTGACCTTCATTCACACATCTGTAACGACTCTTCCCTGTCTTTCTCCTCCTGGTGCCTTCAGGGTTCATGGCACTGTATATATAAAGGGACTGTGTATCATACAATTCTAATAACACCCTCTAAAGGTCCCTTTTGTGCACTGTGCCCCAGGGCACTGGCTAGGCAGGCTCAACCACCTGCCTCCTCTTGGGGAGATACCAGCCCTGGCATAACCTTCTGAGGCCGAGTACCTGCACCCTCACAGCCACAGCTGTGGTTTGCCAGTGCCAGGAGAACCGGAAGCACAGGCTGAAGGATGTGCTTCACGGGGGAGAAAATGGGGGGGGGGGGGGGTCGTGTGAAGTGAGTCTAGAAAAATGCTTCTCAGGCTGTGGGTCTCGACCCCCTACAGGGTTGAATGACCCTTTCACCGGGGTTACCCTACGACCACCTCCACACCAGATAATTGTATTACGATTTCTGACAGCAACAAAATTACACTTTGTGAAGTAGTAATGAAAGTAATTTTGTAGCTGGGAGTCACCGCAGTATGAGGAGCTGTATTAAAGGGGTTAAGGCATTAGGAAGACTGACAACGGCTGGTCCAGAGGCGCCTGCACACAGCAAGGGGGCAGGCAGTACAGCACCCACCACTCTGGTCTTTCCTTTCCCGGCCTACACTGGCCTTCCAAGTTGCCAGCCAGGACGCAGTCCACTTGGACTGACCCTGATTCTAAAGGGATTGTTCCTGCCAACCCAATATGTGTGCTTAGAAGCACTATCCTCTCCCAGGGCCTTGGTTTCTCCTCTACAAATGGGACTGTTAGCGCCTGCAGATGAATCCAGTTTCACACAGTTAGGACCCTATAGTGCAGGCTGTAGGTCCAGGGGGTTCTGAACTGGCTTTGCCTTGACCTAGCTATGGCCGCAGTCATTTAACTTCTTCGTGCCTTGGTTTATTAACATGTAACAGAGACTATCTACACTTACCTCTAGGATCACTTGTGAAAACTAGAAGAGACACTCTGGGGAATGTGCTCAACACAGAGGCGCACAGTAAGTGATGTTCTCATCTTAAGAATCTTGTAAACACGGGATAGCACAGCCTTTCAGCAACTACACAGGTTTCTGAGGGGGGGAATGCTAAAGGGTTGTGTGGATCACTGGGTCACAGGCCACGAAAGTGGCAAAGCGTCCCCTTCTCAGTCACAGCAGAGCAGGTCTAAGGGGATGCCTCTGAAGTCTGAAAGTGGGCTTCCAGCGGAAAGGCACCGCGTACTAGTGTTTGCAGGAGGGGGGTGGGCAGGGCCAGGGCCGAGGGCCCGGTCCTTCCAGGCTGATGTGCGCCCGGCCTGCAGGCGCTCCAGCGCAGCGCTGGTCCATGCAGGTGCCTGCGGAGGTGAGCGCGGAGGCGGGCGACGCGGCGATGCTGCCCTGCACCTTCACGCACCCGCACCGCCACTACGACGGGCCGCTGACCGCCATCTGGCGCGCGGGCGAGCCCTACGCCGGCCCGCAGGTGTTCCGGTGCACCGCGGCGCCCGGCAGCGAGCTGTGCCAGACGGCGCTGAGCCTGCACGGCCGCTTCCGCCTGCTGGGCAACCCGCGCCACAACGACCTGTCACTGCGCGTCGAGCGCCTTGCCCTGGCAGACAGTGGCCGCTACTTCTGCCGCGTGGAGTTCACCGGCGACGCCCACGACCGCTATGAGAGTCGTCACGGGGTCCGGCTGCGCGTGACCGGTGAGGCGGGCTGGGGACCGAGGGGCGAGGGGCCCGACTTCCCCGCATTCCTGTCCCCGAGAGCAGGCTGGGTGGGTGCCAGGGAGACCTCTGAGAACTTGGTAGAAATACGGAACTGATCAGGTCCCAGGAAAGGCTGGGGCCAATGAGTGGCGTCCGACGCTGGTGACGTCACCGGTAGCTGGCAAGGTAGGAAAACAAGCAACCATAAACGCGGTAAAGGACGTGGGAGGCGCGCCACCTGCGCTGAAGGATTTCTCGGGCCCCCACCTCCACCCCTGCACATCCCTGGTCCCTGGAGAAAACAACGCTGCAACTGACCCCTCCCTGCGTCCTGACCCTTTAGTGAGCACCTGCTGCAAGCCCGGCCGTCCAAGCAACACACGAGTATTAGTTTGCCAGTTCTCAGTGACCCCGTAAGTTAAAAGCAGTCGTGATCACCATTTTACACATGGAGAAACTGAGGCAGAAAAGAGCAATAGCTTGATAAGGCCGCCGCTGCCCTAGGACCCGGGCAGCCTGGCGCCCAGGTGCCCAGCTCTTGTCTCTGGGCACTCCCCTACCTCACCCCTCCAGCTTGGGGGTGGGGCGGGCGCTACTCCTTGCTTAACTCTCACCCTCCCAGTGATGCGGGCGCTGTGCCCCGCCGGCTGACCCGTGCTGGCCTTCTTCCCCCGCAGCCGCGCCGCGGATCGTCAACATCTCGGTGCTGCCCGGCCCCGCGCACGCCTTCCGCGCGCTCTGCACCGCCGAGGGGGAGCCCCCGCCTGCCCTTGCCTGGTCGGGCCCGGCCCTGGGCAACAGCTCGACCGCGGTGCGGGGCCAGAGTCATGGCTACCAGGTGACCGCCGAGTTGCCCGCGCTGACCCGCGATGGCCGCTACACGTGCACGGCGGCCAATAGTCTGGGCCGCGCGGAGGCCAGCGTCTACCTGTTCCACTTCCACAGCGTCCCCGGAACCTCGACCCTGGCGCTCCTGCTGGGCGCTCTGGGCCTCAAGGCGCTGCTGCTGCTGGGTGTTCTGGGTGCGCGGGCCACCCGCCGCCGCTTAGGTGGGTGCACCTCAGATCTGGGTGGCTACGAGGGGGAGGAGAGGGCTTCCTCCCCTTTCTGCCGGACGACCTGGCATGGCACACCAGAACAACCTTCCTGCACGGGCACCAGCTCACTTTCTTGTCTCTGCCCGGAGGCCCGAGGTGGGACCTGCTTGAAGGTCTTTGCAGCGTCGAGAAAATGGTGACCCAGTCCTGTCCGTTCTTTTACCACCACACCATAAGTCAGTGTCCTGTAAAGGTCAGGCCTCAAGCTCCCCCTTACATTTTATCTAGCATCTTGAGGCCCTTGAGGTTATGAGCCATGATGGTGGGAACACAAAGATGCTCGGATGTGCTTTCCCGCCAGCCTGTGAGAGGCTGAGTCTGCAGACCTTTGCAGTACCCCTCGAGGAGGGCTCCCGTAGACCCCAGAAACTGCAGAAGAAAGAAGGCAACCTGCTATTCTGAGGCCCTAGGTGATAGCTAAGCCAAAAAAAAAAAAAAAAAAAAAAAAAAACCTTACGGACACGCAAGCCTGGAAGACATGAATGGCACACCTGGCTGGGGAATGCAGCCACTTTTAGAGAGCCTCTCCAGGCTGCTGTCATGGGGCGGCTGCTGAGCGCCCCCAAGAGGGAGGGAGCTTCTCAGAGCCTCTCTGTCCTCCCAGACCAATAACGTTTGTCTCAAACGCTCCAGGGATGGAATGCAGAATTTGTGTCAGTGTCCCAGCTGCTCTTTGCTGGGACCCTGCCGTTCTTGCTGCTTCCTCAAACTTATCAAACAGGCTGTGTCTCCAGATCCCCAGAAAAGCAGCCTTGCTCTGCTGGACGCATCGCCCTTAACCCCTCCCCCCACGTTAACTCCTATTCACCCGCTTAAGGCTTCATAGTCAATCCAGCTAGCTACCCACCTGCTGCCTGGTGCCATTCCTGGGGACCACTTCTCAGTGGGTGGGGCAGAGGATGAAGTCCGCGTGTAGGCCGGAGGCAAATTCACACCTGCTCTTTCTCTCTGTCCCTCACACAGATCACCTGGTCACCCAGGACACCCCTCCAAGGTAAGTACTTACTGCCTTCCCCGGGATGGTAGTACGAGGAGAAAGAGCAGGCAAGGCTAGGGTAATAGGCTGGCCCAGGGCCCGGATCACACTCGAAGCACCCTGCCCTCCCTCCAGCACACCATCCTCTGGACAGGTCAAGTGACTTGTTACCACACCCATCATCCAGGAGCTTGGTCTTTGACTCCAACAGTTAATGCCACCAAGCTGTTCCCTCTTGCTGCCCCCAGCATTCTAGAAGAGTTCGCCCCATAAGGATACCATTGTAGGAAGACTCCTTCTCCCAGGCTCACTGCTGACTGCTTCCCAAACAAAATCACCAAGAACTTGGCTTAGATGAGGGATCTAGAAAGACACTGTTGGCCCAGGGTCCACTCTTTCTCTTCAGTGTCTACCCAAATAACAGCCCATGTTGAGAGAGAAAGGACTCAGTTCTAGAGCAGCTGCCTAGTGCTGGCTGGGGAGGGGGGGCACATATTTCCAGCTGCTTCTCAAGTCTTGACAGCCTGTCATATAAGCATTTCCTTTATGGCTGCACAACAGGACCACAGTCACAACACTATCTGCTGTGCACCCATCTAACAAATATTTACCAAATGCTTACAATATGGCAGGCGATAATTTGGATACTAAAGTGACAGAAAAATCCAAACTTGCACTCCAATGTACACATTTTTTCACAAACACATACCAAGACCATCTGAGATTGTAAAGGAATTGGATCTCGTGATAAAGCAGAGCCCCAGTGGATAGAGCCCCGGCGGGTGGCCGGTTGGCTGTGATTCTTTTAGATCAGGATATTTTCTTTGAAGACTTGGCTCTGACGAAAGCAAGCTGGGGGTAGAAGCCTAGGGTGGCCAAGGTGATAGGGATGTCCCAGGAGTGAAAAGTGCAAGCAAAGGGCAGGTGGGATGTGGGAGGGAGGCAGGCATGGGGGAGCATGGAAATGTGGGTTGGGACGGCAAGGTTGGGGGTGATTCTGAGTGAGCTGGAAGTCAGGTTTTGGATCCTGCGTAAGAGGTCGAATTTGAACTGAAGGGTCTTGGAGGGAGACCCAGGAAGAGGCTGGGAAGGGGCTTCTGAGCATAAGGGAGGAAAACAGGACAGCCAGGGTTGGAGCTGAATCCTGGTCACAGAGATGAGGAGGGGGAAGTAGGTAAGGAAAGATTTGTGCTGTGTGTAGCACAGTGGTTGGAGGTTGGAGGTGTGTATGTTTGGAAAGCAGTTAGACTGGGGACATGGAGCTAGGTTTTTGTTTGTTTGTTTGTTTGTTTGTTTTGTTTTGTTTCAAGGCAGAGTTTCTCTGTGCAGCTTTGGCTGTCCTGGACTCGCTTTGTAGACTAGGCTGACCTTGCACTCTCAGAGATCTACCTGTGAGTTCCTGGGTGCTGGGATCACAGGCGTGTGCCACCGCACGCAACATGGAGCTGGTTTTTGATGCCTCTGACAGTCACTTTGTAGGAGATGGTAACTTGGTCAGAAATGCTGTTACCGGCAGCATGGCCCTGTCCTACATTAATCAGTCCCCAAGCCTTGCTGGCTTGGGCTCCATGACCTCCCATAATGTATCTTCCTTGACCTTTTCTGGGACACAGCTTGGGAAGTCAAGGACATCGCCTAATACTAGGTGGTAAGCCAATTTTCTCCTGTCTGCAGGTCTCAGGCTCAGGAGTCCAGTTACGAAAATTTGAGCCAGGTGAATCCTGCAGGCCACCAGCTGCCACGTGTTTGCTGTGGGGAACTCCTTAGCCATCATCATCCAGTCATTCACCATGAGAAATGAAGGACAGTACCAGGTTAGGCCTGTACAGCTCCTAATTCCCAGGTTCCTTGGCAGCTGTGGATTAGGCAATGTCCGAGGGGCCCAGGACCCTGCTCACAGAGGCTCAGAGCCCTGTGGAATTATGCCAGTGGGACAGCAATCTGGATGTCTATGTGTGCCCACATGAGCATCAGCATGAAACTTCTGGAAAAACACCCCTTGTTTTTTCTTACTTAGAACTACATAGTAAAGCAGACGGGAAACTAGCCATAAGGTCTGGAGCTCCAGGCTCCAGCCCGCCCTGGCACCAACTTGCATTTTGGACCAGGACGCTTCCTTCACCTCTCTGGGGCTGAGCTTCTCATTCACTAGCCAGTCAGTCTGGAGCTATGGAAACAATAGTTCTGAAAGGGGCTGCATAAACTACAACTCTGTCTCAGAGGTGGGCCTCCGGACATGCAGAATTCTCAGGTAAGCGTGGCACCGCCCAGCCTTGTGGAGGGCCCCAGAGAACAGCCTGGGGCTGGAGCTGTGCGAACCAGCCAGAGGAACGGTAAACCCTGAAAACTTGACAGCAGGAAGAGGCCTGGGACCCCCTGCCTCCTCTGATCTCTACAGTGCTGGCCCAGCCCTCTGCCCACCAGTGAGCACATCAGCTCTGAGCTGGGCCCCACAGAGAGAAGAGCGAAGACCCGCAGTCTCAAAGCATCTGAAAGCCGTATGTCAAGAACTGGGAGACCTGAAGGGGCCAGGGTCCCAGTGACTAAGGCAGCTGTAGCTCTGACCTCTCTCCACAGTGTACACCCTCCTAGGATGTGCAAAATCTAGGAGCACTGGCAATTTCTCCCAACATGCCCCAGCCCAGCCAGGCTGATTTCAAGAACGGTGCTTTCCTTATTTACACTTTGGTGTACAATTGTTGATCCCATTAAAGAAGGAGAGAGGTGTACTTGAAACCAAGTAACCTATGAGACAGAAGGCTAAAGAGACCATGTTTTCCCAGGACAGTCTGTAGGTAGAGCGCAGTGGGTTTCCAGGCAATTGATGATGACAGCTCATAGTTATCTCCAGCAAGAGCTGTTAAGAGAGCACAGGACCTCCTTGCAGACAGCATTAGAACATCTCCATCGAGGACTTTGTATCACCAAGGAAAAGATAGGGATGTGCTTACAATGTGGATTAGAACATCACTGGTCTTTGAAGCTGTTTTCATAGCCAAGAAAATTCTATGAATTACTGCTTACATACTGTGTTGTGTTAGGAATTGGTATTTGGGGTTACAAAACTGAAGAAGAAATCATTGCCAGTCAGGATGAGCTAGGCTGTACTGCAGTAACTCTAAAATCACAGTGTCTGAAAGTGGTATTTTACACTGTATCAGTCAGGATTCTCTAGAGGAAGAGAAGTTATAGAATGAATATATGAAGAGGGGGAAGGGAACAAGAAAGTGGGGTGTTATTTGAAGGGCTTATAGGCTGTGGCCCAGCTAGTTCAACAATACCTGTGTACCCAAGGAAATTCCAAGAATCCAATAGTTGTTCAGTCCACAAGGCTGGATGTCTCAAGCAGTCTTCAGTATATACCAGAATCCTGAAGAATTGGGCTTTAAAGCCAGTAAAAGAATGGAGTTGCAAGCAGGCAAAGAGAGCAAGCTTCCTTCTTTCATGTCTTTCTCTAGGCTGCCAAGAGAAGGTGTGGCCCAGAGTAAAGGTGGATTGTCCCACTTCAAATGACTTAATTAAGAAAAGATCTCTTACAGATGTGCCCAGCCACTTGGGTTGTAGTTAACTCCATATATAGTCAAGTTGACAACCAAGAACAGCCATGATACCCACCCCATTCCCATTCTCACAGACTGGCAGGGAGGTTCAGTGTTGTTAACTGAATCCAGATCACAGGACTCCATCTATGATGTTGTGAATTGCTAGACTGGGGGTAAAAAATCCTCTACAAGACATCCTACTGCTGACTGAGCCTGTTCAACCAAGACAGCAAGCACTACACCCCTAAATGGCTTGTGAGGAACACTGAGAATGATTGATACCACAATAAGCCCTTTCAGAAACTCTCAAGCTTGGACACACAATGAGTCTAAAATCATGTACATAAAAAGGATAGCTGACCCTCTCTTGGGAAGGCTGAAGATGGTATGGACTGGCTATGTTGATGGGGGAGACTACAGGGGAGGGTAGAGCTTGGAAGACAAGAAAAAGGGGTATTTGAAGCACAGGGACACCCAAACGAAGATGGCAGAATATGGCATAAATAGTTATTAGTTTCTGGAGCATAAAGGAAGAGGCAGGGTGTAGACAGAGAGGGTAGAACACTGTTGGACAGAGGATGCTGCCATGGTATGGGGTTATCCATCAGAGAAGGCTGCCTGCACATGGGTTTAAGCTGATAGAAAGTCTTTATTAGCCAGGCAGCTACCACACAGAGTGTTAGGGAACCCAATGTAGTCCCAAGCCTTTTTCATGATGAACTTTTGAGCACGAAAACCATATTCTGGGTTGACATACTTCAATTAACAAGAGAACTTAGCCAGAAGCAGAACTATAGAAGCCCAAAAGCAGGGTTAGAGAATTTAGAGACCTTCCCACAACTACAAACATTGATGGATTAGGTATTTATTTTAGCAGGTGGTACTGCGTATGTGCTGAGTTCTATGGCCTGAATGCTATTTCTATCATGGAGTCAGTTGGTCTGGGGCCCTGTCACACCCCTGGCAGTGGTGACAGTAACAGAAGTTGGCACTCAAGAGACTGAGTATGGTGCTATTCTCCTGGTACTGCTGAGCAGTGTTGCACTTGTTAACCCATCATCTTCCTAGGGACCTGAAAGATATTTGTTAGGGATACCCGGGGAGTTGTTTAAGTAAGTACATAAGCTGAGTGTTGCCAGGCCCTACTGACCCACAGGTTCAGGGAAGGGATTAGAACTTTAAGCATTATCTTCAGGAGACTTTAGCCCCAAGGCTTTAAAGAATATCTTTTAAGCCCTCCACCACCACCCCTTAAAGAAGCTTGGAATTAAACACCCATGTGCCCACCACCTCCATTCAACATCACCCGCTGGCTGCTGTTTGTTTAACTGCACGTCTGGCCGAACCATTTGCAAGTAAGCAGCAGACTTCACAGTTCTTCACGAACCTGAATATCTTGAAGAACACGTGCACTGCTGCATTGAGTGACTCTAGCCTTCAGTCCGTATTTACATTTCCCCAGTTCTCCTGGAAATTTCTCCTTCAATTTGTGTGTAAGAGAATCCAGCTGATTCTGAGGCCAGCTGAAGTCTGTTTGCTCTTTGGTATGCTGGCCACTTTGCTGGGGAACTTGCTGCGCTATGTTCAATAGCAAAGCAGCAGCATTCCTTAGGGGAACAACCCATTATGGTGATTTCAGTGATGGACAACAAGGATTCCAAGCAGAACTGCCATCTCCTTTAACAGTCTGTTAGGCTGCAGAGGGCAGCTTCATGATCGGCTTCTAGAAAGAGCAGCCAATGGGCAGGGGGGAATACAGTGATGGAACAACTTGTGACCATCCCATCTGAGCTGTCCCCAAGATCTACGTGGGATGTCTGTCCACCCATATCCAACCTCCAGTCAGGCTCAGTTGTCCACTGGCAAGCAAGGACCAGAGACACAAGCAATGGCCAAAAGTCATCGAATTTGGGACTCAGCTCCCCAGGAGTTGAGGGGGGAATCCCAAAGACAAACTGCTTTCAAGTTTGTGATGCAGGCTGCAAGCTGGAACCTTCTGGTTCATCAACCCCTAAACCACACATTTCTCTCTTGAAAATGAAGCTGATCCTACACAAGGATGGGGAGACATGCCCCACACCCAGACCCAGAAAGCTCTGTCCTTGGAAAATCTCAAATTACTGTACCCTCTACATGGCACCTGCCGATCTTCCATGCACAGCTTGGCTCATTGCAGATGTATCTTTAGTGTCCATAACCATCAGTGCTAAGGAGAAGCTGTAGCTCACCAACACTGAAGGCAATTTCTATAGTGACCCGGAGCAACTCAGGTAGGGCTCTGCCAGACACTCTTGCCTCCCAGCACCCCAAACATTTCTGTTCATCACAGACCTTGCGAGCCTTTGCCCAGCTTTCAAGGCCCTCCTCCTGCAGGGGTCAAGGTCACTTTACAGCTATCAAGTACTCTTCTGATGGCCTTCCATCCATGCCAATTCCTAACTGCCCCACACACACACACACACACATACTGAGCTAGAAATTTTCTCTTTGGAACTAGAGATGCTAACATTGTGGTGAATTATCTAAAAAAAAAAAAAAAAAAAAAAAAAGACCCTTTGCCATGATAAATCAACTAACTTAAAAGTTCTGTTAATGTGATTTATGCAAGAAAAGGCTTGCCAACCAACATGCTGAAAACAATGATACAGGCTCAGCACGGGTAAATCACAATGTCCTTTATTTGCAGAAGTTCACTCAGCTAATTCTCACGTCTTCCAGTTTCTCACCATTATACGAAAAAATGTGTCCTTTGAACAAGCATGGAAAATATTAAACAATGAATAAGAAATATTGCACAGTTAATGATCAAAATAAAACTGTGGTTTTAAAGTGTACATACCACAGGACTGATCTCCAATATAAATTATCTGAAGCCACTGAAAGAAAAATTCTCTTCAGTGATCAGTGATATTATGTGATACATCGAAAAGTTAGAGCCAACACTCCTTCACACTTTCATTACTAAAGAAGGAGCAGCATAAATTGTTTTCAGGTTATTCTCACAAGGACCCAGGAACCTGTGCAGAGAGCTGTGGAGGAGACTGTGGAGAAGCATGGGACCTGCTCCTGGCCCCAGGACTCCTGGCGTGCTCTAAGAGAGGAGCATCCTGCGGAAGTCTATTTAGGGCCTGGCTCTAAGTCTAGAGCCTCACCTAACACCATCAGCTATTCCCTCAAAATTAAGCTGTGAAGTTAGCTCACAAGAGAGCAGGGAGTAATACGTGATGAAGTTCAAAGAGCCTGACTGTTGGGCTGACCAAGTAGACACTCAGTGTAACTGGTTTGGGCAGTGACTGCTACTAAACAGGTCTGCTGTCAACCAGATGTGAGGTTAACGTGCCACTGATGCTGCCAAGTGTGTGCGAGAGTGATCTGCACTGCCTGGCCCCCGGGAGGTGACAACTCTAGGCAGGGACTAGGATAAGGCAACAAAGGCACCAAAAAGGGCAAAGGTGTGTCTCTCTCCACCTGTGAGGGCTGACTGAAATGTGTTCCCAGGTGCCTCCTTTATCTTCTTGTAGCTCTGGCGCTGCTAGCTCTTGGCACAGTGTTATGGTCTGACTTGGGCACTTTGCCCCCAAAAGCAGTTTTATTGGTCATCATGTTCAAAGAGAACTAAGGATTGAGCATTTAGCCCAGACTAAGGGCGGGGCAAAATGGGTCAGAGATGTGACAGAAGAAAATGTCTCAAGGTATACTGAGAGAAAGAGAACAGGCCCTGTCTAGATGTTCCAGGCAGATCCACAACCAAGACACAAGGACATCAGGAGCCACTCTAGCTCAAGATAAGCAGAACCAGAAAGCCCTGGCATAGCTGAGGCACGGCCAACATTGGCCAGGTGGAGGAAAAGTTGAGGATCCCCATTAAGGGAACCAAGGTATTCAATGTGCCCCAACTTTGTCCATGATAGAAGACATTGACTTCCTGCGTCAGAAGAAGTAATTTTTAGAATAAAAAACCAGTATCATCCTTGATTCGGACAAAGAGCTTAGATACACTAGAGCTGAGGCTGGCTGGCCCTGGAGGAGCAAGACTGCTGGCTAATTGCAGGGAGTGTCTACACTTCACATCTGCTGAAAAACAGAAGACTTGGGCACAGCACAGGAGGGGTGGAGGCTTAACCAGCAAGACACGGGTCGTTTTCAGAGCCAAGGTCAAGTGTGTGAGAGCTTTAGAAATGTGTGTGGTAGGTGCTGGCCATCACAGGCCCCAATGCACTGTACCCTGCTGTCACCTATTCTAGTGGGCTGTAGAGCAGGGAGAGGGGAGGCCAGAGCAACCTCTCTGCCCCAGGTGTGCACTCTGAGGTGGTGGGCAATGCCTGGAGAGCCAACACTCCCCTTCTGCTCCTGGGAAGGCCTGGATGTTGCACTGCAGGAGCCTCTGGCCCTGTGATGGTTTGCCTTCTACACTGCTCAGGCCGTGGCCTTACTTGTTGAAAAGGACGTCCAGTGTCCATCACTGTCTCTGATACCATGGCCTTGCACTCTGAAAGTGAACCATTTTCCTAGCAAAGCCTGGTTTATCTTTCACACAGCAAGCCAGCTGCAAGCCTGCTCCCTTTATTCTGAATTATGACATATTTTTAAAGCACATAGTGTAGTGCTTCTCATAGAATCTGAGGAAATAACTCTCAGATGTTAACAAGGATGAAAAAGCGGCACTTTTACCAATCAGTTACAAGACCAAATAAATTTAATATCAGGCATAAAAATCTACATCAGCCTTCAATTCAGATTCATCAGTTACAATCAAAGGTTGATTTTATTGTTTATACTTTTTACAGACAAAATTTACAAATATTATAAATTTCCAAAATTAGCTGATTCTCTACACTGTACACTATCACTCACACATGTCACATTCTAGGATTCTGGTAACTTGGTTCTCCTTAGAGAAACAATGCAAACACAGCATTTCCTGCTCACAGAATCTAAAGTTTTCTTCTACCTGGAGTGAGGATGACTGATCTGGAAAGCAGAGAGAAGGAAAAATAAAGAAGGCTGAGACACATCTCTGTGCAATGACACTTTGTCCCACTGAACAGGGACGCCCTTATCAGTGCTCCAAGGCATGTCCATTAGGCAGAACGCTCTGTCCAAAAAGGAGTTCGTGCAAGGTTCCAAACATGGGAGAAACGCCCCACCAGCTGTATAACCCCACCTTTAGTCAAGGCTCTTGGTGGACACCCAGAGATTTTACACGGTATTTCTGGCCATAACCCATAAAAACAGACACATATTGTAAGCTGGACATATAAAATCCATTTGGGGCCATTTTCAGAAGTATGCATATATTGACAGAAGTCAAACTGCCAATCCTGCGGGAAGTGACATGAGCAAGAGATGTCAAGGGAACAGAGCCAGATGGGCTTTGGCAATATGGACTGTCAGCAACGACAGAAGGCACGGAGCTACTTGGAAAAAGCCAAACTTCTCAAACTCCCCTGACCTGGCCCCTTCTCCCTGAACATGTGTTCTAGTGTGTCTGTGAGACCAGAGCCCCTACTATCCCTTGACAGTAGGGCCTGAAGACAGCCCTGACACGTCAAGAGTTGGGAATGCCCACACACACAAGGCCAGTGCACTGATGTGAATGAGGAGCCTCAAGGGGATCCAGTGCTCACACTACAAGGACCAAGTAAGGCCCAGCTGTACACACGCACAGCTGCACACACGCACAGCTGTCACGTCAATTCAGATAGGCACACTTCCAGAGCAGGGGCCGCCTCTGCGCTGCGGTCAAGCTGCGTGCGGCAGGTCTCCACAGGACTCATTTTAGTTCAGCCTCTTTGTTTAGCTTGTTGAGACACTCTGACATACGCCTCTGCTTCACCCATGTAAGCAGCCCACTTCGGTCACCTAGGTGCTCACATTACAGGTGTGGACAGCCACTCCTGACTTAATTCAGTGTATCCTCTCCACTCTAAGAGAAACAACATAATAATTTTAAGCTGGTGTGTTCCCCCACATTTGAGAAATGCAGAAATGTCCCAAGTTGATTTCCTTTCTGTCAGAAGAATACAAATGGAGTACAAGAGAGCTCTTCACGACTCCCAGAGTGGCCAGATCTGCCAGAGGGGTCTGGACCTTTAAACAAACAGGGAGGCAGAGAGCAGACATGCCACACACTCTTCTGTAGCTCTTAGGGAGCTGACTGGCACATTCCCCAAATGTGAGTGGTTCTGTGCTCAGTGGAACTTAGTGTCACTTGTGGACAAACATAAACACTAAAAAGTCCCTGGACCGTGAGAGGTGACCAGACACCCAGAGCTATCTACTGCCTCCCATCTTGCACCTCAGCTGAGTTCCTGGCAGAACTGAGCTCTGCAGTGAAACTGAACAAGGGAACACGAGAACAGCACAGTTGAGGTAAACACAAGGGCCACACAGCGCTTCAAGGGCTTCCACACCACTACCGTAGGTTGTCCAGATAATGCACTTCTGGGTAGAGACAGTTAACAAGAAGAGCCAGGAAGCTGTTCCCATCCTGAAGGCAATGGCCAGGGTGCTTTATGAACTGGACAGCTTGCAGTATCTGATCCTGGTAGTCCACATACTGCTTACTCAGGGTCATGGCTTCCAGAGCAGTCAGCGCCTACAGGATGAATGACAGGGTGACTTACTCTGTGAACGCGCACAACCTGACTGCGGCACACACAGCACTTAACATCATTACCTACTTCCACTGGGCCTTGAGAAAAGGTAGCAGTCTGGAAGGCAGGCGCTGGGTGACTCAAGCAGGAGGAGGGAGAGGAGGCCACAGGTAACTATTCTGACCTCTGAGGCCTTCTCTTTTGTGCTGTTATTTCCCAGCCTTTCCTTGCCACGAGGCACTGCAGCAAGCTACTGTTACTCCCTGCCTCAACTACCACAGCCATTTCCCTTCCCGCCTTGTCCCTGTTCTCCCTGGTCCCACCAATAGGCTCTTCTCCACTAGATGCCAACTCCCTCTCTTCTCAGAGCCCAACAGAAAACCACAGGCATCAGCTGCACCTCACTAGGGTGAATATGCAACTGGGTGTTGGGTACCATCAGAGGAAACAGGGTGAGTGAGATCCCAAATGCAGCAGCTGCTAAGTGCTGCTGGGAGCAAATGAGGCTGTGGACAATGCGGCCAACAAAGCACACAGGCCAAGTTCCTCCATGAGACAGAGCGGACCTGGAGGAGACACGTATTCCCACAACCCCTGCAACAAAAAAAAAAAGGAAAGCATTCTCTAGCTGTATAACCTCTTTTTTTTTTTCTCCTTCTTTCATTGTAGGAGAAGAAAGAAAGTACATGGAGAAAACAAAAATCACAAAAATTCCAAACAGTGATCCCAGGAGGTGAGGAGCTGTGTTTTTCACTTGCCCAAAGTCAGTCACCTCTGAGATTCAGAAGACATACCCATGACCCCAACACCACAACAGCTACCACACGTGCCCTATCTCCCCCTCCAGCTCTGGGACCTCTGGCATTTTATATGTGTGTGTGTGTGTGTGTGTGTGTGTGTGTGTGTGTGTGTGTGTATACATATATATGTGTGTGTGTGTGTGTGTGTGTGTGTGTGTGTGTACATATATATGTGTGTATGTCCATATATATATATATGGATTTGCTTGGTCCAGAACACAAAGAGGGAGATTTTCTTTAGTATAGTAAATAGCTAGAATCTTAGAAATAAATTATCATGCCAGCCATAAGTACAAGTTTTAGAAATAAGATATTTCTGTTTTTTATAAAATTAGTCCCTAAATGATCTACTGTAAGAGTTTCCCCAAGATTAGTCATTTGAAATCTGAAAACCCTGACAGTATGCAAGACACGTCAAGAAGCAGCATGTCACGCCTAACAGAAGGGCCCCCATGACCTGTGGTCACAATAACAGCAGAATCCTGATGTTCCAGGTCCTAGGGCCACAGGACAGTTGAGGTCTCCTCAAATGCACCAAAAATTAATCTCACTGACTCCCCAGCTGCCCACATAGGGCTCCCCTGCCCATCTGTGAGGCTTCATTAAGACATCAGGACTCCAACGGTGACTGACAAGTACCTGATCCTGATCCCCATGAAGAACCTGCAGTAACTGACCCTCATTCTGCTGGTTTGTTGTCTGAAACAAGGTGTCTCTATGTAGCCCTGGCTGTCCTGGAACTCCCTATTGCCACCAAGCTAGCCCTGAACTCACAAAAATCATCCCGCCTCTGCCTCCAGAGTGCTGGGATCAAAAGTGTACACCACTACACACAGCTTCTGATCCTCACACACCCCAAGCACTCACCCCGTCAGGGATCCTGCAGAGTGGAAAATAGAGAGCAGCCTGGAGGCAGACCAGTGGCATGAACCCTTGCCCTAATACCTACTACTGTCTGAACTGGGACAAATTGCCTCACTTCTCTCTCTCTCGGTGTTTCCTGATCTACAAGATCAGAACAGTCAGCACTGTCTGCTGCAGGGTTGTTATGAAATGAGTGAAAATGTTAACACACTAGTGTTAGAAGAGCGCAGTGTAAGCAGGCACTCAGGATGGCAACCACCATTTCACTGTTTTAGGGTGGCTCTACACTGGTCAGCCACCTGGGAAGGGTAAAACAAGTTACAGAAACCAGACCAAGGACCTACAGCCATCCATGTGTCCAGTATACGCTCAAGCACCAGACTGCAGGGGTCACTCTTCAGTCCCATGAAACAGGAACTAGTGCTGTTGTTTCTTGAGAAAACTCATCCAACTGTCCTTCCTGTAAAGCGAGCCCTCTTCTGTGCAGGCCAGTCCTGGCATCAGGAAGCACACTTATCACATTCTCCAGCACCAAGGTCAGCCCTAGACCAGCTTGCCCTGCCCTTGCCTCCTCACAGCTCTAGGCTTGTGTTTAGAAAATCAGTTTAAGACCTGAGATGAGCACAGTAAGGGAGTTAGGCCCGTGCTACTGCAGAACCTCAGGCCTGAAGGGTATAGGTTAGAGCTGCCACCTCCCTTCTGAGGAGGTTTACCAGGAAACATCCAGCCATAAGGCTGCTGTTACTGACCTGCTGAGCTTTTGGGGTCAGGTGTAATTCAGAGCTGGGCTTCAGACGAATCTGGTCTTCTGCAGGCACCTGAACTAACAGGAAGGCAGCCATGCTTCGGGCAGCCACTCGGAACCTAGGGTGTTAACAAGAGGTTAGAAGTGAGAGACTACTAAAGTGAACATTTTAAAATACAACCCCAATTTCCTACTTTAAAAGAAAACAATGTAACTCCACTTCCAGATACTTCAAAAACAGTACTTTAATCTTTTCTTCCATAGTTCTCCAAACAGTGTGTGCCCGTTCAGATTCTAGGATAAAAGTGTTGGTAAGGACATGGAACAGCTGGGACAGCTGAATACTGTTGGTGGTTATGTAAACCCTGTGGGGGCAGTGCTACAGAAAACAATATGCACCACCTTAATAGGTAAAACAGTTGCCATGCCACCCAGCAAGTCCACTCCTGGGTATGTACCCAAGAACTGAAGACAGACAGAAGTGAAAATTTATGCATGAATATTCATAGCAGAATTAGCTCCAACAGCAACAAAGACGGAAGCAACCCAAATGCCCATCAACTTCTGAATGGATAAATGAAATATGAAAGATCTGCCCTCATGTGTGTGCCACACAGACACAGAAAGGGAAGGGCGCTGTTGTAGAACACACATGCATGAGTTCAATCCTCAGCACCACAAAACAAGTAAATAAAAATAAGCAAGGACCCACTGACACATGCTACAACACAGATGAACTCTCGAAACCATTTCCAGCCTGGAGGCCACATATCATACAGTGCATTTCTATAAATGTCCTAAGAAGGATTTAAATATGAAGTCAATCAATGGCTGTCAGTGAGTAGGGGAAGAAGGAAATGGAAGTGACTTGGGAGCATGGGGCTGACGTGGGGGTAATGAAAATATTCTAGAGCTAGAAATGGCCACAATAACATTGTAAATATCACTGAATTATACACAGTAAGACGGCTACTATAAGTAAATTAGGTTAGATATATTTTACCATAATTAAAAAAGAAAAGCACTTGATTCAAAACAAGACATTTGGACAAATTTAAGTAAAACTAATGCATGACAACACAATTTGAGGCCTCTTTTCAATAATGATGAGGATTTGGGAAAAAAAAAAAAAGCCATGATGTAGTTGGTCCTATAGATTAGAAAAAGGATTGCTGGGCATGAGGAAGGAAGGGAGGTAATGGAGGGGGAAGGAGAGAGAAGGAGAGGAAAGAAAGAAACCGTAACGAAGAAAGCACCTGAGACAGAACGGTAGACCATGGATTCTTCCATGCCTTGGATTTTTAAGTCACAAAACCCAGACTTGTTTGTCATACTTTTACTACGATGACGTAACAGTTCTACACTAAGTCCCTCACAGGCTGTGATCCCCTAAACTCACAGAAAGGGGACCAAGTGACCACAATGAAACAATGAACCAAGGTATTTTAATTCATCATCCCTGGTTCAAAACCAAAATGAAATCAGCAATACAGTCAAGTTGCAGAGTCAAAACATAGCAAGAGGTATGGTACCACCTTTGAAACAAAGCTGTATTAAATCAAGAAAAAATAAATTAGAATATGAAGAAGTAACAGTCCCTGATCTTTGTACCTATTCCCACAGCACCTTCCATCAGTGGCAGCTGTCTGAGTAGGCTCTTCCTCACCTGTTGGACAAAGGTGATTTCCGGCCCAACCCAATGGCCCCCAGAATCCCGGAGCTGAGCCTCTCCTCGGCCACAAGGCTCTGCCTGCTCTGCAGCATGAGCAGGATCCGGATGACTGACTCTGTCAGGACTGAGTCGTTCTGTTCCAGCTGAATCAGAGACAACTGCAGGATTTGATGCCACCACAAAAACAGCTTTGCCTCTTCCTGTGCAGAACTGGGGAGGGAGCCGGAACAAACAAAATATAAGTATTTTCCCTCTCACTTAACAGAAACTCACATTTGAGTTTTAAGGAAGGGAGACATTTATTACTTTAAATCATACACCATGGCCAGCAGGATGGCTCAGTGGGTAGAGGTGCTTTTGCTTGACAAGCTGAGTTTGACCCCCAGCACCCACACGGTGGAAGCAGAGAACTGACAAAAGTTGTTCTACCTCTACACAGACACACCATGATACACATGAACCCACAAGTACTCACATTACACACAGACACACTAAGTGAAAACAAAATTTAAGAAATTAAAATTTGAAAAAAATCGAATTAGCAAAATGTTAATAAAAAAATGGGGCTGTAAGATCTACCATTTACTGAACATGCCACATGCTGGACTGTGTGTTCTCTGTCACTCGATCCTCTACTTATAAGAAAGCTGAAGGCTGGGCTCTCAAAATACTTGTGTTAGAAGATAAAAATAAAAACTCTGCTCAGAAAATCAGCTCAGCAAACTAAGAGTCTTTGCCAAGCATATGTTACTGCCCCTGAAAGACCTGTTTGACTTTTCCACATCACTGGGTCCTAGGCTCTTGAAGATATGCTTACCTAAACTGGGCACCCCGAGTAAAGCTCACACAAGTCTGCAAGCAGCCAGCGGGCAGGCATACCTGGGGTACACCTGTTCCAGCCACTTGCTTAGGATGAGAAGCACTTTCATCTCGTTCCTCACAGTCTGTTCACTGTTTAAACACTGAAGCAGGTAGACATAGAGAGTCAAGCAACTGCCCAGGACTAAACACTCCTGCAGAAACTCTTCAATGGTGAGCTCGGGAACCTGAAGGGACACCAGAATGGGGCCCCATCCTAAATTTTGATTGAGGGAGCCTAAGAAAAGAACAGCAAGAGGAAATGTCAACATATACTCATGTCCATGAGAATCCTAATGACTGTGTTCACTTTCACCTCACGCTGGTATTCATCCTTTCTTGATGTCTATAGTAATATTTCATATCTGAATTTCAAAGCTGAGAAGGGCTATTCTGAGCTGCTCTTAATCACTGTCTCCAGAGTCTAGAGGTAGGAAATAAGAACAAATAAAAGGATGAAGAACACAAAAAAGCGATCCTTTTATGATAGGTTTAAACATATGACGGGGGGCTGGCAAGACGGCTCAAGCAGTAAGGAGCACGGGCTGTTCTTCCAGAGGACCTGGGTTCATTCTCAACTCATACAGGACAGCTCACAATTATCTGTAATTCCAGCTCCAAGCAATCCAGTGCCCTCTTCTGGCCTACATGGTGCCAGGCACAGATATGCTATACATAAAGACATGCAGGCAAAACACTCATACACAGAAAATAAAAATAGATAAATCTTAATTAAAACCATGGCAAGAAGAAATAAAAGGATCTCTATGAAAACTCCTTTCACCAAAACACCCTCATTATTTTATGAATTCTGGTTTACAGCATTTGTTTTGAAAACTGACTTAAAACTGACTTTGTTGTTATAACATGTTTGGTCTAATAATCTAAAGCAATGTCATCTTTCTTTCTTGAAACATACGATTGAACCCAAGAGACATGGGCCACATGTTCTGGTGTTGACTACCTCTTATAAATCTATTTCTGTTGTGTATGTGTGTATGTGTGTATGTGTGTGTGCTATGTGTTTGTACGTATATGTGTATGTCTGTGCATGTGTGTGGTGTGTGCTTGGCTGTGCGTATTTGTATGACTATATATATATATATATATATGCATGTGTCTGTGTCATGTGTGTATGTATAGTCTGTGTGTGTGTGTGTGTGTGTGTGTATGATGTGAGAAATTCCTCACAGAAAGAATCAGAACAATATAATGCCTTAGGGCAGAGTGGAAAGCTATCCCTGGTGACAGGCTTTATCTTTCCTGAAAAAGAGCAATGTAACAGGAAGAAGACAATGTCCTCTTACTTTCCTTGAAGTAGGCAGTGATGCAGGCTTCTGTGGCCTCTGCCATGTGGCGGACTGACGCAAGGCTTTGGCAGGCTGCTGTTAAAAGGGGCAGCACTACCAACCCATGTGCTTTTTGGCCAATCCAAGTCCGAATACCGACACCAAGGAATTCTGCTGTTGGAACCGTTGCGTTGTTCATCATCATTAGGACTTCCATAAAGAGGCTGCTGAGGGCCAGATGGCGGGTCTGGCTGTCCATGTCTAAAGGCAAAGATAGGCACATACTCAGACCTCTGGCACAGGGACAGCAAACTGGTCATGAGAACAGCAGTTTGTTTGTTTGTTTTTATTTTGTTTTGTTTTGAAACAGGGTTTCTCCCTGTAGCCTTGGCTGGCCTGGAACTCACTGCGATCCACCTGTCTGTGCCTCCCTGAGGGCTGGGATTAAAGGTGTGTGCCACCGCACCAGCTGCTGTCCAGGGTCTTCACACTCCCACTGCAGGGGACCTCAGGAAGGGTCTGACAACCCTTGGGTTTTGTAAGTAGGGTGTGACACTGGCCAACCCACAGAATCATTCTCACCATAAGGGACCCCAGTGGCCACAGTAGCTGGTGACTCAGTTAAGCTGTCTTTACTACCCTACCTGTCCTCCATTCCTGTTTCTATAGACTTACTTAGTCCTGCTGCAGCCTGTTAGCAGGAGTCCCCTACTCCCACCTTGCCTCCATTTCCTGGGGATCCTACCTCTTGATGCAGACCCTGGCCCCTCCATCCTCTTTCCCGCTGCCCTCCTTTAGCCTTCTCTTCTAGCCTGTCTCCATCCTTTGATGATACCCATTGAGCCACAGGAATACTCTCTACCAGGGACTCCACAGTCACCATACTTGGCTGAGATCCAGAGTGGGCAATGGTGACCAAAGAAAGGAACACCTACCCAACAACGAGAAGACCAGATATCTACATGGAGACACTTCAAGCATCTTAACCTTAGAGGTCTAGATCCCAGCACAAACTACAAATATGAAGAACCCAGATAATATTTATCCTCCAGAAGCCAACAACCTTACTGCAACAGGCCCTGAGAAAAGCAATTTAGCTGAAGCATAGTACAAGAGCTTCAAAACAGTCATTATGAATATGTTCAAGGCCTTAAAAAGGATACAAATAAATTCCTTACTGAAGACTGAAAATATAAAAAGCTGAATGAAATAATTAATATAATTCTAGACATGATAGAATTTAGCAAAGAAATAGAATCATTAATTTAAAAAAAAACACAAAAAAACTAAAAATTAAAAACTCAGGATGTCAAACAAAATACTTGGAGGTAGAGGGCTGGAGAGATGGCTCAGAGATTAAGAACACTGGCTGCTCTTCCAGAGGTCCTGAGTTAAGTTCCCAGCAACCACATGGTGGCTCATAACTGAGAGGTTCCTGGGACTGTGGCAAAATCATCAGCTCACAGTCCTTTCAGAGCAGAGGTCCAGCAGCAGTTCCCCACCCAGATAAACCTAAGAGTGTGACTGGGGTCACATAGCTCCTAAGAAAGCCCATGGAATGTGCTAACTCCCCCTTCCCCTTGCTACAGCCTAACCTGCATATAACAGGGCAGTATTGGGGGCCAGATGTCCCCCAGGTAGCCGGGCCTGACCATTTGCGCCTTGGTGCCTAAAAACAAACCAATCATTTTAAAGGTCAGCTCCCCTAGAGACCCTCTCACCCAATCCTGTAACGCCAAAACTTGCACTTCCCTGCTTGCATTTTGTCCCTTTAAAACCTTGTTCTCCCAGAGTTGGGGGTCGCTTGCCCCTTTGTCTCTGTAAAGGGCAGCCACCCAGCTCGAGTTTGTAATAAAAGACCCTTGTGTATTTTGCATTGGACTCAAAGCCTGTTGGTAGTTTGGGGACTTGTGATCTGGGTATTTCGATAACCATCTGTAATGAGATCTGGTGTCCTCTTCTGGCATGAAAGTGTACATACAGACAGAACATTGTATACATAATAAATAAATAAATCTTTAAAAAAAAAAGAAAAGAATTTGTTAAAAAAAAAACTTGGAGGTAAGTTTCACAAACAGGTTAAAAACATGGAAGTCAGAATTTCAGCTCTTGAAGAAAAGGTTGAAGAAATGGAAAGCTCAGTCAAAGAGAATGTTAAAATGTGAAATAAAAAATAAAGCCAGCACAAAAGTCCAGGAATCAGGCCTCTCTGAAATAACAAACCTATGAATCATATGTATAGAGGAAGAAGAAAAAACTCAGGTAAAAGGCACAGAAAATATTGCTGTCAAAATTACAGAGCAAAATTTGCCTATCAAGGTACAGGAAACATATAAAACACCAAGTGAAACCAGATAAGAAATGTTCATGACACAGCATAATCAAAACACTAAAATGTACAGAATTTTAAAAGCACATTAAAAGCTGCAGGGGGGGGGGGGAGATCAAATCTCATATTAAGGGGGAAAAATTAGAAAACCCCTGACTTTTCAATGAGGACTCTAAAGCCAGAAGATGTTCTACACATTTGATAGAGGGTTAGTAAGAACTAAAAGAACTGACCATCAAGAAAACAGCCCGATTTAAAAATTGGGTACAGACTATGCAGAGAGTCCTCAAAAGATGAAACACAAACGGCTAAGAAATGTTAAATGTTAAGTTAATGTTATGTTAAATGTTAAACATTTAATCAAAAAATGCAAATTAAACTACTGAGACTTCATCCTACCCCAATCAGAATGGCCAAGATAAATAAAACAAAGGAGACCAGACATGCTGGCAAGGATGTGAAGAAAGGCAAACACTTATTCATCATTGCTGGTGCGAGCATAAAGTGGTATGGTCACTACAGAGATCAATGTGGAGGTTCCTCAAGACGATGGGAACTATCTACCTCAATATCCAGCTGTAATACTTTTAGGTGTACACCCAAAGTCTCTATGCCTTACTGAAAAGGCACCTGCTTGTGTTCACTTCTGCTTTATTTGTAATAGTGAGAAATTTGAAATAGGCTAGGTGTATATCAACTGATGAATGAATAATGAAAATGTGGTACATTTTCACAATGAAATAGTACTCACTGAATAATTGAATGATATTATTCAACGAAATAATGAAATTTGCAAGATTTAAGCTAGAAATAATCATCCTGAGTAAAATAACCCAGACCCCAAAATGCTGCATGTTTTCTCTAATATGTGTGCGTTAGCTTTTAAACTTTCAGTAAATATTCTATAATCTGAATAACCACAGAGGTTAGATACCATCTAAGAGGCTAGGAGAGAGAATGTGATCTCCCAAGGAAAGGAAACTAGAATATAATGCTGTGGAGGGATAAACGGGGAATTACGTTAGAAGGATTAACTAAGGAGAGGGATGTGAGAGCAGAGATAACTAACACTAAAAGATTTATGAAAAAAACATGTGGGGGATAGAGAAATGGCTCAGAGGTTAGGAGCACTGTCAGTTCTTCCAAAGGTCTGAGTTCAATTCCCAGCAATCACATGGTGGTTCATAACCATCAATGCTGGGATTTGATGCCCTCTGGTGTACAGCTGTATGTACACGCATAAAATAAATATTTTTTAAAAGATGTGGAAACTCTAGAAGCTTCCTAAGATATATACATATATGAAAAATCTAAATGGAGTCACCAAATAATAGGAAAGACAATGCCCCAACTAGATATGCCACCAAGTAAAACGTTCAGTGCCTGGAATGAGTTACACCTTCAGGTCTTGGCTATAAAAGTCCCATGGAAACCCCCAAATATCACAGAATATTGCCAAGGTTGTTAGTTGTTCTCCACAACCTGATGGTAAGGCCCTATTACTAAGGACAACACTTAACTTACGTCATTGAACACAGCGAAGTTGAGCTGGCACCTAACTAGATACTTCACCCCTGCTGACTAGTTCATAGTACTGGAAGGTACTCTGTGAACTGCTAGAGGAGAGAGGTAAAACCACCAAGCCAGCTACAGACCCTGTGACCTACAACAATCACCTACTGCAAGATATATAGGTGTAATCGTGACACAAATGTTGTAGGAATAACCAGCCATATTTTTCTTTTTTGGATTTAAGGCCCACGCATGGGACTCATACCTGCCACTGCTAAGGTGGCCGAGAATCTGAAACTAGATAGATCTCAGGCCTCCTACTCTTACTCTGCTCAAGTAGCAATAAAATGACTCGTAATGACACACTGATATACCCAGAGAACAGTGTATGGCTCAAAACTCATCAGAAAAGCTTCTTCTTGCAGTGATTAACAGGGAGACCCAGTCTGGACAATGTACAGAAAGTGAATGACTTCGGAGCACTCAGTCCTAAGTGGAGTTCTTCATCAAACCCCTCACCTCAAAGCTTGGGGAACTATGCAAAAGAGGCGGAAAGATTGTAAGAGCCAAAGATGGTAGATGACTCCAAGGAAACAGTGTCATACAGACACAACAGACTGATGGAAATATGATCTCAAAACTACTATGATAGCACAACTACAGCCTGAACAGGTTCAGGCCAGATGAGGTCCCACAACTGAGAAGGAGTAGACACAGGGGTCCCATCCCTAACCAACAAGCTATTTGCAACTGCTGGCTGCTGGCAATGGGGAAAATCAATTTCCTCCAATGGCGTGTCCCGGGATATCAGCCACGCTCCAGGGCAGGCCTCATGTCCAGAAATAGTTGCCCAGCCAAAATGAACTTCATGGGTTTTTTTTTTCTCTTTTGTAGGCTTTTTGTTTCATTTTGCTTTGTTTAAGCATTATCTGTTTACTGGTTTAATTTTTTTGATTTTTGGTTTAGAGCGTTTTGTTTGTTTTTCATTTTGAAAGAAAGAACAGGAAGGTGGGTGAGTGGGGAGGTGGGGAGGCTCTGGGAAGAATTAGAAAGAAGGGCAAAATATACATCAAAACATATTCTATAAACATTTTAATAAAAATTAAAATAATAATTCATACATATATGTCAAGATGGTGTAATAAATATCTTACTTATCAGAACACAGTCTGTATTCTCCAAGTTTTGCACATAGAGAAAACAAACACGTAATTCCTAGACATCAGTCATTTGGTATACAGTAGTTCCACCTCCATCATCACTGGCAACATGCTCTATGTTCTACAGCAACTTACACAGAATAAAAACTACTTATAATTAACCATAAAGGTAAGGAAAACCCCCTTTAAAGGGTCCTGATGACAGCTGTTTTGTCACTTCAGTTTTCAAATAAGTACACATATTGGTACTATCAATGGGTCTTTTAAAAAGAAGAGAGGTGAAAAGAAAATGGCACACAAGAAAATGAACAAATTCACTTTACAATTTAAAGAGACAGAAAATATGTCTCAGCAAGTAAATAAGCATGGTTTTCGCTAGTTATTTTTAACTATCTTGAATAAGGTTAAAATTTTTTGAAATAGACTAGAACTGAGGCTTGCTTACTTCTCATGACAGGACTCGGTATTTATATCCATGAGAATGGTAAGAGCTTTGGAAGTCCTGCCCATTGAAGCAAATTCATTATTTACAGTGCGAAATGGACCCTAACCTGATGTTACTGGAAAAAAATTGAGAAATAAGAACTTAAAAACAAAACAAAAACCCTTGAGAGTGATAATCATTGCAAGATTATAAATTTTGGTTTTAATTTTCTTGAGCATTCTTGGTTGTTTTCAGCAGGAGAAGCAACTGGCAGGATGTTTACTCCACTGACTTGCTAGCAACAAAGCTCTCCATATAAAACTTCTTAACGCCAGCAGATGATTCTGAACTTCTACTTCAGAGATGGCCCCTGTAAACACTGCTTCCTCCAGGCTGTCTCTTGTTACATCACTTAATGTGCTTATCCAGCATGACCCTCAACCCACGTCACTTCACACCCACATCTGCCAGGATCAACTTCTCCCCAAATTTTAACCTTGTTGTCTGCCCCCAGCTGGTCCTCTGTCCAGAACACTGACTGTCTGGATTGGTAATGAATGGTCTTGACATCTTCCTCAGCTCACAAAGCCTAACACAGAGAAGGAATCACTGCCCAAATGAGGATTTGGCTTCAGTGGTCACTTACCAGGTGGGTTAAAAACAATGATGTCATCTAAGAGCTTAGATATTTCCTGTTCTAGGACTGGGAGGGTGATTTTTCCATTCTGTTCCAAGGTACTGAGAAACTGAACCACCTGATGTGTGAAAGCACGGCATTTTGGAACTATGTCCTGACAAGAGAGAGAAGGATCAGTCAAAGGAACCTGAGTGAAAAATGTCAGCTGAACATTCCTGGGGAGCACAGCACAGTACTGAACAGATCCAGAAGCCACAGAAGACTGCATCTGGATGGCTCAAAACATGTGCCTGTGGCTGTCAAAACAACAGCACTGAGACTAGAATGTAGACTCCACTGCATTAACAGTGACATTAACTAAACAGTGATTCACTTGTCAAACCTTACCCCAAAACTTTCACATCTACTCTAACTCAAACCTCCAGCTTACACTCCTCACCCTCCCTGCTAAGACTCTCTGATTTTAAAGTCGGCCCACCGCTGTCTTCAACCCCTCTGACCTCTGGTCCACCTGGGTCACTGCAATTAGATGAGAAAACTCAAACAAAGGACCCAGGAAGCCATGAGCACAGGTGGCACACACCCCAGCTTTCATGCTGAGGAAGTCATAAGAATCATGGTCTCTGGCCCTAAGGAACACCACGTTTAAATCAACTTACAAGATGCTTCTGGCCATCAGCAGGGACAGAAAGTCCTGCAGACACTTTTAACAGCTTCACTATCTGTTCTGCAGAGCAGTCCTTTGCAAGGATGATGGATGGTGGGTAGTGACTGCTGAAATAACCCAGCACACTCTGATATGACACATGATCCACAAGATGCCACGAGAGTGAGCTTGTCTGTCCAAGGAGACTCAGTAAAGGTGAATCCTATAAACAGAAGACAGGTTGTTCTAACTTCATTTCCCCAGAAATATATGGCTCTAGATAGTCTGGGGGGTGGTGAGACAGCTTATAGTAAGAAGAGAAAAGTTAAGGAAACAAGAAAGTACATACTCAAGTTAGCATCAAAGGAAAGCAATAGTCAAGGTCATGGCAAAAGTGCATTAAGATCTACAAGAATTAAGGGGAACTCAGGAATTCAGGTTCACAGCGACACTGACTTCAAGAAAAACACAGCAGACTGACCAGAAGTAAGTAAAATATATTATTTTAATTCAATGGAGATATCTTGGCTATTTAGACCTAGACTGTGGCTATCCCGGAAAGCAAGCATGTAGCTGGAGGTGCAGCTCGTATGTCTCGCGTCTACTCAGACTGACAAGATGCTAGGGAAACACCTGACCACATCATTAGGAGACAGTGGTGTGCTAAGATGCCAAAGCTCATCTGAGACCCCCAGACTTACTGTCTCGTCGACTAGCTGAGCTTCCTTTGCCAGTAAAATCATCATGAAAAGGAGGCAGACAACCATGCTCTGGGTTTCGGGAAGGGGAGTAGGATTCCAGGCATCAGACAGCACACTAACCCAGTTGACTCTGCAAAGGACAGACCCCAAAAACAAGAAGCAGCTCTTGGGGCTTCCACGCTCCACCTGAAGTGAAGAAAAACCAGTATCTTGCTTTAGTTGTTTGATATATCTTGAAAATGGAAATAAGTTAGCATTTCATATTTTATACTATTTTTAAAAGACCACTTTTTTCCCAGACTGTAAATAGTCACTGATAATCTCCCCTTACCTAAACTTAATTCCACAGTCATAACTTCCTTCCAGGTCCAGTATATGTATACTCTTGAGCTTGCCTATTTGCATGTCAATATCTACTCTTAATAATTCTGAACAGAAGCGTGACCTTCTCTGACCCCAACTGGACAGAAACTCCCGGTTACCAGAGCACTGGAGCTGCTGAAGTGTTGGGGCCTCAGGTGAGCTAGAACAGCAGAAAAGCTGAGCTCTACTAGCCAGTGGTTTTCAACCCTCAGGATGCATCAAAACCACTACTGTCACACTCAAGAGCTGATGACTTCCCAGGTATGTGCTGGGAGCAGGGGTATGCAAGCTCCCTTCAGATGTTCATAAAGATGTCCCTAAAATGACACTAAGGGAATGACCACACTGGGGTACATAATATTAATATGAACTTCCAACAAAATGCTGTTTATCAATGTCTCCATATGACTGGTCTTTAAAATCTAACATTTAAACTCCATCCTGATATTTTCTTGGGGTGTACTATAAAGTACATAATCTGAGAGTCTTATTTTATAGCCTATATTAATTCTAATTTGTTCATATTAATAAATACAGTGCTATAAACTCTTTTTAAAGATTAATATTAAAAGCTCTACCTTACTTATAAAATAACAACGAGACTAGATCTGGTGGCAACTTACATCTGCTCCCTCTTAGAAGACAATTCGCCCTTTATAATCTGTTCTCTAGTCTTGCCATTGGCCTTGCTACTTAAAACACTCTCAGCTTCTGGGCAGGTCAAGACTAATTGTTAGAGCAAAACTGCTAGAGACAAAACCTGCATCATTCCTGACAGACTATGCACAGTTTAAATGGTCTTCTAAGGCATCCCTCTCAGTTAAAACGCTGCCTTACAGGTCATGAAGCCCAGGTACTCTCATATGTTCATAATGTTGATTAAGTATCTACTCAGGACCTGTGCCTCAACTGCTGAAAACAATCAGCTTCCTTAGAGCGCAACTGCAGAAGAGCTTGGCAGTACTGTCAAGCGCAAGACTGGGTAGGGCTCACAAAAAATACCAGAAGGCTCCAGTACATTTTACAGTCATTGTAAATAAGAGTTGTGTCTTAGTAATCATCATAAATAACTATAGATCTGTATCAATTAAAGCACTGAAATGACTCAATAACAATAAATATGACATTAAGTTAGGAGAAAACACCAATGAACTGATGACTAATGAACAAATGGACTGAAACAGTCATAAAAAGCCAAGCCAAGATCAGCGAGGAGTACATCAACTCCTGGCTGCTGCCAAAGTCACCCTGAGGCTCCTGAAACTGTGGCTTTCTACTACAAAGGGTCACACGCACATTTCTTGGCCCCTCCTTCTTCATATTATTTTAGGTCCTTCCGGAATCATGATGTGTCACTGGTTGTGACATGATTTTATCTCTTACTATCTACCTATTCGGTTACGTAACCGCTGAAATCAAGTTAGAGTTTAATTACCAACTCATACTTTGCTTTCGTACAACATTCACAAGTATGGAGTTCTAACAATATTACCCTAGAAGAGTAAACACAAAGCAGGACTGAGCAAGACACAGTCAGTAAGCCAGACCTCACACAACTTCGTTTCTAAAATTAGCGGATAAACAACATATTAGAAGCAAAGTCTTTCTCTGGGTCTCAAAACTGGCTTAACAGATGTTTCCAAATCATCCATTAACACAGCTATATGACTCCCACAGGCTGCTGTTTTCCATAAGATGTCCCAGAAACTGACACACAACGTGCACACGCTGGAAAGCCTTGAAGGCCGAACCTTGAAGAAGGCCTCCATGAGCCTCTGGTCAGGGTGCAGGTCCTTCCACTGGAGCTTCTGGTACGCACTATGGAAAGCGTAGAGAATGAACTCGGGCATCTTGGGCGCTGTGCATGCTTCACAGTAATGCAGCAGGTGCAAACGCAAGGCTCCTTCATCACCTGGCAACAGCTTGTCTAAAATTTCAAAAGAAAACACAGCTCAAGGCATTTGGTTTCTTTAAAAAAAAAAGGGGGGGGAGAAATGCTAACATAAAACATTAACAAGAACTTAAAAGTCTAAGATTCTCAAACTGGTTAGCTTTTTTCTTCAAAGGTTCTAAATGGCCTTTTAACCCAAATGCATCTCTACAGCCTGCTGCCCTCTCGTGTACCCCAATCTCACTCCATTAGCACGTCTTTCTTCACTTAGTATTTTGAAAGAATCCCTCAAAAGAAATATTGCAAGGCTTCTCAAAAAAAATCATAAATGTGAAGAGGGACTGCCTCTGACATAATCTGATTGGCCTGCTCTTTGGTCACCTCCCTTTGGGGGGGAGCAGCCTTACCAGGCCATAGTAGAGGACAATGCAGCCACTTTTGATGTGAACTGACAGACTAAGATCAGAAAGGAGAGGAGAACCTCCCCTATTAGTGGACTTGGGGAGTGGCATGCAAGCAGAGGGAGGAGGGAGGGTGGGACTGGGAGGGGAGGAAGGAGGGGCTTATGGGGGGATGCAGAATGAATAAAGTGTAATTGATGAAAAATTTTAAAAAAAATGATCAACAAGTACATAAAAAGACATACTCAGCATCACTAAATATTACAAAAACACAAAGTAAACCAGGACGGGGCAGGCGAGATGGCTCACCAGCTGAGAGCACTCGCTGCCAAGCCTGCCAGCCAGAATTTGATTCCTGGAAGCCACAGGTAGAAGGAGAAAACCAAATTCCATAAGCTGTCCTTCAGCGTCCAAATAAATCACACACGCACATGCTCACACATTAAGTTATGATGAACTATCGCTTCACACTTGCTTTTCATTTATTTTTATTTGATGTGGAGGGAGGTGCTGCCAGCACATGTGTCTATGACCACAGAACACCTGTGTGCAGTGGCCACAGAGGTACGGAGGCGTTGGATCCCCTGGAACTGGACTCAACAGATGGTTGTGAGCCATCATGGGAGTGCTGGGTATTGAACCCAAGTCCTCTGGCATAATCACCAGTGTTTAAGCACTGAACAATCTCTCCAGCTGGTAGGATACCTCTTATTAGAAAGATGGGGGCGCTGAGAAGATGGCTCAGTGAATAAAGGGCCACTGTGCAAGCATGAGGACCAGAGCTGAGCTTCACAACACCCACATAAGAGATGTGTGTGAGCAGCGTATGCCTGTGACCCCAATGTGGGAGAGTCAGTCCAGGCAGCTCTGTAGAGCTTGCTAGCCAGCCGGGCTAACCAAAACGGAGAAGTCCAGTGAGAGACCCTATCTCACAAACAGAAAGTAAGGTAGAGAATGACAGGCAGGTGTTCAACATAGACCTCCACAGAGCGACAGGAAGGGGTAAGCATGTGGGCACACGGAGAAAAAAATGTATTGCCGAGTTAGGGTACAAATCAGTCCAGTCATTATGGAAACCAGCAAAGAAGTTCTAGAGTAGAACTAGTAGCTGGCAATATTAACCAGGCGTAACTCCGAGAACCTCACAAAGCTCGAGTCAGAGCCGGAGCAGAGGCCTGTCTCCTGCCAGCTTCTTTGTCTTCCAGTTAAAGAAAAGAGGAAGCACAAGGAAAGAGTGACTGCGAGGCTGAAGGAAAGGCACAAGCAGGTAGCCATGACACCTTCCTACCTTTAAAACTCCCATGCAGTGAGGCGACGCAGTCAGTGAAGAGCTGCACGATGCTGGAGGCCTCTGCAGTGTCACTCTCTAGCCAGGGGTAATGTCGCTGTTGGCTACTTCAGAGGAAAAGAAACACACACTCAGAGCGGAAGTGCACAGGCTCAGGTAAGTGTCTGCTGGCGAGTGGGAAGCCTCTGGCATCAGAGCCCAAAGCACACTCAAAGCTACAAGCTCCTGGAGGCAAACAGCAAGCGTAACACCAACTGACACTGACAACCCCACTAGCAAAAGGAAAGGTCCAGAGCCTTTCAAACTTTTTCTAACACACCCCTGGTTTAAAAGAACTTTGATACAAAGACGATGTGAGGTCTGGCCCAGCTTTAGCGCTAACGAACCAGCTGGAAGATTTGAGTAAGATATTGATGTTTCTAAGGACTCTTTATAAAACATGACATCTGTCCTATTGTAATTTCTACAAAACTAAGTTTATCTAATTTATTTGTATACTTTTACAGAAAATGCATCCATAGAACAATTGATAGCATTTGTATGACTCTATATCGCCACATATTCTAAACGCTCAGGATACAATGCTTTAATCTAACTGCAGAGTTACATGATTAAGAGGCTCATCCTCAACCCAATAACTTGATATACAACTTCATTCCCAAAAGAGCTGAGTTAGCAGAAAATGCTGAGGCCAATATTTTTAGAGCTACTTTATGAAAAAAAAAATTAGGCACAAAAACACATTCAACTTCCTTACTGTGGAAAATTGGAAATTAGTGGTTCAGTTTTATTAATATCAAGATAACATCACTGAACGCCCAGATGAATCATTACAGAAACAAAATGCCTTGACGTTTATATTTTATCAATTTAAATGTCACTGTTTAAAAATTAAAGCTGTGAAATCATGACCTGTACTATCAAACAGAACTTTAATTAAACAAATTCAAAAAAATGTCTGAATATATGAAAAACTATGTACCTTTTGGTGTCCTCTAAAACCAGGATCCAGGGCTTAAAAAGCTGGATGATCTGTGAGTGCAGGGATCGCAGCACTGAAAAAGCACAACTGTTAGAAACAAGGAGGGTTCTCATTCTGCCCGCTGATTGCATTTTATACGAAATGCATACAAAATCTGCTCCTCACTGCTGTACAAGCCTTTGCTGATACAGACGCAGTATGGTTAGCACAACTATGCATGCTTTATTTATATTTGCTATAATGAATTAGGTTGAATTTTTATTATAGCACAATGTCACAGATAATTTTACAATGTACATTTCTAAGACAAATGCTTCAGAGTCAGAACATTGCTGTAACCCAGGTAAGTGACAGGAAGGAGTTGGAGACAGAAATACACCTCTTTGTACCACAGCTCCACCAAAGAAAGGCATAGACAAGCTACAGCAAACATCCAATACTCGCTGTGAAATAATACAGTTGTGATGAGTATATGGACTCACACCAGTACTACATTTTTCTATTTGTCCCTTTGACATTTGAGAAGACTCTCTTAATATGTCTACTTCAAAGCTGCTCTAACAGAAGGGCACAGCCCTCTACTCCCATCACACTGGAGGCATACTACCTTTTTTGCTGCTGGCACTTGGGTCCTGGGCCAAGGAGGCTATTTCTAAATCAATCAGCCTTTTCACAAGATATTCCAAGAATGTCTTTACATCAGCCATGTAAGGGCTCCATTTTGAGAATAATCCAAAGCTTTTAAAGTCCAACTTGGATAACCGAAGCTTATAAAAGAAGTCAGAAAGCCACTGTATCGTCTCCATTACCTGCAAGAGACAACCAAGTAAAAACCACTCACTAAAGTCTACGTTGGTGTCGTATTTTCCCCCACTCCCTTTTCTTCTTTTCTGTTGCTGGAGATGAAACTGAGGACCTCAGGAGTAACTAAGGAAAGCACTCCTCCCCTGAGGCAGGCCTTCAAGCCTTTCAGAGCACAGTGCTATGATAGACTGGGATGGGAATACAGACTTTGACAGAATTACAAAGAGACAGAAAAATTAGTAGGTTTAAAACTAAAGCAGTGGAACCCTTATTTCAAACAAATTCTCCTTTTTTCCTTATTTTTGAGGTTGTTTTTGTCTGTTTTTAGTGATAAGGTCTCATATACAGGCCAAGCTGGTCTCAAACTCAAAGGGCCTAAGCTTAAGCTTCCTGACTTACAACTGCAGGTGTGTGTTACCACACCTGACTTCCCTTATGTGATGCCACCACAAGTAAAATTGATTAAAATGGAGGGCTCTGCTGGACCTACCATGGAGACCCACTGAGTGATCTCAGAGATGAATGAGATGAGCTTAGGGAGGGAATGAGATTCCGCTTAGGAAGCAGAATGCTGGCTTCATTCTGTTCAGACGGGGAGGAAACTACATGTAGGAGCATAAGAGAAAAGCAGTCCAGACAAAGGGGACAGAGGAAGCAGGAGTCAAAGAAAACCATGCAGCTCTTATGTAATACACACATACACACACATATACACATACACACCCAGAAAAAAAAAAAAAAAAAAAAAAAAAAAAAAAAAAAAAACACCAGCTTTTAAATGTGTTACAATTGTTTAGAAATTCACAGCACAGGAAATGGAAGAGAATGCACAAGCTGTCAGAGATCAAAAGCTACACACCTGCTTGTCAGACAGGAGAACATCTGAGGCAGTGTGAAGCACAGAGCTCTCCACAGAGGCTGCCCCCTCCTGGCTGCTCCGGGAATAACAACCCAGGGCTCTCAAAGTGGCTTTCCAGCATTCAGGACTCAGCAGCTGTTCGGCAGAGCCTAGAGAAAGGGAGACAGCAGGTCTATGTTTTCCCCAAACCACTTTTCAACCTGAATCAAAAAACATGTGTATTTTACAAAGTGATGATGATGATGATCCAAACCAAATTTGTAGAGATACGTGGTATAAGGAGACCAAAGTAAAGTGACTTCAAACAAAAGTGACTTCATTGGGCGTGAGCTCCACTGAAGCCATTGGAGCTGGAAGGTGGGGGTAGGAGTGACCCCACCCTCCTATCGGATTGATAAATTGTATTAGTGTGAGTGCATGTGTGCATGAGAGAGAGATAAGTGTGAGTGCAGGTACACACACATAACACAGCACTCAATACAGAGATTACAGGACAATTTTGGGGAGTTGATTTCCTCCTTCCATCATGGTTTCTAGGAACTGAACCCTGGTTCATCAGGTTTGGGTGGCCTGCACTTTACCTGCTCAGCCATTTCTCTGGCCTCATTTTAACATTTTTCAGTGGCATCTACGGAGTGGTAAATGTGCTGTCTAATACTCACTGAGATCTTACCAATCATGACAAATGAAGACACTCACTTTGCACCAGCAGCCGGAGGACATCACTGTACTGGTCAGGAAACTGATAAAGTAGGAGGTATGTCCAGTGTTTACAGAAAAGGTTAAAGGGCATCAGAATGTCCTCATCTGGCTCAAGGCCCCAGGCGGTAAGTGCCAGGTGAATGGACTCCAGAAGCCTGGTGCGATCAGACAGAGGGGGTTTAGTGGCAGCTAACCATTGCTTAACATCGAACTAAAAAAGAAACAGAAACAAGAGGCCATTTTGTTTACATTAGAAAATTAGATGAAGCTGAGAGCTCTGTGCAAACTTAAAAACCAAAGAAATCTTTCAATTACTTGTTTACAAACACAGAAACTCAAATGTACATGAATATAAGCAATGGGCATGGTGACAGCAGCATGCCTCTACTCATTCTCTGAGCTCGCTCGGAGGTAATGTCATTAGCTCCACAACCTTCTCTTGAAACATAACCTTACTCAGGATTGGGTAAGGACATGCTCAGAAGTGGAGCATTCACTGTGCATGTTCACAGCCCTAGGTTTGACACCTAGCACCGCAAAAAAAAAAAAAAAAAAGAAAAGAAAACACAATTGACTAAACATTCACTATTGATTTACAACTCCATTCTACTTCTGAAAAACCCGTACATTTCTGTCTTTTTATAGTAAGTTTCCTTCCTGAGACGTGACCAGAGTTTCCAAGTTTCACCTCATTTGTTAGTGTGAGAAGCAAGCAGCCCTGCTATGAACTTATTTAGCATCCACGTTTTAGTGGTATTACATACCTACCTATGTTTATAAAAATTCAGACTGCTGGAATCTTCCAACGTTCCATACTATAAAATATATTCATTCGTGTATGTTACAGACTGTGGTCAGTCACTTAGCCCTAAAGAATGCCAGGGTTCCACTGCTTCATAAATATCACAGAAGCATAACTAAAGGTGCTGACATTCTTGACTATTTAAGTCATTGCCTTGCTCTATTCAAAACGAGCACAAGGGAAGCTTACTTAGACTGGTTTTATTCAAAATATGAGCGAGCTGGGCATATAACTCACAGATCAAACAACGTAGGCACAAATTCAAGATAAACTTAAAAGTATTATTAAATTCCTCTTTAGGAGTGTATCAGGACTATGCTAAGCTTTTAAGAAAGCTTGGAATCGATCCTTTGGAGATTTTACCTATATACTGTCCATACAGTACAGTCAATGCCCTGCCACAAAGGGGAGTCTATAAGACTATTCAAGGTAAGACTATTCAAAGATCATGCAATCTGTAAAGGGCAGACAGGACTAGAAGCAAGTCTCTATGGTTCTGTGGCATGGGAGGCAGCAGCCATTTCTGAGTTTTCACGGGCAGAGTCATTGGTACCTTGGTAAGCAGCATGAAAATCATATCGCTGTTGTCCTCACTCAGAAACTTCACCACTTTCTCATATAGCAGGATGAACTCGGCTGGCGCAGCATTGGGTGTGAAGAAAGGCGAAAGTAGAGAGCAGAGCCGCCTGTTCTTCAGGATGGTCTGTAGCACCTTTCTGCACTCTGATTTAGTGTCACTGATGAACACCTGGGCAGGACAGACAGCTGGCACTCAGTTATCCCTTCCCTCTTTTTATAGGCAGACAGTCTTCAAGGGTACTTAATAAGGTAAAATGTTTTTTTTGTAAATGAAAATATAAAATAAAAAGATATCTAAAACCATGCTCCTTTAATCCTAGCACAAGGGAGGCAGAGGCAAGGGGATCTCTGTAAATTTGAGACCAGCCTGGTCTACATAGTGAGTTCCCGGCCAACCAGCGCTACAAAGTAAGACCTTGTCAATAATAATAATAATAATAATAGTAATAATAAATGTGGCTTAAAGGCTAAAATGCACTAGAAGAACTTAAGTGGCTCTCTAAGCAGTCTCAGGGTCAGGAAAGCTTTGCTAAGGCTGATCACAAATAATAATAATAACAATAATAATAATAAGCAGAGCTCATGGGTGTGGCTATATTAAAATTTTAACTTCAGTGAGATAAAGAGTCATAAAATGAAATAGAAAAACATCCTTATATTGCTTTCCAAAAACTAGAATAACTCTCCAAAGAACTCTTTCAATCAAATCAAAACCCAAAAAAGTACAAAGAAAAATAAGCAGCAACACACACACACACACACACACACACACTGCCCATAAACATATCAAAATACACATAATTTGAAAAGACTTGAAATACAGAGAACGGGGAACCAGCTCAGGAGACGAATGTGTGCTGCAGCAGCCTGAAGACCTGAGTTTAATCTCAAGCACTCACATGGAAAGCAGCTGCGGTGGCTGTGCGTCGTGAGCCTGGACCTGACAGAGGTCTAGGGTGGAGACATGAAGATCCCAAGCCAGCTCAAGATTCAGTGACACAACTTGTCTCAAGTCAAAATGTGATAAAGCTCTGGCCTCCATCCGTGCATACACACACAGGCATGCACACAAGCACGCACATGAGCAATACAAATTTTGAAAGGAGCAGCATTCTGCTTCCTTCTCAGATTAGCTAAAATTTAAGGATCAATCCTCAGCCCCATAAAAAAGGACAAAATTTTAAAAAGAACAATTCCTAGTATTAGTTATGATAGTATAACTATTTGCAAACCTTCCAGCAGAACAGTGAGCAAATACATTTAGTGCTACAAAATATAAATACAATTACATCAAATCCCTTTGATATAGGAAACACACTTTCAGAAAATAGCAAAGAAATGTTGTAAGAATAATTATCTCAGCCTTATTGTATGAAAAAAGAGACACCTAGAAAAATAACCATCCAAAATATGTGAGCACAGTATGTTACAGTATGTCTTTATCATGGAACAGACATTTGATGTGAACCCACTGGCCTGTACTTTATTTGCAAGGGAAAATAAAAAGATACACTTAAGTATACACAAGTTAGCACACACCTGTCTAAAATGCATATGTAAACACCCATCTAGAGGTAAGAATGACAGAGCATGTTTATAATTCAAATTATAACCATATTACTAGTATTCCCAGGTGTTTAGAATGAGAACTTTTTTGTTTTTTGTTTTCTATACTTTATGGCCCATAATAAGCGCATATTAACTTTATGATTATCAGCTGGTGACACAGATCAGTGGTGGAGCACCTGCCCGAGAAAAACAAACTAACAAAAAGTGGTTATAGAGCTGGAGATATGGCTCAGAGGTTAAGAGCACTGACTGTTCTTCCAAAGGTTCTGTGTTCAATTTCCAGCAACCACATAGTGGCTCACAACCATCTATAATAAGAGCTGGTGCTCTCTTCCTGGTGTGCAGGCAGACATGCAGACAGAATAATGTATACATAATGAATAAATAAATCTTTAAAAAAAAAGGGGGGGTTGTATCTGCTCAGTATCCCTTTTGTAGGTGACCTACTGCTGGATTACACTTGGATGCAATATGTAGCAAGGGTCGATTTTTTTCACACATGGGCTTCCTTTATGATGCACACATAAATCTGGATGGATATTTTGCCTTTGCTCTGTTTACACAAAACAGAGAAATGGTGGCAGGAACAGCAACTGGGAGGCAGCGGCAGGGGAAAGCATCACTGGACGCTGTCAGAAGCCCTAGGTTCATATCTTAGCCCCAACATGCACAGCTGCTGCATTCTTTAGGGAAGTTGCTTCATCTTTCAAGGTCAGTTAGAACTTTTTTTTTTTTTTTAAAATAAATAGCAATACCGGGGATCATGCCTGCTGGGCAAGTACTTTACCATGGAGTTACGATTCCTACCTTCTTTGTTTTTTGTTTGTTTTTTAACTTTTTGAGACAAGGTTGCCCAGAACTCATTCAGGTTGCACTAGAACTTATTCTGTGGCCTTAGGCAGGCCTTGAACTTGGGATCCTAAGTAGCTGGATTACAGGCTATGCAATAGGAGTCACTCATTGTGATCATTTTCAGATAGGAATGGTATCAATTATATAGAGTCAGTGTGAAGACAAACTTTAAAAATTAATTAGAAACTATTTTTCAGATAGTAAAAGAACTTTAGCAATGTTATTATTAATATCAACAACCTATGCCAAAATCTGATGTCTCTCTAGCCTTTCAAACACAAATAATTTAATCTCTCTTGTAGAAGAAGCAACATTCTATACCAAAATTCTACCAACACCATAGGAAGCCGACAGTTCTCAAGAGGCTTCTGGTTGTATGTAGACAGATGCACTGATACAAATAAGCCAGGGAACTCACTGTCTGCATGCATAGTCTTACCTGTCCCAAGATCTCGACGCATGAAGTGAAGAATTGCCTTGTGGGAGGATGGCGCTGGGTCTCATCACTCACATAGTCCACAACAGTAAAGAAAAGGCTAATGCCAATCTTCTGAACACCAGGTGTGGGTTGCAACTTATAGGCATTCACTAAGGCCCTGTGGGAAATTGTGAACACAATACTTGTCCACACAAAGAATCCATATTCTCAAATGTCTCTGATTTCCTACACTCCTCAGGCAATAGCTGTAAGTCTTCAGAGCTTTGTGCAAATAACACTTCAAAACAGTACATGTGGTAAATGTTTATCAACTACTCAACAATTCATATTTGATTCTATACTTCCCCAGGAGAAATAAAAGTCAGCTGCCATTATAAGGACCAATTAAAATTCTGACACATATTAAGGTTTTTCATGTAGTGTATGTAATTCAGTTACTTGACTTTTGTATTCCTTCCATTTTTAAACATAAGAATGTTGATTTCTCTACATTTTAAAATGCAAAAAAAGGGTGAGATGAGCACCAGATACACAAGTGGTACAAGTACATTGTTGGTATAATGTTCTTTTGAAATGTATACACCTTACTCCTGTTCATTCAAATGCTGATTTCTCTCCCCCACTCTCCGGTTTCAATCCGGACGTTGCATTGTGATACTTATTCTAAGCATCACCAGTCTCAACTTTGTGTAAACATGCCAAAATAAAGCAACTAGCCACAACGTTGAACAAGGAAAGGAAGCAGGAAGAGAGGGAGGAGCCAGGGACAGAAGATGGGAGGCAGTGGAGGGAGGAGGGCAGCTGAGGCTGGGAGAGCAGAATGCTGGAACATGCGAGGACAGGACAAATAGCTACAACATATATAAAAATGTAGGGCTAAACCCCAAAACAGGTACAAGATACCTACGGTATGCTTGTATTCTAAATTAAAAAGGAGTTTATATAAAGTTTACTTAAAACATGTGTTTTCTATTGCTCAAGGCAACCAGCTTGTCTCTCTAATGGGAAATAGGTAGCAGCTTGGCCTAATACAACAGGCACGCAAGAGACCAAAAAGATATTTTGATCTATCCAACCTTGTTTTGATTTCAACATAATGATTGTATGTTCAAAAATAATGGTAACTTATATTGCTAATCCCTTTACATGGGAACAATTCTAAAACTGACTGAGACATAAAATATGTCTCCAGACCTCCAACAATACTTGGCCAATAAATCCTTGGTTATAATATCCTCAAAATGTATTGTGCTAATCTTTTAATTGCATAGATAAAATTGGCTTACAGTTTAGTTTCGTCTTGCACATCTCATACATTTATAATTTTAGAACTCTATAATGCTTGTGAGAAATTATATGTTTGCAGAACAAAAGAACTGGACACCAGAGATGCTGGATCAAACCTGACAGAATTCATTCTTCAGCATGCTAAGACATTGACACATCTGTTCCAGCATCTTGCATGTTTATGTTTACACAAAGTTGAGGCAGTTGATGCTTAGAATAAGTATCACAATGCAATATCCAGATTGAAACCAGAGAGCAGGGGAGAAAAGTCAGCATTTGAATGAACAAGGATAAGGTGTATACATTTCAAAAGAACATTATACCAACAGTACATATATGTAGGAAAAACACTAATAGACATAAAACAAATAAATCTAAATGTTTTTCCTAAGATTTCCTTCTATTGCTCATGTTTTTGTACTATCCCAGTGGTAAAAGTACCAACCTGAGGTTAATGTGATATAATCCTTCCCAGGCCCCACGCACATCACCCCAATTTGCTAAAGGGATCAACGGCCTGCTACAAGGTAAAATAATCTTAATTAAGGTAACATTCATTCTTCTGAGCTTTGTCCCACTGGCTTTAGGGAAGACAAATATGTCAGGAGCTCTCTGAGAAAACCACAATGGCCATGTGCAAGTTTTAAAAAGCCCTCATCCCTGTGAGTAACTGTGGTGAACTTCACTTTATAATTTGAGTTGACAATGTTAACTTCCCAGATGAGGATGACTCCAGTGTTAACTGGAGAAGTAAACCCCTATCACTGAGTTCCAGTGCACAGTGTCATCCTACAGGTCAAGCATCTGCAAACTTTTTCTGGAAAGAACCAGATAGGAACTATTTAATGTTTGAGGGCCATAAAGCAAGCATCACAAATAGCCAATTCTGTTGTTGAGGCTTGTAAGTCACAGCCATCACGAAGAACAGAGATGGCTATGTTCCAATAAAACTATTCAGAAAAACAGCTAGTCAGATTGGACCCAAAGGCCCTACTTTGCTGATTTCCATACTAAACGACACGGTGTTTGAGGCAGGGAAGAGGTAAGGTGACATGCATGATTACTAGCAGCAGCAAAGCCAACTTTGAAATGACAGGCCTTCAGGACTCACGTGATCAGGTTTTCTGCATGCACCGCAGCCTCCACAACGTTTAGTGCCGGGGGCTGAGCAGCTTCGGCTTGGAACTGCTTCACTTCTTTTTGCAGAACATGGACCTGCTGGCTTACCGCTTCATTCTTGTACATGCCTTCAAACTAGTAACAATTCAAGGAGTCAGTTTTTGTTTTTGTTTTTGTTTTTGTTTTGAAATTGTCTTACTCTGTAGCCCAGGCTTGCCTCAAATACATGGCAATACTTCTGCCTTAACCTCCAAGTGCTAGGATTAGAAATATGATCTACCACACCCAGGCCTCAACAGTCTTGTTTTCCCCTAACAGCTTATCAAGTTATCTAGAACAGGTGTTTTATTGTAAGTACAGTAGCATATAATGAAAAGAATATTATTATAGTCAATAAAACAATCTCACTCAAAGTGTGATTGAATGTTAAGTGAATGGAGAAAATATGTCAGAAACTATTCAAAGATTATTCTAGCACACAAAGATAGAAGCAGAAGGATCATGAGTCCAAGGTTACCCTGTGCTACACATTGAAACCCTGACTCTTAAAAAAAAAAAAGTCAAAATGAGGGGTGAAAGTGCAGCTCACAGTGTGAAGAGTTCCTGCCTACCAAACACAGGCTCTACATTCACCTGTCACTTGGAGTAGGGCAACTACTACAGAGCTCAGGTTTGGTTTGGTTTTATATAGAATAAAATTTAAACTAAAAATAATTTTCTTTTTACATTTGTGCATGTGTATACGCGTGTGTGCATGTGTGTGTGTGTTAGAAATAAGTCACATATAACACCAGCTGGCCTAAAACTCACTATTTAGCCAAGAAGGACATTCAATTTCTGATTCTCTTATCTCCACCTCCCCAGTGCTTGGACTTCAAATATGTGCCACCACATCTCGCTTAAATGCATTTTCTTACAAAAACACCAAAATTTGTGTCTAACTTATAAACTGATATTATGAACTAACTCATCAACGTTAAGAATATCTGACAAAACATGTTCTAGTTCTCTTACATTCGCCTATTCAAATTCCCATCAAAAACTTGTAGGAAGGGTAAATTTTGGTCAAAGTTTTTGTGGGTAGATTGGGGATAAAGATAGAGCAGAGACTGAAAGAATGTCCAACCAATGCCTAGCCCAACCTGAGGCCCACCCCATGGGAGAAAGCCAACCCCTGACACTATGAACAGAAGCATAGCATAGCTGTCCTCAGAGAGGCTCTACCCAGCAGCGGATCCAAACAGATGAAGAGGCTCACAGCCAAACATTAGGCAAAGCATAGGGAGTCTTGTGGAAAAGCAGGGGGTGAATAGAAGGACCTGGAGGTGACAAGAGCTCCTCAATAAAACCAACAGAGCCAACTAACCAGGGCCCAGAGGGGCCTGTGGAGACTGACACACCAGCCAAGGACCATATATGGACTAGACCTAGGCGCCCTGCACAGATGTAGCAGATGGGCAGCTCAGGCTTGATGTGAGTTCCCTGGTAAGGGAGTGGGGGCTGTCTCTGACATTGACTTGGTTGCCTGGGTTTTGATCACTTTCCCTTGGTGAGGCTGTTCCGCCAGGCCACAGGGGAAGAGGATGTGTTCAGTCCTGATGCAACTTGATAAGCTGAGGTGGATGGGGAGGGGAGGCTCCCCTTTTCTGAGGAACAGGAGGGGCAAGAGGGGTCAAAAGGACAAGAGGGAGGGAGGGTAAGACCAGTAAGAGAGGAGGGAGGGTGCTACGATCAGGGTGTAAAGTGAATAAATAACTTCATTTTAAAATTAAAAGAAGAACCAACACCTCTCCTGCTGAGGTGTCCCTCCTCCTCTCTCTCTTGAAGGGAATTGGGACAGAGGGCTAAGGCAGAGGCAGAGGCTGACACAAGTCAGGATCAACATGCTCTCCTGGATCCAACTAAGCACAAGCATCATGTTGCATTAGTTAACAGCATGCTCCAGAGGCATGCTGCCTCTATACAGGATTCCATCCATTGCAGGTGTGGGGATGAGCCTTAGTTGGTAAAACGTGTCATGCAGCCTGAGGACCTGAGTGCAAACTCTAGTACCCAAGTGCAGCATGAGGCTATGCTCAAACAGATCCTGAACCCCTCGCAGTCTTGCCTACTTGGTGAGCATCAGCCAGTGAGACATTGTGTCTCAAAAGAGCAAGGTGGATGGCCCTTGAGGCTGTCCTCATATCGTGCACACACAGAAGAACTAGGTCCACTTAGAAGTGACCAGTTTCTGATGCCGTCATCTCCCAACATGACTCTTCTCCCTGCACTTCTGACTGTTCTGACAAGTTCTGACTGACTCGTACGTCCATGAGCAGGCCCTCTAAGTGTCTCACTTTGTGTCAGAAACTGAGAATTACACACAGTTCCTCACAGGCTGGCCCATGCTTGTACTCCCTCATAGCAGTTCCCACTGTCCCACTCACTACTCCACTCTTCTGTATTTTATTATATTGTTTTAAAATTGTGTATATTTTGTTTAAAATGACAAATGTTTTTGCTAATAGCATCTGTATCTTCCTCTTTATGCACACATGTAGCCTGAATATTTGCTTTTCCTGTATGTTAGATGGGGAGAACACAGAAGGTTAAGGTTGGGGAGTGTGTGGAGTCAGTGTGTGAGTGTGTGTGTGTGAGTGTGTGTGTGTGAGTGTGTGTGTGTGTGTGTGAGTGTGTGTGTGTGTGAGTGTGTGTGAGTATGTGTGTGTGTGTGTGTGTGTGTGTGTGTGTGTGTGTGTGTGATCAAAACATGAGGGGTTGGTGTTCTTTAAGAGATGCTTCAGAAGGGCTAGGGATGTAATAGCAATGTATACCTAGGATAGAGAAAACCTTTGGTGCTGTATAAACTGGGCACAGTGGCACACACCTGCAATCCCAGGATAAGCTCAAGGTCATCCCTGACCAGATAGCAAGTTTACCATCAAGCATACCACCATGCTGGGCTTGGGTTCAGGTCCTCATGAGCAAGACAAGCATTATAGATCTCAACAAGGATACCATAGTGAGCTGAGAGGAGCTGTGGAAGGCAACATCACCATCGTCCGGTACACCAAGGTGGTGCCCTGCCAGGACCTGTAAACATGGCTCCCTCCTAGGAAACCTTGCCTCTTCCAAAGTGATCAGCAACAACCTGAACCATGACTTCCAACCACCTACTCTTCATAGGCAACCGGATATCATCAGCATCTACAAGGCCTCTACCGCTGTGTCAAATAAGATGGTAGCAAAGAAGGCCAAGAATGCCACTCCTTCGTGCAGAAAGCAGAAGAGTTGGGCTGTATACACCAAGCAAAGCAAGGTCACTGCGCAGATAAAGTTCATCATCCATATGCCCAAGAATATCACATCTGCATTCCCAAGACCTAAGAGCAACAGCAGCAAGTAAAAATGCCCCCCAAGACAACCATGTTTGATGGTCTCTGAGACTAAGGTGGACACAACAACAAGAAGTAAGCCCACAAGAGTTCTCAAACATGGGCCATCCCCATGATAATAAATAAGGATCTGACTTGAGACAATAACAATGACAGCTGCAGCTTTGTCTTCCAGCTGAGGTCCTAAAGAAGCAAGGACAGGGACCAGACAAGGCCAGTCACAGCCAGCAGGTTGTCAAAGCAAGATCAGGAACTTAGTACCTAGTACCAGAGCTCTCCCCAAATGCTTTCTCTCACATTGGGCTAGACAAGCAGCCAGAGACCCTGGACAGAGAAGGCAAGAACACCAAAGAACCTCAACTCACTCTGGTGGGGCTGAGGGACCAAGTCCAGCAAGGGCCTCGGAGGCAGAGACACCTGAGCTGTTGAGCTGACTGGCCACAAAACCTTCTAGCTCCCATGCAGAGTGGGGAGAAGCACAACATAGCAGGTCAATCAGGCCCCTCCAGCCTTCTTCAAGAATACACCAGCTCCAAGTGACACTCTTCTTATTGCCCTCAAGTGTTCCAAAGCTTCGAGAACTTGGGACATTGTCTGAGATATTCCTTGAGACTGGCCTTCCTGACTCAGAGCCTCTCTCCCCTCCTGCCCTTCTGTTCTCTGCTTTCCCTCATCTACCCCTCCCTAGTCCCAGGTGCCCTTCTCCATGCAGCAGCCTGTTGCCTTATATCCTGTGATGGACCCTACACTCACTCAGAGAGGTACCACTGGAGGGACTCTATTCTCCCCACTCTCAGACTGTCCTCACTCCTCTGCCCCTCATTTGAGAACATCTTGCCTCTCTTCACTGTTCATTTCTTTTGTATTTTTGGTCCCTGTGACAAGATCTGCCCAAGCCCACTGCACCTCCGACTTCCCAGGAGTCCACACACAGATGATGGCACTGAGCCTGCAGACTGCTAGCTGCCCTCCACTCCCAGGCTGAAGAACCCTGGAACCCTGAGCTATGGTCAGGATGTTTCCATCTCTCTGTCCTCAGCATCTTTTAAAAGAAACCTCTTGGTGGGTAGTGGGTAAGGAGCACTGGGAAAGGAAGCTAGTTTGCCAAGATGATATCCATTTAATGTATACTTGCAATTTCCCTAAATCAATATGGTATGGGAGGGGGATGAACCCAATCAAGAACACATCAAAGAAAGATCAACTGGCCAACAGATTAGTCTCTGCTAAGTTAGTCTGACTCTTAGTAAAGATATGAGAAATAAGGATAGAGCTTTTAAAAATCTATCCTTTAAAAAATTATGTCTTCCCTACCTGAGGTACTTGCTAACACAGCCTTTCTCTAACTGACTGTGGTTTTATCTCCGCATTTTTGGTATTCTTTTTCGGCTGTGAATACATGCACAGGATATCCTAGGCTCAGGGTGCACCACAAAGATAGATGGAAGGTCGCTTCCTGGTTGGTGTCAGTGGCTTCTAACTAGAAGAACTCTGTGTCACAACTGCTGATAGCAAAACGCCTTCAGGAAATGCTCTAAATTGGGCACCATGGGTCCAACTTCAAGGCCACAGTCATTTGACCAGAAGGTCATCACAGAGGCATAGCCTACCTAACCACAAACAAGAATGCGCTGTGCTCTTTTTTTTTAATGATTATTACTTTGTCTGGCACGTGTGTATGTATACAGTACACACATATGTATGTTCACAGGGTACATGAGTCATTTGTGCACAAGCATGCACAGATGCAAGGGCACATGCATATGGAGACCAGAGTTTGATATCAGGTGTCTTCCCAGTAACTCTCCACTTCATATTGCGAAAAGGTCTCTCAGCTGAACCCAAAATTTGACCACTTGGCTAATCTTGCTATCCAGCTTGCTCCACGGAGTTCCCTGTGGCTACCTCCCAAACACTGAGAACCGGGGCAGGCTTACACATCTGCCTTGCATTTACATGGGTGTTGGGGGATGCGAACTGCCCATGCTGTATTCTTTTATTCTAGAGTTCACATTTATGTGCCCTTCAGGGATCGTTACTTCTGTGGTGAGGAAGAAAATGTTAGCACGCCAACTGTGAAGTGAGTAGTGCCTCTGTAGATTTTCATATCTGCACGACTGCAAAGACCCAAGAAACAAGGAAAGACTGAGACCTGCAAATACCCCCTTGTATCAGCCCTTAAGCACAGCAGTCCTCAAGATTACAAAGTTTTAAAGGCTCATCTCCTTCAAAGCCTCTTTATCACACATGAGAAAGATCATAGTGAATGGAATTTCTGCTGGAGACTTTGTGTAAGAGAATCTGACACTGATTTAGCCCTTGTAGTTCACTGACAAATAAGTGACAAACGCACTCGGCTGGCTGAAAGCTGCACATGCTTCCATCCAGTCTGATGTCCAAAACAGGGACACTTGGCCACTGAGTGCCATGCAAAACCTCTTCTGCACTTTTTTCTATTAAATTTGAACTAAATAAGATAAAAAGGTGTAATGGAAGATTTGGTTGTTAAAAAAAAAAAAACGGTTATGTTATGTAAATATGTTTTTCTTTTAATCCCAAGTGTGGGATTTTAGTTTGGGCTTTAATCTGTCCACAGCTGATAACTGCCTCCTGCAGGGTATAGTCTATTAATGGCCTGCCTCATGCAGCACAGAGAGGGGCATGGTCTAGGACTCTGAGGGATATAAACTCTCAGAGACCAGAAAGAGAGGGTGTGGTGGTAATTTGGAGAGACCAAAGATTCTTCGTGGTGCAGCAGCTTGGAGGAAAGAGATGGAGAAGACTGCTGTCTGCGTTTGTTGTTAGCAGAGACTTGGTATAGCCCCTGAAGAACCCATCAACCCTAAACAGCAGGGAAAAGAAAAAGGGTCTGCGGCCCCTGTCCCCACTAACCTTCTTTCTCTTATGTAGGGCTAAAGGACTGGTAAAAGGGTGGTAGAGGCCTGAACTCCTCAAATAAAATAAAGTTTAAAAAGCTAAAAAACAAAGCAAGGCATGCACATACACACATGCATACACACACAAACACACACACACACAGAGTTATAATGTCTGTTAGAGTTGAAGAGGGACAGGTGACCAGAAAGGAAAAGTTTAAAGACAAATTTTAGAGGAACTGAGAGAGAAGAGTGAGAATACAGAGCAAGGGGCAATGAACTGGAGGGACCCCAATAAACAGGCTAATATTAAGGTTGAAGCACAGCTGAGAGTGCTGAAAAGAGCAAAATAACCTGAAAGGTAGAATTCTGCATCCCTCATTCTCTCATGGTTTTCTCACTCACATGGGTGAACAGTAGCATTTAAACCTTCTCTTTATATCTACCTGCCCAGAAATGGTCTTCAACTACCACTGCAAAAATTATACATTCTTTGTAGATGCTACAAACATAATTTCTCAACTTAATTAAATGAGATCCTACATTAATACTATATTTAAAGTCTTGAAGGGCAATGGCCCTGTGTGTTTCACAGAGCACAGCTTTGGGCATACCTATTTTTTCCCTTTCACAATAACTTATATAAGACTCACCAATGTTGCACAAAAGTCTTCATACTTGCCCACCACTGTGGAAAGATTCCTTTTCTTACTAAGAACAGATATGAGAAGTGAATGACTCCATCTCACAATACCAAGAAACTGGAGAAAATAGATCAAAGCTGCATGGTGGAAACCCCTCCATTTTAGTAATTTTAATGAGACAAAAAAGTTGGACAAAGCATGTCCTTTCACAAGGTTTTACAAAAATGGGAGGCCCTCAGTGGGTCTTTTCCACCTTTTATTTCTAGGGATGGAAAAATTGTTCACTTGAGAATAAATCAATCCTGGGTCTAGCAAATATGCCCTACAATACTAACAACAAAAAGAACCCATTCATAAATCACTCCATTTCCTCTAGGAATATCACTGAACGATGAAAGGCGACTGCTGGAACTGGAGACCACAGAAGAAACACGTCTCACTTCTCATAAACACATTCAGCCTTTGTACACTCCAAAGAAGCTACACAAGTTCAAAGACTTGCTGACGCTGGAAATATCCAGAAAAAAACTTTATTAAGAAAATGAGGTAATATGAAATCTTTATAAATGAACCATTAAAATTACATTTGAAAAAGGTTGACTGTAAAATTATTTTTCCATAAAACTAATGTTTAGAAACTGATGCAGAACAAAATGCTCAACTAAAATCATGGATTCTATAATGACAGAGACTCTGATAGAAAGTAATGCATGTGTTCATTTAAAGTGAAATCGTACTGTCATTATCCACTCCATTGGAGCACACTGCTCGTCTGCAGAATGGAGAGTTGAAGCTAAAGCAAATGAATGGACTGGTAGTCCATTCATTTGGACTGAATATGAAGAACACAGGTCCTGAACATAGGTGGATATGAGGACTGGAGAAGTAGCTCAGTAATAACCCACTTGTTCAGCACGCATAAGGCTCTGGGTTCAATCCCCAGCAACATAAAAATAATAATTAAAAACAAAAACACTGAAAATTGACTTTTGATGGATATGTGCTGATTTCTAACTGAATGACATTGCTGTGCTACCTGGAAAGTTAGCAGAAGTGAACCTGTTTCTCACCCTCAGTCTGTGAAAAGTAAGTGAGATACTGCAAGCAAAGCGCCTAAGAGAACCCCAAGGTGTGCAAGGACTATAAAGGACTCTAACAGGCTAGAAGGCAGGCTATCATATGCAACACTCCTTCTGCTCTTCAAGAATGAGACAGAAACCTTGTGAAAGTGAAAGGGTCAATTGAGATTTATACCCAGTGCATTTAGATGCTAAGTGGACCAAAAAGTCCACTTAACCATAAGCAAAGAAGGGCTACAACTTACTAGAAAAAAGTTCCAACGTCCACATAGTTCATAGCTAAGCACTCTCCACAAGTCCCTAAAGACAGCTTGGAGAACGCACTGTGGATGGTATAAACTGCAGCTTCCTACAAACACATGCTGACTGTGAAGCATGACAACACGAATAAGACAATGTCGCTGATCTCATGTGCCTCAAAATCTTCTAACAGCCATAGAATTAATGACACACACGGCCTCATTACCATAACCTGACAAGTGGTATGCCAGTGGCTTTCGCTGATTTATTCCAGATTTCAGCCTGCAAAAGAAGGTGCCCTAGATGATATAGACACAGGATATATGTGTGCATAAGGAACACTATTCCACAGAATTCTGTCTGGCAGGGGAATAAAGAACAAGTTACTACAACACATTAAGAACAAGCTGCTATGAGAGGAAAGGTTTGTCAGCCTAACCAGAAAAGGCCTCTCAAAATGCAAGCTGCAACAATGAGTGTGCAGGCTAAAGAAAGGAATACGTGGACAGAGAACAGGGTTATGAGGGACAGTATGACCACATATATCTCAGAGAGTGAATAAAGCTAAATGGCTAAAAACAGACTGCTTAGGAAGTGGACTTGAAAAGGAAGGGGTGGGGATTTCTAAAAGACAATCAAGGATAAGCAAATAAATGACTCAATTTTTTAAAGCTAACAAAAGTATTTTCACACAAATATGGCCAAGTAGCAGGCATGCCTATGTCCAACTGTCCCATCTCCAGCTCAGGTAATGCTATTGAAGTCATCTGCAGAGGGGTGAGGCACACCCACAATGTGGAAAATAAAGATGATAAGTGCACATAGATGAAGATAACCAATGCACAGCTCACTACATTGATATGAGAATCAAAGAGTTATATAAAAGGTTCATACAGAGTCTGAGATGAGGTAAGTGCTACACAGGCTAGTTTGGGCTCAGTTCCCATTCTGAACTAACAACATCTCAGAACCAACTTTTGTCTCTATTTCCAGTGTAATGTGATAGGCAATTGGATGTTTCTAAACAGACTGCTATGTATCTTCCTTACCTATCTGCCCAACACTCTGCTTTCCACACTTGTCCTTAGCTGCCTGCTACCCACACCATGAACTTCAGCCCTGTGATCACTACAGACAATCTTCCCACATGAACCCTGATCACTCCTCCCCAGAACACCTGAAACTAACTGGTCTAGCCCTGGACAGCAACACAGAAACCCATTCCATTATTCCTAACTATTCCCAAAGTACCATCATCAAAATCTTAGGAGGAGCAACTTAAGCTTTCTGAGAACCTTCCAAATGGTTGTCCTCATTTTGGAACTCCTCACTAAGTACTTTCTTGCAGGTCACATCTGTCACAGAATGTATTTTGAAGCTACATTTGCACAAAAATAAGTCTGTTGTTATCTGTGGGAAACTGAAGACAACTTAGTTTGCTCTCCGTGTGTTTTCACTCTCCATAAACCTCTGAACATGTTTTGGGACACAGGTCAAATGTTCTTTGGATCTTTCTCACTAGTATGCCAATATAAGGGACTCAATTAAAATTCTCTAAATTATGAAGATATTAAACAACCTCACCTGAACCGTTACAACTGCTGCTCCTTGGCACTTCTTTCCACCACTGCCTCTGCACTCCAGATGCAGGGTGGTCTGTTCTTCACGGTTGATGTACTGTTTGGGCATTGTCTCCAACAGCTCACCATCCAAGGCAACCTGCTGCGACTCCCGGAGAGCCGCAGTTCTGAAAAGTGACCCCATGTGGGAAAACAAAGTCAAGAAAGGTTATAAAAAGGGATCAAGGGGCTGGAGAGATGGCTCAGCTCTCAAGAGTGCTGGCTGGTCTGCCAGAGCACCTAGGCTCAATACTCAGCACCAATACCCAGCACCCACATGGCAGCTCACAACCTTCTGTAACTTCCAGTGCAGTACTCCATTAACACACGTGCACACACACATGCACACATGCATGAAAGAGAGGGGGGCACACAGCATGTCAATAATATATTAGCAAGCAAATGCTCATGTGTGCATACAACATACAAGCATCAAATGCCTGACTCAAATGCAGCCAAAGGAAAACTGTCAATAAAAGGACTGACTCACAGAGGATCTGTAACGCTGTTTGTTGTTAATAAACAGACTTGCCCATGTGTACCCTAAAGACCGCAACTGAGAACCAAACCTTAGCGAGCGGGCTCTTCAGAATGTGCCCTGTGAACTCCAAACAAACGACTTTCCTACCCTTTGACCAGGCACCTCTGCCAGCTTTCTAAAAACACAGAAGGCAGAAGGCAAGGCAGTGAACAAAAATGTAAGCCCCATGTTGCCCCTTCTAACAGTGTCTTTCTGGTATCAGACAGTTTTCTGAAAGGAAGCATAAAATGTCTCAGGCAGAACGACTGACCTCAGAAACAACCCCACAGGAATTATGTGAAGATGACAGTGTATGAGAGTGCCACATAACATAAAATTAAAAGACTTGTCACGGGGACTGGAGAGGTGGCTCAGTAAAGAGCAGGCACTGCAGTTTCACAGGACCCACGTTTGGTTCCCAGCCCCCATTTCAGGAAGCTCCAGCTCGGGAGGTCACCGCCTCTGACCTTTGTGGGTGTTTGTGCTCATGCTCATTCCCACACTAGAAACACACACAGACATAAACTTCAAAAAAAGACTTGTCATGACTCGGTTGAATAAACTGCCTGCAGTGGTGAGAGCGCTGAGGAGGAAGCCAACCCAAACCAAGTCAGCACAGCTGATGAGGCAACAAGCAGGAAGTATCGTCCCCAAGGTCTCCTGGTCTTACCTGGCCTGCTGCTGCAGCAGATTCAGGTCTGCACACATCAGCTGGGTGGCGTCCTTCTGACTCAACAGCACAGCTGGGGAAATGGGTGGCACAGGAGGCCTCATAGGGTGCAGAACAAGAGGAGGCTGTGGAGCCTCGTGCTTCCGTAAGTTGCTTAGGACCCTTTCTTTAGCTGAAAGAATAGCATATTTACTCAGTAATGGGTACTATGGGGTAGTAACACACCAAGGAGACAGAGCCCTGGCCTATTCACTCTGATAAATAATGTTGGAGATTTTCAGACTAGTCCCTTAATCTATGGTTGAATGGAGGGTTAAATGTGTGGTTCTTTCAGGTTTTGAGTAAGTCCCACAAGCCTAATAATAGGACACTAGGAGCTAGGTGATCAGGAACAGAGCTGGAGAGATAATCAATCTATCAGCTACTGGTTGTGCAAACATTAGGACCTGAGTCCAATACCAAGAACCAACATAAAAAAGAAAGGACTATGCCCAGCAGCTCACATCTGTATTTCCAGGGAGGGCAAGCTAGCGACAGCTGGATACCTGGGACTGGCTGGCCGGCCAGCCAGACTAGGCTATTCAGTGAGCTCCAGGCCAACAGACTTGTCTCAAAATATACACTGGGCAAAGACTTACACTCAAGGTTGAGCTCTGCTTCCACACATGCACCCGCACGCATATGCACACTCTTGCCCCTACAACATGTACAGAATTTATAATCTACTGGCTAAAGGGCAAAGGCTTGGGCTGGAGAGATGGCTCGGTGGTTAGGAGTACTGACTGCTCTTCCAGAGAACCTGGGTTCAATTCTCAGCAGCCACATGGCAGCTCACAACTGTTTGTAATTCTCGTTCCAGGGGATCTGAAACCCTCACATAGACATACATGCAGGCAGTACATCAATGCAAATAAAAATAAATCATTTTTTAAAAGAAAGAGCAAAGGCTTGTGATATTAAATTACTAAACAGTCTTGCATGACATGCTAGTTTGAACTTACATTAGTATATGGTCATCAACTGAGCAAATATTTTTAAAGATTTATTTATTTATTATGTATACAGTGTTATGCATGCCAGAAGAGGGCACCAGATTACATTACAGATGGTTGTGAGCCACCATGTGGTTGCTGAGACTTGAACTCAGGACCTCTGGAAGAGCAGCCAGTGCTCTTAACCTCTGAGCCATCTCTACAGGCCTCAACTGAGCAAATTTAAGCAGTTCTCATCTGGATGATGGCTGGGACCAACCTGGAGGTAGGTAGTTTAATGCCACTATCCTGAGAAATTTTACAGAAACGAGTGAGAAAGGAATGGACATTATGGAATAGAGCAGGAAAATATCTAAAATTCAGCCAGGTTCTAAGTAAGAAAGATAACGTGTAAAGAACGAAAATAGCTCATAAAGCCCTGTGAATACACAGCCAGATGGTGAACATGACTCACTAGAAAATGACTTATAATAAGCAGCTCAGACTACAGAAGAAAAGTGAAGGTGTTGGGGCTGTAGACTCTGCAGTGACCACACGGTCTCAGACTGATTCAAACCGAAATGTTTCTATTCTTAATAGAAAGCCACATACAAATGCCTACTTCCCTCCATCTTCACCACACTACACACAAACCGATGTAGGTGGGGAATTGAAGATCATAAAGACCAATGCTTTCAACTCCCAATTCCTTCCAATGCTACAGAAAAGAAAGGGGAAGGTCAAGGGAACTTCAAGTCAGCAAACTGTCAACAAAACCTAAGGCACTGCTGTGAATTTCCATTTTGTTCAAGATACAACAGTGAATGTTCTATTCTTGTTGAAAAGTAAAAACAAAGTTTCTATCCATGACTTCCATGACAACATCTGTATTACTTGCACCCCAAACAGATGGAATTAGCATTCCAAAAGAGACAGGTATAGCTTGCTTTTTTTCCTCTAAAACTGTCATTCCTTACATGAAAATTGTAAAGTTGGAGAGTTTCCATTTGATAAGATTTCTGATATTATAAATTACAATGTAAAGAGAAAAACTAAGGACTCTTTCAAAAGCAGTATAACTTATCATAAAAGAAAAAATAGGGTTACATACTATTGTTGTTGTTGTTATTATTAATCTGTTGTTTTAGAGACAGGGTCTCACTACGTAGATCAAGCTAGCCTCAAACACATAGCGGTCCGACTGTGTGCACCTTCCAAGCACGCACCTCCAAGCCCAGCCAAGGGAATTTTTTCAACAAAAGAGAAAAATAAAATTCAGGGCATATTTAATTATAATCACCACTATAGAGCAAAACTGGCGAAAATACTAAAGTCTACAAAACAATTTGAGAAAAAGGGCCTGGTATCACAAAAGCACTGGTCAAATCTTTCCTACAATTTCAACTATATGTTCAATCATTTGATAAATCCTATTTAATTATGTTATCATAATCTTATTTGAGAAAATCTTCAATTTACATAGAAATCCAAGCATATGTCTGGAATTTCAAACTATAACTGTTACTTAGAACTGAGAAATAGGGCACTGAGTGTGAGCGAGATCTCTACAGCCAGACGCTGCCACCTCCCAGCTCTGTGACCCATGTAGACCCCACCTGCTTAGTGGAGACAGCATACACTGGGCTGTAGTGACCTGACTTTAGATAAAGGATGCACTTCTCAGGCAGTGTGCGAGCTCTACAGATGGGAAACCGCAGAAGCACAAGGGTTTCTAGAGCTAGCCTGGTGTGCCTCGTTTAGCAAACGTTCACATTAGGAAATAAATATGTTTACAGGCAAACTGAGGGCATGCTTTTGTTCCTTTCCATACAGATTTATGTTTGCTTGTTTGTTTGTTTGTTTGTTTTTAATGTGCACACTAAATGAAAACAAGGAGAGAAATGTTGCAATTTCAAAAAATGTTGGTGGCCTGGATGAAACTGTTCAGCAAATGAGTGAACTGAAGCCCAGAGAGGGTCTTTTTCTTCCTTTGGGGGGCTCCTTACCTAACTAACAAGTGGCAAAGTTGAAATAAAAGAGTATTCCTGCCTCTCCATTGATCACTTCAATGTTTTATTATACTGTAATCATAATATGTTAGCAACAATTTGTAATTTTATTATATGTTCTACAATGTAAAACTACATTTCATAATTAATGCTAAATGTAAACTCAAATACAATTTTCCATGTTTTAAAATTGGGCATATGCAGCAACTCTGTAGGTTAAACAGTCTTTGTGGCCTGGCCTGCAGTGATAACTTAAACACACTGTCTTTCTAGGAAAATGAGCTGCAAGCGACAAGCAACCTCTGAACAAGCACACCTATCACCCCAGCACTCCTGAGGCAAGGCAGGGGCCTATCTGTGAGTTCCTCCTGAACTACACAGCAAGCTCAGGCCAGCCAGAGCTACATAGTGAGACCAGGTCTCAAAAGAAGAAAAGAAAGAAGAGAGAAAGAAAGATAGAGAGGATGAGTGAATCTAAAGCATTTCCATTCCGTGATCCTGAGAGTCATAAGAAAAAGATAGAGAGGATGAGTGAATCTAAAGCATTTCCATTCCAGATCCTGAGAGTCATAAGAAAAAACTCAATTTCTGTATATTAAAACTCTAAACCAAGTTAACCACATTTAAAGTTACACTTTAAAAAACAGCTTTGTAATTAAAGTATGTTTTTAAAGCATTGCACAAAGCCATAAGCCTGGGCCCTCGCTGTCAACTGCAGACAGATGTGTGGTTAGGTCTGAGCCAACAATCTGTAGCTAGAAAGTCTATGGGCACCTTCTTGAAGCAATTCTTTTAAGAATACTTCCCTTCCAGCTTACTGCAATATGAGCAAAGAGGATAACGTAAGTGCCACCTTGATTTAGAGACAGATGCCACTTACAGCAAGGCAGCAAGATAAGAGAGCAGAGTGCTTGAACGCTCCATGAGTCATTAGGGCTGTCCTGCTGCCCTGAGCCACCTGCCTCCAGTCATGCTTATGACATTCAGGGTTTGGGTTCTATCCCTCAGTAGGAGACAAGTAAACATGGAATTCATTTTTCCTCAGCAACTTAAAATGCATTTGTTTGTTTTTTATTTCTATTGATTTTTTTTTTCAAACAGGGAACTCTTAAAGCACAATTCTCATTGGAGAGATAAAGTATGGAAACCTTAACCTTCAATGACTCTGATTCAAACACTCCTTCTTTCAAAGGGATTGATGCCACAGGACTCACCCAGCAAAGGGTCAGTGAAATCCAGCTGTGCTGAAGAGCTGCAGGCCACGGAATGGGACTCAAGCTTAGCCTGTGTCCACAAACCAACTGTCTCCTGGAACTCATGCTGTATGCGCTCCATATTCAAGTACTCCATCCACAGGTCCTAGAGTAGAACAAAGCACTGGAACGTCAGCAGATGAATTTTATGTTCACACATACAAGTATGCACTCACCTCAGTGAGACACTCGGTTACATGAGGGGATCCACTAGGTCTCCAGCACAGTGTGAACTGCACTGGAATGACCACTAGCAATCTTAACAGCTGTTGCAAAACTTTTCTCTTAGATACCATGACTAGAAGAAAAAACAGCTGCTAAACAGCCTCACTATGCATATTAATGACATATATGTATATAATAACATATATACATATGCACACACACTACTAGGCTAGTAAATCATGTACGTTAGATGACATATAAAGAAAATAGAACACGGTTTAAAGTAAGATTTAAAAATAAATACAGAAGCCAGAGAGATTGCTCAGCAGTTAAGAATACACACTGTTCATGTTCTGAGCTCAGTTCCTAGAACCCATGCTAGACAGCTCACAGGCACCTGTAACTCCAGCCCCAGTGATCTAAAGCTTCTGGCCTCAGTAGGCAGTTGAATGAATGTACACACACCACAGACACAGACACACACTCACACTCACAATTAAAAATAAATTTGAATTTAAAATAATTAAAAATAATAAAAATGAATCTTTAAAATGTTTAAAAAAAAAAAAAGAAAGAAGGAAAGAAAGATACTGAAGCCAGCAATGGTGGCTCACACCTACAATATCAGCTCTCAGGAGGCTAAAGCAAGATGATGGCTACAAGGTCAAGGCTTCTGGGCTATATAGTGAGTGACAGTCCACCTGAGCAACAGAACAAGACAATGAACAAATTCATGAATGATAAATTAATCTAGATTAAATTAGGCCAGATTAAATTCATAAAAATTTACAAGAAATACTGGAGACAAGAAAACATGTTAAGCTACACCACAAAATATGTTTTGCTGATCTATAAAATCAGCAAAAATTAAAATGTAAAAACAGTATGGACAGAACTAGCCAGTTTCTTCAACAGAAAAAAGGAAACAAACAAACAAACAAAAAGAATAAAACTCATAGATTAAAGAAACCCAGTAACCGTTCTCAAAATGTAGGTCCTGATTCACTCTGTAAACATAAATAAAAACAAAACCTTCAGAGCTAGGGAAATGGCTTAGCTGTTGAGTAGCACTTGCTCTTGCAGAGGACCCAGGTCTGATTCTCAGCACCCACATGGCAGCTCACAACAATCTGCAACTCCAGTTCCAAGAATCCAACACTCTCTTCTAGCCTGCAAGGCTGCACAGACTTAAATGCAGTCAAAACACTCTTATACAAAAAATAAAAATAAGTCGTAAAAAATAAAAATAAAAAATCTTAATGGTATTTATAAGACAACTGGAATTAGCAGGCTCTACGTCTGGGTCAAGAGCTCCCAGAACTCACCCTACATGAAAAGATATGAGAAAGGCCTTCTTTCCTGCTTTCCTGCCTCCTCCCAGGCTAGCTACAGAAACTCAGAGAAGACTGAGACTCGAAGTTAGGGCTGAAAAAGAATCAAAGACTCTGCTGTATGCCAAAAAGACAACCTATTAGGACACATGGGAACCTGAACCAAGCGGCGGCTCCAGAAGGAAGCCTCTTTGTCACTTCCTGAGCTGACCTATGACCTATGATGTATGTTGTAGACAGACCTGGAATTCATTCTTCAGGCATCTGATGGCAGAGATGGCTGCTTAAGTACTCAGCTGGTCACAGCTAGAATAAGTAAGAGCACAAAGGCTGTGTTCCTCAGGTTACAAAAAGCCCTAGAACAAGCTTGGGGCTTCAGGTGAGGCCATTTCTGAGCTGGAGACTTAAGGAAGAATATCCTGTCAAAAGATTCAGATATGCACTGACAAAGCCCACCAGAATGACTATGTGTGACCACTCATCCCGTAACAGTGAGCAGTTTTACTATTGGGTAATGACTATGGCCAGGTCAATTTACATTTAGAAATGAAAAAAAAAAAACAGGCATTGTCACAGTTTTACCTGCTGATTCTGCATCACTTTTGCTAGCCTGTGAATATCATAATGCTTTGGTAAAGAAGGAATATAGGTATCTCCTTTTTGAAAATTTTCATCTTCCAGCCATAACATATATACATTGAAGAGCCTAAAAGATAAAAACACAATTACATAAAATGTAAAAAGATAGACAAATGAAGTTTCTTATTTACTAAGAACTCTGGTACCACCATGTGCGAGTAAAGAAAGGCTTCCATGAAGAAACGTTGTCTGGCAGCCAATGCCTCTCCTCAGAAACTCGCAGAGGAACACCTCACACATCATTACCATAGGATTCAGAATTCGCTGAAGCAGAAGGTCTGAGAGGGGCTCTGAGAGCCCTGTCAGTGATGAAGGAGTAAGTGCCTGGAGCAGTGCTTATACCACGGCCCCAGCATCCGAATTCACAGCTTTGCTGTCCTCATCAAGTCAGACAAAGTCAGCCTCAGTGCTTGGAAAATAACAAAAGCTAGTTTCTACTTGACTGCAAGCACTCACTAGACTAACAGCAATAGCCACGCCAATCTCAAGGAAACCATAAATAAAAACTACAATCTGTGTACCTTGCTCTCATTAAAAAGGAATATTTTTTTTAAAGCTGGGGTTATAAAATAAGTCTTTGTTTTTAAATATATTTTAACAATTTATCTGTGTTGCTTTTTCAAAGAACACATCTATCTACTAGCTGAGATCGCTAGTATCCAAGGCATTGTTTGAAGAACAGCGTAGAGAAGTACCTGGCACACACAAATAATCAAAAGGCCTCGGGTAGCTCTGGGCAACACAGTGGAAAATCACCTCCTTTATCACCAGGACAGTGTGTCAAGGAACAGAGACACAGACAAGGCTGGTATGTATGGTATGTATGTATGTATATGTGTGTGTGTGACTCAGGAAGATGGATGGCCATTTCCCAAACACTCCACAGAAAGAGAATTGAAGAGAGGGAGAGGGAATATCAAAGACCTAAGATGTTCCAAAAGAAAACCTTCTAATGCTAAGAGCCCCCAAGGGCCCAGGGCCACAGCAAGCCTGGGCCGTGGGTCTACTCACTCACTCACCAAGGTATTCTATGCTTGAGGATAACGCCTAACAGCCATGTTTTATGAGGCCGTGCTCTAAGGCAACCTTAAGCACTAAGTTAGATTTACAGGCAGAAATCATACTAACCAACACTGGCTCACTACAAAGTTCCAAACACGTAGGGACATGCCAATCTATGCCTGGATTGGTAAAGCCCTGGATCCCGTCAAGGATCTCAGAGTGCAAGAACCCTCTTTTGGTCACCTCTGTCTTTAAACAGCTATTTAAAGGTTCTGGTGTTGCATGGCTGCTAGGATCAATTTGCTTTGGCTTGCTTCTCTTTTCACATTAGGGAAAGGGAAGGGTGTTAGCCCTCTGGATTATTATTCTCAGACTCAAACACTAAAGACAATTACATCCAAACACTGACCTATCTCCCATGAAAAATGTGTCCAGGTCAATCAGTGTCAAAGCCACCTTCCAAACACAAACTAACAATTTGAGAGTCACACCTAACTCTGTATCAAAGCTAGCCAACCTGCACAGTGTCTGGCCACAAACAAGAGCAGACAGCCATCTTACCTCACTAGTTCTCTGTGCAGCTCTGGCGAAGTCAGGTAACCAGCGGTGCCGCCAGCACGCTGCTCTGGCGCCCCTTCACTGCCCTCTGCTGGAGCACGGAGGGCCTTGCTTGCAGCATAGTGAAAGTCGGCCACCTCACCCAGGCGTCGCTTCATGTCCTTCAACAGATTGGTATGCGAGGGACTTCGAAAAAACCTTCTTCCAATACAACCATCCACAGGTAACCTTGAAAAGATGTAAGCAGAAAATGCTTGAAGTGGTACAACACAGCAGTCAAATAGCAAATTACCTTGTTATACCACTGAGGTTATTCTAAGAAACCAAAGAGATGGCGTATAGAGTATCCTTCAGCTGGTTCTGTTTCCATAGTTCTAAATACACAGTCAACCACGGTACAAAAATATCAAACAAAATTCTAGAAATAAGCAATATGTAAGTGTGTGTGTGTTGTGTGTCTGAGTGCAGGTACACACATGCCATGGCAAAAGTATAGACAGCTTTCAGGAGTTGGCTTTCAGGTAATCAGGCCTGTGCAGCAGGCACTGCTACCCATTGGGCAATCTTGCCAGCCCTAGCAATGTATGTTTTAATCAACTTTTATTACTGATTGATTACTGTTAAACTGAGCTTTCTTTCTGACAGCACATGTACTAAAATAGTATGTTTGTAATGTTTGTCTCTTACTATTTACTGCTGTTTATCTCTACTATGCCTAGCTTATAAACTGAACTTTATCATAGGTATATATGCAGAGTATACAGAGTTTGGCTCTAACCAAGGCTTCAAACATCTACAGGTCATCTTGGAATGTATCCCTAGGGATAAGGGAAAACTACCACACAGAAACAGCTTTAAAAAGAACGAAACACTAAAAAGTCAGGTCACCACCACCACCTGGAAAATAAAGACAGTCTGTTCTTGAAGAACTATAAATCTAACAGAAAATAGAGGTAACCAAAAGTCAGCATCTTTATGTTTCACAGGAGTGAAGGAAAGGGCGTGGAGCTGGGAATTAAGCAGGAGCTGGAGAGCAGGGCTTCATCTCAGCATACAGTCTCAACAGGCCAGACATTGTTTTTAAGTAAAACCATCAACGTCCCTTGCACAGCCCCAGGGATACCCTCTTAGATCACTACTCTTCATAAGGTGCCCTTACACATGCCTCAGAGAGGTCACATATGTAGCCTCAGTCTGGAACATCTTCTCTCCCTAAGCACCTCCAGAGGTTCTCTGCTGAACCTTACCCAGTTCCTAGGTGCTGTCCTTAACATTAAGAGAAAGTGGTACAAGACAGCCCAAACTCCATTAAGATCAAAGCTAACAAGTATTGAGCACAGTCCTTGCTGTGTCAGAAGAGAGTGACTCATACTCCACAGCACACACACAGGAATGAGCTGCCAGGAATTCACTACAGTTCTGGGTACCATACCCATATTGTGGTCCTGGGCGATGAAGATACAAGAGGAAAAACTTCTGCCAAATGAGTGGCAGAAGAGGGTGATCAGAAGGCGTGGCCAGAGCCTGGTGGGCCCAACGATAAATCAGCAGTCTCTGCAGGGACGGGACGATGGGCAGCTTCAGCTGGATCTGGGCTTTCTACAAATGAGCATAGTCAAAATCACTTTAAACATTTTGCTTTTACTTCAGTAGAAAAAAGTCCTCAGGACATTTTACAAGCCCATTGGCTGACATTTTAACCTCTTCGAAGCAAGACATGGGGCCCAGTTTTCTGTGTGAAGATATTTAAAAGAGCCTAGAACCCAGATCTACCTGAAGAGTCATCTAAAACACTGGGATGGAGTGCAGCTGACAGCAGTCACTTGGCATCCTGGGGCCTCTGGGCTCGATGCCAGCACTGCAGTAAGTGGAGACATAAAAGCAGGAGGGTCGGAACTTCAAGGTCATCTTCACCTGCACTGAAAGCTGGAGGACAGCCTGGGAATACCTGAGACCCTGTGTCAATACCTGAGACCCCGTGTCAAACAAACAACAACAAAATTCTAAAACTAACCTAACGCCCGTCTCTGAAATTCCTTTACATATAAAATATCATACTCTCTTCCCAGTCATGACATGGCTGTGGCATTCCTGACCCCACATCAGCTATACCTGGACACATTTGCACAACATTGGTTCCAACAACATACTCTCATGGAGGAAGGAGAAGTTCTAAAGGCCCAACCTTCCTTGTGGATGGAGGGGAGAAAGAGAAAAACTTGGGGTTTTAGGTTGTTGTTGTTTTTTATTTCCTTCAGTTGAATAGCCACTGGCAAGGCACTCATGCTCCTGTAAATAAACCTAATTAAACTCACTGGGTCACTGGGGAGAAAAAAAGGACAGTAAAATGAAAAGGAACCAGCTGGAATGAAAAAGAGACCAGCAGGACAGGAGGGGAATGAGGAATGGGGGGAACATGATCAAAATATAGTAGAGGTGCTTATGAAATGCCATGATAAAATTTATTATGATCCCTAGTATATGCTAGCAAACACAAATAAAATTTTAACTTCATAGAACAAAGCAGCTGTATGTAAAAAAAAAAAAAAAAAAAAAAGAATTTGTCAAATTTTATCAATCTTAAAAATCTAGGTTTTAATAGGGCTTTTAGGGAGTGAAGAACTCCTTGGCAGGTTTGAAACCTGAAAACATCTCTGCTATGGCTCCTCCAGTAGATCTTTACATCAAAGCCTTAGCCCAGCCTGCTTCACACACTGATCATCAGCTTTTTAAACAAATTCATTCCAGTCCGGGTTGAGACACAAAACCTCGGAAGCAAGCATCAAGAATCTGATCTTTAACAAGTTTTAACAAGGGATTCCAGATACATTCGGGACACAAAAGCAACAGAAATTCACAGCAACAGCAAGCTACATTTGTTCTAGGAGCACACTCCTCCATGACAGGGAGGGGACCTCAGAGGCCAGCACACCTTTGTGCTACACCGGATTTTAGATGCTGAATGGTAGGTGCACTTCCTGAACTTCCGCCGAGGAAAGCAAGGAGTTAACATTTACAGTGAGTGGCTCAGCTAAGAGTGTAAGCCACCTCCTGTAACTCAAATGCAGAACTCAGGCAGTACCTTTAGAGCTTGGTCAGGGGTAAAGGCATTTATAACCAATTCGCCTTCAACAACCCTTCGGAGCTGAGAGTCCTCTTCAAAGATGGATTCCATGTTCAACACAGTCCATGCAAACCAAACCTACACATCAAACAAAGGGGAAGTAAAGAAGCCACTAATTCCAACTGATGAACAGATCCTGCTCACAAGCTTAAATCTTTTCTAGGGTGAAGTTATAGTATATATGATACAGCATTTGCTTAGCATGTGCAAACGGTCTATAGCACTGCAAAACATACACATACAAATCTCAAGAAACAAATATTAAGCTTTGGAACTTCCTACGTACTTAATATGTGTCTATGTTCTTGTACACAATTAGACAAAACAAGTAACTGAAAAGTGCTAAATTCTTCTCTGGCAGTGGTTCTTAACTTTCTTAATGCTTGCGACCCTTTAATATAACATGCATGTTATATTAAAATGTTATATGTTATATTAAAATGTTATATGTTCCTCATGCTGTGGTGACCTTATGACCATAAAATTATTTTTGTTAGCTGGGCATGGTGGCACACACCTTTAAACCCAGCACATGGTGAGGCAGAGGTAGGTGGACTGCTGTGAGTTCAAGGCCAGCCTGGTCTATAAAGTGAGCCCAAGACAGTCAAGCCTACAGAGAAACCCTGTCTTGAAAATACCAAAAAAATTATTTTCATTGCTACATCATAACTGTAATTTTGCTACTTCTATGAATTATAATGTAAATATGTGTGTTTTCCAGTAGTCTTAGATGGCACCTGTGGAAGGGTCATTTGACCCCCTAAGTAGTCGCAACCCAAGGTTGAGAACCACTGTTCTAGGGGGAAAATGATGAGGACTGCATTTGGGGTTAGAGTGCTGTACTGGAGAGGACGTGTGAGCAGGCATCAGTGAGGACCAGCTGATAAACCGAAAAATATCACTGTGCTTAAGGATGAAACAAATGTGACCTTATGCTGCCTAAGGTAGGTCATAATGAAACTTTTGCTGCTGCCACTACTGACAACAGCAAGGCCAAAGCATAGTGAGTACTAAGGTCTGTTCTGAGTGCTTCACATACAGCTTCAATTACGTTCTCAACTGACACTGAGGAAACTGACGACAGACAAATAAGCAAGCAGCCCAAGGCGCAGAGCTAGAAAATGGCAAAATCACTCCGAAGCCTGGGCCAACTACTCCTAACACTCACTCTTGCTTTCTCTCCACTCAGCCCCTGAGCTAACCTCAGTAAGGATGGTAACAAAATTAAAATTCACAAAAATGGTTCTTAGTAGCATCATACCTGTGTGGACATGGACAAGCCCTCCACGAAGGAAGGAGTGATATTGCCGGCCACAATCCAGCTCACCAAAGAGGAGAGCAGACTCCGGTCACAGTGGTAACCCAAAGCATTCTGCATCAGGGAAGAGAACAAAACGAAGAGTCTTTGAAAGAGTCTCTGACGCCTCCAAGGGTGTCAGCAGTTACCTCTATAATGGAAGGTTCCAACAAGACAGATTCCATGGTGTGTGGATGAATTCAGTTTCAAGTATTTTGTTTCTATGTTCATCGGGGACTTCACCTGTGGTTTTCTTTCATCATCCCCTTAACTGCTTTTGGTGTCAAGGTAACACCAGCTCACAGAGTGAGTTTGTTAATATTCCTCCTGATTTTGTGGACTAGTCTGAAGGGTGTTACAGTTAGTTCTTCTTTAAAGATCTGGTGGAATTCATCAAAGTCCATGATTTACATGTATGAAAATACTACCTTGGCTGTCATGACAATGTATACATACTAATCGAAAAAAATATTTCAAGAATGGACTGTCTGCAGCAGTCCCAGGGTGCACCACAGGGACATGGATTGTTCTCTCTAGGCCCTCGGCTTACTTCTCTGTGTCTTCCCTGGGATCTATGCCAGTGGACTATGACTAGTGAGGTAAGACAACATTAAGGTGTGATTTATATAAAAAAAGGGCTGCCACAGATTATTACCAGGAATTGTTTATTTAGGAGACCTTTTTAGCATCTAGCATCTCATCAGTGGCCGAGATTTTCTTGCAGTTACCTTATGCTGTTGGTAGAGCAATTTCTGCACACAATCCTCCTGCATCAGATGAAAAGCTGCTTTACACAAGTGGTCCATGAGGAAGAGGATGGGCTGCTCTCGGAACCACAGGTGCTGGCTTATGAGAGCCTGGACCCAGAATTCCAGCACAGCCACGGGACCTACTTCATTAGGCTGAGTGCTTAAGCATATGTGTGCCTGTGAAGAAGCAGCTCTGTGATGTGCAAGGTTAACAACCACCCTCCCTCCCACTGTTAAAACATTACAAATTTATCCACTCCCATGTGAGCCCCACCCTACCAGCCTTCCTGTGCCAGGAGACTGGAGTACCCAGATCTCATGGCCACAAGTTCTGTGAGAAGAAGAAAAGTACATAAGGGATTTATATGGGCCCTGACCTGGATCATGCTGTTGAGAAGCTTCACATTGTCCCCATGGCTGGTTCCTGTCAGATGCTGTGCCACCTTGTGGGTGACCTGCTGGGTGACCCCCTGAGGAACACCGCTGTCCAAGTGGAGGAAGAGGAGCAGGCTGGACAAAAACCTGTGGAGCACAAAGGACCTCACACCTTATCTTCCATTCAGGCAGAACTACAGCAGTTCTGGGTGGGGTTTTGTCTGCTAGCTTTTCCTCGGGCTGTTTGGAGACACGGTCTCAAGGACCCTAGCTAGTCTCTAACTTGTTATGTTGTTGAAACTGCCCTTGAATACCTTACAGGCATGGACCACCACAGCAGACTCTGAGCAAAGGGTAGATGGTGTCTAGGATGGACCTAGAGCCAGGAGTGTGCTAGGTAAGAGCTCTGCCCACAGCTCTTTTCATTTCAACAGACAATTACTTATGAGGAAAGAGAAAAATGTTAAATTGATTCCAGTTTTAGAAAACAGTGCTACTTAGGGATTCTGATAAATTTTCAAAGACTTCAGAAAAATAAATTCTGTGTATTTAATGTGTGTTAAAAGGAATTATATCTCTCTACTGCACTGTAATGAACAAATCCAAATCACATAAATACAGACAAGTTAAAAGGAACTGGAAGAAAATACCCTGAGATATCATTGTCCTCCTCTATATCCTTCACCTCTAAGCAGGAATGTTTCCAAGTTATTTAGTTCCCAAACTAAATGTGCAGGATGCTAATTTTAATTTTTTAAAAGTAGCCCAACTCTAACCCTTTCTACTAAGGTCAAATCTCCTGGACTGTGGGAATGCATATTTAATTAGCTATCTCAGGTATATCTCATCAGCAAGTAACTCTGAGAAATACTGAATCAAAAGCATTGTATAAGAAAACTGATACTCCCAGCACTCAGAGAGGCAGAGGCAGGTGGATTGTTCGAGGCCAGACTGGTACAAAGTAAGGCCAGGGCAGCCAAGACTACACAGTGAAACCCTGTCTCAAAAAAAAAGAAAAGAAACAAACAAAGTAGAAAAGAAAACAATCGATTAAACTGAAAAAAAAGCAATTTAAAAAATACAGTTCAAATGTATTAGAAAATAACACATGTATTTATAAACTGAGGGGAAAACAAAACAAACAAGCAAACAAACAAAAACCAACCAACCAAAGAAACAAAATACTACTGAAATACCATTCCCTTTTCATTTACTCTAGACCAGAAAATACTGGCTGGGGCGTTTCTATCAGTAGAATATACTCACTGCTCATTCTTCAGAAGGTAATACTGGCAAGGGTAGAACACAGGTAGAACCTTATCTAAGACATGAACCACTGCTCTCAAATGCCTTGATTGAACCAGAATTCCCAACAGCGGGAGGCCTTCTGCACAGAACTTTTCAATGCTACAGGAAAGGAAAGGGGAATGTAAGCACTAAGTACCTCATTAATAAAATTTTAATCCTCCAATGAAATACAAGCTTACAATACCTGGATCATCTCAGTTATCCAAACTTTTTTATGAATAAACTACACAAAGAACTACTAGAGTCATAACTTAAAAACACAGAGTTCTTAAAATGTCATCTATATTTTCATCTCCTTAAACAGGAGTTGAGAGCACTGCTCGACGTCCCAGGGACAAGATGAGAAGCCAAAGCACCCCCTACTCAAGTACCCCAGAAGCTACTGCAGCAAAGGAACGCTTAGACTGTGAGCTCAGACTGTCACCTAGAGCACAGTGTGTCCATAGATTTTCTTTTCCTCTGGAAAAGTTTATTACAAATGTTACTGAAGAACAATAAACAATAGTCATTTTGTTTCTTTTGTTGGTTGTTTTTTTTTGTTTGTAGAAGTACATGCATCATTTTCCAACTCATTTGAACTACATTTTGTATCTTCTCATTTTACTGCTTCTTTTTAGTTTAACTGACCTAAAAGATTTGTTTTTAGTTTGAATTTGAAATATAATTATTTATTTGGATAAATATAAAAAATAAAAGTTGATCTATATAAAAATAAAACTCATTCTTCCAAATGCAAAATACTATTGCAGAAGACTTAAGTTAGAGGAAATATATTCAATGAAAATCTTAAAGCATCATTTTCAAATAATACACATGCCCGTAACCAGGAGGCAGGGGCAGGCAGGTTCCTATGAATTCAAAGCTAGCCTGGTCTAAACTGCTTGGTCCAGGCAGCCAAGGCTATACATAGTGAGACCCTGTCTCAAAAAAACCAAAACCAAAATAATAATAATAATAAACATGACAGTCAAGAGCAACATGAAAAAAACATTTCTGCTATAATTATACTCAGTGAAAAATATTATATTTTTTCCTCAGTAAAAACACTGTATTCTCATGATTATAACTAATAGAAAAGATATGTTAGATAAAGAAAAAAAAACTCAGAGATGACATTACATCAGATGGCTCATGGAATAGGAGCAGTAGAAGCAAGGGACTTTTTCCTATTTTCTTTATTCTGTACTTTCCCTATATTACTTTAAGAGAGAGAAAAGAATAACCAAAAACAAAACAAAAACAAAAACAAAAAACAAGAAACTCCAAAAAATAGAAGTTAATAGTGCAAAGGCAGCTGGGCATAGGTGTATGCCTGTAATCCCAGCACTCTGGAAGCAAAGGCAAGCAGATCACTGCGAGTTTGAGGCCAGCCTGGTCTACAAATCGAGTCCAGGACAGCCAAGGCTACATAGGGAAACCCTGTCTCAAAAAACAAACAAAACAAACAAACAAAAAGTGCAAAGGCTGCCATGTAGAAAGTACTTATAATAGTAATAACAAAAATAGAAAACTATATATATATTTTTTTATATGTATTTTATAGCCTATGTAAATAAAACCCCTAAGAAGAAAGAAAAAAGAAAAAATATTGAACAGAATAAAGGACTGGAATGATTAAGAGATGTATTCCTAACAGCCATCTCAGGCCTATAACTCTGGTTCCAAGGGATCCACAGACTGTGGCCTACACAGGTTCTACATATATTATGATGTGCGCGCACACACACAAATTTTTAAAACAATATAAATTTTAAGAAATATATTTTAAAAACAATTCTTAGCATGGCAACGATTCTGGGTGACTTTCTATTGTTCCCTGCACTCTCCATATTGTTACAGTTGTCTACTCTACTCCCAAGCCCCAGCCCAGACTGTTTTGAGTTATTTCTATTCAATCCATAGACTGTAGCTATGGAACCAATTCCAAAGGAAAACATTTACTCTCCCTTTCACTCCCATCAGTAATCAGTATGTACAGAAAGAACTCAGCAATGAATAAGAACTGCAGTCACAGAATAGATACAGCAACTAGAAAAACATGAAACAACTTGGGAAGACTATGGTTAAAGAATCAAAAAGATTCTGTTCTGAGGATGTAATGAGTACTGTGAGTAACTTAAGCTTCATAAAACCAGTCAATACAATCATCTCTATCCATCTTAGAGGTGAGGAACCCAGGGTTTGGGGAACTATGTAACAAGTACAACCCTAAAGGCCTAAATAACCACTCGTCCTTCTGGAACATTCTATATCAACCACCCTCTCTTACCTGCTTTCAATTTGTCCTACCACCCATCCAATCACCTCTGTTCAGCTTTAGTAAAAAGTATGTCCTCTTTCCCCCAGCTCACCTCCTCCCCACCAAGTGTGCCTTCCTGCATTCTTTCATTCAATCACATTTATTGAGTATCTGTTGAGTACAAGTCTGTAGACACACAAAGGAATAAGAAGAGTCCCAACCTTCTACAAGGAAGCTTTAGATGAGTTATAACTACATATTTGTTTTGACAAATGAACAGGAATAAATATGGGTATTACTGTCCCTTTATAAACTATTCAACAAGGCTCATTATTTGACCCTAATTAACCCCCCCCCACATGATTAATGAAGGCCTCATGAGTGGGATGTGAAAAGATGAGATTCTTGTAGCACTCGTACAAACAAGTTACCCTGAAGGCTCAGCAAACAGTACCTGTGGCCAACAGCTGTCATAGCTAAGGCAAGATAACAGCCAATGGGCATGCCTGACTTCACAGCCTTCAAGAGAGGGTGAAACATGGGTGATTCTGTCATGTCAGGTACCGTGCTGGAGAAGGGAACAACTGGACAGTTCTGCTGTTTTCCAAAATCATTTTTGTGTAATTTTAACCTCAAGATCAAATTCCAGGCCCATTGATTAAATGAGGTCTCAGGAGTCTCTCCATATCGAACAATACTGGCCAGATATGAAACCTAAAACAATCATTCATTTTAAATAATGTTAGTCATATACAAATTAAACCAGTAACTTCGTCTGCCCCCTCTCTTTGTGATCAATAATGCTCTGGGAAGAGAGTGCACCACTTACTGCCCTTCAGTTGGTGTTTGCTGTACTGTATTAAAGCAATGTCCCATAGACATTCCCCACTCCATTACTTGCTTTGTGAACTCGATCTCAGCACAAGCAGAATAACATAAAGGTTGATACTCAAGACCGCTGTGCTATACATTCATTCTATCAGAGTTGGGAGCCTTATTGATATCATTTGCTTATTTCTTGGTAAAAAAAAAAAAAAAGCTAATATCAAGCCACCAATAATTTAACTACCAATCTGCAAAGATTTTTCAAATGTCACTCAGTTCTCCTGAGTGGTACAGGAGTGCCAACATATCTCTATAACTCCAGCCAAATTCTGACACACTAATGGTCACAAAAGATTGCTTTTGCTATGTGTGGTTGGGCACGTCTTTAATCCCAGAAATCAGGAGGCAGATCCAGGCAGCAGATCTCTGTGACTTTAGAGGCCAGGCTGGGCTAAATAGTGAGTTTCAGGACAGCAAGGAGTCCATAGTGAGACCATATCTCCAAAAGAAAAGACAACTTTTAAAGAAAAAATATTTAAAAACTATGATAATTAAATTTAGTATTATGAATTGTCCAAAAAAAATCAAAACTATAATTTTATCTTCCCAGGCAATTTTTAAATTAAGATTTATGTTCTCAGAACACAAAAAGAGTACCTGTTTCATACTTTCAGAAATCAGCCCCGCATAAGGCTTCTGTGCTAGATACTTCTGATAAGCCTCAAGAACTAGCAATGCCACTTCAGTGTGAAATGCCTGGTCCAAATGAAGGGTACCCTTTTGAAAAAACAAACAAAAATCACAAATATAATATACTATCCTTATTTAGTAGATGGTTTTTTAAACAACAACAAATGCAGAACAGTAAAACAAGGCTTTGGATTCAAAAGATAAATGTTTTATCTCCTTAAAGTGAAATTATGAAATGACAACAGGGGAGGGACCCTCAAATCTAAAGAACAATTATACTGCACCAAGATTGAAACAATTATCCCCAAGCCTCCCAAACAAGTATCTTTAAACAGAACTGCACAGCCCAGCCTAGAATCGCTTTAAAGAACCTAGATTATAGGTTAAGAGCAACACCACCTGTCATAAAGTTACTTAATATTAAGCACACGGGAGAATATTTAGTACATCAAGTCTACATTCTTATTTGTTGTTTCATCATCGAAGAAAGTACTACACTCAAAAACATGGGTCAATACTGACTTTCAAGCCTAAGGTAACCTATAGTATTTCCAAATAGCCATCTCTGCAGTTTCCAAAGACTCCATTCTCTAGGAGGGAGCAGACACTCAGGGGTATCTACATGCAGACATCTGGGAAATGGGAGGCTAAGGTGTTCCATTTGCAGGCTGGAAAATGTGAAGTTGGAGAAACACCCCTGTGGCTTTCACCCACAGCTCTTCAGTGAGAGAAGGCCCAGAGGAACCCCAGGAAGCAGAAACACCCCATGAGAAAGGCTCTCAGTCTCCCCATCTGTGGAACACCATTCCATGAGTGCAAACCACACAAGACAACCACCAGCATTAAGTGATTTTCTCAAAACAAAAGATGCCTGACAGTTGTAGAGAGCTAATTTCTCCCCGCTCTCTGCCAAATGCTCATATTCTGATCAACAAATAACCTAATAAATAAGACCCAGGTAAAGAGGTGGGAAACTATACCAGTCAAAATCACTAGCGTGCCTCCTAAGAGACTTGACAAATAGCAAACCCTTAATAATACCTATTAATAATTCTAAAGGGAGGAACTAAATTCAACAGCTTCTATGTCTCTCTGAAATAACTCCATGGGGAAGGCCTACAGATGGGCAGCTGATGCTCAGAGTTTAGGAAGCTTGTTCAGAGTCACACTGTCAAGAGGTTATAGACCTGGGATCAGAGCAAAGTCAAACTCATATATAAGGTAGACTGTAAAAAAAACAACTCTGAAGATGACATACAGGACAGACTGCAGAGAGACCTGGGGCAGCACATAGAATCAGAAGGAAACTAAGAAGCCAGAGATTAAACAGCACATTGAAATGAGTTAAGGATAAACGGAAGGTTTTCTTTTGTGTGTGTGTGTGTGTGTGTGTGTGTGTGTGTGTGTGTGTGCGCGTGTGTGTGTGCGCGCGTGTGTGTGTGTGTGTGTGTGTGTGTGTGTGTGTGTGTGTGCGCGTGTGTGTGTGTGTGTGTGTGTGTGTGTGTGTGCGTGTGCACACGCGCACGCGCATGTGAAGGCCCCTGGTGGGCAAGCTCCATGGTGGATCCACCTGTGTGCACCTCTCCTGTGCTGACATGACAGCACCTGCTGCCAAAGCTGAACTTGGGTCCCCATGCTTTTGCAGCAAGCACTTCACCAACTCTCAACTCCAGGCAACGGAACATGTATCTTAACATAGAACACATGCATTAGAAGATGCTCACCACACAAAACAGAATTAAAGGAAAGATACTTTGGGGAATATAGCTCAGTGGTAGAGTGCCTTCCAGGCATGTACAAAGTCCTAGGTTCAATCCCCACTAGAGGAGAGGGAGGAAGAGAGAAGCCTAAACTCTAACACAGCTGAGAGAAGTTCCAGGCCAGCAGGTGGCACAAAGAGACGTTACTGCTTTAAAAAAATGCTTTCCTAAAAACAGATACGTGCAAAAATCTGTTTCTCAGAAATGGCATACCTGTTCAGTAAATCCCCAATTCAGTCCTTCTAGGATCACACAGGCCAACTTGTTCTTCACTGCTGTCAGACTGTAATTCAATAGCCAATCCCGAATCACAGCTATCTCACAGGCAGAAGGTTGCCAAAGATACAATGGCAATTCTTTAAACAAATATAAAGAAACCTTTTTGAAAAGAAAACAACAATAATTAAATTTAAGACTCAGGAACAACACTGCCTGACAAAATACTTTAATAAACTGCAAACTTTTCTTGGGAAGACAAGCGTGTACCCCCACTTGTACAGGCCATACTTGTGAAGGTTCTGGACAATACCACAAAATAAGCAAAAGAGCTGTGGACTAAGTGCTAGGATTAAGGCATGTGCCACAGACACCCAGCTACATCAGGATGATTTCAAAATGATAGTCAGCACTCTTACCATTCCAACTTGGTCAATGGTTTCTTGCACTCTATCCAGAAGGACAGAAATAATCTCAGGGTGAACAGCTGTGATGGCCCCCAAAAGCTCTCGACCAACCTTTGAAAAAGTCTCTCTGGTGGACAGGGTAACATAAGATACCTGAATGAGACGTAGGGAAGAAATGATGCTCTTAATACTAATTAACAATCAAAACACATTTCCATAGATTTTTTTCCTTCCAAGACATAATCTCACATCAAATCTCAGAACTTGTCAGAAATAACAAACTATCTACCTTGAGGCTGGAAGGTGTTAGGAGAGAGAACAGAAAAATGGCAACTGTTTACAACCATGAGTTCAAGTATATGTGGCAAAGCACAGTGGGCATGAGCCTGAAACCACAGACACTTGGAAGCCTGAACCAAGAGAATCATTTGAGTCCAGGAGTTGGAGGCTAGCTTGGGCTACATAGCAAGATCCCATCTCAAAAAGACAAAGCTTCTCATTCATAATAAAACAAATGAATATCTAAACGTATTAATTTGAGAAAAATCACAATTATTTTAAAAAATACATTTCATAGAAATATACAATCTCTCCTACAAAATAAAAACCTAAGTATAAAAGTTTCTAAAATCTTGGAGTACAGGACTGTCCTCCAAGACAAACCCCCACCATCTCCAGGAGTTCACTGTGCCTGCTTACAAATGAGCACCACAGCTGTGCCTGCTGACTGATGACACGCCTCAAAGGAGGGGGGATTTACTGGAGCCACACCTGAGTATCCAACATTTCCATGCGTTTTGCCCTAACTGCACATCACCTCAGGGTCTGGGATCTCAAGGAGGTGAGATCCTTGCAATCCTTGCATTTCTCCTGTTAGAGAAGGAACTTAAGAAAGGCAAGGAGCTCACATCAGCTTGCCATTGTATAAATGAGGTAAAGAAAGGCATACTGGCAAGTTATATTTTTTGCTTAAGATGGGCAACTAAATAGCAGAGCTACACCAAAACTTCTCTTCCAAGTTCAATGTTTGTTCTACACTCTCATTTAAAAATTACTTGGATCCAGGAGCAATGGCATACAACAGTAATCCCAGCATGTGGGGAAGGCAGGCAGATCTCTGTGAGTTCTAGGCCAGCCTGGTCTATAAAGGGAGTCCAAGATAGCCAAGACTACACAGAGAAACTCTGTCTCAAAAAACAAAACAAAACAAAACAAAAAAGCCAAAAGAAAGAAAGAAAGAAAAGAAAAGTTTTTCACCAGGTGGTGGTGGCATACACCTTTAATCCTGGCACTCAGGAGGCAAAGGCCAGTCTGGTTTACAAAGTGAGTTTCAGCACAGCCAGGGCTACACAGAGAAACCCTGTCTCAAAAAACAAAACAAAAATAATAATAAATCCATTTCTTTCCATACCTATAGGCTGGTGAGATGGTTCAAAGGTTAAAAACACTAGCTATTCTGAATTCAATTCCCAGCAACCACATGGTGGCTCACAACCATCTACAGTGAGAGCTCTTGCCCTCTTCTGGTATGCATGCAGAACACTCTATAAATCTTTTTTTAAAAAAATGAAGTGACCTAGAAGTGGTGTCTCCATGTTCTGGAAGGAGCACCAGAGTAGCATTTGGTGTGTGGCTATAGCAAACACATTAAAAGCTGTAAGGGCGGGGTGTGCTAGACTGGCTGTTTATTCCTTACCAAAAGTTTGCATCAAATGTCAAGGGACAGTAGTGGGAAACAGATTTTAAAATTATAAAACAGGTTTTTCAAAATTCCCTATAGTAAATGATGCTGCTTTGATTCTCCAGCCCACCCATAAGCACAGGCAGCAGCTCAGTAAGTCACACTTTTTTAAAAGCAATACCCAAGACTGAATGGACAGCCCTAAGAACGCAATCACAATAAAACTTCACATTCTGACCTCATAGATCTCCAAAACGATGATTTTTATGAAGTCTTCATCTACGTTGGTTCTTCTGGCCCGAGCCATCTGAGCAAAGGTCGTCAGAAGACAGATCTCCTCTGAGCTGTTCATAGAAGAAAGACACTTCTCAAAGCTCGCAAAATGCTCTGGGTCTGCAAGTGCACACCAAAAAAATAAAATAAAATGCAGAAGTAGGTTCATATATGTAGTTATACTATCAGAAAGAATGATGGCATAAAAAATTTAAATTAGCAAGTATTTAAAGATAAAAAAAGATCTTCCCCTTTCCAACATAGATCCCTACACGCTCAGAACCTTAATCATGTGGCCTGAAACTCCAAATCACAGAAATACAATATAGAGCAAAAAGTTAACACCTGCCTCATCTCTCAGAAAACTATTTTCAAGGATGAAGTGGGGCAGAGAACATGGTACAAACCCGAAGTATGACCCAGAGAATTAAATTACATATCAGTGCAAAGCACTACTGCTGTCACTAGGTGTCACTGACACCCTCATGGCACACGGCTCATTTTCAGCCACAGGAATGCAGATACTGTAACTGTCACAGCCAGCAACTACTCAGTATAAGCATGGCACTCCAAACACAGAAACTAAGATTAAGCGCAAGAAACTGCCTATAACAAACAGGACATAACCCATTCAGCCTCCTCCTCAGAGGTTTCTGTGTAAGCAATATTACACTGGCAGGAGCCATGTTGCATCTCCTGGGAAAAGTACATTTGTGTTCCGTGAGTGACCTCCTGGAGGCAAGGTCCAAGGAGCTTCTCTCCCACCTGGCAAGGACCAGTGGGAATGATATCCAGAATGACTGCGACAGCCCTCGGGAGACAGGCTCATGATTCCTGCTTATTTAAAGGTTAAGCAAAACATGATTGGCCAAGACCTTTAAAAAAGATTCCTTAGTAGACTGTCTTAAAAAATTTATAAGAATATTTGAGGAAGAAAGAAAGGGCTTAGAAATGTCAACTACTTCTTCTGCGGACCTAAGTATGCCAATACACTGGAGTGGGAGAAAGTTCAAAACCAGTGAAGAGAAGATAGAGCTCTAAAGAGATAGACAGGACCTAAGAGAGGGCCTAAAGATCAACAGTGAAGAGTTCATTCTTAGGACAAGGTAGTTCATTTTCAGAACAAGTTAGTAAATAAAGTTTGCCATGCTCTTAAAAGAAATGTGAGTTGAATAGATTCATTCTTGCCTTGGACAAGGGCTTACATAAAAGGAAGAAAACAATATGGGATGATTAAAAAAATGTTAACTCTTAGTTTCTACTCTATGAAAGAGTTATATAGAGTAGCACCATACTGTAAAACTAGACATACAAAAATAGCATGTAAGACAACTTAAAATATATAATGAGCGTACTGAATTAGACTGTGATAGGATGCAAAGGCTATACTGCTGTTGAAGGCTTATTCTTGGATTCTAATTATTTTTAGTTTGAAACTGCATGCCTGCTGCCCACCTGCACAAAATTCAAACGGTTGAGCCTGGCTAGATAGGTAATCATTCGGCTTACTGCAGTCAGGTGTGCTTGGCTATGACATAATCATCTGGATCGTAATACTTTACTGCTTAGATTTGGGTAAAGGCTAATTACTGACCAGACATGGGAAACTTAAAGGTACATGTTAAGATTTTTTGGATAATTGTTAAAGGTAAATATGATACTGAATTTGTTTGAATGTTTTAAAATACTGTATAAAAAAAAAGACAGTTCGAGCTATTCAGGGCCACTTGGTCAAACCTCAACAGGTTGTCAGAGATCTTCCTTTATGCCAACTCCACACCTCTGTCCTGGGTTACTGAAGTCACTGGATTCAGACTCCAGCATTACACCTTGTCACTTTTAGAGGTAGTTTTGATAACTGTAATACATGTAGGAATCAGGCACTGAAAGCAAAAGTTTTACAAAAAGATAAGGGCATAAAGCCCACTTATGAACTATATTCAGCCTGGAGATGGAAAGTACTTGGGAAGGAAGATGGCACTACAAAGAAACCTAACAAGGACTAACCTGAGTCAGATATCATGCTAACCACCCTCCGCCCCTGCAAAGGACCGTCTCTCATCTGCCTGTTACTTCACCCACAAAACTAGCAGCCAGAGAATAGGCTGTGAAACACACTCAGAGCTGACAGCTCACGTTCAACTATGAAACAGCAATGCAAGCACCTCTCCAGGACAGTGCAGAAGCATTTTATGAAGCAGAGAAGTGCAAGGAAAAAAAAAAAACTGAAAACAGGAAGGCAAATAAAACTAGATTTATATAGAACACATATACAAAAGATGAAAACAGAAGAATAAAGAAAAAATGTCTGCAAAATTTTGCCAATAATATGGGGGGATTTTACGGTTTTTTTGTTTGTTTTTCAAGATAGGGTTTCTCTGTGTAGCTTTGGTTATCCTGGACTTGCTTCGTAGAACAGGCTGTCCTGGAACTCAAAGAGATTCCCCTGCCTCTGCCTCCTGAATGCTGGGATACAGGTGTATGCATGTAAACGGCATATGTCTATTTTTTTATGTTTTATAAAGCATGATTTTCTTTCTCTTCATTTGAGTTTTTGTTGGTGTTGTTGTTTTGAGACAAAGTATCTTCATACCACTGGCTGTCCTGGAACTCACTAAATCTGACTGGCCTTGAACTTACAGAGATCTGCCTGCCTCTGCCTCCTGAGTGCTAAGATTAAAGGCATGTTTTCTTTTAGGCAATGCAGGTTTAGAAATTTAGAAGAGAAAAAAAAGGAAGGAGGGAGGGAGGGAGGGAGGGAGGGAGGGAGGGAGGGAGGGAGGGAGGGAGGAAGGAAGGAAGGAAGGAAGGAAGGAAGGAAGGAAGGAAGGAAGGAAGGAAGGCACCCTGCCCCAGTGGCTCACGCCTGTAGTTCCAGCATTCAGGGAGGCAGAGACAGGAGGATCTCTGTGAATTCGAGGCCAGCCTGGTCTAAAGTCATGACAGCCAAGGCTACACAAATAAATAAATAAATAAATAAATAAGAAATTTAGAAGAGATTCTGGTATGTTCTTAATGCTGTTAGTATTCTGTTTTCTTCCATATTTTCCTTAATATGAAAGGTAATGCACAAATATCTTGGTATCTAACTAAGTAGTGTGACTTTTTCTCTCTCTGTATACAGCCCTACTTGTCCTGAATTATGCAGACTATACTGGCCAGACAAGTGCTGGGATTAAAACCATGGACTATCATGTCCAGCTCATCACTTTTTTAAAGTGACTCATTTTTATTTTATAGGCAGGGGAAATTCTACCTACATGTATATTATTGGTACAATGGGTATGTGCAGTTCCAGAGGAGGCCAGAAGAGGGTGGTGGATCCCCTGGAACTGCCCTATAGGTGCTGGGAACCAAACCTGGTCCTCAGCAAGAACATTTTAAACATTAAAACGCAAATATCCTGCATTTCAAGGTTAGTATGCATTAAAACATAATAAAGTTTTCACTAAAATTAATTTTTGAAGAATTACTATATACCTCTTACCTACTTCATAAAATCAACACAACTTAGAAAAATAAAACATCAGTGGAAGAAAAAAAATCAGTGGAAAAACTGGGCACAAACCTTAACAAATTTCAAGGCAATTAACATTACTTGTTGATCTGACTAGAATTTTACACATGCAAAAAAAAATGATTCATCAAAGTTAGATCACTGTGCTTACTGCACAAAATTACTGAGCTAACAGTATTTGAGACACATCACCTTCTACCTAACAAATCGAAACAATGAAGCGGTCTCCTGAATGTCAAAATCACAGTACCATGCTGCTTCTAAAAGCAGGACCAGGAAATGCGCAAAGGGAGAGAAGCTGCCCATCAGGTACCTTGGAGTTGCCTCTTGCACTCGGCCGGCTGCAGGGAAACACAGAGTTGCTGCAGGTTTCCATTCTCCACCTGGTGCATGAGGTAGAAGAGCTTCCAGAGCATCTGGACCGACAGCGTGCCAAAAGGCATCTCAGACATAAATAGCCAAATGCCAAGTCTACACATTTTAAACAGCAACAGGGAAAACATATATTAGAAAGCTTTAACACACTAAAGAAGTGGAAACAAGATCAGCTCTCACAATACCACAACTTTTCCAACAAACACAGAAAGGCATCCTTTATTTTAAATGTTTTGTAGCAAAAGTATAAGATTTTTGGAATTTTTTATTTTGGAATATTTGCACATATGTAATAGCATGTACCATGGAAGAAACTGAAGTCTAAATATGAAAGCCTGATGCATGATTCACAACAGCCAAGATAAGGAACTAGACATCCACTAAAGATGAACAGATTAAAAAAAAATGTGTACATATATACCAATGTAATTTTATTTAGCAGAAGGAGGGTTATTTGGAGAGGGAAAACAGACCAATCAAGAGGGAGAAAGACAGGCAGAGAGGTAGAAGGAGCAAATATGAGCAAGATACAATGATTATATGTGGATATCTTTGTATGCTTTATAAACATAGCCCTAATAATTTTTTACTATGTTTACTTGTGCACATTACATGAAGTCAAATGTGGAATTCTGTGCTTATGACATAAACACTTTTAGTGCTAATTAAAAGTTCCTAATTCTTGAGCTTTCTGTGCTAGAAATGCTCAGTCTGCAAACTGTAGTGGAAAGTTTTGATGTCTTTAACAACTCAGTTATGTTATTGTAAACATGTTTTTGTTTTAATTCAAGTTTTGGGTCATGGATCTGATTCAGACTGTCTACAGCAACAAACTATGTGCCCTGTATGGGCTCTGAGAGGGGCTCTTTCCCAGCTGCAGACAGTTTAATTCTAAGAACTCTGAGAGGGAATAAATGTCAGAACCCAGAGAGTGTTGGGGCCTCTGAGAAAGAAAGCTGTTGCTCTTCCTGGTTGCTGTTGTTGGACTTTGACGAGAAGAACTTGAAGATCTCCTGAAATGAAGATTGGACTTGCCCCAAGGAACCTAATGACCTTAACCGGCAGGAAGTAGCCAAAGAGAACAACGTCCCCTCTCCTGACTAACCTTTCTCTCCTACCTGGTGCTGGGATGTCAGAAGGGATTGGGTTGGAGAAAGAGGCATAACAAACTAAAATAAAATAAGTTTTAAAACTAGTGCCAACAGCAAACATCGTCAATTTATTTCATCCTTAAAAAAAAACAAAGGTGTAGTAACAATTCTGGAACTTTGGTTTCTTTTAAAAACACAGAAATATTATAATATGTTTTCATTTTAATCCCAGGTGTGGGGATATGGGGCTGCTTCAGACTGTCTGCAGAAACTGATTTGCCTCGTGCTCTAACAGAGCGCTGGTTTTGTCAGCTGCAGATGGTTTCTGTGATAGTGTCATGACGTTTGGAATCCTGGGAACTTTTCAGAGAGTATATAAATGCTAGGGCCCCCAGAGGTGTGGCGGGTGGCGGGTGGCGGGTGGCGGGTGGCGGGTGGCGGGTGGCCGGTGGCCGGTGGCCGGTGGCCATTCAGGGGATTGGTTGCGGTCCGTTGGTCGTCATGCTCAAAGAACCAAGAAGAAAGAAATTGGGCAGCAGCCTTCTTCCTTGGAGTTCCCAACACTCTCTGGGCTCTGGCATTTATGCAAGGATCTCTAGCTCTCTCCCCTCTATCCTTCTTTCTCTCCTATCTAGTGATAGGGGATGAAACCAGGGAGATGAAGGGAGACAAAAGAAGAACCCACAAAGTAGCAAAGACCAATGACACAGAGGCAATATTATTATCACAAATTTACATGAGACCTTTTAGATACATGGAGAATATTAAGAAAAGCACTGGGTCTTGAACCAAAGATCCTTTTAAAGACCTTAATGAAAGGGAGGCTATCTTAGGGTTACTAATGAAACACCACAACCAAAGCAAGCTGGGAAGAAAAGGGTTTATTTGGTTTACACTTCTACACTACTGCCCATTATCAAAGGAAGTCAGGACAGGAACTCAAACAGGAACCCGTAGGCAGGAGCTGATGCGGAGGCCATGGGAAGAGTGCTGCTTACTGGCTTCTTCTCAATGGCTTACTCAGCCTGCTTTCTTATAGAACCTGGGACCACCAGCCCAGGGATGAACCCACATACAATGGGCTGGGTCCTCCACCAACAATCACTAATTTAAAAAACACCCTGAAGGCTTGCCTACAGCCCAATTTTATGGAAGCCTTTTCTCAGCTGAGGCTCCTCCTGACGACTGCAGTTTGTATGAGTTAACATAAAACTACCTATCACAGAGACTGTTTCCAAAATACTGATGAGTGTGAGGACAAGTACAGGTTTAAGTACAGCACAGATATGGAAGCGAAGGCCAAGAATTTACTCAAGATAAAAAGTAGCTGAAATAAACTAAGTCATCACTCTACGGCCTACTTAAGTCAATGACTTTCATGGTCACCTTGCTTCCCAGCTCTCACCAACTCTTACCTTTTGGCTTTCAGGACGTGTAGGACAGCTCTGAGAAACAGCTCGTCAAATTCAATCTGCAGTTTCTCCATGGAGTAGGGCTGTAGTGTCAACCCCGTGCCTGTGCTGTGACTCACATACTGTGCCCAGTGGTCACTGACATAGCCAAGGGTCATCCTGAGCATGAGAAAAACAATGTGGCACTTTTCTGTCACTCATTCAGTATCACCTTTACATTACACATGAAGGACTAGCATACTCAATACATATTAACTACACGCTACTGTCTGCTCAGTTCTAAAGGTCATCTTAATAGAGACAATAAAAAAACCAATCCTCATGGTAATGCATTTAGTGGAAGGCATAAGGGCAAATAAACAAGTAAAATGAGCAGTCTGTCACATGACTGTAGGTAACATTCCAGGTTGGGCTGCATTCATCACTATCCTTAGTTACATGTGAGCTGCAGGGCACAGGACAGATACACATGCCTTCTAAGCAACCCCAGGCTTCAAGGGCATCCTATAAATCCTCATAAAGCCGAATAAATAAATGAATGTAAATCAATTCAATTTGGAGGACAAAACTGGGAAAAGATATTTTGCAGTTTTATGAACTTCTTTTTGAGGGAAAAGGTTGGAAAAACAGAATATCCTTTGTATGTGCTAAAGAGAATGATACAGAAAAAACTGAAGATGTAGAAAAGGGTATAAAGTTGATTTATAGAAAAACACTACATAAACTCAAAAATTTTTCAAATACTTGCTAATAAAACCATAAACCCCTTTTACTCAAATACATGAAGTTCTCCCATGTCAGACAGAATGTAACTTATTTCAGTCTTTGAAAAAACTTTTCTAAATATTTTAAATTACAGTAAGAAGTTGAAGAAGGATGCTAGGAAAAGGATTTGCTGCCAATTTCTCATAGTTCAATCAGGGGCAACCGCAAAGAAGAGCAGGCCGTGGACAGAAAGAGAGAACAAAGGAAGTGAAGGCCTGCATCTTCCTTGGCCCTTCTCTCTAGCAGCAGCTTTGAGAATTAGAATGCTAAGAATAATCACATAACAAATCTTGAGTCTTGACTAACTAAGCAAATATTCTCACTGAACATTTATAAAGCCCCCATCTAGCTGATGGGAGAAGACATAAGTACACATCCATGACCCCTCATGTGTCTAAGCAAGGGGACAGAGGGATGCCAGCACAGATGCGCTAACAGCAACATTACCTGATCAGGTAGCCAATACGCTTCACAAACTGCCTATAGCGGGCTCTGTTAAAGGTTTCTAATCCCACAGCCAGAAGTTCTACTAATGAGTTGGCAAAGGCAAAAATTTTCATCATCTCTTGGGGCCTTGTTGTTTCAGGTAAATAATCACCTAAAAGTGAAACAGATAAAAAGGGAAAAATAAATACTACGACAAAACACTGCAGAACACAGGTGTATAATTCAGTGAAAAAGCTAGGAGGGAGAGAATTAATCCCATCTTTCTTGCTCCAATATCAAAGTCAAGTAGGGAACTTCATTAAGATTAATGTAGTTGCCGGGCATAGTGGCACACACCTATAATCCCAGCACTCTGGAAGGCAGAAGCAGGCAGATCTCTGTGAGTTTGAAGACAGCCTGGTCTACAAAGTCCAGGACAACCAAGGCTACACAGAGAAACCTGGTCTTGAGAAAAAAATTAATGTAGTTAACCTAGGTAACATATACATTAGTCAGCCTTCTTCATTTAAGGATGAAGTAAAAAAAAGTTACAAACACACAGAGAGGAGGTTTTACATAGGTGGGCACAGGAAAACCCCCAATTGGCAGCTAACCCAAGGTCACCTGTGTGGAGCCTGTACTAGTACCACCTTTCAGAGAAGCTCATCTACCTTTTGCTTTAAACCCGAGAAGATGTTGAAAGAGCTCATGGAAAGGAAACTGAGCCAAAAGGGTAACCAAGTCATCTTCATTAAGGAGAATCCAACTGGTCTCAGGGTCTTCATCCTAAAAGGAAGACGCCAAGTCACATCAGCTAGCCAATGAGATCACACTACAATCTGTGGTTACAGGAACTAGATCATCTCAAGTCACAACGTGGTCCTTACAGACTCTTCCTCAAAGCCAGTGACAACTTGGAAGTCTTCTGAAATTCAAGTATAATTCTTATGTACCTAAGTCAAATCCATTGTTCAGAACCTGAAATGGCACCCATTAAATTTCTATCATGAAGAATATTAAAAATAACTCTTCTAGAGCCAGGAGGTAGTAGTGCATGCCTTTAATCCCAGCACTCAAAAGAAAGAGGAGGGCAGATCTCTGAATTTGGAGCCAGCCTGGTCTACAGAATGAGTTCCAGGACAGCCCAGGCTACACAGAGAAACCCTGTCTCAAAAACAAACAAACAAACAAACAAACCTCTTGTAGAGTGACAGCCTTACTGTGAGACTCACTGCTCCAACAAATTAACAATTAATTAAACAACCATATTCTACTACAGGTGAAGTTATTTGTTTTTACAAAAAAACAACTCTACCAAAAAAAACTCTATGTCTACAATCATGTTCAACAGACTTTTTGACGGAGCAGCTAGTATTTGCTACAGATGCCTCAGGTTCTGCTTTGAGCAAGACAAAACTAACTGTGATCAAAGATCATTCAGGGGACAACAGAGCCCTAAAGTCACCTTAGACTAGGGTCAGATAGAAGGGGAGGAGGGCCTCCCCTAAGAGTGGACTATGGGAGGGGCATAGGAGAAGAGGAAGGGAGGGAGGGATTGGGAGGAAATGAGGGAGGGGACCACATCTGGGATACAAAGTGAATAAATTATAACAAATAATTAATAAAAAAATTTTAAAAAGAAATCAAGTTAACTTGTGTCCCCATATGCAGTACATTAGAAGGGAAGGATGTGAATGTATTGCTCAACAATGGACTACTCAATTCAGCAATTCACTCACAGCACCCTGAGCACACCCCTCCTTATCTACTGTTTGCACTACACTTTAGTTCTGTTTCCTCCTGATTCCTGTATCAGGAGCTTCGGCACAAACCTAGGAGTACTGGGAGTCAGTGCGTGACTGGTCAGAGATGACCCTCATGAGAGGCCCTTAATTACTGGCGGTACTTCGTCTAAAATAAACTAAGGCAAATTCTCATAAAAAAGGATGCTACAAAAGTACAAGTCTGACCTTGTCCAGCTCCAACACTCCTTGTGTTGAAGAGATTCTCTGCACTCTGCCATCTATTCTGGAGCCCCACAGCACCTGCGCCGTGCTACCGAGGCTTTCAGCCTCCAACACTGTCACTTCACTCAGCCTGTTTATGATGCTAACTTGCCTCAAATATATCAAGCAATACGAAATGGAACAGTATCATGTATATACTGGCTAACAAGAGCCTCAGAAACTCTACTTGGATCAATAGTGCTTGCCTCTGGCTGAATGTCTGGGTAGGCTCTAAGATGCTTAGATCTATGTGTGGGCCTGGCAAGCTTTAAAATTGCCCAGGTGAGCCTTCTGTGGACCTAGAGGTAAGAAACAAATGATGTGGATGAGGGCCTTCCACCTCACAGACTTTCCTGATCCAATTGAACTCTTAACCGTGTCAAGTACTCAGCTCTTCTGATTGCTTTTATTTTGTTTTCCTCCCTTGCTGCTAGTGTTGTTGGGTTCTTAACTTATTTTGTTAGGAAGGCAAATTGTTTTATTTTTTCTCATTGTTGGTCTCTTGGCCTGATTTTTTTTTTTTTAAGGGTGGGTATCTTCCTATCTACCTAAGCTGTCCTACACCTTAGAATCTTCTTTTTTCTCCCCTCTAAGTGCTGGAATTCTGGAATTACTAGCACCTAGCACGTACCATCATGCCCAACTCTGTAAGTTCTTGAATCCACTCAACTTTTTACTGAGTGCTAAACAAGAGGTGAGCACAAATGAAGAATCTATCCCTGGGTTAAATTCAGGAAACCCATCAGACAAAAAAAAAAAAAGAAAAAGAAAAACTCTAGGAAAAAGCAAAAAAACAAACAAACATTGCTTTGTTACGATCTTCCAGAGATAATCTATATCAGCTCCTAAGAAGCTCTCTACCCACATCAGTGCCCACCTCCTGTCCAACTGCTGCAAGCCACAAGAGGTGATAAAGAACAAACAACTATTAATGGCAGCGTCCGATCCTGAATAGGCCCTGGTGTGATACACTGACATGATCTCCACAGCAGTGTGGGTGTCACTCTGAGACTGTTGCCCAATTTCTTCTACTTACACAGAGGGCTTTAGTGACTCAGGTCAAAGAGCATCTTAGAACATCAAATCATGATTTGAGGTGGAGGTCAAGCTTTACATTTTACTTGTATGGTGAGGGGAAGATGTGTCTGTCATAGACACATAGGTGTGGAGGTCAGAGGAAAATTTGTAGAAGTCAGTTCTCTTTCCACCAAGTGGGTAGGGAGGGTCACTAGGGTCGTCAGGCCTTGTGGCAAATGCCTTTACCTGCTGAGCTGATGTACCAAACAAATCAGGAGCACAGCCAGAATCAGGCTCTGGAACTGCTAATGAGCAGAAGGAAACTTCCTTACAAATACACCACTATTTGTGGAGGAAAGAAATATTAACGAGAATTATCTTAAATTTTTTTTAAAAATTACCTTGAGAAGATGGATTTTACCATTAAATTTCCATCAAAATTATTCAGAGCAGTTGTCTATAGGTAAGACCCTAGTCCCAGGAACCTGCTACTATCCAAAATAAAACCTTAATATAAAATTTCACAACTATCACTCTACTTCATTTTCCCACTCCAGATTGTGCCATCTAAACACATCTACAGAAGGATGTCAAGATGGCCTACTGGCAGAAGAACCTACACCGAATGACCATGTGACTTGAGACAAGTTAGCTCCCTTCACACATCAGTCGTCCCCACCTGTAAAGCGCGGTCCCAACAGTGCTCACCTAATAGGTACCAGGAGGGTGGAGACTTACGAGAGAATGCCTACCACGACGCTTGGCAAGTAAGAAGAGCTCTAAAGGGAACAATGCAGTCACAAGTTACCTCTTCTCCTCCCTCATCTACAAGCGTCCACGTCCCTGAGGCTGGCCCTGAAGATGATGGCTTCCACTCACTGGGCTTCATGTGGCACATGAACTCAGCTCGATTTCTAGAAGACAACAGCATGAATCTGACCGTGTGAACACAGAAAGCTGATGTGAGCACATTTGCAAATCATCTATCCCAAAGGAGAGCCAGGAATCAGCCAAGTGGATTTAAATAAGCAAAGAACGCCAGGCAGTGGTGGTTGCCACCTTTAGTCCCAGCACTGGGGAGGCAGAGGCAGGCAGATCTCTGTGAGCTCGAGGCCAGCCTGGTCTACAGAGTGAGTTCCAGGACAGCCAAGGTAGGTAGGTAGGTAGGTAGGTAGGTAGGTAGGTAGGTAGATAAATAAATAAATTAGAAAATAAGTAAGAACTAAGGCCAGGAATAATAGTGCTTAGTTTTAAATCCTTCTACTCAAAAGGTAGAGGCAGCCAGGCTCGGTAGTACATGCCTGTAATCCCAGCACTTGGAAGTTCAGGGTCAGCCTAGGCTAGATAACTAATTGCAAGCCAGTCTGAGATGGATGAAAAGAAGTTCCAGGCTAGCCTGGTCTACACAGTGAGACCCTACTTCAAAAAAGAAGACCAAAATTCAAACAATGCCTGGAGAAATGGCTCAGTGGTTAAGAGCACTTGCTGTTCTTGCAGAAGACCCAAGTTCAGTTCCCAGCACATATGTCAGGTAGCTCACAATGATCTGTACTCCGGCTCCATGGGATCCACACTCACATGCACACCCCATAAACAGACATGTACAAGTACCCATGATTAAAAATAAAATTAAATCTTTAAAAAAACATCTTATCAAAAATAAAAAGGTAATATTCAGTTGACAGAGAGGATTTGTTTGGGGCCAAAAAGTGCACATAAAGGCAAAACACCCTGCTCAAACATTGTCTCCATGCTCAGGAGCAGCTTCTGCATGCAAGCTGTAAGGGATGGAGGCCAGGAAAACCTACAACAGGATTTTCCAAGCAGCTCTTCCCTCTGATGAGCAATGTAACCAGGACAGTTTCCTCTTGGACCACAAGCTAGCTTGCAGACCTCTGAAAAGGTATGACTTCCTCTCTTTAGCCAGAAACCTCCTGCAGACTCCAGCGCTGTGTTCAAGTAACTCCCTTCCAATGGGAAAAACTGTAGTCCTGAGCCCCAGGTAATCGGTGTGTGTCATTTGTATGTCCTTTCTGTACTTCTGCTAGTGCTATCAATCCCTCCCTGTCACTCAGGCTCAGATATGTCTAACTAGAGATAAGATTGACAGACACACTCCTTCTCTGCATTCTTTATTTAATCAGCTAAATCGTTTGGCAGGAAGAGGCATCTAGGTTCTCATACTTTCTCCACAATCATCAGCTCAGTAAATACAGACCAGAGGCAGGTAGTAACAGTGTTCAAGGTGGCCTATGAATGGGCTTTGCCTTCTTCCGGGAGTCAAAAACATGCCTGTCATTTTGCTGCGCAATTGGTTGGGATCCTGAGCCAGGAGAGCAAATGTCTGTAGCCACCACTGAGGCAATGAAGAAGTACATACTCTTAAGTCTCCAGTCCAGTCCCTACATTGAGCTTGGTGGAACCCTGGCTGACCTTGAACTGAAGACCCTCCAAATACAACCTAGAGTGCTGTGAGAACAGCTGTGTTCCACCACACGTCGTCTAACCTTCCTTAAATACAATTTCTACTCTCGATTTAAAAAATCTTGCACTGGTTCACAGGCAAGCCATACCAAGTGTAGGCTGTTCATCTTTAATTTCAAGGCCTTCTACCCTCCAGCCCCCACCCCTGTTACCTTTATTACTACCACTTGCAGTTACCTACGCCCCAGATCTCTGCACACCTGGTTCAGGGCCTTTGCTCACATTCTCCTCCCTACCCACACCCACACCCAGGGAAATCCAACCCACTGGCAAGGCCAACTCATCCACTGTGGAGCTGTCTCTTGACTACTCAGCTCTGGTCGCTGCACTCCTGCAGTCCTCACGGCTCCACAGACCAATACTTAAGACATATTCCCAATCTCTTCTTCTAAGAACACACCAGTTCTTAGTCTATGGCGCCTGTCACAATGACATACACAGGAGAGACAAACCCACTAAAAGGCGGGCCACAGAGAATGGTTAATAACAGCTAGATGCATCACTGTGGGTAGGGGTATCAACCCCAAAGAAAACCTCAATATTGAATTCTGGAATGCCAGTACTTCCCTTATCAGTTCTCTTTGGATGTGGGCAGTTAAGAAACCCAATCTCTGATAGAAGTATTTCAATTACTAACACGCAAAGCTTTTCCACACTTACTTGACAGGAGACATCAGCAGGGCAAGGGACTGCATAAAATGAAAGACCCCTGAAGGGTTATTCAACACTTTGATCTGAAATCAGAAAACGAAGAAAGTATGCTGTATAAAACCAGCTCTAGCTGGTTTACACGCGTCTAACAACCAAGATGCTAGTCAGAGAACAAAGCTAACCCTGCTACCTAACTAAGCCAAAGCACAGGGCACAGTTGGAGAAGTCGCCTGTACCCTCCCTCAGCCTAAGAGCAGGGAACCAACAGCTGACATCAGACATCTGCAAAGCTGGGATGGAGCAGTACTGCGGCCTTAAACCAGTAAAAACAAAAACAAAACCTCACCATTCTCTTCAAAAGGATTTAGGCTCCATGCCACTAAAGTTACAAAAATACAAAGGAGTTGAATTTGGCATACATTTTGGTTCCTACTGCTATGTAAGTAGTTGCTATGAATAATAAAAATGGCCGAAAGTTGCTCAGCAAAGAGAAACTATAAATAAGCTGGTTAAGTGTATGAGAGTTGCTAACAGGTCTAGGATCTCTCTGCCATGCTAACAGATTATATTTCATTTGTAGCAATTGTACTGTGAGAAAGATTAATTTGGAGAGTTGTGTCAATTACTACAGAAAAAAAAAATAGTCCTCCTAAGATGTCCTGCACCAAAATCTTAACAATTTAAATACTTGTGAGGCTACAAAGCTAAGTAGCTATCTGAACTTACATAGTTATGTCCTAGTTTCTTCACTGTGATGACCCAGACAGTTCTGGCACTAACCCCTATACACATATACTCCTGGCCTAAAGGCTTTACTTAGGGAACTGGAGAGCCAGCTCAGTGGTTAAGAGCACTCACTGCTCCTCTGGAGGGGGTTCAGTTCCCCACACTCAGTTTAGAAGCTCATAACCACCTTTAGCTCCAGGTTCTAGGAGATCAATACTGTATGAGCTCTGCAGACACCTATACACACACAGTACACCTAAACCCATGTAGACACATAGAGCATACATGTAATAGAAATAAATCTTCTAATTTTTTATTTAAATAGCACTCAGTTAGACCTTGGGGTAGGCTGTTTTAGATATTTCTTAAGGAAAACTTAAAAATAAATAATAAAATAAAAGTAAAGCTTCTACCCCACCCCAAGAGCCAAAAGATCACCGTCATACCTGTATAAAAGGAACAGCCCACTTACTAACGCCTGCTGGGCACCGAAGAATGTGGTTCAGGAGGAAGAAGTGATCTCCAGGACAGCCAACTCTTTGTAACACTGACACCTGAACAAGAAAGGATTCATGTAACAGGTTCATGGACACAGTAAGCTAAGAGAGCATTTATTCAGTGGTTAGTGCAGGCGATATTTCTTGGGTACCCAGACATAAGTCCCTCTGCGATACACCTAAATATTCCAAATCCTGACACTTTTCTTCTCATGTTTAGTATGACTCAATTCATCATCAAACATAATCAGACACTTGGTGAGTCAGAAACCAGTCTTCAAGTGTGGCATCCTTCCCTCAGGCATTTCCTTTGAGTTCAACTCTGACTGGAAAGCTAGAGTTCATTAGAGAGACAAAGTAACCTGTAACCATGTGTCGTCATCAAAGAAAAGTCATTAAATGAATTGGCTGGAAAAGCTGTAGAAGAAAATTTATGAAATAAGAAATGATTCTTAAAGAACCCAAGCAGTGAAAGAGTTCTCTACCTGTGTCTGTTCCCTTACCAGTTTCTGCAGCCAGAGAAGGATGTCGTCATGGAACTGGGCGTCCTCATTCACTCTCCGGGTGAACATGAACAACACGCTGATGCACTCCTTTAGCTGACACACATCAGTGGGCATGCTTTCTGTCAGCTTAGAAACTATAAAGAGAGATTAACCAAGTCCTTATAATGGCATTGGGGAGGTGGACCTTAGCTTCTTCACTTAAAGCAAAGAAACCAAAATATTTAAAGCACTTAGTTCACATAAAACCCAAGAGGCTGTCTGCTTCCTGACTGAGCTGCTCCTGCTGCCATCCTTCCTCTCCGTGATGGACTGTATCCCGCTGGACTGAGAACCACATAAACTCTTCTGACTTAAGCTGTCTCTTGTCACAAGAGCAACTAACATAAAGAGATGGCAGCCAGGGGCAGAGCTGTTGCTGTAATAAGTATAAACGTGGTCCTTATGCCTTTGGGAAGTAACATGCTAAATAAACACACAAGATTTTAGAGCCACAGGATGAACAAGTCTTGAACTGACATTAGCAGAACTTAAGGGCCATTCTGTGGAAGTTTGGAAGACCAGGGTATTAAGAGAGAGATAGACAATGAAGACCTGGCTCATGAGGTGTTCAGAAGTAAACAAGGACTCTGTTGGGAACTGGGACAGAGGGCACTCCTGTGATACTCTGGCAAAGAATCTGCCCATCTATCCATGTCCTTAGAACTGGAATAAGGCTGAATTAAAAGATGATAAACTATTTCGTTTGGTAGAGAAAACTCTCAAGACAAGCAGTATTCAAGATATAGCATAGCTGGTGCTCACTTTTCTTATCCAAGTCAACAGGGAAAGAGAGCAACAAGGGAAGCAGAAGGTTTGAACAATACATGGGCTTGCCAGGAAATAGGTGAGCTTAAAGCTGTAGGTGAGCCAGTGCTGAAAAAGAAAAACTTAGTGTTCTGCACAGAGATAACAGAAAATAGTGAGAGCAAAGCCCTAAACATCAGACACTCTGCCTTGTGAAAAGCTCATGTATTTAGGTGAGAGCCTAAAAATTAGAATGCCAATAAGCCTCCTTCCTGGTAATAACCCCCTAGGCAAGTGTATGCTGGGTAAGCTGAGGTGCACAGCCGCTGTGTTGTGAGAGAAGTGCATCAAGCTACATTGCAGGCTGGCAGTGAAGGAGAGGCATGATGTCTTGCTCCAGGGTTCCTGAAAGCTGCCGAGTAAGGCTGGACAATACAAGGCAAAGTCAAACTCCTTGCAAGGAGGAACCAGGAACTACATGGCCATCAATCAAATAAAGATGGAAATGTGCAGCCTAAGTTGCAAGAAGACCTCAGGACCGAAGATGCCAGGGGCCTCACCACAGAAAGCTACAGGCACAGAGCAGATGGAGCCAGTCAATACAGAGACTGAGTGCTGTAGGTAGTCGAGTTAGACTTCAGGGCTACCCAGGGTTTCTGGAGCCCAGGTGATTCTACCTCAAGCCCCACATGCCCAGACATGGAGCAACAGGAGTTGATGCTTACCCTGCTGGTTTTGATAGAATAAGGTCTTATACCTTCAAGCTAGATCCTACAGCCTGAATCAGGCCATGCCTCCTGGCAGCCATGTCTGGGACAGAGAACTGAGCAATCTGTGCTATGATTTGAACAGCTTTCAATTTATGATACCTGGCTCCTCCCTGCTCTTTGTCACACACAGAACTTCCCATCACTATAAAATATTACAAAATATCAAAATTTTTCTTTTGTTCTTGGGACTGTTCTAAAGACTTCTCTGGGGGATTTTGTCAGGGAAGCACTCTGACGATACTCAGGTAGCCTCCCTACCATTGCTCATTGTGGAACTCTCACGCATGCACGCATACACACACACACACTTGTCTTCCCCTATCTCTCTTATTCTCACTCTTCTGTTATTGTTTGGGTTTTTTGTTTTGTTTTATTTTTTTGAGACAGGGTTTCATTATGTATCTCTGACTGTCCTAGAATGTACTCTGTGGACCAGGCTGGCTTAAAACTCACAGAAACCCACCTGCCTCTGCCTCTGCCTACTGAGAGCTGGGATTAAAGGCGTACACCACTATGCTTAGCTTTATTCTTTTTCTTTTTAAAGAGGAAAACAGAGACACCATGCTCTTGAAACTGTATTAGATGAGCCAGGAACAATGCTGAGACTGTCAAAGACTTTTGAAGTTGAACTGAATGCATACTGAATTGAGATAGCCAAGAGCAAAAAATGTTCCCTAATTTACTTCAACACTTGGCACTCAGCTGATAGTGGTTTTTGGAAGGTATGGAACCTGTACAAGTGGCGCCTCTTTAGAGGAAGTGGACCACCGGAGGCTGGTCTTGAGGTTTTACATCCTGAATGAGGATCCTACGTGACCAGCAGATTATATCCTGTATCTGTTTGAACTATACACCAAAGAAATTCTTTCCCTCTCCCAAAACCATCCCCACAAAGTTCTACCAATCTATCAGACACGTGGTCTGAAGATGCACTCGTTGGCAGAGTACTTGTCTTAGCAAGCATGCTAAGACTGAGGGTGGGGCTCAGGGGGAAGCAAGTAAGTACCGTGAAGAAAGAGAAAAATTAGAATCTCTATTTCAGACCATTACAGAGCATCAGTTAAAAAACAAGAAAACAAGAAACTGAGTGAACAAAATAAATAAATAAAGTACAGGAGAAAACAGAAGAATGAAAAGGAGCTCAGGGGCTGGAGCTTGCCCAGTGGTTAGAGCACATGCCGCTCTTGCAGAGGACCCACCAGGTTTGATTCCCAGCACCCACATGGCAGTTTACAACCACCCAGTTCCAAGGGATCCAACTCTATCTTCTGACCTCTGCAGGCACCAGGCATGTGGTGCACAGACATACATGCAGGCAGAACAGTCAAACACATAAAATAAGTAAACCTAATAGTAACAAAAATGATAATGATACATGTTTTAGAAAGAAAAGGTATCCTGATGGTTAGTTTGGGGATGAAACTCCAGTGGAGCTCTACTTGGCAAAGGCAGAGAGGCGGCTTTTCAGCCTGCTGAGGGGTAGAAATACTAGCTGTCGGGAAGAGAGGCTTGTACTACTCAGTAAACAGAGCTGACTCCTAAAGTACAGTTGAGGGGCAAGGAGAACAGCACACAATGATCCTGTGAAAGCAACTGGTATCTAGTCAACTCCCTCAGGTTGTGCCCCTCAATTCTCTGTCACATTTAAGTGTAGAGGGCGCTTTCATTGCTTACGTACCTTGGTCTGCCTGATTAACTGCCAAAGACCTCAGGCCAGCTGAGCTATTGAGCAGCGTGTAGATGTACGACTCCACTTGCAACCTCGAGAGCACAGAAGTATAAGAATGGAGGGTCAGGGTCTGGTGGAGGTGCTCAGATTTGGCATCAAATAGCTTCTTCAGTTCTCCCAGAACATTTTCATTCATCTCTACTCTCTGGTAGTGGTGATGACCATACACTTTCACTTGATCTGCACAGATGCCCTACCGGTAGATAAAGGATGAAACATGAAACCAGCTGCACTTGATCCCATTGGGCAGCAGGAGTCAGACTCACAGGCCTCCCCACCATAAAGAGCTCATAGTCACAGTGAGGGACGATGCTGTACATACAGAGTGTACGCACAAAACAGTACTAGCAAACAACGGCTGTGTCAGAGAACATTACCAATCGTGAATCCATGACCAGCTCTGAAAAGACTGACCCTATGACGCCAGCAGGGAAACAGTAACAAAACCCTCACAACTCTATTTTACCTTCTGTGATAAGAATAGCAAGTCCAGTGTGCTATGCCCTCAACTTCACAATAGCCCAAGCCCTAGACACCTCATTCTCTACCTCTATGGCTCTTCTAGATCTGCCTCATTCTCTACCTCTATGGCTCTGTTCAGAAGGAATCTTCTCTGTCCTTTCTCTTTTCTTTTTAGATCTATCTTGTGTATGACTGTTTGTTCTGCATTTGTATGTGCACAACATGCATGCCTAGCTGCCCTGTCAAAAAAGGACAATGGATGCCCTGGAACTGGAGTTACTGGCTGCCAAATTCATGCTGGGAATAGAACAAAGGTCCTCTGCAAGAATTAAAAGTGTTCTTTTAATTCTCTCCATCCTCCCTTTTTAAAAGCTTACAAATGTCTCTCCACAGAATCTTCAAAAAAACACACAAGACTCTTCACAAATGAAGGGGGACAGCAAATTACACCTGTCACCAGTATCTTCTCCAGCTTCCCTTATTAGTTATCCTCCCAGGCCCTTAGGAAATGGTGGCTCTGACCTCCAGGGTGGGTCACATCCAATGGACTTTCCTATCTCCTTATCACTGTTCAATCAGGACAGTCTACTCACTACATATTTGTAACATTATGCCAAAATCTAAAATTAATAATCTATGGGCTGAAATTTACCTTGAGACATGGTTTGCTGGCTTAGACTCTGTGTAGAATGCATGCCTGCATATGTTTGTATTTAGTTAGCTGCCAATTAGGATCCTTCATGCAAAAATCCAGATGCCTGCTTCTCTTGAAAAATCCTAAGATGTAGCAATCCTAGTCATCACAATCACACACAAGAGTCACCTGTATATCAAGAGCTGCTGTCCCCCTAGACTAGGCATGTGCTTTTTGCTGACCATCACCCTACCCAGCCCCCCTCCCACACATTATATGTCTGTGGCCATTTGATCTTGTGGTCCCTGGATTGATGGAGCCAGGGCCAGTGTAGGTTTAACACACAGACTGAATCCTAGACAGCACCATGAGAAAGGCAGCTCAACTACCAATTCCGCAAGCTCTGAAGTTTGACACACACAGTCAAAATACCTGCACAGCCATTTGTTCATCCTTAAAGTTCCACAGTCTACTTTTGGCATTCTGGCAATCAGATATCAGAGTAAGCAGCTCAGCTTCAGCCAATAACAATTGCTTCCTGCATCGTGAGTAATTCAGGAGCAACTCATAGAACTCATGCCTGTCCTGATGAGCAATGCTGTCAAATTCTTCTACATATGACTCAACATTTTCCAGCCATGAGCCAGGCTCCAAGAGTCTTAGCTGTTCTTTAGTAAAGGGTACTAGTTCTGGTTGAGATGGGAGTTCTGGGTAGAGTCGCTCACTGCAGAGCAAGGGCTTCACTGACACCAAGGCTGGTACTTCAGCAATCTCAGCTGGCAGCTCGGGATACAGTCTCTTCACCCTGAGTGGCTGAGAAACTTCTTTGGCTTCATAAGAACTGTGCAAGCTGGCATTTTGAAGCACCTCTGAACAGCCAAGGGCTTCTTTATCTTCTTTCCTAGTCTGAGCTTCTCTCATGTGTGAACTTTCCATCTCCTGCAGAGGACAGGGAGCATCAAAGTGCAGTGTGCTTCCTGAAGCCCCACATGATCTTGGTGTGCACTCCTCTGCTTCTGTAAAGTCCTTGGCAGGATCACCTTTAGTTTTAACATTGTCTCTAGGATCGACTTTCAACTTAATTTCATCATCTCCATCATGGGCTCCAATTTCTCTTTTATCTTTTAGGTCCTCTGTGTCGCATATCAGGGGTCCTCCATCACCTACAGTCAGGGAGGTGAGTGGTATATCAAACATTTCACTTTCGTTATATCCACTGACATCATCACTGTGGAGCTGTGAATCAGCCGACACCTTCAGATCATCTCCTTTGAGTTCACAAGCTAGAGATGGGATTTTCTGCTCTGGAAGGGAAACTTCATCAGAAGTCTGAAGGGTTTCATATTTCTTCTTTTCCTAAAAGCAAGGTATAAAATATAACAATAGCCAATGGTTTTAGCATGAAGAATTTTTAAACTATATATAAGCATCTAATTTTTATATTGCGGGCTCTTTCCTCAGTTCACTTCCTTTTTTTTTATTTCCAGTCTTTCCAGACAGGGTTTCTCTGTGTAGCCTTGGCCATCCTGAACTCACTTTGTAGACCAGGATGCCCTCGAACTCACAGAGACCCCGCATGCCTCTGCCTCCCAGAGTGCTAGGATTACATGCGTGCACCACTGTGTCCAGGTCACACCTCCATTCGTAGGAGTGCTTTTTCCTTTGTTAATAAGCTCTTTCCATCACAGGCCTAACTTAAAAGACATTACCTTTTCTCTATCTCTCCTGGTAGCTGCTGGGACTGTCACCTAACCTGTGGTTTAGTTTTCCTTACTCTAATAAAACTTTTTGATCTTGTGGTCCCTGGATTGATGGAGCCAGGGCCAGTGTAGGTTTAACATACAGACTGAATCCTAGACAGCACCATGGGAAAGGCAGCTCAACTACCAATTCCCCAAGCTCTGAAGTTTGACACACACAGTGAAAATACCTGCACAGTCATTTGTGCAGCCATCTGTACAGCCATTTAAGCAGCCATTTGAGCTTCCCTTGAGTCCAGTTCTAAATTCTTTTATTAATAAGAGAACCTTGGTTTCTCAGTAACATGTGACAACCAGGAACAGACCCCAAAGAAGCTCCTCTGAAGACTAAAGTGTTAAGCCTGGCCACCACAGTTGTCAGCAACTGATAATGTAAACCAAAAGCAACCAGCCAAGTCCCCATGCCTTTGAGCATTTGTAACATGGGCTGTCATGTACCCAGGGAATCCACCTCCTCACTGCCTTTACAACATCACCCAACACAGATGGGGGTGCTTCTCTCTGTCATGCTTTCTTCTTGAACTATGACCCTAACTGAGCATACTCAGAAATGTGTACTTTAAATGAAATGCATTCACAGAAATGTGCCCTCCCAAAGATGCCTCCTCTTCTCCACATGAGTCTGCGCAAGTTCCCTAATAAATAAATGTACATTTCAGTGAGAATACGTGACAGAGAATTCAGAATCATACACAAGTTGGATTTGAAAGCACCAGTAATCAATCGAGGGAATTGCTGCCATTAGAAAGAAGCCTCCCTCACTTCACTGGGACAATATAAAAAGTTTCCTTAAGGACAATAACCCAGCTGTGGGACATCCCAAACTATAAACATGTAAACTGATCCAAAAAAAGAAAGCCTGACCTAGAAATGACAACTCAGGGGTTCCCAACTTCAAAACAATGCACTAACTTTTTTCACTGAGCAGCCTCAAAGGCATACAGAGGCTGCTGCAACTGAACCTGAAAGTGACGAGACTCCATCTTAAGCTGGCCACAAACTCGGCAACATTATCCATGGGGTTTTTATAGACAATGCAATGGTTTTGCAGGTGTGAACAAAGCAAGAATGTGAAGGTCATAGAGATTTGTACCATTATTCTGAAAAGCTGAGGCCTGTCGACACACATGACAGGGATAAATTCCCTGGAGGTGGGATGAAAATGACATTGCATGAAGCTGTGTAGGTAAAGCCTGGGTACATTGGCTACTCCAGCATGACGGAGATGCCAGGAAGTTGAGATATCCACTAAGCAAGCCTATAGACTGGGGCTTGCCAAAGAGTAAGGTCACATGCACTCTAAATGACACAGCTGGTGGGTCCCTGAAGCTGGTTCTGATGGGTCTTTGATGGCTCCTCCACAAGCCCCAGATGCGGGAGATGTACCTGCAGAATTTAGTGTTTGATCTGCTCATGTATATCTAACTTTGGACAAACCAATCTTTCCTTGGACCTATGCCTGCTTTCCTCTATTTTGGAATGGGACTGTTTACCATTATATATGCATTATATATAGGAGGCTTTAACATGTTTTTAGTTTATAAGCGCTCACAGTTAACGGATGGCCTAGACTCTCAGAAGACTTTCAACTTCTGAATATTGTTCAAAGTGATCAAGACTATGGAGATTTCTAACTGATTTAATACATCCTTAATTATGAGATGACCATGAGCTACTGGGAGGCTGCACAGATGAAATGCTATGATTTTAAAATGCTGTTTTGTTGACAAGTTGAGAAGAAGCAGGCTGGTGATGGGACAGACTCACTCTAGCAGGCACAGTACACAGTGTGTGAGGACTTCACAGAGAGAACTGACTGAGGTGGGAGGCCTGGTAATGAACGTGGGCAGGGCCACCGCATGCGCAAAGTCCTTGGTTGGGTACAGAACAGAACAAACTGAGCACCAGCACTGTCCACTGTAGATCCCTCCCTCCTGCAGGCGCCACAGCTGCCTCGTACTCCCGCCACAAGCACAGCCACCAGGCCTTACTTTACCATACACAACTCCTTCAAACTGTGACTCAAAATAAAATCCCTTCCTCCTTAAAAAAAAAATCTAAATTTTCACATTTAATAAAGGAAATGTAGATCCACTTCATGAAATGCTCTAATATATTGTATTGCCCATTTTTCAGTGCATTAAATTTGGACATTCAATAGTATAATCTGAAAAGAAAAAGATATCACCATAAGCAACAAATTACGATCCAAAAAATGAAGAGGAAATGTTTCAATGGATTATCTGCCAGAGGCTAAGTAAAGTAAAACAATTTTAACTGCCATAGACCCAGTACATTTGTCTTCATTTTGACTAACATGTTCACCCCAAACTCAGAAAAGGCTGCAATTACTCAAGCACCCAAACAAACAAATAAAACAAAACAAAACAACAGCACTGGATTACAACCTGCAAAAGAAGTACCTATAAATCTAAAATAAATACTTACCTGAACCAATAAAAAAATTAATCAAACGAGTAGGACACAACAACTCCTTTATGCAGAAGAACTCTGATAAACATACAAGGCATGGAAAAAAAACAGAAAATCACCATCACACCTCCATGATGTGCTAGCCCATTTTCCATTTTGGCACTAAAATACTTAGGGCTGGGTACTTATGTTTACTGTGACCATAGTTCAAAAACATGGTACTTCATCTGTAAGGACTTAATGCTGAAAGGCATCACAACATCAGAAGTTCCAGAAACAGGGAAAGATTATAACATGAGACAGGAAGGCAAAGAGGAGAGGCTTGTTATAACAACCCTCCTGAGGACTACCAGGGTCCTATGAGAACTACGTGAATTCCTTCAGAAGGCATGCCCCTAATATCCTGTACTGGGAAACAACTTTCCAACATCTGAACCCGTGGGGGACTTATTTAAACCAAATCGACAGTAAAGAGAAGCATGACAGATGTTACAGAGATCAAGCCAGAACCAGGGCAAAAGAAAAATAGTCGTAGGTATTTCTTAATTACAAAAAGAAAAATAGTGAGTTTCAATGGAGAATCCTGGCAAACAGTACCACAACCAAATAACCAAGGTTAGCATCGCCAGTAAAGCATTCCTCAGATACTCCCTGATACAATACTACAAGAGAGGCAGTATTTCCGTGTCTTACCCAGCAATGCATACCCTCAAGCTACCATGTGAAAATGCTAGCTGAAAAATCAAACTGAGGGACAATCTACAGAATGATTCTGTTATGGAAATGAAGAGGAGGACAGGCTAAGTAGCTGTCAGAAGCTAACGGACACTAGAGATGTGCTAACTGCGTGCAGCTAGGGATTCTAGACTGGATCCTGGAACAACAAATAAAAACTGTTTTAGGGAGAAAACTTGAAATCCAAATACGTTCTATTTTTCAGTTTAACATTATTATACTCAAGTTAATTTCTTGGTTTTGATAAACGTTCTGTGGCACAGAAGATATGGTCATATAAAAAGATAATTAACAAGAGTAGTGGGCAATTAAAAAAAGAGGTAAGTTGGAGCCAGGCCTGGTGGAGTATACCTTAAACCCAGCACTTAGAAGGCAGAGGGGTGGATCCCTGTGAGTTCAACGCTAGACAGAGCTACATAGTGAGACCCTGCCTTAAATAAAAATTAAAATTAAAATACCTACCTACTGGATAGGCAGGACGTAAATATGATCAAAGTATGTTACATGCACATTTGAAAATATCACGTTACTTTGTAAAATTAATAATGCTAACAAAAAATATGATCAGTGAATCATCTTAAAATAAAATTAACCTTTAAGCTAGGCAGGCAAGGTGGCACACACCTGTAATCCCAGCACGCAGGAGGCAGAGGCAGTCGGATCTCTGTGAGTCTACCAAGAGAGTCCTGGACAGCCAAGGCTACACAGAAAAAAACCCTGTCTCAAAATAAAAAAATTAACCTTTAAAGTATATGAGTAAGACACTGTGGTGCAGCCAGCACTTGGGAGGAAAAGGGCATAATGAAGAGCTCAAACTCATCCTCAGATACAGAGAATTCCAAATCACTCTGCTACATGAATTCCTGTCTCAAAAACACAAAGGAAAGAAGTAACTAAACAATCAATTACAATTAAAGTTTTTTTAAAAAAAAATGCCTCTGGGCAAGATGGCACTTGTTGCCCAAGCCTGATGGCCTGAGTGAACACCCAGAACCCTCACAAAGGTAGAAGGACAAAATGCACACTACACATAAAAATAATTAACCAAGTAGGCCAGGCTAAAGAAGAAAGAAAGAATATGGAAAATGTTATTTAAATATCATTGTAAAATGCTATTACAGTCAAGACTGGGCATGGTACTGCTATACTTTTATTCCAGCACTCAGAAGGCACAGGCAGACTCATCTCTGTGAGTTCCAGGGCAGGCTAGTCTACACAGAGAGATTTGTCTCAAAAAATAATAAACAACAACAAAAAAGTTGTTACATTCAAACAAACTAGAAACCTGAATGCAATCACTGAAATGGTTAGTTTTTGCTGTGAAATTTTAAGAAAGGGAATCAAACAAATTGTCTGTGTTTGTTAATTAGTTCTATTCTGAATGTCCAGCAAAATATTTTTTTTAAAGATTAATGGTCAAAACAGTAAGTTATTTAGATATACTTGAAAGAAAACATAAATGTTTTTGAAATAGAATATGAAAGGATTACAGCTACCAACATTCAGCAGCCACACAAACACCCATGACACAGGGCCAGGCAACTTCTTCATTATTATTTTAACTTTAATAATATGTATTTATTTTTATGTGTGTGAATGCTTTGCCTTTGCACCATGGTGCTGCAGAGGGTGTAGTCCCCTGGGGTTGGAGTTACAGACTGTTGTGAGCTGCCATGTGGGGGCTGGGAACTAAACCCAGGTCCTCTGCAGAGCAGCCAGTGCTATTAACTGCTGAGCCACCTCTCTAGACCCCATGTAACTCCCTTCTTCCCCCATCTCCCATCTCTCTCTGTTTTTCAAGACAGGGTTTCTCTGTGTAGCCTTGACTGTCCTGGATTTGCTTTGTAGACCAGGCTGACCTTGAACTCACAGAGATCCCCCTGCCTCTGCTCCCTGGATGCAGGGATTACAGGCATGCACCACCGCACCCAGCTCATATAATATCTCTTTTGTTGTTGTTGTTGTTTTGTTTTTGTTTTTGTTTTGAGACCGGGTTTCTCTTGGCTGTCTTAGAAACACTTCATAGACCAGGCCTTGAACTCACAGCGATCTGCCTGCCTCTGAAGATCTGGTGTTCATAACTTCTCTTAACTGTTATTAATGCACCCTATTCCCTCAGAGAGGAGCAAAACTGTCTCTTTCTGGGAATTTGCCTGTGTTTCTGTCCACAATTTATACTCTGATATTTCAAGGCTCAATATGCATCTCCAAAATTCTACACTGGGAACAGCTGAATATTAGATCCAGGTCAGCCAACAGTACAGCTCTAACAAAAGGCAATTTGCCAAACTGCCAAAAACAATAAATAAGAAAACAGTATATGAATTTTTTTTTTTAATGAGTAAGGAAACTCCATTTGTCAATGTGATGTTCAGCAGGTTGCTGGAATAAGCAGGTCTCTAAAACTGAGGCTCAAAAGGAAAATTAAGGAAGTGATTACTAGAGAGACATACTGGGTTGACAGTCAGGCCAGATCCAGCTCCCTCCCAGATGGCTATCTACATTCTGCCTGCCCAAACAGACAGATACCTAGAGAGCAGAGACTAGGTCAGGACTCTCTGGATCCAATCTTCCTCCGATTTTTGACTCTGTGATTAGTAAGTGTTTCTTGAGCTAACGGAACCACCTGCAGTTTGCAAGAATAAGAATCAACTGCTGCACACTGAACTCTGTCTCAGGTACTGGAATTCCAAGATGAAGCTATTACATTACCCAACAAATACCGACACTGGCACATTCAGAAATTTGCCTAATTCTCAGAATGTACAAAAATAATTCAGAAGTGAACTTTCATGGTAAGGTGGGAATATACTGCAACTCCATTTGGGTTGAAGGCAGCTTCCAAGTGTTATGAGGGTGGAGCGTCTTACTACGAGCACTGTCCCAGTGGCTGCTACTTTTTTGGTGTTGTTGTTGTCACTTGCCAATCCCGTTTCCCTCTTCCACAGCATTTGGCTGATTTGATCTCTCCCTCCTACATTCTTCATTCAGCTCTAGGGCCCAGGCTGCCCAAGAAGGCTGTGGGAGCACAGCCTACCTCACTAGCTGCTTGCTCTCACGCCCATTTCTCTGTTCCTTCTCTTCCCAACCTCTTAGTAATGGAGGGCAATTGGATCTGATCGCTTCTTTTTTAATGTCTTGATCTGTTATTAGTGTTCATGTGTACCGAGGTGGGGGGAGGGGCACATGAACCACAGTACATGCCTGGAGGCCAGAGGACAACTTTCAGGAGTTGGTTCTCTTTTTTCCTTTCTTTGTGTTCCCAGATTTGACCTCAGGTCACCAGGCCTGCACACAAATGCCCTTAGCAACTGGGCCATCCTACCAGCCTTCTTACTATCTTTTAAAGACATTAACCCAAAAATGAAACAATTCAGCTCCTTGCTTAAGTTCCATCTGAATGCCTGTGTTTGTTTTGCTCTTGTTTTGGTGCTTTTCACACATTAGCCAAATGACCTACACCCCTGCCCTATATGAAGGGCTATGTGGTCCAGTTTTGTCTCCACCTCTGGATCCTCCAGGTCTCTACCTCCTGAAACTATGTTAATTACTGGCAAATTTTCATCTCAGCCTCAGGCTATCTCCAGAATACTAGATTCACATATCTCATGCTACATCTCCATGCTACTGACAAACTTTTATTTCAAAACTTACATAGCTCTGGATTCCACCACCCCTAAGGCTGGGAGTGTCATCTGAGGCCTACAGCAAATTCCCCCCTTCACTGCCTAGTGTCCCACAGGTGCATTTTTTAAATGACTTGATTTATGACTTTCTTTGATTAATTAGAAAACCTTAATGAAACTGTTACCACACCAGAACACAGTATTTTAGGTAACCTAAATCTGTGGTCCTAGGCCACAGTCACTTACACTGGATTCCAGAATGAATCTCCTATTCCCTTTGAAATCTGAGCTCTTTTCACATTAATACCCCTTACAGTTTGTTCTCAAACAAGCAGAGTTTTCCTTGAAGCGTAAGTCATGTGTCACCCTCCTCTGCTCAAGCCCAGACATGATTCTAATGTCACAAAATAAAAACTATAAAGTCCTTACAAGGGCCTGCCTTTCTGACTTCATCTACTTCCGGCTCACTCACTCCACCCTAGCGAGCCACACTGCCTCATTACAATCTCAAGAACAGAGCAGGCAGTGGCCTTACAGTCTGTAAACTACTCTAATCCATAATACCCTCATTTACAAGTCTCCTTATCCCAGGCATGGTGGAGAAACAAACTTTAATCTCAGCACTCAGCAGGCAGATCTCTTGAGTTCAAGGCCAGCCTGGTCTACATAGTGAGTTCCAATACAGCCTGAGCTACAGTGAGAGCCTGTCTCAAAACAAAACAAACATCCCTATAAATAAGGGTTACACTGCCCACCTATTTGAAACTGCAATCCACCCAAGCTTCTCACAAATATTCCACAAATCTTTATTATGATTTTTCTTTTTCCATAGCACTACTATCACCTTTTAACATATATCTTAATTCCTATGGGTGGTGTTCAGTTGGGTTTTATTTGGTTTCTCCACACTAGAAGCATCATTGAGGCCTGAGGGTTTTCTCCTATATCCCAAATGCCTAGAATCATTTTGAGGGAAACATTAAGTGGGCATTATGTATTCAATAATGACTGGATCTCAGGAGTCACAAAAGAAGCTAAATAAAAGTATATAGCACAGCCCAACTTTATTCCAACAACAATTAGTGCCTAGAAGAAACAAAAGAAGAAATCCATTACCTAGACAAGATAGAGCAAGGGGAAAAAGGACCACCAGGATGGGTGAGAAGGGTTAAGCAGAAAACACCCTAGTCCATCCTATTGATAACTAGGGGCTCGTATTAGTTTTTAGAATTCACAACTTGATACACCTTTTTTGAGACAGGGACTCATTACATAGTGCCAAACTAACTGAGAACCCTTTATGTAGCCCAGCTGTCCTTAAACTCACAATTCTCCAGGAGCCAGAGGCTGCGATTACCACATGTATCACCACTCTGCCTTACTACAAAATCTATTAAGCCTGCAGAGAACATCCAAATCCAAGATTCTGTTCTTCTAAACCTAAATTTACTAAGATACATTAAGTCCAGATACTGAGAGTTGGGGGAATGTTTTTACAAAGGATCATACTAAAAGAATAAAACCATTATTGGGGCATTCAATAGTAAATACCAGATACCTAACCACAACCTGTCATCCTGGAGTCACCTATGTAACACTGAGGAATGTAGGCCAAGTACTAGGACAGATCCAGAAGCCACAGCAACCCAAACACAACAGCACATGACAATCCACTTCTGAATTAAGCCTTGAAATCTGTTCATGGATCCATAAATAGATGGATCTAAAAGATATCACTGTAAAGTTTCAGTGATACAGGACTTCATTACGGTGGCCAAACAACAGCCAGCATTAACAGATGCATCTACTCACCCTAAACCAATTTATTTTCTTAGACTGGCAAGTGTGAATATCTTGCTGCTGGTATCATGAACATTTCTATTTGTTTTTTATACAAGTCTGAAGAAAAACTACTAAATTCTTGAGGGACAGAGCTTGGAAATGTGCTTTGATGCTGGCCCTAATTTTTTAATCCAACCAACTTTTATCAGGTGACTACAGAAGTAATGAAAAGGCACTATGAACAGGAGCTATCCTTCTCTCAGTGAGTTCCCAGTCTAAGGCAGAGAGTGGCTGGCAAAGTTACAGATACGAAGAGGGACATAAAACGGGCACACAATGCTACTGTGGGAGGGAGCGACACAAGGATAAGAGAAAGGTTTGAGTAAGCACAGTTTAAACTGACACACCAAAAGCGGCAGTAGTTAGCAAGAGAGGGACTAGGAGGGTATAAGGCAGAGGAAACAGCATATGCAGATTCTAAAGCAGAAAGAAACACAGAACGGGTTTCTCTGTTTTTTAAATGATTATAGTACCCAACGTAAATGATAAAGGTGTGTTGAAAGTAATATTTCTAGAATGAGAAAGCAGGTTCAAGTCAGCCTGGACTACACAGTGAGGTCAAGGCCTTGTCTCTATAAAAAAGGAAGAAAGAAAAAGAAAATTCTGACTCTAATGTGCCTAATTCCATACCACCTTAGAGAAAGGAACCCACACACTTCATTTACACTCTATTAAATGAAGTTCCTATAATTCACTGTTAAAACTTGTTCCTACACACACTTCAAAGTTATACTTTGGGCTCAGGAACATCACCAATTCTAGGGAAGGAGATTTCCTACACCAGTAATACCACTTTCATTTTCTTTTTAGTTCGTGCAAATTCAGGTTTTGATAAGGAAAAGTTATCTAGAACTGGTAGCCAGCTGTGGTGGCACACCAGATCTCTAGGAGCTCAAGACCAACCTAGTGTACATGGTGAGCAGGCCAGGCAGGGCTACAGAGTTAAAACCTTATTTAAACATACAGATAAGAGTTATAGAAATAGGCCAGGAGTGATGGAGCAGGCCTTTAATCCTAGCAGAGGCAGGCTGATCTCTGTGAGTTCCAGGCCTACCTGTTCTACAACAGCCAGGGCTACCAAGAAACCCTGCCTCGAAAAACTAGTTATAGATATAGTTAGGTCTGACCACCACCTTGAGTAGAATTTAATTTGTTCGCTGCAGCAAATATATAGGAGCAAAGTGAAAAATCTAAAATGCGCCTAAAAACAAGCCAACTTAAAACCACACTAAAGACATGCAACACTCCAGAAAATTCAAACCCATCCCTACTCTGAGGGTTCTGCCCTGCGTTGATTTCTGAAAATTCACGCCACACTATAAACAACCAGGTTCACAGGAAAAACACTGTCGCCCTGAATTTTGAAAACGAAGAGAACTGACACATCGCTGCTATCCACAAACCATACCTCCCGAGCGAAGGACTTCCCTTCTCCGTGCATTTCCAGAGGCTGGGAATGCTCCCATGTTACAGACGGTAAGATAGGAAGTCAAAGATGGAGCTAAGAAGAAAAAAAGCTGCTCCGGCGCACGAAGCCAGGCTTTGGTGTGGGAAGCCAAGAAAATGAGCATAAGAGAAAAAGCCCAGTGAGGTCAGGACAGGGAGACAGCTAAGTGGCCTGGCAGCCGCCCGACCCCACGGGACCCCACGGGACGCGCGGGGAGCAGAGGGCCCGCGTGGGCTTCCTCACCTTGCCTTTGGTCCGGCTGGCCTTGGCCTTGGCCCGGCGGGGCTTCACCGCCTCGGCCATACACTCTACCTCCGCGACGTCGCCGTCTGTTTCTGTCAAACTCCTGCAATTCACGCAAGCCGCCCAGTTCCGGCCTCCTGGCTGTCACGTGATCGGTCCTCCGCCACTCGGGCATGGGAGGCGGCAACTGGAGCCGGTACGGACTGCGGCTTGGAACAAACTAGCCGGGGACTACTTGCGCGGAGAAGGTCCCGCCCATTCCCGCGGAGGCCCGGCCCTAGCCCAGCCCGCGCCCCGCCTCCGGCCACGCCCTGGGAACCGCGGCCTGCGCGTGCGCCTGCGCCTCTGGCCGCTGGGTGGCGCTCAGAGCTGCCCTCTGCCTCCGCAGCTCCGCAAAGAGGCGCTCAAGTCTGACCGTGAAGTGCCAGAAGAAGCCTTGGCATTTGATCCCTAGATAACCAATTCCAGTCAGCCTAAATCCACATTACGTTTCCGGAAAGAAACCTGATATGCATGCAAAGTGCACCCTAGTCTGTTTTGTAGACGGGACGAGGATACTGCCATTTCGAGTGTCATGAGGATTAAATGGGTTAATTTGTGAAAGCCCCTTGATAACAGCATGCATCTCGATATTATTGTTACTCTACAGATTTTCAGGCTAGTACAGGTACATATACTCAGAAGAAGACAGACAAAAAGGTTGAAAGATGTAAGGGGGAAAAATTAGTGTACATTCTGCACACTTTATTTCAATTGACAATTCCAGATTTTAATCAAAGGAAAAGTGAAGTTGGCTTCGTCTCCTTTTCACAGCTTTGATTTCTTTTTCTTGAGCATGCAGTACCTCTTAAAGTATATGCTTTGCTTTCCTCTTTATTAGTCTGTCTACCTTCCTGGAAGGTCAGCTCCTGGGGCTCAGTTAATTCCTTCTCTGAAGCATTCCAAGGACCGCCAAAGCAACAGTAGATAATATCTGATGAATGGAATGCATGGATATGAGTTGTTTCATCGGGGAATAAGACAACGCATGGAAAAGACTAACCACCCACTCTGCAGATGTACGCTAAGGTGAAAAATCCAGGATTATGGCATGAAAAACAGAAAGGACCAGGGATGGCGACATGCCTTTACTCCCAGCAGAGGCAGGCAGATCTCTGAGTTCAAGGCCAACCTCGTCTAGTAACAGGACAATCAGGGCTACACAGAGAAACCCTGTCCAAAAAAATAAAATAAAATAAAAATTGAGAGCCAAGCGCCGTGCCACATGCCTATAATCCCAGAATTCATGGCGGCAGAGCCAGGTGAATTTCTGGGAGTTCCAGGCCAGCCTGATCTATAAAGTGAGTCCAGGACAGGCAAGGCAACACAAAGAAACCCTGTCTCAAAAAAAAAAAAAAGTAAAGGTAAAAAGGAAAGAAAAGGACTTCAGAAATCAAATTGTGTGGTGCCTTTTTTCTCTTCCTTTTCTGAACTCTCAAGACAGGGTTTCTCTGTGTAGCCCTGCTGTCCTGGAACTCACTCTGTAGACCAAACTAGACTTGAACTAAGAGATCTGCCTGTCTCTGCCTCCCAAGTGCTAGAGATACAGGAAAGCACCACTTTTCCCAATGTCTTTTCTTTTTTGTTTTGTTTTGTTTTGTTTTTGTTTTTGTTTTTTTTTCCTATAGGTAAATCTTTACTTAGTGTCTTATGTGGTGTTGGGAATTGAACTCAGGGCTTTGTGAATTGAACTCAGGGCTTCGTGTATATCAAGCAAACACTCTCTATCTGAGCTAATTTGGCCCCTTGTGATGTCTTGTTGTTGAATTATATTAAATAGTTTGGCAGGTTGGAGTGGGAGTTTTGGAGGAAACAGCTATTTTGTTTCACAGTAATAAGGACAAAACCCAGGACTCCAGCTAGGCAAGTTCTGTGCCATAAAGCTACAAATCCTCAACAATGATAAAAGTTATCAAGTTCTCTAGAAAGTGGATGGATATGGTAGTCCTGGCACTTGTATATACTAATCCTTGGAGAATTAATTCCAGGACCCATACACCTCTGATACTCCATCTTCACAAATACCAAGATGCAGATACTCAGATCTAAAATATAAAATGGCACAGTATCTTCCTGAAACCTATGAAAAAATATATATATTCTGTTTTCCTTATTTCATTAGTGAAAACAGGATGGTATGTTTGTGAATTACCACATGACACTTTGAGTAAGGCAGATATATTTATCCAAAAGTTTTTATCATTTCCCTAAGCTCAAGTCATCCTCCTGCCTCAGCTTCCTGAGTACCTGCAACTGCACAGAGATGTCACCATTCCTAGCTACTATCCATTGCGTTTTCTTGGTCATCTCCCAGTCTGCAACACCCTCACTGCCTTCCTCTATTCCTTTTGGTCTTTAAGATTCTCTGAGTGCCACCTACGACTTGTCCAGCAAAGCAGAACTAACCCCAGTGAGCCCTCTCCACTTACCAAATAGTCCTCCTACTTTCTTGTGTATATTGGGGGGAGATATATGTGTGTGTTCTATTTGTTTGTTTTTGTTTGTTTGTTTTGCTTTGAGACAGGGTTTCATTATGAATGTAGATCATGTTGGCCTTGAACTCACAGAGATCCCACTGCCTCTGCCACCCAAGTCCTAGAAATACAAGCATGTGTCATGATACCCAGTCTGTAGGTCTATTTTTATAAGATAGATCATAGATGCAAAATTGTTCATCAATCAGACAGTCTTGTTCTTAATTTTTAGAAATATTTTTCAAATTTCCCTCTAAATAGGCTGAATTACTTTTCATTTCAACTTTTGAGACAGTAAAACACTTTCAACCTCAAGAGAAATTTTTCAACCAGTTGAAAACAGGAGTCAGTCTTTCATAAAAAGGCTATAAATCTTACTTTATGACATTGCAAACTTTAATATGAGCATGATGTGGAAGTCAGCCGATGCCTATCGGAAAGGGTTCAAAGGAAGGCTACTGCGCTCCTGATGGAGGCCTGGCTGAAACTTTCCTAAGCGCCTCTACCAAGTTCCCAGCCAGGATCTCTGGTGTCATTCCCCAGTAGTGACAATTTCAACGGAGGATTTCGGAGAAGTTAGTCTTGTAGTCAATTTCTTCCAGTACAGCTCCCTGTGGGAGACCTTATTTTATCATCCTGATTACTAAATATATGTTGTGAAACTGATGTGGAATCAGACTAATTTAAGCTAAAATGTTTTCAGTGTCATGAGTCAATTAGCATGTAAATTAAAAGTGTCCGGCTCACATATTCATTTTATCGGACACAGGTGTGACTTCCTCCATTAACAGACTTCTTTCCACAGTAAGAAAAACATATAAAAGTGTCCTTTTTATTATTCTCCCTTTCACAATCTTCTCCACTTTAAAAAAGGAAAGAAAGAAAAAGAGAGAGGAAAAAAGAAAGTTATTTACATCCTCAAAGCATCAAAGGTGGGGCAGACACAGCAAGTACCTCTCCCCATCTCTCTCTTTCTCTCTCTTTCTCTCTCTCTCTCTCTCTGTCTCTCTCTCTCTCTCTCTCTCTCTCTATATATATATATATATATATATATATATATATATACCCCAGGCTGGCCTCAGACTTGCAAAGAAAGACCATGAACTTCTGACCCTCCTGGATCCACATCCCAAATGCTGAGATAGGTGTATATCACCACACCGATGGTGAGATCAAAGCCAGGGCTTTATGCATACTGGGCAAGGACTCTTAACAACTGAGCTACATGCCTATTCTCTCTATCCCTGCTCCACACTTCTCTCTGTCTCTCTCTCTCTGTCTCTCTCTCTGTCTCTCTGTCTCTCTCTCTGTCTCTGTAGGCAGGATTTCATGAAGCCCAGTCTGACCTTGAACTACTAATCTTCCTGCCTCAAGCTCCCAAATGCTGGGATTACAGACATGGACCACCACACTTAGCTAGCATTACTTTTCTGAGTATGCAGTACCCAGCCCAACAACTCTACCTCATAGCCCACTTCAGCCACAGGTAGGGCAGGCTGGGTACGTCAGGAAAATAAGGCAAATCAAGACCAACCCTTGACTGATGGCATTAGGAGGTGACATATAAATATGTCTGTGAGCTAAATTGTGTCTCCTCCCCAAACGCTTATGTTGAAATCCAAACCCCTAGGACCTCAAAGTGAGACTTTGTTTGGAGATGGGATCTTTACAGATGTGGTCCAGAGAAAAATGAGATCCTAAGGATGAACTGTTGTCCAGAAGAAGAAGAGGAGGAGAAGGAGGAAGAAGAAGAAAAGAAGAAAAATAAAAGAAAGAGAGAGAGAGATAGAAAGAGAGAGAGAGAGAAAAAGAAAAAAGAAAGAAAGAAAGAAAGAAAGAAAGAAAGAAAGAAAGAAAGAAAGAAAGAAAGAAAGAAAGAAAGAAAGAAAGACAGGCATAGAAGAAAAACACGTGGAAGAGAACAGACAAAATGTGCCCATCTATAAGTCAAGGAGAAACATACCCTTCCATGATAGTGATCAATCAGACTGAACCAGCCTACACCTTGATTGCTCATGGCAGGCCCCAGAATTGTGACAGTGAATGTCTTTTGTTTAAGTGATCCAACTGATAGTACTTCAGAGTTCACCTTTGTTGCTGTTGTTGTTGTTTTTGTTCATGAGACAGTATTTCTCTGTGTCACCTTGGCTGGCCTGGATTGCTTTGTAGACAAGGCTAGCCTCAAACTCACAGTGATCCGCCTGCCTCTGCCTCCAGAGTGCTGAGCTTAAAGGCATGTGCCACCTCGCCTGGCTAAGCTCCAACTTTCTAACACAAGCACCTGGCACTGTTATTTTTTGGTCAGACTAACTCAGGTCTGTGCTTTGTGCTGTTTTCCAATTTTCTCCAGACTGTGCCCAGGCTCCCACAAGGGCAACTTACTTAACAGCACAAGTCAAAAAAGGTGTGTGTGTGCCTGTCTGTGTCAGCCTGGCACATATATGTGCACAGAGCTCACAGGACAGCTCTCAGGAATCAGTTCTCTCCTCCCACCATAGGTTCCAAAGGTCAAGGTCATTAGACTGGCTTGCCAAACACCTTTATGGACTGAAACATCTCTGCAGCCCTGAGAAGCACATTCTTTATCCATTCCCTTCTAATCCTGACCTCACTTCCTCTCCCAGTGCTGTGCTATGTACTCACTTCCTAAACACACTCTGTGCTCTCAAATCCTCCTCTCAGGATTTCCTTCTAGGTGACTTCAAGCTAAGACATCTGACACCAAAAGCAGTATCTGGAAGTGTTCAACAGAATCTTTCTGTTGCTCCCACCCAGCCAGAAGTCTCGGTTCTCCGCAGAGGAGAACAGTGATGGTGTCTGAGTTACAGCCTCACAACTGCGGCCTCTAAAGCATCGTCAGGGAAGAATTCAGGTTAAAGAGCTTATGCAACATCAGTAGCATTAAAAAACCCAGGGCAAGCATAATTCTAAGGATGGCAGCGTGAGCAGCTGCTGTTGCCGCAAGGAGGGAAATCATAAGCACCACACCCAGAGAATGAGGGAGAAGCCAGAAAGCCGCTGTGGCAGCATTTAAAGAGATAAACAAACACCAAAAAAGATATGGATTTTGTAAAAAGCATGAAGTAAATATGAATATGAAAATTAATTATGTCACTTCTACATTGCTTTAGCTTTCTTCAGATCCCAAGTCCTCAGTCAAACACATCAGCAGTCCGTCCCGTAAGAGAAGCCATGCACTCTGCCTGTGCCTGGTGGCACTTGCCTGTAATCTTAGCACTCAGGAGGCAGAGGCAGGAGGCTCCTGTGTTCAAAGTCAGCCTCAGATACACAGCAAGAGCCTGTTTCACAAAAAGGGGGTGGTGGGCAAGCCTTGGGTACATTATTTCAACAGGTGAGGCAAATGCAGCCATTACCTTCCTTTCTTCCATCTATGCCTCTTCCCTTCAACCCAGCTGACAGAGAAGGAAAGGACTCAGGCACAGTTTAAGAACAGCCTGGTTCTGCATTCACTGTTTACATGGATGTGGCCTGCTGCCAAACTGCAAAACTCCAGAGTGACTGAAACAAGGATGGGCTGAAACAAGCAGACGCTGTGTCAGTCAGTGCAGCTGGTCACCAACACAGTGAGGGGCGGAGACACCACCCAAGGGGAACGATGCATAGACTGGTGGCCTGGACAGGGAAGAAAGTTTGAAGACTGAAAGCAGAGAGCTAGGGAGGAAGTGAGTGGGTGGGCTTATGCAAATGTGCAACAAATGTACAACTGTCTGTACCTTTTTTTAATTTTAATTAATTTATTTATTCACTTTATATCCCAATCATGCTCCCCTCCATTTCCCCACCCGCCTCTCCTATCCCTCAGATAGGGGAGCCCCCACTACCCACCAACCCCAGTTCATTAAGTCGAATCAGGACTGATGGAGAGAGTCTGTTTGTGTATCTTACTAGTGCCTATAAGGGAGTCGCCACGCCTACTGCAGGGGGAAGCAGAACCGAGTGACTAGGATTAACTCATGCAGTCAACTGCACTGAACTCTGTTCTTGGCCACTCCAGGGCTTCCTTGGTAGATTCATGAACAGAATGGTCAAGATTAGAGTAATGAGACTACACAAAAACCCCATGAGATCTATTTCTATACTGTTGAGCATCTGTGCTGAGGCTGAACTCTAAACCTGTTACCATCCCTCCAAAAGATCAACCAATGACTTGAACCCATCAAATCTCTTCCACTCTGGAAACAGTAATGACTCCTCCCTGCCAGACAGACCCCAAGAATGGGTTTACCCTTTAGTCTACAGAGTCTGTCCCACATATAGAGTGCCTGATATGTCATATGAAATTCTATTTAACATTACCTTACACTAGTGTTTCTCAATTATTCTTTGTTGTCATTCTATTAAACACTTAGGTAATTGCCACTCTCATGAAGTTTTAATGTGGCAGGTATATTGTATCTTTGATTAGACCCTACGAAAGCACTTTAGACCTATGAGAGAAGAGGAAGAGATGAGGGACTTTGGAGATGGCTCAGTGAGTAAAGTACTTGCCAGGCAAGTGTGAGGACCTGAGTTCGGATCCCTAAAACGCACAGAAAAGCCTAAGGCACACCTGTAATCCCAGGGCTTCTACCATGTGGGAAGTGGGGACAAGAAAATCCCCAGAAGCTTGAAGGCCAGCTAGCCTGCCATACCCAGTAGCAAAGAACAGAAGACCCCATGTCAAACAAGGTGGAAGGCCATGAGCAACACCCAAGGTCATCTTCTGACCTCCACACATGCACAGTGGCAGGGGTCTGAACTCAATGAACACACACACACTCGGGTACACATGCACACACACACACACACACAAGGGAGTATGTAAAGCTCAGAAGAGATGTTTAACACAGGAATACAAATTAAATCTCAAATCATCAGAAACTTTTATTTTATTTCATGTCAAGCAGAAACAAAGCAATAAAATTAATATTGTTTTACACTCATAAAACATGTTTACATCAATTATGCTGATTGATAGAAAATACAAATTACTGAAGACCAACAATAAATAATATACTTAAAAACAGAACGTTCTGTGTGCAACAGGCAATTTCCTGAGGCTGTCTAGTTTGGGGAAGTCAATGTGCTTTTGCAAACCTGAGTTTCTCAAAAGATGCCAAACTGGTGCAAATTTCCTGCGATGCCAAGAAGCTTCCATGGCTGGGGGCATCTTCTATTGAGAGGGGACATAATCAACCTTTTTGTGGGCAAAGGGGTTAAGATGGGTTCTTGCTATGTACCTAGGCCAACCTCAAACTCACGATCTTCCTGTGTCAGCCTCCAGCATGCTGGGACTATAGGCGATCTACACCATGCCCAGCTTTCAGTCTTATTTTAGCCAATTGTCCAAAGTCCTGGGAAAGCTACAGCACAGAGGAGAGGAACCTGCTTGCCCTTCAAGGTGACACAGATACTTACAACATGCCAAATAAGGAACGGTGCCATGTAACTCGTCATAACTGAAGTACCCACCTTCTGAGGTGTAAACAGTACATGATCTCCCTGCAATGTGGGGGTAGCAAAGGGAGCAACAAACAGTTGTAAAAGAGTAAGGATGCCTGTCTAAATTTCCCAGAGCACAGCAAGGGATTTTCTATGAAAACCCGAGATTGAAGAGGGCTTTGAAATTCTGAATTTCCTTGAAGAATAGTTAAAATAACCTATTTCTTTGAATGTAATTTTTTTTCAACTTTACTGTCCCAAAATCAAGTGAGGTTGGCAATCTACAGACTACAACAGCTTAATTGGCAACTCCCTGCCATACCTTCCTAGATACACACAATAAAAGTGTATCTTACAATCCATAGCCTCACAGATTAAATACTCTCTTAACTGTTGTTCATTCAATACACAGCAATTTTTATCAAAATGATTCTGACACTTTAATCCCAGTAATTTTACTAGCTGAAAAAATATTGGCCAAATACCCTTCATAAATGTGTGTGTGTGTATGCACGCATGCATGTCAGTCACAGCTGTGTGCATGCTCCAGCTCATGCAGAGGCCTGCTCTGGAGTGGTTGCCCCCTTATACCCTTCTGTGTGTCCCAGCGATGGAGCTCAGGCTGTTAGATTTGCACAGGTACCCTTACTCCCTGATCCAGCCTGTCCTTCTTTAACCTGAGCATGAGCACAGCAGCCTCACAGAGGACCAGAAGAACAGTACTGTACAATGAACTGATGCTCCAGGTCTGGTTCTGCCTCTCGATAGCTGTCAGAATTGTAAAGAAATCGACCTCACACTGCGGCGTCTTGTTTCTCCAACTGTAAAATGAGCAAGTCCATTGGATGCTTCTACGTCTTCCAGCCAAGAACAGGGATAATTTTAAACGTTGCACCACTGACAGAGGGTGACGCTGTTTCCATGGTCTTACTTCCCACAGCCCAAGGAGCATCCTGAAACCTGGCACAGCCCTCTGCAGGCCTGCTCGAGCCAACACTCAGAATCCAGAGTGGCCTTGCTACCCCACAGGAAACAACACCTTAGCATAACCTTAGTACTAGCCAGGAAATAATAATTCTTTCTTCTGGGGCAGTACGTAAACTTTCTGAGAAAAACAGAAACAAAACAAAACTCTGCAGAATTCTACTTGGCTAGGTTGAGTCAGATGTCTATTATAAATTTAAAATATCAAAACAAAAATTTCAACAAGGGTTCACATCGCCATCTTCATGATTGACATGATTTGGTTCTGGATTGGGCTGCTCTCAGGCCTCTCCTCACGTCATAGAAGCAGTGACTGGGGAAAGCTTCCTTTTCTGAAAGAAAATAGCAAAGACATTTCATCCAAATGACCTCTTCATGCCAACGTAGGAGTATGTTTGGTCAAGGAAAACAAATGGTGAGGAGAGAGCCACAGTCACCGCCAAAGTTCCTCATGGTAATAACACGTGCACTGACATTTTTCATTCACATGTTTTTGATTCAATAATTATAATCTGTATTTATTAAGCATGCTAGAATTCAAAACAGAAATGGTGCCTAAAATCAGCAATTAATGAACGGGTTACTTATGCCTAAAGTCTCCTGTGAAAATTCAACCCCTAAGGTACATTCAAACATACAAATAGTGTAATGCATTGCTTAACTGAATTACTCAAACCAGGTTCTTTTCCTTAAACTCTGAAATTGAGGCTAGAGAGGTGACCCAGTAGATAAGAACACTGGTTATGACGGGCAGTGATGGCTTATGGCTTTTATCCCAGCACTCAGGAAGTAGAGGCAGGTGGATCTCTGAGTTCAATGCCAGCCTACAGAGTGAGTTCCAGGACAGCCATGGCCACACAGAGAAATCCTGCCTAAAAAAAAAAAAAAAAAACCAAAAACCAAAAACCAAAAAACTTGTTACTCTTCCCTAAGACCTAAATTCACCAGGACATGGTGGTACATGCCTTTAAATCCCAGCACTCAGGGAGGCAGAGACAGGGGGATTGCTGTGAATTCAAGGCCAGCCTGCTCTACAAAGTGAGTCCAGGATAGCCAAACACTGTCTCAAAAAAAAAAAAAAAAAAAAGAAGAAGAAAAAAGACCTAAATCCAGTTCTCAACACCCATGTCCCACAGCTCACAGCTGCCGGTAATTCCAGCTTCAGGGCATACAACCCTCTTCTGGACTCTGCAGACAACTGCACAGATACAGGAGAGAGAGGAACAAAAGGAGGGAGGAGAGGAGGAGAGAGCGCTTTTAAATTTTTCCGAAATTCGGTCAATCGTATATGAACATGCTAACCCCTATCCACTGAGCTAGTGTAGGTATTTAAATTATACAGCTTGAGAGAGACTGCCCATTAAATACATAGGCATTATCACACATCAGACTCCTGGACTTCAAGAGCTAGCATTACCAAATGTTAATCTTAAACTTGCAGCATCTGGGCCTATCCAGATATAAGCAGGAACAAAAATGTAAAATACATGTTTTATATAAACATACAATACATAAATATATGTATAATACATATTAAATATGTTCTGGGGACAATGCTGTGTCCCACAGCCATCCTTTACACTATAGTGGAGAGGAGCTCTGCTTGAGGACGATACATGTACCACGTCCCTGCTGTGCTTCTAACCAGGGCTCTGGGAAAGAGGCAGTCTTATGAAGAAGAAACTACGACAGGTTGTAAAGACTATTTATTTTACATTTACTCCTAGCTAGAGAATGGAAAATTTTTTGCCTTCAGCTTTAATCTCTTTTAAAGCAAAGTTATTCACATTTTAAACATAGTTATGAAGCAATTTAAGGTCACATATTTAATATAAATTGATACCAGCTAATTGATCTATTTAATTGAGACAACTTGGCTCCTGCCCTGTATAGCTAATTGGGGATGAGTCAGCAGGTAGGTGGTTTGGGGGCCTGAAGAAATGTTTGATATCCTAGCCTCCTGGTGCTTTTTGGCGGGAAGGACACTGGCCTAACAGAGAGCACTGAGAAAACCTGTCTTGTTTCATAACTGACAATAAATGTCACCAATACCAGGAAGAGCAGAAGTGACACTTTTCCAGGTCTGCCAAGACTCCCTGTATCCATCCACCTACTCTCCCTGCAAAAATGCAAATGGCCCAACTCTTCAATATAGTTTTTACCGAAGAAGTAAGACTGTCTCGTGACAGACAAATGAGAGAGTAAGACAAGCCATAAATAAAAATATTTACTTGGGAGTAGATCCCCCCCTTTTTCTTCGCTGTTATAATCCCTGTACAGTTTCATGCCAGGCTCAGCCCACCTGGGCAGGAAGTACAATGTATAAGCGGTTTCATTTAGTATGACTTTAGGCTTTTGATGTATTTCCCACATAGGGAAAACTCGCCAAGCGGCTGAGTGCCCTGAGAACTAGCCACTGTGTGGTGCCCTTTGTGGCTGCAGTTGGTTAGCAGTGTTGAGCTCTCCTCCAAGAATGCTTGTGATTTGCTAGTCCAGGCGTCAGCCTGTGAACTGGTACAGGTGACTCCTATGATCCTCTTCTGTGCTTGGTGCGTGTGATACCATTTACACAGTTTTCACTGATTTCTCCTCTTCGGGGAATAAGGGATATGTTTAAAGACTGATAATCATGTGTTATGTTTCTGAAAATGCTGAAATGGAGGTGTGTAAAAGCTACCAAAAAAAAAAAAAAAAAGAGGGAGAAAGGATGGGGCTGGGGGAAGTTGAGGGAGGGGCTTCAATTGGGATATATAATAAATAAATTGTAAAAAAAAATTTAAAAAAAACTACAAAAGGGCTAAGCAAATAAAGACAGCCATAAAAATAATAATTAAAAAAAAAATGGTGGGGAAATGTCCTCATTCCAAAAGGTTTCCAGTCAGCCTGCAGTTGTAGACTCCAAGAGAGCTAAGCCTGAAAGGGACACCACACCTACCAGAAAGCTGGCCGGAAATGCAAATCACCCGGGAACAACAGGGTTACAGGAAGATTAAAGAGTCTTACCACCCCTCCTGTCACTGATAGAGCAAACTGTAGTCTTCAACCAAAGAGTAATCAGGGTCATCTGCAAATAGAAGAACACAGGACAGAATCAAGCTAACCGGTTTTCTTGACAAAGACCTCAGGCCCAGTGGTTCTCAATCTGTTGGTTGTGACCCCTCACAGGGCTCACATACCAGGTATTTACACTATTATTCATAAACAGTAAAAAAAAATTACAGTTATGAAATAGCAACAAAAGTAATCTTAGGTTTGGGGGGGTCACACAGCATGAGGAACTGTGTTAAAGGATCACAGCTTTAGGAAGGTTGAGAACCATTGCCCTAGCCCCTTTCAAACCAAAGCACTCCACTTCAAGATTCAGTCAACCGCCCTTTTATAACGACTAGATACATCAAAATACAAAATATGGGCCCCAAAGCCTATACTGGTAGTCATGACTACAAACCAGAGAGCACTCTAGAGAGCACTGTTAGGATTTCGCTGCCCTTTTTCATTCGTGCCCCACATCCGAGTCCACAGTAAAGGTATCTCAAAAACTGACAAAGGTGAAGTCGTACATTAAATAAAATAACAAATGCTATTTAAAAATAATATTTCAATTACTATTTTTTAAACGTTTTAATATTTATTGTGTTTATCTGTGTAGATGGTCAGGTGCTCAGCACACACACGGAGTCAAAGGTTAACTGGTAAGAGTCAATGCTCTCCTTGCAACATGTGGGTTCTGGGCATTGAATTCAGGCTGCCAAACTTGATGCCCATTGAACCGTCTTGCTGACCGTTAAGTTTTTAACAGTCATTACATTTTTACTGAGATGCCAAATCAGCCTAGGCCAACTCCTCCCTCCCTTCTTCCCCTTTGAACACAGACATTCAAACAGTTTTTGCCTGGATTGATAAATCTATAAGCACCTGCAATGCATCTAACACTATTCTAAGGCTTGGAAATGACAGAAGGAAAAAGCACCTCTTCAAAGGTGTTGTAATTAACCAGGGAATGCAACTGAAAAAACAAACAAACAAACAAAAAAAACCAACAACAACAACAAAATGTTGCTTCGGCTGCTTTCGATCCCTTTGCCCTAGCCAGGCTGCTTTGGCTGGCCTTAGTGATGAGGGGGAACTCAGTTCTGATGTGACTTGACATGCTGGGGTGGATGGGGCTTCCCTTTTCTGAGGACAAGAGACAGGATAGGGTGAAGAGGGTGGGAGGAAGGGACTGGGAGGAGAGGAGGGAGAGGGCTATGATCTGGATGTGAAGTAAATATATAAATTAAAAATAAATTGTAAAAAAATGTTGCTAGGTATGGATCTCTCTGAGGTGCTGCAGTGGAAAAGGGACATCACATGACCAGAAGACAATTCCTTTCAAGGCAGCGTGCAATGTTATAACTGAAGGTTGCAGAGTGAGACCCTGTCTTGTGGTGAGATTCAAATATAGGTACAATCTCTTAGGAACTGGATCTTATCAAGCATGTCCAACCTGCCATCCATGAGCCACAAGCAGCCCAGAATAGAATGTGGTCCAACACAAACTCAAAACTTACTCAAAACACGGAGACTCTTTACATTTTTTTTTTCTGGTAATTCAAATGCATTGTTCTCAAGCATAAATTCTGTAGATGACAGAGCCACATTCCACTGTCAACAAGTCAGACGACCCTGGCTCTTATCTTCATATTCTAGCTTTTCAATCTTAAAGAACATCTGACCTAAAAGTTCCAAGAGGCTCTTCCCGGTGGCATACCTGGTATATGTTTAGGAACTGGGAGAGGTCCTCTCCTGTAAGAGATGAAAATCAAAGACTTTCAGGTGAGTTCTTTTCTTTTCTTTTCTTTTCTTTTCTTTTCTTTTCTTTTCTTTTCTTTTCTTTTATCTTTCTACTTCATGCTACAAACATATCATACTGTAATCAGCTGCCTTCTATCCTGGAGAGTCAAGGAGGCAAAGGACCTACAGCTCTAAAGCTCTGACTTGCAGAAACCCAGAAGGCATACATATATGATGCACAGAAGTCAAAATGCAGAGCCCTGCCCAGGGCCCGCTGGCAGGACTTTCATCTCAGCTGTTGTAACAAAACTTACTGGAACGTCAAAATCTTTGTACAGACAGTGAGAAACTCCCTCCTCTCTGTGAGAATTAAGTCAGCTAATTCATATTAACTGTTTTGAATGGCCCTTACTATTGACAGTATACATTGTTTTCTCCCAAACACTCTCTACTTTTCCTAAAACTGGGTGGAAAGCAGAGGAGATCCCACCATTACCCCTACCCCTACCCCCCCACCCCCACCATTGGCTTTGTATGAAATAGAAGTTTCTTTCCCATCAAGGCCCTTTAAATTAGGAGTGGCACGTTTTCCATGCAATAAACCCAATGAAAGTGGCTTAGCTTTGCTGGCCTCAGTCTCTCTGGTGTACTTCTGCTCGGGTCTAGCAGAAACAGCCAGACAAAAAGCATGATCCACTAGCTCCAATAGCTTTCTATATGCTCCAACAGCTTTCTACATGAACACCAAAATTTGAATTTCATACAGTTTTTCACATCATTAAAGGGTATCCTTGTGATGTTTTCCATTCACTTAAAAATGCTATTTCGTTGCTAGGCAAAATACGCACGTTTTGTCAATTAAAAATAAAGGGTAATGTCTTAAATGATTAATAGTATAAACAGTTATTTAAAATGTATTTTCACATGAAAAGCAGCTGGTCATTACCTTGCTATATTGGGCCCTGTAGTCTTTCCTGGTGGGGCTGCATTCCGCTGAGGAGAGTAGAAATTCTCATACATGATGGGTGCTACAATTTTGAAGACACAAGCCATCAGAAACAGGTAGAGCACTTGCCCAGCGTGCACAAAGGCCTGGCCTCACCACCCAGCGCTACATAAGGTACTGGGTGCACGTGCCTGTTCCTCAGTGCTCAGGAGATGGAGGCAAAACAACCTGGAGCTCAGTCTCATCCTCAGCTGAGCAGCAAGTTTAAGGCTAGCCTAGAATACATGAGACCCTGACTCGAGAGAGAGATCCAGAATGGTCCCCAAGAGCCTATATGTTAGAGACTTTGTCCCCAGCTTAGCACTAACGGAAGGTGATAGAACCTTTGAGAAGTAGAACCCAGCCGACAGGAGTGGTGGCACACACGTGTAATCCCAGCACTCTGGGAGGCAGAGGCAGGTGGATCTCTGGGAGTTCGAGGCCAGCCTGAACTACAAAGCCAGTACAAGACAGCCAAGGCTACCTAGAGAAACCCTGTCTCAACAACAACAACAAAAAAATATTAAAACAAAAGGAGTATAACCGAGTATGAACAGACCAGGAAAGGTCATTAGAGGCATGCCCTGCTCTCTTCTTCTTTCATGTCCTAGCTATAAGATGGGCAATCTGCCCAGCCACTCTGCCATAGTGTGCTGCCTCAATACGGCCTCAAAAGCAACAGTATCAATGCCTGAACTGAAGCCTCAAAAACTGCAGCTAAGATGAACCTTTCTCATATAGCCATATCTACATTAGGTATTTGTTCCAGCAGCAAAAGCTGAGTAATACAGAAAGAATGCTCTGTGACATCTGACAAGAGAGAGTACACTGCTGCCTGAGGGTCCCGCCAACCATGCCACCCGGTCACCTGGTGGAGTCTGCCCAGTTTTACGCTGGTTCACAAAATACTGGATGTCCTTCTCAATGCTGCACATTTCTAAACTCTTACGGACTTGCTCATACATCTGAGAAAAACAAGAGAAAGCATTATGTAGACATTTATTGATGATAATTATGTCATCACTCTATATAAAAGGAACTTTCATGAACTGACTCCTTTGCAACTTTTGTTTTGAAAGCAGAAAACATACCCAGTCCAAGACTGATAAAAAGAGTACCTTCCTACTACATTTGAACTATTGCCTTTTTCAAATGAAAAAAAAAAAAAAAAATTAAGATACAAGGAAATGTTTCTTTCTGGCCAGACCAAAACTCTGTTGTTTGTTTGGTTTGTTTTTGGTGGTTTTTGTTTTGTTTTGTTTTGTTTTGTTTTTGGAGTTTCAAGGCAGGGTTTCTCTGTGTAGCCTTCGCTGTCCTGGACTCGCTTTGTAGACCAAGCTGGCCTTGAACTCACAGAGATCTGCCTGCCTCTGCTTTCCTGGGTGCTGGAATTACAGGCATGCACCACCTCGCCCGGCTTCTTTTTTTTTTTTTTTTTTTTTTTTTTTAAGGTTTGATGGAACTAAGAAATTATATGCCAAGTCCCATGATACAACTCCCATGAATTGTGAGAGTCCCTCTCACAAATGCAAACAGTGTCCCATATGAATGAGTGGGGCTATGTCTTAGCAAAGGCTGTGACAACCGAATTTGGCGTCTGGTATCTGGGGACCCAGTACTTTGGCTGTGCACAAGTCACTTCTGGATAAGCGCCATGAGGATACTGAGCATGACTTCACCCTGAAGTGGGCGCCAGCCTGGGCATGGCTCGGTCTGCTAATGCTTGGTGCAGGACTGGCCTTCTACACTGGCTTCCGCAGGTCCAGCCGTTCTTGGGCTTCATCATCTGCTCTCTACCCCCGGCTCTCAGCTTCTTAATTAGAGAATCGTGGCGTTAAAATGGACCCAGAGTCAAGCAAGTGATAGCAACATTGAAGTCGCTATCTCTTTGTACCTCAAATGTGAGCAGGGAGTCTGGGGCGGGGGGGGGATCTAACAAACACTCGTGGTTCTTTCCGCTCTGACGGTTCGAACATGCAGAGCACAAAATTCCGTGAATGCTCCTGACTTACTTCATCATTTGTGACACATTGCTGTGACAGCTGGTTCACGTGTGACCACAATGCATTCCGAAAGAAGTTGATTCGTTCACATTCCTGAGCCTCAAACACCTACAGAAAAAGTTACATGTACATGTAAAGAAGGGGCAGCGTTTAGCCTAGCAATGACTTAAATAACTGTAACCTCCATCAAGGGGCAGAGTTAAAAATTAAAGCAGAAGAAAGTGCTGAACATGGCCATTCAGTTCCATAATATTTAACTGTACAGATAAATAAATCAGATTCATCAAATAAGATCAATCAAATAGGATAAATTTAGTCACCAAAATTGGTTTAGGGGCATGGCTCAATGGATCAGTGCTGGCCTAATGTTATGCATCCATAACCCTGGTCACCAGCACCACACAAAGGAAAGAAAAGGAAAGCACAAAGTCCCACTGGAGCTCACACCAAGGGCATCCCTGGCACCCACGAGAGAGGAGAAAGCAGGAGTAGAGAAGTAACCTTCAGGCTGAGACAGGCTGGATCTTGGGGCTTGCAAACAAATTCCAAAAACACGGCTGGGGTGGGGAACATATCTCAGTGATAGAGCATGTACAAGCGTGAGATCCTAAGCTTAATTTCCAGCACACATACACACACACACAGGGGCGGGGAGACAGAGACAGGGACAAAGAGAAAAAGAGAGTGTGTGCACATAGCCAAGAAGAGAGGAGACTGTACCAAAGGGTGTAGAGACAAGCCAGCTGGACAGCCTAAAACCTCAATAGGGCAGGGAGCAGCTCCTTCTCTACTTTCAGGAGGGCTGTGAGTCAGTGCTTCTAATTCTTGAATTCACAAACACTGTTGGCTGCTACCCTGAGAGTTCCTGACTCCATAGGCTGGACTGGGCTAAGAATCCCCATTTTATTTTTCTTGCTTTTTTTAGAATTTTTTATTTTTTTATTTATTACAATTTATTCACTTTGTATCCCTGCTGGTAACCCCCCTCCCTCATCCCCTCCCAATCCTACCTTCCCTCCCTCTTCTCCTCCCATGCCCTTCCCCTAGTCCACTGATAGGGGAGGTCCTCCTCCCCTTCCATCTGACCCTGGCCTATCAGGTCTCATCAGGACTGTCTACATTGTCTTCCTCTGTGTTAACAGGCCACAGAGGAAGAGAATCCCCATTTCTACCCAGTCTTTGGATAACACTGGCTCTGCTGGTCCTGAGATGCTGTTAAAAACTGCTGTCAGAAAGCAGAAGACTTTTCTATCTCCTCCTTCTTTCATAAGATCCCCTGCACTCTGACCAAAGTTTGGCTATGAGTCTCAGCATCTGCTTTAATACCCTGCTGGGTAGTCTTTCAGAGGCCCTCTGTGGTAGGCTCCTGTCCTGTTCCCTGTTTTCTCCATCTTCTGAGGTCTGTCCCATTTGCCTTTCTGAATGAGGCTTGAGCATCTTACCCTTCTTGCTTAGTTTCTTTAGGTGTACAATTTTAGTGCATTTAGCCTATATTATAAGTCTAATATCCACTTATAAGCGAGTACATACCATGTGTGTCTTTCTGCTTCTGGGATACTTCACTCAGGATGACCTTTTCTAGTTTCCACCATTTTGCCTGCAAATTTCATGATTTCCTTGTTTTTAACTACTGAGTAGTATTCCATTGTGTAAATGTACCTCAATTTCTGTATCCCTTCCTCAATTGAGGGAACTCTGGGTTGTTTGCAGATTCTAGCTATTACGAATAAAGCTGCTATGAACATGTTTGAGCAAATGTCCTTGTTGTATACTTGAACATATTTTGGATATATGCCTCGGAGTAGTACAGGAGCTCTACAAGGAGTGCAACAGAACCAAACAAATCTGGTGTCTTTTCTGAGACTGATACTCCAACCAAGGACCATGCATGGAGATAACCTAGAACTCCTGCACAGATGTAGCCCATGGCAGCTCAGTGTCCAAGTGGATGCCCTAGTAATCGGAACAGGGACTGTCTCTCACATGAACTCAGTGGTTGGCTCTTTGATCACCTCCCCCTGAAGGGAGGGCAGCCTTATCAGGACACAGAGGAAGACAATGAAGCCAGTCCTGATGAGACCTGATAGGCTAGGGTCAGAGGAAAGGGGAGGAGGACCACCCCTATCAGTGGACTGGGGGAGGGGAGCATGGGAGGAGAAGAGGGAGGGAGGGATTAGGAGGGGATGAGGGAAGGGGCTACAGCTGGGATACAAAGTGAATAAATTGTAATAAATAAAAAATAAATTTTAAAATAAAATTTTAAAAATAAATTTTAAAAAAATTTGAAAAAAGAAAGCAGAGGAACTTTCTAGCTTGTGTCTTTTGTTTTCTCTTGACATTTATGGAGTCCTGTGTTTCCCCGCTTAGAACTTAGACCATACAGGCAAGACTCTCAGAGTAAGCACAGGGCTCAGCTGTTTCATGCCTTTACTAACCAAGTACTAGACTAACACGCTGAACTGAGCTGGTCAGGGTGGTCTGGATGGAGAGGAGGCAAAAAGATGAGGATGGGAGGGAACTATTCCAACCCCTTCCATTCTTCACGTAAATACTGGATCTCTAAGTCGCCCCCATGAGAACCAGGTTCTCGGGTTCTGGAAGGGAGGTGTCCCCACCTGAGCTGCTCGCAGCCCCAGGCACCTACCTCACAGGCCTTGATGTGCTCACTCTGCCAGTCTTCTCGGACCTTCTCCAGCATGCTGATGTGCAGCATGTACGCTTTGTCTGCAGTGACGGGGGAGAGGGGAGCTAGGTTAGCAACTAGGAAGGCTTGTTAGAGCTGCTCCTTCCTAATGCTCCTTTGTCCTGCACATTCAGCATAATGTGAACAGCCCCCAGCCAACCCTCCCCGTCCACCCTCTCCCCCTCACCTGAATCCTCTACTGCGGTCTTTGAAGTTGCCAGTTTCACAAAAAGCTGTAAGGACCAAAACCAGAAAGAGATTAAGAAAGCTGATCCAGGCTTCCATGAACAAATACATGTAAAAAGCAACATCGATGGAGGGTGAGGTCTGGTCCAAGTCCTATATACATTCCCCTTAGAAGCAAATCTTTCATCTTGAATTGTCTCATCAGAAAAATAGCTACATATTCCAAGACACAGCTCCCTACCCCCAAGCTGTGGGTAACATATTCAGATTATACATGTTAATTTATTTTATTTTATTATTTTGTGTGTGTTAAATGTTTTGCTTGCATGTATGTCTGTATACTACACTCATACCTACTGCCTGCAGAGGCCAGAAGAAGTAACCTGGAACTGGGGTTATAGGTGGTTGTGAGCTGTCACATGGGTTCTGGGAATCAAACTCAGGTCCTCTGGAAGAGTAGTGGGTTTCCTTAACTGCTGAGCATCGCTCCAGCCATATTATTGAATTAATTGTTTAATCTATTAATAGTATCATTCCAGCCCATGTTATTAAGTGCATAATTCTAGCCCTAAAGAAGCATGCTGTCAATGAAGAACACAGGAGCCGAGTTTTGAAGACATTAAAGAAAAAGGTCAAGCCTCTTATTCCAACCACTGTTCCCCAATCGTGAGCTTCTAACCTCAAAATGTTACAAGGGCCTTTTCTGGTTCTGAAGATTAGAGCCAAACTTGGGACACAAGTCTCAGTCTGTCTGTCTGTCTGTCTGTCTGTCTGTCTCTTAATAATTTAACATTTTTTGTTAGCTTTATTTTTATCTTTTGAGATGGGGGTTTCACTGTGTAGCCCAGTGTAGCACCAAACTCATGACCCGCTGCCCCATACCCACTTCTGAGAATGACACCCATGTCCATCGCGCCCACCCCTTAGTTGGCTTTAAACTGACATGAGTGGATCTTAAATCCTTCGGGTTGTAGGCCACATTAGGTACCTTTTCCTGTTGCCTTGGGTTAGCCGCATTGGCACTGCGGTGGACAGCCTGCTCCGCCTCATCCTTGTCCCGGCACTTCTGCTCATAGTTCTTCTTGGCCTTTGTTACAAACAGGATGGAGATGGTGAGCAGCGCATAAAGTCAGAACACTGACTGACCCAGACCTCTAAGCAGGGACAGGCCCACCATCCAAATCTGGTTAATGCTGGAGTCACCACCAGATCAGGCTCAGAGGGAAGGTGCCCTTTTCGCTGCTTTTTGAGAAGTCTCCTTAGTTCTAGCCATTTTCCAAACTATCCATGGAGTGGCCCCTGGCCAAAGGAATAATGCCTGCCATTTGCTGGCACAAAGCATGTGAGCTCTAAAGACTAAGAAATGGGATTTGAAATGTATATACCTGGTTTTTGTAATTTTTCTTAATTCCTGAAGTTTTCATACAATTATACAATGAAATGTGATCATATTCATCCTGATGTATATAACTTCTAAGATGTGTAAACCAACATTTAAAAAACTTTCATAATCCTTAGAGTCTATATGTAGTCACTTGGTCACTGGAAACAACTCGCTGTCATTCTAAACAGCTGTCAGTAAGCTAGAGTCCCGAGCCACTGCCATACACAGTGAGGGGCACACCAATGCTATCATCTCGTTCACTTTAGTAGAGCCATGCATCGTTTGTTTGTTTGTTTGTTTGTTTGTTTGTTTCTGGGGCAGGGTTTCTCTATGTAACAGAGTCCTGGCTGTCCTGGACTCACTTTGTAAACTAGGCTGGCCTTGCACTCACAGAGATCCCCCTGCCTCTGCCTCCCTGAGTGCTGGGATTAAAGGCCTGCACTATCACTCCCTGCCCCATGTTTCTTTTGTAAAGCCTTCTCTTCTACAGAGCTTAAAGTAGCCAACAGCCTACTTACGTCAGTTTCACTCCCAGGATTATGGAATCACTTTACAAACGCTATTAAAGCTACGAATCAAACAATTAGAGAATAAATAAATATGACAGTTATACTTGACTGAGAATAAAGATGTCCTTTCTTGGCCAGAGACATGGCTCGGACAGTAAAGGCTAAACTCACAACCAAAACTATAAGTCTTTTCTTGGTTATTTCTCTGTGGCTGCTGGTGAAACAGAGATCAAATGCTAGAACCAGACTGCAGAAGTTCAAATCCTAACCTCCCCTTCTCTATGTGGGTTTTTTATAATAAGAATATTTATTTTATTTTTTAGATTTATTTATTATATATACAATGTTCTGTCTACATGTACAGCTTCACACCAGAAGAAGGCACAAGATCTCATTATAGATGGTTGTGAGCCACCATGTGGTTGCTGGGAATTGAACTCAGGACCTCTGGAAAAGTAGTCAGTGCTCTTAACCCCCTCTGAGACATCTCTGCAGCCCTCTATGTGTTTTTTCAAATAAATTACTTGGCATCTCTGTGTCTTTGTTTTTCTACCAATAAAGCAAGGATTCTTTTTTTTTTTTTCTTTTTTCTATGTAGCCTTGGCTGTCCTGGACTTGCTTTATAGACCAGGCTGGCCTTGAACTCACAGAGATCCACCAGCCTCTGCCTCCCTAAGTGCTGGAATTACAGGCATATGCCAAGTGCCCAGCTAAAGCAAGGATTCTTATGTTTTACATATATTATATATTTATCTTCAAAGGCATATGAAAACAAAACTAGATGTAAATTGTATTTTTATAGCTATTATACATCAATATGTGAAATTAAACCCACAAAACCAATAAAATTCCATTAGTGATGGTTTCCAAAGGATGGTGGCGCCTTTGAAGAGATAGTTTGCACTCACTGTTGTACACACTTCCCTACATTCCTCAAGTTGCCATACATAAGTTAGGGTTAGTCTTTCACACGCTTTCTCCACATGCTGCATGTTATGTTGTTATGTTATCATATGAATTTTTATGTACGGAAATAGTAAGTTCCTAGTTTTCATAATTATAAAAGCATGTGACAATCTTGCAAAAAGGTGCACATAAACAATTCCTTTTTACACAATGCCTTAGAGATATTTCTCGCTTTCAAGCATGCTCACTGTAGCTCCATACTTCTTTGTGGTACTGAGGATGGATGGTAGAGTGGCTCTCTGTGGCTAGTGACAAACCCTACCACTGGCTCTGCCTAAGCCCTTGGTTTTCTGAGACATGGTCTCACTATGTGGTTCAGTCTGGCTTTGGACTTGCTTCGTAGCCTACACTGGCCTCAAACTCATGATCCTCCTGCCTCAGACTCCTGGGTGCTGGGATTACATACATGTAGCACCACACTGTTTTTTGTTTTGTTTTGTTTGGTTGGTTGGTTAGTTTCTATATAGCCTTCACTGGCCTATAATTCACTATGTAGACCAGGCTGGCCTCAAACTCACAGACATCCTCCTGCCTTTGTTTCCTAAGTGCTAGAACTAAAGGCATGTGCCACTACACCCAGCCTATGATACTTTCAATGGTTGTAAAACAATGCACATATTTAATTTATTTTACATATGAATATAGCTACAAAATGTATTATACTATATGCTAAAATGTTAGACATTTATCAGTGTACCTTTCAATACGTTGTCTTTTGAGCAATATAAATTTCTTTATATAGGACAAATTGATATAAGTGTGATTATCTGGCAAAAAGGTATATATAGCTGGGCTGGCAAGATGGCTCAGTGGGTAAAGGCCCTTGCTTCAAGCCAAACAACATGAGTTTGATTCTTGAAACCCACATAGTGGAAAGAGAGAACTAATTCCTAAAATTTTTTCTGACCTCCACATGCACACCATGGTATGTGTAGACTAACGTGTTTAATAAAATGAAAATAATAAATATAAAATAATTAATGTTTAAAGGTATGTATATCAGACTTTCTTCAAAATGGCTGTTGCAAGTTATTCCTCCCCAAAATAGTTTGAAAGTCTGTGTGTCCCTACCAACACCAAGTACAGGAAGCATGTTTTATCTTTCTTAGTACTGACATTAAAATATTCATTGTGCAGGCTAATTTTATGTCAACTTGACACAGGCTAGAGTCATCTAAGAGGAGGGGAACTCAATTGAGAGGATGCCTCCATAAGACCCAGCTGTAAGGCATCTTCTTAATTAGTGACTGATGGGTGAGGGCCCAGCCCATTGTGGGTGGTGCCATCCCTGGGCTGTTGGTCCTGGGTTCTATAGGAAAGCAGGCTGAGCAAGCCATGAGGAGCAAGCCAGTAAGCAGCACCTCTCCATGGCCTCTGCATCAGCTCCTGCCTCCAGGTTCCTGCCCTGACTTCCTTCAGTGATGAACAATGATGTGGAAGTGTAAGCTACATTAACCCTTTCCTTCCCAACCAGCTTTACTCATGGTGTTTCACCATAGCAATAATAACTTTAATTGAGACACTAGTCTGTTGTCTTATTACTATTTACAACTTATTCATATCTTCTGTCATTACCAAAGTGGAACATTTCTATTTCATGTCTTTTACCTGTTTATCTATTGCACACCTTTTACTTTGTTTTTTAAACTGATAATATTTATCTCAAGTTATTTTATCCAACAAAAATAATAATAACATTCTTTTAAACATGTAAATAATGTTATCAAAATAATCTTAAGCTATGAAAGCTCTCAGAAATTATATTTGACAATCTACTATGAGTATCAAGATTTTCATGGACTTTTTAGTACTAGCGATTGAAGCTGGGTCTCCTTTAGCCTGCAAATGAACTATAGCCCAAGCCCTTTAAACTGCTTTGTAAAGGCGCAGCGTGCATTAGAAACACTGAGCATCTGAAAGGGACATAAGTCACAAACACCCCCATTTGTGTATCACAGAAGTACACAAAAGTAGGGTCACAAGGTGGCCTAGCAGGTAAGTGCTTGATGACCTGAGTTCCATCCCTGAAATTCACGTGGTGGAGAGAGAGAAGGTCTGCTTGCTGCATGGCCTCTTACCTCATGTGTGCATGCACACACAAGAAGAAAATAAATAAATACTGGAACACAGAGAAAGTGATACCATTTTTACTAAAAGGTGTCTTAAATTTTAATGTTATTTAGATTATTTTTATTGTTTAATATAGTATGTTATGTAGTTTTTGCCCTGTCATGACATATTCTTCATAATTGTATTTTTGGATTTTTTTTCCTCTCTGTAGCCTTGGCTGTCCTGGACATCACTCTGTAGACCAGGCTGAGCTTGTACTCACAGACACCTGCTGCCTTTGTCTCCCAAGTGCTGGGATTAAAGGTGTACGCCACCATGCCTGGTGGTAATTGTGTATTTTCATGGATTGTTTTATTTTAATTTTATTTTTAACAGTGTGTGTCTGTATGGTATGCAGCTGAGTGAAATGCCTGCAAGTGCAGGGCTTCTGGAGGTCAGAAGAGGGCATAGGGTACATTGGTGCCATAGTTACAGGCAGTCAGAAGCCACCCAACAGGATGCTGGGAACCGAACAAAGTCCTCCGCAAGAACAGTACCACTCTTAACTGCTGAGCCATCTAGCCAGCCCCTATAACTGGTTGTTACAACCATGTAGCCTTGGCTACCCTGGAACTTGTATGTAGACCAGGTTTGTTGGGCCTGATAAGGCCTGCTGCATCTACCTGAGCCTGGCTCGAGTTTGGAGACCTGTCTTTAGCTTAAGAGGTGCCACGTCCGGGCAAAAATGATTTAGCATATCCACCTTAAAAGCAACCCTGCCTGGTAACTGTTACGTGGAGTTTTGTCGCTGGCCCACCTCTCCTTGCACTACCTAACCTCTACATCATCTTATCTCACTTCCTTAACACTGCCTCCTGACCCAAACCTATAAAAAGGACAGCTTTATTCAATAAACCGAGTTCCTGCTTCGATAGAGCTCCCTGCTCGGTGGTGTTTTATTCCCTGGGGCATCTGGGGAGGTCCAGGCCGTTGACACTCATCATCCCGCTCAGCCAAGGAGGGCGTCCAGCTGGACTGGCCACCCTCCTCTCAGTTCCGCCTGCTGGGTACCGACCTGGCACAGGTTGGCCTTGAAGTCATATCGATACACCTACCACTACCTTCCAAGTGCTGGGATTAAAGGCATGAGCCACCAGACATGACTCTCTCTAACTGTATTTTTTTTTCCATTTTTTTTTTGGGGGGGAGTATCAGTGAGACAGGGTTTCTCTATGTAGCCTTCGCTGTCCTGAACTTGTTCTGTAGACTAGGCTGACCTCAAACCCACAGAGATCTGCCTGCCTCTGCCTCCCAGGGTGCTGGGAGTACAGGTGTGTGCCACTGTGCCTGGCTCTAACTGTACTTTAGCCCTTCTCCAACAGTCAGTCACTAAACCATTAAAGCTTTCATTACTTCAGTTAATGAACAGTTCTGCCTTTATCTTTCTGGTTTTTGGATGATTCCTGAATGTAAAGTTTTAGATTCTTAGCAGGGCGCAGTGACACGCACCTATAATCCCAGCACTCTGGGAAGCAGAGGTAGATAGATCTCTGTGAGTTTGAGGCCAGCCTGGTCTACAAAGCAAGTCCAGGACAGACAAGGCTACACAGAGAAACCCTGTCTCGAAAAAAAAACAAAAATGTTTTAGATTCTTAGCATAACATTGATGGAATATTGGTCATATTTATGATAAGTAGTACCAGGGAAAAGCCATGTGGGTCAGGAGTTCAAGGGCATCTGTTTCCCAGGCTATGTGTAACACCAGTTCCCTGCTAAGGGATTATCAGTGACAGGAAACTACAGTGTCTCTTCTTCCAGGAATAAGCAATGGACACCATAGGGGGAACCTGAACCTTTACCTTGACCAACTTGGCAGCAGTCAGGGCCCTCCCCTCCTGGGGTGGTAGCAGAGGAAGTGCATTGGAAAGTCAGAAGTTCTGGTGAGGACAGAGGGGGAAGCTGAACTCTTACCCCGAGATAGCAGAAACGAGGCACTTGCCTCACCTCATGCTGGAGTGTGATCACAGGAAACCAGCTAAAGTATGACTTAAATAATCCAAAGTTTGTTTTAAATAATGCCCTAAATATCCAAGTCAACTGAATATCACCCAAACCAAGAACTAGGAAAAAAAATCAAACTTAATGGATACAAGCAATCAACAATTCCAGCATCAAGATGATAGATGTTAGAATCGCCTGACAAAGACTGCAAAAGTATTCAGCAAACAATGATACCGCAACAAACCAAAGCAGAACAGCATGGCAAAGGTGCAGAAAAGCTAAGCAAAGAAATAGAAGATAAAAAACAAACAAACAAAAAAAAAACTCAAATGAAATCTCAGAACTGAAAGTAGGTTAAAAACAAAATCCCCATGAAGAACAGAAGAGACAGGGGACCAAAAGTACAGTAAGGAGTAAATGTCACCTAGTGTGACCAAAAGTGCATTTGGTATTTTCTCATCACTGAGATCAAAGGGAAGCTTGTGGGAGGAAGGATTTACTTTAATTCACAGTCCCTCATGGCCAGGAAGGTATGCTGGAGCCCATGGCAAAAGAGCATGAGACTCAGTGGATTGGACCAGGAAGTAGAGAAACAGAAGTGCTGGCCTTCAACTGGCTTTTTTTCCTTTTTCCCCTTTTTAATTCAGATTCAGAGCCCAGGCCATAGGATGGTGTCAGCACATTCAGGGTGAGACTTTCATTCTTTTTGTTTTGTTTGTTTGTTTGTTTGTTTGTTTTTCAAGACAGAGTTTCTCTGTGTAGCCCTGGTTGTCTTGGAACTTGTGCTGTAGAACAGCTGGCCTCAGCCTCCCAAGTGTTGGTATCAAAGGCGAGTGCCACCACCGCCTCAAAGCAGGACTTTCATTCTATATTTTCCTTCCTTCCCTCCCTCGCTCCCTTCCTTCCTTCCCTCCTTCCTTCCTTCCTTTGAGAAAAGATTTCTCTGTGTAGCCTTGGCTGTCCTGGACTCACTATGTAGACCAGAGGTTTGGGTGTGAACGGTGATGGTGGCTACACTGCATTATAAATACATTGAATGTCACTGACCTGCCCATTCACAAACAGTTACGACAGCCTTGATTACCTGCACAAGGCCTGTGTAAGACTGGGCTCATGTTGTCATGGAGTGGGGAGTGGATCGCAAGATTCCATGTTTTGAGGAGCCATGGGCAGTTAGGGGTTGCTGCAGGGAGAGGTGTGTTCTTCAATGGGAGAGCACTGGTGAGGTGTGCATGCTCCTGTGACTAGTCCCTCATCTTGTAAACAACCTTAGTAAGTAGTTTTTTAGTAAAATGTTCACTAGTAGACCTATTCTGAGGCTAAAAGGCTCTCTACACAAAACGAAACTATACCAAAAGAAACAATGGAACGTTAAAAAAACGAAATGGCATGGTTAGTGTGATGGCTTACCTCAATCATCAATTTTATAAGATCTAGACTTGCCAGGGGCATGGGCCTCTGGGCTGCCCTTGGGGACTGTCTTCATCAGGTTAACTGGGGCAGAAAGGGCCCCCACGGTGGGTAGCACCATTCCCTAGGTGGGTTTGGGGTTGTATAAGAATGAGAGAGCGCTCTGAGCACAGACATTCACGGCTCTTCCTCCTGACAGCACGTGTTTTGTGACCAGCCATTTCAGGCTCCTCAGCCTTGACTTCCCCCACCATGATGGGCTAATGAACTATGACAGGAAATAAACCTGTTTGTCCTCTGGTTGCTTCTGGCAGAGTGTTTTATCCTAGAAAGAAGACTAGAAACTACAGCAGTGGGAGGAAAAATGTCAAACACAAAATTTAAAAATTATTTTGACATTTTCCCTTAATTTTTAAAAATTATTTTGCTGGTGGAAGCAAAAACAATTAAGGATAATGTTTACTTTGGCCCAGATCTTCCTGCTTGATCTAAAATGCACCAATGTTCAGAGATAACACTTTGGGGGAAGTGATTACACCATGGGTGCTCTGACCTCATCCTGAGTTAACCCATCAAGGAGTTCATAATTTGGTGGGCTGCTTTGGAAGGTGGCGGGTCCTGGGGGCTGCATCCTGTCCCATCTCCTTCCTCCCGCTCTCCCGCTTCCTAGGCAGCTTTGTTCTACCACCCACTCTGCAGCACAGTGTCCTCCCTTCAGTAACCAGCCACCATGGACAGCAGCCTCCGGACCGGGGACCACAAGCCTTTCTTCCTCTTAAGTTGTTTTCTCTGATGTTTTACCACAACAGAAAGCTGACTAGCATAAACAAAAGTCTAAATATAGGTAGAGGAAACAATTAAAAGATGAATTTTTATTTAGAACTAAGTCTCTAAAAATAATTTCTAAATAATTAATAATAACAACAACACACTCCCAGCACTATTTCAGCACTCTACAGGCAGCATTCCCCCCTGATGTGGTTTCCATCAAGAAGCAGAGCAAGCAGAACAACGACCTGCATGTGCCATCCTCAGAGCGACCCTTTGAACGCTATGTCACAGTCATGGATCATCGACCTACATAGCAGTGTACATTCTAAGAGAAGAGTTTGTTGTATTGAGCACTGATAGACTAACGAAAAGCTCAGACGGAATCTATGACTGCTTATCCCTAGCTTGCCAGGCACTGTTAATAAGTTAAAGGGAACAATTTAAATTAATTAATTAAGGGAAAAATAATTAATGCAAATCAGTTAAAAGAAAGGGGGCTTTTATAATTTTCAGATACCTTAAAGTACAACAAGATCATTCAGTAAAATGAACAACAGTCATGATTCAGAATTGCCATGGGGTAAAAACTTCCTATACAAGATTTTGTGTGTGTGTGTGTGTGTGTGTGTGTGTGTGTATGCATACATGTGTGCGTATGTACATGCATATATACATGAATGCATGTGTGTGTATGTGTGTGTACAGAAGCATGGACACCTATTACACCACAAAGGAAGAGTCTCCCATCCCCAGAGCTGTCATCTACCCATTTGTCCTTGTTGAAGGCATGGCTTTGTTTGTGAGGCCCTTATCCTGCTTGTCACTCATTTGCTGCCCTGTGAATCTCCCTCTCCTGCAGGAGAGAATGTTACTGGGTCCAGATTTGCCAGGGATGTTGATAGGCATAGCTACTCTGACTTAGAAGGCAATAGCCATGCCATGCCCAGAGGACAGAGTTCTGCACCAGCTCGCCAGAGACAAAGCACCACTGTGCCCACACTCTGCCATCTTCAAGCTTCCCAAGGCCTTAACAGGAAGAAAATCCATGTGTTTCCCTTCACTCCACACTGACAAACCATCATTTGAGTAGGAACACGTTCATGCACAGTACAGAATGTCAGGTAATGTCACTGTTACAAAGACAGCCGTGGCAAATGTGACTCACGTCCATGGTTTTCTTGAATTGCGAGTTCCTTTGCTTGTGGGCAGCATCCATTATAGTTTCTGTCTGTGAAGAGAACACAAGCACTGTCAATAGAAACCACAAGTAGTGCTAACAGCAGCCTGTCTTGGGGGCTAAGCGTTCAACACCGGGTTACCCGGTTTAATCCTCACATCACCCAGAAGCCAGATGTGCTATTTACTATCCCCACTTCACAAATGAGGACTGTACAGAACAGAGGCTAACCTCTGCTCAAAAGCTCACAGCTGGTTAGGGACACTGCTAACCTGGGCACTCACACACCCAGTCCTGAACACTCAAGACATGACCAGAAGCCCACCAGTCACCACGGAGTGCTATCTTCAGTAATGTTTTACAAGTCGCCAGAGAGCAAAGGAAGTGTTTGCAGCACTGCTAACAGAAACTGCTCCACAATCCTCCAAACCGTCTAACCCAGCAGGGCAAACTCCACGTAGTTCGCTTGAGCACAGTGTCTTCACTGTAGTTATAGCGGCTGCCCATTTGTTAGTCAAAAATAATAATACATATTCCTTACAATAAATACCTACCACTCAGACACAAATATTTTGGCTCTCATCTATCCAGCACTTCATCGGTTTCAAAGCAGTACCATTTCTGTGTAAGCGCTACATCTCCGTTTTTCTGATGGCAATGAACTTTGTGAGCCCAAAGAAACAAAGTCAGTGTTGGGGTCGGAATGAGAATGACCCCCATAGGCTCACATGTGTGACTGCGTGGTGCCCAGCTGGTGGAACGGTTTGGGAAGGATTAGGAGGTGTGGCCTTGTTTGGAGGAGGTGTGTCACTGGGACGGGGCTTTGAACCCACACCATTCCCAGTTACATTCTCTCAGCCTCGCGATTGTCTCAACAGTAAGCATCAGCTACTGCTGCAGTTGCTATGCCTGTCTTCCTGTTGCCATCTTCCCTTCCCTGCCATGAGTCAGGAATCACCCTGTAAAGCTGTAAGCAGCAATAAACCTTTTCTTCTGTAAGTTTTTGTTCATGGTGTCTGCACTGCAGTAGAAAAGCAACTAAGACAGTCAGCAAATAAGAAAGCTGACATAGCTGAGCAGCGGTGGCACACACCTTTATCCTCAGCACTTGGAGGCAGAGGCAGGCTGATCTCTGAATTCAAGGCCAGCCTGGTCTACAGAGTGAGTTCCAGGACAGCCAAAGCTATACAGAGAAACCCTGTCTTGAAAAAAAAAAAAAACTGACATTTTCACCAATGAGTTTAATTATTTATTAATGAATATGAAATACAAATGCAGTTCCTACTTAAATAAAAATTTAAGTTTTTATGTATCACCATAACAGACAAGCATAGATGGATTTTCAGGATAAGGGGACAAAATACTTAGTGTGGTCTCACTTCAAATGGGATAAATAAAATTCCCTTGGGGAGCTTCAGGGAACCCAGGATTCACCTTCTAGCCCTCTCAGAAAGCTAATGAGGAAGATGCTGTAGACAGACATGGCTCCCATATGGCAGGCCAGGGTGCCAGGGAGCTGAGGTTCATGTAGCTGACTAGGTTCCTCCTCCAACGAGAGTTTCTCTCCTTTAATAATTACAGTTGGTTTTCCTAGGTTACTTATGCAGATCAATTGGCCATGCTGGGCTTTGCCCTGGCCCTTTCAGTTCAAATGTCCACTCTGCTACATCTAGTTAATGGTTGCTACTAGTTTCTAACTGATAGCCCAACATGTCTCCTCATCTCCAAGTTCTGCATGGTATCTACTTTAGACACCTGTCAGGTGCTGAGAGATTTACACTACCTCTTCATTTCCCGGCATTCCCCCTCTGCCTTCACAAGTCTACCAGCACTTGAAAACTGCCAAGATCTTAAAAAGCAGCCATTGATTGTAAGCAGACACGGGGAATTTCTAGTCCCGGGGGTGATGTGCACTGCTCAAGCCCACTCGGAGTTAGTGGTGGCACAGCATTTCCATCTCTATCTGCTAAGCAGTCTTGACATAAGTCTCCAGGTGTCCACGCTGACTTCCAGGGTGACCCACTCATGGTGACCTCAGTGACTTTAAATTCTCCTGAAGATGTTTTTGGAGGAGATGTTCTTCCAGGATTCGGGTTTACGCTCAGACCAAATCTAATGTGAATGTATTTATTATTGATAACACAGGGGCTGCAAAAGCTCAACTATCTCATCTATTAGGTGGAAGAACAAAGATAAAAGGGAAAGGGAGTAAGAGATTTGAGAAGAACCCAAGTAATTCTGAGGTAGATTACTGAGAATGAGATCCAAAAGCCTCCTCCTTGCCCTGCCTACCCCCAGGAATGAGAGGCAAGCCTTTCATTACCTCAGCAGCAGCCTTTAACTGCCAGCTTTAGCATAAGGATGATTTCCTCCTGAAGGCTTCACCAACCCCAAGTGAGGCCACATGCCCATAGGTGTTCAGAAGGAACTTTGCCTGCCCCTCCCACTGTGTAAGACTCTTCATGCTCTACCCTCATTTTACCGCACATCAGTCTGCCTGGCTAAGTGCTGTGCTTAGTGGCAGGATAGCATGTCCATCGTGGTCCTCATCCTCCAGAACACTACTTGTAGAAGTGAGCAGCTAAACTTCCTTCCCACATCTCCTGTGCCCCAGTTTACCAAAGAAATCAATTAGGAATCCAGTCATTTGCCTCAGTAGACAAAGACACTTGCTGCCAAGGCTGCTAACGTGAATTCAATCCCCAGGACCCAGTGGGAGAAGAGAACCAACTCTTACACGTTGTCCTCTGATTGTCACATATACACTGTGGCATCACATACATCACAAGCTTAAATGTACACACATGAAAACATATGCAGATAAGACACACACAGATGGAAGATAAAGATTTTTTGTTGTTGTTGTTTTGTTTTTTGAGACAGGGTCTCACTTTGTAGCTCTGGTTTTTCTAGAACTCACCTTGGAGACCAGGCTGGCCTTGAACTCACAGAGATCTACCTGCCTTTGCCTCCCAAGTGCTGGGATTAAAGGCTTGAACTACAACACCTTTTGAAAAGTCCACAGTTTATTAAGAAAATTGTAGTTATGTGTTTCATAATGAACTCTGAGTGACTTTGAGTAACCTATTGTTTTTTTCAATGTTTTTAAGATAAAACAATTTTAAATCTAAAAAAAAAATTAAAGGCAGAAAACATTCTACATAAAAATGTATTGGGCTTTAAAAAAAATAAATCACTGGGGCTAGACAGATGGCTCAGAGGTTAAGAGCACTGCCTGTTCTTCCAAAGGTCCTGAATTCAAGTCCCAACAACCACATGGTGGCTCATAACCATCTATAATGAGATCTGGTGCCCTCTTCTGTCATGCAGGCAGAATACTGTATAAATAATAAGCAAATAAATCTTTTTCAAATAAATAATAAATTAGTAAATTATGTGTGGTGACACAGCTCAAGTATAATACTGTACTTGCATAGCCTAACCAAGATCCTGGATTCAACCAGCAGCGTGAGATAAAAAGAAGAAAAAAGAAAACAGCTGACTAGTTCCTTTGATGAGTGGAAATAGCTCTATTTCCAAGAAAGGGAAGACCAGAGCATGCAGTGTAACAATTTTCAAAGAGGAAGTTAGCACTGACAACCCCCCCTCGAAAAAAATATGTTCTTTAAAAAAAAAAATAGGTTACTCAAAGTCACCCAGAGTTCATTGTGAAACATATAACTACAATTTTCTTAATAAACTTTGGACTTTTCAACGTTTCAAAAGTGCCTACTGCTGACAATGGACTTGTATTGAGCTCTAGCTGATCTATTGCTCTTCTGAGCCAGCCACGGGCTCTGTGTAACGTTAGCAGTAGTGGTCCAGAAGCCTTGCAGAGCTGCCAGGTCTCCCTGCAAGAGCCAGAGCTACTATCGACACCCTAGGGTGTGAGGAAACAACCCTTGTTTAGCAGAATCATGTATGCAGAGCCCGGTTGACTGAGACATTATGCTTCTTTTTAAATTTTTTGAACTGCTCCACACCAGACATGATAGCTCCTTAACATTTTAATTTTTTTTTTCTTTCTGCCCTTTTGCAACAAGACCTCACTAGGTAACTCCCACTGGCCTGGAACGAGCCTTAGCCTTGAATCCACAGAGACCAGTCTGCCCCTGCCTCCAGGGTGCTCAAGGCAGATGCCACCACACCCAGCTTCTACTTTTTTTTGTTAATTGTATGTCTGTGCCTGTCTGTGTGTGAGAATGTGCATGCCCACTGAGGCCAGAAGGACCGTGTGCCGCTGGAGCTGAGTGGCAGGTGGTTGTGAGACATCTGCAATGGATGCTGAGAAATCAGATCCCCTGCAATGGCAGCACACCCTCAACTGTTGAGCCATCAGCCATCGTTCCATTTTGCTGTCATTTCAGTCAGGTGTAGCAGTGCACCCCTTTGATCCTAGCACTGGAAAGGGAGAAGAAGGTGGATTTCTATGGGCACCAGGTCAACATGGTCTGTGTAGTGAGCTCCATGACAGCCAGGGCTATGCAAAGAGACCATGAAAAGAAAGAAAGAGAGAGAGAGAGACAGAGAGACAGAGAGATAGAATGGATGAAAGAGAGAAAGAACGAATGAAAGAGAGAGGGAGGGAGGGAGGGAGGGAAGGAAGGAAGGAAGGAAGGAAGGAAGGAAGGAAGGAAGGAAGGAAGGTTAAAGAACCAAAGGTTGCTTCCTGTGCCCACGCCAGGTGGCTCACAAACCCCTGTAACTCCAGTTCCAGGAGACGCCATGCCTCTTTGGGCACCTGCATACATGTGCACAAATCCATACATGGACACACATGTGTACACATAGTTAAAAACTAAAGAATAACTCTTTGTGGAGGGGGGCAAGGAAGGGGTCTGAGGTAGGCAGCTAAGAGAGACTGGAGAAAGAAAGGGAGCAGGGGAGTGATGAAATTTTATTTTGGTTAAAAGCATTTAAAATAAGCCAGGCAGTGGTGGTGCATGCCTTTAGTCTCAGCAGAGACACAAGTTAGAGGCCAGCCTGAATACATAAGAGTTATAGAGCAAAAAGGGCTACACAGGGAGACCCCATCTCAAAACACAACAAAAACAACCTATAATTTCCTTTAAAAAAAAAAGGCAGGCCTGCCAATGTCAGACAAAAGGGTTTGTTATCCAATGAGCAAAGAACACATGATAATTCTGCTTGAAAGAAAAACTTTGGTATAGCTGCACCCTCAGATGGAGACACAGCTTGGGAGAACATGTGAAAGGGTTTGCTATGGCATTCCTTAACTGACTGCATCTGCCCTTCCTTCACGGCAGCAGACGTTGCACAAGCACTGGCCAAGAAATAGGAAAAGGCAGCGATGTGCCAAGAGCAGCTCTTAAGCTGGGCATAGCAGCATATGTCTCTAGTCCCAGCACTCGGGAGGTGGAGGCCAGCCTAGGCTTTATGAGGCCTTGTTTCCAACAAATGGAAAAAGCAGCTCATGAAATTATGGCAGCCTTAAGACAGGCTGGTCCTTAAGATGATGCGGGCAACCTGACACACTCGTAGCAACCCAGACTCCAACCTGAAACTGCAGGCCAAATTGCTCATCTCAAGACAGTAGGGTCCAATCAGCCTTAATACTGGCTGTGGATGGATGGGCACAGACTGCAGAAAGAGCATCAGCTACAGGCAAAAGCTGGGAGGCAGGAAGGATTCCACAGGGGCCTCCAGGAAAGATGACAGGTCCCCAATTGCCCATAGGGACCAGAGAGCTTTCCAGTCTTGAAAGACATTCATTCTTGAAAGGCTCTCTCCCTGGCTAACAGGTCAACCTGCATGTACAAGTTTTCCAGGAACAAAATAAAAAAGGATCAGAGTTGTGGCTGTTCTGGTTTAAAAAAAAAAAAATTATAATACAAACCAGGACCTATTTCTTGATTCCTTTAAGTCACCAAACAGCTCTGGCTGTCCTGCAGTCCCGGAACTCACTCTGTAGACCAAGCTGACCTCAAACTCAACAGAGCTCTGATGGCCTCTGCCTCTCAAGTGCTGGGATTAAAGGCAGGCGGGCACCACCACGCCCAGCAAGTTGAGCAACTTAGTAACAGACATGCCTGAGATTTTTCTGCAAAAGGGTGATATTTTAACACATGCACAAAACTAACCTTTTTCCGCTGTAGCTTTTGCTTTTCCCTGAATTCTTCCATCTTCCTGGCCTCGTCTCGGAGAGTCTGTGCAAGCTGAATGTGACACTGGGCCACGTTGTCTACTTCTGTAGAAAGGATTTGTAAATAAAACAGTCAAGGTCCACATGTGCCAAACTCAATACACACAACTATTCAAAATCGCACATACAAATCTGGAGGAAGAAGCAAAATTAAGAATAATTCTCTTGGTCACCAACACCCGCTGAGGTCCTTCTGCCTAGCATGGCCCTGGCCACCAAGACCAAGGCTAAGTCTTTAGCTCAGCCTCTTGCCACTAACTGCTACTAACCCAGTGTATGCCCAGGGCTGGGGCTTGGGGTAGGGATGTGGTCAAGGTTCCCATTCAGTAAATAACCTTACCTCCTGAGACCTTAGCTTCAGTTATCAACTTGACGTAACCTAAAATCCCCTGGGAAGAGTCTGGGTGAGGGGCTGATTACACCAGCTGGCCTATGCTCATGTCTGTGGGTGGTTGTCTAAGGTTAATGGATGTGGAAAGACCGAACCTACTGTGGACAGCACCATTCCCCAGTCAGGGAGTTCCTGAACTCTTAAAAAGTGGAGAAATCCAGCTGGGCACAAGCAAGCAAGCACGTAAGGACCATTCCTCTCTGCTCTTGCCTATGGGTATGATGACTTCCCCGCCATGACGGCTGCAACCTGCAACTGTCAGCTGTAAACTCTTATTCCCTAATTGATCTTTGTCAGGATAGTCTACCATAGCAAGAAGAACGAGAGCAGTACTCAGAGCACCACGAGTTCAAATTCCCTGTCCTCTCTGCACAATCTCGGGGTGCTTTCCAGCTCATGAGCTTAAACACTTATCAGAAGTTCATGCAACATTTTGGCCTCTGACACTTACTTATCTTTATAACAGAAAGGAAAGGAAAAAACCAGACTAGGAGAGGTGTGGTTTGTGCATACCCTTAATCTAAGCACTTGGGAAGCTGAGACAGATGCAAGGCTCTTTTCATCTACGTAGTGAGTTCCAGGACAGCCAGACCTTCACAGACAGAAACAAGCAAGCTGAAGCATGCCATTAAAGCTAGAAAGACTGACCTATAAAAAAATTTAGTGTGTGTGTGTGTGTGTGTGTGTGTGTGTGTGTGTGTGTGTTTAGAGACAGGATTTCTAAATGTAGCAGCCTTGGCTGTCCTGGAACTTGCTCTGTAGACCAGGCTGGCCTCAACTCACAGAGATGTGCCTGCCTCTGCCTCCCAAGTGCTGAATTAAAGGCATGCGACACCACGCCCAGCAAAACATTAATTTTTCTAAAATCTTGTGTGTGCAGGGTACATGTGTAGAGGTCAAAGGACAAATCTGAGGACAAATTTGAACATTGGTTTTCACCTTCCACCTTGTTTGAGACAGGGTCTCTTTGGTTTTGCCACTATGCACACCACACCACTCAGCCCATAAGCTTCTGAGAATTCTGCTTCTGCCTGGGATCACAGACAGGCCCTATCATGTCTGGTTTTATGTGTGTTCCAGGGATAGGAACTTGGGTCTTGACAAGCACCTACTAAGCCATCCCTCCAGGCCATTAAGAAAAAAGCTTTAACTTGGACTGTTAAAATAACCTTGAAAGGGCTAGAGGGACGGCTCAGAGGTTAAGAGCACTGGCTGCTCTTCCAAAGTTCCCAAGTTCAATTCCCAGCAACCACAGGGAACCATCTATAATGAGATCTGGTGCCCTCTTCTGGCATGCAGACAAACATGCAGGCAGAACACGGTATACATAACAATAAATCTTTAAAAAAAAAAAAAAACACCCTTGCAAGCTAGAAAATACGCACACAAACATGTTAGCAAAGTTAGCAAAGTTAGCAACTTATATATCAAATAGCAAAGAGCTATATTTTAAGAAAACACTTCCACAAATGCCCAGCCCTAAGTGAGGTGTCTGTACCACATTCTTCTCTCCCCGAGGGTCTGGGATCTATGTGGGATTGGGGATGGAAAGATTTAAGGGCCAGAGGTGGTGGATGATACAACAGAGCTGATGCACACACAAACTCAAAAAGAACCAACCCAAAGAGACTCTGAACCACTTTCTTTTTTAATAATCTATTTAAATTTTATTTTATGTGCATTAGTGTGAAGGTGTCAGATCCCTTGGAATTGGCAATACAGAGAGTTGTGAGCTGCCATGGGGGTGCTAGGAATCAAATCCAGGCCCTTAGGAAGAGCAGACAGTGCTCTTAAACAAACATTGAGTCATCTCTCCAGCCCCCTAAGCCACTTTCATAATATGTTACTACTTATGCATATGAATAGGCACACATCTATTATGTAAATGTATCTAAATGCATTGAAAAATAAAATGCATTTAAATGCCACACAAAATAATCACCAAGAACTACTTTACATTGAGAAATACAAATTTCAGTGTTCACTGTGTTCTGTCTCACTTTAACATTAAATATTATATTACATTTAATTATAAATGTTACATTAAATTACGTTATATTTAATATTTTACACGCTTATTTTAATGAGAATGAACGGAAGTGCTGAGTCTCTGAGTTCGGGTAGGACAGGATATTCTTGCACGGTGCCATTTGGAACTTGAGAGCATGCAGAATCCCTGGCCCCCCTCCAAACGCCCTGAGCCAGACACGCAATGGCCATGAACCTGGGTGACCCACAACTCTCCCAGGGCCAGGCGGCTACTCTGCAGAGCTAGTTCTCACTTTATGGTTGTTCTAAAGTTTTTTTTTAACCCAATTACTGTTCAAATTAGAACTTGCCATAGAAGAAAGACACGGAGCTTGCCAAGGACAGTAAATACAGTTTTACACCAGGAGATGGAGTGATGGCTCAGCAGTTAAGAGTACTGGCTACTCTTCCAGAGGACCCAGGTTCAATTCCCAGCTCCCAACGACAACCACTGTAACTCCAGCTCAAGGGGATCTGATGCCCTTTTATGGCCTCTGTGGATACCAGGCATACACATGGTACAAAGACATACATGTAGGCAAAATACCCTTACACATAAAGGAAAATAAAATAACTTCAATAATTAACTTACGCTGCTTGAAGACATCAAGGGCTCTCTTCAAGGTACTGAAAAACAAATACATACATAATTTCTAGAAATCATCTGTATAATTATATTAGAACGTTTTCACGTGCTTCTCTCTGCCTACATCTTAAAATGAAAACTCCAGGTTCCCTTTGCCCTTGAGCTTCAGGAAACAGTCAAAGACCAAAACTTCTTAAGACCAACGTCCTCAGTGCCGGGCACAGACAGTTCTACACTGTGTGCCCTGAGCAGAGCAAAATGCAAAAGCTCTGCATTTCACCTTCCCCGAAGGCAGGTAGCAATTGTAGAACATGTTGTCATTTGAATATGAAAACAAACCAATCAAAGAGAGAGCTCAAATCCTGGTTTGCAAACTGGGTGAGCACCGGTGGTACTTGTGTGTGTGTGCGTGTGTGCATGTGTGCGTGTGTGCATGCGTGCGTGCACGTGTGGTGTGATGTGGTGTGATGTGGTGTGATGTGGTGTGCTGTGGTGTGCTGTGGTGTGCTGTGCTGTGGTGTGCTGTGCTGTGCTGTGGTGTGATGTGGTGTGCTGGTGTGTGTGTGTGTGTGTGTGTGTGTGTGTGTGTGTGTGTGTGTGTGTGAAAACAGCATCTCACATAGCTCAGGCTTACTATGAAGCTGGCCTTAAACTCCTAAGCTTCCTGCCACCACTTTTCAAGTGCTAGGATTACAGGCATGTCTCACCAGGCCCCAGCTCAAACCCTGGCTCTTAACTGACTCCTTTTTCAGATAATCATCATAATTTTTTTCTGAGATTGGGTCTCATTACATAGTCTTGGCTGTCCTGAAACTCACTCTGTAGACTAGACTGACCTCAGACTCAAAAGATCCACCTGCCTCTGCTTCCCAAGCGCTGGGATTAAATGTGCCATTACACCCAGCATGTACTTACTGATCAGAAACTACAGGCCAACCTTATTCCTTTTTAAAATTTTATCTTTTAATAGACAAATAAAACTGTTCATGTTTGCCATGTGCAACATGTTTTGAAATCTTTATGCACTGTGGAATGGCTCAGCAGAGCAGTTAACATGCACTGCCTCACATCCTCGCCTGTTTTCAAGTGCTACACTTACACTCTACTTTCAGTTCTTCTTAAGAATCCAATACATTGCTGAGAACTACAGTCACAACGCTATACCATAAATCTCTTTAACTCTTTTCTCCTAACTAGAACTTTAATGCCCTTTTTCTTTTCCATTTGCATGTGTATTGTACATGTGTGTAAACATGCCTGTGTCCACGTGTGGGCACGTATGTGAGTGCACACACATGTGCATGTGAAGGCCTGAGGTTGAAGGCTGATGTTGGGAATCATCCTCCGTCACTCTTCTGCTTTATTCACGGAGACAGGGTCTCTCAATCAAACCCAGAGTTCACCAATGTGACTGATCTCTCCATCAGTTTCCTCTGGGGATCCCCTGCCCCCAGCTTCTCAGGCAGGCTTCCACGCTCAGCCAGCACTTCCTTAGGTTCAGCGGACTGGGCTGTGGTCTCCAGCTTGCAACTCGACCACTGAGCCCTCTCCCAGCTCTCAGTAACCGGCTCCCCAACCTTGGCCCCAACTTCTGGGGATTCCATTCCTATCTGATTCTTATTCAAAATTTCTAGGACATTTCTAAAAATTTCCTCACTTAAGCTTTTAATTTACTCTTTCATAAACACACCATACACTTGAGGTTTTTTTTAAAAATCTGTTCATTACAGCACTAAAAAATCTATCTACATCTAATTGTGTTATTGCATTGTTGGATTGTATTCACAGTAACTTCTCTGTGTGTGTATGTGCCTGTGAGTGTATGTGCTTGTGTGTACATATGTGCCCCTGTGTGTATGTGCCCCTGTTTGTATGCACCTGTGTGTACATATGTGCTCCTATGTGTATATGCCCCTGTGTGTATGTGCCCCTGTGTGTACATATGTGCCTGTGTGTATACATACCTGTATATGTGCATGTACTTATGAGTGTATGTGCCTGTGTGTGATTGTGCCTGTGTGTATACATATATGCTTAGTATGTGCTTCCTTAAATATTTGCCAGTGTGTGTACATATGCACAGCAAATATTTCATTTCACTGTGCTTCTTTAGCAAGGGTCTGTGTTTATGTCTGCCAGGTAAGCAGAGCCCTTAATCAGGACCACTTTAAATCTCTAGCTTGTGATTCTTCAGACTGTACTGAGAAAAAAAAACAAACAAAAAAACACGGTAACTTGTAACCACAAATCCTGTGTCCCCTTAATTCTTTTAATCTAACATACTGCAAGTGCCACTCAATTGTGCGTGCTGAAACAAGGGGCAGGGGCATACTGGGCAAAGGCAGCCTAGAAGCCAGAAGGATGCTGGCACCTACTTGATCTCAGACTGTCCACATGGCTTCTTCCTGGAGAGACTCAACAGATCTTTGCCATACTTCTCTTCAATTGCTGCCCTAGAGAAAACAGAAGAGAAGGCCACAGGTCTGGCTTAGAGTTCTTGGCTAAAACACAAAAAAAGATGCTGCTCTGAAGGACAGTTGTTCATTTACTATTGAAGTTCAAATGTAGTGAGTGTCACTGTCTAAGATATGACTCAGATATAATTTTTTAAAAAAACTAAAAATAAACCAACAAAACAAAAGTCAGAGCCAGGCATGGTGATGCACACCTACAATCTCCGAACTGGGCGGTAAAGGTGGGGAGACTGGGAGTTCAAGATCAGCCTGAGCTACACAGTGAGTCTGAGGGGAGCCTGGGCTACACAATACCTTGTTTCGAAAACAAATGTAGGGGCTAGAGAGACGGCACATGGTTAAAAGCACTTGTTGCTCTTCCAGAGGACCTGAGTTTGGTTCAGAGCACAAACATCAGACAGCTCACAACCCCTATAACTCCAGAGGATCAGACATTCACTTCTGGCCTCCTTGGCCCCACACATATATGTCATACTGACACAATACACATAAATAAAAGTAAGTCTTAAAAACAGATTTTATATACATATGGACATGCATGCACACACACATACATACAAGCCCAAGACGTCTGCTTTTAATGGCTCTTGTTTGTTTCCGTTTTGGTGCTGGAGACTGAGCCAAGGACCCTGCACTTGCTAGGCCAGCATGCTTTCACTGGGCTCAGTCCCCACCAAATCCCCGCTGTATAAGGCAAAGAAGCACAGTGGCCTTGGCCTCTAGCTACTCCCAGGCTGGAAGCCCCTTCCACAAATAAATGTCACAGCCAACATTTTTTTTCTTTTTTAAAAAAATGTCTTTTATTATTATCATTTATTACAATTTATTCAATTTATATCCTGGCTGTGTCCCCTCCCTAGACTCCTCCCAATCCCAGCCTCCCTCCCTCTTCTCCCCCTGTGACCCTTCTCCTAGTCTACTGATAGATGAGGTCTTCCTTCCCTTCTATCTGACCCTAGTTTATCAGGTCTCATCAGGACTGGCCTGATAAGGCTGCAACCCCCAGGGGGTAGTGATCAGAGAGCCTGTCACTGAATTCATCCAGAGAAAGTCCCTGCTCCCCTTACTAGAGACCCCTCTTGGAAACTGAGTCTATGGGCTACATCTGAGCTTGGGTTTTAGGTCCTTTCCATGCATGGTCCTTGGTTGAGGTATCAGTCTCTGCAGGGACCCCAGGGCTTTTTTTTTTTTTTTTTTTTTTTTGGCTCTGTTGGTCTCCTTTAGGAGCTCCTGTCCCCTCCTGGTCTTTTGATTTATTCGCTTCTTATTTATTCGAGCCACTGGGTTATATATGTCAGCCCCCTTTGCCTTTTAATTTTGAGACAGCATCTCACTCTAACCAACACCAACCTCAATCTTCATAGCAACTTCCCAAATTGCTATGATTACAGTCTTTGAACCACTGGCCCACCTTTCATTATTAAAAAAAAAAAAAAAAGCACAAATACTAACTTACCCAAATTATATCAACCAAAGTTAATTCATCTGAGACCTGAGACTTAATGGGTAAAGTGCATCACACAGAAAACACAGTACTTGGCCAGGCGTGGTAATCCCAGCACTTGAGAGGCAGAGGCAGACGGATCTCTATGAGATGGAGGCCAGCCTGGTGAGTTCTAGGCGAGCAAGGACTATCCAATGAAGACCCTGTATGGGCTGCTGGGGGAACTGGGAGAAGCTGGGGGGAACTGGGGGTAGTGGGAGGATCTGGGGGGAAGCACGGGGAGCTAAGGGGAGCTGGGGGAGCAGGGAGAACATTTCCATAATTACATCCGTGGAGCACCATGGAGCTTGCTGGCCAGCCAGCCTGCCAAAACTGATGAAGAAACCCTGCCTCAAAGAATAAGGTAAAGGGCCAGTGAAATGGCTCAGAGGGTAAAGACGCTTGCTGCCAAACCTGACAACACAAGTTCATCCCCCCAGAAACCACATGGTTGAAGGAAACACTGATTCTCCTTCTGACTTCCAACCACATGTGCAAGCGCACATACGTTCCTCTCTCTCTCTAGCTAAGAGGACTGTTACACCCCTAGGCATTTATTTGTAAGGTTGGGTCACTGATGTCACTCATACCTATGCCCTCCAGGAGTCCCACTGACAATGCCCCAGTGTAGTCCTTCCCAGTGTCCAGTTTGCTGCTTGGACCATGGGTCTATCTAAATTCTCTTGCAGACTCTGCTCCAGTTAGGTGTCCATCCCACCAAATACTGCATAGTTCTGATCAAAGTTTCTTCCTCCAGTCCAGAAGCATTCTGGCCAGGTTTCGGCACAGTCCCATGGCACTTGCTCTGGGTTTCCTAAGAGCAAGACCTAAGAGGTCTTGGCCACCATCACCATCAAGTCCGCAGAAGTCTAATTAAAACTGATATCCCAAGTCTGCCTTGTGCTGAGAAGAGACTTTTTCCTGGAGGCTCCACCTCTCTGTCAGTGCTGCTCGGCATCCCTTGTCTGGCTTCTCCCTGTTCTCTGTGCTTAACTCCGAAAGCACAGATCTTCCGAGCCTCTCTGTGTTAAGCCATGACTCCTATCACCTGCTGTTTCCTCTTGCTGGAAGTGGACTTGCTCCTTAAACCAAATCAATCCCCAGGACTTTGTCTCCTGCTCTGGGAAGTTCCCTACTTTACTCTGGCGCTGAAACTAGCAATAACTAAACATCAGCACTTGGAACGCCAGTATCCTCTGTGTATTGCCTGCAGAGCGTAGCAGAGCCCTCTGCCTCTTGTCCTCTGTCTTCCTTCCTGCACACTCATGAAGAACCCTGGGACTCCCCCAGTGGTTTCCATGAGGAGGCACGCTAGCATTAAGGCAACTGTGGACAGAATCCCCACCCCCAGCAAGCGCGGTGATCGGCTCTCTGGAGAAAAGAGGGAGCTTTACTGAAGTGAAACTCCAGCATCATGCTCTGCAACCGCGGGAACCACCAATGACATACAGAGGAAGATCCCCAGCATGCGGGAAGTGCTGGGGCCTGGAGCCAAAACCAAGGGAGGAACCAGGAGGACTCAGAAGCAACCCCCCTTTGACTGAAAGGACCTTTACCTAGATCAGCTCCCACCCAGTGTTTCCTCTTACCTGTTCATCCATTTGTCTTCTAAGATGTATTTATTCCTAGTTTCTATGTATGGGTGTTTTGCCTGGGTGTGTATCTGTGTACTCTGTGTGTTCAGAGCAAAAAGGTCACAAAGACCCTCTGGAACTGAAGTTATGGATGGTTGTGAGCTGCCATGTAATGCTGGGAATGGAACCTTGATCTTCTGCAAGAGCTTCAAGTACTCTTATTCTCTGAGCCATCTCTCCAGGCCCTAAGCTGTCATTTATAGAACATCTGTTACATTCCCAGCATCCTTCTGGGTGCTAGGAATACCAAATGACTGAAACAAAAGAGCTGCCTTGTGGGTGTGTAAATCAGTACTCTAGTCGGCTACAACAGGGCCAAATGAAATGTAAAAAATAGTACAAGACACGCAAGAGGGGTCTTGTTCCTCTACTTCTGTTAATTTATTTGTTACTGGAGAAATTCATTCATATTAGCTACAAAACTTACCAGGTTTCACTGTGCTATTTCCCCATGTACTTCCAGCTCCTCTCGCCCTTCCTTCTCCCTTCCTATCTATTGGTCCTTTTACATCCAGGTCTCATTTGTTTCCGTGCATGAGAAAAAGCATGCTATGTTTGTCCTTCCATGTGTGCGTTATCTCACTTAAATGTGACAGTGATCTCCAGTTTCATCTATTTTCCTGAAAACCCAATACTTGAGTAGACCTGCTTCTTCCTTTGCTTGCTTTGATCTCACCCTCCAAATTTCCCAAACCAGGAATAATCTATGTGCCAGCCCTCCTTCAACAGCTCACGGCCAGCATAATCAGACAAAGCCTTTCCCATCTCGCATGAAAGCTGCATCTGATGACACCCTGCCTAGAGCTGGAGGAAGCTCCCGGGTCACGGCAAGTAGCCAAAACGAAATCCCCCAAACCCTGCCTCCGCTGAGTTATTTCTCAGGAAGACCTGGGTTCCCTGCTCAGAGATTTTACAGAACATGAGCACATGGCTTCCTTTTACGGAGGAGGAAACAGACACCTGGAAAAATACATGCCCCTGATGTGTTTCCCTGCAAGTTACCAAGGAAGCAGGCTCAGAAGAAAGCATGTCTAGACTCTTTTGCCAGCGTTCTTTCCTTTGGAGGTCTCAGGTTCCTGCCTATTCCACTTGCGTGGAATGGTCTGTCTCCCTTCACCACATCCAAGTCTAGTCCCCACTGTCTCAAGCTGCACTCTTCTTTGGAACGGTCACTAGAGGTATAATCAGCTGAGATAAGGGCATCCTTGATCAGGGTCAGTCCCTAAGCCAGCATAGCAGATAGCATGAAGACGCAAGTCAAGAACTCCCTGTGGTAACGGAGGGAGAGTGGAAATTAGGGAGCTGAAGGCCAGAGCACAGCAGAGATCCTCATGACACCAGATGCTAAACAAACCACATTTTCCTTAGAGAGCAAGGTCCTGTTCCCACCTCTCCCCACAGCTCCTGTCTGAATGAAGTCCTGTCTCTGTCTTGCCATTTGGGTTGCTCACTGCCTCCCACAGCTGTCAGGGGCTCCTTGTCCTGCCAGAGCCCTGCAAGGATTCCATGAAGCTGCCAAAGAATTAGCCTGTGGTTGTTTTAGTGGTTTGTTTATTGTGCTTTGCCGATTCTTAGTCTGCTTCTTCAGTGTTACTGATACCATGCTTTCTTAATATGTTTGTGTGCTTGCCACATTCTGCTGCTACATTCACAAATCCTGTTTTTCAGGTTGATTCTTAAGAATTTTAGGATAAGTATTAATATAGAAGAAACTTGAAGTGATGAGAACTGATGCTATAAAGAATTCACGAATAGATTTGCTTAGGAGCATTAAGTCACCCAAAGCAGCTAATGGAGCACCACCTCCAAAATACACCAAAGATAAGTAGTATGCTAACCTGGCTTGTTTGAGCTAAGTGAGATTTGGGATGTGAGGATGTAAGTGTTTGTTTACAAAGGTTGACCTCCAACTAGCCTACATTCACACAGCAAAAGGAGAAAGCCCTAATTACAGATGGCTGTTAGGTTCATCTCCATATCAAAGAACATGACTGAAAGGGGCAGCTCCAGGAGTGAGCACAGGGTTACATCCTCCTGACTACCCTCATGACTACGTCTGGGTCCGCCTTTATTCTCCTGTGCTCTTACACAAAAAAGAATAGTTCTTCCAAGTGGGCAAGGTGACCTGGGTAATGACTATTGGAAAAGTACAACACTGATATACGTAATTCTACAGCTGGGCAGTGAGTGACAGCGCCCGCCTTTAATCCCAGCACTTGGGAGGCAGAGGCAGGCAGATCTCTGAGGCCAGCCTGGTCTACAGGGTGAGTCCCAGAACAGTCAGGACTACACAGAGAAACCCTGTCTTGAAAAACATTTAAACAAAAGAAAGAAAGAATTCTGCAAGTTCCAGGACAACCAGGGCTACACATTAAAAAAAAAAAAAAAAAACTGTCTTGAAAAAAACAAAATTTAATTATTAGTTAATTCCTTAACAAAGCTGACAACTAATAACGCTTTTGTGGCTGCTTTATTAATCTCTAAACAAACGTGTATAGTGGATTCTCACTGAGAAGGAGTTCTAACATTAACTCTAGCATAATATCAGATACTTTCTGGGATTATTTGACACCCTGTAGCAGATCTTCAGAACTGGTAAACACAACCAAAACAACAAGTGCAAAGCGGCTGAGACAGTTCAGGGTGGAGTGCTTTCTAGGCAAGCCTGACAGCGGGAGCTCGCCCCAAAACGAGAGAACCACTGCACAACGTTGTCCTCTGATGCCCACATACACACTGTGGTTCACGCGTGCCCACGTACTAACAAGAAACCACTTTTCTAAAACAGAAAGAAAAGAGAAACCAATTGATCCCTGATCTGGGGGAGGTGGGAGCATCCGGCCAACGGGGCCTGAGCCCTGATCGTACCTTTCTTTTAAAAAGTCTTCAAACTCCTTGCAGTTCTTGCGGCCATTGTTCAGGTGCTGGATGATGCTGTCATAGCCAACAGTGCTGAGAATGTCCGTGCTCTGGTGAAATAAACAGCACAGCGTCAGACCAGGGAGAGGTATGAAGAGCAGATAGGGCAGAAGTGGCAGGAAGCCCACAGTGAGGCTTCAGTGAACCACTTCTACAAAGACATGTGACCTAAAAGAAGAGAATTAAAAATAAGCAGCTGGGAAGAATGGTTCAAATGATATAGCTGAAGAGCCACTAACTGGGAAGGACAAGGCAGGAATCAGAGACGTGAGAATGAGGGGCAAGGCCGACTCAAGCCCTCTTTGGGCCTCCACTCACACCCAAGTCAGGCCAGGAGATTGCCACTGCAGCCTCTCGCTGTGTGCACTTTCACACTGCTTGGTAAATTGCCTTGGGCTGCAGGCCCATTTTAACCAGGGGCTATGCAAAGTTCAGTTTGTCTTTAAACCCGCCACTCTGACATCTTCCACAGCCAGTTGGCCCTCTTGAAAGACTGGAATATCTGCCAAAGGCAAGCAGTCCTGAACCCCAAGGCAAGAGCAAGGAGGCAAGCCAGAGTGAAAGAACGTGGCCACTGCCCTGCTGGAATCATGTTGCACATGATTCTTGGTCCTAGTTTGGGGAAAACAATATTTAGTTTTTAAGTAGCAATTTACTTCCTCCTCTTCAATACAGTATTTTACATCATCCTTTGCAAAATTCAAAGCCAGTCTCTCAACACTCATGTTTTCCGAGTAGCCCAGTTGTCTTCTGAGTTCTCTGAATTTGGGTCTCTGTACTGCTCACATGGATGGTGGCCTTTCTGTTCCAACTCTACTGTCACCACCCCTGAAACCCTCCCTGAAAAATCTCCCCAATGTTATGCCTCTCAGAGGCCAACAGCAGAAATGTGCAGGGTGAGAGGTCTCCTGCAGGCCCATCCAAACTCATAAGAATAGGACAATGAAACAAAGCCTCCTGGGGAAGTGAACAAAGGAATTCAGAGGGTCATTGTCAGCATCATTTGGTAGATAGAAGTCTCCATTCCTACTCATTAAGAAAGCTTGACTTGGGCTGGGGAGATGGCTCAGAAGTTAAGAACCCTGGCTGTGCTTCCCAAAGGTCAATTCCCAATTCCTGAGTTCAATTCCCAACAACTACATGGTGGCTCATAATCATCCATAGTGAGATCTGGTGCTCTCTTTTGGTGAACAGGCATACATGCAAACAGAACACTGTATAAATGATAAATAAATAGATCTTTTAAAAAAAATGTTTGACTTAGTAGGGCATAGTGGCAAATGCTTGTAATCCCAGTACTCTGAGAGATAGAGACAGGCAGATCTCTGAGTTCAAGGCCAGCCTGGTCTACAAAGTGGGTCCAGGACAGCCAAGGCTACACAGAGATACCCTGTCTCAAAAAACTCAAGGAAAAAAAAATGCTTGATTTGGGTTGGAGAGATGGCTCAGTGTATAAGAGCACTGTCTGTTTTTCCCGAGGTCCTGAGTTCAATTCCCAGCAAGCACATGGTGGCTCACAGCCATCTATGCTGGAATCTGATGGCCTCTTCTGGCATGGAGGCATGCATGCAGATAGAGTACTCATATATAAAATAAACACAATCTTTAAAAAAAATAATGCTTGACTTCTCCTGTATTATGACATCTGGGATGTGCCTTAATTAAAAGTACAAATAGTTTAGGTCTGGTGGGCAAAGAAGCATTTCTTGAAAACACAGACCTCCTAGCTGCCAGTTTCAATAACAAAACAGAACAGCTGCCAGTCACTCTGGATCAATGAAGAAAGGAAACCCAAGTAAAAAGTATCTAAGAAAAGAAACTCCAAGGTAAATCAATGTACCCAACACCAGGACTAAGGGGGTAGAAGACCAGCCTATGCCAGTCAGAGAACATGAGCAGTAAACTGAATGACAGAAATAAGACTGGGAGGTTGACGCAAAACAAAGGAATGTACATGCAATCCACGATATACCAAGACACACAGAACCAAGGGAACCAAGGGAGCACCAGAGCAGCCTGGAGGGAGACTTCAGTAGGTGTAAGGCTTGCCACAGAAATGGGAAGAACTGAATTCAGCCCACACAGAAGTCAGGTGTAGGAGCACGCGCTCATTATCCCAGCCCTGGGGAGGCAGAGACAAGCAGATTCCCGGAGCTTGCTGACTAGCCCCAGGAAGAGGCTGTCCCAGGGAGAGGACTGCCTCAAAACCCAAGAGGACAGCTCCCGAGGGCGACTGCCAGAGGCTGGCCCCTATACACACTGGCCCCTATACACACTCCCAAAGAGAGAGCAAAGGGACGGAGGAAGGGAGTAAGGGGGAAGGAGGGAAGGGAAAACTGACTGAATAAAAATATAACTGTTGGGGTTGGAGTTTCTTATTACGCTTCCAGAGGCCCCAAGTTCGATTCCCAAAACTCACACCAGGCACAACCACCTGTAACTACAGGAGACCTGATGCTCTCTTCTGACCTTTGCAGGCAGGCACACACACACACACACACACACACAGAGAGAGAGAGAGAGAGAGAGAGAGAGAGAGAGAGAGAGAGACAATCTTTCAAAAATAAATGTCAATATATAAATATCAAAATAAAGAAAAAAAAATCAAGGAGCGAGTACTAGAATCTGCCAGTGGAAGTGGGAATGCCATAATCGGAGCCTTCTGTGCCTGTCTACACCTTCCATCCTCCAGCTCCTCCCACACTGCTCTCCTCTCTCATCTCCAGGACAAATGAGGTACATGGCCACCCCAAGATCTTTCTACACGCTTTTCCTTCCACGGGAATGACATGGCTCCCTCTCTTAAACTCTGCCTCTGGTGCAGAGCCTATTCAAACCCCTCTTCTTCTCTGAATGGCATCTTCCTGGAAGAGCTTACTGTCCTCTGTCACCTGGAGTGTTGACTGTCCCTTGGCTATTAGCATATACTGTTTTGTGTTGTGAAGTATCACTCTCCTCCCCGTACCACCTTTGAGGCTGGGTCTCATGAAACTCAGATTGCTCTAGCTTACTTCAGAGCCAAGTATGGCCCTCAGCTTCTGACCGTCCCTCCTCAGCCTCCCAAGCACTGGGCTTGCAGCCATCACACCTAGTTTATAGAGTACTAAGTGTCCAGCAACCACATCTGGCTTGTGTGGTACTGGGTTTACAGCTGTCACACCTGGCTATGTGGGGATCAAACCCAGAGCTGGTGCACACTAGAGAAGCACTACCAGCTGAACTATATCCGCAGCCATGGTTTATTATATCTCCTAATAAAATGGTTAACTCATTATAGGTCTTTTGGATTATGCCCAAACTTTATCACTCACATTAATAACTTTTGACATATATTTTAATTGCACACCAACATGGGCTGGGGAGGTAGTTCGGAGGTTAAGAGCACTGGCTGCTCTTCCAAAGGCCCTGAGTTCAATTCCCAGAAACCACAGGATGGCTCACAACCATCTATAATAGCATCTGGTGCCCTCTTCTGGCCTGCATGTACAGAGCACTGTATACATAATAACTAAATCTTAAAATTTTTTATACCAACTACACACAAAATACTAACATTTATAAAGCCAGCCTGAGACTGTGTACTTGCAATCAGGGAGCCTACCATTTATTCCAGGGAGTCAGTAAAAATCATATATATAAAATAAATACATGTGTCCAAGGAAAGACAGAGGTGAAGACAGTCTATTAGATGGCCATATGAAGAACATGTATCGTTAATACAGCAGAAAAAAAAGGTAAGCTAGGTCAAAAGAGAAAACGAGAAATAAAACAATGGGGAGCAGGTGGGGCAGGGTCTTGCCATATTCGACAGGCTGGCCTGAAACTGACAACCCTCGCAACTTAGCCTCTCAGGGGTTAGAATTACAGGTGTGTCACCACCACTGGCCAAGGAATAAGGTTTAAATCGAGTCCTTTAAAAAACCAGGATTCACGTGAAAAATAAAAATACGCTTCAAATGAAATGACAATGAAAATATCAGAATTATGACACAGGGCTCAAGTGGAAGGCGGCTGGTGTAGTTGGCATGAAAAAGGCTGGTTCAGTCCCCAGCACTCCATAAGCCACATGAGGTGGCACACAGCTAGCTGTACTCCCAGCACTCTGGAAGGAGGATCAAGAGTTCAAGGTCAGCTTTAGCCATATCGTGAGCTGGAAGCCAACCTGGAGTACACCAGACCTCTTCTCTAATTAACTAATTAATTAACAATTTCATTTTGTAAATTCTTTATTAATTACACTTTATTCCCTTTGTATCCCCCCTGTGGTTCCCTCCCTCTTTCCATCCCAATCCCTCCCTTCCTCCACCCTCTGCATGCATGCCCCTCCCCAAGTCCACTGATAGGGGAGGTCTTCTTTTCCTTCCTTCTGATCCTAGTCAATTAGGTCTCATCAGGAGTGGCTGCAACAAACAATACAAGTGAACCAAAGAAAAAGAGAGAGGGGTGGCCTTAAAGGCACCGACCTAAGCTTTCACTTTAAGTAGTTCAAGAAAAAGAGCTAGATAAACTTATGGTAAGTGGTAGAACATTCTTTAAATAGTGGAATGAGATAACGAGGAGCAGACAATAGAGAACCCTGATGAAACCAAGTTATCCTTTGAACAGTTAAATCAAATCGATAAGATACGTTACTCAAAAAACAAGAAGGGCAAGAATAAAATACAAATTGCCACTATCAATGAAAATGCAAGCATCAATACAGATTTCAATCAGTGCAGATTCCACAAGTGTTACAAGTCAAACATAACAGGTGTGGTGGCACACAGCTGTAATTCCAAGCAGTTAAGCAGCTCAGGTAAGGAAAATTCAAGTTCAAGGCCAACCTGAAAGACATCACGAAATTCTATCTCAAAAAAACCAAAGGATGGGGCTGAAGAGATGACTCAGCAGTTGAGAGAGCATGATGTCTTCACAAAGCTAAAGTTCAGTTCCCAGTACTCACACTAGGAAGCTCACTGGTCATGCCTGGAATTCCAGGTCCAAGGAAATCTAACCAGCCTGTGACCTCTCCAGGTAACTGCAGTCATGTGTATGGACACACCCACAGACACACACAGATACATATACATAATTAAAAAATTTTTACTGGAGAAAAAAGGAAATAAGAAGTCTTTTAAAAACACAACTGAGCATAAGAAGAAATAGATATCTGAATAGCCCTGTATCTTTACAAAAATACAAAACTTAAAGCTCTCTCACAATGAAAGAAAACTGACCCAAAGCAAGGCACTTTAATCCCAGCACTCTGTAGACACAGGCAGTGAATCTCTGAGAGTTCAAGGCCAGTCTAGTCTACATAGTGAGTTCCTCCAGGACAGCCAGAATTACATAGAGAAACCTTGTCTCAAAAAAAGGAAAGAAAGGAAAGAAGGAATGAAAAAGTAAAGGTAGGAAGGAAATGGAGAGAGAAAAGAGGAGAGGAGAGAGGAGCCAAGGAAAGAACAGATTTTAAATACTGCTTACAGTAACATAAAAAATATAAACTCTTCTGGGATAAACACTGAAGTTGGTGCAAAATTTCATTACTGGAAACACACAAAAAAGCACTGCTGATAGAAATGTAAGAAGTCCTAAATAAAGGTCAACACGCATCTTATTTGAAGGAGTGGGTACTGTTAAAAGCTGGTTTTCTCCCACAGTCAACATAATCTCACCAGAATTCCCAAATCCTCTTCTGTGAATAATAAAATCCATGAGGAGTTACAAAGAGCCTGGACGAGGCACAAAATAAAAGTGCAAGCATCAACTGGTGGATTGTTTTGTTTGAAAAACACAGTCAGCACAAGCATGGTGATGCACAACCGTAGGCCAGTGCTTGAGAAGTGGAGGCGGGAGGATCAGATCAAGAACAGCCTTGACTGCAGAGCAAGCTGAAGGCCAGCCTGGGCTACTCAAGACATAAAAGATGGAAGGCTCACACCACCTGACTTGAGAACTTTCCGTGACATTACAATTATCAGACTGCATAGCAGACACCTGAAGATAAACAAGTAGATGATGGAACAGAAAGTGATACAGAAATAGACTCATTTGTCTGTAACCAAGTGACTTTCTGAGAAGGGGCCAAAGCCGTTAATTCTTCTGAGCAGATGTTTCCAGAACAGCTGTGTAAGCTGGATGGGGGAGAGCCTGCATCCACCTTTTACCATATACAAAGCCAATTAGAACCAAACATGTACTTATATGTAAAGCTAAAACATGTTTTTCAGAAGATAACATAGAGCATTTTCTTTAGGAACTTGAGGTTATCAGAAAGGAACCATAACGGGCTGGGGAATGGCTCAATCTATAAAGTGCTTGCCTTGGAAAGCATGAGGAACTGAGTTCGAGCCCAGAACACACATGAAAAATGCCAGGTGTGATTTGTCACACTCCTGCAATAGTGTGCTTGTTGAAGTCACAGAAGAACTTCAGGAACTGGAGCTCTTCTTCCACACTCAGTGGGACTGGGGCACTAAAGTCAGGTTCACAGGCTTGTGTAACGAGCGCCCTCCCCTGATGAACCATCTCACTGGCCCACTTTTGGCTTTAGCCTTGAACCTTCCATCTCTATAGTGCTGACATTACAGATGTGCGCCACTATACCTAGCCCTGGTCCTTGTGTTATACAAGCGATGTGTGTGTGTGTGTGTGTGTGAGAGAGAGAGAGAGAGAGAGAGGTGTGCACCCATTTGTATGAAGGTGCCCAGGGTCTGGGGGGTGAGGGGGGGCAGTGTCAGGTGTTTTTCTACTACTCTCTGACTTGTTTTGGCTTGTTTTTAGACAGGCTCTCACTATGTAGCCCTGACTGTCCTAGAACTCTCTGTATAGATCAGGGCGATCTTGAACTCACAGATCTCTCTCTGTATCTGTCCCGAGTGTTGGAATTAAAGGTGTGTGCCAGTATACCCAGCCTTGTTCATTTGAGAGTTTCTTACTATACCTAGAGGAAGGCTTGTATCCAGCAAGCCCCAGAGAGCCTCCTGACTCTACCCTTAACAGTGTTAGGGTTACAATTATGCATATGACCACACCTGATTTTTACATGGCTGTTGGGGATTTGAACTCACACTTTCATGTTTTTATAGCTAACACTCTTCCCTGCTCACTCATATGCCAACCCTGGCTCTGTATTTTAAATTACAGTTTTAAGTCGCAATTTGTGATATATATGATACTACAGCAAACTTTTACTCCTAGCACTAGGGAGGAAGAGGCAGGTAGAGCTCTGTGAGTTCAAGGCCAGCATGGTCTACATAGTGAGTTCCAGACCAGCAAGAGCTACACAGGAAGAACTTGTCTAAAAAAAAAAAAAGTTGGCCAACTCACCAGATTGCCTCTGTGGGGTGTGGGGCATGTGTATGCGTATGTGTGTGTATGTGTGTGTGTGTGTGTGTGTGTGTGTGTGTGTTCTGCTCCCAGTATTTTGATAACCTCTTACATTTCTGATGCTTCTGCTCCTGCATGGCTGCAAGGAGTGAGAGCAGTAGGAAAGTGTTCTGAGAGGAGAGCACCCAGAGGGCCCCAGAGCTTCGTTAACCTTTTTCCTTGAAGACTGCTAGAAGCAAGCCCTGCTGCTGGGGGCCGTCAGACACCTGCTTCAGGGTGACATCAGCTCACTCTTTGGCAGAACTACCAGAAGCAGCTGCTCCATGTTCACCCATGTGGGGAGGCCGCTGGCTGCATTCCCAGTGTCCTCTGACTGATCTCTCCAGGGCTGTTCCCACTTCAGCTGCCCCAGGGCTTCTCACAAAGGTTCTCGGGCTTGGTGTGGAGAATCTACACCCTTTATTCTCTGTCTAGCCTGGGTTGGGAACGTTTCTTCCGACCTCTGTCTAGTTCTATCCGCTTTTCACACTGCAGAATTTCCCACAATCTACAGTTCACCAACAGGCCTTTCTGTTTTCTAATGCTGCCATGTATCATTTGCTATTTTAGTGTGGCTAGAGAACAGATGACTGATAAACAAGAGCATTTGATTTCCCACTCAGGGATGGAGGCTGGGAGAATGGCCTCAGATTATACAAGCAGCATATGTATATGGCAAGAAATTTAGACAGTAAATGCTTAGCTAAAAATTCCAAAACAGCCACCACTTGGGTGCATACTTATGTCCCCCACCCCCTCTCATTTTTAAGACAGCATCTCACTATGTGGTCTAGATTGGTTTCCAAGTCTCAGTCCTCCTTCCTGCCTCAACCTCTGGAATGCTAAGACGCGGGCCACCACACATGGCTTACTTCTGCTTTCGCTTATTTACAAACCATTGATACCAACTTTTCCATTGACCTGCTGGCTTGAAAGGAGGGACATTTAGAAATGTGTGGATGTCAAACATATCTCTCACCTAGAAAGAGCTATGTGAGGGATTTAGGGGCAAGGTGAAACAACAATAGGGTGGTAAAGTAATGCTGGAGCAGGAACTTGGGTGGAGTGTCATTCTTGCCTTTTACCAGCTATTACCACTTCATTAGAAAAAGCTGAGGAACACAACCAATATACTGACTTGTGCTTAGGAGAATGTGGCTGAAGACATGGGTAGCAGTTTTCACATCTGCTAAGGTTTCTCTGATACTTCTCCATCTGACTGTAACCAAAGTTCTGAATGCATAACAAGCTATGTTTATTCCGTCGGTATCTGCTTTCAATGAAGAAATTCTTATGTTCATATTTCTTTGCTTATGTGGCCAGTTTTAAACAACTTTCTGAATGTGTCTTCATCTCATCTGGTCTACGAAGCACTTGGCAAACTCAAAGAACATTGAATCCTTTCAATATCTCCTTCATCCCAATCTACCAGTCAGTCAATTGACAGAACTATTTGCCCAAACTTACGTGCTTTTAAATGGTAGACTTGGGGATCAAATTCACATGGCATGGGTGTTTCACTCTTAGAACTTCAAATAAAAGGACTAAGGGGCCAATTAGGTAGGAGCCTATACTTGACAAAGAAAAGCTGGGCTGGGGGACAACTCAAGGGATAAAGGACTTCCCACACAAGCATGAGGGCAAGAGTCCTAGTCCCAGCACCCAATTAAAGACAGGCAATGTGGCCTGTCTATAAACTGAGCTTGGGAGACAGAGATAGGGAATTCCCCAAGGCAAGGTAGCTAGCTAGACTAAGCAAATCAGCAAGTTCCAGGGTCAGTGAGACCCTGGTTCAGTAAACAACCCAAAGATCAATCAAGGAAGACATCTGACATCCATCTCTGTCCTTCACACACATTCATGTGCAAGCACACCCACACACATGCAAACACTGTATGTCCATGCACATATAACATACAGAGAGAGAGAGAGAGAGAGAGAAATAAATAAATAAATGCAAAGAGCTGTGTGGCCAAGTGACTTAAGCAGACTTCAGTCTGTTTCACAATACAGATTTTTGATATTCAGCTTTTGTCCTATAAAATGAAGATAAAGGGCACAACAAAGATGAGCAACAACATGGCTCATCAGTAAAGACACTTTCCTCCCAGGGATGGCAACCTCAGTTCAATCCCTGGTTCTCCATGGTGGAAGGAGAGAAATGACTGCCATAGTTGTCCTCAGAGGATCCTCCACTTGAGTGCTGTGGCACTCTTGTAAATACACACACACACACACACACAATTTAAAGATGTAATGAAGATAATAATGATATATATATATATATATATATATATAGTAAGATTATTGTAAGGCTTGAATAAGATATTCCACAGAGTTGGTAGGCATTGTGTTAGCATTAATCAGCAATAATTCATCCATATTTGCAGAGTTAGATCCACTTAGCCTTTAAATACATAGGAAAGGAAGGTCAATGCTGAAAGCACAACGAAGTAAGTGAACTCTCCAGTCCATATCCGAAGTCTACAGTTGTGTTTTAGTTCTTAATGAATAACTGAAGGATTATGATGGCACTGTGGGTGGACAGTAAAAGTCTTTGTGGTCAGAGGCAGCAGTAAGAATGTTGTTTCCTGTGTCTCACTTTCTCCCCTTATGAAGCATGGAAATGGCAGCATCACACTCTTTATGGAGCATGCTGTGGTCTCTGATGCAAAGCACTGCACATCTGTGCCCTCTACGCCCAGGCCTCACACAAATGCAGCCTTTGTGTGAGGCGCCAAGCACCTGGCCTCCCTGTTCCGGGGGGCTCTCTAGGCTTCCAAAAGGCACCAATGCCAATTTGCATGTTTTACTCAAAACTGGAGGTTTTAAAATGAAATGCAAACCATGAAGAGTCTTCTCTAGTCTCTTCCCTTTTCGAGATCATTCTCCTATCTCCCCATCCTTACCACACATGTTCTCACGTTCTTGAAATCTCCTCTAAACAGGACTCACTACGACCCACTAGTTTTCTGTTTCCTATTGTAACAGACCTCGATGCAGTCCGGCCTCTTGAAGGACTAAACAGGCCCATTGCAGCTTCGGATTAGCAGGCCTGCGCTGGGGCTGACGAATCTGCAGTTAAGAGCTGCCTCAGAGGTTCTCAGAGCCTGTGCCTGGAGATGCTGTGTGTGATGGACATGACAGATACAGACTTTGGATGCAGCACAGAAACAAACGTGAGGATGCTCAGTGCACTACTTGTAGCCCTGAGGGTGGCTCCACTTGCCTCCAGCTTGATCCCTACACCTCCTACCCTCAAGCCACACAATCGGTAGAAGAGGTGGGGAGGGGCAAAGAGAAAAGTCCTCAGAAGGCCCTGCTGCATAGCGTATGTACAGGTTGGACAGGTGCTAGGAGTAAAGTGCATATGCCTCAAAGACCAGATGAAAGCCAGGCTGAAAGCCAGAGCTGGGGCTGGGCACAAAGGACAGAGAATGCCGCCTCCCCTGCATGCCACGTGGCCTGTGCACAGCAAGACTGTTCTCATTATTCTTTGGCTCACATGTCATGTCTCATGTGTGTCACATGAGCTCACTGCCGGTTCTAGAAAGTTTTTTTGTCTTAAAAGTTTTTAAGTGACTCCATGGCCAAAGTGTTAATCCAGCCACCAAAACTAGAATGCCATTCACTTCTTTGCTGTGTATACTGCTAAGTCTTGCCTTCTGGGTTTTTGGAAGGGCTGAAGACACATAGGTCTTATTTAAAGCACAGATAGATGAAGGTCCTCCAACTTCCCCTCACTCCTCTTCCCCCTCACCTAAGAACAAGGCCAGACTCATTCCTAAGGCTTTTCCCCAATAACTGGTCCCCTCCCATTGTTCCTCTGAATCCTAATCTTGTTTTGTCCCCCCACCAAAAACAAAACAAAACAAAACAAAACAAAACAAAACAAAACAAAACAGGGTTTATCTGTTGTAGACTTGGCTGTCCTGGACTTTGCAGAACAGGCTGGCCTCCAGTTCATATCGATCTGCCTACCTCTGCCTCCCTACGTGCTGGGATTACAGGCATGAGCCACCATGCCCAGCTTGTCTTTTTATTTTTTAAGGCAGGAACTCACTGTGTAGATCAGGCTGGCCTCAAACTCACAGATATCTGCCTACTTCTGTCTCCTGAGTACTGGGATTAAAGGTGTACACCACCTGGCTTATTTTGTCTCTTAATTTCTTGAAGTATAATGAGTGTACACTCAGCTCTAGCAATCTCTCCCTGGGTCTTATGCCTTCACTGTTTTGATTTCCTTTATAATAGAGTCATTAGCTTTTCTTCTTGTTTATTGTTGGGTAACAAATATTCAATCATATGAACATAACACAAAGTATTTATCCATTAGTCAGTTGTTATGTGTCTGCGTTGTTCTCAATCTGGGACTTTGTAAATAAAATCCCCACAAATATGCTTGTACAAGTCTTTTTCTGCATGTATGTTTTCATTCCCGTTGGGTAAATGCTTAGGAGTTGGACTCTGGGTAATCAGCTATGAGCATGGTCAGCTTGCTGGGACACTGATAAACCTTTCTCAAAATGGCTGTACTATTTTACACTCTCTCTCACAACATACTGGTGTTCCAGTGGCCTTACATCCTTGCTCATGTCAATACTGACATTTTCTTTTTCTTTTTAATCTTTTTTTTTTTTTTTTTTTTGGCGTGTTTGTTTTGAGGGGAAAGTTGAAATAGGAGAGTTGATATAGAGTCTCACTGTGTAGCCAGGACTGGCCTCAACATGGAATTAACCATCTTCTCACTTTGGCCTTTAAACACTATGCTTAGTTTTTGCGGTTTCGGCCATCTGGAAATTTGAATTCTCCAGATGACTCTGATGTTGAGAAACTTTTCAAGAACTTTTTGGCAAAAGGAATCCTTTTTTGTCTTTCTGGTATGTCTGTATCTGTGGTGTACATGCTTGCATGGTGCATGTTTGTATGCGTGTATGTGTGTGTGTGTACGTGTGTGTGCGTGTTGGGGGGACTCAGGGTTGACATCAAGGTCCACCTCAATCACTTTCTACCTTATTCATTGAGGCAGGATCTCTCACTTGATCCCAGAACTCACTGACAAACTCCCCTTATTTCTAGGATGTTCAAGTATTCTTCCCATTTTTCACTGGATTTTTCATATTTTTGTTAATTTTAGAGATGTTTATATATTCTATTTCTGAGTCCTTTAACAGACAGATTTTTTTTAAACACTTTTCTTCCTGCCTGGGACTTACATGCAGTGTCTTAGTAAGGTGTTTTAATGAGTAAAGGCTCTATTTTATTTAGTTTTATTTTATGTTCATTAGTGTGAGAGTGTTAGATTCCTTGCAAATGGTGGCACAGACAGTTGTGAGCCGCCATGTGCCCTGTGGGTGCTGGGAATTGAACCCGGGTCCTTTGGAAGAGCAGACAGTGCTCTTAACCGCTGAGCCATCTCTACAACCCCAAGTAAAGGCTCTTTTTGAGACAGGGTCTTGCTACAGTGCAGGCTGACCTCAGACTTGTCATCCTTCAGAGCAACCTTCTGAATGCTGGGGTTCAAATGACTATGAAAAGGGTAAAAAAAAAATTAATACAAATAACTTTGGACACAGCATTTTTATTATATTTTCTTAACGAGCCAATAAGTACAAATATTAAAGTCCAGCTTGTTTCACAATTATATCATAAACAATTGTGAAAGAGCTTTCTATGAATCTGAGAATTGAGAGTCACAGAAAGTGAGAACCAAGATTTTCATAGAAAAGGGGAAAGTGACATGCTGGGGCCAGCACACACCAGCTGATAATAACTGATCCTTACTGACCTGTGGGCAACGCTACATTGGCAGACTGACATTGGCCATATAAAAGGGGTTTTCACACCGTGGATAACTGGCATTCACCTGAATGTGTGGATATGGGTGCCCACACATATGCATGCAGAAGGCAGAGGAAGATAATGGTTCTTTTCCTCTGTCACTCTGTCCTTTATTGCCTTCAGACAGGGTCTCTCTCTAAAGTAAAAGCTTAGCTAGCCAGAAAACTCTCAGGATCTGCCTGTCTCTACTTCACATGCCAGGTTTATAAGCATATGAATGCTGGGAACTTGGCTCAGCTCCTCAGGCTTGCATAAAACAAGCAAGCTAACCCACTGGGCCCCCATCAGATATGTTATTCTCCGGTGGGCTGGTCACTAAACACTCAGCAGCATGTCACTGGGTGGGAATGAAGGTTACAGCAAGCAAAGGAAGCTGGAATAAGCCCTGTGGTGCTGGGACAGACTTGGAGACACCGTACATATACTTCCTGGCTCTCTCTGCTGAAGGAGCCTAGAAACAACGAAAACCAAATGGCAATAACCAGGGTCTAGCACAAATCTTCGTTTTTAAACACTATTCCTTCCTTAAAAGAAGCAGGACTTTAAGAAATGGTTTATCCTTCAACTGGGATAAGGATCAAACCTGTAAGAGAAGGGGCCAAAAAACCACAGAAGTGTCCAAAGAGTGGTGGGGATACAGCAAGGAGAAAGTTTCCAGTTTAAATGAACTCCTCAAACGTGAGCATCAAGGTTAGTAGTGATGCTAACATAATTCACTGGATAAATCCATGAATCTCATGTAGACAGAGATGGCCTAACCCCTCTGTGAAGAACCAGTCTTGTTGACACCTTAATTTTAGCCCAGGGAGCCCCATTTTGGACTTTCTGACCTCCAAAATGTGGAAGAGTGTTATTTCAGTTCACTTTGTGGTAATTAGTTTCAGCAGGTTGCTAACAAAGACACTTTCACTGAAGGACCAAAGTTTCCACAGGAGAACCCCACATCCCAGCCCTCCGGGTGCTGAGAGTAACTCACCATTTCCTCTGCAACATTCCTGCCAGAAATGTGCTCTTTGAACCTACCCATAAAGAAACAATCACACCCAAACTGAGGGCCATTCTGCAAAGTAACTGTCCTATATTCTTCAAAAGTGTCCATCATAAATGATAGAGGCTCGGGAAATGCTCCAGATTAAAGGCAACTATAGCAACTTAACTAAACACAATGTTAGGCCCTCGATGGGAAACATTTTCCCCATTATAAAGGAGGGTATTTATTTGGATAGTTAGAAAAAATACTAACGTTTGACGTTAGCAAATAATACTATCTTTATATTATTTCCATTTATTTATTCATTCGTTCGTTTATTTATTTATTAATTTTTAGGTAGGGACTCAAAATTCCCAATCTCCCAGCCTCAGTCTTCTGAAATCATAGGAATGCAATACCCCACCTGGCCTTCCAGACTTTTATCAATCACAGGACTGTGATTATGTGAGAAAGCACCCATCTGCTTAGAAAGCACTATGGAAATGTTTATGGAGGAAAGCAAAACTGCGCCTGACCTTTTATTTTTAGAGGTTCAGGGGATGGGGAGAATGTGCATATTTGGTCTTATCAACTTGGGAAGGCTGAGACAGGAAGATGGCTCAGACCTGGGAATGTGAGGCCAGTCTAGAAGCACAACAAGACCACTTCTCAGAAAGGGGGGCAGGGTGAATTAAGGCTGCAGCTCAAAAATACAGCACTTGCATAGAAAGAGGGGGACTTGGGCTGGGATATAGCACAGTTGGTAGAACACTACTAAAATGCACATAGCCCCAGGTTCGATTCCCTGCACACCATGAAACTAGATCTGGATATTCTTCAGAAATCCCAGCACAGGTAAATGCAGGAGGATCTTACACTGAAGGCCATCCTCAGCTATACAGCAAGTTTGAGGTCAACATCAGCTACATGAGACCCTGTCCGAAAGAAAGAAAGAAAGAAAGAAAGAAAGAAAGAAAGAAAGAAAGAAAGAAAGAAAGAGGAGTGGGAGAGGAAAAAAAATATGAAGAATATAGGTAAAGAGTACCTGGGACTTTGTGCTGTTGTTGCAATTTTTTTGGAAATCTAAAATTATTTTTTAAAGATGTTATTTATTTATTTTATATATTTGAATGTTCTATCTGCATGTACACCTGCATGGCAGAAGAGGGCATCAGATCCCCATATAGATGGTTGTGAGCCACCATGTGGTAGCTGAGAACTGAACTCAGGACCTCTGGAAAAGCAGACAGTGCTCTTAACCTCTGAGCCATCTCTCCAGCCCCTAAAATTATTTTTAAGGTTAAAATGAATTATAACAGAATATTTCCCATGCAAAATAAAAAGACAAGTGACAAACAGGAGGATAGCAGCATCTAATGAGGGAGTGATAAATAAGAACGTAAAGTCACTCACACCAGAGGAACAGCCAGTTTTCTTCAAATGACTAAGGTGCAGAAGCAAGCGGCTCTGTAAGAAGTTAACCAAATGGCCAATGAGCAAATGTACACACTTGCTTGTTTGTGACAGGGAGGCTGGCCTCCCACTCAGGATCCTCCCACCTCAACCTCCCAAGTGCTGGGGTTACATCTGTGTGTCACCATGCTCACCTCGAATACGCATTTTTAAGTAGGAGAATCATTCTTTGCTATCAGAGAGCGTGCTGACAAGTTAGACATAATTTTTCAGGCATCATACAGAGAACAGTTGAGTGTCTCCAACAATGGTGGGGAAGTATAGAAAAATAGCCACTGTCATTTGCTACTGGCACAATCTTTGAGAAAAGAAAATCACAACTCCCATGAAAATTTTAACTCCATACGCCTTAAGAATTCATGTTAGACAAGAGTAACAACATAAAATGAAAAGATGCACACAGCCATTCACTGAAACACTGTCGTGACAAGTACCTTAGCAGCCTGATGCCCGGCAACGAAGCTTTAAAGGAAATTAACCACAAGTGTAAAAGAATATGCCCCATCCTGAGAATAGTCACTGTAGAGCATTTCAGGAAAAAGGAAAGGTGTTTCTATGTAAGCCCATCTGTGTTGGCGTACATTACAGGGCGCGCGCGCGCACACACACACACACACACACACACACACACACACAGCAGCCCAGCTTTCTGATGGAGTTCCAATGGCAGAACTGGACACGGTGCAGAAAGTCCTCCACACTTTACTGAGTGCCAGCTAGCTACATATGGTGAGCTCCTGGTCCCTGTCCACTTCACAGAGCCACAGACTGAGCAGATTTCATACTCAGAAATGGCTAATGGTCAGTGTTACCTATCTAATCTCCAAATTTCAGAAGAACATTTACAAGTCCCCAGGGAGAGGGAATCTAAGAATTGAGGGAGAGTGTCTCGATTCCCAAGGAACATTAAACCAACTGGTGTTGGTGCTGACACTCTCCCAATTGACAGGAACCTGCTGGGCTAGCCATGGTGGTTCAAGCCTATGATCCCAGCATTTGGGAGGCTGAGGAGAAAGGATTAACACAAGTCTGAGACCAACCTGGCTATAGAGAGATTAAAACCCCATCTCAACTGACTAATTCGTTTTTTATTATTTGTTTTATGATCATTGGTGTTTTGTTTGCATGTATGCCTATGTGAGGGTGTCAAAAGCCCTGGAAGTGGAGTTACAGACAGGTGTGAGCTGCCATGAAGGTGCTGAGAACTGAACCTGGGTCCTCTGGAAGAGCAGTGTTCTCAACCACTGAGCCATCTCTCCAGCCAATTGATTAATTGATGTTTACGTACATTAGTAAATGCAATCGAAGGTCTGGCACTTACCGAACAGGAGCATGACATCATAGGGAAAATCCGGGCTGTGCCAACATTCTCATCCGGGTTCGTGGCATTCCCTGAGACTCTCCCAAATTTAGCCCCTGACCTTGCCCCATAAGTCTGAGGAGGCAGGCGAGCACAGAGAAACAGCCCTTCTTAAGACCAGAATGAAGTACCCATATGTAGGACCAAGGGAAGAGAGAGAGACACCAACCTCATCTGTGCAGACACCAAGAGAGCCAGCTAGGCAGATCAGCCAGTGTTCTGCCACTCCAGCCAGAAGCAAACACCGCGGGAGCCAGCGGGGGAGGGGCAGGCGGTGGAGAAGCAGATCAGAACAAAGTGTGACGTTATGTACAGATGATTACATAGATGATAACCAACATCACAAAGAAACCTACTACCAAGGATGCTAACTAGAAACTAGGTAATTGAAGAACAACAACAACAACAACCAGGAGTTAGGAATCCAGGTCAAAGCTAAGACAATGTCCAGAGTCGCTGCACCAACTGATATGCGTTCCTTCTCAGTCCAGGAAAGGCTGGAGCCCAGTCCACAAAACCCCAACCACTCCTCCCCGTCACATCCCCTCTACAGCACTGCATTACAGCTCTGACGACCTTCAGTGCATCATGCTACGTGAAGGAGGTGACTAATAAGGAGAATAAATCTTCTACTTTTTTTTTTTTTTTTCATTTGAGACAAGATCCTGGATGGCCTGAACTCTATGAAACCAGGCTGGATAGAGCTGAATTCACAGAGATCCACCTGCCTCTGCCTTCCAGTGCTAGGATTAAACTTTTTTTTTTTTTTTAAGATTTATTTAATTGCAGGGTGATAATGGTACATGTTTTAATCTCAGCCAGCCTGGTCTACAGAGAGAGAGTTCCAGGACAGCAAGGCTACACAGTCTGGGAGGGGGGTAGGATTTATTTAATTGTATTTACGTGTGTCTGCATGAGGGGTCCTCGAAATCCAAAAGTGAATGTTGGAGCCTAAAGGCAATTGTGAGCTTCCTGGTGCGAGACTGGCATCCAAGCACCAGTCTCAGATGAGGCAGGAAACACTTTTAACGAGCAAGCCATTTCTTTTTCTTTTCTTTTCTTGTTTGCTTGTTTGTTTGATTTTTGAGACACCGTTTCTCTGAGTAGCCTTGGCTGTCCTTGACTTGCTCTGTAGGCCAGGCTGGTCTTTACCTCACAGCGATCCACCTGCCTCTGCCTCCTGAGTGCTGGGATTACAGGCGTGCACCACACCTGGCCAGGGCAAGCCATTTCTACAGCCCCTTTTCTCATTTTTTTAAGACAAAAGTCTCATGAAGCTCTGGCTGACCTCAAACACTCTGTAGGGGAAATGACCTTGAACTTGTGATCCTCCTCAGCAATTCACTGTTTACCTAGCTTTAATTGTAGTAAATTGTAAGAAACTAACTGTGTGGACAGCAACAGTAGGTCGGAAGAAACAACATCTACCACACGCTGCACAGCTGCTAACTGAAGAACCTTCGCTCAACTTTTCACTCTAAGAAACGGTGAGTTAATACAATATATTTCCTGTTCATAAAAGCAAGCTTTGTCCTAAGATAAAACAGGCCTGAGCATACTGATTTTCATTCTTAGGGACCTCCACCCCTGGACTCACCAATCTGAACTTGGGTGTTCCCAGGCAACGGTGGGTTTATAATCTTCTTGTGAACCAAAAATTACTCAGAGCTACTTATCAATCAATCACAAAGTACAAAACATCCCATTTCCTAAACATTCCAGAATCAAAGGGTCTTTGCGCTTTCCTACAGTTTGTGGTCCTAAGGTGCTACTGTACTAAAACATCTTACAGAGAAACCACATAATTTCCACCTCTACAGTGAACTGAGGCCTAGATTACACATGGCCAAAGACTAGCTGGTTATGAGGGCACATGCTCATAAATCCCAGGGCTTGAGAGACTGAGGCAGGAGAACCGCTCTAAACCCTACCTCAAAACAAAACAAACAATTTGATCAAAGTCTTAATTTTTAAATTTCATGTTAGTTTATTTATTTATTTATTTATTTATTTATTTATTTTGAGGCATGCCCTTGTTAGCTCAGGCTGGCCTCAAACTCTGCATAGACTCTTCATACCTGTTTTCTGTTTTGTTTTGTTTTGTTTTTTCCTTTTTGGGGGGTAGGGTTGGTTGTTTTTTGGTTTTGTTGTTGTTGATGTTGTTGTTTTGGTTGTTTTCCTTTTTAAAAACAAGGCCTCCAGGCCAAGCACAGTGGCACATGCCAGTAATCCCAGCACTCAGAGAGGGAGAAGCAGGCAGATCTCTGCGAATTCGAAGCCCTAAACTGTCCTCTAAGACTAATAGCCTTTACTCTTTATAAAGTTTGCAATAAGCTGTAGAGACAGTTCCCTGGGTCAGAGTGTAGACTGTCCTTGCAGAGGACCAGAGTTCAGGTCCCCATTTCCTCTTCGGTAGCTCACACCCCTGTAACTCCAGCTGTAGGGGGATCTGATGACTGTGGCCTTCAAGGACACCTACGCACACACACACATAACTTAAAGTCATAAAAATAAACCTTTTTTTACATTTACAAGTTCTGTTGTCCTGGAGTACTTTTTTCAAATACTTTCACTTAAGCTTCGTTAAGATTTAGTCTAGTTTTGGCATTTGGTGCTGGTGCCACTGCTGGGGGCAGAGCCCAGGGCTTTGTGCAGGCTGAGCAAGGGCACCTACCCTCCGGGCTACATTCCCAGCCCAGTTTATTTTAGGCTCACTGTTGCCATTTTGCTGAGACCATCTAAAGCTCAGTGTACTTGGGGTTTTCCACACACTTCAGGCCCATAACCCACAGGAATAGGGTGTTTTCAATATATTCAAATTTCAGACTTAGGCCTGTATTAAATAAATGTCAGAATTTTAAAAGAAAGTTGCAGGAAGTATTCTTTTAATATGCTTTGTCAAAGTCCACTGCCTTGTCTCCTCTAGCTCACTCATCTATCTGGACATATCCGATGATCAGCTCACATGACCTCTGAGCACAGACAACTCAAGTAAGCATCTTAGATGTAAATCACATGAAAATGACATTCAACTGACCTACACCAGCTGCCTTGTTGACCCTAAATTGAAAGCTATTCCCACAGAAACTGTACACGTCTTTACAACAGGAGTATTCGTGATTGCCAAAATGTTCAATAAGTGAAGAGACAGACAAGATGTGCTACATCCATACAGCGAGGTGCTGTTCAGAGATGAGGAGAAATGAATTACCAGGCCACAGAGATGAGAAGGAATTCCTTCCCTATCCCCAACTCCTTCAAGCCTGTGGCATCAAGCCCAGAAGCACGGAGGAATCTTACACACACCCGGCTGGATGAAAGGAACCAGCGTCTACAACATGATCCTGATTTTGCGATGTGCTAGGAAAGGCAAAACTATAAAAGCTGAGAACATTAATGAATGCCATTACATGGATTTACAGGTAGTGAGGCTATTCCAAGTACGATACAGTGGTGGAGACATGATTTTTCAGTTATCTAAAGCCACAGAACACAGGAAGCCTGGATAAGCTATAGGCCTTGGCCAACCATGTGTTCCTAATTAGTGTGCCACCTGAAACACTTGTATCCCACTAAAGTACGATGTTAAAAATGGAGGATTGAGAGTGGGGACATATGGGAAACATATATATATATACATATTTTAAGTAAAACTCCTCAACCAGTGAATGGGTTTTTGGTTTTGGTTTTGGTTTGGGCATTTTTATTATTTTTTGGGGGTTGGTTGGTTGTTTTTTGGTTTGTTTTTGTTTTTGACAGAGTCCATTATGTAGGCTGTCTAGCCTAGGGGGTGCAAATTCCAGCATTGCTTCCACTGGAATTACAGGCATGAGCAATTACACTCACCAAGTCCTATTAATCATTAAAATCTGCTGAAAATGTCAGGTGAGTGTGGTGGTACATACCTGAAATCCTAGCACTGAAAAACTGAAGCTACATAGAAAGCTAGATGACATCCCAGACTACATGAGACTAAAATAACTATTAATTAAATTGTTGGAAATGACTTAATGCGATGCGGTGGCTTTCTGGGTAATTACTAGAAACAAGGCTTTAGTGGCTTGATCTTTTAGCACATTAGGTTTTCTGGAAAGGGTGGTCAAACAGGTCATTGAGTTTCCTCTGAAAGCACTAGCCACTTCCGACCCTACTATTCTCCACCCCCTTCTTCAGCCCTTCACTGGGCTGCTCTGCTTCATCCTTCACCTCTCAGCCACCTGTCACCTTCTCAGGGACATCGCCTGCGATCAGACTGTCACCCACACTTATCAGTAAGTCTCCAAGGAGTTACTCAGTGTGAGTTACTCAGTGTGGCAGGCAAAATGGTATACCTGCCCTGGGGGAGGGGTTAATCTCCAGAATTACTTAATAATTAAACAAGTGAGACAGGTTTTGCAATTATAATTAAATTGAGGACTTTGAGATTATTCTAAACTATCCTTATGGACCCGATATAATCACAGGGAACCTAAAGAACAGGCCAATGTGATTGCTGAGGGTTTGGGTTCTTTTTGTTTGCTTTGAGTTTTTCGAGTTGGGGTCTCACATTGTAGCCTAGGCCTCAAACTCAAAACAATCTTCTGCCTCAACCTTCTAAATGCTGGGATTACAGGCACGAGCCACCATGTCTGAACGTGAAAGTGATGGACTGGGGAGATAACTCAATTGTGAAGTTTCAAAAGCCTGAGTATCCGAGTTCACCCCTAGCATGCAGGAAAAGCTGGGTTTGCCTCATCCTGAAACTGGGAGCTGAAATAGGATGGCCCTGGGGTTCATTGGCCAATCAGTGTGTGAACTCCATCATCTTCTGTGAGAAAGAGAAACAGAGACCCTGTCTCAAAGAAACACAGACACATACACACAGACACACACACACAGTGAGATATATATATGTTTGAGTGAGAAAAGACACCTGACCTTCAACCTGTGGCCTCCATACCAGCACACACCAATACATATACCTACACATGCTCAAACACCATATACACATGCACAAAAATTAGTCAGTTACTTTCTAAAATGAAAACAAAAATGGCCCATGAGCCAAGTCCTACAGGCGGTCTACAGTACTGGTTCTCAGCCTTCCTAATGCGGCGACCCTCTAATATAGTTCCTCCTGTTGTGGTGACCCCATCCATAGAATCATCTTGTTGCTGCTTCGTAACTGTAATTTTTCTACCGTTACGACTTACAGTATACATGTCTGATATACAGGGTATCATGCAACCCTAGTGCAAGCCCTGTGGGGGCTGCAATCCACGGGTGTGAGAAGTGCTGGTCTAGAGAATGGGCAAAAGTTCAGACTCCTCCCCTCCAGTCTTCTCCCAGAAACTCGCTCCTGAAACATGCCAGCTTTAGACTCAGGAGACCTACAGACTGTAAGAGGGGCTGGAAATACACGTCAGGAGTACAGACAGGCATTTGTGAGTCCCTAAGTTTGAGCCCCTTGGCCCCAAGCATAGAAGGAAAGAAGAAAAGAGGGAGAGAGGTAAGAGAGGAGATGAAAAAGGTGGGAAGGAGACTGAGGTAAATTTGTGTTATTTTAAGCCAGTATGTCTCTGCTAAATTGTTAAAGCAGGGATAGGAGACTGATATACTCTATTTCCCCCACTGTAATCACCAGGCTTTTATATTATATAGTATATTTATTTAACTACAAGGAGTCTCACATACTAGGATACAAGCTCCTGCAATCATGTAGTACAAAAGAGGTCTTCATAAAGGTAGACCTTTGACCCTATATAGAGGGGGAGTCATTCGAATGCCACAATACAAACACACAGACTCAGAAAGTTGTGCTACCAGCCCAAGGTGGACCAGCAACAGCATAGCAATAGCACAGCCACACAGAGCCAAAGCCTGTGTCACTCGGGACTCCAGGACCTTGGACAATCAGACAGCAGGAGTAGAGAAATCCAGTCCACATTGTGGCACATGCCTGCAGTCCTGAGGCAGAAAGATCCGTAATTCAAGCTATCCATGGCTACACAGTGAGTTGAGGGCCAGCCTGAGCTACAGGAAACCATGTCAACAAAAACGCAAAGGAGCCCAGCACCATGAGGTGCACAAGACCACACAGCAGAGAGCATTCTGGAAACCTTGAGAAGAAATGTTCTCGGTTAAAAAAAAAAAGGGGGGGTGCAGGCATCTAGCACATTATTTTGCTTAGAAATTTGAAATTTGGAGTCTATCATGTAAAGCATAGGGTTTGCAGGGAGGTGTAAAGGTGAAGGCCAAGAGGAAGCACAGTTTGGATCCCATTGATTAATATGGTTTTGAATAAGAAATCCTTGGGAGCAAGCTTCCTCCAGGCTGGGCACAAGCAAATGGCCTTTTATGACACTTTTGTTCTTTATGATGATTGACAAAGGATGGGTACATTCCTGATCCTCTGCCACAGGCTGGACCTCTTGCCCAGCTTTTGTATTTCCTTTTATTTTAATGGCAAAGCCTTGCTACGTACTTTAGGCTAGCTCTCCAGCCATGCTGTCTTGCCTCCTCTGGAACTGCAGACATGTGCCACCAACCCAACGGCACCTGACTGTTTATCCCCAGATGATCCCAAACTTTTTGTTGAGACAAGTAATGCCGCTCTTGCCTGAGTGGAGTTTTTCTAACACATACAGCCAAACCCTTTCCTAAACACACCCAAGGGTTCCCCAGCCACAGCCAATGAGCAGTGCCTTCTCCCACAGCAGGGGGCTAGCAGTGAGGTGTTTTCCTAATTTGCTGATTTTCGTAGGTGAAAATCTATCCATAGTAGAGTTACAATTTTCACCTATCAATCCCTGGACGGGGTGAACTGCTGGGGTCTTTTGAAAAGGATTTGGCTATGCACTGACTTACTTTGCTGTTTTCTTTTCTTTATTACACAGGTTCATGGAGGGTGGCACATTACCACAGCCTGTGAGCAGAGCTCAGGAGACAAGGAGTGGGTTCTCTCCTTCCACCACACCTGTCCGGGAGACGAAACTCAGGTCATCCAGCCTGGCAGCAAGTGCCTTATTTGCTGAACTATCTACCTCTATTTTGGTTTGTCTGAGGCAGGGTCTCAACTCTAAGGATGACCTGGACTCACTGTGTAGCCCAGGTTGGCTCTAAACTCACAGGGAGCCTCATTCCTCAGCCTCTGGAGTGCAGGGATTGCAGGCATAAGCCACCACACCACTTCTGTTTTAATTTGAATTTTTAAATTTGAATTTTATGAGTGGGGTCAGACATTTTTCCTCATACAATTCACTCTCATTCTCTTTTGTGAATTACGGAAATGACTTTTAAGTCAGGATAAGGAAGTAGGTGGGGATATGAAATTCCCTTCTGCTCCAAGGTAACGCCCAGCATCCTTATGCTATCTGTATGTCCCCAAAGACCTGACTTGCCCAGCTTCTACAGCAGCCCTCCACACATGCACCACTTTCTCTCAGACGACCCTGACTGGTGGAGGCAAGTGCCAGTCAGACCTTTGACCTTTGTTCATCATGAGCTACTTTCCGTGTTAAAGAATTATTTATAATATTTATTATTTATTTATAAAAATAGAATTAAGGGCTGGAGAGATGGGTCAGCAGTTAAGAGTACTGACCTTCCAGAGGACCTGGGTTCAATTCCCAGCACCTACAACATGACAGCTCACAACTATCTAGATCCAATGGTACTGACAACCTCACACCAACACATATTAAATTAAAAAAAAAAAACAGAATTATTTCTAATGCTTTTTTGCACCTCTTTAAAGTTTATCCTGACCCCAGCTCCTCTCATGCTAGCCCGGGCCCTGCCATTTTCCCCCACTCCAGAGACTGCTCTTTCCACGGAGCTTCCTGGAAGGGTAGATGGCTAAATGACACCGAGATGCATTTGACAGATTTGAGAGCAATCTGGCCACAACATCTGTCATGACACTGCTCTCCAGGGCGGATTCAGTTGATCTGGCTGGCTGGGCAGCCTTCCACCTTCTTCCTCCCTCGCCGCTCTGGGTGCCTCTGCTGAAGATGCCAAGGGAAGACTTGGGCATGGAGGAGAACCAGCCTCCAGTCAGGAGCATTCAAGTAGCTGCTTTCCTCCATGAGAGCCTCCACTGAGCTCTCAAGGTACGTGTGACTTCACCACTGCCTCTCTTGGGGTACACTTAAAAAGTTTTTGTTTGGTTTGTTTTTTTCAGACAGGGTTTCTCTGTGTAGCCTTGGCTATCTTGGACTCGCTTTGTAGAACAGGCTGCCCTCAAACTCACAGAGATCTGCCTGCCTCTGCCTTCCCAATTGCTGGGATTACAGGCCTATCACACCCAGTTTTTGCTTTATTTTTTGTTTTGCTTTGTTTTGTTTTTTAACTTACAGAATATTTGATTTTCTGCAACAAATACCTTGGTAAAAAAGAAAAAAGTTCCTAACCTCAGAAACCAGAAAACACACAAAATGCTGGGATGCTCAAAGGTCTGGTTTTCTAATAGGCCTTTTCTTACCACAGGAATAAATATGTGTCCTCAAAATTGCACACTGAGCCAGGGGTAATGGTGCACACGTGTAATTCTAGCACTTGGGAGAATGAGGCAAGAGAGTCATAAGTTCTATGAATGGGGCCTATGAGGTGGCCCAACAGCTAACGGCACCTGCAGCCAAGCCTGAGGCGCTGAGTTCAATCCCCTGACCCAGATGATGGAAAGAGATTAGGAACTAAGTTTCATTTGTTCAAACAATTACCTTTTTAAAGATATATATATATATATATATATATATATATATATGAACTCTCTATTTGCATGTATGCCTGCATGACAGAAGAGAGCATCATATACCATTGTAGATAATTGTGAGCCTCTGTGTGGCTGCTGGGAATTGAACTCAGGACCTCTGGAAGAGCAGACAGTGTCCCTAACCGCTGAGCCATCTCTCCAGCCCCAATTCCTTAAATTTTAAAAGTGGTTCACTTCTCATTTATCATCTCAATTTCTTTCATTACTCTAACTCAAAGGCATTACATGCTGACACTCCAGTGCACAGAGTAAACATATTAGCATTTGAGTGCACCAGAGTACCACTGGGTCTGCAAACCTCTTATCTTCCCAGTACAACAGAGAGCTCAGGCCAAGGGTGGCTTGCAGAATGCCTTCAGGCAATCACTCCCCACTGAGTTAAACGGTTTAGAGGTTTCAAGTGACCCCTGATCAGGTGGGCTATCGCTGTTCTTGACAAACCACCGTGTTTTCCCCAGGTGCTGTTCTTTCTGACTAAGTCCCTCCCGAGTGGTGGGGGTCTTTGCAAATCCAGATTCTCTCAGGCCCAAGTCCTTCCAGGCTTCCAGCTTCCTCATCTGAAACCTCAACCACAGGACTCATTTCCTGGCCCTCAGAAAGCAGACACGCTTCCTGCTGGCGGGGCCCTCTGGGGTGGTTTCTGCCGGGAGGGGTAATGAGCTCCTACACGTGCTTTGAGAGTGGAGTAGGGGTTGGAGCAGCTACTCATATACCCTTGACTGAAAACCCATCCTCCTCTATTCCAGAAAGGTAGTCCTCTTCCACTGACCAGCTTCAGAAGGAACACACATAGAACAGTGAGGAAGGAAGGAGACACCCAGCTAACCAGCTGGATCAGCCAAATCAACCCTGGGTAATCAACAGCTGTCGCAGCCAGACCAGCCTCACATCCTACATAAGTGTTTTGAGTCTGCAGCTTACCCATTCCTTTTTTTCTTAGAGCTGACAGGTCCAGTGAGACGGCTCCAGAGGCAAAGTGCTTCCCCTATAAGCCTCATGACTTGAATTCCTGGTAGAGAGCACACTCCACAAAGTTTTCCGGTGGCTTCTGTGCACACATGTCTGCACTCACAAACACACTCAGACACAGGCATACAAAATGAAAAATAAGGGAAAAAAATAAACCATGGCACAGAGGTCCCCTCACCCACAGATGATAAGGGCACCTATGCCTATGTCAGCCAGAGAAGCCTGTAAGGTCTTCCACCAAGGTCCACCACTCCAATGAAATTATCACTGTGACAAGAGAAATGGTCTTATTGAAGGAACACAGCAATGGGGCTGGACAGGTCCTGTCTGTCGTGAATTTCCAGAATTACACATCAAACACAAACTTTAAATACCTTATGCATCTTAATGTTATTTAATGTAGAAAACTCTGGAAATTACACACCTGTCAAACAAGAACGGGATGGTATCTCTTGTGTTTTAAAGAGTTATTAGGGGCTGGAGATGTAGCCCAGTGTTCACTATTTGGAGAAATAAATATCTGAGATAAAATTATGATATTTTAATTGAAATACTAAACAGTATGTGCACAGTGGTCATAATTACATGGATGTACCTTACTGAGGGGAACACATAGGCTCCCATGACAGGGCTGGGGTCACAATTCATTATCTGACAAGTGATCCAAGGAAGTCATGGTGTGGACGATGGCAGGTGATGTGTTCAGAGAGGCAGTGGTTGTGGTAACAGACCACTGGAAAAGTTTACACAAAGAACAACATGACTTGGTTTATGTTTTAAGAGCTCTCTGGGTGACTTGGGGTCTGGAAAACAGCAACCTCAAACCAGAAGAACAAGGAATGAAAGTCTGGGATGGCAGCTGAACAGCAGGCCTGGAAAATAACCAGTCCAGGTCAGAAAGGGAGACCAAGGCACCTGCGGAAGGTCTCTGCAGAAAGATATGAGGAGAAAGGTTTTGGTTGTTTGTTTTGGAACACTGTCTCACTCTGTAGGTCAAGCTGGCCTGGAATTAAAGGGCCTCGTGCCTCGACCTCCCATGTACTGGGATTGCTGATGCATGTAGCACACCTACCTTGGAAAGGTTTTTTTGTTTTGTTTGGTTTGGTTTTGTTTAAAATACTTCATTTTAAAAGGAGAAGCGTGAGGTGGGGCTTCAGACAAGGGTGAATAAGGAAAAAGGAATGTCCAGGAAAACCAAGAACAAAGAAGAGGTTATAGTATAGACGTAGCTCTGAGTATATACGTAGCTCTCTTATAGCCTAAGAATGTGGGCAGTGACAGTGATTCCTTCTCTCTCTCTCTCTCTCTTTATCTCTCTCTCTCTCTCGGAGACAATGTAGTCCTGGCTGGTCTGGAACTCACTACTAGGCTGGCCTCAGACTCACAGAGATCCACTTGCCTCTGCCTCCTGAGTGCTGGAAATTACATATATATACAATTATATATATAATTTTATGTATAAAATATATATGCATATATAATATATATATATATATAACATGAAATTGTATTAAACTATAAAGAATCTAAGTATCTAAGTGAAGGAAATATTTACCTTAATTATTTATAACCTTGAAAATTCTGGAGCTTTGAATTTCTTTCTAAATGAAAAGCTAAAAATAACAGCACAGTTTCACAGGGAAGTAGGACGGTGGTAGAAGAGAGTTACGGCTGTCATCAACAGATAATGCTCTGAGTAGCTCCATGAAGAAAGCATAAGCAGGGGCCAGAGAGATAGCTCAAGGACAAAGAACACCCGATACTTGATGCTTTTCTGGAGGAACAAGGTCAGCAGCCAGCACTCACGCAGCAGCTAGGCGCAGCAGCTAACGGCCATCGGTAACTCCAGTTCCTGAGGACCCGACATATACCTCAGACCTCCTCAGGCACTGCACACACAGTATGTACAGACACACATGCAAGCAAAACACCCATGTATAGCAAACATAAATAAATTCGTTAGAAAGAAAAGTGCACTATGGGCACACTGGTGCTCATCTATAAACCCTGCTCCTCGGGGGCTGAGGAAGGGGCATCTCTTGACTCTAAGAGCTTGAGACCAACCTGGACAACACAGCAAGATTCCACAGGAGGGAGGGCAGGGGAGAGAGGGAGGAAGGGGGGCTGAGGGGAGACAGGAGTGCAGGAGGTAAGAGCTTTAAGAACTGTGAGGAAAGACTGTGCGGTTAGAGTGGGTATATGTGTAAAACAGTGTAAAACACTGTTTCCATTTTGTCATGAGGAAGTATTTAGATTTTTCAAAGCAGGTGCTTTTGTTACTGTCCCTTTTTTTTTAAGTATTCACTTTCATCAGGCAAAACCTTTCTGCTTTTGCATGTATTCAGATTTTTTCTTATGGATTTCTTAAGGTATTTTTTAACTACTAAAAGACTCCCATAAAATACTTATTAAATTTTTCAAATAAAATAAGGAATCTTGACAAGTAATTTAAAGATCATTTTTCTAGCTGCTCTGGGGAAAAAAAAAAAAAACGAACCAGAGAGCAGCAGCTTGCCAATGCCTCTCCTGGCCTTTGCCTTAAGCAAAACAGAACAGACAAGCCCTCTCAGTCCCTCTGAGTGCCAGACCCAAGAGTGTTCACAGCTCAGAGCTGGGCACAGAGGAGGCAGCTCCGTGGTTAGGAGTACTTGTTGCCCTTGCAGCATCCAAACTGCACTCACAGCCGTCTGTACCTGCAGTCCCGGGGCCTTCCACACCCTCTGCACACCTCTGAGGATACCAAGCACAGGCAAGCACACAGAACATATGCATACATGCAGGCTGCTGAAACATGGTCAAAAGAATGACGCCTGTGAACAATGCCTTGGAGAACTGTGAGAGAGGCTCCAGGGGGGAGAGCCTCTTATCTCAGGAGGATTTTGTTTCTTAGATTGTTCTTGGACATGACTTCATGCGTCCTGTGACAAACATTTACATTCAATCTATAAGACATGTTCATTCTTGTTGGATATCAGAATATAGCTATAGAGTCTGATCTGGTCAGTGTACCCTGAATCTGGATATGGCCTTCGGCCTTGCCCTCATGCTTTAATATAATCTAATCTATAGTATGTGCTAGGCAATCATGCTTAAATTGGTCTGTCCTGAGAAAGTTCTGGGAAAGGACTGCTCCGTTAATATTTAGTATGTGCTTACTGGCATTTATTTACATGTTTTTCTAAACTCAAACAACCTTCCTTGGATCATTGCTCCCTTGTTTCATTCATAAAAATACACTGAAACTGAAGTATCAGATTGTAGCATCAGATTGTAGTCTGCCCCATTCTTTCAGGTCTTCAGATCCCAGGTCAAGCAGTCAAGATCTACATAGGTCAGATAAAAAGTAGACACAGGCAAAACATAAAAACTTTTTAAAAAGAAGACAAGCTCAGCACCCCTGTAATCCCAGCACCTGGGAGGCAGAGGCAGATGGATCTCTATGAGTTCAAGGCCAGCCTGGTCTAAAAAGCAAGTCCAGGACAGCCAGGTCTATTACACAGAGAAACCCTGCCTCAATAAAAAATAAATAAATAAATAAAAATGAAAAATAAACAGAAAGAGACAAACAAAAACACTTAAAAAATCTTTTTAAAAGTTTGTTTGTTTGTTTGTTTGTTTGTTGTTTTAATTAGAGCTGGTGCCAAAGCACACTGTGTTAATTCTAGCATTCAGGAAGCCAAGGCAGGATTTTAATTTGAGAATCTAGCTCAAAAACAACAACAACAAAAAATCAGAAAAATATCCTAAATGTGCAAAATACCACATGGAGTCAGTATGCAGTGAGTGGTATAGCTTTTTCGTTAAAAAAAAAAAAAAAAAAAAAAAAAAAAAGAAGGAGGGAGGGAGGAAGGAAAGAGGAATAAAGGAAGGAAAACACAGGGTCCCAAATGGCTCCAAAGCACACAGTATTGAGAAAAGCCTGGAACAAGCCGGACAATGTGTGACCCCACTCTAGGGCCAAAGGTTTGGAGCAGAGGAAGAGCGTGGTTTGACAGCTGGGTAAGGAGTTAATTATGAGGTCCCCAAAACTTCCTCTGGATAACCTCCAGGTAGAGTGAGGGGTCCTGCCCATGGCAGATATAAGGTGCTGACAGTGACTGGGAAGCTACTATAGACCCATGGCACAGCCTGGACCTGAAACTCAAAGGAGGCTCCTGGAAATCCCCTGGGGTAGGAGGACTTCCATCTGTCTCTCCTGGAACTGGTTCTACAATCGCCTGTGCGTGCCCACAGCTGAAAGGCACTTGTCTGAGTATGCCCACATCTGAAGAGCGCCGTCGCTCATCTATGCTAAAGACTTTCCCGCCACTGTGGCTCAGCTATTCCTCCAGAGCTCTGGAAACCACATCACTGTCTAACTCTGGTGAGAAACCATCAAAGACAACCAAGATAAATCAAACAGCGCTGCCTACCCGACGGGCCACAAGAGGTCACAAATACGGAAGAGTGCGCACAGATAGTAAGGCAAACTTCATCAGGGCTGCTGCCCTGGATTCTTGTTATGTTTCTTGGATCTCACTGTGTAGCCCAAAATGGCCCAGAATTCACAATACAGCCTACATGTGACCTGAAATTCAAAGTAATCTTCCTGCCTCAGCCTTCTTTCTAACTGGTGAGATTATAAGCATGAACCATGTTTTTAAAACTACTGATTATGGGGCAAGAGAGATGGCTCAGCTTTTAAGAGTAACTGCTGCTCTTGAAGAGGACCCAATTCAGCTTCCAGCACTCACAACTATCCATAATTCTAGTTCCAAGGATCCAACACCCTCTTCTCACCTCCCAGAGAACTGCATGCACATGGTGCTTACACATACATGCAGGGAGAACACTCGTTCTCATCAAGTAAATCTTAAAATATACTTTTGAGGGGGCTGGAGAGATGGCTCAGTGGCTAAGCACTGTTTGCTCTTCCAAAGGACCTGGGTTCAATTCCCAGCACCAACATGGCAGCTCACACCTGTCTGTAACTCCAGTTCCAGGTGATCTGACACTCTCACACCAATACACACAAAATAAAATAAAATATTAATATATCTATATATACATACTTTTGACATATGATTTTCTTGTAAAGCATATCCACCAAAGGTTTCCTTTATCTATTAGTTATTTATTTTGTATTTTACATTTATTTTATTGGGAAGGCATGCGGGCTTGCCAGGGTACATTTGTGGAAAACAGAGGACAACCTGTAAGAGCTGGTTCTCTCCTCTCACCATGGGTGTTTCAGGGATCAAACTCAGGCCATCAGGCTTACCTTTACCCACACTGCTGTCTCACTAGCTCAAAGGGTTCCTTTAAATAAATATTTTCATAGTACATTTAAGTAAGATGTGTTGGCTAAATTTTCAGGAGCAGTACTTATTTTAATCATGAGCCCCTCAACTTCAGCATGTACCTCTCTGAAACTTGTGATGGCTCTTTCCTATCACCTTTGGTCCCTATTTCCTTCTCTGTTCCCTTCCTCCTTCCCAAAGACAGGCATTCATCCACTGCTGTTTCCTCCTCCTCCTCCTTTCTTTTTTCTTTTCTTTTTTTTTTGGCTCCAGTTTTTAGAGACAAGGCTTCTCTGGGTAGCCCTGGCTGTCCTCGAACTCTCTCTGTAGACCAGGCTGGCCTGGAACTCAGAGATCCACCTGCCTTGTGGATCTGCCTGCCAAGTGCTGGGATTAAAGGTGTGTGCCACCATGCCCGGCTAGTGCTTCTTTTCTTTGTTATTTTTTGAATTTTCTTGGAGACAGGGTGAGCATGCCACAGCACACGTGTGGAGGTCAGACATCAACTTGTGGGAGTTGGTTCTGTCCTTCCATCACATGAGGGGATTGAGTTTGATCCTTAGGCTTCACTCCAGGTGCCTTTACCACTGAGCCATCTTGACAGGACTCCCCACCCCCACTCCAGCACTTCCTCTCAGACTTGCCTCTTCGTCCTTCCTCCTAACTGTCCCTAACTTCCTTTGTCACCTGTGCTGATAGTGACAACAGCTCACAAGTACAGTGTACCAGGCACTGTGCTCAGCTCTGTCATTTAATCTCACAAGAGTCTTATGGAAGAGACTAACACTATCTCCACCATTCCACATAGAGAAACAGAAGTTCGAGGGGCTTAAGCAAACTGCACAAAGCCACCAAGCCTGTGAAGAAGTTCACCTCAGAGGCCCCACTGGCAGGAGATGACACACTTGTATTTTGTGCTGTTCCATGTAGTCTCCCCAAAACACCCTTTCCGAAGGAACAGAGCCATCTCCACCAGCCGGAAGATGTTGGCCAGCAGATGACAGAGTACTCACTGATATGTTTCCAACAGTAAAGATATTAGAATAACTCCCAAACCCTGCCCGCTGACACCCTTTCCCTTCCCTGGAAAACTCTCCTCTGATAGGAAGTGAGGCCTAGGGCAGAGGGGAGCTTTGTCATAACAGGTCTCTACAGGTTCCACACCTGACTAAATATTGCTGATTGTCACTTCTCCCTCCTCCTTCTGTCTCCACAAACCAGTTCCTCCTGCTGACTTCCTTATTTCAGGACATCCCCTACCTCATTCTCCAGTTCCCCTTCTGCGAAGCTAGCTGGAGGCTCCTCTCCTTCCGTCTGCTTCTGACCCTTCAGTTAACTGCCCAGGCCTGTGATTGCCTCTGATCTCTGTGGTTTCTATATCTGCCTCCTTTTCTATTCCATGGTCTCCACCTAGAACAGGCTTCCCTGCCCCAATTTCCTTGGCACCTGCTAACTAATCCCGATCCCCAGACCCTTTTTTCTCCCCTTTACTCTTCATTTTTATTTTTGAGACAAAGTCCAGCAGTATAGCCCAGCCTGGCTTGAATTCCCAATCCTCCTGCCTCACACCGAATTATAGACATTTGCTGCCACAGCCAGCCTGCCTCTATACTCTTGAGGTCAAGCACCTAAGGCCGTTAAAACCTTCATTCTCTACTTCCCTTCCTCAGGAGACAGCTATGTTCCAGCAAAGCTTGCAACTGGTTTAAACCCAACAAATGCCACACCTCCTGGAGCACTTTACATAGAGAAAGAATTTCATACAGCCAGGCACAGTGGTGCACACCTGTAAACCCTAGCACTGGGGAGACAGAGGCAGGTGGATCTCTGTGAGTTTGAGGCCAGCCTAATCTACAAAGCGAGTCCAGGACAGCCAAGGTTACCCGGAGAAACCCAGTCTCAAAAAAAAAAAAAAAAAAAAAAAGAAAGGAAAAAAACAAAAAGAATTTCATACAAGTTTATTAAACCCAGGAAACCAGACCGTGCTTGTGCTTTCAAAGTTTTCTCCCTCATCCAGACATGTTCTCATCCCTAAAACAAAGTCACTGTCACAAGCCTCAACTCCATCAAAAGGCTTTTTCCCTTCTTCCCCTAAAAGCACGGCTACCTAAAGGTAAGTGGCCTTTCTTCTCTAACGGCTCCTCCTACCCCTTTTCTCCCAGGTCCTGATACCCCAGTCTTATTTGCCTGTACCTAGGTAGCCACAATCCAAGCATAGTAGCAGTTGTGGAGGACCAGCCCACCAAGAACTCCCAGCCCAGCAGCAGTGAGAAAGGAAGATGCTAGTTAACACTCCATCATCTCCCACGCCCAGCAGCAGTGGGAAAGGGCAGTGCAGACATTCGCTCTGGGGCATGCTCACACCATGTCACTCTCTTGGAAACACTTCAGTAAGCAGAGTGGTTAGTTCATGCAGAGCCCTGGGCCACTATTCATCAGCTCCAGGGCCTTGAGACTGTTGCTTAACCTCCCTGTCAGTTTCCTCATCAGTAAAATACCGTGGTGAGTCAGTTCCCTCCAAGGGTAACTGGAAGGTTTAATGGAGAAATGTGTGTGAGGCATAATAATCCACACAGTAAACAATCCAGTCCTGTTCATTATTTGACTCCAACTACTCCTGGAGCTATAGAGATGAACAGTACTTTTGCAAACAGTTACTCAGATAACTTTCCCCTCCCCTTTGGTTTTGTTGAGGCAGGGTTTCTCTGTGTAGCCTTGGCTGTCCTGGAATTCGTTCTTGACCAGGCTGGCTTCGAACTCAAGAGACCTGCCTGCCTCGGCCTCCTGAGCGCGGAGATTAAAGGCATGTGCCACCACCCCCTGGCTCTCAGGTAACTTTTTAAAGTAAACCAGAAACTCGCCGCCAGCACTGCTCTGTGACCTTCACCCTTCACCGTAGGTCTCAGACTCCACTCTACTCCTCTCCTCCACAGTGTACATGGGATGGCTGCGAGCTGTCAATGGCTTCTTAGGATGGTGACACAGCCTTCCCAGAGCTGGGAGCCATCACTTCCAGCTCTGTTTTTTTTGGGGTTTGGTTTTGTTTTGTTGTTTTGGGGTTTGTTGTTTGGATGGTTGGTTGGTCTCTGTTGTTGTTGTTTAGGGTAAGGAGAGTTAGGGAATGAGGTAAGAAACTGGCTCTTGCTGCTGGGTGCTGAGACTGGTGGGAAAGGGTCCTGGGGCCTTAACTTAACCCAGGCTAATATATCCAGAGTCGAAGGACAGCATCTTCCCTTGATAACCTTGCTCCAGGACCAGATGCGCTGCAGGCACGCCCGGGACCGTGCGAACATACTATCTGCTTAAGCTTCTGTACCTCAATTCGTTAACCAGAAAATAAGCACGCCGCTATGAACTGCATAAAGATCTGTCCTTTTCCCCCCACAGTATAAAAAGGGTGACGATTTCCCAGGCCTCCTGAGAGAGCCAAGTATAAGGTTACTAACCTTCGCTGTAATACAACCCCATTCCTTTGGCTTATGGTCGGTGCCCCAGAAGGATCTCAAAACCTCAAGCAAAAGGGACACGAATAGGCTCTAACTGTCGCTGGGGTCACAGCAGGAGAGTGCTCTGGTAGGCAGCTCCGAAGCCGGGAACAGGCAGGGTCCTAGAAAGAGGCTGAGCACCTCGGTAGCTGTGGGTCAGCTCTCGGGTGGACGGCTTCTTGCCCTGTCTTAAAATGAAGGTGCTTCCTCCGAATTAAGGGGAAAACGGACACTTGGAAGGTGGGAGTCACCGTAGGGTAAAGGGAATGAGAAAAGGATGCCTCGGTGAGGGAGGGAGAAGACTAGGACCTGCACCGCGAAGACACCGCCAGCTCTTGGGTCTCACACAGTGGGGCTGGCGTTCCTGGGGCGCTCCGCAGGCTGCGAGGGAAATCAGAAAGCGCAGCTGCCAGGAACGGCAAAGCTCGGGCCGAGAAGCCCGGGGTGACTGCTCACAGCCCCATCCCGGTTCTCCCAGCTCCGCGGGACTCCGCTTCGGGCAACCACGGGGCCGGGACGCTCCTCCTTTTGGGGCTTCAGTTTTCAAGCGTGGGAACGAGGGGTGACGTCAGGTCCCAGGTGTTCCGGGGAGCGCGCCCTCCCCGCGCAGCGCGATCCCCGGGAGCGGACCCTCGGGATAGAGGCGCAGTCCCAGGGCTCACTCCCGCGTGCCCCTCCCGGCCGCCTGGCTCCCGCGCGTCCCCCGGGCCGCCTGGGTCTCGCATGCCCCTCCCGGCCGCCTGGCTCCCGCGCGTCCCCCGGGCCGCCTGGGTGTCGCATGCCCCTCCCGGCCGCCTGGCTCCCGCGCGCCCCCCCCCCCCGGGCCGCCTGGCTCCCGCGCGCCCCCCGGGCCGCCTGGCATCGCGCTGACCTACCCAGAAGTTTCCCTTGAACAGCGAGCCCGTCATGCCGGCGCGGAGGAGAGGGGGACCGCGGACGGAGGACCGAGGACAGAGGACGGCGGGCAGGATCGCGCCTAGAGCTCCGACTGTCGGGGCCAAGGTCCGGAGTAACTTCGGAGTTCCACCGTCGCTCCGGGAAGCCGCCCCGGGTCCTAAACCACGCCCGATTGCGCCCGCCCCGCGCCCCGCCCCCGCCGCGCACCTGCAGAGGGCCGCCGCCCCGGCCCTAGGGCGCGGCCCGTGCGGGCAGCTCTGCTGGGGGTGGCGGCCAGTCCGAGCCCCTTCCCGCAGGACGCCTGATGGACTCTCAGAACCAGTCCTTCCTCTTAAAGCCCACTCCGGGCCCTTCCCACCCGGCCCGCTTGACAGAGAAATCCGGACTACCGTTCAGTAGAAACCTGAAGATGCTGAAAACCTGGGATGCTACAAGGAATGGAGGGCGCAGACCATCCTGCGGGTGGCTGCAAGTTTTAGTCTCAAATGCCAAGAAAAATGTATTACCGATGTTTCACTGAGTATCTTAACCTGAACTCAGTGAAAACTGCATCTGCTCCCTCTATTCTCCAACTCTTCTAAGATAAAACCGGGGGGGGGGGGGGCTCACCCCTGTCATCCCGGTACTGAGCAAACTGAGACTGAGTTCAAGCCCAACCTGGCCTACAGTGTGAGGCCTTACCTCATAAACAAACAAACCAAATAGGACCCCAGGGCTTGGCAGATTCTTCCTTGCTTCGTAGTAGACAAAGTCCGTCTCTATTCTGGGAGCCTAAAGCCCAGCCTGAAATTCCAGAGAGGCGGAAAGATGGCCTAGATTCACACTTATTTAGGGGATAAAGAGAGCAAAGTTAGAGATCTGTCTTCCTAACAGGGCCAAAGACTTTGCCCAACGTCTTCCTGGGTTAGAAGTGCTCAAAGGCAAGAGAATGAAGGTGAAGCTACCAAGACTGGCAAAAAGCGCTTTACCCCTCAGTCCAAAGCAAGCGTCTCCAGAGCACGTTCTAGTCCGATCCGGTACAGTGCATGGCAACTGTGAACTGTCTAGAAGTTCACAGAGGTTCCTCTCTAACCCCCAAGGCCTACCAGTAAGGTCATCCCCAACGACAGAGACGAGAGAGAGCCCCCAGCCCAGCTACTCTTCAAGGACCTGCGTCTATTTACCTGGTTCTTCCTAAATGTTCACAAAGCCGAGGTGAGGGGTACTGGCTGCTTTTCTAGAGGGCTTGAGTTCAATTCCCGGCAGCCACGCGGTGTCTAACAACAATCCCTAACTCCAGATCCAGGGACTCTGACACCCAGTTAGTTACTCTGTTTTTGCTAACAAAGGCATGCTGTGGTGCACAGACATGCATGCAGGCAAAACACCCACGCACATAAAATAATAAAAATAGATCAAATAATAATAATAATAATAATAATAATAATAAAAACACGTTGAAGTAGGGCCAAGGCAGGAAACTGGCTACACCTGCAAGGAATAGCAGATATCAAGGTGGGCACCAGGAGGATGAGGATAAGCTGGACTTCAGGAAGCTGGAGCACTCAAGACAGTATCAACACTTTCCCTGGGGCCTGGCAGTGGTGGCACACACCTTTAGTCCCAGCCCTTGGGAGGCAAAGCAGCAGATCTCTATGAGTTAGAGGCCAGCCTGGTCTACAAAATGAGTTCCAGGACAGCCAAGGCTACACAGAAACTAGGGAAAAATAAATAACTAAGAGGGAGGGACTTTCCCTGGAAGTTTTTTTCTCCTCTCCTCCCCTTTTCTTGCCTCCTCTCCCTTCCCTTCCCTCTCCTCAACCTCCCTCCCATCCCAGCTCCTCTCTTCAATACTGGGCATTTAATTTAGGTCTCCTGTCCTAGTGTTGTTTGTGGACAGTTTTACTTGCTTGGTTGTATTTGCAACACAATCTTTCTTGAACTCACTCTGTAGTCCAGGATGGTCTTAAATTAGCCATTCTCCTGCCTCAGCCTCCAAAGTTGCTGGAATTATAGGCATGTGCCACCATGCCCATCAGGAAGCCTGTTACAAATATCTTAGATGCAATTCTTATTATCTATATTTTAATTTTTTTTCTGGTTTTTTTGTTGTTGTTGTTTTGTTTTGTTTTGTTTTGTTTTTGTTTTTCAAGAGTTTCACTATGAAGCGCTGGCTATCACAGAATTCATTCTATAGACCAAGCTGACCACACAGAGATCTTCCTGCCTCTGCCTCCCAAGTGCTGAAGAAATGTGCCACTACGCCTGGCTTATATTTGAATTTGTAGTGTTTACATTACTTTTAAGTCAATCTCAACAAGGCCCCATGGGCCAATGCCCTTGTTTTTCTGACACGGTTTTCTAAGAGCTCTGAATTTTAACTCTCTTCCACCCCCTGGTGGTACAGTTGAAAATTGAAAATTACTCAGATCTCCTTAAAAAGCGCTTCAAATGTGTTTTTTGCTATTGTTGTCTATTACATGTTTGTTAATTAATTTATTTATTTAGCTATTAAGTGTGTGTTTGGTAAAGGTGGGGACCTATGTATGACACTTCATGTGTGACAGACAGGCTCATCTGGGGATCCAACCCAAGTCTTCACACTCAGCAAAAAGCACTTTTCCCACTGGCTAGCCCACGGGGGCATTTTGTGGGTCTTAAAAAATACTTTTTATTTTTATGTTTGTGTATGTGTGGAGCATACTCATGGAGGCCAGAAGAGGGTGCAGGAACCCTGGAGCTAGAGTGACAGACAGTTGTGAACCACACCACAGGGACACTGGGAAATGAACTTCAGTCCACGGAAGAGCAATACGCCCTCTTAACCACTAAGCCTTCTCGCCAGCCCCTCCTCAAATGTGTTTAAACTCATCACCTGGGCAAGGATTGTGCTACAAAGACAGGTAGCTGCCTGTTCTATTTATGGATCTATGAGAAACTTCTTGTATATTTTTGCTAACAAAGTTTAACAATATTACCACAGAAATTATACAATAATGAAACAGTGACTAGACCATTTATTATAACTACTGTATTTGGACATAATCCCTTCCAATAATATGCATTTCATGGCTGATATGTTCATACTGTATACAAAATTTTGAGTTTTTCTTTTTAACTTAACAGTATTTTATAAAGACTTCTGAAGTCTTTTCCTAACAAAAAGTTTGATTCTATACAGGGCTGGTTCCTGTGTGAGCAAATAGACCTCTTGTGTGTAAAAATTGAAAATCTCTTTAAAGAGACATTTGGCTGTATCACTCAGCTATAAAATATGCCTGTCTTTTTTTACTCGACGGTCCCATGTCAAATGATGACTTACTCTAAATATATTCTCACACACATCAAGTGAAAGATTTAAACAGTTGCTTAGAGAAGCGTAGCAATTTGGGGGAATTTGTTCGTTTGTTTTCCAAGACAGGGTTTCTCCTCGTAGCCCTGGCTGTCCTGAACTCATTCTGTAGACCAGGCTGGCCTCAAACTCACAGAGATACACCTGCTTCTGCCTCCCCAGCGCTGGGATTAAAAGCGTGCACTACCACCACCTGGTTGAGAAAAAAAATTTTTTAATATATCTGTGGGAAGTAGTTCAACATATTGTGGGATATCTATACAAAGAAATCTTGTGCAGGCAGAAGAAAATGAGGTGCCATCAAATATCAAATACACTTTTAAGTGGGGGGAGGGAGGAAGATGCCAAACAAGTTCCTGTTTCAACAGGGAGATCAAATAATAAAGCTACATTTTCAGTGGTCCTCTCTGAGACAAGAGGCGGTGGGGCAGGCAGCACGGAAGAAAGACGGACCCACTGTCCACCGTGTGCCGTTTGCAGCTTTGATTTTCTATTCCGTGAGTTGATGAGGGTTTTCAAAATTACTAATAAAGAACTTGAGGCTCAAAGAAAGAAACGTCATTACGGTTCTCGAAGTACTGAGCCCAGTTGTTTTCCAGAAAAGTCTTGGAAGTCTGTAGAGCGGTGGTGTGCCGGAGCCTCTGCCTTGGCCCTGTCACAAACATTGGTGATGGCATTCCACATCCTTGTGAATTTGAGGATTATTCCGCCTGTGTGTTTTTAATGATCCGAGCTTTGATCGCGACTTTCTAAGCTACTGATCAGGTTCTGCACGTTTCTCACTCTCTTGTATACCGTTGATACTCTCTGTCTGCCCTTTGGTTTTTTTTTTTTTTAAAAAAAGCCTATTTTTTTCTAATCAGTTTTCCATCTGCAATGCAGATTCAATTGAACTGAATCAATTTCATTTCAATTCTCCTGTTTGTGAAACCTCATCTGTCTGTGTGTTCTGTAACCTTTTTCTGGTCAAAAGTCCTTCCCCTTGAAGGATTTTCTATGAAATATAAACATGATTAGAAAAACCCTGCAGCAGTCTAACCAGTCTTCCCCTTCCAAGCATTAGAGGACTTCAACCAAATCACCTCCTTCCCCCAACTGCCAGCCTCAACCAGTTTGCCGATTGCTGCAAAATAGGTACTTCGATTTTTAAAAAGCAAAGTGTGGTGGCAAATGCCTGTAATCCCAGCTGAGGCAGGAGAATGCTGAAAATTCAAGGCCACCCTGGGCTACATACGAGTTTGAGGCCAGCGTGGACTACACAGCAATACTTGGCCTCACAAAAATATAAAATGAAATAAAGTGAAACAAAAGCTCAGTAGTTTACAATAAACACTGTTTTGCACAGTTACTCTGAGTGCTAATTTAAGAACTGTGTGGCTTGGATTTTGTGTCTTCAGGCTGTAGGTAACTGTGTACTCCAGGCTCAAATGCTGCTGGGAAATCTACTTTTCTGATGGCTCCATGCTCATTGGCTAGTTATTGGATGACTTCTTTCCTGACATTCACTTAACAGTCTGGAGTCACTGTTCAAAGGTTCTCCCAGCACTGAAACCTGCTTTCCCCAGAGCCAGTGAGCTAAGAGGGAAGGGGAAGAGACAGAAATTCATAGGGAAGCCACATGATTTTTATAACCTAATCTCAAACCCTATTTTGAGACATGTCACCAGCAAGTGCCAGGAGTTCCGACCTAGCACATACCCTGATCCACTGGCTGCTCTGGATCCAAATGGAGGCTCCCAGGCAGCAGATCCATTGGGTATGTCTTCTCCCAGCCATATCTGGTCATCCATGCATGTTTGACCTCTAGGCAATTTCCTTAAACCAGCTCAACCGAACAAGGCTCTTGGGAATTCATGCTGAGGAATTATCCTAGTTGCCCTCAATGCCGGTTTGTGACATTTCTATTGGGAGACAGAGACCAAATCAAATCCACTAAGGCAAAAATGAAAATAATAGTTTTCCTAATTGAAGAGTCTCTAGCTAGGCTGGGCTTGCTGCTGCATACTTACGGTCCCCAGCACTTGAGAGGCCGAAGCTGGATGTCATGAGGGAGAGACAGGGTAAGAGGGAGGAGGAAGAAAAGAAAGGAAAGGAGAGAAGATGAAGGACAGGACGACGGGAGGGAGTGGAGGGAGTTTGTAGAGGCACGCTGGGCCACTGCTGGACTCAGACCTCAGGCTGTCACAGAGACCTGTGAGCTTCTCCACCTCTGGGCTGCCCCAGCTGTGTTAGATTCAATTCAAGCTCCACATGGCATCACCTGGCAGCTCTGCACTGGTCCCACAGGACAGAGACTCTCTCCTCCTAGACATTCTGAATAAACCTTGGCTCAGCATCCCTACAAGGGCCCTCCAGTTTCCTCTCTGGAAGTAATTAGTGTCCGCCAAGGACAGCTGCCGCACTCCTGGAATGAAAAGCCAGCCAGCAGCACACAGACCAAGAATGAAAGGGAGGTATCATCCCTGGCACTGGATAAAGGGCCTAACCATATACTAATTATAAGTTTACTCTCAAGCTTTCAGCCACAGAACACTGCTTTCGTCATATCTGTCTGCTCACACAGCCACTGAGTTGCCCCATTGCTCACCCTAATTAAATCCCAGCGTCTGTACCTGGCTTCTTCAACCTTCCCAAAGCTGACCCTGCCCTGTTTTTCATGTGCCCCAAACCCTGAGCTTTTCATCCCACTCCAGTTCCTACCCACACTCACTGGGATGTACTTTGCAAGTTTCCTGGTCACACTCTGCCCTCCATGCTGTGCACAGCTCTTACCAACAGTCCTCAATATTTTCTTACTTCCTGAATTTTTACAACTTGTCATCTTCATCAAATTAGCCTTAAAGACCATTGCTTATAAGCTCATATTCTCCTCTAGCTCCTGTTTCTAGTAGATACATACCTCACAAGAAGACTGCCAAGTACCTCAAGATAAAGGTGGAATTTTTTTCTCCTGCAAACATGCAGATTAGGATGAGAAGGCCAACAGAGTGTCCAACTGCAGGACTCACTTTTGTTTCAGTGCCATCATGCTCCATCTCTCTCTTCCAGAAAACATCTGACGGGAAATTAGCAGCTATGTAGCTAAAACCAAATGCATCCCAGGAAGTCAGACTGGCCAGACAGAGGCCCTCAAGCATTAGAGGGCAAGGGTAAGTCATGTATCAGCTATGCCAAGTCAGTGTCAAAATCTGAGAAGCTATGTATTGTCACTAGGCTCTGAAGACTGGAGTGGAGGGTAAACAAGGTTGAGAAATGGATCCCAAACAACAAATACCTACTTCAGGAAGGACTAGGACAGAGTTGGCTGTAAGGTGGGCTTTGTTTGGGGATGATTGGGGGGACAGTAGGACGCACTTGGTTTTCAGTCCTGGGGAGGTGGAAATCAGAGAACCCCTGGAACTTACTAGCCAGCCAGTCTAGCTAAATCAAAGAGCCCAGGGTTCAGTGAAAGACTGCATTTAAAATAAGCTGAAGAGCAATTGAAAAAGACCCCCAGTATTGACCTTTGGCTTCTACACCCACACACACATTTGCACATGCACAATATAAACTTTCATGAATATGTACACAGGAGAGGAAGGAGAAAGGCAGGGAGGAGGAGAGAGAGAAAGACAGAGAGAGGTTAAGATTAAGCTGGATGTGATGTTTCCTGCCTGCACCTCAGCACTGGGAAGACTCCTATCAGATTGAGGCCTAAACAAGCAAGTCTTGACTGCAAAGCAAGACCCTTTTTCAAAAATAAATAAAGGGCAGAAGGATGACTCAGCAGTTAAGGTTTGGTGCCCAACACCTATATCAGGCCACTCACAACTGCATCTAACTCCAGCTCCATGGGATCTGATGCCCTCTTTTGGCCTCTGTGGACACTGCAGAAACTGAACTCCAGTCCTCTGTTAGAGCAGCATATTCTTAAAAGAAGTATCTCTCAAGGCCCTTTGATTCTTCTTGTTAAAATTTTATTGGGATGGGGGAGGATAGTGGCACGCACCTTTAATCCCAGCACTTGGGAGACAAAGGCAAGATCTCTGTGAGTTCCAGGCCAGCCTGGTCTACATAATGAGTTCCAGGAAAGCCAGAGGTATTTAAAGAAACATTTTTATTGGCATATTTTAATTTTAAAGATGTTTTTATGTGTGTTTTGCCTACATGCATGCAGCATGTGTGTGCAGCACCTGCCAAGACCAAAGAGTGTACTAGAGCCCCTGGGACTGGAGCTAAAAATGGTTATATAAGCTGCCATATAGGTGCTGGAAGCCAAACCTGGCCTCTGCAAGAGCAAGTACTCCTTACTGCTGAGCTATCTCTCCAGCCCTTATCAGCATATGTTAAATATTTATTGTTTTTATTTTTATGTATATTTGGTGTTTGGCCTACATGTATGTTTGTGTGAGGGAGTTTGATCCACTGAAACTGGGAGTTACAGACAGTTGTGAGCTGCCATGTGGGTGCTGGGAATTGAACTGGGTCCCATGGAAGAGCAACCAGTGCTCTTAACCACTGAGCCATCTCTCCAGCCATCAGCATGTTAGTATACATATGCTGATACGTATACAACAACGGCTTCCATTATGTCATTTTGACATACCTAAATAACGTATTTTGATCATAATTACCCTGACTACCTTCTATAGTCTCTCTTTTCTGTTGATCTTCTTCTCAATTAGCCCCCTTCTGTTTACATGGCGTGTGTGTGTGTGTGTGTGTGTGTGTGAGTGAATCTGAGTAGGGTTGCTTACAAAAGTGTGCTGTGTTTTGTCAACTTGACCCTGTCATTTGGGAAGAAGGAACCTCAATTGAGGAAATGTTCTGTGTCAGATTGGCCTGTGGACACATCTGGGGGACATTTACTTGATCAATGTTTGATCTGAGAGGGCCCCATTCACCATAGGTGGTGCCATGCATGGCATCCATGGCATACAACACACACACACACACACACACATAGAGCTCAAGAACCCTAAGGGTCATGGAGGGAATGAAGAAAGGACAGACTGCTGTACAAAAGCTGGGGTCAGGTGGGCTGCATGGTCTGATGGAGCAGCATGTACTACCTGGAATCTCAGGGTATTTATTATGTACAGGACAGGGGGAGGGGCTAGCTAGTCTGGCAGGAGCTCTGTAGGAGAGCAGTCCTAGCATATAACATCCAAGAGAAGATGCAGTTGCATATTTATGCATAGGTCATTCACTTGCACTCAGACCCTGGAGTAAGCTTCATCCTTTGCCACTCCCATGGGGCTGAGGCCCTGGGGTCCTTGACATGGCTGTGCCCATGTCAACGATACACATTCACTTAGGACTTCATTCACTCGGTCTTCCTTTGCTCCTTATAGCACACAGGATAGCTGAATAAGCCAGGGGAGCAACCCAGTGAGCACATTTCCTCCATAGGCTCCTGATTCTGATCAGGTTCCTGCCCTGACTTCCCTCAGTGATGGACCTTGACTGTAAGCAGTACTCCCCACACTTTGCTTTTGGTTATGGTGTTCATCACAGCTACAGGATGCAAACACATGCTTGGGTGACAGGTTATTTATAGGAGCACATCACCCTAACAAATGTCTCCCTCTGTCCCCACCAGCTATGAACTGCATCTAACTGGTCAGGGAAAGGCGAACCTTGTGAATCTGAATTCTCTCCACTAGGGGATACTGACAGGCCTAATCTTGTATGGTAATCACAACTGCTTGAGTTCAAGAGTGCCATGGCTATGTGCTGGTCAGAAAGAAGATAGCAGTCCACAATGCTTCACCATATCCAAATTAACACTTTTAATATGCAAAAACTTTGTATTCATGTGTGTGTATGCATGCCACAGAAAGTATGGCAGTCAGAAGACACCATTATAGCCTGTTCTCTTCTTCCACCTCTACATAGGTTCTAAGGATCAAACTCATGTTACCAGCCTTTGTCTGGCAACTGTCTACCTCTTGAGTCTGCTTACTGGCCTCTAAACTTACTAGTATGCATATGTGATGTGTGAGGAGTGTCTTGTGCAACCTGCCTGTGGAAGTCAGAGGACAACTTTGTGGAATTCACTTTCACCTTTCCAAGAGCTTCAGGTCAACCTGTAGGTTTACACAAGCACCTTTGTCCACGGAGTCCACTCACTGGCCTTGACCCAACCTTTCTTGGTTCTGTGTACATGATCCTATCCATGCTGGAAAACTGGACATCAAATATTGCTTCATGTTCCCAGTATAATGCCTCTCCTCTTTGTGAGTCTCCGATGTTCACGGGAACCACAGCTGGCAGCACGCATGGTGCCCCTAGGTTGAGTCAAATGGAAAACAGCCCCTATAGCTTATGTATTTGAACACTTGCAGTTGGTGGCAGTTTGGATATGAAACTTTTAGGAGGTGGATCCTTCCTGGACGAACCTCATCAATGGGCAGGGCTTTGAGGGTCTAAGTCTTGCCCTGCTTCCTGTTCACTTTCTAAAACCTGCTCCTGCTACCATGTCATGTTTTTCTCCTCGCCTCAGAATCTCATGACTCCTTCCTTAAACTACTTTTGGTCATAGTATTCAGCAACAAAAATCACTTACAGTATTGGTACCAGAAGTGGGTTTCTGGGGAACCTGTTTGGAACTAGGAAAATGGTTGGATGCTCTAAGCAGAGCTTTATGGGCCATTCTAGTAGGAGCCTGAGAGTAATGCAAACTGTGGAGACCAGCTAATGAGTTTCAGAGGGGAACAAAGATTGCTGAAATTTCAAGATAGCAAGCATCACATTGAGTCTGTGGCATAGTTGTTAATAGACTGCTCTTAGGTCTGCAAGACAAACACCAAGAAAAAAAAAACCACAAAAAACACAAAGCAAGCCCTGAAATTTAAAGTGTGGTTTGGCACTAGGACGCTTAGTATGTAGATTTGTGCCATTAAAGTGAAACCTGAATTGCCCTGAAAAGTTGGAAAAGGTGTGGCTTCAAAGCAAAACCCCACCAGCTAAAGTTTTTGTGAAAGAACCTAAGAAGTTCTTGCTTCCAGAATGCAACTACACACAAAAGCTGCTGGAAATGTGGTTCAAGGGTTCATCCCAAGCTGGCAGCTAAACCTGGCCTTCTCACACAGAACTGGTTTTGGGAAACTGAGGTGGGTGTGCTTCCTCCTGCTGTTGAGGACAGTGTGTGGCAGGATAAGAGCCCCTTCAAGGAGACCTTGAGTGAAGCTGAAGGCTACACTGCAGTAGACTCAGATGTTGGGAGATCTGCCCTGCTAGGTTTTGGTCCTTTAGGCCAAGCTTTCCTCATTGACTCCAATCCTCACTTTTAAAATAGGAATGCACACTGTCCCATTTTAATGTTTAAAGTATGTGATTTTAGCCAGCCAGTAGTGGCCCACAGCTTTAATCCCAGAATAAGAAGGCAGAGGCAGTCAGATCTCTAAACTTGGAGAGAGCCATCTGGGATTAAGTGCGTGTCACCACTGGCCAGCTTTTCTTAAGGAGAACTTCAACGTATACTCCTACCCAGGTGTCTCAAGCAGCTCATTATTGAAGATTCTGAGTGATTTCATGGTAGTCAAAGCCTTCCATAAGAAGGCATCAGCATGCAAATTGCTACAAAATGAGCTAAACCTCAAAATACGCTAGCCTGTGCTACAGGTAGACCCTGCCTTGAGGGGGAGAAGAGATTGAAATAACATCTGACATAGTGGCACATACCTAACATTTACCAAGCAGGAGGCTGGAGGAGCAAGCCTTCAAGGTCAACCTCAGGTACATACTATGTTGCAGCCAACCTGGGATATGAAACTCAAGGTCTGTGGTAAACCCCTTGCAGGGCCAAGTTAATCTCCAATACCTACCACAGTAACAACAGAAAGAAAATGAGGGTTATAATGGACAAAACTTAGACAGGGTCTCATTTTCCTCAGGCCAGCCTTAACTCACTATGTAAGCAGGAATGACCTTGAATTTCTGATCCCCCTTCCTTAATTCTCAAATATTGTGGAGATTATATGCATGCACCTCTCCCAAGAAGTGTACATGATTCTGGGGATCAAACGTAGCTTTATAGATGCTAGGTACTTATGAAATGAGACACATCCCCAGAGAAGATATCTCTTTTTAATCAATCACAAAGTACTTTAGAATCTCACAGGGGTCAGCCTTGAATTATCTACCCATGCTGATTGTTAGGTAGAATGGGTGAAGAGAGCACTATGGCTGCTGGCTATGGCAGGCAGACTGCGACAAGAGCAGCCTGGGCCACTCAAGGGAGTCCTGTCTTACAAAAACAAACTTTCGAAGTCAAATATCAAGTCGTGCTTTAAATACCACCACCAGACAGGCAAGCTGGCTCAGCAGATGAACATATCTGCTATCCGCTCCTGACGAACGGAGTTATATTCCCAGAACCCATGGTAGAAAGGAACACTGACTCCCACAGGCTGTCCTCTGACATCCACACACAAGCCACAGTATATACCTGAGCCCACCCCACAAACTAGCACACAATATGGAACTTTTATTTATGTGATTTCTGTACATCAGGAGTACAAGAGTAATCCTCTACAAATGGAGCTGATTTTACCAGAATAAATGACAAAACCAAAGCATGTCTGACATGGACCCACAGGGCTTTATGGTTCAAACCCAGCCAAGAAGTTTGTTACAATCTCTTTCAGCTTTGCATCTGATTGTTCTGAGATTTTCCCGTCAGCCCTGTGTGAAAAAAAAAGGAAATGATTCAATGACTAGTGCAAATGACCCCACCAAAGATTCAATGACAAGGCCAACCCACAAGGCTGACAGTTAACTTTCCTAAACGTGGTGGGTAGCTCATGCCTGTGACCCCAGCAGTGGCAAGGCTGCGGCAGGACTGCCAAATCCTGAGAACACTCCAGGCTCCACAGTGAGTGCCAAGGCCAGGCAGGCTAGTACGCAGCAAGACCCAATCCCAACACAACCCCTGTATTAAAACTGAACTCATTACAATAAAGGCCACCAACTCCATTCATACCTGATATTGCCCAGGAGGGACTGGTGCTGGCTGACAACATGAGACAAGAAAGCATTCTCAAACTTTGTGATCTTACTGGGCTCCAGTTTATCAAGATAACCCCTCACACCCGCGTAGATAACAGCCACCTGTTCTTCAATAGCCATGGGAGCTGAAAACAAATTACCAAATGAATTCTTTAGATGCCATTTTACCAAAGTCACAGAAATCCGTTTTTCTCCTAATACTAAACATGAGCCTAGTACCACCCACTCTGATATTCTGAACTGAAATTCCACTTAAGACTTTCCCACCCTCCTCTAAAAAACCAGAAGTGTAACCTTTGGGTACAACCTGTAAGCACTGCTTATAACCTGGTAGTGTTTACACAGTATTTGTGGTATAATTTGCTCAGGCAGTATAAAAAAAAACATACTAATATCCTTCTAAATCTGCTCAATTCCACACTCATACAAGAGGTATTAAATACATTTGGTTTCCCTGGTTACTAACTTCATTAACACTACATACAAATGGTGGACTACATTAATGAAATAAAACAGCTGGCTTCTTTTGACTGAGGACCTTGTGGTACAACACAAGAGTTGTAGACCTGCCAAGACCCTACATTACAACAGGAACCAACCTAACCAAACGAAAAGAACTCACAGTATTGTCCTTGTTTTAACAACTCGGTCAGACGCACACCACGACTCAAGAGCTGCTGAGTGGCAGCATCAAGATCAGAACCAAACTGGGCAAAAGCAGCAACCTCACGATACTGAGCCAACTCCAGCTTCATGGTTCCTGCCACCTAAACACACAAGTTAAGTGTTACCATGACTCAATAGTGCACATCACACATGGCACAGATCACACCACACATGTTTAAGATTTTAACCTAGTAACAAACTCCTCCCTTAAAGTGAGGGAAAATTACCTGCTTCATAGCCCTGGTCTGGGCAGCAGACCCTACACGGGACACAGACAAACCCACGTTAATGGCAGGGCGGATGCCTTTATAGAACAATTCTGTTTCCAGGAAGATCTGTAAGTCAAGAATGCAGACATTAGTAAGCTTCACTTTTCCCCCAAATTTAAGACACTGTGACAAAAGCTGAAACCCAAAACCTGAGTAAGATCACTAAGTGACTTTTCAGAAAACATGAATCCCAGCACTTAGGAGCAGAGGCAGGAGGATCACCACAGGGGCACATGCCAGACCAGTTGACACTATACCGAATCCCAATCTCAACAAACTAAATAAACAAGGGCAATTATATAACTTGCTTATTATGTAGGACCAGAAATTAATAAAATAAATGAACCAAACAATGACTAGCAAGGACAGTTGGGAGGCTGAGGCAGGAAGACTGGAAGGTCAAAGTCATTCTTAGCTACACAGATAGTCACGTGCCCTGGAGTTGGAGTTACAGATGGTTATGTGCAGTCTAACAGGTGCTGGAACCCAAGCCCAGGTCCTTTACAAGAGCAGCAAGTGCTCTTTGCCAGAGACATCTTTCCAGCCTCTATTCTCTTCAGTTCTATGTAGGCAATTTACAAATTCAGCTCATGTTTATTAGTCTCAAACAATCAACCATTTTTACACTAATTTCAGTCATTAATCTAATACCTGTCCGTCAGTGATGGAAATAACATTTGTTGGAATGTAAGCAGACACATCACCAGCCTGTGTTTCTATGACTGGTAAGGCAGTCAAAGAGCCACCACCAAAAGAATCGTTCATTTTCGCCGCTCTCTCCAGCAGGCGAGAGTGTAGGTAGAACACGTCACCAGGATAGGCCTCACGACCGGGGGGTCGGCGGAGCAGCAGAGACATCTGGCGGTAAGCAACAGCCTGTGGTACAGAGGTGGTGACATTCACCCATTAGACAAGCTGCACCTGTTAACTTCCACAGTAATGCAAACACACAGGTTATAAAAAGATACCCTCTGACCTGTTTGGATAAATCGTCGTAGATGATCAAAGCATGCTTGCCATTATCTCTAAAATACTCTCCCATGGAGCAGCCAGAGTAAGGAGCCAAATACTGAAGTGGGGCAGCATCAGAAGCAGTAGCTGACACCACAATAGTGTACTTCATGGCATCTGAGGAGGAAAGAAGGTTAACATTTACAAATCTATCAAGTGTGACCTTAAACTAGGGACTATGCAACAAAATTGTCCACCACCTCATTCTAATAATGGGTTAAGGGAGGGGCCTCAGGAGCAATAGTGCTTGCTATGTAAGCCTGAAAACAATTCAATCCCTGGAACCCATATAAAAGTGAAAGGAGAGAACAAGTTGGTAGAGCTCATCTTAAAAACAGGGTCCAATTCCCAGCCTTGATCCCTAGCACCAAATAAACTAGGCATAATGGTGCACGCTTATAATCCTAGGAGGGAGACAGAAGAACAGGAGTTCTAGGCTATCCTTGGCTGTATAACAAATTCAGTTCTAATCAGGGGCCAGTGAGACACCACACTCCTAATCACACTCTGTAAAATAACAAGCCATGCATGGTGGAATAACATCTCTAGTCCCTAGCACCTGGCAGGGAAAAGCAAGGTCAGTCAGAGCTGCATGAGACCCCATCTTAAAAAAACAAAAAACAAAAACAAAAAAAAAAAAAACAAGGGGTCACAGATGGCTCAACTATTTTTTTTTTTTAAAAAAAAGCACATACTGCTTTATAATTCAGTTCCCACATCTGAAGGTTCATAAGTGCCTCTAACTCCAGCTCTAAGGGAAGCAGTGGGCACACATATACTTCTAATACATATACATTTAAAATGGTGCGCACCTTTGATTTCAGCAAATGGAAGGCAGAGGCAGGTAGATCTCTCTAAGTATGAGGCTAGCCGATCTACTTAGTGAGTTCTAGGATAGACAGGGACAAGACCTTGTCTCACCCTTCCTTCACCCCCCAAAACAATTTAAAAATAAAACAAACAAACAAAAGCCAGGTGTGGTGGCGCACACCTGTAATCCCAGCACTCTGGGAGGCAGAGGCAGGTGGATCTCTTAAGTTCGAGGCCAGTCTGGTGTACAAAGGGAGTCCAGGACAGCCAGGGATACAGAGAGAAAAAATAAAATAAAATAAAAAAACAAATCAACCGAAGTCAAAAAACAATCTGAAGTAATACACAAAGCACGTAGTTAAGCGGTGCTTCACAGCATCTTCTTGTTTCTGTTGTTTACACTAGACTGTTCTGTTCACTGCAGAGTACATTCAGCTTTGGTTAAGTAGATGTTCTAAGCTCAGCAGTGATAAAGAAGCCACGAGAGGCCACGGGACTAATATGCCAGTACCTGCATCTGTCAGTCTCTTCACCAGCTGAGCAACAGTGGAGCGCTTCTGACCAATGGCAACATAGATACAGTACAGCTTCTTCTTTTCATCGGTCCCCTCATTGAAACGTTTCTGGTTGATGATTGTGTCAATGGCGATCGATGTTTTCCTTTAAAGAGAGTGGCATAAATGTCAGGAAATACAGGATTTCCAGGCCCAACTGTGCCACTGCTGGTCTCCATTATACCTGCTACTGCCTGACTACAAACACAGCATTTACTATTCCCCCCAAAAACAGAATTATTTACTAAGAATAATCATTGATTAGAACTTTTAAAAGGTTTTCGAGTCTTTACCCAGTCTGTCTGTCACCAATAATCAGCTCACGCTGACCACGACCAATCGGCACCAGGCTATCCACAGCCTTAATGCCAGTCTGCATTGGTTCCCGCACTGAGATTCGGGGAATAATTCCAGGGGCTTTCAGACCCACTCTTCTACGAGTCTTGGAACCAACCGGACCCTGTAAAACATATTAAGCATTAACAAACAAATAAAAAGAAACCCTCAGAGTAATTAGTTTTGATGTTTGCCACATCAGCAGCCAATAAGCATTAACCCACCTTTCCATCAATAGCATTACCAAGGGCATCAACCACACGACCCAACAGTTCCTCGCCAACAGGAACGTCCACAATGGCTCCTGTTCTCTTGACAATATCTCCTTCTTTAATTAGTTTATCATTCCCAAACACGACAACTCCAACATTGTCAGGTTCCAAGTTCAGGGACATACCCTGCACAAAACAAACAAGTAAACCATGAAGCCAGAACGGCTCCTCTTCCACATACTAATAAGTAATAACGTAGGCAGCTTGCGAGCAGCAAGGAGGGTAATATTCCCCCTCCACCTGGCTCAGTTCACTACTTTCAACTAATGTTCTCCAGTTAAGACTTTACGAAATAGCTAGGTGGGTGGGTGCTTGACCTGACATGATCACAGGTAGGAGAGAACCTCCAGAAAGTTGGTATATGATGCTCTCTGACCTCCACAGTGGCACACTGCAGTGCTGCCCACAACCTCAATAACTATGCACCAAGTATCGGCAGATTCTGACAGCTACACACTGACTTAGCTTTCAGTAATGAATCTACTCTTACTGGGAAAAGAGTTCAGTTCACATAACCAAATGCTTTTGCATAAAATGATCTTCACAGCTACAAAGGAGCTGATGTGAACTTACTGAAACAAGGTGAATGTTGACTAAATTTTCAATTTTCTTGTCACTGGCTGCAACTTATTTATCAGCGCATATGAGGGGAAGGGAGACTATGAGACTTGGTTTAATCAAAATCTTTCTAGCTTATTCTCTTTACAACCTGTAATAGGGGAGAAATGAGGCAAATTGTGACTTAAATGTTTTTAATGCTTGACAAGCTCCTCTGAATTACTAAATGAGAAACCAAAGCCACAGATCCTAAAATAACACAACCCCCACTTTATAATTTACCTTTAAGCCTGAAGAAAATTCTACCATTTCTTCTGCTTGAACATTCCTCAGCCCGTGTACTCGGGCAATACCATCACCAATGCTTAAGACACGGCCGGTCTCTTCAAGGTCAACAGAAGTATCTGCTCCAAGAATGCGCTCTTCAAGAATGGAAGACATCTCAGCAGTGCCTAAGAGAACATGTCACTCAACTTAATACTCTCGTCCAAATAGCTTCTCAAAACCCATTTCACAAAAACTAGTTTCACAATAATAAAGTAATTCTAAAGCACAATACAAATTTTATTTTTAAATGTTGACTATCTTGGAGCTAGAGAGATGGTTCAGTGGTTAAAAGTATTTGCTGCTCCTACAGAGAAATTAGGTTCAGTTCTCATCGCCCGTATGGCAATTCACAACTATATGAAATTCCAGTTACAGGGAATCTGAAGCCCCCTGTGAGCACCAACACACAGACACATGCATACACCTAGGTAAAGTGCTCATACACACAGTAGATGTAAAAAGGTGTTTTATAAAGTTGATATTGGTCACTGTCAAAATGACTGAAACTTCAAGAGATTAAGAGAAAAACTTTTTCACATGTCAAACAATATCGTAACATATTACCCAGCCCTAATGTTTTCCCTTCATTTCTCACTTAATTTCTAAAGAATCTGTAATTATGTTAAAATCTGACTTTTTGGCTAAATGGCAGCTTCTGAGATGGTCAGTGAGTAAAGTTGCCTGCAAGCCCGGTAAACAGAGTTCCAGCCCCAAGACCCACAAGGTAGAAGAGAACTGGCTCGAGAGCTGTCCACTGACTTCCACATGTATGCCATGTCTGGAACACAAGTGCTTGTTCAATAACAAGTGCAAAAATAAACACATCAATAAACACAATTTCCCCAGTAAAGATCCTAAGCATGAGCTGAAGAGATGGCTCAGCTGTTAAGAGCACTGTCTGCTCTTCTAGCAGTCCCTAGTTCAATTCCCAGCAGCCACACAGAGGCTCACAATTATCTACAATGGTATATGATGCTCTCTTCTGTCATGCAGGCATACATGCAAACAGAGTGCTCATATGTAAATAAATAAATCTCTAAAAAAAGAACCTAGGCACTAGTGCTCACCTCACTATATAAATACACTATGTATATATTTACCCTTTTCTTAAACGTTACAATACATGGCCAGGGGTGTTGGTCAGTAGTATTTGCCTACAAAGCCCTGGGTTCCATCCCTAGCACCTCTAAGAGGAACAGAAAAAGAGCCCTCCAGCCTATCTCCAAAGAAACTTCCCAACTACAGTGTCTTCTTATGTATGCTCGGCTCCCCTCTTCCCTACTGTACACGCAGGTATAAAACAGAAGCGACTGTCTTTAAAACACCTATCAGTAAAAAATTGTTCATTTTCTTATACCTTTTACAAGAGGTTCAAAAAAAAATTACAGTTCAGAGAGTGCCTATACGTATGCATAGTTTTCATCCAAAAGGAATCATTAAAAACCACACTGTGGGAGGGAGGGGGACCACACTGCGTAACAGAAAAGTACAGTTTCATTAGACAAAAAGAATCTATCAAGATAAGGCATTTTAAATTTGGTATATGATGATTAAATTCAAAGTGGGGGGTCTCCACGATGTAGGTTTTAAAACCCGACTTACCAGTCTTCTGAAGTCGAGTGTGGGAGGCATGGAGATTTCTTGCACCAATAAAGGATGACCCCAAAGCATTTTTGGAGACCTAGTACAAAAACATTCTTTAACCAATCTGACTCTTTAAAAGCTTTCATCACACATAAGCTATGCTCATGTTCCTGCACAGGCATTAAACGCACGCAGCCTCCCTGAGCTGCATGGGGTGGTGTGCATGCCTGTGATCCTAGCACTCAGGGGCAAAGGCAGGGACCACCTGAAATTTGAAGCCACACTGGTTCACACAGCTATTTCAGGCCACCCAGAACTGGAGAGCACGACCCAGGCTCAAACACAGCAGAGACCCCACAAAACTGACAAGCTTAAATACGGGCTGAGGCTGAAGTTGACGGTGCAATTACACAGGAAAGCATGATGCGATACATGCATCTATTATTGCAATTGCTGGTACACAGCCTACAGAAAGCTTATTGTCAAATACAATTGTTAAGGCACTCTTTCTCAAGGACAGCTAGGCATTACTGTTTTGATGTTATTTTTCAACCGAGTTGTGGAAACATCAGTAAGATAACCGATACCTAATGGGAAGAACTTCAGTATTGTTCCTATTTTTCTTCCTTTTTTTTTCAGGCAAACAGATACTGGGTGAGCAAATCAATGCTGCAGCTAGTTTAGAAAATACATTTTTTCCCCCCACTGTGGACCAAATCCAGCAGTAAAGTGGAACCTGGACCCCTGTAATTTTTCTTTCTACTTCGGACACTGTGATTTTGCTTTGAATCTGCTAGTTTTTCATGGGAACCAATACAAATCTTTTCTTAACATGTTTTTCCCCAACAGAAAACTGCCAGTGTTGGAGAGCAGTATATTATTTCGCCTTTTAAATCCAGATTGCTTTTATAATGAAAAGGTAAAATACTTACATAGGACTTAAAGGTCGTACTTTTTTTTTTTTGTTTTTAAGAGTTATTCTCAGCATCATGGGAGATCATTAGTAAGGACACTGTCAGGGATACTTCCCGACTTTATGGTCTATTTTACAGCTCTTTAAACATGAGGCAGACAACTCAACTCAAGGACAAAATCTTTTAAAATATCCAAGAACCTCGAGGTCTTATGCCTAATGTAGTCCATTTACAAATTTTTCACCGTCGTTGACGGTGTAAACCACACGAACTGTTTCCGCACCGCGCGATATTTCACGATCTTTTCCGTATTCAGCACCGAGTAACTAGCCGACGACTCAAAGGGTCACTTTCATTTATTCCCCTTGAACTGACCTCCGAGCACAGGTGAAAAGCTCGGGCCCGCTGACCTTCATGCAATGTCAAGTTCTCCTCACGCTCCTGCAAAGCTGCTGACAGCTCCTTTGACCTTCAGCGGAGCCAGACCCCAGGAACAAGCCTCTGAGCAGGCCAGACAGGCAGCGCTCACAAACCCTGACCTTGACCCTAGGCCGGCCCCCACCCCAAAACCAGATCCTCGGAAAGCCCCTTTGCACAGCAACGCCGAGGTCACGGATCCCTGCACCACCGCGCTCCGAAGGCCTGCAGAAGTGCCCCTCCGCGCAGCCGAGCAGCCACGGTGCAAGATGGCGCCGTCCGCCCCAGCCCCGAAGCGCACAGCCCCGCAGCGCTCCACAGAGAGCCGGCGCCCGCGCCCGCGCCCGCCTTGCCCGTCCCGGCTCACCAGTCCCGCCCGTCGAGGGAGGGCCCGGGCCACGGCCGCGGCGACGCGCACGGACAGCATCCTTGCAGCTTCTCCGGGAGCTCCTCTGCAGCCGCAGCCTCCGGACGACTGGCACAAAATGGCCGAGCGCGGAGGAAGGTCAAGGCAGCCAGCCCACCTGACCCGGAAGTACCGCCCCCTCCCTCACCTCCGGACGCAAATCTTTTTTTTTTTAATGGTTATTAAAAAAAGTAATAATAACTCTTCTTTTTAAATTTAGAACTAAAAGTGAACGAATCAGTTGTTTCCAGCCTCCTCCTTGCATTCATCATTTTTATTTTTGCTCTGTTGAATCGACCTTGAGGTTGTCCTGGGCGACCACGTGAGTAGCAGAACCAGAGGAGAAATGTCCCTGAAGTGGGCGTCAACCCTGTGGCCGACTGCTTAGATTGTGAGCAGGATTAATAGTGCCGGTGGGGTGACCCTGCAATGCTCTGGCAGTCCGGGTCGGTGGAACTCCTGCGCAGTCACCCACCCAAGAGGGGTTAGTCTTCAGGTCCTGAGAACAATTCGAAGCTATTTAAAGTGCCTGTTACTATTAGTGTGTGTGATGTGTATGTGTGTGTGCCAAGTCATACTTGTGCAGCCCAGAGGCCAGTCCTCTCCTTCCACCGTATGTGGATCCTGAAAAACAAACTCAGGTCAGGGTTGGCGTTGGCGTACAAGCACTTTAACCACTGGGCCATCTTACTGACCCCGATTTGGGTTTTAATATCTAAATTTTTTCTTGAATTAGAAAGTTTTATTTCATTATGTAGTTAGATGTTTTCTTTGCATGTATGTCCCTGCACCACGTATACCTGGTGACTTCAGAGAAGCTCTAAGATCTTTTGGAACTTGAGTTACAAGATGGTTCTTAGCCACCATGTGGGTGCTGGGAATCAAACCTGGGTCCTCTTAGTAGAGCAGCTTACTGCTCTTAATCTTTGATCCATCTCTCCAACGCAAGTACCCAAATATTATAAGAGATTTGACAGCACAAATGAAAAAATTGAAGTTCTTTGATCTAAACGAATCTTTTCAGGGAAGCTGGGCCTGAGGGCTCAGGCCTGTAATCCCAGCTAGCCAGATGGGGAATTTAAAGAATGAATATGAACAAAATTCAAGGCCAGCCTGGTAAAAGCAAGAGCTTGTCAATCAACCAATCAGTAAAGGGGCTGAAAACAAATCTCAATAGTAGAGTACCTGCTTAAGGTGCAGAAGGCTTTGGTTTAATTCCCCGGTCGGGGAGGGCAGTAGGAAGAATCCTGTTTAAATTACATAGGTTCCTAAATTCTAGCCATCACCAGGAGTTTCAGGAGAATGGTTGACAAACCTGCAGAGCACGGTCCAAAATCAAAAAGCACCACTCAGGTTCAGATAAGGCTCAGATTTTCTTCTGCCAACAACTGATTTTGTGACCCTGGGGATTCCGTTATACTTTGTCTTGGAGTAAAATGGAAATAATTCATTTTCTCTCTCTCTCTCTATCTCTTTCTTTCTCTGAAACACATATACTCACCAAATAAATGCAATAAGAATTAAAGTCACTATTAGTATTATTATAAATATTAATTTTTTTATTTTATTTATTTATTTATTTTGCTTATTCACTTTGAGTTTTTTTGAAACCAGCTCCAGCCTTCTGAATACTGGGACAATAACACCTGCACACCAGAAGAAGGCACCAGATCTCATAGATGGCAGTGAGCCACCATGTGGTTGCTGTGAATTTGAACTCAGGACCTCTGGAAGAGCAGACTGTGCTCTTAAGCTCTGAGCCATCTTTCCATCCCCCCTAGTGATACATTCTTAAAGTTCGTATTGTAAGCACCTCTTCTGAAGGTAATTTTCCTCTAAATAAACAACAATTGAGGCAGACAGAGCAATTGACTCCTAACCGTGTGCTGTTGGTCTCTTTCAGGCTGCACTGGCTGCTTTGTACAAAAGGACCATCAGTCAAAAAACAGCCACCCAGACTACCAGTATGCCAGCACCGTCACTCCTGGGACCCCTACACAACAGCCACCTGTGGTGGCAGATGCTGGTAATCCCCAAGTAAAGTGAAGAGCGTAGCCAGGACAGAAAGAGAAGGGCAGCATCTGAAGAAAGATTTCTATACAAAAACTGTAACACAGGGTTAAGGGTCCCCGTATCAAGGCCTGTTACACCAGAGGCCCCTGCTCCCACCTGACTACTGCCTCTGTTTGCTACTGGCAAACCACATTCTGGGGTGTACCAGCTTACCTGAAATTTTACTTCCTGAGCAGAGATATGTTTGAAACAAAAAGAGTAAGGAAGAAGCTGAAAACATACTTTCAATGCAAGCATTTGGGAGGTGGAGGGAGGCAGGAAGATCAAGAGTTTAAAGTTATCTTCAGCCCCAAACTAAGTTTGAGAACAGCTTGAGCTATGTGAAACTGTCACAAAAACAAAACCAAACAAATAAAAACTCGTTAGGTAAACTGATAGACATGTAACTACAATGATCAGTCATGGTGGCACACAATTTAATTCCAGTGTTGAGGAAGCAGGGTCACGCAGGTTCCTGTGGCTCACCAGTCAACCAGCCAAACTAATTGGCCAGCTCCAGGTCCTGGCGAGAGACCTTGTCTCAGAGAACGTGGTAGGCATCTCCTGAGGAATAACTGTTGGGGCTGATCTGGAGCTATTATGTATCAAATGTTAATTGTTTGCCCCTCCCCAAGATCCTTACAAGGAAAGTCTCACTTATCCAAAATGACATGGTGTAAACCTTACCTGCCAAACTGTCCCTGGTTGGCAAATAAAGTTACCTACTCCTGGGCTAGGGAGGAGCCAAGGTTCTGGGAGAGATCATGAGGAGAAGAGAAAGAAGAAGAAGGGGCAGGTCACCATGGGTTAGCGTGAACTAGAAGCATGTGGCTGGGAGGAGCTTGCTCTGAGGATTGGCATGATGGAGAGAAGCGGCCCAAATGGAAAACATGTACAAGTATTTATGGGGATTGTGGCTGAGACATAGACAAGATAGCGTAGAGGGTTAATAATACCTGCCCAGCCCCAGAGCATTAAGTCTTATCAGAAATCTAACAGGTTAGCCAGGAGGTGCTGGTGCACACTTGTAACCTCAGTGCTCAGGAGGCAGAGGCAGGATTATCTCTGTAAATTCAAGGACAGCCTCGTCTATAAAGCAAGTCAGGACAGCCAGGACTGTTACACAGAGAAACCCTGTCTTGAAAAACAAACAAACAAACAAAATCTAACAGGGTGTTGTGTCTTTTATTTATAAAATGCAAGTTAAGGAATAACTGTTGCCTTAATAATTATATGAATCAATATTAAATATTAATCATTCATTCAACAGATAACTGTGGTTGACTTTCATATGTCCATAAGCACCCATTAGCCCATGAACGTGGACATGTACATACTCACTTGTGTGCATACACACACAAAGAATAAAGGAGGGAGGCTTTGAAAGTAGCTTAACAGAATGCTTGCCTGCCATCTACATTCCTAGGCTCAAGTCTCCAGCACTGAAAAGAAAACACATGATGACATCACAAACTACAGTGCTGGGCTGCTAGAAACGTTGATTATATTGATTTTTTTAAGAGTTGTTTATTATGTATAGTGTTCTGTCTGCATGTACAGCTGCATGCCAAAGAGGACACCAGATCTTTTTATAGATGGTCATGAGCCACCAAGTGTTGCTGGGAATTGAATTCAGGACCTTTGGAAGAGCAGCCAGTGCTCTTAGCCTCAGAGCTATTTCTCCAGCCCTCCATTATTATATTTATCAGTTGTCTTATTTTCTTCCCTGGTGGTACTGGGGACTGAGCCTAGGGCTTCTGGAATGCTTGACAAGCACTCTGTCATTGTACTCTATCTCCAAGCTCCTTTTTACTTCTTTTGACCTTTAGCTGTGACCTCTCTCGGAGCCTAGGCAGATCTTGAGCTTTCTCCTCTGTCAGGCTGTGTATCCCAGGCTCACTTCGAAGCCATACCCTCCTTCCTCAGCCCGTGCTCGTGCCACTGTGCCCAGTGGCATTTAAAATGTCCATACAGTTTAGAAAATGAAATCTTGTCAATGGAGCTGGAGAGATGGCTCAGTGGTTAAGAGCACTGACTGCTCTTTCAGAGGACGCGGGTTCAATTCCCAGTACCTACATGGCAGCTCACAATGCCATGATCTGACACCCTCACACAGACACACATGTGGCAAAACACCGATGCACATAAAAAATAAAAACAAACAAACAAATAAATAGATCACATATACTAGAAAGTTGAATGCAAGAATCCTTCTTTGGCCTATCTGCTTCATTAGTCTCATAGTATACTATAGGTGCTTCCATGAGGTTGTGTTGCCTGGACAGTGAAACTCCCAGGTGGAGCCAGACATGATGGTCAAATTCTAGCTGTACTACCTAACCTGGGCCAAGTCATTTAGCCTGTGTGTTTTAATGTGAAAGCAGAAAAAAACAATACGTTCACCAGTTTCAGAGGATTTGTAATAACAATCCACGTTTGTTTCTCAGCACCCAGGTAAAAAAGCCAGTCATGGGTCTCACCTGAATCCCAGGGCCAAGGAAGCAAGGGCAGAAAAGTTCCTGTGGCTCACTGGCCAACCAGCCAAACTAATGGCCAGCTCCAGGTCCTGGTGAGAGACCTTGTCTCAAAGAACAAGGTAGGCATGAGGAATGATCACTGAACAAAAATATAAAAGCATAGCAAACCAGGCATTGATGTATAAATGTAAAGAATTCCTCATACTGTAAAATGCAGAGTGCTGGAGGGAAGTCAGAGCTTTAGAGATGGCAATAACTGAATCAGAAGAAAGGCACAACAGACAGATGCTGTCAATCATCTTTAATTTTCTTTTCTTTTTTTTTGAGACAAGGTCTCATTATGTAGCCTATTAACCACTGAAAACATTCTTCTAACGATGAACATGGTGGTATAAGGTCTGTAATCGCAGCATGACAGGAGGTAATGGGATAAAGAGGAAGACATACCAGGAGTTCAAAGTCATTCTCTGATACATAGCAACAGTGAGGCCTCCTTGGGCTACATGAGAAATCCCAAAGAGATGGCTCGACAGGCAAAGGTGCTTGCTTTCAAGTCTGGATCCCAAGTTTCATCTTTAAGTCTGATCCAGGGATCCATGTGGTAGAAGGGGAGAATCTATTTCTGAAAGTTGTGCTTTGACATCCCCACCCTATCCCCACACATATTAAAATGTAATAAAACTTAAATAAGTAAATCCTGAGGACATTTAAACCCTTGACAGCAGAAACTAATGTTGAGATTGCTGCAGTTGGCTGGGCAGTGGTGGCACACGCCTTTAATCTCAGTGCTAACGTGCTCTGGGGGCAAGCTGATCTTTGTGTGTTCAAGACCAGCCTGGTCTACACTACAGAGTGATTCCAGACAGCCAGGGCTACACACAGAGAAACCCTGTCTTGAAAAACAAAACAACAATAACAAAAAGATTGCTGCAGCTCCTATGCCAGAGTAGAATAGAAAGTTAATTTTGTGTTGTTTTTGAGTTAGGTCTTATGTAACTCTGGTTGCCTCAAAGTTGAAGATGGCTTTACATTTCTGGTCCTCCTGCCTCTACCTCCCAAGTTCTGGAATTACAAGTGTATGCTACCACATACAGTGTGTGCTCTGCTGGGGATCCAGCCCAGGACTTCCTCAATTTCTTCAGGCAAGCCCTCACCCTACTCCCAATTATAGAGTCCAATCCCTGAGAGTTTTTTTGAGTGTGTTTGTTTATGACACTCTAAAGCCATAGCTCAGGATGATATGAAACTTACAGTATCACTGTATAACAGAGGCTGGCCTTGAGATCTTGGCAATCCTCCTGTCTCGGCCTTCCTAGTGCTAGGATTACAAGCGTGTGCCATAATGTCCATGAAAGAAATTATTAGATTTATGCAATCAATGTGGAATCAACACTATCTGCCGACTAAAAACTCAAAGTTGCAGGTATTTTTTTAAGACAACTTGGCTCAAGCGAGAAATATAAGAAATTAAAAAAAAAAATCCCAGCTTGTTTCTAGGAGCTCTTCTCATTTTGATGATTGTAACACAGAGGGCTCAGGGCCAGGTTATGCAGCAAAACCAGGCTCTTAGAGCAGCACGGGTTCATTGTCCTGGAATGAGTAAAAACCACAACTCCCAGAATTCTCGGCCCAGAGGGGTGGGCCCAACGGTGAGAGGGCGGAGCCTGGGCGTTCCCCGCGAGGCTTTGAGAGTGAGCTGGCGGGAGCGGCGGCCATGGCAGCGCCGGAAGATAGAGGATCGCAGGTGACACCCGGAGCTGGGTCGGGAACTCGCTTAGCTTTCCCGGGGCCGCGCACCGGCCGGTCTCCGCGCTTGCTGTCCCTGCTGTTTCTGCCCCGACCTCATGGTGCGGCCTTGAGACCCTTTGCGGGGCCGGACCCCCCTGAGAAGGCTGTGCCCTCCCTTCCCCTGGTGTCCCAGCCGCTGTTTGGAGCTTCTGGCCTCGGGCTGGGGTGGGATTCCGAACACAAACCCACCTTGCAGGCCAACCTCCTTTATTCACTGCTGCTTCAGTCTAGAATGTGAAGAATGTAAACCATTGGGCTGCAGCCAGACTGAAGTCCGGAACCCTTCTAGCACTGGCGGGGTTTAGGGTGTGTTGGGGACGACTAGCTTTTCAGACCGTGTGCTAATAATCGGTCTATGATGCTTTCACGTTCGATTATTAAGACCTTCCAAGTGAGGCAGGTTCTTTTTGTTGTTTGTTTTTGCCAGTGCTTCGTTTGCAGCTTTGGGGAAGAGTGATGTTCTTTGGTAATTTAGACTTTTCATTTGCCTGCTCACTGTTGACAAGTCAGGATGTGAATCAGCAAGACACCTGAATAGTCACAGAAAACGTTTAGTTTGCTGCGGAGCACTCAGTTTGTCGGATGCTATTATAACAAGGCTTACTTTTTAATGGCAAGGTTGCTGCGTGGTTGAAAAAAATATTTGGAGACCATCCCATTCCACCATATGAGGTGAACCCACGGACGACAGAAATTTTATATCACCTTTCAGAACGCAACAGGGTTCGGGACAGGGACATCCACCTGGTAATAGAGGACTTAAAACAGAAAGCCAGTGAATATGAATCAGAAGGTGAGTTGACGCCTAAAGCTTTGAAAAAGGTAGAAGTAACTAACTTTTATAACACTAAAATGTTAGTGTTTTAGTCTATACTACAAGTATATTATTATCATTATTCTCTTTTAGACAAATTAGATTCTCTTCTGTTATAACAACTTCCAAGTTAGAAATTTCAGTATAGCATGTCTTCTTAAAACAGTGAAACCTAAAAGATAATTAAATTTGCAGGGTTAAGGCTTGGGAGAGGAATGCCTTTAATCCCAGCAGAGGCAGGAGGGTATCTGTGAGTTCAACAAAACAAAACAAAACAAAAAGCCTCTTAGCCTAACGTAAAAGATACTTGCAGTTCTTCCCCTCACATAGCTTGGGGGACACCAAAGGTGGCAGCCATGAAGTGTGAGACTTGGACAAATCACCACAGGCTATATATCGAGGACTTGCTTTAAAATGTTCTGCTAAGCCAAGCGTGGTGGTGCACGTTTGTAATCCCAGCATTCAGAAGGCTGAAGTAGGAGACTGCAGTGTCAATTTGGATCACATAGCAAGACTGTCTCAAACAAGTTTTTTTTTTCTTTCTCCTCTTTCTTGTTAGTCATAAGTAGTATGAGAAAGTGAAGAGTAAGAACAGTGGTACATCTGAGATATGCCTTCTGGGGAAGCCCTCCCACTCAAGGGTTCTGTCTTATTTTTCCATAGTAAATTTCTGCTCATTCTGCCTGAACAAAATAAGAAACTTTTGAGGATGACAGTACAGCAGAGGAAGCAAGATCTACTTGCCCTATGTTTAGCCAAGTCAGGGACATTTGCTGTATATAATTTTTAAATGTAGATTTATTTTTTGTGTACGAGTGTTTTGCCTACAAGTGTGTATATATACTCTGTGTGCTCCTGGTGTTTGTAGAGGTCAGAAGAGTGTGTTGGATCCCCTGGAACTGGAGTTAGGTGTGATTATAAACCACTATGTGGATCCCAGGAGCTGTGTCCTCTGCAAGAGCAAGTGCTCTAACTGGGCACAGTGCCACACACCTTTAATTCCAGCACTGGGGAAACTGACACAGGTGGATCTCTATGTGTTCAAGTCTAGCCTAGCCTAGATAGAATTCCAGGACAACCAGGGCTACATAGAGAGATCTTGTCTCAAGAGCTTGATGTCTCTCCAGACCGTATATGATGTTTTGAATATAGTACAGTTATATTTAATTCTAATGCATATATACTTTTTCCAATAGTGTCTTTTAAAATTAGCATGGAATCTGTTTGATGAGCCATGTTTTTTTGTTTATTTGTTTTTGAGACTTTTTTTGTTTGTGTGTGTAGTTCTGGCTGTCCTGGAATTAGCTCTGTAGATTAGGCTGGCCTCAAACTCACACAATCCTCCTGCCTCTGCTGGATTAAAGGCATGTGCCACCACTGCCTGGCTTGGTGAGCCATCTGAACAGTCTAGAATACTCCCACAGTGGAGAGCAGAGTAATTCCATCACCATAGGAACCTCTCATGGTTTCTACTTTTGTTTAGATTGAACAAGTTGGTTTCCAACGACCCCATTGGATGCTTTACAACTGCCTATAACTCCAACTCCAGGGGTTTCTATGCCTCTGGCCTCTATGAGCACCTGTACCCAAAGTATACATGCTCATACATATACACATAATTACAGATAAGTTAATTATTTGGTTTGCCCCCCCACACACACACAGATAGTGTTTTTTGTGTGTATGTAGCCATGGCTGTCCTGGAACTCTCTGTAGACCAAGTTAGCCTTGAAATCAGAGAGGGTAAGACCTGGAAGAGATGAGGGAGGAAGCTACAATGGGGATGTAAAGTGAATAAATTATAAAAAATTATAAAAATAAATTTAAATTGAAAAAAATCAGAGATACACATGCCCCTGCCTCTGGAGTGCTGGGATTAAAGGTATGTTCCACCATACCTGGCTCAAAATAAATCTTGAACAAACAAAACAAAACAAAAATATATATATACATACATACATACATACATATATATATACATACATATATATATGCATATATATATATATATATATATATATAAAATAAAAGTTTAAAAACCAAAAAGGACAAAACATCTAAGATATCATGAAATTCTTTTATCATTTCAGCCAAACGTCTTCAAGACTTCCTCATGGAGAGTGTGAATTTTTCCCCCGCTAATCTGTCTAACACTGGTTCCAGGTTTCTGAATGCATTGGTCGACAGTGCAGTAGCCCTGGAAACGAAGGATACTTCAATAGCAAGGTAATTATTGTAATGCTTTTGGTCTGTTCCCACAGGGGAATGTTCTGTAAGGCCTTGACATAGGATCTTTTGGTTCTCACAGTGATTCTGCATAAAAGATTAGCAACAAATACAAGAGTGTTGAAGGAATTTGTTTGTTTGGTCGTTTGGTTGGTTGTTAGGTTGGTTGGTTTGGGTATACTTTTTTTGTTGTTTGTTGGTTTGTGTTTGTGTGCTGAATTCTAGTTAGCTCAGCAGTACCAAGGGTGGGTAGTCATGGCTGTATAAGAAAGCTAGCTGAGCAGAAGCCAGAGAGGTGGAGCCAGTAAGTAAGTAGTATTGTTTCTGCCCCGACTGCTCTCAGTGATGTATTGTGACCTGCAAGATGAAATAAACCCTTGTTTCGTTTTGTTTTTATGAGACAGGGTTTCTCTGTGTACAGTCCTAGCTGTCCTAGAACTCACTTTGTAGACCAGGCTGGCCTCGAACTCACAGAGATCAACCTGCCTCTGCCTCCTGAGTGCTGGGATTAAAGGCGTGCACCACCATCACCCAGCTCAATAAACCCCTTTCTATGTTGCTTTTGGTCCTGGTGTTTATCACATAACTATAGAGCAAACTGGACTAGCTGGAAACTGCATGTGTGGGTATATACCTGTAATAAGTCCAGCACCCAGGAGGTGGAGGCAGAGGATCAGAAGGTCAAGGGCATCATCTTCTGCATCTTAGGGAGTTTGAGGCCAGTACGGACTGTATGAGAATCTTCCCCCAAGAAATAAACAAACAGGAAAAGTAGTAGGTTAAGTGATTTGGTTGAGCATGGTAAATCTTGTTTGTGTGCAACACTGAATAAGGTAAGGATACTCATTGTTTTAGATAGACACCTATATAATGACGTAATTCCACCAGTCCCCAGAGGGAACAGAAGCTCAGGGAGTGAAGGTTAAATAACTTCTTCAGAGTTGGGAGCCTAAGCAAATCTGGCTCCAAAGTCCACATGACAACTGTTGGTGGTCATTTCTCAGCCAGGATTATTACTGCAACTGACCATGATCAGAAAAGAACACAACACTGCGCATAACTGCCAGTATAAAGTTTGTTTGAGATTTATATAATGCTTGAAGAACAGTGTTGTAAGAACATAGAGACCACACGGCAGCAGCAGTGTAGACCAAATCAGTCCTACAGGCACCAAATATAATTGTATAGGGAAGCAGACATGACCTTCAAAGAGAGTAACTGCTTAGTCAAATGAGAGAGGACGACAATGGAGAGAATTCTACCATAGTGTAACAGCTGCACTGTAAGACTACAAAAGTCACAAGTTTGGGGTTTTTTGTTTGTTTGGTTTTTAGAGTTTTTGTTTGGTTAAAACAGGGTCTCATTATGTATCCCTGGTTAGCCTTGAAGTCACTACTCACTATATAGACCGGGATTCTTGGCGATCTGCCTGCCCCTCTTAGTCTTGGGGAAAAAGGTGTGTGCCGTCACACCCTACCTAACTTTTGAGGGAATGGGAGTTTTCAGGCGGTGCTAACAGCAGGCGACAGCAGTGTAAGGATGGAACAGGGTGATTATGTAGACCCTGTAGAGAAGATTGACTCTAGGCTGTGCGTGTTCTGGGCCTATCTGCGTGACCAAGTTCCTCTTTCAGTTTTATCCCTGCAGTGAATGATTTGACCTCTGACCTTTTCCGTACCAAATCCAAAAGTGAAGAAATCAAGCTTGAATTGGGAAAACTTGAAAAGAGTCTGACTGCAACATTAGTGTTAGAAAAACGTCTACGAGAGTGAGTTGAAATGTTGCCATTTTGAACTATAAAGTAACCTCAGTAGGACCTGGTCAAGTGGGGCATGATGGCACAGACCCATAATCCCAGTTGCTGGAAGGCTGAGGCAGGAGCAGCAGAAGTCCATGGCTGCCTGAACAACTCATGATGTGCTTAGGTGCAGACTTTCACATTTTACTTTATACAATTTATCGTCCTTTGTAGTTGCAATAGTAAAAATGTGGGGTTTTATAATTTTTAAAAATCTTAACTCACAAACTACCATATAAAGTCCATATTTTGGTATGCTTTTTTACTACAGCTTTAATGTTTCTCTTTGATGCTCTGAGCCTTTAGGTTCTTATTGCCCCAGAGATTAGAGCCAGTGGTCAGTGTTGATGTAAATGCAGAATAATTTGGTAATATCGGATGTATTCAACAAATAATGAAAATGTGTGTGTCAGGCACTGTGTCATGTCACATACAGTGGAGAGGTTCTTAGGATATAGTAAATCACTTTTTTGAAAAGCAGCTTTAGTTTGTCTAAGAGTAATTGTTATAGGTTAATGTTAACGTTATTTTGTGTTCATTGAGAAAAGTCCCACATGGCAACATGGAAGGGGCAGTGCCCTGAAGAATGCCTTGTAGTCTGGATGTAAACTTGTGATGGAATAGCTGGCAAGTAGCTCTTCTACACTGGCTAAGCCAGAGCTGAATCCCAAAAGAGCGAGTTTATTTTCTTGTTTTTCAAATAATCGTTTACTGAGAAGAAAAATATGCTTTAATTTTACTTTTGGAAGAGATGTCAAGAAGGCAGAGCTGCATCTGTCTGCAGAAAGGACCAAAGTTGACAGTCGTCTTCAGAACATGGACTTCCTGAAGGCAAAGGCAGCGGAGTTCAGGTTTGGAATCAAAGCTGCAGAGGTGTGTATGAAGACCTGTGTGTAGCTGCTCTTAGACCTTTGTCCTTGCAGTGGGAAGCATTGCCAGTCCTCTCCGTAGATGAGGACAGTGCAGGGAATATCTAACTGCCAAGGTTACGTAACTGCTGAGCAGCAGCTCCATGTTTAGAGTCAGGCATTCAAACCCTTGTACTTACACTCCCACATGTGAGTCTAGATGGGATTCCCAGTAACATAAACTAGCTTAGATGCATGTGTGCTTTTTAGTTTGTGATCTGTAGCTATTCTTCATTACATGTTAAAAGAATTTTCATGGTGGTTACCTTCAAGGTGATCTTTCAGCCGGACTCTCTTTCTCATACTGTAGGAGCAGCTTTCAGCCAGAGGCATGGATGCGTCTCTGTCTCACCGGTCACTAGTGGCACTTTCAGAGGTAAGCTTCTTGTCCTAGCCTGTCCTCTGCTGCTGTAACAGATTTCCACAGACTGGATCATTTATGAGCAGTCAAAAATAGGAGTTGATTTGGTTCATGAATCTGAAGGCTACAAAGTCTAAGATCCAGGGGCTACAGGTGTGGAGGGACCTCTGCTGCTGTGTCTCAGATGTACGGTAACAGTGCAGGTCCCAGGCTGAGGGGACGGCTCAGTTGTTGGGAAAGTGCTTACCTCAGTTTGGACTTCTGGCAGCCATATAAGAGCTGGGTGTGGCTGCACATGTCTGTTACCCAGCACTGGGGAATGAAGATGACAGAGACAAGCAGTTCCCATATTATTAGTCCTCTCTCGAGATGAGGGACTGCAGGGAAGATCTGTAACTTGCCTAAGGTTATGCAACTACTGAGCAGCAGCTCCAGAGTCAAGTCAGGCATTCAAACCCTTATACGTGGCACCCATCTTTTCCACACATGTGAGTGTGGACAGGATTCACAGGTGATATGATGAGCTTGGGGACTCCCGAGCTGCTTGTCTAGCTTCTGTCATCCATGAGCTCCACACACATAAAATAAACTTTAAAAACAACAGGCTGGAGCGATGGCTTTGTGGCTAGGACACTTGCAATCTTGCAGAGGACCCTGGTTGTCCCCCAGCACTGCATGGCCATCCACTACCATCTGGAATGCCAGGTTCAGGGGATTCATTGCCCCATTCTGCTCTGTGTAAGCACGTACAAAAGGTACAAGCAAGCCAAAAATTTATACCCTAAAGTAAAATAAAATAAAATTAAAAACCATACTTTACCAGGCTTGGCTGTGTTTTTACCCCTGTACCATCTTGCTAGCTTCTATTGTCTTATACTAAAGAAGTAGGATTACAGTATTCTTACTTTAAACATTTTTTGAAAAGTATTGCTTCTATTAGAAATGAGGTGATCTATATGAAGTTGTTTGATTCTTTAGCTCAGTGACAGATCCCTTGCCAAGCAGCACCACAAATAAGTAAATACCTAAATAGTAATGCTTTATTTTATTTCAGTAATGACCACTGTGTAGGTGTTTTGTGGCTATTTTTTATAACTCTCTTTGCATTTCCAGAAACTATTGGAACTAAAACAACAGACTATACCTCTGAAGAAGAAATTGGAGTCCTATTTAGATTTAATGCCGGTAATTGTGTGGGTTTCCTGGAGTGACGTAGTGGGTTTGTGTTTCAATGGTGTGAAATCAGTGACAGAATGGAGAGTGGAGACTCAAATTTGTAACTCAAACATTTGAGAGGCCGAGGCAGAACGATCACTGTTCTAAGACAGCTCGGGTGACAGAATGAAATCTTGTGCCAGAACACCAAAAGAATAAGAGAAAAATAAAGTCGGCGGCAGGCTTGGCATGGTGGCCATGTCTGTAACCATAACTCTGGTTATTCATTTTGGGTGTGGGTGCCACAGTACACATGGAGGCTAGAAGCTGGTTCTCTTACTGGGGTTTGGGAGCAAGTCCCATGACTTAGTAAACCAACCATCTAGCCTTCCAAGATCCTGTTTTAACACCTTCGTCCCCAAATAGTTGTTGGTAAGTTTCAGGATTGTATGCATGCTGGGTACTCTCTCCAACTTTCCTTGTCTTTTGAAGGACTTGTACTGTGAAGTGGCTGTCCTCTTTGAGTGAACCTCTTTCTGTATTTGTTTTGTATCACTATAATCATGGCACCTCACAGAAACAACTTAAGGGAGCAAAGACTCATTTGCATAGTTTCAGCTATAGTGGTGGGAAAGGCAGGCAGAATGAGTCAGTATGCCATGGCAGACCTGGAAGCAGGGACCAACCTAGAAACTAGGGACCAGGCTTGTGCTGGGTAGTTTTATGTCAGTTTCACACAAGCTAGAGTTTACCCGAGAGGAGGGGACCTCAGTTGAGAAAATGCTTCTGTACAATTCCACTATAAGCCAGGCTGTGGTGGTGTACACCTTGAATCCCAGAACTTGGGAGGCAGAGCAAATTTCAGGACAGTGGGGTCTATACAAAGAAACCCTGTCTCTGGGGAAAAAAAAAAAGATTCAGCTGTAAGGCATTTTATTTTATTTATTTATTTTGAAACAGGGTTTCTTTGTGTAGCCTTGGCTGTCCTAGATTTGGTTTGGAGACCAGGCTGGCCTCAAACTCAAAGAAATCTGCCTGCCTCTGCCTCCCTGAGTGCTGGGATTACAGGCATGAGCCACTATATCGGGCCTGTAAGGCATTTTCTTAATTAGTGATTAATGGGGGAGGGACTAGCCCATGGGAGGAGGCTGAGCAGGCCATGGGGAGCAAGCCAGTAAACTGCACTCCTTCATAGGCTCTGCCTCTAGGGTTCTGCTCTGTTTGAGCTGCTGTCCTGACTTTTGATGATGAATGGCACTATGGAAGTGTGAGCTGAATAAATCTTTTTGTCCCCAACTTCATTTTTGGTTATGGTGTTTCATCACAGTAATAGAAGCCTAAACTAAATCAAGGCTATAACTTCAGAGGTTCACCCATAGTGGCTTCTTCCTCCTGAAGGGTCCAGAGCCTCCCCAGATAGCATCAGCAGCATCCCAACTAGAGCCTCTATGTAACTATTCATCAAAACATGGCCCATTCCGGGCTGGAGAGATGACTCAGAGGTTCAGAACACTGGCTGTTCTTCCCAAAGGTCCTGAGTTTAATTCCCAGCAACCACATGGTGGTTCGCAACCATCTATAGTGAGATCTGGTGCCCTCTTCTGGTGCGAAGGTAGACATGCGGACAGAACACTATACATAATAGATAAATGAATCTTTAAAAAAAAAAAATGACCCCTTCTTTGTTTTGTTTTTCTTTATAAGAATCCATCTCTTGCTCAAGTGAAAATTGAAGAGGCAAAGAGAGAATTAGTAAGTAGCTCCCAGTTTTCTTACTTCAATTTTTCTTTTTAAATTAGCAATTATTAAATTGAGGTAATAAGATTTCTAAGCTGTGTTGAATGATTAAATACAACTGCTTGGGAGTACACAGTGTCTCAAAAAATCAGTACTCAGAAGGCCAAGGCAGGAGGATTACTGCATGTTTGAGGCTAGCTAAAGCTACATAGTGAGGCTCTCTCTCTGAAAACTGTACCCAGACAAAACTACACACACAAACATAAGTACACATCCACACACAAGGACTGGCAGGGTAGCTTAGCAGTAGATGGCTTGGCTGGTATACTTCAATTTCTCAGACACACTTGCACACACATGTGCACACATATATGGGCACACACACATACGCACACACATAGGGATGGCAATGCAGCTCAGCAGTAGAGGGCTTGGGTTAGCATACTTAAGTTCCTCAATTTGATCCCTAGTCACAAAAAATAAATAAATAAAATATTTAATACTTTCCTTTTCTACTTCTCTTTAAATATTAGTAGGAGTTGATGACATCTCTTTCATGTCTTCACTTAATGGCTTATTTCTTTCCTCTAGGATGCCATTGAAGCTGAACTTACAAAGAAAGTAGAAATGATGGAACTGTGACTACAGCCAAGTAGACATCCTTTTCCCAAGAAGTAAATGACTGTTCTTAGTGAAGATAATAATATCATATTGATAAAATAACAGTTTTTGGTCATGCATTTATATTTTTGGCCTAAATACAGTTTTCATATGAAAAAACACTGTTACCTGTTACTTACTGTGTACCTGACAGTTAAGAATCTTTTGAAAAGGGCTGGAGAGATGGCTCAGTGGTAAAGAGCTCTGACTGCTCTTCCAAAGGATCCAGGTTCAATTCCCAGCACCCAGCTCACAACTGTCTGTAACGGATCTGACACCTTTACCCTAATGCACATAAAATAAAAATTAAATTAAATTGGGGTTTGGGGAGATGGCTCAGAGGTTAGAAGCACTGGCTGCTCTTCCAGAGGTCCTGAGTTCAATTCCCAGCAACCACATGGTGGCTCACAACCATCTATATAATGAGATCTGGTGCCCTCTTCTGGCATGCAGGTGTATATACAGACAGAACATTATATACATAATAATAAATCTTAAAAAAAAAAAATCCAGACCCCAAAAAAAAAAAATCTTTTGAAAAGTGGGCAAGGGCTAGAGAGATGGCTCAGCAGTTTGAGCACTTTTTACTCTTGCAGAAGACCTAGGTTTGATTCTCAGCACCCATATAGTGGCTCAGAAACATCCATAACTCTAGTTCCAGGGATTTGACACCATCTTCTTTCATCTGCAACCACCAGGCACACATGTACACAGACATACATGTGGGCAAAATGCTCATATACATAAAAAAGAAAGAAAGGAACCCTCCAGTAGTTTCTTATGTGACCATCATGACAGCTCTCCTGCAGACTCACTGACTAGGTCAATCTTCTGTGGTTCCAGTTTCTCTACCTGCTTCTTTCTCTAGGGTTCTGCCTCTATTCCTGATCAGCAGATAAAGCGGCCTTTCTCCAGATGTTAATATGTTTAGCCTATGAAAAAAAAATAGATCTTTAAGCCAGTGGCAGAAAAAGGAATAATACAGCATATGATGCTAAATTTATATTTCATGCCGTATATTAGGATCAGAGACCTATATAAAAGTTTAAAAACAAGACACTAACCTGGGAGTGTAACTAGATTGTAGAAGCTGCATGTTCAGTCTCAACATGGTGTGCGTGTCTGCTGGTTTTTCTCAATTTGATGCAAGCTAGAGTCATTTCATCACATTAGGCAGTTCTCATGATTAATGATGTGAGGCCCTGCCCACTGTGGGTCCTGCCACCCCTGGCCACATGGTGCTAGGTTGTGTAAATGCAAGCTGAACAAGCTAGTGAGCAACATTTCTCCATGGTCTCTGCTTCAGCTCCTGCCTCCAAGTTCCTGCTTAATTCCTGCCCTGACTTCCCTCAGAGATGGGCTGAAAGCATTATTAGATGCATTAACTGGGCTCTTAGAGTGTCTAGCACTGCTTGAGCCATGGGCAGAGTGTGAAGTTCAGCTGTATTGGCCTACGCCAGAGCAGACCCCATGTGGAATGTTAAACACATGTGAGATGGTGACTGGCAAATGCTTGCCTGAGTACCTGGGAGAAGATGTGTTATCAAGTGCCTGCCCTGCTATCTATTTTTCAACTCATGCAGAATCGCTCTCTAACTGTAAACAAAGAGGAAATCTAGACTATAGTTTACCCAGGGAGATCTCAAAGCCATCCCCAAATCTGAGCAAAGTTCTGAGCAAGATCTATACAGAGAAGTAACACACTAAAAGAAAAGGTGATGGGGACAATTTCGAGTGTATAGTTTAATTGATAATTGATTTTCAAAAGTTGCAGTGGGAGGGCTGGAGAGATGGCTTAGAGGTTAAGAGCACTGCTTGCTCTTTCAGAGGTCCTGCGTTCAATTCCCAGCAACCACACAGTGGTTCACAACCATCTATAATGAGATCTGGTGCCTTCTTCTGGTGTGCAGGTGTACATGCAGGCAGAACATTGTAAACACAATAATTAATCTATTAAAAAAGGCTGAGTTTAGAGGCACATATCTATAATCACTGCTGCAAAAGCAGGAGGATTGAGAGTTGAAAACCAACCCAGGCTATGTCCTGAGACCCTATCTAAAACAAAATAGGCTTCACTCCAAAACTACAACAACAAAGACTATTAAAAATGCAAGTAAGGGGACCCTGAAGAGATGGCTCAGTGGTTAAGAGCACTGTCTGCTCTTCCAAAGGACCCCAGTTTAATTCCCAGCACCCACGTGGCAGCTCACAACTATCTATAACTCCAGTTCCATGGATTCTGACACCTACATACCAGTGCACAAAGAATAAAATTAAATAATACTAAAAAATGCAAGTAAGGGAATGTGTGCTTTAGTGATCTAGCATGGCCTTTGTCTCTGTAGCATGCTGTGGTGGCTTCTGCTCCAGACTTTATCTTCTCTTCCTACAAGTCCAGTGCTAAGAGCTTGCTAGGAAACACTTGATGGTTAGCAGAAAGACAGCTTCATGCTCTCTTGCATCTATAGATCCTATCTTTGAACTTTTAGATTTGTGTGTCTAAGTTGGAGTGTTTGTGGAGGTCAAGAAGCTAAAAAGGGCCTGGGAGAGGTCTTTAGTGAAGAAGGGCTAGTGGAACACACATGGAAATAGAAGGGATTACAGGTTTGAGTAGGGGTGGATGGTAGGGTTATCTAAAACTAAGGATGTATGAAGAAGCTGAGCAAGCCATGGAGAAGAAGCCAGTAAGCAAACAGCTTCCTCCAAGGCCTCTGCATCAGCTCCTGCCTCCAGGTTCTCACTCTGCCTTTGTGTAGTGGTTCTTTTCTATTGCTGTGGCAAAATGCCATGACTAAGGCAACTTATAAAAGCGTTTAGTTGGACTAATGGTTTTAGAGTGTTAAGAGTCCGTGATGGCAGAGCAAAAGTATGGTGGCAGAAACAGCTGAGAGCTCATGTCTTGATCTGTAAGAAGGAGGCAGAAAGAATACTGGGAATGTCGTGAGTGTTTTGAAGCCTCTAAGCCTGCCCTCAGTGACACACCTCCTTCAAGGCCACACGTCCCAAACCTTCCCAGATCTGGGGACCAATTATTCAAACATGTGAGCCTATAGGAGCCATTCTCATTCAAAACACCACATTCCTCTTCCTGGCCCACACAGGCTAGTCATATATTACAATGTAAAATGCCCTTAGTCCAACTTCAAAAGTCCCTGTAGCCTTTCACAGTCCCCACTGTTTAAAAGCCCAAATCTCTTCTGAATTCCAAGGCAATCTTTCTTTTTTAGTATTTATTTTTGTGTATATGAGTGCTGCATATACACCTGCATGCCAGAAGAGGGCATCAGATACATTATAAATGGTTGTGAGCCACCCACCACTGATTGTTGGTAATTGACCTCTGGAAGACCAGACAGTGCTCTTAACCACTGACCCGTCTCTCCACTCCCCCCACCCCCGCCAAGGCAATTTATTAATTGCAATTTCCTAACCAATCAAAAGGTACACTACATTGAATTGGAGCAAAGGGAAGAAGTATTGGACCAAAGCAAGACCAAAACACAGTAGTTCAAATTTCAAATCCTGTCTGACACCCAAGGGCTTAGAAGGCTGCACCCTTCCAGCAGCCTGCTGCCTGCAAGCTAACTCTGAATCTCGGGCAAGTTCCGCTTCCTGCACGCAGTTCTCCTTAGCAGAAAACCCATGGCTCTGGCAGGTGTAACATCTTGGGGTCTCCAGTGTAATACAGACTTCACCTTCCTAGCTTTACCCAGTGGCTTCTCAGGCCTCCCTGCAGGGATTCTTCAGCCACACACTTGCCTCAGTGGCTCTCCTCAACCTCAGGTGATCCCACAGCTCCCTTACTCTGTGTGCCAACAGCACTGCCAAGCTTGGCCTCCTTGGGACGGAGCCTGCCCCCTCGAGTCACATGTGCAGCTGCTTTCCTTTGCTGTTGCTCCTTGCTGGTCTAAATTCCTTAGGCTTTTTGCTTTCACAAACTCTGTGATTGTCTGGGTGCAATCTTGCCAGAAGTGGAAACAACCAAGATGTCCCTCAATTGAGGGCTCAGTATAGAAATTGTGGTACATTTACACAATGGAATACTACTCAGCAATTAGTAGTATTGCAGACCAGGCCTCACCCTGATCCCTTGTTTTTTGTTTTTTTTTAAGCACAAACCTTGGCTCCAACATTACATTTCCAGGTACTCTTTTTTCTTTCCCCCTCCTCAAACTTTACATTTTGCTCCACTTGCTCTTCTTTATTGTAGACCTACATAAGTGCAATTATGAATAGCCATGCAGTAGAGCTATGCATAGACTGTCTTGAAATCTCCTTCACCAAAGAAATTAGTCCACTGCTTTTCAGTTTTGCCTCAGGCAAATTCGTAGGACTGGGCAGAAAGCTGCCACTGTCTTACATATCACAGGACTAGTCCCTGGCTCCGCTGCTGGTGTTGTCACCCTCCAAAACCTCTTGAGTTTCCCTGCAGATTCCCTGTCCCTCAGCATACTGTCTTCCATATGCCATGTCTGATTATAGCATCCACTGCTTTCCTAGTACGACATCCCAAAAGTCTTCTCCTCCTCTAAGGAGATCCAGCATGACTAGGCCTCGCATAAAAATAGCCCATTCCTTGTACCAGCTTCTCTACTTTTTTCTATTGCTATGTTCTCTTTTCTTTTTTCTAAGTTTTTTTAAACCATTTTTTTAAACATTTTTATTTTTTATTGACTTTATTTATGTGCATTGGTGTTTTGCCTGCATGTATGCCTATGTACAGACAGTTGTGAGCTGCCATGTGGGTGCTGGGATTTGAACGCAGGTCCTCTGGAAGAGCAGTCACCTCCCACCTCCCCAGCCCCTTTTAAAATATTTTTTAACAATTATTTTTTTTTAGGAATTTTATGTATATGAGTGCTTTGTCTTCATGTATATCTCCACCCCACAAGAAGGCATCGGTTCCCAGTATAGATGGTTGTGAGCCACCATGTGGGTGCTGGGAATTGAACTCAAGACCTCTGGAAGAGCAACCATTGCTCTTAACTGCTGAGCCATCTCTCCAGCCCTCCACTGTGTTCTTTTCTGTCACTGTGAAAGGGACATAACAACCAAAGCAATTTGTAAAAGTAAGTGCTTAACTGAGTTGCAGTTCCAGAGGGTTAGAGAGTGTGATGATGGAGCAAAAGCATGGCAGCAGGAACAGCTGAGAGCTCACATGGTGATCCGTAAGAGGCAGAGAGAGAGAGAACTAGGAATTGCGTGAGTCTTTAAAACCTCAAAGCTCACCCTTAGTGGCACACCTCTTCCAAAAAGGCCACACCTCCAAATCCTTCCCAAAACAGTTCCACCACCTAGGGACCGAGCGTCCTAATATATTCATTCGCTTTCAAACCACCACAGATGGTGAGAGGACTCAATGGGTGAAGGAAGGCACTTGCTGCCAAGCTGGACAGTCTGAATTCAGTTCTGGCAACCCCCATAGTGGATGGAGAAAACCAACTCCTGCACACTGTTCCCTGGCTTCCATATGCACGATGCAGCATGTGTACACCCGGACACAAATAAATAAATAGATAGATAAATAAATAAATAAATAAATAAATAAATGTTTTGTTTGCTTTGGTTTTTTGTTTGTTTGTTTGTTTGTTTGAGACAGTGTTTCTCTGTGTAGCCTTGGCTTTGCCTTTCCCGGCTCACTTCGTAGGCCAGGCTGGCCTTGAACTCACAAAGATCTGTCTGCCTCTGCCTCCCAAAGTAAATGGTTTTTTTTTGTTTGTTTTGTTTTTTTAAAGAAGCAAGCAGATAAATAAAAGAAAGGATATGAAGCACTGTTCTCTGCTATGAACTCAGTTCTACGTGCAGGGGAGGTGGTGTGAGGGGTCTCTGTTTTTTTGTTTCTCTGTGTAGCCTTGGCTTTGCCTTTCCTGGCTCACTTCGTAGGCCTTGAACTCACAAAGATCTGTCTGCCTCTGCCTCCCAAAGTAATGGTTTTTTTTGTTTTGTTTTGTTTTTTTAAAGAAGCAAACAGATAAATAAAGGATATGAAGCACTGTTCTCTGCTATGAACTCAGTTCTACGTGCAGGGGAGGTGGTGTGAGGGGTCTCTGTTTTTTGTCTCCATGCCTGACCCTACACTATATGTCTGACTGGTTTCCTCCTGATACTTCCAGATCCATCCCCTAAAAACAAACATTTGTAAGCACAGTAAAACAACCACATTCATAGAATGTAATATTAATAAAATATTATTGTTCTATGATCCATGCTCAGATTTCTCTAGTTATCCTGATAATGCACAGTACATACAATTGCTCACGTCAGGAACATAAACTGCATATGGTCCTGTTTGTTGTTTTCTGCTTTTCTGGGACAGGGTCTCATGTAAACGTGGTTGGCCTCAAACTTAGCAGATAGCCCGAGATGATCTTAGAATATTGATACTGCTGCTCCCCCTGGCCCTGGAAGCTGGATGCTGGCTGAGAGGTGAGGCATGAGTGAGAAACATTGCTGGGATGGTGTGTCTGCTACTATTTCAGGAGCAAGACAGTGTTGGATGGCCTTGGTTGCCAGGGGAGCTTTTTCTTGTGGATTATCACAGAAGCGCGTGAGAGGTGGCTTCCCCTCAGCTGGCTGTGGCCCTGTGCCTGGGCTGCTGACATTGTGGGTTGGATGCGACACCACCGAGAGGCCAATCTGCCATCCTTATTTGGGAGCATGATGTAGGCCTCCCTTCTGATGGCAGCCTGCTTTCTCTCTCATTGTGCAGGTGTGTATTTTTAGGCTCATCTCTCGGCACTCGGCTCCCACATGTTCAGCTTTCTTTAAGCTCTGCAGCGGCAGCTGTGGGCTGACAGATTGCCTCCACAGTGCAGGGAGGGGGACTGCTCTCTCTCTCTTTCTCTCTAGCATCCAGATTCTTAGCATGTTCAACACAGAGCACAGAGACGCATCCTTATGCTGCCCGCAGTGTGACTGTAAAGACTGCAGGGGACTCTCGGGTGTCGGACCCCATAGCTGCAAGGCCTTCTTCACTGCTCATGGGCTCGTATCTTAATACCCACCAAGCATAGTATGGTGGGGTTATAAAGATAAATAAGAATTTTCCCTCAATCTCAGAGAGGCAGCTTATAAAGTCAGAGATTATGAGACTGCCTAGGCTAAATCTTAGTTTTGCAAGCTATGTAAAACATGCCTTTTACATGGTGCAAATGTCTTGTATATCAGCAGACTTGGCTTATTGATATTACATTTTATTATACACACACGGAAGACCCATGTTCAGTTTCCAGCACTCACATGACAACTAAGAGCTGTCTGTAACTCCAGTCCCAGGGACCTATCTATCCCTTTTGGCCTCTTGGGCACTACATGCATGTTGTATTACCCACATATACACGGGTAAGATATACCTATACATAAAAAGTTTTTAGAAAACTACCATACACATAAATTTATTTTTAAATTATTTTTAATTAAATTTTATTTTTTTACATTAATTACATTTTATTTGCTTTGTATCCCAGCTGTAGCTCCCTCCCTCTTTCCCTTCCAACCCCACCCTCCCTCCTTCATCTCTTCTCGTCCCCCTCTCCAAGTCCAACAATAAAGGAGGTTCACCTCTGATTCCATCGGATCCTAGCTTATCAGGGCTCATCAGGACTGGCTGCAATGTCCTCCTCTGTGGCCTGGCAAGGCTGCTCCTCCCTCAGGGTGGGTGGACAAAGAGGCGGCCACTGAGTTCATGTCAAAGACAGTCTCTGTTCCCCTTATTAGGGAGCACACTTGGATACTGATCTCCATGGGCTACATTTGACCAGGGGTTCTAGGTTATATCCATGAATGTACCTTGGTTGGAGTATCAATTTATTGTTAAGTATATAAAATTTCCTCTGGGCACAGTTCTGTAATCCCAGCACTAGAAAAGTGGAAGCAGGATGATCAGGAGTTCAAAGTCATCTTCAGTTACATGAATATTAAATTCAAGACCAGCCAGGGCTACAGGGACCCTCATTCAACAAAAACAATACAAAGTAAAACAAACAACACACATATATAACTGAAATGTATTGAGAACTATTGATTACTCAGCATGAGCTAGTAACATTATATATTGTCACTTCTCCAAAGGTAATTGCATTTGAAATATAGGGTCTATATTTCTCATAAACTCTATACCTCTCATGTACTTTAAATCACATTTATTCATTTATATTTATTTATTTTTTGAGACAGGGTCTTACTGTGTAGCACTGGCTGTTCCAGAACTCACAGAGATCCACTTGCCTCCGTCTCCCAAGTGCTGAGGTTAAACACATACACCACCATGCCTGGCCTTTATATCTTTTAGATTATTTGTTTATAATATCCAATACAGTGAAAATAGTGGTTATACTGTACTGTATAGAGAATGAGAAGGGGAAAGCCTGTAGAGGTGAATACAGATGTTTCCCGTGGTCGGTAGAATCTGCACATGCAGAGCCCTCATGTGAACGACCATACATTATCATTTATATCATTTTGTATACATATGTATACATTTAAGAATAAAATTGTTGGTATGTTAACACAGAAGTTTCCATATGTTTTCCAAAATGACTGTAGTAATGTCTACTTTGCTCAGCCCCACATCCTCATAAATCCTCAGCATTGTTACTTAAATTTTTTTAGAACAGTCAGGTGTGGTGGTACTGTGATCTTAGCCCTCAGAATACCCCAGCAAGAGAGCCACCTTGAGTTCCAGGTCATCTTGGCTTAGAGTGAGACACTCTGTCTTAAAATAGCACTCCATACCACAAAGAAAAACAAAAACAAAACAGCGGAGCTGGGCAGCAGTGGCACACGCCTTTAATCCTATCACTTGGGAGGCAGAGGCAGGTGGATCTCCGTGAGTTTGAGGCCAGCCTGGTCAACATGACAGCCAGGGCTTCACAGAGAAACACTGCCTTGAAAACTAAAAAGTACTAAATAAATAAATGTAAAAAAATGTACATTTTGTAGTTGCTATTATACCACTATTTTTTCTTTCTTAGATTTTTTTTTTTTGAGAATCTATGTAGCTCCAGCTGTCCTGGAACTTACTATATAGACCAGGCTGGCCTAGAATTCACAGAGACCTGCTTCCTTCTGCTTCCCAAGTGCCAGGATTAAAGATGTGCACCAATATGCATAGCTTAGATTTATTTTTTATTATTTTTAGTTGTATGTATGAGTGTGTGTCTGTGTGTAAGTATATGCATGTGTGTGCAGGTTCCCTCAAAGGCCAGAGGCTTCAGCTCACCTGGGGCTGGAGTTAAACATGGTTGTGTGTAGTGATAATTTTGGAGTTTTGGTTTCTTAAAAACAAAACAAAACACACAGACATAGTGGAAGAACATGTTTTTGTTTTAATCCCAGGTGTGGAGATATGGGTCTGCTTCAGCAGCTGACTATAATTTACCTTATGCTCTATCACGGTTGTGTTGTGATTTTTTCAGGTGCAGATAGTTTCCTGATTGTGTGATGTTTGGAATTCTGGGGACTTTTCAGAGGGTATGTAAATGCTAGGGTCCCAAGGGGCATTGCTAAGTAGTCATGCACAAAGAAGAAACAACAAGAAAAATTAGATATCCTGACAACTAAGATTAAACTTGCTCTAAGAAACTTCATAGCCCTAATCAGCAGGAAGAAGTCTAATGATAACATTGCCCCCTTTCCACCACTGACTTTATTCAGGGATCTCTTTCCACTCTATCCTCTTTTTCTTTTTTCTTTTTTAAATCTCCTGTTTAGTGTTAGGGAGTTGAAAGGGTTGAAGAAAAAGGGATGGAGAAGGTGGAAGAAAGAAGAACCCACAAAGGAGCAGACGGTTGTGAGCTGGCCAACATGGGGCCATGAACCAAGACCTCTGCATCTGCTGCAGTGGGGACCCTTAGCAGCTGAGCCATCTCTCCAGATCGCTCAAGAGGGCACAGTCTTCACAGCCAGTGAGTGGATTGTGGGATTATATAGCAAGAACATGTAGCTGTTCCTGGGACATAGATCTGCCAAAGGCAAGAGCCTAATGCTCCCGAGGTAAGCACAAAGTACTCTGCCAAGTAAGTTTTGCTTTGAGCCTGGTTCCATCATATTAAAGAAACTAATCTAGTCTAAATTAGACAATTAAAAAAAATAAATGTAGATCTTTTTCAAATACCTTCTAGAAAAAAAAATCTGTGGAGAGACAGAAAAACAAGGTGAAAATGAGTGGAGTGTGTCACGCCCTTGAAGGGGCCAGTTCATTCAGACATTTATTCAGTCATTGAGTCGACATCTCTGAGCGGTTATTGTCATGCCAGCACTCTGCAAGGCGCTAAGATAAGACACTGGCTCAAACGAAACATCCCCTAACCCCAGAAAACGTGAACCTGAAATGACCCCACGAATTATCTACTGAAGTCTGACTCTCATGCCAGTAAACACAAAAGATTGTTACCACACACTTAAGGAACTTCCAGTTTTCAGGTTCATGATACTCCCTTTCTGGGATCCAAGGCATGGGCAGTGGCATACATGATTTCAGACACCAGAGGGCGGTCATAAGTTTAAAATGCTTCTAAACAAAGAGGAGGAGGAGGAGGAGGAAAAAAAAAAAGGCAAACTCAGTCCAGAAAATGCTCTGGGTAGATATGTGGGGAAGAGGCATAATCTAGCAGTGATACAAGTCCAGCAACCAATCTATTGTTCTACTAGAGGCCTGGGATTTTGCCAGTTTACCATGAAGCTCTGGTCCCTAATGGAGGATAACAATGGAACCTGATGCCAGTTGAAACAAACTAGGTCACAGTTTCCCAATCCACCGCCCCACCCCCCTGCTGCCCTTGCCCTGGGGATGTTAGCTGCACGGAACCTATGGGCGCTGGTACCTAGAGCATCGGCAGACATGCTGCCTGTCAAGTTCACACTGGAGAGTCAGTCAAGAGCATTTGAGCAACAGCTGTTTAAGCAATGGCTACGGAGAAACAGACTGGCTCTAGCTACAGCGAAAAGGCTAGCTGGCAGCACATCCAGGCGTGGCCCCAGCCAGGATGCCCTTTCCCTCCACTGAAGGGGATAAATTTTGCCATGTGGCCAAATTTCAGTCTGTTTAAACAGAGCCTTTGCCTCTGGTGCCTTGGTAGCCCACAAGCCTAGCCTTCTACCCAGCCTGGGCTAGGACATCCACTTCCAGTGTCCTTTCTGTTTAGTTTTTTTTTTTTTTTTTGGTTGATGTTTGTTTCTAAAGTGTTTTTGCCAAAGCCTGACATTCTCTGAGTATAGGGCTTGGGCAGCTTTGGGAAAATACAAGCAAGAGAGAGGCAGAGCCAGGCATGGCAGCTCAGAGGCTGAGGCAGGAGGCTCTGGAGTTCAAGGCCAGCCTGGATGGTTTAATGGCAACCTGTTTCAAAATGGAAAATAAAAAGTACCCTCTCTAAGGCTTAGGAAAATCGTAGAAGAGATGGCAGAAAGAACGTAAGAGCCAGAGTAGGAGCAGAACGCTGAGGAGCACTGCGTTCCAAGCACAGGATGGCAGTCTTGCTCTCTCAGCAGCTGATGACCTGCCTGTCACCTGTGAAAGACTGGACCTTTAAACGTTCTGACGTGGGGTGGGGCTCATGAGAAGCCTCCTTTATGGATTCATAGGTACTCAGTGGTTGCTGGGAGAGTCTTTTCCTTTAGCGAGGTAGACACTAATAAGTTGCCTGTGCTCTTGTGAGCAAACCTAGTTAGACTAACTAGGGGGGAAAAAAGACATGAAATTAGAAGAAGTAGGAGATGGAAGAGAAAGGGCAACAGCGGAAGAACAGGACAGGGGTAAGAGAGGGCAGCGAGGGTGAATATAATTAAAATCCACTATATATACATATGAAAATGTCATTATGTATTATATAAGTTGTATGCTAGTCCAAACATTTTTTAAAGATTTATTTCTTTATTATTTATAGTGTTCTGCCTGCACACAAGAAGAGGGCACCAGATCTCATTATAGATGGCTGTGAGCCACCATGTGGTTGCTGGGAGTTGAACTCAGGACCTCTGGAAGAGCAGCCAGTGCTCCTAGTCTCTGAGCCATCTCTCCAGCCCCTAGTCCAAACATTTTTTAAAAGTAAATAAGCAAGCTGGGGTAGGTAAGTGGTAGAGTCCTTGCCTACCATGTGTTAGGGCCTAGGTTCAATCCTATGGACCACAAAAACATAAAGAGAGAATAGACAAGCAGATCTCTGTGAGTTCAAGACTAGCTTAGACTCCATGGCAAATTCTAGGTCAGTCAGAGCAGCATAGTGATAATTATAATGATGACAATGATGACAATGATGATGATGATGAAAATATAACATAGAGATTCAGGATCCCTGCAGCCTCCTCTTTCTTCCATGCTCATGAGCTCAGAGCCCACTGGAGTGAGAAGGGAAGAGAGGAGACACAGGCAGGAAAATGGTTGACATAGCAGAACTGTATCTGTCTTGGAACTGAGACGGCAGGTCCTTGGCCTACGTCTGGCCTATGGCAAGAACACTCTGAGCACACGACATTTTCATGCCCCCTTACTGGAATGCCCAAAGTTCCCAGGACTCTCAAACCCCGAAGAGTTTCATAACTCATCAGAACTTGGCCTGACCTGGATTTATTTGTCTTGAGAACTTCGGGGAAAGCTCAGCGATAAAGGAAAGACTAATGTAGCACTTAGAGGCCTTAAGTCCCATGCTCAACACCACAAGAGAAAAAAACAAAAACCCACTGGAGCAGACTTGAACAATCCGGCCACTGACACTTTTAATGACTGGTGCTGACCCTGAGCTCAGTGGGACATTAGAGTTGATAGTTCAAGTACCTGCTTTCTAGAGTCTGAAACATTCTGAATTTTGAAACAGAGCTGGCCCTGGGAACTTGTTCCTATTATGAAATCAGGCTCTCTGTCTTACCTTGGCCATTGTCCATCCATGAGATGACAGGTGTGATGGGTAGATTCCAAGGTAGCCCTAAGGCTCAGTGATGCCTTTCTTTTGATGGTTCAGTTTAGAAATCAGCTGGGCTGGATTAAGTACCTAGAGAACTCAGAGTTACTGTGAAGACATTCCTAGAGAAGTGGAAAGGACACACACACACACACACACACACACACACATATATATATTCTCTCTCTCCCTCTGCTGGGATGCTTATCTCCTGCCATGAACTGTCCAGAACTCCAGGATCTCTAGCCTTTAAGCTGTGTCCCCATAGGTTCTCCGGTCTTCACCTTCAAGCTAAGATTTGGTTCCAAGGTCTTTGGATGTGGACTGTAGTGCAGGCAGCCTCCATAATCACACAAATGCTAACCTAGTCTCCTGGTAGACCTCGTATCTGTTTTGTTTTTGTTTGTAAGACAGGATTTCCCACATCGTTCAGGCTCTCCTGGTCCAAAATGTGGGGACTAGAGAGGCATGTGTGTTAGCTAAGTTTCTTGCTGAGGTAACCAAGTACTGACAGGAAGCGACTGAAGGGAAGAAAAGCTCATGTTGGCTCCCAGTCGAGGCTACACTTCACTGTGGTAGGGAAGGCACCTTGATGGAGGGTAGCTGTACGCTGTGTTAGCTGTGGCACTGGGATATGAAGATGCTGTTCACATCTGGGCAGTTCAGGAAGCAGAAAGGAAGTGTAGGCACTCCGCTAGCTTCCATCACCTTTATTCACAGTAGGATCCCACTTAGAGGATGCTACAGCCTGCCCAAGCTCAGGGCAGGTCTCCTCCCAGCCAGTCCTTTCTGGAATTGCCCTCGGAGACACAGCCAAGGTAAACCTCACTAATCCAGTCAAGTTGGCAATGAGAATGAGCTGCCACCATGCTGGCTTTAGATCTGTCTGTCTCATATTTGTTCTGGCCCTATGAACAATCTTGCTAATATAGATCTGCCACTTCCTGCTAAGTTGTAAGAAGACTGATGGGAGGTGGTTGAGGACTCGTGGGCAGCCTTTATCTTTGATTACCTCCAGCTGACCACCAGCCCAAGGAATCGTGGGGTGGGGCTGTGTCTTTCCTCAGCTGAGTGCCCATGACACCTAAGCTGCAGCCCTGTCTCTACACCTCGATCTCAGCTTTTGAGAGCTAAAGGCAGTGCCAACTGGCACTGGCATGGCTCTTCCACTCCAGAAACTTAGCTGAGGGACTTTGGGCTTAATCTGCTAGATGGGGCAATTGCTATGCAGCCTGGGAGCTAGGAGCCAGGAATGCCCTTTAACCTCCCCAGGTTCCAGCTGCTCACCTGTATATCAGGGAGATGACTGGTCTAGGTCGTGGCTGGAGGGCTTTCAGGCTTCAACTTTTGCAGAGAACCTGTACTGCCCAGGGGCTGAGGGCTCTAGTACAGGGGTTCTCAACCTGTGGGTCGTGACCCTTTCATAGGGGTTGCCCAATGCCATCTGGAAAACACACACATTTACATTATGATTCATGACAGTAGCCAGATTACAGTTATAAAGTAGCAATGAAAATAAACTATATCAAAGGTTTATAGCATTGGGAAGGTTGAAAACCACTGCTGTGTGTGTGTGTGTGTGTGTGTGTGTGTGTTGGGGGGTCCTGAAAGGGCAGAGGGGACTGTTGTGACCCAAGAGCCGTGGTGCTGAAGTGGCTAATGCACAGGCAGAGGAAATGCAGACAGCTGGGTGCCTCTCCACCAGTCTGCTAGGCTGGCCACTGACTGCAGCTGGCTTGGCTCCTTGGCTGCAGAGGGAGTCTGTTTTCAAGAGCAGGAAAAAAAAGAAACATTCTCTTTTCCCTGCTTGGAAGGCAAGTTCCATGGTGCTAGACAGTAGGTCCATCAAACTTAGGAAAGGGAAAAGGTCACAGCTTGAGAGCCTCATCTCAAGGCTTTGGAAGCTCTTGGACTTGTCCTCTTGAACTGACCTGGGCCCTCTGGAGCAGCAGAGCGAGGACTGGAGTCAGATTTCCTGTTGGCTCCTGGCAAGCTTCTGAAGCCACAAGGCCGTGCTTCTGTGTTTCCCCACCCAGGCAACTGCCATGTCTCCTTGCATCCCACCTCCCTGACTGTCAGTCCTACCCTCCCTAACACCCCCACCCCCACTCTGACCACCCACTCACCCCAGGAGCCCTCTACCTCCCCTCCCCCAACACTCCTTCATACACATAGCTAAACTCTCATCTGCCTAGCTAAAGGGATTGTCCCTTATTAAATTCCTTGGGGGATGATCTCATTAAGCCTCGTTATGGGCCACTTCTATTTCGGGGACAGTAAATTTGCTGCAATCTATGGGCAGCTAGTTAATTGAAACTCTAGGAAGGGGCTGGGGGAAGGGGCAGTGATAGAGAAAGCCTGAGCACACAGGGACTGGTTGGCCAAGCCAGGAGCTGGCACAGGGCACAGGAGGGGGCTGAGGTACAGGGGGAGCTGGGGTACATATGACGGCAGCTGATAAAGGGGAAGACCTGAGCTGCAAACGGGGAGGGAACAAACTTAGAGTCAGCACCGTTTTGCAGTAAGCTGGCCTTGTTGCTGCCTGGCAGGCTTTGTGCTCACCACAGCCAGCCAGAGTCCAGACTGGCCCCAAGCGATAAGAACCTAGGCCAGGATGCGGCCACTGCGATGGAAAAAAAGGAGAAACAAGAGAACTTGGAAACTAATTTGATATGGGGATGAAGGAGAGGAAGGAGCCTAAGATGGCCTTTAAAGATCCCTGGAGAATGGGGCCAGGTGCCAGAGCTCAAGCCTGGCAGCCGCCTCAGGCCAATGCCGAGTTCACTTGCTCTATTGTTTCAAGAGTTTCTCTTCACTTATATCTTTTAAAAGCATTTCTTGTCTTCCAGTTCTTCAGCTGTTAATTTATTCATGCTTGCATTCTGATCATAACCTCCTATGGCCCAGACCTTAAGCTGAGCTTAGACAGGACAAGTACAAACAGGAGCACACCTTGTATCAGATGCTTGGAACCCCTGCAGAGGTCTTAGCTGCACTCTGGATCTCTTTGACCTCAGTTCCCTCTCTCTAAGCAGTTGTGTTAGTTTTCAGGACAGTTGCTGCAGAGCAAAGACTACAGACACTAGAAAAGCTTCCGGTAGCCTAATGTCAGGTGAGCTTGTGACTTTTGATGGTGCCTGGAGTGTAGCCTGGTCTATATAAAGAGCTCCAGGACGGCTGGGACTATATAGTGAGACCCAGTCTCAAACAAACAAAAAACCAAAAAATAAACAGAAAGAAGAAGGTTTTATTTTCATTTATGTGTTCTGTGTATGGACATGGATTTCCAGGGAGGCTAGAAGAGGGTATGTGATGTCCTGGAGCTGGAGTTACAGTTATGAGCTGCCTGATGTGGGTGCTGAGAACTGATTTTAGGCCCCCTGGAAGACCAGTATGTACCCTCATGCAGATCCATCTCTCCAGCCCAGCTGGCCTGCCTCTTTTGGAAGGAAAAAAATGACTTGCTTGATACAAGAGTGGCTGGGGAGGAGCAGCTGGCACTGATCCTCATTTCAGAGCTTGCCTGTCTATAACCCTGCAGCCAGTTCTCATGAGTGGTGACTGGCCCAATGCACCTAGCACGGCATTTGCCTCTCAAGCAGCAGTCCATGAGGTGTTGCTTACGTGGACGAGTGGCAGGACAGCATTTGGTCTTTCCATTGTGTTTCCCAGTGCCTTCTTCTCCACCCCTCCCACTTGTAGGTTACTACCAGGCTGCAGACTCGGAGTGTTGGGGACTTGGGCAGAAGGAACCAAGGGTAACTAGGTGTGAGAGTGTGTGAGAGTCTGCATTGTTCTTTTCCCAGCTTTAGAGCTAGACAATAGACAGACTACAGATAGATAGATGAATAGATTGCTCAATTTAAGTAGGTAGGTAGATAGGAAGGAAAAAAAAATAGATGATAGATAGGCAAGAAGGTAGATAGATGAAAGATAGGTGGATACATGTATCATTGTGACATTTCTTATATGGATGAATTGGAGTACTACATTATTAACCACTGTAGAGGAATTCTGAATATCTAGTTATTCCCTGAAATGCCGCTCCACCCTCCCACTCCTAACACACACACATACACACACACACACACACAGAAAGCAGAAACAGATCATGAACTGACCCAGAATCCACTCTATCTTTCCTCACCAGTTTGGGGAGTGTTTTGTCATTCCTGAATCAGAATGGTGGCCATCTTTACTGTGGCCTGTGGCAAGCCAGGCACAATGGAGAGGGGCTTCCAGTTGGAGACCAAAGGCCTGGGCTAACTGATGAATCTTTCCGTTGTTCCGGAATTGAGGGCCAGAGGGGAGAGGATGGCACAGATAACATTCAGCCAGCTGCGGAGGAAGGCCTGCCCAGAAACAAGCACAGCAGGCCTGGGCAGGTCAGGCTGGATACCTCTAGATCTGAAGGCTAAGTGGCCAGCTAGCCTCAGGCCTACCACCAGGGGACCAGGGGTTATAGGGAAGAATAGCAGAGACTGTTATATTATTTTTGTCCCACAGGGACTCTTGAAAGCCACAGGCACCTCTGTCCTCTCTACAGCCTACTTGTCTTTGCTACCTCCTCCTCCCGTCACAGAGACCAGGCCTCCCTGAGTATCACATGGAGGCCTCTCATTGCTTCCAAGCATGGCGACCTGGAAGACCCTTGTCTCTACATAGACACAGCCAGAGAGTCTGCAGTACACGGGGCAACCAGGGGTCAAAGAGAAGAGAGGAGGGAAAAGCCAAATGGGGACAGGAGGGAAGAAACAGAGCTGTTGGCTTGGGATACCACAGAAGCAGAGCTGGGGTAGCGACTTGCCAGTGGGTTGGTGTGAAACCAGAGGTGTGATATCTCCTCTGCCGCTAGCCTGACCGGCATTGGCAGAGAGCTTGGCCTTGGCAATGACTGAGCATCCCCACCCCAAGTTAGCCAGGGGCAATCTCTTTCAGGAAGACAGTCAGCTTCCTTGCCTTTGCCGGCTCTTCCAGGTCACCATCATCTGAGGGTTTCCGGCTGTGAAAACACCCTGCCAAGAAGGAAAAGGGCTGCATGAGAAAAGAGAGAACCTGTCAGGGGAGAAGCAAGCTTCCTGCTGTTCATGGCAGGACCCTCCAGTTTGGGTTGCCCCTCCAACCTTCATTTTGGCATAGAGCTTAGATTTGGCAAAAAATAGAAGGAACACAAATGAATTTGACAGTTCGTTGTGGAAAGGCCTGGAACAGTTTGTGTTTGGATTCTTGTTCTTCTTTTTTAGGGGTGGGTGTTAAAACAGGGTTTCTCTGTGTAACTCTGACTATCCTGGAACTCCCTCTGTACATCAGGCTGGCCTGGAACTGCCAGAGATCCACCCACCTCTGCCTGCCTCCCCAGTGCTGGGGTTACAAGCATGTGCCACAGTTGCCCAGTTGGATTTGTCTTTCTTTGGGTGTGCTCATGCTACACAACTGCACTGACACTGACCCACTAGCCCAGCAGCACCCTGGAATCCTGGCTATACTTTAAGTCCAGCTTTGCCGGTTGGGTCAGAGACTTTGTTCCTTATGACAGTGATCTTCCTTTCTCTGAGTGATCACAACACTAATATCAAAAAGAAAGATTTAGTTCATTTTATTGTTTTGAGTTATTCTTCTTAGACTGCAAATTCCAAATGTCCTGGTATTTCCCAGGTCTGGAAGATAGTCGGAGTTGAGTGTCCTGGAACTCCCTCTGTATACCAGGCTGGCCTCGAACTCACAGAGATGAATGCACACATGAATGAATGCACACATGAACATGTGTTAGACTGGCCCTTCTGCACTAACAATATGATTTGAAGGTTACAGAAAACCTGGCTTGCTAGCGGAGCTCTCTTGCTGTCTAAAATCTCTACATTCTACGTCTCTGTTTGACCAACCCTGGGGAAGCATTTCTATTAGTTTTACAGGGTCTTCTGTCATCTGGGAGGGGCACTGCATCAGCCATCTACCACTCCAGCAAAAACTAGTCCTTAAAAATTGGTGGTAAGACATGGATACTGGGAGTCCTAGGTAGGCAAGGAAAGTTGAAGGCATGTTCCTCAAGTAATATGAAAAGGCCCTGGCCAGGCTAAAGCAGGACCTGGGGTAGTGGAGACAGACTCATCAGGAACCAACTTTGTGCTGGCCAGTTTTATGTCAACGTGACACAATCTGAGAGGAGGGAGTCTCAATTGAGACAGTGCCTTCATGAGATCAGCTATAGAGCACTTTTTAAAATTAGTGACTGATGGAGGAAGGTCAGCCCATTGTGGGTGGTGCCATCCCTGGGCTGATGGCTCTGTGTTCCAGAAGAAAGTAGGCCAAGAAAGCCAGTAAAGCAGCACTCCTCATGGCTCCTGCCTGGCTTGAGTTTCTACTTTGGCTTCCCTCAGTAGACTATGACTCAGGATATGTAAGCCAAAAAAACCCTTTCCTCCCCAACATGCTTTTGGTCATGGTGTTTCATTACGGCAATAGAAACCCTCACTAGGCCAAACTTCAACTTCATAGTTTTGCTGTCAGTGGGGTTTCCTCTGCTGGTAATAATTCATTCAGCAAATGGGGTTCTTACTATTCCGTTAAAGGAAACCTTAGTTCTCTGGGGGCAAAGTCAGCTTCTTACGCATTAATGCACTCTTCAGTCTGACCTGCAGGTTGTGGGTGTGAATTATCTCTGCTTACAGGAATGCCTCTGGCTTTGGCATTTGCTCTCTAGCTTTGCTGGTCTCTTATACTTTTGGTGACTCCACTCAGTGAGGTCAGTCCATAGAAGGACTTCAAGAAGCCTTTCTCCTGAGCTGGCCCTTTGTCCTTCTGGTGACTTGAGGTAGGAATGAAGAAAACCCAGGTGGAAGTAAAAGGCCAGAGTAAGCTGGGCACAGTGATACCTGCCTAGAATCCCAGTGCTAGGGAGAAGCAGAGAGAAGGTTCAAGAGTTCAAGGCCAGCCTGGCCTACACAAGGCCCTGACTCGAAATAAACAAACAAAATGGCTAAAGCAACTGGACTGAGTTTTTCCAGGATACTTTGATCCAGAAAGAGAGCTCTGTAAAAACATTCTGTGGGAGTTTGAAAGAAAATGGTCCCATAAGCTCGCAGTGGCACTATTGGGGTGTGTGTGTGTGTGCCTTTGCTGCAGTAGGTGTAGCATTGTTGGAGGAAGTGGGCTTTGAGGTTTCAGAAGCTCAAGCCAGGCCTAATGGTCCACTGTCTTTGCCTGCTGCCTATGGATCCAAATGTAGAACTCTCAGCTACCTCTCTAGCACCATGTCTGCCTGCAGCTGCCATACTTCCCACCATGATGACAATGGACTAAACTGAACTGTAAGCCAGCCCCAATTAAATATTTTCCTTTATAAGAGTTGCCAAGCTGGGTGTGGTAGCTCATGCCTGTAATCCCAGCACTAGGGGAAGCAGAGGCAGTAGGATCTCTGTGAGTTTGAGGCCAGCCTGGTCTACAAGGTGAGTCTGGGACAGCCAAGGCTACACAGAGAAACCCTGTCTTAAAAAACAAACAAACAAAAGTTGCAGTGGTCATGCCTCAGAGAATAGAAACCCTAACTAAGACCCATACTATTATTTTTGGCCTTGTATAAAACAACCCCTTGATCTCTAAAGCTCCCTTTTACTGGGGGCCACTGAGGAGCTACTTAAGACCCAGGAAACTTTTCCTCTTCTTGCTGTTTTGTGGTCCCAGGGGTGTGGCCACTTGCTCTTCGAACCTCTGTTTAGTCTTGTTCCTGGGACCTCTCTGTTCCCTAAGGCCTGCCTAAGGCCTGGTTCGTTGGACAGCTCCCTATGACGGCACACATGGGAAAGGTTTTAAACTATGCTTTCAGTCTGCTTTCGTGAGTGCTTGTGCTCTTCTCAGGCCTGGAACTTTTCAGATGCTCAGCACATTGGAAACACAAGGAGTCTTACAAGCACCCCTGCCCCCCAGTACCTGCACATGATGGCATGGTTAAATTTCTCGAAACACCCCAGCACACACAGGTGGAAATGGGGGTTGGGAGTCAGAGGCAACAGAGCAGGATTTGGTCCCACTACCCCCTGTTCCACTTGGTGTTGGTGACCTTTCGCAAGTCAAGTGTTTCCTGCTTACTCAGAATTTCCTTGGAATCTTCTGTTTGTCCTCTAGTCTCTGCAAAATGTCACAACAGCACCCACTGCAACCACCTGCTAGTCCTAGTGCGAGAACCTTGTGAGCTGGATGTGGTGGTAGCCTGCGATCCCACTACCTGAGACTGAGGAAGGAGAATCACAGCTGGAGGCTAGCCTGAGCTAATGAGTCCTTCCTTAAGAAATGAGCCTGAGAGATGGCTCAGAGCTTACGAGCACTTGTTCTCGAAGAGAACCCCAGTTCAGTTCCCAGCAACCATAGGGTGGCTTACAACCATCCATGTCTCCGGTTTCCGGGGATGTGATGCTCTCATACAACTCCTAAGGCACCAGGCACTGTCTTGATACAGGATCTCACTGTAGCTTAGAGTGGTTTCAGACTCAGTATCCTCCTGCCTCAACAGCTCAAGTGCTGGGATTAGAGGGACTCATGCCATCTGGATTTATTTATAATTTCTGTGTGTGTGTGTGCGTGCGTGTGTGTCTTTGTGTTGCTGAGGTTGGGACCCGAGGCCTCACTCACACATATTGGGCAGATGTCCTACCACTGAGTCCCAGTCTGAAACCCATCAGTTCCGTATAAAGCACACATCTTAGTAGTCCAAATGGAAGAGAGGCAAGGAAAGGTGCCAGAGTTAACTAGAAGCTCCATGCCCTACCCAGGACCCTAGCCCCAGAACTCTACATGTTCACCGACCAGATCTCCTCAAATCCCATCCATCATTGAGGGAATTTATTAAGATTTCATTAAACAACCTTACATGATTAATCATCAGACACTGGTGGGTATGGTGCATATCTGAAATTCATGGGCAGCTGAAGCAGGAGGCTCTTGAGTCTGAGGACAGCCCCAGCTACACTGCAAGACCTTATCTCAAACCAACATTCCCTGGCATTTGGCAATTGAATTCCATCTCCAGCCCTTCTTATTTTCCTGGGATCGGAGGTGAGGATGGAGCGCAGGGCTGAAAGTTTAACCCAGCACTCTCTTGAAGCTCTGTAGGGACCCTCCAAGAGTCATGTCATTGGCACAAACTCAGGTAATGGGACTTCTGTTTCTGCAGAAATCCCCAGGGTGTCAGGAGCCTGGGTTAAGACTGGCAGAGCCCAGCTGTATATTTATTCTATTACCCATCCCCTGGTGTTCTTCAATACCATAGTTTTCAGAACTAGGGGAGGCAAAGGCAGGAATCAGGGCCACTTCAAGGGCTCACAGACTCTAGCCCTTTGTTTTCAAGCTAGGTGTCTTTTGTGGCCACCCATAGGAAACATCTGAGGGTCAAATACCCTACCATTTCCTTCCCCATGTTTTGTTTCCTCTAGAGCCTTCAACCTTTTTCTCCCAGTAGCTCCTACTAGCCTTCTAGGTAGCTTCAAGTCCTTCAATCCCTCTTCTCTAAACTATTACTGGGTAGGAAAAGCCCAGTTTTCTTTCTTTTTAAAATTTGTTTGAGACAAGTTCTCATTTTGTAGTTCTACCTGGCTTGGAACTCACTATGTGAATCAGGCTTGCCTTGAACTCACAGAGATCCACTTGCCTCTTCCACTTGAGTGCTGGAATTAAGGGCATGTGCCACCACACCTGTCTTTGTTCTCTATTCAAACCTAAGCCTTGTGGTAGAATCATGAAGATGGAGTTGTGGGGGTTAGAGAAGTTAGACCTCTTTTCTCTTTCTTCTTCTTCTTCTTCTTCTTCTTCTTCTTCTTCTTCTTCTTCTTCTTCTTCTTCTTCTTCTTCTTCCAATTCTAAAAGTGAATCCCTTTTCTGTATCACATGTCTCCTAAGTGGTCTACTATGTGTAGGTAGCCTAGCTTGTGATAGCTGGGGTTAGACTCTGATCCTAACAACACCAGCAATGCTGGGATCATGTTGAAATTTAAAGATTTTTTTTTCTATGCCCACTCTAGCTCCCAAATAATGAGATGGAGACCTATTACATTTATTCATAAGCTTTAGAGTACCACAGCTGGGCAGGTATTCATCTATTCTAACCCGCCTAGACCATCCTGGCTACTTCCCAGACATGTGCCCCATGCTACTTGTCACCTAGTCTCTCCCAGGCAGCTCCTGCTCCATCTTTGTCCTTGTCAGGACTCCTCAGGGCCCAGTAACCTTTTTCTTCTCCCCACCCCTCTCTACCTGGGACACCTCCCCAACCTCCCACCCCTGCCAGATTGGGAGTGGAAGTTCTGCTTACTGTCTCCTCTGTCCATTCATTGGCTCTTTAGCTTCTTTATTAACCAATCAGAGATAACTGGGAAGTAATTTTTATACAACAATGAGACAGGAGATTCCTCAATAACAATGACAATACTAGAATCCGTTAGCATTTTGCTCATTGCTGGTTCAGCAATTAGCATTTAACAATATACAGGGACACACTTTAATACAAGGTGAATGAAGGTCACTTCTACAGGGTCCTGGCACCTGTCAAAAGGATGATCTTTATTTAAAAACTGAGAAGTCGGGGCTGGAGAGATGGCTCAGCCGTTAAGGGCACTGTCTGCTCTTCCAAAGGTCCTGAGTTCAATTCCCAGCAACCACATGGTGGCTCACAACCATCTGTAGTAAAATCTGATGCCCTCTGCTGTCCTGAGGCACGCATGCAGGCAGAACACTGAATAAATAATAAATAAGTTAAAAAGAACAAAACAAAACTGAGAAGTCATGGACTGGGAATGTAGCTCATCGGTAAAGTGCTTGCTAGCATGCAGGAAGCCCCAAGCTTGATCCCGAGCACAGCATAAACGGGGTAACTAGCTGTAAATCCCTGGGGAGGTGGGTGAAGCAGGATCAGAAAGCCTCGGTTCTATAGAGAGAGGGGGCCAGGAGGTGGGGGACACTTGTTGACAATTTAGAAACCACCTTTTTGCATTTGTTTCCATCTTCCTTTTTTTAAGAAGTTAGATTGGGGCTGGAGAGATGCTCAGCCGTTAAGAGGACTGTTCTTGCAGAGGACCCAGGTTCAACTCCTAGCACACACGTGATGTCTCACCTATGATGATCTCACACTTCCTCCTGATCTCCACAGACACCAGACACATGCAGGTCGAATAGTCACACACATCAAATAAATCTAAAAGAAAGGTTTTTTTAAATATGTGGAGCAGGTTTCACTGGTTCAAGTCATAAGAGAGGCGTGGAACTGGGTCTCTGAGCACTTCACCATAGTCTGAGGAATGTCCATCATCCTGCCGGGAGAGGAAAAGGAGCCCTTCCCAGGCCAGGCCACCTCCTGGCTCCAGTTTATGACCTCCTTCTGCACTGTTCCACTATGGCTCTAGTTCCTTGTGAACCTGTTGTTGGGGGGGGGGGGGAGAGCGGCAGGTTGAGATGGCAGGCATCTTTGTATTAAAGCACTATGCCTCTTCCCGCACTGGCACCAGAAAGACAGCCCTGATCTGTGTGTTCTCTCTGAGCCAAAGACTGTGCTGCTTTCTCTGCATTTCTCATTTCACCTGTACCCTCAAGAGCATCAGAGGCCATCCTTTGGACCAGCAAGGATTCCAGGGTTCGGTGAAATCACACAATTGCTTGAAAGATACTGCTGGAATGAGGCAGAGCCAGGTCTGAATTCAGACTTGCTACTATTTGGGTTCCTTTGTCTGCTTCTAGATAGCCTGCCTTAGGAGGATGCAATGTGATTCCGTGCGGGTACACTTCCAGGCAGGGCGAGTGAGTTAACTCTGGAAGCAGTCTGCGGTTACAGGGCTATCACACTGCAGAGACTCGGCACTCCCCAGAGTCCGCTGTCTTATGCCTTTGACAGGGATTAAAATGACCACCAAGCCCATGGGGCTGCTACAGGCTCAGCTGAGAAAATCCATTTAAATAGCACAGTGTCTATCACATAGTAAGTATTTAATAAGAGCCCTTATATCTCATGCTCTTACTTCACTTAGGACCAGAAAGCTCTTGTGCCGATACCATTAGCAAAAAATCAATGACGTGTACAGGATATATATATGAATGTATATAAATATATGAGAATATATATATATATGAAATGACATCAGTATTTCAAAGAAATACCTGCACTTGCATGTTAATACAGCCCTATTCATAAACTCTGGATATGATACACAGAAGACTATCGTGCAGCCCTGAAATGAAATCTACCATTTGCTGCAGCTTGGAGGTTTTGGATGTTAAGTGGAATATGTCAGGCACTAAAGGCCAACTACAGAAACTCTGCATGCTCTCACTTAAATGCTGTTGCATTAACTTTTCTGAAGGAAATGTGGGAAAAATGTCTATTCACTCCAGATAGAACACCTGATTTCACTGAGTTCAACTTAGTGATCCGATGAGTTTACTGGCTTATTTATTATAGGAGCACAGGTGAGGGATGATATTATCTATCTATCTATCTATCTATCTATCTATCTCCAAGATCAGGTGGCAATGGGGGTGGGGTGGGGTGATGACTAGACTCCTGGCAGAGGTCCTGACACATCCCTGCTTTTACTAGGCTGTGGTAACAGTCCCCTTACTGACAACAGACCTAGTTATCACTGTATTGTTCTGTGCCACTGCCATGACTCCAGGGCCAAAGTTATTTCTGCTCTGAGATGGTCATGGGATGGGCATGTTTCGGCTGGTGAAAACACTGATCCTGTGACACATGTAGAGGTTACAGGGCTGATCTCACAGGAGCACAGACCATACACTGTTTTGCAGCAGCAGGTTAGGATAGCTATGGATGACAAGTAATCGAATAAAATAGCTAGTAGAGAGGATTTTAAATGCTCTCAAAAAATGTCTGAGGTGATGGATATGCCAAGTATGCTGGTCTAATCGTTATACATAATACATGTTTTGAAATGGCACATTGTACCCCGCAAAAAGTAGCACAGTTATGTGAATTAAACATATTTAAAAAAAACTCTCGAGAGAGGGCTGGCGAGAAGACTGAGTAACTTTGCTTGCCTTGGAAGCCTGGCTTTGATCCTCAGCGCCCCTCGTGGAAGAGAACAAACTCCCAAGGGTTGCCTTCTGAGCCTACCTGCGCCTCCCCCTACCAAATAATGACAATGATAATCCTGAGTGAACCCGAGAGACCTAGTCCAAGGAGGTAACTGATGTTGATGGAGGTGTGAGCCCTGTGCTGCGAAGTTTTCCAAATCTCCTTTTGAAAAATCTCACCAAGACTTTCCTTCCTTCCTTCCTTCCTTCCTTCCTTCCTTCCTTCCTTCCTTCCTTCCTTCCTTCCTTCCTTTCCTTCCCTCCCTCCCTCCCTCCCTCCCTCCCTCCCTCCCTCCCTCCCTCCCTCCCTCCCTCCCTCCCTTCTCTCTCTCTCTCTCTCCCTCTCTTCTTTTCTCTCTATTTGTCTTACAGAGAAGCAATTTATTAACAGAAATTGTGAACCCTCTTTCTACAGACGCTAACAGAAAGTCTCAGGCAGCCTTCACCTGAGTCGCTGGGCTGATTTGGGTTTCTTTGCTAAAAAGACACACGGAAAAGTTATCTGAAAGATGAGATGTGGTGGACACCAAATACATTTCCCTCAGCCGCTTGTCAGAGGCGCGTTTGTTTTCCATCTTTTCTTTCCCTTTTCTCAGTGTGCGTTGTCTCCAGACTCCGATACCAGAAATCAGAACAGAACTGTACCAGTTTGGAAAACGGTGAGATCCTGTCTGCTATTTAAATACAGGGTCTAAGGATGTAGCTCAGGGGTGGCGCAGTTGCCTCGCATCTGCATGGGTCAGTTCAATTCCCGGTAATTAAAAAACAAAACAAAACAAAAAACAAAACACCCCAAACCAAAGCAAAATGACAACAACAAAACCCCGTATAGATCATAATCATTTTCTTCTCCAGAGCCTGCACTGCCTTTAAGTGAGTCAGACATCGCGTTGGAAGCGTAGGTCTCTGGAGCTCTTTTCTCGCCAAGTGGAGACGCATCCCATTCTCTCCAGGTCCCGAGTACAGCACGTGCCCCATTTTAAGGACGAGTCTGCAAAACTCCCAGCCCCGTGTGTCACCCTTCCCGGGGAGAGCCGCCAAGCCGGGGAGTGACGCTGCAGAGGTGGAATTTTGGGCGTCTGAAGCGTGGGGTGGCGGAGCGGGGTCCCCTGGAGGAGGGCTGTGTCACCAGCAGGTGGCGCGCTAGCCGCAGGCCCCGCCGCGTCCTCCGAGCCGAAACTTGAACAGGACGTTAGAGCGGGTGTTGGAGACGAGCGGTTCCCGGGAGCCCAGCTGTTGGCTCCCGCGAGAAAGTGGCAGGAGCAGGGAGCGGACACGACGTTGGAGTGACGCCACGATTCGGACATCGTGAGCTTCCTTCGGGAAGGCTTCGCGAGTGGGTGAGTACTGGGCGGCGCTCGGGAAGCGGAGCCCCGTGCCTTGAAGGCACGGTTCTTAGTTTGCAGTTCCCGGCACCTCGGGCCTCCGAGACCGACGTTACTGGACGGAGGTTGCGGAAAGAGAAGGGCGCGCGCGAAAGCCCGGGAGGCGGGCGCTCCGGAGCCGCGCTCGGCGCAGGGCGCGCGCGTGTCCCCGCCGCCAGATGGCGCTGCGCAGCTGGCTCCGGGCCGCCCGCCAGGCACCGCGGGTTCCCGCCGCCGCGGCGGCCGCTCTAGCCGGCAGGCGCTGCTCTGTGGTTCCGGGCGGAAGTGAGGCGCAGAGCGGAACGGCCTCTGGTGACATTTTCTTGGGGCGGCGCGGACGACTGAAGGGAATTGGTGTTGGAGGCGGCGGAGGCGGCGGGCTTTACTCTGCCCCCCTGCAGGGGCTCCGGGCCGCGCTCCGCTGCTCGCCGCTGGGAGTTGTCGGAGGAGGAGGGGCCGGCGAGGCCGCCGCGGCCCGAGTCTGCGGCCCGTCAGCGCCGCCCGGGTGGGCGCGTGCCCCGACGGGGCGCGCGGGGCCGGCGAGGAGGCGCGGGCAGCGGGACGCAGGTGAGGCGCGCAAGGGGCGCGGGGCCGCGCGGCCTTGGCTGCGGGGCGGGCCGCGGGGTCGGGGCTCGCGTTCCGGGAGGGGCTCGCGAGGCAGGGGGGAGCGGGCCGGGCTGAGGGCTCTGCGGCGTCCGAGCGTGGGGTCACGACAGCGGAGGCGCGGCCCGGACCCCTCGCTCGCCCGCCGCGGGTGACCCTCGCGTCCTTTGCCCGGCCGAGTGCCCTCCCGCGGCCGCTGGCACCGAGGGGATGGCGGGCCGGAGGGGCCGAAGCCCCCAGGGCCCCGCAGAGTTGTGTTGGAGCAACTTTCCGGAGCCCGGCCCCGCGGGGGCAGCCGAGGCGGCGGCGCGGCCAGCCCGGACGGTCCCGGGGGCTGGCGCGGACACCAGAGCCGCGGGGAGCCCCCCTCCGGCGGTGGCCTTGGAGGAGCGAGGAAGGGCTCCCCGGGCTTCGCGCTGTCCTCTCGCCGCTTCCGCGGCTGTCGGTCGGCAGATGCCCGGAATCGGTGTGCATGGGTCTCTGACATTGACCCACGAGTTTGTCAACTTTAAAGGCCAACGCAGATGTATTCTGACGACCCCCTGATGAAGGACTACCCCCAATTCTCAGCGTACCCCCTCCCCCCAGTATTATCTCACCGTAGATCTCAAACACTATTTTTATAGTGTGTATGTTCTTTTATGGAGCAGCCCGTCAGATTCGTATGCCATTCATTCTCACCTTTGAATTACCCTGTCTTCAGCACACAGTCGAGGCTTAGCGGTTGAGGAAAAGAACCCGTGCAGCCCCTTCCGGATCCTTCACCGCTCAGGCACTTTGTGCTTGCAGCGCTTTTGGTTTTGTGTTTGAGCTTTTGTATCTGAATCTTTGTATCCATTTGGGTGGAAGTCCGGCTGATGATGCTTTCTTTGTAAAGGTTGGACTGCTTAATTATAAATGGATCTGTCAGTCTTAGGTTATTACTGTATAGTGTCGTTAGGCGCATGTTAACCGTTTGAATCACTCTTTCCTCTTGGGATATTTTAAGGTTGGAGGCTATTAACTTTGTAATGTAGTTTTGCTAATCCTGGCAATCTAGATTTCTCCAGTAATCAGAGCATTGCTGTTTGGTTTAACAAGCAGTTTCGAGACCCGCAGTTGATATGTGTCATCTGCTATCTTGAAGAATTACAGCAGTAACCTCCCCACCCCCTTTTTTGAGGAGCATGTTTATACGCTAACATAATGTTAAACACAGTGCATTGTGCAGAGTAGATTGTCAAAACGTGTAATTATTAAATTTAGGAAGCCAAGATGTTCTTGAGTTCAGTGACCTATATACTACTTTAAAAAGAATTTGACTGAAATTTTAATTCATTTGTATTACATGAGAAGGAAAAGTATTTTAAACCTACAAATTGACGTTCTTTAGAGTGCTTCTCAGTAATGCTGTTATTGTTGTTGTTTTGGTTTTGGGATTTCCCTGTGTAGCCCAGGCTGTTCTGGAACTAGCTCGGTAGACTAGGTTGACCTGAACTCAGAGATCCATCTGTCTGCCTCTACCTCCCAAGTATTGGGATTAAAGGCCTGTGTCTTTACAGCTGTCTGTGTAATAATGTATTCTTAAAAGGGTAAGCTACAGTCTGACTCTGTGTCTCTGTCCCCACCCCCAGTTGTGTGTGTGTGTGTGTGTGACTGGGTTTTGTGACTGCTTCTGAACTCTTGATTCTCCTGCCTCAGCCTTCCAAATGCTAGCTAGGATTAAAGTGTTCACCACCATGCCCTGCTTTCTGTTAACATAGGTGTAAACATCAATATTCAATGCATAGAATCTGGAAGACAAGGAAAAGTGACAAGATAGCTGTAACTAGAGGACCACGTTAATCAGATTTATATTTTTAAAAGATTTATTATGTATAGAGTATTCTGCCTATATGCCACAAGGGGGCACCAGATCTCATTATAGATGGTTGTGAGCCACAATGTCGTTGCTGGGAATTGAACTCAGGACCTTGGAAGAACAGTCAGTGCTCTTAACCTCTGAGCCATCTGTCCAGCCTCATCTTGTAGTGCAGGCCAGTTTCATTCCTCTTGCTTCAACTGTGCTCAGATTTCTTTTTCCTTTGTAAAAAATTAAATTTTTATGTTTGGGTGCATGTGTTGTTTCCATAAGTAGAGGACAGAGGAGTTTGTGGGAGTTGGTTCTCTACTTCCATCATGTATCTTTTTAACCTACAGAACTGTCTTGGCTGGCTGTATAAGTCAGATTTTTTAATGTGATGCCCCTTCAACTTTGTGGAAAGTGAATTGGATTTTGGAACAAGAAACTTGGCCATCCTTAGCATCATTTTAAGTTCACAGTGCATTTTGATATTAGTAATTCAGTTTGTGTGTGGCAGGGAGAGACAGGGTCCAGGCTGGCCATGAATTTGTGGCAGTCCTTCTCCCTCTGTCTCTGGAGTGCTGGGATTGCAAGTGTGTGCATTACTCCTGGCATTACACTGCACGCATTCATATGAGACTGTCATGGTACATGTGACTAATTCAAGCCCTACATGTTAAGATAAGTCTAACTTTGAAGTATAATGTAATTCACCTAGAGCAGCAGCTCTCAGCCTATCAGTCTTAACTCCTTTGGGGTTTGAACAACCCTCACACAGAGGTGGCATATCAGACATTTACATTATGATTCATAACAATAACAAAATTACAGTTGTGAAGTAGCAGTGGAGTAACTTCATGGTTATAGGTCACCACAACGTGAGGAAATATGTCTTAAAGGGTTGCAGTGTTAGGAAGGTTGAGAACCACTTTGCTAGAGCTCGGTGTCCAGTGTATGGCCTTTAAAGATTTTGCTCGTGGTATTTGTGTTGACATCAGTAATTTTGAATTATTTTGTGTGCATATTTCTGGCATTGACACTGCAGTTCTCTTTTCTCAGCCAGGTGTGATGGCTCACATCTGTCATCCAACTGAGGCAGGGAGATTGCTCCGTTCAGGGCCAACATGGGTGACACAGTGAGATTCAGGACAGCCAGGTTATAATGTGGGACTGAATCTCAAAAATAAATCTGTTTACTACATAACTAATAATTTCTGTGAGCTTGTGGAATTACTCATTATTCAAGAGGCTGTTTTTCTGGGATCCCTGATCTTACCATTTTGCTCAAACATGTGCATGACTAGACATGACAGATGCGCAATTTGAGTATTTTTCTCCCTTCATAAAGCTTGGATGTTGTAGAAACACCAGTTTCTAAAATTTGGTGATTTTAGTAATAATTATCTTAGACTTTCATTTTCCTACATGTAAGTACGTATATGAAAATCATTTATAGAGTATATTATATTTACTGAGCTGATAGTGCTTGAAAATTCATGCAAAAGGCTAAAAATACATTGTTAATATATGTTCTCTTGAAGCTTACTGATTTAAGTATATTATTATTGTTTGATTATCAATCTGTCTGTCTGCCTGCCTGCCTGTCTATAGCTCTGGCTGGCCTGGGCTCTATAGACACCAGGCTTGTTTCCAATTCATAGATATCTGCCTGCTGCTGCCTCCCTCAGTGATTTTAGTATATTACTTAAAAGAGTTGGGGCCCAAATTTTTCTTCACTAACTATAATTATGTAGGTAAAAGAAAATAGACATAATAATGGGCAAAATGGTGATACCTAGAAGAGATATGGAGAAAGAAGACAAAATATTCATGTGGGACCTGTTTTTTTTGAGACAGAGTTTTACTATGTAGCCTTGGTTGACCTAAAGCTCCCAGAAATCCCCCTGCTTCTGCCCCACCAGTGCTGGGATTAAAGGTGTATAGACCCTGGCTTGATGTGGGGCCTCTTTTTCCTTGTCCCTAAGTGTTAACTGATTGTTAACACTTGCCAGAAGTTCCATAGAACCATGATAGCGCATGCTCAAGAAACTTCAACGATTGAACCTGAGGTTTGAGGTGCGTTTCCAGGCAAGCTCTGAGTTGCCTAGTGTGGCCTGAGCCTTGAGCTCTCAGAGGGGTGGCTGTGGGAGATAGACATAGGGCCAAGTAGTGAAGATATCTTAGTTCGCTAATGGGTTGTGAATTTTCTTTTAAGATGACTCGTTCCTCCCTCAGTTGGAATGAAAACTCACTAAAGACAGAGTATTATAGCCTAGGCTCCCTCTACTTAGCGTTCAGAGTGGTGGAATTACTGGTAGACACTATTATACACCTGGTGAGGTGGGAATTCTTTGATTTATTTTTCCTTTCCACTTGTTGGTGTGTGTGTGTTCACTACAGTGCATGTGTGGAGAGCAGGCACAGCTCACAAGAGTTTGTTTCCTTACCATGTTGGTCTGTTCCAGGGATGAAATTCTTTAGGTTTGGCACCGAGCTCTTTTACCCACTGAGCAACTGAGCCATCTTACTAGCTTGGAAAATCTTCAGTCTTTTTTGTTTTTGTTTTTTGAGACATGGTTTATCTGTGTAGTCCTGGTTGTCCTGGAATCACTCTGTTGACCAGGCTGGCCTCAAACTCACAGAGATCTACCTGCCTCTGCCTCCTGAGTGCTGGGATTAAAGGCGTGTGCCACCACGCTCAGTTGTCTTGGTCTTTTTTAATCTCAGTTTTCCTCCCAGTGCTGGGGATTGTACCCAGGGTGTTGTGTGCTCTAGAAAGCTCTGTAACCTGGAACTATTACAACCTTGCTCTGTTTTGCTTTGATTCTTGAACATAAGGCTAAAGAAATTTGGTAGTTTTTTTAATTAAAAATGGTTATTTATTTCGTAAGCGTGTCTGTCTGCTGAGGGTCGGGTGGAAGGACAGCTTGTAGGAGTCTGTTCTCTCCTACCATGTGGGCTCCTGGAGCTTGCTCTGTTAGTTACTTTTCTGTGGCTGTGACGAGACACCATGGCCAAGGCAGTTTATAGGAGAGAGCATTTAATTGGAGGCATGCTTACAGTTTCTTAGGATGAGTCCATGATCATCATAATAGGCAGCATGGTGGAAGGCAGGCAGGGAGGCAGGCTCTGGAGCAGTAGCTAAGAGCTTATATCCTGATTCACAAGCTGAAGGCAGAGATGGGGACCAAGGAGACTGAGACTGGGCCTGGTGTGGGCTTTTGAAACCTCAAAGTGTCCCACCTTCTCCAGCAATGCCACACCTCCTAATCCCTCCCCACACAGTTCCATCAGCTAGGTACCAAGCATTCAAATATAAGAGCCTGTGGGGTCACTCTCATTCCAACCAGCACAGTGGCAGAGTGCCTCTGCTGAGCCCTCTCACTGGCCCTTATAGTCGTTTTTCTTTAGTTGCTTTGAATTTGACTATTGTCATGAAACTTTATAAATTTTTTTTTGTCAGTCTTTGTCTTTAAATGTACCCACTTACTCTTTCAGAACTCTCATTATTGAACTTAAGGGAAAGAAACAGTGCTTCTTGTGTGGGCAGCATCTCAGAACAGTGGGATTGATGTTCACTCAGTTTTCACACTCAGCCTACAGGACCTTGTGGTAAAAGGAAGGAGCAGGGTTAGCTAAGAAAATAACTTGTTCTTCTTTTCAGTGTTTCTGGGCTACTAGAAGAGGAAACATGCAAAACATATAGACTTATCAAAACATAGTAACAGTAGCTGGCAGTTCCTAATGTGATTTTAAAATACTTGGCCTGTATGACAGATTTGGTCAGTTATTGTATTTGGGATTTCTGGTTTTGACTTGATTCTTGTAAATTTAACATTGTTCCTTTTTATGCCTTTACTTAAAATAAAGAACTTTCTTCACTCAGCCATGGTGAGTGAATCCACCACGGTCTTCGTTTTATTTACACATTTACCTTAATTTTTTTTTTTTTTTTTTTTTTTAGTTAGATGAAAAGTGTAACTCTTATCAGCAAATCCTACTTCATGTGACTGTAGGTGAATTTTACAAAGTGGTTAAATTAAAACCCCATTTACTGAGTACAGTTCAGTGCCAGGTGGAGGTGGTTCATAGATAAAATAATTTCTAGCTAAGGAAATGATTCTAGTGAATCAGATGATTCCTAAGTTTCCTTCCTGCCTTAGAATGTGAGCGAGAGGAAGTATGCTATAAGGGGAAAGTATTCACAACAGTTGTAGGCCAATTGTGAGCCATTTTCAATAAGGTGTTTGGAAAGCAGCATTTTTCTTCAATGGCACTCGAAGCTTACGGTGACTGGAAACTTTTTAAATTTATTTTTAGATGTACTGCCAATCCTTTGCAACGTGTATCCACCTGAATTCAAGTTTATGTTTTGTTTGTTTTTGTTGTTGTTGTTTTGAGACTTTCTCTGTAGCCTTGGTTGTCCTGGAACTCACTCTGTAGACCAGACTGGCCCTCGAACTCACAGAGATCCACCTGCCTGTCTCCTGAGTGGCTGGGATCAAAGGCTTGCACCACCACCTCATGGGTCAATTATGTATTAATAAATTAGTTTGGGTGGTTGTTCAGAGGGCATCAGTGGTAAACTTAATATTTTTGGAGTAGCTATATTCAGTTTTCAAAAATATATTTTATTTTTATCATTTTTATGTGTATTTGTGTTTATTTGTGTAAATATGTGCCCAGTTTGTGTTTGCTCAAGGAAACCAGAAAAGGGTGTTGGATCCATTGGAGCTGGAATTGCAGGCAGTTGTAAACTGTCATTAATGGGTGCTGGGGACTGAACTGAGGTCTTCCAGAAGAGCAGGAAGCCCTCTCTTAACCACTAAGCCATTTTTTCCTAAACCCTAGAACAGCTTTTCTCCTCTTCTCTTCTCTTCTTCTCTTCTCTCCTTCCTTATTCCTCTCTATCCCCCTTTCTCCCCCCTTTTCTTTTTTGTGCTTTCAGTTTTTATCTATGAATGGTCTGTTGGTATAAATCTCCAGAAGATTAAATGTTGTGGTAACCCTTTGTGGTTTTTTGTTTGTTTGTTTGTTCTTATGTTTTTTTAAATTTGTTGTCTTGGTTTTCTGATACTTCCATTTTCTCAGATTTTATCTTCCTGTCTTAGAGCAGCTATTTCTAAGAATGTGTTTAAACTAGAATTGTGTTTAGCCAGCCTAAAAGTTAAGTTTTTATTTGCATGGTTGACTTAGAGAATTAAGATCACTGACATCAGAATTTTATTTTTAAATGGAGTCATATGATTTTTAGAAATAACTTTTTTTTTTATGATGTTTAGAGTCAGTATTTTGTTAGCTGCCTTATAATTAGACAAAGGTATTGAGGATAGGGAAGCTGGGTGTGGAGTTTTCCTTTCTCTGTTAAGAACAAAAACCTCATGTAGTTGATTTTAAACAGTGTCTTTCCTGTCTGCCTTAGTGTTATCTTAGCATGGAAGCATATTCTTTCATCAAGTGTTATCATGCCACCTGTGATCCCGTTACTTGGAAGACAGAAGGCCTTGAACTCTAGACAGTCTTCCTGCCTCAGCTTCCTGGGTCTGGGATCACTGTAATGAATTACCATGCCCATCTGATAAAAAAGCTTAACATTTTTTTAAGAAAACAATTTTATGGTGTTTAACATAGCTTAGGATGGACTCAGACTAGCTGAAGCTAGTCTTGAATTCTTGATCCTTCTGCCCCTACTCCCAAGTGCTGTGACACATAGGCCTGCATTGCCACTCCTAGATATTCTTTTTATTTTATTTTATTTTTCTGAGGCAGGGTCTCACTGTGTAGCCTTTACTGACCTGGAACTTGCTTTGTAGCCTCCCTAGTGTGCTTAGAGTAAAGGTACCACCTTGCCTTTATTTTTTATTTTAAAAAGTAGTTTTTAAAAATTGTAGGTGTGTGTGAGTGTCCAGGTGCCTGAGGAGGTCAGAAGAGGTTGTTGGGTCCCCTGGAACTTGAGTTGGAGGTAGTTGTGAGATTCCTTATAATGGGTGCTGGAAACTAAACTCCCTGCAAGAGCCATTTGACCACTGTATCATCTTTCCAACCTTGAGAAACACATAGTAACATTTAATCATCAAGTACTGTTTGTTTTTCTCTGCTGCAATCTGAAGAACAACTTGCCATGGGCCTGAGGGTATGTATAGTAGATAGATAGATTTTTTTTTTTGCATCATTTTTTTCATTTTTCTCAGGGACCTGAGGTTCCAGTGTTTGTGGCAGCCCATCTTTTTTAAATATCTAGCTTTCTTCTGAGAAAGTTAGAAAATGACAAGAGCAAGTATCTTGGGAGAAATTAAAAACTTGTATCATAAATTATTCTTTTCTTTTTTTTTTTACTTCAAATTTTATTTTTTAAATGACTAATGATTCTTTTTTTCTCATTTATTTTATTCACTTTACATCCTTGTTGCCCCTTTCCTCCTCCCCTCCAAGTCCTATCCTCAAAGGGGAGCTCCCTTTCTCTACCCCAGCTCATCAAGTTGCATCAGGACTGAACATGTCCTCTTCTCCTGTCGCCTGTCAAGGCAGTTCCACCAGGAAAGTGATCAAAAAGCTGGCAAGTGAGTCTGTGTCCACTGTAGAATCACTTCCCTTACTAGAGTACCCACTTGAAGCCTAAGCTGCCTATCTGCTATATCTTTGTAGGGGTCTAGGTCCAGTTTATGCATGGTCCTTGGTTGATGCTTCAGTCTCAGCAAACCTCTCTGGACCCTGGTTAGCTGGCTCTGTTGTTTTTCTTGTGGAGCTGCTGTCACTTCCGGGTCCTTTTTTTCTTTCCTCCCACTATTCCCCAAGACTCCCTATGTATCCACCAGTGTTTGGCTGTGAGTCCAGCATCTGTTTTGAAGTGCTGTCGGGTAGAGCCTCTCTGAGTGAGGTCACCCAGACCCAGAAAGACACACATTGGTATGTACTCACTTATGAGTAGATTTTAGCCATATAGTACAAGGTAAGCATACTACAAGGCACAGACCCAAAGAAGATAAGTAATAGAGAGGACCCAAGTGGGGCTGCAAAAATCTCACCTGAAAGGGGAGAGAGAATAGACAGGGGTAATAGCTGAAGAGAAGGAACAAGATAGGAGAGGGGGCGCAGAGAGTCAAGAGGGTAGAGATCAGACCTGAGGAGAGCAAGGGTGAGAAGACAGGCCTGCAGAGAAAAGAGAAACTGAGAGTGGGGACATCTCTGTGACAAACTAGAGACTTAACTTATTCTTGATTTACAGTAGTGGTGCTTTAGAGTGAGTGCATTAGGATTTCTTTCTTAGCTGCAGTCAGTAATTTCTTTGGCCTCCTACTTGATGCTAGTTTATTCACAGTCCTGGTGCAGGGCCGGGTGTGTGCTAGAAGTGGTAGCATCTGCCACATGAAGTGACTTGAGCAGCTGTTATCACTGCTGGCTTGTTCATAGGGCTCATATCTGTATAGAAAAGTTGTCTGGCAGACATGCCAGGCTGCCTTCATGGCTGCAGTCTGGCAGTTCATGTTTCTGTGCTTGTTAGGCTAGATCCAGCATGTTACTGATAACTCCATTCAACTTTATTAACCTTAGTGTTCCTTTTACGTGCTTCAATCCTTTGGCACTCATTACCCAGCCAGTTTCTCCCTTAAGGAAAGAAATACCAAACAACTGTTAATCACATTGAAGGATAATACAGTTAATAATTCCTGGTGTCATGTGGGAGTGTTCAGGGTTCTTCATTATTTCATAAATGTGTTTTTATAGTTATTTAGATCAAGAACCAGATTCGGTCTTTGTGTTGTTTAGTAATCTCTACTTCCTCTCTTTTTCTTTACATATCATTTATGAAGAAACTGAAAATTCTCACAGTCTGAATTTGTTAGTTGTATTCCTGTAGTGGTGGTAAGCATTTTCTTTTGGCCCTTGCATGTTTCCTAATTGATGTCTTGTTTAGACAGTTGATCTGGTTTCATTTCTGGGATGTATATTCTTTCTTGTTCAGTTTTTCTTTTTGTAGTTAATGTTGAGTGCTTGCCTCAAGAGGCACATATTTTATTTTGTCTGTGATGTTAGCAGCTTGGTGGTCATTGTCCAGCTCCATTAATGAGTTTCTCCTGTTCCACCATTTCCAGCTGGGAGTCTTTTTTTTTTTTTTTTTTTGTATGTGTGTTTTATTTGTAGCTTCTTTAGTCTTTTTTTTTTTTTTTTTTTTTTTTTCTGAGAGTTGGGGAAGGATAAATCTGCTGTGGAGAAAAGTTTTTTGCACTATTTTGTAGGTGTTTTTCAGTCCTAATCTTTGGTTCCTGCATAGGTCATATTATATGTGCTACTGCTTCTCAGTGGAAAAACTAACATAAAATCCTTGCAAATTGTTGTAATTAATTTTTTTTCAGTGCCTTCTCTAGCTCCCAAATAATGAGCACGGAGACCTGTTACGATTATTAATAAGCTTCAAGCACCATAATTGGGCAGATACTGATTTATTCTAACCCATCTAAGCTAGTCTAGCTACTTCCTAGCCATGTGCCTTGCTTGTCACCTGGCCTCTCCGGTTCCCATGATGACTCCCCCATGGGTGACCTCCTCCTCTTGGCATGTTGGCCTCCTCCTGGCCAGGCCTCATGGCTACATTCTCATGGCTCAGAGACCTTCTCCCTCCCTGACTTGTAAGAATCAGTTCTTTTCCTCTACCATGTGGCCTCAGGGATTAAATTTATGGTGACAGGTGCTTTTACCTGCTGAGTCATCTTGCCAGCCCTAGGTTTTTGTTTTGTTTTGTTTTCTTGACAATTTCTTCAGTATAGTATTAAAAGTATACAAGGGATTTTTTTGTTAAGACAATGGTGGCTTTATGTTTAAGGGAAAGTTCTCAAATAAGCAGTATTTATGTATATAAAGTAGCATAGTATTTATTTATACTAATAGTTTGTGTTAATTGAGCCATAGATCTAGACGTTATTACATTTTTTGTAGATGTTGTTTTGAAAAAGTAATTCATTTCTAAAGCCTTGTATTGTTATATCAGTAACACATTTATATGTTAGTCAGTGCTCAGAGAAATTAAACCAGAATATTCAGTTTCAGTTCTTTTAAAAAGCTATTTTTAGAATATATTTTTATTTATTTGTGTGTGTGTGCATGCGCGTGAGTGCTCTGGAAGCCAGGAGAGGACATGGAAACCCCTGAACTAGAGGCATAGGTGGTCAAGAGCTGTTTGGTGGCTGGGGACTGAACCCATCTTCTCTGTAAGAGCAGCAAAGTTTTGGTTTTTTTGTTTTTTGTTTTTTTTTTTTTTGTTTGTTTGCTTTTTCTTTTCTTTTTTACTTTTATCTCCATTTATTTTATATTATTCCTGTGTCATCCTTTTTGTTTCTTCAGTTTCTTCTGGGATATTTTTTTCTTCTGTACAACCTCCTCTTCTGACTTTGGAACAATTTGTTCCTTTTCAGTGAGGATCATCTCAATGTGGTAGGGGGAGCTCATGTATGGATTAGTCTGGCCATGAGCGGTGTAGGTTCAATGGTGCATCTTAGGTGTGTTGTTTGCCTGGATATGTTCAATGACTAGAGAATCTACATCTAAACCCTTAAGTTCAGCATTACTCTGCATATTTAAGCATGTGCAGCAAAAATTCAGCACTGTTTTCTGGCCACCAACCTGACACCCCACTGTTTGACCTGGGCACACCTCCCGACTCTACCATTATACCGCCAGAATAAGTGACATCTTTCAGATACTTGGTGGCTTTTTGGATGTGCATACCTTTGATGGCCTGGGCAGTTTGCTGGGTGTTCTTAAAGTGAATACGGAGATTTGAACCTCTTGATTTGCATGATTTGGTAGGGTTTTCTGGGTCAAGAGGGTACTGAAGCATCTTCATGGATCACCTCTGGCCACTTTCAGGAAGAGGCTTTTTTCCTTTCTTTTTTTTGGAGACAAGGTTTCTCTGAGTAGTCTTGGCTATCCTGGACTTGCTTTATAGACCAGGCTGGCTTTGCCTGCCTCTTCCTCCCTGAGTGCTGGTGTTACAGACCTGTGCCACCGCTCCCGGTCATCAGCAAGTGTTGTTATCTACTGAGTTCACTTTTTACCCATCAGTACTTGAGTGTGGATGGAGGTAAACTCTTCTGTAGCCCAAGCTGGCCTTAAGCTCCTTATCTTTTTACCTTAGCCCCACTTGTTTTCTTTCCATTTGTGTTAAGTATTACAAAAGAATGAAGTTATTTAATGTATTTAATTAAAGCCTTTTGCTATGGTCTTAATTTATCTTCTCCACATTTACATGTTGAAATCTTAACTCCCGACATTGGTATTAGTAAGGTGAGGCTTTGGGAGGTGATTAGGTCATGAGAGAATCTGCCAGAATGAGTGGGATTAGTGCCTTTATAAAAGAGGCCAGAGAAAGATTAGATGAGATCAGGATCTTTCAGGCTTGATTGGCTGTGGGCACTGGAGAGGAATTAGGTTGCTTGCCCCTTCCACCATGTGAGGATTCAGTGAAGAGGAGCATTCTGTAAACCAGGAAGCAGACCCTTGCCAGATACCAGATCTGTCAGAGCCTTGATACTAGGCTTTCTAGCTGCTATAACTTTTTAAGCCACCTCCTCTCTGATATGTTATAGAGGCAACATGAATGCACTAAGGGCATTTTTCTTCCAGAAATACTTTAAGAGAACTCTGTGTGTATGATGAAGTGAGTGAGGGTGTGTGTGTGTGTGTGTGTGTGTGTGTGTGTGTATAGGGATTGGGATTTTGGATAAGAGTTCATTGTGTAGGCCTTGAATTTGCGCTGTTTCTCCTTTCTCTGCCTCCTAAGTCCCTGACTTACGTATTTGAGACAGAATCTTGTTTTAAAGCTCAGGCTGGCCTTGAACTTCTCATCCTCCTGCATTAGTTTCTCAAACACGAAGATTGTAGGCAGACACTAGGTTTAAAATTTTTTTAAAGGAGACTGTGGCTGAGGAAAATTTATTTTAAAGGACTCTGTTTTAAACCTTAGTGAATGTAGTTGTGTATTTGCCATCTTCAGGGAAATCTGAGGTAGAAGCTTTGCAGGTTGAAGTCGGAGTCAAAGTTTGTCTCAAACTTTGATTCAAAATAAAATTAAAAAGGGGCTGGGTATGTAGCCCAGTGGTAGAGCACTTGCCTAGTATGCATGGCACTTTGTTTCAGCCCTCAGTAATATAAAACCAAACTTTTCTTTATTTGATCTAAAGCAGAGTTGGTTTAATTAACATTCTTTGTCTGCCTCCTTTTTTCCTCTCACTTTGTAGACCTAGCTGGCCTGGAATTTGATAATGTAGACCAGGCTGGCCTGTAACTAGCAGAGATCCATTCGCACCTCTGCCTCTAGAGTACTTGGGAGTGTGTAGCACCATGCTTTGTCCTATTAAGGATATAGTAGTACAGATCCTACCCCAGAGGGTTAAAGGAAGAGAAGCACTGAGAAGGAAGACAGATACACCCAGGGCACTGTGCTTCTCAAGGAAGAGTAGTCTTATTTTTGAGAAAGGGATTATAGGCATGTCCTAACTTACCCAGTTTATCTGGTGTTGGATATCCACCCTTGGGCTTTTTGTGATGCTATGCAAGCACTCTACCAAGTGAGCCCCAGCCCCAGCCCCAATCCCAATGCTGCCTTTAAAGCATTACAATCTAATTTATGTTTTGTAGAACTCTAAACATTTAGAATGTTTATATTTGGTTAAAGTTGATGCTAGTGTACCATGGTCCAGACTTGAAGCAGGGTGGAAAGTCAGAAAGTGTTCTAAATACACCTTTCTAAATATATCTTGACCATTGACCTATATATTCTGTTCTTAGAAATGAACATTTATTTCTGGTTAGCTATGATCAGTGATAAAAATTAATAAATTCATCTCAAAACCTAAATAGAATTTTTTAAAGATAGTTGTCAATGTATTTTTTATTTTTTATGTTCTGGCAATCAAACCCATCATGCTCTACTTACAGGATCCATATGTAGCTCCAAATTACAGCTTGCTTGTTTGTTTACTTAATCATTTATTTTTGCTTTTTCGAGACAGAGTTTCTCTGTATAGCTTCTCTTTGTAGCTGTCCTGAAACTCATTCTGTAGACTAGGCTGGATTTGATCTCAAAGAGCTGCCTGCCTTTGTGTCCTGAGTGCTGGGGTTAAAGAGGCGTGTACCACACTTGGCTACAGCTTTTTAAAAAGCCTAAGAATAAGCAATAATATATTTGTCATTTAAAATAGAAAAGGTGTGTGTAGTAGTGCCTGTCTGTAATCTCAGCACGTGGGAGGTGGAGGCAGGAAGACTAAGAGTTGAAAATAAGGTATGGTTCAAAGCCAATCTGGGCAGCACACACCCCTGTCTCAAAATAAACCTTTAAAATCCAAACCGGTAACAAATTATCAAAAACTCACCATCAACTTGTGGTCTTCTTGCCTTAGCTTCCCCAGTGCTGGGGTTATAGGCAAAATATCTTGAATATATGTTTCACTTTCTGTGTGCCTGTAGGACTTTTCAGAGAATAAATCTCTTTCTTTTTTTTTATTTTATTTATTATGGATACTGTATTCTGCCTGCATGTATGCCTCCACACCAGAGGAGGGCACCAGATCTCATTATAGATGGTTGTGAGCCATTTTGTGGTTGCTGGGAATTGAACTCAGGACCTTTGGAAGAACAGCCAGTGTTCTTAACCTCTGAGCCATCTCTCCAGCCCCTAAATCTGTTTCTTTATTGAAGAGTTTTACCAGTTTTGTAGGGGAAGTGTGTATATGGAAGTCTTCACACTATTTCTCTAGAATCTCAGAAACTCACAGTACTGTCTTTTTAAAAGGTTTTTTTTTTTTTTTAATGTCATCAAGACATTAATGTGATGTATCAGATCTGTAAGATTTTTTTTTTCCCCATACAGGGTTTCTCTATGTAGCCCTCACTGTTCTGGAACTCACTCTGTAGACCAGGCTGGCCTCAAATTCACAGAGATATGCCTGCCTATGCCTCCTAAGTGCTGAGATTAAAGGTGTGCACTAGCACTGCCCAGGTGTAAGAACATTTTAATTAAAAAATTTAGTTTGTGTGTGTGTGGAGGGGTTTTGGCACTTGGGCATGTGGGGGTCAGATATCTTACTGGAGTTAGTCCTAGGGGTCAAACTCCCATAGTTTGGTAGTAGGTTTAGGAGCAGGCATCTCTCTCGTCTGAGGCGTCTCACCAATCCTACTTCATTTCTATGATGTCAGGCTCTAGATATTAAGTGGGGTTTTTGATGTTGTTATTTTGTCTATATCTTTTTTGTGTCTTTTTTTCTTCTCTTTCTTCTTTTTGATTTTTCTTTTTTTATGCATATTTAAAGAAAATTTGTATAGTATAGTTCTCTGGGGTTTGAATATGCATTTGTAGTTTGAGTTGATGTTCTGTGAATTGATTCTTTTTCTGATTGAACCCAGAACTTCACACATTTGAGGTAAGCATTCTACCACCGAGCTACATCTCTAGGTTTTTTTTTTTTTTTTTAATTTTAAAAAAGACATTGTTTATTTGTAGCTTGGCCTTGAATTTTTGGCCCCCCTTTTCAGCCTCCCAGTACCGGGAATATAGGCCCATGCTGTTATGTCTGGTTTCTTTTGTACATTTTGAAATTTCCTTGCTAGAAGTTCCTACTTGCCTAAAAGTAATGAAGACCCTAAGTTGGCAATACTGTCCTTTGCTTGCTTGCTTGCTTGCCTTTTTAGGTTTTCTAGACCATCTAGAAGATATATATTTGAATTCTAATGTGGTAGTTTTTAAGAATGGCCCCCATGGGCTCATATATTTGAATACGTAGTCATCAGGGAGTGGCACTATTTGAGAAGGATTAGGAAGTGTGTCCTTGTTGGAGAAAGTGTGTCACTGGGGGCTAAGTAGCTTCATCCATGCTGCCATGTTCCTTTGCCATGATGATACCAGACTAAGCCTCTGAAATTGTAAGCAAACCTCCAATAACAAACCTTTGTAACAGTTGCCTTAGTCACAACATGTTTTCAGCTCCATAAAATAGTGACTTAAGACATCCAGACAAGCAAGAGTCAGGCAGTGATTTCACATTCTCTGGGTACTGATCTCCCTGTCTCTCCTGGACATTTCCTGATAGATCTGTTGGTACATGTTACTGTTTTTACCTGGCTTTCCTTTCAGCTAATGGTAGAACCCAGTATGATGGTCTCAGTGTAGGAGTATCATTTCTGGCCATCTTACTTTGCCCTGGCCTAAAATTTGATCTGTTACTATATTACTGGCATTTGCCTCATGGCAGCTTTCATTCAGAGTTTTAGCTTAGTATGTGTCTGTGTCTGTGTCTGTGTCTGTCTCTGTCTCTGTCTCTCTGTCTCTCTCTCTCTCTCTGTGTTTGTGTGTGTGTGTGTGTTTGTGTGTGTCTATGTCATGGTAGTGGTGGTACTGGGATTAAAGGCATGCACTACCACTCCTGGCTTTTAAACTCTTTTTTTTTTTTTCTTTTTTAAAATATCTTTTTGATTGAAATTTCATAGACTGTATTCTGATTATGGTTTCTTCTCCTAGACCTTCCCTTCCTCCTCACCCATCCAACTCCACGCCTTTTGTTTTTCTTTCTCTGTAGAAAACAAACAGGCAAAACCAAAACAAACCCAAACAAAACAAAACAAAAAAACAGAAACAAAACCAAAAAGAAAATGCATGAGAAACACAGACACTGAAAACCTATAAAACCAAAAAAATCAGAAACCCTAATATATATAAGGAAAAGACTGGTATGATTAAAAAAATGCTTAAACAAAGCAATATAAGACAGAAAATCTACAAAAATACTATTGAGTTTGTGTTGTTTCTCTATTGCTGGACCTGGGGCCTACCCTTCATTGTGGTTTATATGAACAGTGGATTCTATTGGATAAAACTGTTCTTTCTCCATTCCAAGAAGTTATCATTGGGAGATAGATTTTTGATTAGGGGTGGGAGCTCATGTCCACTTCCTCCTCTCAGTATTGGGACCCCATCTGGCTTGATCCTGTGTTGACTCTATGCATTCTGCCATAGTCTCTGTGAGTTTATCTGTGTATTAGTCCTGTTGTGTCTAGAAGACACTGTGTGTGTGTGTGTGTGTGTGTGTGTGTGATCCATACCCTCTGGCTCTTATACTCTTATCACCTCCTCTTCTACATAGCTCCCTGAGCCCTGAGGAGTGCAGTTTGATGACGTGTCTTCATTTAGAATTGAGGATAACAAAGTCTCTCACACTCTGCACATTGTTCAGTTGAGAGTCTCTGCATTAGTTACCATCTATGGCAAGAGGAAGCTTCTCTGAGGATGAGCAAAACCTTGATTTATAGGTATAGCAGAATGTTGTAAGGAGTCATTTTATTGCTGTGTTCTTTTAGCAGAACAACAGTATTTGGATTTCTCTTATTCCTGTAGTCTATCTAATCTCGGGTTCTTGGCTACCTGAATAGTATTAGGCATGGTTTCCATCTCATGGAGTGGGCCTTAAATCTAACCAGATAGTGGTTGATTACTCCCACAATTTTTGTGCCACTATTGTACCAGTATATCATGCAGGCAGGACACAGTTGTAGGTAGCTGGGGTTTTAGCTGGTTTGGTAGTTACCTTTTTCTTCCTCTGGTAGCATGCAGAGTACCTTCCAGTACCATATACATTGGTCAGTAGGGGTGAAGGCTCCAGTGAGGTACCAGATCTACTTCTCCATGTTGAATATTTGTGACTTCAATAGCACCGAGTACTTGTTGAACAGGTCTTAAGTGCAATTAGAGAACTGTTGGTTGCTACTTAGGTATGACTGTGCCACTACTGCACCCTTAGGGTTATTGTGCCATTACTGGTTGTTGATATGGTTCATAGGTGTCATAGCTAGGTTGGACTGTTGGTTGCCTCCCTCCTCTGGGAACTTGCTAAGTATCTTCCACATTAGGGATTTTCTGGGGGTCAGCCAAAGACAATAGCAAGAGACTGTGTTTTGGGAATCTCTTGGAAAGCTCTGGCCAACATCTCAAAAGTGGGCTTCTCATGTTTGATATTATGGTTTTTGTTAAGTGATCTTTGGCTCTTGGAGGGAGCATTGTCAGCCCAGATGAGAAAAGTTTGCTATATATATATATATATTACACATATAGTAGAATTACATGTATTATAGTTTTTTTTAGGCCGATAGTTAATAACTGTGATTCCTTATAGCTCTTTTTTTACCTCTTTTTTTAACCCTCTTTCCTCCTTCTTCTCTATTTAACTCCCTCCTGCTTTCTAAGAATCCTCCCCTTTCCTATTTTCCCTTTTGAATTGCTTGTACCCTACAATTCCCTTTACTCTCCTCTCCCCTTGTTCTGTGACTACCTTCTCCTCCCTCCCAAAATAGTCCCTTTTCCCATTTTCCTAATCAGACTGCTTGTTCCCTGCTCTTCCCCTCTCTATTGCTCCACGACTCCTGTCTTGGCAGTGGTCCTATTTTACTTTCCTGTTTTCTGCAGTTAATCTAGACTGTGTGCTTCTCACCTCTGAAGATTTGGAGCTAGGAGTCTCCAGTGAGAGAGAACATGTGATGTTTGTTTTCCTGGTCTGGGGTACCTCACTCAGTATGATTTTTTTCCCCCTAGTTCTATCCAATTTTTCTGCAAAGTTCATGATTTCTCTATGCAGTTGAATAATAATGTATATGTACCACATTTTCATTATCCATTTAGTCAGTTTAAAGACATTTAAGTTGTTTTCATTTCCTAGCTATTGTGAACAGAGCAGCAGTGGACATGGCAGAGAAAGTATCTGGAGTAGGATGTCTAGTCCTTTGGGCATATGTGAAGGAGTGGGGTAGCTGGTCACATGGTAGGTATATATAGCTTTTTGAGAATTTTCTACACTGATTTCCACAGTAGATACACCAGTTGCAATCCCACTGGCAAGGAATGAGGGTTCTCTTTTCCTTGTATCCCTACCAGCATTAAAAATACAATGTTCTTTCAGAGGACGTTAATGCCCTATCATTAATGCCGTATCATTTGGTATTTGAAACTAGATTACTTAAAACAGCAGGTGTATTATTTGGCCCAGTTGTATGTTGCAAGGGAATAGAACTTACCTCAACTCTAAGGCTTTTTCTCCTATTAAATTTCTGTGACGGGGAAAATTTCATATATTCTTGGTGAACAGAAGCTTCCTTATTTTACCAGCAAATTTTGGTTCTCTCTAAATTTCTCTAAAATTTTTTTGAGTTCTTTTTAGAACTAGAAATCTATTTTTAGTTTATATGTTGTGTATAGACAGCACAGTTACAATTCATAAGTTATCTAATACTAGTACTAGTACCGGAGCATACTAGAGCACACATGTGAAACAGCCAGGTAAGCTGGCTGGTTTATGTAGGTCGTAGTGGAGATAGTTGTTGCTTGTTTTTCCTTTTAGTTTTGGGGTGATAATTAAAGTAAATAGTTGTAGCAGTGCTAGCAATTAGAATGCCTTGTTCTGTAGAGCAAAATACTAGCTTAAAGTACTCTGTTTAATTAAATTAATTAATTTATTATTGTCACAGAGCTAGAACAGGTCTTTGTACATGGACCCGCCACACTGATCTACATTCCTGTCCTACGAAATATCATTTAATGGGATGTACTTTTGTCAGCTTACAGCATCAACTTGTGGTTTCAGCTGGAAAGTCTTTGTGGCAGCAATAAACTTGTAATAGTGAATGGCTTCAGTCTGTAGTCCGTCACAAAGGTAAAGGACAGCGGCTCTTTGTTAGTTTACTTGTTTTAGCAGGACACTATAGTGGTATAAATGGCTTCAGTCTGTAGTCCGTCACAAAGGTAAAGGACAGCGGCTCTTTGTTAGTTTACTTGTTTTAGCAGGACACTATAGTGGTATAAATGGCTTCAGTCTGTAGTCCGTCACAAAGGTAAAGGACAGCGGCTCTTTGTTAGTTTACTTGTTTTAGCAGGACACTATAGTGGTATAAATGGCTTCAGTCTGTAGTCCGTCACAAAGGTAAAGGACAGCGGTTCTTTGTTAGTTTACTTGTTTTAGCAGGACACTATAGTGGTATAAATGGCTTCAGTCTGTAGTCCGTCACAAAGGTAAAGGACAGCGGCTCTTTGTTAGTTTACTTGTTTTAGCAGGACACTATAGTGGTATAAATGGCTTCAGTCTGTAGTCCGTCACAAAGGTAAAGGACAGCGGCTCTTTGTTAGTTTACTTGTTTTAGCAGGACACTATAGTGGTATAAATGGCTTCAGTCTGTAGTCCGTCACAAAGGTAAAGGACAGCGGTTCTTTGTTAGTTTACTTGTTTTAGCAGGACACTATAGTGGTATAAATGGCTTCAGTCTGTAGTCCGTCACAAAGGTAAAGGACAGCGGCTCTCTGTTAGTTTACTTGTTTTAGCAGGACACTATAGTGGTATAAATGGCTTCAGTCTGTAGTCCGTCATAAAGGTGAAGGACAGCGGTTCTCTGTTAGTTTACTTGTTTTAGCAGGACACTATAGTGGTATAAATGGCTTCAGTCTGTAGTCCGTCACAAAGGTAAAGGACAGCGGCTCTTTGTTAGTTTACTTGTTTTAGCAGGACACTATAGTGGTATAAATGGCTTCAGTCTGTAGTCCGTCATAAAGGTAAAGGACAGCGGTTCTCTGTTAGTTTACTTGTTTTAGCAGGACACTATAGTGGTATAAATGGCTTCAGTCTGTAGTCCGTCACAAAGGTAAAGGACAGCGGTTCTCTGTTAGTTTACTTGTTTTAGCAGGACACTATAGTGGTATAAATGGCTTCAGTCTGTAGTCCGTCACAAAGGTAAAGGACAGCGGCTCTCTGTTAGTTTACTTGTTTTAGCAGGACACTATAGTGGTATAAATGGCTTCAGTCTGTAGTCCGTCATAAAGGTGAAGGACAGCGGTTCTCTGTTAGTTTACTTGTTTTAGCAGGACACTATAGTGGTATAAATGGCTTCAGTCTGTAGTCCGTCACAAAGGTAAAGGACAGCGGCTCTTTGTTAGTTTACTTGTTTTAGCAGGACACTATAGTGGTATAAATGGCTTCAGTCTGTAGTCCGTCATAAAGGTAAAGGACAGCGGTTCTCTGTTAGTTTACTTGTTTTAGCAGGACACTATAGTGGTATAAATGGCTTCAGTCTGTAGTCCGTCACAAAGGTAAAGGACAGCGGTTCTCTGTTAGTTTACTTGTTTTAGCAGGACACTATAGTGGTATAAATGGCTTCAGTCTGTAGTCCGTCACAAAGGTAAAGGACAGCGGTTCTTTGTTAGTTTACTTGTTTTAGCAGGACACTATAGTGGTATAAATGGCTTCAGTCTGTAGTCCGTCACAAAGGTAAAGGACAGCGGTTCTCTGTTAGTTTACTTGTTTTAGCAGGACACTATAGTGGTATAAATGGCTTCAGTCTGTAGTCCGTCACAAAGGTAAAGGACAGCGGTTCTTTGTTAGTTTACTTGTTTTAGCAGGACACTATAGTGGTATAAATGGCTTCAGTCTGTAGTCCGTCACAAAGGTAAAGGACAGCGGTTCTTTGTTAGTTTACTTGTTTTAGCAGGACACTATAGTGGTATAAATGGCTTCAGTCTGTAGTCCGTCACAAAGGTAAAGGACAGCGGTTCTTTGTTAGTTTACTTGTTTTAGCAGGACACTATAGTGGTATAAATGGCTTCAGTCTGTAGTCCGTCACAAAGGTAAAGGACAGCGGTTCTTTGTTAGTTTACTTGTTTTAGCAGGACACTATAGTGGTATAAATGGCTTCAGTCTGTAGTCCGTCACAAAGGTAAAGGACAGCGGTTCTTTGTTAGTTTACTTGTTTTAGCAGGACACTATAGTGGTATAAATGGCTTCAGTCTGTAGTCCGTCATAAAGGTAAAGGACAGCGGTTCTCTGTTAGTTTACTTGTTTTAGCAGGACACTATAGTGGTATAAATGGCTTCAGTCTGTAGTCCGTCATAAAGGTAAAGGACAGCGGTTCTTTGTTAGTTTACTTGTTTTAGCAGGACACTATAGTGGTATAAATGGCTTCAGTCTGTAGTCCGTCACAAAGGTAAAGGACAGCGGTTCTTTGTTAGTTTACTTGTTTTAGCAGGACACTATAGTGGTATAAATGGCTTCAGTCTGTAGTCCGTCACAAAGGTAAAGGACAGCGGTTCTTTGTTAGTTTACTTGTTTTAGCAGGACACTATAGTGGTATAAATGGCTTCAGTCTGTAGTCCGTCATAAAGGTAAAGGACAGCGGTTCTTTGTTAGTTTACTTGTTTTAGCAGGACACTATAGTGGTATAAATGGCTTCAGTCTGTAGTCCGTCACAAAGGTAAAGGACAGCGGTTCTTTGTTAGTTTACTTGTTTTAGCAGGACACTATAGTGGTATAAATGGCTTCAGTCTGTAGTCCGTCACAAAGGTAAAGGACAGCGGTTCTTTGTTAGTTTACTTGTTTTAGCAGGACACTATAGTGGTATAAATGGCTTCAGTCTGTAGTCCGTCACAAAGGTAAAGGACAGCGGTTCTTTGTTAGTTTACTTGTTTTAGCAGGACACTATAGTGGTATAAATGGCTTCAGTCTGTAGTCCGTCACAAAGGTAAAGGACAGCGGTTCTTTGTTAGTTTACTTGTTTTAGCAGGACACTATAGTGGTATAAATGGCTTCAGTCTGTAGTCCGTCACAAAGGTAAAGGACAGCGGTTCTTTGTTAGTTTACTTGTTTTAGCAGGACACTATAGTGGTATAAATGGCTTCAGTCTGTAGTCCGTCACAAAGGTAAAGGACAGCGGCTCTTTGTTAGTTTACTTGTTTTAGCAGGACACTATAGTGGTATAAATGGCTTCAGTCTGTAGTCCGTCACAAAGGTAAAGGACAGCGGTTCTTTGTTAGTTTACTTGTTTTAGCAGGACACTATAGTGGTATAAATGGCTTCAGTCTGTAGTCCGTCATAAAGGTAAAGGACAGCGGCTCTTTGTTAGTTTACTTGTTTTAGCAGGACACTATAGTGGTATAAATGGCTTCAGTCTGTAGTCCGTCATAAAGGTAAAGGACAGCGGTTCTCTGTTAGTTTACTTGTTTTAGCAGGACACTATAGTGGTATAAATGGCTTCAGTCTGTAGTCCGTCACAAAGGTAAAGGACAGCGGTTCTTTGTTAGTTTACTTGTTTTAGCAGGACACTATAGTGGTATAAATGGCTTCAGTCTGTAGTCCGTCACAAAGGTAAAGGACAGCGGTTCTTTGTGAGTTTACTTGTTTTAGCAGGACACTATAGTGGTATAAATGGCTTCAGTCTGTAGTCCGTCATAAAGGTAAAGGACAGCGGCTCTCTGTTAGTTTACTTGTTTTAGCAGGACACTATAGTGGTATAAATGGCTTCAGTCTGTAGTCCGTCACAAAGGTAAAGGACAGCGGCTCTCTGTTAGTTTACTTGTTTTAGCAGGACACTATAGTGGTATAAATGGCTTCAGTCTGTAGTCCGTCACAAAGGTAAAGGACAGCGGTTCTCTGTTAGTTTACTTGTTTTAGCAGGACACTATAGTGGTATAAATGGCTTCAGTCTGTAGTCCGTCATAAAGGTAAAGGACAGCGGTTCTCTGTTAGTTTACTTGTTTTAGCAGGACACTATAGTGGTATAAATGGCTTCAGTCTGTAGTCCGTCATAAAGGTAAAGGACAGCGGCTCTTTGTTAGTTTACTTGTTTTAGCAGGACACTATAGTGGTATAAATGGCTTCAGTCTGTAGTCCGTCATAAAGGTAAAGGACAGCGGTTCTTTGTTAGTTTACTTGTTTTAGCAGGACACTATAGTGGTATAAATGGCTTCAGTCTGTAGTCCGTCATAAAGGTAAAGGACAGCGGCTCTTTGTTAGTTTACTTGTTTTAGCAGGACACTATAGTGGTATAAATGGCTTCAGTCTGTAGTCCGTCACAAAGGTAAAGGACAGCGGCTCTTTGTTAGTTTACTTGTTTTAGCAGGACACTATAGTGGTATAAATGGCTTCAGTCTGTAGTCCGTCACAAAGGTAAAGGACAGCGGCTCTTTGTTAGTTTACTTGTTTTAGCAGGACACTATAGTGGTATAAATGGCTTCAGTCTGTAGTCCGTCACAAAGGTAAAGGACAGCGGCTCTTTGTTAGTTTACTTGTTTTAGCAGGACACTATAGTGGTATAAATGGCTTCAGTCTGTAGTCCGTCACAAAGGTAAAGGACAGCGGTTCTCTGTTAGTTTACTTGTTTTAGCAGGACACTATAGTGGTATAAATGGCTTCAGTCTGTAGTCCGTCATAAAGGTAAAGGACAGCGGCTCTTTGTTAGTTTACTTGTTTTAGCAGGACACTATAGTGGTATAAATGGCTTCAGTCTGTAGTCCGTCATAAAGGTAAAGGACAGCGGTTCTTTGTTAGTTTACTTGTTTTAGCAGGACACTATAGTGGTATAAATGGCTTCAGTCTGTATTCCATCATAAAGGTAAAGGACAGCGGCTCTTTGTTAGTTTACTTGTTTTAGCAGGACACTATAGTGGTATAAATGGCTTCAGTCTGTAGTCCGTCACAAAGGTAAAGGACAGCGGCTCTTTGTTAGTTTACTTGTTTTAGCAGGACACTATAGTGGTATAAATGGCTTCAGTCTGTAGTCCGTCACAAAGGTAAAGGACAGCGGCTCTTTGTTAGTTTACTTGTTTTAGCAGGACACTATAGTGGTATAAATGGCTTCAGTCTGTAGTCCGTCACAAAGGTAAAGGACAGCGGCTCTTTGTTAGTTTACTTGTTTTAGCAGGACACTATAGTGGTATAAATGGCTTCAGTCTGTAGTCCGTCACAAAGGTAAAGGACAGCGGCTCTTTGTTAGTTTACTTGTTTTAGCAGGACACTATAGTGGTATAAATGGCTTCAGTCTGTAGTCCGTCACAAAGGTAAAGGACAGCGGCTCTTTGTTAGTTTACTTGTTTTAGCAGGACACTATAGTGGTATAAATGGCTTCAGTCTGTAGTCCGTCACAAAGGTAAAGGACAGCGGCTCTTTGTTAGTTTACTTGTTTTAGCAGGACACTATAGTGGTATAAATGGCTTCAGTCTGTAGTCCGTCACAAAGGTAAAGGACAGCGGCTCTTTGTTAGTTTACTTGTTTTAGCAGGACACTATAGTGGTATAAATGGCTTCAGTCTGTAGTCCGTCACAAAGGTAAAGGACAGCGGCTCTTTGTTAGTTTACTTGTTTTAGCAGGACACTATAGTGGTATAAATGGCTTCAGTCTGTAGTCCGTCATAAAGGTAAAGGACAGCGGCTCTTTGTTAGTTTACTTGTTTTAGCAGGACACTATAGTGGTATAAATGGCTTCAGTCTGTAGTCCGTCACAAAGGTAAAGGACAGCGGTTCTCTGTTAGTTTACTTGTTTTAGCAGGACACTATAGTGGTATAAATGGCTTCAGTCTGTAGTCCGTCATAAAGGTAAAGGACAGCGGCTCTCTGTTAGTTTACTTGTTTTAGCAGGACACTATAGTGGTATAAATGGCTTCAGTCTGTAGTCCGTCACAAAGGTAAAGGACAGCGGCTCTCTGTTAGTTTACTTGTTTTAGCAGGACACTATAGTGGTATAAATGGCTTCAGTCTGTAGTCCGTCACAAAGGTAAAGGACAGCGGTTCTCTGTTAGTTTACTTGTTTTAGCAGGACACTATAGTGGTATAAATGGCTTCAGTCTGTAGTCCGTCATAAAGGTAAAGGACAGCGGTTCTCTGTTAGTTTACTTGTTTTAGCAGGACACTATAGTGGTATAAATGGCTTCAGTCTGTAGTCCGTCACAAAGGTAAAGGACAGCGGTTCTCTGTTAGTTTACTTGTTTTAGCAGGACACTATAGTGGTATAAATGGCTTCAGTCTGTAGTCCGTCACAAAGGTAAAGGACAGCGGCTCTTTGTTAGTTTACTTGTTTTAGCAGGACACTATAGTGGTATAAATGGCTTCAGTCTGTAGTCCGTCACAAAGGTAAAGGACAGCGGCTCTTTGTTAGTTTACTTGTTTTAGCAGGACACTATAGTGGTATAAATGGCTTCAGTCTGTAGTCCGTCACAAAGGTAAAGGACAGCGGTTCTCTGTTAGTTTACTTGTTTTAGCAGGACACTATAGTGGTATAAATGGCTTCAGTCTGTAGTCCGTCATAAAGGTAAAGGACAGCGGCTCTTTGTTAGTTTACTTGTTTTAGCAGGACACTATAGTGGTATAAATGGCTTCAGTCTGTAGTCCGTCATAAAGGTAAAGGACAGCGGTTCTTTGTTAGTTTACTTGTTTTAGCAGGACACTATAGTGGTATAAATGGCTTCAGTCTGTAGTCCGTCATAAAGGTAAAGGACAGCGGCTCTTTGTTAGTTTACTTGTTTTAGCAGGACACTATAGTGGTATAAATGGCTTCAGTCTGTAGTCCGTCACAAAGGTAAAGGACAGCGGCTCTTTGTTAGTTTACTTGTTTTAGCAGGACACTATAGTGGTATAAATGGCTTCAGTCTGTAGTCCGTCACAAAGGTAAAGGACAGCGGCTCTTTGTTAGTTTACTTGTTTTAGCAGGACACTATAGTGGTATAAATGGCTTCAGTCTGTAGTCCGTCACAAAGGTAAAGGACAGCGGCTCTTTGTTAGTTTACTTGTTTTAGCAGGACACTATAGTGGTATAAATGGCTTCAGTCTGTAGTCCGTCACAAAGGTAAAGGACAGCGGTTCTCTGTTAGTTTACTTGTTTTAGCAGGACACTATAGTGGTATAAATGGCTTCAGTCTGTAGTCCGTCATAAAGGTAAAGGACAGCGGCTCTTTGTTAGTTTACTTGTTTTAGCAGGACACTATAGTGGTATAAATGGCTTCAGTCTGTAGTCCGTCATAAAGGTAAAGGACAGCGGTTCTTTGTTAGTTTACTTGTTTTAGCAGGACACTATAGTGGTATAAATGGCTTCAGTCTGTAGTCCGTCATAAAGGTAAAGGACAGCGGCTCTTTGTTAGTTTACTTGTTTTAGCAGGACACTATAGTGGTATAAATGGCTTCAGTCTGTAGTCCGTCACAAAGGTAAAGGACAGCGGCTCTTTGTTAGTTTACTTGTTTTAGCAGGACACTATAGTGGTATAAATGGCTTCAGTCTGTAGTCCGTCACAAAGGTAAAGGACAGCGGCTCTTTGTTAGTTTACTTGTTTTAGCAGGACACTATAGTGGTATAAATGGCTTCAGTCTGTAGTCCGTCACAAAGGTAAAGGACAGCGGCTCTTTGTTAGTTTACTTGTTTTAGCAGGACACTATAGTGGTATAAATGGCTTCAGTCTGTAGTCCGTCACAAAGGTAAAGGACAGCGGCTCTTTGTTAGTTTACTTGTTTTAGCAGGACACTATAGTGGTATAAATGGCTTCAGTCTGTAGTCCGTCACAAAGGTAAAGGACAGCGGCTCTTTGTTAGTTTACTTGTTTTAGCAGGACACTATAGTGGTATAAATGGCTTCAGTCTGTAGTCCGTCACAAAGGTAAAGGACAGCGGTTCTCTGTTAGTTTACTTGTTTTAGCAGGACACTATAGTGGTATAAATGGCTTCAGTCTGTAGTCCGTCATAAAGGTAAAGGACAGCGGTTCTTTGTTAGTTTACTTGTTTTAGCAGGACACTATAGTGGTATAAATGGCTTCAGTCTGTAGTCCGTCACAAAGGTAAAGGACAGCGGCTCTCTGTTAGTTTACTTGTTTTAGCAGGACACTATAGTGGTATAAATGGCTTCAGTCTGTAGTCCGTCACAAAGGTAAAGGACAGCGGTTCTTTGTTAGTTTACTTGTTTTAGCAGGACACTATAGTGGTATAAATGGCTTCAGTCTGTAGTCCGTCACAAAGGTAAAGGACAGCGGTTCTCTGTTAGTTTACTTGTTTTAGCAGGACACTATAGTGGTATAAATGGCTTCAGTCTGTAGTCCGTCACAAAGGTAAAGGACAGCGGTTCTCTGTTAGTTTACTTGTTTTAGCAGGACACTATAGTGGTATAAATGGCTTCAGTCTGTAGTCCGTCATAAAGGTAAAGGACAGCGGCTCTCTGTTAGTTTACTTGTTTTAGCAGGACACTATAGTGGTATAAATGGCTTCAGTCTGTAGTCCGTCACAAAGGTAAAGGACAGCGGTTCTTTGTTAGTTTACTTGTTTTAGCAGGACACTATAGTGGTATAAATGGCTTCAGTCTGTAGTCCGTCATAAAGGTAAAGGACAGCGGTTCTCTGTTAGTTTACTTGTTTTAGCAGGACACTATAGTGGTATAAATGGCTTCAGTCTGTAGTCCGTCATAAAGGTAAAGGACAGCGGTTCTCTGTTAGTTTACTTGTTTTAGCAGGACACTATAGTGGTATAAATGGCTTCAGTCTGTAGTCCGTCACAAAGGTAAAGGACAGCGGCTCTTTGTTAGTTTACTTGTTTTAGCAGGACACTATAGTGGTATAAATGGCTTCAGTCTGTAGTCCGTCACAAAGGTAAAGGACAGCGGTTCTCTGTTAGTTTACTTGTTTTAGCAGGACACTATATTGGTATAAATGGCTTCAGTCTGTAGTCCGTCATAAAGGTAAAGGACAGCGGTTCTTTGTTAGTTTACTTGTTTTAGCAGGACACTATAGTGGTATAAATGGCTTCAGTCTGTAGTCCGTCACAAAGGTAAAGGACAGCGGCTCTCTGTTAGTTTACTTGTTTTAGCAGGACACTATAGTGGTATAAATGGCTTCAGTCTGTAGTCCGTCACAAAGGTAAAGGACAGCGGTTCTTTGTTAGTTTACTTGTTTTAGCAGGACACTATAGTGGTATAAATGGCTTCAGTCTGTAGTCCGTCACAAAGGTAAAGGACAGCGGTTCTCTGTTAGTTTACTTGTTTTAGCAGGACACTATAGTGGTATAAATGGCTTCAGTCTGTAGTCCGTCACAAAGGTAAAGGACAGCGGTTCTCTGTTAGTTTACTTGTTTTAGCAGGACACTATAGTGGTATAAATGGCTTCAGTCTGTAGTCCGTCATAAAGGTAAAGGACAGCGGCTCTCTGTTAGTTTACTTGTTTTAGCAGGACACTATAGTGGTATAAATGGCTTCAGTCTGTAGTCCGTCACAAAGGTAAAGGACAGCGGCTCTTTGTTAGTTTACTTGTTTTAGCAGGACACTATAGTGGTATAAATGGCTTCAGTCTGTAGTCCGTCACAAAGGTAAAGGACAGCGGTTCTCTGTTAGTTTACTTGTTTTAGCAGGACACTATAGTGGTATAAATGGCTTCAGTCTGTAGTCCGTCATAAAGGTAAAGGACAGCGGCTCTCTGTTAGTTTACTTGTTTTAGCAGGACACTATAGTGGTATAAATGGCTTCAGTCTGTAGTCCGTCACAAAGGTAAAGGACAGCGGCTCTTTGTTAGTTTACTTGTTTTAGCAGGACACTATAGTGGTATAAATGGCTTCAGTCTGTAGTCCGTCACAAAGGTAAAGGACAGCGGTTCTCTGTTAGTTTACTTGTTTTAGCAGGACACTATAGTGGTATAAATGGCTTCAGTCTGTAGTCCGTCACAAAGGTAAAGGACAGCGGCTCTTTGTTAGTTTACTTGTTTTAGCAGGACACTATAGTGGTATAAATGGCTTCAGTCTGTAGTCCGTCACAAAGGTAAAGGACAGCGGTTCTCTGTTAGTTTACTTGTTTTAGCAGGACACTATAGTGGTATAAATGGCTTCAGTCTGTAGTCCGTCACAAAGGTAAAGGACAGCGGCTCTTTGTTAGTTTACTTGTTTTAGCAGGACACTATAGTGGTATAAATGGCTTCAGTCTGTAGTCCGTCATAAAGGTAAAGGACAGCGGCTCTTTGTTAGTTTACTTGTTTTAGCAGGACACTATAGTGGTATAAATGGCTTCAGTCTGTAGTCCGTCACAAAGGTAAAGGACAGCGGCTCTTTGTTAGTTTACTTGTTTTAGCAGGACACTATAGTGGTATAAATGGCTTCAGTCTGTAGTCCGTCACAAAGGTAAAGGACAGCGGCTCTTTGTTAGTTTACTTGTTTTAGCAGGACACTATAGTGGTATAAATGGCTTCAGTCTGTAGTCCGTCATAAAGGTAAAGGACAGCGGTTCTCTGTTAGTTTACTTGTTTTAGCAGGACACTATAGTGGTATAAATGGCTTCAGTCTGTAGTCCGTCACAAAGGTAAAGGACAGCGGTTCTCTGTTAGTTTACTTGTTTTAGCAGGACACTATAGTGGTATAAATGGCTTCAGTCTGTAGTCCGTCACAAAGGTAAAGGACAGCGGCTCTTTGTTAGTTTACTTGTTTTAGCAGGACACTATAGTGGTATAAATGGCTTCAGTCTGTAGTCCGTCATAAAGGTAAAGGACAGCGGCTCTTTGTTAGTTTACTTGTTTTAGCAGGACACTATAGTGGTATAAATGGCTTCAGTCTGTAGTCCGTCACAAAGGTAAAGGACAGCGGCTCTTTGTTAGTTTACTTGTTTTAGCAGGACACTATAGTGGTATAAATGGCTTCAGTCTGTAGTCCGTCACAAAGGTAAAGGACAGCGGCTCTTTGTTAGTTTACTTGTTTTAGCAGGACACTATAGTGGTATAAATGGCTTCAGTCTGTAGTCCGTCATAAAGGTAAAGGACAGCGGTTCTCTGTTAGTTTACTTGTTTTAGCAGGACACTATAGTGGTATAAATGGCTTCAGTCTGTAGTCCGTCACAAAGGTAAAGGACAGCGGTTCTCTGTTAGTTTACTTGTTTTAGCAGGACACTATAGTGGTATAAATGGCTTCAGTCTGTAGTCCGTCACAAAGGTAAAGGACAGCGGCTCTTTGTTAGTTTACTTGTTTTAGCAGGACACTATAGTGGTATAAATGGCTTCAGTCTGTAGTCCGTCATAAAGGTAAAGGACAGCGGCTCTTTGTTAGTTTACTTGTTTTAGCAGGACACTATAGTGGTATAAATGGCTTCAGTCTGTAGTCCGTCACAAAGGTAAAGGACAGTGGTTCTTTGTTAGTTTACTTGTTTTAGCAGGACACTATAGTGGTATAAATGGCTTCAGTCTGTAGTCCGTCACAAAGGTAAAGGACAGCGGTTCTCTGTTAGTTTACTTGTTTTAGCAGGACACTATAGTGGTATAAATGGCTTCAGTCTGTAGTCCGTCACAAAGGTAAAGGACAGCGGTTCTCTGTTAGTTTACTTGTTTTAGCAGGACACTATAGTGGTATAAATGGCTTCAGTCTGTAGTCCGTCACAAAGGTAAAGGACAGCGGTTCTCTGTTAGTTTACTTGTTTTAGCAGGACACTATAGTGGTATAAATGGCTTCAGTCTGTAGTCCGTCACAAAGGTAAAGGACAGCGGTTCTCTGTTAGTTTACTTGTTTTAGCAAGACACTATAGTGGTATAAATGGCTTCAGTCTGTAGTCCGTCACAAAGGTAAAGGACAGTGGTTCTTTGTTAGTTTACTTGTTTTAGCAGGACACTATAGTGGTATAAATGGCTTCAGTCTGTAGTCCGTCACAAAGGTAAAGGACAGCGGTTCTCTGTTAGTTTACTTGTTTTAGCAGGACACTATAGTGGTATAAATGGCTTCAGTCTGTAGTCCGTCATAAAGGTAAAGGACAGCGGCTCTCTGTTAGTTTACTTGTTTTAGCAGGACACTATAGTGGTATAAATGGCTTCAGTCTGTAGTCCGTCACAAAGGTAAAGGACAGCGGCTCTCTGTTAGTTTACTTGTTTTAGCAGGACACTATAGTGGTATAAATGGCTTCAGTCTGTAGTCCGTCACAAAGGTAAAGGACAGCGGCTCTCTGTTAGTTTACTTGTTTTAGCAGGACACTATAGTGGTATAAATGGCTTCAGTCTGTAGTCCGTCACAAAGGTAAAGGACAGCGGCTCTCTGTTAGTTTACTTGTTTTAGCAGGACACTATAGTGGTATAAATGGCTTCAGTCTGTAGTCCGTCACAAAGGTAAAGGACAGCGGTTCTTTGTTAGTTTACTTGTTTTAGCAGGACACTATAGTGGTATAAATGGCTTCAGTCTGTAGTCCGTCACAAAGGTAAAGGACAGCGGTTCTTTGTTAGTTTACTTGTTTTAGCAGGACACTATAGTGGTATAAATGGCTTCAGTCTGTAGTCCGTCACAAAGGTAAAGGACAGCGGTTCTTTGTTAGTTTACTTGTTTTAGCAGGACACTATAGTGGTATAAATGGCTTCAGTCTGTAGTCCGTCACAAAGGTAAAGGACAGCGGCTCTCTGTTAGTTTACTTGTTTTAGCAGGACACTATAGTGGTATAAATGGCTTCAGTCTGTAGTCCGTCACAAAGGTAAAGGACAGCGGCTCTCTGTTAGTTTACTTGTTTTAGCAGGACACTATAGTGGTATAAATGGCTTCAGTCTGTAGTCCGTCACAAAGGTAAAGGACAGCGGTTCTTTGTTAGTTTACTTGTTTTAGCAGGACACTATAGTGGTATAAATGGCTTCAGTCTGTAGTCCGTCACAAAGGTAAAGGACAGCGGCTCTCTGTTAGTTTACTTGTTTTAGCAGGACACTATAGTGGTATAAATGGCTTCAGTCTGTAGTCCGTCACAAAGGTAAAGGACAGCGGTTCTCTGTTAGTTTACTTGTTTTAGCAGGACACTATAGTGGTATAAATGGCTTCAGTCTGTAGTCCGTCATAAAGGTAAAGGACAGCGGTTCTCTGTTAGTTTACTTGTTTTAGCAGGACACTATAGTGGTATAAATGGCTTCAGTCTGTAGTCCGTCACAAAGGTAAAGGACAGCGGTTCTCTGTTAGTTTACTTGTTTTAGCAGGACACTATAGTGGTATAAATGGCTTCAGTCTGTAGTCCGTCACAAAGGTGAAGGACAGCGGTTCTCTGTTAGTTTACTTGTTTTAGCAGGACACTATAGTGGTATAAATGGCTTCAGTCTGTAGTCCGTCACAAAGGTAAAGGACAGCGGTTCTCTGTTAGTTTACTTGTTTTAGCAGGACACTATAGTGGTATAAATGGCTTCAGTCTGTAGTCCGTCATAAAGGTAAAGGACAGCGGTTCTCTGTTAGTTTACTTGTTTTAGCAGGACACTATAGTGGTATAAATGGCTTCAGTCTGTAGTCCGTCACAAAGGTAAAGGACAGCGGTTCTCTGTTAGTTTACTTGTTTTAGCAGGACACTATAGTGGTATAAATGGCTTCAGTCTGTAGTCCGTCACAAAGGTAAAGGACAGCGGTTCTCTGTTAGTTTACTTGTTTTAGCAGGACACTATAGTGGTATAAATGGCTTCAGTCTGTAGTCCGTCATAAAGGTAAAGGACAGCGGCTCTTTGTTAGTTTACTTGTTTTAGCAGGACACTATAGTGGTATAAATGGCTTCAGTCTGTAGTCCGTCACAAAGGTAAAGGACAGCGGTTCTTTGTTAGTTTACTTGTTTTAGCAGGACACTATAGTGGTATAAATGGCTTCAGTCTGTAGTCCGTCATAAAGGTAAAGGACAGCGGCTCTTTGTTAGTTTACTTGTTTTAGCAGGACACTATAGTGGTATAAATGGCTTCAGTCTGTAGTCCGTCATAAAGGTGAAGGACAGCGGTTCTCTGTTAGTTTACTTGTTTTAGCAGGACACTATAGTGGTATAAATGGCTTCAGTCTGTAGTCCGTCACAAAGGTGAAGGACAGCGGTTCTCTGTTAGTTTACTTGTTTTAGCAGGACACTATAGTGGTATAAATGGCTTCAGTCTGTAGTCCGTCACAAAGGTAAAGGACAGCGGCTCTTTGTTAGTTTACTTGTTTTAGCAGGACACTATAGTGGTATAAATGGCTTCAGTCTGTAGTCCGTCACAAAGGTAAAGGACAGCGGCTCTTTGTTAGTTTACTTGTTTTAGCAGGACACTATAGTGGTATAAATGGCTTCAGTCTGTAGTCCGTCATAAAGGTGAAGGACAGCGGTTCTCTGTTAGTTTACTTGTTTTAGCAGGACACTATAGTGGTATAAATGGCTTCATTCTGTAGTCCGTCACAAAGGTAAAGGACAGCGGTTCTCTGTTAGTTTACTTGTTTTAGCAGGACACTATAGTGGTATAAATGGCTTCAGTCTGTAGTCCGTCACAAAGGTAAAGGACAGCGGCTCTTTGTTAGTTTACTTGTTTTAGCAGGACACTATAGTGGTATAAATGGCTTCAGTCTGTAGTCCGTCACAAAGGTAAAGGACAGCGGCTCTTTGTTAGTTTACTTGTTTTAGCAGGACACTATAGTGGTATAAATGGCTTCAGTCTGTAGTCCGTCATAAAGGTAAAGGACAGCGGTTCTTTGTTAGTTTACTTGTTTTAGCAGGACACTATAGTGGTATAAATGGCTTCAGTCTGTAGTCCGTCATAAAGGTAAAGGACAGCGGTTCTTTGTTAGTTTACTTGTTTTAGCAGGACACTATAGTGGTATAAATGGCTTCAGTCTGTAGTCCGTCATAAAGGTAAAGGACAGCGGCTCTTTGTTAGTTTACTTGTTTTAGCAGGACACTATAGTGGTATAAATGGCTTCAGTCTGTAGTCCGTCATAAAGGTAAAGGACAGCGGCTCTTTGTTAGTTTACTTGTTTTAGCAGGACACTATAGTGGTATAAATGGCTTCAGTCTGTAGTCCGTCATAAAGGTAAAGGACAGCGGCTCTTTGTTAGTTTACTTGTTTTAGCAGGACACTATAGTGGTATAAATGGCTTCAGTCTGTAGTCCGTCATAAAGGTAAAGGACAGCGGCTCTTTGTTAGTTTACTTGTTTTAGCAGGACACTATAGTGGTATAAATGGCTTCAGTCTGTAGTCCGTCACAAAGGTAAAGGACAGCGGCTCTTTGTTAGTTTACTTGTTTTAGCAGGACACTATAGTGGTATAAATGGCTTCAGTCTGTAGTCCGTCACAAAGGTAAAGGACAGCGGTTCTTTGTTAGTTTACTTGTTTTAGCAGGACACTATAGTGGTATAAATGGCTTCAGTCTGTAGTCCGTCATAAAGGTAAAGGACAGCGGTTCTCTGTTAGTTTACTTGTTTTAGCAGGACACTATAGTGGTATAAATGGCTTCAGTCTGTAGTCCGTCACAAAGGTAAAGGACAGCGGTTCTTTGTTAGTTTACTTGTTTTAGCAGGACACTATAGTGGTATAAATGGCTTCAGTCTGTAGTCCGTCGCAAAGGTAAAGGACAGCGGCTCTTTGTTAGTTTACTTGTTTTAGCAGGACACTATAGTGGTATAAATGGCTTCAGTCTGTAGTCCGTCACAAAGGTAAAGGACAGCGGCTCTTTGTTAGTTTACTTGTTTTAGCAGGACACTATAGTGGTATAAATGGCTTCAGTCTGTAGTCCGTCATAAAGGTAAAGGACAGCGGTTCTCTGTTAGTTTACTTGTTTTAGCAGGACACTATAGTGGTATAAATGGCTTCAGTCTGTAGTCCGTCACAAAGGTAAAGGACAGCGGTTCTTTGTTAGTTTACTTGTTTTAGCAGGACACTATAGTGGTATAAATGGCTTCAGTCTGTAGTCCGTCATAAAGGTAAAGGACAGCGGTTCTTTGTTAGTTTACTTGTTTTAGCAGGACACTATAGTGGTATAAATGGCTTCAGTCTGTAGTCCGTCATAAAGGTAAAGGACAGCGGCTCTTTGTTAGTTTACTTGTTTTAGCAGGACACTATAGTGGTATAAATGGCTTCAGTCTGTAGTCCGTCACAAAGGTAAAGGACAGCGGTTCTTTGTTAGTTTACTTGTTTTAGCAGGACACTATAGTGGTATAAATGGCTTCAGTCTGTAGTCCGTCACAAAGGTAAAGGACAGCGGTTCTTTGTTAGTTTACTTGTTTTAGCAGGACACTATAGTGGTATAAATGGCTTCAGTCTGTAGTCCGTCATAAAGGTAAAGGACAGCGGTTCTTTGTTAGTTTACTTGTTTTAGCAGGACACTATAGTGGTATAAATGGCTTCATTCTGTAGTCCGTCATAAAGGTAAAGGACAGCGGCTCTTTGTTAGTTTACTTGTTTTAGCAGGACACTATAGTGGTATAAATGGCTTCAGTCTGTAGTCCGTCACAAAGGTAAAGGACAGCGGTTCTTTGTTAGTTTACTTGTTTTAGCAGGACACTATAGTGGTATAAATGGCTTCAGTCTGTAGTCCGTCATAAAGGTAAAGGACAGCGGTTCTTTGTTAGTTTACTTGTTTTAGCAGGACACTATAGTGGTATAAATGGCTTCAGTCTGTAGTCCGTCACAAAGGTAAAGGACAGCGGCTCTCTGTTAGTTTACTTGTTTTAGCAGGACACTATAGTGGTATAAATGGCTTCAGTCTGTAGTCCGTCATAAAGGTAAAGGACAGCGGTTCTCTGTTAGTTTACTTGTTTTAGCAGGACACTATAGTGGTATAAATGGCTTCAGTCTGTAGTCCGTCATAAAGGTAAAGGACAGCGGTTCTTTGTTAGTTTACTTGTTTTAGCAGGACACTATAGTGGTATAAATGGCTTCAGTCTGTAGTCCGTCATAAAGGTAAAGGACAGCGGTTCTCTGTTAGTTTACTTGTTTTAGCAGGACACTATAGTGGTATAAATGGCTTCAGTCTGTAGTCCGTCATAAAGGTAAAGGACAGCGGTTCTTTGTTAGTTTACTTGTTTTAGCAGGACACTATAGTGGTATAAATGGCTTCAGTCTGTAGTCTGTCACAAAGGTAAAGGACAGCGGTTCTCTGTTAGTTTACTTGTTTTAGCAGGACACTATAGTGGTATAAATGGCTTCAGTCTGTAGTCCGTCATAAAGGTAAAGGACAGCGGTTCTTTGTTAGTTTACTTGTTTTAGCAGGACACTATAGTGGTATAAATGGCTTCAGTCTGTAGTCCATCACAAAGGTAAAGGACAGCGGTTCTCTGTTAGTTTACTTGTTTTAGCAGGACACTATAGTGGTATAAATGGCTTCAGTCTGTAGTCCGTCATAAAGGTAAAGGACAGCGGCTCTTTGTTAGTTTACTTGTTTTAGCAGGACACTATAGTGGTATAAATGGCTTCAGTCTGTAGTCCGTCATAAAGGTAAAGGACAGCGGCTCTCTGTTAGTTTACTTGTTTTAGCAGGACACTATAGTGGTATAAATGGCTTCAGTCTGTAGTCCGTCACAAAGGTAAAGGACAGTGGTTCTTTGGTAGTTTACTTGTTTTAGCAGGACACTATAGTGGTATAAATGGCTTCAGTCTGTAGTCCGTCATAAAGGTAAAGGACAGCGGTTCTTTGTTAGTTTACTTGTTTTAGCAGGACACTATAGTGGTATAAATGGCTTCAGTCTGTAGTCCGTCATAAAGGTAAAGGACAGCGGTTCTCTGTTAGTTTACTTGTTTTAGCAGGACACTATAGTGGTATAAATGGCTTCAGTCTGTAGTCCGTCACAAAGGTAAAGGACAGCGGTTCTCTGTTAGTTTACTTGTTTTAGCAGGACACTATAGTGGTATAAATGGCTTCAGTCTGTAGTCCGTCATAAAGGTAAAGGACAGCGGCTCTTTGTTAGTTTACTTGTTTTAGCAGGACACTATAGTGGTATAAATGGCTTCAGTCTGTAGTCCGTCACAAAGGTAAAGGACAGCGGTTCTTTGTTAGTTTACTTGTTTTAGCAGGACACTATAGTGGTATAAATGGCTTCAGTCTGTAGTCCGTCACAAAGGTAAAGGACAGCGGTTCTCTGTTAGTTTACTTGTTTTAGCAGGACACTATAGTGGTATAAATGGCTTCAGTCTGTAGTCCGTCACAAAGGTAAAGGACAGCGGTTCTCTGTTAGTTTACTTGTTTTAGCAGGACACTATAGTGGTATAAATGGCTTCAGTCTGTAGTCCGTCACAAAGGTAAAGGACAGCGGTTCTCTGTTAGTTTACTTGTTTTAGCAGGACACTATAGTGGTATAAATGGCTTCAGTCTGTAGTCCGTCACAAAGGTAAAGGACAGCGGTTCTCTGTTAGTTTACTTGTTTTAGCAGGACACTATAGTGGTATAAATGGCTTCAGTCTGTAGTCCGTCACAAAGGTAAAGGACAGCGGTTCTCTGTTAGTTTACTTGTTTTAGCAGGACACTATAGTGGTATAAATGGCTTCAGTCTGTAGTCCGTCACAAAGGTAAAGGACAGCGGTTCTCTGTTAGTTTACTTGTTTTAGCAGGACACTATAGTGGTATAAATGGCTTCAGTCTGTAGTCCGTCACAAAGGTAAAGGACAGCGGCTCTTTGTTAGTTTACTTGTTTTAGCAGGACACTATAGTGGTATAAATGGCTTCAGTCTGTAGTCCGTCATAAAGGTAAAGGACAGCGGTTCTCTGTTAGTTTACTTGTTTTAGCAGGACACTATAGTGGTATAAATGGCTTCAGTCTGTAGTCCGTCATAAAGGTAAAGGACAGCGGTTCTCTGTTAGTTTACTTGTTTTAGCAGGACACTATAGTGGTATAAATGGCTTCAGTCTGTAGTCCGTCATAAAGGTAAAGGACAGCGGTTCTCTGTTAGTTTACTTGTTTTAGCAGGACACTATAGTGGTATAAATGGCTTCAGTCTGTAGTCCGTCATAAAGGTAAAGGACAGCGGCTCTTTGTTAGTTTACTTGTTTTAGCAGGACACTATAGTGGTATAAATGGCTTCAGTCTGTAGTCCGTCACAAAGGTAAAGGACAGCGGTTCTCTGTTAGTTTACTTGTTTTAGCAGGACACTATAGTGGTATAAATGGCTTCAGTCTGTAGTCCGTCACAAAGGTAAAGGACAGCGGTTCTCTGTTAGTTTACTTGTTTTAGCAGGACACTATAGTGGTATAAATGGCTTCAGTCTGTAGTCCGTCACAAAGGTAAAGGACAGCGGTTCTCTGTTAGTTTACTTGTTTTAGCAGGACACTATAGTGGTATAAATGGCTTCAGTCTGTAGTCCGTCACAAAGGTAAAGGACAGCGGTTCTCTGTTAGTTTACTTGTTTTAGCAGGACACTATAGTGGTATAAATGGCTTCAGTCTGTAGTCCGTCATAAAGGTAAAGGACAGCGGTTCTCTGTTAGTTTACTTGTTTTAGCAGGACACTATAGTGGTATAAATGGCTTCAGTCTGTAGTCCGTCATAAAGGTAAAGGACAGCGGCTCTTTGTTAGTTTACTTGTTTTAGCAGGACACTATAGTGGTATAAATGGCTTCAGTCTGTAGTCCGTCACAAAGGTAAAGGACAGCGGTTCTCTGTTAGTTTACTTGTTTTAGCAGGACACTATAGTGGTATAAATGGCTTCAGTCTGTAGTCCGTCATAAAGGTAAAGGACAGCGGTTCTTTGTTAGTTTACTTGTTTTAGCAGGACACTATAGTGGTATAAATGGCTTCAGTCTGTAGTCCGTCACAAAGGTAAAGGACAGCGGTTCTCTGTTAGTTTACTTGTTTTAGCAGGACACTATAGTGGTATAAATGGCTTCAGTCTGTAGTCCGTCACAAAGGTAAAGGACAGCGGTTCTCTGTTAGTTTACTTGTTTTAGCAGGACACTATAGTGGTATAAATGGCTTCAGTCTGTAGTCCGTCATAAAGGTAAAGGACAGCGGTTCTCTGTTAGTTTACTTGTTTTAGCAGGACACTATAGTGGTATAAATGGCTTCAGTCTGTAGTCCGTCATAAAGGTAAAGGACAGCGGTTCTCTGTTAGTTTACTTGTTTTAGCAGGACACTATAGTGGTATAAATGGCTTCAGTCTGTAGTCCGTCATAAAGGTAAAGGACAGCGGCTCTTTGTTAGTTTACTTGTTTTAGCAGGACACTATAGTGGTATAAATGGCTTCAGTCTGTAGTCCGTCATAAAGGTAAAGGACAGCGGTTCTCTGTTAGTTTACTTGTTTTAGCAGGACACTATAGTGGTATAAATGGCTTCAGTCTGTAGTCCGTCATAAAGGTAAAGGACAGCGGTTCTTTGTTAGTTTACTTGTTTTAGCAGGACACTATAGTGGTATAAATGGCTTCAGTCTGTAGTCCGTCATAAAGGTAAAGGACAGCGGCTCTTTGTTAGTTTACTTGTTTTAGCAGGACACTATAGTGGTATAAATGGCTTCAGTCTGTAGTCCGTCATAAAGGTAAAGGACAGCGGCTCTTTGTTAGTTTACTTGTTTTAGCAGGACACTATAGTGGTATAAATGGCTTCAGTCTGTAGTCCGTCATAAAGGTAAAGGACAGCGGTTCTTTGTTAGTTTACTTGTTTTAGCAGGACACTATAGTGGTATAAATGGCTTCAGTCTGTAGTCCGTCATAAAGGTAAAGGACAGCGGTTCTTTGTTAGTTTACTTGTTTTAGCAGGACACTATAGTGGTATAAATGGCTTCAGTCTGTAGTCCGTCATAAAGGTAAAGGACAGCGGCTCTTTGTTAGTTTACTTGTTTTAGCAGGACACTATAGTGGTATAAATGGCTTCAGTCTGTAGTCCGTCATAAAGGTAAAGGACAGCGGTTCTTTGTTAGTTTACTTGTTTTAGCAGGACACTATAGTGGTATAAATGGCTTCAGTCTGTAGTCCGTCATAAAGGTAAAGGACAGCGGCTCTTTGTTAGTTTACTTGTTTTAGCAGGACACTATAGTGGTATAAATGGCTTCAGTCTGTAGTCCGTCACAAAGGTAAAGGACAGCGGTTCTTTGTTAGTTTACTTGTTTTAGCAGGACACTATAGTGGTATAAATGGCTTCAGTCTGTAGTCCGTCACAAAGGTAAAGGACAGCGGTTCTTTGTTAGTTTACTTGTTTTAGCAGGACACTATAGTGGTATAAATGGCTTCAGTCTGTAGTCCGTCACAAAGGTAAAGGACAGCGGTTCTCTGTTAGTTTACTTGTTTTAGCAGGACACTATAGTGGTATAAATGGCTTCAGTCTGTAGTCCGTCATAAAGGTAAAGGACAGCGGTTCTTTGTTAGTTTACTTGTTTTAGCAGGACACTATAGTGGTATAAATGGCTTCAGTCTGTAGTCCGTCACAAAGGTAAAGGACAGCGGTTCTCTGTTAGTTTACTTGTTTTAGCAGGACACTATAGTGGTATAAATGGCTTCTGTCTGTAGTCCGTCAGAAAGGTAAAGGACAGCGGTTCTTTGTTAGTTTACTTGTTTTAGCAGGACACTATAGTGGTATAAATGGCTTCAGTCTGTAGTCCGTCACAAAGGTAAAGGACAGCGGTTCTCTGTTAGTTTACTTGTTTTAGCAGGACACTATAGTGGTATAAATGGCTTCAGTCTGTAGTCCGTCATAAAGGTAAAGGACAGCGGTTCTTTGTTAGTTTACTTGTTTTAGCAGGACACTATAGTGGTATAAATGGCTTCAGTCTGTAGTCCGTCATAAAGGTAAAGGACAGCGGTTCTCTGTTAGTTTACTTGTTTTAGCAGGACACTATAGTGGTATAAAAGGCTTCAGTCTGTAGTCCGTCATAAAGGTAAAGGACAGCGGTTCTTTGTTAGTTTACTTGTTTTAGCAGGACACTATAGTGGTATAAATGGCTTCAGTCTGTAGTCCGTCATAAAGGTAAAGGACAGCGGCTCTTTGTTAGTTTACTTGTTTTAGCAGGACACTATAGTGGTATAAATGGCTTCAGTCTGTAGTCCGTCATAAAGGTAAAGGACAGCGGTTCTTTGTTAGTTTACTTGTTTTAGCAGGACACTATAGTGGTATAAATGGCTTCAGTCTGTAGTCCGTCATAAAGGTAAAGGACAGCGGCTCTTTGTTAGTTTACTTGTTTTAGCAGGACACTATAGTGGTATAAATGGCTTCAGTCTGTAGTCCGTCATAAAGGTAAAGGACAGCGGTTCTCTGTTAGTTTACTTGTTTTAGCAGGACACTATAGTGGTATAAATGGCTTCAGTCTGTAGTCCGTCATAAAGGTAAAGGACAGCGGTTCTTTGTTAGTTTACTTGTTTTAGCAGGACACTATAGTGGTATAAATGGCTTCAGTCTGTAGTCCGTCATAAAGGTAAAGGACAGCGGTTCTCTGTTAGTTTACTTGTTTTAGCAGGACACTATAGTGGTATAAATGGCTTCAGTCTGTAGTCCGTCATAAAGGTAAAGGACAGCGGTTCTTTGTTAGTTTACTTGTTTTAGCAGGACACTATAGTGGTATAAATGGCTTCAGTCTGTAGTCCGTCATAAAGGTAAAGGACAGCGGTTCTCTGTTAGTTTACTTGTTTTAGCAGGACACTATAGTGGTATAAATGGCTTCAGTCTGTAGTCCGTCATAAAGGTAAAGGACAGCGGTTCTTTGTTAGTTTACTTGTTTTAGCAGGACACTATAGTGGTATAAATGGCTTCAGTCTGTAGTCCGTCATAAAGGTAAAGGACAGCGGCTCTTTGTTAGTTTACTTGTTTTAGCAGGACACTATAGTGGTATAAATGGCTTCAGTCTGTAGTCCGTCATAAACGTAAAGGACAGCGGCTCTTTGTTAGTTTACTTGTTTTAGCAGGACACTATAGTGGTATAAATGGCTTCAGTGTGTAGTCCGTCATAAAGGTAAAGGACAGCGGCTCTTTGTTAGTTTACTTGTTTTAGCAGGACACTATAGTGGTATAAATGGCTTCAGTCTGTAGTCCGTCATAAAGGTAAAGGACAGCGGCTCTTTGTTAGTTTACTTGTTTTAGCAGGACACTATAGTGGTATAAATGGCTTCAGTCTGTAGTCCGTCATAAAGGTAAAGGACAGCGGTTCTTTGTTAGTTTACTTGTTTTAGCAGGACACTATAGTGGTATAAATGGCTTCAGTCTGTAGTCCGTCATAAAGGTAAAGGACAGCGGCTCTTTGTTAGTTTACTTGTTTTAGCAGGACACTATAGTGGTATAAATGGTGGTAATGCTTGCTTATAAAGATACAGTTGAAAAGGCAAGGTAAGATTTACACTGAGTACTCAGGAGTTCATACATTGCTTTACCCCCTTCTCTCTTCTTCCCTTCTTGTCTTTTTGCCTTCTCCCTCCCTTCACCCCTCCTTCCTTCCCTCCCTTCATCTTTTCCTTCCTTTCTCACTCCCTCCCTCCCTTGCTCTCTCTTTCTCTTTCTTTCCTTCTTTTTCTATGAAGCTCAGACTGGCCTGAAACTCACTAGTCTAGCAAGTTCATAAGGCTGGGATTATAGGTGTGTGCCCCACATTTTATCTGTGTATATTTTTGTTGGTTTGCTTGAGGGTTGTATTCTTGGAAGCGTTACTCCGTACACACTCAAGTTGATTATTTTTCCACCACTTGACTATTTTGTCCTTTTTATAGTCTACTTTTGTCACCTAAGAGTGTTCAAGAAACCCGTTTTTTTCCTCTTTGAAAGAACTATCCTGCTCTGTTTTAAAGCCTTGTTTCTTTTAAGTAATTCTCAAATCTGTCTTTACTGATGCCACTATTATCTAATTTAGGAATAACTTTAAAAATAATTATTTTATTTAACTTTATACATACATATGTGTGTATGGAATACACATAATTTTAAATATATATAAATATTTATAAATATATGTTTTAACTATATGTATGTTTTAATATTTAAAATTGTATGTTTAAAACATATGTTTTAAATATAGCCTGAGTCTGTATAGTGTTACTTTTATGTATGTTTTTAGGTTGTCTTATATAGCCTATATTGGCCTTGAACTTCTGAGCATCTTGAGTTTCTCTTCCTACCAAGTAATGGGATTATAGAGGTGGGCTCGTAGCTATCATTTTTGTGTATTTGACATTTGTTTGAATTAAGGACCTAACATTTAAATGAAATAATTACTTCCTTGTACATTTTTCAATTATTTTGTGTGTATGTGTGTATGTACACACATGTGCCATAGCGTTAGCAGAGATCAGAAGACATTTGGGAGTTGGTTCTGTCTGTGGGTCTCCGTTTTGAACTCAGGTCCTCAAGCTTGGTTGTAAGAGAGTTTACAGGCTGGTTCATCTCTCTGGACCCGTTCTTATTTTAAACGGATGATATGAAATAAGAAAGTATATAGATTCTTTTAGGTTAACCTAGCACATTTCCCACTATTGTCAACATTTATTTTATTTATTTTTTTAGATTCAAGGCATAGGGTCATATCACTTTCTTTTGGTCTGTGACTATGTCTTTGGATTCCTTTATTTTTATTTTTTATTTTGAAAGAATAGTTTGGTTGGTTTTGGAGTTCTTGGTTGATGGGTTTCTACCCCAGCACTTGGAAGGTGTGGACTTACTAATTCTGGTTTCTGTTTCATAGAAGGAATGAAACTGAAATAAGATTCCTTTGCATGTGATGGATTACTTTCGCTTATTTCAGTATTTTTCTTTTTTTTTTTACTTATCTGTGGTGTTAATATGTGGATCAGTATGCATTTATTGTACATGCATTTTTTGAGGTTCTTAGATTTTATTAAAAATCAAATTTAGAGTATATGTGAGTTGTTAACTTTTTAATTATATTCATTCATTCATTCATTTTGGAGACAGGGTATTATATGGCTTAGTCTGGCCTTGAGCTTGCTTAGTAGCTGAGAAAGACATTGAACCCTTGAATATGTATCTACCTTTTTTTTTTTAACTCTCTTTGATTTTTATTTTATGTTCATTTAGTGTGAAGTTGTCAGATCCCTTGGAACTGGCATTACAGACAGTTGTGAGCTGCCATGTGGGTGCTGGGAATTGAACCCGAGTCCTTTGAAAGAACAGACAGTGCTCTTAACCACTGAGCCATCTCTCCAGCCCTGTATCTACTTTAAATCCTGGGATTACTGGGATTATAAGGAAATGCTACCACTGGCTTTTGGGATACTTTGTGTTTTCTTCTCTTCTTTTTCTTCCTCCTCCTCCTCCTCTTTTTCTTTTTTAAATATAGGTTTTCTCTGTGTAGCTTTGCTGTCTTGGAACTCACCTCATACACCAGACTGACCTTGCAAACTCTGAGATCCACCTGCCTCTGCCTTCCCAGTATTGGAATTAAAGACATGTCCTACCATGCCTGGCTTAAGTAAATTTTTAAAATTGTGTGTGTTACTGAGATTTGAGGTTAGGGTTGTGTGTGTGTTCGGTAAGCTCTATCACTGAGGTTACACACCCAGCCCCTTCCTTAAGTTTTTTGAACATATTTAAATTAGCTCCTTTGAAGTCTTTGCTAAGACTAACATTGACAATTTTTTTCCCAGTGACTACATTTTTTTTTTCCTTGTATGAGTCATAGTTTCCTGTTTCTTTTAGAGGTCTTGCTTTTTTGTTGAAATAGGGCATCTTAGACAAAATATTGTTCCAATTTTGGATTTTGATCTTTGTCCTTTTGAAGATGTACTTTTTTGTTTAGATAACAGATCTGTGAAATGTCTTCCCTCTGGTGTATAACTACTAGTTTCTCTGCTCAATATTCTTTTGTTCTTTTTTAAAATTGTGTTTTAGTGGTTGCTTTTATCATTTCTGGTACTACTTACTGATCTAGCAGTGATTAGACAGCAGCTGTGCACAAACATCTGGGTGTAGTAAAACTTCATTCTCCTGGTAGATCTGCATGCAGATGTGGGAATGCATTTTCAAACTGAGCCTTTTCAGAATCTGTCCACCATTATTATTTTCTAAACTACTTTGACAACATAGCTAAGTATCTTCATCTGTTTTAGCTACCTTTCTGTTGCGGAGATAAAATACCATGACCAAAAGCAACTTAAGGAAGAAAGGTTTTTATTTTTAGCTTATGGTTCCAAGGCGATAGAGTAATCCTGTCAAGGAAGTCAGGGCATGTTAGCAGAAGCAAGAAAGTAGTTGATCACATTTGTATCCATACACAAGAAGCAGAGGCATAGGAGTGGGAAGGGGAGAGAGAAACAGGAATGGGGATGAGGCCATTAACCTTCAAAGGCCACCACCATTGCATACTTCTGCTAGCAAGATTCCACTTCCTAAACTCCACCACCAGCTATGGACCAAGGAGTCCTATGGGGGAGGAGAGATTTTCTCATACTGGCCACCACATCAGCTGAGAATATGCTTGATACATTTACAGCCATATCTTCAGTCTAGTAGAGCTCTTGGCTAGCTACTCTGTTGGCTGCTAAGATTGTCATTTGCCCCTATAATACCTGGATATAGGTGTGGTCTACTACTACAAATTGAAATGAAGTCACATCAGTGCTTACTGTAGATTCTCAGTGCTTGTTCCACAGTAGCAGAATCTGCTGAGCTCATCTCAGGCAAGAATGTTAACTCCTATTGTCAACAAAAATTCAGGAGTTTTCAAGTATCAGCACTTATTATTATTATTATTATTTTTTGTATGCTTTTGGTGGGTTTCCAGAGAACTGAAATGGTTCTTCGTGTTAGTGTTTTTGCTTTGCTTTATGGTAATATTTTTTGGGAGATTTACTAACCCTAAAATTTGCTTATAGTCAGAAGGGCTGTTTGTAAGAGAGAGGTCAGATGCTATTCTCTGTGATTCTCCACCTTAGTTTTTGAGATAGGCTGTCCTAGTGAACTCCCAGGACCCACTTGTCCCATGCCCCGATGACCATTACTATTGTGCCTGGCTTTTACATAGAAGCTGGGGATCTGAAAGCAGGTGCTCAAGATTGTGCAGCAAGCACTTCCCATCACAACCTGGTCTTTTTTGTTTCTTTGTTTCATTTTTTCAAGTGATTTTATGTAATCTAAAATGGCCTGAAGTTCATAATCTTCCTTCTCTACACCTTTTCTCTTCAGTTTCCTTATCATTGTTTAAAAAATTTACCTGTATTAATACAATTATTCTTAATTTGTTTTCACTTTATATACTTTTAATTTTTTAATACTGCATTTCTTTATTGTGTTTCTATTTGTATGTGTGTGTGTACGTGTGCATACAAGTGTTTACAAGTACATGCCTGAATTCCATGGTACTGATACATAAGTCAAAGGACAACTTCGGGAAGTCAGTTTTCTACTATATGGGTCCTAGGGATTGAACTCATGCTGTTATGCTTTGAAGCAAGAGTGCTCTTACCTTTTGAGCCATTTTGCTAGTCCAGTGCTTCTTCAGTGTACTGTACCATAATTTAGTTTTTCACAAAACAATTGTGTTGTCAACATAACTTGTAAACTGGTTTCTTTTTCTCCTTTCCAGGCCAATCTCAAACTCCCTGTATAGTTGATGATAACCTTGAGCTTTTTAATTTTCTTTTTTCCACTTCCTTGTGTTGGGAACAGAGGTGTGTACCACCATTTCTGGTTTGTGTGGTGTGTTGGGGATCAAACCCAGGACTTGTGCTAGACAAATGACAATCTTAACTGAGTTACGTACACAGCCCATGTGCACAGATTTCTCTAGAGTGCTTTTCAAATTTCAGACTACCGTCAGTTGTTATGAAATCAATTTACTGAGTCATGATCAACATTAATTTTATTTTATATACCTAGATTTGGAATAAATAAATATTTATTTTAAATGTATAGGTGATTTGTCTTCATGTATGGCTGCGTACCATGTGTTTGCAGTGCCTGTGGAGATCAGAAGAGGGGGCTCTGAACTGGAGTTACACAGATGTTTGGGGTTCTCTGAAAGAGCAGCAAGTGTTGTCAGTCACTAAGCCATCTTTCCAGCCCCAAGAAGAAATACATCTTGAGTGTATTAAACGTTAGGTTAGGTTTTTATTTAAAAAATGCCATCAAAAGAAACCCCAAACTCTCAGGTCACCCTGTTTCCTACGTGATAATTACTTTCTGGAGAAAGCATTGCACTTTCCCTGTTCTGCTTTCTCCTCTTTTCCAGCTGTCTTCCAGTTTGTACTTTGCAGTTCATGATTTGCCTTCAGTATTCTCAGCCTCTTCTGAGCCTTCTCATTTTCTTCATATACGAACAGTTCATGAGTGGTGGTTGTGTTTTTCTCCTGCAGTCCTTATCTCTGACCTGGAGAGGGAGGAGGGTAAGTGGTTTTTTGTTTTGCTGTTCATTCTGGTAATTTTTCTTTTTCTCCTGAAAACAAGCCCTACCTTAAATCTACTTGTTGTGGTCATCTGTTAAATTACTGTACCCTTTTCTTTTCATATGGCACTTGTTCCTTTTTGTCACCTTGTTCAGTATTACTCTTTTCTTAATTCTTGATGATTTCAGTATACTTATAGATGATTCTTATTTAATAGTTACATAGTTCTGTCAACAACTCTTTTGTGGTGGTGATGACGTCATGATCTTACCTCAGCTGGGTTGTAGCCTGGCCAGTACTTAATGAGCTATCCCTTAGAAAGGCCCAGTGGGCGGGGCTTATTTATTTATTTATTTTTACTGTTTTTACTGTGTTTTCTTTGAGAATGGATTTCTCTGTCCTGGAACTCTGTCTGTGGAATAAGCTGGCCTTGCTTTTTTTTTTTTTTTTTTTTAAATAATTTAAAAATCACTGGATAAATTTTGTGAAGCCCAGTAAAATCAATTACTAGAGAATAAAAATGCTATTTAGTTGTTTAATATCAAATTGCTGTTAAGTTACTAACCAGCTAATTTCTATTCATTGTCTCTCAAAGAGCAAACAACAAAAAATTTCAGCACATAAAACCAAAAAACCTTGATATAATGATAGATTTGCCTTGGTGTGTGTGTGTGTGTGTGTGTGTGTGTGTGTGTGTGTATGTGTTGCTGAGTATTGAGCTCAGGCCTGTGTATGCTAAGTAAGTGCTCATACACTATGAGAACAGATTTGTGTCTGAGATGAAGAGGGAAATGGGTTCTGAATGTCTATACTTCTTTTGAGAAATAATTGATGGAAGTTGTACTTAAGAGTGGTAACTAGGGCCTGGAGAGATGTCTCAGCAGTTAAGAGCACTGGCTGCTCTTCAGAGGACCTGGGTTCCATTCCTAGCATCCACATGGCAACTCACAACTGCCTGCTACTCCAGATCCAGGGAATCTGACACCTCAACGTAGACATACATGCAGGCAAAACACCAATGCAAATAAAAATTAAAAGGAAAATAAAAAAGAATGGTGACCATCTGGATTTGAAGAATAGTGGATAGTCTAGACAGCTTTTTAGGATTAGTGAACAGAGAGTGAATGGTAGAAACTAAAGTCCAAAACAGTATATGTGCAGTGGGGTGGTTAAGAGGAAACTTTTAAAGGAAAAAAAGTATCAGTAAGATGTTTTCAAATGGGAGAGATGGCTTAGAGGTTAAGAGCACTGGCTCTTCTTCCAGAGGACCTGAGTTTAATTCCCAGTACCCACATGGTGGCTTTCAACCATCTGTAATGTAATCTGATTCCCTCTTCTGCTGTGCATGAAAACAGTGTCCATATATATAAAATAAATAAAGTAAAAAAAAAAAAAAGTGTGTCACCACTGCCTAGCAAAAGTCTTTGTTTAAAAAAAATGTTTTTAAACATCATTATTATAAAACCCCTTGTTTTAGGGGTTGGCATTAGCTCGTTAAGTGTTGTGCTTTTAGGTACGTTTCCTGTTCAAAAGCTTTATGTGGATGGAATGCCATGGATTTGGAGGATTTTCATTGTTCCCTTCATATGTACACAGATGTGAGGGCTCTTAAAATCTCACAGAAGTGGCTATATTTTGACAATTCAAAACTGCCATACCACACCACCCCACACCACACCCTCCCTATTTTGTGTGTTATATATGTGTCTGTGGAGGTCAGATTCTGTTCTTTTTTTTTTTTTTTTTTTTTTTTTTTTTTTGTTTCACTGTAGGGTCGCCCATTGGCCAGGAACTTGCTAAGTGAGGAAGACTGGCTGGCCAGTGAGCCTCCAGGATCTTTCAGTCTCTGTCTACCAGTGCTGGCATCATAAGCATATGTCATCACCATGGCTGCCAGGCTGCCTGGTTCCTTTTATCTACCTGCCCATCTGTCTGTCTGTCTGTCTTCTCTCTCTCTCTTTCTCTCTCTATCAGAAATAAACCACATGGGTTTTAGGGATTGAACTCAGGTCCCTGTGTTTGCAAGGCAACCACTTTACTGACTGAGCCATTTTCAGATAGGGTCTGATAGACCTCAGGCTGGCCTCCTCAATTCTGAATTTGTAATCCCTTCTGCTCCCACGCCTATAAGTGCTGGGCTTATAGGCATGTGTTACCAAAGAAATTTCCCTCTTTATGAATGTCCCTGTCTAAAAACATTGCTTATCTCAAGTTAGGTTTGTTTGTTCTTAGGAAATAGAATGGACCTATTCTGGTTGGTCTGATCCCACATGGGAAGAAAATGACTAGCAACAGAGTTGATACTAAAACTAAGAGTAGTATTGCTAGAGATATGTTGATTCAGTAGTTAACATCACTTACTGTGTTCAGTTCCTAACACATCAGGTAGCCCTCTGACTTTTTCTTTTCCTTTTTTTTTTTTTTTTTTTCTGAGATAGTCTCTTGCAACCTAGGCTGGACTCAAATTCACTATTTGGTTTCTCTGTATCCTTGGCTGTCCTGGACTCACTTTATAGACCAGACTGCCCTCGAATTCACAGTGATTGTCCTGCTTCTGCCTCCTGAGTGCTGGGATTACAGGTGTGTGCTACTGTGCCCGGTTGCCCTCTGTCTTTGAAGAGGACCTACATCCATCCATGTTGTGCACATAAACTCCCATAGATGAGAATACACATATACATACACACACAATAAACAAATCTTAAACAAAAACGCCTGAATAGTCACATCTGCTCAGCAAGATTGACAGGAGAGACTTTCAGGATTTCTTGTTTTAATTTAATTATGTTTTATGTGTGTGGTTCCAGGGATGAAACTCATGTTATTAGGCTTGCTTGACAAATACTTTTACCCATTGAACCATCTTGCCAGCCCCGGCTTTCAAGGTTTCATTGTGAGATTCAATTTTGTCTGTACTGCAGGTTTAGCTGTCTTATTTCAAAGTGTTGGGTCAACGTTACCCTGCCAGCACATTTGTTTGTTTGGTGTCTTTGAATTCATATACGCATCTCTGCATGTATATGAGCGCACATGTGCCACAGCATTCACATGCTCGGGCCAACCTCCAGGAGCTGGTTTTCTTTCAGATGTGGGTCCTGGAAGTTGAACTCAGGTTTTTGAGCATGGCTCTAAGTTCTTTTACCCTCTGGTACTTGTGTTTTTTCAATAATTTGACAGGCAACAGATTCAAAGTTTAAAAAGCATAGTTCAGAGCAAAATTGAGAGTATATGCAGAATTGAGAGTATATTGCAGAATTGTTTCTAATAACCCAGGCTTCAAAGCAACCAGCTAAAGAAATGACCAAGGAAACTGGGGTGAGACTTGTAAATGTGGCTTATTCCCTTATCATGTTTAACTGGGTCTCAGCTTCCCTAAAGGAATTTGTTGAAGTGTGGCATGTAGTATCAACAGTACTGCAGACTTCTTGTTTAGCCAATTAATAATTATGAAATATCCCTATTGTCAGAACCACTCTTGCAAGTAAATACAACGAGTTCTTCTGTGCAGTACTACCCTTGGCGGTGCAGTTTTTCTGGAGTAGCAAATGGGCTCCTTACCACTTCTTTTTTAGTAGGCAGCTACACTGTATCATTGTATCACAGATTCTGGAGTCCCATGCTCTGCCAGATAATATCTGTGTGAGGGTGCCAGATCCTCTGGGACTGGAGCTTCAGACAGTTGTGAACTGCCACGTGGTTCTCTGGACCCAGGTCCTCTGGAAGAACAGTGCTCTTAATTGCTGAACCATTTTTCAGCCCCAGATAACTCACCTTTGACCCATTGATATAGTGAGAGGAATCTAATCTTATGATTGTCCTAGTAATTGGATATACTATTCCCAACAACAAAGTGAAGTATCCTATGAAATAACAGGAGCCAGTTGGGTGGATCTCTGAGTTTGAGGTTAGTCTGGTCTACATAGTTAGTCCCAGGCCAGCCAAGATTACATAGAGAGATGCTGTGTCAAAAACAAAAACAAACAAAAAACCACACACACACACACACACAGGAGAGGGGTATGTGAAGTAAGGGTGGTAATTAGAAAACATTTATTTATTTTTAGTTTATATACAGGCAGGTGTACGTGTGGGTGTGGGTGTGTACGTATGTGTGAGTGGGTGTGAGCATTTGGAGATCAGAGGACAAAAAGTTCTATCTACTATGTGAATCCTGGAGATCAAACTCAGCTTGTCAGACTTGGCGGCAGGTGCCTTTATCTGCTGAACTATCTTGCCAGTTCTGGCTTCACACTTTAAAAAAGTATATCATCATTTTCTACTTCCAGCTATTTGATTAGTCCTACCAAAAAAATCCACTCTTTGGACAGGGGAAAGCCCATGAGACTTTACCCTACACCTGATGAACACAACTAAGGAATGCTAAGAGCAGGAGAAATAGTCTTCCCCAGGAAGAGCACATCAATTGGTTATCCAGTATCAAATAGGCAGCCCTGAAAACATGCATAAAAAATAAAAGTAACACTATACAAACTGAGCAGATTTATGTATTTAGAAATACACACACACACACACACACACACACACAGTAACAATGAAAAAAGACGCCATGAATTTGAGAGAGAGCACGGAAGTTCTGAAGGGAGAAAAAGGGGAAAGTAATTATTTTATAATTGTAAAAAGATAGTATAAAAAGAAAAAATTCACTTTTTGATAATTTGATTGTTTGGCATGATTACACTTTGTATGTATCTTTCCTATTGTGTTTAGAGAACTTTATTAATTCCACTGTAGAGAGTTTTTCATGGCCCAATCCTGTGTTTAATTATAAGAAAATTATATTCTTGAAGGAAAGCTTTGTAGAATTTATTGATGAAAAATGGCCCAAATGGTAGTGTCATGTCCAGAATAAAATCACTGTCCTCTTTCAGAAGACTTTTATGTTAGAGCTTTGAAAGGTATTTTTTACATGATACAAAATTCCAGAGGTACAAAACTGCATTTAATAACATCTTCTATTTCTTGCCCCTCTCTTTCTATGTTGTTAAAGGTCCTTCAGAGACTCTACCCTGTAGACAAAAATCTTAAATACAATTGCTTGTGCTTAAACAGATAGTATGCTTACCATTTCTATTCATTTAAGGTTTGCATGTGTTATATGTACATGCTTGTGTTGGTGAGTACATGTGTGCACATGTATACAGAAGCCAGAGCCTGATGTCAACTGTATTCCTAGATCACTCTTCACCTTGTGTTTAGAGACAGAGTCAGTCTCTTGTCAACCTACAGCTCATAGATTTGGCTAGGCTGTTTGGCCAGTAAACGCAAAGATTTGTCTCCTGTTTCCCACTACCCTCAAGCACTGGGGTATAAATGTGTGCAGTCCAAACTTAGGTGTTTGTTGTGTACAGCAGGCACTTTACTAACTGAGTCATCTTTTCAGCCTCCTCATTTAATTTTTGTTCATGAGAGTTGCCATGTCATTTTATATGAAGAGCCTTTTCCTTCTTAATGCCCACATTGTTTAGAAATATCCCAATAAGCTCACTGGTGCTATTTATGGTTAATGCCAGTCCTTTGTGATTGGTTTGGAAATATTAAAGTGGCCTTAACCATAGTACTGTTGACATATTTAGGCAACCATAATGAAATATCATGTAAAAAGTTTAAGGATCTAAAATTGCTAACTAATTGTTTGATTGATATATACTATTGAAAGTAGTATTGTTAGTTTCTTAAACAGAAAGTAGTTCAGATTCATTTGTGCTACCCATATAATTTATTCTCTGAGGAAACAAGAGTCATGGTCATTTTAACTAACTAGTTATTTGATTTTTAGGTTTTAGCTTTTTATTGAACATGTTACAGAAGAGTTTGGTCACAAGACCATAGCTGGGATAGAGAGATGACTCACTGTTGGTTAAGAGCACTAGTTCTTACAGATGATGTGGCTTTGGTTCCCAGCACCCAAACTGAGCAACTGTAACATTTGTAACTTCAGTTACAAGCCCTTTTCTGGCCCCTAGGGACACCTGTGTAACATGTGCTGTACAAACATATACTCAGGCACAGACTCATGCAATAAAATAAGTAAATCTTAAAAAGGAAGAAGGAGGAGGAGAACAACAACAACAACAACAAACTAACTAAACAAACACACTAAAACCAATGTCATTATCACTGTTTCAGGATTTTTTTTCTTCTTTTAAGAATAATTTTTATTCTTAAAAATTCTTATTTTATTCTCATATGAATATGAGAATGTATACAACATATGTATGTGTGCTTGAGGAGGCCAGAGAAAGGCTTAAGTCCTCTATAACTGGAGCTACAGGCAGTTGTGAACTGCCCAATATGGGTGTTTCTCAGGTTCCCTGGAAAGGCAGCATTTTTTTTTTATTATTATTATTTTATGTGCATTTAGTGTGAAGGTGTCACATCCCTTGAAATTGGCATTACAGACAGTTGTGAACTGCCATGTGGGTGCTGGGAATTGAACCCAGGTCCTTTGGAAGAGCGGACAGCACTCTTAACCACTGAGCCATCTCTCCAGCCCCTCAGTGGTTTTTCTTAATTTGTTTGTTTTTGTTTTGTTTTTCGAGACAGGGTTTCTTTGTGTTACAGCCCTGGCTGTCCTCGACTCACTTTATAGACCAGGCTAGCCTCGAACTCACAGAGATCCACCTGCCTCTGCCTACTGAGTGCTGGGATTAAAGGTGTGCGTCACCATGCTCTGCTGCAGCAGGTGTTCTTAACCTACTGATGATCTTACCTCAGCCGCCCACTCTCTTGATTTTTGTTTCTTGCTTCCTCTTTCTTTCTCTGTGTAGCTCTGGCGGTTCTAGAACTTACTATATAGACCAGGCTTGAGCTCACAGAGACCCATCTGCCTCTGCCTCCTGACTGTGGTGGTGTGCTGTCACACCACCTGCCCAGCTGTGCTTCCTCTTTTTTCTTCTGATGCTGCAGTGGACAGGGCTCCTGCAAGTGTGACACCAGCTACATGAGCAGGTCCAGCAGTCCCTGCAGTGCAAATGAGACTGTCAGTGCTGACATTGGCCGGGGCTTTGAAAAGTCAGACCAGGTTCAAAATCACACCAGCTGCTTTAATGAGCGCATTGCTCTTCCCTGTGCAGGTCACCTCATCATCTTGTAGGATGAGAGCAAAGTAGATGCCGGCAAACATGGAGATAAGCCTTGGTGGACAGTGGGCATGATGCTACGGAGACTGCTGTTGTTGGGTGATGCTCTAGATGGAACGAGGCCCTTGTCCAGTGCAGCCTTAGCTTCTTTAGAAGACTGCACACCTTGGTAGCACTGAGGAACAGAGCAATAAATTATTTTTTAGGCTGATGCTATATTGTAATACTTTGAACAGATCTAGTGCTTCCTTTCATAACTAGACTTTGATGTGTTTTTATTATAATTGTCATAACTTTCATTTTAGTATATTTTTAGATATTTCAACTTAAAAAAAAAACTTAGGAAGGGCAATTAAAAACAAAGAAATCATGAAATTTGCAGGCAAATGGTGGGATCTAGAAAAGATCATCCTGAGTGGGGTATTCCAGAAGCAGAGAGACACACATGGTATATACTCACTTATAAGTGGATATTAGACATAAAATATAGGATAATCATACTAAAATCTGTACACCTAAGGAAGCTAATCAATAAGGACGACCTTGGGTAAGATGATCAATCTTCATTTAGAAAGGCAAACGAGATGGACATTGGAAGAGGGAGAAAACAGGGAAGAGGACAGGAGCCTATCACAGAGGGCCTCTGAAAGACTCTACCCAGCAGGGTATCAAAACATATGCTGAGTTGTATAGCCAAACTTTGGGCAGAGTGCAGGGAATCTTATGAAAGAAGGGGGAGAGAGAAAGACCTAGAGGCAACAGGAGCTCCACAAGGAGAGCAACAGAACCAAAAAAATCTGGGCACAAGGGTTCTTTTCTGAGACTAATACTCCAAACAAGGACCATGCATGGAGATAACTTAGAACCCCTGCACAGAAGTAGCCCATGGGAGCTCAGTGTCCAAGTGGGTTCTCTAGTAATGGGAACAGGGTCTGTCTCTGTCATGAACTCATGGGCTGGCTCCCTTATTTATTTATTACATTTTTATTTTTTATATTAATTACAGTTTATTCACTTTGTATTCCGGCTGTAGCCCCCTCCCTCGTCTCCTCCTAGTCCCAGACTTCTCCCCCCCCCATCTCCTATGCCCCTCTCCAAGTCCACTGATAGGGGAGGTCCTACTCCCTTCCATCTGACCCTAGTTTATCTGGTCTCATCAGAACTGGCTGCATTGTCCTTCTCTGTGGCCTGGCAAGGCTGCTCCCCCCATCAGGGGAGGCAGTCAAAGAGCTAGCCACTGAGTTCATAGAGACAGTCCCTATTCCCTTTACTAGGGAAACCACTTGGATTACTGAGCTTCCATGAGCTGCTGAGCAGGGGTTCTAGGTTATATCCATGAATGGTCCTTGGTTGGAGTATCAGTCTCAGAAAAGACCCCTGTGTAGATATTTTGGTTCTGTTGCTATCCTTGTGGAGTTCCTGTCCTCTCCAGGTCTTACTATCTCCCCCTTCTTTCCTAAGATTCCTGCACTCTGCCCAAAGTTTGGTTATGAGTCTCAGTTTCTGCTTTGATACAGTACTGGGTAGAGTCTTTCAGAGGCCCTCTGTGATAGGCTCCTGTCCTGTTCCCTGTTTTCTCCTTCTTCCTGTGTCCATCCTGTTTGCCTTTCTGAATGGGGATTGATCATTTTACCTAGGGTCCTCCTTCTAGCTCAGCTTCTTTAGGTGTACAGATTTTTGTAGGTTTATCCTGTATTATATGTCTAATATCCACTTATAAGTGAGTATATACCATGTGTGTCTTTCTGGGATACTTCACTCAGGGTGATCTTTTCTAGTTCCCAACATTTGCCTGCAAATTTCATGATTTCCTTGTTTTTAATTGCTGAGTAGTATTCCATTGTATAAATGTACCACAATTTCTGTATCCATTCCTCAGTTGAGGGACATCTGGGTTGTTTCCAGGTTTTGCTATTACGAATAAAGCTGCTACGAACATGGTTGAGCAAATGTCCTTGTTGTGTACTTGAGCATCTTTTGGACATATGCCTAGGAGTGGTATAGCTGGGCTGGCTCTTTGATCACCTCCACCTGAGGGGGAAGTAGCCTAACCAGTCCACAGAGGAAGACAAAGAAGCCAGTCCTGATGAGACCTGATAGGCCAGGGTCAGATGGAAGGGGAGGAGGACCTCCCCTATCATTGGACTAGGGGAGGGGCATAGGAGAAGAAGTTGGAAGGAGAGAGGGATTGGGAGGGGTGAGGGGGCTACAGCTGGGATACAAAGTGAATAAACTGTAATTAATAAAAGTAAAATAAAAATTTTAAAAAGTATTTTAAAAAACATAGTGAAGGGAGGGGAGGCTGTATTGTATGAGAGAATAAAAAAATCTTTATCTAGAGTATGGATGGATTGTCAACAGAAGAATCAGTGTTTCTCTCTCCCTTGTCCTCGCCCCCTCCATTCTTGGCAAAGTCTCATAGCTCTAGTTTGCCTTCATCTTATTATGTGGCCAAAGATGATCTTGAACTTTTGATCTTCCTGCCACTACCTCCTTATTGTTAGGCTTACAGGTATGCTTAATTATGCCTTGTTTGTATACTTATTGCTTGGGATTGAACCCAGGGCTTTTTGTGTTCTAGGCAAACACCCAGCCCACCAACTCCCACCTAAATTTTATTCTACATTTATTTACTTATTTGTGGTTGGGGATATACAAATGTGCCACATACAGTGTGTATGTACCGGTCAAAGGACAGCTATGGGAGTTAGTTGTCTTGTTTCACCCTCTGGGTCACCAAGACTGAACCCAGGTTGTAAGGCTAGGTGGCAAGTGCCTTTTAGCCATCTTGCCAGCCACAACTCTCTCTTCATTTATTTTTATCAGAAAAGTTGGACCTTTTTTTTCTCTTTAGTCCAAGGGTATTTAAGACAAATATTTTATGTTGTTAGCATACTTTATTGATGAAACTTCCCACTTTTTGATTTAGCTTATCTCTACTCCTTTTGTTGGCTTATATATATTTTTTAGAACTGTTAAGTATCTATACTTATTTTTATTTAGTTAAAAAATTGGTAGTAATACAAATATGTTTATGAAGTAGACTACAGAAGAGTGTCTCAAATTAGTAAATATTCTAATAGGAATAAATATTTTAGTTGTCTTGAGTTTGTTAAGGAAACTATCACAGTGCCCATTTTATTAGAGAACAGGGCTATGCAAAGCAAAAAAGTACATAGAATGCCATATTTGTATCAATAAATGGAACTTCAAATGTTAGATCAATAAAATAATTTTCTGATACTTTCTGGGTTTTGTCATAAAAAGAACTGATACTTGGTAGAACCAAGTTGCGTCTGTCTGTGACCTGTGGGGTCAGTATGGGTCCTTACCTTCTGTAACATTCAGTGGTCACAATGAGGGAGTGGCTTGCCCGGCTTCATAGCATTCTCACGAAAACCATCAGTTAATGAAGTTTGTGATATAAAAGGTTATGGACTGGTGGTTAAAGGTTATGTTCTGCTCATTATTAATTAGATTTGTGTCTTTTATGGTTCTGGTAAGGACATTAGATTATAAATTTAGCATATAAGGTGTGAAATGTGTAGGATGTTTTTCTTGTTTTTGAAACAAAATACCGAACATGAAACTCACTCAGTAGATGGACTGGGGGAGCAGCAGAATCTGGCCTTTGAGACAGGCTCTCAGAATGGGCTGATGCCTTGCAAATGCCATATTACATTGGTATACTACCATATGCTACCATGTCCAGATAGCTTTTTCTCTTAATCCTCCTTTGGGGGGTATTGCAGACAGGTTTGATTCATATAATTACTTTGGTTGCTCATTTACTGAAAGCATGTAGTTAATTTTTTTTTTTTAAAGGAAGCAGTGAGACGATAGCTCATTCAGAAGATCTGACTTTGATACCCAGAACCCATGTTAAAAAGTTATGTGCTGGGAGGCAAAGACAGGGGTCCCTAAAACTCGCTAGCCAGCCAGGATAGTGTAATTGGCCATCTCCAGGCCAATGAGGGACCATTTCTCAAAAACAAAAAAACAAACAAACAAACCAAAACAAAACAAAAAAACCAGGTGAATGGCTTTTGAGGAATGACACAGGAGGTTGTTTTCCTCTGGCCCCTACATGCACCTGCACCCCCACATGCATAAAAAACCCAACACCACCAACCCCTAACAACCCACAAATGTACATTAGATAGTTTTCTCTTTTACAGTCTTTTCTTTCATTGGAGAAATTGAGTATAAAAGCCATAATTTTAGTTACAGTGATTCCCAGACTAGTGTTGTGTGGGGTGTTTGGTGGTCTAGTGGCATTGAACATGATAGCAAGCACTTTATTACAGAACTACATTCCAGCCCCTTCCCCCTTTATGTCTTTTGTCTGTGTGTGTGTGTGTGTATGTGTGTGTCTGGGTATGGTTGGTGCACACCTGTAATCCCAGCACTTGGGGAGACAGAGTCTCCCAAGTTGTCCAAGTAGGCCTGGACTTTGGGAACCTCATACCTCAGCCTCCCAAGGAGCTGGAATTACATACCTGTGCTCTACCATGTCCAGCTTGGACTACTCTTACTTGTTTTTTTGTTATCTTTTTTGATAAAGGGTCTCATGTATCCCAGGAGGGCCTGAAATTCACTGTGGATACCTCTGAACTTCTAATTCTTCTGCTCTACCTCTGTAGTGCTGAAATTACAGGCATGTACCATCATGTCTAGTTCTATGTTGTGGTGAGGATTGAACCCTGGCTTCATGTATGCAAGGCAGGCACTCTGAACACCAACTGAATTACATCTCCAGCTCTAGAATACTCTTATTTTAAACTGCTCTTTTCATTTATATTACAGTCAAGCACACATTAATTATATTAAGGTTTTTCAAAGATGTTTTTTAATGTTTTAAACCTTTCCTTTTTGGTGCTGGGGATTGAATTTAGGGCTTTATGTACCCTAAACAAGCACTATACTGCTGAGCTACTTTTCCAACCCTGTCTAAAGTTCTATACTTAACTCTTTTTTTACTTGCTATAATTATAGCAATAGAGGTTAATGGTCTGTTTTTTTAAGTAGGATTTTGCTGGTACTAAAGTCTTTGAATCTGATGGCCAAATCAAGGGGAGTATGAAAACATAATATCTTAAAGGTCTGCCTAAGTAGAAACTTTGGTCACTTACTTAGGAGAACAGCATGCTCTATATAGGTTATATAATCTTCCATTTCTAGTCATTGACTTTATGTGTTTTTATACAGGCTGCTTTCCTGTTGCATCTTTGATACCGTTTCCTAGACTCTGCTCTATGATTTAATTTGGAATTCTGAAATGAAGATGGAGGAGGCAGTGGGAAAAGTAGAAGAACTCATTGAATCTGCAGCCCCACCAAAAACATCTGAACAAGAGACAGTCAAGGAAGAAGATGGTTCTGTAGAACTGGAATCTCAAGTCCCGAAAGATGGTGTAGCTGACTCTACAGTTCTTTCTTCAATGCCCTGTTTGCTGATGGAACTGAGAAGGGACTCTTCAGAGTCTCAGTTAGCATCTACAGAGAGTGACAAGCCCGCAACTGGCCGAGTTTATGAGAGTGACTCTTCTAATCATTGCATGCTTTCCCCTTCCTCTAGTGGTCACTTGGCTGATTCAGATACGTTGTCTTCTGTAGAAGAGAATGAACCCTCTCAAGCAGAAACAACAGTAGAAGGAGATACTTCAGGAGTGCCTGGTGCCACTGTTGGGCGTAAGTCTAGGCGGTCCCGTTCTGAAAGTGAAACATCTACTATGGCTGCCAAGAAAAACCGGCAATCTAGTGATAAGCAGAATGGCCGAGTCACCAAGGTTAAAGGTCATCGGAGCCAAAAGCACAAGGAGAGGATCAGACTACTGAGGCAGAAGCGGGAGGCTGCTGCAAGGAAGAAGTACAACCTGCTGCAGGACAGTAGTACCAGCGATAGTGACCTGACTTGTGACTCAAGCACGAGCTCGTCAGATGATGATGAAGAGGTTTCAGGGAGCAGCAAGACAATCACTGCAGAGATACCAGGTAGAGGATGTTTTTTAAACTGACTGTAAAGCACCTGATGGCCGTTCTCAGCTGTCAGACTCAGTTAGATGAGTGACACTTGAAAAAAATCCAGGACATGGCCAACTTAAAAAACAAACCTTTACTGAGTTGCCAGTGCACTTTAGCACATCAGCAGAAACATTAAGTGGTTAATGATAGGGGCAAGGTTATTTTTAAGAAATGGGATTCCCACAGGTCTTTCTCTGTAACATACTATCTTATCTGAACTTCCATCATTGCCTTTTTAGCACTGCATAGATTTACTACTCAATGTTCAGCATTATTACTGAGTACAAGTATGTTTTCCTCAGGAACAGGCACCTTGCTTTACTATCCAGCCTCTGCACTTGAGCTTATGGTGTCTGAAGTGATACATTCTTTTATTAAAGCTTTCTAATTACTGTTCCTCCTAAACCTAGAGTTCTGTGTGTTTTTCCCCAGGTTTAGTGGATGATAAACTAATTACCCATATTGCACATTTTTATCCTGTGTCACCCAAATTGTAAAGAATGTTTAAATTTTTTCCCCCTTAATCACCCAGGCTTAAAAAAGTTACTTGGAAATTGGCTTGTGTCAGCTCTCATAAATAAAAGGGTCTGTAATTTATTACATGTTTAACATATTTGCTTTCCCTGTATTATCACATCTGATACTGTGCTACAGAGGCAGTCTTGAGATTTCATAGAGGAAGAGAGATGATACCTGAATCATTCTTAAGTGAAGAGTTCTCATTGAAAATTATATGACTAGGAATATTTTGTAAAGTAGCTGATGCTTCGTAGGTCATGACAGCATTGTTTATTGCTGAATTAAAAAGGGAAAGTTTTGGTTTTCTAAAGGTTTATAGGTGATTTTTTTAATTTTAATTTTCTGTTTTATGCATAAAGCAACATTGCTGATGTACAAAGGATATTTTGAGAAAAATCATATTGGTTATCTAAATTTATACTTAATCATGTAAACTCAATAGCAACAAAGATTTAAAGAGCACTTTATAGGTGTTGAATGTATAACAGTAAATTTCTTTAATATAGCATATTAAATATGAGTTTAAACAGTCTTCAGAAATGCTTTTTACTGTGATAATACCTTATTGAATTCCTTTAGTAGTTCCTCATTTAAACTAATGGGAAAAAGAGTTAAATGAAGCTCATGAAAGAAGCAGACTTTTGGGTTGTTCTAGGGTATGATCTAGGTGTATTTCAGTTTTCTATTTAATATTATTTTTAAGGAAACCTTATTAAATACGTATAATATTGTTTGTGTATTCTTATTTTCTGTTTTAATCTATTAATCACATTTATGATGGATCTTCTGATACAGTACTTAATTCTAGTTATAAACAGGTTTTCATGTAACCACCTCAACATTTTACCTTTTTATGGAAAGGGAGAAGGTGGGTTAATAAAATTCTTTTTAAAGCTAGAATCTCAGTGTAGAGGTGAAATGAGTAATGTCTAATAAGCACTCTATTTCCTTATTCTATAGGTTAGGTGTGCTTTGTTCATATCTGAGTATCAACCATTTTTAAGACTTCTGAAATGTTGGTATTCTTTCTGTTTGCCATCTATTCTGAATTATATACTAATCAAACATTGAAGTAAATTAATATTTACTATAGTTTCTATTTTTTTATATATTAGTAAATTTTTGGCCATTGAGAAGAGGTGACAGTTTCTAAGGTAATTGTGGAAAACCAAACGGTACTTCAAGATGGAGGCCACTGTATGGCTGTGGTATGCACTACTCAGATTGTCGGAGGGAAAGGTGGCACTATTCACACACAGGACAGGCATAAGTGGTCTTTTTGTTAATTATGCAAAGCACCAAACATTGAACTACCTAGTGTTTAAATATAAGGAACTTCAGGTCAACTATATTGTTATCTCTGAAAAACTGTAGCCTTGTACAATTCTACTGTACCAGACACATATTTTTTTTAATTTCTGGAGTCACATGACTTTGAGCAAGAAGGGAGACACACTCAACCTTTATAGCAAGAGTAGTTGTTGAAAAGTGCTGTGGACTGACATGAGTGAAACAACGTGGACATTCAGGTGAACTTACGTTGGATACGCCTAAGAAAATCTCTTGGATGCTGAACTTTGAGTTCACCTGTTTACACAGAATGGAAAGCAAATTGGAACAGTAAAAAGTTTCCTACTATGTAATTTTGTCAAGATACAACCAGTTTAATAATTCAGAAAATTTTATTTATAAGCTTTTATTTAGTCACATCTTAGAAATTGAAGGAAGTATCCTGATTGTACTATATACCAAATAATTCAATAGTATATTTTCTTTTAAAGAATGCAGGTAATGATGCAGACTAGTACAAGTTTACTGACTTATTTTGATATGTTGGGAAGAAATGTTTATGAATTAAAAAAAAAGTTAACTAGTAAGTCGCTTAGTATTGCATTGCACTATTTTGTTGAAGTTTTTGGAAATATGGACAGTTTAAGTATCTGGAGGAATAAGGAGAAGATAATCTGGCAGTACTTTCATTTGGAAAACTTAGAAATATGATAAATTTATAGTATTTTATAGTAAATCAATGTAAAAATGCTATGTGATAGTTATCTTGAATACTCAAGGCTTTTATCAAATGCCTGGCTTATCTCTAGGTTTTGGTATGCTTTATATAATACCTTTGCAGTTTTATGATTGGAACATTTATATGCTTTATGTTTTCTTTACAGTTTATGAATGGAACACTGTTTTTCATGGGGACAGTTCTGTAAAGTCATTGGAGCTCTGTAAAGTTTGTTGATTTTAATTAATAAGAATAATGGGCATTAGACTTCGTTAAGTTCAAGGACTTAATTTCGTGAGTAAACATGTGCATCAGTGTGTATATGGGCATCCAGAAAACACTTTTTTTTATTCGCTGTAACTCTTCCTTTTTATTATTCGCTAGCATAGGGTGACCCTGAAGGTAGCTCTGTCTCATCTTGGCCATCATGGCCTACTTTTGTGTGGTCAAGAGTACCATCGTGGCAGGTCAGAGTCAGTTGTCTTGGCTGGTGCTCCTTCTCTGGAGTGGGTGAGGGTGGGTATTGTAGAACAGTTGTCTAAGATCCCCTGAACTTTTAATTCATGAGAGGTAGTCAGACCAGCTCAGCCCCACTGATGCCAGCATCTCTGTACCTAATACCTACCACAAAGACAGATATGTTCACATGCATTATGACGTATTTGCCTTGCCAATTTTTCTATGATTATTCTTAATCAGTTAATTCTTTTTTTAAAAAATTAAACATTCTTAAAAAGTAACAAATTGGGGCTGGAGAGATGGCTCAGTGGTTAATAGCACTATCTGCTCTTCCAAAGGACCCGGGTTCAATTCCCAGCACCCATATGGCAGCTCACAACTGTCTGTACTGCCAATTCCAAGGGCTCTGACACCTTCACACATAAAATAAAATTAAATAAATTATTTTAAAAAAAAGTAACGAATTTGGGACTGAGAGATGACATAGTGGTTAAGAGTGAGTACTGCTCTTTCAAAGGCTCAATTCCTAGCACCCACATGGAATGGCTCCCAACTGCTTATAACTAGCTCTAATGCCTCTGCTTGTACACACACACACACACACACACACACACACACAATTAAAAACACAGATAAATATTTTTTAAAAGAAATAGTAAATTTTTAAGTTACTCATAACTCCATGCTTTAAAAATAAGTTTTAAATATTTTTCTTATTTTCATTTTTTTTATGTGTACAAATGTTTTGCCTGAATGCATGTGTGTGTACCATGTATGTCCCTGGTACCTATGAAAGTCAGAAAGGGCTTTTGATCTCCTAAAATTAGAGTTATGGATGGCTGTGAGCCATGTGAATGCCTGGAATGGAATTTAGGTTGTCTGCAAGAGCAAGAAGTGCTCTAACTATGGAACCCCATCTCCAGCCCCTCCTAATTTTACTTTTGTCAACATTTGACTATATCTTGTAATACGCAACATACTTTGTCATACAGGGTCTGTCTTCCTTTTCTTTATATCACTGCATTTTGAACCTTTAACAAAACATGTTATTCTCTAGATTATTTGGATTTTGAATAATAGTTAAATGTAAAAATAACTTCCCTATTGTTTGCTGTTTGGGCTGTTTTTATATTTTTCTGTTATAAGTAAGAATTTAGAGTTTCTGACCATATAATACTGTATTTAAAATATATTCTTTATTGTATCTTGGAGTTTGGGTATGTATTGTATTCTTTCTATAGATAAATATTTATTTAGTCTTGTTGATGTGGTGGAAGATTTGGAGCTTCAGGCTAATTTGTATTACTTTGCTATTTAGTGAAATTGAAAAACTACCTTTGCTGCTTGTTTCTTCTGGTAAACAATTTTCATGTTCTTCACACATTTTTTTTTCTTGGCACATGTACTGTTTTTCTTAATTTGTAAGGGCTATTAATCTGTTGGGTATCTAATTGTTTGGAAAGATTTTGATAGTGATCCAAGCAGTGGGGACTCATAGTTTTCAGATGCATAGGGTCCCCATGAAGCACTGGCCATTGACCTTTCTCCTAGGTTGAAGTTGAAGTGATCCTCAGTGAATGAAAGTTTCATGTACTTACTGTAAATAACTGTCTGTAATTTAGAATTAGTTTGGTAGCTGTTTAGGAGACCTGGTAGATAATATTGTTAATAAAATACAGAGGCAGAACAGTCAGGTAAAAACTACTTTGAGTTTAGTAAGTGCAGACTAGGCTAATAAGATTCATGCAGTTTTTAATTAGCCTGTGTTTTTTAATGGCCCTTTAAAAATTCTGATACCTAGGCCACACTCCAGCCCAGTCAAATCAGAGTCTTCTAGGGTCTGACCCTAGGCCCAGTGCCTTTAAAACTCTCCAAGTGAACTAACGGTTCAGTTAGGTAAGCCAGGCTGTGTGACATGACTGGGGGGGATGGGGTCAGGGAGGGGAGTGTAAAACTGGTAGTCTGTTTGAGTTGCCAGTGGGTTTGATATTTTAGAAAATGGAGCCTGCTTTTTAGAAATCAGAGTTGTATACTGTGCACAGTTCCATATTAATTAATAGGCATGGGTACCTCTATCTCCATATAAGTGAAATGTTTGAGGGTTTTTGTTGTTTTGTTTCTTTTTCTTTTTTTCGACACACTGTCTTATTCGGTAACTGGCCTTGACTAGTGATCCTGGTACCTCTGTCTCATTTGCCACTATGCCCACCCTAAGTGTTTTTACATACATTGTTTAAGTGTGTTATCTGGATGTTACAGTGCCTATATGTTATATTTATAGGTTTTGAAATAGATCTCTTTTGGCAACCTCTCATGTAAAGGTAGTAAGATACATTATTTACATCCTTATTATCTAAAACAAGTGTCTATAATACCTTTGTATATACAACACAGACTGTACCTTAGTATCACTAAAAAGACCATGCTTATATGAGATGAGAATATTGTCCCTGCTTTTAAAAATTTTTAATGGACTACTTTTTAGTAGTTTTCAGTTCACAGAAAAATTGAACAAGAATCCTCCCAAATTCCTGCCTCTAGCTATAGCCTCCTATTTTCAATGACCCAAATTAAAGTATATATATAAAATAATTTTTTTTTTACCTATGTTGATCTTCTGTTATCACTTAAAGTCCTTTATATACTGCTAAGGTTCACTTAGTTTTTCTGAGTTTTGTAGATTTTGACAAATGTGTCCTCCCCCCGTCCCCCTTTTAACTCGAAATTCATGCTTTGTTAGTGTTTATAGTCAGCAGTCTTCTTTTTGAGGCTGGGACTTCTGTTACCATCCTCAGTGTGGGTGTGTTCTCATCATTTCCTGAATTCAGTATATATTCTTTGAGAAATAGATAATGGCAGTATTTAATAGATCAGCTTTCTGATTTCTGATCTGTACTTATTGCTACCCAGCTAAAAGGAAAATGGATACTCTCTTTAAAATTCTGCTGAAGCTAACCAAGGTGGTGCCATCTCTAACCCGCATTCCAGACACTAAGGCAGAGTTTACTGCAAGGCTGGGCTGTATAGTAAGTTCAGGGCCAGTCTGAGCCACCTAATGAGACCCTGTCTCAAGGACCACAAGAAGAATAAAGTATAAATTGTATTTGGTCTGGTTTTCCTGAAGCTAATGTACAGTAGGAGAAGACACACCCTTCTCATTTATCTAGAGCAGTATCTAGTCATATATCTAGAGGAGGTGCTTTGTTTTAAAACACTTTTAAAGTAGAGACAGAGACAGTAGAGAAAGAGTAGTCAGGAGATGAGAAAGACGAAGTTAGAGGACATGTAGGTAACCAACTTAAGTGGTTTTTATTAAGTAGGGTAGCGTAAAAATTTCCGCAGACTCATGTGGGTACAGAAAAATGGATGGCATGATTAAAAAGTTCTTAGTGTCTGCGGTTATTCTTGATAATGAGGCATTCTTTTGCATCTTTGTAAATAGCCACTAAATTATAAAATGAGCCATGTTTTTAGAAATAACATGGAGTTAGCATGGTAGAACAATTCATAAGATTGTTTTTTCCAATTCTGTGTGTTTTGTTTTTTTTGTAGTGCTAGGCATCAAACCAACCAAGGCCTTGCACATGCTAGGCAAGTGTTCTATTACTGAACTATATCCCAAGCCCTGGACTGTTCTTCATACGATTTCTTGATGTAGATAGATCGTATAAGCTCAGTCTTGTTTGTAGACATTTTATTCAGCAAGTATTTGCATACCATATATAGTGTTGGGGACATAATAGTGGATGAAGTCTTTTCCCTCATGAAATAAACTCTTCCTTCAGTAGCCAGATAAATGCATTTATTACTACTAGATTCACTTTACTGTGAATAATAGTGACGATAATAATAATGCATTTGGAGATAAAGGTGGAGTGGGGATTGGGTAGAAAAGCTATTGTAAACCGTGCATGGTGGCACACACCTTTACTCCCAGTACTTGGGAGGCAGAGCTAGGCCGGTCTCTGAGTTCAAGGCTAGCCTGGTCTACAGAGTGAGTCCAGGACAGCCAGGGCTGTCACACAGAGAGATCCTATCTCAAAGGGGGAGAGAGAGAGAGAGAGAGAGAGAGAGAGAGATACTACTCTTCTATATACCTGTTTACATGCTCATGTGGTTACAATATACTAGATTATTATACTAGGTTTCTTTACTGCAGGACAACTTAGAACTATTAATATATCCTATGTTATCCTATTCCGTCTCTCTCTCTCTCTATTTTTGAGACAAGGTCTCATTGTAGGCTAGGCTGACTTCCAGTTCAAGATGATCTTGAACTTCTGACCCACCCCCATGCCTTCACCTTCCAAATATTGGTATTAGAGGATTATAGGAACGCATCCCCACATCTGGTTTCCTATAGTGTTGGGAAGTGAACCCAGGCTTTGTGTGTGCTGGGCAAGCACTCCGCATCTTCCCTCCTTAGCCTGCATACCCCATGCTTAAACACAAAGCTCCTTTGCTTCCTTTTAACACCCACCCTAGGTGACACGAAGGTTTTTGTAAGACAGGCCCAGAAGTACGCATAGATTCTGTACATGTATTTGGTTTTTCAATACAATTAAAAAAATTAAAGCTTTCAGTCAGGTGAGAGTGCCTTGTGATGATTAGTTATGGGTTTGCCTGACAAAGTGTTGCCTTTAGAATCCTAAAGCCAACACAGTTAAAAATACTCAAATACACAGTAGTTCTCAGCCAAGCTGTGCATTAAGAATTGTCTTGAAAACTTAAAAAAGCAAAAGAACCCTTAGATATCTTAGAGCCACCCTGCATTGTGGTATTGTTAGGCCACCCCAGGTTCTTAGGTTTGCTTAGCAAAGGCTAAAAATCAGTTAGCTGCAGGTAAGAGCCAGTCATAAGTAGAACATATTTTCCCAGATAGATCATTGAAGCTGTGGGAAAGGGTAGCATCATCTGAGATTAGTATTAGATTTCATTATAGTAGTTATTTTGACTTGGTTAGTGAATTTCAGCACAGCTTATCAGTGCTATACCAACCACACTTAGAGAAAAACAAAACAAAACAAAAAAAACCAAACAAACCAAAAAACAATGCTGCTACCACTTTCCTGAGATAAGTGTATTTAGATAAAAATACATTTTTCTAGATTACTAATGTTTTGTCAAGTGGCCTTAGTGTCTCAAAGCTGACATCAGCTTTGTGCTAGGGGGATTTGGATGAGTTTTTAAGGAAACAGGAAATGTCAGGATACTTGACAAAGGGTGTGGCAAGTGGTAGTATCTGTACAGGCAGTGTTCTAGAGCATGCCAGTGACTGTTGCTGAATTACAGAGACAGGCAGAGGTCCTGAATGTATGGGAAGCGAACTCGCTTTGACACTGGTGAAGACTGGTCAGCCTTCAACCCAGGGTACCCAACAACTCAGCTGATTACTCCATGAATTTTTCCTCACCTAGTCAGGTACCCACAATAATCCTTGTTACTTCTGAAGTTCCTTGCCCATTTGCAGTTGACAGTGTGTTAGAATTCCTGAAGACATAGTAGTTTCTAGTTAACATCACTGAAAATGGGAAAATTTCTGAATCACATGGGAAATTGTCACTTAAGTGTGTTGTCTGCTTTATGGATTAAGGAAAGTATACTTTTGGCTATTCAAAGTTTCTTTTGATGACATTTTAAAGACGGCATAGTAAACAGGTTTTTTGTTTGTTTTCATTTTTTAAATTAGATATTTTTAGCTGAACCTTGTGCATATAGCCATAATCCCAGCATTTGGGAGATAGAGAGGCAGGAAGACCAGGGATTCATAGCCAGCTTCTGCTATAGAAAGAGTTTGAGGCTAGCCTGGGGTACGTGAAACCATTTCCAAAAACAAACAAAAATTATTTAAAGCAGAAAGCACCAGTTTGATAAATTATAGCTTGTGTTTTATTTGTATGTTGGAACATAAAACCATATTTTGCAACAAAGGTAGAAAGGAATGATTTTCTCTTTTATGCCTGTTCATGCAAAAAAACAAAACAAAACCTAAATACAAAATTTAGTAAAAAGAGACAACTCAATAAAAAACTCATAGGTAGTTGATAACTTGAGAATTTCTTACCATTCATTCCATAAACACTGTCACCTGACTCTGAAATCCTGTAATTTTTTTATGAAGATTAGGAAAGAATACTACATGAACATCTTTTATTCCTTATTATTCAGTGAACTAATTTGTCAATAGTCTTTGTTAAATTATACTGTAAATGAGAAGCATGCATTGCTTTCTCAAGTAAATATTTACTTTTGTACCAACTATGCAGCATACTGTATGGAATACCAGGGCATGGTAGTGCAGGCGTGTAGTACCAACACCTAAGAGGCTGAGTCTGGAGGATCAGGAGTTTGAAGTCAGTCTGGGTCATAGCAGAATCCTTCCTTAAGAGAAGGGGGAAATATTGTAGGAAAGGCCAGTTTACTGAGATTGATTTTCTGCATGAAGAAAAATAGTACAATAGTTCCCCTTAGTGGGAGAGGATGTGTTCTAAGATTTCCAGTGGATGTTATAAACTGCATACAGTAGGAAACCCTGCGTATAGTTTTTTTTCCTGTATGTACATCTCTACTATAAAGCTTAATTTATAAATTAGACATATTAAGGTTAATAACAATAATAAAATAGATAAAAGCTATTGTCTCAAAGTATCCTATTGAATAATATTCACTCTTACTGTGGTGTAGTAAGATGTCAGATAGTAGTGCCTACATAATGAGGTGAAAAATACTGGCCTAGAGTTGGGCTGTTATGCAGAAGTTACTTGAACAAAAGCACTGTAATATTAAAACGGTCTCATAGCTGAGATGGGTTTCCTTTGGGGATACTCTGGACAAAGGGATGATTCAGAGCTTGAGCTCAGGGCTGTGGAAGATTTCATCTCACCACTCAGAATATTGTGCAAAATAAAATTTGTGAATTAGTTATTTTCTTCATTTTCCCCTTTATTAATTCAGTCCTCAGTTAACTGCAGGGAACTGAAATCATGGAAAATGAAACTGTCCTTATTGGGACAATACTGTATTTTTTCATCGTTACATAGATAAAGTTTAATCTTGAGTTTTAAATTAACCTTGGCAGATAGCAGTCAGTTGAATTGAATGGGTTTTCTAGTTGCTAGTGAAGAAGGTTATTTAATATACTTGTTTAATTTTTTGTTCATTCTTTAGATTGAAAATAAATAGTCTTTGGTCATGTTAAAAGTCTCTAAAGGGAATAAACGTATTGATGAGCTTGTTGGACATGGTGGTATAATCCTCTAATCCCAGAAATGGGGGAGGTGGAGGCAGGAGACCAGGAGTTCAAAGTCATCCTTGGCTAGCTAATAAATTCCTCTGCCCCTGACACAAAAACAAAAGCCTTGCAGGATGATAGATGTGTTTATATGTGGGATTTTTAAATAAAAACCTTTTTGAGGATTTTTAGGAATATGGCGATGGACATGAAAACCTTCAGTAGGGATATGTAATTTTGCTAACATTAACTGGTTTGTTAGCAAAATTTAAGTTCCGTGTTTCTGCAAGAGCAACTTGGATCAATGAAAAAGATTAGTTTTATTACTTGATGTAGTTCCAACTTAGGGAAAAACATCAAATTTTGTGTTTTGTATGCTAGGTAGTATATTTAGAATTTTATATGTAAAAAATTAAAACCTGTAATTCATCTTAATATTTATCAGTAATCTCATATGAAAAAAACGCTGTTATCTCCCTACTTATTTTGAGACAGGATTTCTTATAGTGCAGGCTGGTCTTGTGTATCTGAGGACAACCTGAACTTCTCATCCTCCTGTCTCTACCACACCTAGTTTATAAGGCACTCAGGCTCCAATCCAGAGCATCATGTGTGCCAGGCAGGCACTGTGCCGACTGAGCTATCCCAAACCTGTTGCTTTCTTTATTGGTGTTGAACTTTTTTTTTTTTTTAAGATTTATTTATTTATTATTTACACAGCGTTCTGTCTGCATGTATGCCTATACACCAGAAGAGGGCACCAGATTTCATTATAGATGGTTGTGAGCCACCATGTGGTTGCTGGGAATTGAACTCAGGACCTTTGGATTAGCAGCAAGTGATCTTAACCTCTTAGCCATCTCTTCAGCCCCCGTGGTGTTGAGCTTTAACCAGGGACTCACATGTACCAGGCAGCTATCACTGAGCATCTGAATATCTACAATGTTTAATTGACAGGAATAGTCTGAGGTTTTCCTTTTCTAAGAATGTTTGGATTAAACAAATACTTGTAATTAAAAAAAAATTTCACAATAATAGTGTATGAGAATTTGCATTAACTGTGGAAGGTCTAATGTGTTTTTGCCTAAGAATATCTTTGTAAATTGATGTTCTCATTACTCTGTAATGAAGTTTATGAACTTCATTTTTAATAAGGTCAGGTAAGGTTTAACCATCAGGGTTTTTCCTTGTAAAGATATAGGAATTTATTATGATCGATAAGGTTTTCTCTGAAGTGAAAGTACAATTACAAACATGTTGGTTCATATACATACGTACATACATACATGTTATATGCTTTATATCAGCAGAAAGAACATGGATAACTGCTTTTAGATAACTGACTGAATTTTATCTAATCAATAATATTTCCTTGAAATTAAGAGTGTTTTCAGAGGAAGTTTATTTTGTCTTTACAAAATTTATTATGGAATCACAAATTTTACTAGAAGCAGATTTATAGGAACATAGTACTTTCATTTCAGCATGTTAGTATGACTTTCTAATGCATGCATAAACTTAATATGAGTTCTATTTTGCTTTCTGATAAAATACTTAACATATTAAGCATGACTGAAAGTAACATTTATTTTTAAAATAAAAAGGCTGATTCTTGTAGGACTAACCTGTAAGAAAATTATTGCTGGTTTGATTACATTGACTGGATGTAGTCTTACTTTTTCTTGTTGAGTAAGAGCTCTATAGGCTTTTTGTTTTGTTTTGTTTCTGAGACAGGGTCTTACCCTGTAGCCTTTTTCTGGCCTGGAACTCACTATAAACCAAGCTGTCCTTGAACTCATAAGAGATCCATCTGCTTGTACTTCCTGAACGAGATTAAAGGCATGTGCTACCACCCTGGCCATATATAAAACAAGGAAAAATTGGAATTTTCAAGTAATAGTTGACATTTTCAAGTAATAACGTTTTGAGTATATGAAGAGGTGTTAAACACTTGTCATTTTGGGAAATCTTTTCTGCAAAAATTTGGTAAAGACATGGAAGTGGATGTGGTAGAAAGAAGGAACTTCATAACACACTGATTTGATTCAAAGACTACATAATAAAATCTTAAGAGTTTATCGTGGAGTGAAACTTGACATTATATAGTTTGCAGAATTTAGCCTTAAGACTAATTTTGCAGTAGAAACGTACAAAAAATTTTATTCTGATTTAATTTTCACGCAGTGCCTTAAAGGTAATACATTACTGCTGTCTTAAGGATTATTGTTTTGAGAATAGATTTTACTCTAATGATAACTTCATTTCCAGAATGCACAGATTCAAAATTCTTCCTGCAAAGTAATTTGAGTTTTTACTATGGGCATTTAAAGAAGTGGATTATTAAATTTGCCTTCAGTGAGGCAAATGTCTGTATTCTTAAAATCTCAAGTGAGAGTTGTCTCTAGATTAAGTGATGACAGTTTAATATAACTGTTATGTAAGTGCCTAGTGGTCCACCTTTCATTTCTCGTGAACTCCTTTAGTGGTCCAGCAATTTTAAAAACATCATAGAACCTGTATCCTGTTTGGACTTACCTGAAGTCTGTAAAGGATAATCCCGGAAGGAAGTGTCTTTCAATTTACAACAGTAATCCAGGCATCGCTGAAATGCTTTTGTATAAGAGTGTAGTCCTTTATCTGCACTGTCTCTTAATATCAGTGCATAGAATTTTCTTTTATCTGTCAGGTGGTTGTTTTCATTTGTGGCTTTTTTTATGGGATAGAGAATCAAGTTGAAGACTTAACAGAAAGTTGTTACCTCACTTAAATTATTTGGAAAACATGTTTAGTCATAATTTGCTTACTGACCATTTTATTTCCTCAGAGTATTTCACCTGGTGTGTGGCATTTAAAGGGCATAATTTCTTCACTAAGTTAAATAACATTTTCAGATAATCTTTCTATAGTCTGTTTTGTCTTTGGTATTTACAAGTTTACTATTGTGAAATATCATGTACCTAATCATTTTAAGAGAATCTAACTAGCAGATTAAAGTAATCTGGTTACTAGAAGTACTTATGAGACAGTAACAACTATATTGATACATATTTTATAGAGAGTATTAAATTGAGGTAACTTTAAAAGTTCAAGCAAAATTATAGTTTATAATACATGAGAAATTAAAAGCTTAAGGTTTAATGTTTGGCATGCGTTTTTAATTTAAAAAGTATCTTGTTTTACGTGTGTAACCTCTCTGCTCAGATGTGTGTCTGTGCCACTGTTAGCCTGCTGCTCTCTGGGAAGTCAGGAGAGGCAGTGGGTTCCCTGGAACTGGAGTTATAGATGCAGTTGTTCGCCACCATACGGGTACTGGGGGCTGAAGCCTGGTCTTCTGCAAGAGTAACTGCTTTTAACTTCAGAACCATCTCTTCATCCCTTGCATGAAGTTTTTTAAAATAATAATTTTTTTCCTACCTTCCTTCTTTCTCTCTTTTCTTTCTGTTTTGTTGTGTTTCCCCGAGTAGAAAAAGGAGTCTAGTCTCAGGGATGTGTCTAGTATACACATAATACATCTACCACTGTAATTCTGAATTCATTAAAATTATATTTGATGCATGGCTAGAAGCAAATTTCTGTTTTGTAGTCTATACTGATATCACTAGATCCAGTCACCAATATTGTATTCATTCATTGCTTTCTAACATGTAGGGAGGGAGGTCCACTCACATATAAACTTAGTTATGGTCATTAAAATGGAGTGGGGAAAGGCTTTTGTTTTAAGACAGTGTCTTTGGACATAAATTACCGCTAACAGGCTGAATAAGAAGAGAGCTAGCTTAGGATAGTGGTATATGCCTTTAATCTTAGTACTGGGGAGATGGAATCAAGTTCAAGGCCAGCCTGGTGTACATAGCAAGTTCCAGGCCAGAGAGAGCTAAATAATGAAATCCTGTCTTTAAAAAGAAAGAAACAAAAAGGACACAAACAAATGTTTTGTTTTTTTTTTCCATATTGTTTTGCTGTTATGTTGGTTTTAAGAAAGGGCCTCTGATTATAAGTTTTTCTCAGCCTATGGCAGCTGTATGTAATTCATACAAGTACATTGTGGTTGTTAACAAAAATTATGTAGTAAATCATTTTGTTCAAGGCATCTTAAATTGATATTAGATAAATTTTAATTTTGTTAGTGACAAGGTCTTGCTATGCAACTGCTCTTGAACTTGTAATTCTCCTTTCTCAGCCTTGCTGCATCCTGGGATTGCAGGCCTTTGTCTTCTTGCTTGGCTCTTATTGATAACTTTTCTTCTTAATTTTTTGTTTAATTAATTAATTTATATTTAAGACATGGTCTCCTATAATGCAGGTTGCCTGAACTTACTGTATAGCCAAGGATAATTTTGAACTCTTGTTACTCTTAGCTACACCTTTCAAGTTCTGTATCATCATACCAGGTCTTACGTCTCATTTTTAGTATGAAGTTAACTTTACCTAATGGCAGTTATATTATAGTCATAGGAAAAATGTAGGCTTCTTGCTATCTTCGTTTGTATATAATAAAAAATTGCAGACAAACTACCTTATCAAAAGGCAGTCTCCTAAAAGTATTATATTTTATTTAGTTTTGCTTTTTTATCTTTTAAAAATAATTTAAATAATGCATGAGGATAGTGAGGACATTTTGTGTTATGCCACATGTCAGAAAGTACAGTATCAAAAATAGCTCTCCCAAATTTATTAAACTTACATGTTTAATAAATATATTTTATTAATTTATTTTATAAAATTCTTCTTAGATTCTTCTCAACTCTCTTCAGAAATGACATGTTTTTAATCATAGTATAGACAAGAAGTGTGTTGGTTTATTTAGAAGGTATATGAATTTATAAATGTAGATAACATTGAAAATGACTTCATTTGTGTGCCTTTAAAGGAGTCTTAATTTCTGTTCTTCCTTTGAAGTTTAGGGAAGTTTGAGCCAGCAGCCGCCTAGAGCACTGATCATAGAGTAGATGGTCTTACTGCTGTATTAGGTCACCACAGCATTACACAGAATTTGTCATAAACAACCAAGGAATGGCCTTCATGAATTATGTTATTTCTACTAGAACCTTCAAGATTTGAGAAGAATGTTATTGAATTGCTGTTTTTATTTTATTGCATTTTCTTTATATCCTTTATACATCTGTGCATCTGGAGTGTAACTGATAGATTAAATAAAGAGTTTGAAAAAGAAATGTTTCTTGTTACTCTATTGAGGACTCTGTTGTAATGTTAGTCAGTTCTTACCAGCTAATTCACATGAGGTATTCCTTAGTCAAGAAATCATCTTTCTAAAGTAAATAAGTAAATTAATTAATTAAAAGAAGTCATCTTTCTGCAATAAAATTAGCAGTGTTATAATTTATAGTTAGAATAATGGATTTTACACAGAATTTTTAGGATGATTTTCAGTTTGGAATTGGTATATTGAAAGAGGTAAAATACTACTGTAAACATAAAAGTCTGTCTGTTCCTTTAAACTGTGTGCTCTATTGGAATCATGTTAAGAGTCAGGGTCTGGAAGACAGCTCAGCTGTTGGGAGCATTGACTGCTCTTTCAGAGGTTCCAAATTCAATTCCCAGCAACCACATGGCTGCTCACAACCATCTATAATGGAATCTGATGACCTCTCCTGTCTGAGGCCCTCTTGTCATGTAGGCATATATGCAGACAGATTACTCACATAAGATAGCTAAATAAATAAACTGTTTTAAAAATCAAGGAGTATTTAGGAAAATGGCAACGTGTAGACCATGTCTGTTTAAAAGAATGAACCAAAATGTTGAATGTATGAATCTTAGCAAGGAGGTAGACTGGAGAGGTAGTTACACTCATATGTGATACTGATACATGTACTCTGGTATATATAGTATATGCTTTAGTCCGTTTCTGCAGATGTGGGCCCTTGAAGCAGAGAGAAACCTCTTCAAATGCCCCATTCCCATATTTCTAGGTTTCTTTAAGTATCTCTATAAATGATGCTGAATTATCTTTTGATTTAGTTCATATGAATCAGCACTTTGTAGATAATGCTGAAGTATTAGGCTGTCATTTTCTTTTGGCCGACATTTTAGGTATTCTGAGTATCTTGAAGGACTTGCTCCCTTTACATCTTTGATCTCTTCATTGTGATACTTGGAACTCTTTTTCTGTCGTAGGTAACTTTTTTCTGAACAAAATGACTGATTGTTTTTCAGTATGATGGAAAGACAGTGTTATTCCTAAGACTATTTCCATGGTCAGAACTTTATGAAGTTTAAAATGTTAATTGAGATGAGTAGAATGGAAAAAGTTTAGAGCAGACTTGGCCATTTTATTTCAAAAGCATAATTCATAAGCGTATTACACATTGCTGAATTTCATTTATATTTAGCCTCCTTTTATTAAAATAGCTTTATGATGTTATTTGGAAGAAAAATACATTCACACAGCTTTTTATATTTAAGGCTGCTTTTCTACAGACAGCCCTCCCCACTTTGGTTTTTTTCGAGACAGGATTGCTCTGTGTAGCCTTGGCTGTCCTGGATTCACTTTGTAAACAAGGCTGGCCTTGAACTCACAGTGATCCACTTGCCTCTACCTCCCCAAGTGCTGGGATTATAGGTGTGCCCCACGACACCTGCTGACATAATTCTCTTTTAAGAGATCCTTTGGCTGCTTTCTTATTTATTCAGATGGTTCTGGATTTTTTTTTCCTTTGATGGTAAAGCAAAAACAAGATAAGTATTCTCAAGCATCTTTGCCACTTAAAATAAAAATTTGTATTTTAGTATTTCAGAATGTAGAACAACTAGTATTTTTTAAAGTAGGTTCTTCTAAAATTCGGTCTCCTTCCTATATCTTGAAGTCTGTCCCTTTCCTTTGGTTCCTCAAGCCTACACCTGTTCTCTTACTCTCCACCATGCACACATACATGTTTTACTTTCTGAGGTCCCTTGGCTAGATGGTTCCTCAGAGCCTTCTTTTCAGACTAGCCTCTTTGGGGTTTCATTATCTGAGTGGAGGCTGGGCTTAGTGATGTCTGCCTCTCCACACGCCTGATGTTCTAAGGGCACTGAGCATAGGCCTTTGATGGGGAAAAGGGGCCTACTTGAGGTTCTGTAACAGCAGCAGGACAGACAGACATTTTGTCTGGGCTTTGTTGTATTACTATAGTCATAGAAATAGAGTCAAAGGAATAAACCGTATTTGGTGCATTGCTCAACATTTCCTTGGCTCTAAGTCAAAGTGGATGAAGAGTGATGTTCTAGGCAGGGCACATGCGGAAACCCTAGTCTAGATGTTATTGACCTTTATGATGAGAGACTGGAGATGTAAGTTAGAAGTATTCTGTAGGCAGGAATGATGCTAAGTGTGGACCAATCCAAAATGATCGTTAGTTTTGAGATGCTTTTTTAAGAATACTTACAAACTAACATTTCACTTCTGTCTCTTGGTTTTTCTTTTGAGTGTTTTTGAAATATGCTCTTCCTCTTTAGCTAATTAGGGTTAGTGTGGAACTTGCTGTGTAGTCTAGGCTGGCCATGAACTCATAAACCTGTGTTAGTTCCCTAGGTACCGAGATTAGAGAATAAAGCCTGCATTAATGATGACCTTGTTTAACTTAATCTTAGCTAGACACTTAGCAAATTGGATTTGTATATACCCAAAATAAGGGCAGCTGAGACATTGCTATTTTCCCCAAGCTTCTTGCATATGAGCTGTATACTGCAAAGGGTACATAGAAAAAGAAACAGACAGATGAAGTGGGATAGCCCCTTCCGACAGAAATGTGGGCCAGTAAGCCAGTGTTTTTGTTTGTTTGTTTTGTTTTGAGACAGGTTCTCACTGTGTGGCCATGGCTGGCCTAGGACAGGCATGCAGACCAACGTCTTGCACTCACAGAGAGGTTGTTTGTCTCTGCCTCCCAGGGGCTGGGGTTAAAGACACACCACACCATGCCTAACAGCCCATATATATATATATTTTTAAACGGTTGTGTCAGTGTTGTCTTTTTTTTTAATAAAGTGTGTTGTGTGTGGTGTGTATATGAGTATGACCCCATGTGTGTTCATGTATGTGCATGTGTATGGAGGCCAGAGGACAACCTATGTGGGCGTGTTCAGGAATACCATTCACTTCATGAAAGTTTGGGTTGCTCATTGCTTCTGGAACACAGCAGTTAGTCTAGGTTGGCTGACTACTATGTTTTATGTAGGTTCTGAGGGGTTGAATTCAGGTCCTGGTGCTTCTAAGGCAAGCACTTTAGTGACTGAGCCAGCCCTCAGCACCTATTAGCTCTCCCTTAAAATTCAGTCACCTATGAAGAAAAATGCATAATGTAATCTCAGTTCTAACAGCTGAGAGAGGAGGGAAGGCTTTAACTTTTGTAGCCACTTTCAAAATCTCAAGACTCACTCTCAAGAGTCTTTAATAGTTCTATCTGGTAGGGACTTTCAGCTGTACATAAAGAAGCTGGGTGTGGGAAGTTGCCCAGGCAATTTTGCTAGACCCTGTCTCAAAATTTTAAAAGGCTGTGAGTAGTGCCTAGTGTTCATGAGACCCTGCGTTTCCCAGTACTTGAGAAAAGGGGATGGGAAAGCCATGAAACTGTGTGATTACCTTGTATAGCTATAAAATGGTATGCTTCTGGTTTCCAGATTGAAACAAAAATTCATTATGGCTAAAGCACAGTAAAGAAATATTTTGGGTTTTTTTGTGTGTCATTTTGGTTTTTGTCCATAAAACACACTTGAAGAAGGAACTAATTTTATTAAACATTAAATATCAATAATGAAGAAGGTTGAAGATCATAAAGAGTAAACTTCAATTCATTAGGAATGAGTAGCAATACAGGTTCACCAACATTTGTATTTGTTAGGGTAGATCTGCCTGGAAGATGGCTCACTTAGTAATGTGCTCACAGCATAAACATGAGGACCTGAGTCTAGTTCTAGAACCCATGTAAATACCAGGGATAGCACTGTAGGTTTCTGATTCCACCACTGGCAAGAGCAGGATCTCTGGAGCGTGTTAGCCAGGTGGCCCTACTCAGAGTGTTCTAGGACAGTGACAGTTTCAAAACAACAGCAAAAGGTGAGTGGTACCTGAGAAAAGGATACTCAAGGTTGGTACATTCACATCCATGATGATAGACAGACAGACAGACAGACAGATAGACACACACACACACACACACACACAGAGGAAAGAGAGATTGATTGATTTGATTAGAACCTATAAGCTTAGTACAGAACTAGCACAGTGTATTGTGTTGTTGGGGATTAAACCAGTACCTTGTGCGTGCTAGGCAGGTATTTGACAACTGAGCTACCTCCCCAGCTTTGTGTTGATATTCTGATATAAAGGTAATTTTAGATTTCTTGATTTTAAGACTTTTCTTCTTTTATAATTGTAACAAATTATAAAACATTCAAAATATTTCTTTTAACTGGACATAGAAGTATATGTCTGTAATTGTGGCACCTAGGATGATTCCCTGTCAGGGTCCTCTCAAAAAAGCAATCAGTGAAGGAAAATAGCACATAGATAAACCACACACTGACGTTCTTAACTAATTGTATTCAATTTACATTTATAAGGAGTTGCTTTTATTAATTGTGCAAAAGCTAGCAAATTTATTACTGTGTGCTAATTTTTATAGGTGTGATGGGTCTTAGTTGGCAGATGGCAGAACGCAATTTGGGTAGCTGTTTGTTGCAGTATGGAATATGCTTGTTAATAATTGAAGTTTAAATTGTTAGTGTTTCCATGTATGCCTACTTGAAGGGAGTATTTTGGTGTTTTTGAAAGATAAAACAATTTATTAGTAGGTATTCAGGTCTCACAGTATATAGGAATAATCAAGAGAGTAAGAAGAGTATCCCCATTTATTCTGTACAGTCATGAGCAGGTAGCATTAGATCTTTCTGTTAACATACTGAATTTTCATAAAAAAGCAAATAAAGGCTTGTGAAATAGTTCACTGCTGCTAAGGGTGCTTTCTGCCATGCCTTACCTGTGTTTGATCCTTAGAACCCACATGGTGGAAGGAGAAAACTGATTCCTGCAAGTTGTCTTCTGGCCTGCCCATGCAAATGGGTGCTCTCATCCAAGGAAGCACACGCTTGTGTAGACACATACATACATAAACACACTCACTCACTCACTTCCACAGTAAATGTAAAAATAATCAACTGAAAAAATGAAATTCTGTGCAGCCAGAATCACACTTTAAAATACCATCACAAATTGTCACCATTATTTAGCCAATATTACATACCATTTACCCTTAGTCTTGGCTTACTAATGACAGGTGTAAGAGGACCTTGGAATACAGGATCCTTAATAGTGCTTTCTCACTGAAAGTCAGAGTTGGAAAAGTACTTGATTAAAGTTTGTGTAGTTCTGAATTGCTATTGTTTGAATTCATTGGAAATGAAAAATGACAGTGATCATAATATAACTGTTAAGAATAATTAAAATATAAAACTATTGCTGTCTTTGTTTATGATAAATACTAAACTTAAGCTAAGTTATAAGGTATGCGGTTTGGAAATATGGAAGATACAAGAATGAAGCCAGATAACAAGTTTATGCTTGTATTTTCTACTGATGAAGACTTTCAGACAAGTTATTCCCATGGGTAGGTGATGTGACTCTGCATGTATACATACATTTATGCTTATTTGCATGATGACACATGTAGGAGTAGTACAATTTTGACTTGACTGGTGGCCTGTTTCCTCAATTTGGGGCAAAGGTGGGGAATACATGGATAAATGGCTCTGAATTGGTATTGGTTATATGCATTTTAGAATAATCAGTAAATAATTCATTGCAAACATCTGGTGAAAACCACAAAGCTCTTTAAAAAATAGAACCTATGGTCACGTAGTCAATATTGTACTTGGCCCCCTTACCTTCTGTGCCTAAGTATTTGGACATCACACAGTATCATGATTCCATAATAATCATTTTGAACTCTGACGAAAATTCTTTAGAAAAATGCACTTTTCTTTTTTTTAAGAAAAGAAAAACTTCAAACATGAGCAAATTTTGCTGTTTGAACTAAAATCCATTACCGTCTTGTTAAATCTTAAGGGCTTTGATGAGCTTGATTTACCCCTGTTAAGTAATAACTAAAATTGCCATGATCGTCAGAATTTCATATTGTGATGTGTTTGTCCTTTTTACAGTGGCATCCGACAACTTATTTGCTTTTATGTTTGATAACTTTTTGTTAAAAAAAAAAGTTGCCACATAAGATATGAGATAAATACCTCATGTATTCTGTGTTTGTTTAGTGATAGTTTATACAATGGATGTATCTATTGAAACAAATGGCCTTCATTGTATGAATTTTTGGAGTCACTGATACATATATTTATAGTCAAGAGTGTCATAAATAGGTTTTGATACTTATTTGTTGGGCGATGTTAAAAGTCTATATGAAAATAGTTTGCTTGCTCTTCATAGCTAGCTATTGGAAAGGACCCAGCATTCCCTTTAGCTCTGTTGTACAGTTGGGGTACAGGGATTCCCTGAAGGAAAACTGTTTCAAAATACTTTTGCTACAGTGTTAAGAAGAGGGTAGCAATACCATTTAAAGCATGTGCTCATTTTGTAAGCATGAATATTGGGCTATTGTAGCATGAATTACTGTAGTGTAATCACTGTGGTACTCACCTGCAGTTAATGAGATGATTTGGGGTTGGGAGCATGTTCTTATTTTTCCAATAAGAACTTTCTCAGCTTCCTGTAAAATCTACTTACAAGGTTGCTATCTTTTAATTGAATGAGCTTATCTTTCTCAGGAAAACAAAAATATAAACATCCCTTATCCGTTAATAAAATATCCAAAGCAAAATCCTGAATCCTGAAACTGGGTTTTGCGGTCTTGTCTTTTGTTGTGAGGTGTGTGACACCCTAGTTACTGTAAAGGGCCTGGCTGGAGGTGAATAGGTTAGTGGGGCAGAGCTCTCCTGCCAACTTCGTCTAGTAACAAAATATGCATGTAATTTTCCTTTCCAAGTCTACTAGGGACTTACTGCTACTAAAAGAACTAGATCATTTTTCTAAAAACAGCAAGTTAGATTTCAACAGTTTACTGCAGCACCCCCCCCCCCATTCTTTGTGGAGTCATTGCCTGTTCTGAATCTGTTACTCTTTAGGAATAATTCAGTGTTACATTGTTCAGTATAGTCTTGTCTTCTGTTCTTTGTAGTTATGCCCTTTCCTCTTTCTAAAATGTGTCCCTCATCTCTGTAAACTTGAGTTATCTTTTCTACTTCAGCATCATTTTCAGAATACTAGATGCATAAAGTGAGCTCTAATTGGATGCAGTGATAGTTAATTAAGGCAGCTGACATTTAGTGGCTGTTAATCAGTTGGGAGAGGTATTTCTTACCCCACAAGCTAGATACAAGTATACATTTTTTTTCCTCCCTAGATGGACCTCCAGTTGTAGCTCATTATGATATGTCTGACACCAGCTCTGACCCAGAAGTGATAAATGTGGACAATTTATTGGCGGCTGCAGTAGTTCAAGAGCACAGTAATTCAGTAGGCGGCCAGAACACAGGAGCTACCTGGAGGACCAGCGAGCTTCTAGAGGCAGGTTGGTCTCCCCTACCCCTTTCTCTAATGACATACTGTGCATGAGTCCTGCCTTTCTTCTGGTAGTAGACCCTGCTGAGGAGAGCAGGTTGTACACATCCGTCTGCCATTGAATGATTGTGACTATCCAGGCTGCCCTGTATAACAGAAGATTTGAGTAGCATGTCATTTTACATCTCAATCATAAGGAAGCAAATAAAAAAAATATAAATGTTGGCATTAGTAAGTTTCAGGAGGTGTACTCTTGGATTAAAAGTGCTTTTATGAAAAAGCCACCAAGATGTCCTCCTTGGCCAGTTCTTTCCTTGCCTTAACTCTGGCTAGCCGCCTTGCAGCTCAGGAGGGATGTGGGTGCCCTCTGCGTGTGCTTCTTCCTCTGCAGTGCTGTCCTTGTTTCCTCTGTGGCTCTGTCCCTGTTAACTCCTCCCCCAGAAGCTCTCTCTCCCCTTTTCTAAAACCTTTCTTTCACTTTCTGCCTCCAGCATTTCAGGGAGAGTCTCCTTTTTTGTGTCCAGTTGTTTTAGGTCTCTAACGTTCTTAAGGTGATACTTAGAAAGAACCTCACTCTCTATGCGAAAGCTTCTTAGTGTGCCTCCAGCTCCTTCTCAAATAGTCCGCAGTCTTTTCTCAATATTCTTTGTAATTTGAACCTTTTTTTAAAATAAAGGATTAGGATTAGTCCTTAAATTAAAGGAGAAGAAACCTTAAGTAAAAAAACTTCTTATGCAGTATATGCTTTCTTTGTTGCTTTCAAAGGATCATGTTTATTGTTTTATTGTACTGGTCTGGTAGTTTAATCATTAGCCACAGTATTACTTTTACGGGAAGTTTTATATTTCAATATTAATCTTCTGCATTAAAACACAGGTTCTTGTCCTGAATTCTTTCCCTGCACCATCTTTGATTAACACTGAAGAAGAATAACTTAGTAACCTTATCGTTAACTTTTTGAATTTGATTTGGAAATTGGATATAGTTTTGATCTTGGATCAGTTAGTTGCTTTTCTTTTGGATTTTCATTTTCGAGTGTATATACTCATATGCCCAACAAGAGTCTTTTAAGCAATATTAGTATTCTATATCAGTATTTTGAAAAGAAGTAATATTTTGAAACGAAACATACTAGCCACGTTTGTATAACATGTTTCCAAACTGTGTGCTTTAGTTTGTTCTATGTACTACACTTTTTTATTATTCTTATCCATGGTCAAAGAAGTAATTTATTCCATCTCCATTTTATTTACCCACTTTCCTGATTATGTCATTTCACATAGACCACTTTCTAATAAATTCTTAGGGGGTAAAGATGAACAATTTCCAGTATGTTGTTTTTTTAAAAAGAAAAATTAGCCAAGTTTGGTGGCACACACCTTTAATTGCAGCACTCTGGAGGCAAAGGCAGGAGGATCCCTTGAGTTTGAGGCCAGCCTGGTCTACATAGTGAGTTTCAGGAAAGCCAGGGCCACAAAGAGAAACCCTGCCTTATAAACCTAAAACTAAACTAAACCAAATAAAAAAACCAAAGAAATTAATTAAATCTTTAAATTGTGTGTGAGTGTGCATGTGTGTGCATGCTTGCTTGTCTGGAGATGCTGTGTGTGCATGCGTTATCCATATAGGCCAGAATAGGTTGTCATTTCTGGAACTGGAGTCACAGGTGGCTGTGAGGCACTGTGTAAGTGTCAGGAGCTGCATCGGTGTTCTCTGCAAGAACAGCAAATGCTCTTACTAAACATTGCACCATCTCTTGAGCCTGTGCTATTCATTTTATTTTATGTGTATGGGTATTTTCCCTGCATGTATATGTATGTACCACTTGCATGCTTCATGCCAAAAGATGGCATCAGGTTGGAACTGTTGTTATAGATGGTTGTGGCCCACCATGTGGGTGCTGGGAATCAAACTAGGATCCTCTGGAAGAGGAACCAGTGCTGTTAACCTCGGAACCATCTCTCTAGCCCATATAATTTTTTTTCCTTTCTTTTTAGAGGCAGGACTTCTCTACTAGCCCTGGCTGTTGAACTCACAGAGATCTGCCTGCTTCTGCCTCCCGAATGCTGAGATTAAATGTGTGTGTTACCATGCCCAGCTTCCCATACAATTCTTAATTATAGAGAATTCTTTTTAGTATGTTGACTCATAGAATTGTTAGTGTTTTTTTGTTGTTGTTGTTTTGTTTGTTTTGTTTTTTTGGTCTACAGAAAACCTAGCAGTTTCAATCTAGGATAGTATTTACATTTTCAGATTTAGGTATAGTCATTTTTTAGTGTGTCTGTGGAAGATTTGTTCTCACATCTCTGGATTATAAAACAAAACCCCATGGTGGCTGGGCCTGTAATCCCAGCACTTGGCAGGCAGAAATAGGAAAGTCACTTTGAGGTTAAGGCCAAGATGGGTTACATGGTAAATTCAGGTTAACTTGGGGTACAGTGAGATTCCGGAGGGGGTGGAATCCAAGTCAATAGGAAAGAACCAGTTCGTAGTATTGTATTTGCATATAACGTACACACATTTTTTACTTTCAGTTATCCTTGGATTACTTAGAAGCCTTCACCATTGCACTCTGTCATTTGGGGGAATGCCTGCAAAAAGACTGCATGTTCAGTTCAAGTGCAGTTTTCCCCTCAGTATTTTCCATTCATAATTGGTAGAAATACCGGATGTGGAGCCATGGGTATGGAGGGCTCACTAAATTTTGGCTTGTTTATTCAAAACATCATGATTGTTGTGCACCCACTGTCACCCTTCTTAAGAAGTAAAGCATGCTGGCAGTGTATGAGGAGGGAAACACCAGTGGCTTCCGCTCTGCTGCTTTCCCCTCCCCTCAAAGCTGTCCTAAATCTGGTGATTAATGTTTGCCATTTTTTAAAAATTTCTTAATATACTTAGTTTGTTTATTAGTAATTAGTTCAAACACACCTACTTTAGAATTATTGTCCAATTGCAGACAATCATTTGTAATTTTGTTTCTTAGTTAAACATTTTATGAGCCTTGTGCTTGCCACGCATGAGTTTGTTTCAGTGTTGGGTTTTTTATTTTTCATTGTTGCTAGTATTCTTTATGAGTATATGCAACTCACTCTCTTAATGCTTAGGGTGTTGTCTTACATGATGCTGCTGTTCACATTTTTCATATGTGTGCATATAATTTGTTCAAATACTGGGCCATAAATTATGGTAGGTTAATCTTTAGAATACAGTTGCTGCTATTCAGTAGCTTCCATGATATTTTTTCTTTTTTTCCAAATCAAGACAATCCATGACAGTTTTATTGAGCATTTTAGTTTATGAGATAAAAGGAGAAGCACTTCTTAATAATTTACATAGCTATAGTAAAATGTCTCAGCCTTAAAGGGACTTACAGGGGATTATTTCTCAGAAATTGTGATCAAATAAACAAGCCTTGACTTTTCTAGTTGTCTCTTCCCTTTCAATAGTAACAAGCACTAATTAGTCACATCAAGTTTTATTGTTGCGGATGTCTGATCTGAAGCACTGGTTTCAGTCAACGTCTACTAATTCTACTTCAGAAATGAGGTTGGTATTTGGTGGGATTTTGGCCTCAGGCTGTCCTTTCCATAGGCCCATTCTGACTCCATCTCCAGTTGAGCCTTCTCTCCTTTCCATAGTCAGGAGCACCTCATTCCATCCTGATAACCTTGCCTACTCTGACCTCAAAACTTAAAGACTTGGCATTTTTTTCTTCTTTGAACTTGTTTGAATATTGGAATAAAAAAGTTTCATTTGGGAGTGTCCCTATATAACAGCAGTGGACCCCCCACCCTTTCTAAATATACAGTATTTTGCCTGCAGTGCAGGCCAGAAGAGGGCATCAGATCTCATTATAGATGGTTATAAGTTACCATGTGGTTGTTGGAATTGAACTTGGGACCTTTGGAAGAACAGCCATTGCTCTTAACCTCTGAGCCATTTCTCTAACCCTTTATCTCCCATTTTTAGGACAGAGTTTATGTATTTCTTGGAACCTCATCAAGAGTCTCTTCAGACTTGGTTTCTTTGGGTTTATCCTCATTAAGCTTCATGTTTTTCACTTGCTCAGACACTTAGAATTTCAGTACCCTTGAAATACTTTCAAAAAGATGTTTATAGTCAGTAACTAAATGGTCTTTATTAGGAGTCTTAGCTACATTTTTTATGTTTCCCAGTAATTTATGTTCTGCAAGAAACATAATTCTGAACCATGATCCTGTAGAAATTTGATAATGTCCTTCTTGGGCCGCTGTCGACTGCTCTCTGGTCCATGCATGCTGTATAACAGCCACCGCCATTTTCCCCCACTGCCTCTGCTTCCATGACACTTTCTTGTGAAGCAATTTAGTTTCTTTCAAAGTCATTTTTCTGTAGATCTGTCAATGTTGATATGTGAATAATAAATAAAATTGAGTGTTACATTTTAACATGGTAGGGATCCATTATATGGCTCTAAATATTATGGTGTTATTATAAAATATTAATAGAAGTCATGATTGTCAGTTTAGTTTTGGACCTTTCTCTGTTTTGAGTTTGAATGTAAGTTAAATGTTCTGTGGTTAATCTGTTGTTCCTATTTCACAGATTAAGAAAATTCTAGCTAATTGAACAGACTATTCAAATGTTCACTTTAGTAGCAGAATCTCAGTTTAGGGACATGTGAGTAACCACTGATGATAGAGTAGCTATCCTCCTTCTCAAAGCAATTAGATGATGTTCTTGTTTTAAATATTTAGCATTCCTAAATCAGTCAGTCAGCCAGTCAACCAGTCAATCAGTAAATAAATGGGAGGTAGGGGCAGGCAGGTATCTGTGATACTGTCTGACTTCATTCCCCCAGTTATCCCTGATTGGTTAATAAAGTTGCTGACAGCCTGGGTTGGGCAGAAGAGAAGCAGGCAAAGTGGTTTGCTTTGTTACAGTCTGTGGCATCCTCTCTGATCAGCCTTTCTAGAACAGGGGTCACAGACATGTATCAGCACTCCAACTTTGCACTAAGAGTGTTTCTATACTCATTGCTATTCCCTTGTTGGTTGGCCCCAAGACCCCCTGGCTAGTGTTCTTAGCTGCTGAATATATAGCTGTTCAGCTATATTCACCTGGTATAATCTAGTTAGCCTATGTCTACACTGCCTAACCTAGCTGCAGATAGTTACATAGTTGGATTAAGGGTCACTTTATTTCCATAATCTGTAATTTCATCTTGACTCAGGCTGTCCTTTCCTTAGGAGTATTTTTCTTTCTTTTCTTAGAATCGCTGCATTATTTTTCTAAATCCACTTTTAGCTTTCTTGTCCACATCCAGTGAAGATCATTTCAGCTGCCTACCATTGCTCTAACTCTTCCTTTTCCCCTAAATATAACCTGTTCTGCTCTGTCTTTAAGGTGGTAGTTTATACTCTCTCCCTCAAATCCATCATGCTTGGTTAACACTATCTTATTCCCTTTCCTTCATAGCCTGCCTTTTGCAATTTGTCTATTCTTGTTTCCTCTCAGCCTGTTTTGCTTCTTGGTCCGATCATTCCTGAGACTCTGTTTTTCAAGGTCATCTTGTTGTGATTCTGCAAGTTTCTCCTTATTTTCACTTTTCCCCCCATCAGAGTGAACACAGATTTATTAAGAAAAATTGAAAAAGAACTCCCAAGAGTTGGAGGGCCTCCAAGTGAATAATACCCATGTTCTCACTTCTTACCTGACTATGTCTTCAGTGTTTTTCCCCATTTCTCTCTCTCTCTCTCTCTCTCTCTCTCTCTCTCTCTCTCTCTCTTTATGCCATCTGTTAAGTAGTGATGGTCATCAGGGGGTTTTGTTCTGTGTTCCCTTCACTCCTATGACCCTTCTCCTGGGGCTGCTAAGGACTTAGGTCTGTTTTGCTCTAGATCTCTGAGTCAAAAAGAGTTTTTGAGCAGTACCTCCAGCTATCTGGAAGTTTTGTGAAGTTTCTGTATGCAGGCATCCTCAGCCTCATGGTCTCCTTCAAGTTCCCTAAATCAGCAGCATGCATCACTTTTCATTTCCTGCATTATTTTCATGTATCTGATCCCTAGCATCACATGAGGATTCTCCATTTTGGCCATTCCCCAGGAATATGCAGCAGTATAACTGGTTCCGTTGCCTGCAGTTTCCTGTCCCACAGTCATTTTGATTACTGTACTCCAAAAGGAAGTCTTAAAATACACACCAAAACTATGTCGCTCTGTAGGTCTTTCAGTAGTTGCTCACTTTTCAAGATCAAGTCCAGATTTTTACAACTCTGCTGATATTGCCAGCCTTGTTCTTTGGCACTTTTTTTTTTTTTTTTTGTTCTGTCAACAATCTTTTAGACCTTCAAGGACAACAAAGTGTTCCCTGTGGTACTTCCCTGTCACTTGTGTCCCATCTTTCCTAGGAGCTCAGCTTCCCTGATCAAATTTAAGTCTGGGGAATGTACCTGTTCTGTGTTTCTATGCACTACTTGGTATATAGTCTGAGCTGGCTTCCAGGTGCTAGGATTACAGATATGTGCCATTACTCATACTTCCAGGTTGTCCCTGCCACCCTCAGAGCACTTTTGAGCTGTAGGTAATGTACTGCTTTTTAGTACCTCTGAATGTGTTGTAGATTTGTTGAGAATAGTGCCTGTGTCTTGTAGTTTTCCTACCACCTAGTATAATGTATACTATGTCACAAGTAATGTATTTATTATAGGAACAGGCAGATAATTAAACAGCAAAATCTACTTGAGTTATTGACGATAGACTTGTTGAAATTCGAGGAGAAGCTATCAACGTGTTCCTCCTCCGCAGTACAGCTGAAGCAGTGTGTGCAGTGACAGCTGTAACTAAAGCAGCAAGCCACAAGTGGATAAAGCACTTGTCATAGCAAGGCATCAGACAGAATAAGGATCTAGGTATACCAGCTCTAGACTTAGCCAAATCCTATTTAAAACATCATCCTACGTGTAACAAAACGGCGCTGTGTAGTGAATATTTGTGCGTTTAGGCTTCAAAGGTTAGGGCCTACTGCCATTGCCACCGTATGAAATCCAAACCATGTTACAGACCATGTAGACTGTGATACAGCCTGTTACCAGTTGTTTCTAGTCATTAAATATATATTTATTTATATGTATGCAGACACACATGCTACAGTGCACAGGTGGAGGTCAGGGGACTATTTGAGAGTTGTTCTGTCCTCCCACTGTTCAGGTCCTAGGGATCCAACTCGGGTAGTCAGACTTGTCCACAGCACCTTTACCCATTGACCCACCTCACCAACTTCTAAACATGCCAGTCTTCTCTTTTCTCATGTACGTCTCTTTCCTTCCTTCCTTCCTTCCTTCCTTCCTTCCTTCCTTCCTTCCTTCCTTCCTTTTTCTTTCTTCTTTCCCTTCCTTCCTTCCTTCCTTCCTTCCTTCCTTCCTTCCTTCCTTTCTTTTCCTTCCTTCCTTCCTTCCTTCCTTCCTTCCTTCCTTCCTTCCTTCCTTCCTTCCTTCCTTCCTTCTCTCCCTTCCTTCCTTCTCTCTCTCTCTCCCTTCCTTCCTTCCTTCCTTCCTTCCTTCCTTCCTTCCTTCCTTCTCTCTCCCTTCCTTCCCTCCCACCTTCCCTCCCTCCTTCCTTCCTTCTCTCTTTCCCCTCCCTCCCTCCCTCCCTCCCTCCCTCCCTCCCTCCCTCCCTCTCTCTTTCCTTTCCTCCCTGCCTCCCTCCCTTCCTTTTTGTTAGTTTTTATTTACTTATTTATTTTTTCCGGGACAGGATTTCTCTGTTCTACCTCTGGCTATCCTGGAACTCACTCTGCAGACCAGGCGCGCCTCAAACTCAGAGATCCACCTGCTTCTACTTGCCAAATTCTGGGATTAAGTGCATGCCACCTCCACCAGCCAGCTCTTTTTTAAAAAAAAATCTTCTCCCATATAATACATCCTGACCAAAGCTTCCCGTTGCTCTATTCTTCCCCGCCCTCCCCTCCCCCTTTCCTTAGATCCACTTCTCCTTCAGGTCCCTTCAGAGAAGAGTGGGCCTTTCAAGGATATCAGCCAAACATAGCATAACAAGTTACAGTAAGACTAGGCACAAACCCTCATATCAGGGCTGGGATAGGCAACCCAGTAGGAGGAAAAAGGTGCCAAGGGCAGAGAAGAGTCAGACACATCCCCATTCCCACTGTTAGGAGTCCCATAAAAATCCCAACCTACTAACCATAATACATTTGGAGCTGACCTAGTACAGACTCATACAGGTTCTGTAATTGCTGCTTCAGTCTCTGAGCATCCATCAGCCCAGCTTTGTTGATTATCTGGGCTGTGTTTACCTGGTGTCCTCCACCCCTCTCGCTCCTAGTGTTCTTCTTCCTCTACCTCTTCTACGGGGTTCCCCGAGGTTAGAGTGAAGGATCCAATGGAGATCTCCAATATGGGCTCTCTCTGGGCCTAGTGTTTGGCTATGGGTCTGTTTCTGCTTGTATTTGCTCCTATCAGCTACTGGAGAAAGCCTCTCTGATGACGATTGGACTAGGCACTGATCTATGAGTACAGCAATTATTAAATTAGAAATCATGTTACTGATTTTTTTCTCTCTTAGGTCTATATAAGAAAAGTAGGTAAAAATAGCATTAAACAATAAGCACTAACAATGTCATCAAACTTGACTGCTTTCCACAGCTCTCTTTACTGTCTACACATTTTTATAATAGTATGTATTATACTTGAAATACTCTGGATATTCTTTCCCAGATTTATGCTGGTGCTGTAGTGCCCATTTTTGACTATTATAATAGCTTATGTAAGTCTTTCCCTTTTGGAGTGAATTCTCCAGGCTGGGTTTGTGAGGTAGAGGATGCAAACACTATAAAGTTTTGATTTGGGACCGCCAGTACTTTCCCAAAAGGGTTCTGTGAAAAGTTGATGGGGGTGAAGATACAAATTTTCTTAGTGATGTTGATGCATGGGAGCGAGTGAAAGGAGAGGAAAGGGTGACCTGTGTCTCTGAGATTTCTTTTCATTGCTTTCATTTGTAGGAAGTTTCGTAAAAACTTCTGTAAAGTATAGAGAAAAAAAATTGTATTAGATAACAACTTTTTTTTTTTTTTTGAGGCAGGACTTCTTTGTGTAGCTCTGTCTGTCCTAGAACTTGCTGTATAGATCAGGCTGGCCTCCAACTCAGAGAGCCATTTGTCTCTGCCTCTGGAGTGCTGGGATTAAAGGTGTGTGCCACCACAGCCTGGATAACAACATATTTAAATGCAAAAATCTTTTAGAGCATAAATGAAAATTTGTGATGACTGCAACTGTGTTAACTTGTAGGAGTTATTTTTTTAATTAAAAATGGTAGAGAGAGTGTGTAAATGAATGTGTGTGTGGAGGGGTATGTTTTTGGGAGTGTGTCCCCTCCTTCCATTATATTCCTGGGGATTGAACTCAGGTTGTGTGGCTGTGGGACAAACACTTTCACCACTGAACTTTATTGCTAGCTATGTAGGAATTTAAAATTTAAGATGGTATATTTAAGAGCTGGATGCATACAAAGCTGAGTTATTTTAACTCACATTTGGACTGTTCTCAGAGCCAAGTGCTTTGATTTGATGCTGTGCGATTAACCTTTCTGTCAGGTCTGTGACACTGGAGGTTTGTTAATGTATTGTGTAATGAATAGTTTATGGAGATGCCTGTGAAGAAGTCCTTTGTGCCTCACTGTATCGAGCTGGCTTATGTTTCTGGTACTCGTGGTGTGTTCATGTCTAACGAGTGTTGTCAGCAGTGTGCAGCTTATGTTTCAGCCATGCAGACCCCAAAGCTCCGTCTGCCTCTTGCTTTTGCTTTTATGTGGATCAGACTTTGCCAGGTCGCATTCCTTGAGAGGGAAAACATCTTAAGTCTTTCACAAAGCATATCGATATAAATATAATATTAATCATTACTTTTATTCTGTGTATGCTTTTGCAGATTTCTGGTTTAGAATTTTGTTCTATGATAAGCAGTAGAGAACTACCCCATTGACTTCTAGGTGGTTGTGCAGGTCATTAAAAGTAGGTTAGAGTTGAATGCAAAAAGTACCACAGAATAAAATATAGAGTGTTATATAGTTTATTTATGAATATATTTAGGTAGATTGCTAGTCAAAGTGTTTAGGTTTTGTCCTAAGGAACAGAAGTATAGAATAAAAAGACTTTAAGTCTCTTTCAAGAAAGTACTGCTACGTGCCATATTCATATATTGTATATTTTTAAAGATACTATTTGTAGTTTTAATTATGTACATGTGTGTGTAGGTATGTGTATATGAGTGCAGGTTCCTATGGAGGCCAGAGGATAGTGTCAGATTTCTTGGAGCTAGAGTTACAGGCCGTTGTGAGCTGCCTGAGATGGGTTCTGGGAACCGAACTTGGGTCCTTTGGAAGGGTGGAGCATGCTCTTCACATTAACTGTTGAGCACTCTCCAGCATTTTACATATAAAGGTATTTACCATGCACGATTGGCATGGCAGCCTGCCTGTAATTCCAGCCTGAAGGTAAAGACAAGATGGCTCTTAAGACTGGCCATGTCAGTAAGCTCTGGATTGACCCTGTTTATTGAGTATGGTAAAAGAGGGATGAAAGGTGGTTCCTTGTGTCATTCTTGGATCTCCACCACATACCCACTCGTGCACTTACATAAATGCAAACAAATCCTCTGTGTACATCACATGTATACATGCACATCACACCCGCCCACGCACACATGGAAAAAGGGAAGAGAACAAACAGTAACAAGAGTTCTGCCCCTGACTGACATTGGTAGCACTTTTGCTCTGACTAACTTGAATTAAACCGAAATGGTAATTTGTCAGTGAGTTGTTACTGTCTAATCAAACTGTTTTGCTTGTTTTTCTTCCCTTCTCTCTCAGGTCATTTGGATCCAGGATTTCTAACAAGTGACAAAACGTCTGTTGGCAATGCACCACTTAATGAAGAAATTAATATTGCCTCTTCAGATAGTGAAGTGGAGATTGTGGGTGTTCAGGAACATGCAAGGTAGGCTAGTAATGGGGACTATTCTGATACTTTAAATTGTAACCATGCCTGGCTTGTGATTTTATCTAAATCAGAAAAACAAGTGATAAGAAAATGGTACATCTCATGGCATAGCTGGCGTGAAGGTAGAGTCTGTCCTGGTTTAATAAATACTTTTTAAAAGATGTGATCTGAAGTTGAGAATGTATTCCATATTGATGCATATGAAGAACATATCATTTGAGGCTAGAGAATTGGCTCAGTATTTAAGAGCACCGATTGCTCTTGTAGAGGACCTGAGTTCTGTTCCCAGCACCTACATGGCTGCTCACTATTAACTCCAGTTCCAGGGGTTTAATGCCCTTTTCTGACCACAGCAAGCACCATATGTGCACAAGGTGCATATACATACATGCAGGCAAAACATTCATACAGGATAATAAAGTATATCTAAGAAAAATCTTTAAAACAAACAAAAAGAACATTCAGTCATGGGTGTATGTGACCTACAGCTGGTCCCCCTGCCCCTTTAAGTAAATGTCTAGGTGCTGGGAAAGTTTGCTCTAAAGAAAGAAGTACCTGTGAGCTGTTCTATCCTCTCCTTCCTGTTTTCTTGCCTTTTATTTTACTCTGAAATATCCTGGTTACAAACAGCTGCGGAGTATGCATCTGACACCATACCTCTTTTGCTGGCTTGGAATCAGAAATACCTGTGAAACATTGTGTGCTGTTAAGGAATGTAATTTTTATGAAATTTGGTGTTCTTTAAGGTAGGATGAGCCAACTGTGGTTCACGGGTCAAATCGTCCTGTGTGTATTGAGAGGGAAGAGTAGCTTTTACATTTTTAGTTTTTTCTTAACCTCTGAGCCATCCCTCCAGTCCCACATTTTTAGTTTTTTAAGGCTTTATATATATATATATAATATATATATATAATATATATATTATATATTATTATTATTTTACACTTTATTCACTTTGTATCCCCCCATAAGCCCCTCCCTCCTCCCCTCCCGGTCCCATCCTCCCTACCCCTTCTTCATGCATGCCCCTCCCCAAGTCCACTGATAGGAGAGGTCCTCCTCTCCTTCCTTCTGATCTTAGTCTATCAGATCACACCAGGAGTGGCTGCATTGTCATCTTACCAGGCCACAGAAGATGGCTTTATTATTTTTAATTGTGAATGTGGGTGGGTGTCTTTGTATGTGTGACCATAGAAGCCAGAAGTGTCAGATTCCTTGGAGCTGACATTACAGTTACAGATAGTTGCAAGCTGCCTGGAATTGAACAGGTTCTCTGGAAGATCACTATGTGCTTTTAACTGCTAAGCCACATCTTTTAGTTCTCTTACATGAACTCCAAAGTGAAAGATATTTGGCCTTTGGCAGAAAAAAAGTTGCCTTTTTTTTTTTCCCTTCTTTATGAGACAAACAGCAGGTTGGTATGGCTGTCCTTGGCCTTGAACTTATAGAGATCCACCTGCTTCTGCCTCCAAAACTCTGGAATTAAGGGTGTGTGCTACCACGCCAGCTTTCTGACTCCTATTTTAAACGGTTGTCTATAGAGTTGGGGCCTAACAAAGTGGTGGAGTGCTTGATAACATGCATCGGCCCCAGGCACTGCTTTTCTGTTTGTTTTATTTCTTTTTTAAATAGTTGTTTGTAGTCCTCTTAGATGTATTTTTCGTATCTTAATACACTTATGTAAAAAACAAGAATTTACATTTTAAAATCTGTGTATTGCATCTATCAAAACCAGCATTTTCCCCAGTAAGGGTTAAGCTGTGTGTGTTTTAATAAAGAACCATATAACACCATCTTTCTTAAGAACACCTTGCTCTTTAGTATGTTAATAGAATATTTACCAGTATTTTATGTATAGCTTATATAAAAAATAAATTTAGGAGTGAGGAATGCAGTGACATACAGATGTGTATGAACTGAGAGTGCCTATTAAAGAAGGTTTCATCATACATCTTGAGGGAGTTTTTCAACTACACCAATGGACTTTAAGGAGGCTGAGTTAACTCAGAGGAGTAGCAGCTCTGTTTCCACGGAGGTTAACGTTGTCCTGGGCATCCCCAGCCAGTCCTTTCTGCCAGAAGCATGCCTATGTACTTCTTTTTTCTCGTTTCTGTTTTCATAGTTGCTTTCCCTGTTTGGGGGAGATGAGTTTTCCACTCTGATCTTTATCATTTCTTCTTTTCCTGACTTAATTAAAGACCCTTTTCCCACTCATAAGTTCTCTTATGTTTTTCACCTTTTCTTTTTAATCTGATTTTCTCATTAGATTAGGAAGAAAGAACTACTGTTTTTTTTTCTCCCTTTCATTTAACATATTTTTGCCACTTGTTTATTTCTTACATTTTTTAAAGGCCAAATTCAACTCATTTTATTAAAGGGGAAAAAAGAGAAAGAAACATAATTCACTTCCATAGACAATAAAAAATGTAGCACAGAGACTTACCAAACAAAATAAGTTGCTGTTTCACTAAATGATGAAGGGAATCAAGAGAATAAATGCAAACATGAGAGTATACAGTTAAATAAGGATATCAAATAAAAGAATTTTCAGAAAAGCTCAAATTCTAAAAGAACACATGAACTACAACCTACAGGAGATAATGATGTAAATGAAATTAAAAAAATAAAAAGATATAAAATTGGAATTTAAGAATAAATGACGATATTGAGTATACCCCAGAAAAAGTAAGTAACAATAACAAAAACCCTGAAAACTGCTATTCAAATTATTTGCCTTGATACAATAAAAATACTTTAAGCTTTGTGTTGAAGTAATTCATTACATTCCTGATGGTATTGACCTATAAGTAGTAATGTCTAGGCATACAGTGTCCCAGTAAGGTAATCTTTTTAGATTTAATTTATTTTATTTTTATTTGTATGTATACTTTGCTTGCATATATGTCTGTGTGCCATGTGAATAGAGTGCCTTCAGTTTTCATAAGACGGTGTTAGAGTCATTGGAACTTTAGGTTAAAAAGAAAAGCTGCCATGTGGGTGCTGAGCATCAAAATTGGGTCCTTTGTTAGAGCATCCAGTGCTCTTTGCCAATGAACCATCTTTTCTGTCTTGTAAATTTCATTTAATTTTTTTTATTACAATTTATTCACTTTGTATCCCCGCTGTAGCCCCCTCCTTCAACCCCCCCCCAATCCCACCCTCCCTCCTTCTCCTCCCTTGCTTCTCCCTCAGTCCACTGATAGGGAGGTCCTCCTCCCCTTCCTTCTGATCCTATCCTATCAGGTCTCATCAAGAGTGGCTGCATTTTCTTCCTCTGTGGCCTGGCAAGGCTGCTCCTCCCTCAGGGGGAAGTGATCAAAGAGCCAGCCACTGAGTTCATGTCAGAGATAGTCCCTGTTTCCATTACTAGGGAACCCACTTGGAGACTGAGCTGCCATGGGCTACATCTGTGCAGGGGTTCCAGGTTATCTCCGTGCATATCCTTGGTTGGAGTATCAATCTCAGAAAAGACCCCTGTGCCCAGATATTTTGGTTGTGTTGCTCTTTTTGTGGAGCTACTGTCCCCTCTAGATCTTTTATCTCCCCTTCTTTTATAAGATTCCCTGCACTCTACCCAAAGTTTGGCTGAGTCTCAGCATCTGCTTTGATACCCTGCTGGGCAGAGTCTTTCTGAGGCCCTCTGTGATAGGCTCCTGTTTTCCCCCTCTTCCTTTGTCTGTCCCGTTTGCCTTTCTGAATGAGGATTGAACATTTTACCCAGGGTCTTTCTTCTTGCTTAGCTTCTTTAGGTGTACAGATTTTAATATGTTTATTGTATATTATATGTCTAATATCCACTTATAAGTGAGTATATACCATGTGTGCCTTTCTGCTTCTGGGTTACCTCACTCAGAATAATCTTTTCTAGTTCCCACCATTTGCCTGCAAATTTCATGATTTCCTTGTTTTTAGTGGCTGAGTAGTATTCCATTTTGTAAATGTACCACAATTTCTGTATCCATTCCTCAGTTGACGGACATCTGGGTTGTTTCCAGATTCTGGCTATTACAAATAAAGCTGCTATGAACATGGTTGAGCAAATGTCCTTTTTGTATACTTGAGCGTATTTTGGACGTATGCCTAGGAGTTGTATAGCTGGATCTTGAGGTAGCACTATTCCTAATTTTCCAAGAAAGCAAGCACCTGACTAAATTCCAAAGTGGTTGTACATGTTTACATTCCCACCAGCAATGGAGGAGGGTTCCCCTTTCTCCATATCCTCTCCAGCATGTGTTGTCACTTGAGCTTTTGATCTTAGCCATTCTGATGGGTGTAAGGTGAAATGAAATCTCAGGGTCGTTTTGATTTGCATTTCCCTGATGACTAAGGACGTTGAGCATTTCTTTAATATTTCTCTGCCATTCGATATTCCTCTATTGAGAATTCTCTGTTTAACTCTGTACCCTATTTTTTAATTGGATTAGTTGATTTGTTGCTTTTTAACTTCTTGAGTTCTTTATATATTCTGGATATTAGCCCTCTGTCAGATATAGGGTTGGTGAAGATCCTTTCCCAATCTGTAGGCTCACAGAGGAGGCCTTCCTGGTGCTCAGGACTGTTCCTTTGGCTGCCTGTATCTCATCTAGAAATTACTTTTACAGGTCTTGGGTTGAAGTTATGAAGTACTGTTAGGCTTCTGATAAGATTATCACTTTGAAAAGAGTTTTAGGTTTTTGACCTCCCCCATATCTCTTTGCTTTCATTTTATTTGCATGTGTAGATATTTGTTTGGATTTGGTTGGCTGTTATGCACCCCCATCTCCCAGCCTGTTTCCTTTCTCTCTCTTTGCTTTTGTTATTCTACACAGTCACAAGTTTCTTAAGAATTTAAGAAAATCACATTTGGCCCTTGAGTTGTTCTGGCTTGTGTTAGCTCCCGTTCTCCCTATTGTTTAACTTTTGTGCTGAATGATGTGCATTTTCAGTGAGGTTGCTTTTCTTTTCTTGCTTGCTTGCTGATTTCCTTCTGCATTTTTAAAGTCATGAAATCTGTCTGTCCATCTACGTAATTTGTTATGTATTTTGAGACAAGCTTTCGCTTTATAGCTAGCCTTGGTTTATCTGGAGCTTGAGGTGTAGGCCAGGTTTGGCATGGAAACCATGCTGGGCTTTGTCATGTGCATTTTATCTAGGCATAGATTAGAAAGTATGCTTTCTGAACTAATGGTTGAAGGCATTGTTTACGGTGACCTTGGGACAGATCAGTTCCACAGTATGTTCTATGCTAGTAAGATGGAGACTTTGGGTCTCTAGTTATTCAGTGCCTACTCAAGTCTTGGTAGAAGTTGTAACCCTCATGCCAGTGTTTTTCTTTGTTCTAGCTTTTGTTTCTATGCCAGTACTATGCAATTTTTATTACTGTTGCTCTGTGGTATACCTTGAGATCAGGGATGGAGATACCTCCAGATGATCTGTTGTATAGGATTGCTTTAGCGATTCTGGGTTTTTTTATTTTTCAATATGAAATTGAGAATTGTCCTTCCAAGTTCTGTAAAGAATTGTATTGGTATTTTGATGGGAATTGTATTGGATCTTTAGATTGCTTTTGGCAGGATGGCCATTTTCACTATGTTAATGCTACTGATCCATGAGCATGGGAGATCTTTCCATCTTCTTCAATTTCTTTCCTCACAGACTTGAAGTTTTTTTCCATACAGGTCTTTCACTTGCTTGATTAGAGTTACACCAAGATATTCTATATTATTTGAGGATGTTGGGAAGGATGTTGTTTCTCTAATTTCTTTCTCTTTTGTCTTTTGTATACAGTAGGGCTACTGATACTTTTTTTTTTTTTGAGTTAATTTTGTATCCAGCCACAAAGTTCTTAGGCTGGGGAGATGGCTCTGTTGGTAAAGTGCCTGAGGCACAAAGCTTGAGGACCTGATGAACTCTGATATCCAGCACTTAGGGCAGCTCGATCTGTAGCCTCAGTGCTGGCAGATCCCTAAAGCTCACTGGTCAGCCATGCTGGCTGGAGTGGTGAGCCTCAGGTTCAGTGAAGGACTGTGTGTTCGGCGGGCAGGGTGGGGGTAGAGAAGCAGCCAATGAAGATTGCTGAAGTTGTCTGCTGACCTCCACACTTAGGTGTGTACACACAAAACAGGCACATATACCACACATATGCACGTGTGTACACACCCACATGAACACATACATTAACCCCCACCCTTCAGTTATTTACCTCTGCTTTACAAACTCATGTATTGGGGCTGCATGGCCATGTTTTCAGTGCAAGAAGAAAAAGGCTTCACTGTGTTTCATTCATTTCCTGGCTGTCATTCTAAGATGATTGAGCAATAAGCCATAAACCATGAATGAATGTTTTACTGCTTATAACACAAAACAAATCATATTGTACACCTTACTTTTTGCAAGCTAGTCATATTTAAGTAGCCAGCACACAGATCAAAGCACAGACAGACGGGCATTCTTTTGTGACTGTACTCTGCAGTCTTGACTTCCCCAGCCATCTAGTTGATCCTGACTATCAGCCAATCCTAGTCACTGGTGACCTTGGAGCTCATGTTAGCATCTTTTCTAACTATAAGTGGTACTGCAGCTTGAATCTTTAAAAAAATGTGTATTTAAAATTGTGTGTAGGGGTGTGGGTTCATGAGTGCAGGTGCCATTGGAGGCCAGAGGTATCAGATCCCCTGGAGATGAAGTTAAAGGTGGTTGCCAGCTGCCAAAGGTGGGTGCTAGGAACTAAACTGGTGTACTCTGCAAGAGCGATAAGCTGTGCTCACTTCAGCAGCACATGTACTAAAAACAAAAACAAAACAAACCCACAAACACTGGAACAATACATAGAAAATTAGTGTGGCCCCTAGACAAGGATGACATGTAAATTTGTGAAGTGTTCCATATTAAACAAACAAACAAACATAAAAAGAGCAGTAAGCCCTCTTAGTCCACCAGCTTGAATTTTAAGGAATAATTGTTATATTTTGTCATAGCTTGGATTGTTATGTAGAAGTGACCATCCAAAAATTGCCTTCTAGAAGCTGATTTGTGTCACTTTTACCTTTGAAATTTCTGAAAGGCAGATTGGCACCTTTCATGAGGACTGTGCAGTTAATTAATGGTGGTTCTCTTGGGAACTAGCCTTCTGGTTACAGTTGTCTAGAGCTAGGAAAACTTTGGACCAGAGAGGTATGAACATCGAATTTAAAATTCTGAAGACAGACTCGGGTGGTCAGGCCTTAGTTCTCATCCTTAGTTGTTTATGTGTGCCAGGGTCCTAACCATCCCTTTATCACTTACAGTGACTGAAGCTGCTTGTACCCGATACAGAAGTGACCGTTAATTAGTTAAATATGTACTTCCTCTCCTTGTCCTTTTTGGCTTTGGCTTTAAACCCCTCACTCTCACTCCCTTCTCCTACACCAAATACTTGAATATGGTTTGATATTTAACAAATATCCCTGGGACCAGGCAGCATTCCTCTGGATCAAAAGAGTAGTATTTCGGCTGTCATTTGAGGAAGGCATAGTTAAACTTAGATTAAAGTAAACCTGAATGGAGATGGGATTTTTGCTGTAGTTCTATACTTAGGTTGTGTTTCATCCTTGGTCATTCTCTTCCATAAAATACAGATTAATTAGATCACTTTAAAAACTCACTGCTCATGATTTCCTAGGGAGAGTAACAATGGGACTTCATACTCTTTGGTTCAGAGGGTCTAGGAATTCTGCCAAAGATTGCATTGACTGTCTTGGTGGCTACTTAGTCCCTGAATTCTTATTAATTCTTCAGCTAGCCTTACTTAAATTAGAGTGCTGTGCCAATGAGCCTTTTAGAGAACTTTGTTCCTTAAGATGGTTCATTTTACCCACATGCTTTCACATGGATTTAATGTAGACTTTCTCAAAGCTCCTTAACTTGGCATGTAAAAGTATTGTGATCAAGGTAAATCCTGCTACCTGCTTAAACCTGTTTCTTTTGGAAAGCATGGGGAATAACTTCCATTCTACCTCATAGGGTTTTGGGATTGTACAGTGAGGTAACAAAACATCAAAACAATTTCTGTAAATGTTGACAGGACCCCTTTAGCCTAAACTCTGCCACTTCCACGACAGACTTGCACTTTATAGTCATTCCATATATGCTTAATGGGTTTTAGGACTTGGGTTACACATTGAGCTGTAGGTTCCTTACTTTTTTTTTTTTTTTCTTCCATTTGTTAGGCCTTCCCCCCTTTTACTAATTAATTCAATTTACATCATGGTCATAGGTTTCTCCCTTCTCTTCCCTTCCCCTATTACTCAGAATAGGGGCACCCCCCTACCCAGACATCCCAGCTCATCTGTTAACATGAGGACTGAGTCTTCCTCCCCTGTGGCCTGGTAGGGTAGTTCTATCAGGGGGAAGTGATCAAAAAGCAGGCAACATAGTCCGTGTCGGAGATATCCCCTGCTCCCCTAACTAGTGAGCCCATATGAAGCCTAAGATGCCCATAGGATTTATCTTCTTGGGGTCTGTGCATTGTAGTATGTCTATCCTGTACTATAGACTAAACTCCATTTATAAGTGAGCACATGCCATGTGTGTTTTTCTAGTTCTGGGTTACCTCATTCAGGATGATCTTTTCTAGTTCTATCCATTTGTCTGCAAATTTCATGATTTCCTTGTTTTTAGTGGCTGAGTAGTTCCATTGTGTAAATGTACCACAAATTTCTGTATCCATTCTTCAGCTGAGGGACATCTAGTTTGTTTCCAGATTCTGGCTATTATGAATAAAGCTGCTATGAATATGGTTGAGCAAATGTCCTTGTTGTATGGTGGAGCATCTTTTGGGTGTATGTCCAGGAGTGATATAGCTGGATCTTGAGGTATGGCTTTTCCCAATTTTCTGAGAAAGTGCCAGATTTCCAAAGAGGTTGTACAAGTTTGCACCCACACCAGCAATGAAGGAGGGTTCCCCTTTCTCCACATCTCACCAGCCTGTGTTGTCACTTGAGTTTTTTATCTTAGCCATTTGACAGGTATAAGATGGAATCTCAGAGTCATTTTAATTTGCATTTCCCTGATGACTAAGGACATTGAACATTTCTTTAAGTGTTTCTCTGTCATTTGAGATTCCTCTGCTGAAAATTCTGTTTAGCTCTGTATCCCATTTTTTAATTGGATTATTTGGTTTGTTGGTGTTTAATTTCTTGAGTTCTTTGTATATTCTGGATATTCCTTTGTTGGATATAGGATTGGTGAAGATCTTTTCCCGGTGTGTAGACTGCTGTTTCATTCTGTTGACAGTGTCCTTGTTTTACAGAATGTTTTCAATTTCAAGAGGTCCCATTTATTAATTGTTGATCTTAGAGCCTGTGCTGTTGGTGTTCTGTTCAGGAAGTTGTCTCCTGTGTCAGTGATTTCAAGTTTCTTATCCACTTTCTCCTCTAGAAGGCTTAGGATTTATGTTGCAGTCTTTGATCCACTTGGACTTGAGTTTTGTGCAGGGTCATAAATATGGATCTGTTTGCATTTTTCTACATGTAGACATCCAATTAGACCAGCACCATTTGTTAAAGATGCTGTCTGTTTTTCATTGTAAATGGTTTTGGCTCCTTTGTCAAAAATCAGGTGTGCATGGATGTGGGGGTTTATTTCTGGGTCTTCAAGTCAATTTCATTGATCAACCACTCTATTTGTATGCCAGTATCATGCAGCTTTTATTACTATTGGTCTGTAGTATAACTTGAGGCCAGGTATGGAGATACCTCCAGAAGTTCTATTATTGTATAGGATTGTTTTAGCTATTCTGGGCTTTTTGTTTTTCCATGTGAAGTTTAGAATTGTTCTTTCAAGGTCTATGGAGTTCCTTACTTTAATAATGACACTAGCAGCCTGGCACAGTGGCACACACCTGTAATCCTAGCACTTGGGGAGGCAGAGGCAGGTGGATCTCTGTGACTTTGAGGCCAGCCTGGTCTACAAAGCAGGTCCAAGATAGCCAAGGCTATACAGAGAAACCCTGTCTCCAAAAACAAAAACAAAAAACAAAATGTCACTAGTTAGTCTTTGAAAATATTCCTATTTCCCTATCATAGAAATCCCAGAGATTTAAGTGAGTCCAGAGAAAAGCATCTTCCCTGGTGTCAAGTGACCAAGTGACACGTTGGCATGTACAATTCAAGAGCTGACTTGAGCCTTTTTTTTTTTTTTAAGATTATTTATTTTATGTAATGAGTGCACTATCTGCATGTGTACCTGCTTGCCAGAAGAGGACATCAGATCACATTATAGATGTTTGTGAGCCACCATGTGGTTGCTGGGAAATGAACTCAGGACCTCTGGAAGAGTAGTCAGTGATTTTAACCTCAGAGCCATCTCTCCAGCCCGAGCCCTTGGTCTTTTAAAGGCTGAGAGGACTGAGAGGTTTTTTAAACTGAGAAGGATGGAAGGGAGGGGGGCAGGAGAGGAAAAAGGTATTGCTGGTGGGTCTCATGAACTTGCATATAGGATTGGTAAAGTGTTGATCAGTACAACTGATGTCATATTATCTCATAGTTGTCTAGAAGTAAGATTACCTGGATTTTATTCTTCACACAATTGCAGGTGTGCTCATCCCCGAGGAGGTGTGATCCAGAGTGTTTCTTCCTGGAAGCATGGCTCCGGCACGCAGTATGTCGGCTCCCGGCAAACACAGTCATGGACTGCTGTGACTCCCCAGCAGACGTGGGCTTCACCAGCAGAAGTTGTTGACCTCACCTTGGACGAGGACAGCAGACGTAAATACCTACTGTAATGCAATGCCACTGTTTCTCTGCACTGTTCCTTCCACTTCCTCCTCTGTGTGACATGGAAGTTCATTATCATAGCTTCAGCTTCAAAAGCTGTGTGTGGCATTTGTGAAATTGAAATTCATGGTAAAACCCCCCCCCCTTTTTATTAAAGCAGTTCACTTAGGAAAATGACTTATCACAGAGAAATACTTCCTTTCCTCAATAAGCATATGAGAATGGGGATCGTATTAGACAGCTTCGTTTTGCTCGGTGACTTAGTGTAGAGTCGCCCTCCACTAGAACAATATTTTACTTACTAGGCAAAAGGAATTTCAGGTTTTGAATCTTATATTTATTTTTCTGTATAATGAAATTAATATCTAGATGTGACCACTCTCTGTCTGCCTCGTTGTCACTCCTACCCTAGGGCATTTGCGCACATACCAGTCAGGTCCTCCTCGTTGGCACTTGGTAGAGCGTGTGCACTTAGAAACCCTTCCTTAATCGTGGAGGACAGAAGTATTATAACGTATGTTTTTTCTTTAGCTTACTTCTTCTGCCTTCTTTGTCAATTTCCCATCACACAGATATTTGAAATGCCCCCTTTTATTTCCAAATACTATTAAGGGGGACTCAGTTGGTCTCTTTGTTGCAATAATTCATAATTCTTTGAGATTTTCTGGATATCCGAAGAGTGCATTGAGAGATCAGTAAGAAATCTGTATCTCTCATCTTTTTCCTCCTGGTTTATTCAAACAGTAAGCAAACATGTAAACCTGTCATCTGAGTAGGAAGAGTATAAAAGGCTGCATGGCATCTAAGTCTGTAGGCACTTGCAAATCTTCGAGGAACGTGCCTTTTCTTACAGCTGGTTGCCCCAGAGAGGGTGTGTGTCAACTGTTAACTGGACCCCATGCTGTGTTTAGGTAGTTTTCTTCTCTGCCTTCTAAAAATATGTATACAAGAGAAATCAAAATATACCATAAGAAATCAGATGCAAAGCACATTGATAGTACTGTGAGTCTTACCGCATCTGAAAGGATTAGCAAAGGGTAATAGAAACTTCAGGGAATTTAGGAAATGCCAGCTGAGGAAATCTGTGGCATTAGTTACTACCTTTTTTCCTGTAATATTGTAGTTACTAGTGAGGTTCTTTTAAAAAGCAATACCTAGAATTAGAACACTGTGTATTGTGCACAGGGGGGAGTGAAGTGATATTGGCTCAGAAGACTCATGGTTTTTTTGCTTTTGTTTTCATTGTTTCATGCAGTGTTGCTATGTCCTTTTGCCTCCCTCCTCAAATGCTTTGGTGGTTCTTCCTGGTTATAGGATGAGACCTGCCATTTTCAGTCCGTGTACACACACACTGACCAGGGACCTCCTCTGCAGGGTGGATGCGGTGGAGGCCCTGAGAGGAATGAGACACAGCCTGCCTGCATGCTCATGCATGAGTCCGCCTGGCTCCATCTGCCTGGCATTTCCTTTTCTCGTACATAAAGACAACTGTATTCATTTATTCTCCTTGTTACTTCAGTTCTTTTATAGATTCCTTCTGTAGGTATGTATTTGAGCATGTGTTCTTTGATCTTTTCTGGTAGTATCTCATTTGATCTGCTCACCAACTTTTCATTTTTTTTCTTCAGTCTACTACTAATTAGGCTTTAAAAATCATGAATCTCCAGTTTTAGTACATCATTTATCACTCTCACCTGGCCACAATCCTAGATAGAAACCAAAGACCCAGAGGCCAGAGCGAAACAGAACTTCTGAAAATTCACTGCTGGTATATCTTTGGACCTTCATATCTTGCTTTAGGATAATTTATTGAGTTTTACTGTTACACATTTTTTTTTTTTTACTTGAATTAAAATACTCAACAAAGGAGAAACATAATTTCTGGTCTATGTTTTCCAGAAAATCATTGGTAAGAGAATATAGTGGAGTGTATAACTTGAAGTTTTTGCAGCTTATATCTCCCCCCGTATCAGGGCACAGCCCCATTTTAAAGAATGTTTTTGCATTACTTATTTTCATGTTAATAATGTTTTGTTCAAGTCTGTACAGCAGGTATTTCCCTTGACATCTTTAGTCTCTTTAGTCATCCCCTATCTTTGGGTGCACTGTGGACTGGAGGCAGAATGGAGTTGCAGCCAAGCTCTTTTCTGGCCTTTTCTCTTAGGTTGCACAAACAAATATCTACTCCTGATACCTAACCCTAACTACTTGACGAACAGAAAGTTAGACATTAATATTCACGGAAGTGAATGGATGTTGGAGGAAGCCTGCTCTCTCTAGCAAGTATGGGACTTTCCCATCTAATAACTAATTAAGAGGGCATTTGAACTGTTATTGCTACATCCAGGAGAGTGGAAATGTGGTTTCTGGCAAGTGTTAATCAAATTTTGTGACATACAATTCTTGTAACATTTGAAATTTCTTTAAAAGTATTGTTTCCTAATCAAACTTTAACATTTGGTACCATAAGTAGTTCTTTATGCTTTGCCAAGACACTGTTTGAGGGATTCAGTGGAATCATAAATTGGTTTATGCCACAAATGTGATTAATTCCTTTCCCCTCCAATTTGAGAAACCAGGAGCAGAAACCTGGCTGTTTGTCCCCGTGGCAGCTCTGTAGTGCAACTTCTGCCCTTCATAGTTGTCTGCTCCTGTAGAGCAGTGGTTCTCCAGCTGTGGGTCATGACCCCTTTGGGGGTTGAGTGATCCTTTCACAGGGGTTGCAGCATTAGGAAGGTTGAGAACCACTGATGGAGACTAACTGGATGCTGTCAGTGTGAGAGCGCAACCGTAGCATGCTTTTGTCAGCACAGTTACAAGCATGACCTGCCTGGCTTGCTGGTTTAGTAATTTGTTCATCTACTGTTAGCAGATTAACACCGTGAGCAACTTAAAACAGATCTGTTGCCTCCTATTTTGTGCTGTGTCATAAGGCTTGCAAAAGCCTGGGACACAATTTTGTTTTATTTTTGACTTCTCTCTCTCTCTCTCTCTCTCTCTCTCTCTCTCTCTCTTAAGGCAAAGAGCCGAGCCCCAATTCCTGTTCTCCCGTATGTGTGTGATTTGACTTCCATGTGTATATAAAACTATTGCACCCTAACCAAACTTCCTCAGACTGTGCACTGTTTGTTTAAAGTAATCACGTATTTTAGTTCAATGCTGTTGTATTTTTTTTCTTTTTATTTAAAACACTACTTATTCTCTAACAAATTTCAAAGGGTAGTGATCTTAAAAAAATCACTGGAAACTAGGAAATGTTTTTGTTGTTGCTTTGTTCTTTAAAGAGTGCAAAGGTCATTGTATCTTTGGCTCTTCTTACCTTGAACATGAATCGTCAGCCATTGTGTGGCTAGGAACCAGTGCACTTGGCGTTAGCAGATCTGCTGTTGCTGGGACTGAGCGCGACTTGATGCAGTGACGACAAATCATTGCATAGAAGTAATGTTTTCCCAATGTGCAACTCAAGTTTGTAAGATGAAATCTGCTTCTTTACATCATTATTTAGTTTTTGTTTCCATTTAGTATTTAATGGTCTTTGGAGAAAAAAAATAAACAGAGTGTTATATATATATTTTTTGGTGCAAGATAAGATTTTGTTTTTTGAAATAAGTCTGTAGCATAAAGGTTAAACTATTTTAAGACAAAAATAAAAATAGAGTGTATTTAAACCATACTTTCTGAGAATGTTTGTTTGTTTGTTTTCTCTGCCTCAGTTACTACAATAGTGTTTTATTTCCCAAGCTATCCTTTGGGAGTGAAAACGTGTTACATTTGGTTAAACCATTATAAGAAGCCTTGGTTTCTAACCCATAGCTCTGTCCTATTTCCAACATGTGTTACTAAGTAGCCTGTGTCAGATCTAGGAAAAAAAATAGTTTAATGGGACTAAGGGTTGGCTCAGTTGGTAAAGTACTTGCCAAACTGAGGCAAGTTTGATTTCCAGCACCCATGTAAAAGCTCAGTGGTGGCTCCTACACTGGGAGGTGTGAGACAAGAGAATCCCTGGAGCATAATGCCCAGACAGGCTGACCCTGTCTCAGGGAGGTGGGTGGCATTCCCGAGGATGACAACCAAGGTAATCCTCTGCACTGCTCCCCATACACGCTTGGGTGGGCACCCCCCTACACGTACACAGTGATAAAAGAAAAAGGGAAAGGTAGTTCTACATTAGCTTCCCTGTAGCCTGTATTCAGCTAGGGCCAGTGAGATTTTAGGCAGTTGAAGGGGACCTTTGCTTCCAGGGACAAAATGCCATCCACAACTAATCACTTTTCAGAAACCATTATGCCAAGGTTCAACCACCATGACTGCATGTGTTTTAATGCTGTATTTCACAAATAACCTTACATACTCTTTTTCCAGTTTGGTTCTGCTTTCAGAGTTTTATTTGGTTACCAAAATGGTAGAAGCCATATATGAACATCTCATGACTTTTGTAAAGTGCATGAAGAAAAATGAGGATCTGGGGAGAGACCTTTTTTATAAAAAATGAAAATCCCAACTGTTCAGTTTTACCAATAGAGACTCAGGAGTCAGAGGCTGGAGTGAAAACCTACTAGCTCAGAGAAGCAGAAAAAGCACCCAGCTGACCTTCCTACTTATGTATGTCCCAGAAGAAAAAAAGCCCTTCTACTTAGCTCATGTCCCAAAAGAAAAAAAAATCTAAAAGCCCAAGGCCAAAAACTTCTAGCTCAGCTGACAGCCCAGGAAGAGAAAGCCAAAAGCTGAACTCCAAAGAGCTCCTTCTGCTTCTACCCACTGTCTTAAATAGTCTCTCAAAGTCCCTCATTTCTGTTTAATTCCTGTCAGCTGGTTTCTTGCTCCATCTCTTGACTTAGGGGTAACTTTGTTAAATCCTGTCTACAGAAAGCTCTTGGATTAAAGGTGTGTGCTAGGGCTGAGCCATACCATAATCACTTGTTTAAAATAAACAGAAAGTTCTTGGATTAAAGGTATGTGTTAGGGCTGAACCACACCAAACAAGAAACATATTTTTATACTTCACAGTCTCTGGGTTCACAATGGGACCAAATATCCTGCAAAAGAGACTAAGCTCCTAAATCCTGTCACTCAGCTCCAGATCCTCTCAGGCCAGGCTAAGTGATTCTGTGTACCAAGCAGGGGCTGCTTCCTCTTTGTTTGAAGTCCCTCCTCATACTGCCTTGTCTCTGAAACCCACGCGTATTAGCACCTACCAAACTTCTTTGGCTCTAGAACGAAACTGTTTATAGATGACCTCGTTTTCTGACCTTTTTGCCTTTTGTAGAATAGGCCCAAATAAATAAAATAATATGTGGATAGTACTTACTTCAGTTCAGGTTCTTCCTTCTAAAGTGTTTGCTGCACTTTGCTTTCCTTTTCCTTATTGCAGTGGTTCTTATTCTGTGGGTCCTGACCACCACAGGGTTTGCATAGCAGATATTTACATTATGATTCAGTAGAAAAATTGCAGTTATGAAGTAGCAACAAAGTACCTTTATTGGGGGTTATCACAGCATGAGGAACTGTATTAAAGGTTCACAGCACTAGGAAGGTTGAGAACCACGGCCTTATTGGTTCATTTTTTTTTACTGTAGACACCACCTCATTGTAACTTCAATCTAAAAAGAAAAATAATTACAGAGCAATCATACACACACACATACACACACACATATACGTACACCCCCCACATATATCTATATCTATATATCTCTATCTCTATCTATCTATCTATCTATCTATCTATCTATCTATCTATCTATCTATCATGTTTTATTTTAGCTATATTACTGTTCTGGAGGGAGCAGTCCTCTGAGATTGTTAGTAAGTATGATTATTTTCTCTGATTCCTTTTTTTTTCCTCTTGAGATGGGGGTTTTACTCTGTAGCCCTGGCTGGAACTCACTGTTTGGATCAGGCTAGCCTCCAACTCATAGTGATATGCCTGCTTCTGCCTCGAAGTGCTGAGATTAAAGGTGTGTGCTGTCATACTCAGCTTCCATCATCATCCTCACCATCACTAGCATCGTCATCATCATCTGAAACTTTGAGCTTAGAGAGATAGATAGCTCAGTGGTTAAGAGTACTGGCTGCTTTTGCATAGGACTTGGGTTCAATTCCCAGCCCTTACATGGTAGTTTATAACTATCTGTGATTCCATTCCCAGGGGATATGAGGTCCTCTTCTGACCTATGGGGTACCAGCACAGACATAAGGAAAAAGCACTCTTACACATAAAATAAGCATAAATTTGAAAACGTTTTCTATCTATTCCCTTCACCTCTTTCTTGCTGCTCACATGAGTGAGTGTGTGTGCGTGCACACATACTCTTGTATTGACTTCAGAAGACAACTTAATAGGAATCAATTTTCTATCATGTGGGTACTACGGTCAAACTGATACCTAGAATTAGGGAATTTCCTGGCTACAGGGCAGCTTTGGCTCAGAGAATCTGCTTAGAGCAAAGGAATACAGTAAAAAGTAGCAGCAAAAGCAGTGAGCTCAGACTCACAGAAGATAATCCTGAGTACCAGAGACATACAGAGGAATTCCTGCTTGCCCAGTGTCATCATACCTGGTCTGCCTTTCAGGTTGACCGGGCTTTAGGGGATCCCTGTGTACAATGGGGATTCATGTCTTCTTTTTCCTAGGCCTTAGTGTTGCACTTGATGGGTAGGAGAAAAATGGACAAGAGTGGCTAAGTCAGCTCTGCAAAGAGATGTGGCACAGTGGCTGGTAGGACCTAGATCAACAAAGCCCTATTTGTTAATTTTATCTGTATAACTTCCTGCTTTTTGCTGAAAGAAGCTCATTGGTATTCTAACCCTTAATGCTTTGGTAAGTGACCCCTTAGAGGGATTAGATGTGTTCCCTTCAGGTGACACTTTAGTCTCAAAAGTAAAATGGTGAAGTGAATCTTCACTCTGTAGCCGATTCTTGAGCAAGCACACATGATCTCAGGCAGAATCATCCTGTGTCAGAGCTTGTCAGGTCAGAGGGTAGGTGAATAATCCATCTACCGAAGGCAGCAGGTGACCTTGGAAAAATGTATGCTCAAGGGACTCGAGAGTTGTGTTGTCTGCTTGTTTACTTGTTTTAGGTAGAGAATTGGTTTCTGTAAAAGCTTCAAGATTTTAGAGCTCTTGTCTCTAACAAAGCTGTGTAGAGATGATTCATTGTTCAGTAGAGCTGTACGCTTTCTGGGCCTAAGCTGCTCACTCAAAAAAGCTGTTCAAAGGGTGCTAGTGTGCTCTTCTTGTTAAGTTTTCAGAAGGATAACCAACACCCACAGGGCCTTGACTGTGAACTGTTTTCAAAGTTTTGAAAGAATGTTTGTTTCTGAATTTCTACATGGGATAAGAAAAGTTATAGATTGTTACAATTTTACAGATTGGAAGGGAGCAGAAGAGTGACAACAGATTCAGATTTACACATACAGACCTTTCCAGAACAACTCTGTGTTTTATATGATTTTAAATAGGACCATTTTTTAACTTAAGAAAACCCTCTTTTCTTTGCTTGTATTTTCCTTTGTTTCTTTTTTAAAAAATAGATTTATTTTAAATTATGTCTGTGTGTGTGGGGGGGTAAGTGTCCTTGAAAGGCCAAATGTGATCAGGTCCCCTGGAATTGGAGTCCAACAGATGGTAGTGAAGTGCCTGATATGAGTGCTGGGATCAAACAGTTCTTTCTTCAAGAGCAGGGTCCACTAGTAACCACTGAGCCAACTCTTCAGTCCTCTTTAAGTCTTTTTGCTACTAGCTTTATTTTCTTTTTATTTTTTTTCTATTTATTTTTTTGACTATTATATTTTTTTAAATTTTTCTTTATTAATTACACATTACTCACTTTGTATTCCCCCTGTGGTTCCCTCCCTCCTCCCGTCCCAAACCCTCCCTTCCTCCACCCTCTACATGCATGCCCCTCCCCAAGTCCATTGATAGGGGAGGTCTTCTTTTCCCTCCTTCTGATCCTAGTCAATTAGGTCTCATCAGGAGTGGCTGCCTTGTCCTTCTCAGTGGCCTGGTAATGCTGCTTCCACCTCAGGGGGAGGTAATTAAAGAGCAGGCCAATCTGTTCATGTCAGAGACAGTCCCTGTTCCTATCACAGTGGAACCCACTTGGATACTGAACTGCCATGGGCTACATCTGTGCAGAGGTCTTAGCTTTATTTTCTTCCAGCCTGAGGAGATTGAGAAGTCTTTCTGAGTAGATAAATGTTTGATTGGCAAATGGTCACAGATTTGAACATGCGTACCCAAACCACAAGAGTCTATAGTTATGGAACCTGAAATTTCAGATGTCCATAAGCAGAAAAAGATGCAAACTGGTATCATAGGATGACTTTTTTTTTTTTTTTTAAGGATGACATTTTTTTTTATAAGTAAGAATGGATATACATTTTTTTTTTCATGTTTGTAGCAGCTTTATTTGTAATAGCCAGAAGCTGGAAACAATCCAGATGCCCCTCAACTGAAGAATGGATACAGAAATTGTGGTACATCTACACAATGGAATTTTACTCAGCAATGAAAAGTAAGGAAATAATGAACTCCTTTTCTTTTTTTAAAAAGTTTTATTTACTTATTTATTTTTTTATGTGCCTTGGTGTTTTGCTTGTATGCATGTTTGTGTGAGGGTATTGGATGTCCTGGAACTGGAATTACAAACAGCTATGAGCTGCCATGTAGGGGCTGAGGACTTGAACCTGGGTCCTCTGGAAGAGCAGCCAGTGCTCTTAACCACTGAGCCATCTCTCCAGCCTCCAGCTCTGTGTTTTATTATTATTTTATTTATTTTTCATAATTATTTTATTTTTTAAATATTAGTTAGTTTATTAACTTTGTTTCCCAGCTGTAGCCCCCTCCCTCATTCCCTCCCAATCCCACCCTCCCTCCCTCATCTCTTCTCTGCCCCTTTCCAAGTCCACAGATAGGGGAGGCCTCCTCCCCTTCCATCTGATCCTAGCTTATCAGGTATTTTCAGGACTGGCTGCAGTGTCCTCCTCTGTGACCTAGCAAGGCTGTTCCTCCCTTGGGGAGTGCGGATGTAAAAAAGCCAGCCATTGAGTTCATGTCAGAAATAGTCCCTGTTTGCCTTACTAGGGAACCCACTTCGATACTGATTTTTTAAAGGAGACAGAATAGTAGCAACTTCTTCTGGTTCCTGGGAGCATATTTTCCTTAATAGTTGGGGAACCTGGGATTGTCTAGTAAGGCTGAACGCAGGTGTACACCAGGGCCAAGTGCTCCTTGGGATGGTGCCTTCCCTCGCGCCACCTCTGGCTGTAGTGTAAGGAGGGAAGCTCACTCTGTAAGCCAGTTTGTTGTTTCCTTCTTAAAAAGCAGGATAATTGAAAACAAGACATTGTTGCTACACAAATTCTTGTACGTTGTGTATGAATTTACGTTCTCACATAGGTACTCACATTTAAAAGAAGTTAAATGTGTTTTTAAACTGTGGGTTATTGTTGTAAAAGAAGGAGGAGGACGAGGATGAGGAGAAGTGGAAAGCCATGGTTTTAAGGAGATTAGTTTATGTGCTTAAAATTCTTCTTGCCCATTTTCTGTACACTTATATCAACTATAGCAACACGATTTTGTCTCAATAATGGGAACGAGAGCAAAAGCAAATGAAGAACATTAAATGATAACACTTAATTTTTATACTTGAAAAACTAAGCGGGATGTTGCAGAGTGTTGCCATGTTCTGTGCCCTGGTGCCCGAGATTGCCTTCTGTAGCCACTGTCGATGTTGGTACCATGATCCTGTGAGGAGACCCATGGAGAGGAGGAGGCTGGATGTTTTTGGAATATGGAAATGGCTTCTTGCACTCAGTTAGAACCCTTGGTGATGTCTGGAAGGATCCCAACATGCACAGAGCAAAAAGAAAAGCTTGGAGACAGAGTTAGTTAGTACCATGGGCAGATGGACCAGCAGGCCATCGTAAGGGCCCAAGGCCAGGCCCTGGGAGGAAGAATTGAGGAAGAAATCCAAGGCAAGAGAATGAAGAGATCTGAATGGACAGAAGGGGTATGTAGAGTCAATAATCCTATGCAGATCACTTCAGAAAGTACACTGGGGGCCCATTTATGTTTCTTAGCACCCACTGAGATAAGGTCAGAAGCCAACCAAACCATACACATGGCTAGTGTTAAAAAGCCTGAGTGCAGCTGTCTCATTAGAAGCCCTTGGGTGTATCTGATCTCTTTCCCGAGCACCTGACACTTAAGTCTATATAAAGTCTCCCTTTCAAAAGATGGAACAGCACTGCATATTGATAAGGGTATATGTGAGTGCATAAAGTACATGAGGATCGTAAGCACCACATTGGGGTAATGATCACCTCTGGAGAGAGGTGTGGCCAGGAGGGACACAGACTTTAGGTTCATTACTACAGTGTCTTTAAGTTGGGTAATGAAAACACAGAGCAATGACAGTTTTGTTTTGCTTTTTTGTCAGTTTGGTTTTTGGGACAGGGTTTCTCTGTGTAGGCCTCACTGTCCTGGAACTTTCTGCAGACTTGGCTGGCATCAAACTCAGAGATCTGCCTGCCTCTGCTTCTGCCTCCCAAGTGCTGGAATTAAAGGCATTTTGTGCCACCACTGCCCCAGCATCAGAGCAGTGACAGCTTTGTTTTTTTTTTTTTTTTTTTTTCCCTGAAAAAAGATTTCACCATGTAGTGCAGTTTGGCCTTGAACTTGTTATTCTTCTCTTTTCAGGTACTGGAATTCTTGGGTATCTGCCACCGTGCTTAGATTTTTGTACCTTTCTGTGTTAAATATTTATAATAGCACCAAAAATGTAGAATAAAACCCCTTTTCTAACTTTCTTAATATGTCACCAAAAATGCATGTTTTGGAGCTGATTTCTGTTAGCTGCTTTTAACACTTAGATATATCACCAAAAGCAGGAAGAACACTACATTTTTTCCTGGTAGTTTTCCCATGTTGAAATGAAAAACTTTTGTGCCTCAAAAGATACCATCAAGAAATAGAGAAGACTACTCACCCAACAGGAGAAAGGATTTAGAGGCCTTAACAAAGAGATTTGTGTTTGAATATACTCTTACAGCTCAGTTTAAAAAAACACACAGAAATGGACAAAGGTCAGCTGTAGTGACACACGCCTTTAATCCCAACACTAGGGAGGCAGAGGCAGGTGGATGTCTGTGAATTCCGGCCTGCCTGATCTATAGAGCAAATTCTAAGCCAGCCAGGGATACACAATGAGACCACAATTTAAAGAAAGAAAAGAAAGGAAGGAAGAAAGAGAAAAGAAAGAAAAGAGAGAGGGGTAAAGTATCTGGATATTTCTACCTAGAAAAGAGACAAACATTCAGTAATTGCACAAAAATGGTACCATCAGAGAGATGCCAATCGAATGTGTGATACACTCACTACTGCACCAGTCATTTTAATTTGTTAGTTGCATTTTAATTTTCTTATTTATTGTGACTAGAGACGTGAAGAAGCAACTTAAGGGTGGCAAGAGGTCTTAGTTTGGGTTTTATTGTTGTGAACAGAGACCATTGTTGTTAAGCAAGAAAATGCCAGTCGTTCAATTTTACCAATGAAGACTCAGGAGCCAGATGCAGGGGTGAAAGCCTACTAGCTCAGAGAGGCAGAGAACGGATTCAGCTGCCCTTCCTACTCAGCTGACATCCCAGAGGGAAAAAGCTCCTCACCCTCTCCACACTATCTTAAATACCCTTCAACTTCATGTCCCTCCTTCCTGTGTTTCACTCCCTGTCAACTAGTTGTCAACTAGTTGCTTTCTCTGCTTCTTGACCTATGGTTGGGCTTATTTAGCTCTTGCTTATTGAAAACTCTTAGGTTAAAGGAGTGTCCTAGGACTGAGTTACACCCCAACTACTTGTTTACAATAAACAGCTGTTGGATCAAAGACTGAGCCATAGCACAATTAGAAACAGAATTTCCCAATTCACAATCTTGGGGTGCATAATGTGATCAAATATCTTGCAACACAGCATGACCATAGCAACTCCTATAAAGGAAAACATTTAATCGGGAGCTGGCTTACGTTTTCAGAGGTTTAGTCCATTGTCATCATGGTGATGAGCATGGCTGTGTGCAGGCAGCAGCAGGAGACTGTGTGCCACACTAGGTGTAGCTTGAACATAGGAGACCTCAAAGTCGGCCTCCACAGTGACATACTTCTTTCAACAAGGCCACACCTCCTAATGTGCTTCTTCCTATGGGCTAAGCATTCAAACACGAGTGTATGGGGGCTTTACCTATGCAAACCACCACAGAAGGTTTACTTTGACTGAGGGCGTTTCTGTCTGTCAGGGAGGTGAAAGTTTGGCAGTAGGGGCATCTCAGTCTGTGGTGTGGCCCTGTGAAGCAGCAGCTTGGTTACGTTACGGCAGGTGAGGACCAGAAGCCAGTAATAGCCTTTAAAGACCTTCAGCTGTGTCCACCAGACAGGTCTTACGGCACTACAGCCTTCAAAACAGCAGCAGAAAACAGGCGCTCAAAACTTGAGCCTGTGGGGACCATGTCTAGATTTGAGCCAGTGTGCACAACTGCTATCAAAACATCCAGAGAAGATGACAGATTTAGAACCTGCCTCTGATGTGAATAAGAAGAGTCAGGATAACAAAAAAATACACTCTATTTCAAGGAGAGGAGAAGAGGAAACCCCTGGAAGTCAAATAAAAAGTGGACGTGTGCAGGGGATACTCTGAAAAGAAACAGGGATCCACTCACACAGTTCCCCAGGGGCTGAGGGAAAGCACAAGCCCCGTCGCCAGGCAGTGCTGTGAGAGGAGGACAGGGTGCGAGTCAGTCCTCTACTGCTAGCCTGTGGCTTCTGAGGAATGAGTTTGGCGCCTTCACCCACTGAGCCAGTTCACCAGCTGATTGTTTTGAAGCAGGATCTCTCGCTGAATCTGAAGCCCATTGGTCAGCTGACAACCACAGGCAACTGAGGAACACTGACAGAGGCAGGAACAGTCTTCCCCAGGGAAGAGCACACATGGTTATACAATTCCAAATGGGCAGCCCTGAAAACATACATGCTAGTAACGTTATACCGACTGAGCAGGTTGTGTTTACATACTTAGGAACACATACACACAGACAACAACAACAAAGAAAAAGAGGCCATAAATTTGAGAAAGAACAGGGTAGAGGATTAGAGGAAGAAAAGGTAAGAGGGACATTTAAAAATTTTTTTTAAAAGAACGTAAGCCTTAGAATGAGCCATTAAGTAGCCTGCTTCCATGCTTGTTTTTTGCTTTGGTTTCTTCCCCGATTCTCCTCAAAGATGGACTGTGACCTGAAAGAATGTGTCAAATGAACCCTGTTCTTCGCAAGTTGCTTTTGGTTTTTATCACAGGAACAGAAAGGAAACTAGGACAAGTGTGACTGCAGCTTCTAAGAACTAATGGACATGATTAAGAAACCAAACCTAAGGTGAAAGCCATTGAGTGAAAGAAGGAGCTGAGAAAAAACTAAAGCACAGAAATCTATTTGTGAAATTATAGAAGAAAACTTCCCAAATCTAAGAAAAGAAATGGACATAGAAGAATCAGTCATTTAAAACCCTAAATAATCATGTCCAGAGAAGAATATAGCCATGACACAATTTAGTACAAAACAATATTAAAAGATTCAAGTGTCAAAAACCCAACACATACAGGCAAACACATCAGAATATTGTCAGGCTTCTTAACCCAAACTGTTAGAGCCAGGAAATCATAGTATGATCATCTTTTGCTCCTCATGTGTTTTGTTTGTTTTCAGGGATTGATTTGTTTTGGCCAGTGATTTGAAGTTATTATCCTCTGTGGGTAACACCTAGATCAGGAAACAGCCTTGAGTAGACAGTAATGTGCAAAGTCCCTACCCCAGCAACCTACTTCTCCAGCTTGGTCCTATCCCAGACTTCTCCAAACCCTACCATCACCTGATAGGAACCAAGTGTTTTGAACACAAGAGCCTGTTGGGAAGATTCGCACTAAGCGGTAACTCTGCTCATGATTTCTGTATTCACACAGACATGCCATAATGCAAAATGCATGGAGTTTAACTTCAAACCTCCCCATTGTCCAACTGTTCAAAGGCCTACAGATTCTAATACTCAAGCAGTCCTCTCCCGTTCACACTGCAGTAGCTCACCTTATTTCTTCAATAGCATCAAATAAGCCTGGGCTTTTGTCTGTGAGCGCTTATCACGTAGCAGGAAAAAGGCAAACTGACTCATGTTCAAGGCTGGAGACTTTAAAAGGTTCATGGTTATGACATTGTAGAGTTTGGATTTCTATAGCCTAGAACCTGGCAGCTGTAGGTTTTTTAGTACTTCTGGGTGTCCTACGGGGTGTCCCCATCATTCTTTAGCTTCTGGATGCTGCTGCTGGTTAATCCCCGCACATTAAGGATGCCCTGGAGACTGAGGAAGCAAAGTATGGAATGTTCCACAAACCTGTGAGTTTTCCTTGCTCAGGGGCCATGCTAATCTCTGTATCAAGGCAGTCTTTTTAATTGTGAATCCCTGCCAAAAAAAAAAAAGTTTTAAGTTATATGTTTTTAGTATACGGTAGAATAAACATTGCCCTTCCAAAAAGGAATATAGACAGCAAGGAAAGATGAGACAAGAGCACAGCCAAAACGGAGTCAGAGAACCAATCCTGGAAGCCCCACTCCCTACATCTGAGGTTCCAGTGGCATCTACTTAGTGTCAGTGGGCTCTATAGCCTTGCCACTGTGACCCTGCCTCCTGTAGAACACGGGCTCTTTCTTGGCTGGCTCCACTGTGTGCTTGGGAGGTGTTCACATTCTTAGCACTTGTATTATCCTGGGGTGTCCATTACTGAACAGCTCAATCAGGAGCTCCACGCCCAGGAATTCGGCTCAGATGCACATGCTTGTCCTCACCTGCTTTCTGGAAGCTTGATGCAAATCCCCGTGACCCTCTAACTCTTGCAGTTTGCATGACTTCAGAACCAGTCCCACATGGATAATGAAGCAAAGTTCCACTGCCAGGTCAGAATTCAGCCTGACCCTGTACACCTGGGTGGCTGACCTGGAAAAGCAGTCCCCGAGGTTTTTGAGCAAGGGAGCTTTGAGAAGCTCTGTTTTGGACTTCTCCTTTTGAAAGAAATGTTTTTCAAGAGGGTTTTCAGTTTTATTCTTGTGAGTGGGGACTTGCCTTTATGGCGTCATTCCTATTGTCCCCGTTAAAGCCTCTGGCTTGTCCTCAGCTGCATTAGCTTCTTTTAACAGCTACGGCTGCTTTGCCCACACCCGCCTTGTCTTCTCTAGCTGCGGTTTTAATGCTCGTTCCTTTCCTGGGGAAACTGTCTTTCAGATCTTGCCCACTTTTTGCTCCCTGTCTTTTGAAATCTAGCTGAAGACAGGGATCTCAGGTAGATTTCAAAAGACAGGGAGAAATAGCCAGGACACAGCCTGGATGTTAGGCCACCTTGAAGTTTTTTCCAGCAAGCAAATTAGTCCGTTGTTTTTAAATTCAGCCTTACCAGGTTTTTAGGACATGGGTGGAACGTACATGTTGTCACAAACAGCGACCTCCACTCCAGTTTTCTTTATGGTCTTTGTGCCTCCCCCAAACCCCACAAGCCTGGCTTCACTGTGCATCTCCATCAGTACTGTGGCCTTCTGAACTCCCACCAGAAAATCCCATTAAAGCCTAGGTCTGGTATTCTAGAGTTTCTCCAGCCTGCAACTCTCCCATTCTTCCCACAGTCAGGTCCAAGGGGCAGGTTTTTTCACGAGAACCCAATTTCTTAGCACCGATATTTTTTGTTGGGCACATTTCTCATCTCTGTGACCAAATGCTTAATAAGTGACTTCAGGATCAAAAAGATTACACAGTGGGTAAGAATGCAAGCAAAAGGACCTGGGTTTGAATCTCTGGGTTTTATGTTGAATTTTTATGTCAACATAAAAGTGGAGGCGTGCCTGTATATGCCTATAACTGCAGCATTGTGGGGTGGGGACAGGCTTATCCCAGGAGCTCACATAGCCATCATAGCCAAAATAGTAAGCTTTGGGTTCAGTGAGAGGCTCTCTGTGCTGGTTAGCCTATGTCAACTTGACACAAGCCAGAGTCATCAGAGATGAGGGAGCCTTAGTTAAGAAAATGCCTCCATACGATGGGGCTGTAGGCAAATCTGTAGGGGGTTTTCCTAGTTAGTGACTCACGGGGAGGGCCCAGCCCATTGGTGGTGGTGGTGCCCTTGGGCTGGTGTTCTTGAGTTCTATAGGAAAGCAGGCTGAGCAAGCCATGGGGAGCAGGCCAGTAAGCAGCACCCCTCCCATGACCTCTGCATCAGCTCCTGCCTCCACATCTCTGTCCTGCCTGAGTTCCTGTCCTGATTTCCTCTAATGATAAACAGCAATGCAGAAGTGTAAGTCAAATAAATCCTTTTCTCCCCAACTTGCTTTTTGGTCATTGTACTGGCTGGTTTCGTGTATCAACTTGACACAAATGTCATTAGAAAGGAAGGCGCCTCAGTTGAGATCCAGGTGTAGGGCATTTTCCTAATTAGTGATCCATGGGAGAGGGCCCAGCCCATGGTGGGTGGTGCCATCCCTGGGCTAGTAGTTCTGGGCGCTATAAGAAAGCAGGCTGAGCAAGCCAGGGGAGCAAGCCAGTAAGCAGCACCCCTCCATGGCCTCTGCCTCAGCTCCTGCCTCCAGGCTTCTGACCTGCTTTGAGTTCCTGTCCTGACTTCCTCCAATGGTGGACTATGATGTGGAAGTGTAAGCCGAATAAACCCTTTCCTTCCCAGTTTGCTTTTTGGTCATGGTGTTTTGTTGTAGCAATAGAAACTCAGACAGTCATGGTGTTTTATCACAGCAATAGTAATCCTTACCAAGACCTCAAAAAATAAGGTGGAGAACAATAATAGAAGAAGACATTTGATGTATTTCTGGATTCTAAATACATACACATGGGCTTGCACACTCACACACTCCTGTGTACATAATACATACACATACATACACATACTTCATGGCAGGGGAGTCATTGGCAGTAGGGGTTTGAGATTGCTTCCTGACATCTCAGTAGATCAGGAAACAAAGCAGTTCTATATTTCAATCCCTAAATGTAACTTCCAACTGAGATTGCTATATGCAGCAAATTTATCTTTTTTAATTTGATGAAGAAGTTAGACACTTCAAGAAAACCACTGAGTAAAGGAAGTCATACCTTCCAAAGCAGCACTTCAGGAGGTACTTAGAAGATGTTCTAAGGAGTGCTGTGGTCAGTCACTGAATAAGTACAAGGGGTGACAAACACGATTGCAGTTTTTTGAACACAATATTGGAATTCATTTCAATACTTTCATATGTAAAGATAATGTTCTTGGTTCTTATTTGCTCCCACTAACCGACTGACCAAAGCAACTTGAGGGGGAAAAGGTTTATTTGGTATAACTGCCAAGTTATCCCACTCCACTACTCCTGGATGTAAACCCAAGTGAGTCTAAGCATGCCATTGCACGTATACACTTCCTGCTTCTCTCTTCACTGTAGCCAAGACAGGGAGCCAACCTAGATTCCATCAACAGAAGAATGAGGAAAGAAAATATCTTTCCACACTGTAGAGTTTACTCAGTTGTCTAGAATAATAAAATGTCATTTGCAGGAGAGTGGGCAGAACTAGAAACCATTATGTTAAAGCAAAATAAGAAAGACTCAGAAAAGCAAATGCTATATATTTTCTGTTACAAGGAAACGTGTCACACACACACACACGCACACACACACAAATGGCTCTGTTAAGTGCAATTGTTGCTCTTGCAAAGACCCTGGGCTCTGGGCTCAGTCCTGGCACACACATGGTAGCTCACACTGTAACTCTGGTTCCCATGGATCTGATACTCTCTTCAGGACTCTAAAGGCACTGCATGTACGTGGAGCATCTATCTACTGTCTGTCTGTCTCTCTTTCTCTCTCTCTATACATACATACACACACATACATACATACATGCATAGGAACACTCATAAAATAAAAATAAACCTTTTAAAATGATAATTCATGGTATATAACTCCAACTACCTTTGGAATTGAGGATAATATATTTTAAGCTGTTAATATCTTGGCATTGCTAAGTGCCACACGCTTTTTAGAAGATAATTTTAAAATAGTGGGGGCACAAAACATGGTGGGAAGTTATTACCTATGTTCAGGGGACCCAGGAGACAAAAATGGCTGTAATTGAAGGCTGACATGACTGGCTTCCTCACTACTTACAGACTGTTCCTACATTGAGAGGAGACTTCAGAAAAACCTCCACCCCTTAGAGAAACATGGTTCTTTACTGTCCAAACCACAGGTGATGGTTAGTCCTAAATAAACCAACCATTCTGCCTGCTGCGTGGGAGTGCTTACTGGCCTCCCACAGAGGCTCAGGGCAGGATTTGTATGGAAGGTGGGACAGGGTGCAGTGAGTTCTCAAGGTTCCTGCTGAGCACCACCCCTCTCCTTTCACCCAAAGGGTTTTGAAAGCACTCCAAGTAGCCTGTGTTCCACAGCTGGTATTCTTCCAGTATGGCCATGACCACATCCTTGGGGCACTGGGCTGGACTGTGGCAGCTCGCTGGAGATGCCCCTTTCTGTTCTAAGATCCACTTGTCTAGATTCCCTTCCCTTTCTTGGTTGCCGTCACTGTCCCAGCAGACAGATTACGGTGTTGCTCAGGGATGCTGAGAAAGAATGTGTTAGCCCTTGGCTTTAGGCAGCACTGATCTCCTCTGAGGCTTAGCTCAGCTCTGTTGGTTAGCTCCCTGGCCCTTTGCCAGAGCACATTTGTTACTGCAGTGAAACATGCACACCTTTCTCTTGGCTGTGAAACATTCACAATCATCTAAGCATCTGCTCAGGTGCTAACTTAGCAGAACCAACACTGGAGGTGTGGCTGCCACAGGCTCTTGGGAACTCAGTCTTTTGATGTGTGAAAACCTGTTACTGTTTCATGGTGCTGATCAGAGTAGAGGCAGAGGCAGGAGGATCACCACTAGTTTGAGGTTAGCCTGGTCTACATAGCAAGCTTCAGGATCACATGGTGAGATCCAGCCTCAGTAATCAATTAACAAGATAAATGAAGCTGGGCGTGGTAGCTTATGTCTTTAATCCCAGAATTCTGGAGACAGAGGCAGTCAGATATCTTGAGTCCAAGGCCAGCCTGGTCTATAAAGGGACAGCCAGGGCTACACCAAGAAAACATGTCTCAAAAAACCAAAACAACAAAACTAAACCAAACAAACAATAAACCAAAACCAAAACCAAACCAAACCAAACCCAAACCCAACCCCAACCAACTACAAACAAACAAAAAACATCCCAACAAACAAAACAAAAGATAAATGAAAAGAGGTTATGTTTCCTAAAAGGGATTTTAAACTCTTAAGTTTCTTACTTTTCTTTTAAAGTGCAAGCTTCTGACTTAGAAATGTCCACATGTGTTTGTGTCAGTACACACAGCTGGAACGGACCTGTTGGTGTGGGAAGGAATAAAAGTCAGCTGGACCTGTTACTAATGGGTCACTGTTTCCACCTCCCTCCCCTCTGTCCCTCCGCCATGAGCAGTGAGCCTGAGTGGCCTGGTACTCTGACCTTCACTCTCTGCAGGCTACTGAAATGCAGGGAACCATTCCTGTCAGAGACAGAGTGTACTCAAGGAAAGGCAGCAACTGGTCCCAGTTATCCTCGGTCTGATAACTTCCTGGTACATTCTGGCTTGCTAAGTAGTCAACCAAAAGAAAGACCAAATAAATCTGTGTCCTGGATCTTGCCAACTTTATCACCTGGATCAGTGCTCTTTGGCCTAGCTCAGCTCAGAGCAATAGGGCCAAGTAAAACCTTGCAGGTCAGATTTAGCCTCAGGCCTCTGATTTGCTATCTCTAGGTTGTACATATTTCACTGGATCAACAGAGACTTAAGTATTTGCTGAGTGCTAGGCAGTGGGCCAGACCCTGGGGCCAGTCTTCATCCTCAAGTAGCTGACGCTTTCTGGCTTACCAAACTACCACAAACCCAACCGAATGTTAAGGTCCCTATACAACACAAGATGATGAGGCAGCAAAAAGAAGTCTACTAACCAGCTGGCCGAATGGAATGAGTGGATGAAGGCAGCTCCTGTGGAGGGATGAGGGTTTTCAGCAGAATTTGAAGAACGGACAGGAGCGATGGTTTCCAGCAAAGAAGAGACTGGAAGGTGAGGGCAGGTAGGTGTCATTCAGGTATAAAACCTGGACAAGTCATGGAGGTGAGGGACAGCACGGCTCAAGAGAGAAACTGCTAGAGAGAGCAGTTACCTTGGGAACACCCTACAGATAGGCCAGCTGCGGCAGCCATCCTGTTATCTTCAACAATACATCTCTGTTTAGAGGTAGGAAGTAGACATTTGAAAAGAAAGGTGTACCTAGACATGGTGGCCCACGCCTGTAATCCCAGGACTCAGAAGACTGAGGCAGGAGGATCACCAAAACTTCGAGGCCAGGCTGGGCTAACAGAGACCCTGTCCAAAACTGAGACAGCTTTAACCCCCCATAACTACAATCAAGGTGTACTTCTGAAATGGGGGGCGGGGCTTGAGGTGCTGTATGGGGAGGAACACAGGGCAGCTTGTCTTGGCAGTGAACTGAAGTAAACAATTGATGTTTGGAAGAGGAAACTTTTCTTAGGAAGCTTCTATAGGAGCCAAGCAGATCCATGACAAAGATGGCATCAAGGTAGCAGGGGACACGGTGGAAAGGAGAGCAGAAGGAGGAAATATGGGATAAGTCTGCAGACGTGATAATGGTTTCTGGGTCGGGTGCAGAGCGCATAGGTGAGGAAGAGACAGGAAGGCGGGTTATCAGGGGCTGTGTCCATTGAGTAGGGAATGAAGAAAGTGGGGCAGGTTTGGAGAGATGATTTTTGTACGTCCCCTGTCATATCACTTGCAGGTGAGGACAGGTAACTACTGTTTGTAGCTTCTAGCAGTAGGATTGCAGCACGGGGCATATGTGAGAATTCTGTGAGCAGGCTGCACTACCTCTTGGACCACACGGATGCTGGGGATAGTCAGTGGAGAGGATGCTGTGTGGCTGATGTGGATGCACATGGGTTTTGGAGCACCACTGTGTCTTCTGCTATAGAGAGCTAGTCACCTTTTGTTTCTGTTCTGACAGTGCTAGGGACATCTTGTAGAATGTTTTTGGACTCTGCTTGAGGCAGCATCTGAATGGACTATCTATTGATCAGAGCATCAGGGTTTCCCTATTGTGAACTGGGTTTTGTTCCTTTCAGATCATAAATCCAGGCTGATCCAACAGCAGTCCATTGAGAGAAGGAAGAGGTGCAATCATGGGTATGAGAAGGACCAGAGGGCACAAGTAGATGACAGGAGCCTCTTTCTTTGGTGTTGACTACTCAACCTGTTGTGCTAATGACTCATTAGATGACACTAATTCTTGTTTTGTTTGTTCTGTGAGCAGCTGGTAAACCAATACTCCTAGGCCTGCTTCAATGTTAACCAAAATGGATTGGTGTTTTCCCTTAAAGTCCCCTAGTTAATGTAGCCATGCATGGCAGTAGTTAGAGGAAACTCATCCAAGGGAGCAGAGCTTAAAGCCTGCTCAGACAAACCTGTTCATTGACTTGGCGTGGAGGAAAAAAAAACAATCATACGAATTTCATAAAGATCATATGGAATTCTGGGTAGCAAATAGCTCGGTTGAAAGGAAAAGATGGAGAGAAAGAAAGATGACAAGAAGGTCCCAGAAGAGATGTGAGTGATGTAGGGGTGTGGGCACAAGGGTTGTCTTTCTGTCACAGAACAAGTAGGTAGAAGAGGCAGCTCCATCTGAACTTGAGCCTCTCTGTCACCGCTTAGGGAGAGCCACTGAAATCAGCTGTGGTTGCCTGCTTCCTAGGAACTATTTAGTGTGACCTACACATCTCATTTCCTCCTTTGCAACATGAAAAAGACAGGGCCTCAGCTTCCTGCCTGGGTGTTCTGCAACAAAATTGCATGGGTTTTTGTCAACAGGTCAACAGGGGTCCGGGTGATAGAAAAGAGAAAAAAATGAGGCTCCCTTTAAGGATCTCCACCTCCTGGTAAGAAGGATTGACCAGCTCACACACAGACCAAGAGTGGTGACTCAGGCAGGGTTTGTTTTTGTTTTTGTTTTGTTTGTTTGTTTGTTTTGGAAATCAATAAATCTTTTTTTTGTGCTAGTTTGCATCACTGTTGTTATGACAAAGATCATGACTAAAAGCCACTTAGGGAGAAAGGGGTTTGCTAACACTTCCAGATCACAGCCCATCCAGGGAAGCCAAGGCAGAAACTCAAGCAACGCAGACACCTAGAGGCAGGGACTGAAGCGAGGACCGTGGAGGACCACTCTTCCTGGCTTGCTCCCCATTCCTTGCCCAGCTTTGTTGTTTGTTCGTTTGTTTTGTTTTTGTTTTTTCTTACAACTCAGAACCACCTGCCAAGGGATGTCATTGTCCTTAGTGACCTTGGGGTCCTCCTACATCAATCTTTAATCAAAGGAAATGCTCCACAAGCCTCAGGCCAAACTGATGGAGTCATTTTCTCATTTAACAGTTCCCTCTTCCACATGAGCCTAGAACAACAACAAAAAAAACTAACCAGCATACATTTTGTTTTAAAGAGTGTCTGTTTCTTAAAACAAACAAGCAAACAAGCAAGCAAGCAAGCAAGCAAGCAAACGCCCCAGAAACAATTTGATATTTTGCCCTGGTACTTTTTCCTAAGCCCAGATTCATTCAGCCACAGCTCTGGTGCAATGCTGCTGATGCCCAGCAGAGGGTGACTTTGCTCTTCCCAGCTCCTGCAAGGCAGGGGCCGGGCCTGGTTCTGTGAGGACTTGGAGTGTTTCTTTGTTTTTTGTTTTCCTAAGTGATGCTTTGCAAGCTTTTTGCCAGTGATCCACAGTAAGACACCACATCTTGATGCGCTTTGGCTTAAGCTCATGTGTGTCTCGTGAAACAATGTCGCTCCTGGTCCTCTGCCCTCTACTCTTTCTGAGAGCTGGTTGTTTAAAAATCACTGCTCATACCCACTCAGCTGCTCTGACAGCCCACCTAAGTCTGGACACCTGTGTTCAGATTCACTGGGAATCTGTGCTGTGGAAGAGGGGAGGACTGTTTCCAGGCAGGGCCTCCCAGCACTGCGTCTATAAGCGTGAGCCCATGCTACCCCTGTCCATTTGGTGTAGATCGCCCCTGCATGTCCACCCTACCCCAGTACTGAGGCTCCCTTGTCTGTGAGGCGGAGTGCAATTACCTGCTTCCAGGGAGCTTGTGAGGCTCGAAGGAACCCTGTGTGTGACACACTGAGGACAGGGTCCAGCCTCTCCAGAGGCCCTCAGTGAAGGACAGCCCCAGTCATCCTCAAAGCTCCTTTTTTATAATGACAGCCATGATGCCGAGCATGAAGCCTGTCTTATGACTCACTGATGTGTGATCAAGGATAACCAAGCAGAGTTCTGGCCTGGGGGCGAGTGTGACCAGGACTCAGCATGGTCAGCAGCGGACGCTCTGGGCATGAAGACACAGACACCTGGAGGACACCTGGGCTCCGGGGCCCCTGGATCTAAGGGGACAGCAGCCACATCTCACGAGGGCATGTACATTCCAGGACCATCACTTAGGCAGAGTCAGACTCAGGGTGCTGTCTCCAGTCTGAGCAGGTTTTGCTGTGCTTTAGAGTCGTCTGGAGGAGACTGTTAGTCAAGGGCACATATGGGATGGGTTTAATCACAATGTCTTGGAATGGAGTCAGATTTCAGTGCCAGGCTGTAACCTGGGGCTTCAGATGTGTGAGCCATGCACCAATTGTGACTCCAGCCCTAAGCATCTGCATTTTTAAAGATTCCCAAGTGATGCCAGTGTGTAGCAAGAGGGGGACCTCTGTGTTAAACCCAACCTAAAATAGAGCAAGTTTTTTTTTGTTTGTTTGTTTATTTGTTTGTTTTCGGTGGGCAGTGAGCATCAGGCAGGCAGGAACAGTACCTGTAGCAGGGATTTGTTGGTAGATGTAGGCTTAGGGGATGGGTGGGGGTGGGGGTTGAGGAGAGCTGCTGGTGCCCACAGAGGGTTCCAAAGAAGCTGTTATCTAGACGGTGTTTATGAAACTGGATCAGGACAGTAGCCACCTGGGTGCATATCCTTATGCTATCCTTACTAGTGTCTTAACAACCACCAGTCCCTTCTCTCTTAGCTCCTCTACGCTGGCTTCTGTCGGAACAGGAATTCAGAATTGCTGGAGTGCTAGTTGCAACCCTGAGTTGAGGTAGCAGTCCAGGACTCAGCTAGAATGTTTGAACAGCCTAGTGTAGCAAGAGATGATACTGGCTGGATGTGGTGGCACACTCCTCTAATCCCAGCACTGGGGAGAGGTGGGGGTGGGGAGCAGAGGCAGGCGGATCTCTGTGGGTTCAATGCCAACCTAGTCTACAAAGTGAGTGTAGGGCAGCCAAGGCTACACAGAGAAACCCTGTCTTGAAACACACACACACACACACACACTGCGCATTGGAGAGGTGAGGGGTCAAGTCACAGAGATTCCTGGACTTAAAGAGGCTTAAAAAGCCACTGGAGGGTGACAGGTGCTGGGGAGCCACCTAAGGGTGTCTGTGTGGAGAATTTGTTAGAATACAGCAGGCAGAGAAGCATGACCTAGGACAGCTGGTCCAGCAGGGGTGTGACAGTGCCTGCCAGTCAGAAGGTCACTGAGGAGCTGCTGAGATGGCAAAAAAGTGGAGCTTGGACACACTATTTGTCTCAGAAGGGAAAGAAGAGGAAGGGGAGACCAGAGACCTTGTCCTTAGCCGGGGAGCACCCTGGATGCCCAGACCCAGCTGGGCTTCCATTTTGCTCTTCCATTTCCATGAGATAGGGTCTGAGGCATACTGAGACAGACACCTCTGCCCACTTCCTGGGGACTGTTCTGGAGTAATTTGGGGTTGGGGATTGAAGGCTGTGAAGACCCATACAGGCAGACTTACTCCTTGCCACTTGAATGCCAATCGAATCTGTGGATTCTCATCTCCAGGTCTCCTTCCCCTCCCTGCAGAATCCTGCTGTCAGTCACCACTTCCTCCACAAAGCCAAGCCTCATCTTTAAGTTCTCCTGACTGGTGATTCTTCTAGAAATGAACACATTGGCAAAGGTGGCACTGGAACGTGCCTGTCCCTATGTCTGGGCTGGCTCAAGTGCTGGCTCCTGGAAGCTGGCACAGGCTTGCTAGGCCACTGCCCCTCCTTAGCTGCCTGGCCCAGTGTTTTGTCAGGCAGGAGCTGGGTGAGGCCCCTGACTAGGTTGGGAGGGAAGCAGAATTCAATTACTGGCCTGAAAGGCCTTGGTGAGTATTAGATTATCACAAGTGTCTGCTGGGTCTTGGCCCTCGGGGCTCTGCAGAAGAACAGAAAGTAAAGGTCTAGCTGCAGTGTCATCCCCCAGGCCCCAGGGGGTGGGTACAACCAGGCAGTTTCAACAACATAGTGTGGTTCCTCTCCAAACTGGTGAGAGGTGGAGGCTGCTTGGCCAGGTCTTCTCTGAGGCCCTGTCAGGTTCTCCCAGTGCCAGGGTGGAAGTGAAGGATGCTGCCGTAACTTACCAGGACGCAGGAGCAGGACTGATGCTTGAGAAGAGCCCTAAGGGACCCACTTACCGTGGCCCATGGCCTTGCTGGACTGCATAGGAGGTGCTAGAAATACTAACCTGAGAGCCCCAGAAGTGACGAGGGGGGGAAAGAGTAAGAAATGGGACTTTGCACAGTAAAACCCAGCTCTGTAACCAAGGTTCAGCTGAGTAAAAGTTATTGAGCAATGCAGGGACCAGAAGCTCTGGGAGTCTATCCACCGCTCAGCCAGCAGAAGGGACAGCAGTAACTATTGCTCAACTGAGTAGAACTTTAGTTACCTGTGACACAATGGCGAGGGAACAACACACCTGGCTACAGCAGGTCTGGCACGAGTGCCCCAGCCCTCCTTGCTGCCATGGCTCTGTTCTGGTTGTGAGTTCCAGAAAGATGAGGCCACGGGCTGGTTCTGAGTGGGGGAGAATGGAAGAGAAAGTGCCGGGAGGATGGGTTAGAGAGGAGCGGAGGGGCTAAGCAGCCAGAGGGAGCAAAATGTCCTGATTTTCAAAATGAGAAGGATCCAGCTTTTGGCATGTAAGCTTAATGCCACTCGACAGCACTCTGGAATTATTAAACAGATGGTCTGCGAGCTTGTTACAAAGAACATGCTCATTCCAGAACAGTTCATTAAGTCATGGCAGGCCAGACCCACTGCGCTTTGTTGCCGCTTTCTCAACACATTTCTGGCCATCCAGACAGGAAAAGCAAAGATTCTTTGGCAAGCCGCTGAACACAGCTTCCCAGTGAGTGTGTGCATGGGAGACAGAGGCGAGCAGGGGAGAGCTCACAGAGCGTGGGTCAGGTCATCGAAGGCGTCAGAGGGCAGCAGAGGGCGGGCGGGGTAGCACAGTGACCACGACGGAGTCCCTGCGCACAGGAGAGGCCTTTGAGACCTCCCGCGGGTGTCCGGGCCTGCAGAGTTCCAAGCCCTGAAAACATAACCACGTAGAGAGTTTTCTCTTTCTGGTGCAGGGGATTAAAACCGGGGTCTTGTGCTCACAAAGCAACTGCGTCTCCACTGGGCTGTACCCTCAGCCCCATGACAGCGTTTACAAACCAGGCACGCTAAGAGATTAAGGTAATCCTAACGATGAAGTGAAAGGGAACCACTCACAGTTCATGGATTACGTGTGGATATCCCCATTAAATATTTCCAACTGAGGTTCTACAGGTTGAGGCCCGAGTTAGTAGTGACTGTTGCCATCACTGGTACTTATGAATTTAGTGGTTTAGTACAGATGTGGTGGCGCTGTCTATAAATCCCAGCACTCAGGAGGCTGATGCAGGAGGATAAGTTTAAGGTCAGCCAGGGCTACAGAGTGAGACCCCCACTCAGAAAAAAATGTTTTGCAGTATTTAAGAGAAATAAATAAATAAATAAATGCATAATAGGGAAGCAGTACTGTACATTATTAAATAATAGAAGTAGTATAAGTGTGTGGCAGACAGTTTGAAAACTAAAGATCCTAAAGCAGCAGCTAAGTACACCTGCAATCCTACCTCAGTGGTACAGACTGATATAGTGTGACCGAATGAAATAGCAGTGAGGGCGCGGGTCGGAGGATACTTAAGATGGTGAAGGGTCCAGGGCTGTTACACCTTGAAAGGAACTGTGCGTCACTGAGGGACTGGCAGGGACAAAACAATACGGCCAGCCCGTCCCATCCAGAAGGACAGAATTAGAAGACAGAGGCTCCCAGAGGGGCTAAGGAAGATAACTGACATTACTGCCCTTAGCGGGGAGGGGGGCGATGCCTCGGGGTAGGGGAGGCTGTTGGGGTGCTCAAGCTAAAGTTGGTCCTCGCCCATTCCTGGGAACATCACCTCACATTCCCTGTCTGACTCTATGTGCGTGTAGGTGAAGATACAGAGGCAGAAAGAAGTAGGCTTGGGTAGCCCTGAAGCACAGGACAGGTGGTCAGACTGTGAGCTCTAGGGTTTTCCTAGCAGCCTGCAGCTGAGTGTCTTTGCACTGGAAATGGCAAGAAAATGATGATTATTCAGGCTCGGATAGTGGGAGACACTTTGCCTTGTGGGATGGTTCTGATTTCTCCAACTTTTCTCTGACTGATTTGCTTTCAAATCCAGTGAACGTCGCCTTGAAGTAGATGTCTCTCCCAGGTGCTGGGGTTCGTTCTTTACTGATGGTAGGCTAGGGCGTGGAAGCAAGGCTTCCCAGGTAGGTCTTTGAGATAGGAGTGATTGGCTGTGGGGTCTTGCGTCAGGCAGGAATGTTCGGCATCAATGGGCATCCACTGGTAACTAGTGACCTTGTTTGCTGAACCAAATTCAAGTCTGCAATAGAACGAACACTAGCACACTTATCAGGACAGACAGCTCTCTGGAACACAGTCCAGGTGCAGGCCAGGATCCACCCCTTCTCTTCTTCCCCCACACTGCCTCCCCCCTCACTCCCATCCATGCTCACACCAGTGTGACCACAGCTCAGTCTATCCTCCTGGAGCACGGCCTTCCCTAGGGTCTACTGCACTGTTGTGTCACCTGACCTGTCTGTCCACAAACCCTCCGAGCTCTTTGTGAGCAGGACTGTCACACGAATGAAGTATGGGATAGGTAGGGAGTATCTGGAATCAAGTGAGGATGTGAGCACAGTTATCTCAGAGATGATGGCAACAGAAGGGGGCACATTGGCTTCCTGACGTGGTGGCCACAGGAACTGCCTAGACGGGGGCTCCCATGGCACTCAGTGCTGATCCTTGTGTGACGGGAGAAATGCTGTCCCTGACTACCTGTTTTATGCCTTATAAACAGAAGACCCTTTGGGAGTCATTTAACACAGGTACCCTCTGGCTGGCGGGCAGAGCTTCATTTCTCAGGGGACCTCCTCTCCCCACCATCTTTGCTGGGACATTCATGGCAGGCCTCTCAGCTCCCTTGTGCTGCCCTGCCTCCGTGTGACGTCTTCAGTCAGCACTCTCTTTTGTTTTCCTGAGTCCTCTAGGGTGCAGTCCAGGTGCCACAGCAGGGGTGCTGTCTCCGAGGTGACACATCCCCCATCCTGCACATTCCTGTGTGGTGTGTACCTGTTCTGGAGCCTCAGCTCATGGAGTGTCTTATATCTACTGTCAGAGTAGGCAGCACCAGTACCCACTGTCTTAGTTTCCACTCCTGTAGCTGTGGTTAAAAATACTCAGCAGTTAAGAACACTGGCTGCTCTTCCGGAGGTCCTGAGTTCGGTTCCCAGCAACCACATGGTGGCTCACAACCATCTATCATGAGATCTGGCGCCCTCTTCTGGTGTGCAGGTGTACATGCAGATGGAACATTGCCTATATAATAAATGAATAGATCTTTAAAAAAATACTCTAACAAAAGCAACTTAAGGGAGAAAGGGTTTATTTTTGCTCAGGGTTCAGTGTATAGCCCATCGGGGCAGAAAGTAAAGGCAGCAGGGGCTTGAGACATCTGGTCATATCATATCCACCTTTGGGAAACAGGGAAGGGTGAACGCACAGAGAAGGGTGCTCGGCTCAGTTTCTTCATTTTATAGTCCAGGATGCCCTGCCCAGGGAATGGTCCCACCCACAATTAAGACGGGCCTTCCCACAATCAACAAACATAATGGAGAAAATTCCCCACAGGCATATCCATCATGTCTCTGGTGATTCTAGATACAGCCCACTTAACAATTAACATCATCTCACTGAGATCGAGGCTCGGAACACTGGGGAGGCTCCAAGGCACAGATACCTCAGAAGCAGGGCTCCTGAGCCAGAGTCTGGGAGCTTTCTGCTCTCTTGCACTTCACGGAACACATTTGCCCCTGTCACCAAAACCAAGGCATGTGTGTGTTTTGGTGCAGCTCAGTAGCATGTGTGAGGGTCTGGCTTCCACCTTTAGCACCAAAACCAAAGCCAACCAACCAACCAAAACACTGAAATGAGAGTTTGGGAGCCCCTCCATATTGTCTGATGGCATTGTGGTAAGAGCCAGAGGGATAAAAGGTGAGACAGCTTAGTTCAATGCTAGAGGCTCCTCACTCTGAAGGGGCCACGGGGAGAGGACCAGAAACACACACACACACACATACACATACATACACACACATACGTCTATATGCTTTTTATTAAATTAATGAAAGATAATTTTGAGTGTGATCGGTTAAGTCTGTTGTATCTTTCCCCTGATGGCCTCTCTGCTATGTTTTGTCTCATGACAGATGGCGTTGGAATGGCTCTAGGGGTCTGGGGATCTGGCTGGGGGAAGTTGAACTGGGTGTGTGCTTACTTAGGCCTGAGCAGGGGTCACCTATGTTAGCTCAGTGCTAGTTAGTTACTTTTCTCATTTCTGTGACAAAATTCCTGGCAAATTAACTTAAGGAAGAAAGGTTTACCACAGCTTGAGAGTGCAACCAGGATGTGGGGAAGAGGTGGCAGCAGGGGCTGGGAGCCGCTGATTCTACCGTATCCACTCTTGGGCAGGTTGGAGACGGACGCACTCTTTGCCTGTGGGACGTGCTGCCCGTGCTTACACAGGTCTTTCTTTCTCGCTTTCACCTTTCTGAAAACACTCTCCTGGTAAGCATGTGGCGTCCTTGACTACCTGTGATCCTTCATGCAAGGGAAGGCCATTGAGGGAAACGGCTTTTCATTGCGGCTGTTTCTTCAATGCCCAGCCTATGCTGCAGGCTAGGCTTCCTGAGGTCCTGGGTCCTGGGCATAGCAGCAGGGGCCGGAATCTCAATCCTTCCTATCCTGGTCCTCACTGCCTACTGTCCCCACACTTCATGGGGTTTGGCATAACTGGTGTGTGGCCACATCTACACTCTTCTCCTTGCCTTGGAAATGATTCTCTGGGCCTGGGATTGATTGGAAGGCAGCATCCTCCTGGGAGATAGATGTTCCTATCTGAGAAACAGGCAACTTTGGAATGTGGGGACTGAAGCCATTCTTCTTGGGTGTGATGGGCACAGGCCTGGGGTGAGGGGGAGTAGCGGCAGGATCATCTGGGCAGTTCTTACCTTAAATGAGCTATGTACTTTCACTGCAATCTGTGCTACTATACTCTTGGTATATATGCTAATATACTACGCAAATATACGGTGAGAAGACAGGCAGGTGCCTTTTAGAAAGTTTCCCAGGCAGATCCGATACTCAGGCATTGTCTTGGCAATCCTGGAAAGTCTACAAACATCTAGATGTGCCCAGAGATGAATGGAGTCACTTGCACTAAAGGTGCATGGAGCCAGGGCCACACCTCACGAGGGGAGTCCCTGCCCACTCCTCACAGCTGACTTGACTCTGGGCAAGTCATCTGACCCTGCTTATCTCCAAAGTGGAAATGGAAGCTCCGGGCTTCAGCGGCGTAATGCTCTGGGCCCAGACTGGACACATGCCACTCAGGAATGCCAGCGACTGCTGCTGCTTCCTATACCCACCACAAACAAGGGCTGGGAGGAAGGAACACTCTCTACTTGCTCTGTGTGGCTGGGACTCCCTCCATCCACTCCGTCAATGAATGGACAGAGGCTCCTCATGAAACCCAACCTGGCTAGATCTCCTTTCAGCAGAGCTGGGGACTACCCTCCTTTGTCTGAATCTGGGAAGATGGTTTGGGGAAGCAGAGTGTCTGGTGGCACCGTGCCAATCTGTCTGCCTGTCTTCTTGGGGCTGCCCCCACATAGATAGCCTTTCCTTTTCAGTGTAAACAGGTGGGAGAGCTGGGCCCAGAGCAGGCATCTGGGAAAGGTCAGAGCTCTAGTAAGGACGAAGGCTCTCCAGCCTCTCTTTTCTACCTTATCTTGGCATTGATTCCTCTAATGCTGGGCCACTTCTGCTCCCTAAGCCCCTCCCACCCAGGCCACCTGGGTTAAACAAACACTTTCACCAACAATGTGCCCAGGATAGCGTGATTTATGTTTAACAAGGCAATACCTTGTGCTGGTTCAGGCTTAAGAGTACAAGGAGCTTGGCACCTCCTGTGGGCCTCTGAGGCTGAGGATGCACAGTCACCAGAGAGAGGAGGGAGACGCAGAGGGAGAGGGAGAGACAGAGTCAGAGACAGAGAGACAGGGAGACAGAGAGAGACAGAGATATCTGTGTATGTAAATGGGGTCTTGTCAGCTATGGGAACCTCAGGGAAACCCAGTTTCCTCCCCATCCCATTTCCTATACTAGTGCTGCCACTCTCCCACTAGCCTTGGAGTGAGGGAGGCTGGGTAGCATTTAAACTCAGGTCTCTCCTCCCAAATTGGTGGTGGGCCGTGGCCAGTGACAGCGGGCATTAGGAAGGAGTCATAGTTACCCAGTCCTGAATGCCTGCTTCCCACCTCATGCTTGGCACAGGCTTGATGCCAACCCCCCTGTGCCCCAAACCTAGGGTGTGCATCCTTATGTGTAGGTTTTCTGTTCCTCCGTCCTGGGAGCTTGGGAAGGAAGGGTATAAACGAGGAGCTTTCTTTGTTTTCTGAAACAGCAGCTGGCTGTGCTGCGCAGGCTGGTCTCAGACCTGCAGGCTGTCCTCCCCACCCTCCCCACTTTTTCTGCCTCTCAGGGGATTCAGGCATGTGCCACCACTCCAGGCAAAACTAAAGATATTTCCCCCAGAGCTGGCTGAGCCCATGAGATAAGCTGCCATCCCAAATTATCCTCCTAGCTTCTGAAATGCTTGCTAATTACCCTCCCCCATCTCCACAACTCCCAAAGGCAAACGCCTCTGAAGTTGACTCAGCCTGATGAGGTCACTCCCTGTGTGGACACACCGAGCCACAGCATCTATCCCAAGTCTGGCAAGGAGCAGGGTCCAACTAGGCATGGAGGGAAGCAGGTTTCGGGGACTTGGCTCTCTATTTCAGATAACCCAGCCCCTGTATCCTCGTATGTCCTGTGCTGGACACCAGCCTCCGCGTTCTATCCTCAGACTGCTGATGCCAAAACTGCCGTCCTTCCCTTCCACACCCACAGTCAAAAGTAACAGATCTGATATATGCATGGCCACATGGAGGAGCTTAAAACAGAGCCAGAGACGGCACTCCGGGAGATCCACAGCACTCCGCTCACATTCATTAAGCAAGAGCTTACGCTTAGGGAAACCACAAAGTCTATTAGAAACACATCCAAGGAGGGAGAGGAGGGACCAGCTAGTGCGCCAAAGAAGAGGAGCACGAGGAGGACACAGGAGAAGGTGCCTCACAAACCATGAATTGTTTCCAGGACTAAGATACAGATTTATTCAATACATGAGGATGTGCAGAAAGTCTATACAGTTTTCACAAACGGAAAATCATAGCCAGATGATGTAGTGTCCACCTGTATATACTCAGAACCCAGGAGGCTGAGGCTGGAGGATCACATGTTGGAGACCAGCTGGGGCTACATAGCAAAACTTTCTGTCAAGAAAAGTGTGTGTGTGTGTGTGTGTGTGTGTGTGTGTGTGTGTGTATGTATGTATGGTGGAGGGGGCGAAGGGAGAGATGGCTCAGTGATCAAAATAAGTGTGGGAGATTATACTGGTTAATATCCTTTTTAAACCAGAATTTTTTTTTTCCTGGCTGGATGTCTGTTTATTTCTTTTTTATACATGTAGCCGAAGCTAGCTTCAGTCTGGCTATAACCTAAGGTTGGCCTTGAGTTCGTCTTCTTGACCTCACCTCCCAAGTGCATGTGCCGCCCACCCTGCCTGGTTACCCTCTTTATCAGAAAGATCCTTTCAAAGTTTGCACCATAAAGGACAAATACAGATGCAATAGTCTCCTTAAAATATTGGAGTATTGCACAGTACTTAAGAGAACTTGCTGCCTTTGCAGAGGACCCGGGTTTGATTATCAGCACCCACATGGCAGGTCACCACTGTCTCTCACTCCAGTTCCAGGGGATCTGATGCCTTCTTCTTCCTTCCAGGAACCACACATACATGCAGGCAAAGCCCTCATGGACACAAAATAAAATACATTAAAAAATGACAAAAACACAAAAATAAGTGCCTCCAGGAAGGAAGGGAGGAAAAAACAGAGAAAGAAAGAAAGGCAGGGAGAGGGAAGGAGGGAGAAAGGAAACAGTCATTGGGAGCCAACTCCACGTGATCAATAATGTGCCCTGCAATGAGTTTATTGGCTGCCTTAGGCTGCTGTGTTGTCTCTTCTCCGCCTTTCTAAGCTGTGACCGTTCTGAACATAGCAACCATAAGATGGTTCCAAGATGGTCCTTACACAATCCAGACCAAAATTAAAACTGAGGTAGCAGGGCCTGAGAGATGGACCAGTGGTTAAGAGTGCATACTGTTCTTGTGGAAAACTTAGGTTCAGTTCCCAGCCTCTATACGGGGTGGCTGTCACGAGATGTGATGCCTTGAGCCTATGTGGGTACCTACACTCATGTGCTCATACCCACATAGACACCTACACATACACTTGAATTAAGAAGAAAACTAGATATTTAATGGTTAGTTTTTGTCACTTTGACCCAAACTATAGTCATCTAGGAAGAGGGAACCTCAAGAGAGTAACTATCTCCATCACATTGGCCTGAGGTAAGTTTATTGTACATCTTCTTGATTAACGATTGATGTGGGCAGTGCCATACCTGCATTGGTGGTCCTGGGTTCTATATGAAAGCAAGCTGTGAGGAACAGGCCAGTAAGCAGCACCCCTCCACAGCCTCTGTACCAGCTCCTGACTCCAGGTTCCTGCTCTGACTTCTCTCAGTGGTGAACAGATACCAGGAAGTGTAAGCTGAAAGAAATCCTTTCTTCCTCAGGTACTTTTGGTCAGTGTTTTGTCACAGCAACAGAGAAGCAAACGAGGACAGAAGCCTGTATAAAAACATGCAAAAGATATCAACAGATAATTCACACACACACAAAACCAGTATAACAATAGCACTCAAGCAAAGAAAATGAAATCCAATTTTGCCCATGCTAAGAGAACTACTAAGCATAAGAGCCAGATGTGGAGGCAACTTGAAAGTTTCAGGCACAGGGATCTGGAGTTTGAGTACTTCATAGATGGTGTGAGGAAGTTACGTTACCACTACGGCTGCTTGCTGTTAAAATGTAGTTAACTCCTAAGACACTGCCCCAGCCACAACTGTTCCAAACAGCTCTTGCCAGTATTTTGCCATCACAAGCTTCAGACAACTCTAACAGCCATTTTCACCTGGGCTAGAGGTGAAGCTCTTCCCCTGCTTACCCAGCAGAAGGCCTGTGATTGGGCAGACACAAGCCTTCATTTGCATGAAGATCTGTGCATACTAATTGGTGCAAGCACGGACAGCCACTTCAGCTCCTGAGTCTAGAGTCATCTGGGAGAAGGGCCTCTGGGCATGCCTATAGGGGATTATTTTAAATTAATTGAGGTGGGAAGACCCAGCTGTTGTGGGAGGGGACTCCTAGACTGCGTGAAACAGAGAAAGAGCTGAGCGTGCATCCATCCCTTTCTGTTTCATGGCTGCAGAGGCAGCGAGAACAGTGCCCTCTGGCTTCTGCCACTGTGACTTCCCTGGTATGGTAGACTGTAGCTTGCAATCGGGAGGGAGAACAAACTCTTTCTGTTTCAGGATACTTGATCACACCGTGAACCCCAAGATTATGTTATTTACTGGAAAAACCTGTTTCTAGTTATGGTGTGGTTCAGCCCTAGCACACACCTTTAATCCAAGAGCTTTCTGCTTGAGTATTGTAATCAGGATTAAGTAAAGTTAACCCTAGGTCAAGAGTCAGAACAAGCAACCAGTTGACAGGGTGTAAACACAGGGGGAAAACCATAGAGAGTAAGAGGAAGTCAGGAGGATGGATGGAGAGACACACAGGAAGTAGGACATTCAGTTTGAGGGGGTTTTGGAAACAGTTCAGGGAATGAGGTTTCCTTTTCCTTCTGGAACATCGGCTGAGAAGGAAGGTCAGCTGGGTGCTTTCTCTGCCTCTCTGAGTTAGCTGGCTTTCACCCCAGCATCTGGCTACTGAGTCTTTGGTAAAATCAAACGTTTGTGATTTTTGTTAAAAAAACAACACCCATCTACCTTGAGTTGATTTTGTCAGAGTCTTTTATTACAACAACAGAAAAGTAACCAAGACACCTTCCTTTCTGACTGTATAAACAGGCTGTTGGGCTCACTTTTTGAGTCAGCCCGAAGACACCCCCTTATGCCGTCTCCTCGTGTCATGCAGCATTAAGCAGAGTCAAGAGGCTTCTCTCCAGTGACAACCTTGCCTCCTGTGCTCACCGTTGGCAGAGTGGGTTGAGCACACAGGTAACAGGTAGTAGAGGGGACAGAAGAACAGCGGGGGACGGGTGGGGACAGTGAGTCACCAAGTCTGAGGGGCTGAGGGCTCCAGTAGCCAAAGGCTTAGGGATGCTTGCTGCTGCCACTCACCTTCTGGATTGTAACAGCTGTCAGGTGCTGGGGCTGCTGGGAATTAAGATCTAGAGCAATAAGCTTCCAGCCAGTAGAGCCATATGCCTCCATCTTGTAAGGCCCCAGGCTCCCAGGGCTTAGAACTATAGGGGAATTCAAGGACTCGGGACTGCTGACACTAGAGGGGCCTCTCTTGCCTACTCTTGATTTTCTCTGGGTGGAGTGAAATGCCTCAGCCACCTGATGGCTTGGGTAACACTTGAAGGAGCTAACGGAAGTGAAGGCAAAGTGACTGTGACACGGCCATGGGACTTGGTGAGTATAGTGAAATAAGAGCTCTCATGAAGGATAATCTCAAAACCCTAGAATGTGACCTTTTTTCAAAAAAAATCTTTGTAGATATGACAAAGCTAAAGATGACATCATCCCGGATTCCTCAAGGAGGCTCTGAATCTGATGACAACTGTCCTTATGGAGAAAGAAGAAAATAGATTTTTCCTGGGCCACAATAAGCCATGTGACCACTAAGGGAGTATTTGGAATGATGTGGCCACAAACCTGATAATACCTGGAGCCACCGGAAGCTGGGAGAAGCCAGAAAGGTGCTGGCTTAGATCCCTGGCAGGAGCATGAGTTCATTGATCCCTTGGATTCACACTTCCTCCTCCAGGACTGCGGGAGAATATATGTCAAGTGCCATAGCTGCAGTAATTTGTAAAGGCGGTCCTGGAGACTGAGTTTTGTGGCACTTTCTCAGGTGTCCTATCCTTCCTGGGAACACTTTGATATAGAAGTCACCTCATAACTCCTATTTTTGGCCCCTCTAGTGTGGACAGAGGTTGGACTCTAGGTTGAGGCGCCATGAGTGCTGATCCCCAGGCTCTGCCCTCACCCCGGCTGTGAAGGCAGAGCCTGTATCAGCAGCCTAGCATCTTCGGGTGGCTTGCATAGAGTGGAGAAGAGAATGGCTTAATCTGCTTTGGCTGGGGTAGCATCTGGCCAGGCCTCAGCACAGAATCCAGGAGGCTGTGGCAAGCTGGGTCAGCAGGACTGGCCAAGAGCCAAAGGGATGGGGAGCACAGAGAGGTGAAGTCAGAGGGCCTGCAAGCTCCCTGTCATCATTTCAAAGATTATTATGATCTAATAAGCAAGTTCAAACCTGGGTTTTATTGAACTTCTTTTGATAATATGGGAAAAGCATCTCAGGTTTTATGCCCAGGATCCTGGTGTCTCTCTCTCTCTCCTTCTCTCTGTCTCTGTCTCTCTCCACACACACATATGTGTGTGTTTTTGTGTAAATGGTTTGTGTGTGTTCTCATATGGCACCAAAGGCCTGGAGGATTCCTGGAGAATTGGCCTTCACTCTATATTGAAAACTCAAAGAAGCTGGTTCTAATGTAGGTGAAGGAATGATGCAGCAACTGGATAGAAGAACTTGGCATCAAGAGTAAGGACAAGCAGTTAAAGAGCAGCTTTAACTTCCCAGGAAGCTGATCCCTGGCAGAGGAAAGAAGACAGGAGTCCAAAGCTGAATTTCCACATGGATTTCCTGATGAGGGAAGCTGATCCCTGGAAGAGCAGGGAAGAGCAGATACACAAGCTAAATTTTCACTATTTACATTTCACCAGGAACATGAACTGTCATGGACACAGGAAATGTCTACATTGAGGGGAAATGTTTGGATTTCTGTTTTCATCTCAAATGACTCCCCCCTTTCTCCTATTCCCAGCTCCACCTTTCTGACCTTTTCCCCATCTTTCTCCTATTTTCCCACAAAAGCTCCATTCTCATACAATTCACAAGAAATGGTAGAAGAAAACATTTAACTTTTAAAACCTTGATAATGTGAATGGAAGTTCTACAGGGGCAAAAAGCCTCACCTATGTTAAAGGTCCTATGAGGCTGATTGACAGATGAACTTCATGATGGGCTGCAGAGAGGGTCCAGTGGTTAGGAGTGCTGGGTCTTCTTCCAAAGGAACCAGTTTGACTCTTAGTACCCATATTGCTGACTTCTTGTTTCTGACCTAACATATTTGTGACTATCATGTGATGTTTGGGACGTAGTACCAGATCACTCGCTCCCGCTGATCCCAAAGTTAAGACTTTTCTGATAGTATCTGCAGCCCTCGGCAGAAACTTCCCTACTTTACTTTAACCTGCTTAGTTAGTGTTCCCACCAATGTTTTTGAAAAGTGCCTTGATTTAGGACTATCTTTGTTCTGGACTAAAAACTTCATGAAATTTACCACATTGGAACCTGGTATTCTGGATAGCTTGTTCCCAGCACGTGCTCACTCACTTTTGGGTCTAGAATAAGCTCTCTCTTATTTCTGTTTGAGATGGGAATGGTGTTTTTGTGTTGGCAACATACAGTCAGTATAGCAGAGTTGTTGGGAGGAGAGTTTCAAAGGGTTTTGGCAAAGGCCTACAGTCAGGTGCCTACCAACACAGAACCGATGCTAACACTGACTGCTAGCAGGGTGCGAAAGACATCTAGAGGGTGGTCACTCCAGTTTTTTTTTTTTTTTTCTTCTGGAGCAAAGACTTGGACAGAGATGTGTAGACAGTAGCAAGCAAAGCCAGAGGATTTGGGTCTGGTTGTTTCTTTTTATTATTATTTTTATTTTGGACTATTGAGGTGCCTTCCAGTGCAGGATCTGGCTTAATTCAGTAGGACGCAGTTGAGACTCCCTCCTGTCCTGGTTTAGTCATGAATCGGGTGTTGTTTCCTTTGTATTACACAATAATAATAGTTATACAATGCAACGGTTTGTTTCCCAGGTGAAGGCTGTCTGGGTTGTTTCCAGTTTCCAGCTATAAGCATTTGTATACAGATCTTGTATGAATCAAAGTTTTCATTTCTCTTGGGTAGTTCCTAGGAATGAAGCCGATGCACCGGATGATAGGAAAACACAGAACTGTACAAGAAACTGTTCTAGAAATCTGTGGGAAAGACTTTTCTCACTATTGCATTATTTCTGTACCCTTCTCAAAATCTGCTAAGCATATGATTGTGGGACTAGTTCTGGATCCCTCTGCCATTTGCTTAGTGCATTTGCAATTCCACATTGCACCCATTGGTGTAGCTGTATCATTTCACTTAGTTTAATTAATTAACTAATCAATTAATCAGTCTATACAGGATCCCCTATAGCCCAAGCTGGCCTCAGGCTGGCCTCAAACCCCTCATCCTCCTGCCCCCACCTCCATGCTGGGTTTACAGATGCGCACTATCATACTGGATTGTGCACTGCCGAGATCTGATCCTAGGACTGCGTGTGTATCAGGCAAGCACCTTACCAGTCCATTACTACTGCTCAGAGGTGAATCCTTAGAAAGATTTATTTATGTGCATATATGTATGTCTGCATATATGTAAGTATACCATGCACATGCAGCATCTGTGGAGGCCAGAAGAGGGCGTTGGATTCCCTGGAACTGGAGTTAACAGCTGGTTGTGAGCCCCCGTGTGGGTGCTGAGAACTGAATCCAGGTTCTCTGCAAGAGCAACAAGTGCTCTTAACTTCAAAGCCATGCCTCCAGCCCCTCAATATGAATCTTAATGTTATACTTCCTTTTCAAAGCCATTTTGACTAGTCTAATTTCTTTGGCCTTTTATATACATTGAACAGTTAGCTTGATTTTACCTCTGTAAAAAGTTTCTCGGGGGTATTATTTGAGATGGCATTGAATCTACAGATCAATATTCAGATTACTGGCTTTTGAGCAGCATTGAGTCTTCTTTTTCACGGACATTTCCTATCATCCCCTTAGCGTCCATTTCTTTCACTGATACTTTTCAGCAGAATGATTTGTATTTAAGTATCTCATTGTCTTAGTGCTGTTGTCAATAAGTTAATTAGAATAATTGAATTCTAATTGCTCAAAGCTGGGCTATGGAAGTGCGGCTGACTTTGCTTGCGTCTCTTGAATCCTGGAGCCCCGTTAAAGGGTTCTTAAAAGCTTTTTGCAGTTATCTGTGTAATAAATATCAAACATTAGTCTTTTCTCTCAAGTACTATAAACTTGTGTTTCGGACAAGAAATTCAAATGTTTATCTCCTCCATTTTTTACTTCCACCTACTGGGGTCAAGCACATCTGGTGCAGTAGGGTCAACCAAGCTTGTTTAGGGAAGTAGAAACATGGCTTCTTCTATGAACTACAGCCTCTGGCATCACGGGAAGTGTCTGTCCCAGAGCAAGTGGGGCTTATAGAGGGAACTGAATCTTTTGAGTGCTTTCTTGTATCTGATAAAGTAACCACAGTTTTTATTACTCTGTCAATATGATGAATTACCTTGACTTTCTCTTTTAACTTTCCTCTGTCTCTCCCCCTCCCCCTCCCTGTCTCTCTCCCTCTCCCTGTCTTCTTTTTCTTCCTGACAGACTCTCATGTAGGAAAGATTGGCCCCAAACTCACTATATAGCAACTCACTGCATAGCCGAGGATAATCTTCAACTGCTTCCGCTTTCTCATCTGAAACAGGAGGATTTGTTGGGATCATAAGCTTTTAACCTGAACTTCATGGGCAGATTTTATTAGGGTCAAAATTACACTTTACCTCTCTGTATATTTTTCTAGAGAGAGTCCTACAACTTGCATTAGATTCTCTGAAAGGTTTATAGATCCAAAAGAATTGAAAATAACAGCTCCCAACATGAGAAATTTCTCAGACTTTATTGGGCTGGCTAGAAAGTGTACACAATAAATTAAGGTTTTAGATAGCTGAAAAACATTTAATCTGACAATAAATACATGTACAAATGTGTTTTTAAGAGGCAAAATATACAGAAAAGAGTGAAAATGTCCTATAATTACCTCTTGAGCATTATGAGATAATATTTATAAATGTTACATCACATTTATAATATAAAATATATATAAGCCTACGACATTGTAACCTCCCATTTTGGCTCATTATAACATCCACAGAGAGCTGGGGAGACAACTCAGTGGGTCCTTATGAAAACTCAAAGTCTTTAGTCTGAACCCCCAGCACCCACATAAAAAGTCAGGTGTGGCAGAGCACTGTGATTCCGACACTGGGGAGGCAGAGACAGGAGGCTCCTTGGGCCTGGCTAGCCAGCCAGCCAAAAATTGGTGAGAGACCCCATTTCAAAAAATAGGGTAGAGAGCAATTGAGGATGACACCCAACATTGACCTCTGACCTCCACACAAATATGCAAACATGTATGTGTGCAGGCATGTTCACACATAGACAGACATATAAAGCAAAATTTTAAAAAACTAAGCATGAAGCAAAAAAAGCACTTTTGCTATACTGTCCAGCAGGCATTTTCCAGTGATGTCTGTCTTCATGGCTGCAGAGCCTCATGCTCAGGACCTTCCGGGTGCTATCCTGTGGAAAACAGGAGGTTTCAAGAATGGGTGCAGGGTGCGCAGGTTAGTGAGAACCGGACCCTGTGCAGAATAACTAGGGAGGTGTGCATTTCCAGGCTGTTTGGGAGTCTGAGAGAGAGAAGTGATGGACAACTCCCCCTCCCCCAAACTCCAATGTTGAACTAATTCTAAGAAATGGGATTGGGAGTGGGAGCAGCATCCTAAGCAAGATAAGTAAACTGACAGATGCAAAAAGGCTGTCTGAAGGCACCCTGAAGTGCCTCTCTCCCCTGCACCGAGCCGGTCTCACACTGGTTATTACAAGGGCAAGCTCTGCCATGAGAAGGCTGAAGAATGTGCCCTGCCTGTGGGAGCCCAGCTCTCAGAGCGACATGATTTTCCTACTGTGCGTGGTGGCCCGGCAGTCCCAGGAGGCCCCTCTTTTCTTGAATTTGCTGTGCCTCTTGTGACCATCAGAGCTGTAGGTGCTGTTCTCCCATTCTTTGAATGTGGCAACACAGGCCCAGAGAGGTCAGGTAATCTGCCAGCATTGCACAGTAAAGGCCCAGTGTGAAGGAGCTGAAGGGAGCAGGGACCAGAGGGGGGCATGGAGGAGAAAGGGTCTAAGGGCTAAGACTGGCATATGCACAGCAGTGCCATGAGCACCCTTGAGGCAGCCATAAAGTGGTCTGTGGTGAGCCTGAGCTCTGCCCAAAGAATGCTGTCAGAAGGGCACGGTTCAAACTGGTAGCTATTAATACTGTTGAAAAGATCCCCAGCCACCACAGGGTCCTGAATGAGGCCTGGGGCTTTTTCAACATAAGGCCTGTCTTGAGGTATCAAGGGTTGCTATAAGGTGACACTGTAGTCTTCCACCAGAAAGAGGAGGGGCCTAGAGTGGGGAAAGAGGAGCCTTGGGAGGAGGGATGTGGGGTGGGTAGAGCGGTGTAGGGTCTTGAGTCTGGAAACAGGCTGGTCCATGTTGTGGAACACACCTGAAGGGGAGAGGCGAGAGTCCCCCTCCCTCCATGGAGATTTCAGGTAGGGTCTTCAACCAGGTCGTCCTCCCCTCTCCTCCCAAAGGGCTGCCTTTCCCCACCAGGGCTGAGAGACAGCCCCGCCCCCACCCAGCACAGCTGCCATGCTCTGGCTATAGATGGCCAACAGAAGAGCTTCCAAGAGACCCAGAGGCCCCAGACAGGCCTGGGGCTTCTGCTTTCTTGCAATGAGATGGGGCACCCAGGCCAGTTCAGGAAATCATCCATGTTAGGACTCAGTCTTCCCTGATGCCTGAGGGGAGCATCCTCTCTCCACCCTAGACTCAAGGGGCCTGCATTCTCATGCTTGCTCTGCTTTCTTCTGCTCGTACGTGGCAGGGGCTGTGGCCAGTCTCCAAGACAACAAGACTGAGGACACTGGGTGGACCCCACGCAAAGCAATATAGGCTGGAGGTTAGACTCCTGTCTCTGGAGCCAGAGTACTGGGGACCACAGCTCATACTGGTTCTGAACCTCAGACAAGTTGTTTATCCTCAGTACCTCCATGTGCCTTTCCATGATGCAGAAAAGAGCAGTAGATTCAAACAGAGGAAGGAGGGTTGGTGAGTTCATGAGTTCTCAGCAGAATGCCAGGCACAAAGTAAGTGCCTGTCAGTAAGTGAATGTCGATTGTTCTATTTCTTGCCAATAACACAGAGTAGAAATTAATGATGAGTCCTTTCTGAGGTCAGAAATGTCTGTCAAGAAGCCCATATGCCTCTTCTCACTTGCCTTGCCACCTGCCCAGAGGAAGTTGGCAGGTGCCAGGGGTTGAGGACCATAACTTAGCAGGTGGGAAACATTTCTGGCCTGTCAGCCAGGTGTGCCCATCATTTGAAACCCCTTTGCCTAATTGCCACTCAGATAGGTCTTATTTTAATGTGGAAGCAGATGGGAAGTTAGGGCCAGCTTCTCTGAGATAAGGTAGTAGCTGAGCAGGGTTTAAGGGATGAGTTAAAACTGCAGTGGTGTAATCGGGGTGGGGGCGGGAGGAACGTTGCATAATTAGCTTAATAAAGGAATAGTTGAAGAGGGGCAGCCTTATATAGTACCTAGGAAGTAGTGACCATCTTGGCTGTGGAAGTCTGTAAGCAGACAGTGCCAGGTTTGTCCCCTTGGGTACTGGGTAGCACAAGGTATGCTTTAGTGTCCTCTTCAGCTCTAGGTCACTTTCAGCTTCCAGAAAGAAAGGGGTGGGATACACTTCAAGAGATTCTCTAGAACATTCCATTGCTTCTTTAGCATTCCGAGTCTAGAACAAGAGCCCTCCGTTAGCTAGCTACAGTGACCACGTTAATTGGGTATAATACTGAGAAGCCACCTACAAGTTGTCAATGCAGCAACCAGGCTGTGTTCCAGAAATCTCTATGTGAGCCAGTTTTTGGAACTCAATGCATTTCCCCATAGAAACCAAGTTATAAATGGTGGCTGGTTTTTAAGGCCAGTCCACAAATTCCTGTTTAACTCATAATATTCCTGCGGCTCATTGTGAACGGAGCAATGGTAACCCAGACTGGTGGATGTTGGAAAACGCACTTCGGGTTTCAGTTTGGCTATAGGAACACGTATTACTTCCCCTCTCGTTGCTGCAACAGGTTACCTGACGCCAGAACTTACGGAAGTGTTTGTTCTGTCTCGAAGCTTGAGAATACAGTCCCACATGGTGGGGAAGCCATGGTAGCAGAAGTGTGCAGAAGGTGGCCACGCTGCAGTCAGGAAGCAGAGAAAGACAGCTGGGTGGTGTTCAGCTTGCCTTTTTCTTTTTGGGAAGTCCAGGAATCCATCCCATGGCTCACATTTAGAGCCAGACTTCCTGTCTCAGCTTATCTAATGTAGAAACTCTGTTGTAGACACACTTAGAGCTGTTGTTTCAATGGTGATTTGAAATCCCAACTGATAGTCTCACTTCTAAGTGGATATAAAGGGCCTTGGAGCCCCTTGGGATGGAGGATGGATAAATATTGTGGAGTACCAAGAGACACATACACACACACACCAGCACACACGATGTGGACAGAGGATTTTATGCGATGGAAATCCTGAACTGGGAACAAGTGTCAAAGCCCCACACTGAGGCATGGTATTGGCATGAACCCAGACAAAAGTGTATCCCCCAACCTCCTTGGGCAAACCAGTCACATGCCTGCATTCACTGAATGATCCCATGTGTAGAAGCACCCAAGCCATGACTAGCCCAAGCTGCTTCCTGGTGCAGGCAGCCCATGTGTAGGATGTCTGGAGAGTATCTGGCTTGATGAACGCTGGCCACTGGGGGAGGAAGAGGTGTTCAGAGCCAACTTTCCCACGTGCACCTGCATTTGGTCTGTGAGTCAGAGAAGGACTAGATTAGCTGGGAGCCAGGAGAGCCTGGGCTGGAAAAAGCACTCAAGGTTGCAGAAGGCAAGAGCAGACGCCAACACTTGTTGATTAGATAAAAGAGACCTTTCAGATAACAACCCCGGGTCTGAAGGGCATGGGAAGACTCTTTTGCCTCCATTGTCACAGGTCAAAGTTGGCCCACTGTCAGAACAGATCCCTGGCCAGTGCATGGAGCAAGCTGGAAGAGTTAGAATTGATGGAAGCAGCTTTCAACCAATGATGGGTAGAAACCATGAATAAATGTTAAGACAACTCTGAGGTGTATTCTATGCCATGTCCCAGAGTTCTCTGAAGGGCTGAACTCCAGTTGCCATTAGTGACAACAGGCTTGAGATAATAATTATCTACTGCTATGGGACAGACAACCATTAAGTTTTGTGGTTGCTAAGCAATCATCAATTATTCTCATGATTCAATGGGTTGACCGGAGTTTCTTGTGATGTCATTGCCTGGACTCACACAGCTTCAAATTCAGCTAGATGCTGGCCAGGGTAAAAGTCCAGGATGGCCTCATTCATACCTTTGCAGTTCTCTTGGTACTTTGGTTCTTCTCTAAGTGACCTCAAATCCTCTAGGATGCCAGGGTTCCTTGTGTGGCTATCTCAAGCAATGTTTCAGGGGGGCTCAGGCAGCAGCTACCTACCAGGTTCTTCAGACCCAGGCAATGCCCATTTTATTGATCAACACAAGACCAACACCATGTTCAATGATATGGTGAAAAATACTCCATCCTGAATGGGAAGAGCACAAAGTTGCACTACCAAAGAGAGGTGTGCTAGATGCTAGAGTGGAAAGATTAAAGACCATTATGCAAGCTATCACACATTTTACTTCTCCGCCTGTCTTCTCTGCTCTCTTAGCATTGTCTTCTTGGGGTCACCTCTGAAATAAATACTTAAACTGTAATGTTGGAAGCAGTGTCTGCTTCTGGGGAAGCCTAAGCCATTAATCATGGGAGGCTGGGAACCAGACAGAGACTTAGTTCCTTGGCAGGACAGCCTAGGAAAGGCCACGGAGAAAATCTCATCTCTCATCTCCATTTGTTTTCTGACAGATGCTGGCCTTGTTTTCTCTTTCTTCAGTAAGGACCAGTTTAGTGAAATGCTGGGAAAATTTCCATGAACCCAGGTGTGGGCCAGAAGAGAAGATCTGGAGGATGGGCCCATTTTTTTTGTTAAGTAACAGTTCTGTACTTCAAGTTTTTCAGATATGAAAACAGTCTTGCTTTATTCTGTATTGAGACATATCTCCAGTTTTCTGTATTGAGACACACGTATGTCATGGCACCTGTGTGGAGATCAGAGGACAGCTAACAGAGGGCAGTCAGTTCTGTCTTTCCATGCTGTATGTGTGTCTGGGGAATTGAACACAAGTTGTCAAACTTGGAGGCAAGCACTTTTACCTCAGAGCCCCTTCCCCCATTTCTGTCTCTCTTACAGCCAACATTGCTGCTCCTGCTGCCTCCTTGTTGTTTTCCAAAAGATTCCTTAGGTTGATCTTACAATTCTTCTGCTATATATCAAGTTTCATGTCTGCTCTCAAAGTTTTGGCTTCTAAGAGACTTTTCTTTTCTCTGAGAGTTACTGCTGTGAAATATCTTCTCTTATTTCCCTGAAGATAATTAATGATCTTTAAAATTTTTGTCTTCCTCTCTCTGCACAGTGCCTACTGCCTCCAGGATGTTTGGCCTCCATCTTGTTCAGCAGAGCCTCTTGGCCATCTGCTTAAGGGTAGTGACAGACAGGAAGGAAAGAAAACAGTGAATGCTCTGAGTAGGTCAGCAAGACACATCAATCTTTTAATGGTGTTTTTTTTTTTTATTGTTAGTTTGTTTTTCAAGACAGGGTTTCTTTGTATTTGTCCTGGCTGTCCTCTGTCCTGGAACTCATTCTGTAGACGAGGCTGGCCCCAAACCTAGAGATCTGTCCCTGCCTCCAAAGTTTTGTGAGTATAGGCTTTTATTAAAAAATATTTCTCATACAATGTTTTGATCAGTTCTTCTCTCCACCAACTCTTTCTAGATGTCCACATCCTCTCTGCCTCTCACCCAATTTTATGTTTTTACATTCTTTCTTTTTCTAAAAAAAAAAAAGCCCAAGAAACAAGAACAAAGCAAGAAACAAGCTCCCCCTCAAACAAAAATCAAAACAGGCAAAAGACGAGTGAGACAAATAAAGAGAAAGAGAGAAAGAGAAAGTAAAAAACAAAGCAAAATAAAACACAAAATTCTACAAAAATACCGTTGCATTCATTTTGTGTTGGCCAACTACTCCTGGTCATGGGGCCTGCCCAGGGATATGGCTGATATACCCAGTGACACTCCCTTGAAGAAAACAAACTTTTCCCTTTCCTGTGGGTATCAGTTGCAGATAGTTTCTTGTTAGGGGTGAGAATCCATGTCCACTCTTTCATCCAAGTGTTGGTTTCCTGTTTGGCCTGAATGTGCATCAGTCCTGTTGTGTCTGGAAGACACTCTTTCCATGGTGCCATCCATCCCCTCTAGTTCTAACAATTCTACCTCTTCTGCATAGCTCCTTGAGCTTTGAGTGGATGGGGTTGATGAAAACATCCCATTCAGAACTGAGTCTTCTAAAGTCTCTAACTGTCTGCACATTGTCCAGTTGTGGGTCTTTGTGTTAATTCCCATTTATTGCTTCTCTGATGTAGGTTGAGTGAGGCACCAATCTATGGGTATATCGGTATATCATCAGGAGTCATTTTTATTGCTATGTTCCTTTAGCAGAATCATAGAATTAGGCCCATGACCTATCTAGTCTCAGGATCTTGGCCACTTTAACAGTGTTAAGTATGAGTTCTACCTCTCACAGTTTTTAAAAAGGTGGTTGGTTACTCTCATAACATTTGTGCCAATATTACACTAGCGCATCTTGCAGCCAGAACACTTGTTGTAGGATTCAGGGTTTGTAGATGGGTGATATTGTTGATTACCTTCTTCCTCTTGTGTGTGAAGAGTACTTTTCAGTACCACGAATGCTAGTCAATAGGGAGAAGCTTCTAGTGAGGCACCAGCTCAACTTTTTCATGTTCAATGACATACATGCATTTTCTTCAGCAATAGAGCTTTATCACCAGGCCATGGAAAGCAACAAATAGCCTTGCAAATGGACTGTGGTGTTTTGGGGCACTCCATGGGACTCCTTTAGTCAACTACACATTCCTGGTACTGAAGGTTTTACTTGGTGGCATAGATGTTTAATTGGGGCACATTTTCCACTATTATTTGGTGGCCAGTTTAGAGTCCTTTTATATAACGTATAGATTTTAGGAGTTTTCTATAGTAGTGGGTTTCCATAAGTGTTTTTCAAATGGCCTTTAGTGCTAGTTGTGCAGGATAATTTTATCTTGACACAAGGATTGGGATGTAGAAAAGCTTGTAGGGCATTTTCTTAATTAGTGATTGATGAGGGAGGGCCCAGTCCATTGTGAGTGGTGCTATCCCTAGGTTGGCATCTGGGTTCTATGAGAGAGCAGGCTGAGCAAGACATGAGGAGCAAGCCAGTAAACAGCACCCCTCCATGGTCTCTGCATCTGCTCCTGATTTCCGGGTTCCTGTCATGTTTTAGCTCCTGCTATGACTTCCCTCAGTGATGGACTGTTATCTGAAAAGTATAAGTGAAATAAACCTTTTATTCTTCAAGTTACTTTTGGTCATAGTGCTTTATCATGGCAATGGTAATGCTAAGATCGTTGTTCCTCTTCATAGTCTATCATTTATTTTTATTCTACCATTCCCCTCCCCGTTTAATCCTCCTATTCTAGTTTCTCCTTTACATCTCCATGTCACTATCCTGCATTTCCCATCTCTTGAGAGAGCCTGTCCTGTCCCCTAGCCTCCTAATAGATACCCAATCTCTGTGATTATTCAGATTGTAGCATATATAAACTTTGCAGTTTTAAAGCTAGCATCCAATGAGAAGAGAAAACATACAATGTTTGTTTCTTTGGGTCTGAGTTAGCTCACTCAGGATATTTTTATAGCCCCATCCACTTTTCTGCAAATGGAATAATTTTTTGTTTTTTGAGACAAGGCTTCTCTTTGTAGCCCTAGATGTCTTAGAACTTACTCTGTAGACCAGACTGGCCTCAAACTGCCTGCTTCTGCCTCCTGAATGGTGGGATTAAATGCACGCACCACCATGCCCAGCTTAATTTCATTTTTCTTAACAGCTGAATAATATTTATTGCATAAATGCACCACATATTCATGTGCCATTCCTCAGCCGATGGCCATGTAGGCTGCTTCCACTTTATGGCTGTTATGAATAGAGCAGCAGCGAACATCTATGAGTGGGTATCTCTGTGGGATATAGAGTGGGATATAGAGAACTTTGGGTATATGGCCAAGAGTACAGCTGGATCTTGAGGTAGAGGTATTCCCAGCTTACCGAGCATCCGCCACACTGATTTCCATAGTTTCTGTAGAAGCTTACACTTCCACCAGCAATGCATAAGTGTTCCTCTTTTCTTGCACCCCAACCAGCATATGCTGCCATTTGTTTTACTGATCTTGGCCATTCTGACTGGTATGAGATGGAATCTCAAGGTAGTTTTTAACTGCATTCCCCCGATGGCTAAGGATGTTGAACACGTGCTTCTCTGCCATTTGTGTGAGCTCTTTAAAAAACTGAGTTGTTTCCTTGAGGTTCAGTTTTTAAGTGCTTTCTATAGTCTAGATACTAACCCTTTATAAGATGTGTAATCGATGAACGTCTGTCTTTTCCCATTCTATATAGCTCTGAGTTGCCTAAATGATGGGTGACATGTCACCCTTGTGATTCACTGGGAGGGTGATCTTGAGGGCTTTGTTGGGGACCTTCTGGGTTAACACCTTTAGACCAGCCTGTTCTGGACCATCGGATATGCATCTGGGCTGGAAGGGGATGGTTGGTGGTGTAGCTTTTAGGAGAGATAGTCTTTTCTTATAATAGTAAGAGACAAAGAGACTGTCCTCCTTTTCCCTTTTTCATTTACAGACTATTAAATGAAGATGTGATGCCAAGGCTGGGTAGTCATTCTGTAACCATGACAATAAGCCAGAAAATGAAAACCCATACACTGGCAATTAGGGTCAAAAGACTGGAAAAACCAACAACAAAAACAACCCCACTCCGTAGTGAGAATTTTGGTTTCTTTAAAAATCCAGTTATGTTATGTGGTGTTCTTTTAATTCCAGGTGTGGGATATGGGGCTGCTCCAGATTATCCACAGCTGCTAACTATGATTACCTCATGCTCTAGGAGGGAAATTTTTTAAAAATTTTTTTTATTTTTGCCAGCTACAGATAGTTTACATTTGTAATTCTGGGGACTCTTGAGAGGGTATAAGTGCTAGAGCCCAGAGAGGGGCAGAGGTGCACAGCAGAATAAGAATGAGAATGAAGAGGAGGAGGAGGAAAAAGAAGGCTGCTGCTCTTTCTTACTGTTCCTGGTTGCTGTTGTTACTGTTTGAAGAGAAGAAGGTGGAGCTATGCTGACTATGAAGATTGGAGTTGCTCCAAAACCTGATGACCCTAATCAGCAGGAAGTAGTTTAAAGACACCTTCATCCCCCTTTCTGCTCTAATCTTTTTCCTTTCCTACATGGTGTTGGGGTGTTGGAAGGGATCAGGTGGGGAACGGTGGTAGATATAAGAACCTAATAAAGCAATGTAAAGAAATACACCTACCCCTCCCCCCAAAACCCCAGAAGGCCTTGATTACATTCATGAGCCTCTAAACCCGTGTTCCTGACATATCTCTTCCCAGAGTGGGACACAGCAAGTCGGCAATGCACAAATTTGTGGTTTAAGCCTCCCATAAAGGTGTCTGTCCGTCATAGCTGATAGTAGCCAGACTGGCAGCACTCTCAGACCATGTTTCTGGTCCTGGAGTGTTCTGGCGCCTGGAATTAAAGCTATGATTCATTGGAGTTGAGGACAGACTAGCAGTCTACTCATTCAGTGTTTATGGAGTGTGTCTGGCACTGGCCACTTGTTCAGGCACTTGATTGGTAATCCAAATCCAGATTAGGAAGCTGTGGGAGGCAGAATCTGGACAGAGACTGAGCAGGTTTGCTCCCAGGGCCACGAGTCTTAACTACATGTGTGGAACGTGGGGTGTCCAAGCGCTGTACCCGTGTTCGCCTTTCAGTCCGCTCACCAGCTTCTAGTCAGCAGCACTGCGGTTGGGGCACACGGGAAGAAACCAAGGCTCTGACAGGCTTTTCCATGCCAACTTGACCAGTGCAGCTTGGATCTCTGACTACACAATCCCTTCGTGGTAGACAGGTTGTGGGAAGTATCACATTTCCAGGCAGGAGGAAAGGAACATGATTCAGCAGAGAGAAGAGGAGAGGTGCCATGTTTGCTCAGTCCTCTTGCCAGCCGGTTAGTTGGGCAGCTAAGGGAGCAACTGGCTGCCTAGTCAGCTAGCAAAGGGACCTACCATGTGTAAATTCGACAATGGGAAATGCTGTGGACATGAGGGTGGACACAGACGCTACCCGTGCCTACAAGGCGCTTGTAGCTAGACACCAGAATGCATCTCGTCGGAGACTAGTGTAATGAGTTGAGTTCTTTGTATGCTCAGGAGGTCCCAGAGCACAGAGGAGAGGCTTCACAGTGGAGCTGATGTTTTCCCAGCATTTAAAAGCAAGACTCAGGAAAACGGTTTGAAGGTTCCTTTAAAAAGTTAAACATGAAATTTCCATATGACCCAGAAAACCCTTCTCTTAGATATACATCGAAAATAACCTGCCCATGGGAGCTAGATATTAAGCTCCTATGTTCACACATTGTTGATGATGGCTGGAAGGTAGGAACAACCCAGGTATCCTAAGTGGATGAATAGATAAACAAAATGTGATATAACTGTGCAAGGGACTGCTCTCCAGTCGAAGGAGTGTGTGTGAAATTCTGACACGTTTCAACATGGATGAGCTGTGAAGACATTACATTAAGTAAGCCAGACGAAAAAGGATGCATTTTTCCCCCACAAGTACTCTTTTTTAAAATAAGGGATTTATTGATTCATTTATTTTGTGCAGATGAGTGATTTATCTGCATGTACAACTACATGCCAGAAGAGGGCAGGAGGTACCAGTATAGATGTGAGTCACCAGGTGGCCGCTGGGAACTGAACTCAGGATCTCTGCTGAAGATCAGACCATGCTATTAGCTGCTGAGCCGTCTCTCCAGCCCCAATGCATATTTTATGACTATTTACATGACAGAATTCCAAATGGGCAAATTCATAGCGACATTACATTATCTGTGTTCTACCATTTTCAGTACAAAAAACAACCAAAGCAAAGCAAACCAAACCAGTGAGATTCAGGTTTGGCTTACATTTGTTGAGAACAGGCTGCACTTCCCTTTGAGCACAGAAGAGAAATAAAAGTGACAGAACAGGATAATGGACACTCCAGGTCCCAGGCCTCAGAGCAGGAGAAGGGATTTAAGAACAAACAAACTAGTAACCCAAGCTGGCCTGGCCTACTGCTGGAGTTGAAGGAGACTGGGACAATTGTGAAAGAGGGATAAAGTCAGGAGGATGCAAATACCCAAGTCTTCAGGACAGGCAGATGATGAGGCAAGAGCCTCAGCCAGGAGTGTGATGGCTAAGGCCATGGCCTCTCTACCCCTGCTGGAGCTGCCGGGCTGTGATGCAGGTGTGATGCGTCATCAGACTGCGCGCCCCTTGTACTCCTTGCTCTGGGAATCTCTGGGTGTCTCATAATCACTTAATTCAACTCAAAATAGCTTCAGGAAGTCCCTGAAACTGACCAGATTCACTAGGCCCTTCCCTGCCAGAGTAAGCAATAAAAGCTGAGAGCCCCTCTCATACAAGCCATGCTATCACGAAGACTTTTAGACAAGCCAGTCTTTGAAGGAAACTCAGGCTAGCAAGCTGCACACAACAGGCCTTGAGGTGAAAGCGCCCCTAACACGTGTCAGACTTCGCCTTCAGACATTGCTGCCATGAGCTTAAGAATTTGAGAGTTGGGACTGGAGTGGTTAGAAAGATGATTCGTCAGTTAAGAGCACTTGCTGCTTCCGTGGAGGACCCTGGTTCAGTTCCCAGCACCCACACAGCAGCTCACAACAATCAGTTCCAGGGAATTTGAATTTGACATCCTCTTCTCACCTCCATGGGCACTGAATGCCATGTCTATAGTACACTTTTATACATGCAGCCAAACATTCACACACATAAAATAAAATCTTAAAAAAACCCCTCAAGATTCCTTGGAGGTGGTCACACACACCTGTTAAAGATGGTTTAAAGATGGTTAGCGATGTGGCACAGCATGTGTCTGGCCTGCACACGGTGCAGGTTTGGTGAAATCTGAGAGCTGGCACAGGTAGAGAGACTGGCTGGCTACATGAGCCCCTGGATTGATAGGTGGACTCAGAAAGACAGTCACAGGAAGCAGGAAGCTCCTTGTCACCAGAAGCCTTGCAAATGGACTCTGCCTGTCCCAGCAGCCTCCAATGGCAATCGCTCTTCACCTAGGGACGGGGAGTTGTGAGCGCTTCCTCATCCATGCTGAAATGTCGGCTGGCTTGGTATTGTGTGGCTCTTACGGAGGCAGCCACAACTCCTGAGTTCACGAGTACAATAGCCTTCAGTGCCCAGAGGATGCTGCTCTGCGATGGCTCTCTCTGGGCCCTGGCTTTTCCAGTCTTTCTGCCCGGAAGGGGTGTGATATAGTGCTTATGGTTGAGCAGTCCACAGACACACATTCTCTCCGCTTTGACCGTTTGTGTATTAACTGTCATCCGCTGGGGGCAGGGGGTGGGGAAGGCTTCTCTGATGAGGACTTTCAATACCTCAGGCCTTGTCTCCATAGGGATGACTCACTAACACACACAGCTTACAGGGTCATGCAGAAGGGCTGTGTGGAAACAGAAAGCAGGCTGAACCACTGCAGGATCAAACGCTGGCCTAAGAGTCTCTGATGTTTAAAAAGGAGAAAAATCCTCATTTCCTGTTGCATTAGAACATCTTTTGGTTTTTCCTTCGCAGACGTCAGGGTGTCAGAGCCCAGTGAGGCAGAGATGCTCTGCAGGCCACTCTGTTCAAGAACACACAGGGATCCTTATTGCCACAGACTGGCGCTGGGCACCCCGTGTTCGCTGAGTGCTGAGCACTTGGTGCAGAGCAAAGCGGGAACACCGCACTTTGAGCGGAAGCTTAGAATCCGGAACTATGCTCTTCTAAGAGGGACCCCGGTTATCTGCGTGATGGTGGTGGTGCTTGCTAAGATATGCAGGTTCTAGGGTCCAACCCTGGGTCTCAGGGGCTGAGACCTGAGGATGCTTCTTTTGAAGTGTGTGTGTGTGTGATGAGTGCATGTGTATGTTTGTGTGATGTGTACATGTGTGCATGCAGGTGTGCTTAAATGAGCATATGGAGGCCAGGAGATTTGGCAGTCAATTGTGCGATACCTTATTTTCCGAGAGTCTCTCACTAAGCCCAGAACTCACTGATTAGATACACTGGATGGCCAGCGAGCTTCAGGGAGCCACCTGTGAATTTGCAGTTTGCACATTTCAAAGGCCTGCATTTGGTCTTGTGTCACAGTCAAAACATGTCACTTCTGTCTAGTGCAGACACGGGGAGGAAGGGCTGTTATGACAACTGGTTTACAGGGGGCAGACAGTGAGAGAAAGCTGTAAATAACTATGACTTCAATGAGATGGAAGTTTGTTTCCTGCATTTAAGAAGTCACAGGAATACTGTCCTGGGGTTGGTGTGAAATCACTCAGAAGCCAAGACATTTCTCCAAATCTGCCCCCCGAGCATCCCCTGAGCATCTCTAGCTTATCCTTTTCACGTTATTGTGAAAGGCTGCTCCAGTCCCAGCCTTTACAGCCACCTTCCAGTTAGTGCCAGTGATAAGGAAAAGAAGAAAGGTGTAATTCCTTGCCTTGAAGAACATTTCTTAGACGTTGTACGTGAAGTTCAGTTTGCCTCTCACTAGGCAGAAGTGAGCCAAGAGCCATACTTGGCTGTAGTGGAGTCTGGGAAATGTAGTCTTTGTATTCAGGTAAGAGCAAGAGATTGTCTCAGCAACAAAGAAGAGTGGAGCAGGTGCTGGGGGCTGCTGGCAGTCCCTCGGCACCATGTTGGTCTTCTTCACGTCAAATCAGAAGAGATCAGAGCATGTTGAGAGTCAAACCACTATAAGGGGAATAAGAGGAAAGCTTGCCTTTCAGAGAGGAGTCTGAAAGTCCTTTGAATGGTGCCACTCAGCATTTGGGAACAGATGGGTTTGGCACTGCTTTTGGAATCTCTGGTGTCACAAGGAAAGCTGCTGGTAGAACATTCTTTTCCCTGGTTAGGAATGTTCGCTGTGTCCTCTGTTCCATCCTAACACTCATACTCAACATACTGTTCTGGGAACTGGTTTTCCAAACCCACCTAACTGATGTCCAGGCCCTAGAACTGATCCACTGCCCTGCTTACTTTGTGCATAGCTATATGGCTTGTCCTGATCCTCCACACTAATGCTCACAGCCGCACCATCCATCTCTCTGGTCTCTCCAAACTTACATACGCCAACACCATCACCATACCTTCTCTTCTGGGCTCCCAAACTTATATTTTCCAGAGTTCTAGACCACACCTCTGTCCTTGCTGCACGAGGTAGGCTGTCACAAGCTGGCAAAAGCTTGAGAGTACTGATAGCCTTTGAATTAGTACAGATGATAAGGAAAAGAAGAAAGGTGTAATTCCTTGCCTTGAAGAACATTTCTTAGAAGTTCAGCTTGCATCTCACTGGTCAGAAGTGAGCCAAGAACCATACTGGGCTGTAGTAGAATCTGGGAAATGTGGAATCTAGACAGACTATAGCCTAACTAAAATTCCACACTGGGCATTAAAACAAAAACATGTTTACATAACATAACTGGGGTTACAAAGAACCCCAAACTTCCATTACTCAAACCTAGTTTCTCAGCCTGTCTAGATAGACCTAAATTTTGGATCTTCATCTCAGCCTGACCCACTAAGAGGATTTCTTGACTGTTCCAGTCCACCTCACTCTCAGCCTGGACTGTATGGGAGGCTCTTCTTGATCACTCTTATTTTCTTGCGTTTATGGCCTGACCTTCCGGAATTGAGCCTCCTTCTCTGACAGACTGCATGTAGAATCCCCATCTTGCCCAACCCAGAGCTGTGGTGCCACCAGTCCTGGGGAAAGTGTTTCCTGAGAGAAGCATGGCTGTTTTGCACAGATTTTGATACCAGCAGAGCATAGAGATGAGTAGGGACTTCACCAAGTTTTCTATCTACTTGACTGCTGTGGTAGGTAGATTGTTTCCATCTGTTGATTCAAAGGCCATGGTTGTTCATAGCTTGGGTTAGTTCTGGGTCTGTGCTAGTTTTGCAAGGATCGCAAGTCCGCTTTGGGCTTCTTTAAAGGGAGAGAGAAGAATAGTGAGAGGGAAAGAGAGGTAGAGAGAGGAGAGGGAGAGGGAGAGGGAGAGGGAGAGGGAGAGGGAGAGGGAGAGGGAGAGGGAGAGGGAGAGGGAGAGGGAGAGGGAGAGGGAGAGGGAGAGGGAGAGGGAGAGGGAGAAGGAGATGTGGGAGTTACAGTAGGCTGTACCTAAGGAGATCTGGGTTCTAGTTCTAGCTCAGCCAGGAATGATGGTGAATTTGCTCCGTCTCTGAGCTTGCTTCTTATTCAGAAAGCATATGCTGGCAAGGTAGTAGCCATGTTTCATTCTTGTAGCCACTACTGAATTTATACTTTCATATTTCCTTGTATTATTTACAGATAGCTACTTGCTCACTTTTTTCTTCGTGATAAACCCATTGTAACACAGATGTGACAGGGGATATTATACCCATTAGACAGGTGGGAATGTTGAGCCTGAGGAACCTTGGTTGTCAGGGTTTCACTAAGATTGAAACTGCCCTTCCTACTCTGCATAGTTTCTCCTTAACAGAAGGCTTGTGCTTGTAGTGGGTGTTGGTAGAATGGAGCAGGGGCATCTGTCTGTCAGGCTGCTTTGATGTGTGACTACAGAGCATATAGTATATAGTTATTAGAGGGATCCATGATTGCTGCTCTAACTGTGTTGATTACTTTTGTCTGCTGGAGGTTCTGTTTTGTAGTTGGCACTGAATGCATAATATAGGCAACCAAAAATAGGAAATCATAAACCATCAACTGGAAGGAAAGAGGTGATGGGCCAAGAGATAAGGACAGGTTGGAGAAGAAGCTAAATAGTCAGCTCAGCCAGGTCCTGCCCTGTGTACTCCACCAGCATCTACACACTCGCTCTTATTCATTCTAGGAGAAAAGCCACTATCTGTGCAACCGTTTCCCAGATGTTAAAACCATGAACAAGAGAGCTGGATACTTTTGTCCAAACTACTAAGTGTCAGAGCCAGGGCAGGAAGCCAGGCAATCTGATTTCAGAGTTTGCACCCTTACCACGCTGATGTGAAGACAGAATAATAATAAACCCTCGTGAGCTACTGTAATAAAAAGGATGTTAAAAAAAAAAGAAGAACGCCTACCTAAGGCTAGAAACCTGACAGTGGAGTGAACATAATATATATTGTTGTAGCACTGACAAATAGGTTTATTTTCTTTTAAAAAACAGTATGTGGCAAGATGTATGAGGAATGCTGATCCAGAAGTTTACTCTGAGCTTGTAGTGCAACCAACGCAGGGGGCCATGTTCTGTAATAATGGAAAACTGGGAACAAATCAGCAGCCTAGAGTAACTTATGATTAAGTAGCTTCACAATACACTCAGTAGCTGGAATGTTGTTTTATTTTATTTTATATAATTGACTGCCATACTCTTACACATTACATCCCTATTGAAGTTTCCTCTCCCTCTTCCCCTTCTGCCCCCCTACCCTCCAGGAATATCAACCAAACACGGCATATCAAGTTACAATAAGGCTAGGCGCCTCTCCTTGTAACTTGGCTGGATGAGGCAACCTCCTATGAGGGAAAGGGTTCCGAAAGCAGGCAGAAGAGTCAGCCACAGCCCCCACTCCACTACTAGGAGCTCCGTGAGAAGACCAAGCAACACAACTCTAACATATATGCAGAGGGGCTAGGTCAGACCCATGCAGGCTCCCTCATTGTTGGGTTTCGGTCTCTGTGGGCCTTTAGGAGCCCAGGTTAGTTGATTCTGTGGGTTCTCTTGTGGGTTCCTTGATGACTCTGGCTCCTTTCTCCTCCTCTTCCCAGGATTCCCGCCTAATGTTTGGCTGTGGGTCTCTGCATCTGTTTCCATCAGTTGCTGGGTGAAGCCACTCTGATGACACTTAGGACTAGCGGGACAATTAAAGGGCAGGAGCAATGGGCCATGTGTCAAATGTAAAAATATGTAGATTCTGAGAACACTGTATGCACATGGGCGTGGCAGGCAGGGTCTGGAAGAGGACAGGAAGAAACTCTAGTTGGTAGGTGTTCTGTGTCGTTTTAGTGATGGCGTGTTTAGTAGACACTGAAAATGGGAAGTAGTTGCTGGCTGGCTCGATAGAGCGGATCATCCGAGGGAGGGCAAGGCTTGGGACTGCTAGTAGGTTTCCCTCTGCTGCCTTCATCCCTGAGTTCGCTGGAGCTGTCCAGTCTCAAGGTGTCGGGACATTTTCTTGGAGTCATTTTTAGCTGCTCCCCTAGCTTCTGCTCCTCTCTCAGGCATCTCCCTTTCTGAGCAAATGCCCAGTGGTAACATCTCTGGGGCACGAGGCTCAAGGGGGGATTTCCTCTTTGCATTGCTGACACATCCTGGGCTTGGAGCTTTGGGTTCTGCATCACCACCCAGTACCTTGACTGAAGCCTAGATCAGACATTCTCAACCTTCCTAACGCTGCAAGCCTTCAACACAGCTCAGATTGTGGGGACCCTCAACCATGACAGTATACTCGATTCTTGACTCCTTGCTTCATACTTCATAACTGTAATTTTGCTACTGTTGTGAGCCGTAATGTAAGCATCTGTGTTTCCTGATGGTCTTAGGCAAGGCCTGTGAAAAGGTCAAACCGTCAGAGCTGCCGGTCTGTGAGGGATTCGATTCCTTCCACTTTGTATACATGATTTTGCCATCTAGTCCGTACTAGCTTAATTGATTAAAGGAGCCACTAGATTCCAAAGAGAAACCTGCTGTAGGAAACGTACTGTCTTGCGAGCAGGTGTGTGGCCAAGTGACCTCTGGCCTTCGTAGGGGCTGCAAGCCTTCTCAGAGCAGCTTCCTCCTATAGGTTGACTGTGTCTGAAGGTACACTTTCGGAAAGTGCTTTGCTCTCTCTTTTAAGTATCCAATTGGCCGGCCAAGGGCCACGCATGACATGAAAGCTGGGCTTCCATGTGCGAATGTGAAAAACCCTCGAGTCACCTATTTGCCTGTGAATGTGGAAGTGGGCGTGCCTGTGAAACGGCTGGACTTGCCAGTGTCAGAGCAGGTGAACGGTGGAGAGGGGGACTAGGGTTTCCGGACAGCGTACCGCTGTACTGATGGTGTGCTCAGCGAATGTGCGGTTTTCAATGAAGCAAGATTTGGGGAGCTTTGTGCTCTGCAAGACCACAGAGTGTCAGACAGGGAGCATGGAGTGTGCTGTTCTACCTGCGTCGGTATTGTGTGTCCGCTTCTGTGTCTTTGGACACGCGCCCTGCTTTAACAAGGCGTTTGTTCGTTGTGTGCAAGTCTGTGCGGCAGGCAGTGCTCGCGTCCTGTTCGAGGCTGCTTGCTGGGTTTCCAGCTTCATTTGCGTCTGCAGTCAGGCTCTGCACGTGCGCCAGCCTCTGTGCGCACGTCCCCGAGTGACCCGCGTGCGGTGCCCGGGGACCTCTGGGTCGTGTGCACTCCCTGCCTGCCTCTGCGCTGATGAACGCACCTCCACCCGTCCGGGAGCGTGTCTCCCGTCGTGTGCACGCTCCGTGTGCACGCCGCCCGCGCCTGTGTGTGTGTGTGTGTGTGTGTGTGTGTGCTCAGGGCGCTGCGCGCTGCGGCCGGAGGACCGCGCCAGGCTCCACGCGCCCCACTCCTCCCCTTCCCCCCCACCAGCGCGCGCACCGCAGCGGGGCCCGCGATTGGCCGCCCGCTCCTCTAGCCGTCACCTCCTCCCCCGCCCCGCGCGCCCGCGGTCCCCGCTGTCCCCCGCGGTTCCGGCGAGGCCGCGCCGCGCCGCGCTCCGCTCCCATTGGCTGCGCGCGCCTTTGTGTGGCGGCAGCTGCGGCCCCAGCGCCTTTGAATGTCGAGAGGGGCCGGGAAGGGAGCCTTTCCATGGGCCATCTGTCTCCCCGCCAGCCGCCGCCCCGCCGCCCGCGCCCCGCGCTCCGCCTCCCGCCCCGGCGGCTCCCGCAGCCCCGCCGCCCGCGCCCCGGAGCCGCGCCACAAAGGGCCCGCGCGCAGCCGCCGCCGCCGCCGCTGCGCGAGGAGCCAGGATGGTCCTGGTCCACGTCGGCTATCTCGTGCTTCCAGTGTTTGGCTCTGTGCGAAACAGAGGTATCGCTTTTTTCCTTTCGGGGTCTGCTTCCTTCCGAGCGCTGATCGCCGCAGGCACTGGGCGGGGGCGGGGGCGGGCGCGCGGGCGGGGGCGCAGGCACAGCCGCGGGGCGAGGCGAGCCGTGCCGCTCCCCACCCCCTTCTGGGGAGACCCCCGAATGTGGGGTGGCACCCTCGCGGGAGCTTTTGTAGTGAAGTTAGGATTTGCTGAATTTGGGTCCCTTCCTCCCCAGCCCCATATTTTTTAAAATTATTATTTGCGGCGGACATGGTTCCTCCAAATCACAGCCCCTTCCCCTACCTAGCCCCGTGTGACCGAAAGAAGGAGAGAGGTGCATGCCTTGTGTGTGTGTGTGTGTGTGTGTGTGTGAGAGAGAGAGAGAGAGAGAGAGAGAGAGAGAAAGAATAGGTTTGATTTGATTTTCTGTGATTTGCCTTTTTTTTTAAGGCACATATGTGTTTTGTATTTTTTCATTTTGGGGGCCTTAAGGTCGCTGGGCAGCGAGCTGGGATCTGAGCATCAGCCCCATCCCATGCTCCAACCCCTTCCCTCTCCTGCACATTCTTGTCCCTTTCTTTTCTCATGTAATTATTTTGGTTTTATTGCCCTTATTCTGTGCCCCTTCACACCTCTTTCCGCAACTGTCTTTGTGTGACAGTTGCATTTATAGGTTCAAAAGGCTTGTATGTGTGCATGCGTGCGTGTGTGTGTGTGTGTGTGTGTGTGTGTGCGCACGCGTGCGCGCGTGTGTATGCATGTATACATATGTGCGCGTGTGCATACACGCTTCGGAAATCAGACGTGCGCAGCCTTGCTCTCCTGCCTTGCACCCCTGGGCTGGTCCGGAGCGGGTTGTGTGTTCCTTGGGTGTTGAGCTGTGCGTGAGAATGAGGTGGGAGCTGCCCATTCGCCAGGCCTTTGCCCGGGGCAGGGGTTGACCAAGCAGCAGGCTGGTGCTGTCTTTGTTTTTAACTGCTGTATATGGGGTGTGTTTGCACGGTACCCCTTCCCCACACCCCTTTTCCTTACATTCCCCCGCAACAATAGCTTGGTTTCCCCTTTTTCTTCCCCCACCCCACATTTCTTCCATTTTCTTTTAATCAAAAATTCCCACCTCCCAAAGCAAATCTGAGATACATTTCATTTTTTTTTTTTCTTTTTGTATTCTGCCTCTGGACTCACATTTCTCTTGGAAATGTTTCTTCTCTCCCATTCCACGTCTGCTTAAATCCCTACTGGCTAAGTCCCCCCAACACCTACAAGGATGATGTCTTCCCTTTGCAGACCCCGCGGGTCCTCCGAGTCAGAGCAGGGGAGGGGTCGCAGGGCCAGTCCTTTAGTGCGCTCCAGGGGCCAGTCTGCAGCAGGCCAGGAAAGCCCAGCCCTCCCTCCTTTGGCACCTCTCCCCAGAAACCCAAAGAAAGGCAAGGTTGGCCCCTTAGGCCTGTTTGAACTGCAGTTTTTTTGTGTGATGATAGAACGATGACATTCTGCATTTATCAAATCTTTTTTTTTTCTTCATCGTGTAGCTCAGTGAATGGTCAACTTGCTGCTGTGTGCGCTGTGACCCTTCTGCCTCCGCATTTAGCTGTATTGTGACACCCCTCTTAACCATTTCCTGTCTCCATCAGAGGAAGGCATTGCTATTTAAGCGGCAGTATCCCCTATCTCAGGCCAGCTTGGGGTGGGGAGGGTAAGAGGGGAGGTCAGATCACGAAATGCCACCCTCTCCCCAATACACAATTATCTCTTATTACTTGGCATTTCCTCTTAAAACGGGTGTGGAACAGTACACTAGGCAGAAATTCAAAAATGATTAAGAAGGATGTTGAGCCTGAAAGTATAATTATCCTGATTAAATCATTATCATCCTCATTAATACCACCACTCTCTAAATACCATTGCAGCATGCTGGTTCCATGTTTTGAAATTCAAATTATTCAGCTGCCTTTAAATTTTATTTTTAATAACTCTGCCCTCCACCAACAAAAACCCAACCAAACCAATTCTGCCTGTCAGAATTGCAGTGGCAAACTTTCCTGGTAAACACGCCCACAGGAATTTTTAGGGTCTGAGGGGTGAGTTGGGCTGCGGGTGAAATTTACCACAATGTGCTAAGAACTCATGACCTTCCGATAGAGGATACTAATGCTTAACTCAAAGGTCCTAAACCACGATTTTCTTGTAAAAAGATTAGCTAGTCTGCTAGCTTAAGCCTGTTCCTTTAGATTCCATTGTAGTAGTGTAGCGTGTAGGGCCATTTCAGAATAGATACAGCGAAATAACCATTTTTGTATCTTCATCTTGTTTAGCTGAGTACATTGCTCTGTAAATCCCTGTTAAGTGGATTCCTTTTGCCTTGGCTTGGAGGCTGCCGCAGCCCATTTCTCACTTGTCTGGGTGACCATCAGTTGGCCTCCTGGCAGCACCCAGGCATACCATGTAGATGGAGACAAAATTTATTAAATATCTATTAAAAAGAAAATCTATAATGAAATGACAGTTGCTGCTATTTCAGTCTCTGAAAAATTGGTGCACCAAGGTCCCTGGCTTAAGGGGAGCTGCTGTGGCCATAGGGTCCTAATTGTTTAATTGTACAACATTAGGGCCATCTTTGGATGTCTGCTCTGGCCCTCAGGGCTACCCCTTTAACAGCCAGCTCCCTTTTGCTGCCTGGCCAGCTAGACCTGCTTGAAAACTGAAACAAAACAGCAGCAATCACCAAAGAATAAGGTGCCTACTTTGAGGGCCCTTTGGAAATAGTACCAAGTAGCCTTTGGCGATCTGAAAAAAAGAAAAATGTAAAACAAAACAAAACAGCAAAAAAAAAAAAAAAAAAAAAAAAAAAAAAAAAGTCCTCAAGACAAAAACCTCAGCAAAATGGTTTTCCATTAAACAGGGGTAGCGTGTTCTGCTGTGCTTAATTACTTCCTGTTCTTATTTTGTGGGTAATTTTTTATGTATCAGATATCTTTTTGGTTGTGTATCTTTTCACCTTTTCTTGTACTAAAACTAAAGCATGGTCTGTATTTTTTACATCCCCCAGTTGACAATGTACAGCCTCGGTTAGAGATGTTACCCTGCCGAACCGCACCGTGGCCGTGTGGCCCGGGCCATCTGCTCATTGTACGCTGCTTTTGTTCTGTTCCCCTTCCGAAGCATGGTGGGCCCAGCCTTTTCTGTTCTTTATTTTTTCTTTATTTTTTCCTTTTTTTTTTGTATCGTGTGCATGATGACATTGTTACACACAGAATCCACTAATACTAATATACAATCTCAATAAAGAACTAGTTTTCCTATATTAACCTAGTGTGCTTTTTCTCTTGCTGTTTTCCCATTTATTGTCGTATCCTGCTGTGTAGAGCCTCCTTGCTTTTCTGTCCTCAAGCTCACCACCCACCACCCCCACCTCCCATTGTAAGATTTGAGTGAATGCCTTTTCTTTTACTTTCCTTTTTTCCCTCCCCCTCCCTCTTTTTCTTTCCCTTTTTGTGGTATAGATATGGTGACTCTAATCTCATGTACTCCATATCTTATAACAATAGAAGCCCAGGGCCGCGGGAAGGGTCAGTTGTTCTGTCACGCTGAAACAGCCCAACCTCATACAGACCCCCTGTCTTTGGCCACCTGTGCACTCAGTACCCTCCACTTTCATCGTAGTGTCCAAGCGACAAGGCACTGGGAAGGAAGGAGAAATCACACTGAGGTTGAGAAAAGGGATACTGTACTTAACTAGCAATCTTGTAGTATTGACTCACCTGAAAAAACCCATTTTGAGTTGTGTCTTAACTTTTTGTTCACTGTCTCATTGATTTACTGTCCTTATAAATCATGTGGGGGGGTGTTACACGTGACATGTAGCTGAAGCCATGATCCAAAGCGCTAAAACATCCTTTTCTATGTGTATATTGAGATTCTTGAAACCTACAGTGTAAGATCGTCATTTAGATCCTTCGTAAGAAAGATGCGTGGGATGGAAACGCCTGGGACCCCTCCCCATCCTAGGGCTGGCAGCCCCACCTGGGATTGTAGGAATAAGAGTCTGTACTTTCTGTAGGCTGTGAGCCAGTTAAAGCTGATTATAGCCTGCTTGCCTGACAGCTGCTTCATCTGCGGCCCTAGGGCCTCTCTGGGGAGAAAGCAAACGAGATCTGGCCATTGTCTCAGAGTGTGTGCTCGTTGAGGTGGGGGTGGGGAGGTCAGGAGGGAAGTCAGGACCTATGTCCAAATTGAATTGCAAGAACCCTTCGAAGTATCCCCCCACCCCCCTTCCTGTCATTGCTCTGGAAAAGCCAAAAGAGAAGTATCCCCCCACCCACCCAGTGGAACCCAAATTCAAGCATTTGTCAATTACATCTAGTCAATTTCAGCCCAGAACAAGCCTTGTTAAATGAGGCATTTTAGACACCAGAGGAAATCAGTTGATTAAAGAAATTCATGGTTCCTTCAAGGGGTCATCATTTTAAGGCTGTTTCTCTTGGCAGACAGGCTTAGTCCTGGCTCCTCTAAGCTGTTCCGGGAGGGCCTCCCATGGTCCCCTCAGGGTGGATGGCCCTGCCACTTCACTGTTGCCTGACCACTGTGCTTCTTTGCCTTCTTTGTGGCCTCAGGAGACACTCCCCACCCCCAAGGGCCGCTCTCTTTACTCGGGTCCTTTGTTCGCCTCTTCCCAGCCTGGGTGGAAAAACTGAACTGATTTACTGTGACACATGGACACACATGGATGTTCCTGGCACAGGCTTGTGCTATGGTGTATGCAGAGGGAGATATATAGGTCTGTGAAACCAGGCCCTTGAAGGTTTTCTGGTTTTTCTTTAATTTACTTTCTTTTTGGCTTATTTGAAGCCTAGGTCTGGCAAAGCAAAAATAACACGTTCATCTAACCTCAACAACAATCAAAACAAATTGGGTGACAACTCTCATTTCCCATAAAGACAGATCAGTGTTAACCAATGCTAAGTTTTTATTTTTCAACTTTAATGTCCAGTGTTTCAGAATTCTTCAGCAATTTATTTCAAGGATGGTTTTTCAATGAGCCAGTAATAGTACAGAAAGCAATTGGCTTGATGGCAACCATGCCTTAGCAATTTACTGAGTCTCTACTCTATACGATCCAGGTTATCAGAGCTAAAAAACTGACGCATTCAGGAGACTTCTCCCCCAACTTTACAATCCAGCAACCATCAAGCCATCGCACATTGTCCTTTTATTCACTCAGACACCTATCTGCTGTAGGGACTTTTGACTCCAGGATTTTGAACAAGTCGCCTATAAATGGATCTGGAACCCCAAGCTCTCTGATGAGCTGAAACACATCTCTTGCTCCAGTTTGCTCTGGATTCCCCTTCTGACCAGTAGCAGATAAGCCCCACTTAATGAATGAGTTTTCTTGAGGAGAATTTCCCCACAAAACAGCAAATAGAATTACACTTTGAAGACGCGGGGTAAGGCTGTCCAGACTGCTGATGCTCTTGAATCCAGATGACAGGCCAGCCTCTCTTGTCGTGTCTTACCTTCTGCCCAACCTCTTCCCTTTGTCCTTTCTCTCCTTAAATAAGCAGCCCGGAATTTCTCTTTGGAAACTTGATGGCTTCCTAGGAAGGTGAAGTCACAGCTTCGGGCTATATCTGGAATTAGGTGTAGCCCTCCTAGAGCTGGCCACAGGGCAATTGGCTTTTGTCTCTGACCCACAACTGTGAGTCTCTCAAGTCTACCAGACCACTGCTACCCAGGGTACAGTACACTTTCACTAAGGATGTAAATAGCTTTTAAAAATTCCTGGCAATTAGTGTCACCGAGGGGCTTTCCTTGGAGAGGCTCAGGATAATTGATGAACTACTTGCAATGCCTGTTCCTCATATGCTCACTCATTCATTCCTCCATTCTCTTACTTGTTCATTCATTTTAGTTAATGAATATTCATTAGATCCCTACTTGACCAAACACTGCGCTAAGGGGGTGCAGAAGAGAGACGGCCTAAGACACATGCTGAGGTGCAGAGAGCATCTCTCAGAAAACCAGAGGCTGCCCAAGACATCTGAGCAGGGGGCCCAAGTGGATGCCAGCATGATCTAATTTGGAGTAGTCTAGGACTTGACTCTTGGCTTTCTTGGCCTGAGGGGAAAATATAGGTACCATTCTGAGCATCATCTGGATAATGACCATCGTGAAATTGACCTCATAGAGTGTCTTTCAACTGCTCAAAGGCACCTGGCACACAGCAGGTGTCAAGGACACACTAGATAGCTGCTCCTCCCCTTCACAACCGTCTGCATCTACTGTCCTAAGGATCAGGATCACATTGGGTCAGGGATGGCAACACTGGCGCATTGGTGTGTGTGCCTCGGAGGTAGCATGTACGCCGAGGTAGAGCGCACCAGGTGGGGTGGGGGACAGGGCATGTATATGGCTTGTGCACACGGGGGTGGTGGGGAGACATGTGCAGAAAGCAGCAGGATAGTGGTCCTGTGTTTGAATAAGTCTTTCCCCGAATCATAACTCCAGGGTCACACAGCACAAGGGCTATAGAATGTGTAGACAAGTCTGGAAGGGGTTTTGAGGCCAGTTTCTCAGGCCTTTGGGACAGTTTGGGCTTGCTTTTTTGGCCACTGATTTTCCAATAAACAGGGGTAGTGTGTTCTGCCGTGCTCAGATCCCAGCTCTAAGGAGTGAGATGAAGGCTTATGTCATGGGCCTTGCCATGAGGAAGGGATGGCCAGGATCAAGTCAATGTGGAGGGCTGAGTGACAGTAGGGCTTTGGTATACCTTGGACAGTGTAAGATCACAAAAACAAATGGAGATGAGGGGAACAGTGAGCTACGAACCCAGTTTGTGGATAAACGTGGAATTTGACAGAGAGAAGGGGACTGTGGTGATGTCTGGGAACAGAGACCTATAGGGCTTTTCTTCACTTTCAGTGGGAGCAGGACACAAGCCTCAGTAGTAACAATTGCTCTGTTGTCATGATGCTCTCCCCATGTCTGGTGTCCCTTACTGGCTTGTTCACATGTATCTTCAGCTGCTGGGCTCTCCTTGGGAGCTGCCTGCCTCAAAACCTCAGCTTGTCTGGCAGCTGCGTCACTCTGTCCAGATGTCACAGTCTGAAGTTTTATTGAATTTCAACCCTTGAGAAAAGAGACTACAGGGCATTTGTGTGCCAAGATCCTAGCTGGGTTTGGGGAAGGGGGGGAGAGAGAGAGAGAGAGAGAGAGAGAGACAGACAGACAGACAGACAGATTCACCTGTACCCATGGGAAGAGGAAGCTAGAAGGAACCAATCTTCAGGAGCAAAGTTGGAACTCAAAGGCGTGGGTATGGCAATGACAGCAAGGAGGGTACTGACAAGTGAGGTGTGGCCTCAGGGTTGGCACATGATCATTTCTATAGTTTGCCTACTGTAAGGACCCCCACCCCCACCCCAATACAGGAAAGAAAACCTTGCTTGCCATTTGCATCTGGTGGGAGCAACTCAGAAAGCCAGGCTCCGTGTCCACAGGGGGCTGTCAATAAGAAGGGGTTATGTTTTCAGCACTGAGCCTGTAGGCCCACAAGGGAACTCTAAAGTGCAGGGTTAGGCTGTCTGGGGGGGACTCAAGTGCCCACAGGACCTCTGGCTGGGAGCTGTGTCCTGGGATGGTAAATTCTTCTCAGGCATCTGTGCCCTCATTTCCTCAGATAGAATGGCTGCCCCTTCTGAGAGGTGCCTCCTCTGTCGAGAGTCCGTGCTGCGGTGACCTCACAGATGATACACCCTATATCACAGAGATGAAGGAATCCCGATTTGGGGAGTTTAGAAAGTAAAGCCAGGGCATTTGCCCTGCTTCTATCCACTAAGCACATGCATGAAAATGCCTTCCACATTTTTGTATGTGTGTGGTATGTGCTTGTGTGTGGAGTTTTTATGCCTTCAGTAGCAGAGATGGCCTCATGCATGCTAGGCAAGTGCTCTACCACTGAGCTACGTCTCAGCCCTTAGTTTTCAATTTTTAAAAAATTTTTGAGAGAGTCTTCCCAAGTTGTCTAGACTGGCCTCAAACTTGGATCTTCCTGCCTCAGAGTAGCTGGGGTTACAGGCCTTCGACACCAGGCCCATCTTTATTTAATGTTATGAGCGGTTTCCTGTGCTATTCTCACAGGCATTCCTTTTAGTGGCCTTGCAGCATTTCTCTTGAGCCATTCCGGGTGGTATCTGCGCACTATGAGTGTCATGGGTTGTAGGCCTAACCCGGCAAAGTCATGATAGTTCCTGCCGTCTACCAGGCCTTTTCACCAAGGCTCAGTGAAGACACAGGCTAAGGGCTCATGGAGGAGGGCAGCTGAGATGATGTCAGCAGCAGCCCAGGGCTTGGTCCCTCTTCTGCCAGGAACGTGGACATTGGTCTTGAGCAAGTGTGTCTTAGCATCAGTCTGGTTCCCTGTCCATCAGACGGTGAGTCTGTAGTTTGTGCTTTCTGGGGCTTGTCACATGCAGTGATGTGCATGAAATGAGCAGAGAAGCCAGCTGAAGGCAAGAGTAACAAGGGCCCTTGCGGAGCTCAGTAGAAATAGTCCTGGCTTCCCTCCCGCTCTGTTACTAACCGCCCTGTGAGGCTGGCCAAAGCCGAGGGCTGTCCGACTTCACTTCCTGTCTGCCAAGGAGATAATCGGCCTAATTACCCTTCCTGCTCTGAAAAACCATGATTTCCTCTTGGTGTGAACTTGTACTTCCTCTGCCCTTTTCTGCCTTTTCTCTGGGAGGCAGGCATTTGTGCCTTGGCTCACTGTGGGCGCGTGCCCTTCTGTTGGCAGGTTACATGGTGCTGTAGGCAGGGAAGGCGCAGTGTTGGGCAGGAGGTGACTTTACTTGAAACACGAATGAGGTGTGCTGCCTTGGGATGGGTAGCCCTCTCATCCAGAAAGGGATGCTGACATCACCCACATGGTGGCTTAGATATGACAGTGCCAGCACATGCTTCCTAGCTCTTAGCGCTGGCCTCCCCAGTCCAGGAGAGGAAGTGTCGGAGAGGAGGTAGAGGGCTAGGAACCCCAGGCAGGAGGGAGCAGGGTTCAGCTAGCACCTGTCTCAAGGATGGAAGAAACCCAGACAGCTGCTGCTTCCGTCCCCTCCCCTCTAATGTGGGGCCGGAGGTGGGGTGCCATGCTCCCTGTCTCTCCAGACAGCTTTAAGTTGCTGCAGCTTTCCTCCGCAGCTGCCCGAATCCCTTTTGTCCCCATCTTGACAGTTCAGGGGCCCCTTTAGGCTGCCAGGCTTTCTGGCCTGCCCCCCATCTCAGAGCTTCTGCTCCCTAGCTCTGTTAGCACTGATGGAACCATGTGACCATTCCCACTGTGGGGTGTCTTTCCTTGGCCCAAAGATGCTCTCCATGAAACCCCAGCCTGCTTGGCAGGACTCATTCCCTGGTGTGAAAAACCACAGGGCCCCGCACTACCTACCGCTTTAACCACTGAGGCCTTGGCCTGCTGAACAGAGCTGAAGATCGCACTCTGCAGAAGGAGTAGAGAGACGGGAAGACTTAGGCCCAGGCATCTCTTCTTACAGCTTCCTGCACTACCATCACCCGCAAACTAAAATGTACCCAACTTCTATGGAGGGTGACCACAGAAGTAGCTAGCTGGACAGGGCTTCTGTCCTGGTTTAGTCAGTGTTCGCCAGAGCCTCTTTGGATGCCAGATCGAGCAAGCCCCAGCCTTGGCCTCATCTCATGGGCAGAGAGGGAAGTCAGGCCAGGCCAGGAGGGAGGCACCCCAGCGCTAGGAAATTGAGGGGTGCTGCAGTTACCCCAGAGAAAGTGTTGCCTGCCACAAAGCCTCCAAAGACTGGCAGTAAGACAGTATGCAAAGCTGAAGCAGGGGAATGAGCAAGAGGATAGGCCATCTCGAGTGAGGGGGTCCAAGCCAGGTCATGCCTGCAAGTGAGGGCAGACAGAGGAGGTGAGGTGGGTAGTAACCTGGGGTGGCATTTCTCCTGAAATGCCCCTGTGCCTTCCCAGAGAGACGTGGAAGAAATAAAGAACAGGATGAGAAGGTAAGAGAGGTGTCCAAAGCCAGCTCCATTGTTACTGCCCCCAGGCTCCCATCAGCAGGGCCATTTACCAGTCCTATATATGCTGGGTCTGTGCCCATACTGAGGGCCCTCCCCCTGGCAAGTGGGTATTCATCCTCACGTAGCCTCTAGACTTCAGGGGAACTAGATCTGTGCTTGGATGAACCCAGAACTCTGAGTCTGGGGTCAGAAAAGGGCCTGGACTTAATGTGGGGCGGACTGCAGTTTCTAGTTTTGATTCCTGAATTTGTAGAAAAAGTGAGTTTTAGACAAACAAGGGACTTGACTTTACACAAACTTTATGATATTCCCAATCTAGGCCATGCCCCAGTTGTGGGGGTTGCTTTACTTCCCACAGAAATGTGAGCACTTCAGGAGCTGGTGGGGAATACTTGGTCGGTCCAAGGCTAACTCCTCCCCGTGCTGGAGACCCAAGCTATCTAGTGGCTGCAGCCTGGACCCTGCAAAGCCCCAGGGAGCCAGGTCTCTCGACTCCGAAGGTTCTTGGGTCTTGACCTAAGGCCAGGTGGACAGTGCTGTGAGTTCACCGCCTGCAGGTGGGCCGCTAAGTGCGGGTTTGCAGGTGTGCCTGGGTGAGTCTTGAAGAAAATAGGGGTGTAACTGGGCAGAAGGAAGTTAGGGCTCAGAGATGGAGTCACGGTTGGGGTATGAGGGAGGCCTCCTGAGGGGATGCTCACCTGGAGCTGTTTCTGGAGCACCAAGATCGTCTTTTTTTCTCTTATTGGGGTAAAATGTGCCTCTTAAGTCAATAGTATTAAATATACCCACACACAGTGTTGTGCAGGCATCACTGTTTGCTATTTCCAGACCTTTTTTGAGTCACTTCGAACTAAGTCTTCCTTAGCATACCCCCCACCCCGGTTCTCTGTATTCGTTGAGTGAGCTTCAGGGAGGGGTGGTGGTGGTGATGTGTGTGTGGTAGGGGTAGGGAGGAAGAAGAAGAGAGAGTCACACACATGCGCACACACAAATACACACAAATACACGCACATCATACTCACAAAGTGATAGCCAAGAATGCCTAGATTTTGCCTTCAGGGGATCTGGCTTACCACCTACCAGCTGGGCAACTTGTTCTTCTCAGGATCTTAATCCCCTCTTCTGAAAAGATGGGGTAGTGTTGACTTCATATCAGCGCCATGAGACGGTGATAGAAGCCAATCGTGATGCGTTATGGAGCGTAAATACACAAGACCCTTGAAGTACTTAGCAAGAGACGGTCATTTTCCTAACCCCATCCAGGTGCCCCTCCCCTTCTACATGCACCTGCCTGTCCAGGTCAGAAACAATCTCCAGGGTATGGGGAGTCCACAGGGGTATCTGGGCAGGCAGGAGAAGGCCAGGCATGTTGCATATAGCTCAATTGTCTAAGCAGCCTCCATTTTGAGTGTGGGCAACAGAGACACAGATGGCCTCTGGCCACAGCCTCCCTGGGGACACCCTGGACACTCCTGAAATGGGTAGAGAACGCACAGACAGCCCCCCCCGACCTCACCAACAACCAGAAGTAAATCAGTGGTCAGTCTGGGCAGCAGCGTGGACTGTCATCTTGGATGGGGAGAGGCTACTAAACCCCACGGAAGTCTGTGGGCCCTCCGGGGGAGGGAGGGCTGCACACTGCAGCTGTCAGCCAGTTCTGGCCCAAATCTAATCCAAGAGGTAAATGTCAGAGTCCTGTGGCTGTCACCTTTGTCTGAATTTTCTTTTCTTTTTCTGGAGTATCAGGTCCTCTTGTCTCATTGCCATCCCACCCATTCCATCCACCTTCTTTCTCCTGCCCTTGCCACTGGCCTGGCCATTTCCACGGGTGGTTCTCTGCTTCTCCCTCTCACCGGTTCACTGTCCTCCCTTTGCTGGTCTGCACCTGCCTGAGCACTCCTGGGGGCGGGAGTCTCTGTGTTCTCAGAAGAGTCATGTGAGGGGTGACAGGATGTTCGAGGTCTCCCTCCGAAGTGCTCGACACTTTAGGCCGTTGGTTCTGGCCTCTGACGGTAGAGTTGCCATCCTTACCTGCCGTGGTGAAGTAAGCTGTGGATATGCTGCCCCTGCCGTGACACCGGGTGCCCGGCAGGCTGGCCTCACGGCTACGCGTGGCTGCCTGCTAGCGGTTGCCCTGTGCGGCCACCCTCTGCTGCTTCCTGCCACCTTGAAAATGGTAAGAGGAAGAACTCTGTGAGCCTCAGCAGTCTCATCTACAAAATGGGATCACAGTGGCCTCCTAACAGGGCTATAAAGGAGGCTCAAGTTAAGTGAGACTTGAGCTTGTTCAAGTCTGGGGACAAAATGATGACACCAACACAAGAACAGCAACAGACATATCCGTGTACTGTGCCAGGCATGGCCCCAGTCCCTTATGTGCCCTGAAGAAACTGAGCTCTGTGGGAAATGGATGGGTGGACGCGCCCAAGGTATTTACTTGGTGTTGTCTTAGCCTGGAGACAGATGTTCTGGGCGTGGAGCTGCTTTGGCTGAACAAGGGTTAAAGGAAGTGCACCAGGCAGGATGGGATGGGGGAACCATGCTACAAGTAAGGGGCAACAGGGAAGGAGCCCTGTTGAGGGTGGGGTGACCTGGGGTATTATCAGGCCTCACTATCCACCCCAACCATCACAGAACAAGACTGCCTTTACCTCAGGAATCACATCCGCAGTCTGCTCTGAGTCCAGGCTTGCTGTGAGCTGCCTATTGTTCTAGAAGACCATGAAAACATGCCAGGGTCCCACGGTCTCCCAGAGAGCAATGATGGCTGGTACTCTCTGTAATGGGGTTAGCATACTCGGTGGGAGGTGGGGTGGGGGCTTGGAGGAGAGGAAGAGGTTGAGGTAGGTCTGAGAGACTTCTAGAAGATGCAAGTGGCACTGAGCTCGCCATAGGAACGTGGGGTGGCAGTTCTCACGCCTTTCACCGGATGCCAGGGCCCTTTGCTGCTAGAAGGACTTTTGTGGGAAAGTTACACGTGCCCACAATCCTGCAGCGCTGCACAAATGTCCCTGTCTTGAAGAGCTGCCTCCTGGGTTACCTGGCTCAGAGCTCTGCAAGGGATGCCATGAAAGAGATCTTGAGTTTCCCTTCACTAGCATTTCCCAAACTCTCCAGCCACAGACATTTGCGCTCTGTGTGTGCACACATATGTGAGTGAGAGTGTGTGACTTCTGGAGACATCCATTAAACTCGATGCCTGGAACACGACATGGGACCTGTTAGCCTGGGAACCTAGCTCAAGGCTGGCCAAAGGGAGTTCCCCTATACTGAGTTACCATGTTGACTGGTAACTACCTCTCAAGGTCTCCTGAGCCTTGATCTTCCTCTTGGGGGTGGTGCCAACCTTAGCTACTGTGCGAGCCTATTCCGGCTGCAAGAACAAAACAGAAGTTTATTTCTTCCTGTTCTGGAACCTTGGAAGTCCAGCATTTGGGTGTCAATGTGGAGAGGGTCTTCTTCCTGACAACTTCCCCTTTTCTGTGAATGCCCATGGAGGAAGCAGGAAGGGCTCCTGTGAGGCCGCTAGTCTTGTTCCCTTGGGACCCCGCACATTTACCACTTCCTCCTTGCATGTGTGCACACACATGCGCGTTATTCACAGGAATTCAAGCTTTAGTTCTTGTTGCTGGGTTTTCTGCCTCTTCTCTCACCTGCTCAGTGTGCCCTGCAATGCCCTCAGCCTGCCACCCCCAGATTCCCAATAGAGAGGCAGAGGTCATCAGCCAGGGACACTTCCAGGCCGAACCGTGCTAACCATGCTGATATGCCCAGGTCAGCCCCAGAACTAAGGTCTGCACACCTGTCTCTTACTGTCCTCGGGCTCTGCTGTCTCCACAAACCCTTGTGAAGGTGGAGAGGTGGAGATGGGGTGCTACGGTGGCCCAGCTGATTGCTGTGGCCTCTAGTACTATGGGTAAAGCAGATATCACAAGGCCTTTGAGTGATGGTGAGTAGCCCAGGAGGGCATCCAGGAGGAGGTGAATCTTGAGCTGGGACAAAGGGTATGCTCCATGTCAGCAGGGAGAGAGAAAAAGGGGGCACTGAGGGTAGAGACCATATAAGGAGCATCAGGAAGAGTTACCGTGTCTAGGAGCTCCAGTCCTAGGGGCTGAGCAATCGTATGGGCACAGTCTACAGAGGTGGAAAGATTGCTGGCATTTCCCCGCTGCCACAGGCATTGGTCCTGACCCCTACTGAGGTGGCCACCCACCTCTGCCACCCAGCTTCCGAGGAGAAGAGACGGAGCGACGCTAATGCTGCTGCCTTGTTTTATGAAGTACCCTAACAAGCTGGCGAGCCAGACACACTCGGTCTTCTTTATGGCCGCTATGATTTCTCCAACATCGAGATTAATTTGACGAGAGCTGTTTATAAGCTCTTCCATCATCAGATAGACCCATTACCTGGGAGGAGAGGAGGGCTGGGTTTAATTTGTGAACAGCCCTCTGGATCTTTCTGGCCCAGAGTATGTGTGGGAGTCTCAGTCATAAATCATGGCCGACACTGGCACCCCTGAGACTGGAGGCCAGCAGCTCCCACTAGGCAAGCCCTAGCACGCATGTGCCGAGAAGCCCTGGGAGATGGACTGTTCTGCAGAGAGAGCAGGACAGGCAGGGTGCACAGCCATCTCTGCTGAAAGAGACCCTAGGGAGGGAGGGAGTTATTTGGTTGGGAGAATTCACTTTCTTCAACCTGCACACTGGAAGGATCATCCAGAGAAGCTTGCTAAAATAAAATAAAATAAAATAAAATAAAATAAAATAAAATAAAATAAAATAAAAATTCCTCCCATTCTCCAGTCACTACCCTGGCTTCAGAATCTAGATCTTTCTCTAGGAGTGCAGGCTCCTACACGGCTGCTTTGGGCCAGGCTTGGCCTGTGGAGGTGACTTTATGTAGCGCTGAGTAAACATGAGATGGTGAGTGTGAAATGGCCAGTCCAGGACTGGCATAAGCAGACCCTTGTCTTAGTTACATTTCTATTGTTGTGAAGAGAACCATGGACAAGACAATGTATAAAAGAGTTTATTGGGGCTCGTGATTCTAGAGGGTTAGAGTCCATGATCATGATAGAGAGCATGGCCATTGGCAAGGCAAGGCCCTGGAGCAGAAGTTTATCCTCAGGTTCTAGGCAAAGAGAGAGAGGGAAGGAGGAAGACAGGGAGGGAGGGAGGGAGGGAGGGAGGGAGGGAGGGTGGGAGAGAGAGAGAGAGAGCGCACTAACTGGGAGTGGTGGTGTGAGCTTCTGAAACCTCAGAGCCCACCCCCAGTAACACACATACTCCAACAAGGCCAGACCTCCTAATCCTTCCCAAACAGTTCCACTAAGTGGGGACCAAGCATTCAAATAGATGTGCCTGTGGGGTCCATTCTCATCCAAAGCACTACAACTCTCATCAAAGCTACCTGTAATACCTCAGTTTTCTCCTCCGAGGAACGGTGTAGAATTGTGACGTTTCCTTTGGGTTGCTGGAGACATTCCTTGCAAGTCTGTTGGAAGTGCCCAGTACAGCGTCCGGGTTGTGGGTCAGGCTCTGTGTGAGACCCAATACACGAAACCTCCCAAGTCAACCACTGAGAGAATTAAATGTGATCCGCTTTGCTTTTAGCTAATCTTAGGGACTCAGTGTTAGTCTGTTCACGGTCTCTGGCCTCACTGCCATTATAACGGCACCCCACTTGTCTGCAGATGGAAGTAAGGGGCATGTTCTAAGAGTCAGGGAGCAAGAATGACAGGCCTAGGACACAGTGCTGACAGCTGGGTGACCAGATCCTTAGGATTGTGTCCATCACCCCACACTCCTGCCCAGGTCTTCACTTTTTTGTTTGTTTGTTTGTTTTTAAGGGAATGAGACTGCTCTCCAGAGATAAGCCGACACCAGAGGCCCTTGGGGAGAATGCAGACCCCTGGGCTGGGGGCTAGACTAGCAGGGCCTCTGGGCGGGGTGGTTTGGTTGGGTTCCAGGTCATCCTGTCTTTCAGTCCACCAGAACATAGCTCTCAGGGTTTGTAGACTGGCCTGCTACCCTTCATTTTATGGGAGGGAGAAGGGACTTGGTCAGGGTCACTCAGCAGAGAAAGACGTGGGTCTTGGTTTGTCAGTCTGAGTTCTAGCCGGAACCAGAAGGGCAGAAATCTCAGTGACCCCAAACCCTGCATGTCTCCATTTTTTTCTTGCCTGCAACTACAGATCATTGTATTTTGTTGTTTTCTCTCATGTGGTTCCGAAAGAAACTATCAGTGGAGGTGCCAGCAGTGGAGAAAGGAGGCCTCTAGAGGGGAGGATGGGGTGGTGAGATTTTCAGGGTCAGGAAGTGGGAACCTGGGCTCAGAGGCCAGCTCCAAAGCTCACTGATGCATGTTGAAGGGCAAGTGTGGGCAGTCAGACACAGTCTCCAGGGTTACGGTAGAAGGGGTGGTGTGACCCGCAAACTGTCTGGGGCAATTCCCTCTTCCAGGTAACAAAGCTAAGGTTCCTGCCTCTGAGTTGTCTTTTATCACTCGTGATAAGTAGCTGAGAAACAAGCTAAAGGAGGGAAGGTTTATGTTGGCGCAGTTGTGCTGAGCGGGCTCCCTTGTCTCAGGGCTACTGTGAAGCTAAACATCCTGGTGGAAGGGCCTGGCTCACCTCAGAAGCAGAGGCAGAAGCAGGAAGGGGCTTGGGCAAGGCAATCTTCACAGGCGTTTTCTTCAACTGGGCCCCACCTCCCTGTAACCCATTCTAGCATAAACTCATCAATGGGTCAACTCACTAATGTTAGTGCTCTCTCCATCCTCACTTCCCAATAGCACAATCTAGGAACCAAGCCTGCCACGGTAGGGGATGAGGCACTCCATAGCCAAACCTTAACACAGAACATACAACAAGCAGGAAGCATGCGATTGCTCAAGCCAGTGGCGCTTTAGGCAGGGTGGTGGTGTGCTCTTCCTATAAGCTCTGTAGGAAAACCCTTATGAGAGACTTGGTTGACAGGAGTTAGACTACTTCTCGGGTCTCTACCTGATCATCTTTGGGGCTTTCAAAGAACATTCCACTCCTGTTAGCTGCTACATGCATATGATTCTAACGTATTCACACTTTCACCCTAGAAATTGGGCTATGCTTTCTAATGACAGTGAATTCTGGTTTAATTGCCTCCTGAAAGTCAGGGGACTGTAAAGAAATGGTGGAACTGAGGGCCTTCTAGGATGGACACCATTTCATATTCTTTTATTATGGACCCAGCCATACACAAAATTTGGGGACCACAAATCCATAGAATCCTCAAACAAACGTGGCTGAGTTTGTGGTTTTTAAGACACAGATTTCTTGCTTACCGTGTTCATCCTCATCCATCATGCTTGTGACGTGTAATTGGACTCAAGCATTTGGAGGCTGAACACATCAAAGTGGGTGGGAAGTCAGAAGGTTAGGAGGAAAGTTCTGGAGAACCAGGGCCAGCCTGGTTCTCTTCTCTCATAGCTTAGAGGTTCTTGCTGGCCCAAGGATGCATGTCCTCTTTCTTCTTTGCTGTATACCCCCTAAGAAGGATCTCAGAAGATGCCTGCTGTTGAGAAGGCTTGGAGAGGATGTACATGCCCCAGAATTAATACTCCAGAAAAAGCACTAACTTCGTCCTTCTCCCCACAAACTGTCTACCAAGTCCCCTTCCTGTGCCTACATTAAGTCAGAAGGCCAGTCTCCAATCTAAAAGGGCCCTCTCCTCTCCCGTTCTTGTTCCCTCAGCAACAATGATCTCTGAGTATCTTGGAACATCCCTTTAGGTCCCTGCTGTCCCCCATGTCCTCTATTTTTCTACCTGTCAGGTGCTCACTTTTCTCTAACCTTTCCCAAACTCAACTCTGCACACACGAGCAAATTCTTGCATGGCTCACCGTGCCCGCATGTCACTTTCAGCTGCATATCCAGATTGGCTTTGTCACATTGGGTGATGATCACCATGGATGATGGTGATAACGACTGTGATGATGGTATAGGAGGGCTCTGCAGTGAGTTAAGTGACAGAGCTGCTGGGCCAGGCACTAGTCTGATTTTTCTTTGGCAGAGTTTCAGTGGCCCTTTGCCCTGGGCCATGATGAGCTTAACCACTGCTGGCCCTTGGTCCAAGTCTTCATCACTCTTATTGTCACTTTTAGTTATTACTGTAGTGTTTACTAAGGCCTTATTCTGCTAGAGACTATGCAGGAGCTGGAAAAGCTATTGCTTTATGAACACCCATGCCTTCCTTCCTTCTGCTTTCCTTCCTTCCTTCCTTCCTTCCTTCCTTCCTTCCTTCCTTCCTTCCTTCCTTCCTTCCTTCCTTCCTTCCTTCCCATCTCCTGCAAATATCAATTGCAGCCTTTGCTCCATTCCTAGCATGGTCTAGTTCTAGGGATGCATCAGTGAGCATTCCTGACCTTATGGACTTGCTTTCTACTGGACAGCAGTAGACAGGTCAGTAGTGTGTCAGAAGTCACATGTGTGACCATATGAAATGGCACAGGGCAAGGCAGATGTGTCACTTGTGAGGAGGTAGACAGAGGTACCTGCCTTGTTTGACATGCAGGCCATCTCTTATGTCTTGATGGTGTGTTCACTGGAGCCCTCAAGTTTTAGGCAGTGCAAGAGGGATCCCTGTGGACATCAACAGTGAGCCTTGGGTCTTGTCAGAGTGTGACATGCTGTGACTAGACTGGACACTTTACTCAACCTTCCATACCAGGTGGTTCCATATCCAAGGATTCAACCATTCATTTCCTTTGACAGAAAAGAATTGGAAAATATATTGTTTTTGTACTCAACACAAACAGACTTTTATTTCTTGTCACTATTCCCTGAACAATGCAATTTAACAACTGCTTATTCAGCACATTTGTATTTATTGCTATTTTAATCAAGAGGTAGATGGGAGGATGTGCCTGGTTTATATGCAAATACTATGCCACTTTATACGTGGACTTGACTTTCGCTGGGGGTGAGTACTGAAACTCAATCCCTAAGAAACAGTGAAAAACAGCTGTGCTCATCCGAAGTACATACATACACACACACACACACACACACACACACACACAGAGAGAGAGAGAGAGAGAGAGAGAGAGAGAGAGAGAGAGAGACTGAGAGAGACTGAGAGAAACAGAGACACAGAGAGACCTCATGAAGCCTCCGTGAGTCCAGCCCAAGATGCTGGCCACAGATGGCTAAGAGAATTCTAGGAATCCATATCCTTTCTTTGGGCTCCTTCTTTCCTATGCCCTTCTCTAAGTTCTGGCCTTGGGCTTTTCTCACCACGTGGCCTCTTTTCTATGGCTTCCTGCCTCAGGTCTAGATTTGGTCACTTCTAGATATGGTTCAGGTGACAGGCCTCACACTAAGGAAAAACTGGGACTCCAAAGGGTGCAGATGTGTCCTCCCGAGCAGAAGAGCCTTTGGAGAAGCATGCCTGCTCCAGTGCTAAGGTCCGATTGGGACAGAGGCTTCTGCTGGCTCCCATCCCCTCCCATTTCCTTCCTCTTCCAGGCCCTTTCCCAGAGCTGACAGTTGTCAGCATTCTTTATCAAGTACCCGGCCCAGCATGAGGCATGGCACAAAGCTTAGCGGAGCTTAGTCTCATAGAAGTGACAGTAAGCGCACGATCCACAGATGCGTGCTCATGTGAACATACTTTGGTAAGGCTGACCTAATTTTGGAGGCTGTGCTGGAGGAGGTGGCAGTCAGGATGAAATTTTCTGACCTATCCAGAATTCCTTGTGCTTGTGAAGGAACTTCGAAGGGCTCAGGTTCTCCCATTAAGCTATCAGTCCTTTATTTACTCACTCAAGAGCACTGGGCTTGAAGCCTGGGGCTCATGGGGAGCAACATTCCTCCCGATGCTGTGGAATTTCAGTCTCAAATTGGGAAGAAAGACATCTACCACCCATGGGGAAGACTGTCCTTTTTTTTTTTGTGGCCATTATAACAAAGTGCCACAAACTGTGCTGCAAGACAACAGAAATGCTCTCCTAGCCCTGGAGGATAGGATCCTGGGCTAAAGGGACCAACAGGTCCTGATGCTTTTTAAGTTCAGGGACTTAACCGACTCCTTCAGTATCTCTCAGTCTGTTGATGCTAACAGTCCGTGGGTCCCTCAGCTTGTGCACACAGCACTCCACTGTTACCTGTGTTTTACATGTGTTCTCTCAGTGCCTCTACTGGTTGTATAATGCACTCATTATTATGATCTCACCTTATGAGATTCTATCTGCAAAGGTTTTATTTCCCAAGAAGTTCCCATTCACAAGCGTTGGAGTAGGACTTCCACGTGCCATTTTTGGGGCAACACAGCTCCACCCACAGAAAGGATAAATTGTGCAGACTCGGGTGTGAGAGAGCATATGAGGACAATGAAGGACAGGGAAAGAAACGGACGGTGAAGACTCAATAGTGGGGGCATGGGTCCCAGTAGGCTCCAGGAATGGGAGCCTCCAGTTTTGTATATCCCGGCGACGTGGAGAGGGAGGTGAGCAAAGTGACTGCGACTGAATGAAACGGTGGAGCTAGAAATGCACACGGTGCGCACACCACAGGAGAAGCTCCTGGCTCCCTCAGCTACCGATCGGGACTGTAAGGCAAGGGCAGTGAGGCCGTAAAACAGCAACTGCCGCTCATCCTGCAGGCCATCCATTTGCCTTTCCCTTGCAGGAGGCGTTGTGCTATGTGTGTGTGTGCATATGTGTGTATGCACACGCACTTGCTTCTGTGATCTTTTCCAGTGCCTGGTCTATAGGTAGGGTGGCCACAGAGAAGTATGAACGACTGTGACTTGGACTATACAGTGAACTGACATGTTTTGCCTAAGCCTGGAGCCTCTGGCCTTTGACATTCTCAAAACACCTAGGACTGTCCCTTTCTTTCCTTGTTCTTGTATGGCCACGCTTCTCTTCCATTTCCTTTCTTTTGTGTGTCTGTGGAGAAACCTTATCACTATGCTGGTGGCCTCTGCACTAAGTGTGCTCACAGAACTCTACTTTTGACTTAAAGACCACAACAAATTCAGCCGCCCTATTCGCTGTTCTCGTTCTTGCACAGCTCCAGACCCTACCACTGCATCCATCTCACTGTGGGCTCCAGTCCTGCTACTGATCTTGGCTGAGTCCTGTCCCTTCCTGGCTTTCAGTTATCCTCTGTGAACTGGAGGTAGGAAGATCCACCCAAGGCTTGCCTGACATAAAGAAGCAGCAGCTGTGAGCAACTGGCATGTGTGGTGCATTTTTGTGCTACCATGTGAGTGTTGGCCCAGCAACTCAAGTGTGATACCTGGGCCCAGGGACTGACTCAAGGTGGATGTGCTTGGCTGTTCCCTGCCTTCATGAGTTATGGTCAGCCTTCTGGGAAAGGTGAGTCCTAGGTAAGGAGTTTACAAAGTGATGGAACTCTACAAAGGAAGGACATGGGCAGCTCTGAGAAGACATAACAGAGGAACATGTCAAGTAGGCTTCCTAAGAGGGAGATGAAGTGATACTAGCAGCCTAACGGTGGGAGAACAGTTCTCAGAAGAGGCTATGAAATCTGGGTGGTTGGCGCTTCTGGCCTCTTTGCCCATGGCTGGAATTGAGAGCAGATGAGGGTCTGGAGCAAGGACAGCCTGAGAACTGACATCAGAGAATCTAGAGGTATTCCACCCAGAAGAATTAGCAACTAATAATTCTATTCAATTGAAAATTTAGTTTCTTTTACCCAATTATTTAGGAAAAAGTTTGAAATTATTTAGGAAAAAGTAGCAATCTGGGACTGGTGTGACATTCCACATGGTCAGATTCTCATAATTCTTCTGCTTCTATGGTCAGCTCTGCTATTTGAAATAGCCACTCCCAAAGTCACTCATGACCAAGATGGCTGCTAAGACTGCAGTTGTTAGATTTGCAAAATTCTTCAGCTGAGAGAAGAGAATATCTTCAGAAATGAAGACACTTTCTAGAAAGTGTTAGCACCATTTCCCCTTAAATCCTAATGCACAGGTTTTAGTCACAGTTAGCTGCAAGGGAAGCTGGGAACACATCTTTACTTTAGATATTTGTGTGCCTGTTATGATGGAAGGAGGGAAAGGAATATGTTGAGGGAAACCCAAAGCCTCTACCACTGTCAATGATTTGGTACTTCAGTTGACAAAGGGTGCTCTCGCTCTAGACTAGCTAGCAATGCATCAAAAGTCCATTGACTCTTTGTTAGCTCAAGCCGGGATGACCCACTCATGTGCCTCATGCAAGAGCAGCTTCTTCTCCATACAAATGAATTCTTTACTGAGGGTGCTGGGAGCTTCTCTGCTGCTAGGACAAGAGTAGGAGGACTGATGTGTTTGTGGCAACTCATCATGGAAGAACACAGAGGATGGTGTTTCCAGGGGACTAAGCAGAGAAAGCAGCATTCTTGTCTGTGGACTGCCCTGGGGGCTTAGGGTTCCTCAGGAAAATGCAATTGGAGTCTGGAACCTCTCACTTACAAACACTCTAGAAACCCAAGGGGGATTGTGTCTTCCTCAAAGACATTTCCACAGCAATCCTAGTTTTCCAACTCATCCTTCCTTTCTTCCTTTCTCATTTTTGTAGGGAAGAGGAGTGATGCACAAGGTGCACGAGGAAAAGGTTCTTATCATGCTAGGGAAATTGTCAGTGTCATTGGAGGAAGGAGATTCAGCTGCCATGGATGAGTCCTCTAGCCCAGGTCTGCCTCACTATCGCCTCCACAGGCCTGTGTTCTCTGACTCCCTCAAGCCCACAAACCAGGTGTAGGGATCTTTCCAGGAGTACCAGGAAGAGTCACAGGGCTCACTCTGTAGGGGAAGGCCATACATGTCCAGCCTTGGACTGCTTCTGGGGGCACCCTGGACTACAGAGCTTTGGGGAGCAGGGCCTTAGCTCCACAACAGGTGTCTTTATTGTCACTTTCTAAGAGGACTTCTGTGGAATTCTACATCTGGATGTAGAATTAAGCCTTTCAGGGAGCAGCGGGATAGATGGAACACTGTTGGGAAGAAGGCCAACTTACCCAAGTTCTTGTCACTAGCTGGTGACAAGGGTGCGGTGTGCCTTTTTCTAGATGTGAACTGTGAGGGCTTTTCTACCTCTCACATTCTGTTGTCTCTGGTCAGCTTGGATCAGGTATGGGCTTCCTGCTGGGTGCCCCTTAGCAGATCTTGATGCTTTGAACTGCACATTTCATTTCAGCTCCAGATGTTAAAACATCACTTAGCCATGTTCTTTAGAACAAAATTTCAATCCAATACCTGTACACTTGCTTCTCTAAAAGGAACAAGAAATAAGAACTGTTTTAAGGTTCTTACAATTAAAATGGCATGGAAATCATTGTATGTGTGGGTGCATATGTATGTTCTGTATGTGTATATTAAGATTTGACTGGGAATTATAGGCACGTAGATTAATATTCTAATGACAGGCACTGTGGACAAGCAACATTTTCTTCCTCTGGGCTAGATGACTCCTCCCCCCAAAGTTTCTTACGGACCTTTCCAAATATTGTCATGCTTGTTCCATTTCAGCCCTTTTGATCTCTGTTAATGCTCTTTTCAGTATTGTCATTAAGCACACATGATCATAGAAAGAGGGTGAAAGAAGCCAACAAGCTGACAATGTGTGGAAGAGCCCTTCCCCCACAGAGCCAAGATCACCTTCTCTTTAAGCATAAGCTAGAAACACCGGAGACCAGTCACCCTCTTCTTTGCTGTTTGTGTGCTTCTGGGTGACACTCCCTGTCTCTTCCTAGTCCTTAGACTTCTGCACTAGCAGGAGAGGGGGTTGGGTGTTACGCTCTTGAAGATCCCTTTTAGCTCAAATTTCCATGATCCTATTATCTACTTCATGCCCCGTTTCCCCACTTAAAGAAATTAGAAATAGAGCAGCATTGAAGATAATAGCTCATTTGTGTCCCTGAAGGATTTCAAAGGCATTTCCAGATTGCAAGCAAAATGGAGCTTGAATTTGACTATGGTTGGTTTGCTAAAGGCAACCCCTCCTGTTCCCAGATCCACTCATGAATGGAGTGCCACAGGGACACCCTGGGCTTGCTTGGGGGCAAGTCCAAGATAGGGAAACAGATTAGGGCAAACAGTAGCTTTCTCTCTGGAGGCTATGGCCTGGGCTCAGCAGGTCCGTGGGATGAATTCTTGGAAAAGCCAGTTTTCCTCATAAGTTTTTTACATGCAGGGTTTGCATGCATGCTGGATGCTCCTAAGGAACCTCTCTCTCAAGAGGCTTGACATAAAGGAGTGGGTTGCAGAGCACTGTGGATCCTGGCAGGTCACAGGAGCTTCGAGCTGCTGTACCAAATCCTGGGGTTCAATTCTAGATGCCATACTTGTGGCCCAGGGTTTAGTGTTGCTAGGAACCCTGAAGGAAGATACAGAACTCACTCAAATAGACAGTGGCTTAGCCAGGCCCCTCTTGTTGGACAAAGAAAAGCCTCAAAATGTTACCATTTGTAGACACAGTTTGTAAGCTTTGGCCAGTGAAGCTTGGGCAGCTTGTGTTATGGAAGTTCAGGATCCATACCGTATTCAACTCCATTCGCCTCTTCATCCATTTATGCACCCAGTCACCTGTGCACTGCGTTCTCAGTACACATGGCCAGGGTGCCTACTTCGCCTCCAGCATAGGCCAGGGCAAGCAGTAGTAAACACAGGCATCTCTGAGCAGGAAGATCCAAGTCTGGAGAAAGGTCCTCTGTGTCCTCCTGGAAATAAGAGATTTCCTATCGCTGGCTTAGGGCCCAGTCCTCCTGTCACACTTCTGGGATTCACACCAAGAGGAAATTCATCATATACTTAACTTTCAAGAAAAAGGAAGTAAGTAACCAAGCAAAACATTCTTTATAGTCTAAAGCAAACAACAAGAAGACACAGGTTGAGTGGATGAAAGGTTCCTCCCAGACTGCCTGTCTGCTAGGGAACATGGATGTCATTTTACAGTTACAGAGTTTAGCAGGGCCTTTTAGGATGTTTAGCTTCTCATCCAGAGAGCCCAGTCTTGCTTCTTCTAATTACTGACTCCTGTATTTACATCCCAGACATTGGGTAGACCAGATGACCCCTGATGTTTTTGTCTGCCTTAAAGTTCAACAATTTGAAGGTTTGTGTGTGTGTGTGTGTGTGTGTGTGTGTGTGTGTGTGTGTATGTTTCAGAAGACTCTGGGATCTGGGCTCTAGTTGCAGTACTGCATGCATGGTTAATGGATACAGTTTGTCCATACTAATGGCCTTGAAGGCAGCAGATTTCTGTTTAGGAGAAATAAGTTCTAGTTCTGTTCATTTGTGCTAAAGCCTTGGTTGACAGTTGGTTACTTAGTGGTAGATAGGTTTGTTGGGCCCAGTGCCTGGTATACTCATAATCAGATTGTTCAGTGAAAAGATGGACCTCTATATAAGCCTTAATCCCATGCTGCATAAAACTTCTGATACAGAGAAAGCTGTATTTGTACGACTCTTGGCAATATACTTTACCAAATTGGTTTAGGTTACTCTACCTGCAACTTGTGGCTTTGTACTGTAATGAAGACCTACTCTAATCCCCCTGGATATAAAGTTAGAGGCTAGTTCTCAAGCATTTTATTCAATGTGTAAAACAAGAAATCATTTGACTGCAGCTAGTCTTGGTTAGGAACAGGTATATATTTTCTTTTCCTACATACTTCCATCCTCTATTCATAAACACAAGGCCAGTTACTTTTTGCAGAACTTTGCTTTTCTTCTGCAGTTCCTTTCCAACTTTTCCACCAAGCAAACCCTTCTTTTTTATTCTATACCCAGCTCAAGTATCACCTCTTCCTGGGGCTTCTTGGGAAAAGGTACTTTGACTTGATTCCTACTGGGATATCTATACCTTTAACCACTTTCTACATGATTTTGATGCCCAGATAGGTTTGAGAACCACTACTTGAGACCACTGTGTTCCTAGATGCAGCATTCCCACTTGTGAAGCTTGTTAAACAGGTGTATTTCTGGGCCTCTCCTCAGAGCTATTGAGTTAGTTTCTCTGAGATCATGCTTGAGAACCTACGTGGACATTCTTCTGATGTACACTGATAGTCTTGAACCACTGCTCTAGACCTTGTTTGCGTCTCTGAATCTCTAGAGCTTGTGTATTTGATGAGAGAAATCCTCTCTGTGCTAAGTCTGTTAGAATTCACCAAGTCGGATTATCATTAGAGAGAGAGAGAGGTTATGCCTCTATAGTTCTGTTGGGTAAGATGGACATGGGTTCCAGAGACCTAAATAGAAAACAAAATGTGTTTGATGAAACATTTAACTCTTTCTCCATGTCTTGGTTGCTTTTCTATTGCTCTGAAAAAACACCATGGCCAAGGCAACTTATAGAAGAAAGCATTTAATTTGGTTTATGGTTTCAGAGGGTTAGAGTCCATTACTGGGGAGGGAAGGAACAGCTGAACGCTCACATTTTGATCTACAATTAACTACAAGGTGGAGAGAGACTTTGAAAATCACATGAGTCTTTTGAAACTCCAAAGCCTGCTTCAAATGATATACATCCTCCAACAAGGCCATAACATCTAATTATTCCAAAATAGTCTCATCAGTTGAGGACCAAGTGTTTAAGCATATGAGCCTATGGGGACATTTTCTTTCCAACCATCACATTTTACTCTCTGGCCCCCATTGGCTTGTAGCTATATCATAATGCAAAATCCATCTCTAAAAGTCTCCATAGCCCTTTACAATCTAAGTCCAAAGTCTCTTCTGAGACTCAAGGCAATCTCTTAACTGCAATCCCCTACAAAATAAGAAAGCAAATTACATACTTCCAACATAAAATGCCACAAAATATATATTACCATTCCAAAAGGGAGGAGTGAGGGCATAGTGAGGAAACGCTGGACCAGAGGGAGACTGAAACCCTGCAGGATACGCTCCTAAGCCTCTAGCTCCATATCTGATGTCAGAGGGCTTCAGTTGCTCTGTCCTTCTGGCTTTGCTGACTGTGCCATCTCTCCTGGGCTGATTCTGTTCTCTGTAAGTAGATCTTCTTGGCAGATATCCCATGGCTCTGGCACCTCTAACGTCACAGGTTCTTCCTTTCCACCACTTCACACAATGGCCTCTCGGGGACTCTAGGCAGGGACTGCTCTGACACACATTGTCTTGCCTTAGCAGCGCTCCTTAAACGCAGAGGGAGATTTCACAGCCCCTTTACTTGCACATCCTTCAAAGCCAGAACCACAACCACAACACTGGTGGTCAGCTGCCCACTAGGGATGGAGCCTGGTCCCCTTGGAGCAGCTGTTCTTTGTTGTTGCTTTTTAGGAGTAGCAAATTCTTAGGCCTTTTTCCTTTGTAAGTTGAACTGTTAGCTGGTTGGGGTCTTTCCCTGATGGCTTCCCTTTCTTAATTCCATTTAGGATTAGTTCTGTCCTTATCTCTTTCAACAGAAATCTTGTCTCTTAAATTTCCTGGAGCTCTTTTTTTCTTTTCAAACTGTACATTTTGTACATTTTTGCTTCATTTTCTTCTTTTTATTGTAAGCCTGCATAAGAGTGATTAGTGATAACCATGAGACAGAGTCAGTATTAGGCTGCTTTGAAACCTACTCCACCAGAGAAATTAGTCAATTACTTTTGAATTTAGTCTCAGGCAAATTCTTAGGGCAAGGAAAGAAAGCAGCCACATTCTTTATGAAAATATGACATAAATGATCTCTAGCCCAGTTTCTAATATTGTTCCCCTCTAAAACCTCTTGTGCTGGGCCTCCACATTTCATGTGGCTCTCAGAACTACCCTCTTCCCTGTTCCTGAAAGGATGGCCCAGTAAACCCCACTCACAGCATTCAACTGCTTACCTAGTCCAAAGTCTGGCATATTCCTCCAAAAAAAAAAAAAAAAAGTCAACTCACTCCCTGGTACCCATTTTCATCTTAGTTATTTTTCTGTTCTGTGATAAAACATGATGACCAGGGCAAGTTATATAGAAAAGCATTTAATTTGGCCTATGGTTTCATTTCAGAGGGTTAGAGTCCATGATAGCAGAACAACAGAATAGCTGAGAGCTCCCATCTCAATCAGCAATCAACCATAAGGTAGAAAGAGAAATGGGGATGGTATGAGTCTTTTGAAACCTCAAAGCCTGCTCCCAGTGACACACTTTGTTTAACAAGGCTACACCTCCTAATTCTTCCCAATCAATTCCACCAACTGGGGACCAAGTATTCAAACATATGAGCCTACAGGGGGTGTTGTCATTGAAAACACTACATTCCATATCCCTTCCTTCTTTCTCTCCTTCTTTTCTCCCTCCCTTCCCTTCCTCCATCCCTCCCTGCTTCCCTGCTTCCCTCCCTCCCTCCCTCCCTCCCTCCCTCCTTCCTTCCTTCCTTCCTTCCTTCCTCCCTCTGCCCACATCACCACCCTAAATTCCTGTGACCACTGAGTGGGAATACAAAATTCCCTGGTGAAGGACTGGTTGTGCGACTCAGGAGAATGAAGATGCCCACAAGTTCCCCCAGCTTTCTCACAGGTGACACACATCCCTGTCATCAACCTGGCCTGGGCTTCGTTCATGTCCCCATTGGCTGTGTAGGAGAAGCCACACGAGCTTTGGTCTACGGCAGTACAGTTTTTCTTTATAAGAACAACTCCATAGGGATGAGTCTAGCTCCATTTCATGGAGTCATGGAGCAACGTGTGTGCCTCAGCTGCCAGTGAGGTCTATGTGATAGCTGGGATGACAGTGTGGAGACAAAGTACACAGATTCAAACATAAGGCTCCTGTGACTAGAGTCCACGTTTTTCCTTCTAAGTGTGAGTGTCTGTGGAAAGCCAGGAACTATGTCTTAAAGTTGTATGTAGAGCCAGCATGTAACTTACAGATACCTGTGAGCCTGCTAGAGAGCTAGATTATGTTCCTGTGGGCCAGCTTGAGTCAGGAGCTGCCTGTATTAGACTTGATAGAGAAGCAGGAAGCTAGGTTGAGAAGAGGGGCTTGTAGAAGCCTAGCATGTATGTGCTCTCATGTGTGGGTACACATGAACACGTGTGTGAGCTCATAACAGGACCAGGATGAGGACAGTACGAGGAGGAAGTGGTGGGTGGAAGAGGGTGAGACAGGGAGCCCCTGGGAATGTTGGAGCAAGCGTCCTGAGTGGAAGAGGGTGAGACAGGGAGCCCCTGGGAATGTTGGAGCAAGCGTCCTGAGTGCCAGGGGAGGTGGCAGGTGCCTCGAAAGGTGGCTGCTGAGGTGTTGCTGTAGGTGTGCAGGGCTTCCCCTCCCCTAGTAACCAGTGCAAAACTCAGCCAGACTGTTAGTCTGGCGACAGCTCTGCATTAAGATGGGGTGGTTTGTGGTTTTCTAGTTAGTCTCACTGGGATGGACTCAGCTTTTCTCCACATGCTTCAGTTTCCAGTGGATAAAGTCAAACTTCACCCCTGCATCTCAAGAGGCCAGGGAGCCTGTGTCCACGTTTCTCCTGTTGCTTTCAGGGCCATCTTCTTCGAACAGCCAGCATAGCCCACCTCAGGGACAGCTATTGGTGGTCAGCATGTGCATGCAAGTGTGCACTCAGGCTCTGGATTGGGACGTGGTTTGACAGTATCTTTGGGGACAGGGGAGCTTCCTGCTGTTGCGACTGCCCGTCAAGGGGAAGAAACTGGAAAAGGCCTTGCTGCTCCTTTCCCTTCAAAACATCTCCAGCATTGTCTACCTGGGTCCTTCATTATTTTTTGCATATATGTGGACCTATCTGCATTGCCCACGTGGCACGCCTGGGTTGGCTACCCAGAGGCTATTTAAGCTGTGGGCTGGCTTTCCCTAGGGTCCGAGGATTGTTCAAGGTTTCTGAATAAACTGCATTGAAAAAAAAAAAAAAAAAAAGAGTGCCAGAATGAAGGTGACAAAAAGACATAGGTAACTTTAACAATGACCTTGGGAAAATGTCAGCTAGCATTGCAGCTGGTCATGGTAAATTGTTATTAGAAGTTTAAAAAAAAAATATATATATATATATACATATATATAAAAAAAAGAAAAAAATGAAACACTAAACAACAATAATAAAACACGACAGACTGTAATGGCCCAGCCTTGACTTCTTCAGTGTGCTTCTCATCTATCCTTATAACATTCTCCACGGAGAAGGTAGGGAGACAGAATACATAATGTTACAGAGAAGAGGACTGAGGGATGGCTCATTATCTGGTCCAAGATAAGGCAGTTAATAAAGAGTGGAGGCAGAATTTGTGTGAAGGAGATCAGTGCTCAGAGGCCACGGCCTGGGCTAATTCTTCACATAGCCCCGGTTCTGTGAACCTGGTGGTGAAGGGAGGCTGGAAAAGACCACTCCCTTATCAGGTCTCCTGATGCTTTTCCTGTCTTGGGTATAGAGAAAAACAATCATGCTCAAACTCAATATCTGGCCCCCGGCTAGTTTCCCTAGTGATTCCTTCTCCATCTCTGACCATGGGCATCCTAGATGTGGGAGAAAGCCACTCCGGACCCTGACCCGTGCCAGCCATAAAGAGACCCACCATTCTCTGCAGTCACTTGTCTAGGTGACAAGGCTGGAGGGACAGTTGTGATGAGACGGAGACTCACAGTGCAGTAGGTTGGCCTAGAGAACTGCAGAGCTCATGGGGCAGAGCCAGCGTAGGCTCTGGAGGATTAGTGGGAATTTGATACAGGAAGGGGAGGGGCATTTGGGAGGAGGGGAGGCCAGCAAAGGCAGGAGTGGACCTAGCAAGTTCCTAGCCAACAGAAGAGACAGCTGCAGGGGAGAAACAGGGGTACGGAGGAGTTCAGTGAGTGGGAAGGCTAACACAGCTGGGTTGAGGGGCTACATGTTGGGGTCTGACCACAAAACAGTTTGAGGCATGACACAAACCCTTGCTGGATCCTCAGTTTCACATGTAAAACTCAGCAATGCTCTCTAGGTTAGAGGAAGCTTGAGGGAAGTAGGTAGTTTGTGAAGATGTGCAAACAAAACGGTTTTAAAGAAACAGTAGCTTTGGATGATGGTGTGGGCATTAGCCCCATCTGGTATTTGCTATTGAGCAGGCAGCAGGATTACTTTACTGATGGGGGAACTGAGAGCTGAACTCATGGTTTACGAACCCCCCTCACACACCCTCTTGAAGTACCCTCTTGAAAGCTGTCTTTACATGGGTTTTGTTCCCAGTGGTACAGATGAGAGAACCAGCATTGAGGTCACGGTGAGGAAGGACAGATGGGCACAGGGTCCTTTCAGCAAGGTTGCAGAACATACAGATCTCAGAGGTGGATGGGTCGCCCTTTGGCTCATTGTTGACCCTGATCTACTTGTCCAACAGCTGTGTATTATAAACTGACTCACAACGAACTGGAGTTGACCACGGGTCATTTTTGCAAGCTGAGCACAGAGCCGTGGATGGGTCTTAAGGAAGGTGTTGTGCCCTTAGGGACACACGGGACTGGTGTCTACTCAGAAGTCTACCAGAGGGCGGTGCTGGCGGCTGGGGTTGCTTCAATAGCTGAGGTTGCATGCCTCAGTGGTGCCCACTGGGAGGCACCTGGGCTGTCCACAGCAGGGCTCCTCAGAGGGCACCGACAAAAGCCACTCAGCATCTGGTGCTAAGCTGCGTAATGCCACAGTCCACTCAGCGCATCCTGAATCATTCATTCCAGTCCTCCCTGCCTGGCTTCCGTCATTCCTTAGCTGGGGCAAACTTGCCACCACCTCCAGTGCTCCACGTGGGGACCAAAAGAAACAATGTCCACAGTGAAGCCTGAAAACAGTGCTATGTGACGTGAAGGACGCCCTTGTCGTTTTGTTACCACCAAGTGGGACCACCTTATTAGGCTCATTCCCAGCTTCCTTTGGCTTACCAAATTTTCAGAAAAGAGGTTCACTATTTGTAGATCCAAGTTCCCATTACCATTGTAACAAGCAGGGGTGTGGATGCTAACCTCTCGGGGTGGGGGGATTCTCATAAAGGGTTAGTACGAGTTGTCTCCTGTTAGGATTTGGGAGTGTGAGAGAGAGAGCCTCTTGCTCAGCTATGGAAACAGGTATCATTACCCCGGCCAGGCTGTTTTGTTCATATTGTTCAGCTATATACATTTGGAAAGACACAAATCTAGTCCCCTTATTCTGACCTTATACCACAACATTGTTCTATTAAGACTGCCTGGGGTCCAAGAAACCACCAGGGCACAGGCAAAAGAAGCTTCACCACTGCACCCCTTCGCTTTTTCCTTCTTTCCCCACAACCTCCTAACGGCACCAGTACAGCTGCCGTGATAGAGGGGAGCCTCCTGCTCGGAATCTTGTGTGTGTGTGCATGAGAGAGAGAGAGAGAGAGAGAGAGAGAGAGAGAGAGAGAGAGAGAGAGAGAGCATGTGTATTAGCATATGTGTGAGTGTGTATAGGATGTGCAAAGAATGGGCTAAACCTTACTGGTGACAAATGGATAGAGGGCTTTTTCGTCCTTCCCATTACACACACTAAAATGAGCAGAAGAGATTCTTGCCCTGGTTATGAGGGCCCTGGAAGTCTGTGTTCTCCTCCAAGGCCTCCTGGGACCTCAGGGCCTTGAGCTTGGCAATGTGGTTCCAGCCCTTGTGTGGCTACAGTGCGTTGGAAGCTTCCATTTATACTCCTCATGCCCAGATTTCCAAGAAAGGCAGCCAGCCCTCCAGGCTCATGATAAAAAATGAGGCTCTGAGGGAGGTTGGGGGCCTGAGCTAGAGGGGCCAGGGAGCAGTGAGATCTCCCCAGGCTTTCTGGGTACCAGTGCCCTCAAGTCCTGGGGCAGAAGGGCAGGCAGAGTTGATGTTTACCAGGGCATGAGCGGCCTTTGCTATGGTGCCTCTGGCCACAGACACACCATTGAAAATGATGTGGCAAGAGAGAAAATGCAGTGGTCACTATGGCAGGCTTAATAAACCCTAATAACATCAACCTGGATGAGGGCTGAACACCCAGTCATACCGCCTGGGCTCTGAGGACAGCACCCCACCAAGGTTGGTAGGTTTGGCTTACCATGGTTCTTCCTGGGACTCAGCCCCTCCGAGGATCTCCAAGGGAACAGAAGGAGCTATTATCTGCACGGAACACAGGGATGCTGAACTCAGAGTAACTCAATGCCTGAGGGAGCAGAGCTGGGGCTTGCTGGGCTCCTGGACCCTGCCTGTGCCTCTGAGCCCTCCTGGCAGCTGCCTGCTTTCCCAGAAGCAGATGGATGGAGGCTCCCACAAAGGGGCTGTGGCACCCTGTGCTGCAGTTCCCATGGTAAGTTCAGGCCCCTCGTGTTTCTAATTACTCCTGGTGTTCTTTTCTTTGCGTGGTGTGAGCACAAGCTGGGCGAGGGCCATTCTTGTTACCCTGTCCCCCACCTCCCCTCCTCACTAAGGAGAGCACCAGCCATGGGAAGCTTGCCGGGGCCACTAAAGGACTTGGGTACTAGCCAGGTGATGTCTAGGTCACTGAAATGGTTATACTTTTATTGTGGTGAAATCTATAGAATGTATATTTGGCTTTTAAAAGCATGTTAAATACCGCAATTAGTGGCATTAAGTACATTCCCAAGGGTTGTACAACTTTCCCTGCCATCCGTCTGCAAGCCAAAGCTCCACCTATCATACACTCCCATTGCCCACCTCTCCTCAGCAAACTTTATTCTATGTGTTGTCTAGGGATTCACCCTCTCCAGGTCCCTCATAGATGTAGACCCGTGTAAGAGTCTAAATGTGTGTCTGCCTTATTTCTTTCACCATGGTGCCTTAATGGCTCATCTGTGTCCTTGCAGGTGTTCTCCAGCCAGGTGGCTTGATGCCTTTTCTCTTGCTCAGGGGCTCTGAAATGGGCCATATGAAAGCAGAGGGAATTATGGTATATGAGGACCCCATACCACAACCTTGGCATCTCTGGAGATACCTGCTGGGGGCTCCCGGGTTCCTGCATTTAATAGTCCACATGTCCTGGAGAAAGGGAGGCAGGCTATTTGATTGGCCTCAGGTCATGGAGCCCAATTGTGGGCCCTGAGGAGAATCCTCAACTGTCATGCTTCCAGTATTTCCCCTCCATGCCTGCTTCCAGACTTAGGCCCCCGCCACATCCCCAGACCATTTTAACCTGAAAAGAGGTCCCGAGAGAAGTTCAGCGTCCACTGCTTGGGGACCTGGGGACTTTTTCATACATATCTTGTCTAGGCTGGCTTTATCTGACCCTTCCCACTGCTCTCACAGCACCCCAGTGTCCTCTATGTGCCCCAAGCCTTGCTTGTCCTGGGAGCCTACCATTTCTTCAGGGCTGGCCAGATGCCATTCTTCTCGGCTCCTGTCTTCTGTCATACTTCTCATCAGAAATGCCTGTTTGGTGGCCCACACACTTCCCCACCATTATCAACTGTACTGCGGGCTTTCCGTGTTATCACACAACTCTTGGATCCAGATGTTTCTTGTGAAGGTCCAGACTGCACATGGAATTTCAGACCCTGCAATTGGCAAGACAGGGACACTATTATGGGATAGGAGTAGCACATAAGGCAGAGGATCTGTTGAGACCTGAATTCATTCCAGCAACCATAGACTGCTTCCACCAAACAGCTGCATGTCAATGGCAGCCCCAGCTCTGTGCTGAGGGCACAGAAGAACAGTTTTAGTCCTATCACTTGACAACAGCCTGTAATTTGGGGCTACTTACATCATCTTCTTTTGTTTCCACTTGCTTGTCTGCAAAATGGGATAATAGCACTGACTATATAATCAGTGAACTCGCATTGTTCAGAGCCCACAATGAGGTGGGGGCCAATGTCAGCCACAGACAGCGCTGGCTGCCAGAGTGTTTCCTTCCTGGGGCTGAGGGCCATCAGGCTGCCCCATGGACCCACTGGCTCCTGACTTTTACCAGCCTAGTGCAAAGTGGTTACCTGTTAACTCAGTTCTCTCTAACGCAGCTGATGGCATGGAACCCACATGGAGCTGGCCACCTTATCTGTGGGCCAACATGCTTACCATATGAACAAGGTGGGTAAGGAGCCCAGGGCAACCCAGACAGACCCAGACAAACAGAACTTTGCTCCTGGCCAGTGATGATGAGGAGTGTTGACATGGAGGAACCAGAAAATGCAGCCCCGGGAAAAACTCGTCTTCTCTTGCTGTGACACAATGCCAAAGAGCAGTGACCTTAAGGAAAGAAAGGTTTGTTTTGACTCACAGTGTCACTCCATGCCAGTTGCCTTGGGGACTGGATGAGGCAGAGCATCATGATGGCAGGGGTGTGGTGCAGGACACCGGCACTTCATGGTGGCTAGGAGGGGAAGGGAGAGGTGGAGAGGGAGAGACAGAGGCAGACACAGAAACAGGCAGAGACAGAGACACACAGAGAGACAGACAGAGATAGACATACACACCAGGAGAGAGAGAGGGGGAGAGGGAAGGAGAGGGAGAGAGAAAGGGCGTACTGGAGGCAAAGCAGAGCTCTCATAGTCTAGTCACTTCTCTGAACTCCCTGCCTCTGAACACAGTTGCAGCAGAGACCAAGCTTCACTCAACACCAGTACTCTTGGGGAACACTTCAGATCCTAAGCATAACAGGCACGTATTTTCTAGTTTTTCTGTTTATTTATTTGTTTGTTTGTTTGTTTGTTTTGAGGACCCTAATGGGGCAATAGAGCCCACCTCTGCAGTAATGGCTGAACCATTAGGGCAGCCATTGTAGGGTGCTGCTAGATCAGGCCCTCATGACTTGGATAAGAATGTCTTTCGAGGTCTCAGTTCAGTTCAGTTGAAGTTCATTTAACAAGCACCAGCTAAGGGTCACTTACATGCAGAGTATGTGAGAGATTCCAAATTGAAATCAGCTCCACCTCTGGGAGCCTCCAGGCTCCTGGGAGGAGACAGCTGTCACTGTTCTGCCATGAGGGAAGAGTCTGTATGCTGTAATGTCCAAACCCCAGAACAGCACATGGCCTGGCCATGGATTTTCCTCTAGTGGTCAACATGCCAGAACTTAAGAATTTAGAACATGCGTCACATTTACACTTACAGCATCAAAGCTGGGCGTGAAGGTGCCCTTGTGATCCCAGCACTCCAGCACTGTGGACATCGAGGCAGGGAATCATGATGCTGAGGCTAGTCTGGGCTATATAACAAGCTCCTCTTCCAAAAAACAAAACAAAACAAAGTGAAAAACTGAAACAAACAATCAGACACACTAACCAGTCAACCTTGTAATGTCAGTAAGTAGACTTTAAGGGACAGGATAGAATGTTTCATGAAACTAAGAAATTGTTGACAGTATTAGCTCACCTGCTGGCTCGCTCCTTCTTGGAACACGTTATGCCTCAGGCATTGCGCTGGATACAATAAATGTGAGTTTTCAGTGAGGTGGTTGGGACAGGACAAACAAAAGGCAAGGTCAACACAGTTCCAAAATGTCTTTCCCAGCTAGGGGCATGTAAGAAACACTCTGGGTACTACATGGACACGGGCCTGGGGACTGGTGATGTCTGAGAATAAGGTATATTTGTAGACAAGGTCTGGGAGGTCAGAGAAAGGTGTAACTAGTTTTGCTCAAGGGTAGAGGCAGAAAGGATAGAATTTTCCTAGAGTTGTCATTTGGGACACGGTGGGATGAAGAAAAGGAGTTCACTAAGCAAAGTTTGAGAACATTTCATGGAGAGAAAGTGGTATGAACCATTAAATGCATGGTATATTTAGACAGTGAGGCAGATGTTGGTACCAGTGGCACAAGTGGGTGGGGCTTGACCTGAGCAAGCATCAGAGGTGGCTTCTGTGGAAGGCAGGCTGCTGCTATGGGTGCTGTTGGGCTGGGTGATAGAGGAGGCGTGGAGTGAAAAGGTAGATTTAGGGTACAACTGGGAGATGAAGGGGCTCAGGGGTTCACTTTTGAGCTAGCTTCTTTACCAGCTTCTATCAGATTTCATCCATGCCCCAGAGACCTCTTCCCATCATTCATCAGTTTGTCGCAGAAAACAAATCCATGAGCTTGGTGTTCAAAGCAAGACAAAGATGAGAAAAGGGAGGTGGATAACTGGCTGACTGGGTCGAGGCTAGGCCAGTGCAGGACTAACAGCCAGGTTCTAAGACTTCAAAGCCTGGAAAACAACCTCTGACCAGTGGTTCTCAGCTTGTGGGTCACACCCCTTCTGGGTCACAGGGTCACCTAAGACCATTGGGGAGTACAGATATTTGTTACAATTCACAACAGCAGCAAAATTAGTTATGAAATAGCAATGAAGTAATTTTATGGCTGGCGTCACCACAGCATGAGGGTCACAGCAGCAGGCAGGTTGAGAACCACCACTCTGGACCCTTCTTCCCTCTGAACACCACAGAAAGAGAAGGCTTTGCCCTGCTTCCTGTAAGTTTTCCATGCCATCCCAGCTAGAAGGGCTTAGGAACCTTGTAGTCAGGCTTAGTGTCTTTCCTGTTGAGCATTTAGCCTACCCGCTCTGTGTGGTTCAGGGGAAGAAGCACCTGAAACCAACTGTGTGTCAAGATGCTGACCCCAGTGTCCCGTACTTGGACAGAGAGATGAGGAGACACCAGAGGCCGCGGCTGGAGCTGGTCCCCAGTTTATGTGAGGATGTCTGCTTTTTGTCCCATCATAAAAGAACTGCTAGGGCATTATTGCCCTACCTACTGACTCAGGCAAGGACCAAGCTCTTAAATAATTTTTGGGGGTCATCTAAAAATTAGATGACCATTAGATGGTCATCTTAGAGTTTTAAGTTCTTTGGCTCCACTTTGACAGACCCCAGACCCTCTTCTTAAAACTCAACTTGAAATTTCAAAGAACAGGTCAGATCTGTAAGATAAAGTTCTGGGCATGAAACCACATTTTTCAGACTGTAGGGAAACCCCTGTCTCCATATCTACTGCTCTTCCTCATACATTTATAGATGGGGAGATGATCTTGGGGGGGGCAAAATGAACTTCCCCAAACTCCCACTGTGGTTTGGCCAGCAACACTGTCTTAAGCTGTGCCTGGGACCCGTTCTTTTTCCAAAGCCCCCAGCAGAAGTGGTTGGTTCGATGCTCCGCCTGGGGAGCTGGGGAACTTTCCTAACCTCCATGAGCCTGTGACTGAAGGGTTTGAAGCCAAGGATCTGTTCGGGGTCCCATTGGGAGACATGTGGAGGCCACCCTGTGCATGTTGCTGTCACCAAACTTTCTGCAGCAGTCCTCCATGGGGCCCACTCCTGCCTTGGCCCACGGAGAGGGTCCTGCCACCTCTAGTGTGTCCCCATCTTAGGTGGGACTGTGATGAGTTGGGATGTAAGCCATCAGCCAAGGTCTCTGCCATCCAGTCCCCCTGGACCACTAGCCTCGGTGAGCTGAACTGTGTTTCATCAGCCACCTTCCTTCTCTGCGTCTTTTAAAAACTGCTTACTCGGAGTGCAAAGAGGGCGGCATCTTGAACTTCTGTTTTCCTTGTGTGTCCTTGGCCCGCCTCAGTTTTCTCTGACGTGAAGTGGAAGGCTGGAGTGGAAAGGTCTCTGCACATACTAGCCCCTGTGTTTCTCTTCTGCTGAGCCAGTCTCTCCCACTTTGGGCTTGAGGGGACAGAGCCCAGACTGACTGACATTCTTTGTCCTCCCTTGACATGGATAGTGTGCAGGGGCATTACTTGCTCTGAAGGAGGCCTGGCGAAGCTGGCTTAAGGTTTCATTGGGAAGTGAAAGTAATAATGAAACTCCCGCCCACCTCCTCAAAGGCCATTAACTGTATTGGTGAGGGCTGATGACGCTTGAGTCCTGTGTGAGCTGGATCAGGAACTGCCCACAGCGCTTCACCTCTGTGAACTCTGGCAGAGCACCTGTGTCCTTCCTCTGGCTCTAGTGTTCTGTTCTTGTAAGCTTACCTTTTCAGGGGGTCAGCACACTGTTGTTGAGCCCTGGAGTGTCCCCTGGGAATAGGAACTTCAACCTCTGAGCTCCCCAGCATCCAGTATCTAAGATGATGGAGCCTTGAGTCTAGCCCATGTGTTCTGGGCTGGATGTTTAGGTAGCACTTGCCAAGAGCATAGGGCTGGGAGGGAGCATCTATCCCATACAGGCCAGCTGCCCTTCCTGCTGGTCTTGGGGACCCCAGAACTTACCCCTGGTGGAGATGGAAGGAAAGGAAGACTGGAGAGCAAAGGCCACCCGTATGCTTCTCTCTCAGATACCAATCTGAGGTACAGAATGTCTTTGGCTGTCTGGCAAAAATTCGTGCCTCCCATCCTCAGGGGATGACAGCGAAGGGTTGTGCCCTCTGCTGAGTCCCAACTTCTCAGCTGCAAAAGGAGGACAATGTTGTTTCTGAGCTCCACTGGTGACAGCGGCAGAACACTCAGAGTTAAGGTGGCCTTGTCTTGCCACCAGGACTGGCGAGAAAGGCAAGGGTGTGATATGAGGCTCATACCTGGTCCCCGTCTTGACTTGCCGTCCTCTCCATGGTCTCTGAGGGGTTAGGGCTTTCTTTTTTGAAGCTACAAGAGCAATCCCAGATCCAGGAGGCAATAACCTGGGCCAGGATCATTTTGTGTTTCTTTACCTTGTCCTCCTTCCTGCCCTGCTATCTCTGCAGTCAAAGAGCCCATATCTGTCCCAACAGATCACAGTCTGTCCCAGCCTGGACCACAAGTTGCAGCAGCCCTGTGGTCACTGTGTGACCTCTGTCAGGGTCCTCCAGAAGGAACAATTCTCCAGTGCCTGCAGGTGCCACTTGAAGCAGGTAGAGAGATGCTTTGTGGCCCTGGTTTAGCCCAGGTACCAGCAGAGTCCTTCCCCTTGCTTTCAGGAGCAGGTGTTCCTTGGTCTCATCACTATGAGTGCCAGCTGTGTGGCTGGTGCAGGACGGCCTTTGACTGTCAGTCTGGGCTTCCTGCCTAGGGGCTGGCTTTGGGGGCTTAGTTTTTGAATGACAGGCTACAAGAGCTTCAATATGGCAAGTTCTAGCTCTTGGGCAATGTGACCCCCAGCAGCAGGGATGTCTGTTGCCTGATGATCCACTCCCCCTGCCCTCAGAAAAGCAGAGCTGTGTAAGTAGATGTGTCCAGGTGAGTGGCTGGAGGAATAGGGCCCTGTGAGGTTATGCTAGTGTGATTTCCTCTGCCTGCAGGGAAAGGGAGGTGGCAGAGCTTTCATGTTGAGGCAGGAGTGGGTGAGATTGCCTTCTTGGTGAAAATGGGACACAGCAGGGGAAGAGCCTGCCATTCTGAGGTAACCCAGCCCTGGGCCTGGAATGGTACATACACACCAGCCAGCTAGACAAGTTAGAGTTCTAACCAGAACCTGCCTGGTGCTTCCTTTTGTTTTGCAGTGCTGAGCTAAGATCAGGCCTGAAGGACGCAGGCTACACAGCTCAAACCATGATGCCTTCCAATGAGATGATTTAGATTTCAGCGAGTCAGGGAAGGCTGAGTGCTCTGGAGGCTGAAGCCAGAGGGTCAGGTGGAACAAGCACCAACGGCAAAGAAGTATAATTATTATATAGTTATCTTACAAATAGAAGAGTAATCAATTATTAGATAATTGATAGGAAGTCAGCAGGTTAATTCTCTTAATTGAAAGTAAGATATAAAAAACATGTGTATAAATTCATACACACTGGGGGAAAGGGTGCTGGAACACCACTGTGAAATTATGCATAAAATGGTTAATATCAAAGGTGACAAAGAAACCATCCTCTTCAGTGTCACTGGACAGAAACCGCTGATGCCAGATCCATTCTTCAGCGTACAGTCTGGCTCAACAGAAGGCAAATGAAACGATGTTGTGGCTTCACCCTCAGGCAGGTCTGCTAGACCCTTTGCTAGCATGGCTTTGAAAGGATCTATGATCCTTTCCAAAAATTCCTTGACTGGAATTCTACTCTGGTCAGTGAAACAAGATCACCTCAAGATGAGTCCATCTTCATGAAGAGATGCTGATGGCCTCACTGAGGGGTCTTAGAGATGCCCAGTCTTCTGGAGGACCTGCTGGCTCTGTGTGGCTCTGTGTCTCTGTGCAGTGTCTCCTGTTACAGAGACTCCCTGGTAGCTGCCTGGCTCCTGTTCTCTGAGCTTTTCCAACCTATTGCTTTTTCCTTGAAATTTCATCATGGACACCCCCATCAGTCTCAGCCTGAGCCCTGCCATGAGGAAATCCACTTACTTAGGCGTGCTGTGGCAGCAAGAGAGGAACACAGTTGAAGAGGCTCTCATTTGTCCCTTCGGCATGGGCTGTGTCTGGCCTATCCCTATCCCTTTGCACATATTAGGAAATGCCCTTTCCTTTCACAGAGGCGGCCCTGAGCCAGGGCTTCCTTCTCGCTCTCTCCTTGCTGGGTACCTTGGTGCACTGAGCAGGCAGCACGTCTATAAATGGTGGCTTTGTCCCCTCCCCTGGAGGTTTCTGGAGTGGTCTCGAGGGACCCTTCAGATTCTCAGTTGGCAAACCTTTCTACTACCAATTGGAAGATGGCCCAGGCAACACTGGTGTGCCTCCTCCAGGGTCCTGTTCACCATGCTGCTGCCAATGTTATCTTGTGGGGTGGGAAAGATGCTGTCCCAAAGAGGATGTGTGATGTCAGGGGCCAGAGGAAGGCCGTTCTTGCTCTGAATTATAAGGTTGCTTTCTAGGCCCCAATCCAAGAGCACAGTAATGTGAGTCACTCTGCCAGTTCCCTTGGGGAACAGATGTGGAAGCGCATCGTCACAAGTGGCTGTAAATACTGACAACACATTGTCTTGTCTGGAGGGCTCTGTGTGTGTGTGTGTGTGTGTGTGTGTGTGCGTGCTCATGCCCGCACACATGCAGGGGCACCGAAGAGGAAGGTGATGTCTAGTTGAGAGTGTCAGTTTTGAGACCAGAAGATTTTTCCATGGTGGCTCCGCTGATGTTCTGATCCTAACTGCTGGTGTGTGGCAGCGGGAACAAGGCTTGCTTTTCAAATGCATACAGAAGAAAAATCTCACCCAGGCCACAGCCCTGAGCTGTAAGTGTCAGCTTTCACCCCTGGAGGGTGAGCCGAGCACCCCACCTCCTCCCACAGCTTCTCTGTATCAACCCAGTCTCCCTCGTGCTCTTCTCCCCCTGTGGTTTGGCAGGACCCCCGCTTCCCATCCCCCGGAGGCAATCAATTAATAAATCAGTGTTTGCCATCTTCCTGGAAAAGTGATAGTGTTTCCTCTGTAAGTGATGTGTTTCAGCGGAGCCTGGTGAGGTGTCTAGGGCTGGAGGAGTTGCTTTTATTTATCCATGCCAAGAAGATGGCAATGTTGTCTCCATAGAATGAGATACAAGGGCTTGACTGTCTCGTGGTGGCGTCTGCCAGACCTGGTGCACTAGCTTCATGAGTCGCTGGTCTGCAGGAAAGTGTTGCTTCCAAATCTGAGCATCTTCCTCAGTTATTTTGCTAAAAGGGAGGTACTGGGGTCCACTCACAGCTTCATGAGGTCTCAGTTCAGACAGAATGTCCTTGTGAGTGAGGGGAATGTGACTCGGTACCTACCATTCTGCAGCCTTTTCTTCTGGCTCTTGTGTTAAACAGAGCCTTCTCTGTCCACATGCTGTGAACTCTGACATCACTATTGCCTCTGAACTACACACAGTCTGATAGTTTACAGTCTAACCTGCCATTCCACTTGAGATAGTCTCTCACTATGATGGAGTCTGGAACAGTTACAATGGTCATTATTTTGATAAGAAAGAGGTTCAGAAAAATAAATAAATTTCTCTTCAGAAAAACAAGCACTGGGGCCAGAACTTGAATCTATTTTTCTTTCTAGACTGCTTTATATTTTGTTTGTTCTGACAGGGTCTGACTGGGCAGCCTGGAACTTACTATATAGACCTGGCTGACCTTGAACTCACTGAGGTCCCCCTGCTTCTGTCCTCTAAGTGTTGGGATTAAAGGCATGTTCCACCATGCCTGGCCTTGCATTATGTCTTAACATCCCATCCATCCATCCATCCATCACCTACCCATCCATCCATCACCCACCCATCCATCCACCCACCCACCCACCCACCCATCCATCCATCCATCCACCCACCCACCCACCCACCCATCCACCCATCCATCCATCCACCCACCCACCCATCCATCCATCCATCCATCCACCCACCCATCCACCCATCCATTTATACACTCATATATCCTATCTAACAGATAATTATGAGTGTTTCATGTCTACCATGTAGATAGCAGTAGTGACTGCAAAGGCCTGCTCCTCACATAGGAGCTTTGTGTTCAGCAGAGGCCTTCTTACAGGGAACATGCTGCCTTTAGATTGGGTGTGATGTGGGAGCCTGGACATGAGACTCTCAGAGAAGCACAGTATGTTGGCTTCATACCACCTCGTTCTTCTTTCTGCCCACAGATGACTGGATGGGGACCCTTAGCGGGGAGGTTTTCAGCTTCCAATTTCAAAACTGTTCACATGGTGGGCAGGATTTGGGGTGAAGGACACAGGTAGTTTTGGGTACCGGTGCCATATCATATCCTCTGCCAATATGTCTTGTCTAGTTTATTCCTCATAGTGGCTGGAGGGAGGTGACCTGGACAAGTAGGCAGGCCAGGGAAACAGATTTCTGGAAGTTTCATGGTAATGAATGCCGACAGGTCTGGCCATCTCAGGAAACAAGTTTCTTGAAGTTCTGTGGTCTTCAAATATCAGTTTCCCAACAGGGCAAAGGTGAAAAAAGATACTAGGCTCTGCCTGGTCCGGTGAGTCCCATTCAGACCTAGGGGTAAGGGACCTCCATTAAAACAAGCCCCTCCTTGATTCCCAGGCATCAATGGGTACCACTCTGAAATAAGGAGAGCAGCTTTTCCTCAAGACAGTGGGAGAGTTTGGGAGAATTCAGCATCCAAATGGGAATCAGCTCTGCGGACAGGGCATATGATCGGACACGGAGTACCCCAGATTCCCCATAGGGATGTGCAGGACATGGATGCTTCTGTGCTACTTGGCACCACCTCTGTGTAGACATGGAAGATGGGGAACCAGACTGACACCCTGAATTGAAGGGTTCAGGCTGTGCCAGAAACTTCGGTGACTGAAACAAATGCTGAGAGGCAAATGCCGGGACCTGAGATCACAGGGCTGGCTTACCCCGGCACTCACAGGTAACCTAAGGGGTTGTCTGTCACAGGGACAGCTGATGCTGGGCACTCAGGCTGACAGCCTGGCTCGTGATACTGCAACAGCCTAATTGTTTATGGCCCTTTCCATAGCCCCCCAGGCTGCGACTTCTCCCAAATTCAAGTTGGTGAATGAAGTCCTGCTAAATCTCTCTAGCATTTCCAATCTGGGCCTCTATCTCATTATCTGACATGGTAGGAATATAAACCTGAGAGGAGAGATGGTTTGCCCAGGGTCACATGACTCTTACGAATAAGAGCTGAGAGGGGAAAGGAGGCAGCTATGAAGTAAGGTGGGATTTACAAAAGGAGCTGAGTTCTCTGGCTGGGTATGTTTGAGAAATTCTGTTCAAAACAGCCTCTTGGTTTACAGGCTCACTGTTTATGTGATTCATCAAGAGCTTGGAAAGCTGGTGGAAGAACCTGGTTTACTCCTTAGACTCTGTATGTCAATTTGGGTTTAGTCCTGGGCCTTTCAGGGGCATAGAAGCTGTTGCTTTGGGAGGTATGGAATCCTCTGGCCAAGCAAGAGGACGGGTGTAAGGTAATGTGCCTTCCCAGAGTCTGCTTTGCCCACAGGCACAGACTCAGAAAATGCATGGCATCTGCAGTAAATGTAGTTGCCCTCAGCCAGGATGAGGAGTGGGACAGTTCTTTACAGCTTCTTTTGGCTCTGGTAGGTTAGACTTACCACATTCTAGTCAAGAAAAATAGGTTCTTTGAGAAGGTGCTCCTAGGATAAGCTAAAGAAAGTTGCACCTCGTAGAGTAAGGGATAGACTGTAGAGATGTGATTGTGTGGGGAGGCGAGTTGGAATGGCCACACACAGACCCAAGGGCTGGGAGGTGGCTCAGAGGTAGGACATGTGCCTGACTGGGTTCAACCCCCAGTGTTACCAAAGGTGAACATGTCAGCTCAGACATAGGAATGCAGAGGTTAGAAAGGAAAGGGCAGGGAACACTGACGTGGAGGGCAAGCCCTCGCCCTTAGCTTGGGACGGTTTGTTGGGTTTCCTTTGTAGTGTACTGACTTTCAGTTCACGGGGAGCTCCACCAGAGCCAGAGCTGCCTCTTGCCTCAAAGCCCACAAGAAACGGGCCACGACCACTTGGAAGGGGAATCACAGGCTTAGGGGCCCTAGGACTGACAACAAAGGACTCATACCTACTTCCCCTGTATCACAGCTCAACATTAGGTAACGAAAACTCCACTAAAATGAGTCCACCATGTTTGTTCCCTGCCCAAGAAGCTAAGAATGAGCAAGTGAGCATTTAGGAAGGCTTTCTCCACTAAGTGGGTGTGTTTCTGCTACAAGGGAAAATTTACTTATGTGACTTTCCTAACAATGTTGATAAACACACTGTCATTCCCTGTAAGTTCTTGATGCTTTAGACAAGTTCCTACTGGAAGGATAGATATTATAGAAAATGGTACATGTCAGTTATTTAATTCAGCTCTTTGTTTGGTAGGCAAAGAAGCATTGGGTAGGGCTCAGAGGAGACACCTAACCAAAGGCTCACAGGGAGTTTCCCATTCATGATCCAGAGTATGCTGTTGTCAAGGGTGACTGTGGTGGGGGGCTTTTACACCTGCCCCTGTCCACCTCTGCAAACATGGGCTTCCTGGCTGTGGCAGTGTGGGCCTGCCCAGGGGCTTTCTTGCATTCTCCTTAGATTTTATTCAAGCCAGAGAAGCCATCTCGAAGAAATAAAAAGGCCATTTCCAACAGTGACCCTTTCATCTCTGCTTCTCCCTCATGTCTCTCACCCCTGCCTACACCAACTCTTCTGATGCCTTCTGGTGGACTGGATCACACTGGTTTAGTCTGGGTAGGACGTGGGATGAATCCTGCTTGAATCTTCACCCAGAATATTGGCTTCTGCTTTCACATCATTGTCTAGATAAGCAGGCCCATCTTTCCTGACTGAAACAATGCCTGGCTGGAACACAGCCTTCCCTGACATTTCCAGACCCTGAGAGTCTGTACTTCTTAGTCCCAAGGGTGGCCCTGGCACAGAGAGAGGGCATCATGGAGACTGAGCTGGATAACTGTCTTTCAGTGAATGGTCATTGACCTCTACCAGCCATAACTGGTTTCACAGCCAATGACAGTGATGAAATGGGTTACTGCTCCTGTGTCCTGGAATGGTGTTGTGCTAGTTTCAACATCACACAGAAACACAATCATACATTGTTTTTAGTGGGACTCAAGTTTGTAGCTTTTAGAGTCCCAGTTTCCTGTAGAAGGGTCCCCTTGACACTTCTGAGTGATGGATATAGACTGGTTTATTCCCCTTCCTTCCCCTCCCCTCTCCTCCTTTCTATTTCTTTTCATTTATATTTATTTTGTTTTTTTTGGGGGGGGGCTAGAGCAGTAAGCCTGTCAGCCCCCATTCATGAACATATTTTCTGTGTAAACAAAGAGAGTGGGGAGATAGGAAGGAAAATGGGGTCATGGTGACTCTGAATTCTAGACTGGCTTGGATCTGGTTCTCCTTCCCACTTCTGGACTAGGTACCCTTAATCTTTCTATTTACTTCCCTTCATCCATAAGTTGGGGATATGCTGCATAGGGGTGCAAGGAGCAGATGATGCCAGGTTCTCTGTCTACCCAGAGTGATGAGCTCTTGGAAGCTGTCCTGAGAACCAGAGGTCAGGCTTAACAGCTGAGAACTTTGCTCTTTGCTGGGTCACCACATGCTCTCGAGCTAAGGGAACTGATTCTCAGGCTGTTGCTCCACAGCCAGCACTGGCTCGTCTGTGTAGGAGACTCAGTCTTGTGCAGTGAATCCTTAGAGTCCTGGGCCCTGGGGGCCTCGTTGGGGATCAGCCTTTGAGGCAGGGCCAGTCTAAGCAGCAGGTACACACACTTTCCTCAGTGTGAGGTGCTTTCCTTGCTCTGTAGCTATTAGATAATTTGACACAACTGATTAATGGTCACCAGCCATTTTCCCGTGTTGTAACACATGGCCATCTCCCCTCTCCAGGGCTGACTCCCTCATTCACACAGCACCCCTTTTCCACACACAGCTTCTACTGCTGCCTCCATGCTTGTTTTCACACCACTGTCCTCTGTCTCGCCCTGTCACCTTTCCTGGCCTCCACCTTGAATCTTCATCTTTCCCAAAGGTTGCATTACTCTAGTCCATGGTGATCCCTCCACTTCCCGGGTGCTCACTGGAGTATTTGATAGGATTCAGCTTGGGGCTTCCTGCTGCCTGTGTGGTCCACCTGTCCAGCCCATAAACTCCTCAGCAAAGGCCTGCAGTCCCTCTCTGGCCATATTTGATGGAAATAGAAGCAGCATACATGGTATTTTATTGTGTATGAGAATATGAGGGCCCCATGAGAAGCACTAGCAGTGCTCCAGTCTCCCTATGGTCTGTGGCCATGTCTTGCTGGGCAGTGGACATGGGTTCTTTAGGGAGAACATGTATAGAATGATGTGTCAGTTCACCAGTGCAGACCCATGACTTGAGGTCAAGGCTGGTCTAACCTCAGCTTGGGAGTAGTACTGTCCTTGCTCAGCTTTGCTAGTCTGGGGCCTTTAGAAGGGGCAGCACCACTGCTTCAGTGATTCTGAAGATGATACACCTTTGTGGAGCTGAAATGACAAGATAACACGGGCCTGGACATTATGGCAGGAGTCTTCATTTTGATTACCCCTGTGCCCAGCCTCTAGGAATTGGAGAGACGGTATGTAGGAACTTGGAGCCTTTGCTCTCCCTCGATGCAGAGGCCCAGAGAGGAAAGAGGGATCAGAACCACAGCCACATAGTGGCAGGGTGAGTCATTTGGAATGCGGCACGCACAATCTCCCCTGGGTGTCCCGCATGTGCAGATCTGTCACGTGTAAGGTCACTTACGTTGTGAATATATACTTAAAAGCTGCACTACAGAGCCAGGTATGAGGGCTTATGGCACTTGAGCCAAGTGGATGACTGTGAGTTTGAGGCCAGTCTAGATTAAATGAAAACAAGAAGTAAACAAAATAAAAGCACCATTCAGAAAAGGCATTGTGTGATGAATGCTAACCTCTGCAAGACAGCCTGTCAAACCTCTGTTTCCTGACCACTACCCATGGTGTGTGAGAACATTCCCAGCCCTTGTGCTGGGCCTGAGGACAGCCCAGGTCTCAGGTGATAAGGGTGGTTGCCCAGACCCCACCTGGCCCATCAGGGGCTCTCTTTAAGAGGCAGGTTGCCCGTACAGAAGAAACTTGTGAAGGACACATTGGAAGCTCATATAGCATCTTCTTTATTCCTCAGGGATTTAAAAATGAATGTGTGTGTGTGTGGGGGGGGTCCCTCCTCTTTATTTCACAGCTTCATTTCCCATTCAGACCATGACATCTTGCTCTCCATCTAGCAGGACTGCAGCTTGTCCTCACACTGTGTGACCCTTTGTCACCCACTCCAAATGCCCCTCAACCTTGATGAGCTCTCCAGGTGTTCAGACATCCACCTGGAGTGTTCCGGAACACTGGCTGCTCTGTAAGGAGTCCGTGGGGAAATGGCCCATAGGTAGAGAAGACACGATGCCTATGCTGGAGAGACTGGCAGTCGTGAGCACTCCTGCAGCCCACCAGGCCAGACTGGAACCCAAAAGGCCAGATGCAAACCCCGTGTCTCCTGCTCAGTAGCTGTGTGGCTCTGTAACCCTTCCAATGCTGCCACGCTGTCTTAGCTTCTTTTTTCATGGCTCTAATAAAAGACTCTGACAGAAGCATCGTAAGGGAGAAAGTGTTTTAGCTCACAGCGCGAGGCATGGCCCATCATGGCAGGAAAGTCGAGGCAGGCGCGGCAACCAGAAGAGAACAGCGAATACACAGAGCTCTGAACTCCCTTTCTCCATTTTATGTAGCTCAGGATCTCCCACCAAGAAATCAGTCCTCACCACGATTAGGGTGGGTCTTAATTAGTCTGTTATACCTTTCCCCGAGGCACGCCCAGAAGCACGTCTCCCTGGTGATTTTAGTTGACAGTTGATGCGTGACCACCACACATGCCTACGGAGATAAGACGCACGCTTCCTGGGCAGGGACATGGGAAGCTCCAATGGAAGGCCCCACTGGGTTGTCTTCAGCACCACAGGAAGCAGACAGGCTCTGAATTAGGTGAGCCACCTTCCCCACCAACCTCCTACTGCCCCTAGAGTGCAACTATGTTGTTGGAGGTCAGGCTAGCATTATTTCCTGCCTCCAGAATATTCTTCTCACTCAACTGCAAGTGACTAGAGATGGTGAGGCAAACAGACTCCATCCCCTTTAAACATGATGAGACTTTAAACATGACGGGAATGGGGTCCTGAAGTGACAGTACTTTCCCTGATGTCACTGTGGCTGCAGTCTCTGGGACAATAGCAAGCACAGCCCTCATCTGGGGATCTGTAGCCCTGGCCAGCCATGTCTCCTGCCTAAGCCTGGAACATTGTCCTCTGTCTAGCCTGCCACCTGTCCCTGAAAGTCTAAAGTGCTGGATCCAGTCCTGCTATACCTCTCTCCCTGCCTCCCAAATAGTCTGCTGCCTGATGCTTAAGTGGTCCTTGGAGATATTCCCTGCTGTCCTGTTTAAAATCAGCTCGGACTCACTGGACTCTGTTTTTCAGGCTCTGGCATGCGTGGATTAAGAGGTAGAAGACAAGGCAGCTTTTGCAGCAGCATATTGTCCATTAGTCTTCCTTGAGCCTCCAGGAAGGACGTGGGGGTTCCCTAGCCCCACATTTACAGGGAGCCACCATCTCCGTAACTTTCTGCTGTGCTCCAGGGTCTGGGCTACTTTATTTTGGTACTCTGCTGTCTTAGTTTGGGTTTTATTGCTGTGAAGAGACACCACGACCATGGAAGCTCTTATAAAAGAAAAACATTTAATCGGGGCTGGTTTACAGTTTCAGAGGTTCAGTCCATTATCATGATGGCATGAGCCTGGCGGCAAGTATGGCGGCAAGTGGGCAGACACGGTGCTGGAGAAGGAGCTGGGAGTTCTACATCTCGATCCGCAGGCAGCAAAAGGGGACTGTGTGCCACACTGGGCTTAACCTGAAGATAGGAGATCTCAAAGCTTGCCCCATCAGTGACACACTTCCTCTAATGAAGCCACACCGACCCCAACAACGCCACACCTCCCGGTAGTGCTACTCCCTACGAGCCAAGCATTCAAACATATGCACTTATGGCGGTTGTATCTATTCAAATGACCCCACCCGGACACTAGGACTGGGTAACTTTTTGTTTGGGAGGTCTGTGGTGTTCATCGTGGTGTTTTCAGCAGCATCTCTGGCTTCTCCCCACTACACACCAATGGCATATGTGCACTGGTTTCAACAGCTGTAAATGTCCCTAGATGTTCCCAGATGTTCTCTGGGGACTAAGTCACCCCTACTGGAGATGCACCATTCCGTCCTAGCTGAGTGTACAGTGTGGAGTGAGTCTGTCATATATGCTACACGTAATCCTCATGGCAAAGCTTTGAGGCCTAAACTCAGCATTACCCCTGCTATACAGATGAATCTTCCATGGCTGAACCCATTGCATTGCTTCTCTCTGGTTAGTGAACGACAGACCTGGGGCTCAAATCTGAGTCTGCCTGAGGCTGGTCTGTGGATTTTATGTATATGTGAGAAGTATTAAATATTCTTCATTTGGTACTGTGCATAACCAAACTAAAATGGCTTTCAGAGGTAAAAGGTGTTGTCTTTTGATGTGGAGAGTTCAGTTTAAATGGCATAGTGAAGAACAGTGGAGACACCATTGCTGATAAAGGTAAATGAGTACAAATGGAAGCACAGGCCAACCCTTTGCTTGGTTCTGACATAGTGAAGAAATCCCCCCCACCGGGTTTAAATACATTCACATAACCTTCATCTGAATGTAAGTATAAAAGCCATCTTCAGTAAGTTTTAGAGTGGCATCTCCTGTTTTTGCAGAAAGTCAAACATTACTAATTGAGTGCACCCCTATCTTTAGAATGGGATTAGGAGTAATAATATTTACGGACCTGGGATTGCTATTTTTAAACAAAGATCATATTAACTTAATGCAAGCCAGTTTTACTTAAATAAGGACTATCCAGCAAAATTATTGTTAGCCGTTCATGGTCTGAATTCTGGCGTATAAATTAAATTGTGGTACACGTCACAAGGCAGCAGGCATTTGTTTTATGATGAATTAGGCCTTAGATCTTTAATTAGGCCTGCCCTCTTCTCCTTTTACATCCCGGGAGAGATCATTTTTGTTCCAGGATGTCGTTTTTGGGACTTTTAACTATTTCATCAGTGTATCCTCTTCCCGAGGTGATGCCATTATTCTTGTGGGCATCTGTGTGAGAGAATTCAGTGACCTGGCCTGTCTTCCATCTAAAAAGACCACAGAGATTAGGTCCTGTCTCCCTGCTCCACAGAGTGGCATTGGGCACATCATTGAACCAAGCTCACACCGTTCTCAAGGTCACCATTTTCAACTCGCTCTCCTCTGGCTCACGGCATGAATGTTATGACACAAAGCCAGACCTCCTGCTCTCTACAAAAGTTTTTGATTTGGGCCAGGATTCCTAGCTCTTTCCACACACTAAATCTTCATGGAGCAGAGGATCTCGGCCGTATGCACCTAAGAACCTGCTTAGGCTTGCATTTGGGATGTGTGGCTTATTTAGTGCCCAGAGCAGGAGCTCCAAGTCCTGAATTCTCTTCCTCAGGGCCTTTCCAGGGGCAGATGGGAAGAAGTGGGTGGTGAAGCTGTTCTTCTGCAGTAGGCTGTCTGGCTTTGGGTTCACATTGGTAACTGTTGTCATGATAATGCTGAACAATAACCCATGGCTAAGAACACACTTATTACTGTTGCTCATCCTCTCAGACTTGTTCAGTGGGGCTCATTCATGCAGCTGTGGCTTGCTGGCCTTGGCTTGACTCTCTCTGGTGCCTATGGCCTTAGGTGAGATGGCATGGCAGCTTGGCTTTGTTCCATGTGACTTCCTTGGTGTGGTAGGTGAGCTCAGCCTTGCTCACATGGCAGGAGCAGGAATCTGAGAGAGGAATGGTGGCTGCAAGATGCTGTGAGGCCTAGGCTCACAAGTAGAGTAGTTTTTGCCCTTCTCTACTAGCCAGTAAGTTTCCTCTCCTTATCAGGAAGCTGAAGAGTCACATTACAGCCAGCGGGGTAGGGAGGGGATGAAGCCATGTTGTCCTGAAAATGCTCATCTGGCTTTCTGGTTTAGGCATGGGAAGCTCAGGGCCCATCAGCAACAGGTAAGGGAAATATCAGCAGGCATCAACATCTCTACAGAGATTCTTGCCACCTGTCGCCCCTCAGGATGGAAGCTCTATGAGGGTATGGTCATTGTCCCCTCAACATTCACCCTCCAATGTAAATACTAAGACCGAGCATGTGCCTGGCTCATGGCAGAGTCCTTGCTAATAGTGGCTAAGCGTAAACTGAATCCAGTTCATTCATATCAACTCACTTCAATATAACTTGATTTCAGAGGTCCTTATTAGTCCCTGCTGTCTGTGGGATTCAGCTCAGTCCTTAGTCTGGCTCTCAAGACCATGTCCAAGTAGAATCATGTTTGTTATGGGGCCGTAGGGAAGGGATTTGAACAGCCTTGGTAATGCCAGCCTAGCATACTCCGCACAGCTCAAGACAGCCTGAGCTGTCAGAGGAGGGGTGTGTCAGAGGCTCAAGTCTCTGGAAAACTCTTTGCAAGATCTTGGCATAGTGTGGCTTGAGTGGACTTTCAGATGGTTTAGTTAGAGCCAAATCCAGCAGTGTCTGAAGCAGCGTCCTGGCTCTCCTTTCCTTTGAAGGCCTGAGAGCTCTGGAAGGGAGATTTGAGACACTTGAGTCACCAAATGCTGGTGTGTGAAGGTGGCAATGGCAGCACAGCCTTTCAAATCCCAGATTCTTAGAAACAGGAGGCCGCCCCTGCCAGGAGTCAACGAGCTTCACCTCCCAGTGGCCAGGCCTGGGCTCAGGCTTGGTGCTGGCCAGGAGATGTCACCTCTTCCCAACCCAGCATAGAAGATGAAGGAATGGCCTTAACTAGATTGTTCCTGTCTCACATCCCTGCCTGTTCTGGGCATAGACATAGGGACTTCCGTTAGGAGTGGAGGAAACCAGGTAAATCTGGGGTCACACTGCAGCCCCCTAATGAACATGATTACGTTTCAACATGGCCTTGATTGCTAAGCTGTGAACTGAACACTGTCCTTTGTTCCTCTTGGACTAGCCCTTGTCTTTTCCCTTGGGAGGACCATCGGAGCTCTGGGAATCATGCAGCTACAATGGAAGATTTAGTGAGTGAGGAAACCAAAGGAGCAGGGAGGCTCGCTCAGGGCCGCACCCTTCACTGTAGCTTGGACTCTGCTCAGTTTTTCCCCCTGTTTGTGACCTATATCATAAAGCTTTGGCTGCCTGTGTCCTTCCCTGGCCAGGCCTTCCCTTGCTTTCTCTGCTTTCTGGCTGTTTTCCCAGGTTGGTTTTTTTTTTTTTTTTTTGGTAGGAGTTCACTTTCCTCACTGCCGATGGTATTTGCAGAGCACTTTAACACACCCTCGCTGTGGCCACACAACCTGGGAAGGGTTCTTTCTGTAACAGCTGCTTTCAGCAGCCCTGTTGCTGTGCTCCAAAATGGCCCAAATACAAATCAAATGCATCAGCGTTTGATTGTCCTCTTGATCTTTCATTGGAATGAGCTCCCGGCCAGGGCTTTGGGGTTAGGCCTATGGAGGCATCTACAAGTTAGTCTCCTCTAGGTTGATTAATTCCTGGCCACGTGGAAGGACAGAGGGTGGCTATGAGGAACAGACAATCCCCAGGTAGACAGCCCCTCCCAAACTGAGCCTCATGCCGACATTGTCAGGAAGACCTGCCCTCAGGGAACAAGGAGCAATTAATTCTGTGCCAGGCTGAGTTCTCGGGGCCACAGACATGGGCCTGGAGCCCGGGGATGCTGTGCATTGGGCTCCTGGGAATGGCTTGGTCCTGGTTAGGGGAAAGGGCAAAGCTGCTTCCTACAAGCTCTGCCTGAGAACAAAGACCTGGGAGCTGAAGACACCTGCCCTACCCATCCCTCTACCTTCTGGGTCAAGTCTCACCAACAGTTGCCACAGCTGTATGAGCTCTGCTAAGCCATGTCCCGTGGCTCCTGCTGAGCGCAGCCCTCTTAAACTCCAGACTTACCCGTGTTGGGGCTGCTTTCAGGCTGGCCTCTGGAGACCCTGGACACCCCACAGGCTTGGCATTTCCTGTGCCTGTGATAGCTCATCATGTTGGTTTGGTCATACTTCCTGGCTATTTGAATGTCAGGGAGTCATAGCTTGTCACCTAATAAAATGTCCTACTCTGCCGGGATGGAATATAGACAAACTGGATCCACCTGGCGTGTAGGTCCTCAGCCACTCATGGGCGGGAGCCTGATCCAGCCCAGCAGCCCAGGGCTGTTTCTCTCCCTCCCCCATTCTTCTCTCCATCACCCCTCTTTGTGAACCTTAACCCATACACACTGACTGAAGTGTGGAAGCTGTTACCCAGACCGCATTGCTCATTTCTATCCATAAACATTTCAGGCCAGTCTTCTTCAATTTTCTGATTCATTCATTTCAGCGACTTTATTGAAAGCTTCCTTATGCAATGTGCCAGCTGTCTGGTGAAAGTCAGATTCATTACAGTTTAGTGTCCTTTATCTACCAACCTGGGTGACCCCATCACAAAGGCACGTGCTTCAGGGGGGCTCCACCGGCCCCTGGCAAGCACTGGTTCCTTCCTGCTCCTCTTTTGAAATAATCACAAACCATTTCAGATTTCATCATTTGTCAAGATGCTTTATATCCCCACAGCAAGTTCTGGATTTCCTCATTTTTCCCTGTAAGAAAATTTAAAATACAGTTTAGAGTCTGCAGCCCCTGCAGGATTCTTGATTCCCAGGGATGGCCTGGTGGACCCAGGCACACCTGCAGGCTCTTTCCTGGCCGTGAGCTGCGGCTGCACGAGCTGGAAGGTGCGGATGCAGCCTGGTGCTGGATGGCTCCGTCTCTCCATCACTCAGTTACTGAATTCTTACTAGGGAACTGTGGGGAGCACAGGTCAAGGATGGAGGAAGTTCTGACAGGTGTGAGGATACATGGCACCCCCTCACTCTCAGAACAAAGCAGCACTGGGTGTTAGTCCATTGTAGAGCTGGAGAAACTGAGGCTGAAGGAGTTAGGTGAGGTGCTTCAGCTGACACAGTTGTGTGCCCGTGCGGCAGATACAGAACTCCCATCCAGCTCTGTTGGGCTATGAAGTGTCTTATCTTTTCATGGTACCCACAGTGTAGAGATTAACTTCAAGCAAGTGTCCTGTGGCTATCCTGTTTCCTGTTTTTAGACTGAGCCCATCATGTAATCTCTCTTAGGGAGGACTTTGCCCCCAAATGATAGCATGTTACTTCTGGACACATCTGTTGTGTGTTCTCTGGCACACGGGGATTTAGCTGCTCTGTCAAGTTCTGGGAAGTCACTCTTGAGCGCTAAGGATTCTCCAGAAGTTCCAGGGTGGGGCTGGGGGCTGGGGCTCGAGAGACCATCTGTGCAGCTGTTGGAAAGCAGGGAGGGCTGGCAGTTAGAAGGTGTACTGGCTGAGCATGCCACTGTGACAGTGGAGCCACTGAGGAAGCACAGGAAGCTGAGGCAGGGTGCGTGTGAGTATGTGTGTGTGTGTGTGTGTGTGTGTGTGGTGGTTGATGGGATGGTTACAGGAAGTGGAAGAAAACATGAAAGCTAGTGAAGAGTTGGCCAGAAAGAGAGGATGAGACTGCAAAACTGAAACCCTAAGAAGGATCCAGGTTCCTGCATCCCAAGAAAGAACTGGGACCTACAGTTTGCTTTGGACAGTCAAGGCTAATCTACATGTGGGACAGAGCAGAGGTTTTTAAGGCCTGCAGAGGGGGACAGTTCAGGGATGCTGGTATGAAGGGAGCCCTTCTTGGCGGTGTTGATGTACTCACCGTCTGATACAGCCTCACCAGCACAACTTCTCAGCATGACTACCTTTACACACCCCCATTCACACACTGCATGCTTCCTGCTTCTCCCGAGTAATATTCCCCTCGCACACATGTGTATTGGCCTTTTATATCCTGTACCTACTCCCATACTCCTTTGTACACATTCATTCACAAACCTACACAGTCACAATTCACACATGGTGCACATGCATACTACATACATTGACACATACTACAGGTCCTACTGAGCTCCTGTTCTGTGTATTCCTCCCTTCTCAGCCTCCTCAGATAGTGGTCATTATTAGCGGACTGATGCCAGGAAGCCATGACATAGCAACAGCTAAGTGGTCCACAGTGGGCTAGCCCAGCTCCTCAGTGTCGTGACCTTCAGGACTCTGGCTGGGGACAGGAGCTGCGGAGGAGCATCTGTGAGTGCTTGAAGCACTCTCGTCTACAATTTCAGGCCTCTTATACCCACCAGGCCAGATGGCTTCAGAATGTAATTAATCTCCGTAAGACTCTGCAGAGTCTTCACTTGGCTCTGTGTGCAGGTTGAGGGCACTGAGGTTCAGAGAAGGCCTGCCAGGCTGTGACAAGCTGGGGACTGAAACCCCAGATATTTGTTGTTTTCGGCAGGAGTACCAGCCCGGCAAGCTGGGGTTAGATGTAGGCTCAGCTAGTGAGGGTGAGGCCCAGGACACTCTGTGGGGCCGCATGTGGTCCCCACCTGCCCTGCGGCGAGCAGGCTCTGTGTCTGGTGTGGGACAGCTGCCGGCAAATGTGAGGGAAAGCAGGTGTCTGAGCTCTGGTCCCTTCACCTAGGATCCCTGACCTGACGGGAATATACAAAAATGGACTAGGTGAAGGGTGACTGTCTTTCCTGACATCACCTTGTCATGCTGCTAGAAAGCCAAGTTTCCTTTTGAAAGTGACTACAGAACTCTTACTTGAGAGTTATCTAAAACTTCTGTGCCCTTGACTTGCCCTCGCCCCTACCACCGCCTGGTGGGAGAGGAGTCTTATAAGTTGTATTTTATTGACTGTTTGGCTTTCATTCAGCCTGAACTGCCATCTGAACATCTATCTGAAGTCCTGGGGCTTGAGCCTCAGGCTCATGTCAGCCTTTCTCAGTGCTTTTGCAGTCCTTAACCCACAATGTGGGGGGTGGGGGACCAGTTTTAGCCCGGAAGTTCCACTTTCAGCTTCCTGCCAGCCTTTGGAGGTTTCTGTTTCCTCCTTTAGCAGCACTCTAACATGGCTGCTGATGGTTGGCCTGGGACTGACTCTTGCTTGGCCGTGTTTTTCCTCTCTGGGATAGGCAATCTATTGCTGTTATTGTGGCTTCATGGCTTTACTTCTCCCCATTACAGAATCATGGATCAAGATACTTGACAAATATCACTTCTAATCCCATCACCCAGCGGGTCCACATCAGCCTGTTAGCGTTCTTCCGTCTAGATTTTCTCCCCAGGCAGATGAGGGCTTGTTTAGTTCAGTGTGTTTTGTTTTGGTTGGTTTCTTAATGCTGGAGGCTAATCCCCTCTAATGCTGAGGGCATTTTCAGACCTGGGGCTCCAGCAGTGGCTTGCATGGGGAGAAATGAGTCACAGCTGTTATTCATGGCTGGATTTTAAAATTAAGAGCAAGGGAGCCCTTGCTGGGAACTGGCATGGGACTCCAGACCTTGAGGCATATCAAGTAACTCCTGCAAAGAAGGAATTTGCATCCTACAAGATCCGCCCACCTAAGTAGCCCAGGCATTACTTCTTCAACAGTGTCACATGCCCACCCGGGGGCCTGCTTGGCTTATTGAGAAGCATTGGAGGTAGATAGTGTCTTCAGGAGTCCAGGGTGGCAAAGATCCAGTGAGGTGGAGAGGAAAGCCTTTCTAGGGGAAGAGGCTCGGGCTCATCTGCGACAACCAAGTCAGTTTGTAGGATGAACAGGAAGTATCTGATTTTGTTGCAGGGGACAATGACAGCCACAAAGAAGGTGAGTACATCTTTCTGGAGGAGGTCTCTCGTCTCCATAACTGTCTTCCCTGAGCCAGAGCTAGCCTTGGACTGTCCTGGCTTCCTGCTGATCTAACAGGTATCTGCTTGGCATACCACCTAAGGTGACTTCCTGAAGCACTAGAATGACTGCAAACGCTCCACACTTAGAGCCAGAAATCCATGATTCACATTCTCAGTCTGTTCCATCAAGGCCATGGGCAAAGGCACCGGGAACACCCCTGCAGTCAGGCATTGTTGAGTGCAGCTCTGGAGCTGGTGTGAGGCCCAGGGGGTTGGTCCCTAGCAATGGGGAGAAACAAGAACAGAGATCCCTAACATGGGAGGAGAGACTGAGGGTCTAGACTCCCACCCACTGCTAACTAGGCCAAACTGGTGAGGTGGAGGGCTGCCGGCACTGGGGCCTGTTTGGTTGCAGGGTGTGGCTTTCTGACGTTCATTTTTCACTCTAGGTCTGAGGCTGCCTGTTTAGAAAACTGCAGATCCACAGTAAAAGGCCCTGTTGGAATCTTACCTTCTTTGCTTTAAGAAGGGGGTCATGGACATTATGTATTGTAGTGGCACTGTTGTCCCTGATGGCGCTCCCTTTGCTGAAGGGCCTGCTGGTCACACTGCCAGCTGCAGCGCACATGTATGCTTGGCTTCATAAAGTTGTACATGATTGTGTCATGATTGTGCCAAGTGGAATTGTCAGTTGACTGGGGTTAAGCCTTCTGAACATGGCTGTTACCAAACTGCTCTTCAGTTTGTAGTACTTCTGGCAAGCCGTGGGTGTGGCTGATTTATTTCTAGGGTGAGAAGCAGGCATCCTGTTGATGTTCTAAGACAACTCGATCCTTCAGGTGACATGGCCCTCAGACCCTGTTCAGGTCCTAAGTGCTCAGCCAGGCTTGGTTCATCCTGCTCTCCTACACCTGAAGCTCCAATCCTTCCTTTCCTGTTTTCTAGCTATGGAACAGGAGAGAGAGAGAGAGAGAGAGAGAGAGAGAGAGAGAGAGAGAGAGAGAGAGAGAGACGTCCCAGTGTGGAAGTGCTGTGCCTGCCACTACACTGCATCCAGCCTCCACGCACACACACATGGCTGCCGGTGGCTGGATGGCACGTCTAGCCCATGTCTCACGGTGAAGGACAGAACCCCACCCTGAGGCAGTGTGACTGAGGGGCGTCCTGGGCTCTCAGTGTCCTGCAGCAGGAGTGTCACGACTTGTGAGCTCACACAAGGCTCCTGACACCTGAAGGGGATTTCGCTCCAGGAGGTTGCTGGTAGGCCGTAGTTCCTTGCTGAGTTCTGAAGCTATGCCTTAAGACACCCAGATCACGCATCACCAACGTCTTTGGGTTTTGATGGTGGGAGGGTGAGTGATAATGACCAACAAGGAGATGAAAGTCCACCACAAAGGCAACGCAGCCTCTGCTGCCATCGAGGCGGCTGGTTCATGGCAGGCAGGTTTGCTTATTACACCAGTTCCTCAGCTGTCCATGCCCAGGAGAGTGGCCAGCTAGTGATCCCTGACTCCTTTCTATATGTCTGCGAAACTCTGAGGAGATGCCCTCTGCACTCCCACATTTACTTATTATGACACATTTTCCAGGCCGGGGTTGCAGAGAACTACCCTGCGAGCTTTCTAAGACAGGGCTCCTTGTGACAAAGCTCGGTGTGGAAAGTGACAGGGGTCATACTGAGGCAAGTGAGCACACCTGCAGGACTCCGGCAGCTGCTGTTGACAGCTCCGACTGTGACCGGGCGAGGGGCACTGGATATTAGAAGCATACCTTGATAAACTTTGTATTCTATAGGCATGAGGCTCAGTCAGTGAAGTCTCGGTCAGGGGCCTTCTCTTTGGGGCTGCTCACCCAATGCAAGACAAAGAGGCGAGGAAAAGAGGTTCTGGTCTACAGAGACTATGGTGTACGGCTGGGCCGTGTGCATGAACTCTGCTTCCTTGAGCCCTCTGTCCAGGACCCCTGGCAGCTCGGTGGAACACTGTGCACCCTGGGGCCCGGTCCCCCGGAGTGGCACCAATGATCCAAGCTCTCCAGGCTAAAAGCCTCTTGTCAGCAGAGTAATAGGACGTGACTTGAAGCAGGCAGGGCGCAGAGGTATTCAAGTCAGTCAGGGCTATTTTTAAACGCCCTCTCTCCCCAAGCGTGGAGCTCCAGCTCAGCGGGAGAGAACCGCTCATCTCTCAGCCTAGGGAATCAGAGCACAGCCCCTTCTCCCAACCCACAGCTCTCCCTCCCATCCTTCAGATTCAGATCCCGATTTGGGCAACCACTCATGAACCCTGAGAGACCACAGTTCTTGGTTTGTGGAAGGGTGGACTCTGTGGGGGTGTGTCCTGGGGGCCGTGATATGGCGCATCTAGATGTGAGCTTGCTTCCTGGCTGGCTTGGAGGCAAGCCATGGTCCTGACTGGCGGCCCAGAGGCTCACCCTGAAGCCTGTGAGCAGATGTGTCCAGGCCTGCCTCTTTGTGTACAGCTCTTGGTGGCAGTTCACAGCTGCCTGTCAGGCTCCCAGAGCAGAGAGCAGCCACCACCCTTCGTGTGTCACTCCTGCAGGGGGCTAAGCACTGTCCTGCATTTGCCCCTGGGAGGGGGAGAGGGTCGTGAGGGTCAGTGTGCCGTCTGGGATAATGAGGCTGCCCCTGGCTTTTTTCTCACTTGTCCTTCCTTTCTTCTAGCTCTACCTCCTCTCATCTTATCTGTGAGATGTTCCCAGGGCCTGGGCGCACGCAGAGCTGAGGGCAATTTCTGGTGGATCTTACTATCTCATCCCTCACCACTCTTTGATATAGACATGCCTCCTTGGAGGGGACCCTCCCCAGAAACAGAGTTGGGGCTCATGGCTGACACTGAGTGACTACCTTACATAAGCCATATAATAACACATTCTGTTACTGCAGGTCAAAAAGGCCCGAAGAGGAGCCTTTGGCCAAGATCTTTGCCAGGTCTTCCCTCTCCCTGACAAGAACTCCTTCCTCTCCCGGAAGACCCAGCAGAAGTTATGAGGCCTTTGGATACAAAGACTCACTCCAAACCCATAGCCCATCTCACAGGGCTTTCAGGTGACCAGGATTCTTCTTGTTAGGGAAACCTGACTCGTTTTAATGTTTGTCAGTTTGAATGACAGCTCTCTAAGTTGATGTGCAAAGTTCTTTGGTTAAATCAGCAAGATCTCTTTTATTCCCGAGGGGATACACAGACTGACTCAAGACAGTGAGCTGCATCTTTATAAACAGTGTCATGGCAGCACAGCTCTGTCAGGGAGTGAACTCTGTGGTGACTGCCATGCATACATGTCTGAACACACGCTCCCATGGGCCAGCCTTTCGTTAACTTCCTCATCAGATCTGAAAGGGGCGGGGCACTCCCAGTCTTTGGCACCCCCAAGTCCCTGGATTCCTGATCAACCCAGCATTGTGAACTGGTATGTCACGGAATGATATTTGCTTTCTTTGAACTTCAGTATATCATCTTTTAATTGTTGCTGCATTTTGTTTTGTTTTGCTTTTTGTTTTTTTGAGACAGGTTTTCTCTGTGTAGCCCTGGCTGTCCTGGAACTCACTCTAGAGACCAGGATGGCTTCAAATTTAGAGATCCTCCTGCCTCTGCCTCACAAGTGCTGGGATTAAAGGTGTGCACCACCTCCTGGCTAGCACATTATCTTTTAAAATTAATGATATGTGTGTGTGGTGTGTGCGTATGTATGTGTGTGGTATGTGTGTATGCATATATATGTGTGTGTGTGTATGCATGTGTGCTCAAGCCACATGTGTACAGGTAGAGGCCAGAGGACAATTTGCGGGAGTTAACCCTCTCCTTTTATTGTGTGGGTCACAGGAACCAAACTCAGACCTCAGGCGCAGCAGCAAGTGGAGCTACTGTGGAACTTTGAGGTTCAAGGTTCTCTAGCCCTTGAACCTCAGTTTGTTTATCTCTATTGGTAGGGGTGAGGTGGGGAGCTACAGTCTGGGGAAAGAGTCAAGAGCCTGCTGTGGAAACCTTGGACACCTGGGCTAGGGCATGGGAGGGCAAGAAGGGAAGAAAACAAACCCTTTTCTATTTCTCTTGCTCCAACTTTTTTATTGTTTTGAAGACCCACGCAGAGCATTTTAAAACCCAAATCATATATCCAAAAGTTGTAGTAGGAAAGGGCATATATAAGTTCCCGAGATACCCACATTCCCCTCTCCCAGCCACTGGCTTCTCTCCTCATGGAAACGACTGTGCCCAGAGCTCAGGGGTCTTTCTCATGTATTCCCTGCATACATGCTTCAATGGGAATCCTACAACTTCATCCAACGGCTGCCACATTCTTGGGTGGTAAGTGTTCATGGTAGGATCTGTGATATCAGGCTTCATTTGTGTAAGTCTCTTAAAATGTCAAAGTTGTTTCCTGTAGCATGCCTCTTTTGACTGCACAATAGTCCTAGAGGTAGAGAAGATGGAATACTGTGTGTGTTTTGTAGGCTGGGAAGCTGAGGTTCAGCCAGGATGAGGTATTTGCTAAAGTCACATAGTAAGGCTAGACTTGAACGCAGCTCTCCTGGCTTCCCAGGCAGAAGCAGCCCAGTGCTTCCTCGAGGAAGCCTCTCTACTATGCTGGCATAGGGCAGTTGCTTAATTAAAAAGTTATTATAGCCAGGTACAGGGGCATCTTCAGGACTCAGGAGGATGAGGCAGGAGGATTGTGAATTCCAGACCTGTGTGGGCTAATGAGACTCTGTCTAAAAACCAAAAAGTCCCAAGATTCTGCCGCTAGGCAGGCTAGTTTTCCTGTGGGATAGGTGGATACTCCGGCTACCCACCAACTTACTGCTTGTGCCCACACCACACACATGTTCACTTTCTCTCTAGCTTCAGCTTCTCTCTCTCTAACTCCAGACAGCTTGTGGGACCAGGGCTTATCCTGTCTCAGCAGAAGGGTGGGAAGGCTGGGAGGGCTGTAAGAAAGGCCACTGGGCCTGCTGGGGTCCATTTTCTGTTGTCACAATGTTGTAACTGGGAAGCCAGGACTGATACCCAGGGCTGCAGAAGAATGTGAGTGATCAGCGTCTCATCTAAGTAACACTTCCAGCAGGAAGTGGCTCACAGGAATCCCATAGCTTCAGGTACCATCTGGAACCTAAGCCCAAAGGATGGGGCAGGGGAGGGAGAAAGCTGCATTACCCTATTGTACTGGAGCAGTCTGGGGAGAGTAGCCCTACTGGTGCTTATCTGACGTGGCCTATTAAAATGTCCACTTTAGTCCTCCAGTGACTGGCTCCAGGAGCCCCAGGAGCACCATACCTTCTGTGCAGGACACAGGTTTGACAGTGCTGACAGTGAGTGAAAGGCAGACTTAGAATCAGAGCCGCAGGTTTCAGGCCCCTGCTCCAGGCCACACCTCCGACCCTTTCCGCCTGTATCTTGCCCCTGAAATAGGGATGAGCTGCCTTAGGTAGCTGTGGAGAAGAGCTGGAGAAGCTTTCTAGGATGTCAAGTGAGCCAATGAGGCTATCACGGGTGGACAGAAGCAGAGCTTGCCTTGGTCTCCCAGGGCGGGAGGAATGATGAGCATGGAGGCAGGAAACAGTGTCGGAGCACTGGCGACTCACAATAACTGTTGGAAGGAAGAGTTAGGGAGTCCAGCGCCATGCTGGCTGGCTACTGAGCACTAGGGTTTGTCCTCAGCCTTCTTGACTTTGCTGCTGGCATTTTTGCTAACAATTAAAATGGCATGGGGGTGGAAAGGGAGAAAAATTCAAAACAATTGATTTGTCTGTTTGCTAGCACATCTGGGAGAGGCCGGGTGTGGAATGTCAAAACAAGTTAAAAATCAGTACTTCATGTTTTAAAGAAAAACACATGGATCTGCAGGTTTCACATTCTGTTGCTATTTCGTGAGTTCTAAAAGTTCTAGGAAATCAAGGGTTGTCTGCAAATTCAAGAGAGCAGTGGGCAGGGAGACAAGACGTACTTGCTCTTCTGACTTTTTCAGGAGAAGAGTGATAGGGCTCTAGCCTGTGATTTAGAGTTCCAATTCATAAACAGCCCACCATCCACCCTTCTCTTTATCTATCCACTCACCTGCCATTCATTCATCTTCCCATCGGTTCACCAACTCACCAACCATTCTTCCATCCATCCACCCAACTCACCTACAACCCATTCATCCATCCATCTATTTATGAACCCACCATCATCCATCCATCCATCATCCATCTATCCTGTTCATCCACTCCTACCCACTTGCCATCTAGCTCCGTCCTGAGAACTATCTGGGTGTTTAGGGAGAGAAGATGAAGCTTTTGCTAAGTATTTAGATTAATGTAACGTTCAGACCAATTAGCACAGAATTCAAAACAGAGTACCCACCTCACCAAATGGCAACATCATCAGAATGGTTGTTTAACCCAGAAACAGCCGCTATCTGTTCAGCTTGCTTGGACTTGGCTGACTAGAAAGTGATTTCAGTCTTACCTGAGTCTCCCTACAAATCTGCGCTCAGCTGTTAAGTAGCAAGGTCAGACTGGCTTGAGGTGGCCTCAGCCAGGGCACTGTTTCATCTCATCCTGTAGTGGTTAGCCTTTGCTTATGCACATGGTGGTGGCTGAGTAAGGAGTGGAGAGACAGAAGACCAGGAGACACTGAAAGACAGGGACAACTTCAGAGTCTTTTGAGATCTAGGCTCAGGACTGACATGGGGTCATTTCTGCTGTATTTTCTTGGCCAAACTCAGTCACATGACCAAGCAGGCTTCAAGAGGTAGGAAACAGCTATTGATAGGAAGAGATGTGGTGGGTGACTATATGGGAGGAGGAGGGCATGTTTGCAAATTATCAACTACACCATTGTTTTAGTTGCTCAAGCAAAGAGATCAAGAATTCTCCTTGTCCTCTGTCTCTCGTGTTCCATGTTGAATCCACATACAAACTTGGCTCTCTCTACTTGGAACAGAAGAATATTTTGGACATGGCCAGTCCTTGACCATTACTGCCCTGGTCCAATAAACCATTATGTCCTGTTCAGTTGCTGCTTTTTCTTTGGAAACTGTCAAATTCTATCATTCTTGGTTCCTTATCTCATTTCAGTATGTAAATGACCAATGAGATCCCGAATGATGCCATACCCACCACCAAGATTTGTCTCACCTAAACCCCACCTAGCATGAGTCCAGAAGCCAGATGCCAGGCCCGAGCTCACCATAACACTTTTGCATGTGCAGTTCATCTGCCTCTGCTTAGTTTTCTTCCTGCTTAGTCATCTGCTCTTTTTTTTTTTTTTTTTTTTTTATGCAAAAGGTACTTTCACAGTGAAGGTTCTCCTGGTCAGCCTGTTTACAGTGAGACTTCCTTTACCCCATCCTTTCCTGCTTCAGGTTTCTGGGTAGCTCCCATCACCAGCATCGAAACCAGCATCATCAATAAGTGACTTATGTTCTTCTCTATCTATTTAGTGTCTCGACCACAGTCCATGAAGATATAATGCAAGATACCTTTGCAATTTAAACTTTTCTAGCAACCACCTAAAAAAGTAAAAAGAAACAGCTGAAATTGATTTTAACAATATACAACATATATCTAAAATGGAATTTCAATATGTAATCAATTTAAAGAGGTTTTGTTTATTTTTACGTAAGTGCATATTAAGTCTCTGGTGTCTGGTATATGCATGGCTTATTAGTTGAACCAGGCACCTTTCTCATGCAGTAGCCACCTGAGCAGTGCAGAAGGAGGTCACATTTCTCATGGTGTTGGTTTTGCTTGTGGCTGGATTCCTTGCACCTGGAAGATTACTTGCACATAGTAGGCACGCAACCATGCCCCTCCCTGTTCCTCTAACCTTATTATTCTGAATGAATAAGTCAAGTTCTGAGTGACATCTAATTCTGTGGCATGACAGTGTGACCCAGAGAGACCTATTGCACATTTTGTTGGATCCCTAGCTGCTGGGGCGGAGCAAGACTTTGTGCCCTAGGCTTGCTACCTCATTTGGCGTTGCCATGGTTTCCTGCTCCCCCACCCTGCAAAGTAGAGATTTAATGTATTACCCTCTTTTGCACATCTCCACTCTGAAAATGGATGAGAGGATCAGTGGTTAATCTGAAGCAGCAACCCCCTTCCTGGGTTTTGGCTCCAGCAGGAATGCTCTTACTGCACCATGGCTTCCAGAGTAGAGTCCCTGGTTCTCCCCTAAGGTGATGCCAGCTTGGGGGTGCTGCTGTTGGCAGACTGCCCTCTGCTGGACTGGAAGAGTGGGGGCTGGCAGAGGGGAATGGGTGAACTCATAATCTGGGGGATACCTCTAGTTATCTGAAGTTAGCTCTGGGCTGCCCAGCCGAGGTTGAAAACATTTCTACTTGGTGGTACATTGATCCTGCCACCTAGGACAACTGGGATGTCAGAGGCTAACTCTGAAGATCAGCAGCTGGGACTAGAGATAAGCAGCCTCACTTCTCTTGAGGGCTTTCCTGCCGGGGAACAGGAAGGCTGGACCCGAGGCACTTTTGGTTCAGCTGGGTGACCTGTTGGAAGGGATGCTGGCCTGAAATAACTACATAGAATTCCAAGTGATTAGCAGAAGCAACAAAGTCCAGCTAACCCAGGTCTGCTTGGGGAGAGGTAAGACAGGGCTAGTCACAGGACAAAACAGAGACAGCCAGAGGGCTGATGGAGTCACACAAGAGGATCAGAAATGGGCCTGGTTGCAAGACTGTCCTCCAGGATCTGCCAACAGAGAAACCTTCAGCTCTGTGGCTCCCAGATATTCTCTTCCCTTTCCACCCTCCCTCTTTTCCTCCCTTCCTTCTCTCTTGCCTTTGTTATCACCCTTCTGGTTCTTTATAACCTTATCTCTCTCCCACCCTCCTTTCTCTTTTATTTCTATAAACATCTCTCTGTTGCTGTCTCTCTTACAAAGACACGCATACACTCTGGAGTGCTAGCTGGAGTATCCCAGGAAGGTACTGGTTGAGAATTTAACTGACTCTGACTCCCTCCAAAGGCAACTAGATACCCATCTACCCTGCAGCTGCTTTAGGGGGGAAGGGGAGGCTGGAACAGCAGCTTCACCAGGCTACTGTCTGAAATCCCAGAACATGGTCTCTTAAACAGCTGCTCCTGAGAAAAGCCACAGCCAAGGCTCATCCCTGCTGCCCTTTATCAGTGCACAGCAGGCAGGTCCAGGCAGAGAGGGGAACAGTAACCTGATGTCAACTCTCTGGGAGCAGTGGAGGCCAAGGGAGGATGTTGTAGCTTGATTCACCTTCATGGGTCAGTTTGGTCTGTGTGTGTGTAACCCATGCTCGGCAGCCTCCACAGGGAGGCTGGTGTGTGTGTGTGTGTGTGTGTGTGTGTGTGTGTGTGTGTGTGTCAGTGCATCTGTGCATGTTCTATTCTCCGGGCACCCAGTAAAGCGAGCAGTGTTTATATAAGGTAGGCACATCTGGGAAGGTGTGGGATTTGGAAGGGTGTTTTTGTTTGTTTGTTGTTTTTCAGACATAGTGTTACTAGGTAGCCCTGGCTGCCCCAGGACTCACTCTGTAGACCCGGCTGGCCTCGAACTAACAGAGACCAGCCTGCCTCTGCCTCTTGAAAGTGTGTACCTCCACATCCAGCCTTAACTTGAGTCATCTTTATTAAGTATAAGTTAGGAAATTCTCTGAACTCACAACCTGAGAAGACTTCCTGATTTATGTAAGCCGGCCATGCTGGCTTTTCATTGTTGGGACAAATGTCTGAGAAAAACATCTTAAGGCAGGAAAAGCTTATTTTTGGCTCATGGTTTCAGAAGTTTCCATCCACGGTTGGTTGGCTTTGTTGCTTTGGGCTTGCAGTGAGACAAAACATCACAGATGCAGGAGCTCCTGACAGAGGCTGCTCATCTCCTGTCATCCAGGAAGCAGAGAGATACACCCTTCAAAGGCAATCCCCCACTACCCAGCAATTCACTTCCTCCAGTCAGCCCCTCCTCCCCACAGCTTCTAGACACTTACCATCCAATCACTTCCTTAAAGTTGCATCTCTGAGCATTGCCTTGGGAACAAGGCTCCCCCATGCACAAGGTTTCTTTTTTTTTTGGGGGGGTACTTCATCATTAAACCATAACACCAATAATGCATTTGTGGAACAGCCTTACTACCTCTGCCCTGAGTGGCTGCCGGGAGCTTCCTCTCTGCCTTTGAAATCACTTCTTTCTCTGGGCTAACTTGATGGTTACTCTCACTGACTGATGGTTCATGTTGGGCACATGACTCTGTGCTCATTGCAAAGAATTTGCCCTTTCTTTCCACATTTCTTCAAGGTTAGTCTCCTTGCCCGTGTCTGCTTGAGTTATCTTCATTCCCCTGACATCTGCAAATCCATACATAGCTCAAATGCTGGGAGGCATCGGCTCGGACTCTCCTGAGGTTTGTAGCCCAGTGCTGCTTCCTGCACATCAGCATGCCCATTCGTCCACGTTGTCACTCACCTCTTCATTTAGTGAGGCTTTCGTGTACTAGTATCTGTTGTCAGGTGCTTGGATGGAGGTGAAGGAGGTAGACATAGTTCTATGCTCATGTCACAGGTCTCTGGACTCCAGATGCTTTCCAGAAAATGTACTCTTGTGTCTATAGTGGGAACGAATGCTCACAGACACCCTAAAATGGCATTAAACGGGGAAAGGGTATTTTCTTTTCTGTGATTACATCTTGTCTCTGGCCATCCACCTCTGTAGACTCCTTTCACTGGCTCTTGCTACTAGCTGGAGGCTTGCTGCTTAATTGCCTCAAAACCATGGACAAATTGGCTCCCTCAGACTGCAGTCCCCTCCCTGCAGCATTTTCAGAGCTGGAATCCAGCTCCTTGGGAGAAGCTGAGCTTTTCATCAGAGATCAAAGACTGGCCCTGGGGAAGCATCACAAAGCTGCTCTGGGCTGTAAAGGAGCCCTTTGGGCATATCACTTCCTGTCTAAGCCTCCACTGGACAGGGAACCAAAACATGGAGAAGCAGGAAAGCAGACATCTGGCTGCCCAAGAGGCTCAGCCTGGGAATCGGCCTCTTAGGGCTGATCAGAGCAGAACAACAGCTGAGCAGAGCTACCTGGAAGAAGCAAGGGAAGCCAGAGGAAAGGCCCAGGCAGCTGGGCTCTGGGCAGATGGCCCACTTTCATTTTCTTCATCTTCAATTTGCCTGGTTTGTGGTCAAGTAGTTGTTTAGAAATGTACCCCAGACTCCTGAGGCTGTCATTCACAACTCTCTGCGGGGTACCTTTCTCCCTCTTTCCTGTGGCACTTCCCCAAACATCTACTTCTGAATGAATCACAAGGGATACATTCCCTCATCCCAAGGAGTCCAAGTCTGAATGTCTCCCGGGATGCAGGGAGAATATAGGAAATAGGATTCCAAGCTACACTGTCTCAGGGAAAGGGGGGCTCCTGGAATCCATGCAGAGGAGCTCTAATGAGGAGCTTCCATCTCTTTGCACTGTGGCTCACATGCCAGGCCTTCAGTCCTGAGGACCCCAAGCTGCTCTCTCTGTCCTCCCCCAGTAAAGGCCATCTTAGTTGAGGCTGACCAGGTGGCAACTTCACCTGTGCTCAACCTACCACACTCAGGAAGGGGCGGAGGGGGTGTTTGTTGCACAGAATTGGTGTTACTTCGTGGAAAGCCCAAACAGGACCTCCCCTGCTGGCACCCGCTCTCCTTTTCTGTGACATCTTCAGCGATCAGCTTGGGAGGACTCCAACCTCCCTATCAGAAGGGCTTCATCCCTTTGACGACCTCCAAGAATGCTTCCTTGCTCACAACTCTATTTCCATCCATTCCTCATGCCAGGTAATTTGAGTGGCCTCACAGCCCATCATCAGGGACCAGTTCACCTTAATACAAGGCGTCTGAACGGTTCCCAGCACTCTAGGCCTGTCTGCCCTTTTCTCCCATCAGTTAAACTCTGTCAATGGTGAGGTGTCAACGCCTTTTCTATGGGGATTTCTGGAGATGCCATACAATTTGTCTTTCCCCATGGATGTCAGTGGCAGACTGATACGCCAACTCACAGCTACTTCCTGAGGCAGGAATAGGTGCATTCCCAGGGGTGCTTGGCAGATGCATGGGAAATCAAAAGGGAGATGGACTCCCAGGGTCAAGGCATGCTTTCTTGTTAAGCAGCCAGGTCTGCAGGAGGATTCATCTCTGGGAAGGCCATGTGTGAACATGGATGGGTGTATGCAGATCCTGGAATGGGAGGAGGGATTCTGTGACAGGCAGAGCAGGGCAGATCACATCACACTAGGACTCAGAGTGTCTGAAGTCTAGTTTCAAGTGCTGGAGAGCCCTACGGCACACTACCCCAGCTTTCATGGACTCAAGGTCCTTCTTCATCTTTGGAGTGAAGGCCTCGCCATCTTTAGCTAGAATATTTGACCACATCATATAGAATCAATTTCCTTTCCAGATGGTAACTTAATCCTTTCCTTCTCTAAGGTACTGGATGTTTTTAATCCTCCTTCTCTCTCTTTTCTACCTCCTTTTCTTCCTTTTTCTTATTTCCTGGTCCCTCATGGGATACATCTAAGCCCCTAAAAAGAAAGTACATTTGCTGAATGATGTTTGCCCTGAAAATGCTCACTTCATGGCTCTTATTGGAGGTAAAGTTCTTGTACAAATGCCAAGTACAACAGGCAGACTCCCCAGGCCAAGCACAAGGGTGATTTCATCATCTGGGAAGAGCTTGGTGGGCTCCGAGGGCTCTTGTCACGTGCCCTGAGCAGTCAAGGGGGGGATCAGCTGTGACAGTCTGTGGGGGAAGGTGGCATTGTCAGGGATAGAGAGCAGCCAAGGCATAGGGCAGGCCAAAATGGAGGGCAGGCAAGGACCCTAGAGGGACTGGAAAGGAGCAGGGAGAGAGGTGGGTGTGGCTAGAATGCTCAGAATTGGGCTTCAGGAAGATGAAAGTGGCAGTCCCCAGAACACAGCCTTTTCTTGCCTCTCACTGCCTGTGACCACTTCAGATGCTCAGTACCATATCACGGCATCATATGCTCCTTTCAGCAGGGGACAGTGGCATGGGGCCGGGTCAGGTCTGTCCAGCTGTGGGGCCCTGGAGGCCAACATGTTTTTGGTTCTTCAGAATCTTCCTGTGCCTTCTACTTGGCTTTCCTGTGAATAAGCAGAGAGGCCTGCTGAAATGGGGTTTCCCTGGGAGCTCCCTGTTAGCAGGATACACAGGCCACAAGTCAAAATGAGGCCCAGTCCACTGTGACTGTGAGGAGAGATCTTAGATGGAGCCCTGACACTGGACAGAGCCTGTCCTTGGAAGTGACTTGCCAAGAGGCCTCTGTGGACAGACATCAGCTCTGTAGAGGACCCAGTCTCAGCCGCTTGTGTGAGCTTTACAAAAAGGAATACACAGAGCTCCATGAATGAGGCTGGGCCCTTCTCTCCCTGCTGCTGGCCCTGTCCCCTCTCCATCCCAGCATGGAGCCTCTGAGGAGGGGGCTCCCTGGCCTTCATCTCCACCTGACTCATCCACGGGTTCTGCTCCAGTGCCTGCTCCCTGTTTTGTATCAGGGCTGATGGGGAGTGACCTGGATCAATGAGCTAGGAACAGCAGGAAACCAGACACCCTGAGAACCAGCCTGGGCAGGAGGCGACAGGCTGCCAGCTTCCACAAGGCCCTGGAGGGTCCGGTTCCCATTCCCCCACCCCCACCCCAGGGTCCTGTGACTACTCCTGGGAGGAGTTCAGGAAGTCTCATCCAGGGCAGCTGGGTATTTTGTGACAAGGCTTCAGACTGACTTGTGCCTGGAGTGTCTGTGGGCAGCTCCATCGTTGAGGACTTGAATGCTGTGCGTCTCAGCCCTGAAGTTTGTGGGTGCCTGTAAGAATGAACTGCAGATGTGTGCAGCCATCCGTCTGTCTGTCTGTGTCTTCCCTGGAGGAACTTCTGCTGGTCTTCTGGGACTTTGGTACTGGCGTCTGTTAGTTAGCACTCTGTTCCCACCTAGGCCCAGTTCTGACTGCACTGTCCTCAGACACAGCAAGGCATCCTATGGGCATCCTCTACCTGTCTCTGTATCACCCTTGTATTAGTTACATCATCTTGTAAACGCAACAGAACACCCGACAAAAGGAGTTTGTGGAGGAGGGGTCATTCTGGCTCAGTTCAGCCTGGAGGGAAAGGCATAGCGCTATGAACATAGATGGCTCAGCACATCGTGCTGATGGTCAGGAAAGACAGATGCCTTACCCAGCTCACTTCTCTCCTTTGTATTCAGCCTGGGAAGCCTGTGGAATGGTAATACCCACACGTAGGCCTTTCCACCCCAGTGAAGCCAGTCTGGGTAACTCCTCACAGCTACCGCTGGAGTTACTTACACAGTGATTCCCAGTCCCATCGGTTGACAGTAAAGACGGACTGTCACAACTATCCCCTGAGGGAGACCCCATCCAGAACCCCTTGGACTACTCTAATAAAATACTATAAACTGCGTAACTTGTAAAGAACAAACATTTATTACTCCCAGTTTTGGAGTCTGGAAGTCCAAGCTCACGATGCCGGCAGACCCAGTGTGTAGCCAGGGCTCTCTTTTTCACAGATGGTGCCTCTCAGCTGTGTCCTTACTCTGCGAGACCCCTTACTCTGGGGTCTCTTTTCTAAAGATATTAATACCTTTATGAGAGCTAATCACCTCCCAAGGGCCACACCTCCTAATACAACCGCATTGGGGGTTGGGATTTGAGCATACAGGCATTCAGATCCCAGCCTCTTTCATGGCTAGTCCAGGCTCCTAGTTCCTTGGACTCTGCCCTGTCTTCTCATCTTGGGTTTTCAAAGGAGCCACCTAGACTTAAATCTCCATCTGTCACTCACTCAGAGGGGTGTGCCCTATGCAAATCAGCAAACCTTTTAGACTTGAGCGTTGTCACTGTTATGCCACTGTACCTTCCCCGCAGCACTTATCCCTTCTCTTTCCCTGCCCGGACTGGGCTGCGTGGGCTCTTCAGTCCTCAGAGCTACTGACTCTCCAGCTGCCGACTTCTTTGGCTCCTTGCCTGAGAGGCACGAGGCAGCCAGTTCCTAGGCATTTGTGGAGCACCTGTCCCGTGTCCCATGTGTACCAGGTAGGCCACACACCTGTGGGCTTCCCTGGTCCCAGGTGTGCAGGGATATCCTGAGCCTTCCAGCCCCAGCCTTGCACCCGCATCGCCTGAGCCCAGGCCCTATTATCGAGTTCCTGGCCCAAGTCTCAAGGGGTGGTGACTGTCACCATCAATTTTCCGACTCCTAAGACATACATCTCCCCCCCTTCTGATAGTAATTTGTGTCTTGTAATTGATATGTTTATTTAATATGGTGGGGTTTATTTTGTTGATGTCCCTGCTCACTGGAAATGTTGTTTAGCTCATGATGAATCTTTCAGTTGGTGGCATTTTAACCCTGGGGAAATATGATAAATGCATAGAAGAATCAGGGACATCTGGAAATTATTTTTTAATGGGATGGAATGACTCTAATGGGAAAAAAACTCGGGTTGTCTACTAAAGGGAGTGAGGGCGGAGGGACTTGGGGATGTCAGGGTTGTTCAGACATTGCTGGCTGTTGGCTTGTCAGACTCCACATTCCCCTGAGTTTTGCTGTTGGTTTTTGGAGACTGAACAAGGGCAGCTGTTACCTAGCACTGTCGCAAAGACACAGGGCTGAGCTGGGCCCTTCCCAGCCTCTATGCTTGTGTATAGATGGTGAGGCTCAGGAATTCCCTGGGGATAGAGGTGACTGGGAATGTCTAGTCCCACAACAGAAGAGGCCTACGCAGGCTGAACTTGCCTTTGGTGTTAGAAGACACGTGCTTTTAGCCCACAGTCCTCCACTGCCCATTCTGGAGGAGGGTATCTGGCATTTGTTGTCCCTTTCGCTCTGCACCAACTAGAGGCTGCAAAAGTGTGAAACTCCCCCAGTGGGGCTGTGGGAGGGGAGGGGCAGTGGCTGCTCCTGGCAGCCAGACAGGGCCCAGCAGGGCAGAGGTAGAAGTCACTGGCCAGCTGGCCTCATCTGTGCCTGCCCTTGTTAAGCCCGGGGCTCATCCAGGGTCTCCATACTCCTCTCTATCTCAGTCAGTTTTGAGACAGTTTGAGTTCAGTCAGCCCCAGCCCCTCTGTTTCCCCTCATTTTCTCCCATAACCAGGCATACACCCAGGCATTTACTGAGCACCCACACCATTCAGGATTTAGGGAAATCGGGAAGTACGAAACTTAAATACCAGGCTATGGCGCTTGGGTTTCGAAGGTAAGACGGGGAGTACTCCCTATTCCATCTGGGGGAAGATCATGAGGGAAAGCCTGTAAAGCTGTGCTCCATGGATGGTGTTGGCCTGTTCCTGCCAGCTGCAGGGTCCACAAGGAAGCCACGCACCACCTACTACATGGGATGGAAGACATCGGAAGAGCACAGCTGACTGTGGAGACTTGTATGGAAATAGGACAGAATGAAGCTCAAAACATTCGTATACTGACCATGTTAAAAAGACCATTTTAGGCATCCTATTACATATTATTAATTAAGTTTACCTGTCTCTATTGATGTTGAAATTCAAAATTGCCTGTATGTGTCTCACATAATTCTATGGCAGAGCCAAAATCACCCTTTGGAAACAAGCAGCTCCATTTCTTTCTTTCCAGTGTGGTCCCACCCATCTTCTGCTCCTGCATCTTTTCTGAGCAGGCTTTTTTTTCTTTTTCTTTTCTCCTGTCTTGCTGATTCTCTCCTCTTTTGTTGTGTGTGATGACAGATGGTGGCTTGAGAAGGGGGAGCTAGTGTCTGCCTTCTCAGGCTTCAGTTTCTGGATGCCCCGGTAAGGCTGAGGGACCTGACTTATCCAAATACTCTCGGATCAATTCATTTTACACAAATCTATTCTGATTGACTTAGAGTTGGGCAGAAATTGTTTTTGTTTTTATTCATCGCTTTTTATATATGTAGGTTACAAAAATCTGTGAAATGTGCATCATTTACAAACTTCAATACAAGCTAACTTTAACCAAACACTCACTGTCTGCCTCTTTCACCCCTCCCCCCTCAGCCCCGGTCAAATTCCTCAGGGCGGTGGCCCTCTGCTTCCAAGTCTTTAGAGCTGGGCAGGTACTTCCTGTATCATGAACCTCATCCTGTAAATTTCAAACTAAACCATCAGATTACTCTTTGTTGATTTTAAAATTCCTGACCATTGTTTATGTTCTTCACATTATTTATTTTTTTGTTCCAAAACAGCTACTTGTTTTATGGTTAATACATACTGTTTTTGTTGTTGAACCAAGTCATGTGTAATAATGACACTTGCACAACTTTTTATTTCCCTGGCGATGAACAGTGCCCCTCTGCTTCTTACGGTGGTCACATTCTTACCGAAGTCTCTGTCAGTGTGCAAAATTCCTTCAAACACTATTTCTCACCCTCCTCTTTCCCAGACAAACTTTCAGATTCCCAGACCTGTTTGGAGTCCTGATCAGCCTTGTGTGTGGGAACATTCACTTCCTTAGAGTATAGTCTCCTATTTTGTTGCTTGTTTTTTTTTTTTTTTTTTTCTTGGATTTTTTTTTCTCATATAAAAGTTGGTATGTTCTATCTCTTCACTTTGTAGCCCTTTTCAAAAGACTGGTCATCTTTGGGTTGCCTGATTTAAGTCAGAGGAAGTCACCAACAGCTGTTTAGAAAGTCTTTGCACATATACAAGAAATAGCTTTTCAACTAGTGGGCTTCCAAATACAGTGGCTGTTTAGGACTTACACATTTAATTTTTTTATTTATTTTTATTTAATGTGCATTGGTGCTTTGCCTGCGCGCATGTCTGTGTGAGGGTGTGAGGTCTCCAAGAACTGGAGTTGCAGATCTTTGTGAGCTGCCATATATGGGTGCTGGGAATTGACCCTGGGTCCTCTGCAAGAGCAGCCAGTGCTCTTAATTGCTGAGCCATCTCTCCAGCACTGGGGACCTACACATTTTATTAGGGTGATTCTGGAACCATAAGAACCTGTAGTGCACTTCTGGGACCGATAACTTTGTTTGAAGAAGCACCCCCACCACACCCCAGATTCCAGTCCAGTGTACCTCTATAGAGGGCAGGGCAATGTCACATACCCGGTGACAGAGGAATGTAGGTGGCCCCAAAGTTCCATAGACTTTGGAATAAACTTTCTCCTGACCCCGCTTGCAGTGGGCAGACTAACACCACTCTCCTTCTGCTTAGACCCACACTGTCGCTTGCCTTCTGAAGTAGCTGCCACCTCCGATCCTGACTGGGTTTCTGACTCCTTAGCTTTGCTAATTCCCCCACCTGTTTTCCCCATTCTGTTGACACCTGCTGGCATCGTCTCTCCTGTTCCCTCTGACCCTGTCTTTTTCTTACTCCTGCGCTCTTGGCGTCAATGGGGATCGTTCTGCAATGACAGGTCTGCCGGTTGCCTCATGGGAGGGCTCTTCCAGTGCTGACGATGTGTTGTGTATCCCCGCACCCGCAAAGCTTTGTAATTAAGCTCGTCCTAGTCACAAAAATACTGGAGCCTAAGCTAAATATGACCGGAATCCAGTTTATACCTGGATTTGTTTGCTTTAAATTCTAATCTTACGATAAATGGATTGACGTTTTATTTCTTGATGAAAAATTTTTAACTTACCCCCACCCCCACCCCCTTTTGATACAAGGTCTCTCTATGCAGCCCTGGCTGTTCTGGAACTCGTTATGTAGACCAGGCTGGTGTGGAACTCATAGAGATCCACCTGTCTCCCGAGTGCTGGGATTAAAGGCCTGAGCCAACAATGCCGTGCTTGACTGGTATTTTTAAAGGTCATTTCTGTGATGCCTTCCCATTTAAAATTGCAACACAGAATTTCTAGTTGCTTATGCTTGAATGGAACTTCCTCCGTAAAGTTCAGGGCTTGGCTAGGTCGCCCTACATTTTCTATATGTGTACATAAGAAATTGACTGGGAGGAGTCTAATTCAAGAAGGCCAGGCTGGCTTCAGGTGCCCCGAAATCCTTTTAACGCGTGTGTATATAAAAGGCTGCTTCTCTGTACATGAAAGCAAACATGTTCTGTTAAGGCGCACAGAACCTTTACATGGGAGCATTAAAAGTGGTGGCACAGGTATTAAAGCTCCAGCTCCAGGCTGTCCAGGGGTGCAGACCCAGCTCAGGTGGGATGGTCCTTCGCAGGTCCTCACGGAGAACTCTGTCTTTTGCCTCTACAGGTGCCCCCTTTCAAAGGTCTCAGCATCCTCACGCTACCTCCTGCCGCCACTTCCACCTGGGCCCCCCGCAGCCGCAGCAGCTAGCCCCGGACTTCCCGCTGGCGCACCCCGTGCAGTCGCAGCCGGGCCTCAGCGCCCACATGGCCCCGGCCCACCAGCACAGCGGCGCGCTGCACCAGTCGCTGACCCCGCTGCCCACCCTGCAGTTCCAGGACGTCACAGGTCCCTCCTTCCTACCTCAGGCCCTGCACCAGCAATACCTGCTGCAGCAGCAGCTCCTGGAAGCTCAGCACCGCAGGCTCGTCTCGCATCCCAGGTAGGCAGGGGTGGGGCCAAGGCAAGAGGGCGGGGCCCGGGAGGGGTGTGGCGTGGCGGCAGGGGCAAGGTTTGGGACTGTGCTTCTATCAGCCAGGATTGGTTGCAGTCACAAAGCGGCTCTGCAAGGGATGGCTTTTGCCTCTGTTAGTGGCATTCTTTTCGGGTCAGAGCCTACCGTGACCCCTCATATCCCCCAAGCTCAGGGTCAGGGGCTGGGTGGCCAGTGGCCAGTGATGCTCACGGTGGACTTTCGGAGCGTGGGAGATTTGAGGCCTCTCGAGTCCCCTCCAGCCCTCAGGGCCGCCTGATTCTGATTTTCCCCAAACCACACCAGAATCAAAGGAAGTGACTGGTTCCAGTCCTGTCCTCCAAAGGGCCAACCTCTAGTTGGAGATTGTGGCTGTATGCCCATGAAACCGAATAAAATTAGCAGCAATCAGATATCCTGACGTGGCAATAACCAGATATCGCTGAGCCTCAGCTGTAAGGAAGAAATGGACGAGCACAGCTGGGTGCTTCTCTGTCTTCTGGGCGTCAGGGCCTTTTTCACACTAAAACGTTAATGACCGCAAAGAATCTCTGCTTATATGGATTTACCGAAATTTGAAAGTATCTATTAATTCATTAAAAATACCAAAACTACTGATGTTAAATTTATAACATGTTCTTTTTAATTTTTAATTCTTTTCCTTTTAGTGAAAATAGAAATTTTTTTTCACATAATATATCTCACAGTAATATAATCACATAATTATGGTTCCCCCTCCCTCTACTCCTCCCAATCCACCCCCCAAGGCTCCCCTCCTATTGGGATCCACCCCCTTTCTGTCTCATTAGAAAACAAACAGGCTTCTACGGGCTAATAACAAAATAAAACATAATACGATAAAACAACAACAACAACAACAAACAGTTGGAATTGTACAAAACAAACCAACATCAGAAAAAGAAAGAGCACAAGGAAAGGCACAAGAATCAGAGACCCACTGGTTCACACACTCAGGAATCCCATAAAAACACTAAACTGGAAGCCATGATGTGTGCTCAGAGGACCTGGTGCAGATCTGTGCAGGCCCTGTGCATGCTGCCTCAGTTTGTGCGTTCTTGTGAGCTTTGCTCTTGTTGGTTTAGAGGGCCTGTTTTCCTGCTGTCCTCGATTCCCTCTGGCTCTTACATTTTCCTCTTCAACGGAGGTCCCTGAGGTCTGAGGAAAGGGATTTGATGGAGACATCCCATTTAGAGCTGTGTTCCAAGCTCTGTCTCTGTCTCTCTGTCTCTCTCTGTCTCTCTCATGGCTGGCAATAGTTCTCTGTATTTGTCCCTATCTGCTGCTGATGTTCCCATCTCTGATGACGGCCAGGCAAGGCAACCATCTATGAGTATATCAGAATGTCATTAGGAGTCCTTTTATTGCTGGTTTTGTTTATCTGTTGCTTTTGTTTTTGTTTTGTTGTTATTGTTTTTTAGAACAGTAGTATCTGGGTTTCCCTAGGTCCAAGGCTATCTAGTCTCAGGTTCTTGGTCACCAAGCAGTGCTCATGGAGTGGGCCTTAAATAAATTCAGATGTTGGTTGGTTGCTCCCACAAGCCTTGTGACACCTTTGCCCTAGCAAATTTGGTAGACAGGACAGCATTATAGATCAGAGGGTTTGTGGCTGGTTTGGTGTTTACTTTTCAGTTTTGGTAGGATGCTGAGTACCTTCCCGTACCAAAAACATTAGAATATAGGCACCAGCTCAATTTTTCAATGTCCAATGAGTTGTGTGGGTGTTGTTCTCAGTAATGAGGCCTTGCTGTCAGTTTGTGGAGAGCAATCTACAGTCTTGGCAACAGCCTGGATTGTTTGGGGATTTTCATGGGATTCCTTTGGCCAACAACGCAATCACATGTAACCCAATCCTGGTGCTGAAAACTTTATTTGGTGACAAGAGATGTCCGGTTGGTGGGGGGAAGTCTATCTCCCCCATTATTTGACAATTCATTTAGCTAACTTTATATAGGTTTTAGGAAGCTTCTACTGTATTAGGTTTCCACACTACCCCTCAAATGACCCTTAATTTTAGCTGTTTCTCCCCGTGTTCCTCCCTTGTTACCTTCTCCCCCATCCCAATTCTCCTTTTCCAGCTCCCTACCCTACCATCCATAATGAGATCTATCTGCATCCCCCCAGCCAGTCCCTTACTCTATACCTAACCTCTCTGTTTCTATGTATTGTAGTTATCAGTGACATAACTGCTAGTGTCCACATACAAGCGATTATTTGTCTTGTTGGTCTGGGATACCTCACCTAGGGCAATTTTTCTACTTTCATCCATTTAACTGCAAATTTCATGTATTTATTTATTTTTGTAAACACCGAGTAACATTCCACTTTATAAACATACCACATTTTCTTTATTGATTCTTCTGTTGAAGGACATCTAGATTGTTTCCAGTTTCTGGTCATTATGGATAGAGCAGCAATGAACATAGCTGAGCAAGTGTCTCTGTGGTAGCAGAGGATGTGAAGCATGCTTTGAATCCATGCCCAAGTAGACTTGGATCTTGAGAGAGAATGATTCCTAGCTCCCGAGGAACTTATTTATTTCCACAGTGGCTGTACAAATTTGCACTCCCACCACCAATGGATGAGTGTTCCTCTTACTCCATATCCTCACCAGCATGAGCTGTCACTTGTTTTGTTGATTTTAGCTATTTAGACAGGTGTAAGATGGAATCTCAAAGTAGCTTTGATTTACATTTCCTTGACGGTTAAGGATGTTCAAAGTTTAAGTGTTTCTCAGCCTTTTGCATTTTCTTTTTTGAAATTTCTCTGTTTAGATTTATACCCCATTTTTAGTTGGGTTATTTATTTTTTTGACAATCTGTTTTTTTGAGTTCTTTATATATATTGGATATTAGCCCTTAATTGGATGTGTAGTTGAAAAGAAAATCTTTTCCCATTCTTTAGGCTGCTGCTTTGCTCAAATGATGGTTTTCTTTGCTGTACAGAAACTTTTCAGCTTCATTAGGTCCCGTTTATGAACTGTTGACCTTAGAGCCTCTGCTAACTGCTCTGGTTAGGGAATCTTTTTTTGTGTTGATAAGTTCAAGGCTATTCCCCATTTTCTTTTCTATCAGGTTCATTATATCACATTTTATGTTGAGGTCCTTGATCCACTTGGAACTGAGTTTTGTGCAGGATGCTAAGCGTTCAGGTTCTATGAGTTTTCAAGATTTTTGTAGTTGTTGACATTCAGCTTTTGTCTGTGGTGGTCAGATAGGATGCAGGGTGTTATTCCAACTTTCTTGTAGCTGTTGAAACTTGCTTTGTGTCCTACTATGTGGTCAGTTTTGGAGACAGATCCATTTGCATTTAACCACATGCAGCCATCCAGTTTGATCAGCACCATTTGTTGAAGATGCTGTCTTTTTTCCAATGTGTATTTCTGGCTTCTTTATAAAAAAAAAAAAAATGGGTGTCCATAGGTGTATGGATTTATGTCTGGTCTTCAATTGCATTGATCAATGTATCTATTTTGTGTGTGTGTGTGTGTGTGTGTGTGTGTGTGTGTGCAGATACTATGCTGTTTTTATTACCAAAGCTTTGTAGTATAACTTGAAATAAGAGAAACTGGTCTGTAATTCTCTTTCTTTTTTGGGTCTTTATGCAATTTAGATATCAGGGTAACTGTGGTCTTGTAAAACAAATTAGGCAATGCTCCTTCAGCTTCTATTTTGTGGAATAATTTGAGGAGTATTGACATTAACTTTTTTTTGAAAGTATGGTAGAATTCTTTTGGGATTTTTAATCTGTAGATGGCTAAAAACTATCTGACCCTGGGCTTTCTTTGGTTGGAGGACTTTTAATTACTGCTTCTATATTACTAGGTGTTATAGGTCTGTCTAAGTTGCTTTAAGTTGACTTTGGAAAATGGTACCTATTGAGAAAATTATCTGTTTCTTTTAGATTTTCTAGTTTGGTGGCATACCATAAAGTATGTCTTTATTATTCTATGGATTTTCTTGGTGTCTCCTCTTATGATTTTCTAACTTTATAAATTTAGATATTCTCTTTGCCTTTTAGTTAATTTAGATTAGGGTTTGTTAATCTTAATGATTTTCATAAAAAACCAACTCTTTGTTTCATCAATTCCTTAAATTGTGTTTTTTTGTTTGTTTGTTTGTTTGTTTGTATTTTGTTGATTTCAGCCTTGAATCTGATTGTTTCTAACCATCTGCTCTTCTTTGGTTATTATTTCTTCTTTCTGTTCCAGAGCTTCCTGGTGTGCTGTTGTTACTTATGAGATCTCTCTAATTTTTTTTTTAATGCAGACATTTAGTTCTGTGAACTTACTTGCGTCTTAGAACCTCCTTCATTGTATCCCATAAGTTTGTGTAAGTTGCATATTTATTTTCATTCAATTCTAGAAAGTCTTTAATTTCTTTCTTTCTTTTTTTTCTTCTCCTTTTCAAGACAGGGTCTCGCTATGTGTCTTTGGCTGTCCTGGAATTCACTATGTAAACCAGGCTGGCCTTGAACTCACAGAGATGCACCTGCCTATGCCTCTTGAGTGCTGGAATTAAAGGGTTGTATCAATATGTCCAGCTTAATTTCTTAATACCCTTCTTGACCCATTTTTTTTTTAAATTCAGTAATGAGCTGTTCAGGTTCTATGAGTTTTCAAGATTTTTGTAGTTGTTGACATTCAGCTTTTGTCTGTGGTGGTCAGATAGGATGCAGGGTGTTATTCCAACTTTCTTGTAGCTGTTGAAACTTGCTTTGTGTCCTACTATGTGGTCAGTTTTGGAGACAGTTCTATGAGGTGTAGAAAAGAAGGTATTTTCTTCTGTCTTTGGGTGAAATGCTCTGTACATATCTGTTAGGTCCATTTGTTTTATAATGTCTGTTAGTTCCAGAATTCCTCTGCTTAGTTTTTGACTGTATGACCCTGCTACTGGTGAGAGTTGAGGTCTCCCAGTATCAGTATGTGAGGTCAATATGTGATTTAAGCTATAGTAGTTTCCCTTTTCTGAACTTGGGTGCTCCTAGGTTTCTGAACTGTGGGACATAGATGTTAAGAAGTGGAATGTCCTTTTGGTGGATTTTTCCTTTGATGAGTATGTAGTATCCTTCCTTATTTCTTCTGATTGGTTTTGGTTTGAAATCCATTTTGTCAGCTTTTAAAATATCTATGAAATCTTGCTTTTAGGTCAGTTTGCTTAGAATATCTTTTCCCCTTTCTTTTACCTTGAGGTGATGTCTATTCTTGTTGTTAAAGTGTGTTTCTTGGGAGCAGCAGAAGGACAGATCCTGTTTTCACATCCATTCTGTTAGTCTGTGTCTTTATTTGAAAATCAAGACCATTGAGGTTAAAAGATATCAATGAGCAGTTTGTTGATTCCTGTTATTTTGTTGGTGAATGAAGGATGAATGTATATGTGTGTGTGTGTGTTTTCCTTCTTTGAGTTGCTGGTCTGGGATTATTTATTCCTGTGTTTTCGTGGGTGTGGTTAAACTCTAGGTTGGAGTTTAACTTCTAGCACCTTTTATAGGACTGGACTTGTAGGTAGATATTACCTAATTTAGTTTTAGCATGAAATGTTTCATTTTCTCCATCTACGGTTGTTGAAAGTTTTGCTGGGTGTAGTAGTCTGGGATGACATTCGTGGTGTCTTAGAGTCTGCAGCACATCTGTCCAGGCCCTTCTGGCTTTTAGAGTCTCCACTGAGAAGTCAGCTTTCATGCTAATAGATCTACCTTTATATGTTACTTGGTCCTCTTTCTTTGTTCTATATGTTTAGTGTTTTGATTATTATGTGCTGAGGGGATTTCCTTTCTGCTCCATTCTATTTGATGTCTGTGAGCTTCTTGTCCCTTGATGGGTGTCTCCTTCTTAGATTAGGAAATTTTTCTTTGATTTTGTTGAAAATGTTTTCTGTGCCTTTGACCTGGGTTTCTTCTCCTTTCTGTATTCCTATTGTTCTTAGATTTGATCTTTTCACAGTGTGCTAGTTCCTGGTTGGTTTGTGCCAGGATTTTTTTTTTTTAACTTTTTTTTTGACCAAGGTATCCATTTCTTCTATTGTGTCTTCAATGCCTGAGATTCTCTCTTCCATCTCTTGTATTCTATTGATAAACTTGCTTTTGTTCCAGTTCCTAAATTTTTCATTTCTAGATTTCCCTCAGTTTGGGTTTTCTTAATTGATTCTATTTTCACTTTCAGGTCTTGAACGGCTTTTTTTCTTTCCTTCTGCTGTTTGTCTTTTCATAGGTTTGTTTAAGGGATTTATTCATTTCCTCTTTAAGGATCTCTATCATGCTCATAAAAGCTGTTTTAAGGACATCTTCTTGTGCTCCAGCTATGTTGGGTTGCTCAGGGCCTGCTGTGGTAGGGTTGCTGGACTCCAGTAGAGATATACTGTCCCAGCTTTTACTGATTGTGTTTTCATCCTGGTCTCTAGGCATCTGGGTTTGAGAAGATTATAACTCTAGGTGCTGATAACTGGTCTTGTCTTTGGTAGATGGGGGTTTTGTTCCTTGGTTTCTGTTTCCTCTCTAGTTCTGAGGCAAATGTGTGGCTGTGTGTTGCCTGATAGAAAATTCTTCCAGGATCCTGATAGGTGTGGTCAGTTTCTGCTCCCCTGGTAAATACCTTGGTGTTTGGGAACTTCAGTTCTGAGGGGAGAAGCAGAGTGGGCATCCTCAGTGGGTGGAGGCAGCGCCACTCAGAGCTCCTGGGAACTTGGCTGGCCCAGGCACAATGGCCCTTCTTTCTTTCTGTACAGGCGGAGTCAGGATCGAGTGTCTGTCCACCCCCACCGCCTCCACCCGAGCTTTGACTTTGGCCACCAACTGCAGACACCTCAGCCCCGGTATCTGGCTGAGGGCACTGACTGGTGAGTCTTCAGACACCCAGGAGAACAGGAAAGAGAGGGAGGGAAGCAGGCAGGGAGGGAAGAAGAGAGGGAGGGAGGGAGGGAAAAAGGGAAGGAGGGAAAGAGGGAGGGAGGGAGATTTCACCATATCCATAGAGTTTTTCATCACTTTTGAATGATGCGGGTTAGTCCTCAGTCTACTCAGCCTTGGAGTCTACTCCAGTCACCTACTGGGCCTGGTTGCAGGAGTTAGCTCAGTGTAACGGAACGCTATCCTGTCCCAGGTCTGGGGTCCAGAGTTCATGTTCCTGCCAGAATGAAGGGATATGAAGCATCTCCCAAGCTCAGTGGACTCTAGAAGAAGCTTGGGAGGAGAATTCAGAGATGCTGGGATAGTCAGGAAGGCTTCCTGGAAGGGGAGGAGGGAAGAATTCACGAAGAAATGATAGAACAAATAAGCAAAGTGGTGTAGGAAGGATGACTTGGAGCTTGAGAGGTAAGCTTAAGACTGTGGATAGCAGTTAAAGAGAAAGATGCAGGATATTGTGTCTAAGAGATAGGAGGTCCTTATGTAGCCTTTCCATTGCCTGAACTTTTGGGACTTTGCCGCCTCTTCAGAGACTTCTAAGGGTGCTTGGGACAGGTTGACAACTGCTGGGCTTGATGGTGGATACGACTCCAGGCATTGGTGACTACCAGCTGTAGCCAGGAAAGGTCTGCTCTTAACAGGGAACGACTAGACCCCCCAGGTGCTTTACAAACACATGCAGCCCACTGAGTATTGTTAGAAAAGGACATCATGCCTGCAGCGGACTTCTGAGTAGCTGTACAGCTGCGTCTCCCCTCTCCCTTCAGGATCCAAAAGAAAAAAATCAAAAGTTTCACCGAAGTTTACCCTTGAGAACCAGTGAGTTTGCTGGGGTTCTGTACAGTGCACAGGGAAGGAGATGCTTACAGGGGCACGGGTGACCCCACAGTGGCAGCACTGGGAGTGTCACTGATCCTTTCCATCCTCCTGCTGAGGGAATGTCCACAGCTCCTCCTGACTGATGGGCAAGCATGCACAGCTGGTGCCAGGAAGATGGCAGCAGTTTTGTTCAGGGGATAATGCTAGGCAGCAATAGTTTGGTAAAGAGGGATGCACATATCTACATACGTGTGCCCATTTGTACATACACTTACATATACGTATTAATGTGCACATAGAGAGACACACAGGGAGAAACAGGGAGCCTCTAATGGTGACTTTTGGGGATATATATATATATATATATATATATATATAGTATATTTTGGAATTCTTTATGTTTTTTTCTTGCAACTTTTAGATAAAGAATACAAGATGGTTGGGAGCAGGATGGGATATTCCTCAATGGTAAAGAAGGATGGTATTTTTAGAAGCTGACATGCTAGTGTATCCCCTTTCACCCACCGGGCCAGGAAAGCTGGTTAGGTCACGGTGGCTTGGGGTGCCCCTTCCGCCATAGCTGAGAATGATGCCCAGCACAGTTCTTGGTGGCTGACCACCTCCCATGCTTCTCAGCGCCAGAGAGAGTGTTGTAAGCATGCTCCGTTGTCTTACAGCCTCTGAGCACTCTCAGCTACTCTCTGTTAAACTGGAACAATATCTCAAAAGATGGATCACACTACTGCCAACTTCAGCCCAGCCTTTTCCTAATTAGCAGATTCAAATTAGGAAGATTTAATTGCAGTCTGGATTAAATTCTGTCCCTCAGCAGTCAAGTCAATTCAATTGGATTCAATTCAGCACACACGGAGCACCCTTGTTCGCAGCTGAGCGACTTCAACACAAGCACGGGGTCCAGGAGGTGTGTGAGAGCACACAGGGGACAGAAGAGCCAGGGCCAGTGTGGCGCATCAGCTCAGTCCCTACCTTCCTTATCCAAAACTCATCTTTCTCATTCCAACCTTTCCATACCCCCAGGGGGCCCATTCCCTGCTGCCCTGAGAAAGGAAGACTGAGGGTCAGCAAGGCTGGTCCACACTGTTCACTGTCCTGTGTGGCCCCACCTGTGGGCTCATGCTGCGTGTCCAATCCCCGCTGGGGCAATGGGTTCTTCTCTCTTGTAATGAGCTCTGCTTTAGCAGGGATGGGCCCAGTGGTGAGGCAGGGTTTTCCCCCCTTTCCCCATCACCGGTGCTAGCTGTACCCCCATCCTCTTCGACGAAGCCATGAAGTGAGCTCACCTGCCAGCAGACAATAGGAAGTGCAGTGTAGCACAGGCTCCTCTAATCCTCGGCAGGGAGCTCCTAAGAGGGAAGGGGTTCTCTGCCACAGCCAAACCCCCCCCCCCCCACGCCTTTCCTTTATACCATCGGAAGCTCCTGAGTTCTGCTCTGGGCCATTCTAAGGGTTTGGCCCCAGGCCTGGTCCAGCCCCAAGTTTAAGGTATACAGGTCTTACTTTGGGATATCATACCCTTCCCAACAGTTCTCCAAGTGCATGTCCTGGCCTAAGAGTGAGTGGGAGCATCAGGCCCTGGGAGATAAATCTCAGAGATCGCCATTGTCTGCCATGTTTAAAACCTGGCCCTGAACTTGAGCCACCGGCCGGGGGTCTCCATTTTTGTCATGGCCTACTCTGAGTCAGGTCTAGCCTCTCAGTTGCATCTCTGACTCCCAGGATGGGCTGTTCCCAGCTCTACCTATAGTGAGTTCTGCGGGCACCTGGACCCCACAGGTAAAGCATGATGGATCATGAAGGCCTCTTGCTGTTCTCTCTCGGAGGCAGCCCTCTTCCTATCCCAAGAGCTCTGGAGTCTGGAATCACCCAAGGATGGTACTGGCACTTTGAGGGACAGGTTTCTGGGAAGAACTTAAGACTGCATAGTAAGCAACCAGACCACATCAAGTTTTACAAAAACTGACGGTGGAAATACACTTAAGCGTGATGGGTGTATACAAAGGAAAAGAATCATGTATATGCAGCAGAGGCCATTAAAAATTCTCTAAAAGACATCTTTGGTTATTTCTGCGAACCCCCAAACTTGGCTGTCATGGGATGGTGGCAACAGGAGAAAGGGATATGACGGCTTCCACAGGAAATGCTATCTCTGAGAACAAGTCAGTTGCACACTTATCAAGAGCCTGACTTTGTAGATGTAGCTGCTGGGACTGGGCTCAACACTGCATTTTGATTGGTTGTGGCTTTCTGTCTCCATCTGTTGTAAAGAGAAGTTTCCTTGATAAGGGGTAAAGACTACACATATCTGTGGGGATGAGGACAAACGCTTATAGGTTATTGCTAGGAGCTATACTGATTTAGTAAATCAATACAATAAAAATTAGTGAAAAAATCCTCATGAATTTTAAGGAGAGTGGGGAAAGTTTTCAGGGAGGAAAGGGAAGAGAGAAATGTAACTGTACTATAACTCAAACATTGACAAGAAAAAGCCTGTGAACTTCATCCCTGGCTGAGTGAGTCTCGACCCCGAAAGGATGTTTCTTACCATCTCCTCTTTCTCTTCCTTCTCCCTTTTCTCCCTTGTAGCTTCTTAGAGTGGACTTTTATGACCCACCTTATCCTCCTTCTTTTCTAGCATAAGGATATAAAGTTGTGAATTTCTATTTAAGGACAGAATTTTTTTTTCTAACTTTCATTATGATTAATTTCGCTAGTTTTTTCTGTGAACTGTGGGAGGAGGTTGTAGTCTACAACTATAATTATGTATTTTTTTTTACAAGATTGTTTTATGTGTCTGAATATTGTGCTTACATGTGTGCAGGGTCCGTGGCAGCCAGAAGAGGGTGTCAGATCCCCTAGAACTGGAGTGTCAGATGGTTTTTGGCTGATGTGTAGGTGAAGGAGCTAAACTTGGGCTCTCTACAAGAGGAGCAAGTACTCTAGCCACTCTCTCCCTTATTGTTTCTTTGCGTTTTTAAGTTTTTGTTTTCGCTTACTTTTATTTGTAAATAGTAGAATATATATTTCTCACCTACTAAGATGTGTAATTGTCATGTCTTCAAAATGAATTGACCCAACAGTCTTGTTTCTCTACCTTTGGCTATCTATGCTCCTTAGTTCAAAATTTGCTTTGCCTGATATTAACATAGCCATTCTGACTTCCTTCCAATGGTGCTTGCTTTTTCCTCCTTTTTCTTTTCTTCTAACTTAAAAAAAAATGTGCTTAGGGCAGAGTTTTATTATATAGCTCTGGCTAGCCTGGAACTTTCGAGGTAGACTTCAAACTCACAGAGATCGGCCAGCCTCTGCTCCTGAGCTCTGGTATTAAAGACATGTCACATTCCCAGCTGCCTTTTACTTTTTTATGTAATAAATAACACATAGTTGGCTGTTGTTTTCCAGATGAACATCTGTGTTACTAGAAATATATAGAACATTTATATTTATTGTAATTATCCATATAGTTAGAGCTATATCTAGTCTTGTGCTTTGTTTCTGTTTGCCTTGTCATTTTTTGTCTGTTGTGTACCTTATTTTAGATTGATAGTTAGGAATAAACGTTAGTTCATAGTTATGTTACTATTTTGCTTATTTTATTAGTGTACTTAGTTTACAAACAAGTATAGTGTCATTCTACTGTAAATAGAGTAAATTGCTCTGTGTGAAATGGAACCATATGCTAATAACTCTATACTTACATTTCTCCTTTTATGTTCTTTGCTACTTCTTCTATGGGTAGAGATATATATATTCATAAGTGTATATGTGCATATATTATAATTGATACAATATATTACTTTAATTTTTGATTTAAAACAGTGTCCTGGAAAACTATGGACTATATGTCAAATTAGCCCAATCCTTGTTATTTGTTTGTTTGTTTTTGTTTGTTTTAAAGTAAAGTTTTATTAGAACTATTTGTTTACAAATGATTTGTCACTACATTTTAGTAAGATTAGTTGTAATAGAGAATGAATGATTCTTGAAACCTAAAATATTCACTATGTGATTCTTTATAGAAAATATTTGCTAGTATCTGCTTTTAATCAGATGCCAAAGAAAAAATTAAGGGAGGAAAGAAACTACTATATTTCTTATAAGCTCCCCATCTCCAGAATGCTTTATTTCTCTGGGTAGATCTAAGTTTCTATCTGTTCTTTTTTTTTCTCCCTGTCTGGAGCACTTCTTATAGTATTTCTTGTCTTACTGGTCAGCTATGCTCTCAATTTTGGTTGTCTTAAAATGTCTTATTTTGCCTCGTTCTGAAAGACATTTTTGCTGGATAGAGGCTTCTCTGTTGACAGTCTTTTTTGTTTGTTTGTTTAAGAATATCATTACAATGTTTTCTGCTTGCTTTATGCCCAGTGGGGAATCTGAAATTCTTATCTCTGTTCATGGATCTTTTGTTTCCTTGGGCTGGATTTAGAATTTTATGCTCGTTAGCATTTTCTAGGAATTGATGTATCTTGGGGTGAGATCCTCTTTCTGTTTTTGCTTGAAATATGTAGAGGGCTTTGAATCAGCGGCCCTTTGCTTTTCAACAGTCTTGGAAACTCTTCTGCAGGTTTTTCTGACCTGTTTCCTTTCTCCCATCTTCCCTTAGCCCTCTGGAGGGGGCTCTGTTTACCCGTTGGGCTGCTCCTCCAGCATTGTCATTGCGGTTTACTTTTCCTTCCTTTTTGTGTGCATGCCTCACTCAGATTGTCTTTGTTGCTGTGTGTTTAAATCACTGATCCTAATCTGCTCTTCACCCACCCCAGTGAAGTTTCCAGCTTGGTTAGGGTTAAAATGGCTATTTTGATATCTTTGCTTACTAATTCCACTGTCATTGCCACTCTTGTGTGTCTGGGGGTTTCATTATCTCATTTTCCCCTGGCTGTAAGACATATTATCCTTCTTTTTATCATGACCAGCTATTTCCTGATGAACAATGAATATCATGAGCTGTGGATTGTTGAGTAACTGGATTTGCTTCAGTCATTTGTGGGGTGTTGGGCTTTGTTCTGGTAAATAGCGCTTGCAGATCTGCTTGAGCCTTTAGAGGCTTGTTGAGTCTTACTACAGCACATCTCAAATATCCCTAAATCAGCAACTACTCTAGATCTGCCCCAACAGAGCTCAGGGGCTGCCATTAGAAGATTGCTCTGGGGGTCTGGAGAGATGGCTCAGAGGTTAAGAGTACTGACTGTTCTTCCAAAGATCCTTAGTTCAATCCCCAGCAACCACATGATGGCTCTCATAACCATCTATAGTGAGATCTGGTGCCCTCTTCTGTCCTGCAGGCACACATGCAGGCAGAATGCTGTATAAATAATAAATAAATAAAAAAAAATTTTTTTAAAAAGATTGTTCTGGAGTCTACTGATCAAATTGCGAGTCTCATTCTTAAACATAGAATTCAAGTGTTTCTTGACCTGTCTGAATTCTGGGAACCACTCACTGTTTCCATGGGTGCCTTTTACTCAACCTGTGAGCTGTCACTCAACCTCCCTAATGCTGTGACTTCTTCTTGTGATGACTGACAACCATAGAATTATTTTCGTTGCTACTTCATAACTGTAATTTTCCTACTATTGTGAGTCTGTGTTTTCTGATGGTCTTGGGTGAGTCCTGTGAAAGGGTCATTTGATCCCCAAAGGGTCATGACCCACAGCCCGAAAACACACATAACTTGTTATTCAGGAGAGACTCGAGGGAACAGTGCAGAATTCCAGAGTTCTCATTGATGCAGCTCCCTCCTCTTCAGAACGCTGCGCGGTGAATACAGTGGCACAACCAGATCCCTGCAATACAGAGTGCATCCCCAACCCAAGAGAACACCGGTCTCTGCTTAAGGGCCAGGCGTATCTCTGGTTTGGATGACCTTCTTGGTCAGGGAGTTGCAGGGTCATTTGGATCAAAGTTCTACACTGGTTCATGTGGTATCTGAAAGCAGATATTGTAGCTATTCTGCCCAGTTTTCCAGGGGCTCGCAGTGGAGGAGAAAAACAATCTCTGCTACCTTAAAACTTGGTGGGAAGCAGAAATGCCTCTCTCTCTCCCTCTCCCCTCCTCCCTCCCTCTCTCTCTCTCTTTCTCTCTCTCGTGTGTGTGTTGTGTATATGTGGTGTGTGTGTATGTGTGTGTGTGTATGTGGGGTGTAGTGTATGTGGTGTGTGTGTGTGAGATTTCACTGTGTGTGACAGGACTCTCCTCCTATAGCGTTCCCCTTATCTGGATTTTACAGTGTGACAAGACTGTGTGTGACAAGACTCTCCCCCTATAGCATTCCCCTTATCTGGATTTTACAGTGTGACAAGACTGTGTGTGACAAGACTCTCCCCCTATAGCGTTCCCCTTATCTGGATTTTACAGTGTGACATCCCCTTATCTGGATTTTACAGTGTGACAAGACTGTGTGTGACAGGACTCTCCCCCTATAGCGTTCCCCTTATCTGGATTTTACAGTGTGACAGGACTGTGTGTGACAGGACTCTCCCCCTATAGCGTTCCCCTTATCTGGATTTTACAGTGTGACAGGACTCTCCCCCTATAGCGTTCCCCTTATCTGGATTTTACAGTGTGACAGGACTCTCCCCCTATAGCGTTCCCCTTATCTGGATTTTACAGTGTGACAGGACTCTCCCCCTATAGCGTTCCCCTTATCTGGATTTTACAGTGTGACAGGACTCTCCCCCTATAGCGTTCCCCTTATCTGGATTTTACTGTTACATCCTGATGCCACTTCATATGTTCCTCAAAAGTGGCACATGGCGGCTCATGCCTGCAATCCTAACATTCTGGAGGATGAGGCAGGAAGACTGAGTGCTCTTTTGGCCTGGGTGACAGATTATGCCCCTGTCTTAAGAAACTATAAAAAGAATCCCAGTTTCTCTCTTTCTCTCTTCTTTCTCTCTCTCTGTCCCTCTTTGTTTCCCTCTTTTCCTCTTCCTACCTCTCTTTTCCCCTGCTTTCTTAGCAGAAATGCTTCAGAGATACCACTGTGTTTTCTACCAGAAAGTACACCGTGTGGTTGTCTGTCCTTCTGTAATGTTGGCAGCAATTGATGATCTCTGTCTGGGTCTTTTATTTCTTTAGAGAATGCAAATTGGTGACAGGTAATTTAATAATTCTTTATTTATATGCTTGCTGGGAAACTTCAATATGAGAAATGACCCTGAACAACTATTTGGTTACCCTGAAGTACCTTAGTCAGGGAAAGGAAGACAGACAGCTGCTTGGGGCTTGCTTTTATTCCTTCTATTTAGTCTTCCGAGTAAAGAGCTGGTCCCCTGGAATCCTTCAGAGAGGATGGTTTTTGTTCAGCTTCAGCTCAGCCCTCATATAAATGTGTTTCATGGGCTTCATTATCTTTTTGCAGTAATAGTTACTGACATGTGCGTTGACCAAGACTGCTGGGGAAAGCCTCTTCTGGAGGGCTCCTTCTTCCATGACCCTGGCACACATTAATAACGTTTCTGCTTTTGGTTATGACAGAATGTTCTATTTTATCTCTGTGCATTTTCTCCACAGACCCCAAATTATCTCCATTTCTCATTAGCCACCAATTCCTCTTTGTTCTTTGTGTTCACCTAAGCCTTTGCCTGGCACCATTTTTCTTCTGTCTGTAGACTGTTCTCTACTATTTTTTTTGTGGTGCTGGTCCATTACTTCTCCTTAGCCTTGCTCATCTGAAAAAAAACTTTACTTCATCTTCATTTTGAAAATAAATTTTGCTGGGTGCAGACTTTGTGTCTGATAGGTTTTTTTTTTTTTTTCTTATTGATGCCATCTCTTTCTCTCCCGGCTACTTCATTTAAATGGGAAGTCTGTGATAGTTTGTACCCACCTTCTATACCAGAGGGACCTTTCTCTTTAATCTTGGGTTTATACTGTATTAATTTTTAAAAATTTTGATTATTATGTACTTTGAGGTGGTTTCCTTTGTGTTACTCTTTGACATTTTTGATCATTTTGGGCCAGTGGGTTTATAGTTTCCATCAAATTTTAAAATGTTTTAGTGAAACTTATGTTTAAGTGAAGTGAGTTTCCTCAGACTTTTAGGAATGTGACTGGGTGGGATAGGATAACTTTCCAGCCTGTAGGATGAGGGATTGAGGGGTCCCTCTGCTGTGGCTTTAACGAGAGGTGAAAATATGGTTGCTTCCCATCCTCAACCTGGCGCTTGCTTCTTTTGCGCTGTGTCCCTGACCTGCTCCATTTAGACTTTAGACTTTCCCTTGGAGAGAGCTTAATGGTCTGAGCTGTTCCAGGTGCCTCAGAATGAAAAGTCTTCCACGAGGGTTCAGGAGGGACAAGGAGACGGCTGGTTGCAGGCAAGCAGCTTGTTAGAGGGGTTATTGGCGCCTTTTCTCCCACGCAGAGGGGCAAAGCTGGCAGCGTGTGTTGTGACTTTGCCCCGTGGTGGTGCCTCACCCACCTCGTGGCTCACTGGCTGTGTCCCTGCAGGGATCTCAGTGTGGACGCCGGCTTGAGTCCTGCCCAGTTCCAGGTGCGGCCCATCCCTCAGCACTATCAGCATTACCTAGCAACTCCTCGAATGCACCACTTCCCCAGGAACTCCTCGTCTACGCAGATGGTGAGTGCCCAAGTCAGGGGGTTGAACGTCCTCTCTACCTACTGCCGCTAGTGGCTAGCCAGCCTTGCCTTGTCAGTACTTCCTTACTTCCTATCTTCCTTCCTTCTCCAGTAACCCCATACAGTCAGGCATTACACCCACCTTGAACATTGGCAAACTGAGGCCCAGAGAGGTTAGATGCACCCAGTGCATGAGGTGAGCAGCTCGGTGGAAGGTGGGCTGGCTCCTAGCCAGGTGAATAAAACAGCGATGGAATAACTAAGCAAGTTAGCGACTGGAGTCTGTGTCTCAGGTAGGGTTCTATTGATATGAAGAGATCATGGCAACTCTTATAGAGGAAAACATTTATTTGGGGCTGGCTTACAGTTTCAGAGGTTTAGTCCATTACCGTCATGGCAGGAAACATGACGGTGTGCAAGCAGATGCTGGAGAAGGAGCTGAGAGTTCACATCTTGATCCTCAGGCAGCAGCAGGAACCAGGATCTAGTGAGCACCAGGCCTAGCTTGAGCTTACTGACGGCCATTCCTATTCAAACCACCAGAGTTTGTAGACTTAACAGACTAATATTTGCTCATTGTGGGTTTGTAGAATGTTGTTTTTACTGAGAGACACTGAATTACAGTGCTATTTACTTCAGTTGCTGACTTGTTTTGTCTTCGGCCCTGGAGCTGACCTGAGCATCCTGCTGCTCTTAGAGATAGTACAGCAGGCTGCCTTCACTCAGCTGCCTGGGTCAGAGCCAAGCACCTTGGCTCTGTCACTTGCTTCTGTGGCATGAGCTGATTAGTTAATCTACGTGTGTGCCTAGTCATCCATCAGTAAAATGGGGATCACAATGGGTTATGATTGCACAGCAGTTGCCGTCAGGTGAGGTCAGGGAAGGGCTCAGAACATTGCTGCCATGTAGCTGGTGCCCAGTAAGGGTCAGCGTCCCTTCCCGAAGCGTCTATGCGCAAGCCTGGCTCTTCATGAATAGGGTAGAACACAGGAGGGGGAGGGACAGCCCTGCTGACTGCAGCAGGTCAAGGCTGTGCTGGCTTGTGGCTCTGGCGGGAGGACTTGCCCTTGGGTCCTAGGAGAAGCCAGGATCTTCGCTCCATCCAAACTGTTTTCTCCTCCTTCTCAGGTTGTCCATGAAATTCGAAACTACCCTTATCCCCAGCTTCACTTCCTTGCTCTCCAGGGACTAAATCCTAGCCGACACACCTCTGCTGTTCGCGAGAGCTATGAGGTATGCTGCCCTGTATGATACCGACACTGACTAGTTGACAGCTGTTACCGTTCATTGCCATTCTCTCTGCCTGTCCCTGCTGGTGGGTGGATGGGGGTGGTGGGAAGCCCTGGGCTCGAAAGCAAGAGAGAAAGAGAGCACAGAGAGAAATTTCTGTCCTTTCACGCTGGCAGTGTGACTGCTCCCTGCACTCACCTCTCCCTTGCTCATCCTTTCCATGTGTGTCCATGTGTGTTGATGTGTACTTGTACACACTGAGCGCATGTGCCTGTGTTTCTCCTTTTTACAGGAGCTGCTGCAGCTCGAGGACAGGTTGGGAAACGTGACCCGAGGAGCTGTTCAGAACACCATTGAGAGGTTCACCTTCCCCCACAAGTACAAGAAGGTGAGGCTTCAGTCAGGCTCGCTGCACGGTTGGGGGAGGGGAGGGGGTTGTCAGCTGTCTGCTTGAGCCAGCCTGGCTGTCTGCAGGGGACACTCTGCAGGCCCAGGAGCCTTTGCTCTGGTTAGATGCTCTACAGCTGAGCAGGTGCCTCAGGATCTTCTCCTTGGCCCACATCTGATGTGGTCAGGCCTCTCTACAGGGAAGGGACAAAGGCTGAGTGTTCAGGGGTTGGCTAGAGTGGTCACGCATGTAGCTGTGCGTGTGTAGGTGAACAGATACATCAGTGCTTGTATCAGTCCCGTGGGCACTGCTGCTCCTGCGCACAAGGCTCACATTCACCCTAGAAAGTAATTCCAAGCCTAATAGCATAAGGACGAATAGGCAGAGAGGACCTCTGAACTGTGTGGGGCCAGGCTCTTCTGGGGACACTTGAAAGTTGCAGAGTTATGGCTGTCCCCACTGACCTGACAAGTAGAATCTGTGTGTAGGGCTATTACCCAGGAATCTGAGCACTTAAGACATTATTTCAATTGAAACAAGTGAATACTTGGGAAAAAGCCAAATGCTCCTTAAGAGGTGAATAAGTAAACATTCACAGTGATTTATTATTTTACAACAAAAAGAAATAAGCTGTGAAAAGATGTGGAGGGCGCTTAAATATAAACTAGAGAGTGAAAGAAGAGAGGCCCACGGGCTGTAAATGGTATACGTTGAACTGTGTGATGTTCTGGAGAACAACACTGCAGAAGAAGTTTTCAAAAAATCAGAAAATCAGTGACTGCCACTTTGGGAGGAAGGACAGGAAGAGTGCCAGGAATTGTTTTAGTGTAGAAAGTTATTTTGTGTGCCACCGTGATCTAAACAGGTGACATTATGCATTTACAACAAAAAAAACCAAAACCTGGCAGGTTGGTTAAAAACTACTTTAATGACGGCAGATTCATTTGGGCTCAGAGTTTCAGAACTTTGTCCATGGATCCTTGGCTCTGTTTCTGGGCTTGTGCTGAGGCCTGTTATTAGGAAGCAGAGAGAGCACAGAGATGCTGGGGAGGGAACATACCCTTCCAGGGAACACCTCAACGACCCACTTCCTCCAACCAGGTCCTACCTCCTAGTCACCCACCGAATAATGCCATCAAATTAGGAGTGCATCGATGGATTAATCAATTAATAAGCCCAACTCCCCGAGGGTCCCGTCGATTCTCAAAGCCATCAGTGTGCAGTCAAACCTTTAACATTTCAGATCCAAACTGTAACTCATGGAAACTAAAGGACTTTGGCTAATAATGGTCAGTTTTGTTTCATCGTTTGTCACAGTTTTACTGTGTAATGTGAGATATTCATATAAGGAGAAGCTGTGGGGTAGGGCCACATCTTGCTCATGGCTTGGGTCCCCCTGCCTGGGGAGTGAGGGAATGAAGGAAGGACAGACACCCATATAGTGAAGCTGGGCTTAGGTGGGGTCCTCTAACATGACCATCCAGCCTGGAACCTCAGTGTGTTTACTATGCACAGGGGGAGGGGCTGGCTGATGTCAGTAGAAGGCCTCTGTAGGTGAGCAGCTCAAGCAGTAAATAGAAGAGGAAGAGGAGGCTGGCGCTGCAGTCCTTGCATACATTGGTGAAGAGAAGCTTTGCCTGGGCCACATGGGTAACAGCTTTGCCAGTTGTCCCATGGACCTGGGGTCTTCAGCATCCCTGACATGGCTGTGTATGCATATGTCGTAATACACACTTGCCAAGGACTTTATCACTCAGAGCTTCCTCTGGTTCCTGTAGTGGGGTTGGAAACACATGCTGTTGCTTAGTGTTTTGTAACCTAGAACTGCTGTACCCAAAAAGTTTAATATTGAATCAAAATTAAGCAAATTTAGGGAAATTCTGGGTGGTTTAGGACTTATCATGGTGTACCCAGAGGCCTTCATCAGCTCTCACAAGACCCGAGACAGCAGTAAGGGAAAGTACTTGGCGCTGAAGTCAGGTGGCCAGTTTTGCATTTCAGTTCTTCTGAGTATAGCTGAGTGACTGCGGGCTGTGGCCCTTTCCTTATGTTTTCAACATGGCTGCTGCTTCAGGTCATTCCATACACGGGGCCTGGTACCCACGTGGTGCTCAGGAATGGCAAATGTGAGCCTCCGTTCCTGGAGACTCTTTCCCCCCGTCAGGCGTCAGCATCAGAGAGCATGAATCATCAAATTTGCTGCTTTTCTGTTGTAGTGATAAAACACCAAAACCAAGTCAGCTTATGAAAGAAAGTGTTTAATTGGGCCTATGGTTCCAGGACATTAGAGTCCACAGTGACAGAGCAGAGGCACGGCCACAGAACCCTCTGAGAGCTCACATCTTGATCCAAAATCAGGAGGCCGAGAGAGCACACCAGGAACAGCACATGCCATTCTGAAATCTCAAAGCTCAACCCCAATGACATATCTCATCCAGCAAGGCTGTGCCTTCCAATCCATCCCAAACAATTCCACCGAGTGGGAACCATCTAAATATATGAGCTCTAGGTGCTAAATCAGTGAGCTAAAAGGCTCTGGTGAAAACAGTATTAAAACGCAAGGGGAAAATCAAGGGGAAAATATTGTAGAGAAGGAATAGGAAAAAATGTAAGATAAGGAAATTTTCATAAACTTTGAGACACAAGTAAAATGCCAAAACAATTTAAAAAATTTTTACAGAGTCTAAAACAATATAAAACAAAAGTATATTTTAACTAATAATAAAAATAGAAAATGTAGACATTAAAATAGAAATATATGAAAGGAATAAGAAATAGGAAGAGGAATAAAAGCAAAACATAAAATTTTAAATTAAGGTTGTCAAGCTGGGTATGGTGGCACAAGCCTTTAATCCCAGACCTCGGGAGGTAGGGGTAGGTGGATCTCTGAGCTTGAGTCCATCTTGGTGTACATAGTGAGTTCCAGGACAGCTAACACTATACAGTGAGACCCTGTATTGAAAAGCCAAGGAGCAGAAAATATCAAGATGATCAAAGTTAAAAAGAGGGTGGGACGGGGAGGCACGGAGGGAGGGGTCTACAGTTGGGATAAATTGTAGGAAAGAAAGAAAGAAAGAAAGAAAGAAAGAAAGAAGTTGGTGAAATGAGAAGGTAGATAAATAGTGAATATTAAATAAATGCTAAAAAAAAGCTGAAGTTAAAATGAAAGTTCTGTAGATAATGGAGAGAAAGACCTAAGAGATTAAAGACAGAATAAAAAATAAGATGTGAAAACAGAGAAATAAAGATTAGAAGCAGCTATGCACGATACTGTTGAACTGAAATTAGGACACAAAAAGGAAATCATGAAAAGCGGTGGAGAAAAGCAGCAGAAACCAGTCACATGGTTGGGGCTCAGCGCTGTTTTCCTGGGTATCCCTTTTCTTGCAGGGCCAGTCCTCCCACAGACACGGCTGGCCCTTCAGCAGGCACATCGCCGTAACTCTGCTAATACTGAAAATCATGCATGGCAAACACACAGGACAAGGGATACAGCTTGTTTTTCTGGATGAAAGGACTTTGCGGGAGCCTGGCATCATTTGCAGCTGGTACACGGGGCACACGAGAGAGGCCTAGAGCAGAAACAACAGGTTTCTTCATGTGCTCTACCTGGGGCAGAGCACCCCCAGACCAAATCAGAGGAGGGAACTTTTGAGTTTACAACTGGAGTAGGTAGTTCTGACAACTAGCTCCGGCCCCAAGGTCAGTCCCTGGTCTTCACCTTGTGTTTGCACAAGCCTCTTTGCAAAACCACCTTGCAGTTTGCTTGCTTCTGGAGAGAGGACAGAATGGATGATTCGCTTCCTGTGGTTACTCTCAGACTTACGATCAGATCTGAAGCAAGGGGACAGGGGTATGGAGAGTGGGCTGATTTAATTAAACGGGTAGGTGTCTCCTTCCCCAGAATATTTATGAAGCAGCAATGGTACACTTTGTACTTGGCCGCGTGTAACACTTGAAAACTTCCGCATAGTGCTTAACTGCTGTCAAACAGTTAACATAGAATTAGGAATAGAAATGTGTAAACCAGGAAGCGTGCGCAGTAGCTACATGGCGTTTAACCTCATGCTAGAGCTACTGCTTATCATGAGGGGCTTTCTGGATACGGAGAAACCCAGCTGTAGAAAGCAGTTGAGAACCATGTGGTACAAATCACAGGGGTTAATGGTGGGTGGAGAAATTTTGTGTTCATGTAATAATGAGAGCGTAGATGGACAGACATTAGTGGAAAGAGGAATGTAGGGATGTGGGAAGGAAGGAAAAAAGGAAAGAAGGAAGGGAGGGAGGGAGAAAAAGAGAGAGCGAGGAAGGAAACATTCCGGACTTAGAGGCAGGGGTACATGTTGAACGTGTGTGAGAGGGAGGGGACAATGAGAGGGGGACAGGGGATGTCAAAATTCACATATATAGCTCTGCAAAGGCAGAGTGACTAGGACCCTGACTCCTGCAAACACTGATCCCCTGACAACCACCAGCAGTGCCGGCCTCTTCCTCACTTGATTTTTACCTTCTCTTTCCAGAAGCAAGAGTAAGGAGCTAGGGGTGAATCCAAGGGAACAGAGAGGCCACCCAAGTGGGAGGAGGCTGTGGGCAAAAGCTAAATTTCCAGTAGCAGTCTTTACCAGGTAACTAATTTTCCCCCCTCTATTCACAGCGAAGACCCCAGGACAGCAAGGGCAAGAAAGATGAAGGGGAGGAGTCAGATGCAGATGAGAAATGCACAATTTGTCTGTCTATGTTGGAGGATGGAGAGGACGTGAGGTAAGAGGCCACTCCTTTGAGCACCGGTCCCCACTCTCATGGGCATTAGGGCTGGTCACTACACCGAACGCTCAAGGAAGGAGGCACTTGCTTGATGATAGGTAGCAAGTGCGCTCCTGTGTTTCCTGGCTGCACTAGTAAAGTTAGGTATGGAATACTGTACAGGTGTAACCATGAGCATGGAGTCGTGGAGACAAAGTGTGATATTGTCTTGGATGGATCTGAGATGAGGCAAAGGCCTTTATGGAAGGGAGCTTTGAGACTTACTTCCAGGCATGGTTTCCAACGTGAGCCGCAACCTCAGTCCAGGGTCTGGGTTCTAAGAGCCCTCTTTGTCAAGTCCCCAGTGGTCTTCATCCGCTTGCCCCTGCTGCTGGTCACCTGACTCTTTCCTTTTCCAGACGCCTACCTTGTATGCATCTCTTCCACCAACTGTGTGTGGACCAGTGGCTCGCCATGAGCAAGAAATGCCCCATCTGCCGAGTGGACATTGAGACACAACTGGGAGCCGACAGCTGAAGGAGGAGCTAGCCAGTGGATGCCCCATTTCCTTCACCAGGTCCCCCCCACGGCCATAGCCCTTGCAGCCAAACTTTGCCTTCTGAGCCATTTGACGTAGAGAAGAAGCCTGCAAGCACATTTTTTTTTGTGGAAAGAGGAGTTGATATCGGTGTTGGAGGGAGAGAAGGGGTAGGGAGGACCCACCCATCTGGAATGGTGACTGCCTCATTGCCTTGCTGTGCAGCGGGGAGGGAGCTGGCTGTGCCCAGAGCAGGGGCGGGAAGGGGGGGCCCAGCTGCTGAGAACTAGATGTGATCTTGAGGGTACTAGCTGAAGACCGGCCCCTCAATCCTGTCCTTTGAAGGATTGTGTATATACCTCTTGACCACGTAGAAATCATGTAGGGGTCTCTAGCTATTCTGTGGACGGCAGCCGGAGCATGTTAGCTTAAGAAAAATGTCGTGTGTGGTGCTCTAGTCATCTGTGGTGGACATGTCGCTATTACTGAACTTGCACCAAATATTTCTCATTGAGTTTCTTGTTTTGGTGCCTGACGAACCAACCAACCAACGACAGCCCCAATCTTCCCGTCTTTATGAGCAAAAAGAAAAAAAAAAAAAAGGAAAGAAAAAAAAAAAAGAAAGAAATCAAAGGTGAAAGAAAAAAAAGCCAAATCCTGTTTACGGTGAAAAAAACAAAGATGATAATTTTTCACCCGGGTTGGGAGGCGGGAGGGGGGGTTTTCGTTTGTTGTTTTTGTTTTTTCCTTGGGCTTTGTTTTTCTCATGTTTACAGTGCACGGAGTGTAGGTGGGGCATCTGAGAAGGAGGTGGGGCTTAAAAGGAGCAGATTGGGTCTCACTGGGTCTCTGAGGCTTTCAGGCAAGGTGAGGAGGGCAGAGCCCTAGCTAGTTGAAGGGGGTCCATCTCAGTGTGGGCTCCCCAGTCCTAAGGTTCATTGCTTGGCCCCAGCTGTTTTCCTAGGCTCCAAACTGAGCCAGGGAGGACGCTGCCTCCAGCTCCAGCTGCCCCCAGGTTGCTGGGAGCCAGCAGCTCCCCTGATCACTCCAGTTCCTAACTTTAGCCTGAGCTCTCATTTTGCCACAAAGAGGCAATGAAGCCACTGCCTCCCTATGCAAAAAATTAACCAGATGATACAGAGAAAACAGCATTGGCAGTGTGCGCTTGGCCTTGGCCAAAGTGCTCTCAGCTAGCATGTTTGGGGTGAGGCCAAGTTCACAACCTTGGGAGTAACTTGAGCTTCCTATAGGATCCTGCCATTCAGTCCCTGGGAGAAGGCCCTGGCTGGGAGACCACTGGTGGGAGGCCGATGGTCTCCCTTAGCCTCATGGTCCTCTGCTTCATCTGTGACCTTGCAAAAGTTCCTTTCTTTCTCTGTGCCTCAGTTCCTTCTCCTTCCAGCGGGGAGAAACAACAGTGTGTTCCCATTCCCCCATTCCTTCTCCTTCACCTAGATCTGAGAACTAACACCACTCAGCCCCTCTGGGCTCTACTCTCATGGAAGCCTCTGAGGGTTTAGTGGCTGGAGCAGGAAAAGGAGACGAAAAGTTCCAGCTGACATTGTATTGCAGTATGCTTTTTGTACTACTCTGTAATTTTTTTCAGAGAGATGGGAGGACAGAATATTAGAAAAGATCTGCCAAATTTTAATCCAAAGTGTAGCTCTTAATCATGTGCAGAAAATGCTAGGTTGCCTGCCACCCTGTACTGTTCTTCTGTTCCTCGATCTCCTCCTCCCTCCCTCGTTTGCACTGCTCTTGGAATCTACCCAGAACCCAAACACTGGCCAATCTCAGTGCCCTCCTATGAGTAAGGCCAGGAAATAGTATGCAGATCAGATAAATGGAGGGATTCCACCAAGTTAAGTGAGCTGAGGAAGAATCAGGATGAAAAATGACAGAGGCCGATTGGACTTAAGAGAGAGATCCTTCTAGCACAACTGACACCATCATGAAGGAATGGCGCTCTGTCCACTCTCCAGACAAAGGCTACTCCCAGGATCCATCTTCTGGCATCTCATGAAGTCTCTGCTGAGTGCCTACTGGGGTGAGTGCTGAGGAAGGTGATCACTAAGTGTTGGCTGGGCTTGGTGGAACTAGGAAAGGAGCAGAGGAGCAGCACGCATCCAACGTGCTTACGGTGAACAGCGCGGGTCAGCTGTGTTGAGCCCTGTACGACTCTGGTCGCCATCATGAACAGTGTCTCCAAGGGCAAAGGCTGGATACCCAGCAGGTGCGGAAAGAATGTTCGAGTCAGGATGTCAGAGAGCTGCTGCTGACAAAAAGCCACAAGAACTGTGACTTTTCTCCTGCTGCTCCCTGAAGGAGAGGAGGACGATGGTCTTTCTTAGCCTCATGGTCCTCTGCTTCATCTGTGACCTTGCGAAAACCAAGATTTCATCAGAAGATGGCTGTGGCTCAGAAGTAGTTGGGGTGGTCGAGGTAGGGCATTCCTCTCTGAGGCCACTCACTCTCTGTTCCTTTGAGGCTGTCCTGAAAGGCTTGCAGGGAAAGGGAATTGGTGGAGACCCAGGAGGGAACTGGAACCAATGTCCCAGGTTCTAGTCCTGGCTCCCCACAGGTGGACTGGAACCTCTCCCCGCACCCGTTGGTCTGCTGGGCCTCAGCTTCTTCAGCTGAGACCCAATGAGGTTGGATGAAATGCTCGATAACTTTCTCCCAACACACATCCTGTGGTTCTCCTTAGCGTCAACACATCTTTCAAGTTGCAGAGCTGTGTGCCAGCCATGCTGGGGAGAGGCCTCTGTGCCCGAATATACCTGCTTCAGAGGCTGAGGCACACAGGCTGAGCAAGAGAGGGCAGGATGGTTTCTCCTTGCTCCCGTTTGTGCAGGCGCTTTGAATGTCCCAGGCTAACATTAGGGCCTGGGCAGGGAAGGGGTTGATCCTGCCACACACACACACACCCCTTCCCATCTACCCTGCGCCCTGGTGGTGGGGACTGGAGCAGCACCTAGAGCCCTCCCAGCTCCTGTTTCAGGGCAGCTGATTGGGTGGAGAAAAGCCAGTGCCTCTGCTAAGTCCCTAGAAGGGTGAAGGAGCCAGAGAAGAGCAGTGACGGAGAGGGCCAGGCCTCAGCATCTCACATCCATCATCTCCAGGAGAGAGACATATGCAGTTCTCCTGCTCAACTCACGGGACTCAGACCCTTTTCTGACAGAGACGCATGAGTGCCTTTGACAGCGGCCCCAGGTTCGAGTCGGGCCTCCTAACCGCAGCCATGGCGCAGCAGGCCCACCGAGGACACCAATCAACACATCGCCACGAATCCAGCTGGGCACAGGCAACGGGCAGCTGGGGCTGCACACTCCTCCACCTGGCCAGGACCCCAGGCTCCCCGGTCACCCTCGCCACCACCTGTGACGCCTCAAGCTCCTCTTTGCAAAGGCCCCTAGCCTCCGTGCAAGCATTCTTAACTCTTTACGCCTAACGAACAAGCACAGTTTTTCAATGGTGAAGAAAAAAGCACCAGACTTTTTTTCCTGAAGAAATCCCCCAAGCCCCCCTCCCCCCCTTGCGGGACAAACATTCCCCTTGTGGGGCTGTAGCAACGTCTGTCAGGTCCCCTTGTGTTTCATTTCCTGCGCGCGCGTAGAGCAAATGCTAGAGCGATTTCAGCTGATAGAAAAACAAAAAAGAAAAAAAAAACACAAAAAATAAAAAACATGGCACGTTGCTAGTTTACAGGGTTTTTGTGAGTTTAAATGCCTTATATTTAACAATCATAATTTATGACTAACTTGTAGATACCGTGGGTTCTTATTTAATTATTTTTATAGTTGTTTTGCATTTTTAATTATAATTTATTTATTTAGAAAGGATACTAATGTTTTTTATTGCTCCTATTACCTCATTTTGGCGTCGTTTCTGGGAGTGGAATGCTTTGCATGCATTGGTACGATGACAACTGCGAAAACACAAACAAAAAAAAAAACCCATTTTAAATAAAAGTCTGCGAAACTTTATTTTGTCCAAACTATCAGGGTGTGTGATTGCAAGCTGTCCTACTGTGGTGCTGGCCTCTTTGGATACATTCCATACGAAATGCAAACCTTTGATTCTGTATGCTGTGATCTAGTGAAAAGCTCCAATATAGTGACTGTATTTAGCACATATATAAATATAATTTGCACTTGTCAGCAGACTGGGGTAATCCTTTCACTTGCCACCCTTGGCCCCCTCCCCCAGCCCCTTTTCCACCTGAAACCTGCTTTCCATCTTCCCTCCCCTTCTTACATTCTCAAGCCCACTCATCCTCCATCCCCTGAGGACAGTTTCAGGGCGCTGGAGGTTACTGAGACATATCTGGGCTCCCACTCACTAAGGTTCCAGAATTGGGGTCCTTCGGACGAATTGAGCATGATCTTTTGATCAGAAAGCCTGCTCCATTAGGTGGTGGCCAGAAGGCTTGGGTTTCCAGACCAGCCCCACAGCATCCTCCCTGTGATCAAGGGAGTCCCTGGACTCCTGAATGCCTCTTCTGATAGAGGGAGGCAAGAAGGGTGATCTCTTGGGTCCTCCTGATTTAGAAGGAATATGTCACAGTCCCAGGGAGACCACAAGGATGGGTCTCTCATTTATCACAGCAGAGATGGAAGAGGAAAGGATGGAAGGAAGGCGAGAAGAGAAATAGAGAGCAGAGGGAGCCAGTTAAGAGTTACCTTAGTGATCTGGTCAAAGCAGCCACCAGCAGGGTCCTCTTAAATATGGCATCCTGCAGGTGGCAAGGAGGCCAGTTAGGTAAATATGTCCTTTCGTATGAAACGTGGACTTTCTCAAGGTTAGTCGGTCGTTCTGAGACTGAGCTGAGATCCATTTCGTATTACCTGAGAGAGTAGCTGCTAGAACTAGACTATGGTGTTCTATGGATCTCCACTCCCACCCCTATTTTGTCTGGACAAGAACTTGGGACCCAGAATTGTATCATGCCTTCTCCTCAGCATTCTCCCTTTGCCTATGTTCCACAGGGGCTGCAGACAGGGGTTGTAGACAGGGGCTGCTGGGGACTTAGAGAGCTATGACTTCAGCCTCACTTATCTGTGTGAGAGTGACAGTGAGAAGGCCTGGAGGAAGTGGGCCCTGGATTAAGCCTGGGGAGTGGGCTGGACCCCTGGCATGCTGACCCTCCTCTTTCCTTCTTCTCCTAACTCATCCCTCCCCCTTTTTGGCTCTTGACATCACTGCCTTTGCCTGGTGGGTAGCTCCACCCTCCACGGGAGGCCCCATGGGTTTGCATAGCTCTGGCACAGAGGAGGGAATGGAGACCCTGGGTAGCCACACCACCTACCTGTGTGGCTAGACCGGGTGTGGTCCCTCAGCCCCATCCTTCTGATGAGGCGTCTTGCTTGCTGCTGCCCAGCTTCTCTTCTGCCTCTGCCCTGGAGCCTTGCTTTTCTCGGAGATGGCCTGTGGAGTCCCCCACCATGCTAGTGGAGCACAATCAGCACACTGCCAGGCCTGGCAGACACTGCCCCCTGCAGGGCTCCGCATGGGCTACACTGTTGTGTAGGGCCAGAGTAGGACGGGCCCTATGCTCTGGCTGGCAATGCCCTACCCTGGAGCCTCCCCACTCAGTGGGATAAGGTCTTCTCCCGTCAGCTGTGGAGAGGGCCACACTAGGCTCTCCAAGGGGCCGTTTGTTGCCCCTGGTAAGTGAAGGGATTATCCCCAGTGTTGATTGTCCTTTTTTTGTAATCTTCCTGCTGTTCTGTTCTGTTGTGCTGTGCAACATTTTGCTACATAGACTATTTTATAGCAGAAAGCTAGAAAAAATATTTATTATGACTATTAAAGCAATAGTGCATCAATGAACAGGCGGAGACGTTAGGAATTGTGTAACTGCTTAGATTCACTTTGGGTGGATTTTTTTGTACTTTATTTATAACTAATAAAAATGAACTGCATTGCTAACTACAGCTCACGAGTGCAGCCTGTTTTGTTTCGGTGCATGTGTAGAAGCTTCAGAAGAACTTCAGTTGGCCAGTGTCCCCAAAGGCTCAGGGGTTGCTTGGTCCCCTAGTAGGTGCGCTGAGATGTAGGAGCCTTTATGAGGTGGGGCCTAGTGCAGGGTATTAGGTTACTGTGTCTAGATCCTCCAACAGTGACCTGGGAACCTCGTCTCCTTCTCTTTACCTGCTGGCCTCCGTGCTTGCAGTAACCTCCTCAGCCACTCTCTCCTCTGGTACTATCCTACTCCTCTGCAGGCCCCAAAGCAGCAGGCTGTCAACTGTGGACCAACTCCCCCGAAACCATGAACTCAAAGAAACTTCCCTTCTTGTGTGCTGTTTACCTAGGCATTTTGACACAGCAAAACAGAGCTGGTTAACACAGTTTCCCCTTTTTCTTTGTCTCTCGGTGTAGTCTTTTTCCTATAGCCAAGGATCAGTCATCTAATTGGCCTGTTTACCAACCTTTGTAGGTTTTCAAGGGGGGAAGCTCCAAGTTTTGATCAACTTTCAAACATAGCCTCTTCTGTGTTTGAACCGAGGGCTATTTACTTGTTCTGCAGAAAAACTGACCTTGATTTACATAGCTGGGGCGGGTTTCTACCCCATCAGAAGAGCCCACGCTCATGGGTCAGGGAATAGTCTCAAAAATGTGTGATCTCAGAGAATTGAAAAATCACTTTATTTCATAAGCTACAAATAGACCATAGCAAGTGCCTTAAAAAAGCAGCAGACTTTTTTTTCTCTTGAAAGACTGGATTTAGGTTAATAGAAACATTCAGGTAAGCTGTACAGAATTGTCTATGTACTCTCCCTTACTTCACTGCCCAGCTCTGGTGTTAACATGGCTCATTAGTGCAACACATGAGCCACTATTGACACATTGTTATTAAAGTCCATACATTACATTGTGCCAATGAGCCATTTGAGCAAGCTCTACCTGGAGGTTTTTCTGCATTTCTTTTCTTTGAAACCATGAGCCAAGCTGCTTAGTCCTTGTCTTACCAGCTGCCGTGCCTGCTGTGTTTTGTCATTTGTCATAGTCTCAGTTTTGCCAATGTGGGTCACCAACTAGCTCTAGCTCTCTGTCTACACAGTCCCAGCTCCTTCTAGCTCCCGTTTATATTTTAAGAGAAGCAGGGTAGAGTGTGGTTGTGGTGGTGGGTGGAATAGGGAGCAGCTTTCCCTCTGGACTTGGCGCCTACTCAACACCCATTCAGTCTTCCTGGCCTTTCCTCCTGCTCCCCCAGTGCACTGTGAGGAGGAAAGCGGTGTCTCAGGATGCACGTGGGAGAATTCTCTCCAGCTCCCTGGACTCTGGCCACTATAATGATCCTCAGACTGAGGAGGAGCAAAGCCTTTTCTCAGTCCTGGGCCTCCTGGGTGCCTCCAGGACACACCAGAAGCAGCACATCCTGCCTCCAGCTGCTGCTGCCCCAGCTCTCCTGGCCCAGGATCCCTTCCCATTTCCAAGCTGTCTTGTATCAAATGCATGACTTTGCCCACCCATCCATAGCGTTGAATGGCCCTCTTTTCCTGGCAGCTTCTCCTTATTCCCCAGCCCACCACAGCTACTGTCTTTTCCTAGTTTTGGAACTATGGATGGAACTTATTTCCTACATTTCATTTGAAGAGAAGCCCTGCCCTCCTGTGGGCTTCCATACTACCTGGTAGCTATGTATGTTATAAAATATAATGCAGCAAGGGGGTATCATGGTGGGCCCATGCCAAGGTATGCCCCCGAGGAATTATGCAATGCAGCAGATCCAGTATAAGAAAGTTTATTGGAGGAAGGGAGAAGAGTGAGGACCTGGAATAGGGGAAATGCAGCAATCTAGCCATAAAGGAGGGGGGGCAGGAAGGAAGAGAAAGGGGAGTGCCTAGGACACGGAAAGAGAGAGAGCTAGAACAGAGAGAGCTGGGGTGGCAGGCAGGTCCTTTTATCAGGCATACACTTGGCGTACCTGGCAGAGACCAGGTGATGAGTTAAGCAATTGCTGGGTCCCTGAGGGCAGGCCAGCAGAATCACCTCCATGTCAACAATGTGATTTTGGGAAAGATGCTTAAACCCTCTATTCTTCACTTCTCCATTGATTAAAATTGGGATAATTAATAGTATCTGCTTCATTGGCCTTTAAAAATACTTCCTAACCTTTTTTTTAACACATTAAAAACATTCACATCAAATAAATACACAGAAAAGAAATGACATAGATGGCATAAAAATGTTCTGTCTCTGTGTGTGTTGCATATATGAATCTACTTGTCTGCTACTGTTGATGTCTATATTTTTGGAGCAGCATAAGCTTTGACCACCACAAGCTAAATTGTGCGGTTTGGTCATGGAATCATAGTTTACAAACTAGAATGAATGCCCTAAGCTACACTTTTATCTCTTGGCTTCCATGCAGTCTAAATCAGAAGCTCAGACCTGTCAGAACTCTGGGTCTCTGTGGAGTGTCTAAATCCACTGCTTTTATGTTTTCCTCACAACATCATTGCCAACTCATTAAAATGGGGTTAGATTCATCACACACATAAAACCTTGTTATATTCACTAACCAAATGCATGTTGCCTTCATTTTAAGGTTTTGACATTGGGACTTCAAAACCTTAAAGCTTCAACTTGCAACAGAAGGAACAACCATGCTAGAGCTCGTACTTTTTGCCATTCAAACACAAGGTGCACAGCTAACACAAAAGCAAGCCTCCAGTTAGCACAGCTGTATCTTCCTGAAGCACCCAAAGCTTTCTCAGAGTTTCAGTAACTGTGGGACAATAGAATGTTTGGAAGACATTACTGATTTTTATTTACCACAAATTTGAATTTGTTTTCACTGAAAAAGGGAAGTATTCGAAACTATGAAAGTCACACAACACTCTTTTTAAAGATCACAGATGCTATAAGTAACTGGCGTAGTTTTCACATGGGCATTGTAGTGGCCCAAGAAGTGTGGCAATAGTCACCTACTATATTCTATAAAAGATGAATGCCAGAAGAAGACCATCTAAACAGCTTCAACTGGGAACCTTCCCAGTGAGGAGCAGCCTGAGACGTCATCACATGTCAGTCCTGGCTGCAGATGGACTTCAAAAGGCCTTACACCTGCTGCTGAGCACAGCAGGGCCAGTGAGTCCCCGTGTCCCCAGCAGCACATCCCTTGCATCTGGGAAGATGGAGCACACAGAAGCTGCGTGACAGCCACCCCAGAGTCAAAGGACCAAAAACACTGAGACTGGGGTTAGAGGATGGGTGTCTGTGCCTTTGGTCATGAAATGGATGCTAAATGTCCCAGTACATTTGCTCCAGACAGGGTCTCATGTGTCTAGGCTGGCCTCACTCTTTCCATGTAGCTGAGGATGACTTTGAACTTCTGCTCCCTTGTCATCATCCCCTGAACACTGAGATTACAGGTGAGCATCACCACACTTGGCTTAGGTGATCCTGGGGTCAAGCCCAGGCCTTCTGTGACTGCCTGGTAAGCCCTCTATGGGTTGAGCCACATCTTTAAGCTCCTGCCCTAGTTTTAAGTACCATTAAATGGTCAGCCCATTTCTCCATTGTCTTTAGTTTTCCTGAAACAAAATGGCAGAAACAGGAGGAAATTGGTGAGATTCTGAGATGTGTACTAATAAAAAAAGTGATAGCTGTCCAGTCCATTGCAGTTTAGGGCCTAGGTTAAAAATTTGAGGGGTTGGGGCAACAGTTTTAGAGCAAGCTAAAATACATGTTGTTTTATTTTTTAAATGTTATCCCAAGGATCTAGATTCAAAGTAGTTGTTTAAAAAAGTATTTCTTGAGTTCTGTGTTCAAAGCTGTATGCAGATTTCTACAGTATCTATTAAGAAAGATTAAATATAGCTTTAAGAAATATCTCTTGTACAGCATTTCAGTGCTTTGTAATGAGTCAGATTACAATGGGTCAACAGAGTCAAGATAATCAGATTTAATAGAAAGATACACAGGAAACCGACTGCACGCATCCCTAAACGCTATTGCTGTTTCCAGGAAGCTTTGCCTTTGAAGGGGTCAGCGATGGAGTGGAACCTGTGGAGCCTGACACAGTTCACTTGGAGACGACAGCATTTCTACTGTGTTCGTTGCTCACACACGTTAGAAGCACACAGACTGTTCCAGTGCTGTAAAGTTCTGTTTTGGCTCTTGCAAACACAGCTGTGAAGGTTGCGGACAGCTTCTGTTCTCTTCAGTGAGCAGAGATGAATTCTCACAGCAATCCTGATTCTTGAGAAGAAAGCCCCTCTCCATCTCTGGAAGTGTTGTGCTGCAGTTGAGAGCCCCAGCAGGACTGATGCCATCCAGGAGGTCTTATACTGCACTGGACCTTCTACAGAGACTGCGGGGGCATTATGGTCTTGGGAGCACAGCGCTGAAAGGCTGAGCATTTTGGTAAATTGCCTAAGGGCTGTTAGCATCCCAGCTCCATGAAAGCCCATGAATCTCAGGTTTGTGCATATAACTAACTGGCTGCATTGTGTCAGCCGGCACAGGACCCACCAGAGGAAGGATGAAATTTCCATTTTTTAGGGACCCTGTGTTGTCTTCCCATCCCCTAGAACCAAGCTCAACAGCAGGGACTTCTAGTCCATCAGCGGGTGGGACACTTGGATTGGCTAGGTGTATCCATCGGAAGAGTAGAACCTTAAGAGTTTGAGTCTGCTCCTTCCACCATCTTGGCGCCTGTGGAGGCCTGCTGGGAGCAGGACTTCTAAGCAGCAGATGTTTCCGGAAGGCCGTGGTGCAAGGCCATGGTTGCTGACTACAAGCAACGTCTCCGGAACCAAAGAGAACACACAGCTCTTCTTAAAACTGAAGGTGTTTATGCCCAAGATAAAACTAAATTCTACTTAGGCAAGAGATATGTGCTTATGTGTATGAAGCAAAAAACAATACAGTGAGCAAACCAAACAAAACCAGAGTGATCTGGGGAAAAGTAACTCAGGCCCATGGAAACAGTGGCCTGGTTCGTGCCAAATTTCAAAACAACCTTCCTACGAAGGCCCTTGGACACAAAAGCCATGTGCTGCTGTACCCTTCCCGGATTTAAACTAATGAAAAGTAAATAACTAAAAGTGGATTTGTGGGGGAAAAAAAGTTTGAGTTCCAGGGCCACGTCAGGGGTTTTTGTAGGCTCTTCATGATAAATGGAGCAGGTTTGCTATGGAAGGGTAGATGTGTTGTCCCCCAATCCCCCTTCTTTGTAAGGAAACTAATTGGATACTTTAGATTGGCCAGAGCTTGGCTCAGCACACACACTTTTGGATCCTTGAACTAATAATGCTCCACGCAATTGAAGAGAAAGCCCTTTCTGGTCCTCAGCCCACAGAGCTCTGCTTTCATTTCCACTCTCAGGCCTGTTATCACACTGATGGCAGCTCTGCTTCCTGTCACCAGCCTCCAAAAACCATCATCGTTTGCTTTGAGTTTGATATTTGGCCATCAACAGAACCGACAGACTTTGCTGTCAGTGGAAGCACCTGACAGTTTCTCCTAGTTGAGCATGAGATTCCATTCTCTTGCTGAAAACCGTAGCTGCACAGCTCTGGTACCTGGACTTTGAAGACATGGTGAAACTTAGCTCTGAAAATCAGCCTCACTGTTCAGGTTTTTCTTCCTCCCCCACCCCCATCTTCCTTTGTCAGTTTCCTGCTCTGAAGCCTGACTCTGGCTTGATGTCCTGAAGGAGTTGTGAGGTGGTCTGCTTTCTTTTGTGCTGGGCCTGCCCACAGCTCTTTGCCCATTGCTCAGGTGATGCCTTCTGATGTCACGGACATCAGAATGAAAGTCATATAGGAGCTAGTCTGGAGGTTTCCTTGGAGAGTCACCCCTCTTCCAGATCCAGGGAGATCTAATCCATGGAGATCACTCACTTCAGTTCTACCCCAGAAACTTAAACTATGCTCTGTTACAAGGTTGTCTAATAATCTTCCAAGAAAACAAACAACTTCTCTGCTAGAGTCTTCTGAAATTCTAAAAATTCTAGAAATTCTAAAGTTCTCCCAAAACAATCTTATTAGTAGTATGTGTGTGTACGTGTGTGTGTGTGTGTGTGTGTGTGTGTGTGATTTCAACATTGTGTAAGACATAGGGGTAAGAGTTCCCTTTCCTTCAGAGATGTGGGTGCCCCACACTCTGAGGTTCAGTGCAAAGGATCAAGGAGATGCCTGAAAAGCATTTCATTGTGTAAAATCTTAAGCAGAGTTCTTGAGATCAGTATTTGTTCATGATGTTCTTGACACCAACAGCAAGATGAAAGAGGCCATGCATGGTGTGTTTGGAGCCTGAGAAGGTTCTGGCGAGGGTCCAGGTGTCTTCCTCATTGGTTGCTATGCTTGTCTCTTGCGTCTGTTGTCCACAAGGGAGAGTGCTGTCATGTGGCTCATGTTCTGAAAGAGCTGACTTCCTGTCATAGACAGAATGTGTGACAAGAATGTGGAACCGAGATTATCGCTTTCTGCTGTGTCTGCAGACCACCACTGTGGTTAATATGAGGCTCTCTTTGTGTGGCTTCAGGTGAACAGCCCTCTATCTGTATTTTCATTTTCTACGGGTCTTGCAGCTTCTTTCTCTTTGGAGATCCCAAGAAAAGGCCAGATTTCATCTTGGAGGAGGAATATTTCTTTGTAAATTCTTTTAGGAGAGTTTTCAGTGCTTATATTTTCCAATCCTTCCAGTATTTTCTGCCTTTTGGAAGCTCTTTCCCTTTCTAGGTGCTAATCATCTGATTGTTTCTATTGCCGCCATTTTAAAGGAAGAGCCAGCTTCTAAGGGCTGGCCACTACCCTTCCCTAGGGGTTCCTGAGCCCTCAACAAGTCTCATCACTTGAGTCCCTTTGGTCCTTCTCTCCATGCTGAGGCTACAGGTGGAGAAGGGCCACAAGGTCCCCTAGAATGAAAGGCGGGAAGAGGCAGGCTCTGCTGTACCTTATCACCATGTTGCTATGCTTGTCTCTTGTGTCTGTTGTTGTCTTCTGTCCAAAGAACTGAGGGATACTTTTGAGAGGCCCCCAAGGAAAGGCCTGGCTTTGAGCCTCACCCCACCTGCTTTGCTTTTCAATTCACTCCTTCCCCAAGCAGGGCAGAAAGCAGGGCCACTGGGACAAAGACAAGAAAGAGCTCAGGATGTTAATGAAAGAGCAGAAGTTAAAGACTCACCCAAACTCAGGGGTAGCAAGTGCAAGCTTGGCCCCCAAGAACAGCTCCCCTGTGCATTTCCCACCTGGACAGATTGCCAACCTTACCACAGTCCTGGCATCAACAGAGACTCTCTTCCATCTGCAGCCCCCTACAGGACTCTGTACCCCGACAGTCCTAATCCTGAGCCCAACAGGAAGGAACACAGTCCCTTCTGGGAAAAAGATCCCTTCTATCCCCATCTTTCCCTGCTGCCACCAGGTTCCCGCATCTTTGTTGGCCCTGCTCTGTGACGGGCAGATAGGTGAGCCTGTCATTTCTGGTGATGCTCCTCTCTAGAACTCATAGTGAAGCAAAGGAAAGATTGACTCCCCTTCTCCCAGCTATTCCTTTCCTCCCCAAAGCCTCTGGAGAACGGGGGTGGGGAGGGGAGGCTCACCACAGGTAGCAAAAAAGCTCTTTTTCACATGGGTGGCTGGTTGAGCTCCATCCTTCCTCAACAATTTAGGGTTAAATCTACATTCAAGACTATTTGGAGAGAATTGTAGTTGCTTTAGAGCAGCTCCTAACAAAGTATTTCCAAACAAATATCCCTGGGGGTCTACTTTAAAGAAAAGATAAAAACCTTTTGCTACTAGCACAAGCTGTTTACATATAAATGGTCGTAAGAAGTCTAGAAAACACTTGCCGTTTCAAATAGGTTCAACAAAAGCCTTCCAGTTGATTTTTCTCAGGTCATGGGCCAAAGAGCTCTTTTCATTCAAGATTTTGATGAAAGTAAATTCAGCTTAGTCCAGATATTGTCTTTCTCAGCCGTGAGCATGTGCAATCCGAAACAGAATTGTGGGTCCCCAAAGCTGCGTTGGCACCAGGCATCTAATGTCCACCACACTGTGGAGATCTCCACCATATGGGACCGGGAACACAGGAAAGGTGGAAAGGAGCCTGGCCACGGGAGGGACATGGGAGGGCCCCACGTAACCCGCAGTAAGAGACTCTCTGGCCCTGGTTTTCTCCTGGTGACAGGAAGGTCCAAGTGACATGAAAAAGCTGTTTCTCCACTCTCTTTCCATCAGGGTTGGGTACCTTCCAGAGGTTCATCTGGAGGGTGGGTAGATGCAACTCTGGTTTCTCATTAGTACTTAAACTACTATCACATTTGCCTTTCTGTTTAGAGAACGGTGTTTTTGGTTTGTTAAAAATTAGAGATGTGTTTTTATTTATGTTTCTGTGTCAGTGGTTAAAGAGGAGAGTTTTTGTTTTATTTTTGTTGTTGTTTTGTTTCTGACACAGGAACTTATCACATTTAGCCCAAGTTGAGTCCTCCTGCCTTGGTCTCCTGAGTGCTGAGGTTACAGGAAGTACACTATCATATTTAGTAGTCCTGACTTAGAGTTAGCTCGTGACAATAACACATGAAGTAAAATTTTATATACACATACATTAGTGCACGTGTGCATGCGTGCGGGTGCACGTGTGTGTGTGTGTGTGTGTGTGTGTGTGTGTGCGAGTGCATGCTTGCATGGGTCAGCATCCTTCATGTGAAATGCTGGAGGCCAGAAGTACTTCAGATTTTGTGCTGTATTTGAATATACACAGTGAGATATCTCAGGAGTCGGACCCAGGTTTAAATACAAAAATTCACTATGTCTCACATGCACCTTAGACACACAGCCCAAAGGTAAACTTACGCCATATTCGTAATGCACCTGTGTTTTGACAGCAGCCCTTCACGTGAAATTGGCTGTGGAACTTTCCACCTGTGGCATCATATCAACATTCAAAAAGTTTCAGACTTTGGAATATTTTGGACCTCAAATGTTCTAATTAGGATGATGCTTAATCTGAATTTATCCATTGTTCGTCTGCAACCTGACTATGGAAAATAAAAGTTAGAAATAACTCCATTTAAATTTGAAGATTAAAACTAACTTAAGAAACTAGAAACCCGTCATCTCCTGGCCTGGGAGACAATGAATGCCTCGCAGTATTTCGAGGTGAAAGAGGATGAGTGAGATAAAGCCAAGTGGCAAAGCAGCTAGCACACGCCAGGGGTCAAGGAGCCAGCATGAAAGAGCGTCTTCAGGACAGGGGGCGCTAGAAATTTACCCAGAGAGCAAGGAGGTGGGAACCTGCAAGCAGGCGGCTGACTCAGTCTAACGATCAGTCGGACCCCTGGACTCTCCCCACACCACTCCCTGCTGGGCTGCCCCGGCACCTCACACTTCTGATACTGTTTCATCTGCTCTTTGAACAACTTGGTGGGTCACCATGGACCAGGGACAGGGGCCTCAGGGACTATGGGAAGGAGAGCTGCACACTTTCTTTGCTTCGGCAGGCTCTCACTGCATAGTCCTGGCTGGCCGGGAACTCCCCAAACTTACAGGGTCTAGCCTCTGCCTCTGCCCCCTGAACACTAGGACAGAAGGCATGGGTTACCACACTTAGCTGCACACCTTCATTCAACATGCACGTCCTCACTCTACCTTGAGATGTCCACTCTACCGACTCTTGGGGAGTTTGTTCTGTTTCTTGCATGGGTGTAGGGACCACTGATCGGGAGAAAAGATGAGAGCCCCAGTAATGCTCACACAAGCCTACAAGGCCACAGAGGGCTGCTGTCCTTCCGTGGGCTGAAGATGAGGCTTTGAGGACAGAGGGTGGGGCCATTCTGCAAGAGAGAGGGTACGGGTCAAAACACTCGACTCCCGGATGCTGACTCCATGAGAGAGGTAGAGAAAGGCCTAGTTTGTGAACAAAGTGCGAGAGGGTACGGGTCAAAGCACTCAGCTCCCGGATGCTGACTCCATGAGAGAGGTAGAGAAAGGCCTAGTTTGTGAACAAAGTGCGAGAGGGTACGGGTCAAAGCACTCGGCTCCCGGATGCTGACTCCATGAGAGAGGTAGAGAAAGGCCTAGTTTGTGAACAAAGTGCGAGAGGGTACGGGTCAAAGCACTCGGCTCCCGGATGCTGACTCCATGAGAGAGGTAGAGAAAGGCCTAGTTTGTGAACAAAGTGCGAGAGGGTACGGGTCAAAGCACTCGGCTCCCGGATGCTGACTCCATGAGAGAGGTAGAGAAAGGCCTAGTTTGTGAACAAAGTGCGAGAGGGTACGGGTCAAAGCACTCGGCTCCCGGATGCTGACTCCATGAGAGAGGTAGAGAAAGGCCTAGTTTGTGAACAAAGTGCAGCATTCACGCTGGGCTAGAGTGTCCCTTCACCCATGCGTACTGCACAGGTGTGCAGGTGTAACCAAAGGCATTTCCAGACTGATCTGTAATGTTAAGGCCTTTATAGAACTTTTTTTTTCTATAATTTTCCAGAAGGATGGGTGGAGTGGGAGGAGGATGCATCTTAGCCTCACCAGTTGCTACAAAGAATCAGTTCCCTGGACAGAGGAGTCTTCTTTCAAAGACAGGATGTGTGGACAGGAGCCCAGAGATTCCAGAAGAGACAGGAAGACTAAGCCAAGGTCTATGTTTACTAGGCAAGAGACCAGCTGGCAAGAGGAGAGGAAGCATGGGCAATCCTGAAATCTATGCTCGTCTTTGTCACATTGCCCTATGTCACCTGATAACTCCTGAGGCTGAAGTCACCCTGGTAGCCACCAGGTCACCTCTTCCTCCACAGTGATGGGGGGTGGCTTCCAGGCTGTGGTCTCCTGAGGAGAGAAGGGCTTTGCTCTGATTCTTGTTCCGGTAGAGGCCACAGTTGGATAGAATAGGAAAGCAATGGCAGAGCATCTGGTCACTGGCTCAGAGACGGGGTGATTACATTCCTGAAGCCCTCATGTAAACCTGCTAAGCTGGTTACTTAAAGCATTGAGTTAGTTTCTCATTTCTAAGGAAAATGGAGGTGAAGGCAACTTCAGTGACTTGCCCAAGATTTGATCCAGACTCTTACCGCATATTCAGGCTTTAGTGTCATATTCCAGGGATGCCCAGAGGAAGTAGAAGGTGTAGGAAGAGTTCCTTTATCTGAGTATGTCACTGAAGATGCTCTCTACCTTGAACATGGTACTTGGCTTCAACTGCCTGCTTCTCTACCCTGATGAAATGGTAGCTCCCATTTCCTGCTCACTTATGAAGCAGACCAGCAAACCTTAAGCCCTTGCCTCTATAGTCGTCTCTGTCAAGAAATGGTGGTTCAGGCAGATGTAGTGGCTCATACCTGTGCTGAGGTAGGAAGATCACCACAAGTTTAAAGACATTCTGGGTTACATTGTGAGTTTCAGACCATCCTGGGCGACAGAGTGAGACTTTATCTCTAACAAACAAGCCAACGTTAAGTCCGTTCTTTCAGATGCACAGGCAAAAACTTTTTTTGCCTTCATCAGCTTTTGCCCCAGGTCTCACATTTCATGTTCAGCTGTTCAGGGAAGCATGTGGCTCTGCCTTCCAGACCATTCTGAACTACTCTTACTGTTCCTGTTCCTGTTGAAGTCACCCTCTTCTCTTGCTTAGGTGACTGTCACCGCCTCTCATTGGATTTCCTTACTGCCAACAATGCAGCAGTCTGGCAGGGTCCACATGTGAGTTAGGTTGTACCATCCTCTGCGCATAAGCCCCGGTAGCATCCCGTGCTGCCCAAGGACATGGCAGAGACCTACAGGTGCTCCAAAGGCCTTCTGGGGCTTATCACTACTGACCTTGCTAAACATTTGGCTCCTTCAAGATTACACTGCCTCTGTCACATGGTCATCTTAACATTCTCCCACATTCAAAATTCATCCTTGCTGTTCCCTTTGTCCTGAGGGCCTTTCCCTCTGGTGAAGACATGACTGGTCATCTCTCCTTCAGAGACTGATTTACTCCATGCCGTCTCTCCAGCATTTGAGTTAAAGTGGGCCTACACCCCAATTATATCTTTTCCATACTTTATTTTTCTTTGCTCTAAGTTTTTAATCTGACATACAGTAGGTTTATTTATAATTTTTAATTGATAGACTTTAAATACCAGCAAGGAAGAGTATTTTTTATTGCTCACTGCTCTTCCCCCCAGTATTGCCTGGATTAGTGGTTTGAATGAGAATGGCCTCCATAGGCTCATGTATTTGAATGCTCAGTTCCCAGTTGGTGGAACTGTTTGGGAAGGACTAGGAGGTGTGGACTTTTTGGAGGAGGTGTGTCACTAGAGGCCAAACATGAGGTTTCAAAAACTCACACCATTCCCAGTTAGCTTTTTGTCTATTGTGTTTGTTGTGTCAACATGTAAGCCCTTAGCTATTTCTCCTGTGCCATACCTGATGCTGCCATGCTCCCCTCCATGGTGGCCATGGACTCAGCCTCTGAAACTATAGGTCCAATAAACTCCTTCTTCTGTAAGTTGCCTTTGTCATGATGCCTTAGTGCAGTGATAGAAAAGTAAGTAAGATAGCTGAGGTCTTGTAAATGCTGAAGTAATGGATAGTTCTAGGCTGAACCAGGACTTCTAGCATTCATCTTTCCTGGCCCCAGCAGCACACAGGAGTTCCCTGAGACAAAGGGCTTAACATGGGATCTCCCTGAGCAATCTTTTCTTTCATATACTCCAGGGGTAAGTTCACGAAAACTGCCAGCTGATATGTAATATGCACATTCCAAATACAATTTCCAATCTTGTATTAATGAACTTAAGAATTCCATTAATAAAGAGTTATGTTGCAAGAAGATTAGGTCTTTGGAGAAATGACCTAGAGTGGCTAGGAAGGGTTCTTGGGGAATAATTGGAGGATCAAGAATGGTTTGTTCATGAAAGAATTTTAGCTAGAAGTGATGAAACTGGGCATCCTCAAAATCTTGAGCCAGCACAAGTCTCAGCAGAGAGGGTATTCTAAGTACTGAAATTAATTCATTTGTTATGTAGGCCCATTTACCCTCTCAACAGCACATCCAACCACCTATCCAGCCACTTATAATCTACGTATCCACCAATCTATTCAACCATTTACCCCTCAATCCACCCACTCGATATCCCATTTATCCTTCCATATATCCACTCACTAGCCCATCTGTTCATCCATCCATTCACTCACTATCCTACCCATCCATCCATCCATCCATCCATCCATCCATCCATCCATCTTTCCTTTCTTCTGTCTTCTCCATCTACCACCCACTTAACATACACATTTATTTACTCACTTATCCTTCCTTCTGTCCTTCCCTTCTTCCTTCCATCCTTCCTTCCATATACTATTCTTCCAGTACCACATGGGTTTAGAGCACACACTATTCCTTGAGCCTCATGACAAGTTCTAAGATTACAAAGATGAATTAGACCTGATCTTCCTTGAAGACTGATGGTCTGGTTAGAGAGGCAATCCCCCGCAACATACCATTCATAGGTGTGGGCACAACATGAGGCCTCCCAGGTCTATCATGAGGGAGGGAAAATGGAAATATTTACTGGCAGTGAATGAAGACCTTGAGTTGAGGGGTGGATGGGCAACAAGGACACTTCTAGCAGAGAGGAGAGGCTCGGGAAGGACAGGAGATTGTGAGGCATTGCTAGCGAGCAGTGGGCTGGGCTCAGAGCTGTAATTGACTTCCCCAAGGTAGAAGTGGTCTGGGTCTCAGGAACCTGGGGAAAGGGGTGAGTGGGAGAGGTAGGAGGGGCCCTATGGGTAAAAGTACACCCCAAATCAACAGAAGTCCCAATAGTTTAATTGGTAGTTTTCAGTAATGTTTTCATCAGGTCCTGGCAAGCCAGCCCTCTGAGGAGCGTAAAGTAAGCAGGGCAGGTTAAAGAAAGCAAGAGACTTGGATATACATGGTATATGGTAGAGCCAGGCTTGCTCTGCTCCAAGAGCGGCGAGCCGGCGTTTACGGAACACATCATTAGCAGAATGAAAGCACGAAAGAGACCCTTCCTGCCCTAGAGGTAGTAGCTGCCCCAAAGATACCACCAGGGAGCTCTTGTCAGGGGAAGTGGCAGAGAAGTGGTGTGGGCTCTGAACTGAGCCCGTGTTTTGATGGGGAGGAGGGGCTGAAAAGAGCAGAGCAGGACAGGCAGAGAGACAGAGGTAGGCAGATGGGTGGGGGATGTGTGTGTGTGTGTGTGTGTGTGTGTGTGTGTGATCAGTGTGTCAAGCTCCTTTCTCTTGGTCTCTGTACAGTGGTAGGAAGAATTATCTACTTTTCACAGACTCATAGGTCCCCCAACACTTCCTCCTGATGTTTTTCTGCACTTGCCCCTGGATTTGTTGGAACTGGGAAGAAAACATACACTTCTTAGCACACAGATTTGTTCTCTCTGGGGTGTGGCTGGTAATAATTTAATTAGCCCAGCTTTTTTGGGAAATAAGTGTTAATTAGTTTTTGCTTAAAATACACCATCTTGATAACCTCTCCTTCCCCACTTGTCTCCCCTGAGTGAAGCCCCAATTTTCCATCCACACCCTGCAGCAAGTCCTAGCCTGGGCACCACTGCTATTACAAGAAAAGGGAAAAAAAGGTGGTTTGTGCAGTCATGGATTATGACACGTGATGATGAGAATTCTCGTATGTCTGAGGGATGGAGAAGGCAGAGGCTAGGGTACCACAAACAGGCATTTGCAAGGTGCTGCCCTAGATGCCACCCCTGGAGAGCTGGAGAGATGGCTGTTGAACACAGGGTAGAAAGAAAAAGGGGGTGGCCAGGGCATCTCAGACAGACGGGAAGAGATCCCGCCAGGTGAGCCCATCGCCCCGAGACTTGTCTAGCCACCTGCCACAGGAGAAGATGGTGGCCACTCCAGTGCTTGTGTTGGTGACCTCCACCTTCTCCACCAGCCAGCCCGAGTAGTAGCCGCTGCCATCGTGCTCCAGCCGGACCTTGCGCAGCTCCCCCAGCTCCAGCGTCTCCAGAAAGAAGCGGTCCGTGCTTCCGCGCTCGAAGAGGTTGCGCATTTTCTGCTTCAGCTCGCGCTTTCCGGTGTCCCCGTTAGCGCCGAAGATGGTTACAAAGACGTTGGCGTCAGTGCCCGCCCCTGGTTCGTAGCCCGTCGTCACGATGACCTCATACTTGACCAGCACCAGGCTCTGGATCCTACTGGCGAAGCTCTCTGTCGTTTTCGTAACCTCAAACACCTTGAAGTACTTCCTCTTCCTCTTGAGGGGGATGAGGCAGTCACAGTTAAAGAAGTACCTGACAGAAGGATAAAAAGCAGATAGGCATCGGCTCTGGAGACACTAGCACAGGGTCCCATAGCCTCCACGCATCATTCCCCTTAAGACACCGAGGCTGGATGGTTCATCCTTCCAGTTGCTCCTCGTTTCTTCTAATTCTTTTTTTTTTTTTTTAATTCTATTCTGCTTGAAATCCATAACCCAAACCTGTTGGTCCTATCTTTCAACTGTGCCTAGAATGAGCCTATTGGTCCCGCTACCTCACCCCCGAGTATCTCCCCGTGTGCTCTGCTCTGATCCAAATCACCATCCTCTTCTACCTGAAAAACATCAAGGACCAGGTAAATGGTCTTTGTGCTTCTTGCTCCCTAGGTTTTGCCACGAAAAAATTGCTATGGTTTCTTTCTAGTACAAATTGCTGATTGTAGCATGCTGTCTTGGAGGCCCTCTGAACTCTGGGCAGCTGTGATTTTCCACACACAAAAGACCAGAACAAGATTCCATCATGGAGTGGGAGAGGGACGCACAAGGCCCTGCCCCTTCCTGAGCATTTATAGGTAGTTAACCATTGCTGAGGTGTGTGTGTGTGTGCTAATAAGGTCTTGTCTCTCCTTGAGAATTTATCCGCAGTTAATGATTCTGAGGGTGAGGGTCTCAGGAAGCCCCGCCCCTCTCTGAGAAAAGGCTATAAGTTCCTGGGGCGGGGGGGGGGGGGGGAGACACATTTTGTTCAGCTGCTTATAACTTTCCTGTTCTCGCCGAGTAATCCCCTATTCAGCTCCCTGGTTCACCAGTCTAGATGTAGATGGAACCATTTATTTGTTTTGTCATTGGTTTCCTGTCTGGGATGAATAGCTGTTTGTTCATCTCCCCAGAAAAAAGTTCCCACAACACTGATAATTTAGCAGCTTTTGAAATAAAGCAATCTTGGAGCTTGCTAATGACTTCAGGAATGCAGCAATGGAAAAGTGTGCCCAGAGGTGAATACACTGGAGATGGGTGGAGGGCAGCCATCCTAAGAGGCTCTCTATAGAAGCAGTGGCAAGGAGTCAGCTTCAGAGGTTCCCTGCTGGGTCACCGGCCCAGTTCTAGACCAACGCTCCCTCCTTACACACCAGGAACACACAGCAAGTGTCTCAGGTAGACTGGAACATGGTTGGCAGCAGCACACCTCTAGATCAGAGAGAGGAGGAAACTGTGACTCAAAATTTCACTGTGTGCTGCAATGGAAATTTAGTTTGAACCCCTGGACACATAGAAAGAGGACCAGGGCTTGCCTTTCACCCTGTGGTAACCAGCACAAAAGGCAGGACCTGCCCCTGCTGTGCCTCCAGAAGAACCTTCCAGAGAAAGGATTTATTCCAGCACCCCACCGATGTGAGAACACACACAGGACTGGCCCACAGCATCTGTCTAAGTAAAAGCCCATGGAGCAACGCTAGCATTCATACCCTAGGCTCACAGAACACACACAGAGGCAGGTCCTATATCCGTGACCCAGCCCTGAAGTGACTAGTAAGCACCAGTGTCCTTCCTCTATGAAGACTCCAGTGAGTACTCCCATAGGCAGAGCCAGCACCAAGCCGTGCAGGGATCAATTGCACAAACTGGCGTGGAATTAGGGGTCTCCTTGTCTCAGTTCCTCAAGTGTTGGGATTGTTTTTGGTTACTGATTGCATCTCTCTCTCTCTCTCTCTCTCTCTCTCTCTCTCTCTCTCTCTCTCTCTCTCTTTTTCTCCTGTGTGTGTGTTCATGCACATGTCGGCACATACATATAGAGGCCATAGGTCAACCTTTTATGCAATTCTTCAGGTGCTACCTACCTAAGTAGGGTCTCCTCTTTGAGTCAGGGTCTCTTAGACTATGTTGGCTGGCCATCAAACCTCAGAGATCTGGCTGTCTCTGCTTTCTAAGCATGGGGGTTACAAGTGTGTGACACCATGACAGGCTTTTCTTGGGACTCACACTCAGGTTCTCATGCCTGCATGAGCCATCTTATTGACTCAGCCATCTCCTAGCCCTGACTGCATTTTTTTACCACCTTCTCTTTTCATTCTATATTCACTTGGAGCTGCCTTATCTTCTCCCTTTATCCTTTGTTCTTCGCCTATTTACCTTTCTCTCTTGTATTTTCTCTGTTGCTCTAATTCTACTTTCTAGTATTACTCTGCTTATTTACTTCCCTCCCTACGGGAAGTAACTAATATCTTAGGACATGACATTCTATCTGTGCTTCTTACTTCCTCCAAATTATTTACAAGGAAGGGCGATTGCTTTTATCTGACTATTGTTATATTTTTATAAGTCTATGTGTTGTTTATAGCCCCAATGAAAACAGGATTCTACTCTTGGAGGAAAGTTGGAGAGCAAGCACACAAACTGGAGTTTTAGCCACATACCCAGGTCAGTGAGGATAAATGACATATTGATCCTTCCATAACCTACTACTACCTGAACATTTCAAATACTTAGACTAACTGTATATGCATGATTAAAAGTAAGATTGAAAGCGTCCAACCTCCAACCTAATGCATAAAACCTAATGCAGAAACATCACTGATTCCACCATGATTGACCACACCAAGAGCAGATGAGATGTAATCCTGGACAATAATGTAAAATTATTATAAGAATGTTGCACAAACTCAAAGAGGACATGAAGAAACCCCAGAAAAATCACAAAGAGAACACAAATTATTGAATAAAATAAAGAAGTTAATGCAGGATATTAAAGAAAAATTCAATAGAAAGAAGTATTATAATTTTTTTCAAAAAGAATGGAAATGAAAAGTTCAATAAGGGAAAAAATGGAGAGCCTCATTGATAAAATAAATTAAGTGAGAGACAGAATATCAGGGTTTGAAGACAAAGCAGACAAAACATTCAGACAAGTGCAAAGACAAAATAATAAAGAAAGCTCAACAGAACACTTGAGACCTGCGAGATACCATGAAAGACATAAACGCAGAAGATGTAGAAGTTCAAACTAAAGGCACAGAAATCATATTCAGAAAATGCACAGCAGAAAGCTCCTCAAAAGCAGAAAAAGTGATGACCAATTAGTCAGAAGAGACACTGAGAATACCAGACATACAGAAACAAAAAAGAATTTCCCCACATCATACTTTAAATAAAACATTAAGACTACAGAGATGAACGTTGAAAGCTGCAAGAGAAAAGGATGAGGTATCAAAACAAAATTAATAGGAAGAGATAAAGAAAGTCACTTCATATTGATTAGGGGAACAGGACAGTAAGAGGATATTGTAATATGAACTGAGTATTGACACATAACTTTATAAAACAAACACTAATGGGTGGAAAGGTACAGATTTACACCAACACAATGATAGTGCCTCACTCTCACCAACAAACAGGCCACCTGACAAACAAAACCAAATTAACAAGAAATATCGAAGAAACATCACAGCTAAATGACACTGCAGATCAAATAAACTTAGCAGACATGTCCAGAATATTCCACCCAAACATTGCAGAATACATGTTTTTCTCAGAAGCTTGTGTAGCTTTCCTTAAAATAGATGACAGTTGAGGACACTAAAGAAATCTTAAAAACACAGACACACACACACACACACACAGACACACACAAGAAGTTTCAAGTAATTTCTTATGTCCTATCTTTAAAAAATTCTCTTGAGGTTCTAATTTAATTCAAACACTTCCTCTTTCCCTTTGTTCATGTCAAACCCTACCACATACCCCTCCCCACTCTCCTCCATTACATCCTAGTTTATTGCAACAAATAAAATAAGCATCAAGAGAAACAGTAGAACATAGCTCATGGGGCTTGAACAACTACTAAATGATAAATGGTCATTGAGGAGATCAAGAGGGTACTTTTAAAATTTCTAGAAGCAAATGAAAATAACAATACAACATACTAGATCTTGTGGAGCATCATGGTAAAGCAATATTGGGGTATTTATATTTACAAACACTTGCATTTAAAAAAAATCAGAGAGTTCTCAAATAGAGAGCTTACTGATGCACCTGAAGGCCTGGGAAAAACTAGAATAAGCCAAACCCAAACCAGTAGATGAAAAGAAATAATAAAGGTCAAGTCAGAAATGAATGAAATGAAAACACAAAAGAATAATGCAAAGAATCAATGAAAGAGTTGGTTCTTCGAAAAGATAAACAAGATTGGCAACCTTTTAGTCAAACTAAATAAAGAGAAGATCCAATTCGGTAAGATTAGAGATCAAAAGGGAGACATTACAACAGGAGCCAATGAAATTCAGAAGATCATTAAGGCATTCTTTTAAAGCCTCTGTTTGAGCTTGTAGGAAAGCTGGGTCGTGAGGATGCTTGCTAACAAGCCTGAAGACCTGAGTTCAGTATCTAGAACTCACATGATGGAATGGGAGAACCACTTTCCACAAGTTGTCCTCCAACTTCTCTGTGTGTGTGTGTGGGGGGTGCATTAAGAAATGAAAATACCAGATACCTTTCTAGATAAACAAACCTGCAAATATTAAACCTAGATTATAGAAACAACTTAAATAGATAAATAACAGGCAGTGAGATCGAAGCATAAATGTGAAGTTCCTCAGGCCGAGACCCAGTTGGGTTCACTGGCAAATTTCACCAGATCTATAAAGAACTAAGATGGATGTTTCTCAATGTAGCATATAAATCAGAAAAAAGGAGTGCTGCCAAACTAATTTTAAGATGGTATAGTACACTGCAATTAAAACCAGACAAAGACACACACACACACACACACACACACACACACACACCACTTGTAGACTGTATTCAATCACACATCACACATCAAAAAAAATCATGCACCGTCACCAATTGGGCTTTGTTGCAGGGATGTAAGGACAGTTCAACATCATAAACCAATAAATGTAATACATCATATTATAGATTCAAGGACAGAAATCATATCATCTCAGTGATTACAGAAAAAAATTTCTGACAAATTCCCATTTCCCTTCATGATAAAGTCCCAGAAGAAGCTAAGACTAGAGCGATGTAACAAGGATTCTCTGTGACAAACATTTAACATTGCATTGACTAGGGAGAGACTCAAGGCATTTCCACTAAAATCAGGAATGAGACAAGAGCGCCCAGTTTCTCCATGCTTGTTCAACACAGTCTGTGAAGTCTTAGCTAGAGCACTAAGGCAAGAGAAAGAAATAAAAGGAGCACTGACATACATGCAAGAAAGAATCAAACTATTCAAATCTGTAGATGATATGATATTATACATTAGGGACACTAAAGACTCTGACAGAGCATTCAGAGCAGAACCATAAAAGAAACCCAGCTGAAGATCTTCCTCAAAAGAAAACTTTGAAAGAGCAAAGTGAAGGCAATGGGAGACAGAAAGACCTCCCGTGCTCATGGATCAGCAGAATTAATTCAGTGAAAATGGAAAGAGATTTATTGCAATCTCCATCAAATTCCAATGACATTCTTTATAAAAATAGAAAAAAAAAATACAGCTAACACAGAAGTGTACAGAAGGCCCTGGATTGCACAAAGCTGTCCTGAGCAAAGCACAAAATGCCAGAGGTGTGCTTGTAACCACTGCCTTTTTTTTTCTAATTTTTAATTCACTTAATCTGACTGTAACCCCCTACCTCCTCACCTCCCAGTCCCACTCTCCCTTTCTCTCCTCCTTCTTCCCTCCTTCTCCCCTACTCCTCAGAAAAGGGGAGCCCCCACATCCCACCCTAGCACATCAAGTCTTATGAGGACTAAGTGCATCCTCTTCCACTGAGGCCAGGCAAGGCAGCCCCGCCAGAGGGAAGTGATCAAAAAGCAGGCAACACAGTACCTGTCAGAGACAGCCCCTGCTCTCCTTACTATGGGACCCATAGGAACAAAAGTAATGCAGTGCCCACAGAAAAACAGGGTAGTGAGAAAGATTTAAGGACCCAGATTTAAATTCATAGCTGTAGACGCCTGATTTTATGTATGTATTTATTTTTTTTTCACTAAGTTACTAAATAACATTCATTGTAGAACAGACTGCCTTTTCAGAAAATTCTGCTAGGGAAATTGCATATTCATGTGTAGAAGAATGACATTAGATTCTCATGTCTAGTCCTATACATAATCATTTCCAAATGGATGAAAGGCCTTACTATGAGACCTGAAACTCTGATATTGTTAGAGGACAGTAGGAGAAGGCTTTCAGGATACAAGCACAGGCAGAGGCTTTCTCAAAAGGAGACACTCAGGAACAAATGCCAAGAACTGGTGGATGAGATCACATGAAATTGAAAGTACAGCAGATGCTGGAGGGTTGGGTCAGAGGTTTAGAGTACTCTAATTCCCAGGGTTCAATTCCAGCCTCCACACAGAGGCTCACAATCATCTGTTACTTCAGTTCCAGGTGGTCTGACACTCTCCCTTGACCTCTGTGGGCACCAGGCACACGTGTGCACATACATATATACAGCCAAAGCAGTCGTACATATAAAATAAATAAATGTAAAAGCAATTAAAAGTACAGGAAAGGAAAAGATCAGCAGAGAGAAGCGACAGCCCATAGAATGGGAGAAAAATCTTTGTTGCTTATTCATCTGCCAGAGGATTAATATCCAGATCATATAAAGAACTTCAAGAAACTAAATTCCAAACAAGCCTAGTCAAGACATGGACTAATAAAATAAGCAGTTCTTAGAAGGTGAAGTAAAAATGGCCCAGAAAAACAGGAAATGTTCAACATTCTTAGCCTTCAGGGAAATGCAATAAAAACTACACTGAGAGTTCCATATCATTCTGGTCAGAACGACTATTAACAAAGAAAACAAATAGCAGCAAAGGCTGGTGAGAATCCAGGGAAAAGGGAACCTTTATGCCCTGCTGGTGGGATGTAAGCTGTCCAGTCACTACGAAAGTATAGTGTTCGTGAACAAACTAAAAATAGAATTATCATATCGTTCCTCCTGGATATAAACTTCCAGGATTCTGAGTCAGCACCCCATGCCCGTGTTCACTGCAGCGCTGCTCACTGTAGGCACGTTATGAGATCAGCCTATGTGTCTATCAACATGACCGAATAAGACAATATGGCATAAGCACACAATGGAGTTTTATCCAGCCACAGAAAAAGTGAAACTGTCGTTTTCTGGAAAAATAGGTGCCACTAGAAATCATCACGTTAAGAAAATCAGCCAAACTGCAACTTCGAAAATCACATTTTCTTTAATTTAGAGATGCTACTTTTTTAGAAAACAGATACATAAAACTAGTTGTGTTTGTATCTGACGTGAAGATAGAAGAAAGACTGGGGGAGGCAGGGGAATGAGAGAAAGGGCACAAGGTGAAGGGGAAGAGAGCGGCTATGGCAAAGCTTGGTAATATGCTCGAAAGAAATTAATTTTACAGAGTCTAGCACACGTGCTGTAAACAGATGCAAGTGAAGAACTAAGCATTGTTCATGTATGTACATTGGTTTTTACATGTATGTATGTGGCTGCGGCAAGCACCTGCCAGGGCATACATGTGGAGGCCAGAGAGCAACTCGTGGAAGTCAGCTACCACGTGAGGCCCAGGCATCAAACTAAAGCGAGCATGGTGGCACACACTTTCACCTGCTGAGCCAACCCTCTGGCCCTTGATGCCAATAAAGAAATTTTAGTTAAAAAGAAAGAAAAAATTTTAAGGAAAAGTAATAAATGTGCCTCAGAGGGAATTTTTCTTCTGTTTTAAGATCTCTCCTCCTCAGTTTTGTCACTTGATGTATTTAGACTTTTTTTTTTTTTACATACCAGAATATCTTCAAAGGAGATGTATATTCATTGTTCAGTTTAAAATTATTCTAAAATGTGTTTTTTGCATAGATTCAGTAACATTCATAATTGGATGTAAATGCACCAATTGTGTGTTCACATCCATGGGTTTCCAAGTGTGGTCTCTCTCTTCCTTTCTGTTGGCTGTGTGTTCCCTCTCTCTGGTTCCTACTGCAGCACCCCACCCTTACCTTAGATAACCCACATAACAGCTGAGGGTGCAGCCTGCCAGACTTCCTTCCACCCTTCTGACAGACCCACGTACACACAGACATATGGAGACGTCAGTGTTCTCTTTTCTGCACAGCATCATCGTACAAAACATGTTTTCCTGCATCTTGGTTTCCTCGCTTGGTACTACTTCCCGGGAGATGCTCCAAGTCATCTGTGCACACTTAGATCATTATTTCAAAAGGCTAAAAAAATCCCGGTACAAAGACAAGGACATGCTTCCTAATAGACAGCTAGAAACACGGCCCAAGATGTGGGGCTCAACACCAGGGGAGCCGAGGCTGTGGCTGGACGTGGAGGAGGGGCCTATAAGACTAAAGGTGGAAACAGTGAACAGAAAGGAAATCATCTGGCTTAACACCCAGGCATAGCATGGCCACCTTCTGTGAACACTGCATCCACAAAGGGTCAGAAAACTAGAGGGAAGAATGAGGTTCTCGAAATGCTCACAATGGCTAGCTCTGATGGGTCGGACCTTAGGGAAAATTTTCTGCCTTTTACCCACTTTTGGGTCTTGTTTAAATTTTGTAGTGATTATATATTAGATAAACTGTTTTGATAAAACAGTGTGTGTTTTATATTTAAAAAAAATAGATAAAAGCCTCTCCGTGTCCTCCCACTGGAACCTTGAGGGCATTAATGATGAACAAGAATGCCAAGAAGCTTGGGGATGCAGCTCAGTGATAGAACACTTATGTAGCATGTGCATGGCCCTAGGTTTTATCCCCCACATAAAAAGCATACCACACACACACACACACACACACATATACATACGTACATATATTCATACATACTTATATACACACACACACAGGAGAGTGGGAAAGGAGGGGGGGAGATTAAGTGAGGTTACCCTGTACAGAGGGATAGTGCACTTCTGAGATGCCATAGGTTATGAAATAAAAAGCCTGGTGCCACTCCCAAACAATACAACTTACTGCCATTGCTCTTCTTTATTCACTGAAACAAGATGGTAAGATCCTGCTGCTGAAGACACTACTTCCTTGAGTCATAGGAGATGAAGACACCTGCCTGTTGCTTCTCTGTGTGTAGTGACTGCCTTCCCAAGGAAGGAGGAGCTTCACCATGTGGAATGAGCAGGCACAGTTCCAGAAAGCAGAATGGTGGGAGACAGGCCAGCAATGGCCCTGGGTGAGATGCCCACAAGCAGTCAGTGGCACACTAGCCTTGTGGGCTGCACATCTTTCTATCTTATCCTACAAGGTGAGCCTTGGCTAACCCACTAGGCTTCTTGGGATTCTTCTCAGCCTCTCCCCAGGTCTTCTAGCGCCTTAGTGGTTCTCAACCCTCCTAAAACTGTGACCCTTTACAGTTCCTCATGTTATAGTAACCCCCAACCATAAAATTATTTTTGTTGCTATTTTATAAATGTATTTTTGCTATTATCATGAATTGTAGTATAAATATTTATGCTTTCTAGTGATCTTAGGTGACCTCTGTGAAAAGGCCATTCAACCTCTCCCAAGGGGGTCACGGCCCACATGTTGAGAACTACTGTCCCAGGGCTTTTCCTGGCTTGTTGTAACATCACCAAGTGGTTTTAATCACACCTGTTGCCCAGGTAACTAAGGTTCTTACTCTCCCAGAAATGGCTGAGTCTCCACTCTCATGGTGGAAATGCCAAGCCATAGGCACCTGGAAAGCAGGTGTACTATCGAATTACCTGGCTGGCCTGTGTTTATCCATAAGCTACCTCCTCACTAACATCTCCTAAGCCACTGGCATACAAACATCATTTCTGGGTCAGGAAGGAAGGAAGGAAGACAAGGAAAGCCTCCAATATCTTCCACTATGTGCCTTTCTTGGTGTTCTTAGAAGGAAATCTCCCTGAACTGAAAAAGCAGGAGCCACTCAAGGTCAGCCGATCTATCCCCCGGTTCTGGGAGTGCAAACATAGTTCAGAGAGCTCTGGTATCGACAGATCACCGGAGACTGCCCATGCCCTGCCTTCCCCATTACCATGCCCTCAGGGGTTCAAATCCCATCCAAGTAGATTCCCAATTACCCCACTGATCTCAGTCTGTGGATCTCGACCCCTTTGGAGGAGGCTGAACAGCCTTTTTACAGGGGTCACCTAAGACCATTAGAAAACAGGTTTTTACACTACAATTCCCAACAGTAGTGAATTTACAGTGATGGAGTAGCAACAAAAATAATGTCATGGTTGGGGTCACCACAGCATGAGAACAGTATTAAAGGGTCACAGCATTAGGAAGGCTGAGAGCCACTGCTCCAGCCCATAGCAGCTGCTTTTTGCTGTCCTGGATTATAGGTCAGTATCCATGAATAAGGTAACCCTGGCCTTGAAGGACACACCTTCCCACACTCGCCATCTCACACATGTGTGGTTGACGTCCCCGCTGCACCCCAGACTCAGCTTTATACATACACGTTGCCATATTCCATCTCGGTGATGGTGATTGTCTTGACATGCCAGGCCAGCTCTCTCTTGGGGATGAAACGGTCCTCCCTGGCCAGGTGGCCCACACAGAGGGAGGCGATGTCTCCTAAGAAGATGCTGTCAAATTCAAATGTGTCTGTGGTCCCCCTACAGGAAACAAAGGTGTGATCAATGAGCTGCCCGTGGCTATTGCTGCGGTGCACATTTGCTGAAAGCCTGCTGGATTCCAGGATGGTATGGAAGGAAAGTCCTGGTGTCAGCCAAGCGTTCCTTGAGGAATTCAGGCTAGTTTTAAATCAAGACAATGGAAAAGCATTGCCAGCAATCTGGTCCCCACACGGAGATGGCAATGCCACTAAGAAGGCTGCACCTCAGCTGGGGTTGGAGCAGCAGAGGGAGGAGGAGAAGAAAGAACCTTCTAATAGGGATCTAAAGGTTTTTGAAAAAAAATCTTACAATAGTGGGAATAGTGGGGTGATGGGAATCCACTTGGATGGCATTTGCATGAGGGCATGGTAATGGGGAAGGCAGGGCACGGGCAGTCTCTGGCCATGTGTTGGTACTAGTCTAGGCAGCTCAGACTCTGTACTCGTGGAAGGAGAATTTGAATAAAAGGTTGTGTGGTAAACAGAATGGAGCACCCTGCCGAGTTTGTGTATTGAAACCTAGGCCCATGTGGTGTAGTTTGGAGCTGGGCCTTTGGAAGGTGATTGAACAGCAGAGCCTTTGTGAGTGGAATCTTACAAAACAAGCCCCAGGGAGCTCCTGCACCCTTCTGCTGCATGAGGACACGGTGAGAGGACCCCCATCTGTGAACCGGGAAGCAAGTATCAGCTGACACAAAATCGGCCAGCAGCCTCAAGAACATGAGGAAAAGATTTCAGTTGTTTGTAAGCCACCATCTTGCATGGCAGCTTGAATGGGCTAAGATAAAGGAGGCTGAGCAGGAGGAATGTAAGACCTTCCTTGCGGTTCTGGCCAGAATAGACATGAAGTGAACACAACCACTGAAGCCTCCCAGGAGAAACAGGGTGGGGAACTCTCAACTGGGATGTGGGATAATATTTTCAAGGGAATCACACGTCCGGCCCACAGTCTGTACTCTCTGGCCCATTTGCAGGCCACTCAGTTGAGGGTATCTGCCTTACCCTCCCCACCTCCATTCCATCCTGCACCCTTCTTCTTACTTCCGAAAGGCCCGCTGTCTGGAAGAATTTTCGACCAGAAATTCCTTGGATCTGTTCTTTCTGCCTTCCAGGATGAGCCAGACGTTCTCTCTGGTTTCGCCTCCGTTGCCTGTTTCTATGACAATCTCGTAGGCTGCAGGGAGGAAGTGGGAGAGGGTCAGCAGCAGGAAGCAGCTGCCTGCAACCAGCCAGTCCCTCCCTCGGGGACTTTTCTCTGGCCTTAGGCCACAGTCTGGGTGTAGGAGGCGGGTCAGCCTTGCTGAGACCCTGGCACCCTAAGCAGAACTGGTGACTCAGGGAATGCAGTGGGCAACCTCCTTGCTGGCAGATATGGGAGTGTAAGAGCCAAAGGGAAGGAAACAGGAGGTGGGAATGAGTCCCCAAGAGATGTTAGGGTCTGGTTCTCACAGCTGGGTCAGCCACTATACTAAAGTGCAGCATAGAAGCCACATGCTGGGAAGATGAGGGAAGAGAGGCAGGCCCCAGCTACAGAAAGCGCAACACAAAGACCCAGGAGGTAAGGGCCTCAAGGAGCCTTGAACTTACTTTAGCACACAGCCCGCCCCACTCCCACCGACCTCACAGCAGTCCCTGCCTTGCTCTCTTTCTGCCTCCAGCCTCTGACCCCTAGCTCTTGCTTAGAGCTCTGTCACGTTCCCTCTCTCCACCTGACATGTCCATCCACTCCCCACCTCCTTTGGGTTATGTCCGCACCACCTGAGGGATTCCTGTGCCAGTGCTGTAATTAAGGTGGTAGCCTGGTCCCCTGACACTTCCATTCTGCCTCGCCTCGCCTCGCTGTTGTTTCCTTTAGTTCCCATCATCTTCAAACATTCCATATCATTTCAATTATTCAATACTGTTTATTATACCTCCTCCCCCTTCCTAAGGGAGAGTAGGATATGTTCATTACTAAATTCCCAGCTGCCAAGAACGGTGCCTGGCACATGGTGGGCCCTTACTACATGTATTCCTAAAATTTATTTATTTCTATTTTATGTTTATGTATGTCTATGTACAGTCTGTGTGTAGAGCCTGGGGATGGTAGAAGAGGGTGCTGGATCCTGTAATTACAGCCAGTTATGAGCCATCATGTGGGTGCTAGAAATGAAAAACACTGAGCCTTCTACAAGAGCAGCAAGTGCTCTTGACCACTGAGCCATCTCTTTAAGGCCTCCCCCACCCCCCACCCCCACCGCATGTCAGTCAATAGCTACTGAATGAAAGAATGAATAGCTAAGCGCACCAATCACTAGGAGCCTCATGAGTAAGGAAGCCAGAGCCTGCTGTTGTGGGATAGCTGTGATACAGTGAGCAGAGGATGGAGGAAGGGTCCCAGGAAGAGGGAAGAATGTGAGTGAGGACACAGGATGCACGTGTGACCCAGCCCAGGGATGGAGCCAGCATATAGGAGCACACATTAAATGTTTGTCTGAGATGGTCCTTATGCGGAGAGAGTAAACAGATGGGTAGTCTTGAGACAAGAAGGACAAACACAGGACAGCCGTGGAAGAATGATAGGGGGGACAGTGTGCTTCTGGTTGCCATCCAAAATTTTACTGCTCCCCTTTGTCAGGACTCTTATATACTGTAGAGCTCCCTGTCCCATGATGGGATGGACCAAGAGATTCTCCCCAGAGATATGCTCTTTCCCCTTCCTCAGAGGCCATTCAGCAGTAAGAATTCAGGTCGGTGCTGCCGGCAGCCATCTTCCTGGGATTCAGGGAAAATTAGCACTAAAGCAAGTTAACATACTGGGGGAAATCGAGCTGAGAAGAAAGACGTACAGTACTGGTACCCCTGGGGACAGCAAAGTTGGAACCAGAGCCATCTCAGATTGCAAGTTCTAGGAGCCAACACAGCTCCTGCATCCAGCAAAGATACGGTTTCCAGGTATGTGCTACCGAGAGTCCCAATCATTCCTAGAAGCTTCTCTTTGACCCTGTTGGGGCCATCAAAGGATGGAGGCTTCAAGAACATACATGTGAGGATGGATTCTACTGACTTGTAGACCAGTGAGTGTTCCATCTCCAGGGGCTGGTCAGCAGAGGGATGTATTGGGGCTAGAAGCAGGGCAGATAAATGGACAAAGCAAACCAACCTAAAAGACTATCATCAGTCAGGAAAATGAAGGGCTGGAAAGGGAAAGGCACCCTTCAGCTGGAAGGTGTTCCAGCAGGAGAGACGTATGCTTGTGTCTGCATTTGCACACATGAGCATACATGTAATCACACTGTTTAAGCAAGACCCTGGAAAAAGTGAACCCAATGCCCAAAAGCTTGGATATTAGGACTACATGCGAAGACTGCCAGCAGCATCTGGCTTTGGGGTATGTTGGCGTGAGCTGCAGAGGCGAATGCTTGCAAGACGGCTGGAGCAACTTCTGGTAGGGCTTCAGGGAACTGGAGATGAAGCCTGGAAACAGGATGCTGCCTGATGTGGGCAACTGATAGATGTGCTGTGCCAGCCAGGCCCAACATGGAGAAAGCATCCTAGAGCCATTTCGCAGTGGGCATTGTGTAACCTTTCTGAATTTTCGCTTTCCTTAATTTTTTATGCAGGAGAGTAAATGGCACCCCGCTTTCTCCTTATGATAGACGTTGGATTTCCAGGGCTTAATGAGAACCTGGTGTAGAATGCCTTCACACAGACGAGGCTTTGTTCAAGACTGAGTATCCCCAAAGACCCAAGGTGACCAGAAGGAAAACTCCAGGGTATGGGAATGTCCTCTGAAGTCAGGGTAAGGCATGGCACTCGTGACTGCTCACTGTGGATTTGTTTCATTATTAAATAAAGGCAGCTGAGAGCTGGGATGCAGCTCAGTGCGGGCCACCTCCAGGACCAGCTGCCGCACGAGAACAAAGGTATGCCTACCTGTCTGTCCCCATGCGAACACGCAGCTGGCTCCAGGATGCTCCCTACACATTCTTGGCTCCCTGCTCACACTCTCCTACTTTCCACACCCACAGAACTCCCCAGCCTCAGCCCGAATCCTGAAAACATCAGCAACTATTTGGCTGTTTGGTAATCTGAGAAGGAGTCTTGGCAATGGCGATGGGATTTACAGACTATTCCTCCCCTAACTGCCAATGAGCAGTCTCCATTGCTCATCTTGGTTCTGTGTGAGGAGCTTAAGTTTCTACCTCAAAGCACATCTTAAGGCTCAGCAGCACAGCACAGCACAGCAGCCTTTCACTGAGCATCAATTCACTGAGACTCAAGGTCCATAGTACTGCAGAGGGTGACAAACATGAGTGACACTGCCCTGAACCTGTGTAGGTCACAAAGCAAGGCATATCACTCACAGCTTCCAAAATAAACCGGGTACCCAGTAACTCCTTAGTACAATTGCAGAAGCAGAGAACACATTCTCTAATTGGGCTGTGGATCCCTGTCCTTACAGAAAACTCAGCAAATAGCTACTGTTTCCATCTGAGTGTGTTCCCAGGTTTGCAATGCTCACCACCTTTCAAGACTTTAACACTGGGCAGTTTGGCCTGGCAGAAATGGCAGGGGGTTTTCAAGCCAAGAAGCATACTTCTCTCTCACAGTGTAGAGTGGTCATGCAAAGAGCTTCGCAGTCAGGCCCAGGCACCCTTGTATCTGACAGAGCCATGAGACTCGTTCACCCAAACAAAACGCAGGTTAACATGCTGAGATTACACAGGTTTCTTTTTTGTGAGTCACGTGGGAGTCGTAGCGTAGAGGCGGCGGAGGCATAGACAGAGCTTGGGCTCCTAAATCGCACCATGGAAGACATCCCACCTCACTCCCACACTGAATTACAGACTGCAGAAGTGAGAGAGAAACCGTGTGGTGCTAAGATGCTGAGGTGTGTGTGGCTGGGCTGCCTTAATAACCGTGCTTGAAAAATCCCTTCGTCAATCAGGCTCTACCTTGGCGGGCCCAGATGCTGGCCTGGGTACCAAAGAAATGTCTTTTGAAGCTTTGATGGCCATTCCGCTTAGGAACTGATCACTCCTTCCTCCATGGGAGGGAGTAGGAGGCGAAGACCCCTGCTCTCCATGACTTCTGCTCCTAGAAACTCTGGGTTGGCAGTCATTATCATAGGCATCAGTTGGAACAGGCCAAGACAAAAAAAAAAAACAGCCCTCAGCTGCCCTGCCTAGCTCAGCTTGGCCCTTAGCTCAGGGAAAGCCTGTCCCCAGTGGGTTTTCCTTCATGATTCAGGGCTATGAGTTTCTTAGCAGTTCTAGGAATTCCCTTTGTGTGTGTGTGTGTGTGTGTGTGTGTGTGTGTATGTGTATGTGTGTGTTGTGTGTTATTGAGGAATCTCCTCTGCAACTGCATGGAAACATCTCTTTCCCACTTTGTTCCCTACCTCCTCTAGCCAGCCCTTCCTCAACTAGAAAAGCCAGCCCTTCCTCAACTAGAAAAGCCAGCCCTGGTGTCAGAGTGGGCTGGGTCCACACAGACCCACTACATACTGGTCTCTTCCAGCTCGTCACGAATCTCATTGTTGGCACACGCGAAGTCGCGGACGGTTTGTCTGTCACCCTCGCTCTTGGACAGCCAGCAGTCACACTGGAAGCGGAAGGTCTCATCACGGGAGTTGTCCTTCACATCAACATAGCTCAGATGCCAGCCCGGAAATATCCCTGTAGAAGAGAGGACGTGGAATGGAAAGTGCCCCCTCCCTGCCAAGACCTCCCTTCTCCCATTCATAGCTGTGTGACCCTGGACAAGTTTCTTGTCCTCTCTGTGGTCTGCTGTCCTTGTTGATGAAGTGACTGGCTGGGCTGGTGTCTTTAAGGACTCCTCCGGTCTGAGGAACACAGGGGCCTTTGTGAAATGTGTAGAGGACTTATGAATGAGGTTCCAGCTGTGGGCTCCAGAAAACTGCACTGCTCTCTTTCTGCAAAGTTCTCCCATTGAGAATCTATCCAACATGAACATTTCAGTGAGCAAAAGGCTTTGGCTTCCATCTGACTCATAGTGGAGGTCTTCAAGACCTTTCAACAGCTCCTTAGCTGGAGGGTGGCTTCTGTTGCTTCCTGACCTATGTCCACCCAGCTCCTATCAATGATCCTTTGGCATCAGTTCAGGTATCAGCTCCAACAGGAGACCTTTCCTGACGTCCTAGAGGCCATAGCAGGAGCCCACCCCCATGCTCTGTGGTACCCTGCATCCGTCTTCAGTACACTTTCAGGTTTCTGTTGCTATTATTTACACGTGTCTCTTCCCTGTGACCAGGGTTGTGTGAGGTCAGACTATCTTGATAGAGTTTGTTTTCCTAGTGCTCAGCGTATAACTGGCAGATCACTAGTTGCTCAATGAATGTTGAGTGAATAAATATGGCTTGTGTTGGGGGTTCTTGGCGGAACTGTTCAGCGATCTTGAAGGGCCCAAAAGCTGCCATTTCTTGGGTTGTGTTCCTGCATTTGACACATCCTGGCAGATCACGAGCAGAGAGCTGCTCTGTTGTAACTGTCAGGGCTTTTCTCAGAAGTGTCCCCACCACAGCAGAGCTGGCAGTGCGGGCCAATGTGGGTTTGCTGTGACAGCTGTGTGTCACTTACTCTGCTTCCATCACTCTTGTCAAACTCCTTGGGAGTGTGGAGCATTACGGGTCCCACAGAGAGAACAATCTCAGTGCTCTCTCGTGCTAGGTGATAATGCTTGCTACTCAAAACATATCCACGAGGCAGTCCCATGAGTGCACAAAGGTGGGTCTCACCCCCACCCCTGTTTCTTAGCCCACCTATGGCTCTAGAGGCATTCTACTGTCACCAAAAAAGCCTTTCTGTGAGATCCAGACCCTGTCCAAAGCAGCACCTCTAAAGATCCAGCCTCTGCACCCAAGAATACATAAAAGCATCATAGATTCCAGGATGCTGGTGTCAAGTTCATCGCTGGCATACATATGTTAGCATTATCTCAATTTAAAAAAAATATTGTTTGAGGGTCTCATACATAAATTTAAAGTGTTTTGGTCAAAGCTGTCCCCATCCCTTCCATCACAATCTCTCTCATATTCCCTCTTCATATCCTGCACCACATTTCCCTCCCAATTTTGTGCATTCTTTTTTTAAACCGTCTGAATGTGCTCAGTGCTGCTACTATGCAAATGGGGGTTGGTCCGTGCACTGGAACGTGGGTGTCCTGATCAGGGGCTGAATCTGAAGAAAAACAAGTCTCTCTGCCCTAGCACCCACCAACAGCTCTGGAGATGGTGGGATTCTGTAAGCCCCTTCCCATCCACACGGGGACCTTGGCTGGTTTGCTCTTGCGCAGGTCTTATGCATGAAGTCACAGCCACTGTGTGTTCATGTGTGCAACACCCTGTCATATACATAAGATACCACTACACACAAGCCTTCTGCTACATCCTTCTACTACCTCCGGCTCTTACAATCCTCCTTCCCCACCTTCTATGACAATCCCTGAGCCCTGGAGGTAGGGGCGTGGCCTAGCAGTCACACTCTGCGTGTTCTCTGCACTTTGGCTGGAATTTAGTCTCTGAATTAATCAACATGTACTATAAAAAGATGTTTCTCTGATGAAGGTTGAGAGATCTATTGGTATAAAGATAATTATTTCAGGGGCAGTTTAATATTGTTTCCATTAGGCTGAATTCTCCCCTAGGAACTCTAGCCTGGCCAGCCAGGGTTCTTAGCCCAGTATCACAGTTCTATCTTGTGGAGTAGGTTTCAAGCCCAATCATAAAGCTGTTGGTTATCCTCAAAACGCTGTGTCACTATATAGCAATAGGCATAACATGCCAGGCAAGTCATTATTGTATCGCTCAGTGCTCATAGCTGGGTAAGACTGTTGCTGACTTTTTTCTCCCAAAAGAGCACCTTCTGGGTGCTATGAAAACTAGCCATTAAGGAGGAAGGCTCCAGGTTAGTACCAGCTTGATTTCTCTGAGCCGCATGTCACTCAAAATGTCTTCAAATTAGGGTCTTAGCATCAAATTTGCAGTGGCAATACTTTGTATTATTTTGTGGATTCATGGGAACTCCCATTGACCAACAATTTGAATGGAAGTAACCCATGCCTGGTCCTTTTCTTTGTACTTCATAGACTATGACATCTGGAGAGGCATTACTCCCCTATACAAGGTAACTCCATTTAGACTCTCTTTATATGTTACATATCTATTTTAGAAAGCTTCTCCAACTGTAGGTTTCCATATGGCTTTTTCAAAGGTCTTTGGTGTTGGTTATCTCGCACTGTATTTATTGGGTTTTGTGAAGCCAGATCTTTGCTGAAGAAGAAAACAGTGAGAGATAACAGAAGTGAGAGTGCAAAACACTTCTGTTGTGTTATACAGCAGTGAGGTGAGTTAGTTTATTCATGAAGTTGCTTAGTACTTGATATGTTTTTTCTTTTTTCCGTTTTCTACAAATTAGGGCCAGTCCCATCTGTAAGTTTACAGATTGGCTGAATCAGAGATGGTCTTTGGTATACCATGAAACTGCTCACAGAAGTTAGCAAGCCTCCGTGCATGCAGAACGGAAATGATGAGATGGTCAGAGCCTTTTTCTCAAGGCTTTAATCTTAAAACACAGACAGGAAGTAGCACATGGAGAAGAGGCCACACACAGATGATTGTGCTGATAAAGAACCCAAATGAAGAGATACTGGGCTTTCCTCGTCCTACACTCTGCCTTGAGCAGTGTGTGTGGGTTCTCTCACCCCATATCCAATTCCCTTTTCCAGCTGGAACGCATCATTGCAGCTCTTTCCACTAAACAACAGGTTAACCTCAACCCCCTTCATGTGAAAAGCCTTGCATTCCTGATGGTTTTCCTGCCCTGCTTTGGAAATACAGAGTGTGACCGAGAGAGCCTAACTTAACAGTTTGTGCTACTAAAATCTAATCCAACCTGCAAGTGGGAACAGGAAGCTCTGTGTGGTCTGATGTCACCCAGATTTGATAGTGAAGACAACAGGATGGCAGATAGACTCATAGGTACAGCATGCTTAACTGACAGCCAGCCTGGTGGATCAATAGGGAATCACCTGAACCTAGTTGTTCAGAAACTCACTTCTTGCAGAGTGCCTCTTTTGGTGTCTCCATGCATTTTCACACAGAGAGCAAAGACCGCAGACAGTTCACCGCCACAGAATGTAGGTGTGTCTCACTGTTGATCAGAGTTTCCCAGATCACAAACTGCTCACCTTATCTTTGCTGCTAGAAAACTACCAAACTCCCCAGACTTTTGCTCCTGTGTGTCAGGCTCTTAGAAACACCTGTAGCATAGGGCACCATAGTGATCTTTTAAAGCCACAAATCATTTTGCCAAAATAAACCCTCACTGGTTTCTTATCAGTCCAAGAAACACAATCAGACAAACAACAACAAAGAACACACTGTTCATGGAGAACTGTATGGAGCAACACACTGAACTCCACATCTCCGTGACTCCTCACAACCTCACTAGGTCACACCTTTGTCACTCTTCTTCTGAAACCTTGATTAGCAGAACTTCGCTTATCCACCATCTGAAGTGATGATCCCCAGGCTCTAGGTACCGATGCTGCCTCATTGCAGCATAACATCCCTGGGAGAGTGCTTTGTTTGCACTTTCTCGTTCCGCAATCCTTGCTTTCAGTCTTCATGTGCTCACCACTTGATCTGAAATCACCTTGCTTTCACATCATTGTATATTGTTTTTGCCTGTCTCTGTCAATGAGATCAGAACCCTCTGAGATCAAGAGGCTGGCCTCATCTAGGTATTTTATCTCATAAAGCTTATTGCATGCGTGAGTTCATGCAAAGCCTGAAGATGAAAGAACAGGAAATCAGCAGTGGTGGTAGTTTTAGGACAGGAATTTATAGCCTTACCTAGAAGGAATGGTCTGCCCTGGTACTATTGGTTATTATATCCCAAATGTCCTAAACTCACTTTCAGGAAAAGGCCTAGAAACCCTAAACTGCTGTGGGGTCCCAATACCCCAGATAGGAGATGACAGGCTGAATGAGAGTGAGGCTGGTAACAGTTTGGACTCCCAAATGCTTCCTACTGCCCACTAGCCTGATGGCCTTCTGCATCTGGTGGCATGAAGGGCTCTGTGCTCCCTTTAGACCATTTCATTAAGCCCTTGTGAGACAGATTCATTAGGTATCCGTTTGGCATCTCCTTTCTCCTCATTAGGACTTCAAGCTCTTCCCCCATGCTCAGCACCTGCCTGCTCGCTGCACAGTATGGCTCTCTCTGCCTTGGGGCCTCTCTGCTGTCCCTTTGTCTACACTGTTCCTTCTGAACTGTATTAGTTATTTTGACCATCACCATGACCCAAATACCTGACTGGAACAACTGAAGGAAGAGTTAATTTGGCCTCAGTTTCAGGGGACACAGTTCTCCCAGAAGGGAAGGCATGGCGGTATTTACACAGCAGGAAAGTGTAGCAAAGACCCTCACATGATAACAGACTCAGAAAAAAAAATGACAGCACCCACTATTTCCTTCAGCCATATTCCAGCTTCCTAAAGGCTCCACAGCCTTCAAAATGGTGCTGCTAATGGGAGACTATTTAAAATTTAGCCCCTGGGGAACATTCCAGATTGAAACCAAAACATGTCTGTTCTCCTGGCCATGTCCTCTGATGTCCTGAGAAATCTCTGCAGCTGAGGTTATAACGATGCCTTAACTCTTTTAAGACTATTTTTATATTTGAGTCTGACTTCTCCAACATCAGGGAGTGGGAATCGTGTCTTACGACCTCTTAATTATATTACTTAGTATTCAATGATCATAGAAGCGACAAATTATTTTCACTATCAAAAAGTCAACTGTCAGTATTTTTATCCAGTGCAAACCATTGAGATTCTTCTCAGGTAGAAAGATTCGCTTCACCAAGCAACACCTTCCCTAAAAATAACCTGTAAGAAGCTAAAAGCCCATATGGCTGACTCACTTTTCCTCAGCAAGATCATGAATGGTTTGAAGTGAGCTACAGCACCATCGGAGAGCCCTGGGTATGGAAGAATAGAAGACAAGCTATCATCCTTTCAAATGCTCTCAAGGGCCTTATCTCAGAGGCCCAGGCAAGTCCTTGGGATTTGGCAGATCTGAGTTCGGGCCTCAGTGCTTCTGCCTAAGTGAGCACACTGTATCAGCCCTCTGATTATTTCTGAGGCCCTTCCTATTTCTATGGACTTACATTATTCAAAAAATGTCAATCAATTTTGTGGTTGAAAATTCTTTGCGAAACAGAGCTTTCATTTAACCAGAGGAAGCAAGAAGAACAAGACGGATTAGAAAATAAACACATTATTACAATTTGTTCAGTACTATAAAAGCTATCTGGGTAATTAAAATTAAGTAGAAGAATTAATCATTTATCTTGATTTTCTTCTTCAAACTGTGTTTTGTGGCATTCTAATAGCCACAGGGGAAAATTTTTTAAAAAGAAAACCCCTAGCTGGTGAGTGGAAGAGAAATGATAGACTTATAGCATCACATTTGTAATTCTAATTGATCATCACCAGATGAAGCCATTAGATAGAGAGTTAGGAAGGAAATTTACAATGGAGCAACCACGCTTGCAAGTGCTGGATCCAGAATTTGATATTGGCACTAGGAAGAGCAAGCCTTCTTCCTATATGCTACTGTATCCACACGCATTTCCTCAACATTTCATACACTCTTCCATGGACAGCACATAACTTTTAAGTGCATTTTCCTAGTACATACACTGGGGAAATGTATTATATAGTAGAAACTGAGTCATTGTTAAGTGTGATGATGGTGGGGTGGTTTTACAGAAAAAAGTCCATTTCCAAAGGAGAAAGACAGTAAGTGTGAGTGTGTTTGGAATGAAGCAGTACAAAATTTAGGATTTGGCTTCCTATTTTCTGGCAACTAGAGAGGAGTCAAGAATAAAAGACAAAAACAGTTAAGTTGATGTGATAAAGGGTATTCTTTGAACTGATAGACAGGTGGGAGTTGATGTTGCTATTTTCTTCACTTTTGTGCACATTTAAACGTTTTCACTAAATTAAACACACCCCAAAGGTCAAAAGTTTTTACTAATTTAACGCTTGCCCTCCTCTCCTAAGCAGATCCAGGGGATGAGAACACTATGATTTAAGTTAGCTAAACATTTGTGGCCTCACTTATATATTTGTTTAGAAATATTTACTTTTTGGCAGAAGAATTTCAAACAAAACGCATTTGTTCTCACACATTTTTATGCAAGGACAAGATGGAGTTGGGGCGGGGGAAATTGGTATGAAGAAAGTATGACAAAGGCTGGAGTTAAAGACATGCTCAGCAGCCTTAGCTTGTATGAACATCTAAATTTCCATCCTTGAAAGAGAAAGCTGCTGTAGAGAGGAATTGAGTGAGGGCCTGGCTCTCCTCAGGATTTGTGTCCCAACTACGTAGCTTCACCTACTCATGGTTTTATTCTGCTTTCAGGACCAAACTGTGCCTGGAAAGGACACCCACTTCTCTGCCTACAAGGGAAAGGGTATCATATCAATGACTCAAAGTTTGTTTGTACCCAAGAGTCATCATGGGACCAAGGCCATCAGACAGTCTTTGCTATCTAAAGCAGGAATCAGTGTCAAGCTCTCTGGGGAGTCTGGAATCTAAGACAGTGAACAGCAGCTAGCTGCAGCATGGAGGAGGATGGCGCTGTCCGCGGTGCTGAACCCTCTCCCTCCTTTTGCAGGGTTTTCACAATGAAGAGAAGAAACTGGATAAATGGGTGTTGGGTTTTTGCATGGGAAAACATACATAAAGAAAGCCCAGATAGTCTAGATATATGCACAAAAAACTGTCAGGAGAAGGGGTGTAGGCATCTAGAGGACTTAATCATGAGCTCATCTGAGGTTTATGGCCAGCCCCCTCCACACACACACTTTTTGTTATTGTTGTTTGTTTGTTTGTTTTCAATCAAGGCACAAGGAAATCTTTAGCCCTGAAGGAAACTAAATCTCTTTATGATGAGGGCATGAAATAAAATGAAAGATTTGAGAGCCTTAAAGAAATATGTAATTAAGTTCCATTAAACTAGACTAATTCCCACTTATATCACAGGTAGTGAACTGTCATCAGGGAAAGGCCAGGACAGTGGAACTCCTCATGGGACTACAAGCCAAGTGTGCTGGCTGGTTTTATGTCAACTCAACACAATCTAGAGTCACGTTGGAAGAGGGAACCTCAACTAAAAAAAAATGGTCCCAATAGATTGGCCCGAGGGCAAAGCCACAGTGCATCTTCTTGGTCGATGATTGATGTGGGTGGGTTCAGTTCACTAGGAGTAGTTGCCACTCATTGGCTGTGGTCCTGGATGCTATAAGAGATCTGGCTGAGTAAGCCATGGTGAGCAAGCCAGTAAGCAGCACTCCTCCACGGGCTCTGCTTCAGTTCCTGCCTCCAAGTTCTGGCCTTGAGGCTGGACAGTAAGTTTTTATTGAAAAGGGGAAGACATAAAGACACTTTCTACCCAGAGGCAGGGAAGTACAGTTGTGTTGGGATGCATGCTTGGGATCATGACACAAGGCAGAAATACTGGCAGCTGGGATTAAGCGGAAAGTTCATAGTGGGAGTCAAAGCTAGTTGATGATGTCACCTACACCAGACTGTTTCCTTTTTCAAGCTTAGAGGATGCCTTGTTTCTGTCTCCCAGTTCCTGGAAGACTGATTTTAGGGCTGTAGAGACTCAAGTTATGAAAGTTGATAGCATTGCAAGCATTATTACTGGACCATTCAGTCTTGCTGTACTTAATGTGCACCAGTTAGCATCTCTGACACTGAGCTTGCAATAGAACTGTGTACTCTGGTTTGCTGTGTTTTGCTTGGTCCCAGTGTCTTTCCATCAGCAGCAGGTCCTGAAGTAGATTCTCTACAGCATGCACATGGCTGAACTGGGACACCAGGGAAGTCTTTACTGTTTCTTAAAGGTTATTCCTCACTTTTTTATTTTCCTGGAGCTACAAAAATTACTACCACAGACTGATGTTTAGAAAAACAACAGAAAAATATTATCTCATGATTCTAGAGACCAGAAGACTGAAGGCAATCAAGGGTCACTTTCTTTGAATAAGTTTTTCTGACTTGTCTTGGCTTCAGTGTCTCCTGGCAATCCTTGCTGTTTCTTGGCTTATCACTACTGGCTAGCTCCACCTCTGTTTCCATGTTGCCTCACATGGTTGCTTTCCTGCATCCTTCTATGGTCTCTCTTCTTCTTGAAGGAACACACATCATTTTTAGATTTAAGAACCACTCTAGATCAATGATGATTTAATTTAAAACCAACTGTATCTATAAAGGCTCCATTTAAAAATATAATCATACTCTGAGGTTCTGGGTGAGCAACAATTTGGGGAACAGGAAACACTACTGAGCGTACAACACCTAGGCTTAGAGAATTACAAACACTTAACTAAGTGCCAGATGTGATGTGCTACATCTGGAAACTGCTCAGACATCTGGAAAAGAGATCTGCATGGATGACTAGAAAATAATCTGGAACCATATCAGATCCAGAAACTGCAACAAGCTGACATAGAACATCAACCTATTCACTCACTCACATAATTATTAGGGACCTATTAAATACACTTGGCATTGGGAGTACAAATCTCAATCAAACAAGGTCCCTATCCTTGAGAAAATGGAAGTCTGTTGATTGTAATTGGCAAGATTGTTATAATTAGGCACCACGCTACAAATAGAGGCACATATAGAAATCAAAGGAGTGGAGAGCAAAGAGCATTTAACTTCATTCAGGGTAGTCAGGAAACTTCATGAAGCACTTAATAACTAACATGGATTCTGAAGAATGCATAAGAATGTAACAGAATTGTAGATAGGAAAATATCTCTTGGGAATTTCCTTATGAAATACTTGATTGTGAAAAATATGTGAACCCTTGCAAGGTAACATTTAAGCAAGGGTTGGGCTCCAGTTGTAGGAAGATATTAAAGAGAGTAAGGAAAAGAGCAAGTCTTTAGAATGAAAGCAATACTCAGAGAATCTCTACCACAGACTCAAATGTACCATAGCATTTTCTGAATGGAGTAGAATTATCAAAAATAAAAGGGCAAATCCACATAACAAGGACCAAAAAGCAGAGAGACTGTGGCTTTCTGAGAGTGGTTCCTTGGCATTGTGTCTGGTGGAGAGGGGGCTCTTGGGAGACAGTGACCAGCAGTTTAGTTTATTGAACCCATATTCATAAAATTCATAAATGATAGAAGCCTGCATTCTCTCCATTGCAGGGACTGAAATATTTTGCTGTGTAATAAAACCTCTCAACCAGAAATTCTGGGAATTTGTAGAAAGAAACTGATTTTTATTTTACTATTTATTTTTATTTTACATGTAGGTGTATTTGCCTGTATATATGTATATATGTGTGCCACATCCAGGTTTGGTGCCCATGGAATCCAGAAGAGGGCATCTGGCCCCCTGGAACTAGAGTTATAGACAGTCATGAGATGCTATGTAGATTCTGGGAACCAAACCTGAGCCTTTTGTAAAACCAGCAAGTGCTCTTAACCATTGAGCTCCAGAGAAATGTATAAAACACTTTAAATTGCTTCATTATTTGAAAGCAAATGCTACTTCGTATTTCCTATATTAAGTTTATGTCCAAGAAACTATGGAGTCAGTACATCACAGCTTGGGATCTCACTAGAGTGGCCAGTCCTCAACATAAGAGTTCTCCAGATGAGTCCCTGCTTCCAAAATGCACTCTGGTTTAAAGAGAAAGACAATTTCTCTATCCACTCCTCTTCCTTCCCTTTATTTATCCCATTCAAAGTCAATCTTCTTTTAGCCACCCCTGATCTGCTCAAGCTGCATTCCCTTCATTGAGCCTTATTTATGGCTTTAATCCTGTCTGCTATAGTTTGGATCTTAATTGTTCCCTGAAAGACCCAAGGCCTAAATTTTAGCTTGGTTCCCAGGATGGCAATTTTGGGAGGTTGTAGAGCCTTTCAGAAGTAGGGCCTGGTGCAGTTCCTCAGGTATGCGAGCATGTGCTCTTGAAGGGAGATGGCACGCTCCTTCATGTTTTGTTTCCTGGGTTCTGATAGGGGTGGCCTTGCTCTGCCAAGAACTCCTGCCATGATGCCCTGTCTTGTCATGGGTGCAAAGCAATGATGTCAATCAGTCATGGACTGGAACCAGCAAAACTGCAAAGCTACTTTGGCTAGCTGACTGCACTGATCTATTTACTGAGATTGGCATTTGAATCATGAAGGTTGTTAGAGCTACAGAAGTAAAGGGCCTGGTTGCTTATTTTATTTAGGGTGTGATCATACCAAATAAGAGGAACACCCCACAGGAACATGTAAACCTGGACATCACTGAAAACAAACATTGTCCCTGTCTCATGAAAAGTTCCTGTAAGACCAAATATTACCAGAGATGTGAGCCTCTTCTTTCTTGGATTGGAAGGAAGGGTACAGCATGAAACATCCAAGAGGACTTGAGAAGGTTCTCTGTGAGAAACACACAGTGTCCATGGAAGCAGACATTGTGAGAATTGGCAGCTCCATGAGAAAATAGATGGGGGATGAATAGGTAGATAGGGCCCAGATTTGAATAAGATGGAGCTTTTATACTTGGAGAACAGAAGTGTGAGCTATGACCATTGACCCGCAGTCCTGTGTCTTTCATGCTGTCAGCTTGGGATAGGATGCATGAGATATGGATGTCTTTGCCAAGCCTCTGAGTATCTAAAGTAGGGTCAGGATGAAGATAGCCACACCTGGGTGGAGTAGCTCACATCTCTATTTGTAACACTCATGAGGTTGAGGCCAGAGGGTTGTCAGGCCAAAATGAAATATATAGTGAGTCTCCTTGCCTAGGCTACTGTGTGAGGCCTCAAAACCAAGCAAACAAACAACAAAAACAAGAAAGAAAGAAACTAAAGAGAAGTAATGAGGTAAGGGAGGAAGTAAAAAAAAAAAAAGAACTAAATAAATGAGTGAGTTGTGAAGTCACAAACCCCACATCTGGCTATGAAGTCCAGAGTGAACAGAAACTAGAAGTCAGAACCTTGGACAGTTCCACAGCTCCCAAAGAGAGCTGGTTTCTACAAAAACATGGTCTTTCCTAAAGAAGGACATCCTCAGCCTTTTGGTCATAACCGTACCCTCACCCCATGAATGAAACACCCACGTTGCAATAGTTCTGGTGTGGTGTTCCTTTTTGAGAAACATTGATGGGCTTAGTTGACACAAGCTTCTTCCCTGTCTACTTTGGGGCCTAACTAGAAGTTACTAAGGTCTCCCTGTCTTGCGATGTGGCTGTTGGTTTCGGCTGCCTGGGTATTGCAATCTTCCTTTTTGGGCATGAGTTCTAATGTTTCTGAGGTGGAGGGTGTGACAGAAGTCTTGAAGACTGTCTTCTGCCCTCTTTCCTCCACACTGGCACCATCAGTCTAGTCTATTGGGTCTTGTTTGTTTTATTTTTCAAGACAGGGTTTCTCTGTGTAGCCTTGCCCATCCTGGACTCACTTGGTAGACCAGGCTGGCCTCAAACTTACATCGATCCACCTGCTTCTACCTTCCCTAGTGCTGGGATTAAAGGTGTGTGCCACCACACCTAGCTCTGTTGGGTCTTTCTAATAAGGCCTATGTGCAGACATACACCTGTGGCTTGGGGTTTGCACATTTGTTTTGACTGAGGAAGTCACTGTGGCATGCCATATTAGAGGCTGAGCCTGATCTTTTGAAGTATCTGTGTCAGAAGACTATGGTATCATTCATTCATTCAGACTTTTGATTGCCATTCAACCCACTAATAGGAATATCATGGGAAATGGCAGCAGGAAGCGAACTCAGAAGCTTTGTGGTGGTTCCTCAGTGGAGGTGAGATTTACTGTGGATATGTGAGAAAGTCTCAAAGGAATGGGTCTCTCCACAGACTTGTGATGCCACCTGAGGTGACTAATCTTGATTTTAAAACTGACTAGGCCAGGAGGTTATTAAAGCACAGCCTAGGACCTAGTTAATAAAACTAAAATGTAAACAGGCAAGTGGGAGGCAAGTGGGACTGTGCAATGTGGGGTCTGCTGGAGGCAAGTGGGGTCATTGGGGTAGTTATTGAAAGGCAAGAGCTCAGGACCCTGGCTGTGTTCCTCTCTGCCTCTCTTGGCTGCAGTGATATGAGCAACCTTCCTTGGTCATACCCTTCCTTCATGATGATCTACCTCACCACATCCCACAAGCAAGGAAGCTGGCTTACCATTACCTGAATGCTCCGACACTGACCCAATATAAATTCTTCCTCCCTTATTTTATTATTTTTAAAGATTTATGTATTTATTTTATGTATATGAGTGTTCTATCTGCATTTACATCTGCCAGAAGAAGGAATCAGTTCACATTATAGATGGTTGTGAGCCACCATGTGGTCGCTGGGAATTGAACTCATGACCTTTGGAAGAGCAGACAGTGCTCTTAACCACTGTGCCATCTCTCCAGCCCTTATTTTCTTATTTTGTCCCAGTGATGAAGAGGAGCTCCTAAGCACTGCACTTTGTTGGGATGAGAGTTTTATCCTGAACATCTGATAATAAAGCAAACAGAGGATGCTTTTGCTCACACCGCCATCTTCCTTCCAGGTTCTCTGGCATGAGGGCAGTCAAGATGCAGAATTATGGTCAGTGGGATGGACATGGTGGATTAAAAGAACATCAGAATACTTGCTGATGACTGCTGGCTGGTCCATTTGCTGTTCGGTGGTCCTGAAATGGACATCCTAAGGCCTCGATGTTCTTTGGTTACAGAGCAGAGAACCAGTAACATCCTTTTGTAATGTAAGGTCACAAAAAACACTGAATGATCAAATATTTGCATCTCTTGCTATCTCACAGGGTCCCAGGCCCACCAGGAACACATAGATGTTCAGGGTATGAATGACATAATAGATGGAGGAAATCTGACAGCTGTGAAGTGCTGGGCAAGTCTACGTCATTGTTATTGCTTTGAAGAGCAGCTGTTTTTTATGCCTTATCTGAGATTATTGTCATAAGGGAAATGCTTTGACTGTGACCCCATGTTGAAACAAATCAGTGCTATTGCTCCTTCTGCAAGTGTAGTCAGCTGCGGAGTTGGATCTGTCAACGACCAGCTGCAGTGGGATTTGAAGAGCCTCAGGACAGCTTTGTAGGAGGAGACAGCAAGGCAGGAGAGGGCCTTAAGCAGACAGCTCAGGGGAAGCTAGTTTTGACTGAGGACACTAGAGATGAGTTAGAGGAAGTAGCAAGCACAGAGGTGACAAAGTCTGATAATGAACCTTTAACTCTGATATCAAACAGAAGCTGCAGGTGCAAAGCCAGAGTAAAGAGATACCTGCAGAGAGCAAAGCTGTGGTCAAAGGAATGTAGAGGCCAAGGACTCCATCACAGCAACAGATAAAGTACCCTGTAAGTGCCTTGGAGTTAAAAAGTAAAGTTCCCACTTGGCTTGTATCCTGCTTAAACTTATGAGTGAATGTAGCTACCTCTAAACTCAGTGTTGCAAGGGAAAACATGTAGAAAATCCATGGGAAGTGGACTTGGTGAGACTCCCTTCCTCCCTCCACTTCTCCCTCCCTCCCACTCCCTCCTGCCCTTTCCCCCTCACACTTTCTCCTCCAGGTATAGAAAACAGGACCTTTTGCATGCTAAGCAATTAAGTTACATTTGAGCTACTGACCCAACTGAATCCTCTTTTTTTCTACTTTTTTTTTTATGCCTGAACTAAGTAGAATCCATGCTCAGATTCTACTGGAATGGATTTCTACAGAAATGAAGAATCATTAATAACCCAGGGAGAAACAGAAGGAAATAAGTTACAGTATAACACCGGCCCTCGAACTGATGGTGCATCCAAATGCAGCAATCATGGCTGACTCGCCTTCCAGCTGGGGTAGAAAGTCAGGGGGCCCAGGAAGCACCATCCCAGGGAGACCCTTTACCACCCTATCTCAGGCCGTAGCTACCTTTGTTGTCGTGCCAGACCCTCAGTTTGCAGAGGTGGCCCAGGCTCAGCATGTCGGAGAAGCTGAAGGTGTCCGTGTTGTTCCGCTCAAACTTGTTCCAGTTGGCTGACTGCTTCAGGGCCAGGGTCCCGCTGTCCCCGTTTTCCCCAAAGATGATGATGAACACATTGGCATCCGTGCCTGCCCCTTGGGAAATACACAGGGTGAGGCTCTGGGAGCTGATAAAGCCCTCTGCTTTAGCCATATTCCCAGACCCTTGGGACACATGGGGACAGAATCTAGAGTCAGTGAGACTAAGGGTAAAATCAGAAAGGCCAGAAGTGGTCTGAGCCTCTTAGGTGTTGCAGGGAATCATGGAGCTGGCCTGGCCTAGTTGCCTGGAGAGGCATGAGTCATAGGTTTTTCTGGTTGGAGTCCATGGTTCTTGGGGCACTGTGTGCCCTTCAGTTCCTGAGAAACTGAGGAACTCCCTCAGGCAGTGAGGCATTCAGGGTGCCTTGTGATTCTCCATGTCCCCTAGAAGTCAATAAAGCATTTAGAACCTTGATACAATTAGTCTTACACATTAATCTTGTGTACTCTGTATAGAGTGCCAATATCATTGTATCCTGGCAACTGCCACTGTATTGATCCTGGCAACCATCATCATATTCTGCTTCTGATAAATGTATACTGCTTGGAATAAACCTGTCTCAGCCTTAGTCTTGCTGAGACCCCTCCATCCAGGCCTGGTTAAGATTCATTTCTAATCATCCATATCAGCCAACCTCGGCCTGATGAGTAAGCACTGGCACCTACAACGTGTCCAGTTCTCTCCCTTGCCTTCTGTTTGCATGTTGCAATTACTGTTGGTCTAATTGCAATCAAAGTAACACAAATACTTAGCACAGAAATGCATGTTCACGGGGAGGTGCTTCAAACAGGCGCTGGCCATGTTTAAGAAGCCAGAGCTCCTGAAAGAGCTATTTGTGAAGCTTTCCTGTCACATACATGTTGCCATCAAAGAATGTAATTCTTTTTCTGAGAGCATACCATAAAGGAATGAAAAGAGGCCCTTCGAAGCATGTGGACACTGGGAACGTCAAGAGATAAAGAGGAAGACCCACTGTGAGGAGAAAAGAAGTAAGGGACAAGCTAGAAACAAACTCTACCAGATTCCCTGACCATCTCTTGTGGCTGAGATTTCCACCAGCACAGCTGCTTCTTTGGCAAACTGCTGTGTTAAAAGTGTGAGCTCTCTTGACTCATGACCAACAAGTCATCTAGGGTGAATGTGAATGAATCAGCCAAATTCCTGTCCATGGTCCTTGCAGAGAGGCCCTGGCTAGAGGAAGGAAGGCAGGAGGCACTGCCTCCTGGCTAGATCAGGGCTATCCCTTTCTCTGCTTAGAAGCTTTTCTTCTTAGCATCCTATCAACTCAATGGCTTTGTTTATCTTTCTGAACTTGACTTGCCAAGTCAAGTCCAGAAACACCAAAGATGACTTTGGCAACTTTCTGGGACGCCTTTGTGGCCCTTGCCCCAATAGATATGGGCAAGGCTCCCCAGAAGCACTTAGGCTGACATCTGTCTTGGCTAATGGTGTGTTAGCTCCAGCAGAATATAAGACTTGTGGGTCCCCTGGAGCCACATCTTTGTCCCCAGAGTCGCATACAGATGTGAAGCACAGCTGTGCCAAGGGTCACAGTACTGGGCTGAGACACATACAGCAATAGCAGAAGTAGCAGGGCTCTTTGCCAAGCAAAGGCTGTGTAGCTGAGGTTATCTTCTCGGTTTCTGTGGGGGGTTGGGGAAGAAACCAGCTTGGTCATTGGGAGGAAATACTCTGCCCCCAAAGACTGTGATACCCTATGGAGATGATTTGGCTTCAGAAGGTTACATGAAGAAAAATGCCCTGATTAGGAGCCAGGATTCAAGAGTGGAAGGCAAGGGGAGAGGAGGCAGGAGGCCACAGCCTACCCAAGATGTCACTGGTCTTCACTGAGACTGTGTAGGATGTCCACTCCATCATCTCCTCTTCATCAATGACTGCACACATTTCACACACCAGTGTCTTCTTGCCCTTCCTCTGGGACAGCCAGTCTCCGTAGTAAAACATTGTCAGATCTCCTGTGTTCATGTTCTTCAGCAGGATCTGGAGAGGGGCCGTGAAGAAATGGGCTCTCCATTCCCTGAACGCCACCCCCACCCAAACTCCCTGATTCAGATTTGTGGGTGTAGGGAGGGCTCTGCTTATACGCTTTACTGAAAGTCCCATGCAAACTGGAAATTGGAAATTTATCCGAAAAGGCTTCCACAGCAATGCCTAGCATGATGTATAGGAAATGTTTGCTGAATAAGTGATAGAAAATAAAACTAATTAACCCATTCCTAGCCTGGGAGCAGGGCGCTGACATTTTCCAGGTTGGCCCGGACTCAGTATTGTCAGCTCACTGACAGTCTGCAATGGCTATATAGGGAACGGGGAGCCTGAGGAGAACCAGGACAGATGGCCTTGGGTGGACGAGGGGTGGGAAGACTATTTCAGACAAGCTTGCAGAAGGATTTTTATTATAAATTAAACTGTGTTCCCTCAACCCTGAGTGTTAGATATTCAAGTTCCAATCATCAAAGTCTTGAGATACAAGCTTAATAATAATCAGTTAAGATGAGGTCACAGAATGGGGGAATTTACACCCAACGACATATATACTGGGAAAAGTGCTATGTGACCACTGGTAGCGCTTGAGGACAGCCAAGGTCAGACCCTCTGCTGTGTTCAGAGGACACCCGACCTGCCTGCACCTTTGTTACTGAAATCCTGGAGCTTTGTCACACAGCTGCAGGAAGCTGTCTCACACTGTACAAGGAGAGCATCCAACACCAGCGCCAGCCCGTTTGACACTGGAGCATGCCTGTGGGACTGTCATCATTGTCATTTGTTCTCATGAAAACAGAGCAAGCTGAGCTGTGCCCTGGGAGCACTCTGCTCTATAGCAGTGCTAGTGGCCGTCCCCTGGTCCTGGTGTCAGAGTCTCGCAAGGGTAATGAGGAGCACAGACACCGTCTATCCTTGGGAGAAGCTGAGCCTGTGACTATGTGTGGTAAGTGATGCGTTCTGTATGCTGTGTGCTTGAGAGGGGAAGATGGAGGCAAAACAAAGCCATGTCATGCTTCCACTTGATGTAACTTTCTCACTATCCCTGTTAAGGATGCACTCAGCCTGCCTGAGAGCCCAGGGATGGGCTGCAGCCTGGCTGCCTGGTGAGTTCAGGCTCCTCCAGAGAGCAGCTACCTGACGGTGTAATTACAGGGTTCAGAACAGGCCGCCATCCGCCCAGCTCTCACTGCCTCAAGTCTGCACTACGAATTCCTCCAGCTCTTGTCCCAAACGGTGCTCACTCCAAACCTTTTCCAGGCCCTGCCCCCTGTGCTGTGTTTTCTGGCAGCAATCCAGCTCTCTCTAGACACAAATAAAGCTTCATTTCCCAATTAATTCACACCAAAGTCCATGGTCAGGACAGCTGCATTATAAGGTCACTTATAACCAAATGGCATGGAGGAGAGGTGGGTAGGGACAGAGCGAGGGCTCCACGTTACCCTCTCCAGGAACCACTCTGGCCGGCTACCCATTCCATCAATGCGGATGCGCATCTTGGTGAAGGGAGCAATGTCCAGGATCTCCATGATGAAGGTGTCGTTTTGTTCCCTCTCAAACCTGGGGGTGGGCATGAAGAAGGGACGTTGGTAAGCCAACCTGGTGATAGACCAGGTGCCTTCCTGCTCCCGGCAATTTCCCAGCTGCCCACCTTTTGCACCCCAGGTGGGATCCTGGAAGACAGGTTTAAGCAGGCTTGGATGATAGACACATCCCCGAACCCAGAGCTGACAGCTTTGGGTTTTGTTCTCATTTGCTAGTTTCCTACCTTCCTCTCTGGGACCAGGGTTCCCCACTTGTAATCTAGGGAGAATGACACCCTGTGGTTAAGGCTATCCTGGAGACCAAATAGACGGGAAGCCAACTTTAAAGGTAAAAGGAAAAAGTTCATACCTGAAAAAGCTTTAGGTGACATTCTATGAGTGACAAGGTCCCCCTAAAGGGCGGGGCAGGTGGTACACCTTCAGATCAGCCTCATTTCTCTGTGTGAAATTGTGCAGCTGAGCACAGTGGCTCTGGACTGGTCCGTGTCCCTGACAGTTGTGAAGTGGCAGCAGAAGCAAGGCCGCATTGCTGTGGCCATCTTTCTCTTGTCTGGCAGCCGCATCATCTCAGAGAAGTTCTACCCTTAGTCTTTGCTGCTCTTTGCACAAGTCCTGACTGGTTGTTTGGCTTTGGGCTGATTCTATGATACTGCTGGTAGGGTCCTGTGCTGGTGCAGGTGGTCCTGAACAGGCGAACTGAGTGGCCTCTGGGCACAAGACACACTTAAAACAGACCATGCCCAGCGCTAGTGAGGCTGTGTGCCACAGATTGAGAGCAAGGGGCTTCCTCGTCTTAGAGACAGTGTTAGTTCACATCACCTCTCCTTTGACAATTCATAGGTGTGTGTTTCATGACCATCAGATTTCTCTAGAGGTGGGGAGCTTAGATGAGGAGAATGAGTTGCTCCTGATTGCAACTGACAATAGGGGCCTCGCTGCACCATGATAGGGCCCTACTGTAAGCACTCCACAGTGACAGGGGCCTACCACAAGCACCCCACAGTGACAGGGGCCTACCACAAGCACTCCACAGTGTCTCTGTACATGTGTATGCATATGTGTGTATGTGCTGGCCTTCATCTGGGCCACACAGCTTTTCTTGGGGATATGTTTCTCCCTGAACAGCCCCATGCAGTGATTATGACACACACCCAGAGTGCGTTCTGTCCTCATCTGCCTCCAAGACACCCCTGCCATGGGAGAACCCCTCCTGGGAGCGGATGCAGCAAAGCGAGGCGTAGCTCAGGAAGGAGCTTCATGCCAGATCAAGTAAGACATGCAGTTTCCCTCTCACCATTAACCTATGTAGAGAAAGTCAGTCCACATGACCAGTGTCAGGGTGTTGGAGCAGAGAGAAGCGACTAGCAGGAACTGAACATGCGATGGGGCTATCGCCAGACCATGCCTAGAAATCAAGCCCCGACCCACAGCCTCCTTGGCACCTGGCTCACAATGACCACTTGTCCATCGACTACCAGCTTCCTTATTTGGTTCCAGTTTCCCAGCTCAGGACCAACAGGAGAAACAACATGTCTCTCTAATTCAGTCACATGGGATGCCTGATTTTCAGCATGCCTCACCAAACCACAATGATGCTTCACAACACATCCTTCCACGTCACCATACCTGGAAACATTACCTGTCCTGCGTCACAGCAAGCTCTAAATAAATCGCCTCTGTGCTCAGGGGTGCTTCATTTTTTCCCCAAGATTTCTGAGTTCAAACCCCAGTGACCTTGGACTATTTACTTTATCTCTTTGTACCTCAGGACTTCATCACAAATGGGAGATGCTAACAGTGCAGACTAAAGGCGGTGCCCTGGATTAAAACAGGTGGCAAAGCTCGCTGAGCAGTGCCAGGCATCGAGTGGGTACTCAGTGCGAGCCATCCCAAGGGTGTCACTGTGTCGCTTGCATACCAAGAGGGTGGAAGTGTAAGAGAGGGCAGCAAGGGACCCTTAGCAGACCCCTGTGATGAGCTGCTGTGTGGGAAGAAATCTCTGCCTGGTCTGCACTGCTTCAGCAGCCTACCCCCCTTTGCCACCTCCATCACTACCATCCTCACCCTCATGGACCATTTGTTAATGTTATGAAAGCTGATCACTTCTATTTTGCAATCATTTTAGATGCAGAAAAGCCACAAAAGCAAAAGAACTCCATGCACCCTTCACGCTGCTTCTCCCGCTGGGACATCTCACCTGATACAGTGCATGGAACAAAACCACGATGTGAATAAGATGAAGCAATGTCAGCCATACGGGCCTTCCGGTGAACATTTTTGGAAGATCAGATGAGTGAACAAAAGAAGAAGTGGGTTGGAGAGAGGTGCAGAGGTTGAGAATACTGGGCACTCTCCCAGAATGCCAGGGTTCTATTCATAGCATCCACATGGCAGTTCATAACTATCTGTGACTAACCAGTCTTAACTAACCAGTCTTAGGGTGTCTGACACCCTCTTCTGGCCTCCACCCAAGTGGTGCACAAACATACAGGCAGATAAAACACTCATACACATAACATAAAAATAAGTATTAGTTTAAAGGAGGAAACATTGTCATGGGTTTTGGTACTCAATGAAGGCTTCCTGGAGCAGGGATATTTAATCTGGTTCTTGAAAGGGAAAAGTGTGGGAAAAGAGCAACGAAAGACAGCTAGGGAGCCTTATGGAATACAGTGGGTGGGACAGAGCGAGCATGCCTGAAGACAGTGTGGCTGAGGACAGAGGAGGTCAGAGGTGATCAGGCTGTGGGGTCAAGCTCCTGCTGGATACCTGGCCTTCTTTTTGTCCAGCTGCACCTCTTCCGTGCTCCCGTTGATGCCATAGAGGGTCATGAAGATGTTGGAGTCCGTGCCTCCACCGACCACGTCACCAGTCCATACTGTCATTTCATAGAGCACCTGCCACGAGAGGGGTGAGTTCCTGACCCTCATCCCCACCCACCAAACCACCTGACCCATCAGTGTCCCCAGGGAGAAGAGACATGCTCTCCAAGCCCTGCAGCTGTGAGCTGAATCTAGTGCAGTTGACCAGGAAGCAAAGCCAGTCCAGCCACACCTCGCCCCACCATAATCACACAGCTGGGGCTCTGGCAGAGGCTGCAGGCTATGGGACCCCACCCGCACGAGCCCTGTGAAGGCAGGACAGTGGTCTTGGGAGCATGAAGAGCTCCGTCTATCCAGGTCTGCCTTCTGCTAGCTTTTTACCTGGGACAGATGCCCCGGCCCTATCCTTTCTCCCTTTACGGAGAGATGGGGCGGGGGAGCCAATCCTTGTAGACTCATGAGATACGCAGGTGGCTGAAATACAGTTGGTGCTGGCACTGGGCCTACCATGTGTGTGGAGGAGCTATACAAGTACATGGTCTGGTACCATGTGTATGGTGTCCATGCATGTACATAGTATGGACCATCTGTGTACTGTGGTGCCATGTATACGGACGGTATGGCACTATGTGTGTGGTAAGGCTATACGTGCGAGGACGCTGCAGTGGTTCTGAATGTTCCCAACTTCCTGTCATACCCAGCTAGCCCTGATGTCTGTGAGCAAGACATCTGTGGGGATACGCATGTGTGTGTGTATGTGTATGTGCGTGTGTGTGTGTGTGTGTGTGTGCATATGTGTGTGTGTGTGTGTGTGTGTGTGCATGCTTTGAGAGTTCTGCCTCAAGCTACTTATGAAGCCTGCAGTCAATTACCTGTTCATCCAATTTCCACTCTAGATTTGGATTTTTCTCCTAAAGGACCATATTCCCTTTATTTATCTTCAGGCCCTGGGTGGGGAAGGGGGAGCAGAGCTTGCCTTGCCTGAGTGTCTGACTTGAGGCACTTTGAAGGCTCTTCTTCAGAGGTGGCCTTGGGTGGAGGTGTCACCTGTGTGTGGCACCCTGTGGTCTTAGGTTTTTTATTCATCCCTTCTTAACAGGTACCCACAGACAGACTAGTAGCTCTGAGAGCTGAGGAGAGGTGGAGGAAAGGCAAGCCTGCCACATCCTGTCGTACCCAAGCCACCGCCCAGCCCCCATGCTCTTCAGGAAGACTTGGACCATGAACTGTGTGTGCTATGTGTGACCGTGGCCACACCCTGGTCACTGTTCCAGATAGGTGCTTTTCTGTAGTACCTACACTCTTCTCCAGGGTCAGCAGCAGCATGGGGAAGCTTGGCTCTCAGCAGAGCACAGGATATCATTGAGGAGAATGGACAAGTATAGGACTGGAAGAATTACTGAGCACAGGCAGTGCCTTTCTTGCTCTTATCCACACAGGCACAAAAGATAGAAAGGTCAGAAAAGGGTGTTGATGGCCTGGAAGAGACCAGCTTCTGAGGTCAGGCCCTGCTAGTTCCTTTGTTCTCTGGGTCCCTCATTCTCTCCATTTACAGACACAGGTCTTTTTAGATAATTGACATGTTTCCAAATGAGAGATGGAAGCAGGGCTGGGCTCCTGCCACTCTGGCTGGTTTCCTGGAGAGAGGACAGCACAAAGGGCCCTGCAGTTCCTCTCGTGGCTAGCCTGTGTTCCTGAAAGGCCCTGCAGTTAGTACAATGACTAGCCTACAGTCCTTGAAGGGCCCTGCAGTCTGTGTACTGACTAGCCTATGGTCTTTGCTCTGTGAACAGTGTGATATGGTCCTGCATTTCCCCTGGCAGAGCTGGGAAGAGCTGTGCTGCACAGGGTGTGGTGTGTATGGGGGTGAGGGGTGGGGCTCAGAGACACACAGAGGCTGGGAAGTGGGTCAGGGAAGAAGCCCAGGATAGGCAGCAGGTTCACCCACACTATCCATCTGGCCACAGAGGGAGATGTCTGTGCTTCAGGAAGTTGCCCTGCCCCCGACTCCCCTGCTGGGGAGGGCAGGCACAGGCACAGTTTCCTGTGGAGGATTTGGAGTGCAGAGTTCAGTCCCTCTTGGCCGCTCCCATCTCAGCACAGGAAGGCTTGCTTGGCCCTGACCTCAGCAGGTGGCCTGACTGTACAGAGCTGGGCTGCTGTTGGCTCCACAGCCCATGAAGGAGAGAGAAAGAGAAGCAGGTGAGCAGGAGGCCTCTGGATCGCTAACCTGGTGTTTGTCGTTGGACCACCTGCCTCCTGCTTGACCCTGACGTATGAGGTTTTGCAACTCACCCCAGCTCATGTGACCCATTAGACAGAAAGTAAACCTCATGCCTTCTTGGCTCTTCTTGATGCGATGGGTGTCATGTCACTGTTATACTGTGAGATCCTGAGGCCCTCAGTCTCTGGTGTCCCTTCCCCTGTTGCTATGCCATGGGTGCAGAGAGCAATGCAATGTGATCTGGGCAGAGCTGATACCACCCAAAGCTCTTCAGGGACTGTTAGCCATCTCATTGATTTTGGCCAAGACTGAGCACAGAAGGCAATGAAGGGAAATGCTTTTTGCATGTGGTGTAGGAGAAGAGGAAGGGGCTTCCCCAACGATTCACAGCAGCAGACCAAAAGGCAGCAGTCCGCTCAGCTAAGTGAGTCCAGCCATCTTTCCAGGCTACCGCTTCTGTCCGTACCCCAGCAGCGGCTCTCCTGCTTCCTCCACACCCCTCTCCCCTGTGTCTCCCACTTGCAGAAGACACACACATACCTTCACCCCGATGTTCACAACCATGGCATCCAGGAGGTCAAAGACGCGGGAGGAGACACCGTCGCCTCGGTCCTTGGCAAGCCAACAGTTGCAGCGTAATGTGTACTTGGTACCCTGGGTGGGCACTGCCAAGCACAGCTCCTCTACCAGCCAGCAGCTCTCAGGGGAGGCTCCATCATGGCCCAGCTGTGAGATACATCATCCCTGTGAGGATCTGGACAGAGCTGAGGAAAAAACCTTCCCTGCTCAGTGTCCTCTCCTGGCTTATGCTCCCCCTCCAGGCGTTTCCTCCCAATATGCATCGGGACTTCCATGGAGGACAGGTGATTTATCAGGGTTAATCAAAACATGAAGTGGATGTGACCTCATTGGGTGAGCTATTTAAAAGAGACCATGGGTGTTAGGGATGGAAAAAATCAGAGACTTTTTGTCCAAGCTCTTCAAGCTCTCCTACTGGACAAGCTTGGATGAAGGGCATGGATAGGTTTCGGTGATTGTCACAAGGCAAGGAGTAACAGGAAATGAAGGCCTTACCCCCAATAGCAAGAGAATGGTATGCCAACAGTCAGTAGGCTTGGAGAAGGATGGAGGCTCAAGAAAATACCACAGGCCTGGTCATGCTTTGCTTTCATCTCAGGAGGCCCTGAGAAGTTCCAGCCAGACTCCTGACCCAGGACAAGGCACACACCTGAGTTGTTTTCAGTTACCAGCTTGATGTTAACTTTTAACACAGCAATGAGGAAATGCATACAGAGTTATCTCCACTCAAGAGGCAGAAATAGGAAACCTGAGGTCACCCCACACACTGATGGTGAGGCTGGAGATCAGAGGAGCTCCAGGTCATTGTTCTGTGTGTCCAGTTTCACACCCCCACATGTTGACCAGTTGTTTTTAACTCCCCGGGGGGGGGGTCACCGTCAAGGAGACCCAGTGCCAGCACCTCTATTTTCTTGATGATGCCCACATCCAAGCCGCCGACGTAGAACTCCTCCACAGAGCCGCAGCTGAAGCCTCGCTTCCCCTGGGGATAGTCCAGCCAGATGCGGTTGGTGCGCTCATCATCCTCCCCAATGAGCACGACAAAGGCCCGGCTGTCCGTGGCCGCATCCTTGTGCTTCCCCGTGGTCACAGACACGTAGTAGGGGATCACTGCAAGAGATCGGTTAGCATCACAGCAGGCTGTCTTGTGGGCTTCAGAATTACACTGACCTTGGGAGGACCCTCTCCTTCCTCCCTCGCTCAGACACCAAGTGCCACAGAGACTTCCAGATAGGCCGCAACTTCATGGTGTGTGTCTGCTCTTCAGGAAGGAGTAATCAGTGATGCCCAATGAAAGACCCAAGAGAGCCTCCTCGTATCCCTTGCAGTGTCAAGCTTCTGAAAGCCCCATTTAATCCATTATCTTAGGTGAATCTTTCCCTCCCAGGCAAGGAAGAATATGAACAACTTCCCACCAGGTCTGGGGCGGTTACATGCCTGAAACAATCACCATTGCTGAGAAGGAAGGTCTCACAGAATGCAAATCAAAGAGTACTGTAGCAATAACACGGCTGAGGAAAGTTCAAAAGGCATCCATTTCCAAACCAAACCACATTGGTTTGGTCAGCAGACAAACTCATTCAGGTCACACAGCTCAGATTTTAGATACTCAATCAGAGTTCATTTTCCTTCCACTAGGGGTGGTTCTGATAGGTAAGCCAGTGGTTGCTGGGTGGGATTCTAGGGTAACTGTTTCAAGGGTCTGACTCTCCTGGAAGGAGTGCCCTATTCTGCTGGGGATGTGGATGTGAAGGCTGGTGCCTCAGCCCTCATTGGGGAAGGTTATCTTGGGTAGCCTTTAAGGTAGGAGCCTTTGATAAGGTGTCCAGAATGAGCAGGTTGTATTATCAGGGGCATCCTGGAGCCGTTGGGTTAGCTTTAGATGGCTTTCCTTTGAATTTTATTGCACTAGAGAAATGCTGGAGTTGTTTAAGCCATGGATCTCCAGATCCCTGTCATCGGCAGTTAGGAAGCCTTCTCCTGGCCTGTCATCCCAGTTGACAGGAGTCACTGCCCCGCTGCAGGGGGCTTAGGTTGTGCCATATGTATCTCTCTGAAAGTTAACCAGACGAGCCTCTCCCGGCTGGCACGCTGTACCAGCACCTTGCTTGGCTCTCCCCCAGGTGACCCCTGAGCTTTGTTAAGGGTAGCCATTTTGTGGATCCTGTCATGTTTCACACAATGAGAAGGTGGCATGTGGAGAGCATGTCAGTCTCTGTGACCCTATAGATCTATCCCATGCTGTCCTGGAGGGTGACCTCGTGCTGGTCACACCCCTACATCTAAGAAGGTAGGACTTTCAAATGTTCAAGAAATAAACATAGAACTGTCTCAAAAATATGATTGGTGGTGGAGTGAATTTTTTTTAAAAAATTATTTATTATCTATAGTCTCCATGTATGTATGCCTACACACCAGAAGAGGGTACCAGGTCTCTCCATAGATGGTTATGAGCTACCATGTGGTTGCTGGGAATTGAACTCAGGACCTTTGGAATAACAGCTAGGGCTCTTAACCTCTGAGCCATCTCTCCAGCCCATGAAATGAATTTTTCAAGGACATTGCTTCATGGAGGAAACAAACACAGAGGCCAAGAGACTGACTTATACAAAGCTGGTTTTACTGTCAGAACCAGAAATGGATTTTAAGTCCCTAAACTAACAGCTTGGGACCTCTTTTTCCTGGACACAGGAACATACCACGTCACACTTCGGGTGACGGGTTCCTGTTGGTCCTGCTTTCTGTTGGGTTGCCCCAGATCCTCTGGCTGGAACTCATGTTCTGAGAGTCTGGGTGAGGACGGAGTTCAGGACAACACCTTTCTGACGGGTTAAGGAGACCATCACCACAGTTCTCCCCCCTGCTTCCTCTGTAGGGGGCTTCTCTCTGCCTGCTCACCTCACAGGGCTGTTGTCTGTGTAAACACCACCAAGTACAAAGCTCTACATCCACTTGGTCAGTATCAGTAGAGCAACACCTATCTAAGACTAGCGTAAAGCCTCCTTCCTGTGCCTGCTCACCTCCCGAAGAGCTCTGCTTACCCGGGCCATCCTGAACATAGTCGACCATAGGTCCCGTTACTGTGGCGATGTCCACGTCTGCCATCTTGGAACTCAGGGCGATCTCCCAGAAGTCAGCGGGGCTGCTGCAGTTGCTACTACGATCTCCAGTGTACTCCTGCAAGGAAAAGCACAGCCTGGGCTCATTGCACGGCTGGCACCTTCTGCTCCAAGGACTGTCCCTTGGAGACAATGACAATGACGACAGGTTGTGGCTGCACAGAGGTCCCAGCGCCCCCTCCCTGGTGGTACCTTCTCATAAAAGAGCCTCTCCAGCCGCCCATCCTCCTTCTTCAGGGACAGCCAGCGTCCACACAAGAAGAGAAACTCGTCCTCGTTGGTGTCGTTCCAGATCTCCACCTTCTCTACATACCAGTCCGCACACCATTTGGTGTTGTCATGGCGGAGCTTGATCTTGTAGATGACACCCAGGTCAGCGGCCTCGATGATGAAGGTGTCAGCCTGGAGGGACCAAGTATGGGGACTTGGCGAGAACCTCACTTTAAGCCCACCCCATCCTCCTAAATTACGGGGTTGAGCAGACATTCCCAGCTGGAGATTCCCCTCCAGAACTGAATTCCAAAGATCAGTGTTTACTGTCCGAGCTCAAGCCTCGCCTCCTCCCTGGCCCCATTATACAGCCCATTCATGTAGGCCCCTCCTGGAGGAAGACTGCCTTTGCCTGGATTTCTCTTGGGATGGGCCTGGGGGTGTCTGGAAGAAAGCGTCTCAAGAAGTGTGTGAAATACTTGAAGGCTAGTGCAAATGAGGAGTGAGGTCTGTCAGCCAGAAGAAGCGGCAGCCACTGAGTCAGCTAGAGTCAAACCAAGAGTGCACCCTCCTCTTGGTTGTCTCCGTGTGAGCGGAGGATTTAACATGTCCACTAGGACATGTGCAATGGGACAGCTCGACAGAGGGAGGTCAGAGGCCATCTGGGGCCTTGCCCCTTTGGGACCAGCAGAGCGAATGTGGGACCGCATTTTCTGTGGAGTAGGTGGCTACAGAGGTCCCATCTCCAGAGATGCCAGCCCCCGTCTCTACTATCTCGATGGTAAAAGATTTCCCCTGCATCCTACTGAATGCACGGGCCAGATGAGAAGTATTTAGACAGCATCGTGGCTTTTAGGTAAAAGAGAGCGCCTAGGTCACATCAGCGCTGCGCGGTGCTCCTGTGGCACAGGGTGTGAATGCAGAGAAAACGTGGAAAGGCCGAGAGCGGAAAGTCTGGATACTCTTCAAGCTGGGCTCAGTGGCCTGCTGGGGGCTGTGCAGGGCGGGTCCTACAGTCTGCAAACAACCATGGCAGATTTAGGTGACATCCCTGATCGGTGGCGTGTCCCCAGAAAGAAGACACTGTTCTGTTAGCATGGGGGGGAGGGGCCAGTGGCACCTGCAGGGGAGAGAGGTTGGGTTCAATACAGAAGCAGCCGAGGCAGGGCTGATCCCAGCAGATCTGAGGGCGCTTGTAAGGAGACTCTCAGACCAGGGAATTGATTGAACGTGGGCAGGCAGAGGGTGCTGGTAAAAGAGGAGGCATCAAGCGTGACTGCCGGCTCCCAGAGCAAGCAGCTAGAGAGCAGCAGCTTTCAAATCCTCAACAATGAACTTAGGAAGTCACGTTAGTAACTGGGCCAGATGCAGCTTCAACCCTTCTTGTGGGACAACAAATCAGAAGAGGTGGACATGGTGGCCCATGTCTGTAATTCCAGCACTTGGGAAATGGAGGCAGGAGGACTGTCGTGAGTTTGAGGTCAGCTGGGGTCACATGGTAAGTTCTGGGTAAACTTTGGCTATAGAGTGAGACCCTATCTCAAAAAACTCCAACAAAACAAAACAACAAAAACTACAAACAAAAAAAATCAGAAGAAAAAAAAAAACAACAACGTGATGGGGCAGAGTTCTTAGAGCAGAGAGAGAGGAGGGAGGAAGAGAGAGAAAGAGAGAGATGGAGGGAGGAAGAGGAGGCAGAGAGGGAAAGGGAGAGGGAGGGAAGTGAGTCTGAACTTAAAGAATAGATTGCTTACATTTTTGTTCATGTATTCTCTGTGTGTATTTGTTAAGCACCTATTGTTTGCCAGGCTCTGGCATGAACAAAAGTCTGTCCATCAGCCACATGAGGCACATTACTATTATACCAATGTCTTTACCAGATGCCAACATAGGCATCCATGGCAGGTGGGGGGAAGGAACTCTCACAAGCCTTAGCAAGACCCAGGTTGGCTAGCCAACTGGGCACAGTTGGGCATCTCATGGTTTAATTCAGCTGGCTTTCACAGTCACTCAAAACTATTTTATGAGACACGGAGATATTAAGTAAGTTGTCCAAAGTTACATAACCAATTAGTCTTAGAGCCGGTGTCTAATTAAGGAAATCTGAGCCCATCTGGGTACTTGATCAAACATGTACTTGGTCTAGAGCCAGGGACATCACAGGAATTCACTTTGGCCTCTTCAGCTTTCTATTTTTCTAAAACGAAAAGAGCAAGATAGGCCCTTCTCCTGAGCAGTGTACTCAGGCAATAAACAGTTACATCTCATGTTCTCTCTCTCTCTCTCTCTCTCTCTCTCTGTGTGTGTGTGTGTGTGTGTGTGTGTGTGTGTGTGTGTGTGACTTGTAAATTATCTTCCCCGGTATGATGTACTTTTCTTCTTGATCAGTGCAGAGGTCTAATTAGGAATCCTGTTGTTATTCCCAGTTCAGAAGCAGGAACGTGAAGTTAAAGGCTGGTTGATGGTCTTTATCTAGCTGGTTAATGAGAGTGCTTCTGAGGGACCTGGCTTCTGAGGGACATGGCTTCTGAGGGACCTGCAGCCAGGTGAGCATAGCACATGGGGTCACCAGGCATTTCAGATCCACTCACAGGACACCTGCTCCCTGTCCCGCTGCTAATTTTTCCTCACAAGCAGCAGATGGTTCAATACAAAAGGCCTGTCTGGCTGAGAGCTGGGCTCTTGGGATGTGCATGGATGTTTGCACAGGCATGGCCATTGGCAAGACAGAAGCTGGACCAGCCCTATGACTCTCCTCTTTGGAGATTCTCCTGGAGAGGGAAGCTGAGCTGCACAGATGGGAAAGTTTCAGTGGACTTTCGTCCTTCTTGTAAATCATAGCACAGCAGAGCTAGAAGCGCTGCAGACACCGACTGGCCACGTGTCTTTCAGGCCTCTTTAGAGTCACAGAACCCTAACAGAGAGCATTATTGCCCTCAACAAACTGGTCAGGTCAAGGAGAGTCTACCTGGGTGGGTAAGAGGGCCTTTCTGCTCCCTATTATTATTTATATTGTTCCCGAGGGCCCCAGCTCCATGCAACACACCTGAGCCAACTTCTCTTTACTTCCTCGTCCTTGAGACAGGGAAACTAAGGTCAGCGAAGTTGAATCAGACAAGGAGGTGAAGGCAGAGCCAGGCTTCCAGGCCACTAATCAAGTCTCTGTCAGGCCAGCCCCTGCCACGGTACAGCCTCCACCTCCACATGCGTGCACCCTCCACAGTGAGCTGGCTTCCTGAAGAGGCCACTGCCACACAGAGAACAATCTGGAGCTCAGGTCCACACTTCCACTCAACCCCACCCTGTATACAAAATGTGGAGAAATGCACTGGCCAGAAATGGGGACAATCTGTGCTTGCAGGGTAAAAGCAGTATCAAAAGCCCAAAGGAGGATCACGGCATCCCACAGAATCCAAGATAGCCTCAGGGCCAGGAGACCTGGCACTCAGATGGATGGAGCCAGAGAGGAGACAGGTGATATGAACCCAGAGTGTCTCTCCTACCGTTCCTCTCTCAAACTTGTTGGTGCGGTTCTCTGACTTGCCGAGGTACCTCTCCCCCGTGTCCCCGAGGTCTCCGTAGATGGTAATGTAGACCTTGGCATCTGTCCCTGCCCCAGGAACGTTCCCAGTGAAGATCTGCACCGAGTACAGCACAACTACCCATCAAGTTGGGCAGACAGACAGACAAACGGACAGACAGATGGAAGAGAAAGGTGGAACGTTAGCTCTCGGGAGCAGGGTTGGTCGGTATACAAAGGTCTCTTCCAGGCCCTGAATCAGCAGCATTTTCCTTTCGCTCCTTGGCTATGTGTGGTCAGTGGCACACTGTGCAGGGTCTTCAGTCAGAGGTCACATGTCAGGTCTGGATTCTCAGAAAATTGAAAGATGGTCGTTTTGGGAGTGCCCTCCCAGTCCGTTCCTTCACCCACTCAAGCCAGTCCAAGGAGACTGCCTTAAGTATGTCTTCACTATGGCCACTGAGTCTTCATGTTGTGACAAGGCCTCAGTCACCTAACTACACCAGTTCCTTCTAACTGGATTGGAGGTGTGTGTGTGTGTGTGTGTGTGTGTGTGTGTGTGTGTGTCTGTGTGTAGTGGTTTTTTAAAAAATCACCATCATTCTTATTTTGATTTATTCTTCAGCCCACCCCCTAGTACCACTCACCTTGCCCCAAACAAACTCTTTCTCCCCAAACCACAGTGACTGATGGCTTCTCCTTGTCCCCACAGTGCCTGGGAAAGGGCTCAGTATCAGGTGACTAGTATACAAAGATCTTGAGGAGAATGGAACTGAGTGTGGGGTCTTGGTTTTGTTCTGATCATGTGGCTCAGCAAGGAAGAAGACAGCTGCTTCCGCAGCCTCCAGCCCCATGGATTAGAAAGTCCTCCACGTGCTTCTAGAGAGGCTGGGGAGACTGTGTTCTCTCTCTACATGCCTTTGCTCTGGGAAATCCAAGGGAACAGGATGGAGAGGAAGCTTTGTAGAGTAGTGCTTGGAAGCTGGGGGGTTTCCTGCAGGACTGCTTTTGGTCACCCAGAGAAACGGTGGACTGTCAGCGTGGACCCAGAGTGCACTGGTACTGCATGGCGGGTAGCTAGGGTGGGGTGACTCCTACCCTGGACGGAGGGCCATTCCTACTAATGCTGGGGACTTACAAGACGTTAGAAAATGGTTCTCTTTTACACACTGACCAAGATGAGCTTTCTCTCTGACCCCTGTAAGTGGGCCCACAGCCATCTCAGTGTTGCGAATCAACGTGCTGTGGGCAGCACAGTTAGGGACACGTCCATGCCCTGTATGGTTCCTGATGTGTTCTGTTTTTCCACTGGATTCCACAGCATCATGCTTCCTTCTGGCTTTCTTGGGTTCCTCACTTTCCACACAGCCCATGGCCACTAAGTTATTTAGCTCCATCTTCACCCTCCTGCTCTCATTTTGTACAACCTGGCTGTAGAGTTTTCAAACTCTATTTGAAGTTCCTAAAGCCTCTCCCTTCCAACCCCCAACCCTAGGTAGGACAGAGAAGGTGAGGGAGGAGAAGGGGTAGAGACCACTTTACTTCTCCTGGCTGTTTAGGGTCATACGGGTTCCCCTGGGGCTGTACCAGTCTCCATCAACAGCAGACACAGCAGGCAGTCTCCTCCAAAACCTCTGCGTTGAAACATTTCTCTCCGTCCACCACACCTTTCATCTCCGGTCGCTCCAACTGGCCCACCCCACACACCAACACCTCATGTCCCCTTTCTCTCTCTGGGCTTTCATATTTATATCCTTCAGAGTCCTAGACGACACCTCTCCTTGTGACACACGGAGCAGGCTGTTACCAGCTGGCAAAGGCCATACTCTGCATGAGACAATTATCAGCTATGGAAAAATGAAAACCCCAACTAAAACCCCACACTTGGGATTCAAACAAAAACATATCTATATAACATAACTGAGTTTACGAAGGAACTGAAACTTCCACCTGGCTTTGTCTTCCTTGGCCTCCTGAATCTCCATCTTCAACCCAGGTTCCTGGGCTTCAAACTTCCAACTCCTGTCACCTAGTAACTGCCTCTCCAAGACTAGACCCCAGCGTCACAAACTTACACATCTATGTGCAACTTGATCCCTCCTGTATCCTACACCATCTCCAAACCTACCCTTACCTTCCCCCTCTTCATAGCTCATGCTCCTTCATTCTCCCTCATTCTCCCTCGTTCCTGACACAGTCAAGAGTGGGGGACCAGTCCCATTTGCTCCAGCTCTACCCTGCTCAGCTTAGCACAGAAGCAGCCAGCTTGTCACAGGCCTCAGGAACTGATGATGAAATTGTCTTTTTGTAGCTTAAAAGAGTCAGCAATAAGTACCCAAGTCTGCCGGGCCAACACCAACACAAGGTAACATTAGGAATCCTGTCAGAGCTTAGACACAACATTTGATGACTGTCCTCTCCCTGCCACACCCCTCCGCTTCTGGCTGCATTCAAGCTCAGTTCTGCAGGCGAAATTATCACAGGTGGGTGGAGCTGTTAGAAATTCCTTTTCTAGGCGCCCTTGTCCCAGACTGGATGAATGATCTTCTAACACCCCCACTCCACCTCCTGCTGTTTTCTCTGGTCCTTTGGGAATTGAGAAAACCAATTCAGCTTCTGGATGCTGAGCAACACGGGGATACAGGATCCAGCTATTTCTGGATCCTCCTCCCTCACATCCCACCCAGGCCACACAGCTTGTCAAGGAAGAGGTGTTTCCTTAGAAACCTCAGAGAAGGTTCTGTGAAGTGCGGTTTAGAAAGAACATCCCAAGAGTGATGCTGGGAACAGCAGCCTGGCTTGTCCATCTGTGGTCCAAATAGAAAAAAAAATACATCTCCCTGACTGAATAGTAAAGACAATTTGGAGAAAAGGATGTGGATGGAGAGAGAGGCACTCTTGAGCAAGATGGTTTAGATTAAAGGAAAGCAGGGGCTGTCACTGTTTTACATAAAAAGGAAAACACATTTGCCTCTTGTCTCCTATCTCTCATAGCAGAAAGCTCTTGCTTTTTGCCCCCACTGGCTTCCTAAGAGAACCTTGAGTTTTAATGGAATCCTGGGTGTTACTCCAGTTTTCCCCAAACCGTAACACTATAAATTTGGGTTGGTTTCCAGGTTCTTGGAGCTTCTATGGTCTTTTTAGACTACCACGTTGGGGAGGACCATGGGCACCCTTTGTGTATCATCAGTGGTGGAAACGTCTACAGGTGACATTGACTCTCGGATATCTAAAGCTTACTCAGAGCTGAGTGGCTGGTCAGTGCTAGCTGTGTGGTAAAGGAAGGACACGTGTGTGTGTGCATGTACAGGCATGGGCACACAGTGTAGTTAGAGAAGGCTGGGGGATGAGCCTTGCATGCCAGTAGGCACAAGAAAGGACCTACTCTAAGCAGACTATTGAGGGAGGTAGGAGGATAACCAGAAAATGTGACGTCACTGAGACCAAAGGGAGGAAGAGGCACAAGGAGTGTGTGGTCGGGATGATTCAAGTTCTGACAAGAAATAACGTCCATGGGTGACAGTGACTGGCTCATGCAGAAAACAAAACCCCACAACCTTGGACAAACCTAGATCCTGGACCTAATCTCCTGAGATTTCTTGCCAGGAGATTTCTACCTTGTTTGGTTGTTGTTGTTTATTCTGTTCTGTTTTTCTTAAGAAACAAATCTTTTACAGTACAGGGTTTCAAAGCAGTGTTGGGCATTTACTCTCCCACTGAGCTGCACTCTGGCATAGACTGTCCAGCAAGAGCAGAAAGGGCCATACCACATCAACTAGTAGCCCAATGAGCTAAGCAACAGAAAGCTAGGAACACGGTAATGCAGGTAGTGGGTGTTATCTGAACACACACTTGAGGGAAACAGGCCAGACTCTGAAGACTGGCTTGCCATCTACCAGCTGTGTGAATGTGGCTCTGTGACCTCTGTGAGCCTCAGTTTCCCAGTCACAGCATAGACCATCCTCCAGTGTGAGTAGGCTCAACATGGCAGGGGCAGATGCTCTACCAGCAGGGCTGTGGTCACAGAGCTTCCTGTGTGACAAGGGCCACCTCTACCTCCCCCCCCACTTACTGTCCAGAGGCTCTTCCACTTCCTTGTAGACTTGTCTTAAGGACCCGTCTTTCATGTACTTCTCAGTGAAGATGTCATAAGGTACCAGTTCTCGGATGGTCTTCTTGTCATCCTCAGAGGTGGCCAGCCATCGATCACATGGGAAAGTCAGGGTCTCTGTACCCTGGAGCGAGGAGGAAAACCAGTCTGTGAGGAGAGACCACCAACTCCAGAGATTCGCCAGCATGATCAAGCTCACAGGAGCCAAAGACAAGTAAGGCGTCTCCTCATAGTGAGAAGACACGGGGAACCTTCCTGGCCCAATTAGAGGAGACCCAGCCTTAGAGACTCGCACAACCACAGCAGGAGGAGTTAGCTTTATGAAGCCTACACCTGTTGGGTCACTATCTGACCCCTCTCCCAGATGCATGGGGTCAATGAGTGACCCCATCTTGTCACCAGCAGCTCGCCATCTCCTAACTGTGGAAGTTTACATTTTCCTAATGTTTTCCAAGTTGTTCAGGTTAGATTTCCCTCTGGAGCTGACCCTGAGTAGAAGCAAGGACACGCTGATCACTCACTGGTCCTGTTGCTTTGGAGCTTGGGACAGAGACATAGACCGGACTAGATTGCCAAGGTCAGTAGTTCTCAACCTTCCTAATGCTGCAACAACCCTTTAACACAGTTCTTCACACCAGGGTAACATCCAACATAAAATTATTTTTGTTGCTACTTCACAACGGTAATTTGCTACTATTATGAATCATAATGTAAATATCTGATGTGTAGGATATCTGATGTGTGACCCATATGAAACAGTCATTTAACCTCAAAGGAGTTGCGCCTCACAGGTTGAGAACCACTGGCCAGACTCTTCCCTGATCTCTTGAAGATTCTGCCTTGGACCCAAGGTGGTTAACATGTCCCAGAGGCTGGAGCAGCCAGCAAGCCAGTATGTGGTGACCTAATTCCAGAAGAAGAAGAAGATGAGGCAGCGGGACAAATGCCTCTCAGACTTACGTCTTTATCGGGGAGGAGCCTGCGGATGTCCACGTGGGAGCAGTGCCACCCGGGGTTTACGCCTGTGTTATCATGACCAATCCGAATTTTTTCAATGATTTCACCCACGTCTTCTAACTTCAGAAAGGGAAAGAAGGCACTGCGTGTTAGCGCAAAGGCTTCGGTCACGTTGCACATCCTTGGGGCAGCCATATTCAGATCCCTCTGGACCTTATTTGCTCTCCACGTGTCTCTACTGAGTAGGCAGGCTGAGCCCCTGCTCTGCACATGCTAATGCTACATTCCCTCAGTCAGGACATAGTTGGCCATGATCTGGGCACTCGGGTCTTTCAGGGGTGTCTGACTCTATTTCTTGATGCCATGGGAGCCATCGTGGTATGTCCTCTAAGAACTGAGTTGGGTCTCAGAAGAGGAGATTTGGTACAGCCCGTGCTACTGTCTCTCTAGGCAGGCCATGTCCAAATCTTCCATTTCTTAAGAGCCCCTCCACTTTGGCAGTTCTTTTTCTATACTTCTACAAATTCTACTCCCTCAAACTTACAGAAAATGGTGTCTGAGTCACCCAAAGCCAGGACCGTGGCTGGGACACTCCACTGAGATCATGCCTAGGTCAAAGACCACAGCATGGTTCTTTTTTGTCACCTGATCAAGCACCATGCTGTCCCATAGACTGACAAGGATGTCACAGCTTCCATGAAATTGCTGCTCCTCCCAAGATGCTCTACTACCTGACACCTGCTCTGAATCAGAGAACAGAATCCATGGCCACAATGGTCCTTAGAGGCCTTGCAAGCCCAGAGAGCTCAGTAACTAAACAAAGATTGGTGCTTCCTGGTAATGTAAGGCCTGTAGAAATTTTAAATGGATCTTATTTATCTGTCAGAGAAGTACTGTTGCCCCAAGTGAAGGCTGTGGTCCACAGCATCTCAACTGACAACCTTGCTGACCAAAGTGGCTGGGAAATGAAGGGTCCCTGGCTTTTCTTCTACCAGGGGTCTTCTTTTCCCTTTCCTGTCCCATAGGCTTTAAGGTTTGGGGCATGTGGCTTCAATGGGACTTAGGAAAACTTAATTGCTTGTATCAGGGGACCATCTTGGCTGTGGTACCATGGACAGCAAAGAGGCCTTCAGAGGACTGGTAATCAGGGGTGATGGGCCTCATAGATAGGTTCAGAAGGTATGGGCATCAGAAAAGGCTCTAGTATTCTTCCTTAGGAGGGGTGAAGGCATTGCCCAAGAAGGCTCTGGAGCTGAACTCCCTAGCTCACTGCATAATGCCATCTTTGTAAGTTTCAAATGTTTCTTGTTCTGGGTGCTTATGTGTGATATGGGATTGTTATAGCACCATCCTCTAGGTATTGTCATGAGGAGTCAATGACTTAGAACAGGGCTGGCATTTCAGAAGAGCTCAGGAATCCTAACTGGTCAGTGTTCTTCTCCCCAGCCAAGCCTTTAGGGTGGACTACAGAGATGGGGAGCAGTTTGCTAATGGCTGATTCAGACTCAGGACAGGAAAGTGAGCTGTGAACTGAGTGACGGACAGAGAATCCATCAGGGAAGTGTAGAGAGGTGGAAAATGTAGGCAGGAAAGAGAAGCTAGGAGACAAAGCCTTTTCATTTGTTCAAGTTCCCTTGTTCCCCTAAGAGCCAAACATTGAGAAAGGAACACCAACAGCAAATGAACTGGCAAATTATGGTTGCCTAGTAATGGGGGACCTCATTGGTGAAAGCCCTGCTGAGATGTTACCCGGGCACTGATGACGTCACATGATCCACCCACAACATCATTATGGGTGGAGAGATGTTAGTCTGTGTAGATGAATGAATCTGCCTTGATTTTTTCACGAGAGACCTCCCACCAAAGCCAACTGCTCCCAGAGAGGGTGAGAAAGAAAGTGAGATTCTTGGGGCAGCAGCTGGATGAGGAGAACAAACTGGACATTGTTTCCCACCATACTACAAGGGCATAGCACCACTGGTCCCCATCACCCAGCGAGTTGAGGCTCCCAAAGCTCCTGGCTCCTCTTCAAGTCTGGCTTCATCCCTACCCTCTTCCTAAGTCCCACCAGGCTCCTCCTGGCCCCTCAAGCTCCATGCTGCTCCTGTTCCACCCATGGGCTATTGGGTAAAATGCCTCTCTTCCTTGGCCCCTTGCTGTCCCTGTTCTACTCATGGGCTATTGAGTGCAAAATGCCTCTCCTCCTTGTCCTGAGAAGGCCCACCCACATGCCTGGCTTTAAGCCATCTCCTCCAGGACCCTTTCCTCTCTGAACACTAATGGCAATCTCAGTCCACTTGGGAGTCTACCACAGGGTAGAAGAATACACATGCCAAAGTCAGTTACCCGGGTTTCATTCTGGTTCCCCTGCATGCTAGCTGTGTGGTTTGGGAAAAACCACTACCTTTGCTGTGCCACAGGCCCCTACACTTTACCCATGGCCAGTACATCACAGAATTGTTACAAGAGTCCACTAAGTGAACATAGATAAATCCCATAGGACAAGTGATGGTGTCAATCCCAGGTTTTCCATCTTGTGTGGAGGACTAGGCTCTCCAGCTATCCCACAAGCTCCTGGCAGGCAGAGTCTGGGCTCTTCTGTTGTGTCTCCTGCCCATGCTAGCTCACTGCCCATGCTAGAGCACATAACAAGTTGCTCTGCAAGCATAATGAGTTGCTCTGCATAGAGGCAAGTGGGAATTCCAAGGTGCTGGAACCCACATCTCCCAGCAAACATCAGACGGCAGAATCCCTTGCCCAAACCTGATAGGAGCCATGAAACATACAACAGTTCTGTGTTCAACTGGCTATAGCTTGAAAGCCAAGTAGGTGACACAGCCCTGCACAATCTCCTGGGAGAGATTTGCAACACCCAGCACCCCAGCTCCTGCCTTCCTGGAAGCCATGCTGCATGGGAGAAGCAAGAAGATGTCCTGTTTGTATGGCTTTTGTTTCCCCAGGTTCTGGTCACTTGTCATCTTTAATTATGACGCTTGTCCTAGAAAGCTCCAGCTAGCTTTATTGCCCTCCTGTCTGACTGGACACAGGGAGGCTCGGAGAGGCTAGGCAAGCTGCTCATGTCCTATTGGCTGTGGTCAATCTAGATGAAGTGCTACTCCAACCCCATCCATCTTTGGCAGGGCACAGAGTCAGGTACCTCCACAATGAAGCGGGAGGCAGACTTCCTCTCGAAGAACAGCTTCTGCTCCCTCTTGTTGGTGCACAGGAACTTCTGCCGGGTACACACAGCATCACAGCCATAGATGACTACAAAGATGTTGGCATCAGTCCCAGCAGCAAAGACATCACTAGTGTAGAGGGTGATCTCATAAGGGACAACTGAGAGGGACAGCAGAAGGCAAGACCAGGGGTGGCAGGAAAAAAAAATAGAAGAAACCGTAGATGAGGTCAAGTCCTTTATAGCATCAACTTTTCATGCCTAGTATCCAAAGACAGCCCCTGATCCTTCAGACCATGGATTTACGACTGCAGGCTGGCTGAAGATGGAGGTAATGGATTTTGAAAATCTCAAGCCCGAATCTAGAACCTAGCTTGATGACTAGTGTGTCCTGGACAAGTTATTCAGGAGCTTTGGTTTCCATTAAAGTGCCCTCAACATGAGGCTTAGCAGTTATTTGTAACCCGGAGCTTTATATTTCAGAGGCAAACTGTTGGTAAGGTCACCCAGGCTGCCATGATAGGACACTATTCTCTCCTCATCCTGTCCTTGGCTCTCAGCCTCTCATTTGCTCCCTTGAACAATCCATCTCACACCTGGCCTCTCATTCAGCTTCCCTGGCTTTATAGATGCTTCTTATAGGGGAGTGGCCAGGAGGAGGAAAGGGATTCTCTGGGGTTTTCCCATAGCCACAGGGCTATCTGTCTTTAAAGGAGAGTTGGTACATTAGAGCAGCAACTTCTGAGCACAGCTGCTCCATGACACGTGACCCTCTGTTTCTGTGTGGGCTGGGGATCTTCTCTTCAGGAGCTCTTGGACAGATTGATAAGCAGATATTCCTAAGCCCCTCTTCAGATTGTCTATGGGGTGGACCTAATTCACACCTCACACTATGGTTTGAAGTTTTTAATCTAAAATAGCAGTGTCAACTACAGGGCGAGATTCATTAGCAGGTTATGGAAGTAAGTGAGCAGTCAGTAGTGTTCTGAACAAAAATTACTCTTGCCTACCATACCGAGTGAGGTCATTTTTGTGACGTGTTTGCTTGTCACATGCATATATGAATGAATGTGCTCATTATGGATTGCTAGAGAGAGAGAGAATGAATACAGGCTGGGAAGAGGGCTCAGTGGGTAATGTGTCTGTCATGCAAACAGGGGGACCTGAATTCAGATCCCCAGAACCCACATAAAAAGCTAGGCAATCTGAAGTCACACACCAACATCACCAGCACCTAGGGCTAGGAAAGAGACGAGCAGACCCCTAAAGTTTACCAGTTAGCTAGCCTAGCCGAACTGATGGGAGCTGCAGCTTCAGTCTTGAAAAATAAGAGGTACAAAGCAATTGAGGAGACATATAACACTGAGGTCTGACCTCAGCATGCAGCGACACACATGTTACACATGATATATCACATACATTACCAAAGAACAGAAGGAGGTAAGAGTTGGAGGAAGGGAGGAAGGGAAGAAGGGAGGAGGAAGGAAGGCAGGAAGAACAGAAGGAAGGAACAAAGAAAGGAAGGAAGATAAAAAGGAAATTAAGACCCCAGAGGAGTCCACAAGCAAACACACCTTATTTTGTGCTTTTGGATCTTAAAGGGAGCCATCCATATGAGGAGCTACCAGCTCTTAGGGATCCCCACCTTCTCCCAATGAGGAGCCTGCCTTCAGTGTACTAAAAAGAATTCTCTGAAGACGGACAGAGGCTTCCATGCCTGTGCTGATGTCAGTCTGGGAACTTGTCCACCAGATTCAACACTATACCCTCGACAGTCATTTTAATCCCCCTTGGTGCCTGGTATTGTGCCCGTTTTATCACAGGAGAAAGCAAGACACAGAGAGGTGAAGACCTGAGCAACTGTTATTGTCTGCAAGGGTCCTGGAACCAATCCCCAAAGATACAGAGGAATGCTCGTGTACTCAGACCATGTGAAATCCCACGCTGCTGGGATACAAGGCGTGGCCTGTTGGTGCAGGAAGGGAGCTGGCAGCTGCTGCAGGCTGCATTCTCTCACTCCTGCTGCCCCTGCTGAGTGTCCTGAGACTAGCCTGCACTGCCCAAGCCATGACTAGGGGAAAGGTCACTTCAGTTCAGAAAATACACTGATGACCAGTTGGTTTCCTCTTTGGCTGCTGTAGCAATGCAAAAGCATGTTTCTGGTCCATGCTGTTTAAGTCTAAGTTGTTTGAGAAAAAAAATTAGAACTGTTCATTATGTAGCTAGAAAAAAAAAATGAATGTTCTGTGTGAATTTTAGATTTCACCAAATTCTGACAGATTTTCACAGTTGGGCTGATTTCCGTTTGGGTGTTAGCACCTAGCACAGACTTACAGGGACATGAGCATGAGATGTGAACATTTTCATGCCTCTTTGATTTGTCCAGTGAAAGGAATTATATTTACCCTCAAGTTCTCTCCACAACCCCCATCAGCAGAAAAACCTCAGAACAGGGATTTCTCTGGCCCAGTAGACTGTAAAGAGGATTGTGATCGGGTCATGGCTCCTCAAGACCACCCCCATCATTGTCCCAGAGAGGCTAGGTGATACATTGTCAGATGTAAGTGTCGGGAAGAGTTTGGAATAAACCCCGTATTATCTTTTGGGGTCCTGGGCTAGGCCCACAGTACCCCTTCAACCCCAGAGCACAGGACATTTGGGGAAAGAACAAGAGAGAGGAACAGAATCTCTGAGCTGACCCTAGCTCAGCTGTAGAGCATGCTTGGAGGCTGAGGTGGGATGACAGGTCATGGGGTCCCCCAGGAGGACCAGCCTTGCCATGAGGGTTCCTACATGGCGTGTAAAGCCTTGTCTGAAGTTCTGCATGGAAGAGGTCCCGGACGATGGCTCCGTCGTCCTCATTCTTTGCCAGCCAACGGCCGCAGGGAAAAGTCATGCACTTTCCAAGAGATGGGGCATCCACCTCCACCCAGTCTACAAACCAGCCTGGGGCCTTGCCTGTAGATGGAGAGAGAGAGAAAGGCAGAGCCCGTTAAGAGTGTGTGCAGATGCAGCTTCCTGGGGTGAGCTCAGAGACTCCCGGGACGCTCCCCTTCTTGACATTGGCAACCAGAGCTCTACCAGGTCTGTAGCACCGTCTTGCTGACAGCATTGTCAAGATGACATGTATTAATACACATGGCTGAAACTGCATCTCACTCCAGGCTGGACCAGTGAAAGCAGGGACAGTGGAAGAGCAGAGGCAGAAGACCAACCTGTCGTTGTTGGTCTAGGAGAAGCACCAAGAGGCAGTAACAGGAGGGTAGGCAAGTTTGGGCAAGGGAAGCATGGATGCTGTCCAGGGTAGGCAAAGCTCTAGGCAGGAGCTCAGGGATGAAAAGAAAGCTTGTGTCCACGGAGACGTTCTCCTCTCATCATATGTTGGAGATGAGGCCCACAGCTCCCTGATTCTGCTTGTGATGGATGAAAGGTGAGGCAGCAGGTGCTAAGCTTAGGGAAGAAAGTGAAGACCAGGTAGAGACCCTAATCCTACAGTCTGCCAGCCCCTGCTTTGAGGAAGGGGTTTCTTCTCACCCTAAGAAGCAGAGTTTTGGGGAACAGCACAGAGTCCCACTTTCCTGTGGAAAAATGGACACCTTTGCCTGGCTGCTTTGCAAGTGGCTTCCATGAAGATAAGGCCGGCTTGTTGGTCCTGCACTGGGGTATCTAGGCTAGCAATTGTGTATGAGCAAGGGACTTGAAAGTCAAGCACATTCTCAGAATTCCTGAGTCAGAGACACCCTGGTGGACTTGGGGGTCATGCTCCAATGCCCCCTCCCACTTAGGGTGACACCAGTGCACCGCCAGGCCAGAGAGCCATTGTGCTATTTCAGGGGCTTTCTAACACAGTTGCACATTACAAGCTCCGGGGTTGGGATCTGGAAAAGGGCTCCTCAAAGCACCCGTGTTCAGGTTCCCAGGCAGAGCAACCAGCCCCAAATCTGCCGCAGCCAAGGCTCCGCCGGGTGAGTGGGGCCCGGAAGCTGTGCCATCCTGGAAGACTGCCGTGCACACTGACTTGCCCCTGGCTCCCGAGTTCTACCACAGGACAGAAAGAGGGGAAACCAGACCTGTGTTGTCATGGCCGATCCTAACTTTCCACAGCTCTCCCAGCTCCAGCGTCTCCACAGTGAAGATTTCAATGCTGTCCCTCTCAAATTTGTCACTGTTGGTCTTGGAGGACTTCAGGAGGGTCATTCCTGCCAACCAGAGAACCCCAACATGACTGGCTGCCTCTAAGGCCCCCCCAACTTGGCCTCACCCACCATCCTAATGATGCCCAACCTTCTGAGTTTCCATCAGACCATCAAAGGTGCCACTCCACCCACAGTGTGTGTGTGTGTGTGTGTGTGCATGTGTGTGTACATGTGTGTGACGTGTACATATGTGTGTGTGGCATGTATGGTGTGTGTACATGTGTGTGGTGTGTATGGTGTATGTATGTGGTGACTGTGTGTATGTATGTATGTGTGTGGAGGATGCATGTATGTGTACGGTGTGTGTATGTGTGTAGTATGTATGGTATGTGTATATGTGTGTATGTGCTTGTGTGGTGTGTGTCTATGTATGTGCAGTATGTGTGTGTGTGTGCAGTGTATGTAGTCTTTCCTTATTGATCTTCCCTTCATGTATGCTCGCAGTCCTCTTTCTGCATCTGCAGCAAAGCCCCCTCCACACTCATCCAGGAAACGGCAGCAGGGCTTACAGCCAGTGTGGGCTCTTCTTCCACAACCTTACAGTTCTCTGCATGGGGCAGGCCCGCTGACAAAGTCGCCTTCCCCACACCCACGGACCACCAGCGATCCCTATGGGGACGTGACGTGCAAGAATTCCCTGGAGACTCACCTGGACCTACAAAGAGAGACAGCTTCAAGTGCCACACATGAAATTTGGGGCTGTGGTGTCCACATCAGTCTTCACCACGCCCTCCTGCCCGCTTGGTACAATGCGGCCTCGAAGCCCATCACCCCAGGTCTAGTCCCTCCTGCAGAAAGCCTCTGACACTCAACCTTAGGGCAGACTGACATAACTGCTCAGGCAGACAGATAGACAGACAGATAGACAGACAGACACCCTGTTCTGGTGCCTGGTTTTGCCTCCTACCATCCATTGGTCCTGGGAAAACGGCTTGGTGTCTATGACTTGCTTCCTCAAACACTGGAAAGAGATGATCCAGTGCTTTCCCTGCAGAGCTACTGTGAGGCCTGAAGAAGTCTACGATGACGAGTGCTCAACATGATGACAGCGGAAAGCTCCAGGTGGTCCCTCAGACATGACCCAGGCTCACTGATTATCAGCCGTGACCTAATTTGTTCATTAAACACCATTTGTTCTATTCGACCTACTAAGCAGTAGTGACAATTGATGTTTTTGAGTACCCCTTTGACCCCCAAATTTTAAGTGTTCAGTGTAATGAAACTCACAGTTCCATAAGACATGTAAAGCTTTATCGCTGTTTTACAAATGGGGAAAACTAAGGCACAGAGTAGCTAAGCCACTTGCCCCTGGTCACACAGCCAGTGCTGGAATGGAAATTTGAATAAACCAATCAGGCTCCAGCTTTGAATTAGCGCATCACTGCACTAGAATGGAATCGCCTCACGGTCAGGGGCCAGGTAGGTTCATTCCTCGAGTGTTGGCCCAGGGCTTCAAGCTAATGCAAGAAGACTGCATGAAGAATTGTTTCCTCTGTAGACGCAGGCAGAACACCTGGGAGAGTTGATCAGAAGGTGACAATGCTAAATTGAAGGTGCCACCTGCCCTGAGCTTCTGTATAGCTTCTGGAGTAACTGGAATTCCCTGAAGACCTTATCATGGGGATCCCTGGAACTCCCAGGGCTGATTTTTATAGAACTCGAAAGAGTCCTTTCTTCCATTTGATTCTTGGGGTACAGTTAGGGCAAGCACAGCAGGAGCAGGCTGGCTCCAGGCAGAAGAGGTTTTGTAGGAACAGAGAAGCTGCCTTTGTCTCCTTGGGCCCAGTACTGTGTTCTGCTGTGAGATAGGTATGCAAGAGAGTTTCCAGAAAGAGAGAGACCTTCTGACAAGTCTGCCAGGGTGCCCAGAAAAGCCCTGTGTTTCTTTCTTACCGTTGTCATCTTGTGTGCCAAAGAGTGTGATGAAGACGTTGGCATCTGTGCCCGCGTTCTTCTTGTCCCCGGTCTTTACGGTCACTGAGAATGTGGTTGCTTTATCTGCAGGAAGAAGAGGACAGAGACGTGAACTTAGATCACCTGGGGGTACCAAGAAGTGGAAGGGGAGGCCATGATCTGTCCACTGCGCCTCCATCACTCCAGTTCCTCCCCTGTATCCATCCTGTAGCAGTGAGCTGTGGTAAGCAACAAACGTGTCTGTTCACCTGGTCAGTTCTGGAAATTGCGTTCCTTGTAGTGCCTTTAACTCTAAAAACTCCCCAGTGGCACAGAAATGCCCCTGCTCTGGTTCCTACAGGAAGTCCTCGTGCTTCGTGGTCAAAGAGACATGAGGTGAGTGGGAGTCAGAAGCCTGGCGCTCTGCTCTGACCTCTCTAGGCTGGGCGGGGCTTCAGGGATAGGCCCCATGGGCCTTTTGCTAGATGGTGCTAATACTTTTTTTCTTCAGAAATATGCCTCAGGAGCCTAAAGATGTACCTAGAGGACAAAAGATAAGTCAGAGCTAGCTCAACCACTCTTTTCCTGAAAAGCAGTTCACAGCTGTGGACCTCGTTATTCTAAGCCCTATGCTAGGTATATGGGAACACTGCTCCCCAACCTCTACGTTCTCTCCATGGAGGGAGGAGAAGGCAGGACAGCTACAGGGTCAAGGAGGAGGTGCCCAGAGTCTATAAGCAGGGAAGAGCCTAGAGGAAGGGAAGGGATAGGAAGATGGAAGTGGGGAGGAGGAGAAGAAAGGGGAGGAAAGAGAGAAGAGATATTGGGGGAGATTATCTCTAAGATACCTTTTTGTTCCAGAGCCAGGTTGTCAAGGGGGTTACTGTCACCACGTCCCCCACCCTCTTCATCTTCGCTGGGTAGCACGTAAGACTCATCCACTGGCAACAGCTCCCTGGACAGCTGGCCGTCATCCTCCTCAACCGCTAGCCAGCGCTGGCATGGGAAGTAGTACCTGAAGGTGCAAGGTGAGGAAGATTGGGGTGTCTCTTTGGAAAGATCTCATATGGGAGTTGAAACAGGCTGAGGACGAGGGCCCTCCCCAGGGCTAAGACCCCCAAGCCTGCCCTCCACAGAATTGCACCCCCATTCTGCCCAGCCTAGAGATTACCCATATGTCTGCCTGGGATAAGTGATAAGCCCAGGGCACTCTCAGTCCATGATACATTAGGTAGAAAAATATACAGAGAGGGATTTATGAGACCCTTGTCACATCCTTCTTGGGCAATCTGAGTCCAGTGACTCTGGCACAAGGGAAGTGTTCCATGACCATGTACGGATGTACGGAGTCCAAGGACTTTGGTGGCATGGACCAAGTGTGCTTATGGGGGATACAAAGTGTATCTAAGGAGCAGAACGTGACATCCCAGCCTTCAAAGGAGAGGATGTCCATGAAGATTCCTCCATGGAAAAGCAGTACCTAGCACAGTGGCTGGGCCTGGAGAGGAAGGTAGACCAGGAGAGGGTTAGACAGCTTACTAAGGACTCACTTCTGAAGTTCAACTCTCAGGCCCCTATCTCCTGAGGACTCTTCAGCTAATTCTTGTGTGACCTTGAGCATCTTCCTTCCTAGGATTGTCAGATTTAGCCAATGGAGGGCCACGACTCCCAGTCACACTTGAATTTGGCACAAACAATGGGTCATGTTTTTGTGTGTATCCCGCGTGAGATCTGGAACATACTTGTTCCACAGCTAAGGGCATGCTCTCTGTAGGAAACTGCTAACTCAACAGCTGGGACTCTGGTTTCTTTCCTTGCTTCTCTTTCTTTCTCCTCCGCCATGTTCAGGTGATCGTGGAGGTTGTAGGCTAGCATCTAAGCTTTGGAACTGCTCAGAGGGTCTGAGGATGCAGCTGGTGTACAGGCTGGGGGCCATTGCTCTCTGTCTGCAGCTCTTCTTCTTGCCCTGATGTGAAAAGACCATTTATGAACTAGTCCACTTCTGGGCTGGACAGTATCCTGGCAAGTGTCCATGTCCTCAGCACCTCCAAATGCAAATCAGAGGGTGTGACTTCAGCCCCACACTCAGAGAGCCAAGGAAGGCCATGTTATACTGGAAGACTAGGAGGGTGAGAGTCACTGCTCCGGGGTAGCCCTGACAGCAGTGCTTCTGTGATGAACACGCACTGCTCTACTTCTTAGCCTTTAAATGCATGAGTCGACAGGCTAAACTTTAACCCAATCAAACGGCTCAAGAATAACTGGCTGCAATTATGTAAGGGGGTTGGGGTAGAGAGCTGGATTGTGGCAGAGACAATGAGAGCCGGCAAAGGCAAGGACAGAGGCAGAGACAGAGACTCTTAGAAAGAAAGAGCCTAGGAGGTGAGAGCATGGGGGCAGAAGCCAGGAAGGAAGGCTCGGCCCTCCCGCTGGCGCCTGCTGAGCACAGGCAGCACACAGGACCCAGAGGCTTTGTGGAGCTCCATTGTCCCTGAGACACCTGCAGCAAGATTCTGAAGGCCGCCACAGGCTCACAGCTGCTGCACCAGTAGGCAGAGCTCCAGCAGGCGGAAGCAGATGGGAGCTGGAGCCAAGCCAGGATTGGGGGGTCAGCCCTCTTCCCCCAGGGCCGGTGATCACACGTGGAAATCCTGGGGGACTGGGCCTAGTGACCCTTCCATCCTCGCATAGGAGTAAGTCCTGCTCAAACAGGTCTCTGGAGGCAGAAGATGCAGCAGGCAGAAAGTTGTAAGGAATAAAGGACAGGGGCAAGCAGGCATCCCAGCCAGAGGCAAACTGCACAGCTCAGACCAGGGTGGGGCAGAGAGGAGCCCCAGGCCTGAGCAGCAGGCGCTTCACATTGAATCAAAGCTTGGGAGCAGTTTAACACACACACACACACACACACACACACACACACACACACACACACCTTACTTGAAAGTACAAAAAAAAAAAAAGACTAAGATTACGCAGTCGAGCATCGTGTGTAAATAGCTAGCAGGGCCTGATGGTACTAAACCTGTAGTCTCGCTACCAGAGAAGTTGAGGTAGGAGGATCAGAAGTTCAAGGCCAGCCTAGGTAACTTGGCGAGACGCTACTTCAAATCAAAAGCAAAAAGGCTAAGGATACAGCTTGATGTACAGTGAATGTACCCAACTAACTAACTAAATATAGATGTTATTCCCCACTTTTTAAAATATAAGTAGCAGATGGTGGTGCTGATGGTGATAGCCCCAGTCTAGAGCTCAGGAACTCTGAACTTGGGTCTTGTGCAGCCACGCTTTCCTCTAGGTACTGGGGAAGTCACAATAGGAGCAGCAGAGAGGACGTTGTTTCTTCCCTGTGCCACTGTGGAGAAATGATAACAAGTAAATAAGCCAGATAAAAAGCCATCCAGAGAAAGGAGCAGGGAGGGGATTCCAGGGGTCCGTGAGGCAGTGACAGCTAGGCAAAGACCTGCCTAAACACGGGGGAATGGAGCTCTGGGGAGGGAATGCAAGAATAGGGGACCGCCAATGTTAAGGCTCCAAGAAGATCCATTTTTTGTTTGGCTCAAAGAATAACAAGAACTGAGAAAAATAGAGGTGGGGACAGGGCAGGTGGGACTAGAATCAAGAGCTAGGAGAGGAGAGGGAGACTAGCTAAGCCACTTAGGGCATGCTTGTGTTCATCCTGTAGGTGATAGGAGTCTCTTAGGTTTTAGAGCAGAGGCCTGAAGGATTCTGGGTCAGGAGGCTGTGACCAGAAGGGTGAAGTGGTCAGATGTCACCACGGACTTAGACTCATGCTCTTCTGAGCCAAGAGCCACAACATTCTGCCACCAGACTGGGGGAAGGTGTGAGACAGAGAGGGACGGAGGAGAACTGGCCGCAAGGAGGTTGCTACTGTGGTCCCAGGCAAGTAAGGAATGATGTAAATGTTCTCAACCTCCCTGACCACTGGGCGTTTCCCCTGCCCTGTAGAGGCTGGGAGAGCAGAGGGCAGGCCCTGAGACCTCTGTAGGAGAGCTGCTGTTGTCATTCTGTCTTTTGCATTTTCTTGAATCTCTCTCTTTTTTTTTTTCTACCAGATGAAGCTGTGCTCAGCGTCGGCGTGAAGGCTGTTGAAGCCAGCTCGTTACTGAAGAGAGCTTCTTATTAACGAAGCACAAACCAGTTACACATGCACAGAAAAGGATGGGGCAGGATGGAAAGATGAGAAAGGAAGGAAATAAAGGGCAAAGGAAAGACCAGTGAGAGGACTTTCTTCCCAAGAGCAAGAAGGACTTCTTCCCAAGAAGCACACTCTGCCTGGACATAGACTTAATCAGAACGAGTAGCCGTTCAGAGTAGAAAATTGTTGCAGATTATTGAGATGCACAAATGAACAGTTGGACAAGAGAGGAAATGTACCCGGAGGGGGTTGGCACTTTAATTTCTAAATATACAATTCCCCACATATTCTTTTAATGGCAGAACAATCAAACTCTCAAGAGGAGCTTTTGTTCCCCCCAAATCATTTAATGTCTTGATTTGAAAAAGGTAAGAATAGCTAATATCTTTAAAGGATAATGAAAGAGGACAAGTGCTGACAGATATTCAAATAGATTACAAAGCTACAATAATTTTTAAATTGTTGGGCTGGACCAAAACTGTCAAATCAACAGAAGAGAGTAACTAACCCTGGATGAGCATGAGGGGAGCAGGGCAGTGTCTTTTTCCAGCCTGTTTCGGCAGCACTCTGTCCTTTTCCCAGCTGAAAAGCCTGGGATTTGGCAGGGACATCTTGGGAAGTCAGCAGAGCAGTGTCACTGAGCTTGTTGGAAGAGGAGATGACAGCCATAAAGAGGTAACTTAGCATGACTTTGGCAGAGGATCTACCCAGGTCAGGACCCCTTGCTCCCAAGTCACAGGGTGCTTTTGGCAACCAGACACAGAGCTACCTGTGAGGTGAGCTTCCGGTCTCCTTGGGAACGACCACAAAGGGTGGAACTAGGGTGAGTCCTGCTACCTCATGTCCTGTATGGCGCTTAGCACAAGAAAAGGACATGCTCCAACACACAGCAGGATTCAGGCCAAGAAACTTATTCAACAAATATTTATTTACTAAGTGCTCACTAAATTTCACACACTGTCAGACCCTCAGCAGTCCTGATAACCATTCGAGAGTTCGCATGCTTTTCTCTATGCCACTGAACTCCACATGGAGGAACCTTCTTTCAGCTCAATTACCCTGGATCCCCTCATCCAGGAGGCAGTGTGACCTAGCGGTAGGAAACACACCGGGGCTCACAGCATTGGTCTGGATGTCGTGTCCTGTGCTGGCACCAGCTGGTTCTGGGCCAAGGGCTCCTTCATCTGTGGGGAGGACCAAACACCCTCTTCTCAAGCTAGGTTAGAGGGTGGCTATGAGTCTCCAACAGGTACCAGTCCAACCCAACACCTGCTCACATATATCAAGCCCACCATAGGTTTGCATCTCTAAGTGGTTGGGAAGAAAAAGTTGAAAGAATAATAGTATGTTGGGGTATGAAATTCAAATTTCAGCATCCACAAATGAAGTTTGGTTGGCACACAGGCCCATTCCCCATTTCAGTGCCATTTAAGGCTGGTGTTTTTGCTTTGAACCAGGATCTCACTATGTAGCTTAGGCTGGCCTGGAACTCACAGAAGTCTGTCTGCCTCTGCCTCCCAAGTGCTGGAATTAAAGTGGGCCTTAGCATTGGCCTGCTCTTTAACTAACTCCCCCTGAGGGGGAAGCAGCATTACCAGGCCACAGAAGAAGACAATGCAGCCACTCCTGATGAGATCTAATTGATTAGGACCAGAAAGAAGGAAAAGAAGACCTCCCTTATCAGTGGACTTGGGGAGGAGCATGCATGCAGATGGTGGAGGAAGGGAGGGATTGGGATGAAAGGAGGGAGGGAACCACAGGGGGGATACAAAGTAAATAAAGTATAATTAATAAAGATTTTTTTTAAAGTGTGCCTTAGCACATTCAGCTAAGGCTGCGACTGTAGAGTGCCTTCTACAGAGACCAAATGCTGTTCAGACCTGGAAATGTTTCCCACGTGGCCCTTTTAGAAGATTTGGCTGATCTCTGGCCCCCAGAACATAAACACCAGGTACTCTAAGTCGATCTCTCCATGGAGAGTTATGGGTGAAATGAGATGCTGAAGTGGGTGTTCCAGAAGAATGCTATCCGAAAGGACAGGAACTTCTGGGAGGGAGAGAAGAGGAGCGATGTTCCCCAGATTCCTTTATGGTCAAACTCATCCTGGCCTCAGCCAACCCACCCACCCTCAGACATCACCGTCGAACACCTGGTCCCCTCTCCAGGAATAGTTGAGCACCAAGCAAGATCCCCTCTTTCTCTGCTTGAGTCCCACTCACGTGATCTCATTATTCATGTCGGTGATGTCTACCCTGTCCAGGAACCAGCCTGGTCTGCTGCCTGTGTTATCATGGCGAATCCGAATCTTGGTCAGAGCCCCCAGGTCAATGGCATAGATGGTAAAGTTGTCTGTCTAGGAAGAGAGAAGCTATGACTCAGAAGAGCAGTGCATGTCCTCCCTTCCCTTGTCTTCAGCTCTAGTCTCTCAAGCACCCGAAGGAAGACCATAAACCCCAAAGCAACCAGAGCTAGGGTGTGGAGGTAACACTTCTGGTTTTTTGAGCTCTGCATGTAGCTTAGGTTGGTCTTGAACTTGTCGCCGTCCTGCCTCTGCCTTCCAAGTGCTGATATTACTGGTGTACACGACTATGCACAGTTCTTACGCTGCTGCTTTATAACCTGAGCCCATGAGGGCATCTTCTCACTATCATTGTACCAAGAAGCTAGAGAAAGGAGAAAGACAGTGACCTTGAGAGAGGCAGAGAAGACAAAGGAGCATGATTTTACATTTGTTGTTTGTTTTCAAGACTGGGTTTCTTTTGTGTATCCTTGGCTGTCCCTGGAACTAGCTTTGGAGACCAGACTGGCCTTGAACTCAGAGAGATCCACCTGTCACTGCCCCCTGAGTGCTGGGATTAAAGGTGTGTGCCACTACTGCCCGCTGGATGATGATTTGTGATGAATGTGAGGAGTATATAGGTGTGGGGAGGGCTATTCTCAGAGTACACATGTATACAATCTCCTTCCGTCCTAAGTGTGCCGAACACCTGCCATGAGCCAGTCCTGAGCAGATCCAAAGAGACAGACAGAAGTGATCTGGATGTGCCTGTCCCTTAGGTGGAAGATGAATGGAGTGAGAGCCATGCACAAGTCTGTGGGTCGCCATATGCATCAGAGGGAGACGATAAGACAGATCCAGTGAGCGAATGGGGGCTTCTGGACAAAACTTTAAAAAACTATTTTGAAAAATTTTAAACCTTCAGAAAACCCACAGAAATAGATATAACCATGACCTGCCTTCTCCCTGTGCTATTAGTGGAATTATTTCACTTCATCTCTCTCTTACATTCTTTCTTTGTCTGTTTTTTTTTTCTGGATCAGTTTAAAATAGGTGGTAGATACTAGGATCCTTTACCCCTAAATAGTTCAAGGTGAATCCCTAATAACAAGGACATTCTCACTTAACAACTTTCAATGGTCTAATTTGTGTTAACTTCAACACAATACAGTCACGGGCTCTTAGAAACAGACAATGTTCTGAGAAACACGTTGCTAGGTGAGTGTTGTCACCATGCAAACACCAGGCTTTGTGTTTATACCAGCTGAGATGGCGCAGTGTCGCGGGGTGACACACTACTAGGGGACCACAGCGCACACTCTATTCTTCGCCAGCTGAAACGTTGTGTGACATGTGGCAGTGCTGACAATCAACGCATAGTCAGTATTAACGCAGACTGCACCGACTCTACCAGCCTGTTCTCTACAGTGACGTCCCAATCCAGGAGTGCAACGGCTATCAGTGTCCAAGGTAGGCACTGGACACAGAAACAAAACCCAGTACTGAGTCATGGGAGGGATGCTGAAAGAAACATGGGGTCGAAAGGGCTGCAAATAGCTCACAGTGTGAGCTTGAGCGTTTTAGTGGATTTGACAGGTCCGTTCTTGTGTTGACAAGAGGGGCAAGAGAGGAGGGCGGGACAGGCGATTTTGTGAAATCTTGAAGGGCAAGAAAGCGCTTTCTTTTTCATCTTTCCTTTACGGTTGGAGGAGTGAGGTGCATACATTCCACTCACGGTTTCCCTTCCTCAGAAGCTGCAGGCCACACAGCCACACCATACTTATCAGTCCAGATTAAGTCACTGCTGTCCACCAAGCCTGTCCACCAAGTGTCATCTCTTTGCTTTGTGAGACAGAGTCTCACTACATAACTCACGGCTGGCCTCAAACTCAGGGGCTGGAGAAACGGCTCAGCAGTTAAGAACATTCCTCCATCTTCTCTAGGACTAAACTTTGATTCCCAGCCCTCACATGGTCATTTACAGCTGTCCACGCCTGCAGGGCAAAGGAATCTTAAGCCCTTTTCTGGCCTTTGTGGGAACTGCCTGCGTGTGGTACACACACATACACATGAGCAAAACACCCATACACAAAAATATAAATAAATATATATTTTAAAGCCTCTCAGCTCACTCCGTCAGAATACCTGCTACAGGCTGTAGTCTCTGGCTGACCCTGGGGACCAAGTAGCTTATGATATTCCCTCGCAGGAGTCTGCCTATCATTTTCTCATAACTCTACCAAATACTGGTGCTTACAGAAGGGTAGCTACAGCCAGCCAGACCTCTCTGGAGCAAACGTAACACCCTGTTAGACACACAGCAGACAAGATGCTGGCTAAGGTTGCTACAGGCAGGAGCTCTCACTCTACCTGGCCCTGCTCAAACTTGTTGGACTTGTCTGATTTCTTCAGGGGCCGCTCCCCTGTGTCCCCGTATTCCTCACCGTAGATGGTCAGGTAGACGTTGGCATCGGTGCCAGCCTTGGGCACGTTCCCTGTGATCACCTGGACCTCGTACGTATTGGCTGGAGAGAAAGAAAGATGCAGCAGCTGAAAATATAAGAGCCACAAGACAGCCACAGCCCATGCCCTGGGATCCAGGTAGGCCCTGGAAGGAGGAAGGTGCCACAGCTATGTCCATACCAGCTCCCCCTCTTCCCACCTAAAACTTGCCTTGAAACCAAGAGCCACTGGGCCCCAGCAACCCTCCTACCTTAACCCCAAATTTGGCTATCTCAAGGAGTGTGAGGGCTCCTCCCAAAGCCAATGTTCCCCTTGAGAAGCACAGGTCAAGGGCTGTGCTTAGCTCCAACAGAGGGGGTCAAAGGTCACTGTACAGGTGCAGGTCAGGAGAGCTATGTATGAACCACACTGGAGTCCTGCCTACTCAGTCTCTACCTGGGGATACTGAATCATCCTGCCCCCTCCCTGGCTCCTGTAGGGGAAATATGGCACTTTTTTAATTTAATTTAATTTTTTTAAGGCTTACGCTCAGGACCAGGCCGACCGGCTGGGACCAATTCCACGACAAGTTCATTGTCCTCCTTGCCCCGCGCCAGCCAGCGGTTGACTTCGAACTTGTACTGCTCAATCACCTCCTGCATCCCTGGCCCATACTCCTCTTCTTCCTCCTCCTCCTCTGTCTCCTCCTCTTCTTCCTCCTCAGACGAGGACTCTTCCGAAGAGGACTCTTCTTCCTCCTCACCCTCATCCTCCTCGTCGCTGCCTTTCTTCTTTTTCTTCTTCTTCCTCTGCAGCTTGGCCTTCAGCCTCTCCTTCCTCAGCAGCTGCCTCAGCTTGTCCTTCTCCTTCTTCTTCCGGGCCTCTTCCTCCGGTGTCAGGTTCACCTCCTGCACCACCAGGTGCCGCAGCCACACCATGTCCACAAACCAGCTGGGCCCAAAGCCCTCGCCTGTGTGTCCCAGTCGGATCTTGTAGATCTCACCCACGTCCGCCGCTTCCAGCTGTGCAAAGTGCAGGGCAGTAGCTTACGAGGCCCCTGCCAGCCCTGCCCTCCCCCGTGAAGCCAGTGCTGAGCTGCAGTGTAGAGCGCCAGGGCCCCACTCACAAGTATGGAAGATCCCCCTCTCCCACTGTGCCTGGCTCTTCCTCAGGCTTACAGAAAAACAGTTCTTTCTAATTCCCATGGTCTCCCTGTTTCTGTCATTTCTTTCACCCTCACTCTTGCTTCTGTATCTGCTCATATGGCAGAGGCAGGCAGATGTGCTCACATTTACATGTAAATGTGCTCATATTTACATCTGGGGTTACATCACTTTTACATCTGGGGTTCTGTGAGTTTGAGGCCAGCCTGGTCTACAGAGGGAACAGCCAAGGCTACATAGGGAAACAAACAAATGAATGAATAAGCAACAACCCCCCCAAACAAACAAACAAACAAAAAACCCAGACAATATTTTCTTGGTTTTTCTTTACAAATGTGTCCATGATTTGGGCAATAAACAAAGAAATGGGTTTCTTTCTTGTAACAAACTTTCCCATTTCCTCAGAGTTCTCCATTTTTACCAGTCATGCAGCCTTTGGTTTACCAGACCCTTGAGCTCAAAAGGGGCTGGCCCAGGATTTAGCTGGCTCTGGTCCTATCCTGCCATCTTGGGGCTCTAGAGCTGTGCGGTGGTTTGAATATGAAGTGGTCCCCATAGGCTCCCGTGTCTGAATACTCAATCTTCAGCTGGTGGCTCTGTCTTGGAGATTGTGAAACCTTTAAGAGGCAAGGCCCCGCTGAAGGAACTGAGTCACTGGACGTGGACCTCAACTTCTGATATCCTGACCACATTCCCTGCTGCTCTCTACTCTGTGACTGTACATGCAGTGTGACCTCACTCCTCCATCATTCCTTTCTTGCCATGATAAACCCTATCATCTTAAACCATAAACTGAAATAACCCCTTTGTCCTTACTTGACTTTTCCAAGTATTTTGTCACAGTCATGAAAAATAAACCAATACAAGCTATGAGCTCCCTGTAAGGACCAAGAGCATCCTTTTGGGTCTCTTCCCACAGCCCAGTGCATGGTGGCTCAGCCTCACTGTGTCACACATTCTTAGGAGGAGGGGAGGGACTGAGATTCAGATTTTGGGGGCACCTAACCTGAGGTCCTTTCTGTCTGGCTCTCCCGAGTACCTTGATACTGAGGCCATCTTCATGTTTGACTCTTTTCAAGGTCAAGTCCCACCAGTTTTTCCATCTGAGTGCCAAGCATCAGAGACCCAAGGCTGTCCTTAGCTACTCAGTGTCTACCCTTTCATTCCAGACTTAGATGAGAACAAAGCTCTCCCAACTCTGTATTCAGGAAACCACAGTGGAGCTAACGGAAATCATCAAGCAAGATGGTGCCTAGGGCCTCGGTAAAGCAGATTTCCCTCTCCTTGTTGCTTTAGGGATGGGAACTGAGCGCTGTTCAATTTCGTATCTATGACTGCTCACAGTTTCCCAGGTACGCATCTGACACTGACTCTTTGTATTGCAATGGGAACTGTGATGCAAGCCTGGTTAAATACAAAGCTGGATTATACTGATGAAGAAGCTGAAGAGGTCTGGAAAGGTCAGGTAGATGCGCTTGGGCCTGTCAGTAGTGTATGAGGACGTAAAACCCAGTGGGGATCCTATAGCTGTAATATTCCAGACATTTGTGATCATGTCTAACCCAACTTAGATAGGGTCTTTAATGGGCACTGGAGAAGGCTCTCCACCGCAGACCAAGGTGTTTGTGGTACAAAAGCACACACAGAACACCCAGCATGAGCATGTTTCCTTCACACATGTAGATGCGCACACACGTACTTGTACACACACGTACATACACACATGCTTTCGTGTCTAGCATAAAATACTCAGTGGCCCCTGCATCCTCCTCTCTTACTAACAGTGTGCTCACATTTACATCTGGGCTTACGTCAAGTTTACATCTGGGGTTTTGTTGGTTTGTTTTGTTTTGTTTTTAACTCTAGCCAAAGACTCGCAATGTGAAGAGAGGAAGCCCAAGGACATTAAAAACTCATTGGCAAACTCTGATACCTCTCAGGGGCCTGCCTGAGAAATATGCACATGTCACCAGCCTGGGAGAAGTTAAGAGTCAGAGCCATAGACAAGGAGCAAGCGGAGGAACCCAGCCCTGATGCCATCGTTCGTGAAAGAAGAACCAGTCACACAAGACTCGACAGTACGTTGGTTAACTGATTGAACTTCCAAGAGAAATCTACCTCAGAAAACACACCCTACTTCCAAAGATCGATTTGACTGGCTTGGGGTGTGGGGTGAAATAGTACTTTCCCTTAAAGATGGCCAGGTAACTCAAGCATGAGGCCAAGAAGGACAGGAAGGACTCTTAGTCATTTCAGACCCCAAACTCAGGTCCAAGATACAAGCTACCATTCAAGGTGGAGCATGGACGAACATCCATGTTTTCTCCTTTCCAGTTCAAAATCTACAGTTCGCTCATTGCTTCCAGAGTTCCCCAGAACCCAAGGGAATTTTAGTTCCACCTGTCCCCCAGGTAGCATCCCCCATTCGGCTAGAGGAAGGCAGTCTTTTCTCCAATGGGCATTAGCTGAGGAAATAAGATTACCTGGCGTACCACCTTAGTGAATGCTAGTCCTCGCCCCCCCCCCCATTGCTTCACTCTCACCTACCTGGAATATGTCCTTGGATGCCCGATCAAACACTTTGGAGCGGCTGGAGAGGAAGAGCACTTCGGTCTTGCCTTCTTCCCCATAGATCTGCACGTAGACCCGAGAAGTGGTACCTGCACCACCCACATCCCCTGTCCAAACCTCAATCTCGTAGTGGACCACTGGTGGGAGAAATGGGCTGGTCAGTTAAAACAACGGTAGCAGCAAACATTCCTCTACCCCCCCCCCCCCCCCGCAAAAGCACTTGCCAAGCCCAGCCCCACCTGGTCCTTCACAGGCACCATCCTACCTAACCAGCCCAACACGATGAGCCAACATTTTGCAGATGGATGAAGCCCTTAGGCTTAGAGGAATTGAGTAGGTTGTGGAAATGGCAAGCCTAGGCAATCAGAATGTTATGTCTGGTCCTCCATCACAACGCATGTGTCCTTGGAGACCAGGAATGAAGGGGACTCGCACACCAGCTGGCACTCTCTATTGTCTGCCTGCCTGCTAGCATCTGAATGTTTGTCCCATCCAAGACTTGTATTGGAAGCTAGTTGCTATTAAAAGACGTAGAGGCTTTAAGAAGTGATCGTGCCGTGGGGGCTCAACCCTTCTGGATGAGACTGAGTGTGTCCCCTTCTTTCTCTGTCCCTATCTGCCATGTTAGAATTAATCAAGAAGGTCCTCACCAGATGCCAGCGCATCAGCACTGAACTTCTCAGGGTACAGGACTGTAAGCCAGGTAGTTTGTGTTCATTTCACACTATATAGTCTATAATACTAAAACACTACTATAGTATTGTATTGATACTATATTTTAGCAACAAAAATTAAATTAAATTATAAAGCTAGATAGATCCTAGATAGATACCACAGGTCAGGAGGAAACAAAAGCTACTTCATTTTATAAAGGACAAGAGGTGGGAATGACAGTGCTCATTGAAATCTATGCAGCTATCAGACTATATCAACACATGCGCAGAAAAAGCTGTGCATATCTTGAAATGCTATTGATCACGGTGTTAGAGGGTGATGGAAGCATGTTATTGGCAGGTAGCAGTAGAGGGCCTTGCAAATAGAGTTGATGTGTCTCCCTCAAGGACTATGGCACCATGCCGTCTATCAATGTGACTACTCTTGAGAATTGTTAGAAGACAGTGTCAGAATTTCTTTTCAGGTAAAAGAAATCCTCTCTCTCTTTCTCTCTCTCTCTCTCTCTCTGTGTGTGTGTGGGGGGGGGCGGCAAGTGTGTGTAGTATGTGTGTGTATGTATGTATGCATGTGTCTGTGCGAGTGTGTATGGTGTGTGAATGTTCACGTAGGCATGAGTGAGTGTTTATGTCTATGTGGATGAGTGTGTGTGTTTAAGTGTGTGTATGGTGTGGGAGTGTTGTGCATGGAGTGCCACCCTCTATTATTCCTCACTTCAATTTTTTTTGAGGCTGGGTCTTTCTCTGAGCCTTTAGCTTATTCATGTTAGCTAGCTGACTGCCAGTGAGCTCCGGGGATCCACCTACCTCCTCTCTCCCTGCCCGCTCAGCCCCGGGATGGCACACATGCATGGCCACACCTAACTGTTTAGTAAGTGCTGGGGCTCCTAACTCAGGGGCCTCATTTGTCCAGCAGGCACTCCGCTTGAGGTCTGGCTGAGGGAGAGCTGGCTCAGCTTTGCATTGCTTCTCAAGAGAATTCCTGGGAAGAAGGCTGTGGGAAGAAAGCTGCAGGCAGCTGCTCTCAGGAGAGGGACACAGTGGCCATGGAAGGATGACCTAGCCACTGTCGTCTCCAGCCTCCAGACACCCTCGGGACACTGGAAGACCGACACAGGACCACCCTGGCCTTCAGCTCTTATGCAAAATCTGTTCACAAAGCCACTAACCCCACTACTACCCTCTCACTCTGCTCCGTTCTCCTTAGAGAGTGAGCTCACAAGGACAAGGCCGTGGCCTGTGCTGGGTGACAGCTGCCTTCACAGAGCCCAGGGAAGGACTGGCTGGAGAAACCTCCTTAGACATTTACTGAATGAAAAGTCTGACCTCCTCAGCAAGGTTTCCTTAGGAAAGATGAAGACTATGCCCCAAATTTTCCACAGGGCTGAGACTATTCATTTCCTAATTTTGTTTTTTCTATTTCTCCAGGACAAAAGTTCCATCCTTTGGGTCCTCATTTTTCCCATCTGTGAAATGAGCCCTTGCTGCCTCCCAGAAACCACGGCACTAGAGACGACTGAAAGCCCTCACCTCCCCCTCCTCTCCCCTTCCCACCACAGGGCTCCTCTTCCTCTGACCCTTCCTTCCTCCAACTCCATCACTCCCCCTCTCCCAGGGGAACAATGCTCAGTGCTGAGGCCCCACCGGCTCCTTCCTTACATTTCTGGATCTCCACCACCTCGCTGGGGTAGAGCTCCACCTCCAGGCGCCCATCGGCCTGGTTCTTATCCAGCCAGCGGTTGGCAGGGAAGGTGTACTGCTTGCCTTGGCGAGGCACACGGATCTGGACGCTACCCAGGAACCAGCCTGCATGCATGCCTGTGCTGTCATGCCCAATCACCAGCCTGTTGATCTGCAAGGAAACTCCAGAAAGGGCGTGTGAGCAGCCGTGTGCAGAAGGATTCAAGCCTCCACCTCCCTGAGCCCTGGGCAAAAATCTCAGGGTCTCCGGATCCTTGGGAGAAGTCTCTGACCCAGCCTGTCCAGTGATCAGGAGCCTGGGGGACTGCCTACCCAGGTGGTCTTTTCCTGCCGAAAGGCTCCATCTCCTCCTCCCTAAACTAATCCACCTCCAAGGTCAGAGGCAGAACCGAGTAGGACTTTGAAATCTGTTAGGTACTTAAAAATGAGTGTGGACACAGAAGCAGTGAAGTGTGCTGCATGGCTGGCAACTGCTACTGCCTCACTTTGCTTCAATCTGAAGTGATACAGTATTGTACACATTTCTGCATTGTTTCTTTGTCCTTCCCATCCTATAGGGTGAGAATTTGCAGACAACCTCCCTGGACGTGGTGGTCCTATGTCTAATTCTCCTCTTACTCTTAGACCCAAGGAACATTTCTCTCTGTCCATTAACAGTCTGTAATCACTTGCTTTGCTCTTTGACACTGTACTATCTTTGCAGGGATGAGAGCTGTACTATCAACAAGGATGAGAGCTCAGATGGTCCCCAAAGCATCCTTATGTGTAGTTGGTTTCTCAGGGTTTGAACTGCTTTCATTTTTGTGGAAATGTTGTATACAGGGTAATTTTAACCTCAGAAGGGATTAGCAGATGGCCTCTGGGAACCCTTCCAGCCCTGAGTTTTTCTCTCTAATGATTTGGAGGGTGACACTAACCTTGTCTCGTACCCAAAGTCCACATTTAGAAAATTGTCCACTCAAGCGTTGGTTTTTGCTTTCCCGCACACTAAGTGCTTCTTGGCAGCTGTTAATGAAACATTGCCACAGCCATGGAGCACAGGGTGTGGAGCAAAAGACCCTGAAATTGCCAGCTAAGTTTATAATGCCTCAGAGTCCTCAAATGCCTACCCCGGCTCAGAGGACAGTGCCATTGTTTCTCTGTGCTGCTGGAACTGGCACAGTTCCGGGGAGAGTATAAGGAAGAGTAACGACAGGGTCTGCTATCTAACAAAACTGGGGGTTCCCTAAGGATGGGGACTGCCACTCAGTAGTTATGCATCACCTTGGACTCGAGGTGGAGTAATTGTTTAGCGATATATACTGAACCGGACTATAAGCACCTGGGTTTGTTAACATATTCAATACTAATCACAATCCCCATGGCACCTCCATAATTTGGAATGAAAAAACTGATGAAAAGGTTGGTTAACCTGCACATAGCAAGTCAGTAGAAATGCTAGGCTCCCAAGCTCTTGGCCACACTATTCAGTGAGGGGGTTTCACCAACCCAAGGACAAGTGTCCATGGTCTTCTGCTGTCAACCCCCTCCCCTAAGGTACCCAGAAATCCTTCAGCAAAGGGAGCAAAATATTTAGTTCCACAATTATTGATTTGGCTTAAAATGTAAATACATTTGAAGTTCATTAGCCTCAAGGGGTAATTGACTGTCACAAGATCTTTCCCAAGGGTGCAGACTGATGGCAAAAGGAGACTTCCAGAGTACCTGAAAGGCATGGGGGTGGGGGTGGTATACATGAGAGGAGGGGCAGGGATGATGAGTTTCTGAAGGGAACACCCCATCCCAGTGCTCATCAGCTGGCACTTGGAGATTGGCAGATGCAACACAAATCCTAGTGCAGACAATTTGGAGAGTGTCCTCAGGGCTCCAGTCTTTCATTTAAGCCTGATTCTCCAGGTGACGTTAAGAAAGAGTGTCGCATGGACCAGCTCTTGACCAGGTTACTACTTGACTGAGTGTCAACCTTGGTCTATAAAGACTTAAGCAAAACACTAGCAGAGTTTAAGTAGATCAAGGCCACATTTCTAGAACAACTGTCAGCCCCTCACCTGAAATATTCAGATTCCAGTCAAGCTGAGCTTTCAGCCCAGCTCCTGGCTCTGGGATCTAGAAAGGTGGGAACCTAGTTCTTATAGGTGCCAATTAACAAACTCAGGTGTGTTTCCCATTGCCCGCCCTTCCCCTTACCTCTTCTCACTACCGGAATGCTATTGAGTTCCTACTGACCATCCTCCTATCCCCCTCCCCTCTTTAAGTCCCTGTAAACCTCTGGGCAACTCAGCTGAATTCCATTCACTCTGGCTCTTTTTCTGTTACAGTAGTCTATCACTGATTAGTCTGCCTTTCCAGTTAGTGGCCAGCATGCTCACATCACCTACAGCAAGGCCACATGGAATCCTGAGAATCTCGGGCCTCGTTTCCCAAGGCGCATTTCTCAGGAGTTCCCATGAAGGATGCACTTCTGGACACAATCCAGAAGCACACTCACATCTGGAATTGAGAACTATCTTTATCCCTCCTTTCCCTCCCTGAATCCAGTGTCCGCTCCTTCAGCATCCATGCTCCATCTATACTCTCCTGGCAAAAACACTGGGGTAAAAACACATCAGTGCAGATGTGAATGCATATGGTCCAAGGTAGAAACATGGTGGGAAGATGTCACTCGATTCTAGGATGGACACTTACAGTTCCAATGTTCAGGGTCTCCAGGGTAAACTCATCTACTCGGCGACGTTCAAAGTAGTCTTTGAGGTTGTTGTCAGAGACAAGAAGGACTTGCTTGATGGTGTCAGATTTCTCTCCATAGAGCTTGATGTACACCTTAGAATCTGTGCTGGCCCCAGAGACATCCCCAGTCTTCACACTGATGTGATAGCGGAAGTCTGAACATGCCAAGGCAAAGAGAGAGGGGAAAGTTAGTGCAGGTTGTACAAGGAGTGGGGTGTTTGAAAGGGGGACAATCTTCAGCCGGAAAGATCAAGGTTAGGACAGAACCCTGGAGTCTGGACCCTGGATCCTGGAACTGAGAGCAGAGGCCTCCTATATCTCTGTGGAGCCCCCTTATCTATAAAACTAGTGCCTTGGCTCTTTCTGTTCTGTAAAAGGGGAATATGCTGAGAGAAACTTAGACAAGAACACCCACACAGAGACTCAAAGCATCTTCAGAAATCTCCTGATCCAGCTTCTGATGCGCAAGGAACTGGCACCAAAGGCAATAGGGCCTTCTAGCATGTATCACTTTGGGCACATATTCTATGGTATTACTTCAGGTGCTCTCATTTCAGCCTTGCAGGAAAAGAATGCAGAGCTCAGGTCAGGTGTTTGACATGAGGTGGTGACAGTGAGGTTATCCAGTAGTAAAACCTTGATACGTATTTAAAGCCACTCCCGCCCCTAATGGAATGTCCCATTGTAGCTCCCAGAAATCTGTGCAAGGGTGAAGAACACAAGAGGGGATGATAAGTTACGGGACAATACGAGCCAAACTCTAGTTGTCCAGGCAGGCCCCCATGGTGTGTTTCTTAAACAAAGAAGAAAGATTTCAAGGCCTATTACTCATTGCTTCTTTGGGGTATTTCCACTGGAGTAAAGGGTCTGGAGAAAGCAAGTTGTGATGCCATGCCTGGGGCTATCTGCAGCAGGCCTAGCCCTATCAGATCAGCAATACCAGGGAAAGATTAGGTGGGAACCTAATGCCCCTTTCCAGATAAACCTTTGCAAATTTGGGACTAGGATACCAGGAGGATGGGGGCTTCGTCTACATGGTGAGCTGAGAGCTTGTTGCAGAGGGAAGAACAGCAGTCTAAAGTAGAGATGCTCAGGAAACTGATCCCAGCTCCATTGGCAACCATAGGTCTGAGTGTTCTGGTCATGGCGTCCTCTTATTCTAAGCATGGGTGACCTCTCCTCTTGACCTCCTTCCCAGGTTTTAGGCTCTGTGATGCTGCGTCCAACACTGGATTTTCTAGTTTCAACCACGTCAAGGTAAATATAAGTATCTAGGTCTTCCAGACCTTGATTTCCCCATCTGACAAACAGACAACCTCAGCTCTGCCTCCCCTTGGACGTTATTGCAGGGCTCACATGAGCTACAGCCTAGAAACATGAAGTGCTGCATTGTTGGGAATCTGGGGGATGTTTCTTTTAAACGTTTTCTAAAGCTCATGTTCCAACCATGGCATCAGAACACACATCACTAGTAAAAAGACCTCCATGGCTCCAGGACAATGCTCAGCATTTAAAAGTCCCCATTCAAGAGCCCCTCCACAATGCATTTCTGCTCACAAAGCAATGACCCCTGCGTTTGTTGCCATCAGCTGGTGTTACTCTTTTTATCACTCTGTTGACCCATATGCAGTCAGGGCCTGACACCATGCTGCACCCGGACTGTGCATTCAAAACAGGCATACAAGAAGTCTTGTTTCTCCACCACCCTGTGCTGCATCCATGAATTAAAATGAAGATGTGTCTTCTTTGAAGGTCTAGGTCCTGTTTAGCTGAGGAAAGGCAGCCGTGGACACCCATTACCTGGCCATCAGGGCGACTCACTTTTGAGTGTGGCATTGCTGTCGCTAGGTAGCAACTCTCGAACCAGTTGTCCATCATCCTTCTCTTTGTCCAGCCACCTTGAGAGAGAGGGGGTTGAGGGGCGAGTTTTTTCAGTGGAACAGGCAGATGTGCCAATCATCACATCCCTCGTGCTGAGTCACCAGGGAGGCCCACAACTTTGAATTGGCACTTTCTCAGACAACCAGGAATAGTGCTTCCTCAAGATCCAGTTATACCACTCCTAGGCATATACCCAAAAGAGTCTCAAATACACAATAAGGACATTTGCTCAACCATGTTTGTAGCAGCCTTCTTTGTAATAGCCAGAAGCTGGAAACAGCCTTGTTGCCTCTCAGTGGAGGAATGGATGCACAAATTGTGGTATAACTACACAATGAAATATTACTCAGTAATAAAAAACAAGGAAATCATGAAATTTGCAGGTAAATGGTGGGATCTGGAAAAGATCATCCTGAGTGAGCTATCCCAGAAGCAGAAAGATGCACACGGTATATACTCACTCATATAGACATATAATATAGGATAAACCTACTAAAATTTGTACACCTAAAGAAACTAATCAAGAGGGAGGAATCTTGCTAAAATGCTCAATTCCTATCTAGAAAGGCAAAGAGGATGGATATCAGAAGAAGGAGAAAAGAGGGAACAAGTCAGGAGCCTGACACAGAGGATCTCTGAAAGGCTCTGCCCTGCAGACTATCAATGCAGATGCTGAGACTTATGGGCAACTTTTGGGCAGAGTGCAGGGAATCTTATGAAAGAAGTGGGAAACAATAAGATCTGGAGAGGACAGAAACTCCACAAGGAGAGCAACAGAACCAAAAAATCTGAGCACAGGGGTCTTTCTTGAGACTGATACTCCAACCAAGGACTATGCATGGAGATAACCTAAGAACCCTGCACAGATGTAGCCCATGGCAGTTCAGTATCCAAGTGGATTCCATTGTAATGGCAACAGGGACTGTCTCTGACATGAACTGATTGGCCTCTTTAATTACCTCCCCCTGAGGGGGAAGCAGCATTACCAGGCCACAGAAGAAGACACTGCAGCCACTCCTGATGAGACCTAGTTGACTAGGATCAGAAGGAAGGAAAAGAAGTCCTCCCCTATCAGTGGACTTGTGGAGGGGCATGCATGCAGAGGGTGAAGAAGGGAGGGATTGGGACAGGAGGAGGGAGGGAACCACAGGGGGGACACAAAGGGAATAAAGTGTAATTAATAAAGAATTAAAAAAAAGAATAGAGTGTAGCGCTCTCTCTCACTCTGTCACTCCTCTTACTCTTGCCTCCCTCTCCCTCTCCCTCTCCCTCTCCCTCTCCCCCCTCTCTCTCTTTCTTGAAGCACCCCATTCTCTTTTCTCTCTCTCTCTCTCCCCATCACGCCCTGTTCCCCCACTCCCTCCATACCCACCCAATAAACCTCTTGCATAGAAAAATAAAAGAATAGAGGGTAACAACCAACCTTGCTTGCTTTGCATTTCCCCTTAGCTTTTGCAACCTAAGCTTTGCACAGTTGTGAGCTTAAGTTGTCGACTCTTCGTGCTGCTGACCCGAGAGAAATACGTGTGTGTGTGTGTATGAATGCTGTGACAATTATTTACTGAAAACAGAAAACAGGCTGAAAGCTGCCTTATAAAGTGAATATCCACCATCAATGCTGGGAGCAGCATTTGGACATATGGCTTTATAGTGTTTGCTTGTTACCTGGGTCAGCTGGCGTCAATGACTTAGTTCCTTGTAAAACTCTGTATTCCCCATCCCTTACCCACGTGCTGCTTTCTGTGCTGTTCAATGAAAGAGAGAGCAAAGCCCTTTGCTAGGGACATGAAGACTCAAAGCCAGGGACAGACAAGTTCACAAGACAGTGTTCAGGCAGGAGTGGATTCAAACTCACAAAACAGACAGGGAAACATGATACCAGGAAGGAGAAGTAAAAATTTCAAATCAAGGATCTCTTTGGGTTAAATTATAGCAAGGGTGAGCTTTTTAATTTGTTTTCTTTAATTACACACCTGTACATTATTAGTGACTGAGTTTGCCATTGATACATTCAAACAGACACATAAGCCTACAAAGGAAGCCAAGGCATTTCTTCCTCCTCACCCCTTCTGGCATGAAGTTCGGGACTCCTGAAGAGCCAACGAGGCAACACTATGCTTTCTTCATCTCTTCTTATTTATCTCATATCCAAATCCCAAGAGCCCCACTCCCCTGGGACCTTGTTGTCAGCCTGTATTAGTTAACTTTAAAACGCTATTCACTTATATAGGGTTCGTGGCTAGGATTTAGAACACTGGAGAGATGAAACAGAGACTCCAAGACACAAAGATTCATGGTAGCATTAAGTGTTGCTCACACAGCCTATGGGAATTGCAGAGTTCTAGCTACAGTCCTTTCCTTAAATTGAACCATTGTGACTTTCCCTTCCTCTGTCTTGTCAAAGTCACTGATGGTGCCCTGAGTCACAGAGCCTGCAGGAGAGATGGCTGGGATGTTGCCTGACCATTGATGGAGGCAGACAGGTCCCCAACCACCAGAAAAATTCCATCTACTGTTCATTGTCCCCTCGGTTCACCTAGCTCTAATCCCTCCCGTTTGGTAAAAGGAAACCATGACACATCCTTCTGTTGCTACCCAAATACTGTTGAGGTATTAATAGACATAGTTTTAAAAAGCAATTTCCTTCCAGCTTCAATTGCTTCAACCTAGTTTTGCCGTGAGGTGTTGCCAAATGGATGTCAGCATGCTGGTAGCTTCATGATAGTCTTCTGGGAGCCTACACAAGCAACTCAGGTGAAGAATGAACAGTGTGTGGGCTCAGGACCAAAGTTAATCTGGAAGTGTGGTCCTCCCAGGTATAACACACGTGAATGAAAGACACTGGGGTTTCACAAAACACTGACATTTCTCCTTGTTCTAAAATGTCTCTATTGACAACCTCCGAAATCAGCAGGAGCGCTGGCTGAGCAAGGAATGCTTCCAAAAAAGTAGTGCAGAAAGTCCTCTCTTAGGTTGAGGGAAGGAAATGCAAACAAAGCCGGGTTGGCAGCATCCTAAGCATCAGTGACACAGGATTTGGGGACCACAGACTTCTTGCTACCATCCCTTAAATCGAACCATTGGGACTTTCCTTTCTGCCTTGCCAAGATCACCGACTGCCCCTTAGTCACAGAGCCTGCAGGAAAGATGACCTGAAATGATGTAACCAGGCCAGAGATGTGGTCTGGCTATTCAAACCAAAATCCAACTTGTATTCCTATTTCATTCTGTACCTAACTAATTCCCCAATAACCCACTTAATTTCAGGAAATGTCAGGGTTTTATTTTTATTTTTTCATGAGAAAAAACATCCTGTTGGCATTAGGTGTGCACTGAAGTGCCAGACTCAGGTCACACACCTCCTGCAGGGCCACCTCTTTATTACATCAATGACCACCTTGAGTCACTGTTTCTTTTACTGTTCCCCGTAAAAGGTCTGAGTCTTTCTCTAGCACAAGCTGGAAGAAAGAAAGGCAGAGGACTGATGTACCTGAGGCATGGGAACTCCACGTTGTCGCTCTCCGGCTGCCCTTCCTCTCTTACCAGCACCCTGTCCAGGTACCAGCCGCTGCTTGAGCCTTTGCCATCATGTCTGACCCTCACCCGCCTCACCTTCCTCAGAGTGACAGACTCAATGGTAAACTCGTCGGCCTTTGGGAAAGAAAAGACAGCAAGGTCATGTAGATGGTGATGCCCCTGAGACCCAGCACCAAGTGGGGTCACACTCCAGAAGTGAGAAGGCAGAGCTGAGAGAATAAACTATAGTTCTTCCACAGGTGCACACAAGCTACCACAGGGAACAGAAATATAAAATACATGCAACAATAACCTCATTGTCCCTCCCAAGATGGACCAAGCCTACCTGCCACCTTCTAATGAGAAGGGCTTTACCAACACAGCCTTCAAAAGCCCATCCTTGGATTGGTTCAGACAGAGTATTCCATTGCATCCCAAGGCTCACCACTTCCCCACCAAGAAAAGGGTAAGTGGAAGAAGGAAAAGCAAAAACATCTACACATCCCTTTCATCTGGAAGTCCTCACCAACTTCATATCACCAAAGCAATGAGTCTTTACTGGGTATCTATTGTGTGCTGTGAACCATATCTGATCCCTACAGTTCATCAGTCCTCTGTAACCTTCACAATAGCCTGTCACAGGTAGGCATCGTTTCCCTCATGTTATATACAAAGAAAGTGTGGCACAGGAGAGTGGAGTGAGTAGCCCAAGGCTGGCTTTCCCTAGACCTATTTGGTTCTTTCTGCACTGCTTTACAGCCTTTTGGCTCACAGTAAACCTGCTTGATGGTTGTGGTAACATAGGGCCATACCTAACACATTGTGTTGTGGCTAGCAATGAGCCAATTGAGCTGAGTTCCCAGGTATCCAATCAACCAGATATTTCTGTGCCTTTAAGCAGCTCCTACCTGGATTCCCTAGACCCTACTTCTCCTCATCCAGATAGATACCATCTCATTGCGGGGGTCCTGCCACCAGCCATCAGCTCTACTCTGAGAAAACAAGGAAGGTGGAGGATAGAGCAGGGGTGCGTTGAGAGGGGGTGTCATAACTTACGTTGCCTTTCTCAAACAGGTCGGTGTTGTTCCTGCAGTTGTAAAGCAGTCGCTCCCCTGTGTCCCCCACATCACCAAAAAGGCAGAGGTAGACGTTGGCATCAGTCCCTGCACCTTCGAGCTCCCCTGTGCATACAGTCACACGGTACCGGGCCACTGGCAGACAGAAAGGGGGACACCATTGGCTGGATGCCTCTGCTCCCATGCCTAAGCTCTGCACCCACTTCTTCTGTCACCTCCTCATTTAGTACTTTCCAAATCCCAGTGCAGTGAGCCGCTTGGGAGCTGACTCATGCCAAGCCTTGGCTTAGACAGACCAGAGGCTCTTGATGCCCATCAATTATCAGAAACCCATGGGAAGTGTTTACAAGAATTCACATTTCTGAGGCCCACTTCAGACATCCCAGGCCTGAATTTCCAGAGGGAAGACCCTTAAAACTGGGTAATTAGTAAACTCCCTCTGTGGAGTCATCAGAAACCCAATGAAAAATATTTACAAGAATTCGAATTCCTGAGGTTCACTTCAAACTTCCCAAACATTAATTTCCAGAGGTAAGACCCTTAAAACTGACCCCTAAATCTGCAGGGAACAGCAATATAAAATACATACAATGATCACCTCATTGTCCCTCCCCAGATGGGCCAAGCCTACCTACAACCTCCAGATCAGAGTTATTAATGAACCCTCCATGTGGAGTCTCATGAAAAGAAATGAGTGTTACCTAGAAGTAGGGTTCAGTGGAAACAGAGAGAAGGCAACAGCTACTGTGATGGTGTAATTTAGAAGCAACTGTTGGTAATGGCTCAGATAGGTAATCAAGAAAAAGAGAGGAATCAGGTTTTGCTTTGAACAAATAGTGGAGAGAGTTGTTGATAAGGATTGGGAGGTCTAGGGTAAGGGTATGGTTGGAAGGCGTGGTTGTGCACATCTTTAATGCCTGCACTCAGGGGGGCAGAGGCAGACAGATCACTGTGAGTAAGACGCCAACCTGGACTACAAAGTGAGTCCAGGACAACCAAGATGACACAGAGAAAATCTGTATGAATTGAGGTGGGTTAGTGGGAGTCCCCTTTTCTGAGAAAGAGAAGAGGGGGGAAGAGGAAGGGAGAGTGGGACTGGGAGGAGAGGAGAGGGGGCTATGATTGGAATATAAAGTGAATAAATAAATAATTATGTGAAAAAGAAAGGAAGGCAGGAAGGAAAGCAAATGTGTTTGGGAATTGAAATCAAGGCTTTATTCTGGTCACTACACATTTGAGGTGCCAGTTAGATACTTAAAAAAAAAGAAGTCAAGATGGCAGTTACATATATGTGAAAGGCCAGGTCCAGCAGCATGACTTTAGTCATCATAAGTAGATGTCTTCCATTTAGAGCCATGAAATCTGGTGAAAGCCATGATGAAGAAGATGTAAACAAGGATTAAAATAACATTTGAAAATAAAATGGTCCCAAATTTCCAAATTTGAATTAAAAATATTAATCTGTATATTTAAATTTTTATGTAAAATGAAACTCTAAGTAAGAAAAATCCATAGAGATCTACTTCTAAACACATCATAATAAAACATGTAAGAGTGAAAGACAAAGAGGAAATCTTTAAAAGAAGTAACAGGAAATTAAGCACAAGGATACTCAATAAAAATTAGCAGACAACTTTTCATCCAAAACTATGGAAACCAGAAAGCAGTGGAATGCTAAATTCAATAAGCTGAAAGAAAAAAACCATTATCTGAGGATCCTATATCTACTAAAACTACCCTTCAGGATGAAAGCTAAATTAAAGCATTCCAAAATAAACAAATAATTCAAGAATCTCCCATCACTAAAAGACCTTCTCTATAACAAATATTAATGGGAAATCTTTGCATTAAATAGTAGGCAGTAACTTGAATTCGCCTGGAGTATTATGAATCACCAGAAAAGATAAAGTGATAATAGCAAAGATGCTGTACATGTATTTTTTTTCATTTTTAATACCTGTCTTCTCAGATTTTATATAAAATACAACCGCAGAGAACAATAACCATAAAATTGCACTGGTGAGTCTGTAATGTATAAAGACACAAATTCCCAGTATAGGGTGTCATATATCCCAGACAAAGACACAATTTAAATGATAACAGTTGTATGAAAGAAAGTGCAAGGGAGTGAAGTTTTTATGCTCCTGAAACTAAGTTGACATTACTTTGAACTAGATTGTTCTAAGATGTGCATTGTAATTTGGGAGAGACTACTTTGAGAGTAACTGAAATAATATATAGTAAAAGAACAGGGGGAAAATGGCCCCACATCTCCTTTGGGCAGTGCTGTGCAATGGCGGGAGAGCTGGCCCCACCTCTCACCTGGCCAAAGCAGTGGAGCTGGTCCTACCCCCAACCCCTGCCTAGGCAAAGCAGTGGAGCTGGTCATACCCCTCCCTCACACCTAGGCAAAGCAGGAGAGCTGGTCCTGGCAGTGCAGTCACAGGACAACTGACAGGTTTACTGTCCAGACCCAGATCCAGGGCTTTGAGCTGGCCCACCCTAACATCTATCCTGTCTATGAACTGCAGGATCACATGAAGGGGCTGGTTCTGCAGATCCAAAACTGCAGGATCTCCATGTGATACATTTGATGTAATTTTGATACATGGACTTAATGTTTCAAGCAAAAATCAGAGTATGGTGGGCACCCTGCAGAGATGGGGGCTCATGATGTCACTACACACAACCAGCCAATGTAAGATGTATTGTTGAACTCCTCTATGGCTGGTGGGAGTGCAACTTGTACAACCACTTTGGAAGTCAGTCTGGCTCTATCTCAGAAAACTTGGAACAGATCTACCTCAAGACCCAGCTATACCACTCCTGGGCACACCCAAAAGATGTTCCACCATACCACAAAGACATTTCCTCAATTATGTTCATAGCAGCTTTATCCATAATAGCCAGAAACTGGAATCAACCCAGATGTCCTTCAAAAGAAGAACAGATAAAGAAACTGTAGTATATCCACACAAAAGAATACTATTCAGCTATTAAAAAACAAGGGCATCATGAAATTTTCAGGGAAATGGATGGATCTGCAAAAGATCATTCTGAGTGAGGTAACCCAAACCCAGAAAGATGGATATTGTATATACTCATAAGTGGATATTAGGCATACAATACAAGATAATTATACTACAATCTACAGACCTAAAGAAACTAAATAATAAGGGGGACCCTAGGGAGGATGCTTAATTCTCATTCAGAAGTCAAAGAGAATGGACACTGGACATGGTTGAAGAGAGGGAACAAGGCAGGAGCCTTCCATAGATGTCCTCTGAAAAACTCCACCCAGCAGAGGACTGAAGTAGATGCTGAGACTCACCGCTTAACTTTGGGCAGAGCACAGGGAGTCTTATGGAAAAGTGGGAAATAGAAGAACCTGGAGAGGACAGGAGCTTCACAAGGAGACCAACAAAGCCAACAAATCTGGGCCCAGAGCGTCCTGCCTCCAGAGACTGATGCATCTGCCAAGAACTATACATGGAGAGGACCGAAGGCCCCTGCTCAGATAGAGCCGATAGGCAGCTCAGTCTCCATGTGAGTCACCTAGTAAGGGGACAAGGAACTGTCTCTGACATGAACTCTGTTGCCTGTTCTTTAATCACTTTCTCTGGGTGAGGTGACCTTGCCAAGCCACAGGGGAAGATGCGACTTGATAGTCTGGGGTCAGTTGGTAAGGGAGAAGGACTCCCTCTTTCTGAGGACTAGGGGAATAGGGATAGCAGGGAAGAGGGAGGGAGGGGGATATGATCGGGATGTAAAATGAATAAATTAATAACAATAGAAAATGAAGATAAAAGTGATGTATTGTTGACATGAGGGATTCTAGGGAAAGCTTACCAGGCTTTAAAGAAGGTTCACAAGCAAAGAGCTTGAGAATTTATGGTGGATAAAGGATAAGAAAGGTGAAAAGATCCTGTAAGGGCCCAGGTAGGACAAAATTTCTATCAGTGTTGAGGACCAGAGAACCCATACATTTCCACTAGCATCTGTTATACAGAGACTCTCAAAATGGACATGGATTTAAATATCTTATCACAAAGAAATATACTTTAGATCCTGCAACACAAATAGGTTGAAACTAAAGAATGACTATCAAAACTGACTTGAGATCAAACAGATTTACAGAAAGGAAAGAAAGAAAGAAAGAAAGAAAGAAAGAAAGAAAGAAAGAAAGAAAGAAAGAAAGAAAGAAAGAAAGAAAGAAGAAAGAAAGAAAGAGAGAAAAGCTTATGTCCAGATGTCTTGGGATATCTACTATACATAAAAAAAAAAAAACACTATTTCTTATGAAGATTATGTAACAAGAGAAGAATGGGTATATTCATTTACTTTTCTTCTAGTTGTGACCAAATGGATACCTGACAAGGAGCAACTTACTGAAAAAGATACTTGTTTTGCTTCAGGAGTTTAAGGGACTCGGACAGCCCTGGCAGGAAGACATGCAACATGAGTGCCCACAGCTGTGGTAGCAGCTGCAGGAAGCTGCTCGCTCACAATTGGATGAGCCAAGAAGCAGAGAGATATGACAACTCGTGCTTGATCCTCTCTTTTGCACCATCCACCCCTCAGCCCATGAGAAGGCTCCACCCCCATTCTAGATGGGTCTTTCTCAATCTGGGTAGGTCTCTCCCTTGGTTAATCTCCTCTAAAATAACCTCAAGACATACCCAGGAATGTGTGTCAGTCTCCTAGGTGATTCCAAATCCAGTCAGAGGGCAATAAAATTAACCATCACAAATTCACCCTTCATCAACTTGACTTTTAAACACATCACTGTAATCCATAGTGTTCCACTGCTAACCAAAAGGCCTGCGCCAGTCTGGTAACACCGAATGCATCCAGTCAAACTTTAGAAGGTCCCACAGTCTTGCTGTTCTTGGTAGGATCTTGCACCTGAGGCTCCTTTACTTTTGTCCTGCCAAGTCCCTGATTTGCTTTAACATTGCTAATGTCTTTTAACAATTACAGCCACTTTGTCCACAGCTGCATTGCCTGTGACTTTAACTGGGTTCACGCTCCTTTTCTTTCCTAACTATGTATTTTTTTTTTACTCCTGTCTGTTCCACCTTTTGCTTTGAATTCTCACTGTAGGACATCACAAAATGCAGTGAGCAATAAACGGGGCCAGAGTCTACATGGTATACTGAAGTTTGTAGTTCTTCTCATCAAGTAAATCACTCCATCGCTTTTTAATTCAGTCCCACTTGAGTTTTCAGGGTGCAGGTAGAATGAAGCCAGTTTCTTTATCATAATATGACATGCACGGCCTCTAACCCAGTTTTCAGTATGATCATCACTTCCTTCTGAATCCTCGTAAGTGTTGCCTTGTCTGTCAATGTTTCTATTGGCACTCTGGTCTTCCTCGCTCCTGCTGGAATATAGTTTACAGAATTCTGGGCCTTCCCTGTCCTTCATCTCCAAACTCAGCCATAGACTTTCTACAATTCAGTTCCAAAGGCTTAAGTACCATGTGCTCAGGTTTCTCACTACAACAGAAACAGCCTTGCTCCTAGTTTTCTATGTTTGTTTGTTTTTCTCATTGCTGTGGCCAAATACAAAAGCCGATGAAGACGTGGCTTGTGTTGCCTCACAGTACAAGAAAATACAACTCATCACAACAGGGAAGTCGCCACAGGAAGTGGCCCGTGGTGGTGGCAGCAGGAAGATGAGACTACTAGTTCAGGAATGGAGGGCAGCAAAACACTAGCGTTTAGATAACTTTTTTCTTTTTCCTTTTTGGTGCAACTTAACCCCCAGCCCATGGGATGGTACCTTCTTACTCGGGGTGGATCATTCTTTCTTAGCTAGTCCTCTCTGAAATGACCTAAAAGATGCACTCAGATGTATATTTCAATCTGCTAGGTGGCTCATTCAAGTTTGTAATAAAGGATAATGATCATCTTAGGGAACTCATTTTATGAAAGTCACACATTCTTGGTACCAAAGCTGGTAATGGCATCATAATAAAATAAAAGTATAGGCTAATATCTTTTATGAATATAGATGCAAAAATTCACAACACGATTGCTGTAAACCAAATACTGCAACACAGATAATGAATCAGCGAATGAGTGACTCATGAATCAGTGCGGTGGTTTTTCAGGAAGCTGGGTAGAGATCTACCTCAGGATCCAGCTCTCCCACTCTTGGGCATATACTGAAAGGACCCTATATCCCACCACAGAGGCTTTCACTCTTCTACATTCATTGCTGCTCTATTCATAATAGTAAAAAACTGAACACAAAGTAGATGTTAACAGATGGATGAAAAAAATGTTACACAATGAAATAATGTACATTTATTAAAAATAAAATAATGGGGGGCTGGAGAGATGGCTCAGAGGTTAAGAGCACTGGCTGCTCTTCCAAAGGTCCTGAGTTCAATTCCCAGCAACCACATGGTGGCTCACAACCATCTATAATAAGATCTGGTGCCCGATTCTGGCATGCATGTGTATATGCTGACAGAACATTGTATACATAATAAATAAATATAAAAAAAGAAACATTAAAAAATTAAAAAAAAATAAAATAAAATAAAATAATGAAATTCACAAGTAAATGGATGGAGCTAGGAAAAGAAAATCACTGAGTGAGGTAACCCAGACCCAAAAAGACAAATACAGTATGGAATCTCTTCTATGTGGATGAGAGCTTTTGGCCTTTGATAAGTATACTACAATCAGTATAACCAGAGAGGCTAGGTAAAGAGCAAGGAATGAGGGGCAGGAGGGGTTTGCCAAGGAAGGAGAAATAGAAAACATTGTTATGGAGAGAGAGAAGCGTGACTGGAGCAGAAAGATAGAGTGAAGAGGAGGAAGGAAGAAGTAGGTAAAGGAGGGAATATGAGGAAGAGCAAATAACACCATCTGAGTGGAAACACGGAAAACTACGACAATAGAAATGTCATATACATAGATATGTAATCCAAATGGGATCACCACATAACAGAGGAGACGAAGCCCCCAACTTTTGCCACCAGGTGAAAACTCCAGTGCCAGAAACGAGTTACATATAATTGAATTGTTGGCCAAGGCGGCCCCATGAGAACCCCCAAACAACTCAGACTATGCCGAGGTTATTGGTTTCTCTACACAAACTGATGGCAAGGCCCTCATGCTAAAGACAACACTTACATACCTCACTGAACATGAGTGGCACTAGGGCTTCACTAGAACCTTCACCCCCTACTGACCAGTGTCTGTGGTACTAGAAGGCACTCTGCATGCTACCAGAGAAGAGAGGTAAGCACCAACCCAGCTAAAACCTTGCAATCTGCAGTGGTGACCTGCCTGGATGGCACGATGATGTAATAGTGGCACAAATGGTGTGTGAGTAACCAATCACTGTCTTATAGGATTTAAGGTATATTCCATGAGAGAGAACCCAGCCCCGAAAATGTTCAGGTTGCCAAGAACCTGAGACTAGACAGACCTAGGAGAAAACCGAACATTATTGTTTAGCTAAAGGAACATAGCAATAAAATGACTCCTGATGATATTCTGCTATATCTGTAGATAAATTGTCTCATTCAGCCATAGTCAGAGACACTTCCTCTTTCCATAGATTGGAGTTATTGAGAGACCCAATGTGCAGAATGAGAGACCTTGGAACATTCAGTCCTAAATAGGATGTCTTCATCAAATCCCTCTCCTCAGGGTTTAGGGGTCTATGTAGAAGAGGAGGCAGAAAGACCGTAAGAGCCAGAAGGATGGATGACACCAAAGAAATAGTGTCACCCAGACACAACAGGCCCGATGCACATGTGACCATGCAGCAGCACGCACATGACCTACATAGTTTTAAGCCAGCATCGAGGGGGGGGGCAGATGAGCTCCTACTCCTAGCCAAGAAGCCATCTTCAATTGACAAGTGCATGCGCAGGAAAATAAGTTTTCCCTAATGGAGTATCACTGGATATCTAAATGGCACTTATGGGTAGGCCCCATGCCCAGCAATACATAGCCAACATACACAAATTCAGGGATGACTCTGAGGATATTTTGTCTCATATTGCCTTGTTTTAGTGCTTTTTTTTAATCTTACTGGTCTTTTACTTGTATACAATAATTTGTAATTTTATTGTTTTGGGTTTTGGTTCTCTCGTGTGTGTGTGTTTCTTGTGTGTTTTTCTTTATTAATTCTGATTTGTTTGTTTTACATATTTGTTTACTTTCCAAAGAGAAAGAGAATGAGTTGCATTAGTGGAGAAGTGGTAAGGATTAGGGAGAAGTTAAAAGGGGGAAACCATGATCAAAATATATTGTATGAAATATTTTCAATAAAAATCAAATGTACAACTCAAATAAAAATGTTTGATAAAGTGAAAAGTTAAAATAAAATACCTAATTGGAGTTCACACATACACAAAGAATAAGACACTATGACAAGTTAGGATTTGTCCTAGGAATACAATTTGGTTTAACTTCTAAAAGCCAATTAATGTAATATGTCATGCTAATAGAACAAAAACCCCAAATCACATGATCATCTCAATAGACACACAAAAAGCATTTGACAAACCCTTTCATGATAAGAACCCATTTTTAAAAGGGAACAAAAGGGAATCTCAGCTCATAAAGGTCATCTGTGAAACACCTACACTTAAAAGTTCAAACACGATTCTAGCAATTTTTCAGCAAGGCAAGAAGGAGAGTAAAGTTATGCTGGTATCCAGATTAGAAGGGCTGCCACAAGGTTGTGCCTGCTCATGGATGACATGATTGCATGTTTAGAGAATCATAAGGGATCTGCTAAAAAAGGTTATTATAGTTAATAAGTTCAGCAAAGTTGTAGAATATAAAATCAATATCTGAAAAATCTACTGTATTTGTAGTCTTTTATAATAAGTAACTTGAAAATGAAATTAAGAAATCATTTCTGGGCTGAGAATGTAGTTCCTTTAGAAGAGTGCTTGCCTAATATGCACAAAGCCAAGGATTCCATCCCAGCACTGCAGAAACTGGTTGTGGTAACACATGCCTGTAATCCTCATATTTTCAAAGTAGAGAGAGGAGAATCAGAAAACCCAGATCATTCTCAACTATATAGTGAGTTTGAGGCCAGTGTGCAATACATGAATCCCAGTCTCAAAAGAAAATGTATCAAAAGAAGAGAAGAGGATAGGAAGAGGGAAGGGGGAGGAGAAGGGAGGTGAAGGGAGGAAGAAGGAAGGGAGGGGAGGGAAAAGGAGGGGAGGGAAGGAGAGGGGAGGGGAGGGGAGGAGAGGAGAAGGGAGGGGAGGGGAGGGAAGGTTTTTCATTCACAACCACAGAAAGAATAAAATGACCTGGGGAGATGGCTCAACAATGAGGCTAAGGGTGCTTTTCGCTCTTCCACAGGATCCAAGCTTGGTTCCCAGCACCCACCTCAGGTGGCTCACAATTGTCTATGATGGCTTCTTCTGGCTTCTGCAGGCACTCAGACACCTGATGTGCATGTCTACATGTGTGTGCATACACACATAAAAATAAAAGTGTAAATAAATGTTTTTAAAAGAATAAAATATTGTGGAATAAATTCAACAAAACAATTGAAAAATTTATACCTTGAATATTGCAAAACATTATTGAGATTAAAGATTCAATAAATGCACCTGGAAATGTTCCGTGTCCATGGACTGTGTGACCTAGCATCATTAATATAGCAATATTAATGTCCCCAAACAGAACTACTTTGATTCAGTCCCTATTAGAATTGCAATGGAGTTCTTTGTAGAACTTGATAAGCTTTTTATCAATGAGACATTGCAAAATAAACTTCAAGAAGAAAACCAGCAAGTGTTACAAGATTTAGACAAGTGGGGACCTCCCGTGATACTGATGAAAACGTACCCATCTTTTGAAAAATAGCTCAAACTGAACCACCAACCAGAAAGCATGCATGAGACGGACCTAAACATATATAACAGATGAGCAGCTTGATCCCCATGTGGGGAGCCCTAACAGCAGGAGCAGGGCCTGACTCTAATGCTGTTGCCTGCTTTGGATCCTTTTCCACTAACTAGGCTACCTTGTCTAGCCTCAGTAGAAGAAGATGCGTCCAGTTCTACTGCAACTTGATATGTGAAGCCAATATGATATCCATGGGAGACCTCCCCTTCTCTGAGGAGAAAGAGAATAGGGTAGGGGAAGGGGAGGTGGCAGGGAGGGGTTGGAGGAAAGGAGGGAGGGGAAGCTGCCATCAGGATGTAAATGAATTAATTAACAAAAAAATTCTAGAAACATTTAAAAAAGAGAGAGAAAATCACCTCAATAGTTGCTTTAAAAGTTATGGGGAGAGGTCTGGAGAGCTGGCACAGTGGTCAAGAGCACTGGCTGCTCCTCCAAAGAGCCTAGGATCAGTTCCCAAAACTCACATGGCAACTCATAACTGTTTGTAACCCTAGTACCAAGGGATCTGACACTCACACCAGTGCGCATAAAATAAAGTTTAATATGGGGAGAGTCACTGTCTGACCAGGCTATACAGCCAAAGACCTAAAAGCATGTTTGAAGGGACACAGGTGCAGAAAGGTCAGAGCAGCAGTGCTCCTGATAACCAAGAAGCAGAAGCAACCTAGTGCTCAACAGTTGAGCATGCTACATCCATATAATGGGGTATCATTCATCAACTAAAGAGAAATTATGGGCCATAAAAATGGCTCAGCAAGTAGAAGCGCTTGTACACAATGCTGGTGACTTGACTTGGCTCCCTGGCTACCACAAAGTGGCAAGGCAGGATCAACTCTCGGGAATTAGCCTTTACCCAAGCTGCTGAGACACAAACCGGGCTAAGTGGCTGTCAGAGTCAAGAGTGAGGTGGGGAAAAGGTAGGGTGCTAATGCACATGGAGTTTCTTTAAGGGTGTGAAAACACTCTGGAATTTGATGGTGTGATGGATGTATAGATCTTCCAAACATAGATCAAAGGCCATTGGCTTGTGAACTTTTAGCAAATGAAATTAATGCCAGTGAACTTATCTCAATAAAACGGATGTTTTTAAAAGAGACATTATTCACTGAAAGTTCATCTAAAGTGAGGATGAAAGAGATGAGAAACGAGACAAATCTACGGGAAGTTTGGCGCATAAACTCAATTTTATTCATGTGCACAATTCCATATAGAGGCATCTGAAAAATCTGTCTGACCATGTATAATATGGGTACATGGAGATATTGTGGTATCTGTGCCAAACATTTGTTAGAAGGCAAAGAAGCATGGCACGTGGAGTCCTGTTTTAAGTAGAGTGGGTACAGGTGGACACTTACAGCATGGGTTGAAGTTCAGGAAAACATCTCTTGTTCCCCAACATTACTATCTTAGAGAACCACATTACTCACAATTAAATCATCCCTTCCTTCCCCAGGGAACTGTCAAAAGCCAAATGCTATAAGCCTTTATATATGCAGCAATGTGCATGCTTTGATATGGTCTGGATCTTATGTGTCCTGCCCCCCCAAATCTCATGTGTTGAAAGCTTGGTCACCAGTGCCATTTAGCGGTGGGATTTGGGGAGTGACAGGGCCATGACAACCTTGACCTCATGACTGAGCCATTCATGGATTCCTAGCTTAGACTGTTCCTGGGGGTGGTGGTGGAAGGTTTTTGAGGTGGGGCCTCCTGGAGGAAGTGGGTCTTAGGAGGCATGCCTTGAAGGGTATGTTTTGCACCTGGCCCTTTCTTCTCCAGCTCTACCTCTCTTCCTGTTTCCTAGCTGCCATGAGCTTTGGTTTGCCACATGATCCCTGCCTTGATGATCTGCTTCCTACACACCCAGGAACACAGATGGACTAAGCCCTCTGAAACCAAGAGCCAAAGAAATACTTCTTCCCTTCAGCTTGTTTACCTCAGCTTTTCCGTCCCATTGACAGAGAGCAGACTGGAACATGCTGTGATGTGATGGGACAACAAGAGGAATGGGCAGTGTTGGCTGGTGTGTGCCAACACAAGAAACCAGGGGGAAATCAAAGCCCCAAACCACAGTCTTGTTGCAGTCTGATTTGCTCATAAGTCTTGCTCTTAATAGTCTTGCTGGAAAATTCCTCAAAGCAAAGTGGTAACAAACATAGGAATCCCTTTCCTGGGGACCTCGTCCCCGTACGTCCAAGAGTTTTAAGGTCTGTTCCATTGGAGGTCCTGACAAGTCCTTACTCTCTAAAGGTCCCTCTGAGCCTACTAGCCACTGAGGTCCCAAACTCTGCCTGGAAAGACATCTGTGGACAATTGAAAATAATTACATTGTTAGTCATCAACAGTGAGAGACGTTAAACAGATGGGCAACTACCACAGCCTCTTGGGCTTTAATTTAAAAATTACGGCTCAATCTGATTAACAAGCAGCAATAATATTCAACACTCATGTCCAATGGACTCTTGCCCACTCATCAGTAGTGTGTAATCACAGTGGAGAAAGCGGATCTCATTTATTTTGCCATCTCACGTTCCTCCTGAGGGAAAGTCAAGGTGGAAATAAATTGTGAGTTGGTACATGCTTTGTCTGCACCTCTAACCAGGAGAATCACTCCTGAAAGCCCCTGAGCAACTAGACCTGATGTTAATTGCTTATTTGGCTGACCTTTATTTTGTAAGTAAATTGGGAACACACAACTTCAGACTCCAAGAATTGGTTTTAAATTGGTATTTACTCATTGTACATGACTGCAAGATTCTCCATTAAAGGCTCTCTGGGAAACCATGCATGTTATTTGTTATCTGCTAGAAGAGCATGACTTTGCCTTTGGCTCTGTTTAGTGGTACAAGAAACAACACAGACCACCAGAGATCTGGGAGAAAACAGAAGTGCATTCTAAGCACAAGACAAGAAAATCATGGGCCAGAAAGAACAAGTGATTTCAAGGAATTGGAGTCAGTAGAGGTGTCAAAGAACTACCAAAGACTTGCAGAAGGTATCAAACTGTCTTTATAGCCAAGATAGACAGACAGACAGACAGACAGACATTCTACCTATATTGATCACTAAAATGTTTCTCATTGAAATGGTTCTTTAACAGTACAGTCTAATTACAGTCATGAGCAGCCTGTATTCTCTGCACAGCCGATATGGAGTCTGTGGAAACATTCTTCCTCCCATGGCCTCTACTGTCAGAGCCCTTGCTTTCCCTGGCTTAGATGAACTCTGTCTGAAGCTCGAGACAACAGTTGCCGAGACAGAAAGTTTATCACAGCTGGGGTTCCACAGCAGTTACAACCACGCCCCACCAGCTCCACCTTCAAACAATTTCTTGAGCGTATTTTCTCTGCATGGAAAATCATTTGTGGGTTTGCTTCTCAAACCCATACCCTCACACTGAAGAATGGAGCAATCCTAGCACACCAGAAAGAAATGTGGAGACAAAGGTCTTAGAGGGATTTGAGGATGGGGACGGGTGGGAAGGCAAGGGGTATGCTTGCTGACAGCAGCATTGCCTGTGTCCTGGTTCCATTTCTGTTGCTGTGACAAATACGCTAATCAAAATCAGCTTTGAGAAAAAGGGTTTACTTGGCTTATAACTCCAGGTTACGGTTCAAAGAGCTGAGAATGTTCTGGATATTCTAGGTAAAACTGGCAGATGTTTCCTTGGAATAACTTCACTAAAACAAGACTCTATAGTTGACTTTAAAGATCTAACCAAATAAAAAGCTTTCACCAAGATGTCTGCTGGAGAAGACAAATATAGAAACAGCAAGAAAATTCCAGAAGCTGTAAAACAACAAAAAAGTGGACCATCCTTAGTGATGGTGGTTCCTAGTGTACTTCCTTGGGGGTAGTGATGATATTCCTAAAGGTTTCTGGACAAGTGCATTCTGGGGTCTTACTGCAGACCCACTGAATTAGAAACTCTATTGCAGAGCCCAGCAATGTGGAGCTCTACAAGTCCTCTATGCAATAAGGCACCTTGAGAAAGCTGGTCAGAGCTGGGAGCTGAGACGCATTGAAAAGCAGCCCCTTTCCCCAAAAACTCAAGCATGAAAGTGATGGGTAACTTCAAAAGAAGAGACTCGAGAACTAAAATGATAATAACTGGTTAGAAAGATTCAGAAAATGGCTAGGTCCCAAGACCTTCTTCCTGGGACCTGCAGGCACACAACAGATGCATTTCTACCCTGCTGAACTATGCATTCCATAACATCTCCATCAGATGGAAGTCAGTTGGTGTTAACTTATGGAAAGAGAAATGATAGTTTTGCCTTCAAAGCAAATATCAAGCATACGAAAGTAGGGATGGACTCTCAGGATAGACAGTCATTGAACCAATGTGTAAAGGATCCGTTCTGGCTTTGACGGTCTATAATCCACTGTCTAAGCAGGAGCTTCCTCAGTTCTACATAGGCTAATGCTAGATCTTGTGAACACAAGTATTCTGAAGTTATAGACCGAATTAAAGTGAAGAAGAATCCCCCAAATGCAAGAAACATGGCACTAACTGGAAGTATTGTCTTCTTATTCTAACGGATGGAATGACCTCATTTTAGATATTTGTTATCTGGAATATATTCATACTGTGCATATGTATATGTCTGTGTAAATATATGAGTATTTAACTCTAGTCAAGTTATTTCAACAAATATATCGAAAGCGTCTACTAAGTGTACAACTACAGAGTGTTCAGAATATTGCATGATCACTTGTGAACTGAGTTTATTGAAATGCTTAGGAGGCTCCAGGAAGCATACCTGGTTCTAATTTTCCATATATTCTTCATTTCTTATGATTTTTCAATTTCACTTTTGAAATATTCCTATTGAAAAGTTAAGGTCTGCCACAGGGTAACAACTAGGTTAATTTTCCATGTCAAGTCTGATTAGTTTGGCAATGGCTGCTACAGTGCTACAATGGCCATCAAGCTCAGTTCCAACTGAGCAAGAATGTTGTGATCACTTAATAAGCAACGTTTCCCTAAGAAGGGGACAGAGCACATTCTTCATATTTGCCTCTATGCTGCTGCTATAACCCAGAGGCAAAATGGCCTCCCTTTGGTCTTTTGAAAGTAAATGCTGGACTCCAGGTTAAAAGCTTAATTCTTCTCATACTGGCTCCAAACAGATAAAGGATTCATTGGGTACCAGCTCAGTGTGTCATAAAAAATTTTGAAAAAAAAAAAAAAAGAGCTCAGATCCATCCTTACAGTATAGAGAGAACTCAGGCATTTCACAACGTGAAAGGTCAAGAAGTTCTTGCCTTTAATTTCAAGGAGGTTCTGCATAACTGTTGTTTAGTGCAGATTCTTCTGGTCCTTTTGCGGCCAACTTGAAGACCTATATGTTTCCTTTTCCTCCATACCATACCCATCAGAGAAGAGTTCTAGCTTCATGCCCTGGAATGGATCCTTCCAGCCAGTCTCAAGGCTGGAACCTAGTTAGTCCACTGCAGTGTTCAGAGCAGTCAATGCCCAGTACACAGGGCTACCAGCCCCCACTAGCACACCAAACGAAGCCCCAGCTTTGATACAGCAAACAGCTCAACACTTACTTCCCATTATCCTGCGCACAGTTGGGCCCTCCGCAGTCATTTCCCTCACAATTTCATTGTCATCCTCATTGGCATCCAGCCAGCGATTGCAGTTGAAGTTATACTTATCCTTATTCAGAGTATTCATCAGGGTCATCTGCAAGGAGGTAGCCCTGAGGTAAGCAGGTGGGCCCATCAGAGATTTTCACCGATGGCCTATAGTCCTCATTCTGCTCTCTAATTGTGTGTGTGTTCCTTTTTTATTTTATCTTATTTTGTTTCTTCAACACAGGGTTTCCCTAGAACTCACTTTGTAGGCCAGGTTAACCTCAAACTTAGAGATCAGCCTGGCTCTGCCTCCCAGTGCTGGGATCAAAGGCGTGTGCCCCCACGCCAGGCCTTCTTTCTCATCTTAGGGAGACCCACGCCATTTCTTGACTCTTGAAGAAGGCAGGTGATCAGATTGCTTTTTCTTTTCCTGGTCTCCTAGAAGCCTACACTCACCTAACATCTGCAAGACAGGACAGGATGCAAACCCCACAGATACCTGAGCATTTTCTCTGTCTGCTTTGGGAGGACTCTCCCTACCTGTTCCTGCCAAAACACGCGGCCGATGTACACTCTTCCCACCTCCAACCCTAACAAATGAGAGGCAGATGTATATGACGCGATCATGAAAAGGGGTAGATCTGACTCCTCGGAACACCTCAAGGAATACCTTACCTTTTCTAAATGCCATCCAGAGCCAGGGTTCTGCCTATCATGCCATGCCCGAATCTTATAAAACCTGCCAAGATCTGGAAGCTCCATCTACAAGGAGAAATTAAAAGGTCTGTGTTGACACAGTCATGGAAGTGCGTCTATCTTCACAGCTGACCTCAGGCAGGTGGATACTCCTTTAGGCTGCTTTTTCCTGGTAAGGATGGGTTTGCTCCTAGCCACACTCAAACACTACATTCTCTCATGTTCCTGCTAACCAGTGGCTCAAGGGACCAAGACGGCTATGTGAAACTAATGTTCAGCTTGGGCTGGTGAAATTGAATAAAAATAACTGACCCACAGTAGGATTCAGCCAAGAGATCTTCCAATAACAAAATTCGTACAGCAGCCCTGCAAATTAGCACAGGGCCATAGCCCAGGGAGTCTACTGGGCACCGAGACAGACAAAAAGATCAATACATCAGCCCTGCCCTTTCCCTGGGGTCTCAAGTCTGCCAGAGAAGACAAACACATAAAGAGGAATGAACTTGGTGGTGGAATAGAGGTGTCAGTGGGGTGCTCGGAAAGGACAGCCGCTGATTACAGTTCTTCCCCTCAAAGGTCGGCAGCACTTCTGACTCGCTCTGCGCACCAACTGCAAAGCTTAAAGCTGCATTTTTCTTTCAAATGCTCCAAAATTCATGTTTTTCCTTAAATGCTGTCCTCACGCCCGAATACAGCCAGGTTGAGCAACCTAAATGTGCTCTGAGCCTCTGAGCCCACAATTCCCCCGTTCACCCCGTTCCTGAGTGCTCCAAGAATTCCATGTCCCCTAGACACCACCCTAGATGATTTCAGATGTAGGGCCAAATATAAACTGTATTTCTTTCAATAAATTCCCTATAAATCATCAAATTTGCCACTGCTGTGGGAGCCCTAACTCTCCAATGTACCTTTTGTCTTTAAACTTGGTCTAAAGTCTGACATAGAGAACTGAAATGTCCAGTACTTCCTCCAGCTCTTTTTCCCATCTCACTCCCATCCGTCCCATTTCCTTCCTACCCTGAACTTCTCAATGACGCCTGGTTTGAACCATTTGTTGTTGGGGTTCAGAAGAATCTCATCTGTCCGCCCCTTCTGCCCATAAATCTGGATGAAGATGGGTGAGTTGGTGCCAGCTTTCTTCAGATCAGTCGTCCAGACCCAAAGGGACCAAGGAAACTCTACAACACAGGTCAAGGGGCATCATAAACTCCAAGAGCCAATCGGGGGAAGAAAGAGGCGGGGGTGGGGGGAAAATCAAGTGATCAGGACGTAAGTTTACACACAACTGTGTCCACTCTTCGCACCCATTAAAAAAGTGCGGAATATGGAGCTAAGAATCCTCTGTGGTTAAAAGTCGGGCCTGTCAGTGTCTTAAGACTTTCTGCGTTTTAGCACTGGGGGAAGAGTTGACCCCACCATCCTGTGTCCAGTGTCTTAGGGGTTCCCTGAGAGAATCCCTCAGTTTAACCCCGTGTCCGTCGCAACAGCTCCTTCAGTTTGGGACACTGGAGTCACCTCCGCAACAGGGCATGGCCTGTCCTTTGACGAACTGAGCTCCTGTCTGGGAGGTCTCCACATGCCAGGCTCTTCACACTTACTTTTCAGCCTCTTCTTCCTCAGAGATACCATCTCATAGAGCTGGCGCTCGATCAGCCCATCTGCTCTCTTCTCATCCAGCCAGTTGCTGCAGGGGAAAGTCTGCTGGATGCCGGTGAAGGGGCACAGGACCACTACCTAGGAAGGCAGACAGCAAGTGTCTCCATAATAGGTCCACTGACGGGACCCACCCCAGTGCTCAGCAGCCTCCACAGCACCAATACACAGGTGTCTGTGCTAGGACCTTCAAGGAATGGCATTTTCCATGTTACCTTTCTCACTAAATCTTAATGAAATATACCTCATTCAAGAAAATTTTTGCAGATTAAAAACATAATTTTTTTAAAAAATTATTACTTTAAGAAGTCTTTCATGGCAGCTGCCATTCATCCTCCAATTCCACTAGCTCAGATACCAAATCCTCTCTTCCATACATTGCATCCTTTTTGGACAGCAGATGTCTTCATGTCCATCATAAAATCTGTTGATCTGAGCCAAATGGCCTATTCAGCCCAATTAATTTTTGCAGGAAAAGGGTGAAGCACATAAAAGCTAACCAGTTCCTCTCTGGAGTGCAATATGGAGCCAGATGCCTTCCCCATAGACTTCATTTCTATGGACTTCTGTCTCCTAACGGTTACCAGCCACACTGGTTTAGAGCATGGAGCCTGCCCTCTTTGGCCACTCACTGTGGTTGTCCGGAGAAATGGTCCCGACACACTACCAGAACTCTCTAGGCAAAGAAGACATTACTCTCAAGTTTCTAGATGCGCAGTTTTATCTTCTTTTTAACCTGGAAAGTGATCTGAGCTTCCTCCTGCTCCAGCATCTTTACTAATTATCATTTCATCAGATCCTTGCTGTTTGTTCTTTAAAGGGGTTGCCGTTGGCTGCACCTTCCTCAGCGTGACCCTTAGCCCTCAGATTAGACAATGATAAGGAGTCAGTTCACCAGGAAGAAGGCCTGTGCCTAACAACATGCCTCAAACCACACCCAGAAAAGACAGCTGATTCTAAAAAAAGAAACTGTAATGTCTGCTACTGAGGCGGGAAATTTCAGAAGACCTTTCTTAGCAATAAATAGATCAAACAAGTAAACAATCAAAAGGAAATATCACCAAGGAAATGGAAGATTCACACGTCAAAGGTAATACAATTGAATAAACAAAACCAAAATCTTAAATTCAGCTGTTAGTATGCAAACACATTGTGAGTGTTCTCCAGTGTTGAAAAGGGACATCATAAAAAACGTATTTCATGAGTAAAATCATTTAAAGTATGCTTTGAGAAGATGATTTTAATAAAATAGTATTTCTAGCATTAAAACCAGTGAAAAGAAAGGAAACTTGAGTGACAATGTCACTTGCATAGAAAGATTTCACATTAAATTATAAGGACATGTAAAATTGTAATCCACCGTCACCCAGGTTAGCCTAAAGAAGCAACGCAGCGTTGGCTAAGCATCAGAAAGTGCAGTCAGCCGGTGCAGTGTCTCCACCTAACAAACGAGGAAGAGCATAGGACTAACTCACTATGAACAGAAAACAGCTGTAACAGAGTTCAACCCAGCTCAGAAAACAACTCTTAACATTGAAGAAATAGAAAACAATTCATTTAATCAGTTTAATAACATACACCAAACCCCTCAAACATAATTAATGAAATAAAACATTAGAAGCATTTGCTTTTAACTACAAAACAAAAACTGGAGTGCAAGTCCGTGGTAGAAGTTAGCAAGCATGCTGCCCCAGGCTTGATGTACACGCACGGGGTGGTGGGGAGAGAGAGGAGAAAGAGAGACCCACACACACGTATGCATGCACACGTGTGCATGCACAGATATATCCACATGCATGTACCATCTCACACAGCATTAGAAGCAAGAGTATAGGCTATTCAGCCTTCTGTTCAGCACGCTACTGGAGATCTGAAGCGCACTCCTAATTTAAAAAGAAATTGTAACGCTTGTCTGCTGAAACAGATTCTGAAGACCAATCAAGCTGTGGGAAGACTCGCTGACGGAAAAAGACCTTCAAAGAGTGCATGGAGAAATCATTAAAAATTAACATACAGCTTAAAAGATGATTGTATGTAAACTCGGTGCTGGAAAGTACTTAATCAGCAACAAGGATAGTTTATAAGAGCACTATGACGACATAAATTTTAAGATCTATATGATTACACCTAACAAACTCTTTCCCAAGTTGGTCTTGAACTCGCCCTGCAGCTCAGGCAGACTCCCAAAACAAACCCAAACTCCTTTATTGGAAACTTCTTGGAAAGCACTGATTCTAGTTTCATTGGGGGGGGGGAAAAACCTTCATTTTGCACTGAAAGTGAATCATTGCATCCAAACTTCCTTAATGACAAAGAATTTTCAAGTAAACCCTGGTGGTTCTGGCCTGTAGTGCCAGTACTAGTGAGTCTGCCTGGGCTGCAGAGCAAGCTCAAGGCCAACTTGGGAAACAGTGAGACTCGGCCTAAAAATTTATAAAAAGAGCTACAGTGAGGGGGGAAGGGAAGGAGAGATGGAGAAGGAGACAGAGAGAGGGAGAGAGAGACGGAGAGGGGGTGGAAGGGAGAAGACGGCTAGGAGCCCTGCCTAGCTTGCACGAGGCCCTGGTATACTTCCTTGCACCCTCCGTTTCCCAACCTAAATGTAAAAAATGTGTTAAGTAGGCATAGTCTTTAGAAAACTGACTCAGTCAGTGGATCTGGGTTGAAGTTCAGGAAAACATTAAATCAAGAATGTCAGGAGACTCTTAAGATTTACTTAGTTATATGTTGACATTTTGCCTGTGTGTGTTTATGAACCATGTATATGTGGTGCCTGTGGAGGCCAGATGAGGGCATCCAAATGCCTGGAACTGGAGTTACAGAGAGTTGTAAGCCACTACATGGGTACTGGGAACCAAACCCAGGCCCACTGCAAAAGCAGTGAGTGCGCTTAACTGCTGACCCATCTCTCCAGCCCCTGACCCCAGATTTTTATAGCTTTAAGATAAATAGGCTTCTTCCAACATTACAAGAAGCATTAAACATGGGAATGGCTGAAAAACTGATTACAATTTCTCTCCTCTCCTCCTTCTTTGTGAGACAAAGTCCAATTCTGTAACTACCTCAGGTTGGCCTGAAACTCAGTGTCAAGGCCTTCTACAGGCCCATACGTATGTTTTAATTCTTTTGTGGATAGTTTCATAAGCCGAGGGGAAACACCAGGAGCTATGTAACCTATAAGTGGCAGGCAAGCACCTATGGTACCCTATACTGGGTCTGGAGACAGTGTCCACTCCCATAAGTCTCTACTAACAAGACAAAAATGGGTGGATATGATCTTGTACAAGGCATTACCATGTACTCTATAACTGGCTTGTTCAAGAGAAGTGGAAAATAGGACTATTCTAGTCAGGTTCCGCTAGAGAACAGAACTGAGTAAATATATATATACATGGATGAATATAGATACATATATATATATACATGGATGAACATCTACACACATGTGTATATACATATACACACATATGCATACATATATACATGTGTATATTAAATGAATTTGTGTGTATACATATGTGAATATATGTGTATGTGTCGATGTATGTGATTTTTTTCAGGGTGGCTCACAGGCGGTGGTCCAGCCAGGCCAACAATGGCTGTCTACTAACAGAAAGTCCAAAACCCCAGTAGTTTCTCAGTTTATGAGGCTGGATGTCTCAGCTGCTCTTCAGTATACACTGGATACCAAAGAAGTAGGTTCTAGTGCCAGTAAAGGAATGGATTTTCCAGAGAGAGTAAAGGCAAAAAGGCAGAGAGCAAAGAGCTTCTGTCCTTGTCCTTCACACGGGCTGCCGCCAGAAGGTGTGGCCCAGGGTTAGGGGTGGGGCTTCCTACCTCAAATGATCCAGTTAACTGAAAATCCCTAAAATCCCTCACAGGTGTGCGCAGCAGCTTGTTTTTAGTTGATTCCAGGCGTGGTTGTGTTGACAGCTGAGAGCAACCGCCACAAGGATGCAGGGGAGAGTTTGCACTTAAAAGTTAAAGAAGTAGTTGAACCAGAGAACGCTCCTATGTTGGCACCTTACCTTCTCACAGTACCAGCCTCGGTTGACGCCCACATTGCCGTGCCCGATGGAGACCCGGCTCAGGGGGCTGAGGAGGACAGCCAGATCGATGTGAAAGATGTCTGTGCGGCCCCTGTCAAACACGCCACCCTCCAGGAAGATCTTCCCGCTGTTCTTACTCCCTCTGGCTCCATACATGACCAGGTAGATTTTAGACTTGGTTCCAGCTCCACGGATATCTCCAGTGAAGACAGTGACAATGTAGCTTATGGCTGGCATGGAAAGAGAGGCAAAAAAAAAAAAAAAAAAAAAAAAAAAAAAGAGGGTTCAAAGCGGCTGCATTGAAATATTCCTGTTTCCATCCTGGCTACAGCACTACTCTGCCACACGCGCCCATGTCCACTCACATTTTTTTCACTCAGACCAGTCTCCTCACAATCTCATTTTGCTTTTCAACATTGTGTTAGTATATGTGAGGTTATACTAACCACATCTATTATTTCAGGAAACTGTCAGCACTCATTATGGGAAACAGAGAAGAGGGAAGTTGAGCTGCTTAAAAATAGTACTGATTATTAATGTAATTACCATGTGTATATTTTTAATAGCTGCTAGATAAATTTTGTTATGTCTAATCAAATTATAATAGTCAGGTCCATTGATGGAGATTTATATCAGCACTATCTCGTTCATTTAGCTTGCTTTTTTGCTGAAAATATAACATTTGAGAAAGGGCACTAACAGCTTCCTCGTCACCTGGGCTGAGGAAGAGGGAGAGGCACAGTAAGTTGGGTCATCTTGGGTTTTGATCAGTTGGGAGGAATTGTGAGTGCTTGGAATTCTGCAGAAGAACTGCCAGGGCTAAATAAACTCCTAAATAGGGCAAAAAGAACAAAGCAAGGCACAAGTATTTGAAACAGAAACTCTGTTAAAGGCTTGCTGGCACTTTTTTATTCTGTCCCAGGATTTAAGAACAAAGAAAACAGCAAACATGGCAGGGAGTCAGGGGGCAGGCAGGCATGGAGATGAAGATGTCCAGAAAACAGAAGGCATAGTGTTAGCAAGAGTGAACCATGGGCAGAGGCAGCAGGGGAGACAGAGGCACTGCAAAGTGGTGGGGGAAATGGTGTCATCGAGTCTCCTGGTGGCAAAACTGGAGCCAATGTGTAGTGCAATCTGCATGTCACCCTACAAAACTCTGGCTGTGCCTCCAGTCAAGAGAGATGGCCTTCGGGGGAGGGGCAAGTTCTCAGATGTATACAACACGCATGCTTTTTCTAAAACTCCAAAGACCACCTCGGCCAGGCTTAGGATGGAGGTTTCCTATGGTAGGAGGACTTGAGGCAGACCAAATACCAAGTCTGTCTTCCATAAGCTCTGTGACCCTGGAGAGCATTCTTAACTTCTACACGCCTCTGATTACCCACCTCACGATCTCAACAAGAAAATGCCTATGTTGATGGTGGCCATGGGGATTAAATAAAACACAAGAGGGTCACAAATTCTCCTTATGGCTTCCTCCTTTAGTTCCTTCTACCTACAGCTAGCAATGTCTAGGGCCATTACCTTCTCTCCTCAGATATCAACAGTCTTGGCTGCAGCAGAGAGAACCAGACCATTTTCTGGGGCAGCCAAGATGCTGTCTTCAAACCCAGCTGGCTCCTGCCTGAGCACAGTACGGGCACGGTCGTGAGCCCACAGGCACGGACACTGACTCTCCAGAAAGGACGATGCAGCTGGGTCCTCACCTCTCTCCAGCCTACCTGTGGTCTCAGCTCCACCCACTAAGATGTCTCTTTGGATTTTCCCGTCATCTTCGTCCAGTGCCAGCCAGCGGTTAAGGGGGAAATCATACTTCCTTTTGTTCCCAATATCTTCAATGATAATCTGAGAGGCAGAAGAGAGGAGGGAAAGTGCCTGAGCGTCATTGAGGACGCAACTGCTAATCTACAGCCCCGTCCAGTCATGGAGAATACTCTAAGAACACGCCCGCGTGTCCTCACATCTCAAAAACGGCTGATCACAGGACACAGCTGCCACTAGGAAATCCTCGCAAAGCCATCCAGGGATGATTATCGATCACCACTCTCGAATCTCTTGCCACTAGTTTCCCACTGCTTGAAGGCATTTTAGAGAACTGAAGCAAAAAGTGTATCAGGATACGCTCAGTGAGTTGGGACGAAGGAAGGGGGTTGGGGGGCAGGTCTGGTTTTGAGAAGACGATGGCTTCTCTCTGCTGAAGGTTGGACTTCTGACCTTATTGGGAAGCAGAGTCTCTTCAAGGGGAACTGTGGGCTGAAATCAGGACAAGGAATCCTGGGACATGGTGGTCATGTCAGAAAACATTGACAGCTGCCAGGGAGGCAAATGTCAGTGGCCATACAGCAAGCCTCTCCACCAAAACAACCATATAGCTGGGGTGGTGAAGCCATGTTATCTATAACATATCTAGAACATCCTAAAGAGATGGAAATACCCTCCAACTGTTCCTTTTGGATACAGCTATAAAACAGGACTAGAAAAACAGATATACTCTATGATGAACAGTGAAAGCATACACCATAGAGAGAGAGAGAGAGAGAGAGAGAGTGCTGAAAAGCAAGAACCATTATCTGGAAGGAATATTCTCCACTTATCAACAAGCCCACAAGAAAAGCAGATCTTCTGAGAGGCATGAGGGAAAGAGAATGAGCTCTTTTGGGGAGACTGAGTCCAAGAAGGGACCTGTCCCTGGTTAAGTACACTGTATTCTATGGATTCAGGGACATATCCCAAGGCAAGACTTTCCAATGTGAAGGCCAAGAAGGATAAGACATCCCCTAAGGGAGGACATCCCCTAAAATGGACAGGAAAGCATGAAACTGCCAAGCAGTGGTGGTTTCTTGTTTATCCTCCCTAAAATGGGCCACAGATACATCCAATGACCCTGGGCTTCCTCCACGAAGGCTCAGAACAACCTGAGTAAAAACATGGAGTGGCCTTGAAGTCACCCCAGCCCCCCTTCTTTCATCCCAAATCACTGAGCATATCCTGTTTAGGTCACTGTGGAGTGTCAGGTGTGACTAAATATCTCCCTGCTCAGTATGGGAGTCACTTCCATCACTTTTACATAGTCTGGTTGAGTAGGACTCTGTTCTTCACAGATGAGGGAACCACACACACACACAGAGCAATTAGGAGAGTCCAGAGGTTCATGGTAGAGACTTGGAGGATAATTAGGCCCCGGGCTTGATGAGAGAACTAGGATTCTAGAAGTTCTAACAAGGTCAGTCTTGGAGGCAGGACGGCAGGAGGTCAGCATGGATGGACAATGACGTAAGCAGCAGAGTAGGCTCAGTTTCAGGCCTCTGAGGATCCAGACATTCCCCTCCCGTGCCTCAGACTGCACACAAACAACTGAACCTACCTTGGACAGGAACCAACCTGCAGAGCCCCCCTTGTTGTTGTGGCCCACATTGATCTTCATCAGCTGCCCCAAATCCGGGGCATCCAGCATGAACTTGTCTTCGGCTCCCTTTTCAAAGTTATCCTTTTCATTTTCCAGCCTACGCTCTCCTAAATGCATAGACACAAGAAAGTTTAAAAAAAAAAAAAAAGACACACAGAAGAGAATAAAGAAGAACCTTAATGGTCCACCCACTGAAAGAGCTCTTACAAAGTCCAGGGCAGCTCCCTGCTGGGATCTAACAGCTCCTTCCATCCCTCCAGCCTCTGGAAAAGCTCTGTTGGCCTCCTGTGCTGCTGGTGCCTGGGTCTCATAACTGGATTTCTCATTTCATCCTTATTCTGCAGCCTTTGCCCCTGTGAACCACACTGTACCCCTATCCTACGACTTGAGGTCCCATCTTAACTTTTGCTTGTCCTAACCCAGAGCCGTGGGTGTGGTATAGGGGCTGCTGCTGGGATCCTGACCACTTTGCTCACTGCTCTGCTGGACGCAAAGCCAGTGACTGTCAGCAGACACCGTTTGTGTCTGTCGTGGATCTTCATCTTACTCCTTGCTACAACCCAACAAGGACGCAATGTTTAACTTGCTCCTGCAAATGAAGAAACTGAGACTTAGAAATAAATGCTTTGTCCCTTTCTAACCCATTACGCTGTTTTGCGATTCTCTGTTGTACCATAAGTACACAAGTTAGTCTTTCTCATCTCATCAAAGCACCAACTTTTGGCTCAAATCTTTCCATGGTTTCTCTTTTCTAAATTGACATTTTGACACCCAGAAAGACAGAAAAAAGTTACCAGTATTCAGGTACCGCCACCCAGATGTGAGGGACAGGGCAGTTGCTAACATTTTGTCTAGTTTGCTTCAGCTCCTTCATATTTCTACAAAAGATTTATTTGTTCTCATTTCATGTGTGTGAGTGTTTGGCCTGCACGTATGTAAGTTCACTTCGTGTGTGGCTGGAGCCCAAGGGAGCCAGAAGAGAGTGCTACGGCCTGTGGAACTGGGTTGTCAGCAACCACATGGGTGCTGGGACTAGAACTCAGGTCCTCTGCAAGAGCAGCCAGTGCTCTTGAGCCCTGAGCCATCCCTCCCGCCCCAAGGCCTTTCACTTATTTTATTTTATTTTTTTAAGGAAACAAACCTAGTAGACATGCCTAGGCTTCCCTGTTGTTCCCTCCCTCCTACCCTCCCCCTCACATCTAGATCTCCCTGAGACATAGGCCACTTGTGGCCATTTCTGATTTCTATGTAAACGAGGACGTAAGTGCGGATCTCTCTACCTCAAGTCCTTCATCTTCACAGTGGGGCTGTCAACAGTGACTGTGTCTCTAGGCGTCTGTGTGTGAGATCTGCTACCTTCCTCCACACCACACACTGCCCCAGAGCACAGGCACCAGCACTGCCAGCGCTGCTGGGATTGCTGACATCACCACGGGCAGGCCCTTGTGGAGTATCTTCCCAGCTGCCCGCACTCTGTTGACAGTGCCCTGTGGATGCTGGTGACCGTTTGTTCTTGACTGTCACAGTCAAGCGATGGCAGCGCCGCTCTGCATTCTCCTGGTGTGCGTTCAAGTTGTTACTGACCTTACATCGCAAACATCACTGAGGTGACAGCTCCGTGCCCTTCCTCTGCACACTAGTAAAAGCCGGCTGCACACACAGGCGCATGGACAGCTGTTAACCTGCTGTGTGCTCATCTTCAGCTTGTCAGGCAACACTGCTCTCCAAAATGCCTATACCATGCTAATTCCCACCAGCAATATATTATAATATAATATATAATATATATACATATATATATTCTGCGTGATTTAGGCAATGTGCCTCAGTCATTTTTATTCTAATATCTTTTGCTCCATTTTTAATTTCCCTATTTTCCCTCCCCATTCCCTCCATCTCTGTTTTCCTTCAGAAAAGGGCAGGCCTCCTTCTATCTTTTAAATTTTTCTTAGACTATTCTGTTGTTTATTTTCTGTGGGGTGTGTGCATGTACATGTGTGTGTTATGTGTGCAAACGTGTGTGCATGTGAGTACTTGTGTAAATGCTTGTGTGTGCTTCTCATAAATTGCCTATCTAAATTAAAATTAAAATTCCTTTCAAGAATTCTGATAAATTTCACATTTACGTCTTTAGCTCATTGGGAAGTTATTTCTGTACATTGTGAAAAATAAGAATCTAGTTTCATCTTTTCTCAGATGGCTAGACAGTTCTTTCTTCTGCTCTGTTGGGTAATTTTATTTGCCCTTCTTCTCATACCACAGTGTTCTAGTTTTTGAAGACCTGTGACTGGTTGATGAGACGGCTCCATTCATAAGGCCATTTGCTGCTAAGCTGGGCAACCTGAGTTCAGTTCCTGGGACACACACAATGGGAAACAAGAAGCAACTCACAGAAGATGTCCTCCCACCTCCACACCTATGCCTTGGCGCATGTGTTACTCACACACACACTAAACAAACTGAATAAATGTAGTTTAAATTTTTAAAAATACCAACACCATCTTAATTTCTGTCAGGGCAAGTATCTCACGTGACTATTATTGTTCCTACTATTTTCTATCCATTTTTACTTATTACAGCTACTTGTTCTGTATGTGGGGGAAGCGTGCACATGTGGCCGTCAGAGGAAAAGTTGAAGGGGTCAGGTCTTCTTTCCCACCCTGCGGTCCCAGGGTCGGAGCGCAGGTTGTCCTGTTTGGCGGCAGGTACCTTTACCTGCTGAGTCATCTCTCGGCCCTTTCATACTGTTCTCATTCCTCAAAATTATGTTGACAACATTTAGTTCTTTATGGTTCAACATCTGAATAGCCCCCTAAGCTTTGGTTGTTGGCTTTTAGGAATTTGACTGCAATAGCATCACTCTTATAAAAAAAGGACCAAGGAAAATTAGCATCTTAGTAAATTTGAATCTTTTCTCATCCATGGGTACATCGCTTCTTTTATTTGTATATTGTTGTGCCATTCAAAACCCTGTATTTCCCAGAAAGCTCTTTCTTTAGAGTCATTTTTATGTACTAATTTCTAATGTAAATAGTATGTTTTTACACTAAACATTTAAATTGTTTGTTGTTTTAATAATTTTTAAAATTTATCTTTAATCTATTATTTTTAGTAAACTTTTGATTTTGTTGGTTCTGGTGATTTTTAACCTATATAAATCCTCCTGTATTTGGTAGGTGGTATTGTTTATGAAAACGAAAGCTTGTTAATGGCTCATTGTACCTCATACCTATAATCCCAGCATTCAGATGGTTGTGGCAGTAGCATCACTATTATATCAGAAGGCCTACAGAAAGGAAGAGCAGACAGAGGGAGAGAGAGGGAGGGAGAGAGGAGGCGAGAGAGAGAGAAAGGGAAAGAGAGAGAAAAATGAGACAATGGAAAAACAAAGGGAAGAGGAGAGAAAGGAAGGGATGAAAGGGCAGGGAAAAAGGTGAGGAGGGAAGGGAAGGGGAGGGGAAGTAAGGGAAGGGAAAGGAAAAGAAAAGAGAAAAACATTTGTTCTTTTATTATCAATTATTAAAGCTTTCATTTCTTCTTTTGTGTCTGAAATTCTTTTTTTCTTCTTTTTTCTTTTTTTTATATTTTTATTAATTACAGTTTATTCATTTTGTTTCCCACCTATAGCTCCCTCTCTCCTCCCTTCCCAATCCCACCCTCCCTTCCTCTTCTCCAACCATACTCCTTCCCCAGTCCACTGATAGGGGAGGTCCTCCCCTTCCTTCTGATTCTAGTCTATCAGGCCTCATCAGGAGTGTCTGCATTGCCTTCCTCTGTGGCCTGGTAAAGTTGCTCCCCATCAGGGGGAGGTGATCAAAGAGCAGGCCAATGAGATTATGTCAGAGACAGTCCCTGTTCCCATTACTATGGAATCCACTTGGACAATGAACTGCCATGGGCTACATCTGTGCAGGGGTGCTAGGTTATCTCCATCAATGGTCATTGGTTGGAGTATCAGTCTCAGAAAAGACCTCTGTGCCCAGATTTTTTGGTTCTGATGCTCTCCTTATGGAGCTCCTGTCCTCTCCAGGTCTTACCCACTTCTTTCATAAGATTCCTTGCACTCTGCCCAAAGTTTGGCTATAATTCTCAGCATCTGCTTTGATACTCTTAACGGAAGAGCCTTTCAGAGGCCCTGTGTGGTAGGCTCCTGTCCTGTTCCCTGTTTTCTCCCTCTTCTGATATCCACCCTCTTGGCCTTTCTGAATGAGGACTGAGCATCTTAGCCAGAGTCCTCCTTTTTTATTAATTTCTTTAGGTGTACAGATTTTAGTATGTTTATCCTATATGTCTAATATCCACTTATGAGGGAGTGTATACCCTGGGTGTCTTTCTGATTCTGGGATACCTCATTCTAAAGCTTTCATTTCTTTTTCTTGTCTTTTTTTTTTCTGGCCTTAGCTTCCTAGTATTGTGATGAATACAAGCCATAATTAGCCCAAATATATCTATGATAATTCTGGTTTTTTTTCTTTTGTAATATACTACTGTGATAAAAATCAATAAATAGACTAACTAATGTTAAATTGCTGTTGACTTCCTGGAATAAATCTAGTAGAACAGGACATTCTTATCATTTATCTATATATTTACTAACAAATTTAGTGTGCTAATATCTTATTTAGGTTTGGGTTTTTTTTCCTTCATAAAAGAATGTAACCTATATATTTCTCTCTTCATCTTACCTGCCTGACATTTTCATCAAATTCATTAAATGAACTAGATGCACTAGCTTTTTCTTTTCTTTGAAATGATTTGTAGAGGATGGACACGAACTATCTCTTAAACATTTGGTAGATTTTCACATAAACAATGTGTGGTTCTGATGTGCTGGTTGATTTGTAATGGGTGTTCTCATTGCTTTCGTGTTGGAACCTGGCTTCTGCGAGCTCTCGAGACAATCAAACCTTACAGGATGCTGAGATGAAGGGCCAGGGTACGGCACGGAGTGGCATGCACAGGGCGTGGAGCGCCGCTTCTTACCAGGCCAAGGGAGGACCCTGTGCTTTACAGGTATGAATGCTAACACAGAGAGCTGGGATTGGTGATCAAGATTCTTCCAGGTCAATTTTTGTGAGACTCCAACTCCAGGACAGAGAAAATGCTTCTCCAGTGAGGTCTCCGCTGAGACCCCAGTCCCAGGTCAATATCCCTCTCCAGAGTCTGCCATCTTGGCTGCCTCCTGCCCAGATACCTAAAATGAGGCAGGTATCGAGGCTTCCACATCTGCTGTCAGCACTGCTAGCATCCTGCAACATATTCTGTTTCAAATTATATGTCCGATGATGATGATGATGATGGTGGTGGTGATGATGGTGTCGTATAGTGATGGTGATGGTGGTGTCAGTAGCATACCTTTCTTTACTTCTAACAAAGTAGTTTGCCTACATCTTGACCTTGATGGATATGGAATATATGATGCATAGTGTTCATCTTTACATGATAGATATGGATAGTGTTGGTCCAGCTTCTTGGTGAGATTTTCCCAGAGTACTTCATGCTGCTTGATTCATTTCAAATTTCTCCTTTCATATGCTTAAGCTGGATTTATTTATTTTTAATATAATATGAGACAATCTTTTATGAAAGCAAATCATGTTAACAGCTTAGGTTGGCCTCAAACTCAGATTCTCCTGTGCCTCCTTTGAAGTTCTGGGATTCTAAGTGCTCCTGGCAAGACTGCCTTCTCTTCAGTAACAGGTTTTCCCTGCTCTTGCGATAACCAATGTATTTATTTTTGCTGTCAGTTATGTTTTCTCATTGTTTCTTTTGGAGATACTGAATGCTTGGCTCATTATTCTCTTTTATTCATTCTATTCACTTATAGATTATACATTTCTGCTTTGGGTATTTACTTTTATAATTTTAATACTCACATGTAGCTTAGTGAAATCTGCGGTTCACAGTTTAACTCCTCTGGAGGTGGAGAGATGAATAATATACAAAGTCTACATAATGCTTTAGCCAATTTTCTTCTCAAATATCGATCTTAAACATTTTGGGTAAATATTTCTTCTTGTCCCTTGTGTTGGTCACTGTTATGTTTTATGGTTGATTCTTGCTTAGATATGTTACATGGCTATCAATGTTTTGTTCACTTTTGTGTGTAAAAGAGGGGCAGAGTCTTCCTTCATATGTAAGGTAAGCTGGCCTTGAACTTAATATATAGCCCAGGATAACCTGAAACTCTTGTTTCTATTGCTTTGGTCTCCCAAGTGCTGAAATTTATAGGTACGATACACCACACCAAAAAGTACATTCTAGTGGCTATTTAAGCATGGGTGTGGGACACATATCCATTCTCTTTGCTAGAATAAAAACTTGTTCATTTTCCCTCCTCACCTGAAATAATTTATGGAATGTACGGTTGACATGCATTCTTGCTGAGAATATTAAAGGTATGGTTACATGAATTTTTAACCTCTGTTACAATTGTTGATGATAGCAGCGTTTCATTTGTCTGGATAGAATTTTCACGAAGTGACCCGCCAAATCTGCTTTCTCTCAGAGCTTTCTCTTTGACTTTGGTTTTACACAGTAATATAGATTCCTTCATAAACTCTAGTCCATGAGTCTTTTAGCTACTTTAAACTGACAATTCAGACATGCTGGGCCTTTTTAAAAAATAAAACTTCTGGCCATTATCTATTTGAATATTTCTTCCAACATTCTCTGCTTCTGGAACTCCTACCCAACTTCTACCAGATCTCCCTTCCTCCCCCGCTCTCATGGCTTCCCATGGCTTCTTCCCAGCCCTTTCTGTCTGTGTGCCACCTGAGGGTTTGCCCAGAGGCTCACAGTTCGTTCATTCTCTCTTCGGCGTCCTTGGTTGCTTTGTCTGGCTCACCTGCCAGGTGCACATCTTTGGTGCCATCTTTTCATTTCCTGTGCTTTGGTTTGGTTCTCTTTTCGAATGTGCTGTTTTTAATGGTGCTGTAACCTTTTCAATGCCTTCTTTCATGCTGTTAACAGTTTTTAAAACTTTAAGTTATAGCTTCTCCCATACCCCTCCATTATCTGAAAAGCCTGGGAATCTCATTCTGGTTGTTGTGTGGATTACAGCTTCATCATGGTGGATCATGTCCTTAAGTGTTTTAGAGTTTTGGAAAATAAACTCACTCTAAGACTTCATTTGTGGGAATCTTATGCAGTCTTGGAAAGGTTTTGCACAGTGCTAAAGGTTTTTGCTATGGTTTTGTTGTTGTTTGTGTGTTTTGAGACAGGGTCTATTGTAGAGCCCTGACTGACCAAGAGCTCACTGTGTAGACCAGGTTGGTCTAGAACTCACAGAGATCACCCTGCCTCTGCCTCCTGAGTGCTAATTAAAGGCATGTGCTACCGCATCCAACTTGAACCAAATATTCTTGTGTGAGGAGGAACTATGAAATCACACACGTAGTGTAACAATCAGACTTCAAGCTCCACACAGCATAGATTTGCAGTTGATTTGTTTTTAATTTTTAGCTATTGCAGAGATGCAGCGACTCTGCCCGTGAGCCATTGGTCTGCATTTTCACTGAAGTTTCTCCAGGGCTCCTGACTTCATGTGTGGTTCTAATTTCAATTTCTTGCCTCATTCAGGACCTCTGTCTCATTTCTGGCCCCCAGGGAGCATACAAACCTGTCTTCTAGATTGACGAGAATGACAGCCCTCCTTGTAGGAGCCACAGGGTCAGTGCATAGCTAATACTTTGGTTTTGAGTCTTTCCTTCATGCCTGGTACCTGAAGAGTTTCCTTTTTTTTTTTCATTCAGAAATACATGTTGAATTATTTGATGTATTCTACCCCAAATTTACTGTCTGTAACTTTTCTGGCTCTTGTGTTTTCCCACTAAATTGACAGAAGTGACAGAAAAACACCTGTCTCCACCTGTGACCAGTGCTCCGTCCTAGTGCCTGCAGCTGTGTCTGTGTGCAGCTGCTGCTTCACCTGTGAGGCCAGGTTAATCCCACCCATCCCTCCGTCACACTCTGCATTATCCCACGCCACTACGATGACTTACATTATGCCCCAATGCAGTCCACAAAAGCACAGAGCTTATGACAGTTAAGGCATAAAGAAATTAAGTGAGAGTGAGCTCCTAGGGATGTGAAATTTGGGGTTTTTTCATGGTTTTGGATACAATTTTAATCAGCCCAAATCCAGGCTTATCATCATTCTAAAACCACACACACACAGAGAGAGAGAGACAGAGAGAGCACGTTTTGAAAACCTATCACACACACACACACACACACACACACACACACATACATTCAACCACACAAAGTAGATACCCTGCTGTTTGAGACTAACCATGGCAAATCACAGCATGAGAAGAGAGCTGCTAAACAGAAGGACCAACGCACGGGAGGGGCTGGAGCTGCCTACCTCAGCTGGGATTATAAGAAACAGCTGTTCTAGGGAGCAGTGCTGGGCATGGCTTGTGAGAAAAGGATTCAAACCCATTACCTGTGTCTCCATACTCTCCAAAGATATTGATGAAGACATCAGCATCTGTCCCTGCACCCAGCACATCACCAGTGTACACCTTGATTTCATACTTGTTTCCTGGGAACAAGAACAGAGAAAATCTTGCCTCATTAGGACCCCGAGAAGAGAAAACCACAGGCACATACACAGCTACAAAAGCATCCATCCTTCCCACAGATGTCCGGAGGATAATGAATTATCAGCATCACTGTCACTGTCATTACTGTCAATAACAGCACAAGAAAAAAGTCACTTACGGTTGGCTTCAAAAGGCCATCACTAAGCTCTGTAATACTCAAGTCATAGGTAAAAGAGACATTCTGTTTTCATCTAACACATTCCCAAATGGCCACCCCGAAACAACATCTACCATCGTATCTCCCTGAACTACTGCAATGACTCTAGCTGGGTCCTCTACACACCTATCAGATTTTTCTGTCCATTTTCCACACTGTCCATTTTCCACACAGTCACTGGGGCGACTGAATTCTGCAGATAAAAATAAAATTTGTATGTATCGAGGCCATAGGCAGCACAAAAACGAAACTAAAATCGTCAACAGTGGCAGGCAAAACACATGTTAAAAGACCTCTGCTTCCTGCGTCATTGCCACATTCACTAGACAAAAATCAATCCATTGTAACCCCAAACACGGCCTCAGTCATGGCCTCAAATAGGGCAGGGTTAACACTCACTTGACAGTGCTGAGCTCTGGCCAGGTCTTGCCTAAAGGTAGGGAATAAAGGCCAGAAGACAGTATGTATGGTGAGGGCGAGGAGGCTCTTTCAGGTTTTCTCAAATGGCTGAGACAATTCTCCTTTCCTTTTTCCCTTCCTACATAGCTTTTTTGTTCTCTTCCTGCCCCGTTTGCTAAGCTGATTGAAAACTGGTTATTCTAGGCAAGGGCCAGACAGCTGGCCCTTCTGCCCACCACCTCCAGCCTCTGAAGGTATTTGTCCTCTGTCTTCTCCAGCTCTGCTGACATTTGTGTGATGACATCAAGTTTTGCCACCACCTGCCTTGCCCTGTCTATCGTTGCCTGAATGTAAGTCTCTCATTTCCTCTGAAACTTAAAAAAGAGGATACATTCAAGATGTCTTTCCTCCTCCCTCTCCCTCCTTTCTTCACTCCCTTCCACATCCCCTAGTGCACTGCTAAACCTTCAGGCTGTGTGTTGGAATGCAAACTGAACCTGGTTTCCTGAAACTTGAAGTCCCACGGAAGTTGTTGAGGGCAAAGAACTAAGGAGAAAACTCTACGCCTGCCCATTTCCCACCTCCAGAATTCTCTGTTGCACAGGGTCAGCCTGGAGAGGCCATGTACCACAGAATCTGAAAGGGGCACACAGAGGGCACCCTTCTCCCTCCAGTGCATGGCAGTCGGTCTTTGCCGGTGGAAACATGATGCTTGTAATAGATGGTGTTTCCACTCCACAATCCTCACTCAGTTGAGGCCCACAGAGTAAGAGACAGGGCTCTTCCGATCCTGAGGTCGGCAACTGAGGGCTCGGGGAGGAACAGTCATCATCAGAATCTACCTCCACTTTCTCAATCATGAATACACCTTGACATAGCAGCTGGAACCAGAGCCCTTCAGAAGACACCAGGCCCAGTGAGCCTATGGGAACTGGCTTGACCCTTGGGCCTCGAGCTGCCTGGAGAGTGGGTTAAAGCACCTTCATGAGGGGTTTCTAGTCGTGTGGTTGTAAGGAAGGCTTTAGTCAAAGCCAATCGATTCTGTTCTCATCACCTCCAAGTTTCAGAGGCACCAAACACCATGACCAAGGCAACTTAGAGAAGAAAGAATTGGTGGGGGTGGGGGGAGCAGGGGGCCTATGGTTCCAGAAGGATCAGAGTCCACGGAATCAAGGCAGCAAGAGGCAGAAACAGCTGAGACTTCACAGCTCAAACCACAAGCAGGAAGCAAAGAGAGCACACTCGAAAGGACACAAATCCTTACCTTCTCAAAGCCTGTCTCTAGTGACGTAATGCCTCTAACAAGTCCACACCCCCTAAGCCTCCTGAAACAACTCCACTAGTTGGGGGCCAGTATTCAAATGCTTGAATCTATGGGGGTGGGCATCTCATACCACCTTTGCCAGAAGGCAAGAAAGACCCTGCTTAGTGATAGCAAGATTGCAGGTCACTGCAGCTGGTCATGACAAGGTGGCTGTTTCCAAGCTCCTCACAGTAAGGAGAGTCAGTGGGAGGTCACAGGCATTGTGGAGCAGAGGTAGGAAAAGAGACATAGGGAGTCATTTGTAGAAAGATTGTTCTGAGTCATTCCAGGATGCAGAATTGACATGCCTGGGCCAGATCGTAAGGAGGGCATTTTAACTCTTCAAGTTTTTTGAACAGAAAAAAAAAATGCAGCAAAGGAATGGAGAGCCCTTTGGGTGAGTCCTTCACCCCTAGAGACACCTAAGTAATTACTATGTACCACACAGTTGAGTAGAGAGTCATCTGTCCGAGACTCTGTGCCAGAAATGCCATTTGTGAAAGGCTATGGACACACCCGTCTCCTCCTTCCTGAAGAAGGAAGCCGAGAGACCAAGGGAACCATCAGTTAAAAAAAAAAAAAAAAAAAAAAAATCAGAAAAGTGCCTGATAGGGTATGTTTTGGGAGTGTGGACCATTTGATCTCCATTCAGTGACTTGCCAGCACAAGGAAAGCCTGGGAGGCGGGAGCCAAAATGGGGCTTCAGGAACACTGTGACTGTGCACTGAGGTAGCCTGGGGAGGTAGGAGATCAAGCCGGAATGAAGCAAGAAGAGACAGGCCAAGGCCGGGGCTCAAGAGCCAAGAGCTGGGAGAAGCTTCAGGGCCTTGCCAGCGGAAGTGACAATAGGGATCAAGAAATGAGGTGGACACAGTGGGCGGGGAGGAGTCTTCTGGCCTCTCTGGAGCTCTCTATGCAGCGGTGGGGTTTTGAGACTCTAGCTGGACAGCAGAATTTTGATATTAGGTGACTGCTGGGCCACACTAAGGAAAGGAAGAGAGTGGCCGCAGGGATGAAAAGGTTCACCTTCCAGTGCCACTATTTCAAAGTACCCCAAATGGCCAATGGGGATCACTCACTGCTTTCCGCCTCTTCCTTGTACACATTCCTCTTCTGCAGAGCTCCATGCTAAGTCACCAGTTTCCCAAACAAGGCCCAAGGGCACAGCACCCCAGTGAAACCCTGGCTGGTGACTCAGGGAAATACTGACAAAAGAGCAAGTCTGAGCAAGACCAACCGGTGCGGCAAGGGGAGCCTCCCTCCACGGGCGGATGTGCCCCCAGGTGGCGCTAGGTTTGAACATGAACCGTCCCTTACAGCTTCACATTTTGGTCCCTAAATTCTAGTGCTGTTGTCGGGGAGGTTATATATGAAACCCTAGAGACATGTGGCCACTGTGTTGCAGAAATGTGTCTCTGGGGAGAGGCCTTCAGCGACCCGCTTGTGGTTCTAACCCAAGCTCTCTGCTTTCCAGTCAGCTGCTGTGGGAGGAGCTTCCCACCAGCAGCCAGCCACTTGGCTGTGATGGGCTGAAACACCCTGATCCTGGGAGCCAGTAGCATCTTCTTCCCATAAGTTTTTTTTTTTTTTTTTTTTTTTAGTTCTGGCTTGTAATTTGTCACTGAAGAGTCAAAAATAACTAACACACGTGAGCTTTTGTATGTAGAATTCATCCCAAGATCCACTCATCAATAAGATGGCCAAATGTTGTCAGCCTTGGATGGAGGACCTTGCAACCTGACAACATGAAATTGTCCAGAATGAAGGGGAGGGACATAGAAGGCCTGAAGAAACCCTGCCCAAAGTCAGGAGGAAACGGCAAAGCCAGGAGAAAGACGTTATGAAGAAAGGGCTGAAAGAGGATCCCCAGGGGAGAAGGTCAGATCCAGGCCAACACCATGGTGACCTGCTCTCTCGGATGAGTGGTACTAAGCATGCATGTGGGACTTTGCAGCTTACAAAGCACTTGCACGTCTTTGAAGTCGTGTGATCCAGAGGTCTTATGATACAGGAAAGGCAGGGACCGCTGACATCGTAGCTTACAGACAAGGACACCAGAGCTTCAGAGTGTGTGGTGACCTGCCCAGGTCATGCAGCTGTGAACTGTCACCGTCTCTTGCCTTCAGGCCCGAGGTTCTTCCAAGATGCACATGGCCTCCCCCGCCCCAAGTGGGGTCGGGATACTTGGCGTGTGCCAGTTAGGACATAATCCATCTCTGTTACAATGACTCAACCCTGCCGCTACGGCACAGACGCAACCATATGCTGCTGACCAGGGGTGGGTGAGGAGACCTGTCCAGAAAGGAGCATGAAGAACTTTCTGGAGGACAGAAACGGTCAGTGTGCTGCAGTAGTGATCATAGGCTCTTCGCCTTCCTTTCCCCAAGCAATCAAACTACGCCAAGTGGACAGGTGTATGCTAGACCTCAAGGAAGCTCTTTAAAAGATTTTTTTAAGGAGCTACAGACCATACTACATGAACAAAATGAGTACAACCGGGTCCCAGTAAAGTTTTCCTTACTGACGCTTCATTAGAACTCCAGAATTTTGTATACCATGAGTAATATTTGTCCTTTGGCTTCAATTATTTAAAAACATATCTAAGTCATGATTTGCCCACACATACAGGTTGCAGCTGGGTTTGGCTTGGGGATATAGTGTGTTCCCAGGTCTGTGTGTGTCCGTGTCAGGCACTCAGTCCTCAGACAAGAGCAGAGCTGTCGTGTCACAAAGTGGGCTGTCCCAACTGGATGACAAGTGTTTTAACCAGTGACCGTGCCTCCTAGGGCTCTGGAGACTGGGGATTATCTCCTTTCTCTGAAGGGGTGGAGCATATCCCCGGGGCAGTTCGGGGCCAGCTCTCTCTGCCCACACCGTGCAGCACGCAGTGGAGGCTAAGTCTGGAAATGCAGGACGACACATGCACTCAGCCCCGGTGCACCTCACTCCACACACACCCTGCCTTTCATCCCTGCCTTGGCTCAGAGCTAGTGCCGAGCAGAGATAGAAAGTGTGTGTGTGTGGGGGGGGGGGGGTCAAATTGGAGAAGGAGAGTGAGCCGTGGGACAGGCTGTGGGAACCGCCTGAGCCAGCTCTAGAATTGGCTTGTGATTGGCTCATTTGGTGTGCCACTTGTAAAATTCTACCGAAACTGACTCCGTCCGTTCAGCCCGGTTACCATAAGCCCTTCCAGGAGCTTTGTGCAAAAAAAGAATCCTTGCCTCAAGACACTCTGGCGCCATCTGTTGGACAATTGTATTGAGCACACAAACCTATGTCTCCTGAAAAAGTTGAGCGGGCGAATATATATTAGGCCAGCAACCTTACCAAAGCAACAGCCTTCCTTCGCTAAAGGTCAGTGTAAGTTCAGAAAGGCCAAATTAACTCAAGCGTGACTCTGAACAGCACACAAGGAGGGAGGCAGAACCCGCCTTGAGATAGTGCATAGTGCCTTCCAAAGCTACCGCAGCCAAGCTGTGCTGGGGAGTTAGGGTCTGTTTGTACCTCCCAGGCCTCTTGTCCTGCTCCGTGGATGCGCACGGCCTTGCCCTGTTTCCTCTCTGCAGGCTGGAGGCAGAGGTACAAGGGCTGCCACCCTGCCAACAGGAAATCTGTCCCTGAAGGCCAGCGGAAGCGCCTGTGTGGGCTTCCCGAAAAGGCAGAAGCTGGCAGGCCCTGGCAGCTAAGCCTGGTGTGCCAGCCACCCCCGCAGCCTCCCCTGCACTGTCTGGAACAGTCAGCACACAGCAGCGACACAAAACGTCTCCGGAGAGCGCCCTGGCAGTGGGGAAGGCTCGGGGATGAGGAGCTGGTTCCCCAAATCTTGGTGAACTTGGAGAGGCTGCTGGGCACGGCCCCACTGCATGTTGAGTGCATGCCCGCGTCTGAGCCTCGTGGCCCCAGGGGGAAAAAAAAAAAAAGAATGCCTCACGCCAACACCGACTAAGCCTAGGCTGGAGGCCTGTACGTGGTTAACTGTTGTTGTTTTAGAAATAGCCAAGAGTCAACTGTGCCTTTCTCTTCCTTCCAAGCATCCCCGAACACGTGTATATGGACGGGAGCCCCAGCCCTTGGGACTGCGGCGGAGCTGGGGAAGCTGCTGGTGTCATTTTCACCCCACAGCCTGTAGCTTGCACTAGCTGAGGCGCTGGAAGGGAGAAATCACAGGCGGTGCGGGGGAGGACATGAAAAACGCAGGGGGAGAGATGGGGTGGGGGTGGGGGCGTGGAAGGCTGCCTGGAAGGTGCTGATGTTCTCTCCCAGCTAGACAAGGCTACTCCACCCTGCGCGGGTCAGGGAAACCAGGTGGTCAGGCGGCAGTGCGGCCAGAGGCCCTAGAATTCGGCCCAGAGACCCTTCTCCCTGCCCCTGAACCTGCCCCTGCGTCTCCCATCGCTAGTAGGTTCAGCCATCTTCTCCCTCTACCCCCCAAACCATGGCCTCTGGTATGTATTGGCAACTCCTGTGTTCAGAGACCCAGGGATCTTTCTTTGTGTTTCCCCACAATGCCTTTCTCTACTCTCTCGTTCTCTCTTCCAGTCTGGCAAATAGTAGTATTTTCTGTTTTCCTTAGAATGGCCTCTGCATGCCTGCTAGTACAGATATACCCACACAAGAGCCTCTTCAAACTGAGGATCTTTGAAGGGCCGGTCACACCTGTAACCTCCCTGCTGTGGTCTGTGGAATGTCCCCCTTGGGCTCCTTTATTTCAACAGTTGGGCCCAGCTGTTTCAAGGGGTGGTAGGACCTTCTGGACGCGGGGCCTACCTGGCTGACCCTCGCTGGAATATGTAAGGCTGTAGCAGTAAGGCTAGACAGCTGTAGCTTGGTCTCAGTTCTGGCCCGAGCCATCTGTTTCCCTGGCAGTGACCTATGACAAGCAGCTACTGTAGTCTCGCAAAGCCACAGGGCTGCCTACAGCTATGCCTTCCCCACCACCACAGAATGTGTCCTCTCAAACTGTGAGACAAAATAAATCCTTCCTCCCTTAAGTTGTTTCTGCCAAGCATTTTGTCACAGTCCAAGAAAGTAACTCTACAGACCATAATTGCTACGGTGGCACATCTGACTGACGGGGAGAAAGGAGGTCAAGAAACTTGACCAAGCTCATACTTGAGAAAGGGTTAGGCCCAAACTGAACTCAAGGGATCTGAACAAGCAGCTCCCACATGCCGTACCAGCTCACACACCAACTCTTTCAGAGTCCACACTGCACCCACTCCTGACCTCCTGGTGTCCGTGGCACCCACTGGCACTTGCATGGTCAAACACAGGCTGTGGGTTTCAGCTCACCACAGCCTTGTTGGCAATGCATTGAAGCATCACTTGGGAGAGGGGAGATGGCTCAATCAATAAAATGTTTGTCTTGCATGCATAAGGAGCTGAGTTTAGCCCCCAGAACCCATGTAAAAGAACTAGCGTGGTGGTATGTGCTTATAATCCATCACTTGGGAGACAAAGCTGGCTGGAGCTATGGGGATTACCAGCTAGCTGGCCTAGCCTAGTTGATAAGCACCAAGCCAATAAGAGACCCTTTGGTGTCCACACACACGTGCACCCACATACATGTACCAGTACACACACACTCACGTTAAATAAATGACTAAAATTTCACTTGGCCTTTAATAGTTGTTCGTGAACAATCATCTACCCCCTCCTTAGCTCTATAAATACACAGCATATTTTCCCAATAAGCTGTTAACATACACTGCATTGTCACCAATGCAGCGCTGTGCCCTGTTAGAACACAGTGTAGAAGCCTCCGTTCCTCACAGTTCACCTTGCTCTCCCCACCTCCACTGGCTCACAGGCAAGCTCTGCGGAGCTCTCTCTACATGTCCCTTGGTGGCCACTGGCCCTTGTTCCCACACCCGCTGCTCTGAGCGCGCGCGCGCGCACACACACACACACACACACACACACACACACACACATTCTCCCTCAGGAACCCCACCCAATTGTCCCAGACTTCTCTGTGTTGCTACGGTTTCTCTTCCCAGACACTGCTCACCAGTGGCAAAAGAAACTAGAACTTTTCTCAGCTTTTCTCAGAGTCAAGTGATTGACACTCATATATGCAGAAGTCTGGACAGGTGTAAACTGTGAGACGAGCTGTGTGAGCTCTGCTCGTAACAGTTTACAGGAAAGGAATGGTTCTGTCCAGCGTGCCTAAAGCAAGCACAGCATTCTTAAGAATACTAAAATGTCCAAACCAGGAGACTGAAGGGTGAGCTGTGATGTCATTCTACACACGGGCTACTCTGCAGCTGCTTCAAATAATGGTTAGATTAGGTAATGCTGTACTGTGGCGTTAGGATACAAACATCTATTCTAAGAGACTGCAACTTTTGCTGGACCTACAACCAAGTTAATAGTCTACCTTGAGCTCCCTTAAGACTCTAAGGCTGTTATTCTGTAGTGTGCTCAGCCCATTTGTTTAACCTGTCTTCAAGAGAACAAGTTAACAAAAAATCTTACTTGCCTTGGATTTCCCATGTAATTGGCCTTTACAACCTAAGCAAAGGCATAGCTATAATCTTAAACTATGCTCTCTTCCATGCCCTTGACGTGTGCATGTTATATTTTACATATATGTACATATATACATGTGTTATGATAATTCTTTGCTGCAAATAGCAAATATTGGTTGGAAGTAGGTTGGAAGCATTTTTATAGAATGAATAATATTCACTGTTGAACACAATATATAAACATCAGTTGATAGCATTGGCTTGTTTTGTTATCTGGGTCAGTTGTGGTCAGTTAGAGTCAACAAGGTAATCCCTTGTAAAACTTTAAAAATATTGGTAAAGTGTTCCCCAATGTTTTTCCGTGTGATGCTTTCTGTGCTGTTCAATAAAGAGAAAGATCCTTTGTTAGGGATGGACATGCAGACACAGACATACAGGGACAGATAAGACAGCATTTGGGCAAGTGCCTGACAGGTTCAGACCCATGCAAGAGACAGGCAGGGACAGTGAAAGATACGAGGAGAGCCAAGTAGAGAATTCAAATCTGAGCCTGCTCTTGGTCAAGTGATATCAGTGGGGAGGTGCTTTATTGATTTTTTTGTCCATGATGGGATACCAATGCATTATCGGTGACTCTGAGTTTATTATTAACATCCAAAATGACTGCACTGCACAGCAGCGTTGAGTCAAAACATGGTTACAGATCTGAGAATAAATCAGTATGTTATGTTTAATACACTTATAAATCCAAAATTTTGGGGGGAAAAAGAACAGGAAGGAAATTCGCAATGGTTTGATGCCACAGCAATCTTGCGCAGGCACGGGTTTCTGGCAATGGCTCGCCCCTGGCTCCATGTTTACTCAGCAGTGCTGTACTGTGGCATGTGTTCTGATAGAAATATCTCTTCTGTTCTCCGAGAAGCATCACCTGTAAGTGGGGTAGTAATAACACCTTCCTTATAGGTCACTGTGAATATTAAATGTACTTTATGATAGACAGACAGATAGATAGATAGATAGATAGATAGATAGATGATAGATAGATAGATAGATAGATAGATTATAGGTAAATAGATAGGCAGATGTTAAACAGATGAATACTTTCCTTTTTTTTTTTTTTTTTGTAAGAATTATGCCTGTCATGAGTAAGTGCCAAAGAAAAATCGCCTACTACTATCTTTGGATAATGAGATTAGGAAATGCTTTGGGTTTTTTTGTTTTTTGTTTTTGTTTTTTGCATATTTTTCTGTAGTTTGAGTTTGTAGGCCATTTTCCCCCCTGTCATTGGAAATAAAGAATAAAGCCACCTACTGTCAATGCCGTAGCCCTAGCCTCTGGTTTGAAAGAAACACTTGAGCACCTCTGCCAACTTCCTGTGCTTTGTGTTGGCTTTGACACCAAAGATCTCCAGGAGGCTGGAGGGAGGATTGAGGACTGGAGGGTGGAAGAAGGAGAGACTCAAAAGCCAAGGGGTAGACTTCCAGCACCCAAGAAGTAGGTACCTTTCTGTGACTCAACAAAATAACCAAGTGTGGAGGAAACCTATAGTTCCATGTCTACTCCAAAGGTTCTGGTTGCTTATTTGAAGGAGCCTGTAGCTGGCTGTGGTCCTGGTAAGAGCAGAAGCCTAGGTGATGCTGGGACCGGAGAGTATAGAAGAGATACAGCTAACAGCCCATTGTTTCCCCGCGGACCCTCACTCTGCGGAGGGCCTAGCCAACTCCTTCCCACCACGAATTCAGCCTGAGCTCCATCTCCTCCGTGAAGTCCTTCTGATTCTACTTCCACCATGCTATTAGCCTAAGCCACACCCACTTAAAGCATATTAGTTCTCTTCTCTGCACTGTGGCTATTGACTCTGTCCTCTAAGCCTCTAAGCTTATAGAGAGAGAGAGTTGCACACATCCACCGTGAGCGCAGGATTTGGTGCATAGGAATAGCAAAACGAGTCACTGAATGAATGTGATTAAGAGCAAGGCGAGAGCCCAGGGCTCCTGCTCTGCCCCGCTGTGTGACCAACAGCAGGTTGCTTGGCTCCCCTGGGTTTCCATTTTCCCTTCTGTAAAGTGGAGGAGGAGTAGATAAAAAATCCCTTTTAGTCCTGAAATTCTCTTTCATGCCTCAGCAGAGCCTCATTGTGAGCGGTTCCCTCTTCCCACTCTTTCCGGAGACGGATTTTCTGCAATGCTAGGTAGGAGCAGATGGGGTGGGCGGCGAGTGAGGTCAGGGGAGGTGACTGCTTCGGGCCTGCCCCTCCCACCAATCCGCCCCAACCCCCTCCCTTTCCCTGTCGTTGTGGGACTGGAGCCCCCTCCACAGGGTTACAGGAATGACGATACACCCTCAAGCGGCACCCACAGCCAGCAGAGCCCTGGCAAGCAAGTTAGGTGAAGAGGAAATGTCAGTGAGAAGGAAGAAAGCTGGGAAGAGAGGCTCTCTCTACAGACTCCACATGTTGTGGAGGCCGAGAGCCCGTCCGCAGTTGTCTTTAGTCTGCCTGGAGATAGTCCTTTCCTGAGGGGCCACCAGCTGCAGACTGGGCCTCAATCACAAGAACCAGAAGGGTTCTAGGTGTTGGAGAGGGGAGACACTGGGGTGCCGAAGGCCCCCGCCACCCCCAGGCTTCATGCTCAGGTCCCCAGATGACCTTAGACAGAAACTGATGCTCCCTCTGTATTAGTGACTTCTGAATCCTTGTGACCACAAGGCCTAATAGAAACAGCATCAAGGAAGAGGGTTTCCCAGGTTCACTGTATCCGAGGGTTCGCAGGAAGGCCACAGCAGCGCAGCTGAGTACACTGAGGTAGGACCCTGTGATGGAGGCCGTTCACATCCCAGTGAGCCAGAAAGCAGAGGCCAGCTATGACCTTCCAAAGCCCTGCTCTAGTGATCTGCCTCTGCCAGCCTGGCCTTACCTCCTAAAACAGCAACATCAGATGGGGAACAAGAGTTCAAAAGGTGAGCCTACGGGGGGGGGGTATTTCAGGTTCAAAACACAGCATCCAAGTGAGAACAGTACAGTGCTCAAGCGTCTGCTCCTGCTAGTGCAGAAATGAGGGAGAAGTAATTACAGCAGAAGAGAAGCACCAAAGGCAATCTCTTCCTGCCCTACACTCACCCATACTCTGTACCTACTGGACTCCAGAGCACCTGGTCCAGCCATTCCACAAAGGAGACATGTATGGGAGAGGAGCCCCAGGTCTCACTGCTACTGGCTTTGGAAAGCCAGAGCCAGAACTTGGGACGAGCATTCATTTCATGTGCCTTCTGACCTTAAAAGATCTGCCTTAGATCTCAAAAGTAATAATTCATTTACTCTATGGTATTATTCTCTGATACCCAGTACAATTGCTTAATCATTCAGTGGTATCCAGAAAATCCGAGAGAGGGAATAACTACTGGTTTCCTTGGCAGAGCCTCACGGTTGTTGCTTTGCATCAGTCACCTAGCAACTGTGATGTGGCATAGGTGTAGGTGCCACGCAGTCCTCTGGAAAGTCACGATCCACTGCTGGCCAAAATAACGTGCAGATGCCCTATTGTAGAAGGAACCTCTTGTGTATTGCATGGATGCAAACGCCTGTCAATTATAAAAAAAAAAAAAAAAAAAGCATGGCCTATAGCTGAGGCAGGAAATAGAAGGTGGAATGGAACATTGGGCAGGCAGGGGGATTCTGGGATAGAACCAGGCACAGGAGATTCAGCTGGTAAGATGTGAGGAGGACAAATAGGTGGTTCCTGAGCACAGGTAACCAGCCATGTGACAGAAGTAGGTTAGTAAAAATGGATTATTAAGTTATGAGCTAGTCAGAGAAGAGCCTAGCTATATGGCCTAGGTATTTATAAATAATATTTTGAGTCTCATGAGTCCTTATTCTGGGAGCTTAGAGATGGCAGAAAAACACGTGCACAGAATGCCACATTCCCTGCTTAGTCTGTCCCCTCAGATACATCCCGGGAACCATACCTAATGGGGCCTTACTGAAACCTTGTGCAAATCTAGCTTAATGTACAATCATGGCATAGCATAGCACAGGCTAAAATGCTGTTATAACCTAGTTACTCTGTGAAATGCCAGAAAGAGATGGTGGCGGTGAGAACCAACACAATCCATTTCTACCTGTCCTGAGGGTCTGGGCCACTTTCAGCCTCCAGACTGACAGCTCTGTTGAGCATAACAAAAGTGGGGGGAGGAACTAGACTGGCAGTTCTGATAAAAATGATGCCCCCCATCTGTCTATGAGGAAAGTGTGTGTGCTTCTTGAGAGAACTCTTTCCTGGTCTCTGTGAAGCATGTGGCAAGACTTCCAGCACACACAGCACAGTAGCAGCTGTTCCTACTATTAATCCAACAAAGATTAGAAGATTTGCTCCTAACAAAGCCTAGGAAACAAGTACCAGCTGGGAGTCAGGGGCGGGGCAAGCCTGGGTCCTCTGGATACAAGGGTCTTCTCCCTCCACTCATGACAGGGTCCGGGTATCACACGTTCGTGAGCTAAACATGGGTTCCCACAGCCTGGGCACTGAACTACTTCACAGCCTGGGTAGAATGTGACTCTGTGTCTCAGAGGCCTGTCCCATGCTCAGATGGCAGAGCTTCCCATAAAGGGATGTGGTGTGGGATGGGCACTAGGTTAAGTGACACAATTGTCTCTACTTCTCAGAGTGTAGGTCCGACTTTGTAGGCTGGACCTAGGCTGTGGCCAGAAGCTAGAAGTAACCACATTCTGTCAGTAAGAAATCCAGACAAGGGAAGCCCTACACAGGTCTTGCTCATGCTGTCAAGACTACTAAGGCAAACTCTATGAGACCCAATGCTGGGCCACCCCAAATCTACCCACAGAGGTACCACTGTCTTGTCAAACCTTATTAACCTCAGATGTCTCTACATTACCTCTTTCAGCATTACCCCACACCCCATCTCAGACTCAAGAAAGTGTCCTGAGTATCCCTGGGTCAGGGAGGGATACTGTTGGACCTGCAATCTTGGCCTTTGTAACTCTGCATCAGACTTATCGACTGAGGGTAGGTTCTGTGCCCAAGAATGTCACACCAGAAACAACAACATCATAGTAGAAGTAGGTGAAATTGGTGAGTGAGAAGTCTGGGACATACCAGAAAGACAGCATGAGAGAAAATCAACATATTATAGGACCTCAAGGGACATCTAGTATGGCTTCCTGGTAAGGTAAGGAGGCAGAAATGACTTACCCAAAGTCACAGTGGTGGAAATGTGGTAGAAGACCCCAGAGCTCTGCCTCTCAGAAGAGAGCTCTTAGAGCCTGTCTGTTGCTGCCTTATGGATGAAACATCACACATAACCCATATACACAAATCTATTGCCAGATGAAGTTCAAATAAGACCTTAGGAATCAGTTGAGGTGGGAGATGGTGGGGAGCGGGTGGAAAGACACCCTAGTGTTTCTCTGGGAATGGCCCAAGCTTAGAGAGAGAGAGAGAGAGAGAGAGAGAGAGAGAGAGAGAGAGAGAGATATGAAACTTATTTGGTCCTTAGAGTCAAAGAGGCAAGCAGCCATCCCTGCAGTCTGGTGTGTTTCTTAGCTATTTATCCATATCTAAACACCTGGGAGTTGCATCCCACGCTGTCAGCCCTGGAGGCTTGCTTTGGCAGCTGCTAAGGAGGATGCTGTGTCTCAGAGTGTGGGAGACTAAACTTGGCTTCAGGCCCAGGGCTTCCATAGGTGTGGAGATGGCTCCATGGCTTCTCTGCCCCTCTGATTCTAGGTTGTAAGAGGGCTGTTCCAGACAAGACACCAGAAACCTTCCAGGAAGAGAGTCAAGCATTCATGATAATGAAAGGGATGCCAAGAGGCAGATGGAAAGACAGAAAATTCACAGCACCTCTGAAGCAGCTGAATGGCTAAGCCTGGGTTCTCAGGGATAATAAATGCAAATATGCTGGAGAGGTGGCTGCCAGCCTCCCATAAGTTCCAGGAGATGCCAGGTCCCCCTGGTACCCTCTCTAAGTGGGAGACAATCATGGAGATGGCTGCCAAGTCCCTGTGCAAGCTCCACGTGTGCCTGAATTGCTTAATTGCCTGTGATGACTGCCTGGACTATATTAGCACAATGCTAGGGAAGCCAGCAAGCAAGAGGACCCCACTGGTGCTGGTTCACGTGCGGATGTGATAGGAGAATCCAGAATGTTTCTCCAGTGACCTTGAATCCTGGGCAGGAACTGAAAACTTGGAGAGCAGCAGCTGCTGCCTTTTCTCCAGGTGAACAGAATCCTGATGCTGTTCATTGTTAAGAGCATTTAATGACCATGCAGAATGAATCAAGAGAAGTGGGCTACAAAGAGATACTGAGTAGACAAAGCAATGTTGAAAAGAAGAACAAAAGTACAGGTATCACACTTTCTGATTTCAAAGCTTAATATAACAGGAGTGTACTGACTGGGGAATGAACATGCTGACCAACAGGATAGAACAGAAAGAAGCTTCACTTAAACAGGCAGTTTTCAAGAGTGAAAGGCAACTCTGTGGATGGAAGAGAAGTATTTATAAATATTATCTCTGATTAGAGGTTAATATTTACAAAAAATAAAGAACTCCTAAAATGCAACAAGAAGAAAAATCAAACCACTTGATATCTAAAACATGAGCAAAGAACAGAACCAAAAAATCTGAGCACAGGGGTCTTTCCTGAGAACTGATACTCCAACCAAGGACCATGCATGGAGATAACCTAAGACCCCTGCACAGATGTAGCCCATGGCAGTTCAGTATCCAAGTGGATTCCATTGTAATAGGAACAGGGACTGTCTCTGACATGAACTGATTGGCCTGCTCTTTAATTACCTCCCTCTGAGGGGGAATTGGCATTACCAGGCCACAGAAGAAGACAATGCAGCCACTCCTGATGAGACCTAATTGACTAGGATCAGAAGGAAGGAAAAGAAGACCTCCCCTATCAGTGGACTTGGGGAGGGGCTGGCATGCAGAGGGTGGAGGAAGGGAGGGATTGGGATGGGAGGAGGGAGGGAACCACAGGGGGGATAGTGAATAAAGTGTAATTAATAAAGAATTTAAAAAAAAAAAAAAACATGAGCAAAGGATTTGAATCGATAGTCCTGAAATGAAATGTAAAAATGTAAAGTGGGAATGCAAACCAGAACCAGAAAGCGGTACAAATTTGGGCCTACTGGATACTATTTTCAAAACGATAAGCATTGGTCATGGTGCAGGGAAATTGGGACTCTCAACACTGCAGGATGGGATGCAAAAATGTTGCAACTACCATCCAAAACGGCCTGGGGATTGCTCAGACTTCAGTATAGAATCGCAACATGATAGAAGCCTAAGTCTCACCTGCCCTGGGTGTGGACCCAGCACAGCTGAGCAGTGATTTGATCCATGCTCCCAGGTTTCCAGACGCTTTATCAACAATGGCAAAAGGTGCTGACAAGCCAAATGTGAGAGCCTCTCTCTCTCACTCTCTGTCTGTCTGTCTGTCTCTCTCTGATAGATAGGTAGGTGAGAGATGGTGTGCGTGCATCTGTGCACACGCCTGCGTTGCTTTCTGTACTTTCGGAAGAGTCAGTGCGATCTCTCCAGATGGAATCTGTTCACTAACTAGGTGGTGGGAGATGCTGGCATTGGTGCACTAGGGGTATCTAAAGAGATACACGCACATTGCTGTGTACTGGTGTCAGCTGTATTTCTGGCTCTAAAGAGCGGTGTTTCTTTACGGAAGTGCTATGCCTCTGTGCTTCGGACAAGCTTACAAGGCCATTACAAAGCCAGTGAGGAAGATGGTGACTAACGCATGTGGTGGCTGAAGAAGGTGAAACCCTTAAAGATGGAATGTGAGTGAGTGAGACTGGGCCAGCAGGGGCTGCAACTGGCTCTCAGAGGAAGTGGCAGGAACTCCGAGCTGCAGCCGTTCTTTCTTAATGGGGGAGCTTCCAGAATCTTCTCTCCCCACAGCGCTACCCTAGACTGTCATGTGGCCGAAGCAAGACTAAGATGAGGAGCTGAAAGTAGGAAAATGCCAAGAACGGAAGAAAAAGGGAAAAGGAAAAGATGGTGTTTGATATGGATTGACCCTGATAGACTCAATAACTCAGGATGTGTACAGTTTGAGGAGAATCTGAAAATTTCACCCCAAGGAAAAGACAGGCAAAGAGCAATAGCAGACAAGCTTCATTTACATGTGTTCATGGATGTGTGTGCGTGCGCACACACACACAGAAACCATTTTACTCTCTATAAAATATCTCCTAACTTTATGTAAACCTCAAATATATAATAGAATTTAGAAAAAACTAGTAAAGTTTAAAGTGAACAGTTGCCAATAAGTGTGAAATATTGAACCATACTAGTAAAAAGAACATTGAGGAGCCCTTCTTATGATCCAACTGAAAAAAATTACACTCTACTAACTAAGTGTGGGCAGGATTACATTTGTGGGGCTGTGCTCCATCTGATGTCTACTTCCTGCAGCCATTTAGAAATGTCCATCAAAAGCTCCAGCCAGACTAGTGGGCAGAGGCATTAGCTTCCAGCCCTGACGACCTGAGCTAGATTCTCAGAACCTGCATCGTGGGAGGAGAGAATGAGCTTGGACAAATTGTCCTCTGAGCTCCGCACTTGCACTATGGCAAATTTGCATTTGTACGTACATGCACACGCACGCGCACACACACACACACACACACACACCAATATGAAATACATTTTAAGAGCTTTAAGCATGAACATGCCGTTTGACTTAGAAGTTCCACTTTGGAATTTATCATAGAGAAAGAGCCTTGAAATCTAAACAATACACTTAGCTGTACTGTTTAGAAGAGAGACCCACCACAGATGTCCAATGATGAGGTATTCAGTGAGCGAATGACATGCTGAAGGACAGAGGTTCTCAACCTTCCCAACCCTGCAGCCCTTCAAACAGCGTGCCATAAACTTCTTTTCATTACTACTTCATAACTGTAATTTTGCCACTGTTCTGAATCATAATATAAATATGTTTTCTGATGGTCTTTTGTGAGTCACGACCCACAGGTGGCAAACCTCTGCTCTAGAGCATGCTCTGCCACTAGACATAAGAACGTTCAGTAATATTTAGCAGCATAGAAATAACCACGCCATAGAGAAAGGATATACCAGCCCATTACTTCATAGCACAGATGCACAGAATGGGCTGGAAATTAACGCATCTGTCGCTGGTGGGTGGTGTTCTTCCAGGTGATGTGACTAAAGTATTCTTTTTTATATTTCCATGTGTCTATTTTCTAAACTCTGTGCAATGATGAAATCTGGCTCTGTAAGAAAATAAACTCTTGATAACTTTTTTTTTTTAAGATTTAATGAAGTTGCATGTTTAGCACGATAGGGATTATAGACAGAAAGGCCTGGTGCTCAAAGCTGCAGGCAAGGTGGGAAATCAGAGGTAGGTGCAGAAATGGAGAGCCACAGCTGGAGACAGAGGGCATGCTTCCTTCTGACAGGATGGGCTGAACAGAGGGTGGGTCTTGGAGACGGCACCAGCATACGCCAGAGGGCTAAACCAGTGATTTCGATGATGTTTGTTCTGCTGAGTGGCTGAGCACAGGGAAGCTGCCTTTCTTCTCCTGCCCAAAGTCCCTTTCCCTTTCAACAAACACTGGCTGGCTCAGATGGGATTCTGCTTGGCCCAAGTCAAGAGGAAAACATGGTGAGAGGGGAAGGTGAGCTTCCAGAGCACAGCAAGAAGCCAGGCCCAGGCAGGGAGGGATGATGGGCAGACAAGCTACTGACCTCTGGGCATGTCCATGGGGTCAAAGCTGGCCAAGAGGTCACGGCACCACTGGCGGTCACCTTCCACCTTGCTCAGCCAGTTGTTGCAGTTGAAGTAGTATCGGAGATGGGGCCTCTTCATGTCAGTCACTATCACTCGGTCCAGGAACCAGCTGGCATTCAAGCCTGTGTTGTCATGCTCGATCCTGGGGGAGAAGCCAACACCTCCACTTCACTGGCAGAACCAAGATGTTCTCCCTTCCATATGAGGGCACCCAGTGATTCCTCCAGAGAGAGGTCCAATCCTTGCTTGCTTTGATTTTAGGGTTCCTTGTCTATTCGTGGGGATATTTTGCAAAGTAGAGGTGAATAGTAAGTCATATTGTCACCCTTCAACAGGGGAGTATTTTCTCTCCTGGGAAAATCCAAGTCCCTGAAGCTCTCAGTAGGAGCATCTTGATCTTGCCTTGGTAAGTTCTATGCTGTTTCCTAACCTTGGTCTATGCCAGCACTATACCCTGTCTGCTCTGTCCCAACTTGTATGTATACATCACCCCTTGAGGCGTATAGAGTTAAGGTGGGAAAGGCAGCTGATCCAGACTTTAGGAAGGGAGAGCATAAATGAATATGTAGAAAGCAGAAGCCCCCAGCCCTAGACGTGGTCCCTGGGGCAAACTGCCGCCTCCCATTACTCTGAGTTGATAAAGTCCCTCTCTTAGTGACTCTCACCCCATGTACTGTTTTCACTCTCATCATCCAAGGATCCCCATCCAGGCCAAGAGTGTCCCATGGAAATGTCACGTGAGCCACACGTACAATTTTAGATTTTTCCAGCAGCCTTGATTTTGATGCTACGAAGAAGCTGGTAGCGTTGATTTTAATAATATAGTGTATCTCCCACATAACCACGTAAAAAAAAATTTAGCAGCATGTGCTACATTCTTTTTCTTGTGTTAAGTCCTTTAAAATTCTGGTGTCTGTTTTATCCACACAACACGGGTGGTGCAAGCCAGATGTATTTTTAGTGCACGATAGCCACATGTCTTCTGTACCGGGGGACAGTGACACAGATACCTCTAAATCTGTGTTCCAGATCTTCCTCCACTTTCTGCAGCTCCCACCCCTGTCTAATGTCTTCCCCAGAACATGGCCACCAGATGCCTCATGGTCCAGAGGACACCTCGTTCCATCCCGTCACACTTGAAGCTTTATCCCAGAAGCTCACAGTCCAGTGAAGTCCGAGACATTGGGCCTGTTCTCTCCGGAGGCCCACACCTCTCCAAGGCACAGAGTCTGGCACTGAGCAAGGCTTTGGTCAAAGACCATTTCCCATGTGCCAGCTTCCCTTCCTCACCGCCCTGCAAGAGCCCCCTCTCTTTTTGTACCCCCTTCCCTGCACACAGTCAGTGCCTGTGGCCCTTATGTCCTCTTACTCCTCTGGCAAAGGGACTCCAGCTCCCAAATTTCCAAGTGGAAGAAAAAAGTTAGGACTAAACTGAGGCTGCATTTGAGCCCTGTCCAGGCTCCAGTTAGAGACAACCAGACCACAAATGGTCCTAAAGTAAACATATCCTGAATAGGGGTGGTTAGCAGAGACTAGGAAAGGTTTTTAAAAGGGTGATTGAACACTCTTCCTCCGTAGCCAGGCTGGAAGTTTCCCTTTTTATACAGTCCACAGAAACCCACCCAGCAAGAACATCAGGAAAATTCTCCACCCAGGGCTCCTGCAACACAGCCCTCGCTGAGTACTCAGTGCTTGGCAAGTGATTGCTCTATGCCCCAACTCAGTGAGTCCCAGCATTATATAGATGGGGCACATTTATTACAGAAGAGGGAGCAGCAGAGGCATGGAAAGATAAGCTGTACAAAATGCTGCATCTGAAAACCAGCAGAGCAGACCTCAGAGTTGGACACAGAGATCTGCTCCCAATTACCATGATTTAGTGTCTCTAAGAGCTTATATCTCAAGTGTGTGGAAAACTGTATCAAATTGTCCTAACCCATGCAAGCAAGTCTCTAATGGGACAGCTTAGAGTTCAGTAATTTGGGATGGGGGATTAGGGCAGCCAATGAGTATTAAATATCCAGAAAATGTCACTCTTGACCACCACCACTGCAGTCAAGGCAAACACTCACCTGATTTTGTAGATAAGGCCCACATTATTGGTTCGCACCCGGAACACATCAACATTGGCTTTCTCGAAAGCAGACTCGCTCCTGTGGTGGACACGTGCAGTCAGTCCCAGAAATACATCTCATGGGCCCAGGAACGGAGCCAAAGGCTGGCATCCTCTTCCTCCTCCTTATCACACTCACTGGAAGAGCTACATGCAACTAGCTACCATTCTGAACATTCTCTCTGACGTGGTCAGAGAAGAGGAAGGAAAGGACGGGCATGCTCGTGCCTAGGCTCACATCCAGGCGTCCATTTAATCTTTGCTATGAGTCCCTAAGGCAAGCACCATGGGCAATACATGGTGTGGACATGCAAGCCACCAGCTGGTAGAAGACCTGGGGTCTGTTCAGGGAAGAAGAGGAAGGAGGGTGTGATGGATGGATGCCTGGAGCCTCTCATCTGCAGGCCCCCTTGCAGCTTATCCTCACCTGCCTTGTTCTGTGAGAAGAATTGCAATGGCAATACCGAGCAGATTCAGACCTTGAATAGCAGCCTGTATCCCTGTCATTCCAATGAGAAAAGGAAACTTTCCCTTCCTCAGCAACCAGGGAGGCGGGAGCAGTAAGGAGACTCCTGACTGGCACCTGTCAAACAGTGCACTTAAAGGAAATACACCCAAGGTATGAGGCAGTGCAGGGCCAGGCCAGTCCCAGCTTCTGCACATCCTAAATTCAAGTACTTCACACAGAGGCTGGAGGCGCTTTGCCCAGGACCTTCCAGAGTGGACACCTGGGTCTCACATTAGCATCTAGTTCATCCTCTGTGTGGTCCGGGAACCCAGCCCTGATAGCTCAGACCTGCCAGCAGCTCCCTCTGACCCGTAGCTTTGAGTCTGAGTCTAAATGAGTCTATGCTCTCAGCCAGAGTCCATGGCCAGCACACAGCCGGGAGAAAAGAAAAGCACAGAAGACATTTGCCTGTGCTACGGTTTACACCTTAAATGTATTCCCAAAGCCCTTACAAGCCTGACACCCCACACATACCCCACTCACTGTCTGGAAGCCTTTAAGGGGTTGGACCTAGGAGTGTAGCTCAGTGGTAGAGCATTCTCCTGGCATGCATGAGGCCCCGGGTTCAGTTCCCAACACTGCACCATAAAGAAGGTAGTGCCTAGTGGAGGGAAATCAGGTCACTGAGGCTGTGCCTTTGAAGGGCATACTGGGACCCTTTTCCTCTTCTGGGGACTCCTCTTCCTCTCTTCACTTCCTGGTTGCTGTGAGTGAACAGCTTCTATCACCTCTGGGACTGACTCGCCATGTCCCCAGAAACAATGCAGCCAACTGGTCATGGACCCGAACCTCCAACACTCGGGAGCAAAACCAACCTTTTCTCTTTTTAGTTGGTTTAGTTTAGGTATTTGTTATAGCCATGGAAAACTAAATAAGCCAGCTTATGGTTATTATTAACATTTACTGGCTATCTGTGTTCTTCAAAATAGAGGGGGTGAGAGGCCTTCTCCCCAGGCCACAGGCTGAAGGTCAGGCACAGGGTCCTTCTGGGTTCTTCAGGGCCCAGAAGCTGGGGTTCTTCAAACAGACCCGCTCTGGTGAACAATCTGCCTTGGGGAGAAGATTCCTTAAGAGATGAGCATGATGGAACACGGCAGGGCAGGGCAGGGCTCGGGAGGGGGGGTCCTAGAAAAGAGCAGAGCCCAAGATGTATACTAAGGCAGCCTTGTCAGGGGAAAGAGGACCCAAAAAGAAGCCTGGGGACAGAGAGGGGAGAAGGAGGGTGACGGAAGCGTCTAGGCTTGCTGGAAGGAACTGGAGACTCGCAGGCTGGTGGCACGTGTCTGAGCTCAGGTGGGTGAGTGTCCAGGGAAGAAAGGAGGAGAGCCAAGCAAGGCCACTGAAGTGTGGAGATACAATGTTTCCTCCAAAGAATAATCTAGTCTCCTTCCTAGGAAAAGAAAGTTGAAGATGAAACCAAATCAAATCAGTACTGGGGAGGAGGTGTGCTGATGTGGGGTCGCCAACTGTGGGAGAGTAACAGGGCACACCAGATCCTGCTTCTGTCAAGGCAGCTGGGGAATAACTTGGAAAACACACAGTCATCGATTCTGCATGTTAGGATTTTGTGAATGAGAAACAAAAACAACAAAGAATGAATAAATGATATTTTCTTTTTCAATACGTGGCACAAAGCAACAGATTTTTAGAATAAATTGACACAGTTTTCTGCATTAAGTTAATACCCTAAGGAACGGATGCCCCGGGAAGCTATATGTTTGAATGCTTTGTACCCATTAAGAACACTTGAAGAAGTTTAAAATACGAGCTTTTAAAAAATGTTAAGATGGAATCTGTGAGCAGAGCAATCAAATAAACAGGATTCCAACTTTCATTTTAAAAAGGTGAGTGGGAGAATTTATACAAACATACCATGCCACACCTAGAAGCCAAGTCTATGTAGTCTTATTTGTTCTTGTCTATATGAATTTCCACATTTTACCAAAGGAACACAATCTGCTTTGGCGATTTCCCCTCCTGAAACCCAACTCGGCCCATGGGCTGCCAGGGGAACAGCCCCTGAAGGTCTGCGGATGGTAGGTGTCATCTTCTACAGTGGGGGAACCTGGGAAATAGACCACAGGGAGCAGGGGACAAGGTGGGGGAGGGTTCGCATCCTATTCCACCGATGGTGAAGGCAAAGGGAGGCAGCTGGGTTTCCGCGTGACCAGCAGGGGCACTCTAGACCAGCTCAAGGCCACATTGCTGGGGTGGGCATGGTTCCTTCCCAGATGTGACTCAGACTTCAGTAGTGTGTGCTCCATGGAGACCAACCTGCCCTTGCATACAGGAGAGCCGTGTTTTCAGAGAAGAAAGGGCTGTGGACAAACTCCCCTAACTGTCCATTCTCAGGGAGAGGCTGGGACTATCCCAAACAAACCCCCAGCCCCATCCACTCTGGGAACAGATCTGAAAAGCCCATTTCTAGTAAGAAAGGATGCAGAAGCTTTAGAGAACTGACTAAGGCTGCATTAGAAATCCCAGCAGAAACAGAAATGTAGGTTCCTCGCATTTCCCGGCAGGAGGAGGGGCCCCACCATGGCTCCGACACCATCCCCAAACAAAGTCTAGCTCAGGGCACTGCCCATGTCACCTCCCAGCAGGGACTTGCTCCAGAGAGAGCCTCCCAAAGCCTGTATCTGGCATTTTAGCCACTAGCGAAGCCTCCAGACTTAAAGGCCAGGCACTCTCCAACACACTCGGCTGTGAATTCTTAGCAGGAAAACAACAACCATAAAATACATGAAATCCCATCTTTTTGCCATGTCATAAACACGTGACCTCCTGGGCAACGGGAGAAGAGGAAACCCAGAAGATGGTGACTTCCTCTGAAGTCGCTTTGCACTGACCTGGGGCGAAGACTAGGTGAGGACTCACAGGTGGGAAACTAGGTGACAATGTCATCTTCACTGCCTAGAAGTCAGAGAGCAAAGATCTCGAAATGCAAATCGTGTTATATTAGGTGGTGGGTGAACCCTGCTAAACCATGAGAGATTCTGTGTTCTAGGACACAGAAAAAGGCACAGGGGTGTGCTCAGATCAAGGTGAGAGAGAGAAAGAGAGAACAGGAGTTAGGAGATGAGAGATGCGACCAGCGGCTGTGGAAAGGGGTCAGGAGAGGTGCCAGGAAAGATCAAGGTTGAATTTTAATACTGATGGAGCTAGCCCTGACTTTCCTGCATTGGGCAATGTGAACCCTTTCTAAGGCCAAGAGCTATCGGAGAAGCCTGTTAAATGCAAAAGTGTGTGTTTTTGTGTGCATGCACACATCTGGGTATGCAAGTATGTGTGTGTCTGTACATGTGTATGTGTGCAAGCTTGTGTGTACCAGTGTGGGTGCATGTGCAGGTGTGTGTGTGCATACAGACAATAACCCCTGCTTCAAGTAACTCAGTGGTTTTGTCTTGTAGTTGGCTGAGTATGCAGAAGAGAAGCAGACAGTGAAGTGTAGGGAGACCGAGGCAGCGCATCCTGCATTAACACAGAGGTGACCTCAGCTACTACCATGAGGGACGCATCCCAGACCCTCAGAAAGTCACATCCCCCTCTTGGACTCAGTTTTCAGCTTGGTTTGCAGGGATGTCATGGGCAGAATCTTACACAATTTTTTTAATAGTCTTTTCCCTTGGTTTCTCAATGTGGGCAGATTCTGACCTCTTGCTTCTCTCCATCATGCTCACTAGTGAGAGGACATCAGCTGTCACGGTCAACTCAGCATCTACTGCTTGGCTTTCCAGCCTGGCCTCTCCAGCCTTTCCTTATGCCTCAGCCTCATTACAGCAACATGGCGCCCGCCGGCTGCTCCAGCTGCTCCACCACAGAGTCTCTGCCATCCACACTCTTCCAAGCTGCTTTGTATTCCTCTAGCATCTGAGTTCATTCCAGCACTGAAGGCATTGGTTATGTCTTTTCTTGTGAGGTGTCCCTCTGGCAACGTGACACCTTGGGTTTCTACTGACCCAGGGCAAATACGGAAGCCCAGGAAGCTCATTCCCACCTTCCATGGCATGTCCATTGCCTCCCTACGCAGCCCTCTCTAGTCTCAGCTGCTACACCCGCCCATACTCCCTCGTGCAGACTCCTGTCTCTAGGCTGGTCTGAAGAAGCCAGCTCCCATGCCCTCCTGGCCCTGTCAACCCCTCCATAACACCACCCACTCCCCATACTGCAAGGTAGACTTTCTTTTGCTGTTGAGAGGGAAGGCTAAAAGCCAGGCTCTCAGGCTACGGGTACTCCAGTGACAACCCTCCTCAGTGTGTACCATCAGTGATCTGGGCCTGCCTAAGGGAGTTTGGCAAACGGACAAGCAGAGAATTATGGGTACATAAAAGGAGGAAGAACCGTGAGCTCCCACTACACGAAGATAAAAGGATAGTTTTGCTTTAAAAGGTGGGCTGGAGATGCAGACACCAGCCGGCCACCTGCCCAGGGCTAGTGGCATCTCCTTCCTCTGGGAGGGTGCATGGCAAAACGATGACTATCTCATGCATTCCCGTTACCGTGCCCACATCACAGGAGGAAAGACTTCCACAAGAGTCGCATGCAGGGTGAGGAGCGCAAGGAGGCGGGTACCCTGTTCTGCAGAGATGAACAAAATAGCGTGTTACGCACACCTCAACACGGCCGCACGGTGTCCCTTGCAGTTCTCACACATAATAAGACCGGTCACCCTGCAAAGCCCAGAGCCTCCAGTCTCCCGGCATGGCCACTCCACACTTCCCTCTTTACCCCCAGGGGGTGCCAGGCCATAAACCTTAGAGACCACAATCTGTGGCACAGGTGAGTCTAGAAACAAAAAATCTCTTGCATATTCCAGGGCCACAGAGCCATGCAGGCAATTGAAATATCTACACCATAAATGTGAATGAAAGACAAGCTTACACACACACACACACACACACACACACACACACTTCGCGATTGTGAGCCACTCCCCCTAGGTCCCCGTTTTTCTATGAATGGAGTAGAACAGGTCAGTAGATAACGGCTGTGGAACTTTTCCTCAATCAGAATCCTGCCCAGAAACCCAGTGGGTAAGAGAACTAGAAGTGAGACCGTTCTAAACCAGCTGCTCAGATTTGCCCAGACAGCACAGGCTGAGCGAAAGCCAGTGAGCTAAGACTCCTAGCCAACTCTGAAATCTTATTCTGCGGTACACTTGTGGGTTTGCTGTGTTTGCTTGTGTGTGCATGTGTGGAGTGAGGGAGTGGACCAAAGAGAAGACAGCAGTCTCTGCCCTCAGGGGTTATAGAAGAGCAAAGGGTTCGAGTGTGTCACACACAGATGCACACAGATGACATGTGACTGAGTGTGCATGGCTCCCAGGTAGGTTTAGTATGATGCTGGCCACCATGAGACCTCAGGATAGATCATGGCTCTCTCACACATATTCTTCATGGCATTCACTATCTCAGCGGCCCTAGGATGGTAGATAAGGAAATCAAGGTCTTGGAGACCATGAGATTTTGGCAAAGTTACATGGAGCAGAGCAGTAAAGCTGGTCCTAGACCTGGGGTTCTTGGTCCTGATTGTTCATTCTCCATCATCAAGAGATACACATGAGTTCTTGGGAGACCCAAACTAGATATTACTCTTTACAAAATCTAGTGTGGGACAAAGGAGGATTATCAGGAAAGCATTGGGCAACACCAGGATGATACTTGGATTGCTGACAGAGAATTCTTGTCGCACGCCTGTGGCCCAACTGTCCATTTCTCTAGTTCAGAAGGCCACCATGGGGTTCTAGGACTTGGCCAGCCAAACTAACATCCCACGACCCCAACAAGGCAAAATGGTACTCACTTGCTAGTGAGATGGAGCTTGGGGGAAAGCCCATTCTCTCCAAAAAGTGTGATGAACACATTGGCATCCGTTCCCGCACCACGGACATCCCCTGTGGCTGTGACCACCTCATACACTGGAGGAGGAAAAGACAGATTGTAGGCTCGGAAGGGAATCCACAATCTCACGCTCACAATCCTAAACCAAGCTCAAATCCGCACGAACTCCCGCTGCAAGAGCTAGACTACCTCCAGTACCACACGCTGCTTTTGCAGAGGACTCTGGAAGCTTGGAGACTAGGCCAGCTTCATTATGCATTAGGTAAACCATCTAAGGGCTGAATATGCAGCTTCCCCCAAGGGGTGTGCCTTTGGCTGCAGCACTGAGTTCCCTCTTGTGGTCCTCTTGAAGCTTGCACGGCTTTTTGTCAACACTGTTCAGGATCAGGGTGTCAGTACCTGCATACTTGAAGAGGGAAAAATCTATCAAGATTCTTAGAAATGGCAGCGTGGTGGTTTGAATAAAAATGGCCCCTATAGGTTCACATGGAGTGGAATTCTTTGAAAGGATTAGGATGTGTGGCCTTGCTGTAGTAAGTATGGTTTTGCTGGAGGACGTGTGTCACTGCAGATGGACTTTGGGATTTCAGAAGCTCAAGCAAGACCCATTCTCTCTCTTCCTGCTGCCTGCTGAGCCAGATAGAAAACTCTCAGCAACTTCTCTAGCACCATGTCTGCCTGCATGCTACCATGCTTCCAATAATAACAATAACAATAATAGACTAAACCTTTGAACTGTAAACCAGCCCCAATTAAATGCTTTCCTTTAAAGAATTACCGCGGTCATGGTGTCCCTTCACAGGGATAGAAACCGTCAGACAGGTAGGACCTGCTACAACCAGGGGAACTGAACAAGATGAGCAGGGGCATTCCATGGCCGGAGGAGTGTTAGCAGAATTGTAGGAATGTATATTAGATCTGTTTTTGGAATCAACTCCCAGAAACACCCAGCACAGACCCGTCCTAGGTCCTAGGAAGGGTTGCTGCAGCCAACCACCTTCAGAGCCACGTCACCTCTCCTGAGAAGTGGGAACAGCCACACACCAACCTATGCAGCTGCTGTTCCTATCTCCAAATGAAATGTGGGCCCCCATCCTGCTCGATGAGGAGACTCACTGCTGAATCAGTCGTGGGCTGGAAACGCTGATTCAGGGAACCGACCACAAGCGTGGGCAGCGCGGGAGGCTGACCAAAAGGAAATGACTATGCCGGGAAGCAGGAATTTGCAGTGTGAAGGGCTGGTCAAATGTGGGTATTTGGAATCCTCAGGGTGTGTGCCAGCTGTTCACCACCTCGTGGAAATGGTACAAATGCCAGCACTTGATGACTGCATCACAACCAACAATGACTTACTGCACGCCCGGCCCTGAGTTAGTTGTGCACATGAATGCTTATTGCTACAAACTTGTTTCTCTTTCCTATGTCTTGCCTTTTCAGAACAGGTCCCCAGTTGCAGAATACCTTTGAGCTCTCTCGAGGAGATCTGATGGATTGGGTTGCTCTTTGGGGGTTAAACAGTCGTTATTGAAAACCATCAGTTGGCAGTCCATTCCACCAGAGGAGTTTGTCCCATGTGCAAAGCAGAAAAGTTGATGGGAGGAGGGTGGAGAGCATGAGTACCTCGAGCATCTGTAGCGCTCTGGGCCTGCGGAAGGTTGTTCCAAGTATTATTCTTCCTACTGCAAGTCCATGAGCCTCCATGCACTGAGGCAAAGCGTTGGGCATCAGCCCACAGAGGTCTCGGGGTAGCCACTGGCTCTCCACTTAGAAGCAGGATGGCTCTTTACAAGGATCTCGCTGCCTGCCACACTGGCTAGAAATACCTGCTCCGCAGGGCTGTTTCTGGGAGTTGATGATGTAGAGGCAGCCCCACCACACAGAAAATAATAAATAGCTTTTCGATTTTTAAGCTATTGTTTATGCAGAAAAGCCTATTTCATCCAAGAGCTAACACCTGTTCCTTTGGCAGACGGCGTATTAGCTCAAGCGCCATGGACATGGTGTGCAGATGATTCTGAAGCCCTTGAGGAGCACTTCAGATTCTAACGTGGTCCTCCCTCGCCGGTGAAGAATGGCAGCTGCAGTGTCTGGAGAATGACACCGGATATGCCTGCTTCTGACAAAGCTCATCAGAGGAGCCATGGATGGGGAAAGAAAGTAGCCGTGTGTGTGTACTCTGTCGCTCATGATGCTCATGGCAAGGCTTGAGTCCTCACAGCCTGAACCCCAAGGCAGCCGGAGTACTACCTGCATCACTTATGAGCACACAGGGCCTTTCTAAGTCAAGCGGCCACAGGAGAATGGCCAGCCTTGCGGAAATGTCAGAGGCACATCACTTGAAAACTAGAGAAAGAAACCCAGAGATGTTTAATTTAAAGAAGAGGAGGCTCTGAGGTTCGGAACAGGCAAAGCAGATTCACTAGCTCACCCAGGAGCACATAGTTACTCCCTAAGCCAGACACACTCCATATAGAAGCTGCTCATGTCAACTAAATTACAGTTAAGACCATCAAGAAAATGACAGAGTGAGTCACCGATGAAGACAGCATTTGGAATGCATCCAGCAAAGGACTCATACCTAAAAAATATTAATAATTCACATCAGTAAATAAGAAAAAAAAAACCAGATTACATCCTTTTGGATACCAGTAGACAATCCAAAATGAGAGACTTCCTAAGTGCTTATCAATGTAACCCATGTAAGGCCAGTAACAGCAGTAAAAACAGTGAGACCGCGATAGACACTCCCTGGTAGTTCCACTCCCTGGGCTACCCCTCAGCAGTGAAAACCAGAGAGCTGCCAGCACGCGCTCTGCAGCACAACCTAAGTGCAGACACGAAACACTCTTCACAAAGCTATTTACGTGAAGTCACCAGAAGCAAATGAGACGCGCTGCAACACGAGGCAGAGGAAAGGCTGCCTGGGGTCGAGAACAGGAGGCTAGCTGGGAACGACACAGGAACCCGTGGTCTCGCTAATGTAAATACTCTCTGCATTGACCTTGTCTTGTGGGGATAACGCCAAAGAGGACATTTAAAACAGTTGTACTTTATCGTAACAAACTGTGTACTTCAGGAACACTGAAAAGTGCAGAAACGACTTAATACGTCACCAAAGAGACTCAAATGGCCACCAAATATGGGGGTGTGCAAATAAACATGTTCGTGCCATGATTCATCAGGGAAATGAAAACTAAACTCCCAGGAAGATGCCACCGTGTGCCCACCGGGATGGCTGAAGTAAAAAGAACCGACAATACCAAGCACTGGCAGAATGGGACGCCACTGCCCCTCTCTTACATAATGGGGGTGCATGAGTGGCCACAAGCACAGATAGGAGAACAGATGCTCACCCCGTAACCTAGCACCCCAGCTTCCAGTTACAAATCCTGGAGAGATGGCTATGAGGGCCAAGACCTGTAGCATCTTTGATCATATTAGTACAATAACAAAGGTGGAAGCCATTCAATCGTCCGTCAACAAGAGAACGGTGGACTGGCCAGGGATGTGTCTGCCAAAGGCAACCGGATTCACAAATAAAAAGAACCAACTAGGTGTCGCGTTACAGCAGGCACTAACCTCTCAGGAGGGATGGGGAGGAAAGAAGATAGGCACAAAAATATACCCACGGCAAAGGCTGTGGCTCGCTCCTGTGACCCCAGCACCGGGTGACTGGGGCGTGGGACCGCTGAGGGTTTGAGACTAGCTTAGGCCACGCAGTAAGGCTGGAGTAAAACAAACGTGGGCCGGGGGGCCTCCATTTATGCAACGTTAACAGGAAAAGCGGCTTGTGGAGTCAGACTCGGGAGACATGTCAGGTCCAGCACAAGTACAAAGGGCCCTCTGTGGGGCCTGGAAATGGGAGTCCCCATCTGAATCAGTGGTTCCACATACATGAGCACAGGTGAGTTCTTCCCTGCACTCCGCTTCCCACCGCCCCCCCCCCCCACACACACACAGGGTAGCTGGTAGGCAATGGGCGGGACAGAGCCGCAGCCCCACCAGGCAGCCCGCACCCTTGGCCTTGTAGTACTCATGCTCTAGCTCATCCTCGTTGTCCTCAGAGTTGTAGTTGAGCAGCTCCTCCTCGTACAGGCCCAGGAAGTCGATGTCTTTCTTCCTCCGCTTCTTCTTCTTCTGGGGCATCATCTTGCCACCTGCCTCTTCTGGGACCCTATAGGCTCACCAGTTGGACGGCTTCCTTAGATCTGGGCCTCTCACTCAGGAGGGGCCTCAGTGGGGCCCTCAGCCCTCCTAAGGCTTCAGGTCCAGATGCATCATCCTGGCTTTGTTCCTTAGGTCTTTTGGGTCCCCCATCCCAAACTTCTGTCCTGCTTCCCTCCTCTCTGATCCCCGAGCCCAACACAGAGTCTTTCTGTTTGTTTGTTAGTTTTTTCTTATCTTTTCCCCCTCTGTCCCTAACTTGTTCTCTGCCTCCCTCTCTCACTCTGCCTGCCTCGTGGCTTCTCCTTGAGTCCTATCACTTATTCATGAAAATGAGAAGGCTGTCCTCTTTCCTCCCACGCACACCCCTTTGCAGAGACTCAAGTGACAAAATGTCCTGGCATCCACTTCCCACCTGACCTCACAACGGGAAAGGGGGCACTCAGGACCCCTCCAGGGCAGCTAGGGGCCCACCACCAAGGAGACACCTGAGCATCACAGCCTATGAGAGTGCTGGACGCTGCCCAGATCAGGGTTGCTCCTGAGGAGGGCAGAGCTGAGGGAATCTGCCCAGCTCCTGAGCACAGATCAGTTTCTCTGCATTATGCACGAGCGCTGATCGTCTTACTCAGAAGGAAGGGCCTGACTAGGCTGGTCTCTGTTTCCATCTCCCAGAAGCATGCTCTCTTCCAGAAGTGACCCTCCTTGGGCAGTCCTGCTGCCCCTCAGAGCAAGCAGCTGGCCCGCAAGGCAGTCACTCAGTATGACTCACTGCCACTGCCTGCCTGTCTAGGACCCTGAGGAAGTCCACCTCTCCGTTTGGTAGTCCCAAAAGGGCACAGATGAGCCAAACAGGATACACCTGCCCAGAGCAAAGGTCAGATGTCACTTCCAACCCTTCATCAGCAGTGAGAGCGTCCTGTGGCCATTAGACTCTCCTCCTTGCTCATTTTATTTTTTTTATTTTTTGTAAAGATTCCTTATTACCTGGGGTATAAGGTTTCTATATAGATTTTTAAATGCTAGAACATTTCAATTCACTTGAAGCTCATGCTCCTCTGCCTTGCAGGTGAACATGAGACAGAACTAACTCCATCTATGCTACCTCCTGGCTGTGTAGCCTAGCACGCAGCCCAGTTTCCCATCTATAAAGGGGGAAAATATGACCCAGTATTGCGTGTTCAGCAGTTGGAGAAAATTCTTCATTAGTCAGAAATTTCTGGAGAATATTAGCGGTTAATGAGTGTCTGTAACTCCTGCAACAGACTAGATCTCTGTCTCTCTCCTCCGTGTTTGTATGTTGAATGTTGACACAAAAAAACTATCTCTGTATCAGGGAGATGCTCAGAGGTAGGGCCATGCAGGGAGATTACATCACGGAGGAGGAGCCCTTATGAATGTGATCAGTGCCTTAGAAAAGAGACGCCAGGACCTGGGAACGTGTGTGTGTGTGTGTGTGTGTGTGTGTGTGTGTGTGTGTGTGTGTGTGAAGTGGCCCCTGTGTAAACCTGAGGACCCCAGGTACATCTCCCTGAATTTACATCAAAAGCCAGGCATGAAGACACCCAACCCTAGTGTGGGGAAGGTAGAGGCAGGGGGTCCCTGAGCCTTGCTGACCAGCCAGTCCTGTCAAAGCAGTGAACTGAAAGTTCAGTGGCAGACTCTGTTTCAAAAGTAAGATGGAGCCCAGTGGTGCTGGTGCACGCCTCCAATCCCAGCACTGAGGCAGAGGCAGGTGGATCTCTGTGAGGCCAGCCTGGTCTCCCAAGTGAGTCCAGGACATCCAGGGCTACACAGAGAAACCCTGTCTCAAAAACAAAAACAAAAACAAAACAACAAACAAGTAAGGTGGAATTTTTTAATTGAATGTTTAGTGTTGCGTTTATGAGCATGGCTGTGGGACTGTCTACTGGAGTGTGGCTTCTAAGGGCCTGCACCCCAGACGTGACTCCGCCTACCTCAGCACCCTCAGCTCTCCATGCGCGCAGAAACCCAGAAAGAGGCCGTGAGTTCACACTTGAGCTTCTGTTTCCTCCCAGTTGCTGGTCTGGGGAGGGGCCGTTCCTCATGTGCATCTCCCTACCAAGCCCAGCTGTGAGCTCTTTGCGAGTGGAAGAGCCTCCCTCATGTTCACTGGAGCACGCTTAGGACATTTGCTGTGCCGAGTAGACACTGGGCTCAGTGATCGGATAAATGCAAGAAGGTCAACAAAACAACAGGTTCACTGCTTGCCTCCAGAACCCAGGACAGAACTCACCTTCGGAATGCTCTAGAATGGGTGCCGTTCTTACCACACTTCAGAGGAAATGGAAGAGAGAGCCATTCACAGGTACGCGAAGGAACATGGGAGCAGCAACCAGCACAGAACACCCCCTCTCCCCTCTGCCCTCTCACCCCCGCCACTTCCTATCTTCGGAGAAGCTTCTTTCCCACTTCATCCTTTTGAGGTACCCAGCTCTCTACCAAGGGAAGGCATTTCTGACCCCAGACATCTTCACCAGGGAGTGACCAAGCCTATCTCCTCCCTTACTCTGCAGAGGGATCAGTCACCCTGGAATCAGTGGTAAGACTAGAGTGGTTTAATAGTAGGTGACCTACGCCCCCTGCTGGCTGCATGTGGTTTGACCTCTGGAACCTTGAAGATTGGAAATAACCAAGAAAAATCATTTTGTAGGGACGGAGAGGACACACACACACACACACACACACACACACAAGAGCACACAAACACTCATTATTTTTCTTGAGGATCTACTCAGAGGCAATGCCAAAGCTTGTTTTTAATGAGATACCCTTCAGACAAAATGTTCATTGGAATTTTTTATTATAAGATTTTTAGATTAAAATATTTCTAAAGAATCCCAAAGCATTAAAAAACGTGAATTAAAAAAAAATCATGATCTGAATCAAAACCAAACATCCCGGACATAGAGCAAAGCAGAACCTGTCATACTGTGGCTGAAGAATGGAAACTACTCCCAACACTTGGGGAAGGAGCGTGCTCTCTTATGTGGTGGCTAAACAAACTCTGTCTACACAGTGCAGAAACCCCACTCCTTGGAAGGTGAATATGATCAAAATGCATTGTTTGCATGGATGAAATTCTCAAAAAGTCAATAAAATACGTTTTTAATAAAAAAAAAAAAAGATCTACCCAAGATCTGTCTGCGTGTATTCAGAGACGCTCCATTCATAAGAGCCCTGGGAGAATCTCATCAGTTGTCCTGAGGGCGAGCAGAGATGCTTCGATATGGATGATGCCACTCAGAACTGAAAGGGGAGTGAGTAGGACTGGGAAATGACAAGGAAGTAGAGTGGACTAGGGCTTGGCTCCATGGTGTGCAGATCTGGCTTGGTCCCAGAGAGAAGAAAAGGGGGGAGAGGAGTGGGGATGGATGCTACGCAGATGAGTCTCAAAGAAACTCTGTTAAGCGAGAAACCCAGGAGAAGGCTCTTGCTGTAAGGTTGCGTTTATGTAACGCTGTCAGAAAGAGACAAGCATAGGCTCGGAAAACCGGCCACCGGTGGTCAGAGGCAGGCATGGGTGTGGGGACGGGGGTGGAGTGGAGAGGGGCCATCAGAAAGCACAAGGAGGCACAGCAGGGCCTCACAGACAGGACACAGACTCCGCTCCTGTCTCCTCCTCCCTTGCGTCCTGTTTGGTCTGCCTTTCCAGTCCACATACCAGTCTAGCTGACTTCCGTCTAAGATACAGGTCTGGCCATTGGCTGAGTCCTCATCCGAGGCCCGTAAGTGTGAGGGCCTTGCACACAGTTGGCAGGAGAGAGGATTGGGGCATTCTTTGCAGGACCCACCTCTCACGGGCCCCCCAACAGCACCACCACTAACACCGCAGCTCCTGCCAGCAAAACGTGAGGATCCCTAACGCTGGCTATCGAGAAATGGTGACGGTGAGCAGACGGCAGGAGTGAGTAGGAGCGATGGGCGTTCATAAAGGCGAAGGACACACCCTCCGTTCTGGCGTGCTCCTGATTTCCCATCCGGGGTACCAGCCGGTCTCCCCTCCCGGGCTGCATCCCTTCCTATCCTGGGGGAAGCGCAGTGGGGGTCTTCCTGTCCCCAAGGAATGGGAGACTCCACACCCGCTTTGGGCAAAGCTCTCTCGGGCTCCAGCAGCCTGGGGTAGCAGGGGAGCAATGTTTCCACTCCCCTTGTCAATCTCCCGGCTAAGTACTGGGTTCTGCTTTAAAAATCCGCCAGGACAAGTCGCTCCAGTGATTTCCCACACGCTTAGAATTAAGTCTTGGCTTCTCCCAAATGCCTACAGTCTCTCTCCTCACTCTCCATCCCCTCCCCCCAGCCCCCAAGCACACTGGCACCCAAGTGCCCCAATTACAGTTTACTCCTCTTTCTGAAGGGCTCACCAGCCTGATGGGACGCCCACACTGCGGCCCCATTGCCAAAGGCAAACCCCACACTCACTTCCCCTTCCAGCGCTCTTCCCAAGCTCACCCCTCTCCGTGGGCCGCACCTCCTGGTGGCCCCCGACTGGTCATACTCTTGACAGAATCACGTTTCCGGAAACTGATAAGGACTCTCTTCTCGTTCCGTTACCTAGAAAGCAGTTCCGTGGATCTTGTGTACGTCCTCCAAGACCTGGTGCTGTACTGCTCCGTCGCCGCCTCGGTCCTCTGCACCCATCCTACGTGCTGGCCCCACACACACCCCGACCCCACACACCTGCCAGCGCCCCGCTCTTCTCGGACAGATCCAAGAAAGACAGTGACCGTTTGTCCCCGTGAAGTTGTTCTCAGCGGCCTGAAGCCTCTTGTTGGCTCCCACCTCTGGGGTTGTACACGGCTTACTACTTCAAACCACGACTGGCCCGCTCCCCTAGCGAGCAGGACTCGCGGGGACGACGTGGGTCGTTCTTCCCCTGGTGGTAGCTGAAGGCCGAGGCAGGCTTGTGACTGCCGGCTAGTCCTGACGGTCTGCACACACCACACATGCCAATGTGGCCCCACAGCAGCACACAATCCACAGCCTCCCCGGAGACCCTGCATGCACACCTTCCTTTGCCGCTGGAGAGGTGGCTGCCTTCTACCTCCCTGGTCTCCCCCTTGCCGGCTGCAGGCTCGGACACACGCTAGCCACTCCCCTCCTGCGAAGCTGAGCCACTTCACAGGAGGGTTTGCCCATGTGCCCCACAGACGATTTAAATCACCTTGCTCCGTGACGCTGGGGCTCTCCTCCCAGCAGGCTCCCTAGATAGGGACATGCTACTCCGTGGGATAGACAGCTCTAGTCCCACTTCTGCCCTGCATCGCACCTCCATTCCCAAGCTCCTTGGCCCTGACAGGCCACTCTCTTCATCAAAAATCCCACTTTACATGACTGGGTGATCTTTACGGGAAGGGTGGCAGGGCCTCTGTGCTGCCTCCAGGGTGGGGCTCACTTCCTAGTTCCTTCTATTAAAGAGCCTTCAAAACAATTCCACTGGTCGTGATGGTCCTCGCCTGTAATCCTAGCACCCGAAGGCAGAAGCAGGCAGATCTCTGTGAATTAGAGCTAGGCCAGCCTGTTTCCAGGTTAGCCAGAGCTAGATAGTGAGACTTTGCCTTCAAAAAACAAAAAAATAAAAAAATAGTTCTACATGCTCTGCCATCCCTATTATCTTTTTGCCTTAAGGTAAGGCACCCAAGAGAAGTTTCACTGATGGTCTGTCCAACCATCTGGAAGTGCCTCCTCTGGGAAGCAGCTTCCTCTGCAGCCTGATGCCAGGACTAGACTCTCCAACTTGCTTTCTTGCTACACGGATCTCTCACTCCTCCAGCAAGTAGCCTCATCGCTGGAGAGGGCCAAGGACTTAGCTTTCTGTGCCTCTTCTCAGAAACTATTGCTCTCACTGAAGTGGCCCTCCCTATTTATCCAGCATACCCTCGTTGGTTTGTCTTCTGATTTCACCAGTCTCTTGACGTGTCTCATTTCCGTCCATGTGTGCTATCTCTGCATTGCTCATCACACCCATTGCCACAGGCCTACCCACCAGCAGGAGCCTCCTGAATGGATGTGGCCATGCCCACAGCACTCTGGTCCTCAGCTATCCTGCACTCCTCATTGCAAGCAGGGTAAGCTTTTTCAAGGGTGGTCCAATGGCATCCTGTGTCTTCCAAGGACCATGGCCGCCTCTTGAACCAAGCGTCCTTCTCTGTCCAGATCTCCAGTTTTATCTCCAGACAATTGTGTCCTCTCCCTTTCCTGGTGGAAGCCACACAGACCTTCCTCAGGTTCCTAAGTACTCTCTCCTCACAGGAGCAGATTGATTCTCCCACCAAATCCTTCACAGATAGCTCTCCATGGTGCTGCCTGGAGGAGCTCTCACTCTCACAGGGCAGGAAGCTTCTCTACAGCACACTTCCGAACTCCCAAAGCTCAGCGCTCAGAAAACATCCCTTGAATGAAAGATGAAACAAACAGCATGCGCTTCATAAATGATGCTAAATAAATAAATGAGATACCATCACCCCCATCCAATCCTAGATCATTCACATACCCATTTATTCAAAAGCTTTATGGAAACCCTCCTATTATCACTCGAACGCTTGTTCTTCAGCTGCTGGGGCTAATTTGGTAGTCTGTGGCATCTTTAGGAAGTGAGGTCTAGCTGGTGGAAGTAGTCGTTAAAGGCATTTAAAACTTACACCCGGCACAGTCCACCACGTGTGGCCACTGCCACAGCCTGGGCTACTCCTCAAGCACTCTGTCAGAACGGGCTGGAAGTCTCTGAAACTGTGAGCTAACGTGACTCTCCCCCTTTTAAAAAGCGTTCCTGTCGGCTGTTGTGGTAACCAATACACCCTCCTCTTATAGAAGCGCAATGGTGTTTTGTCCTCCTCAGGTAAATGATAAGATACTGCCCAGGTCTCACCCTTATTGGAAGGCAGATTGATCTAAGGCTTTCTCAGGGGCCCTGATTTTAAAAAAAAAAAAAATCCTAGCAAAGGAAATGCTGATTCTGTGTCCTAGTCCAGTAGCAGATTCAGCAAGGTCTAGGGATGGGGCAAGAGCCTCAAAGAAGTTTGGTTTCCGGAAACACAGCTTTCCTCACTGAAGGGCAGCAGTTATCAATCCTGTGTCTGAGGAATCCTCTGTTTCCTTTGCCAACACTGTCTGATTTGGCTCTCTGCTGAGCTTGGTCCATTCTCCCCATGCAAATATAAGATGCTGTACTTCTTTTTTTCTTTTCTTTTCTTTTTTTTTTTAAGACTTATTTATTATGTATACAATGTTATATCTGCATATACACCTGAATACCAGAAGAGGGCACCAGATCTCATTGTAGATGGCTGTGAGCCACCATGCGGTTGCTGAAAATTGAACTCAGGACCTCTGGATGAGCAGCCAGTGCTCTTAACCTCTGAGCCATCTCTCCAGCCCTGATAAGCTTGCTTATCTCTCCAGCCTTCTTAATAAGCTTGCTTGGCATAAGACACCAGCTTATGCAAGACCTCCTGGTCCCAGCTGTCTGTCTTTATTTCTTACCTCCAGTCCTCACCCCCAACACCTTACCACGGGGGATCCATACACCTGAGGGTCAGACCCTCAGAGAGCATCCTTGGGTGCTATAATGCTTTGAGTGTTTAACATCTTGTGTCATAATGAAACACTTACACATCTGTTACCAACTGCTGTCACCAAATTTGTCTTAGAGAGAAAAAGACCTTCCTCAGTGGAAGATGGAAGACAGCAGGTGATCTGTGATTCAGCCTCAGCAGGAGGCCAGACTTAAACAGCTGCAAAGAAGAAGCGATGAGGATAGATGGAGAAGGAACAGGTTGAAGAGATGGGTGAGGAAGGTGAGGAACATCCACAAAATCAGCCAATGGCTGGATAGTCTGCATAGGAGGCTGCCCATTTGGAAGTGATTTTCATCCCTCCCCCATCATCTCTCACTCTGGAGCCCCTGATATGAAGTGACCGTTAGGTACCATGGAAAGGACTATTCCAACCCCTGGATCAACACATATAAAACAGAAACAGTTCCACAGCAGGAATCTAAAGACAGAGAAACATGGGAACTGTGAGCCCTTAGGAGTTTTCACAGGGAAAGCATCCTTCCCCAGGGCCAATGGGGCGGGGGAGGGGGTGGCCATCCTAAGCTACATCCCACCAGACCAAGTAGCTTGCATGAATCCAAAATACATCTTTATGTAATTCTATCAGAGAGGCACTCAAGAAATGGGCATTGAAGAAGCTTTGTTTTCATATCTTTATGAGGGTAACCAGTGTTCAGGGACTTCTAACACAACTTCCAGCTATGACAACCGATACTCTGCAGCAGTTCACGTATCAGATGTCCTGCATATCAGACATTTGCATTACAATTCATGAAGGCGGAAAAATTAATTATGACGTCGCAACAAAAAAATTTGATGGCTGGGGGTCACTACAACGTGAGGAACTGTGTTAAAGTGTCACAGTTTTAGGAAGATTGAGGACAGTGGCTTGAAGATTGGTTGAGCTGTGAGGTTTGGTGCTATGACAGGAATGTAGAGGGAGCACTTGCTAAGGCACCGCCTCTTCATTTGGACCTGCAGTGTCCAGTGTGTTAACTGAAGGCAGAAGGGCAGTTGGCATCTCTGCCTTCACTTCATGCCTGTCTCCTTTGAATCAGATCCCTGCTCAGCTCTAGGGAGCCAAGGTCAGCACTTAAGGAATAGTGCCTGTCTGTAACAATAGAAATAGGTTAGTCCTACCTAGCCCAGCTCATCCCCTTTTAAGACTGGAGGCATCAATGCAAGAATGACAAGGAAGTCTTACTGCCACCCTTTAAAATCTCTTGTTCCCACACCCCTGGGATAGCACCTAAAGGTTCCTATCAATTGCCCTAAGCCTGAGGTCTCCTTGAATTTCAGGGACAATGACCTTGCAGGCAGATGACCCATGATGAGGCTGCCCCCATTAAATGGGAACAGTCACCCCTACGGGGGCCATTTCCCCTTCAGCTCCCCACCCCTAACCAGAATCAACTCAAGATGAGAACAGAATTTCCCTCTTAGGCAATGACAGTGGTCACAGCTTCCCTAGAGCCAGAGCTGTGGTAACGCTCAACCAGACCACAGTCCACCTAAGTCTGTTTGGCTTTGCATGCTTCTCTCTCTTCCCCCTCAAGTCTATCATTTCTTGTGATTTAAGTGTAAAATGTTCCCCACAGGTTCATGTGGGACACTTAGCTCCCAGCTGAGTGTATTTGCAGAGGTTGTAGAAACTTTAGGAGATGGGCCTGGCCAGCAGAGGTGGGTCACAGGAGATGAGCCTTTGAGGGCTCAGCTCCTGGTTCCATTCTCACTGTTTTGCCCATCAAAATGTAAAGACCCACTGCCATGCCCTCTAGCCCACCAGGGACAAAGCCACTCTAGCCACCATGCCTTCCTTGCCACTGTGTACTGTATCCCCTTAAACAATGAGCCACTGTTTAAATTGCTTCTTTAGGGCATTTGATAAAGAAAAATAAAATAAAATAAAATAAAATAAAATAAAATAAAATAAAATAAAATAAAGGAGGGGCGTAGCTAATACAACACTTAGGTTAGTATCACCCACACACAGGGTTTTATCTTTTTCAAAGAATTTTTATCTTATATATATGAATTGTCTGTGTGAGTGTATGTGTGCCAACTGATTGCCTATTGGATTTCCTAGAACTAGGATTATAGACGGTTAGGAGTCACCATGTGGATTCTGGGAATTGAACCCTAGTCGTATGCAAGAGCAAGAAGTGCTTTAATCACTGTGCTGTCTCTCCAGCCTAAGGGTGCTGTTTGAAGAATGTTGACCCCTCCTTTTTTTCCTGCTATAGCTATGCTGAAAATAAAACCCATTTCCTGCCTTTTATCATTACATTTTCATGAGATCTGTGGAACAAGTGGCCAAACTTGATTAGTTAAAATGCTCTAAAGTCAGGCCTAGGATTCAGGGAACAAATGTAACAATTCTCTTGATTTTGTTTTTTGTCCTGATTTGCTGTTCAGCCTGTCCTGTAAGCCTGTGCCCTACCTTGAGTAGATTCAAGATACATCTGTCAGATGCCAACAGGTCTCCTGAGCCCCTTGTACCTCTGACAAGCTTTAAGAGGTGCTAGCATGTCCACGGACTCCTTAAAAGACCCAACAACCTCCCATACTGGCCACCTCGCCAGGCCAAACTACATATGAGCACAAAGGTGCAGGCCCAGCCGGTCTTTGCCAAATGAACCATTCGTCTGGTTTTATTGGGTAAAATTGAAGGTCCTTAAAACAGTGACAGACACAAAGCATGCTGATGATGTTATTAGGTCTGGTCCCAGCCTTTACTGCAAAATCAGTACTCAGAGGCAGCCATGTGCAGCTAGAATTATGTTGTCAGAGTTGTGGGAAACCATTTCCCCACAACAACAAAAATTTAGGCTAGAGCAAGTCTCCAAATGGCAGTGCCATTTCTCTCCAGGGCCAGGAGAAAAATGCTTCCCCATGGCCCAGCAAACACTGCCTCTCCAATGGGGATGCTCAGCTGTACCACACAGTGTGCTGTGGCTCTTGGAGAAAAAAATGAAAAGGAGAGAAGAATGGATCAGGGAATCGGTAGCAGCTGCTCAAGGATAAACCAGTGCTCCCGATCTATTAGGGACAGACTCCTGCCGATTCCTCTGGGAAACGGTCATCACCACCTAGGAAGACATACCAGGCATGAAGACAAGAACCCGAGGGCAAGTGGCTGGCCTACATAGTTCCTCTAATGGTCCCAGCATCTGTCCTAGCTTTATTTAGGGGAGGTAGCAGTGATGACTCCAGATGAACTGCCAACCAATCCACATGGAGCACTCATTTAAAAAAAAAAAAAACTATTCTGCAGTTCAGGAAATATGACAATAAGTATATGGCTTTCTAATGGAAGGTCACGCGGGTCCAGAAGGGAATCTGCAGGTCACCAAGCCCATATCACATCCTAAAATCGTGTGTACAAAATGTAGCAGCCTCAGAGAAGGCTGGCTGTGTCACAGTGACCTTGTTCAGAAACCAGCAGGAGTATGAGTTGGCTAGCTTTGGGGAAGATGGCAGGAGCTGCCCCTAGGACCCACAGCCTCCTCTGCATGGCCGCAGCAGGAGGGATGGCAGGGCTGGATCCATGTCCATTCCTTCTACGCCCTTGCTTTGTTCCAGCCTGTGGCCTTGATTTTCAACTGCCTACCCCTTCCCACTGAGTATAGTCACTCAGGCTGTTGGTTCTGGTGCACTGGACTTGGTCTTCAGACTGCAGTGAATATCAAAGCAGCCTCCATACAGATGCTAGGCAAAGATAAAGGCCAGGCCTGGATCACCTGATCACCAAATTCCCCCAGGTGCTAAAGAGGACACTGGCCACTTCCTCCTGCCCCAGCTCCCCATGCCTTGGGAAAGTGCAGGTATCCAATAAGAATCTTCCATCATCAGTGACCTGGGCTAGTCCTAGCCTCCTCCCACAGTGTAGCTGAGGCCAATGAGAAAATGGATGGCAGATGTAGTTTGAAAGCAGAAAGGTTCAGCTGTGAACTGTCTCCTGCTTAAATCCAGAAACTAACCCAGTGTCAGGGGTGCAGCTCAGTGGGAGAATGGTACCCAACACACATGAGGTCCTAGGTTCAGTCTCTTGCACAAGAAGAAGGAGGAGGGAAAGAAGAAGAAACCAACAAGGGCCTGAGTCACCAAGCTGGGTTCCAGCTCTGTCACCTGTCATCTGTGTCCTTGTGGCAAGGAAGCCACAAGCAGAGTGGACAGAGCAGGAAGAGGATGTACTGGCCTCACGCAGGGCCAGGGGACACGGTCTCTTTGGGGTTGAATATGGACAGGAGGTGTTTCTCTCTCTTTCTTTCTCTCTCCCTCCCTCCATCTCTCTCTCTCTCTCTCTGTCTTCTTTTTTTCTCTTCTATTCTGTTTGCCTGAAAAGACAGAGACTAGTAAGAACGACTTCACTTATAGGAACTTCAAGAAATCTGCGGAGTGAAGTCCTAAGCACCAAGACTTAGACTTTTTTTAAGGTGGAGTCTCTGAAGATGAAAACAATCCTAAAGTACAGTGCATCTTTGACTTGTTACAGACAGCAGAGTGGCCCTGTTAGGAGGTTTTCATGTCTCTGCGGATGTCCAGGGTGGAGAGACCTGACCTGCCTTGCCCTTGGGCTTATTACAGTGGAAGTACATGCTCCTCCACCAAAAGGCTCGCATCACCTGATGACCTCTGAGCCTTGTAGATATGGTCTTTGCTGGTGGACTGTTAGCTGCCATTTCTTACCTTGCCTAGCACCTGTTTCCACCCTTATTGTTTTAGAAGCCAGGCCCATTCCCATCAGAATTGAATACAAGATTGAAGCAAATGTCATGGATGACTTGCTTTTGGCAAAACGGCCTTCGAGAAAGGGTTTACAGTATGTATTTATGAGGCTCAAAACTCATTCTCCATCACCCCAGTCCTTGGCTATCTGGGGCCGAGGGACCAGTCTGGTAAGTAGTCTGGGTAAGAGAGTGGAGTTACAATGGAAAAGCAACCATTCTCTCACTCGGTGAATTGTCGGGATCTCCATGTATTTGTGAACTTTGCGGCTGGGTGTGTTCTCTAAGTTGCCATGGGAACATCTTCAGAAAGAACAGCAAGGCCCTTGCATCTGGACAAAGTGATAAGTTGAGGCAAATCTTAGTTCTTTTTTTTTTAAGTTTTATTTATTTATTATTTATACAGTATTTTGCCTGCATGTGTGCCTGCCACCAGAAGAGGGCACCAGATCACATTATAGATGGTTGTGAGTCACCGTGTGGTTGCTGGGAATCAAACTTAGGACCTTTGGAAGAGCAGCCGGTGCCCTTAGCCTCTGATCCATCTCTCCAGGCCCTAAATCTTATTTCTGACTAGTTGTTTCCAACTTGGGACTTTTCCAAATGCAGAGAGAAAAGGATGAGTATAAGAAGGTGGGGTGCTGTGGCCTTCATTGCTGAAACATGACCTCTTAGAGCCACCTCCCATGGTTTTTTATGGGGGGGGGGGCAATTGTGGTAGGTGGTCAGATGCATGGACCTGAGTCAGAAGGCTGGGCTGTCACCCAGGTGGGCAGGTAGGTCCTCCCTCTGCTGGAGGGTGTGGTGTGACGCTTGGGTTTGATCAAAGCACCAACCAGAGTGGCTTCTACATGGGTCCCAAGCTCCAGAATTGCTAGCCCCTTCGTTCTGATTACAAAATACACCCCAATCCAAAATTGTAGGTGAATTTGTAGTTCAGACACACTGCTCTGAATCCAAAAAGAAATTTGTTACTTTGCCTTGAAAAAAATCTCAGGGTGTTTTTTGGTTTTTTGTTTTTTTGTTTGTTTGTTTGTTTGTTTTTCCCAATGTTCAAAATGTACAGACAAAGAAAACTGGATGGCACTTTAAAAAAGCTTCATGCTCGAATCAAATGTTTCTAGAACAATCCACCTACCACAGACAGGAAGACTCCAATAGAACAGGGCCAAAAACCAAAGAACCATCCAGGACAGTGGTCCCCAACTGGATCCCTAGGTCAGCTTCACAAGTCCGTCCCAGGGTACCAGAGAACTTGAAACCCTGGGAGCCCAGTTCCCGTCTCAGATATTGCCATGTGGAAGTATCATGGGGCAGAGTCTCCAGGAATTTTAGAAATCTCTGTGGATGCTTCCTGTGAGCTGACAGGGCCAAGGCCACTGCCTAATGTAGCAAGGTGACTGTCAACTACTATGCTGGCGCCGTCTTGGGAAAATCCGAGGGCTCCTGGGAGCTTTCCTCAAGCCTACTGCACTTGCCTCTGGGAAAACAAGGTAAGACAACAGGATCACTTTACACAAACCTCAGGAAATCCTAATGAGCACAAGGATTAAGAGCCACAGTTCTGGAGGAGACAGAATGCCTACCCCAAAGCTGCTGAATGACCACATGGCAAAGAACCACCTCCTGGCTAGAAGGAGGCAGTCACTGATCTCTGGCTATTGTAGCCAGGTTAGGTGATGGTAGTGATTTTTCCCCTTTTGTCTTTGAAATGGAAAAAAATATATTTACAAGACATTATGCAGGGAAAAATAGAAACATCTAACAAACTAGCAAATCACTGTGACTAAGCTCATGTCAGCCAGGACAACTGAGCTTCCTGGCAAAGCCAACTTGTCTGTACTTGCTATCAGCAAAGGGCCCCAAGTCTCCAGACAAATTCCATTTACATGAGGGTCTTAGTGCAGTTGATGCCAAGAGGAAAACACAGATCATGGTGGGGAGGATGTGGGGTGCATTGTCATTTCACATGCTTCAAGTTTTTGTTTTGCAAGATGAAAATGGTCTAGAGATTAGTGGCACTTGAGTTTTGCTTTAAGCTCATTCTTCAAATTTAAGACAGGGTCTCTAACATCCTAGGTGGGCCTTGAACTTGCTATGTAGCCCAGACGAGACTCAAAGTCATGGTCATCCTGTCTCTGACTCTTTAGTGCTCCAACTATAGGTCCCAGGAGCACAGGCAGCCAGTCATGGGTGCCCTTAACACTATTTTGTGGCTCTGTGTCAGTACCAGGGCACAGAGTAGAGCTCGGCTCTGAGCATTCCCCTCGAGAAAAGACAACCCATCCACTGAGGGTCTGAGGAGGCAGCTGTGTGCTCTGAGGACATCCTAACGGAAGTCAGTGCTGCTTGCCGCAGAAGCACAGAGCGAAGAGTGTGTGACCCACTCCATAGAGCATGTGGCAGGCGTCAAACCTGACGTCATTTGCCAAAGTGACCAGATAGAAGAGGGGCAGAAGAGTGGGGCCATTCCAGGTATGTGGACCTCTTGCACAAAAGCACAGGACTAACAAAAGAAGGGAGGCCCACAGAGGCAAGAGGGTCTCTAAAAAGACCCTGTGACATGGCCTACATGGCTTGATTAAAAACTAAATAAAAATTAAATTTAAAAAAACTTGGACTTTGCAGTACAGGAAGCAATGGACCCCACAAAAGGTATTGTTGAGATGCTAATTCTTAGAATACAAGAAGCTCCCTCAAAAGTTCCTGAGTTATGGCAGTGGCAGAGGCAAGTACAGGGAGGCAATGAACTCAAGGAATATTTGTTGTAATTGGGATGAATAAACAGAGTGAGAAGAGTAAGATATCTGAGCAGAGCACCTGGGCATACCCACTGTGTGTTTGTGCTGGTACTGTGCCAAGCATTGTGCAACACTGTGTCACTTGATCCTGGAAACATCAATGGCCTGAGTTCCTAGTCTGTTTTAGATAATGAATCAGAGCCTCCAGGGCCTTCAGAGGCTCCATAAAGTCACATGCCTACTAAACTATGGGAGAAACTCTGAGTCCAGACTCTTCTACTTATGTCACTAGGGGACAGACAGACTGAGGTCTGAGGTGCCGTGCAAGGCCAAAGCTCAGAAGGCCCCAGTGGACATTTCCCTGGTGCTCCTGGGGAAGGCTGGCCTGCAGGTAAGGACAGGAAGGATTAGTGGCTGTCAGGAGAGATGGTTTCAGCAGGAGCTCTGCTGTTGAAAGCCCTGAGGAAGTGTCATGGAGGATGAGGCATTCAGAGGCTTGGCCATATCAGGAATCAACAGAGCAGGGCAGAGCGTGAGGACTTGGAGCCAGGCTTGGCAAATGCTACACGGCTGTCAAGGATAAGGTAAAGCATAGCGCCTTCTCTGGCAACAGCTATGCTGCTAATGCTCAGGATTCAGGTTCGACTTGTGCATCCCTCCTCCTCCTCCTCCTCCTCCTCCTCCTCCTCCTCCTCCTCCTCCTCCACTCCCTGATAAACGGAAACGTGAGAGAGCCCTCCCACACATCGCTTTTCTCTAAGTGTTTGAGAGAGGCTTCTTTCGCATTTAAGTGCCAGATGGGCAGCTTCAGTCATCGCATATGCCCTGACACAATGGACATACATTGCATATGGTAACACACAGTAAAGCACAGCTGTAGTCAGCAGGAAGCCCTGCAGCCTCTGCTTCCCTCCCAGACTCAGCAACATCTAGGGTGGTTCATGCCTCTCAGAGACTTGGCAGAGATGCAGGAGCAGCATCACCGGAAGGTTCCAGAAGCCAGCCTGACCTTGAGCTTCCTTCTTTTCTGCCTGCCTAAGCACTGAGTCACCCACTTGCTGCTGTTGCTGCTGCTGCCGCTACCTTTTGAGCCTAAAAATGCATTTAGTGCATAGGAACACAGAGTAGCAGCTTGGTTCATGCGGAACTGACATCCTTAAATTAGAATTTAACTGCTATCCTGCGCCAAGTGAAGGAACAGAGGCAGAGGAGTACTAGAATCGAGACCCATGTCCCTTCGGGCCTTTGATAAATGCTACACATACTGACTGCTTTAGAAAGCATGAAGGAGACTGGGTGAGTCTCAGGTGAACCTCTGGCTTGGCATGTGCCCCAGGGCAAGTCACTCATGCTGTCACTTAACATGGACCATTTCCAAGTATCTCTCCTTGCACCCAAATGTAGAGGTGGCCTTGGTTCTTCTCCAGGGCAATGGTGTGCCAGGCACCAAACCTGTTTCAGGTGTCAGGGCTGGTGAGAGGCACCAGCAGAGCTGGACTCCAGGCTTGGAGGGTGGTCTGTGAAGTTCTGCAGAGCCCTCCACAGGAGGCCTGGCCATGAGGGAGTGCCTGAGTCACTATGCCTCAGTCTCTCACCTGTACAGTAATAGCTCTTCACCTGAAGGGGTCTTGTAGTGATGATGTGATAATGTGATAATGGGGGAAATGATCAGAGCAGGGCCTGCCACAGTGAAGCAGCAGTTTTAATAGCAAATACTACTACGACTTAGATCCACACATCATGCTTGTCCCTCGGCAGTCACTGTGGAGACCCTACAACTCCTTTCTAAGCCTCTAACTGAAGGGAGGAGGAAACTGACATCTTGAGGGACAGGAGGGACCTGCCCTGCCAACACAGGAGGCAGAAGTAACACCATAAGCTAAGGGGATATCCTAACTCCCTCATCCATGAGCATGGGACGGATCTGGATGTGCCATCCCCAGCCCCTGTGAGAGCTCAGCTAGGGCAGGTTCTAAGCACCCTCAACTAGAGAGGGAGACCCTGACGTCTAACCAGGCTCTTGTCCACCTATTTCCCAGGTAGAGGGCTTTCTTGCTGGCAGACACACACTCTGACCACTGAAGTTACTTCTTTACTCGAGGTCTGTCTCCTTAAGTGGAACAAGTTTGTACTTATGAAACCTTTTAGTTCTGACTTCCTTGGCTCAGTTAGCTGTGAACACTGGCTATAAATCTCACTGACTATGAATCCGAGATCATTCTCAGAAGCCCCCCCCCCCGGCAGAAATAGCCAGAGCCCAGAAAGCCACAAGCACCTCTGTCCTTATATGGTGGCTCCTGTTTTACCCAAGTGTGCTGCCCTGTTTGCTTCGGCAACTGCTCCATGACCCCACATCCCTGCAGACTGAGGGTCTGGGCCTCCTGGGTGTCTCCCAGTCATCAGAGCTCGGAAAGACAGCGTCCAGACATGTGTGTGTGGACTGAGCTCCTGAGCACACAGGCTCAGAAAAGTCAGAGGTGGGAGTTTGAGCTGGTCAGAAACCTCTGGACCAGCTCTCTCCTGTCTTTCTCAGCCGGGCCTGGGCTGTTACCTGCAAAGTGAGGTCAGATGGAACACCTACAGGGGAGGGGAAGGGTTTTCATGATTCCTCACCGGGGAGGGGGAGGGTTTTTATGATTCCTAGAGTCTCTGTAAAGGAGTCCTCCCCAGCCCAACCACAGACCAGATCAGCACAGGCTTTTTAGAGATGTCTCAAGAAGGGAGGGAAGAAAGGTAGGAGGAAAGAGGAGAGAGGAAGAGGATGAAGAGAGGGAAAGAGCCAGAGGGAGGGCATGCAGGCTCAAGTCCTCCCCACACAGCATTCCACAACCCCACGAGGTAGTTCACCAAGCGATCATGAGGCACCATCTCTCAATTTCCACCCTAAGGGGTGGAAACACACAGGAGGAAGAAACTGGGAGGGATTGCAGATGCTGATGACATGAGAACCTCTCAGCCTCGGCACTACTGATTTCCCCAGGCACTGCCGACTTCCCTAGCCCCAGACTTAGTGAATCCCTGTGTCTGCACGCGGCAGGCAAGTGCCCTGGCTGTGTCACCTTCACAACAGAAACAGCAGGGATGCTGGTGTCAAAGCCCCAGCTAGCTGCCATCCACTAGGCTCGTGTGACAAGGCGCATTACAGCTGCTGATTTCTATTCAGGAACACAGTTTACCAAGATTCCGCTGTATTCAGGGACATGAAGAGGAACAGATCTTTATAAATAACTCCTGATTAAAACGGAACTGAAAACTGGGAGACAGAACAGGAAGCAAATTGCTAAGCACTTATTGAGTAGATAACATTGGCTTGAAGATCTTAGTGCAAATGGCTGGTCTGGTTTATTTCCTTCTTGTCAAAGGTTAAATTCGGGCTGGAACCTTGAGGCACCAAGGCTGTGTGTGTCCAAGGATTGTTTTAAGGGGCGTGGCTCTCAGCTCCCGGAGTCTTGGGGAGATGCTAACACTGGCCTTGATTAGATATCCCTGAAGCCTTTTGAGCTCAGCCAGGTGGTGTGACCAGAACACTCAGCCACTGTTTGGTCCCTGGAAGGGCTGGCTTCTGAGCCCTGAGATTCTAGATGGTGATTCACCAGCTGAGTCCCGGGTGTGAAACTTGGGCTGCCCAAGGTCTGGATGAGACCTGGACCCGTGCTCTCTCCTGTTAAGCGAAGGTGTCACCCGCTAGCCTATTAGCTGCAAGCAGGCCACTACAGTTCATGTTCTCTGGGAGGTCGAAACTGAGAGGAAATGTGCTTATTAGGCCCCTGTCCTCGGAGAGTGGCCCAGCAGCTAAATGGAGGCACAGAGTAGAGGCTTAGGACAGAGCTGACTTTGCACGGACTCAATCCCTGCCTCCCTCCCCAAGGACCCAGACACAAATCCTGAGGGAGTTGATGGCAGCCAGAATGGCAGGGCCAGGGGACCCTTCAGGGAGGAGGGTGGGAGCTGAGACAGCCGTGGTGGGCCTGTCTTTCAGCAGCAATTGCAGGCGCCTGTGTGTACGCGGAGGATGCCACGGCTGTGCATGCGCAGGAAGGTAAAGATCTCCGAGGGCATGGCGTGGAAGCCAGGCTTGGGCTTGACGTTGTCGTAGTAGTGGTGCGTGATGTAGAAGCCAGAGGGGTTCATGGGGAAGGCCCAGAAGCCGAACAGGTGCACCTCCTCGCAGAGCTCCAGGGCCGCGGTGACCAGGATGAGGCCGGTGCTGATGCGCCGCGCGCGCACGCCCAGGCTGAGCCAGTAGCGCGACACGTTAGACAGGTACTGCGGATGGAAGAAGTAGACCCGCTGCTGCGACTGGAAGTCGTCCAGCATGTACTTGACGCGGAAGGACACGAGCGTGTTGCGTTCGTTGTAGAACGCCGGCAGCAGCACCGAGGCGTTCTCGTACCTCTGCAGCACGCTGAAGAAGGGCCGCCGCCACTTCTCTAGCTTGTGGAACCTGCAGGGTGGCAAAGTGAGCAGCAGCAAGCGCCGTGTGTCCTGGCAGCCCATCCTCCCTGCCCCAGCCCCCAGCCCCAGCCTCACACGAGCATCCCATCTCCAACCCCTCAACTCCCACCTTTCACCCCTTCTCCCACACACAGGACTGACAGGGCCTCCTGACCTCCCCGCTTCTGCCTCTCTCCTGTCCTTCCTTTCCTTGTCTACTTGTTTGTTTGTTTATTCACAGAGGGGGGAACACATGACGTTGCTAGTGTGAAGGTCAGAGGACATCCTGCCAGAGTTGGTTCTCTCTTTCCATCATGTGGGCCTGGGGATTGCACTCAGTTCATCAGAATGTGCAGCATGAGCCTTTATCCACTGAGCCATCTCATGGCTCCCAGGAATGTGACCTTTCTCAAAGATGCTTTTTTTTTTTTTTTTTTTTATGGGCACAGGAAAGGAGACGGTATGGGCTGTATAACTAGGGTATGGCTATAGGAAAACACCAGCGTTCAGCTTAGAGGCTAAGGGGAGCCAAAGAAGGTACAGAGGCTACGTCTGGGAGGTGAAGCCTCACACAGCTCCCCTGTTCTCTTTTCCCTAAGATTGGGAGAGACCTCTGATCTTGCCACCTGATGTGGCTGGCCCCTGCCTAGCATCTTGGCTTCTGCCCAGTGACCATCTCTCCCTCTGCTGCTCTCTCTGTTCTCTGAAGGCTCCTGGCTGTTGGCACCTGATGTAATTTGGCAACTCCACCCTCTTCCCCCTTGTCCCTCTTATCCGCCCTCTGGCCAGGCTGACTATGTGCAGGGATTTCAACACATCCCACAGCCCTCTCAGGCAGACTGACAGCGTGGAGCCAGGTGAGAACAGAGATCTTCGCCTGAGCAGCCCTCGAAGAGACTTGGACCCTGCTTGCCCCCAGCACCTGCAGAGTCCCTGACCACCTCCAGGAACTGCTCAGACCTGCACTGCCTACAAAAATTAATTAATTAATTAATTAATTAATTAATTAATAAACAAACAATCTAACTAATTTAGGCCCTGTGTATGGAAATTAACAAGAAATGAGGAAAGTTATTAAAAATAATTGTTATATTTTATTTAACTAAATATAAAGATGCTGTTGCTTAGCGTGTAATTAACGTAAAAATCAACAAGATGTGCTAAGTCCCTTTGTTTGTGCTGAGTCCTTGACACCCAATGATGCTTCTTGTAGACAGCCGACAGGTCTCAACCATTTCCAGCCATATTCTCAGTGCCCAGTGTTTGCAAGTGACTGGCGGCCACCAAAGTCAGCTCTAGAAAGAGGACCACTGACCTGTCAATTATGATGCTGGGATTCACGGTGACTACATCTGTCTTCTCTCCCACATCTGTGGTATACATCCCTGAGATGGGGGGCAGGTTGCACCTGCAGAGAGACAACCTCGAATAGTTAGTGGTCAGTCACCTGCAGGTGGCTGGGAGAGGAAGGGGAAGGAAAGGATGTGCTTACAGGTCAGAAAGAGGCAGAGGCCACCAGCAGGGCAGGACCTCTGTGGCTGGCTAAGACAAATGTCCTTTCTGCTCTGTGTCACAAACACAATAGCAAAAAGTTCTATCCTTAGTCTCTCCCAAGTTACAACCATGGAGATATTTTCTGAAACTATCATCAAAAACACATCCTTAAAAGGGGTGGGGGCGCTGCAGAGACCAATCTGCCAACCAAGAACCATGCATGGAGGTAACCTAGAATCCCTGCACAGATGTAGCCCATGGCAGCTCAGTCTCCAAATGGGCTCCCTAGTAAGGGGAACAGGGACTGTCTCTGACATTAACTCAGTGGCTAGCTCTTTGACCACCTCCCTCTGAGAAAGAAGCAGCCTTGCCAGGTCACAGAGTGGGACAATGCAGCCAGTCCTGATGAGACCTGATAGGCTAGAGTCAGGTGGAAGGGGAGGAGGACCTCTCATATCAGTGGACTAGGGGACGAGCAGATGAGCATAGGAAGGAAAAAGGGAGGGAGGATGGGACTGGGAGGAGATGAGGGAGGAAGGGTGGGATTGGGAGAAGATGAGGGAGGGGGCTACAGCAGGGATACAAAATGAATAATAAATTAATCTAAAAAGGCTGTGGTAATTCCTGGGCCTCTGTAAGGGTATGGAAGCAAAGAGATGTGGGAGCCATGCCTTGTCTGGGGACTCAGGACTTCTCTGAGGAAGCAATGCCTGAGCTGAGGGCAGGAATTAGCAAGAGTCAGCTGGCAGAAGGACCAAATGCCTGTGGGATAGTCCAAGACTCCATTTGGAAATGCAATGCTGAGGTACAACTTGCAGAAGTGTGTGCAGTGTGATCTGCAGAAAGACCCTGAGGTAAGGAGAGTAGGGTTGCCGAAGCACCCAAATCCTAACCTCTGAAACTGGGAGCTCTTGCCTTAATTGGCAGGAAGGACACTGCAGCTGAGATTGTGCTAAGGATCTGAGATGGGGAGGCAATTCTGGATTAACCAGGTAGATCCAGGGAAATTCCAAGTGCCTATTTGTGTGTGAGTGTGTGTGTGTGTGTGTGTGTGTGTATACATATACATATATATGTTATAATACACCTTCCTTGTCATATCATATTCTCTTTATATTATATATAATACATATTATATATTATAGTAATATATAATGTAATATATAATATATACATATATAATGTATATAATATATATAACATATTATATAATATATATAATATTATATATTACATATTACAATGGCTTCCATGCTGTGGTCCATCTAGCCTTAACGATTGGATCTAAGGGTGACCCAAGAAAACACTGTGCCAACTTCTTCATGTAACATTCTTCGGGGTCTCCCCAAATCAGCATTACTATCCGAGAGACCCTGAAAATCTGTGGGTGAGAGAAAGGCAAACATCAAACTCTTAGGTGTTTTATCAAGGTCCTTCCTCAGGGGAACCTGGCCTGCTCTTCATTCAAGGGGCTCTGGGTCAGCAAATGGCTCCAGTCTGGAAACTGGTTCACCGGCTGAGATTATTTTTTGCTATACTCCAATGAAGCCTTTCTCTTATTTGTTTGAGAATTTTTTTTCTGCTCATATAGATCAAACAAAAATGCAGTAGGCTTCTTATCTATTTCATTCCCAGAAACACCATGATTGACTACCCTGTTCCAGAAGTCCACGCAAGTCATCTCACCTTAAAGATGAGTTTCCTCTGCTGCCCTCTGTGGGGTGGGCCGTGAAGGCACTGCACTGTGCGTGCTGCCCTTCGCAGTAACTACAATGGCCTTGCCTTTGGCAGTTCAGCACTGCCACCTGGCCCCTGCTACTCTGAGGCCCAATCAGTCCCACTGCATTTAATTCAACCCACCGAGCAGCAGTGTCTCCAAACTTAAGGTCTAGGAAAAAAAAAGGCAACAAGGCTCTTCACATGTGCTGGTGTCGCACTCACAGGATTAGTGAAGGGCATGTCTTCTGGGCCTTCCCAGTCTGGAGGATTGGGTTCCAGTCCCCTTTAGAATGACAACCTAGTTGACAGGTGTCAAATGTCACCTGTGAGTGACACCACATTCTATAGGAGCCCTGAGAAGGGTGCAGGTGGGGGCAGCCAGGAAAGGAAATGGCAAAAAGCAGCTGGTGCTCTTCACTGCTGAGCCATCTCTCCAGCCCTTGAAGCTCTCATTTTTAATCCCTTGCCTGGGCTAAGTAGAGAGTGAGGATCCCCATGTGAAAAGAGAGGCATGCCACATAAGGAAGGAGAAATGCAAAGATCCCTCTCCAGCTCAGTTAGGGCGTGGGTGAAGTCACGGGCATCCCTCCTTCCACCAGCGTTTGCAGAAAGGGACAACCCATGTAGGTAGCAGGGGACTGGGGTTGGGAGCGGTGGTCTGTGTTCACCGTCAGCTCTACAGGGCTGTTAGTCTTAGGGCCTCCCATCCAGAATGCCACTTGCTTTTCACATGCGCCACCCCCACCTCCATTTTGAAAACTAGAAACTAGAATCCCAGAGTCCGACAACCTGCATTAATGTATAGGGCTAGAGGGGTAAGAGGTCCTTGACTCATGAACATAATGCTTAAGCAGAGCGCACGGACAGTGACACACATGGGGGAAGGGCTCAGAGGGGAGGGCCATGGAGGCAACTCCTTACCGGAAGACAAAGTCAGCACTGTTGATCTCCTTCCCGCAGCCGCTGTTCTTCAAGATGCCTCCGTTGCCCACCACAGCACACTTCTTAAACTGAGATCGGTAGTAGGGCATTTCCTGGAGAGGAACATGGATGGTGTCACAGCCAGTGCCACCCCACCTTCATCTGAGGCTTAACCTCTGCCAAAAAAAAAAAAAAAAAAAAAAAGCAAAAAAGGTCCCCTACATGAGCTCTACCCATTGAGGCAGCTTTGTCTGAAATGTGAGAGAAAGGGGAACTCAGCTGACAGAGGAGAAGAGGAAAGGAGGGACTGGCTGCATTCAGTGGCTTTTCCTCCCATTTCTGACACCAAGGAGTTGGCAGGGCCGCTTTGCCCCCAGCACCTGCCAGCCAGCCAACCGCTCCCCACAGGAAGCCTCACTGCATCAGGAGCTCAACCAAAAGGAGCTGTCATGACCCTCTGTGGCACACTTGGGTCTGTGAGCCACATTCCCTGTGGGGACAGGTCTAGGGAACCAGGTCAGGGAGAGTGCCGGGATCTCACAGTTAATAGGGGGAGAGGCAGGACAAGCCACAGCAGTCTTAGGAAAAGTCATGGGGAATTTCTGGTGTTTTCCGTGAGTGTGTTCTAAACATGTGCAAATCAAGAACTGTCTAGAAACAGCCATCTCCACGCTCCACCCAGTAACCATAGAATCGGAATTCTGGGTGGGCAGGAGTCTAGAGAGCTGGCCTTTTAGAACCCCAGAGACACCTGTGTGCTAAAGGAAGCTGCCGTGTGCCATGACTTGGGGGCTGGAAAATCATGGGCCAAGGCTGCTCTACCACCTGTTTTTGTATGGCCGGCAAGATGAGAATAACATTTATATCTTTAAATGGTCTGAAGCCACTCAAAGAAGACATGTGGCATGTGACATTTATGTAAACTTCTGAAGTCTGTGCCACTGAGGCAAAGCTCCCTTCATTAGTTTATTCAGGATCATGACCACTTTCAGGCTGGGACCACGGTGGCAGTAATGATCATGATGATGTGACCTGCGGGGCTATTTACTATCCTGTCCTTTTCAGGGAAAGGTGTGAAGACCCTGCTGTATCTCCTGACCTCAGTGGTTCATGCTCTGGCTTTCCAAGGACCTGCAGGCCAGCCCAGGCTTCGTCACATGGTGCTATGACTTGCTTAAGATGAAAGTTTATCTGCCACCTGCCTCATGCCCTGGGCCTTGAGATACCCACCTAGTGAAGGTGGCTCAATATCACCCTATCAGCTCTGTTCTGTACCTTCCACTCATTCTCTGAGCCCAAATCTTGCCAGATCACTCTGGTATCAGCAATAGGACATACAGAGAGACTCTGGTTTTATCTTGTTTGCACCTCCCCTAACCCATTAAAACATGCAGGCCCTCCCAGGGCTCTCCCTCCAGAACATAGTCATGAACACACCTTTGCCATCCCCTTTCTGCCAAAGCCCTACGATGCCAACATCACAGAACCATCTGAACTAGCCAAAGGTACAATTTCTGCATCCTGCCCCCAAAGAGTCCAGAACTTGGATCTGTGCCAGCTCTCAGCCTCAGTGGTCTAAATGAGCTATGGATGTGGACATCTTTACCCTGTAGCCGGTGGGCATAGAGCTACTACACACTGAGCAGCCCACCTTCATGCAACATCTGATATTGGAGATGTATTATAAGTAACCAATGCCTGCTCTGAATCCTAGGGTCATAAAGAGACTGAGACTTCCAAGGGGGGAAGAGATCACCCAAGTGCTACACTAACAAGTGGCCAGGTGAGACATGCCCACTGGAATGGTAGTGGCAGGGCTGTTGAAACCATATTCTGATGCACAGAAAAGAATTCACATCTGACACTGCAAACCTGGTCAAAAGCCCGTGGCTAGGAGGTCAAGGGGCCCAGGGAGGAATCTATAGCTGTTGATATATTAAAAAGTATATGTTGTGCCTATACATCATATACTTGCCTTGTACATAATTATATGTATCCCTATACATAAGAGCTGCTGTCAGTTTTTCTCAGAAAAGCTTCTTTTGCACTTGGCAGTACGTGTAGCTGCAGAAATTAATAACTAGACTAAGTGACCATTTATGGCTAACCATAAATGGGACATACATATCACTTTCTTAAAGGCTCAGGGAGCATCACGGAAAGGAGAGTGGACACAACGGAAGAACCATAGGATGGAATAGAGTTTGGTGGAATGCATCTGGGCAGGGCATGATGGTGGCACTCTTGAATTCACAGTAGCTGTGATTACTACACCAGATTGGACCAGTCGACATGCTTTTATGGAATGGGGATAGACTTGGGAGCCCCAGCCATCCCTGGGTATCTATAGGCAGTTAATGGTTGCTAGGCAGGGTGCGGGGTAATTGCCCATGCTCCTGTATGCAACCTCAATAAAACCCATTGAGATACTAAGGGGGGGAAAGATGAGAAGGGAGTAGGTTGGAAGGGGAAGGGACATGGGAAGGGAACAAGAGAGGATGGTGGTGGCAGTGGAGGGAAATAGGATTGAAATGCATGGCTATGAAGCCATACATGAAAATGGCATAATAAAACCAATTGTTACATATAACTAATAAATGCTAAGAAAAAGCCTTCTTACAAAATGACAGCAGGGTTTTCTGACGTGGCTGACACTCAAGCCCGGGCCTCCTTTCTGGTGTTGCATGCCTTGTGTATGTGTTCTTCTCTTGTGCCTGCCTCAGGTGAGGAATCAAGGTGCAATTAATCCCTCTCCTAAATAGCTGTGGTATAACGTTGACATGCAATCATATAGGCAGAATTTTAACCCTTTCCCCCTAAATCATGAAAACCATAGCTAGTCAGCACTGTCTTGTCTAGACAGGACTCCTCAGGAAACCAGTGGATGGACTACAAACCACTGGGCTTCAGACCACTGCTTAGACGAAACCAAAGCATCTGCACGCAGAGTGCAAGGCACACTGGGCAGACTTGGGGCATGCCACAGAGACCGCCCACTCCCTCCCAGACCCCACCACATCGGGGTGTACCTTGGGAAACATCTGGAAGATCTCCCGGCTGATGTGATAAGAGCCACTGGAATCCACCTCGTACCTGAGCTTCGTCTCAACCGGGGTGTTCTTCTGGGTGGTGAAGAGGAAGCTAGGAGCATTGCAGCATCTGGACAAGGTGGACCTGCCAGGCATGGAGACAGGGGTGACACTGGGCAGAGCATAAAGGGGCCCTTCCTTTCCACCCCATTCCAACACTCAGTTCCCACCCACCTCCTCAACATCTTCCTGGTGCCTGTGCTTCTCTGTCTAGGCCCCAGGTTGGCGTCCTACTGAGAAGCTCTGGCTGCCATACTTTCATGATGGCTCTTGTCTTTGAAGGCTATGGCACAGACTAATCCCACACTAACCTTCTCAGGCTGGAAGGAAAAACTAGACACGAGGGCCTGCACCTCACTAAACCTCACACAGCACTCAGCATGGGTACGTTCAAACCACCCTGTGACAGCCAAGCCATCCAGGCCTTGACTGATGCCCACGCAGCTACAGCAAGACTTCCGCCTCAGAGTTCCACAGCTCCAGGACATGCTCTTCCCATGTCACTCATCCAGTGGCCTGAAGCCAGAGTTCGTTAGGGTCTCAGCCCCCATAGCCAACACTCAACAAAGATCTTCCCTTATCTCATAAAACCAAGGCCTGTATGGTCACCAAAAGTGCTGTTTCTCTCACTCAGAAGCTGACTTAGGAGGAGGGGAAGGCCAGATTGGAAATGCAGGGTTGGTACCAGCTGCCTGCCTGCAGAAGGTGGAACATGGCTCCTTAAAGAAGTTTCAGGAATTCAGTATAGATAGGAAGGAAGGAAGGAAGGAAGGAAGGAAGGAAGGAAGGAAGGAAGGAAGGAAGGAAGGAAAGAAGAAAGGAAAGAAGGAAAGAAGAAAGGAAAGAAGGAAGGAAAGAAGGAAGGAAAGAAGGAAAGGAAGGAAGGAAGGAAGGGAAGGAAGGAAGTTAGGAAGAAGAGTCCTCACATTTTTGTTTCAGAAACACTCAAAGCTGAGCTACAGCAGATTAAAGCTCTGACACCAAATTTAAAAGAAAACAAACAAAAAAGCCCAAGGGAAATGGGGCTGAAGCAACCTGGTTTTTTGTTTGTTTGTTTGTTTGTTTTTGTTTTTGTTTTTGTTTCTCTCTTCTCCAGGCCTTTCCAAGAAAGCTCTTGTTAGGGTTAGCTCTTGGGAAATCTTGCCCCCTTTCTTGGAAACTTAATGGGTTCTGGCTGTGGCCACGGGCACAGATCACTGCCTCCTTGATTACTGGAGTACTAGAGCCAGAGACTGGAGTACACCCTGCTCCAAGCTCAGTCCCCTTCAGGGTCCAGGCAGTCATGGTGGAGGGACCACCTTCTCCACAGAGACCTGAGATGACCACTGGCAGGTCCAGGAGTCCTGGCGCTTTCTCATGAGCTCTGGGATAGAAATATGAGTTGGCACATAGCATCCAGAAGCTCACTGAGGCCATCAATATCAAATAGTTATATTTATAAAAATGTGTCACTGCATACTGCTAACCCCACACACTATAAGCTCAGTACTTGGGAGTTAGAGGCAAGTTTATGAGTTTGAAGTCAGCTTAGGCTACGCAGTTAGAACCTATCCAGAGAGAGAAAGGTGGAGGAAAAGGAAAAAGAGCGAGGGGGAAGGAAAGGAGACAGGAGGGGAGGGAAGAGGAGAGGAGACTTTCTGACCTGCTATTACCAACTGAAAGAAAGTGTTGATGAAGAAAATACAAAGGCCTGGTGACACCTACTTTCTACAGCCTCCTGTGTTAGATTCCTCCATGTCAGTAACTCCTAAGTTCATTTAAACTTGAACCTGAGTGGCTGAAACCCAGGTTAGACACAAGTTGCCAAGACCACATCAATTTCTTAGTGTAAGGTTTACCTGACCTGGCATGATACCACAAGCTGGCAGGAGGCTAGCAATGGAGAGAACCCGAAAGGCCATCATTAACAAAAAAGCATTTTTGGATGCCTCCCAACTGTTCCCATAGGAGAGCCTGGAAATACAGCTACTGCTTCTCCCAGAGCTTACTGCCTGTTAATTATGGTTAGAGAGGGATTAAGAAGATCAACAGCCAGCTTCAGACATCAGGTGGAAACATGGTAAACACAAGAGCTCCAAGAAGGTGGGGAGAGCTGCTGTCCCAGGACAACGGAGGAACCTTAAGCAAGTACATCACTTCTTGGAACCTTAGTGTATGTACATCAGCCTGAGCTAGAGGTGACCAGCCCAACCTTGTAAGGCCACAGCAAGGGCCACAGAGAAGCATGGAGGATGGTGGCTGACCACATGCTGGCCTTGCCACTGCTCATATTCCTAGGCCCCTTGGGGTCAGCTCCAGGCAGATGCCCCCTGAGAACTAAGTGTTTCTGCGCGATGGGCATCTGAAGAAGCAGCAGTGGGGACCCACACCGCGAGGCGTGAGGACAGGTGACAATGCATACTTGAAAAGGCTGGCTTCAGAGGTGTCCATTGCCCACTTGCATATCTGGAGGCTCTTCCACCTGTCGAACAGATCAGACTGCTTCACCCTGTGAGAGAGAGGTACGATTGCACCGCATGTCGTCACTGTTTCCGAAGACCCTCCCTTCCCTGCCCCCGCACACCACCTCTGTGTCCAGCATTCTACTTTCCTTAATCTTGGCGTGAGTCTAGTTCTCAGTAGAAGCTCAGGACCCCAAGACCTGCCCTTCACATGCAAACAGTACAGAGCCAGCCATCCCCTGGTGTGACCCTGCGGGTGTGGCAGGATTCCTATTTCTAGGACTCCACAGTTATAAAACCTCCTAACGTCCAGAGCAGCAGCGCACACCTCTAATCCCAATACCTAGAAGACAGAGGCAGGAAGATTATGCATCCAGATCCAGCCTGAGATACACAGTGAGTCTGAGTCCAGCCTGGACCCTGTATCCAAACAACAACAACAAAAACCCCACCACACACACACACACACACACACACACACAAAATCCACCTTCTTAACTCGGTCACTCCATATCTATACATCTTAACTGCTTTCACCTCAAGCAAGTTGGCCTGTCCCATGTGCTTCCTCAGAGGCCAGCACTGTCAGAAATCAGTCTATTTGGGAAACGAGACCACTTCCGTATCACAATGGCTGTGTAAACACTGCCCTGCACAGACTATGGGGCTCACAGCCGTGGCACTCCCTTCTCAAGTAGGTCAGGAGCAGGAGAGAGACCCACCTCTGAACAACTCCAGGCCCCACACTGCTGGCTTTAACATCTCTGCTCAGGATGTTCCCAGGCACTCTCAGGAAAAGGAACACTGTCTAAATAGAGGTGATTCTTCCTTGCACTGGCACCCACAGAAGAAGTAGTATATAAATTATAAATTTAACATTACATATTTATAACAGTACACTCAGACAAAGTTTCAGTGTGGGCAAATGTGGGCACTTGATAAATGTGGTTGGTTTGTTGAATGAATGAATGAGTAAAAGAATGAATGAGTAAAAGAACTAAATCAAAACTGAGAGTGCCGGAAATGAGTGCTGTAGTTGCACGCACTTGTAACCTCAGCACTTGGAAGGCTGACACAGGGAGGGCCGTGAATTTCAACCTTGAGGCCAGCTTGGGCTACACAGCAAGGTCCTGTTTAAAAAAGACTGAAAAGGGTAAGGCTATGGAACCTGGGAGCCGCTTCTGTGGAGAAATGCTGGGTGCATGCGTGCGTGCGTGTCTGCCTAGCAAACCAAGCATCATTCCACTATTCCTCGGGTGTGTGCATGTGATACAGGGTCTCTCATTGGCCTAGAACTCATTGATGTGTGTGCATATGACACAGGGTCTCTCATTGGCCCAGAACTCATCGATTAGGCTAAAGTAGCTGCCAGCAAGATCCAAGGATATTCTGTCTCTGCCTCCACAGCACTGGGATTGCAAGTGTGTACCACTACATCTGGCTTTGTACATGCTGGTACTCAGGTCCTTGTGTTTGCAAGACAGGACCTTTGCTGACTGAGCCATCTCCTCAACCCTTGGCATCAGATTTACAGTGTCAAGATTTACAGAATTCTGTTCCAGACTCCCTTGAGGCAGTATCTAGAAGTTTCCAGTTACTACCTTAAACCCGTAATAACCTTGGCTTTCAGAAACAGCAGAGCCTTGGGGACAAATCTCCTCCGGAGGGGACTTGGGGCTGTCTCTACACACAGGCGCAGTCATCTGAGAAACATCAGGTGGCTCCCACAGTCCACGACAAGCAGGACCAGAACTGAGGTAATGACCAGCCAGCCCCTGAGCGGCAGAGACAGCTTATCATAAAAACTCTCATGCCACACCTTAGGTCTTCCTCCGTTTAAACTGCCAGTGCCCCCAAAAATGGGCTGGGATGCTGACGGCTTCCATTTCCCCAGTGTGGTTAACCTGAACCATATTTATTAAGCTCCCTTCCTGCCTTTCTGCTTGTTTGAGTTCTGGGGAGTGGTTAGGCCCAATCTGTTGAGACCACCTCCCAGAATCAAGCCTGTTCTAGGATGTCAGTACCACCTGTATGCATGTTTTCTTTAGGTTTTTCTCAAGTTGATAGAGGCCACAGTCTTCTAGGAAGAGGCACCCTCAACTGAGAAAATGCCTCTATCAGACTGACTTGGAGGCAAGTCTGTGAGGTATTTTCTTACTTCATGATTGATACGGGAGGGCCCAGCTCATCCTGGGCAGGCAGCACGGGATAGGATAAGAAAACAGGTTCAATAAAGAGACTTGGTGTGAACTCAGACTCATCAACAAGCTCATTAGGCTGTTGAGACAAGCTAGGGTCATCCTTCCCGACACCTGCTGTGTATCTCAGCACTGCGTTAGTGAGGAGCGCAGGCTTATTCCTGACCTGTGGCATTTTATCATGTAGGGAGAAAGATCAGGGCGAGGAATGAGAATGTGTAGGCTTTACAAAAACTTATAGGGGCTAGGAGAGAGCCTAGTCAAATCTGTTCAGCAATAACGGCAACCGATGCCCACTTCATGTGTGCCATGCACCTGCCCGGTCTGTTATTGTACCATCTTATTTAATACTTTTTAAAATCTATGAGGGGCTGGAGAGACAGCTCAGCAGTTAGAAAACTGGCTCTACATGGCTAGATGTGGAACTGTAATAGCACAAACAGCATTTCCCTACATGCATGGAGATTCAGAGCAACAAGGAAGACACATGGGGAAGAAGTATAGACTGCCTTGTCTGGAAGTGGAAGAAAAGTAAAGGACTCAGGAAGTGACTGCCCCATGGTTGGCTGGAAGCTTTCTCGAGGAGGGATGCCTTGCACAGAATCTTGGAATAATGTAGACGTGAGGCACACTACCATCTGGGAGAAAGTGTAGCTCAGTCAGAGTACAAAAGCCCCTGCAGCAGGAGCATGCTTGGTGAAGAAAGGTGCTGTTTCCTCCTGCCGAAGGCAAGCCTTCCTTGCAACTTTCCGGAGTCTCCTAAGGCAGCCCTGCTCCCCTCAGCCCACAGGACATCAGAGAATAGATGCCAGCAGCATTTTGGCTTACCACTGCTCCTCTCCCCTTACCTCCCTGCAATTCACAACACACACACACACACACACACACACATGGTACTGCTCAAACACTTCAGAGAAATGCAGCATAGCCAATGCTCCAGGCCAGGGGCCCAAAGTTTGACTGTTCCCAGTGTCCAGACCTTATTCTGGGTGTTTCCCATGCCCTTGTCACATCCTAGTCCAAGGTCAGGGCTAGACACCTAGCCTTAAGTCCTGGCTCCATCCCCAACCCACAGTGTGACCTGGATAAGTCCTTTAATCTCTCAGGACACTCGGCTGCTTTGTCTGCATTCTCTGCCCGCCTTGAAAGTTGTTGGAAACAGCAAATGGAGTCACATGTATAAAATACACTGTAGGTTGCAATACAGATACAGAGCCACCTCCACCTTAAAGATGCAGGACTGACCCAGACTATCTGTTCTTTCTCTGGTGGCATCACCATCATCCCAGAAGAGAAACCAAATCATTCAGACTTGCCTGGATAGATAGTGACAAGGCTCTCTGTAGAAGAGAACTCTCCACAGGTCCACAGAAAAAGGAGGGGCTTAATCAAGAACAGGATGACAAAGTCCCTCCCCCAAAAAACAAATTCCAAAACCACAGGAGCAGTGGGCTGAGGCACGGCCCTAAAAATGAGAATCAGTAAAAGACCATGAGCCTCAGGGGTGGGGCTGGAGCTCAGGGTTAGAGTGCACACCTAGCCTGCATGAGGTCTCGGGGGAGACACACCTGCTCCTCCCCGCTGTGCCCCTCCCTCCCCGCCCTTGCCAGGACCGAAGAGAAAGCAAAAGAAAGCAACAAGACCATCCAGTCCAGGGGCTGGAGAGATGGCTCAGCTGTTAAGAGCACTGGCTGCTCTTCCAAAGAACCTGGGTTCAAATCCCAGCACCCACATGGCAGTTCACAGCTGTCTGAAATTGCAGTTCCAGGATATTTGACACCTTCGCACAGATATACATGGAGGCAGAACACCAATGTAAATAAAATAAAGTCAAAATCATTAAAAAAAAATCCAGTCCAATCCACACCCTGCAGCTTCCTCCAACCAAATATTTGATGTCAGATAAAGTGGGAAAGTCAGACCATCCATTCCTTTCTAAAGTCCATGACATCAAAACCATGAACATTCTGTACCATCTCAAATATTGTCAGACACAAAACTACCAGATTCTAATTGTTTTTAGTCTGAATATGAACATGCAGCCAAGGGTAACTGAGTCTACCTGAATGGCACAGAACAAGACAAACCACCAGGTAAAATGACCACAGAGAAAACTAATACAAAATAAGAGCCCTAAAAGACATCTGTGTTGTCTCCAAAGATAACCAGTACAATAGCACATTCTTAGCAGTAAGAATATGCAGAAGCAGTAAGAGCAATGCAGAAGCTGTGTGTGTGTGTGTGTGTGTGAGAGAGAGAGAGAGAGAGAGAGAGAGAGAGAGAGAGAGAACATTAGAAGAGTAGGGAGATGACATTGAGGAATTTTACCAGGGTTGAGAAGCAAAAGGCAAAAAGAGAAATGATGAAATTAAAAGATGCACAGAGACCCGGTCTCCAAACGATACAGGTGGGGAAACAATTGAAGACACCCGGCCTACACTCAGAGAAAGAGGGGAAAGGAGGCAGAAAGAGAGTGAGAGAGAGAGAAAGAGAGAGGGACACAGAGAGAGATCATTTAGGCATGAAAGGACCCAAACCCTTCCCTCTCACCTACCGATTCCTGAGACTTGAAAACAGGCAGGAGTAAGAAGGAGAAAATATGAATCAGCCCTGGGTTCTAAACAGAGCTGATTCCAACCCTAAAGGGCAGAGGTAATGCTAACGGCCTCATCTTTTGTGGCACAGGATCTAGAGACACTGGAGTTGATAGAAGAACAGCTTACTTAGGTAATCCATCCACAACGAACACGCGCATCCTGGGCCCATGCAATGTCTAACACAAGGTACCCGAGCTCAGAACCTGACTTCGTTGAGCCCCAACCTGGCAGAGGACATAGACATCCTACAGCTATTCCAGATCTGAGCTTTGAGAGGCATGAAGACCACCCAGCCCAGAGAGTAGAGCTTTCTGCCGGTGGCCATGGCTCCAAGCTGCTCTGTTCGGCCTCATTATTGCATTCTGCACCAAGTCCAGCTCCAGAAGGGTTGGGAAGGAAGCCGGAAGCTGGTGTGAGCATGGGCAGTAACTGAAGGCTTACTTTTAAAGGCAGACACTCAGATGACTAGAATAAAACCTAAATGATTTGAACAAGAATCAGCAATGGACATTTTCATGAGAAATCATGGCAGAGCGGCTCCTCATGCCTCTGACACTGTCAGGAAGCAGGCGCTCTCCACGTGGGCGTTTTCTGGCTGACTGAATTTTACCATTGATCTGAGAAATTCTGGATCAAAATTACTCCTGCGGGAATCACACATCTCCCTGTGTGCTCAGACGGAAATACCAGCTGATGCTCCGTGTGCTGGAGGGAACAAGCATGCATCCACGCAGCTGCCTCTGTCCACAGATGGGATTTGACCTTTTCCCTGTGATTCAGGTCAGTCCTGCTGTGACCCACATCATGGCACTAGGCTGGAGCACAGTCCAGACTGACAGCAGGTGGACAATCTCGGGGCTGCCTGGACAGAAACCACCCTCTGGGCTCTCTAATCCCTCCCACGGAGGACCCACGGACCCTCAGCTTGGGAACTCAGGAAGGGAGGCAAGGGCTTGCTATTCCCTGACACCCCACAGACTCACACGACTGATGTGCTGTGAACGGCCCAGTCTTGCCTTTACTCCACAACTCAAGTCCCCAGACATGACAGCTGCCATGGAAGAGACCGTCTATGAAAGACTGACTAAGCTTGAGGCCACCAGCTGGATTGCTGTTCATCCCAGGAATCTATCCTGAGGAATGGGACAAGGTATCCCAAAAATAGATGAGAACTGACACCAATGGTGGAAAGACACAAACACCACCAAGGAGTCCATGACCAGGGACAAGGGTAGTCAAGGGCATTGCTGAGGTTAGTCTTCACTCCCCACGCTATTTATCTGTAGGTTCATATCAAAGTGTCTTGGTAACTTTTCAGCTGGTCTCTAAGTATACACTGTAACATCTAGCTTCCACATGCATACACACACATACACATTCTCACACACTCACACAACATACATACACACACACACAAACACATTCACACACATAAACACACACATATAACATACACATATATACACGGACATACACATACACACCCCCACACATATATACACACAAACATATTCACACATACTTACATACTCACACATATATATGCAAACACATACACAAACATATACACACATAAACAAACACATATACTTACACATACACACATTTATACAAACACCCCATATATATATATATATATATATATATATATATATACACACACATACACATAGACACACAAATACCCACTCACACACATATACACACACTGCGTGTATATAGACACACACATACACACTCACACAGACATATATACACACACATACATATACACATACACAAACACATATGCACACACACACAAACACACCAAAAAGTGGGAAAAGAAATTAAATGGCTTGATAATGGAATTCTGTGGTGGCAGCCCCAGAAAACTGCTGCAGGGACTACCACCAACACACAGAAAACAGCCGGTTTACATGCTTCCTCGGCACTTTCTGTCCAGGCCTTGAAGAACCCATGAAGAAATTGTTTTCCAGTTTAAAGCTTGACTGTTTTTCCTTTGAAAACTCTGGGAAACACTGCCAACAAGGGTTCTGTGCAACCCCAGTCAGACATGTCAAGGCCTCGAATATTTAATTCTGAGAAAAGAGAAGCAGCCTCTGCGTTCTGCTCCCAGCTGGGTAGGCTTTCTCACATAATTCCTCGGAAGCATTCCAAAACATCTATTAGCCCACACCCCTGTGTGCTGCCTACAACCCTGCCCACAGCGTTCCCCGATCCTCAGAGAAAGACACAGGTGCAGGGTGACGTCTGGTGCCATGGCTTCTATTTCCCCTCCCACGCTGACCTGCAAGCTGCTCTGGTCCCTCCGAGCCAGGGCCCAGCAGGGACCTTCCTGCCTCAAGGGCTCATGCCGACTGCTCCAGTTAGAATGTCCGTGGCCTAATTAGTAGCCACCATCCCACAGACCAGAACTTTATCTCCTCTTCCTCAGCAAGCCATTGCCACGCATTACCCACCCCTTGGTCAAGCTCTCTATCACCCTGAGGGTTTGTCTCTGTTTCCCCACTGGGCTGTGGACTCTCCGAGAGCTGGGACCACAGTGGGTGCGTGCTCATCTGCAGTCGACCCCAGAGGAGGAAGACCTCATTCATCTCTACAAAGGCGCACCGATTACTGCTCATTACAGGCACATCACCAATACAGATGATGCAACCTTACTCTCTGGACTTGCAGCAGCAGCAATGCCCACGGAGTCTGCTAGTTGGGATCTTATGCATCTCCTGAGGGCCCATGTGTTGAAGGCTCTTCCTCAAGACGATCTATTGGGAGGCTATGGGACCTTTAAGGGATCAGTGCATGGGGGGGCGGGTCTCAAGGTCACTGGGACTGGCCCTTGGAGGTGCTGGTGGGAACCTGGTATCTTCCTCCTTCTGCTTGGCCATGGAGACGGCAGCTTTGTTCTACCTCAAGCTCCCGCCCATGGCATGCTGCCTCAACACGGCGCCCAAGACTGTGGGCCGGCTCACCTCCGAGTTATGATCTCATTATATATTCATTGTAGTCACGGGGAGTTCACTGACAGGTCCTGTGTACAACTCAGAAAAAAGCTACTCGTGCCGCTTTTATAGAAAAAAGAAGCTGGAGGAAAGAGAGTAGATACTCACACCTACTGAGTGCCACTGCGCACCCCGACCAGTCAGCACCTGCTGTCTATGGTACAAACCGTCTCCACCAGTCGGCAGCTATGCTAAGAAGCAGGCAATGCCGCCTCCAGTAAGTAATTTGCCTAATAATTAGAACTGGCCAGGCCCAGAGTCAGCTTTTGGTCCCAGGGCTGCCTGAGCCCAAAGCCTACACTTTCCTCATGACCCACACTACTTGACAGATCATGTCAGGGGATCATGAGTCCATAGAAGCACCCAACGTTACCTCTGTATAAATTTTTCTCTTGTCCATGTCCAGATGTAATTGTTTCCCAATAGTTTCAGAACCTAACGTAAGTAACGTAACCCAGATGACTCTAGATACGTCTGCTGGACTTATGGGAGTCGAAAACAAGAGAGGGAGGACTCAAGCGAGTCACCAGGAAGAGACTCAGGTCTTCCTCCCACTGGCTGTAGGAGTGGTGTGGGTGATGGGCTGTGGGATGGGATGGAGTGGGGGAGGGGGCTCCTTTGCCATTTATATAAACATGTATGATGTATGTAAGGAACCTCCACACAGAGATGTTGTGTGTGCGCTGACACTACGGAAGGACGCACTGGGCCTTCTGGAATTAGAACTTGGTGTCGGGGGGGGGGGGTGCTTCACCACATCCCATTTTGCAACACTTGGATTTTGTGCCTAGATAACTGACAAATAACTTTCAAAGAAATTAAAATTGTAAAAGACAACATCAAGAGGGCAAGACTTAACCCTGCAGTACGAAATGCCGAGTTTCAGGTCTGGCCCTCCCAGACCTCTTGGATTTCTACTGAACAGAAGCCCAGAGATGATAATCAGAAAGGCTGGTAACTGAGCTGCGGACTTTCACACTTGGCCAGCAGGTCAGCAGAGGTGACCTTGCAGAGCTGTTCTGTGTTACAAAACAGCTTCCAGGGCTTTCTGATGCCAGTGAGACAGCTAACCTACAGCTGATGAGGCCTGCCTAGGGTTTCCTGTTTCCTTTGGATCTGGGGTCTGCTTACCCCATCCCACCTCCACATACAACTTCCACCCACCCCCAGCCCCTACTCACATGGATAGCACCTTCACCTCCAGGATCTCCTGCCTCAGCTCCAGGCATCTCGTGGAGTTAAACTCTAAAGGGCCTTTGTAAAATTCGAAGTACCTGAGAACCAACAGGGACAAAGGTTACACAGAGAAATGGGCCAGCTTTTCTAGGACCCATCAAGTCCTAGTCCAACAAATAAAGCAAACCAGCCCACCCCATCTCAGGACCCAGTAGGTGGCTGGCTCCAGGCAGGAGCAACCCCACTGCTCCATAAGCATGCATAGGAACAAAGCCCACTTGGGCCCACACTGGGAGGCAGGCACAGGTTTTGTTGCAAGTAAGTGGCTGGGAGAGTGGGGATGGGGCAGGCTCTGTGCACTCTGGTCAGATGGAGCTCGAGATTGGCAGCATCCACAGCCGATCTGGGAGGCAGGCAGCGCGCTGTCCCAGCCTTCCCTGCCCTTTTTGCCTTCTCTCACCCTCAGGACAATGTCCTAGACACAGGCACGGACATAGTTGAGACCTCCACAGAGTTTTCCATTTACAAAGCATTTCCATTCCCATCTGCTTCCTTGGTGCTCATGTTCATTCAGTGTTATCTCTGAGACATGGTTGCTTTTGCCCCATCTGCCTACCAGAACAGCTGGTGGGCTCACAGCCCTGGAGAAGGAGTTGCCTCCCTGGGAAGAATCCAGGTGATGCTTTCCTCATGGCCTCTCCCACTCCTGAGGTGGTTCTGGAGCCAGGAGAGTGGGATCTCAAGACAGCCTCAGTCAGGAATCAGGAAGACTGCAGGTCCTGCCACACTAACTGTGGGGTCAGTGGCCCTTGACAAGTAACCCTCAAGGACCAGAGTGACAGAGGTGCCTAGGGCCATCACAGAGCCAGAACTGGGAGTGTGGGCATCCTTGGAGCATGCCCCAGGCCCTTCCCAGCCATGGTGGTAGTTACCACGTCGCTAACCTAATGCTACAGACATGCATTAATTTAAAAATCATAAAATGCTGGCTGGAGGGGCAGCTCAGTGGTTGAATGCTTGCCTAACATGCTCAAGATCCAAAGAAATAAAGTTCTATATAATGAATTGTCTCCCATTTCCAAAATCAACTGGCTCCATATCTTTATCATGAAAGTATTAGGTAGAATTCATAAGAACTAAGACTGAGGACCTCTGTAATAGCAAACTCACCCTTGCTCTGCTTCCCTCTTGTTTCTGAAACCCTTTCTCTGTCTTTCTCATTTGGCAAACCCAGCTTCACAATCTAAGTCAAAGGCCTACACCTCTGGGAGTTCTCATGTAGTCCCTACCCCTGGGCTCTATTCACTATATAATAGTTAGAACAAATAACGCCATATTATAATCTGCCTCTGTCTCTACGGCTTTTCCAAATGGTGAGCATCTCAAATGCAGATACTGTGTCCTTGTTATTTCTTTCCCATCTGAACTACAAAAACACACTAAAGACTACACTTCCCAGATTCCTTTGAGTCTAAGGCCCTGGAAATAATTTAGGTCCAACCAATCAGAAACGTTCTAAAGAGACTGATTCCAAGCTGTTCCTTGAGAAGCATAAAAAGGAACATGGTGCAGACAGAGATGGCATGGATCTCAGAAACTACAGTTGTGGAAGCAAGTTCATGATTACATCACAGACAGCAGCTTGCATGATGGCCCCATTTCACAGTGCCATTACTCAGTGTGATGGCTATTTTTGGTTGTCAACCTGACTACATCTGGAATTAACTAAAATCCAAGTGGCTGGGTATACCTGTGAAACATTTTTTTTAATGAAATCATTTGGGATCAGATGATCCACTTTTAATCTGGATCTTTTGCAGTAGGTAGATCCACCTTGAATCTGGACCACATCTTCTGGTATGTGTTTCTCAATGTTCTATTGCTATGAAGAGACACCATGACCAAGGCAGCTCTTATAAAAGAAAGCATTTAATTAGGGGCTTGCTAACACTTTCAAAGGTTTAGTCCATTATCATCTTGGTGGGGATCCTGGTGGCATCAGGCAGGTACTAGAGCAGTAGCTAAGAGCTACATCTTGATTCATGGGCAGAGAGAGAGAGAGACTCTGGGCTGGGCATGGGCTTTTGAAACCTCAAAGCCCACCCCAAGTGACACACTTCCTTCAACAAGGCCACACCTCCTAATCCTTCTAATTCTTTCAAATAGTGCCACTCCCTAGTGACCAAGCATTCAAATATATGAGCCTATAGGGGTCATTCTTATTCAAACCACCACATTCCATTCCCTGGCCTCCATAGGCTCAGATATATAATATGCTACAAAATATGCATTCAGTCCAACTTCCAAAGACCCTGTAGTATATCACAGTCTCAACATTTTTTGAAAGTCCAAAATCTCTTTAGAGACTCATGGCAATCTCTTAATTATCATCCCCATAAAATAAAAATTAAAAAGCAGATCACATGCTTCTATCACACTGTGGCACAGGATGTATATCACCATTCCAAAATGGAGAAAAGGTAGCATCATGGGGAAATATCGGACCAAAGCATACCTAAAACCAGCAAAGCAAACTCCAAATTCTATAAATCTCTATGTCTGAAGTCAAAGTGCTCTTCAGATCTCCAATTCCATTTCTCTCTCTTGTGCTGGTTCTACACCCAGTCTGCAGTTTGGTGGGTATCCCCCAACTCTGGTATCTCCAACATCTTGGGGTTTCTAAGGCAATCCAGGCTTCACCTTCACAGCCTCATGTGATGGCCTCTAGGCCTCCATGCAGGGACACATGCCTGACCTCAGTGGCTTTCCTTGGCCATGGAAGAAGATTCCACAAGCAAGCCCTTTCTTGTATCTTTGACTCTAAAGCCAGAATCGCACTGCTGAAGCTGGCAAGTCCTACTGCTTGATGGAACTGGAACTTGGACACTTCCTTCAATTACATTCACACCAGTTTCCTTTTGGTGGCAGCTTCCTTCCTGCCAAAGCTTTTCTTTCCTTTCACAAGTTGGAAGCTTAGCTGGTGAGGTCTTACTCTGAGGTTATTACTCCTTTTATTCCATTTATCATCAGGATTTTCTTTTGTCACCTTGAACACTAGACTTAGCTCCATTACATTTCCTGGTGCTCCTTATCTGCTAAAAGTGTACATATCACATTGAAGTGGAATGTTGTGGTTTGAATAAAAATGGCCCCCATAGGCTCATATAATTGAATGCTTGGTTCCCAGGGAGCAGCACTAGTTGAAAGAATTAGAAGGATTTGGAGGTGTGGCCTTGTTGAAGGAACTGTGTCATAGGGGTAGACTTTGAGGTTTCAAAAGCCCATGCCAAGCCCAAAGTCAATCTCTCTGTCTGTCTCTGTCTCTGTCTCTGTCTCTCTCTCCCTTCCTTCTCCCTCCCCTCTCCCCATAGTAATAGAACAGTGACTAAGACAGAAGGTGGTACCAGGAGTGGAGTATTGCCATGACAGGCTTGGCCATGCTTGTTGTAAGACTAGAAAAATGGTTGAACACTTTAAATGGTGCTTACAGGGTCATCCTAGTAGGAGCATGGAAGACAGTGCTGCTGAGAATGACGTAGATTATGATGGCTGGGCTCAAGAGGTTTCAGAAAAGAAAAATATTAGTAAGTGGCCCTAGAAACTGTTCTTGTGATATTGGAGAAGAATATGGCTTCTTTCTGCTCTTGTCCAAAAATACCTGCCTGGAGCTAAATTGAAGAGTTTGGGATTAATGGAAGTAGCAGAATAGATTTCAAGGCAGCATAATATTGACTGTATTGTATGGTTATTTCTTGGGGCACATTGTGTGTAGGTGTATTTCTGTATTTTCAATTGTTGACTGCTAAGCCAGAAGAGAGCTAAGTACTAGCTGGATCTTGGTATTGTTATTTCTATTGACCATCACTGGTCTCATATTTTGTAAATATTCATCCTTCCTCACTTGCCTATTGGTTGTAATAATGATCTGACAGCCAATAGCTGGGCAGGAAGTGGAGGGTGGAACTTCTGAGAGAGAAGAAAGGATGTGTGGGAAATTTGCCAGCTGACACATGGAGGTGGATGGACCAGAGTGGAATAGAGAGGCAGAGCTAGCCAAGTGATGGGACACAGTACCATGATTAGTCAGGTTAAGCCAGATAGCTGGCTGAGAGATTGCCCTCGCTAAAGGACGTAAGCTTTGAAACATTAAGAAGCATCTGTGTCATTATTTATACTTCTGATGGGTCCAAAAGTCCCACTATAGTTATTAGTAATCACTCTTACATAGATCTGTAATGAAAAGGAGCAAGCCAGTAAGCAGCAACCCCCTCCATGGCCTCTCTAGCAGCTCTTTGCCTCCAGGTTCCAGCCCTGCTTGAATTCCTGCCCAGACTTCCTTCAATGATGGACTACAATGTGGAAGTGTAAGCCAAATAAATCACTTTCTTTTTTCCCTTTTTTTAAAAAAATTATTTTTAGTTTATATATTCACTTTACATCCTAATCACCACAGTGTTTCATCATAGCAATAGTTACCCTAACTAGGACATATAGTATAAAAGATGTGGAAGAGGGAAACTTTTGGTCTGTGCCTGCTTGTGCTCGCTGTCACTGGCAGTCCACTGCTCCACTGGCATTAGACTCTACTTCTTCATGATCCCAATGCGTGCTGAAGCCCAGCTGAGAAACCCAGCCTCATGGACCGAACAGCTACTGTATTCTTAGACTGTCCATTGTTGGAGTAGCTGGATCAGTGTGTAAGCCACTCTGTTAAATCCCCTTTTACGTTATCTACATAGTCATCCCTTTCACTATGTTCATTCTATATTCCATTGCTCTACTAGAGGACCCTGACTAATACACTCAGCTACTTCTTCGTTTTTCTCAAAGATTCTGAGCTCGGAGTACCCTTAACAAATCCCTTTCTCCTTTAGCTAGCTGACAGGCATTCTGTCACCTCCAAGTAAGAACAAGGGGTCAAATTGTGGCCACCATGCAAGTCCATGACCTTGGCTCTAACTCAGGTAGTTTTCCAGTCACATGGAGAAAAGTAAGGTCAGATGTCTTGTCACAGTCTTATTTGCAACCAATCCCTGCAGATGTCACTAAAGCCGTTGGGACCACAGGTTGAGTGAAGTCATGATCCTAGACTGCTAAGAAAAACTCCAGACACAAATGTTATCAAGATAATTAAAAGTCAAGAGATAGGTCATGACCCCTTTAGGGGGTCACATATCAGACATTTACATTACAATTCATAACACTAGCAAAATTACAGTAATGAAGTAGCAATAAAAGATTTTTATGGCTGGGGGGGTCAGCACCAAATGAGGAACTATGTTAAAGAGTCATAGCTTTAGGGAGGTTGAGAACCACTGCTCCAGCATCTTTGGGGAGCTGGAGACTTGCAGACACATCTCCAGTGTCTACAAGGTGTCTGGGTCACTTTTCCCTCCTGCTTTGAACTAAGGCAGCATCTTCCAGCTGACCAGCCAGCCTCCCCTCTCTGCCACCCAACCGTCCTTCCTTTCTTCCTCCTTTCTCCTCAATCCCAACATCACTCAGACAGGCAACTGAATGATTCTGAACAGTCTCCTGCCATGTGTCGAGGGGTTCTTAAGTTGGGAGGTTTCCAGAGCTGGGCTCACATCCTTCATTAGCCACTGCTATCACCTGAGTGTCTGCAGCACCCCAGAATTCCTAATAGCAATCACAAACCCTGATATGGTGAGATTAGGGGTAAGTCCTATGTCCATAAGGCAGGTAAATACTATATCCATTGCTACTTCATAACTGTGATTTTGCTAGTTATAAATCATAAATATCTGATATGTGAGCCCAAAGGGTGTCGTGAGCCCAAAGGGGGTCGTGACCCACAGATTGAGAACCACTGCGCTAGACTTATAATATAGACTTATACAACCCCATACTTATAAGGTAGAGCCTTATAAAATGAAAGTGAGACTCTTTGTCCCCTCTACCACATGAGGATATGGGAAGAAGGCACTGTCTATGAACTCCACCAGTCAATGTGTTCTGTGTCAGTAGCATGAATGAAGCAAGATAGCCGTCTTAGCATTGTATCACTTCTGTGAAGACTGAGCGCTGCATGAGCAGCCCCCGAGACACTGTTGACATCTCCAGGACAGCATAACACACAGGAAGTGTAAGGCATGCTCACCCCCACTGCCCTGCCATTGAAGGGTAACTGCCCCCAGCAGATAACGCAGGGAGACCCAGGGAGTGCAGCGCTCGCCTCTCTCCTCTCAGCTGGTTGATAGCAGAGCTGAGTCAGAGATGAGGAACGCAGAAGTTTCTCTACCATCTGCTCCAGTGACGCCGCCTTCTGCTGAGCTTACTAAACCTCCTTCCGCCTCCTGATGGCTGCAGCCCCTGCCAAGTCCTGCCTGGGTGTTAGATGTCCTTGATCACCCTGCCTCTGCTAAGCATCACCGGTATGAAGACTGTTACTTCTGGGAGTGGTGGCACGTACCTTTGATCCTAGCACATGGGAAGCAGAGGGAGGCTTATTTCTGTGAGCTCCAGGCCAACCAGGGCTACATAGTAAGACCCTAGCTCAAGAAGAAAAAGAAAAATTGTTTCTGAAGCCTTGAGCCCTGGGTCCTGCCTACCCTACAGGAAGTGTCCCTTTCAGGGTTCCTAGAGACCATAACAGACTAGCCTAGAAGTGCCTCTGCCATGACAGGCAACCAAAGCAGAGCCGTTCTCAGACCCTTCCTCCCCCATCTTCCACACTCTCTGCCATCACTCCTTGCCATAACCACCCCATGGCCAGGTATAGGCTACCTCGGGCAACCCCTACACCATGGAGCCTGAAAAAATAGTACTCAAGCAGGACTATTTTAAGCCTGGAAACCCTGCCTTGTCAGTTCCTGCCCTGGAGATCAGTTGTCTACACTGCCACCATGCTTCTGCTGCCTCCTAACTGGCAGAAGGGTTACTTATCATGTGGTGGGCTGTGCAACTATCTCTAGGAACTGTAAGTATAAAGCCCCTTCCCTCATGACAGGCACTTGTATGTTTCTATCTTACCATTCCTAATTAACACAGATCCTAGGCCCTGTCATCCAAACCGCTTCCTGGTTATATCTGAAATCTCAGTCTTGCTGTCGGGAAAAGGAAATCAATTCTTGTTTCTTTCTCGCACCTTGCTGGGCTCTGCTTTTGAGGGCACACTGTTCCAGCCTGGTCTCTACTGATGATGCATTTGATGACACAACATTTCAAGGAGCACTGCCATGGTGGGAACCCCAAGATTCTGCCAGTGACTGGAAGCCTGAGGGGTCCATCTGAAGGAAGACATGCAAACTGGGAGTGCTTTGAATCAACGGAGAGGGAGAGGGTGCTCACATACTTTCGTGTCGGGGAAGAAGCCACCATGAGAGTGAGAGGTACGAGCTGCAAGGAACGCACTGTGACCTGCAGAAAGAACTCCAAGGGTATGTGACTGGACCTGGGCAAGGGACGGCCTGTGATGAGATGGCTGAGATAACACTGGGACCTCTCAGAGTCAGGAGATGGAGATAGCATTTAAAATGTCCTTTCTGTGTGGTTTCCCACAGTGGAGTTATGGTTCTTTTTTTTCTTTATTAATTACACTTTATTCATTTTGTATCCCCCCCCCCGTGGTTCCCTTCCTCCTCCCATCCCAATCCCTCCCTTCCTCCACCCTCTGCATGCATGCCCCTCCCCAGGTCCAATGATAGGGGAGGTCTTCTTCTCCTTCCTTCTGACCCTAGTCAATTAGGTCTCATCAGGAGTGGCTGCAGTGTCTTCTTCTGTGGCCTGGTAATGCTGCTTCCCCCTCAGGGGGAGGTAATTAAAGAGCAGGCCAATCAGTTCATGTCAGAGACAGTCCTTGTTGCTATTACAATGGAACCCAGTTGGACACTGAACTGCCATGGGCTACATCTGTGCATGGTTATCTCCATGCATAGTCCTTGGTTGGAGTATCAGTCTCAGGAAAGACCCCTGTGCTCAGATTTTTTGGTTCTGTTGCTCTCCTTGTGGAGTTCCTGTCCTCTCCAGATCTTACTGTTTCCCACTTCTTTCCTAAGATTCCCTGCACTCTTCCCAAAGGTTGCCCATAAGTCTCAGCATCTGCATTGATAGTCTACTATTGAAAATTGCCAATGAATATTCTTCGCTTTTAAGTCACAGACCTCCCTATAAATACCTCTGGCTTCGCTTTCCATGAGGAACCTGACCAAAGCATCCCCTGCCTTCTCAAACTCCCCAGGCTTTGTAAGCAAGCGAATCACCAGCTCTTCCTTCCGTTCCAGAAAGTCTATCCCTACTCAGCCCAAAGGGGAGGGACCTGGCACCACGATCAGCGTCTACAGGTATAAATAGCCTAAGAGCTGTGTCAGAAGCCTAGCTCCGCTCTAATACCATTGGACTTCCAGAAGGGAAGCTGAAGCTGGCTCCAGGCTACACCCATCCTGTCTCTGGCCCTGTTGCCCTCAGGGGACCCTGTGGGGACTGAGCCAGTCAGCCCCAACTGCCTGGCCAGCTTCTCCACTATGAGAAGACAAATGAAGAAGGCCTGGAGGGTCCTGGTTGACTGGGTGCAGCTTTCCTTCTCTCGCCCACATGAGGGTTCCAGCTTTGTGAGATGAGGCCCCTCTCAGGAGGTTGGCGCTGGCCGGCTGAGAGTCCACACCGGGCTCCTAATCTGCTCCAGTGATCCCTTCCTTAGGAACTCCCCAACAGGGGTGCTCTGCTTATTACCTCCTTAGACACCCTTCATCTTCTTCCCTGGGTGTCACAGTGACCACAAAACTCTAGGCCCAGGTCACCACTGGTTGGTGTGAGATGGGGCCCTGAATTCTCTTCCCAGTCACACTCCACCCAGCTGCACGCATGAGTGGTATCTAAGAACCCAGAAGCCCCGAGGAGGTTCCCTGTGCCATAGAAGAACACCGCTGGTAGGCTTCAGCACCTTCAAGGGGCAGGAGGAAGGGAAGCTGCCAGAGCCTATCAGTTTATACCCTTTTTGTCCTGTTATGCCTGGGGCATTCTAAGAGAACTGTAGACTGATTCCACCCTAGTAGAAACACTACTAGTCCACGGGTACCTCTGTGCAAAAAAAAAAAAATATTAGAAAGCCCTCCAACCCCATTAATTAAGCCACATGCCAGCAACGGGGCCTGATGGAGTGAGAGTGGGCTGGGTTTCAGCCCCGCCTGATTCTCATCCTGCCCAGCTGTGTGAAATAGCCTGCTCCTAGACTCTTAAACTGTCTCATTTAATTCTCTTAACAGCCCGATGAGACTTGCTTGAAATTCAGGCTGCAATCAGCAAGCCCATTTGCCCAAGGTCATCCAGCTAATAAATTACAGCAGAAAAGAAACCTCGGGCTTTCGCAGGCCCGGAACCCAAGGTTTTCATCACTTCAGTGCATTCCTTTTCCCAGCTCCCACAGCCATGTCTCCCTGGGGGCTTTGTCAGTAAGCAACCCCCTTCTCTCCCAAAGGCGACAGCCCTTCAGCAAGGATCCGTGCTATTTCCAGCACTAGAACAGCTGCTGTCTGGAGCCAGCACAAGCCCCGTCAGCAAACGTGCAGAAAGCAGTCGGGAAGTTGCAGACTGACAAGTACCAGGGCTGTAAGTATCTCCCTGGAGAGGAGCAGAGGGACTCAGGACTCCCTGCTACCAGCCTCCAGAGGCCGCAGCTGCCAGGAGGAAGAGTAGGGGCCCTCCATGTCTGCTTAGCAATCTTTGACTGAACCTGCTCTCTCTGGGATGTGATTTCCCTATGGCAGGAGTCACTGGAGCTAAAAGGTCTAAAGGCTAAAAAAGCAGCAGGCCTGGTGATGTGGATCTGTTGGCATAGACTTATAAACCCAGCTACCAGAGAGGCTGAAACAGGAGGGTCACAAGTTCAAGGCCTACAAGGGTGACAGAGTCACTTCAAGGCCAGCATGGGAAACTTGGAAAGATTCTATGTCAAAAAAAAAAAAATGTTTTAATTAAGATAAAAGAAGGCTGTGAATATAGTTTGATGGTTGAGTAACTGCCTAGCATGTGCAGCGTCCTACATTCAACTCCTAATACTGCAAAATAATAAGTTAATAAGCTAATTAAATAAAAGCTGCAGGGCCTTGATCTGGTTGCCAGCACATTCTAAGCCAGCACAGGAAACCCTGAAAGTACCCCTGGTAAGGTCCCGCTTTGCCCTGGCTGCTCAACACATCCACCCCAGTACTGGTTAGGGTCTCACTGACCTTACTGGGCTTTGTCCACCATTTCCTAGTGCTAAGACCAGAGCTGTACCCGAGTCACCTCCTTTTCCAAATCTCTGCCTCTGTGGTGGCCCTGGTCTCCGGCCCAGCACAGGCCATAACGTGCTTTGCCTGTCCCACTGGCGTCTGGGTCTGGGCTGCTCTTCTCCTGTGAGTCTTCCTATTCACTTCCATCAGGGGTCTACTTGATCAACATCCCGGGCCACCTTCCTGCACCCCCTTTTTCATGCCAACATTCCCCCAGGCACAATGCCACCCACCTACCCTAAACGATGGCTTACGCCTGATTCCTTATGGCCTGCCTGTGCCCTTCAGGTGGGGATGGCTTATCTCTTCCACTCAGTGGAGGTGACTTGAGCCTCCAGTGTGGGCCAGACTATTTCACCTCTAGCAGTGATCAACTAGCCCCACAACGTCCCCTCCCTCACAGAGCTTCCCAACATAGTGGCTACAAACACACAGCAGGTAGGAGACTGGAGGGGATCTGAGACCAACCGGTCAGTGAAAGCCTCTCCAGACAGTGAACACAGCCCTAGGCAGATAGGCAACCAGCATAGACAGTATATACAGCAATAACTGGCCAGCTGAGGGTATAGCAGCAGCCAGGGTGACTAGAACAGGACGGTAGCATCAGAAAGGCTGGGTGGGTCGTGGGCAATCTTGCAGGGCAGGAGCTTGAAGAGCATTTAAACAGGGGGCAACATAACCCGATTTAAAGGTTCACCCTGGCTGTTGAGGGGGTTCTAAGAGGAGAAGAAGAAGCTCAGAAGTGGAAGGAGATAGCGCGTGGCACAAGAGGTTGTAAGCAAGGGGCAGGGGAGACCAGCGCAAGCAATAGTGCAGAGAGGAAGCCTGCAGGGTGTACTCGTGGCTAAGATTCAGCACTGGGAAAAGCCAAATCTACAGTAACTGCTGGGCCTGCCTCTCCTACACAGGGCTGTGTGATGGAGACAGGTCTGGGTGTGAATGGCGAGCAGAGTGGCCACAGAACGTTCGCAGAGACCTTCAGCCATCAAAGGGTAAAAAGTAACAGGTAAGAGTCAGGTACAAACGGGAAACACAGAACAGAGGACAAGACACTCGCTCCACAGTCAAAGGACAAAGAGACTCCAGGAGCTCTTCAAGACAGGCCTGAGGTAGGTCGACTGAAAAGAAAGTGATGCAAGAAAAAAGAAAAACCAGCGTGTGGAGCCCAAGGACCAAGAGCTCTGCTTTCCAGGACACAAGGGATAGCTCCACCCAGTGCTAATGGGGTCAAGAAAGAAGAGACAATGCCATTGGTCACTCAGAGGCTACCAGCTACCTTGACAATAGCAGATAACACTCCATGGGCATAGGGTGAGGTAAGACTGGAGGTAGGGGGTGTGGGCAATGGTGACCATGAAGTCTTGATGTAGGACTGGGAGGATGGGTTCCGGGGCAGGAGAGAAGAGGAAATGAGACACTTTCCAACACATCATGAGGGCCGATGGATGAACGTTGCTGTTCTGTGAGGCAAAGGTCCCAGCTGAGCACCACAGAGGGTGCTTTCTAAGGAGGCCTTAGAAGCCTTTCTAAGGAGGCCTTTGGTGGAGGATAACCTCTAGTCAGCTTTGTGAGCTCCCATCATTTACTGCCTGACGACAGACTCTCCATCAAGCTAGGAGAGTACAGGACAATCAAGACCACATAGAGTGTCTAGGTGAACTTACAGCTTTTAATTGGGGGTTCACTGATTTGATTATCAAGTAGACACTGGCTTCCTGGCCCAAACACTCCTTTCTTTACATTCTCCATTTCTTTCTGTCCTCCCTTTGCCAAGTCCCAGTGTGAAGTTCTTAGAGACGGTAGAGCAGACAGGAAGAGGCAAACCATGAGGGAGTAGAGAGGGATAGAGCTTGGGGGGGGGGACAGAGTGCCTAGGAGCTAGCCATTGTAATGGAGAGCTGCCTCATCAGAGGGGGCTGTTACTGATCCAACCTTGTTTTTCTTGAAGAACTGGATAATCACTGATACTGTGAGCTTCGTAACAGAGCTTATTTGCAAGGTGTTATGGGGGAAATGTGAAAATGGGGGGGAAGTATATAGCTTGCCTCCCCAAAAATAGGGTTTGGGGATATTTGTGGAATAAAGAAACAGCATGGTCTAAGGCGTGGGGAGAGGTGACTGGAGGTGAAATGAGCAGCAATCTGCATGTGTACAATCCAGCTTTGTGCCCCTTCGCAGGAGGTATGTTTAGGTGATAGCGGTTTGCCATGATCTGTGGATAGAGTTTTGGCTCTCTGACACCAAGAGATCACCCACTGGGTACCTGTGTGGGCTGCAGTGGAGATCTGGTGGCTTTGACAAAAGCAGTCTTCAAGTCCCTGAAAAGTAACCTAGACAACCAGTGCTGACAAGACCCACACACCAGAGGCCCTGCCTACAGCAAAGCCTGTGGGAGACTGGTCTTATATTGTTTGGCTCCATGACCTCCAAAATTAGTGATTAAAAAAAGTCAATCAAAAGCCTGTGAAGCTAGACGGTTCACTCAGGCTTTCCTTTGGTTTAAAGGAGTCATGCCCCAAATATGGGGTGCCACCTCTCCAAGACAATGCCCTGGGTCAGGGACAAAGCTAGGATTCGGTCCTGCCAGGAATATCTGTTCAGAGGACCACAGCAACGCCTGCATGTGACAAAGCAAGTTGTGATGACCTTACCTGTGTGGCAATTTTAACCTTGGGGCCTTTGGCTGCTTCAGAGCATGCGACCGACCTCCTTTCTAGCGACTGATCAGTTGAATTAATGCCCCCCCCACCCCCGTTAACAGGAGCAGAAATGGAGGCACAGAAAGTTCATGAGAGTGAACTCATGGACTTGTGGAGGTCATGTAAGCCTAGGAGACTCTACTGAGGTTTAGCTATGGCCCCCAAATCTCAGAGGCTGGAAGCCCATAGAGCTTCACCATCTAAGGAGCTTCCTGAAAACAGCCCCCTCCTCCACCAACAGCCTCATATGCCTGAAGCCTGATACTGTCGGGCTGTTGGAGGCCTAAGTCAGGTTCAAGGGATGATGGGGGAAGACACATTTGCTTTACTTGTGTGTTTCCTAAGCACCCAGCCAAGCACATTTCTGCCAAAGCCAACACTTAAGTTCTTCTCATTTGGATGCTGCCCAGGAGTTCCCACTCTCTTCTGTGCCCACTTTACTTTTCCAAAGAAGTGAAAATTCACCAGAAAAGTTCACACTAAGACAGCCTGCATCCCAAACTTCCCCAAGGGGCAGGCACTCTTGTAGAAGGCAGAACGGAAGGGCAGTCACGTGGGCCAGGCTGCCAGGAGGACCACAGGCTACACCTTGGAGTTCCACCTTGGAAGCAGGATTATCTGAAACGCAGGACTGGAAGGTGCAGGCAGAAACAGGCATTTTCCATAATGATCAGGAAAATGCTAAACTCAGAGGTCAGGGGGCCATGAAAAATCCCCCTTCTGAAAAGTGAGGGAGAACAGAATACAAAAGTTGGGGAAAGAGATGGGGGAGGGAGTAAATGAGCCTAAAGTAAATAAGATTTCCCAAGTTTGGATTTAAGTAGACTGCTTCTCAGCATGATCCCCAAGGGGGAAACGTAGAGAGAGAAATTGCTTAAATCCAAACGGCCTTTTTATCTTGGCCCAACAGTCAAGAGCAGGAAGAGATAGTACGGATGGACGTGAAAGTGGCATTCCCTATCATGGGTGACCTGCCTGCAGCTCAGATAAAGAATTCCCTCCATACTTCCCACCAGAGCTGTGGCTCCTGCTGCCTCTCTACCACAGGCCACCTGGAGGTGACTCAGTCCCCTCACCTGTAACGTGAGAGAGTAATAGTGCCCAATGCAAAGGTGCAAGGGCGAGAATTACTGGCAGTAATTCACAGAATGTGCTCCGCAGTAATTCACAGAACGTGCCCAGCAAATTAATGTCTGGCATACAGCCACACCCCAGTGATGGCAGGCTGTAGGCAGAGTCCTCCAGACCCAAGCCAAGTCTCATCGGCTCTGGGCAGTGCCTCTGCCTTTCACACTCAGCTCCCAGTGCGCTTGCCATCAGCAGCCCACGGTTTAGTGCCTAATTATACACAATTAGGAAGCAAGTCACATAATAAAATACAGAACTGAATTCAGTCAAATTCCTTCCAGCCATAAATTATGACAATTTCACTCCCACACTCTACAGGACTTGCTAGACACACACATGGCAGATCTCAGTCTTAGCCCCTGACATTCAATTGGTTCTCTCATACCTTCGATTTAGGCTTCTCTTGTCTGTTATGGTGAAGGCCACCCTCCATTCTCCGGTCTAGAAGCTATTAAGATGGGGAAAGCAGGGTCTAGCCACAGGCAGCTTGGTGGTGGCAGTCAGACCAGCTGTGCATTAGGCCTCAGGCAGTCTTTCTTGGGTCACCTCACATTTCTTCCTCTGGCCATCCCGTTAGACTGGAGGGCCAAGACTGGCGTGGAAGCCGTGAGGCACCGATGAGGTCAGGCTGCACCTGGGGCTCAAAGTCATTGTGCTGTAGCTCTGGACTAGACTGTCAACCATGGGTGATGAATAGCTCGTAGAGGTGGAGGACCTCCTGCCTTAGCTGCCCTCGGCACCATGTGACTGGGATCAGAATGAGGACTTTACCTGGGATGGCATGAGCAAGTGAATGCAATGTGCCCACCCTACAAGACAGAGTGGGCAAGCACCAAGGAGACAGCTATGTCCCCAGAGCAGCTGCAAAATAGGCAGGCAGACAGACAGGTCAGGTGAGAGGAGTCAAGGTGTCCAGCTCACCAAAAAAGACAAGGCCTCTGCCCCACTTCCTGGAAGCTCCATGCCTGTCGACAGGCATAGGGGTATCTTGGAAGGGTTTCTCAGCCAGTCACCACAGGCACATAGAGCCCACCTTCACTGACTCGTCTCTGCTTTTTACACACCCCTCCCTGACTTTCAGTCTCCTCTTTTCTATCCAGGATCCCAGAACTCTCGGCCACCCATCCATCCGCTCTTCCTGAAACATAATCTTTGATAGTTGCTACCTGCGACAGCTAACTTTTTACAGAGAGCATCAGGGGATGACAAGGTTGAATCCAGAGTGCAGATCTGGAAACAGAGAGACTGGAGTTTGCTTTCTCACCACTAGCCTCTCTTTCCCCCTTCACTCGCCCTCTTAGGCTGTCACCACCTCTTAAGCATCTGCTCCAGCAGGTGCCACCATGCACTGAGGACTGCCTAGCTGAGGAGACCAAAACATGAGGTCATAATCTGAACACAGGAACTGTGTTAAAAAACTCTCCCAGTCGGTCTAAACACTCAATTACCAGTTCTCAGCTAACAGTTACTTCATTAAAGCAGCCCTCTAAAGATGCTTACTGGACAATACTTCCTAGCCCTGACTGGAACTTCATAAACCTGTATGTCAATGTATATTGTATGATGCGCACTCCCCAGCTCAGCCGGAGCTCTCCCGGTGTGTGTCCAGCTAGATCTGACCACAGCCTCGATGAGCATCATTAGCCAGGATGTTCTCTGTGATACTATCTGGAGTTTTTCAGACTGGCTTCTCCTTTCTAGACTCTGCTAGAAATGGTTTGCTGGTGTACTCCTCTTCATCGTCTGGTTATATTTGGCTCCTCCTGACTTTCTTTCCATCCATGTTAATAATAACACACTAACAGGCTGTACCACACTTCCACATACCACACAACTATAGAGAGTAAAATATGGCAAGCACTGAATTATTCAGTGGGTGAATAATACCACAAAGATATTTTATATCCCAGATACAAAGTTGTTAACTGGGATGACGTATTTGACATCTGTCCTTTTTTAAGTCCTCCCTGGGGGCTGCAAATCTGTTACCAGGAGCTGTTCAGCCCATTTTAAGGAAGGCACAAGCTGCTCATTCATCCAGGTGAAAAATCTCCCATATGTGGCCTGCTTCCGGTTATGTTTATCATTCTTCCTACACAGGAGAACCACACACACATTGCACGCAGTCTTTCACACATGGGACCAACAGGGGACCAAGTGCTGTGTGCTGGTCTGATGTGTAAGCTTGCTCCTTCGGATTCCTGGTTACTAGACATCTTTGCTCTGATCCTCACAAAGAAGGAGCTATGGGACTTAGTTCAAGTCCCTTGTGGCCGTACTCATCACCAGCTTTCCATCAACACTTAGAACAAAAGAACGTGTGGTAAGAAACTCAGAAACAAGACATCTACTGAACAGGAGGCACCTTGCCAGCTTCCGATGAGAGGAAAGTCTATTATTAACCACGTGTGGATCACAGCTATTCTTTAGAACCAGCTCTCTGGAGAGGCATGCCTTACAAAGTGGCTTCAGTTTTGCATCATGAGTCTTGTAGTGAAAGACTGTATGACTGGTTTATGGTTTCTCAATAAACTTTCTTTTAGGGAAAGAAAAGTTGAGATTTGAAATCGGATTTGTTCCAGAGAATTTGGGGATGTGTGGTCAAGACACTCTGTGACCAAGGAGATGCTTGGTCAATGGCAGCTCTCCAAAAGGAACTCGGTTCAGGCGGTAATGTTGCTGGATAAAGAGCTTCTGAATTCCAAAAGTAAACAGACATTAGCAGTGTCTCCACCCATTAGGAGGCCAAGATGAGGAGGAAGAAAGCTCTGGGTTATAAAGTGGAAGAGGAAAAAAAAAAAATAAAGAGAACTGGAGATGAGAAAGGAAAGGAGAAAGAAATGTTGGCCAAGAAAGGTGGTGGAAAATAAGATCAAAGCAAATGGCTTTATGTGAGAAGAGGGAAGAAGAAGGGAGGGGCAGGGTAAGAAGGGAAGGGAGATGGAGGGAAAGAAAAGGGAGAGAGAAGGGAAAGAACAGTACTGAGGATGAGAAAAGAGAAGATGCTGACAGGTGGGAAATTTGGGGATAGACCTCCCACTTTTGCTCAAAGTTTTGAAGAAGTAAAGATGCAGTGACAGAGTCAGAAACCAAGTGGGCAGATGTCTGAGGTAGGCAGAGTGGTCTGAGTGGGATAACATGGCTGCAGCCTCAAGGGTCTGATGCTGCTCTCTTAGGACCACAATTCTTCCTGTATAAGTCCAACAGGAGCCATGGGGCCCTGTGATGCCATGAGACAGTAAATGGTTAGTATTTTTATGAATTCTTTGAGATTTTCATACATGCATGCAATATGTTTTGATCATATGTACTCCTCATTCCTCTTACCCACCCCCATCTCCCTTCATACCCTTTTAAAATTTATAACCAACTGGGTCCAGGTCATGCTGCCATATACACACAGGTATGTACTACCCACTGGAGAGAAGTGGTCCTTCAGAGACCACTCTCCAAGGAGAACTAACTCTCTCTCCTGATGACAGAGACATCAGCAGCTGCCAACATTTCCTCAGCTGCAGCCTTTTCCCTTCCACGTTAGAACGTTGGCAGGCTTGACCTTGCCCAGCTTTTCTTGTGCAGGCAACCACAATGCTATGAGCTCATGTGTACAGCAGTCTGTAATGTTCAAGAGATGTAATGTTTCATCTTGGTCTTCCCTGACCTTTGACTCTTACAATCCTCCCACCCTGTCTTCTTGATGGTCCCTGAGGGGTGAGTATGTGATAGCCCATCTATGGATGAGCTTAATCCCTGTGCTTTGAACAGTTGTGAGTCGCTGCATTAGCCACCATTCGCTGCACAGAGAAGCTTCTCCGAAGAGGCCTGGGAGCCACACCACTCTATGGATATACGCGCTGTTAGACGGCCTCATGATACGACTTCCATGGAGCAAAATAACAACAGTAGGTTCATCCCTGGTGCCTGGGAGCCACCCCCCAACAGGGATGGCTCATATTTACAGCACCAACAGAGCCATGCATGCATTTTCATGAATGGCTAATCTTGGTTTTCAACTTTATTGGATTGAGATGCACGCACAAGAGTACTAAAGCGCATCTTGGGCTTGTCTGTGAGGGCATTTCCAGAGATCAGATCGTGAGGGCTCTGACCCAATGAATGGTTTCATCCATCCATGGACTTAAATGATGAATGGAATATGGTAGGTGGGAGAACTGTGGAGGTGGGGCCTGGTCAGAGGGTGTAAGCCACTAAGGGTGTGTCTGTGGGAGCCATATCTTGCCCCAGCTCTCTCCTGGTACTCTCTGACAAATTCTACCCACCATGATGAACTGAAAGTGGGGTCCTAGTCTTCATCCCTCATATCCACTCACCCCTCAAGTAAAGAACACAAGAGGATCCCAAATGTAGTGAACTGTGGAAAGAAGACCATATCTCCCCAAGGCATCTCTAGGGACAGGCAGTGGGGTAGAGACCGCAAAGTCCACTCAAATTGGGCTTCCCCTCCCCCACCACTGAGGTCTGTACCTGGAGGTGACTTCACTGATGTTCTGCTCTGTTGGGCTGTCGCTGTCATTAAAGAGCCCAGTCCAATTGGCGCGCTGGTCGCCCCTCTGCCAACCAAACTGGAAGCCTCTGGCAAGAAAATGAGGCAGTCGATATACACACTCATATGTTGGATTAGCCTCTCTAAGGGCCACATTCTATCACTGCACCCACAAGTTTCTGATTATACACTAGACAGAGAAGATGGTGGCAATTCCAAGCATAGGGATGATGGTGGTAAGCCACAGTCCTCCTTGCCATATTTACTCTTTTGCATCCTTCCCTTGGTCCATCTTTTCTACAGGGCACATATTTTACAGGTAGGGAAACTGAGCCTTACAAAGTCATAGTGCTCTTCTACCTTCTATCTGGTGCCCTCCCTCAGTTCCTTTTCCTAGAGACTTAAATGAAGAGAAGTCTATCACCAGTACTGTGCCAGACACAACTTCAAAGATTTTAATCCACCATGTGAGGACCCCACTTCTGGTTTAAGGTGAAGGACTTTGCACATTTGTATCCATTCACTCTCTCCCCAAACCTGACGACAATGGCAGCAATGCGATGAGCCAGAACATGAGCATGGAGAGGAGGTAACAGAAGGGACCAGAAACAACAATGAATGACAACAGGCGGAGGGGTAAGTGACCCAGGCCAGAGGGAGCAGCATCCGGATGGCCTGAAAGAAGCAGATCCATTCTCAGGACTTAACTACAGAAAGATGAGGAAAGGAGGGCACCAGGCTACTGCAGGTGGGCATCTGATGGTACCAAAGCAGGAGGTAGGTCTATAGAGGGTTAGGTCTACAGAGGCGGCAGTTAGGCACCTTCCATTACATGTGTGCACACACAAACCTGCGCATACCCGGGTCCCCTTCCCACACACCCCATAGACAGCAGCTCCTGGGGATGTTGGCTTGGGGGGGGGATTCTATACCCAAAGCAGGTACCGTAGAGGGCCCGACTGGGTGCTCTAGAACCACAGTTTAGCACTGCCCAACATGAACCTCTGGAATCATGAGGATCATGGCTCTTAGGTGGGGAAACCACGCAGCTTTTTAAATAGCTAAGAATAAAAGAGGGTGTCCTCCTGGGACACGCTTTCTCCAGCCAGGACTGTGGACCCCAGGGCTGGAGAACCCTTTGTTGTGGGACTGTCCTGTGCTGTATATGGTGCTGGGTGATGTCCCCAAGTGTCTGTCATCTGCATTTGGCTTCCAACTCTCCTGTTATGATTATCAAAATATCTCCAGGTGAAAATGGCTCCTGGGGGTAAAATCACCCCTACTGGAAACCACTGCTATACAACAATGCATAGGATTTTCAAAACCCTCTAGTAATTGCCTGGCCCTTAAATGTGAGGAAATGATTAGTGATCACTTCTGGTGAAGAAAGCTTGAACTTCAAAGTCAGAATAGAACTAAAAAGGAAGAAAAAATAGGGGGAACTCTGGGCATGGAGAAGAGGACAGATGGGAAAAGCTGAGGAAATAGTTAATAAAAGAATTAATAAATAGCCTATTAGCGAAGGTACTGGGGGCAGCAGATGGTTTCTGAAGCTCTCTCATCTGTACTCCTCTAATTAGCGGATGCCCTCCATCGATTCTCTGAACTTCTCGTGGTCTCTGTTGTCATCGTTCAAATGAATAACAAACAGTCTAGGATGTCTCTGGAGTCCTTGAGTGAAAGTATCACGAAAGTGAGCCATTGCCCCGGTGACCAGGCAGCCTGCTGAGGGCATTTTGCTCTACTCAGATGGAAATCACCAGAAGGCAAAGAATAGCTTTCCAGAATTGGTAGGCCTGGGTCCTTGAGCACCAAAGGCTTAGGAGCCCGGGCCGACAGACTCGGTGATTATAGCTCTTAAGCCCTGAGAACTGGAGGCTGTGACTTCAGGTTGCAGATCAGGTGGCCTCAGAGGCTTATGGTTCTAGGTGCTCCAGTTGTAGGCTTGGTGACCTGGGCCTTGGCTACCAGCATCTGAGCACTTGGCAAAATGCATCTCTTGGGCTAGCAGCAGCTGCAGTAATAGCACTTGGCACCTGCCTAAGCCACAGTTCCCAGGGGTGTTGGAACCCATGGCCTTCAACAGAACCTGTAAAGTTCTCAAGCCTTGTGTGCCAAGCTTGGGCCTCTGGGCCTTTGAAGTCCTCTGGAGCATTCCAGTGGCTCGAGCCCCGAGGCTCTTCTAAAGCATTCATAGTCTTCTGTTTGCTTCTTCACCTTCCCGGTCTTTAACCCTTTACCACACTGCTCCCTGCCACTGCTCCCTGCAGAAACTGCTCCAACTCACTCCCTGGACTCTTCAGCTACCTTCTTGCTGCTATTGGTACTGCCAAAGCTGCTGCTCCAATTACCATCATTGCCACTGCCACGGCCACCTATTCCTCACGTTATCAGTTCTGCCTGCCCTACCCAGGACAAAGACCACTTAGGAGCCATCCCTTAAGGGAACTAACGGTGCAACAGAAGCAGGAGGAATGCAAGAGACTCCCTAGCTGACTCAAAAAGCACAGGGGACAGACTACTTACATAATCGTCCTCAGAAGGGGTGTGGCATGCAAATATGGAATTGTACTTTGCACCAATAACAGCACACCTTCCAGTTTTCCCCAATCCAAGAACTAATCACAAGCCATGTACAGGTGTAGCTGTGTCTCTTTTTGCTGTATCCCTGGGGGAGTACTCTTCCTCTCTCAACCTGTTGCAGAGAAGGTAGAGCATAGCAGCTGTAGTCAAGGACTGGGCTTTCTGAAGCAGCGTCAGGCTTGGTCATCTGGAAACCACTGAGACCTGGAAAAGCCAGAGTGAATGTTTCCAGTGCTGGAGCAGACTGGAGCAGTTGTAACAGGAACAAGAATTCCTAAACAGCTGCAGATGCCAGCCATGGCTGCGAGTGTTGCTTGTAGCAGGAGTAGAGTTTCTTCAAGGTGTTCATAAAGCATTCAAAGCCACCAGGCCACTATATAACAACCCAGTCAGTCACCTGAAGAGGAACTGCTTAGCTGACTGCGCCCTGCGCAGGGTAACAGAGCTCACGGGAGGAGTCTATCATCTGTCAATCAGGTGGGTAAATGACAGCATTCCCACAGTTGCACTCATTTTTTTCAAGGGAAAAAAATTGAAGCACACTCATAATAAAGACCTAGGAAATATATATTCTTTTCAGGATAGCAGTGCTGAACACCCAGATATAAAGCCTTAGGGAGAGCTGGACCACTTTGATCTGCTTTCTCCAGTACCTACCAGCTCCCTCCTTGGGAGTCCTGTTCACCTGCCACAAGCAATGCTGACCAAGCTCCTAGCAGATTCTGGTCTGGGTCCTCTTGGGTCCTTACTAATGGATAGCTGCATACCTGAAGTACTCTACACGTGCCTTGCTGAATGGCTGTTGTTGCTTTTCATCCCCTCCAGTCTCCATAGTAGAGAGAGCTTAGCCCAGAAGAGGAGCAAAAACAGATGACAGAAGAGCCCCTAAAGCCAGCAGAAGAATGCATGTCCAGATGCCAGTCGATTCAGAAAAGGGCATCGATCAACTTCATCTGATTCCATAGTTGTACATTGAAGTGTTTGTTGAAGTGATCATGCGTTGCTCCTTAAGAAATCAGTGAGAGGGGCTGGAGAGATGGCTCAGAGGTTAAGAGCACTGGCTGGCTGCTCTTCCAGAGGACCGGGTTCAGTTCCCAGCAATCACATGGTGACTCACAACCATCTATAATGAGATCTGGTGCCCTCTTCTGGCATGCAGCTGTACATGCAGGAAGAACACACTGTACACTAAATAAATAAATAAATAAACCTTTAGAAAAAAGAAAAAAATAAATCAGTGAGGTGTTTGTCAGCTTATGGGTGTGGTTTGCCCGGGAGAGAGGCTTTTGTTGAGCACTTATTAGCAACAGGTGCTGCACATATAGAAGGTCCCATTAGCTTTTGTTGTAGATGAAAAACAAGAATCCCAGAATCTAGTCACATGCCTGAGGCTAAAGAGTGGCAAGACCTCTGCCCAGGGTTGACATCAAAGCTCTTAGCAAACCAAGGCCAAGAGGACATTTCTACCTGGGACTTTGCTATCCAGCTGGTTGTGCTGGCTAGTGTTTTGTCAAAGGGGCAGAAAGTAGGGCCATTTGGGAAGAAGACAATCAGTTGAGAAAATACCTCTGTTAGACTGCCCTGTTACAGAATCTGTGGGGCATTTTCCTGAGTAGCAGATTGATGGGGCAGGGCCCCAGTCTACTGTGGGATGCCATTTCTAGGTGGTCTTGGGTTAAGGCATTTCTTGACAGCAAGACATGCAGAGCAAGAGTCTTAGTTAAGGTCTCACTACTGTGATGAAATGCCATGACCACAGGCAAGTTGGAGAGGAAAGGATTTTTTCTCTTTTGGCTTATAACTTCCACATTGTAGTCCATCATAGAAGGGAGTCAGGTCAGGAACTCAACCACGGCTGGAACCTGGATGCAGGAGTAAATGCAGAGGCCATGGAGGAGTGCTGCCTTGTTCCCCTGGCTTGCTCAGCCTGCCTTTTTTTTTTTAATTTATTTAATTTTATTTCATAGGTATAAGGTTGTCAGATTCCCTCAAACTGGAGTTATAGACAGTTGTGAGCTGCCATGTGGGTGCTGGGAATTGAACCCGGGTCCTCTGGAAGAGCAGACAATGCTTTTAGCCACTGAGCCATCTCTCCAGCCCTCAGCCTGCTTTCCTATAGAACCCAGGACCACCAGCCCAGGGATGGCACCACCCACCATGGGTTGTGTCCTCCCGAATCAATCACTAATTAAGAAGATGCCTGACAGCTGAATCTTATGGATGCATTTTCTCAAACGGTGCTCCCTCCTTTCAGATGACTCTAGCTTATGTCAAGTTGACATAAAACTAGCCAGGACAGTTGCTCCCTTGTCAACTTGACACACAAATATATCACTGTTAACCATAACCTAACATTTCCCCAAGACCACACATTAAAGTCAACATCATAATATAAAACATTTTTACAAACTTAAAGAGTTCCACAGTCTTTACAAATTCAAACACTTTAAATTCAGTCTATTTTAAAATCCAAAGACTTCTTTAAGACCTAAAATCTATTTAAAAATTCAGTTCCTCAACTGTGGGCTCCTGTAAAATAAAAAGTGTTAAATATGTTCTTGCTTCAAGAAGAAAGAACCAGGACACCGTTGCAATCTGAACAAAACCAAACTAAACTCCAAAGTGTAAATCACTACAGGTCCAGGTATCTGGGATTCACACATGGTCTTCTGGGCTCCTCCAAAGGGTTTGGGTACCTTCTCCAGCTCTGCCCTCTGAAGCACACACAGCTTATCTTCTAGGCTCTGGCTGGCTCCACTCCACTGCTGCTGGTGGTCCTTCCAACATCTCCAAAATGCTGGTGTTTCTGCTGCACCTGGGTTCCACTTTCACCAATAGCCTCTCCTGGGATCTTTCCATGGTACCAAGCATCTCTCTATGACCTCTTCAGTCCTGGGGCATCAACTGCTACTGAGGCTGTACCTTCTCCAATGGCCTACCTGCCCTCTCACAGTACCAAGCCTCTGCTGCCCTCTGTGACACCGTCATTCCTTCAAAGCCAACACTACATTGGTGACTCTTACACATTACCAAGTTTGGCCTCTGGGACAGAGCTGTGCTCCCAGGGAACACTTCCCAGAGGAGTTCACCTCAATTGTGCTGCTCTCGTCATAATCAATGCTAATTTCTCAGCTCCAGCTGAGCAGCATCAGTTGTCCCAGGAAGACAACAGTTTTCCTTTAGGGATTCAGGTCACTGGTTAATCAGAGCCAATGCTTCAGCTCCAGCTGACCAGACACCACAGCCTGATAGAGCCTTTGCTTCCCTCTGAAACTTCACCATCATCTCCCTACTCTCAACATTCTCTTTCCAAGCTCCTACAAATACTTTCCCAAGCTTTATACACTTAATGGCTTTTCCAGTCATTGTCCACCCAAATTCCAAAGTCCTTCCACAATCCACCCAAAAGCAACATGGTCAGGTCTGTCACAGCAATACCCAACAATCCTCGTACAAATTTCTGTCTTAGATAAGGTTTCTATTGCTGTTATAAAACACCTTGACTGAAAGCAAGTTGTGGAGCAAAGGATTTATTTGGCTTACACTTCCATACTGTAGTCTATCATTTATGGGAGTCAGGACAGGAACTCAAACAGGGCAGAAACCTGGAGGCAGGAGCTGATGCAGAGGCCATGGAGGGTGCTGCTTACTGGCTTGTTACTTCTGGCTTGTTCAGCTTGCTTCCTTATAGAACCCAGGACCACCAGCCCAGGTATGGCACCACCTACAATGGGCAGGCTCCTCCTCCATTCCTCACTAATTTAAAAACTGCCCTACATCTAGATCCTATGGTAGCATTCCCTCCTTTCAGATGACTTTAGCTTGTGTCAAGCTGACATAAAACTAGCCAGGACACTCCAAGGAATGGGTGTTAAGAAACATAAAGTCTGCACCTCCTGTAGCCAGGTGAGGGAGGGGGACACCAACCCATACATTAAAACCTTCAACGCAAAATGTGTCTTGTCTACAAGAAGTGCAGGGGCAAAGATGGAAGAGAGATTGAGGGAATGACAAACCAGTGACTGGTCCACTTTGAGACCCACCCCAGGGAGGGGGGGGGGCACTGTCACTATCAATGATACTCTGCTATGCTTGCAGAGAGGAGTCTAGCATAACTGTATTCTGAGAAGCTTTGTCTGTCATCTGATGGAGACAGATGCTGTGGCCCAAGGCTAAGCAGTGGGCCAAGCTCGGAGAGTGCTGCAGAAGATCAGGAAGAAGGCTAGAGGGAGCCAAAGGGGCCAAAGACACCACAAGAAGCCCTACAGAGTCAACTAACCTGGGCCCGGGCAGGGGGATGGGGGGGCTCACAGAGACTAAACCAGCAACCAAAAAGCTTGCATGGACTGAGCCTGGACACCCTACACACCTGTAGCAGATGTGCAGCTTGGTCATCATTTGAGTCCCCTAACAATAGGAATAGGGGCTGTCTCTGACTCTGTTAGCACTGTTACTGCTGGTCACTATCCCCTAGCTGGCCGGCCATGTCACTCCCCTGTGGGAGAGGATGAGCTTAGTCTTGCCATGACTTGAGATACCAGAGTGAATTGGTAATGATTGGGGGCCTCCCCTTTTCTGGGAGGAAGGAGAGGGGGAATGGAAAGAGGGCCCTATGGGAGTGGGACTGGGAAGAGAAAGGGGAGGGGCCTGGAATGGGGATGTAAATAAATGGAGGGGGAAAAAAACTAACCAGGCCAGCAGGCCAGCAAGCAGAGATCCTCCAGGGCCTCTGCTTCTGTTCCTGCCTCTAGGTTTCTAATGAAGTTCCTACCCTAACTTGTCTCAATGATGGACTGTGATGTGGAAGTGTAAGCCAAATAAACCCTTATTCCTCTCCCCCCACCCCTGTTTTTTTGTTTTGTTTGGTTTGGTTTGGTTTGGTTTGGTGTTTTTGGTCATGGTCTTTATTGTATCAGTAGAAAGCAAACTAGGACAGTGGTTTACAAATGTATTTCAATAGTCTGGCAAGAAAAACATTCCATGGACTGCTCAAAAGGTTATCTAGCCATACTGTCACCCACAAATGACTGTCACCCACAAAAACTCCCAGAGTTATACAAAGATCAACATATAGTCATTAAGTGCAAGTCCGAGCAGAAGATGAGGTGCTCACTATAAATTAAATAGACCAAAAGCAGGCTACTCAAGAGGGTGTAGAGTGTCCTATTTTATAAGGTTTTCAGCCATAAAGCTGGTTATCTTTGTATGTGGCACTAAAGTTTATTCTTTTTTTTTTTTTTAGGCTAGTAATGTTTTCCGGTTTATCTAAAAATTGATTATACTATTTCTAAAACCAATTATTATATAATTTAAATTCCATTCCTCAGCTCACTATAGGAACTGTCTATTATTACCCAATTCAGCCATAACGAGAAAGGCTTACTTAAGATGAGACGGGATGACACAGCGAAGTTTCCTTCAGTCTTGCCTGTAAGTAGCAAACATTTCTGAAGCCTCCCACTGTGTTCTAGAAAAACTAGCCACTGGGGACTGGTGGTTAACGAGGAGTGTATTCTTGTGTTTGAATGCTTACCATGAACGTGAGGCAGCAAAGCTAACCCACATGAAAATCTCAATAAGCAAAAAATAATGCACCTGAGGCCTAAGCTAACACACATGGAAATATTAGCACACAACTAAATAAGAACACACACACACAAATGCTGGCAAGGATGATGGGCAAAGCCAAGCACCGAAAACAGGCTGCATCTACTTTGTTGGGGTTTATTTAACTTATTTTAAAATAGGAAAAATACTTGAAATAACTATGGCAGAAAGTTAACACTGTTGATTCTCTGCCCTCTGTCCTGTCTCCGTGAATATTTGTGCTATAGTTTATGGAGTCCTGAAGGATGGTACGCCACGCCTGATGACCTGAATCCCATCCCTAGGATCCATGTAATGGAAAGAGAGGATTGACTTCAGAAAGTTGTTCTCTGATTTCTACCTGTACACCATGGCACACATACACATACACACATAAACGTAAGTTTTTAAATAAAAATGAGCTGCCTATGATAAACTCATGATCACTGAGAGAGCCTTAAAGCAGGCAGGGACAGCTTTGCAGCACTTTTATTATTGTATGCAGACTTGTGTGTGCATGCGTGTGTGTGTGTGTGTGTGTGTGTGTGTGTGTGTGTGTGTGCATGCCCATGTGTGCTTATACCTGAAGAAGTCAGAACTCAATACCTGGAGTCTTTATCACTGTCCACCTTTCTTTCTGAGGCAGGATCTCTTGCTGAATCAGAAGCCCTCTGGCTGGCCAGCAGGCACCAGGAATCCCTAACCTCTGCCACTCCAGTTCCAGGATCATAGATGTTTGGCACCAAAGCCTCCTTTTCACATGGGGTCTGAGGATCACATTCAAGTCTTTGTACTTGAACTGTCTCTGTGGTCCCAAAGGAAACAGCACATAAATTGTCTCAACTAATATGCTGAAGGCTGAGTCAGTCAGTATCTAGTGGCTTCATGCCCTGATAGATTATGGTGCCCCTTAACTGCCCATAGGTTCTCCTAATACATGGCTGACAAAATATTTTCGTTCACAATTTCCTGCTTCTGAAATAAGAGGTGGATCCACGGAGGCTCAGCTTCCTGCTGTGGTGACAGTTGCTGATGACAAGCAGCAGGCTCAGCCAGAACCCTGGTGTATGACCTTCAGATATAGAATTGGATCCTCTGCTCCCGAAATGATCTCATAGTCATCTGAGGTTGCGGGAGCTGCCTAGGCTGACTTGGGTGGCTACCAAGGAAACTCTGGAGAACAGGGAAAATCACTTCTCAAAGAATCTAAAACAGGGGGCAATGCTCACAGAGTTTAATTACCTCCATTAATAATATCCTCCAGAAGTGGTGAAGCATTGTCTTACTTAAAATTTACTAGTGGGTCTGGAAAAAACAAAACAAAACATGTTTTCTCTTTTCTGTTTCCTACTCCACACGAGGTGAACTTAAACCTGTCACACTCCCACCGCTGTGACATTCTGCCCAGTGACTCCTTTAAAAAGTACAGCAAGCACTGAGAGGCAAAGTGAGCACAAACCCCCATTCCTAACCCAGAAGTTATTTCCAACTGACATCCACTTGTAAATGAAAAAAAGTTTGTTTTCTCCAGCAAAGTCTCACTGGGTATACAAACCCCTCTAAAGGGCAGGGAAAGAGATGGTCAGCACAAAATGGACCCAATGGTATCTTTGGAGAGTCCTTGTCTTATTTTGCCAGCACATTTTTTTAATTGACAAAGTATTATTTGTTTATTTATTTTATACTTTACAAGTTCTTTGTATATACATTATGGCTTACAGGTTTGTGTTTAATGGGATCCCTGTGTGAGTGAATGTATCTCTGCTTCTATGTGTGTCTTGACTCTGATTTGCTCAGTTTTGTCTTAACTCATTTTATTTTATTGTATTATAGGCCTTGTTTGTTTTCTAACAAAAGACAGAAAGGAGGTGGACCCTGATGGGAGGAGAGGAGGAGAAGATCTTGGAGGAGTAGGAGGAGGGGAAAATATAATCAGAACATAGTGTATGAAAAAAAAATCCATTTTCAATAAGAGAAAGAAAGAGAGAGAGAGAAGGAAGGAAGGAAGGAAGGAAGGAAGGAAGGAAGGAAGGAAGGAAGGAAGGAAGGAGAGACAGAAAGCTGGACCTGGGCTCCAGAAGTTTCCAGAAAGCAAAAAGGCAGAGCAGCTGAGGGTGCTATGGTTTGGGGGGTCCCCAGAAGGTCTTTTCCCATACAAGACCTCCAAGATCTTCACACAATGTTGTGGGTAGAGGGAGGGTGCCCCAGCAGGGATAAATTTTCCTAGCTGGTTGTGGAGCCTTGAATCTTGGCAGTTGGGAGACTGAAGCAGGAAGACATTGAGCTTGAAATCTTGTCTCAGATTTACTTAATTGATTAATTCACACCAATAGTAGATGAGGCTGAATAATACTTTTAACTAAATAATTTTAAATGATCCATTTCCTTCTCAACAAGCTCAGCTTGTGAAATGAAAGGTCCAGCCGTCCTCAAATGTTTAGCATTGTTCAGTGCAGCTGGCTGAGGGTGCATTTCTTTTATTTGTCCATTCTCCTTTTGTTATAATATGCTGTGTATATTCTATTATATCATCCTGTGGGCATCACACAGCCATGAGGCTGGGTGCCTAAGTTTGCAGTAGTCTTGACCCAAGTGCTAAAGTCTAGCTAGAGAAGTGGTTCTCAACCTGTGGGCCACGACCCCTTTGGAGCTGAACTATCTTTTCACAGGGGTCACATAAGACCATCGGCAAGCACAGATATTTACCGTACAATTCATAACAGTAGCAAAATTCCAGCTATGAAGTAGCAGCAAGAATAATTTTATGTTCTGGAGTCAGCACAACTTGAGGAGCTGTCTTGAACGGTCTCAGCACTGGGAAGGTTGGGAACCGCTGAACTAGAGGGAGCCAGACACTAAGACAATAAATAACTTGCTGACAAAAGAGTGTGCCAGGTAAAAGGCATGGTGGGAAACACCGAGGGACACAGGGCTTGGTGTGTGCCCTTTCAGGATGAGTGGGGAGGACTCTGTCTTCAAGGAGGTTCCCCGATTTCAGAAATGCCCTAGGAGTTCTGGGGAACTAATAGTGCAATCACAAGGTTCCTTTCTGTGGCTGCCTTGCCCCTAGCTACTGACTCATGATTTTTCTCTCCAGAATAAATGTTACTAGAAAACCACAGGGCAGGGGTGGGGAGTGAGGGGTAATGTCCATTCTCTCACAGTTCGCCCATGGGGCATGATTATCAGGTTGGTCCCCTACTCTCCCCACTCGCCAAAAGGGAAGAGGTTACCAAGCTGGTGGCAGAGAGGAGCACATGAGGGCTCTGAATGGACAAGGATTGGTTTCTTGAGTTTTTCCTGGGTGCAACTGAGCCAGGGAGAGTCTAATGCCTTGTAGCTCCGCAGAAACCTTGGAAGGATGCAAGACCCACAGTGCAGAGGGACAGAGGAAAGAAATCAATGCTTGTGTGTTACCCAGCCAAGGATGGGTTCAGAGGAAGAACACAAAGCAAGTTCCAGGCTGAGCTCTGGGGCCAGGCCCAGCACAGTTATTCTTAACATTTGGCTGAGACTCTGAATTTCTACTGTACATCCCCTCCCCTCCCTGGCCAGCTCCCTCAGCTCACCCCCAGGGGACACACACACACACACACACAGTGGGATGTTTGGGCCATCAAATACTGCACATCCTCCCCAACTGCTTTTTGCTAACTACCTGCTTGACATTTATTTCAAGGAGGAACTGCTTACAAGAAATAAAAAGCTGTTCTCTTACATTACAATTCATCTAATGAATGAGGGAAAAAGAGTACACGCCAGCCTCGACCACATTCACAACAGCATAGAACCCCCAACAGGCTCCATCTCTCGAGGGTGCCAAGCTGGAGAGCAAGCCTTTATCTACGAAACCTTTGGGGGAAACATTCCAGATCCAAGTTACAGCGATTCCAAATCCAGTCAATGGAACCTGACAGTTCTCTAAAACAAAATCATCATCTCCCCGACCAGTACAAATCGGAGTTAGTGTTTAATGTACGCTCCTTAGAAAAGAGAGCTTTCTGGTTCACTTTGTATGCATCTAGTCACCTGACACCTAACAGGAGTCCCTGTGCTTGATCCTAAGAAATGAGATGAAGAAAGAACCTCTTGCAGGGACCTTACAGGCTGAATGGCTTTACACCGGCTCCTCTGTACTGTAGATCAGGTCCTCGATGTCCCACAGAGATCTACCCACTGAAGGCTTGGTCACCAGCCTGTGGTGCTGTCTGGAGATGATACAAGCTTTCATTGGTGAGTCTTAGTTACTGTTCTCTTGCTGTGAAGAGTCACCATGACCTCACAACTCTTATAAGGGAATGCATGTAACTGTTTCCTTGCTTACATTTTCAGAGAATCAATCCATTATCATCATGGCAGGAAGCATGGTGGCCAGCAAGCATGTGGCTGAGAGTTTCATCCCAACCCATAGGCAAGAGAGACAGAGACAGAGACAGATAGACAGAAAGACAGAGAGACTGGGCCGGCCTGAGCTTTTGAAACCTCAAAGCCCAACCCCAGTCACATACCTCTTCCAACAAGGCCACTCCTCCTAATCTTTCCTAACCAGTTTACCTCGGCATGCAAATATATGAGTCTGTGGGGGCCATTCTCACTCACATGAGCACAGGTGGGGTCTGGAGGAAGTGAGTTAGGTAATTAAGTGCACCTTGAAGGCATACTGGATTACAACCTCTTCTCTTTCTGTTGCTCCCTGGCTGTCATGAGATGAGCAGCCTCATGCCCCACAAGCTTCCACTGTAACTTGTTACCTCACCGCAGGCCAGAGCGATGACACATCAGCCATGCACTGAACCCCTAAATCTGCAAGTCCAGACAAACCTTGCCTTCTGCAAATTGGCCACTGTCACCATGGCAGCTCAATAGCATGTTTACCAACTGTGCCGTAGAGAAGTGAAGTAGAGAGGACTGTGTCTATTGAACAGGGCTATGGCGTGGGGTCAGTGGCATATCCTCACATTGGAGTGAGCCTGGTTCATGACTCCTCATCAATATTTACCCCAATAAATATTACCTAATGAGCCCTTTTCCTAGTGTGTGTGTCGGGGGGTGGGGGAAGGATCTATAGGATAATCATTAGCATTAACAGCTAAGTGGGGAATATTTTAGGTGAGAGGTAAATGAACTTAATAAAGAGAAACTAAACCCTACACAAGGCTAACCTCCCCCCCCCCAAAAAAAAAGAGCTGGAGAGAGATAGGTAAAAAAAAAAAAAAGTCAAAAAGGACTGGAGAGAGATAGGTAAAAAAGAAGAGATGTAATACAAAAGTGCATAGGGTATCACCATGTCCCCAAAGGACACTGAGGAAGGGACAGGAACTCCAACCCTTCTCTTTGTACAGGGCACATGGCAGGGTATGGCAGGACCCAACAGAGCCCAACAAGGGCACAGCAGCATGCTGAAGAAGGCTCTCCACTCAGGCTCACGCAAGCATAGGCCTGACACAGAGCGCAGGGTCTCAACACACTTTGTTTCCTGGCTCCTTACCCTCAGTCGTGCAGCAGCTGCTCAGAAGCAGCACCCTAACCAGCCAAGCTGTAAAGCTACCATGCTTACAGCACAGCTCCTGCCCCAGGCAGGCCACAGTCTGCTCAGCAGGCTTTTGTCTTTCTAGGACATCCCATGCCCCAAGTGCCATATTCTGGATAGACAGAGCCACCTGCCATGATCCCAACCTCTTCTTGGGCTGCACCTGTTTCTTTGGGAAGTGGAACAGCAAGCTGTGTTCCTGGGACGTGGTGAGGGCTGGCTCCATAATAAAAGCCTCAAAATACACGCAAAGACAGCACAGAGGCAGGGTGTCCTTTCTCTTGACCCAATTTCCTAGTCTCAAGTCTCAGGTGTACACCAGCCTAGATTTGTACCCTGGGGGTATCAGAAAAAGGAGACTGGGCCATACACACACACACACACACACACACACACACACACACACTCACACACACACAAGTCCTCTACACTTGGCTCAATAGAAGAAACCTCAGTCTATCCAGTGTACAAACAAGTAAGCCACAGCACAGTGCTTTGCTTAGCATCTAAGTGCTGCCAGCATGGGTGCTGGGAATTCAAGGGACAAAGGGACACTGTAGGCTGGGAATGAAGGAGTGGGAGCACTTAGATGGCCAGGCATCCAGTTAGGAACAGGACAAGAGATTTGGACACAGCATGGCTAGAAGCATGAGTTAGGGCAGATGTCATGCATGTACACGACTCTTGGCTGAGAGGTGAAACATTGGACTTCAAGATGGACTTCCTACACACAAACTGACCATTAGGAGGGAGACTCCCATATGCGTTTATGGGGTGGAACTAAATCCGGGTCCTCTGTAAGAGGCTGTTGAGCATTTTCTCCAGCTTCCCTACAAAGTTTTATTTTCGTGAAATTGAGTAGAAAATGTTGAGCACACTTTTCATAGTACAGCCAAATATTACTTCACAGAGTGCTATCCCCAAGTAGGATGGATGTTCTCACTGCACATCACCGTCACGGAGGTTCTCACTGCTTTGACAGCAGGTAATTCCCACACTCTCGTTGAATAGCCTGACTCTTCCCTGTGTGTCAGTTCAGAGCATCTTTCCAAAAAGTTGCTGGCTCGCTCCAGATAGACTGCCTTCCACATCCGAGCAAAGACACACTCAAGCTCTTCGTGGTCATTCCCCAACACCCTCCTTCTTACGCACTGTCCAACTCTTCACACTCTGTGCCGTCTCACCTGGCCAGGCAATGCAGCCCTAGCCCTGCTCGGTGTAGATGGCTCAATCCTCCCTGCTCTTCATTCCTTGCTTGTGCTGGGCTTCTGAACCTCCCTCCCACCTTCTGTGCCCAAGGATCATTCCTCTTTCTTTAAGACCTCTTCAAATGTCCTCTATAAGCCAAATAAGCCCTTTCCTAAAGCAGCTCCCTCCTCACCCTTGCCCATGTCTGCATGCATGCCCTCTGTCTTCCTCGCAGCCCCCATGCTCCCTTTCTCTGTACCTGGGGCCTTGCGCATGCTAGCCTCAGCACTTCCAGTGGTACTCAGTGCAGAGTACTCAGTGCAGTGGGCTCCAGGTACAGCAAGTACCATGTAGAGAACATACTCAGTGTATAGTAGGTACTCCATGCACAGTAAGTACTTCGTGTAGAGAACATACTCAGGGTATAGCAAGTACTTGGTGTATAGTATACACGGAGTGTATAACAGGTACTTAGTGTAACAGCAAGTACTCAGTGTATAGCTAGTCCTCAGTGTATATAGGAAATACTCAGTGTATAGCAAGTCTGAAGCAGGCATGGGAAGCAAACACATCACAGCTTTGTTCCTTCCTGGTCCTTTCCTCCAGAGCCGTTGGTGTATGCCTTCTTCTGCAGAGAAATGGCACTCACTAGGCTATCACACTGCTCCCCTTGTAATCTACCAAGCTGCATCCCTAGAATTTCAGTGGCTTATGGTGGTCCTTGTCAAAAGAGCCCATTGCATATCCCAGGGAAAGGCCAAGGGCCCAGGATAGATAGATAGATAGATAGATAGATAGATAGATAGATAGATAGATAGATGGGTGGACAGAGAGCTGCACATCAGCTCACATCGCCACTTCTTTCACCTGGGTACTGCTGTCAGTTTTGCACGTGTGATCACACCGCCAGTCTCTTCTTCTCCAAGCCTTCCTGAACAGTACCCAGATCACTTTGCTTTCCAGGCGCTTTTTTCCAGTGACTGCCCTATGTGCGGCTAAGGACCCCATGAGCTCAATCTGTCCACAGCCTTTAGGGCACTTCACTGAAGCCACTAACCACTACTGTATGGAACATCCCAATATGTCCCCTGCCCCCCTTATATCATGAGATCCACCTTTTCATTGTGTCCCTTCCAGTGACTACACCTAAATATACACCCATGCATGCACTCACACACACACACACCACTGCTCCTACCTTCATCATTTGTTCATTGTCCAAAGTTATTGACTTCTTATTGCCCATACGTGACACGTGCAACCTTGAGCAACCAAGACTCCTACCTCACAGCTTCTAATCCAGTGCAGTTTTCAACCTCAGCCCCACTGACATTTGGGACTGAAACATCTTTGTTGTGGCAGGCAATTTGGGCCTTGAGGAGTTTTCAGCCATCTCCACCCACTTCCTCCTGCATGCTGGTAGCATCACCTCTCTCCTTGTGACAACCAAAGACACTATTCTAATATCTGAGGGTGAAATTGACCCGACAGAGATCTACTGGCCTATGACATCAAGTGGAGCTTGCTGGTTCCTGGTCCCTCAGGGGTCCTGCTGGAGAGGCAGGTTTCCAGATGACAGCCTAGAAGGGAGTTCAACGCAAGGACCTAGGCACCTGCATCCCAGGCCTCCACAGGGAACTGCAGTGCGGGTCTTCGCTGTTTCCGGATAGACAGAAAACAAATACTCCCATGGATCCAGCTCATAGCAACTGTGATGTGTGAGGACATAGGACACACAAGCAAATGAGTCATCCACAAGACATAGGGAAGCCTGACAACAGACCAGAAATGGAGCCAGCATGGCAGTGCAGGTGGGATCAGGTATGGGAGAGCTGGGAGGGGACAAAGCCAGGCCTGAATCCTGTACTCAGGTTTCTGCTCCCTCCAGATGTGCATGTCCTCTCCCTGCCCAGATCTGACCTGCCTTCAAGGTCCACGAGAACCACGCCAGCCCATCATGCTTCTGGCCATGTACTTCCCATCTCACTTGTGGCCATTTGTTTCTCCAGATAGACTTTAATCCCACTGAGCACCTGGACCGCATCAGCAGCTTCTTTATAGCACCTTTTCCTTGGCTCCCTTCCCAGAGGGAACAAACACCAGTCTTGATTGGTTGGTTGCATTACGCAGAGTTCCTAGAGTAAGGACGGCAGGGTTTTATCTGCCGTTCAGGGGTCAGGGAGAATGGGAAGCAACCGATACACCTGCTGGACTCTGGGTACCTAGCCTATCCATCCAGACTCAGGCAGGGTTGGCCAGGGCAATAGAGCGGCTGGCCCCTACTGTGGCCCTGAGGCCCCTCCGGTCCTAACAGCTCTAGGAGCCCCGGTAATTCTGGGGAGTTACCAGCAGAGGGCAGAAACCAAGAGCTGCCCCACTGAGAAGCAGGTGCCAAGATCCAGCAAGGCTGCGCAGCAGACAGTTCAGGAACATCTCAGAGGGCACCACCAAATCCGGCAGGTCAGGAGCCCCGAGGGTGTTTTAAAGCCAGCAGTGCCCACAGGACACGAGAGCTGGTGCTAACTGGGGAAGAAAGCCGTCTGGGAAGTCGGCAGCGGTGGGTGCTTAGAAAAGAATGCACGAGGCAAGGGGCCACGCGGTCCCCAGCTTTGCTGCTGGGGGCGGATCACCGGCAGCCGCCCTCGCTCTCCCCCTCTTTGGGCAGGCCAGACTGGCAGTGTGATCAGTGCGGACCCCAAGGCTGGGGAGAGAACAGAATTCAGTTACTGGGGAAGAAGAAAATGCGAAGAAAATATCGTTCCTCTCTGTTGGAGGCAGTGAGGTCAGACAGGCTCCGGTGCTGAAGGCGCCGGCCTCCAGCAGGGGAGAGGGCTCTTTTCACCAGTGACTTTAGCTCGGGAGCATCCAGAACGGAGCTCCCCCCTCCAGTCAGGCAGGTAGCTGGCAGCAGCTCCGGCTGCCTGGCTCCACCAAGCAGCAAACCCGCAGGAGCCAAGCGTGTGCATGGATCTGACAGAGACTGAGGCTGTGCCTGAATTTTGAGCGGCATCTACTGCCCTTTCTCTTCAAGGAGTTTGGCTGTGGGTGGAGGAGTGAGAGAGCCCTACTCCTGCTGCTTCTCTGACCTTTGATGCTAAGGGTGCAAAAGACACATCCGCTTTGGAGGCCGGCAGGTTGCCTCACAGACCCGTGTTTGGCCACCGACCACCACCATCCCACCTAGTCGGATGTTCCTGGGGAGAAGAGAAAAAAAAAAAAAGCCTTTATCTCCAAAGTCCCCTACAGGAATTTAGACTTTGTCAAACTAAGAAAAAAGAAAACTAGCATTTGACCTTCCAGCCGCAGCCAAGTGGCACGGAAATGTAGGTTTGGGGAACAGCGGGGCTTTGCTGCTTGGCATTCCACGCTGCTGCCCACGTTCACAACAGAACAAAGTTGCCACACACACACACACACACACACACGCACACAGGTCCCCATAACCTCAACAGCAGAGATGCCATAGGGCACACCACGGAGGCGCCCCCGGCGAAGGGCAGACCTGCTGTCGCCTGCTCCGGACACCGGCGCCGGCACGTCGGCCGCCCCTGAGCTCGAGCTGTCCCACCCCTCGGCCTCTCTTACCTCTTGATGTAGCTCCTGCTATACAGGATCTGCTGCAGCAAGGTCACCAAGGCGAAGGCGCAGATGAAGATGAAGAGCAAAGTTCGGTTCCCCAGCAAATCCCGGTTGGCGGAGGGGTCTGCGTAGCGCATCCTGGCGGCCCGGCGCCGCGGACGCGCCGTGCGGGGAGGCACGGCAATCACGCGCGCTGTGCGGGGCCCTGGGGGCCGTCAGGTGGGCAGTCCCGGTGTCGCCAGGAGGGCAGAGGACTTCGCGGGGCAAAGTTTCCCGCGGGCGCAGCCCTGGCTGCGGCGGCAGAGTGAGGACAGGGCTCGCGGCGCGGAGATCTACGGAGCCGCTGGCCTGCCCTCTGGTGCTGCGGCTCGCGGACGCCAGGGTCCCGCCGCCGCCGATCTGCCCGCGGAGGGGCAATGGCAGGTGCGGAGCCGGGCCGCCCTCCCGCCGGGGTGAGGACCAATGGGGAGCCGGGCCGGCCCGGTTGGGCCGAGACTCGGCGCCACGCGCCGCCCTCTCTGGGTTGGCTCAGAATCCGGGGCGCCGGGCGCGTGGGGCGGGCGGGAGGAAGGCGCTCCGGAGCCCCACGCCCGTAGCCAGGGAGTGCGAAGGTTGGTTGGCCTTGGATGCTGTGGGGGCGAAGTGGGCGACGCAACCTCCAGACGCGGGGCAGTGGGGAGGGGGCGGGGAGGAGTGCCAAAGGGCCGGGTTGGAACCGTGGGGTTCGGAGGAGCGCGGGGACCAGCGCAGACCGCAGGGCCAGCCTCGTCGGAGGCGAGCATTTGCATGCGGCGCGCAGGACACTGAGTCACCGCGCCGCCGGCCGCGTCCTTGCGCGCTGCTGGAGAATGGGCGCTGAAAGCCGAGCAAGGTCAGCCAGGCAACCCTTCAAGGACGGCGCGTGCGGCCCCTGCATGCTAATGGCCTAAGGGGCTGTCCCTGGGGCCTGGACTCCCAACTCCTGCTGCCTCTGTGCTCCCTACACACACCCCACCTTCCTTCGCCAACCCCCACCCCACCCCCGACACTGGCCTCTACCCTCACACCATCCGCAGCTCGCAGCCTTTCATCAATAACCCTGTTGTCACCCAGACACTGGGACTTTGTCTCATCCTTGGAACTATTCATAGACCAAAGGTCAGCAGCCGGTCGCCTTCGGGTACTATGGTTGTCCAAAGCTTTCAAAAATCACTGGGTCCAGCAGTGAGCACTCCGTGCTTCACTGGAGAAAAAGGTCGCGAAGACGCAACGGGAAAGCTGTGGTGTTGCAGAAATCCTTGCCGCGAAGAACGCCACCCCTACCGGGTTCCCTGCTCCCGACAGCCATTCCGACACTACACAGGCTTGGGAGTCAGTCACATACAGCTGGCGTCCACTTCTCAACGCACTCTGCTGCTAGGGCGTCCTTCCCAGGACCTCCTAGACACTCCTGAGGCCCCAGGGTCGGGTTTGCTTCGCACTTGTAACCTGACAAAACTAGAACCGCAGTGGGGGTGAAGGAGCAAGAATTCGTGTGGGAAAAGCCCAAACTCCAAACCTTTCAGCCTTGGCATTTAGCAGTTTCTATGATTAGAAAGCCAGCAATAATTGCAATTTGTGTTCATTCAGAGGACTGAAATATTAAGTACCGTCTTTGAAGAATTTGTGTAGTTTTCTATTCAGTGTGCCTATCTGTGAGTGGGCTTTTCAGCCCATTAGTGGGATCATCCAGAAATCTGGAGGGCTCGTCATTGTGTGATTAACATAGAATCCGTTGGCGTTCACACATCAACCTGTAACCAGTTGTTCTCACATACGCTAATCCTGTCTTCTAACACTTTCTGCAACTGGATGGGCCAAAGTGCAAGTTACCTAGAGGGATTCACCTGGGAAGAAGTCCTTGGACTTGACGTCCCGTACGTTAGGAATGGGGACCCATCAGTGTACTACAACAACAGCAACACTGGTTTAGTGCTTTGCTCCCCATTTCTTCAATTCTTGCCTTTCCTTTTCACTACAGGGTCTTGCTCTGTAGCCCTTGCTCTGTAGCCGGCCTCCAACTTGTGATCATCCTCCTGTCTCAGCCTCCTCAATGCTCAAACTTTTTAACAGGGGTCTCTGTATACCACTTTCCACTGGGTCCCACACACATTCTGCAGCAGGTCCCATACCCAAGGCCCAAGTTGATGGAGCAGGGATTCTCACCTAGCTAGTACCAATGCCAAGCTAGCTGTGCCTTCCTCAGGTAAGGTAAGAGGACAGACAGACACAAGAATGAGGCACTCAATAACAATACACGCTTCTTATTCAGCTGTGGAGAGGGACTCTGGCCTAGAAACGGAGCCCACTTTCTGCTTCCAAACTGGGGTCGTTGGAGAGTGGAAGGGAAAGAAAGGTTAAACAGTTAACATTTTTGCCTCATGGCTAGCCCACTGTGTGTATAATCAGGGAGAGCTGCATCGAAGAATGTCAGATGGCAGATTCAGGCACATTACTGCAGTCAACAGAGTAGGTGGGCAAACATTCAGAGATTCAGGTTACTTTAATTCTGGGAAACTAGTTTTAGATCTGTCACTCTTTAACCATATGAAGGAGCTATACAAAACGGAATGGCTAACGCTAGCTAACACCTCCTTCCAGTCCTGGCACTTGCTTTCTTTCTCATCCCGTTCCTCCTTCCTCCCTAGTAGGTGCTCTTCTGAAAACTGTCTTTGGATGCAAGCTTCCCTAAAGAAACAAAACAAAACCGTTTTACAGTAATGAGTCCAAATTATCCCATTAGCCTTTTAATTGAAGTATAACACATTTACCAAGAAGAGTAAGGACCATCAATGGACAGCTCACTGCACTTTCATAAGCTGAGTACAGTGATAGGAACAGAACATGAATCAGAAGGGAAGTCTTCATCACTCCCTAGGATCTCCTCCTGCCTCTGCACACTCAAGGGTTCTGAAGATCAGACTCTAAGCAGCAGGCTTGCACAGCCAGCGCTTTTACCTGCGAAGCCGCCTCACAGAGCCGGCTCTGACTTCTAATACCAAACTAATGTGTTTCCTGTTTGGGCATTTTCTGTAAATGGAATATCCTTTGTGTATGGCTTCTCCGGCTCACCGACAACTGTAGGTTGTTCTCCGTGGCCCTGACCACACGTCCTGGAAGAGAGCTGGGCTCTTCTCTGGAGGTGATTTGAAGCATTAGAGAGATTGATTCGAGAGAGTGCTCACTGATGGCTTTGAAGACAGAGGAGACCTCTTGGCAAAGGACTCAGATTCTCTCTCAGAGGAGAGATTGGCTCCTGGCCAATAGCCAACAACCACACACAAAAAGAGTGATTTCTCTCAACAACCTGAAGAAGATTTGTAGAAGATCCTGAGTTCCAGCTGCCCTGACCTTGACTGTAGTCTTTGAGACACATCAAAACTGAGACCCCATGGAGCTGGAGAGATGGCTCAGCAGTTGAGAGCACTGACTGCTCTTCCAGAGGACCTGGGTTCAATTCCTATCATCCACATGGTAGCCCACAACTGTCTGCAACTCTGGTTCCAGGTGATCCAACACCCCCACACAGACATGCATGCAGGCAAAACATCAATGCACATAAAATAAAATCATTCAAAGAAAACAAAATTTAAAAAAGAAAGAGACCCCAGTACACAGTTTGAGGCTATGTATGTGCTCAATGTGACACTAAATGTGTGGCCCTTTCGAGACAGAACAAAACCTGTATCTAGTGTGAAGTTGGAGTTTCTGAGATCTTTGGGACATGTAATACTGTGGCACACCTTTTTGCTTTGCGATTTTAGAACGTCAGTAGGACCCAGTCACTTATGCATGCTAGGCAATATCATCATACCACTACATGCTAGCATTATCATTTCTACTGTTGATGGACATGTGGCAGGAACTGCCATGAACCTTCCAAACCTTCTTTTTGGTGCATGCATGCACGTCTATTGGGCATCTGCATTTGGAAGAGAAATTGTTCAGCTGAACACTGTATGTATGTTCAGCTTTAGTGACTACTGCCAAATGGCTTTCCAAAAAGGACACATTTTTAAATAGATATTTATTCTGATCACCAAATGAGGTGATATGAGCATTAACCTAATCCAATAGGGAAGAGAAAAGCACCAAGATTACTGAGAGACAAAAGCAGACCCAGAGGTCCTTGCTCTCTGTTACTTGCATGAATCTGCAGGAAATAAGATGGATGCCCATGATGGGCATGTCTGGGGCTTCATGGAAACACATGTGGGGTAGGTCTCCATCACTCGATACTCTGCAAAGGGCCAGCAGTGATCTAGCACACCTCTGCTGACACTGCTCATCTAACCCAGCGGCATCTGAAATCTGATTTCCCAGATCAAATCAAAGAGTTATATTTAACCCACCCACAAATGTCTTGCAAGTCTAGTGGAATCAAAGACCTAAGGTCAGGAAATGAACAAGCTTGAAATCTCTGATGCTACTAGCAATGAAGAGCTGGACTCTACCTTAGGCCAAATTTATACTCTGATTGTAGAATTGCAGCAAACCCTCAGAAGGACTTAACAAACAAAAGAGTGAACACGTGGCCAAGTGATCACAATGCCAGATTCAGTGAACACCATTTTTATATTGTAATTGCCAGGAACTGGGACAGCTGCATCATTGTTTAAAACACACACTCACAGACAATTAAGCCAAGAACAAATGTCAACACTGGCACAATCTGCTAAATTACTGATAACTGATGGGACTTACTCATGCTGTGAGCATTGTCTCCAATATAAAACAGAATGGCTTAAAGAGAGGAAAGAACTTAGCAGTCTCTGTGGGCTTACAGAAGCTGGCTTTTATTTCGTGCAGCCCAATCACAGCCTGCTAGATTATGTAAGTGACATTCCACGCATGTGTTCAAGGAGTGTGTGATAAGTGTGTGCCGTTCTTGTGCCTCTTTACATTTGCCTTTGCAGTCAGGCCTTTGCAGGACTGCTCTTGGCTTTGGGACAATGTTTGTGATGAAAGCATCTGCTAGCGTGTGAGCAAACCTGCTCTGGTTACAGCCTCACCATCTACAGGGCTGGGCTAACCACCACAGAGCTCACTGCAGGTGCTGGGTTTTACATCATCCATCTTTGTTTTTAAGCACTTGGTGTTGTGTGCTGGAACTATAATTCCCCTTATGAAGTGTGTACACATCACTTCTAACCCTGAACCTTCCATTCTGTGCCACCTCCAACCCCAGAAGCTCCTCCTTCCCATCTTCCATCAGTCAACCAACATGGTTTGTACCTTCGAAGGAGATTAGAGTCCAGTGAGGAAAGCAGATGGACAATCCTTATGGGATGAATAGCTGGGAGTGGCTGGAGGACAGCTAGGAGGACAGACTACTAGGAAGGTGTCTAGAGGAAGTGTTTGGGGCTGCAGTGCAATGGGAAAGGATGGTACAGCAGGTGAAGACAGTGGGTCTAGATGCTCTAGGCAGAGAGCATAACTTGAGCAGAGGCTCCAGGAGGAGTTGTGGAATTGCTGGCTCCACACGTCTTAGAAATGAGGTTGGTGGGTGGGCCAGAGGCAGAACCATGGGAGCTGGAACTCCATCCACAGACTACTGCAAAACTGCATCGTACCTAATCACGTTGCAAACTGATGAAACACATCTGAGGGAGCATTGCCTTTGAGGCGTGAAGGACTCAGCCTTCTACTCCCTAGAGGCATCGGACCCCACTCCTCAGCATTCATTCCCTATCAGCAGGCAGCACTGCCCAACCCAAGGCTTAATCCTTTGCCTTCTTCCATGGAAGCAGAAGAAGAGTAGTGAAATATGATCGCTGCTTTGTAAAAGCTGTCACCATATTAAGTGACTCATTATTCAATTCATTTGAGATTCATGGAACTAGGTTAAGCATGGCTGGGGTTGGCACACTGAAAAAATATGCAGTTGCTAGAGCTTGTGTGTGCTATGCAATGTCCTGCCTTCTGGAGCTCTCTGTCCTCCAGGTTCCTGGTTCAAGTCTATGTTACTCTCTGCTTTTCCAATCTCCCCTCCTGGGAGAGGCTTTGAGAAGTTTCATCTAATTCCTTAATGGAGAGACTGAACCTGGAGTATCACCTGAGAATGTAGTTGATATTGTGTCCCATTTAAATTGTGTTCTCAGCGCTGTAAAGGATTATATAAACAAGCAACAAACTAGTCACATCTTCAAACATTTTTAATTCAGTCTACCAGGGCTGATTTTTCCACAGAACATATACTTGATTTTCTAACAGAATTAATGGGAATAGGATTTGTTGGACAGAAATTTTCTTGCCTCCTACTAGCTAACACTTAAGACTAATGTGCTCTTCCTGAGAACCTAAGACACAAGCAGTCATCAGTTTGACAGCCTAGCTTAGCCATGATGTGAGTCTACCCTGATTATCATTCTCACAAGCCAAGTGGACAATGAAGAAGAGCAGAAAGCAGCACGATTTCAGAAAGACTGATGTAAATGTCACAAGTTTCATGAAACAGTTTCTGTAGCCAGTGCTCCACTAAGTTGCTATAATGTGGGAGCATGGCCACCCCTCAAATCCAGCTGGCCCATAGGCTGTGTTGCTGACTCCACTCTACATAGGGATATGCAGAACCTAGGCACATAGTTCCAGCCCTTCTTTGGTTTAGACATTGTTTCCACAAGGGCTTGAAGAATCACAGCATATGAACCTATTGTCCACTGCTAACACATCGGATTTATTTACCCTTGAATTGAACCTGGACTCACAGTGTGCCATTTATATGCATAAAAGACCCTGGCTGTTCCCTACAGTCTATGTGTACTTGTCTCTGGTCACCACAGGTCACAGAGCAACATTCATGAGGTTGTTTGAGATGACTCCACCTTCCCCCCTGAAGACAATAGAATCGTGGGTCCTGGTGGCCTGTGTCAAGCAGCGGAGAGGGCGCTACATCAGCTGTGCTGTATTGTGGCACTGGGGAAGTAGACTGGGGGAGCATGCTGAAAGAGACCGAGAGACTCTCACATGGGTGGCTGTAACCAACAAGCTCACAGTGAAGCGATAAGCCAGGGCAGCCTCCTTAACAAGCACGGAAGCAAATCCTTTGTTGACTGAATGCCTTGAAGTTTGAGTGGAAAGGCTGTGACAAGGCTGTGACAAGGCTGTGACAAGGAAATGGCTGGTGATGTCCCAGGTGCTGGGAGCACTGAGACTGTGGTGCGGATTAAAAACAGTTTGTCAGGACCAGGTGTAAAACTCTAAGAGCGCTTTTTAAGTGGAGTCTTTTCTGGTGAGCCAGTCTTCAAGGTGACCTTAGGTGGAGAAGTCATCTCACTAGCACAGACTCAGCCGGGTGACACTAGCCGCGTGTCTTCACTGCTCGTCTTTGTCCCTGCCAGCCTCACATTCAAGCTCCCAGGGCTCTGTCTGACTCCTCCGTGTCCTCACTCAAGCCTAAACTGCAGCTGCTACAATACCACCAAAACTTTGCTGCCATCCCATCTGCTCAGCAAGGCCAGAAGCCAGCCATGAAACATGGGCAGTGGGGAGGGGACAGACCCAAGCGCCAGGTCTGGCTCTGCCACTGACTGGCTGTCTCTCTCAATCAGTTAGTTAACCCTGGACTTGAGAAACTTTAGAATTTTACCCAAATATCTTCAGATCCTTAACAGGTATTGTTTACATAGATGCAAATGAGAGCTACATAGTTGAATGTAAACTTTAAAATACATTAAGACTCAATAATCAGATGCGACAATATTCTTTTCTTTGTAACCTGTGTAAACCGTAGAACATATGCTCCAAAGACACATCAGTTGGTGTACAGCCCTCTGAATAATCACAGCGTGAAGATGGCCGTGAAAACAAACAAACAAACAAAAATGATGAGGGAAAGAAGCCACCAGCCTCTAGAGCCCCTCTTCATCCTTCAGGTACAGGCCACATCAGCACAACGAGGGAAGGTCACGCTGTCACACAATAAATACACTGGACAGAAACTCTGGAACAGGCACGTACAGGTATATTTTGGGAGTTCAGAGGAAAAGTCCCTTACCCCTTTCCAAGATGTTCAGTTATTTGTTTAGATGGTGGGGTCAGGCCTCTGCTTGTGTTAACTTTTTAACTGGGCAGAGACCTGAGGAATACACGCTGGACGCTTTCATCTTCACTACCCTGCCTGTGGTGCACCCAAGCTCACCGGATCCCGGGTTACCCCCACACTACAACAGTGGAAAGGGCGTGGACAAGTCTCTCTCACCTCTACCACTCGCTAGTGTGGGAGATCTGGTAAGACATACTGTCTCCCTAATAGTCTCCGAGCACTGTCCAGGGGACCCACTGTGCTGTCCAGTTTCCAAGGGACAGGGCTGGTGCTCTGAGGTGGTGGCTCAGGGGCAGCCACTAAGGTGTCACATAGTTGCGTTTTGTGAGCCTCTAAATCCCTATGTGGGAAGTCACTGTGTCTGGGTTGCAGGTTGCCTCTGTGATTCCCGTGAGGGTGTTATGACTAGTTGGGTATCACACCCTTGTCATGGCAGACTGGAAGCTGCTTTGGGGCTCTCATGCTGGCCAGTGTGACCCAGAGGTGACTCGGCCAGGGAAGGCATTCAGACTTACCCACAGTCCATGGACATCTGAATGTAAGTTTGGGCCAGAGTGCTGGTCCTTTTAAGAGATTATCTTCACTGATATTTATCTCAGCCTTTGCAGGATGTTTCCTAAACAGACACATAAATGCCAGCCTTATGACACTTGCTAATAAAAACCAAATCCTCTGACTTGATTGGGTTGCAGTGGTGCCTAATAATAGCTGCAGAGGCAGTGGAGTGCTTAGCTGGCCATGCAGAGAATCTGTGGGACACTCGGAGCCAAGAGAATCTAGAGCAGCCGGAGCCAATGACAGCATCAGCAGTTAGGGCAGGGGCCAGTCTGGCCTGAAGCTGCAAGCAGCATTTGTGGGAATGGTGGTGGAAACCAGTCAGCCCCATCCTGGCTGCATCAGCAAAACCATGGAAGGTCACACTATCACACAGTAAATACACTGGACAGCGACTCTAGAACAGGCACATACAAGTGTATTTTGAGGGTTCAGAAGAAAGTTCCTTACCTCTTCCCAAGATGTCCACATATCGCTTTAGGTGGCGGTCAGGTCTCTGTCTGTGTTAGAAATTCAAAGCAACAACTTCTTAACTCTGGGTGGAGAAACCTGGGGAATAAATCCAGAGCACAAGGTTCCTTGCTCTCTTTGTGGGAGGCTGGCTAAGGGAACGGAAGCACAGCCTGAGTCTGTTTGTCCACCACACAGCCTCTTCAGCTGCCATGGCATCTTTGTCCCTTTGCAGCTCCAGGTCTTGTGCATGATCTGTGAAGCATTCACCACAGAGTTGAGGTTCCCCTCCCTATGAGCAGGAAGCAGCTGAGCATCCCCTGGGTTAATCTATTCAGTCATCATCATTGCATAAACCAAGACCTGTGACTATATTTGACACTTGAAGACTTGAGTGTCAACTTGTGGCCTAGGAACTCAGTAGCAGCTACATAATGGAAAACAGAGAAGGCAAGAGAGCACAAAGGTGAGGTCTTTCTGCCAGTTCCCTCTCCTGCTCGGGAGCCTCCAATACGTCTTCCTCTTCCATCTCACCCCAGAGCCACCATGCTTTTGCTCACACACTGGCCTGTATTAAAAAAAGAAAAGCAGAGGCTGCACTGAGCACTGAGCTGCCTGGCCGGTCTGCATCCGGGATGACTTCAGCACGAAGTCTGCTCCCATGCTGCTCCCAGCTAGAGACAGACAACTCTGCTCTCTGACATTCCTGAGCCAAGCCCTCATCACTCATGCTATCATGGATCGCATGCTACATGGATATCCTCCCAGGCATCCCATTGCTTTCCTGCCTTGTTGCTCTGGGAAAGCCAGGAGCCTTTTCTCTTTCCTTGTACGAGCTTCATACATTCTCGTGAAAACCTGACTAAACTAGAGCCTTCTCCAGCGAAACTCAAGGCCTTAGCCAAGAAGGCACACCTGTTACCCCAGCAGCCCTCCACCTTTCCTCAGTCTTCTCTGAAGAAAGCTCAGCATTGCAGTCAGTCAGCTTGGCCCTTTGGTGACAGGTCAGTCCCCTTGTTTATTTCCTAGGGTTGCAGGAGTGCCATGCTGGCACACAGTCCACCTCCAAAAAGGAAAATCACTCTGTGGGGAATGTCAATGCTTGAGCTGAGGGGACAGTGTCTACATTCTTATTGAAGCCCCCACCCCTATATTCCTGGGTCTTGCGTGCATCTGCAGGTCCCTGACTGAGGTACGAAGATGATAAGTAAGTAGAGGGAAGGAGAAAGAAGAGTGGGTATTCTAAGCGCACCAAGGCTTCTGCACAGTCTCTGGCACTGCCATTCCAGGAGACTGTCCACCCTGGCCCCCAGGCCTAACATCCTCTGTCCCCCTTGCTCCCACTGGATTTAATGAGGCCTTGGATCAGGAAATCACTAAGAGCTTTGTGTAAAAAGTCAGGCTTGACGTTGCTATAAAAAGAAGCAAAAGTAACAAATGCGACTTTTCACTTGTCTTTTACTCCATCTGATTTAGCACACACCTCCTGTAACAGCTACTTGGTCACCTTTGCCATCACTTCCTCCCTCCAATATACTTGATTAAAATAATGCTTGCTTCCAGGGTCAGCCTTGCAGCCACAGGTCTAGGGCTTAGCCCAGATAAAGTGTCCAGCATGGCTCATCATGTTCTGCCCACTCTCAAGCACTCAGAGGTTAACACCGAGTGAATAAACCTGGGGATCCACCTGGGTGGTGTTGGACACTCCTGAGGACAAGCTGAGCTACGAGAGCAAGAGAAAAGGCATGGAGAGAGCCCCTAACCAGACACAGCACTGAGATCATGTTGGACAAGTTGTCAGTATGTTGTGTGGTATGGGCAAGTTGCTTTCCCTCTCTGAATCTCAGATCCCTTATCTGTAAAGTAGGGCCTTTGACAACCTTTCCAGAGCTGGTCCATGGCTAAGCTCCTTGTACATTTATCACTATTCTAAATCAGTTTCCTTTGCCTCCCACAGCAACTTAACTTGGCTTGCCCTTGACTTAGCTGCCTATTGGCCTGATGTCTGGCCTTATCTAGGAACTCTGGATGTCTTCCAGCCTCTAGGCCCAATAGAAGTTTGTTCTGCCTGAAGTTTTCTTTTTTTTTTTTTCCATCCTGCCTTCAAGCTCCCCCCAATGTCAATCTCATGTCTTCTTTAAATTCCTCATCATGGTTGAGCTTAACCCCCTGCTCAGATGTAGCTCATAGGCAGCTCAGTCCCCATGTGGGTTCCCGAGTAAGGGAAGCAGGGGCTGTCTCTGACATGAACTCAGTTGCCTGTGCTTTGATCACCTCCCCCGGTGGGGCAGCTTTACCAGCTTTACACAGAGGAAGAGGATCCAGGCAATCCTGATGAGACCTGATAGGCGAGGTTCAGATAGTAGGGGAGGAGGACTTCCCCTATCAGTGGACTAGGGGAGGAGGATAGAGGGTGGGAAGGAGGAAGGCAGGGTGGGACCAGGAGGAGATGAGGGAGGGGGGTACAACTGGAATACAAAGTGAATAAATTGTAAAATAATAATAATAATAATAAATAAAAATGTAAAAAGATCCCTCATCATGAAACTGGAGAGATGGCTCAGCAGTTCAGATGGGCTATTGCTTTTGTAGAGAACTTGAGCTCTGTTCCCAGAAGCCATTTCATAACCACCTTTAACTCTAACTTCGAGGGATCCAATGTTCTCTTCTTGATTCCCTGGTCACCACACTAATATGTACACATACCCACACAGACAGACACAGAAAGACAGACAGACACTTCTATTCATTCTGTTTCTCCAAGAAGCCTAACACACTGAGTAACTCACCTCTTCATTTATGTGATTCAGTTGCTGAAGAATCTGTGAGAAGGGAGTTAGCATCTGCACATGCTTACCTGTCATTCTTGCATTTTCCTTCATGAAAAGTCTGTTTTCATACTTAATAGATGACAGGTGATAAAAGACAGATAAATGACAGGTGATATATACATTAGATAATAGATTGCTTTTAGCTGATTGATGATGGAGAAGTTTTATCAAATATATGTGACTTGTAAAATTTCCCCCTAGAATATGGCTCACAGTTTCATTTTTAATGCTATTTTTTATTATCAGAAAATTTTCATTTTGATAAAGTCAAGTCTATCTTTTTTTTTTTATTCCTTGAGGCTTTTGTGTTCTAAGAAATCCCCTATAATATTGCAAACACACTGGCATTTTGAGAAGCTTGACTTATCTTTTGTAGATACATGATGCAGCTAAAGTTATGTTCATATGTGGTATGAGGTAAGGGTTGGATTTCACTTCTGTCCTTATTAATATAGAACATCCACCTTATTCCGATACATTTACTGATAAAATATTCTTCCCCCACTAAATTGGCACTTTCATTGAAAACAAGTTACTACATATATGGATTTATTTCTGAATTTGACGTTTTATTCCATTGATCTACTCAACTATTGCTATGTAATAACAATTTCTCAACATAGCTTTCTAGTTTATCTTGAAATCTGAAAGTATACATCCTCAAACTTTAGTCTTCAAGATTATTCTGGAATCACCTTACCAATTTGTACTTACAGAATTCTCGCAGTGTCATTTAACAATGTCAAATCTTATTTACCTTGTCTTCAAAATTATTGGCTTAGAATGCATGTCTACCAATCTGTATCTTTATCTGTCTTTATATCTACATCTGTCTATCTATGTATCCTTTCATTTATTCATATCTTCTTTAGTTTCTCTCAAATAGTGCTTTGTTTATTCATTCACTCAGAGACAGGTTTTTATGTACCTTGAATTGGCTTCAAAGGTTGTCAGTGAAGACAACCTTCAACTCTGACTCTCTCTGCTTCAATCTCTGAGATTGCAGGTGTTCACAACCAGAGCCAATTTAGGCAGTGCTGAGGAGCAAAGCCAGGACTTCGTGCATGCTACCAACTGTGTTACATCCCTGGCCTGATTTTTGAACACTTTTCTATAAAATATTAAGAGAGTGCAGAGTTCCTACATATTCAACCTGGGTCCTTTGCACAAATAGTGAGTGTGCTCTTAACCACTGAGTCACCTCTCCAGCCCCACCAAAAAGATTTAAATACTCACCCCACACACACACACACACAAACCTCAACCCTTACCTGTTTTCCAAGGTTCGGGTACCACTTCCCTCTCCCTCCAGGACTGCAGGAGAGCTGCAGCTCAGCCTTGCTGCTGTCAGGTCACCCTTAGCCACTGTAACAGCAGAGTAGCTACATATGGGTGGATGTAGCTCAGACTCAGTGGTTTCACTAAGCTTTTAAACTTTTTTTCCAGACAGAATTTCTCTGTGTAGCCCTGGCTATCCTGAATTTACTTTGTAGACCGCACTGGTCTTGAACTCACAGAGCTCTGCCTGCCTCTGCCTCCCTGAGTGATGGGATTACAAGAGTGCACTACTGCACCCAGCTGAACGTGTTTTAAACTCATTAATTCATATATTTTATGGTGCTGGGGGTTGGATTCAAGGCCTCATGCATGCTAGGCAAGCCTTTATTAGTGAGTGATATCCACAGTTCCTCAAGTAGTTTTAATCTGCATTTGCCCAACGAGTAATGGTGTTAGATATACTTTTTTTGGAACAAACAAGCGTAAATTTATTATACAACATGGCTACAGAGAAATCTGTTGAGATGTCACATGCTTTAAAATTAAAAAAAAATAGAAATATTCTATATTTTTCTTGTCTTTTTTTTTCTAACTTCTTCTTTGTAAATGTTCTTACAAAAATACTATCTTTTTGTTCCTAGATGTCAACACTGCCAATTTATATTGGTGAACATTATCTATATTGCAAAGAATAAAGGTCAGCACAGATGATGAGGGAGTAATACAAAATATATCAGACTGATAAAAAAAACAAAGTTAGGTTTGTAAAGGAGCATGGGAAGAACAGAGGCGGCTTCTACCTTTTGGTCACTGTCTTCTAGAAATTAATCAACTCTGTGTTCTCGCTCCGTCACATTTAACCTAGGTTAAAGGCATCTTCCACAACCCACAAGTAATGGCACATGTCTGTAATCCCAGTGCTTGTAGGTGGAGACAGGAGGATTAGAACTTCAAGTTCACCAGCAGCTACACAGTAAAGTTGAGGCCAGCCTGAGCTACAAGAGACCCTAATCTTTTTTAAACAAAAAGTTAGATGTGAATAATACCCATTTCAAAAAATAGCAGCAAGAACAAAAGGCATTGCCATAAGACTGCATAGTCACTAGACATTTTTCCTTAAAGAAAATTAAAAAACAAAACAAAACACTGAAGAACTTTTTTTTTTTTTTAAAGATAGGGAGGTAGCCTCAGAAAGTTAAAAGAGCTTTGAGGCCACTCTTGACTTAGCTTGAGTCTTAGGTCCCACGCTAAAGGAAAAGAAGAATGGTAGCTATATCTCAGATGTAACTTGAACTTGAATGTTGTCAGTTCAGTCCAACTGCTTAGACTTAGCATAAGAGCTGCAAGCCAAACAATGCCTCTAAAACGTGACAAAGTAGGGACTTTACTCCATAAAGGGAAAACAATAACAACAACAACAACAAAACAAAAGAAAAAAAAATTACAGTCATTACTTGGGACTCAGCAGGTGAGCAGACATTAATCTCAAAACAAATAACTTTCTGTTTCACAGAGGTTAGAATTCACAGTATCACAAAGGAACATTTAATAAATCCACTTCTGACAATTTGAGCCCTCATGGATGTTCTTCTAAGGTAATTGTTTCGCTATTCTGTCGCAGTTCCCATGTGACAGCATCTCAATTTCACTTGAAGATTATGGATTTGTATTTGATAAAAGTTGTTTTCTTTAAGAGTTAGTATAATCCAAACATTTCCCATGGCTACTTTATTATTATTATTATTTGATCTTTTGGGGTTTCTGTCTTATCATCTAGCCTAGTACCTGAAGCTTCATTGACCTGTGAGTTCTGACCTGTGTTTTAGTCTACAGACATTGCACTTTGAGACAGGTCTCATTTACTCCAAGCCGGACTTGAAATCGCTCTGTAGCTAAGATGACTGTGCACTTGTGATTCTCTTGACTCCACCTTCCCAGTGCTGGGACTCTAGGTATACACTCCACTCTTGTCTGTGCAGTGCTACCGATGGAACGCAGGGTTTTGAACATTCCTGGCAAGCACTCTGTTACTGAGCTACATCCCCAGCCCACTTTCCATTCTCTTGAGTAATTCCGCTAGTTCACTGTGTCATCTCAGACTGACCGGCTTCCAGTCTGCATCATTTGTTCCAGTAGCTCTCGTGTTCCATGCTTGGTTGGCCCAGCTCATCTTGTGTTGCCATTTAAAGCCCAGATAATGTCACAAATGCAAATGGATTTTTCTTTTAACCCTTTATGCCAATGTGTTAGATCTCCCTTCCCTTGAAAACTCAATGGAACAGGAAGGGTTAAATTGGGGTTGGGGAGGAGAGGGCACATGATAAAGGAGGCAGTACAGGAAGGGACAAATAATACTAGAGTCCTTTTGAAAAGTCATGGAAATCTATTACTTTGGAAGCTTCCTTAGAAACACAAGTTAAGTTGGAGTTCCCTTCTAACAGGGTAACAGTACCCCTACTAGGCAGCGTGGATTATTAAGAAGCCCAGTCCTGGGTATGGACCACTTCTTTTGGTATTGTTGGCCAGTGCAGCCTCACAAGGTCTCACATCCTTCCAAACACTACAGGTTTCTGCAACTGCTCTGGGTTACCCTCTAGAAGACATCACATACTTTGAGTTATAGAACATGAGGAATCAGGCTGGTACTGACCTGGAAGCTTCATCACTACTGGCTAGTTTTCGTAGTGCTGGAAGGTGCCATACTCTACCAGGGGAGGAAAGAGATCACCTGTCTTACCTAGCGACAAACCCTGGAAGCCACAAAGATAACTGGTCTGACAAGACATGCCTGCTGCTCCTACAAACAGTATGGGAGTATGCAATAACTAGATTTAAGTCCTGCTTCCCAATATGAAACCCATACCTGGGACTCTTATTTTTGGCCAAGAACCTGTGGCTAGACAGGCCATGGGTTCTAGGGGAGAACCCATTACTATTATTCTACTAAATGAACCCATTACTATTATTCTATTAAACTGAGTCCTAATGATTTAGCACCAATCTTACAGATTAATGCATCTCTCAACCCTCATCAGAGAAAATTTTATTTACAATAGATGTTGACTAAGAGGTACTCAATAACTAGCCAAAATGCAGAAAATGAGACCATGGAGTGCTCAGCCCTAAGTGAAACATATAACACACAACACACACAGATACACATAGACACACACAGATACACACACACTCCTGAAGCTTAGGGATCATTGTGGAGGAGGGGACCAAAGAAATGCAAGAGTCAGGCCATGGAAGGCTTAGAAAACAGTATCATGTAGACAAAGGACAGCAGCACTTTGAAGTTCAGAGGAGTTGCAAAAGACAGACAACTTGCAAAAGACCTGTGAAAGCCCAAGACAGACCAACTCTCAACATAGAAAGGGAAGTTGGGGACAGAGCCCCCAACCCTAGCCAAGAGGCTTTCAGCAATTGAAAACTGCTGGAAGGGAGAGTCAGTTTTCTCTAAAAGTGCAGCCCCCAGTGAACTGACCACACTCCAGTAGAAGGCTACACATCCAAGTGTGGGTATCCCAAACTGGTCTTGATGGGTTTAAAAAGAAAAAGTACATAAAGTTGGGTGGGCAGAAAAGGGGTTGTGGATTGGAGAAGAATTGGGGGATATTATCAAAACACATTATACAAGATTCTCAAAGAACTAATAAAATATTTTAAAAATATATTCTGAGTTTCAAGGCCCAGCTTCACTCTGGGAACTTGTTCTGGATGGCTCGTAGGCTCAGTTACTGAAGTAGGTTTAGGTTTTGAAAGGGTGTGTGGGCAACAAGAGTGTATTGTCCCAGAAGGAATGGCAAATGTGCATTTGCAGAACAGGCTGCACTGGCCAAGTTTTCACACTCAAAAGACAATGCTCTTTGAGTAAAATTGGCTGAGGTGGTATCTTTCTAACATTTCTTTGCCATATTCTCCTTTTCTGTGGAGTACCCAGTTTGAAGCTCAGCTTTGTTTTTTTGTGAGATATTTGATCTTGTCCTCAGTTGCTTGCTGAGCTGTCAGATCAGTGTAAAAGTCTTCTAGGACACCAAGCTTTCTGGTTTTGCACACAGCTTCATCGGATTGTTCCCTTTCCCTTTGAAGCTGGGCCTGCTGTTCCAGGCTCTCCTTGACTTCATCTATACTGAGGCCCACCCTCTGTATATTCTAGTTGCTCCTCCAGAAGAGCCAGAGACTGGGCTGTTTAACTGTGGACTTTTCCCCACCCTTCCTTACCAGGCCATGGGGAGCCAGACTTCTCTCATTTTTTTAAACTCCCAATCATTTTGTTTTGTTTTGTTTTTGCCTCAAGTGCTATTTCCCTGGAAAGAATATCTCAGATAATCTTCAGCTTGTGTTCTCCCCAGCTCTAAACCTGGAATCTTCCCTTGAAGATCTTTTTAAGGTTAAGATAAGCATTTGCCTATTTGAGCCATTAAGCATAGGGAGAGGTGGCCTCTAAGTTCACAGGCTGGTGACTCCAAGATGACTCACCTGGAGGCTTCAGATAGCTTCCTGCTAGACTGCACATTCATTCAGAATCTATTATTTGGTTGAGAGAAGCGATCCTGAGTGTGACAATGGATCCTTATAGAAAAATAAATTTTTTTCTGTCTGAAAAGAAAATGTAGGAGCTGGTGTCAGGACACTCTTAGTCCTGAATATATTTAGGTTTGGTGAGGGGGAGGTTGTTTGTTTGAGGTAGTCCTGGCTGGCCAGGAGCACGTTATAAAAGCAAGCCTGGCCTCAAACTCACAGAGACCTATCTGCTTCTGCCTTGCAAGTGCTGAGATTAGAGGCATGCAACACTACACCCAGCCTCTTGTATATTTACCCACACATTTTATTTTATATATTTTTGGAGAAAAATAGAACTTTTGGTAAATAATTTTTTCCAATTTCTAGCTCATCCTTTCATTTTTCTCCAATGTCTGTCTTTAAAAGCTCAGTATACCTGCCTAAATAGATATTAAAGCATTGAGCTAAGGACTCTTTCTGCATAACAAAAACACGTAGATACTCCCTGCTTTGTTTTTCTGCTATGCATTTCATGACTCTAGGTATTCTATTTAGGCCTATGATCCATTCTTTTCTTAATAGTTTCCTCCAGCCATTTTACTTTGACATCTGACAAATCTCAGACCCCTTTTTAAGTGGGTGAAGTTTAAACTGTTTGCTTGGGCATGTTGCCTTTTTGTTTAATAGACCTTTTAGAGCAGTTTTACATCCATAGTAAAATTAAGGGCCCAGTGAATGAATGCTCAGCTTCCCTCACTGCTAACACTGTACTAAGTGCTGTGTAGATCACAGTCTGGGACATCCCATCACCCAAAGTTCATAGTCTACATTAGGGTTCACCCATTGTTTAGTGTCCTTTTGATATGTATCATGGATGTCCTGTCACAGCATCACACAGAATAGTTTTACTGTCCTTCAAACCTTCCCTCTATCCTTTGCCTCTTCGTGCCCTCCTGACCACTACCCCTGGCCACTACTCCTCTTTTCACTGTCTGCAGTTTTTCCTGCTCCAGTTTGCCATATAGATAGAACCACATAGTGTGTGGACTTTACAGATTGGCTTAATACATCATTCTTAAATTTTATTTTTATTTTTTGTTTTGTACACATGGGGATGTGGGGGTTAGTGAATAGCATGCCACAGTGCACATGCAGGAGTCAGAGGACAATGGAGGGAGGTGGTCCTCTTCCCACTGTGTAGGTCTGAGGGATTAGATGATTGTCACAAGGCCTGGTGGCAGCTGCCTTTCCTGTTGAGCCATCTTGCCAGTCCATAATTTTTACTCATTTTTGTGTGTGTGTATATATATATATATATGTGTGTGTGTGTGTAGTGTATGAGTATACATATGTGCGGATGTGTGAGCCTGTCCATATGCCCAGAGCTCAGAGGAAGATGTGGCTGTCAACTTTCCTAGTGCTTCAACTCTTTAATGCAGTTCCTCATGCTGTAGTGACCCACAACCAAAACACATTCATTACTACTTTATAACTGTAATACTGCTACTGTTATCAGACTGTAAATATCTGATATGCAGAATATCTGACATAGAATGCCCAAAGAGGTCGAGACCCACAGGTTGAGAAACACTGATATATACTATCCCTTTGAGGCAGGAGCTCTCTTTTGGAGCTCACTCTTATTCATTTTTTATTTATTATTTTTTGGCTAGGCTGTCAGCCAACAAGTCCCAGAAATCCTCAGGTCTCTGAGCTCCATAGCACTAGTGTGACAGGTGTGCAGAAGACAGAGCCCAGCTTATTACCTGGGTCCTGGGATCCAAACTTAGACTTGAATGGTGGCGTACCAAGTACTCGAACTCTTGGCTATTTTTCCAGAGAGAAGTGATGCCTTTCTTTTCTGACTGACCAATATTCCACTGTCTGGACATACCTTTTACTTACCCATTTACCTAGTGAAGGTTAGGTACTTTTAAGTGTTGGTAATTTCTAACAAAGCTGTAAATCTTCAGGTACAGTTTTGTGAGATGTATGCTTGGCTGTGTCATATGGTAAGAGCATGCTCATCTTCAGAAGAAACTACCAAACCAAAGTGGTTATAACACGTTGCTTTCCCATCAGTGAATGAGAGTTCCTGTTGGGCCACATCCCTCCAACATTTGGTGCTTTCAAAAAGAGGTAAAGAGGAGGAGAAAGAAAGAGAAAAGCTGAAATGTTTGTGCAGTAAGGAGAGATTTAATGAGCAGTGCAGTGCATATGTTGGCTATATTAATTGCACCAGCTGAGAAAAGTTGACATTTTAACAAATTATCATGCAGCAAAATAGTAAGTCCAGAATTCTGATTTGTAGACTTTGCTATCATCCATAGGTTTCCGTGTTAATGCTCCACCAGGCAAGGTCTAGGCCCTTTACATGGGCCACTCCTCCTACCAATTTATAAGGTCTTAATTGAAATAACAAATGTCACCAAAGACAAGAGTGAAAGATTTGGAAGCAAGCTCAAGGTGTAAGTAGTTTTCAGCTACTGACACGATGAGTAATGAAGTCACAGTAAACTTGTAATTTTGATTAATTTCTTAAACCTAGTATTTAAAAAGACACAAGGGCAATAGCTCAACCAAATGCTAAACCATGGTGGAGAACTGTCAGCAGCAGTGTAGAGCTTTTGGGGGATTTTTCCAGATCCTTGACCAAACAGCAGAAAAGAATTACAGGATGAACCAAAACAAAGGAAGTTTATTAAGACTAAAAGCAAACACATGGCTTAGATCCAAGAGCAGACATTAGGGAAAGGGCTGCCTCCAGGTGTTTTCAGTGGTTACGATTCTGGCTAAGCTACCTTCCCCAATGGCTTAATTTACAAGGTTTAAAGAAACTGCAAAGTTTAAATTTTAAGTAAAGTTTAAAAATTAAGGGAAAAGGCACACATTGGATCACTTCCTTTTTGTTTTCAATAATTTCCTTTTGGAAGTAAAAGTGTAAGGTTTTTGTTTATTTTTGAGGTGCACTGTCTAGGCTTAAGGCTGTGACTGGAGAGCTGATACTGTTAAGAGTCAAGGCCACAAACACTGTAGCCCTAGGTAAGCTGCTTTAGCATCAGTATTTAAGACGTCTTTAGGACTGCAAGCACTTTCTCTGTAGGCAACTGCGATTTTATCAGTTGTGTTAAAACTGCAGACTCTCAGCCAGATTCTGGTGCAAGGGTTTCTTTCCCTTTGCATGCATGTTGCTTTAGTTTTTTCCTATCTTTCTTGAAAATCATAATATTCAGCACAGTCTGGAACATGAACTGTATTGATAACTAATGGAACAGAAGAAAACACACAAACAGATCAATATGTGCCTGCATTTATTTCAAATAAACAAAGATTGTGTAAGAAACGGTCAAACTGCTTCAACTTCTCTGGCTCTGAAAGCTTTCCAATTTGAGATTTTTAAAATTTATTTATTTACTTATTTGGTTAAACTGTTAAGTTTATCTGAAACTTTTCCTTTAATTAGTTTTGTGTTTTTTAAAATTTTGGATGAAGTAAATCACCAGTAAATAACAATTACCAGGTTAACTTGAGAAAGAGTAGGGAGTGTAACTGGACAAAACTAAAAATTGTTAAGGAACGTAAGATCTCAGTGACCTCAGACACCTAATATGAGTCTGGGGCCTTTAACTGACTGCTATGACAAACACAGTAACAATGGAATGCTACTATCACTTACTTAGTTGGAGTCCAATTCTCACTCAAGGTTCACATCATCCTGTGCTTAGTTCGGGTTTCCATGGCTGAGAAGAGACACCATGACCACAACAACTCTTATAAAGAAAAACACTTAATTTGGGCTTGCTTACAGTTCAGAGATTTAGTCCATAATCACATGGTGAGAAGCATGGCAGCATGAAGGCAGACATGATAGGAAGACATAGTTAAGAGTTCCATGTCTAGACCCACAGGCAGCAGACAGACAGAGAGACACCGGGCCTGGCTTAAGCATTTGAAACCCAAAGCCAACTCCCAGTGATACACATCCTAACACACATCCTACTGCCACTCCTAAACATCCACATGAGTCTATAGGGGGCATTCTTACTCAAACCTACATGGGCAAACACAGCTTCCACACTCATTTTTATAAAACCAAAATGGAGACTAGAGGCAGCAGGGTTTTTTTGTTTTTGTTTTTTGTTTTGTTTTTTGTCTATGTATCTATTATGTCCCTTCTTGAAAAATATAACTATTGCCTAAAGTCTGGCTATTGAATGTTTTCTCCTGAACTTTTCCATTCTTTTTCTAGGTGCCTCCATCCAAGGCCCAAGGTGATTCACAGTTTTCTCAGAAAGCACAAGCCAATGTTGGTTTCTGAATAGATACCTTTTCTGTCTCTGCCTTTTAAGAACACTTAGCTTCTCACATTGACTCAAACCACTCTTTAAGCTTATTTTGGTAACTAAACTTTACTACACTGTAATTTTCTACATACTGCATATTTTCACTAACTTAAGACTGTTTTATATGTATCTAATTCAGCCTTTATTTTTTTTCCAACACCTGACTGTGGTATTTCACGCTTGTTTATTTATTGTTTTTAAGATGGGCTTGTTCTGTTGCCCAGCTCTCCTTGAACTTAGAGCAATGCCCCTGCCTCCATCTCTTGAATAATAGGATTATAGGTTTAAGATACTATGTCCAGCTGATGATATACATTTGTTTTAAAAGCACAAATTTAGCTGGCTATGGTAGCAAGTATCTATAATCCTGGGACTGGAAAGGCACAGGCAGTAGGATCACAAATTCAAGGCCAGCCTGGGCTACATAGACAGATCTTAACTCAAAAAGAAAAAGGAATCAATGTATCACTTTAAGCTGTTATACTACAAGTTCTATTGATGTATCTTCATTATCACCCAAAATAATTTCTAATTTTCTACATTTCTAGTACTTATTTTTAAATAATTTTTATTTTTACATGACTAAACTTTTGCTTGCATACATGTGTACCATGTGCATGCTTGGTGTCCAAAGGCCAGAAAGAGGTGTCAGACATCCTGGAACTGGAATTAAGAGATAGTCATGAGCATATATGTAGGTGCAGGGAATCAAACCTGAGCTCTGTAAAAGCAGCAAATGCTTGTGCTGACTGCTGACCTATCCTTCTGGCCCCCATGTGATTTCATTTTCAATTCATGAAATCAGAACTATAGTGCCTAAGTTTTAAATAGCGAAGGATTCTGCAGTTCTTTTTCCTAGCTTGATCCCAACTGTAGAAAGAGAATGTCCTATTATTATTATTTTTTTGTTGTTGTTAGTAGTACAGCTATGATCAATTCTGGCAAATACTTCAAGGATAATTAAAAAGAATATCAGGATGGAGAGAGAGGTGTCAGTGAAGTTACTGCCTGCCACACAAGCATGAGGACCTGAGTTCAGATCTCCAGCACCCACATAAAATGTATAGTGTGGTGGCATACCTAGAATCCCAGAGCTAGGGAGGCAGAGACAGGAAGATCCTTGGGGTTTGCTGGCCAATTAATTGAGCTGAAATCATAAGCTTTAGGTTCAATAACAAACTCTGTTTCAAAAATAGATAAGCAATTCAGAAGGACACCTGATGTAGACTTTTGGCTGCCACTTGAACACCCAAATGTGAACATACACAAACGAAGAGTATTTTGCTTAATAAGTGTGCAGTGTTCATCCAGGCGTGGTGGCATAAGCTTGGAATCTCAACACTTGGGTCAAGCAGGAGGATCAGTTCAAGGTTAGCATCAGCTACAAATTGAGCTGAAGGCCGGTTTGGGCTACATGATTCTGTTTAAAGAGGAAGAGGAGTTGTAGATGGCACAGTGGTGAAAAGCACTTTCTTCTCTTGCAGAGGAGCAACATCAGTTACGAACACCCACATGATAGCTACAATCATTTTAACTCCAGTCCAGAGAATCCGGAGCTCCTTCACGACTTCCTGGGTCACCACAGACACGAAGGAAGAAGTCACACACAATACTCATGTGTGCGAAGTGGTGTGTATGCTTATTTAAGTTAAACTAGGTTGGATAACTGTTCAAAATTACTGCTTATCTGCTTTAGAAATAAGTGGCTAAAATATTTTCTCCAATTAAATTCCACAATAGATCAAGAGAAAAAGCATTTTATGCTTATTTTTATCCATTAGTTCACTTAAGCTATTAGGGTTAGCAGTAACAGCGTTTCTTCAACTGAACTCAGTAAGCACTTTGCTTAAGAAATTTTTGTATAAACACCTCACCAATTTCTTTTTTTCTTTTGGAAAAGTTGAAGAATCTTGAAAAAGGAAGGGGTTGTTATGGTTCTCAGTTCCAGGGGATGTGTCATTATCAGCAGGGCAGGCATGGAGGCCAGATACATGGCTGGTCACACTGTAGCCACAACCAGGAAACGAAGGTTGGTAAATGAATGCCTGTGCTCAGCTAGCTGTCTCCCTTCTATTCAGCCTGCGATCTCTGCCCATGGAATAAATTTGGTTAAATAATTCCTTACAGATGCCCCTAGCACTGAGACTTGTTTCCATGGTGATTCTAAATCGCATCAAACTGATAATTAGGATTAGACACTCAAAGTAGCTGTAACTGTTTCCCTGTTTCTAATACTCTCACCCCTATGCTCTGAGGAATAGAGTATATTGGTAAGGAAATACAATTGGTGGAGTTAATACCAAGTTATTAAGGCAATCAAAGTGGAATCTGGTTAAAGCTTAAAAAAAAAGTATAAGTTTATTAAGTGAAAATGTGTCCTGATACTGTATTATACTAAATTAAGTTAAAACCGGGTTGCTTTTAAACTTGAGATTCAAACTGAATACAGGTGATATATACTTTGACACACTGGATCTGCTAATTTTTATCAGCTTTCACTGTCTCTTTATTACTTCAGATACCTTTATAGTCCTCATGAAAGGTAGAAAACTGGGCTAAACTGAGGGCCTGATAAATGAGGCCTATTGATTACAACCTAGAACTAAAATCGCCCTCATAAGACCAAGCTGTAAGCAAGCCTGTAGGACATTTTCTTAATTAGTGATTGATGGGCAAGGGCCCAAGTCCATTGTAGATGGTGGGCTGATTCCTGGGCTGGTTATGAATTCTGTAAGAAAGGAGGCTTGAGCAAGCCATGAGGAATAAGCCAGTAAGCAGCACTCCTCTGCATTAGCTCATGCTTCCAGGTTCCTGCCTTGTTTTGAGTTCCTGTCCTGATTTCCTTTGATTAACTATGATGTGGAAGTTTAAGCCAAATAAACCCTTCCCTCCCCAAGTTGCTTTCGTTGTGGTGTTTCATCACAGCAATACTTCCTCTAACTAAAACACCCCCTCCCCAAAAGTCCATGAACACCACTTTACACAAGAAACCTGCATCATAGTGTAACTAACTTTGCAAACTTCCCAAGTGGCAGAGGAGGCATCCTTCAGAGCAAGACAGGCTTGCACGAAGTACACAACACGGACACCACCACATATTTTGAGTTCTAGAACACACTTTCAGCATAGTATTTTATAAGACTCCTGGGTGCGCGAATGAGTGGGCCTCTGGTTCTTGTGCCTACTCTTGGGGTTCTTTTCCTTCTACTGGATTGCCTTCCAAAAATCCAATAAGAGTGAGGACTTTTATATTTAATTTTGTTATGTTTGGTTATCTCCTAGAAATTTGTTCTTCTAATGAAAGAACAGGGACAGATCTAGAGGGGAGAGGCAGTGGAGGAGAGACAGGAAATAGAAGGGAAACTGTAATTAAGATATGAGAAAAGACTATTTTCAATAAACAAAATTTTTTTCAAAAAAGAATCTCATAATAAATCCCTTTAAATATAAGTTAAAATCATAAAATGCTTACAAGAAATAAAAATAATTTCATTACTGTTTTAGTTAGCGTGTCCAAGGCCCCAATAAAACACCATGATCGAAAGCGACTTGAGGAAGAAAGGGTTTATTTCAGCTTACAGTACTTCCATCACTGAGGGAAGTCAGTACAAGAAAGGTAGGCAGTAAACTGGAGGCAGGAACTGAAACAGAATCCATGGAGGTATATTGCTTATTGGCTTGCTAGCCATAGTTTGCTCAGCTTGCTTTCTTATGAAACCCAGAACTACCTGCCCAGGCATAGCACCACTCACAATGGGCAGGGTGGACCACATAAATCATAAACCAAGAAAATGTTCAACAGACTTGCCTATAGACCAATCATAGGAGGCATTTTCTTGATTAAGATTCCTTTATCGCATATAACCCCACCTTGTGTCAAGTTGGCCTAAAAGCTAGCCAGAAAAATTACCTTGGATTTGGTAATGGAATTTTAGGCATGAAGCAACAACAACAACAACAAAAAAAAAAAAACAAAAAAAAAACAAAGAAACAAAAAACCAAAACAACAAAAAGCAGAATGGAATAGAAATAAACTGGACTCTAACAAAATTTAAAACATGCGTGCTTCAAGTGGATCAAGGAAGTGAAAAGATACTCCTCAGACAGAAAAAAAAAAGTACATGCACATTAAATAGCTTACACCTAACAAGGACTTGTATCAACAAACAGACCTCTTACAACTTGGTTGAGTATGTAAGGAAACAGTACTTTTTATAATTTCTGATGGGACTTTAAAATGGTACGCTTTGGAAAAGTCCAGAAGTTCCTCAAAAAGTTAACTATGGAGATGTCCAATGACCCAGCAAATTCTACTCATAAAGAAATAAAAGAGCATATATTCACGGGCTAGGGAGATACCTTAACTGACAAGTGCTTGCTATGCACATTAAGACCTGGGTTAAATTCCCAGTATCCATATAAAAAGCCAGGTGTGGTAGTATGTGTTTATAACTCTAGCACTGGAGAGGCAGCAGAGATGCAGGCAGTTTCTTAGGACTTGCAGGAATGCTGGCTTTGCCTAATCCATGAAGCCTGGGTCCCAGTAAGATACCTTGTATAAAAAAAGAAAAGAAAAAAGAAAAGGAACAAGGTGCATTGCTCCTAGGAACTGAGATTATCCTTTGGTCTACACACACACACACACACACACACACACACACACACACGTCCACACAAATGTTTGTACACAAATGAACATAGCAACATTATTCGTATCAGCAAACATTGGGGTAGCTCAAATGTCCATGAGAAAAGAAGCAAATGCACATACTCAAGAGAGGAGCAAACCGTATACACTTACAAATGGGTGATCCTTGAAGGCCTATGCCAAATTAAAGCTCTAACAAAGACCACATATTCTCATTCAATGTACACAAAAATGTTCAAAAAGGCACTTGAGACAGGTCTGAGGAAGGTGTGTACTGTGGATGGAAAAATAGAGTGGTTGCTGTTGAAGATGGTGTCATTTCAGGCTGTTTGGGATATGCTTCTATATCTTGTTTAATATCTAGGGTCATCAAATCAATGGAAATGCCATTTTTATTTCCTTGAATGCGGGCCATTCCCAAGCCTTTCTAGCGCTCTCTGAATTCTCACTGGCTGGTTCAACTCAGCTCTTCTGACCAAACTCCTCTCCAAGGTGATTTCAAACACACTTCTCTTCACTTCTGTTTTCATCTGTGGCTCCTTTTCATTTTCTGGCTTGTTCTGTCTTCACCTGTGTCTAGCTTGGTATGTCTGCAACCTCTCTGTAAAACTGTCCCGATAACCAACTCTCTATAAAAATTTCTCTCTGCCAAGAAGTTCTCAAGCAGCCTCTTTCCTATCCTGTTCTTGTTAGTTGGGGGATATCCTATCTCTGACTCATTCTGTCAAATCTTTCTCTAATTCATCATTTTGTTTGCCCCTGAGTTAGATGCCCCTTTCAAACAGGGCTGCTTCCTTCTGTAAACTAACTTTCAACTTCATTGTTTTTTTTTGGGGGGGGGAGGTGTGTACTAAGGGCATGTCTGAATTCCACCCAGATAACATAAATCTAGGTCTTTGGATATGACCCCTTGCCACAGCAGCCATGTTTGCTGTATTAAAATTCCTCTACAGGTTAACTTATTCTTGTTCCATTTAAAGTCCTGAGTTCAACAGTGGATCAGTTTGCCAGCCTCAAGACTAAAAATAAATTATATTTATACCTGCTACCTTCCTTCCAACTACCCACATCTATTACTTCTGTCACCCACCCTAAACGTTTTTTCTTTTCTCTACTGCTGTCACTGGAATTTTCAACAGGCATTACATTTCCATACACAAAACAAGCCATGTGCAAATGGCTGTCACTGTTTCTTCATTAACAAATACTTACGGAATATCCACCATGCATGGCATACCATGTTACTGTAGGGATACAAGCAATACCATCATGCTGTCGGAAGCTTGCAGAGGCTGTATGCGGCTAACAAATAATCACCATTAACAGGAAATAAACAGAATGACGATTCTATGGAAACGCTTCCTTACGATTGGGAAGTAAGAGTGTGTAGCTCAGTGTTGAGTTTCTGCACCAGAACTAGTGAGAAAAACAACAAAACCCAACTAGAGGAAGAACATTAATTGCCAGCTTTGAGGTTTCACAGCCTGGCCGAACTTCCTCTTCTTTCTCCTTTTTGTGCTCAGATGAAATGTAGTCAGCCATGACTTCATGACTATGATCTCTTTCTTCTGGAACTTAAAAGCAAAATAAATCCTTCCTTTTTTGCTTTCTGATGGGGTCCTTTAACAAAGCCAACAGAAAGTAACTAATGTACTAATAGGAAGCTCTCCAGTGCTATTTCAAAAGGCCACTCAAGTTATCCCTCCTGGCAGACTTTTTTACAATAGCGAAAGGGCAGCAACTACTCTGACAAATACACCAGTGAATAAACTGTAGGGTTGCAGGACCCTAGGTGGCACTGCTTGGTACCATGAAGCAGTGAAATAATGAGATGGAAACAAGGCTGGTTAAGGAGGGAATGGGCAACTATGACTGAATACAATGTGCACACTACAGAGACAAGGCAAAATGGGCAACAAGGCAGTTTGCACTTAACTGCAGAAATATCGGGAAGGGCCTGACAGTTCTTCCTAAATATCTCATGACAGAACTGTCTCCCCTACATGACTTGCATTGTAGTATTCAACAGCAGCATAATCTTCCCAGTGACAGGAGCAGGATGAGAACTTGCATGTACTCTTTCAATTACATCATCTGAAACCAGTTCTTAAAATTGTCTACAGTTCCATTCTAGTCTCCTAAACACCACAAATTAGTGTCACCTTAATCGAGAGCAAGGATTTTTTTTTTTTTCAGTTGGTTTAGGTCAGTATTCATCCTGTGTCAGAAAATATGGCGGTATCTGTTTCACTTGTCAAGGAATGATATACTAGTTTAAGTTTTCAGCACAATTACTAAGAATTCTTAATTTTTCAAATTGGATTATAAACCCTTTTAAGCCTGAGACGGTCTCAAAGTACTTTATGTGAAGTATAGTTGATAATGAACAAAATACAGTATTTTATTCTAAGCCAGCATCTTAACAGTTCAATTTTAGTAAAACAAAAGCTTTAAAAGCCATTCACCAAAAAAAAAAGTAAAAAAAAAGTCTGAGAAAGTGCATGCCTATCAGAATGCTATACCTTGAACATCTCAACACAGTAAGCTTTTTGGCTTCACTTTCACTCTGTAGTTTAAGGCTGGCTTCAAGCTCAGATCCACCTGCTTCTGCTTGTACTACAAGGATTCCAGAAACAAACCGGCCAGCACTATTTTCTTTCCCCAAAGAGGCAGCTGGTCTTCTAACAGGACTTTATTGGCAACAAAAAGAATAATTACATTGAGGACTCAAAGGGCAAAGATGTTTGCTACATAATCTAACAACCTGTTTGATACCTGGTACACTCATAACAACCTGTTTGATACCTGGTACACTCATGATGGCAAGAAAACTGACTCCTACAGGTTGTCCTGACCACACACCTGTTGTGGCATATATGTTCACTTAGACACAATAAATGGATACATTTAAAAGAACTCAAAGAGAAATGCAGTTGATCATACTGTTTTAGCATCTTTTCAGGTTGTGTTGAACTGCCTTTGACTCAGCAAACCCTATTGGCATTAGGAGCTCAAAAAGGTGAATGGAACCTAAAAGAGGGGATGGCATCTTAAGCACAAATGGTTTAAAACAAAACAAAATCCAAAATTCAGTCTGAGAGGGTAGATGCTACCTTCATAGTGCTAAGTAAAACTATGTAAAAAGCCAGCTGGGTACCCATACACAGTAATTTTGCCAAACAAGTGTGGTCAACTCTCCATGTCCATACATCTTGTATCCATGAATAGAATCAACTGCAGAGTTCTACTGCCAGGGAGAGGGCTGTACTTTGAGAACAGACTTCTTTTCCCTGAATAAGTAGGGTAACACCCACCTACATAGTATTTGTATTAAGCAATATATTAAAGATGATTTAATATTATGCAAATACAATGCGCTTTATAAGACTAAGGCATTTGTGGATCAATCTCAATCTCACACACATGAAGCAACTCTGTATTTAAAATTGAAAGGTTGGGACTGAAAAGATGGCTCAGAGGTTAAGAGCGCACACATTATTCTACCAGAGGACCTGGGTTCAGTTCCCACAACCCACATCAGGTGGCTCAATCTTGCTTTGCAGTCCCAGCTCCAAAGGACCCAAGGCCCTCTTTTGGTCTTCACACAAATGTGCACAGAACAAAACAAAGACTCGATACCTAAAAAAAAAAATTAGTTCTTGGAAAAAGTAGCTATACAATCTTTTTACGCTATTTGCTGGTGTGTACGATGTGCAAAAAAATAGTGAAAGTGAAGCTTCTCTCCCCCTGGAGATACCAGAGATGACTGTTACTTCTCCTTGTTTTTCTCCTTTGCTTCAACTCTCTGCAATGAACATACACTACTGACAAACAAAAATCACTGCTCACGGAAGGAGTGAATGGGCAAGTGTTCTGATTATGCTTTATTCGCTGCTTTTGTGAAGCTCCTAACAAAAGCAAGATACAAACCAGCCACTCACTAAGAGCACCAGTCTCTAAAAAAGCAGGGGAATCACTCAAATCTTCCCCACACATTGAATTGTAATACATGAAGTGTAGCAAGAGAGATACTGAGCCAGGCTGAGCAATCAAGTGCCCTCCAAATGGCAACTCTGAACTTCTACACTACCTGGACCCAGAGCTACTAAAATCAATGTCAGACTCAAATCAAATGGGCACTGATTTTTATTTTTAAGATGAAAAGGGGTGGAAAATAAATTATGATTTTTCCATAGAAGTGGATACAAACCTGCAGGAAAAAAAATACTTTTCCTTGTAAATAATCAAGCAAAGGCAACTGAAAAAGAATACCTGAAAACTAAAAAAGTTATTGTGAAAACCAGCCTTACTTTAAAACACAAATGCAACTAATGAATACTTTATTGGCAAAAGACAAAGGTAAGTGTGCAGGACTGACTGAAGGCATATTAAAGTAAAAATAGATTTAGTTTAACTCCATTCAGCACTTTGTTTAAAACTCAACACTTTCCCTTCAAATTCATTTAGTCTACTCGAATGGAATCTTGCTTGACATGAAGTTATGATCAACTGGATTACACTCACTACCTCTTACCTATGCATCACGTGTTCATTACAGCGCTCTACAACAAATAAAAGGCCATATAACTAAACTCACCTGTCCTATTTCATTTGGCCATTAGACTCACCCTAGGGCACATATCAAGTATGAGGCAGAAAATGAAGTAAAATCTGAAATTAACTCATCTGTGAGTCAGAGAGCTAGCTGTTTAAAAGCAGTCCTCATGACCAGAGCTCTGTGCAGTAGCTACAGTGCCTGGGATTACTAAAGCAACATGAAAAGTTGAAAATGGAGGTTGGCCAAGGGACTGTAAACGTTCACAATTCCTTAGGCAGGTGGCTGACATCTAAGTAACAGCAAGATGACCTCTTCTAATCTATCTGGTTACAAATAAGTCTGCATTAGCAAGACTCTGCTAAGAGGTCGGGATCATCATTAAAATGTGACATTATGAAAAGAGGGGCTTTGCTACCACCAAGTAACCAGAGAGAAGTACAGAAAGGAAAGTATGGACCTTCAAAGACACCTGAAAATTTAATATTAAGAACATAAGTCTATTTTAACGGTGCTAGTCACCTGAGAAAAAGTAAAATTTTTGGTAATTTCATTAAACACAAAATGAACACTAAAACTGTTCACGTGAAAGTGGCAAATGTACTACAACTACAAAAGCAGAGATATCTATTATGAGATCTAAGTAAATAATTTCTATTACCATCTTCATTACTTATAAGACTTCATTGATTCCTAGTAACGAGTCTTTGAGACTCAACTGGGTGAACAAATAATGACAACTCTGCATCACTTCTTTTATTAACAAATTATAGCACAGAAGCCAAGTTACTTTTTCTTATTACATAGGTAACAGAAACCGCCTCTGTACTTACAGCCACAATATAAAATCCTAGAGGAAGAAATCTTCTATCTGGGCTGGCTAAAAAGGTAAAGTCAACCAGGGGACACAGTACAGTGAGCACAGTGAGCACAGGGGCTTGCTTTGCTTTCCCTACCTTTGATGACTTGAAAGCCCTATCAAAAGGAAAGATCAACGAGTATGAGGTGCTGAAGGCAAAGAAGGGACAACATGGACAACTACACAGGCACCTGTACAAAAATCACACAAAGGCCATGGAAACTTGAGAAGGTAAAATGCCAACTAGGGACAAGCCAGCTCTCTAGAGCTGCCGCAGTTCTGAAATAAGTGACACGTCCCTGTTGTACAGAACACAGTCCTTATATTGGACTTGTTTGAGAAATTAATAGTAGCCACTAAAAATAAAAACATAAAAAGCTAAAAAATATATAGACAACATAGGTAGACCACTGGGCATCAGGAAAATACTAAATTGTTGAGAACTAAAAAGTATTAAGAAATCCAAATGAAACAAGTGATGAGTGCACCCACCATAGCCACACGAGAGGGGTGTTTTAAAGGCAGCATTAAGTGGGGCTTTGGGGCACGTCACTTTAAATATCCCTAATTTATGTCTGTGCATGTTTTCATTAAAAAAAAATTCTTTTAAAAAAATTAGGAAAATGAGATCTGGTACCACCCATCATTTACTACTGACTTTTCTTTAAACTTGAAAATAATTGCTAAATTTGAAATCACACTGGTAAGGGTTATGATCAGAATCCCTAAATATAATTTATTAATGCCATTCAAAGGCAAAAAGTTACACCCAAGATAGTATACTGTACTAGTCAATAAAATACATGAAATCAATTAAATTCTCAGGAAGAATATAGTTATTTCCACCTCTCCTAAATATGTTCTGGTACTTCCCAACTATTACGTTATCTCTGGACATCATAAAGAAAATTCTACCAGGTAACTCAAGCACATTTCATTTAAAGGCTATAGAGCTTCTTTCAAAAAAAAAAAAAAAGGCTTGAATTTTTAGAAAATTCTAGAATAAGGTAACCAAAAATAACACATTATATCAGAATAAAATCTGTGTCATTCTTAAACATAATCACTAAAAGAGTGACCAAATCCCGGCACCTTCCTCTGCATATATCAGCAAACAGTGTGAATGCTTAAGGACAGGAGAAAATTTTCTTTGATGGGATCATGAAGAACACAGAACTGAAAGAAGAAAAGTAGAACACAGGTTCTGGCCTGTTACTGAAAATTCAATACTTCAACAAAATAGAACAAATCTCTACAGAAAGTATTCATTCAGGAAACACGACTTCTTCCCACCTATTTTCCTTCATATTAAACAGAAGTTGCTGTTATTCTAGATCAGTGATTACATCTTTAATTACAAAAGTTTAACTATTTACATAATTTTATTGCTGTTTATTGTAACAAAAGATTAACTGGTTTGTAGAATCCATCCAGTAATGGAGAAACTGAAATCCACTGTTCCAGAAGACAATGCTGTAGATGAAATATATCTGATGTTCAGTGTACAGCGTAAGAAAAGTCCTTGCATGTCATCTGGTTCTTGCTGGAGTCATCTGTGTTCATCTCTCAGAAAGCAAAGAATCCATTTGACATTTCAATAAATATTAAATTGCAAAAATTAGCATCCATGGACTAGACATCCAAGAAAAAGTAGTTTTGATGAATGATTCCCAGAATCAAGTGTGTCCGCCTTTAGTCCAAAGAGATGACGTCAGGAATGTTACTCCCACTGCTGGTTATGAGCCCTGTCTCACTTCTGCTGCTGGATGAACTAACATGAGTACTGCTTTCATGGGGGCTGGTGGTGGTGACAGACGTACTGCTTGCTGTTAAGGGTGAGGTGAGACTATCCAAAAACATAGGAGGACAGTACTGCTTGAAACAAACAATGATGCTGATAAGGAAGAGGCCACAATGGTTTGAAATAAAGAGACTAGAAATTGTTAAGATATGTACAACTGACAGCCACAAAGCTAAATCCTGTTGGGATTTAAAAATACCAAATTTTCTATCTAAGAGGAATATGGTATGGACTTAGCTACTTTACGTACGTTACTGAACACCACACACTTAATTGTCTTGAAGGTATGGAACTTGTTTGCTGATCATATACACAGGGAAAATGTCAACAATAACAAATCATTTAATCGACTCAAACCTCAAAAATAACTTAATTATTGAAACAAAATTCAGTGATTTTTCAAAATTTAGAATCAAACAGACCCTTTGTGAGAAATATTAAGAGTGACAAGCTGAATGATGGCATTAGATTCCTCTGTAAACAAATGTAACAATACATATTAATAATGTCAACATTCATTCTGAATTGGAAGATATATGGCAGCTAATTACCATGGGATGTTCAGAGAATAAGAACATAACCACAATTTAATATTTCTTAACATCCCTCTCCAAAAGTCCGTATTTCAAGTCCCCTTCCATCTGGGTGATGATTCACATACAAATACAAACCTGAGTGTAGTAATCTAGAAATGGTAAGAATGTAGATTAAGAGCTAACTGTAATTTTATATTTCACTGTAGAATGTTTTACATGAAACACAACTGCACTGATTTTAACACGTTATATCTAGTGCTACTAAGTTTGTCTTCAGTTAGACTACAGAAAAAAAAAAAAACAACTCAGTAAGGACACCTAGTATTACCCATCCTACCTATCATTTAGATTCATCTTAGAGACAATGAATTATGAACAGTAACTCAAAACTGAGCTGTCAAGAGTACGTGATGTTCAAGGCACATAAAAAAGGAAACAGCTGGAAGTGCAAATGAAATTGAGGCTGCCTGTTTATTGACTCACTGGTTGGCTGGTTTTTAGTTTTGTTTTTTAAAGACAGTGTCTCATACTATGTAGCTCTGGCTTTCCTGGAAGGCACTATGTAGACCAAGCTGACCTTGAACTCACAGAGATCCGCCTGCCTCTGCCTCTCAAGTGCTGGGATTAAAGATGTGATCCACTGTGCCCAAGTGAGGCCTCCTTTCAACAAAGAAAGTTATTGTTTTTTTTTTTGAATGAATAACTCTTGGTTTGTCTATAAACTTAATGCCACACATGAAGAAATTCAATGGACATTTGTGGAAGCTCTGACAGTGCAACTGCCAAGCATTAAAAATTCTCTAAATTCAGGCCAATTATAGTACAACATTTGAAAATATAAAAAGCCTAGATGGTTGCATTTTAATCTGCTACCATCCAAGATCCAAGTTTGTTTTTGCCTATACCATAGCATTAATCTGTAAAAATGCTAATAAATGTTGCTGTCCTGCTGCTTTGAACACTTAAGAGCTGGATTGCTGCCATTTAACTTTTACTCTAGATCCCTTAAGTATACAGCTGTACACGAATTAATAAGCATTGTGGAACAATATGATGATGTAGAGGAGAAACCTATGGATCCTATAGTCAATATAAAGCTCCACTCTCATCCTCCTACTAAGTTACCAAATAAATCAGCCCCCAACTAAGCATGTTAAATAAAGCTATGAAATAAAAACTATAGGTTCCAAGATTATTCTTCTAAAGCACTGTTCATATGAAAGTATGCAATTCTCTTAAACACAAAGACCTTACATTCTAAAAAAATATGTAACTTCCCTGTAAGGTCTTACTCATATAACAAAGTCAAGTCAGGGTGAGAAGAAAATGCTCAGTCCACACAGATCTTGGGCTCAACTGTCCTGTGCTGTTTGTGCAATCAAATGCAGATACTGAAACAAGAAGCTCACACGGCATCTACGGTCAGTCAAGTCTGAAGCTGGTGAGATGGATCAGTTCTTCCAGCTATCCCTAGGTGCCACATCTGTGCCTCAAGTGCTTTCTTTTGCTGTTCCACCCGATCCCTTCACTTTCTGTGTTTTGCCTCCGTTGTTGTGATACTCCTAGAATTTCTTTTCTTTGAGAACAGCACTACCGCAACTTCCAACTGAAGCCTTTTCAAAGTCTGACTCTGTCTTTTAAGCAATGATCCAATCTCAATCACTGATCCAAATTAGATGAGCTTTAGCTGACTGTTTTAAGTAAATGTTTTTACTGTGTAAAATCATAGCTTACAAACTTAGTATTGCTTTCACTCATAGGACTTGTAGACTTGTAGAAAAAACCAAGTGATTATGTCCATAAAAACAGAAAGTTTAAGTAATAAGAGCAATAAATAAGTTTAACAACAGTAACTTTATTCCTTAAAATAAAATTGTGATATTTATGTAGTATTTCCTTTCCATCCACATGAGAATTGACTGTCCTGATTTTATGCAACTGGTCATATTTAGTTAGTATGACATAATCAACAATCAAATACAAATTAGTTGCTTAAATTCAGGATACATACCTGGGTATCAACTGGAATAAGGGAAAGAAAATCCAAACCTAAAACAAAAATGCTTTGTTAATAGTTGTCTCATATTTTGGAGACAAGAATTATATCTCAAGATCATTGTGCATTTATAAGTCAGAAAACATCTGTGGTAAATGCTCACCTCTCTTCCACAGTGAAGTTCTATAATCATAACTGGTGATGTGTAATGTATCTAAAACCCAAAGATGAATACATTTTTTGACCAAAAAACTAGAAAAACTGCCTCCCAGCAACTCAAAAGCAGCAGGCCAAAAAATTTTCAGATTAGTAAAACCAAATCTTTTTCTTTTGTCAGTTAGTAGAGCAAGAAGGACATAATTACAAATCATAATCACCTTTCAACCATTGAAAAACAACATACTTAGGTTCTTAAGATACTTTACATTTATTTTACAGAAATACAACACATTAGGTTACTCAAAAAATACCAATTCCTTAACAGATAGTTACTTCATCAGGAGCTATCTGCCCACTCCCCAGGATAATGCTCTGCACAAAGCAAGCACTTGGAAGTGCTACTTACTAACAAGCTAGTTTAACAGTTAATAGGTTCTCAGCTCATGCAAGGTCCTAAACCAAGGAACTTGAACTCTACAACTACACTCTGTGAATAGGAACGTGAAAAAAAGTTTTCCTCAAAAAAGTACTCAAGTAACAATAAGCTATAGAAAAAAAAATATCTGAAAAGTCTAGCAAAAATTTTCAAAGTCAAAATTCTTAAGACCTCCCAGTGTGATCAAATGCTTTTAAATTATTTTAAAACATTAAAAAAGAAACCACATACTGAGTACAGGCATTAAATTAGGGCAATGTTGCCCAGGACTTGGGAGGCAGACATAAGCAGATCTAACAGGCCAGCCAGGGCTACCCAGTGAAATTATTTCAAAGTAAGACATAGACACATACTATAAACAAACAAACAAACAAAAAGGCTAACATCTGTTCAGTCCCATGTATTTTTATTTTTTCATTCCTGGAATATTCCTATGCCTACATGGATGCCTTCATTTACCTTCCAGTAGTTTGTTTGTTTTTATGTTTTTTAAGACAGGGTTTCTCTATGTAGCCCTAGCTGTCCTGGAATTCACTCTGTACACGAAGCTAGCCTCAACTCAGAGAGATCTGTCTGCCTCTGCTTCCCAAGTGCTGAGATTAAAGGCGTACATCACCATCACCATCTGGCTCCCATAAATTTCTATATGCTGGCATTTAATAGACCAACCACATGGAGTGAAAGTATAATACTTTATCACTATAAAAATAGAGATTAGTAAGAAAGATAATGGACATTCAATAAAAACTATTAATAACTTTAACTAAAAAAATCTAAAGCCTCATTATTTCCTTATTTACAAATGAGTGTAAACACTTATCATTAAACAAGCTGTAACCCCAGCCATTTAGAAGGAACTACTGAAACAATTTTTAAACACTTTTAAAATGTATTAGTATAATATTACTAGCTACATGATATAGCAGTTTAAACTGATGAACAAAGCAAATCAAAACCTACTGCTGCAGTGACTTACTCACTAAAATGATAACCAGAAAGCGACAGATTTAAAAGAGAATACTTTTAAATTATTTAGTAAATCTCTCTGCTTTTAAATAGCAATTCAAGTCTCGCTGGCCTTTATAAGCTTTCTGAGAGTTTTACAGGCAATGGTTTCAAGCACTGACCATGTCATCAAGATTTATTGGAGTATCACTTAATAAATCGGGCAGATTTTATTCACTGTTGTTTTGTTCTAAGTGGTGTAACATATGTGCTCACTTTACAATAGATTTTACATTTTTAAAGATATTTTTAGCGTGTGTGTGTGTGTGTGTGTGTGTGTGTGTGCATATCCTCATGCACATATGCACAGGTACCCACACTGGTCAGAAGAGGGGGCACTGGATACCATGGAGCTGTAGCTAAAGATGCTGGTCAGCTGTCATGTGGGTGCTATAAAATGAACTCAGATCCTCTGCAGTAAATGCTCTTACCCACTGAGTCATCTTTTAGATTCAGCTCCTGCTTTTGAATAGTTTTTGTTGTTGGTTTGGCTTTGTCACAGGCTGACAGGCTGAACTCAGACCTCCTGCCTCTGCTTCCTATCTGTAGGGATGACAGGCAGGAGTCACCATGTCTGCCTTGCCATCTTTAATGGAGGTTACTCATTCTATTTTAATAACAAGCTAAACAAAAGCTAAAGAAAGTACTACCATTTCAGAAAATGTACCACAAATTGAAACAAATCATTTGAAAATGCTCATTCTTTTCAATGATCAACTGTTGCCACCTAAGTAAACACTTAAGTTTGATAAAATATTACAACTGTTTCTGAGAGATATCATTATAGACTGTACACTGAGGACTAATGTCTTCCAAAATTGGTTATTTCAACTCAACTTGTCAGATATCCCTGCAAATGTAAAATCTATTTAGAACAGCTTTTTAGATGTACTTGGTCTATTTGTTTTGATGTCTCACATACAGATAATTACACATACTACAATTTACACAATGCACTTATAATATATATAAACATTTTTCTAACGTTTGTTTGAAATCTTAAGATTGTCACCCAAGCATCAAACAAAATCCAAAGAGAGATTAATGTAACTATTCCTCAATAAAAACATTTCTGTGTAATTTGAAAATTATTCCTAGTAATTAAAGAGTAGACTATCATCAAAAAATTTATCACTTAGGAACACTATTTATAGTTTCATCAAGAGTAAAATATTACTGCCTTATTTGCAAAATGTTATTTCCTTATTTTATCATGTTTCAACTGTAACACATTGATAGTTTTTCTTGCCCTCAAGTATTTCAATTTAAAATGTTCTATCATTTATAACTAAAAAAAGTGCGATTAAAAATTCTGACAATATAATTTGTGTTTTAATTAACATTAATGAAGCTGAAATGTTTGAATTTTAAATGCTTTGTTAATACAGCAGACTGATCATCCCTCATTGACAATCACACAGTCTTTCCTTACTTGAACCATAAACTTTACAAAGCATAAATGCTACATAGTTAAATATGTGAGGGTTTTAGCACTTTGAAATTTTAATCATACGACTTTTAAGCACCATTCACACCTGACAATATGGCACTAGCAATAATCAGGTAGACGTATGTTTTCTTGAAATAATCAAGCTGTTTTCAACTCCATAAAAACAAATTATGTTTATTTTGTATTCACTGTTGCACAGTATCAGAAGATGTTCCAAGCTGCACTTCGTTATTAGTATCATTTCTTCTTTGTTCTCCTGCAGATTCAGAAGATTCAGATTTATGATGTTTACAAAGAATGTCAGAATCTATGAAAACTGTCTTGTCTCCATTCTTGGTGTTCTACTTAAATTTATACTATAAAAATATTAAATTCATCAATGCCAGACCTGCACATTATGACTACTTATATAAGAATTACACATCCAATCACTAATTACAAAAAAGTACATTGACAATAATACAGAAATACAAACTGAAGTTCTTAGGTATCTAACTGCTATACAGCATTTAATAACTAGTAACTTTTCTAAAAATAACTGGTCCATTCTATTTTAAGTTTATCAACTGCAAAAAAAAGTTTTTCAATATTTAACAATCAGACATTGATTTATATTGTTCAAATATCAGCCTTAATGTAAGTATGCTCTCCATAAACTTAATTTTATAAAATATAAAGTTCAGACACATGTAAGACACATACCACCCCCATCCCAAAACAAAAACAAAACAACAACAACAACAACAACAACAAAAAACCCTAATCTCATTTATGGCCGAAATCAGAATATACATTCACAGATTAAAAAGGATGCAATAAAACAAACAAAACAAACTCTCACCTACCTGGCAAATCTGATGACATGCTTGACACTGGCGTGTGGTGGAATGGTACTGAGTAGTCTGTTAATGATGGTGGAATAGCAGCAGGATCGACAGAAGTCACACTGGGCACCCTTACAGAAGATGGCTGATACATGAGAACCCTGTTTTAAATAGTATGGGAAATTACAAATAATCTGGCTGTTAGTTCAAAGGAGAGAAGAGCTTAACCACTGGGCACTCTCAGATATACGTTCAATAAGTCTCAGCACAAGTGTGTGGCAGTCATTCCTACACAATTCTTCTACACTCTATTCTCAACTTTCCTAGCAGCCTTCATTCTCACATGAATACCTCTTGGTTCTGAAAACTAGTTGTTGGCATAGAAGCAAGGTGGAATTAAAATATACTGTAAAGCAGCAGTTCTCAACCTGTGAGGAGTGACTCTTTCACAAGGGTCACACATCAGATATCCTGGATATCAGACATTTACATTACAATTCATAACAGTACCAAAATTACAGTTATCAAGTAGTAACAAAAATAACTTTATGGTTGCAGGGTCACCACAACATGAGAAATAGCATTAAAGGGTCAGAGCATTAAGAACGTTGAGAACCACCATCGTAAAGGAATACTTTAATTCACAAACAGAAATGTTATTTACATTTTATGCTAATGTACACTAGCATATATATATATATATATATATATATATATATATAAAATTGTAACTTATCTATGAAGACATTTGGCACTAAAACAGAGGGCTGTTAAGGTCTGACTTAACTGCTGGGCACAGTAGCACATGCCTTTAACCCCAGCATTCCCTAGCAGCATGATTTACAATAGAGAGCTCTAAGGCTGCCAAGACTACTTAGTGAGAGGCAGTCTCAAAAAAGAATTGAAAACCAAAACGGTTTTTAAATAAGAACTTCTGTATGAAACTACTAACACAGGCTTATTCAGTCTGAATTATAAATTCAATCACTTGATTTGAAATGTAGAAATGATCTGAATTAATCAATCCTAAAGCTATACAGCTTGGTGGTACAACAATACAATCAGAAATTAGGACAAGATGACCAAATGTCAGGATTTAAGATCTTCATAATATCCAGAAATGAAAATGCTGACTCCAATAACATACTACCTACCCCTGTAAAAGGATCTATACCTATGAAGTGAGCCATTCAGGCTACTACAAATACAAATCAAGCATACTTTCCAGTTTAGTGTGTATAAAAATTATGCATAGTCTCTAATTAAGATTTTATAATTCTAAAAAGCAGACTATTAAAAAATGGGCATAAGTTTGAAAGGCTTGGCTTGAAGCAGGATTTCACATTCATCTAAACCCTAGTTTTGTCTTAGCTTAGAAAAACAACTAGCATGTTATAAGAGAAGTATCTTAAACATATTTAAGAAAGTAAACAACATTATGGACTGTTTACACTGGGAATGGATAAGTTAGCAAGAAGTTATGAGATACAGACAGGGAGCAAAATATTCAAGTTAGCATCCCATAGCTGCCAACCAATACCAACTCAAAAACCAAGACTCAAGAAAAACCAGTATGAGGTTGAAGACAACACAATTCTTTGGGCTGGGAATGTACCACAGCTTGTAGAGTACCTGCCTGGCATGCATGAGGTCTTGGCAATCAATCCCCAACACCACATAAAACTAGACATGGTAACAAAAGTTTGTTATCCTAGCACTAGTCACATTTGAGAGGCAGAGACAGAGAATTTCAATTAAATTCTTTTCCAAACAAACAAAACAACCAACCTGGGGGCAGGAGCAGGGACCCAGAGGGGAGGGAAGGGGCAAAAGCAACGGTCAGATAGAAGGGGGGGGGAGAGAAAAGGCAAGAAAAAAAAGTATAAATTCTTTAGAAACTTAAAGGAAAACCATGGTGACAAAGTGGGACAAGGATAATAATCAGGGCATGTAGACATCCATTCCCACAGCTGAAACACACTCTATCATATTTGCATTATAGAAACTCTTCTATAATCTTGAGTGTCAAAGTCTTGAGTTGTTAGAATCTACTTAGACTCAAAGGTCCTTCTAAAACTGGCTTTGTGTCATGATATTAAGATATTTAAAAATGCCTAGCTGCTACTCCACATCTCTTATCAAAACCAGAAATACTGGAAACAAAGAAAACACAGTTGTCTTGAGTATATATGCAAGATTGTACTGCTAATTATGGCAATGCCATAGTATCAGGTCAGAGTTCAGACGTCTTGTATAAAAACTGATCAAGGTAGGGGTCCAGGAAATACAATATACTTAAGGCAAAAACATAAACCTGATGTGCTGGTTAGTTTTTGTCAACCTACACAAAGTAAAGTGATCTGGGAATAATGAATTGCCTCCAGACTGTCCTGTGTGCCATTTTCTTGACTAATGATATGGGAGGGACAAGCCTACTGTGTGGATAATGCTAGCTCTGGACAGGTGATTCTGGGTTTTATAAGAAAGCAAGCTGAGCAAAGCATGAACACAAGAATGTGTGTGTGTGTGTGTGTGTGTGTGTGTGTATTTAATTTATTTAAAAAATTCCTATTTAGGAACTGATGCAATGGCTCAATGCTTAACAGCATATACTTTTATGGCAAAAACCCTACAATTCAGGCCTCAGCACCCACATTAGACAGTACACAATCACTTATAACTTCAGCTCCAAAAGACTTGATATCATCTGGCCTTCAATGGTACTCTGCTATGTACTCCTCCCCTCCACAAACAACTTAAAAATTTTTATATATTAAAAAATAGTAATAAATAAATTCAACTTAGCAATCTACTTAATATACTATCTGTTCCCTGTCATGAAAAGGAAGAATAATTTCAGGAAGCTAGGAGTGCAGCTCAGCATGTAAGAAGCCCTAAGCTCAATTTGTAACCACCACTATCCCCAAAATTTACAGCTTGAAGTAAAAAAGACAATAACTGTCTCCACTAGAGCTCCTCCTCCTCCTACAACAATTCCCTAGGGATTTTCTCATTTTGATCCTGAACTGAACTGTTATTTGATTCTCAGGAAAATCATCAAACTCCCTTTCCTTCCTTGCACCCTTGACTGACAATTAAGAGTCAAGCCTATGTTACATGCCCATATAGTTAAACCTAATTAATGTACACTTATTTTGTTTCTCCCATGCCAAAAAGGTGGAGTCAAAATATACAAATCCAATGGGCACACAAATTATCAAATTATTAAAATCTCATTAGAGATGGTTAATATTAAAATATTCAGTAGTAGACCAGGCGCAGTGGTGCACACCTGTAATACTAGCACTCAGGGAGGCAGAGGCAGGAAGATCACTGTAAGTTCAAGGCCAGCCTGGTCTCATAAGGTAGGTCTAAGAAAGCCAAGGCTATACAGAGGAAGCCTGAAAACAAACAAACAAACAAAATATTCAATGCTGATTAATTCCTATTGCTTGACCCTTGCAACTATTACTATAAATCCAACATTCCAGTTTATTAACAAAAATAAAAGTGATGCAAGCTCTCAAGAACTGGGACAGAGCATGATGTAAGGTTAATCTGAAAGTTTTCTAAATGCTTATATCATAAGTCTCTTCAGACAGAAGTTATAAAGCTGCATTAAAGAGCTCTGGCATAAATTACTATTTAAACGGTGTAAATTCTGACACTAAAATTTAATAAGAAAACTTTTCAAGCTTTAATATGTTACTCATTTCCTCATAGTATTCATAAATATACACACAAGCATATGTACACATAAAGCAAAAGATGAGCTGCTCCAGAAGTAGGGAGCAAACAGTAAGGGTATTAAATATGTATCTCTCTCAATTGGGGATCAGTAAGAGTTGCTGAAAACCCCAGTTTCTTTTCTGCTTGTATGATCAGAGCAAGAGCCCAGAGTGAACTTAAGTATATGAATGAAAACTCTTAATGCATTTTCAAACACCTAAATATAGAACAAGTAAGGTTTCCATATTATTTGGTATAAAACATGATCTAAATTCTAATGTTTATTATATAGCAGTAATATCCTGGCAATTTACTTTCACATTATAGTATCATAAAATTGTTTTAAGTGTGTCAGTGTGCTACTTGCATGTTAAGTGCACCACATGAGTACCTGGTGTCCATGGGGGCCAAAAGAGGACATCACAACACCTAGAAGTAGAATTATGAACAGTTGTAAGCCAACATGTGGGTGCTGGAAACAGAACCCAGGTCCTCTGTAACAGCAGTAAGTGCTCTAAACCACCAAGCCATTTCTCTCCAAGCCCCAGAAAATGAGATTTTAACACAAAGCCTCAACTGCAAGTCCTCAGGAAGTTTTCCCACTTATCTTTCTTCTACTGGTCCAAACTGCTATTGTCATGCAAAGAATAAGCTTCTAGCCAGTCAATAGCTCTCTCTTGAGAATTAGAATAGTGGAGACAGTCTCTTTTCTTGACTTAAAACCTTCAGTCCTGATATCCATTTGTCCACTGCATTCTGGGCTCTACTACTCACTTTCCTGCTTCTTCCTCTAGGCTGTACTCCTGGGCATTTCTCAACGATCAGCCCTAGCTAAAATACTAAGTACAGACATATACTCTAAATAGAACAAGATGGTATGGTATGTATGATAATATGTATGCAATGTATTAAGTGTTCAGTTTAAGCAGTGAGCCCATCATTATTAAGTGAATTCAGATATTTAAAGGAATTAAAATTTTAATCATGAGACATTTACTGAATACCTTTAAAGCATCTATTAGGATAACTAGATAGTTGTCCTTATGACAAAACCAGTCATTAATGTCCTTATGATAAAACCAATTCATCAATACTAAAGAACTCCTAGAATAAACTCTACTTAGCTGTAGTGAATATCATTTTAAAATATAATTATTAACTTCCTATGACTGAGCTCAGAATTTTCACTTTTATCTTTACATGTTCATTCTTCTGTTTATGTGTCAATGTGCAAATATGATTTAGGTATTAAGGATTATGTCAACTTTATGGAAACAGCTGAAATTTATAAAGACTTAAAATATAAACTTTCAAATGTACTTGATATAATTACAAATTTCCATGTTAGATTTAGCAGTGTTAAGTACTTTTCTTTCCCATCTAAACAGTCTTTCTAAACAGTTTTAACATCGTCTTCCTTAATGTGACCACAAGTATAAACTATCTCTATTCTTCTGCATGCTGTGGTCATGTTGAACCTTTGTTACCCATGTATGTGGCACTCCTTCAGTTTCAGGTCATCCTCAAGTACTGGTTAACAGAGAGACAGGACACTTATGGTAGACCTTTGTGTATGACACCAAGCACTGTACTTACTATGTAATTCTCTGCCACACTTGATATGAACTCTAAGAACTGTGACTCAACTTTCCTCATACTCTAAAATAGTTTCTTGAATTCTCAGTAATGTTCCTAATGGGGTACAGGAAAAAGGTTTGGAATGTGTAAAAACGGAAATTAAATTTGTAACTGAAAGCATAATGAATTCAAGGTGTTTCTGACAGATCATACATGCTGCATCATGTGACTTCATTTCAGCCTTGCTTAACACATATACACATTTTGCACTGCACGTGCAGTTACGCCATGCCAACTGAGGCTGCCTTAACTGCCTTGGCTCAAATTCATCACTACTATGACCTGTCATGTTTCTACTGTACATATAAACTTCTGTACTGTTTTAGGAATATAGTAAATTAGGAAAAGTAAAAGTCCAGTTCTTATAACCCTATTCCTCATTATATATCAATTGATAATATCTTTGGATAGTATTGTTACAATGTTTGACTTCAAATATTTCTTTTAGAGTTGCTCGCACGAGAATCATTTTTAAAAAAATCATTAGATGAATTTAAGAAAAATTAGGAAAAATTCTCCAAAAATTTCTGAACTGTTCCTTAACGTATGTATATTATTTCATACTATGTGTTTACATAAATGAGCATTCGTAGCACTGATGATGTTCTATGACCTGCAACATCAAATACCAAAACTCAACGTGTGCACATATGTGTGACCCTGTATGTAACTGGGGGCCACAAGCGGTAATCTAGATGTGTTCTTTAGTCACATTTCCATCTTTTTTTTGAGAGAGGCTCTCACTGAACCTGGAGCTCACTGATTCAGCCAGACTGGATGGCCACCAAGCCTCTGGGATCTGCATGTCAGTTCCTCCCAAAGCAACACAGCGGTCACAGACGCACAGGTCATTTTTATATGGGGACTTAAATTCAGATACATACTTTGTACAGCAAGCATTTTACCCACTGAGCCATCTTCTTAGTCACCCATTTAATCCTTTTTATGTAAAAGTAGACACACCTATCTTTTAATAAATGGAAAAGATGTATATATACTAAAGAACTGTTTCATTTATCATCAGTAAATGTTTGATTTGTACACTTAGCTCATATTCCTGGGATCACACAAAAATTTCTCGGACAAAAAGTAAGTAGAAAAGTATGAACTCTTTTTTAATTCTAAAACATTGATTATATTATAAATGATAACATAAAATCTAGAAATGCCTAAGCATCCATTGTCTTGACTCTAAACTTTAGTAAGCACTTCAAAATTGTATCTTTATCTATCATTTGATTTTCAGAAGTTTCAAATGAACTGATCCAAAACAGTAATAATCAGCACATCAGAAAAAAAAAACAAAAAACTACTAAACTATTTTCCTTACTTTATATCACTAAAAATAAAAATTTATTCTAACTAAAGAGGTAAAAGAAAACATGAGCCCATACTCCTACTGTGATATATAAATTTTACCTGGAATAGAATAGAATTTTCGGGTTTTCCTTTTGAGGTAGGAGCCTAGCTTGGTCTTAGACTCACGGCGATCTACCTGCTCAGCCTCTAAAAGTGCTGACATCACAGGAATTAGTTACCATACCTGACTTAGAACAAGAGCTTTAAAAGTGCAGAAATCAGCTCCAAAGTTTTAAATCTAAAAAGTAGGTAGTAAAAGGTATTTGAAGTACCTATAAAGAATTACAAAAAGAAATCTGAAGTATACTCAGAATATAATTCATTTATAAATAATGTCCAGAACAGGCAAGTTCAGAAATTTAATAGAAAAGTGATGTTGCCAACATCTAGGGGATGCAAGATAACAAACAAGTGAGTATGAGCATTTTTCACATTGAAAATATGCTAAAACTGACTTGGAATGATAAACATACAATTTTATGACATATACTTAAAATGAGCCAATTTGTTATTAAAAAAATATACAATAAAATACTAAATAAACTAAGGACAGAGATGAGACTAGCACACCCAAATCTTGAGAATGTAAATATGGGTTATCACAACAATTTATGGCTATCTGTTGCTGAACTCTCCAATCTGTCTTGTCTTAAAGGTCTAATAGCTACTGTGCATCATTCAGAGGGATCACATGATAAGATACACCCATCTACTTGCCCACATTTTGCTCTGTAAAGTGGAAGAGAAAAAAGATGAATTTTCATTAGGGAACTACCACATTCCTGACACGGTGGCCAAGTTCTTTTATAATCTCATGGAATCCTAGCAATGATCCTATGAATCAGGCATTATTTTATCTCATTTTAACAGAACAAAAAGTGGGTCAAAGTTAAGGATCATAGTCAAAATCATCCAACAAGTATACAAGTGCCAGAAATGGATCTGTCCTTACAAGCCTCCTGTATCTACATTCCATTATACCAACTTCCTTACACTGGACCGAGATGCCAAATCTGCTTGTGAGCAGGTTCAAGAATAAAACACAAGGTAAAAATAATTAAAACTCCCACTTTCCAGACATGCTGAATATTTTCACCAAAATTTGATTTCCTGTGAATAATGTGCCTATTTGAAAATATTTCGGCTCTACCAAAGCAGATGAAAATTGCCTTCTGTAGTCACTCCTCACAGACATCTTTTAAAATCATCCTAAGAACAACTGGTTTTAAGTGGAATGAACAATAGTGAACTATAAATTGACAAACCCTTTGGTTGGACTGCTTTGTGTTTCAGACATAAAGATGCATTTCCTTTTGGCGGGAGGGTCTTCATCTTCATCAGAAGAACTCTCTATTGTTAGATCAATAACATCTATCTTCTTCTTGCTTGCATCACTGGCTACAGTCACTGAACAAGGTTTACTAAAGACACTTGAACCTGGATATAGATAAACAGGAAGACGAGAAATATCAAAGCTATAATACAAACCAACTATAGAAGTCTTAAGTATCTATATATAAATATAAATGTCTGTCTGTATGTACACACACACACACACACACACACACACACACACACACATGACAATACACAGCCAGGAAATCAAATTTTCTCTATTAGGGACAGATCACCTAACTTGTCTGTTCAACGTTTATGGGCAAACAGCCAGGGCCATTCCTGACAAAGGTCAGAGGCCTCTTTCAAAGCACACTTATTCTCCCTAGCGTTATCAGTACAGAGCCTGGGGCGGGCTCATGCTGCCATTCTAGGTTAGCAATCACTGTACAGACAGACCTTTAGGGTTAGGGAACTGGTTTTATGGCAGGGGATAAGAGATACTCCATGTCCAGCTGTGCATGTCATCATATACCTGTGCACCATTAAGTCTTGAACTATGTGTCGAGAGCATGCAGTTTCTGTAGCTGCATATTTGCACCATGAACCCGAATCAGACATTTCAATTGTAGCAATCTTGCTCATTAAAAAAAAAAAAGTCCCAAACTGATTACCTAAGTTCCTGACAGAAACCATCTAGTCATCACCCATTCTGTTTATACAGACAAACTTATCCTGTTATGTAACATTATTCTCTGTTATCTGTCAAAAATGAGTGCTAGTTCATTGTGAAAAAGTATTAAACAGTAATCAATAAAACTGAGCCTGCCCACAATTTTACACTAATGAGAGTAACCCTGAAAATGTGACCTCTGGAGTTCTGTGACAACCACAAGAGAATAATTAATACTGCTGGAAATTCTTTTGTTTTCCTTTCTTACTCAGAAAATCAGTTTTTGCATTGTTGAGCTTCAAATGCAACTAATTCAGAGGTTGTACGTGCACATAGATTTCCATTTCTCAAACTCCGTTAGTGTGTCCTCTCAGTGCAGATGAGTACAGGGAATTAAAACCAAGAACACACGCTGGGTAACTAAAGCTATAAAATCCCTCCACCAATGAAGGGAAGAATTTATTCAGTAACAACTAATTCAGGGCACTGTCTCCTCACTGATTAATAAGTGATACAGACACTGGGCTCTGTACAGATACACAAAACAATTTCTAACCATTCTTTTTGTTTCTTGTGTGTTTACACAATACACATGCATGCATATTTATGTCTACGCATGCATGTGAAGAACAGAGGTTAATATCAAGCATCTTACCACTTTACTACTCAGGCAAGGTCTCACTGAAGCAATTTGGTTCTTAGTATAGCTTAGTGGTTCCCAACCTTCCTAGTGCTACAACCCTTTAATACAGTTCCTCTTGTTGTAGTGATCTCTAACTATAAAATTCTTATTGCTATTTCACACTGTAATTTTGTTACAGAAATGAATTATAATATAAATATGTAATTTCTGATAATAGGTGACCCCTGTTGAAATGGGGTCACATCCCACAGGTAGAGGAACAACTTGCCTTAGGGATTCCTGTCTCTGCCTCTAGGGTACTGGTATTCCACAAGAGCGACCCACTGCCACCCAGCCAGGCTTCATACTATACCCAACCTCAAGGCCTCCTAACTTTAGATAACTTCCACTTGTTTTACATCTATTTAAAGCTTGAAAGATGATATAGAAATTAGCACATTCTTTAAGACCAAAAAATTTGAACTTCTTTGGGGCTCCTGCCATTCAGCACATACTTTCTATTTTTGTACAGGGCTGGCTGGCTACTTTCATAGCTTCTTTCTTAGGTCTCATGGGACACCAAGAACCATCTTCTTGGAATTTGATCTCATCCACATCAGAACAGTCATTGAGGATTTCCATGAAAAGCCTGTAAACCAATCAAAAGTATATACATGTCATAAAAAGTCAAAGATGAAATAAGAAAATAGTATACACTGAACACAAAGTAATAATGCTAGACTTTAAAAAGACTTTTGGAACTTCAATTATTTTATACTTTATGAGGAAGGTAAAGAGATGGATTGATGGATGGATGGGTGGTCAGGCAGGCAGACTGGCAGACAAATACAAAGGACAAGAACAGAAATTAGGCTTGCCATTGCATGCACTCATACTTAGGCACACAATACATATAATTAAAAATAAAATCTTTAATAGTAAGAACTTATTAAATCAGTTCATATTATTTCCCCAAATTCTAATATAGGCAGTAAAAAAAAAAATTACATTTAGAACATAACACTAGAACCAGAATAAGCTAAACACAAATTACAGTTTTAAACTTAGCAACTATGTAATGTGACTGAATTTACCATTTACCTTCTTACTACTTATTGCTTTTTTGTTTTGAGAAACAAACTATACAGACCTAACTAGACTTAAACTTGAGATCTGCCTGCCTCTGCCTGCTTAACGATGGGATTAAAGATATGCACCACCCCAGCAGGTTGTTTGCTCGTTGGCCCACACACTTTTTCTTTCTCTTTCTTTGTCTAACCGCTTGCCCAAAGAAGCACTTACCCATCTAATATTAGACTTTCATAGGCAGCCTTTTTGTCACAGACAGGACAAATCCAGGTAGGCTTCTTCTCATTCATTTGAAGATAAAGGGCAGCATCAAAACACTGCAGATGTGTACAAGTCACTGCGCGGCATGGAATTGTCAACCTCATTTTTCCTAACTACATAATAGGAAACACAACACAGAAACATATTCAAATAGGACAAGAAATCCTTCAGAACAATAGGGGTGTTATAATAGTTTCAACAAGTCTTTTTATTTTGAACAAGGTTTACTACATTTACTCTCAAAGTTTTTTTTTTTTATTTATTTTTGGGTGGTCTCAAGATTTTTGAAAGATCATTTTACATTAGTACTGTCTAAGTCCAAAGGCAGAGGAAAAGATACACACACACACACAAAAAAAAAAAACCCACCAAAAAACAGTAACAACAAAAAATCCCCACCCAAGACCTTCCTACCTGGCCCTCGTCTCACTATTAGGGAAATCAGCTAAACATCTCTTCCATGCCCTTTTACTAATGTCCTAAGCAGAAATCAAGTCTAGATTTAAAGACTATTTTCTTAAAAATGGTGTCATGTTTTACAAAATACTACACCTTACTTTGTTACCCAGTTTGGTAGCTACTACACACAAGTCTATATATAAAAAGCAACCAGTGGAAGCTAAAGAGCTAGATCAATGGTTCAGAGCACATAACAACAGTAAAGAGGACCTGAGCTCACTTCCCTGCACCCTCATCAGGTGGCTCACAACCACCTGTAACTCCAGTTCTACACGCCTCTCACCTCCACAGGCACCTGCCCTTATGTGAACAAATGAACAAAAAATACACACACACACACACACACACACACCACACCACACCCAAGTACACATTTTAAAAAGTAAATGTTTCTTGAAAAGCTACTATGATATAAACACGTTGTGATTTAATTACTGCACTAGTGACAGGCATTTTGTTTGTTTCCAACCTTGTATCACTATAATGTTATAAATAAGAACCTCAAAATGAAAATTTCTGGCGTCAAAGGAAATTTTTTTTCACAATTTATTCATTATATATCCTGATTGAAGCCCCTTCCTCAACTTTCCCAGTCACATCCTCCCTCCATCTCACCCTTATCCCCTTCCCCTAGTCTGAATGGGAGAATTCTCCCCCCCTGCCATCTGCCCACAGCTTGTTAAGTTTCATCAGGTCTCCTAGGATCCTCTTCCTCTGTGGCCTTGCAAGGCCACATCATCAGGGGCAGTCAACTGAGATCATGATAGAGGCAGTCCCTGATCCTTCAATCAGAGATTCAGAGGGAGATTGAGCTGCCAATAGGCCACATCTGAGCAGGGGCTCTAGGTCCTCTCCAAGCATGGTCCTTGGTTGTTGCATCAGTCTCTGCAGGACCCCCTGGGCTCAGATCTCTTAGTTTTGTCAGTCTCCTTGTGGGGCTCCTGTCCCCTCCATGTCCTTCTATCCCCTGCCATTTCTTCTTCCATAAGACTCTCTGCACTCTGCCCAAAGTTTGGCTGTGAGTCTCAGCATCTGCTTTGATCCCCTGTTGGGTGAATCCTTTCAGAAGACCGTCTATCGTAGGCTCCCATACTGTTTCCTGTCTTCCACTCTTCTAGTGTCTATCCTGTTTGCCATTCTAAATGAGATTTAAGCATCCTCTCTAGGGTCCTCCTTAGTGTTTATCTTCTTTAAGCCTATAGATTTTAATGTGGCTATTCTATATTAGACGGCTAATATGTGCTTATAAGTGAGTGTATACCATGCCTGTCTGTTTCAGTGTTACCTCACTTAGGATGATCTTTTCTAGTGTCATCCATTTGCCTGCAAATTTCATGATTTCCTTGTTCTGGATAGCTGAGTAGTATTCCATTGTGTGAATGTGCCAGACTTTCTGTATCCATTCCTCTGTTGAGGGACATTTAGGTTGTTTCCAGATTCTAGATACTACAAATAAAACTGCTATGAACATATTTGAGCAAATGTCCTTATTGAATAGTGGGGCATCTTTTGGGTTTATGAGCAGAAATGGTAGAGCTGGATCTTGATTTGAGAAAGCACCAGCTTGATTTCCACAGTGGTTATACAAGTTTGCACTCCCAGCAGGGGAGAAGGGCTCCCCTCAAAGGGAAACTGTTGTGGTCTTTGAACAATGACAAGTACCTTAAGCAGGGATCTACTGATCTATAAATTCATACACATTATTATGTGTTATTCCACTCACCATTAACAGCAGTGTCAATGAATGCTTGCCTGCTTTTCTCCAGGCTGGCTGGCGAGAAATATCCCACAGCAGATGTAAACTATATTTCTCTTACTTTCAGTGTGAACTGAAGCTATTCTTTTACCTTAAAGAGCTATTTGTATTTCTAAGAATTCTCTAGACATACCCTTTACTCATTTACACGTGGTCAATAAACTTGTTAATTTATTTATAGGTGCTCTTTATGTAATAAAAATGAGTCTTGTGTGTGACATAAACTAAAAATGTTCATGAAAACTTTTTGCTATTATACAATTGTGTCAGTTTCCAGCATGTTTTTATATAGTTATACTTATATTGGTGTGCTTATTCTTGGAGAAGAGGTCCACCAACAGCCACACCCATGTCAGATTATCCCCTGGTAAGATCTTTGTTCAAAGCCTCAAACTAAACAGTTATGGAAGAAGTAACACCTGAGATTGACCTCTGGTCTCACATGCAGACATATCTGCCCAAATGCACACACATAAATAATTAATAATGCTTTTAAAAAAAAGCTTTATAAAGATAACTAAATAAATGCTGGGCAGTGGTAGCACACACCCTTAATCCCAGCATTTGGGAGGCAGAGGGAGAAGGATCTCTGGCTTGGCCTAAGAGTGAAAGAAAAACCAAAAAACAACCACACATACAAACATTTGTCAAGACAGCATTTCTACTAAAAACCAGTACACTGGTATTTTAGCCCAATCTAGCAGCAATTACGAAAATACAAAATTGGAATAATTATCAGAATGAAAGCTTTATTCCTGATTTACTAGTGACCCTGTGATTTGGGTTTCCCAACATTAACCAATTTCCTCAATACCTCCCTCAGGGCTTGTTGGAACACTTACACTCGTTAGAAAAACTCAGCAATTATTTTCTCCTCTTCCTCCATTATATTACTTTCTCGCCATTAAATTTAAAGAGCAGATGTCCCACAAGTAGCATTGGATGCTTACCAAATGTCATCCAAAACTACGCTAGAAATTTATAATTCATAGTTTTCTCATAAAGGTCTATTGACTGACTGACTGATTGGTTTTTCAAGACAGGGTTTCTCTGTGTAGCCTTGGCTGACCTGGACTCGTTACTGCCTCGAGCTCACAGATATCCTCCTGCCTCTGCCTCCCTAAGTGCTGGGATTAGAGGTGTTCACCATCACACCTGGCCAGTTCTCAGTTTTAAAAGGCTTTCTTCTACACACTAATTTCAGAATAGTTCCTGCCCTTCCCCCACCTCTTTCTTTACCATTCGGTATAGTCTGCCACTTTTCCATGGATGTCCTCTTTCTAGACTGTCTACTTTCTCTCAGTTAGCTCAGTGCCAACCACAGAAGGATACTGCAGAATGATTTCTCACCCAAGTCTCTATGTAACAATATATGAAATTAATTTTTTTGTGTAATTTAAAAGTACACTGCAAAGACAGCTCATACATCCTAACTCATTAAATCAAGACCACCACAGTTAGCATTTATCGGACTCCAGTAATGTTACCACTATTTACAGTATTACATGTACTCTGACAAAAGCAGCTCTTACTAAACTGCATTATTTATAGCACTGCTTATGACAGGTTTTCTGAGCCTAAGGCTTTCTTCTTTGATGTAACAATCTTGTAGGTTATTGCTTCATAACTGCTCAAAGAATTAAAAAAAAAGCCTTAACAGTTACTCATGAAGATACCTAAATAAAAAAAGATAAAAGTTTAAAAAAAAAAGATAAAAGTTTAGAATTCTATCAAAATATTCCTTCATTCATCCCCACCCTTTCTTTTATATGACAATTAGTCATTTATGAAAAGCAAAACTGGCCAGAATGCTTTGTCACTTTACTTACAGGGCACATCAAGGACACTCGAAGACTAGTTGTAGCAATTTCACTATCAGGATCTGCAGTAAGTTTTTCTTTAACTGTAAAAAGAAGAAAATGGTAGTAAAAAAAATTAAAATTAATGGTGATAGAGCAGAACATTTGAAAAGTTCCTAAGCCCTTTGAACAGGTGAAGAAACACAGAATGTTGAGTATTATTGTAGTAAAATCACAACCGTATCACCATTATTATATTAAAGAATGACCAACTGGTAAACTATATAACATATTTAACTGAATATTTAAGATTTCTTTTTAAAAATAAGGCCACTGGAAAGGAATAGTTACAAACAAAAACATAGTTTTATGATTTAACAAAACAGAAGGGGAATATGGAATGGAGCAGAGGCCTGAGCATTAATGCTTTCTATCATATATTCATTACATTTTCATTAAACTGAATTGGTTGTTTCCAACAACTGCTAAATTTGTAAAGAGAAAACATACATTCTTTATTTCTTCTGCCAACTGAAAACAATGTGGTAACATGCCTAAGATTTCTTCTACTAGATAACAAACATAAGTTACATACCTATGAACTAATATATATTCTATAAATATATATACACACACATACACATGTGGTATACGTATACAAATGTGTATATTAGTGATTAATATTACTGTTTGTTGCTAGGTATGTATAAACATTACTTATAAACATTACTTACTTAGTGCTCTGGAATGATCAGGATTTCTAATACCTTTCATTTTTAATCTCTGTAGTAACATGGCTGATGTGAGCTGTCGTACAAGATACACAGACATGGAGTAATTCTGCAAAGAAAGTAAAGTGCTTTCGTTACTCGTATAAAATAGAGATGCACCATGTATGGTGGTGCAGCCTATAATCTCAGTGCTCAGGGAAACAGACGTGGATGGAGTTCTGGGAATTTGAGGCCACTGTGGTTTAAAAAGCAAGTCCAGGACAGCCAAGGCTACACAGAGAAACCCTGTCTTGGGGGTGGGGGGAGTACTTTATTTTGGCAGAGCATGGTGGTATACACCTTTAATCCCAGTACTCAGGAGGCAGAAACAGGCAGATCTCTGTGAGCTCAAGGCCATCCTAGTCTACAAAGCAAGTACCAGACCTACACAAAGAAACCCTTTGTCAAACAAAGATAATAATAATTCAGATAGAAGAAACTCTAGGCTTTAAAAGTAACACTTAAACAACTTCCAAAGGATAGCTGGCAACTGAGACAGGGACAACATCAACTAAGCATTTGAGGACGGCAATGATCTGCTCAGTGTGAAATCACTTCTCAATCACTTGCCATTTTAAAATATTCATTTGTACGGCAAGTAAGTGTGGACAAGGGTTTTCCTGATTATATTTTCTAATTTAGCAAAATGAGTAGCTTGGGGGCCAGCATGAGAATATTCCCTCCCACGCCAACCAGAATCCTATTTTATTTACTTATGGAATACCGTTTGCTTTCATAGTTTCAATTTGAAAATGGTTCACACTGCATGAATCAAGTTCAAATGACACTGCTCTAAATTAACACTTCAAATTTAGAGTGCCAAAGTTCTAATTCTTTCAGATGAGACTACTTCTTACATGGCCTCAAGCAAATCACACCCAAAAGGCCTAAATCAGTTTTTTTCCTAAGGGAAAGTCTTGACAAATTAATTCTACTTCCTGAATGGAAAGGAAAATAAAACATAAAAACAAAAAAACTGCTTACCACCATGCTCTCTACCATGCTGGATAGCACCTTGAACTATGAGTTGAAATAAGCTGTTCTTCAGTGAAGTTAGTCTGTTAGGTACTTTCTCACAGCTTTAATACACAAGCTAGCAGCCTAAGAAAATAAATCAACTCCTAATAAGGACACTTTTCATACAACCCAGGAAAAAATTCTTACCTTTCCAATTTCAGATGCCCAAGAAATAGAAATCTGATTTGGCACAGCTGAAGACAACCTAACTAAAGATGTAATATTCAAGGGTCGTCCAGGGCGCTTTTGTTCAATCCCATTTTTAGGTGGTGGCGCATAGCCCTATAACCATGAAAAGATAATTTTAAAGGCTCTGTAGGATTTAAACGTTTTTTTTTCCCCCAAGATGAACAGGACCTTGGCTAACTTTTGCTACATTATGTTATCTTACATATAAATATACCAGAATAAAAATCTATATTACAGGATTTAAATTAATTAATGTTGATGTATTTCCATAGTTATTTTTACATACCAAGGAAATATAAACACAACAAACTGACTACCATATTCTATCTTCCTTCCTTCTTTTCTTTTTTGAGACAGGGTCTCTCCTGGAATTCACTATATAGACCAGGATGGCTTTGAATTCAGAGACCCACCCTCTGCCTTCCAAGCACTAGGATTAAAGGTATGTATCACCATACACAGCCTAGCTATATTCTTTTTTGACAGAAAAATCTTCTGAGGAACTTTTCATTCTATTATTAGCACTTACATTCTTATTCTTTAATACAGAAAAGCTTTACAAATACATTTTTAAACTACACTTCATTCCACTAACACACCTCAGATTTCCGTGAAAGTAAAAAACAACCTTGTGTGTATTAATGCTAATGTTATCTGGGATCTTCCAATAATTACAGGTGAATGACTTTTAGACAACAGCTAAAATCCATGCTTCTTTTTCAAAATGTCCTTAAAATTATCTGTTCAAAATCTCAGGGTACACAGCTACACAGTCAGGCCACAAGAATAGCATCCAAGTTATACACATACAGGCAATGGCAAAATAACACAGCTAACACTCAATCATCAGCAAATGTTGTTTTGTAGATGGCAGTAATGTTGAACTTAAGCTATGTATGTGCCTTACAGATGGAAAAAAAAAAAAAAAACAGCACTGGTACATAAACAGAGTTACAGAATACAGCCAAGTTGACTAGAACTATCTTTCCTTCACTGTCACTCTTCAAGGGAAGACAGTTATTATTAAGAGGGTATCCATATGATAATTTGTCATCTATGACTACCAACAAAATTCTAAACATCATCAAAACCTCTATTACAAAGAACTTGCAATTATAACATGAAAACAGGAGTGGTGCATATTTATATGTTTAAGAGAGGCATGTCCATTTAAATTGGTCCATGTAAAACACAGAGGAAAGGGGAAACTCAAAACTAGATCCTTTACTTGAGGAACTGGGGAGATGGCTCCTGAATGAGGACCTGAATTCAGTCCCCAACATCCATGTAAAAAGCTGGGATGCATAGGCCTGTAGCTCTAGCACCAGAGGGCAGGGACCAGTAGATCCCAAGAGCTGGATGGCTATCTAGTCTACCCAGGCAAAACAACTTCAAGTCAGATAGAGACCTGTCCCAAGCCAGTAAGAAGGAAAGTAATAGCACTTACCAAGCAACACACACAGGAATATCAGTACCAGCATGTAAGCAATTATAAATACAAACTCTTGTTTTTGTCTGTTTGAGACCCTAAAAATAATTCTGCTTTGGCTTTATGTATTGGTAGATTAACTGAATAGAAACAGTAGCTTGGGGTCTGCCAAAATGATTAAATAAATAAATAAATAAATAAATAAATAAATAAGTGAATAAATAAATGGATAGCGTATGCCCTAGCTAAATATAAACTCTAGTTGAAATTTGAGTCACAAGACATTTCAACAATGCGGAGGAGAAAAAGAGAATAGGAAGCGATAAATGCATTAGTGTTAAAAGCAACGTATCGCATTTGCTCAGCATGAACAAAGCTGTGGGTTCAATCATCAGAACTGCCTCATTCTCTCCCATGAGCATCAGGCTCAGCTTTTATTTCTAATCTTTTTTCTTTTTAAAATTTGTGTGCACACATGTACAAGTGTTGGCAGAAGCAGGAGGGTGTTAGAATCTGGAACTGAGTTACAGGCCACTGTGAGTTGCCCCATGTGACTGCTGAAAACTAAACCCAGGCCTTCTGCAAGAGCATCAAGTGTCCTTAACCACTCTCATTTTCCCTTGGGTTTGAATTTTTAGATACAAACATTTCATAGGGAATACTATTTTCTTTCTATGGTACCTATCATGAGGTAAATAAAGACTACTTGTTCCATTTTCACCGACTGATCAATCCAAGGACTTCACTCTGCACTCTCCATAGTAAGATTTCCCATCAAGAAGGAAAATTTTCCCTTAAGCTGCGTTTATCAGGTGTTTTTATAAACAATAACAGGAAAGAAATTAAGATTGTTGGTGAGTTCCAGGTTCAACAACAGACTCTGTCTTAAAAAAAAAAATTAAGAGGAAGAAAGTTCAATTTCAACCTTTGGCATGCACACAGATTTAAAAATTAAAATACGTAACCACTTCAGTGGATAAAGCATTCATTTTTCAAGTGTGAACACCAGAGTTCTGTCCCCAGAGCACAGGAAAAAGCCAGGCTGGCATGGCAGTCTCCTTTAATTCCAACACTCAAGCAGCAGAAACAAGATTCTCAGAGGAAACTGTATAGCTAAACTATCAGGAATTGGAGAGTCCGGCTCAGAGATACTCTGCCTTCAAACATATGATGTAGAGTGAATATATGTAAGACATTCAACATTAACGTCAGGTCGCTACATGCAACATCAGCCTACATACATGCCAAAATGTGAACACAAAATACTACACACATGCATACAACAGACACATTTAAAAAGATGAAAGAAAGCATGCATCTTGAAGTGGTTTGTAAAATGAAGCTGATTTCATCACTTACTTGCTATATGGGAGAGCACACTACTGTCAAAGCAATTAATACTATTTCCCACCCAATTATCACTGTATAGGCAATAAAGTAGCCATATGTCCACAATGACTGGATATTATAATAGAGTCACACATATAAGGACTTATGTGAGGTCAAAGATAGTTATGTTCAGATTTACCATGGGAAATTCCACAATCATATCAAGATCATCCCTACAGAATCAGTTTTCAGCAATTCAGCAGACTGAAATCAATGACAAGAACAAGTCCAAATCTTTTGTGGCCTTTTAGTGCTTTTTACAGCTAGAATAAGGACCCACAAGATATCGGGCTCAAGTAAACTGTAAAGATGCACTGACTCTTTCTTGAAGCTGTAGCATACTTAAAATGACTGTCATGAACCTGCTAAGTACAAATGAAGACAATTCATTACAATTTCATTATCCCAGTGACTAGTAATTAGGGACCAAGAGGCACTTTGAGAAGGTGAGAGTGGTGCTGAAGGGCAAGAGTGGCAGCAGCAGGCAGCTCAACCAAGCACCGAAGAGGCAGAGCCCACCCAGTTACATCACCAAACACTAGCCTGAGGAGCATTTTCCTGGAAGAACCACAGCATGGCTGAGAAGACATCAGAGCCAGTAATGTATGCTTATGTGTAACACGCAGAGAAAGAGTTTAGAGAAACTTAAACACAGAGATAAATAGCAAGTTTAAAAATGGTAAACGGAAAGTAAGTAAAAATGTTCTGTAAATGTGCTTATGTACTGAAGAAAAGAAAACCGTATATAGACAGTCATAGAAACAAATATTCTCCAATTCTTCCAAAGGAAGGAGAGAATTAGTGACATTAAAAAGGAAAGTACTTTCTGTGTTAAAAATGAAAAGCGGTGTAGAAGAGGGCATTTGAACCTGGAATAATTTTATTTTGACTGTCAACACAAAACTAATTACAAATATGTTCAGTAATAATAACAGTTTTCTGTGCCTTCTCTGAGAAAAATCAGAAAAAAGTAGACTTAAGTAATCAGAGAACTGAAAAATAGGATGTTCGTAATTACAGCAATAGAAATAAAGGAAATTTTACTTTTCCCAATTTAAAAAAACAAAACAAAACAAAACAAAAAACCAAACAAACAAACAAAAAAAAGGAATTGATGGCAGCAGCTTGAACTTGGAGCTCTCTGGCTGTGAGATGCCTGTCAGCTCTTTCTGCTAAGGGCCCGCCAGCACAGAGTAGAAACACCTGAATTTCAAAGAATGCCAGGTGGGGTACTGCTGCTACAGCATGAGATAACACAACTGGACTAGAACGTGGAATTTTCTTGATTTTTGTTAAATTTGTTTTCCCTAAAAGAAATAACTCATTGTAACTGGCTATGTCCCACAACTGGATTAACTACTCAAGTTATGTAATTTATTTCAAATATTACAAGGTAATTTATACTTAAATAGTCCAAAAAACTATCAGCTGATAGTTGAAAATATAAATAAGATAATTCAAAGTACATATGCTACAGTTCAAAAATCAGAACTATATGCTGTTCTCGTGAACAGCATATATTAAGAATCTCTTAATATAGTTACTGATTCTCAATATGCAGAAAGAGTTGTTTTCCTTTTTGAAACTGTTCCACTTATTCCAGATGATTCAAGAATGAACTTTGTAACTTATATAATTGTAACAGGTAACTGAAATAGAGATCATCCAATATATATAAGCCATATTCCATCTCATACAGGATCACTGGCATTAGGAAATGAGGAGCTCAATTATTAATAGATAATGTTTTAGAAGCGTCAAATTTTTATAAGGCATCATATAAACAGCAGAGGTTTATAGTGTTTTTTTTTTTTAATGAAAAATTCTGCTTGTGATTTTTATAATTGCACTCCATTAACCTGCTAGAAGTAACCCTAAAAGTACCCAAAGAAATGAATTTGGCAGTATATCATACAACTGATACTAGTCAGGATTTCTAAAAAGGGTGATCTTTACTTAAACATTTTATAAGAAGTAATGGCTATCTTAGGGATGCCTTTACAGATTAACACTGATAATGCTCCAAGATATGCATTCAGTTAAATGCAACAATTTAAGCATTGTAACATAAAACATGTCACAGGTATCGTTTACAATACAAAAGGTCAAACAATTGTAGAAAAAAATGTAAATCGCACTTTAAAGGAAATGCTCATTAAACAAAAGGAGTTACAGGGTCCCCCAGAGATAAATACTGTTGTATTGACTTTAAAATTATAAAATATTAGTGAGAAAGTTAAATGTCAGTGAGACACATGATACATCTGCTGAAAAACACGGGATTTTAGAAAGGACTGCTGAATTAAATCAGACTGTACACTTTAAGAATTTGTGAACCTTAGGATGGAAATCAGAGAATATATTGTGCTGGGGAAGAGGATAGGCTCTTCTTTCAACAGGAAGTGAAAAGTTAATTAAAATTTAACAAGAGACGACCTCCTGAAAATCCTGGTTGCAAACATGAAGGAAGTGACCCAAAAGAACAACAAAACAGGTGGCATGACTGCTGATTCCCTTACATGGGAACAACACAAGAGACTGGCAGAGATCATGTCTCTGCATAGCCAATGAAATCTCATTGGCTACAGGGTCCTCATAACTTATTTCATGCCATTTCTTCATATGCATGGATGGAAATTTTTATTACCAATTTGTAATTAAGTCCAAATGGACTTATAAAGATTCACAGATGCCTTTCACCTTCTCATAGGGCTCTCTGGCTTTGAGCTCTCTGGCTCATAGGTCTTTAGCTGATTTTCTGTTTGTGCACATGGCATATTTATAGATATGTTTATGTAGAAATGTACCTACAATGTTAGCTTGAAATGTCTGTGTTATCAGAACAAAAGGACCAGACACCAATGAAGACAAAGCAAGTAGCCCAGATGATCCAGCCTGACAGATTGCCTCAAAAATTTGTATCCAGGACAGCTTCCAAGTGATGTGTCTAATTGGTCCAGCCTCAGAAACTGCTTCAGTCAGGACTTCAATTAAGCCCTGCACTTTCCTAGACCAGATAATCCCACACAGAGCCTGCACAGCCAGTGAAACAGCCATCTCTCCCAGGTACTGGTCAATTTCCTGGTTTTCTTAAGGTCCCCCAAAAGATGCCTTCATCTGCAGATAATAGGAAGCATTTTAAAGAACAAGATGCCATCATTCCCAAGAGGCGAGGTGGGTGGCTTTTGGTTGTTCTGTGTGTTCTGGATGTTTGTTGTAATTTAAGGGGGTTGGTTACAAATTGTTATTGGTCATGGTCAGAGAGGAAATAAAGTAAAAAAGGTTAAATTCAGGGATGCTTTTCTCCCCTGTATCATTAATAAACTTGCTGAAGCCTATAACTGGGCAGGAGAGAATTAGGTGGGGTTTAGGTTCCTGGGCTTAGGATCTGAGAGGGACCAGGAGCCAAGAGAGAGGAGGGAGAGAGGAAGAGAAGATGTAGAAGCAGGAGAGAAAGCAGGAAAGCAGAAGTCAACATGGGGCATAAGGACAATGAGAACATGGCCATGAGGGTTAGCCTGATGAAACAGAAGCAATCCAAGCAAAAATAATTATGGCAAGTAATTTGGGTTGTATAGCTGGGAAATAGCAAAATAGCTTAGAGAGTTGATTGCTATCTGCCCAGTTACTGTGCCTTATAGCTTATATAAAAAAAATCACAAAAGGTCTGTCTCCATTATTTGGGAACTAGCTGGGAAAGAGAAGTTCTTAGAGTCTAATATAATTCCGTAACAGATATGATCGAAGAATCAATGAAAATTTTCTTGAACTCTACAATATAATGCTTCAGGCTCATCCTTTCTATCTTGCTTAGGCCCCAAATCAGTCATTTATTTCTAAAAGAACTATGTTATTAGTCAGTACCAAGTGGTTATTGTTTCTACCCCCTGTCAGTGTTTATACTAAACTTACACAAAAATCTAGTAAATAGATAGCAACTTACAGGCAAAGGAAAGAGTTTCCCATTTACTTTTATACACAAACTATTGGGATAGTTATCTTCTTGAGGGCAACTGGTCTCTGCCAAGCAAAGTCTGTATAAAAAGAAAAAAAAATGTTAGAGTACCAAAACATGTTTACATGTTTTAAAACTCCAATGCACACAGAAAGTAGGAAAAACCTCAAACTCACCGCAGCTGAACTTGGACTGTGTAATCTCTCCTGCCACCTGGCAAAAAATCCCTGTTGGCAAGGGGGGAAAAAAAGAAAGTACAATAAAATTCCACAGAGCAGGGACTGAGGACATGGCTCAGTAGTTATTGATTAGTTCATATCCTAAGCACCCATGTTAAGGCTGGGTGCTTTTTAACAAGGAGCAAGTAAACCCTGCCTCTCCCAGGCCTTGCAAGAAGCAGGATTTATGAAGACAGGATAATCCCTCAGTCCTATTACCTAGCCAGTCTAACTACAACAAGTTCCAGACTCACACACAGACCCTGTCTCAATGAACAAAGTAGAGACCACAGAGAAAGATAATACTGTCTTCCAGTTACCACTTGAGCATGCCATGAGTGAGGTCAGAGGTAATCCTGTATATATATATATATATACATATATATATATACACACACACATATACATACACACATTTTTATGTAAAATGATGCTAAACAAAGAAACAGAACAACACAATAATTATAACCTCCAGTGACTAAACTTTTAGTTGTTCTTCACGTCAGTTTTGAGATATTTTTTTCAGCTCATAGGAACTTTGATGATATAGTATTTGCTTTTATACATAACAAATTTAGTTAACATAAAAAGGAGCAATCTAGGTTCTGAAGGAGTTCAATGAATTAATCTACATGCTTTGGTGTTCTTCACCTTGACTGAACATTCTAATCACTTGGAAAGTTTTGTTTAATATAAAGTTTCCTCATCAGATAATTCTTGCTGCTTTGAGTCTACTCTCATAGTTTTTAAAGCTGCACAGGTGATTCTAACATAGAACTAATACCTACAGTTTCAACATGATAATAAGGGCAATTTCAGGACCATGTATCCAACTACAAACAGAGAACCTTTTATGATTTCTGGATTTTCTTAGTCTCAAAGACTACCGTTAAGAATTATTATTTTTTAGGAGATGATAAATATGCAGGATGTCAGATCTTGTCTCAAACAATCAGAAACTGCATTTTAACAAGATCTCCAGAGAGATAGCTAGTGGTTAACAGCATACACTGCTCTTCCAGAAGATCACAGTTAACTCCCAACACCCACCTGAAGCTCCAACACACACATACAAAAAATTAAGGAAAAAAAAAAAAAAAGACCTCCAGTTGACATGGATGCACATTACAGTCTAAGAAGCATCTTCCTTGCCAGATGCTGTAGGTTTCTGTGGCTGTGATGAAATACCACAACCAAAAGCAAGTTGGGGAGGGAAGGGTTCATTTGATTTACAAAGCCTGAATCACACTCCACTGAGAGAACTCAAAATAGAAACAGAAACTGGGAAGGACACTGGAGGCAGGAGCTGATGCAGAGGCCAGGGAAGAGTATCTATCACTAATTAAGAAAATGCCCTATATACTTGCCTACAGCCTGATCTTACAAAGGCATTTTCTCAGCTGAGGTTCCCTCCTTTCGACAAACAAACAACCTAGCCAGTACACATGGCAGTGTATGACTGGAATCCCATCACAGAAGTATGAAGACCAGGAATACAAGGTTATCCTGAGCTAACCATAAACTTTGGGGCCAACCTGGGCCTACCTTACACCCTGTCTCAAGAGAACATTTTTTAAATTAAAAAAAAAAAAAAAATCTGATTAAAAATGAAGCATTACTCTTAACCATTGGACTGCACCAGGGAAAATATTAGAGTAGTCCTAACCTGAGAAATCTGAAGAAGCACATTTAGCCTTCACCTTGCTCACTGCTTCTCATTCTGTAGTTCCCTGGAAGGCACAGGGACTCTCTAGCCCCAAGTTTTGATAGCTTGGGCAAATTATTGAACCTTTCTGGATTCAGTTTCTACATGTGTTAAAGACAGAAAATGAATACATCTACTTCATCAAGTTATTGTGATGATTAAACAGAGTAATTAAAATGCCCAGGTTTAAGATGGACACAAAAAGTATAAGCAGCTGTCTCCTCTGCTCCTGCTGCTTCCCTTTCTTCTAGAGGCCTACATCCTTCTCAGGCATTTCTAATATTTCAATATCCTATATATTACTGACCCCTTCTAAACAAATTCTGACTAAATCATTCAAACATTCTACTCATTCAAATCAAACAATTTGAGGCCCCTGGAACTTCCAAGATAAAAGAAAAGTAGTACTTTCCTTAAAGATTCATGTTAATAGTAAATACAAGCAAAATAAAGTGTGACAATTCTTATAAAATAAAAAAGAAGAAATTTAATTTGACTTAAAGAGTCCAAGTCCTTTTTCACAATCAAATTAGAACCCTGGCCTGCACACAGTAATTCTGTTAGTGTTTCCATGAATACAGGGATTCTCAACTAGATACGTATCACAACTTTGTGTGGTTGGGGAACAAAATTTGAAAGAGAAGTGCCAAGAGGTAAGCCTGTTAGTATTTTGGAACACAACCTGCTCCTGTGATGTCATCACGTGTCACCAGCCAGCCAGGTGACCACACCTGGAAGGTGTGGTTACCGTGCCCCTTAAAAGGGCCAGTACCGACACGTGGTCCCTCTCTTACTTTCTCTTACTCTCTCTTCTCTCTCTTACACTTTCTTTCTCTCTCTTACTTTCTCTTCTCTCTCTTATACTCTCTCTTTTTCTCTCTCTCGGGGTGCCTCCCTTCCCCTTCCCTTTTCTCTCTCTCTCTCTCTCTCCATGTCCCACCCCCCTTCCCTCCTAATAAATCTCTCGCAGAGGATATTGGTTGCCTCCTGCTTCTTTTTAATTTTTAACAAAGCCCAGGAAGTACAGTTGCTACAGAAGATAAGAACGATAATGGATGATAAGAAGCCCTGTCCCAGCAAAGAGGGAAGGTAAGCAAAGAGGGGGAAAGATCAGGGGTGAGGAGCTGTCATGTGACAAGAAAAAAAATTCTACAAAGTGGTCCCACAGGACAGGTTTTTAAGTACCACTGGAGATAGAAACTGTTTTAAAAGACTATATGGTCACTGGGGGCTGGAGAGATAGCTCAGCAGTTAAAAGTACAAACTCCAGCTTAGTTCCCTGCAACCATATCAAATGGTTTGCAACAACTTACAGTTCTGTACACACTAGTATGTGCACAAACACACACTTGTACCCAAAAAAACTAAATTAGTATTTACAAAAAAGATACATGAATAGGTGAGAGATAGATAGAAAACTATTAGAATTAGTTATTATGTGCAGAGGCCTTCAAAAGAAACTTAAACAAATATTGGTGGGTGGTTTCAGTAAGAATCTGGTCAAATCCAATGACTGAGGAGATATGAGTGTAGATAAATGAGGGTGATTTTAGAGTGGAAGCCAGGTTTCAGTAGTGTTCCTGGATGAGTGGTAACACTAAGACATTAGGAAAATTAGAACATGTTTAACATTAAATGTTCTAACTATCCAATGAGGTAGTAACTGTTATTCCAATTTTGTGTACAGCGTAAGAGCCAAAGAAACTAAGTTACATGCTTAGGATTGGAATGTGTCTAAACAGCACAAATCTCTCTAAGGTAGAACTGTACAGTCAAGTTCTACATCTTGAAGTAAAGGGGAAAAAATCAATGGCATACAGCAAAAAGACTTAATGACTACTAAATTAAGACACAACAATTTGAACCACATCATAAATTCCTATGGCACAGGGTTACATCCACAATTTATCTATGAGTCTACAATTATACAAATAAATAAACAAAACAATGCCAGTTAACGCTTCCTTATAAAAGACTAATCCAAATAGAAACTGGAAGTTGTCAAGAATCACGAGGGAATGCTGAACTATCAGGGAAAAAATTTAAGGAAAACAATAGATATGCCAAGTCTCAAAGTATCTCCTTCAAAATATTTACTAATAACAATGGGAATAGGTCCCTTACAATATAAGACAGCTGAGCCAAATGATATAAATTAGCATGACCAAAAGTAAACCAATAATACTACATAGTGCATAATATTCTCTGAAAAGAACACATAATGAGACATTTTAGCCAGAAAGGCATAATCTAATCAAGATAAAACATTAAGGACCAGCAAAACATCTGTGTACATGCTGGAAAGCCTTACAACCTGAAAATGATCCCAGGTCCCACATGGTGGAATAAGCAACCAACTCCTGCAAGCTGTTCTCTGAGAGCTACTCTAAAACAAAGTTCATGAACCACCACCTATAATCCCAGAGACAGGGGGCTCACCGTGAGTTCAAGGACAGCCAAGGCTACACAAATACAGTTAACAAAAACTAACTCACCATAGATAAGTTAAGAGTAGACTGTGGCCCTGCTTGACAACTTAGAAAACTTGAACATGGGGTAGATACAACTTTATTACGGAATTAATTAACTTCTAAGTGAGAGCTGGAGAGACGCTGGACCCTGGTGTTAAGGTAGGTCCAAGTCTAGCATTAACAGCCTCTGAGCTTAGTGCTAAAATGACATCTCCCTTCCTCAGCTGGGTTCCCTCCTCAGCACCTAATCTGGGGAAACACCAGATCCTCAAAGGAGTGTCACAGAAGCCCTCAGGGAGATTACAGGCCAGTAAGAAACCCATTCATTGTGTACCAGGGGATTCCTGGAAATACCTTCCCCCATGCTAATAAGATGTCTTGGTACCTTAGCTTTCAACCAATGACCTTTTTCTTTGGAGAGCTGCTTGGTTGTTAGGATGCTTTATTATTGAGCTCTTAGTAAAAAACATGTTTTCACCCTGGCCTTCACCTGGAGACAGGGATAAACAGGATATGTTGCCAAGTTCATTTCCTTTTGTTTGTGACAGTATGTTTTTGCCAAATTCACTTCCTTTTGTTTGTGTAAGGATCACACAGACAGATAGTCGAGGTAAACAAGTTTGACTTCTCAAAGAACTTCATTGTATTAAAGTGCTTTGCTGTGACAATAAAAAGGAACTATGGAATAAACCCAGTGCCTAGTTTCTACTAGAAGCCCTCTCGAAAAGATCCCATGTACAGTGTTTGGTTTATTATTATTTTCTTTCAATCCTTACTTCCCACTCAAGAATTGCTCGCATTTTTCTATACCTCTAACCTTCCCCTGACCACCCCCCTCCCAAGCCATAGGATAATTCAGCACTTCATTCTCCTTATGATAGGACTGTGCTGCTGCTGCATGAAAACAAAGTATCCCTGGCACTCCTAGCCCCAGTGACTCAAACACATTCGCCTCCAAAACCCCTCCCAATGCCTCCTCACATCAATTCATTTGTCATGACTAAATTAGGTTTTTAATATAATACCTCGAAGTACCAATGAATATGTCAGTTAAATAATTAGGCTTGTTAACAAGGTTACAATCAGTTGTTGAAAGTTGTCATACTATTTAATATAGCGTTGTACCTAGCAATCACTTAATGTTGACCTTAAACAAGGATTTACCACTAGATAAGAGATTAATGATACATTTTTATTTGAAAAAAATTGGGGTGGGGGTTCAAGGCAGGGTTTCTCTGTGTAGCCTTGGCTGTCCTGGACTCACTGGACCAGGCTGGCCTGGAACTCACAGAAACCTGCCTGCCTCTGCCTCCCTGAGTGCTGGCATTAAGGGCATATGACACCACGCCTGGCTGAAATATAATTTTTACTTTTGTTTTCTGTTGGCTTATTATTATTCCAAGACTGTTAAAACCTAGTTTATTTATGCAAAAATGACTCCACGGAACCTCAAACTTTATAGATTATAAAATCTTGAGGTTTTTAAGATACATAATCTTAATAAAAAACTGTATGATGACTCAATGAATCTAAAGTTGTGTCTCAGAATCTTTTCCACATAATACCACACACTTTCAAATGTTAGATGTCAAGAATTTTATGATATATAATCTGCATATGCTCACTCAGAAGCTTGACAATGCACACTTACATAAAAAAGAGTGAAATATATATCTATAATAAATGTATTGTTATATACAGAATTACCCAAAGTTACTTGATACAGCATCCTTTCTTTTTCTGATTTATTTATTATTTATACAGTATTCTGCCTGCATGTATGCCTACAGGCAAGAGGAAGGCACAGATCTCATTATAGATGGTTGTGAGCCACCATGTGGATGCTGGGAATTGAACTCAGGACCTCTGCAAGAGCAGACAGTGCTCTTACCCTCTGAGCCATCTCTCCAGCCTGATACAGCATCCTTTCTTCTTGAAATCTCAACATCTCAAAGAAATATCCTTAAGGAAGAGGTAAAAAAAGAAGTAAAGACCTCTCGTCTGATTTCAAATCTTCACTCTTTTAACTATAATCCAGCAAATAATTTAACCTACACAACCCTCAGTTTTCTAATGCTCAATCTTTTAAGAAGGCAGTTTTAACTGCTGCTGGTGTTGCTCAGCTGCAGAAAACTTGCTTAGCCATGTCTGAGGCCACCTAGTACTAGAAAATAAAAAAGGCCATGAATAATGTATTAAGAGCATAAATGACTACCCACTTTTTCCCCTTTTAGAAAAGGTTTATGTATTTTTAGGAGTATTTTGCCTGCAGTTATGTTGTGTACTGTTTTTGTGCATGCCTAGTACCCACAGAAGCTGGAAGATGGCACCAGAACCCTGGAAGTGGAATTACAGATGTTTGTGAATGTGGTGACGACTAAGAACCAAACCTTGGTTATCTGCAAGAACAGCAAGTGCTCTGAACCACTATGTCCTCTCTCTAACACCTGCAAAATGACTCCCTCCTCAACTGGAAATGATCAAACTACAGACTTACTTCCCTTCCCCTTTCACCTCTTAAATGCATTTTCACAGAGTAATAAAATGGTTTTTGAGTTTCCTCTTTTCACCTAAGTCCCAGACCACTGAAACTTCTCTTCTATATCCAAAACTTCAAAATTAATAGTATTTCTCCTGTTTGGCATTATCTATTAATTATTTTGGCCAAGGAGGGTGACTACACAGCTAACTTTGCCCTGAACTATTCTGGGTTTTGTTCTTTATGAGCTTTTTTGTTTGTCTTAGTTAGGTGGTAAACACCATGATCATAACAATTTGGAGAGGAAAGAGTTTATTTCAGCTTACAATTCTTAAGTAGCAATACTCCACTGCTGAGGGAAATCAGGAGCTGATGCAGAGGCTAGAGAGTGTTGCTTCCAGCTTGTTCAACTTGCTCTCTTACAATACCCAGGAATAGCACCATCAAAGAGCTGAGCTATCCTGAATTAACCATCAAGAAAGTACACTGCATCCCCCCAAGCATGGGAGCTAAAATGTTACACTCAGGATGCGAGGCTAAGCACTGCACTCAGGGTCAGCCGCTTTCGACCCAGAGAAGAGCATATCTGATTGCATGCTGGTTGATGCCCCAGGTCCCGCCTCTGAGAAAAAGGTATTGGACGGGTCTGATGCTCTTTGGGTGGATGACACCTAAATGAACATCGGTACAAAGTCCCAATTTATTTCTGATATCAGAGATCAGACCTCTACTCTTGCCTGATGCGTCTAAAACAAAAAGGGGGAACTGTAGAGAGCTGTGTAATGCCGCGCCTTAAAGATGGAGCTGGTTTCCGCCTTCCACCTTCCTGATGGTGAGTGCTCTCTGTCACAAACAACTCCATATTTGGCTAAGGCTGAGGATCTGGCTTGCTTCCGTATATGTGGACCTATCTACATTGCCCACGTGGCACGCTGGGGTAGGCTACCCAGAGGCTATTTAAGCTGTGGGCTGGCTTTTCCCCAGGGTCAGATGATTGTTCAAGGTTCCTGAATAAACTGCAATGGAAAAAAAAAAAAGAAAGTACACTGCAGATGTGATAGTCTGAATGAGAATGGTCCAACTGGCGCAGGTTTGAATGCTTGTTCCCTATGTAGAGGAACTACATGGGAAGGATTAGGAGTGGCACTTGTTAATAGGTGTGGACTTGTCAGAGGAAGTGTGTCACTAGTGGTGAGCTGTAAAGTGCTTTTGTCTCCCTCTCTCCCTCCCCCAACTCTCTGCCTAGGGATGGGCTATCAGTTTCTATACCAGAGCCTGCTTGCTTCCCACCATGATTGATCACTGACTAACTTACTGAAACCAAGTCCCCAATTAAATACTTCCTTTTTATGAGTTGCCTTGGTCATGGTGTTTCACCACAGAAACAGAACAGTAACAGACAGCAGCCTTACCTATAGGCCAATCTAATAAAGGCATTTGCTCAACTGAAGTTCCCTCTTCCAAAATAACTCTAGCCTGTGTCAAGTTGAACTTGTCTTTTTAAGACAAGGTCTCAGCATCTGCTCTGATACCCTGTGGGGTACAGCCTTTCAGAGACTCTGATTATGAACCCCTGAAGGGGGAGAGCCTTACTGGGACACAGAGGAAGACAATGCGGCCACTTGACAGACTAGGATCAGAAGGGGTGGAAGATCTCCCCCATCAGTGGACTGGGGGAGGGGCTCGAGTGGAGAAAGGAGAGGGTGGATGGGATCGGGAGGGGAGTAAGGAGGAAGCTATATGGGTGATACAAAGTGAATAATTTGTAATTAATAAAAATAAAAATAAAAAAGACAAGGTCTCATTTTGTGGACCAGGATGGCCTTCAACTCAAGAGAGATCTGCCTGTGTCTGCCTCCCAAGTGGTGGGATAAAAGACAAGTGCCACCACTCACAACCCGATTTTTGTTCACACTTAGTCTCAAAATTGTTTATGGTTATTTTTCCTTTGGGTTACTATCAAATTCATTTTTACTTTGAAACAGATCTCACTCAGGTAGCCAAAGTCAGCTTTGAACTTTTGTTCCTCTTGCCTCTATCTCTGGAGCACAAGGATTTCAGGTGTGTACAACCATGTCCAATTTTCACAAGTTCTTTTTATAATGTTATCCTATTTAAAATAAAATTTTCCTTTGAAATACTGAAGGTGACAGGAGCACTTACTCAGCACACAGAAGGTTCAGGGTTTGATTTAAGCACCAGAAAAACAAACAAAAATTGGCATATTCAACTAAAAATAAAAGATACTTGAGGTTTAATTCAAAGGTAGGATTTTTTCCTAATATACAGTATTTACTATTTGACTAATCTGGGTCAAACTATACTATTAAGAAATAGTTGGCCCTGGCAATATGGCTACTGGTAAAAGGACTTGATGCTAAGCCTGATGAGTTTGATTTCTGAAGACACATAATAGAAGAAAACTAATTCCTAAAGTCCTGATATTATCACTGATGACACAATTAGCCCATGGCACCTGACACCCCGAACACACACACACACACACACACACACACACGTATAAAAAAGTAAAAAGTTAAGTTAAAAAAAAAGGAAGGAAGGAAGAAAGGAAGGAAGGAAGGAAGGAAGGAAGGAAGGAAGGAACCGATCCAATTTTTACAGACTGAACTGTGGGTTTCCAGAGTTTATACATAGAAACCTTAACACAATGCGAATGTATTTGTAACTGTCTTTATAGATGCAATTAACATTCTTAAAGAAACCCTAAGCTAACAAACAAGCTGTCATGTCAGTATCCTGTTGCACAGCTGAGATGCACTACAACAGAAAAAAGTCAGATGTGACACAGCAAAATGTATAAGCCATAGGAAAGGCTTTAGGAGTAACAAAACTTAACACCTCAATTTTTGACAGAACTCTCCAGAACCTTGAAAGTTTCTGTTTAAGTCAACTAGTCTATTATATTTTGTTAAAGCTCTATAAGACAAGCACATAAGACCCTCTATAAGACCCTCACAGAACATACATCTAAACATTCCTCTTACCTTGAGATGCATATCTCTCTAACTTGTTGAGGTGTCAAAGCAAAAATAAAAAACTTCTCTTGAAACCGTTGGATACTGCTTTGAACTGAGGAGGGAAAAAAATTTATTCAGTAACAAATAAGCACCTGCAATAACTGTAAAGTGTTTGCTAAATCCTAAAATGCTCAAGGTTAAACGTAGTTAATACTCTAACCTCCAATATATGAAATTGCATTCATCTACAATTCTGAGTAAAGTTATCCAAATGAGCTTAATTTTAAATACTTAATCATTCAGAATTCTAAAACATTAACTATACTATGATGTCACAATATAATAAAACCATTCAAGATGACATTTCACTCTGGACTATCTCATAAAAGTGAGAAGCATTCCCTCACAGTAGTGCAATCCAAGAAATAGATGTTTTCTATGGGCTGAAGAGATGGCTCAGCGGAGAAAAGCACTGGCCAGCACCCATATGGCAGCTCACCACTGTCTGTTACTCCAGCTCCAGGATTCTGACAACTTCACACAGATTCACACGCAGGCAAAACACCAATGCACATAAATAATAATAAAAAATAAAAATGAAGAAATACATGTTTTTAGTATCTTGATTCTTTATTTCAGTGCCTTATATTTAATTACTCAGAGCATACAAAAGAAAACTCAAATTTTCAGAACTTTAGGTAAACGTGATAAATAAATAGTAACTATTGCTTATAAAAAATGACCTAGTTATAAAGAATAACCTGGTAAAGTAATCCAGGCAAACTATATTATTAAAAGCCGAAATGCACTGATAAAGTCACAAAGAACTGTAATACATTAATACTGATGAATTGTTCAGTGATGTTCTAATGCTCATTACAGGCTTGTAATCTTGGCACTCAAAAGAGTGAAGAAAGGGAATCATGAATTCAAAGCCAGCTTGGGCTATACAATCAGTTCAATGCTTTAGAGACCCTGTCTCAAAAAATATGAGCCTACTGACTGGCACCATAATTAGTACACTATCACTTAAAAGAAAGTGTTCTCCATTTGGCAGTGTCCTGGATCTTGGCTTCCAGATAGAGAACTAGTGTTCCATTTCTCCTAGGGGCAGCTAGAGTGCTTTAGGATGAGGCCTGAGTACACTAGGCCAGGCTGTTGAAAAGGTTTTCCACAAGGTGTTACAGTTTACCTCTTTTGCATTCCAAAACCTAAGGCAATACCAAAGTGTTACAACTCTTAATCAAGCTGCTGTGCAGAACAGAGCAGGGTGGGGGCCAAGGCCCATGCCTGGATGGCTTGCAGCCAAGACACAATTCTGGTGAGGTCCAGGCCCAGTTTGCTGGTGGGCAGGCCGGTGAGACTCTACCCTGCAGACAGTCTTGAATTGAGAAAGCAAGTGCCCTTATTTGTGTGAAATCAAGGGCAATATAAACCCTGGGCAGAGGGAGGGATTTCAAGAGTGAATGTGTTTTGATTCACTGGGGTCAGGGATACTTAATGGTCCTATCACAAGAAAAAAAATACAGTACTTATTTATCCTATAGGGTAATCTCCAAGAATAACTGAAGGTCACTGCTGGACTAAGGTACTTAGCAGGGTGGACATTTTTAGGAATTCCCAGATGCTTGCTAAAGCAGTTTCCTTAACAGGGAAGGGGCTGGCCTGTAATCTGCCCTGAGGGCTAGGTGACAATCCATACAAGACCTGAGGTCACTCCCATTAGGGGAGACTTTTAAAACCTCCACTGAGAAAAGGGAGTCTATCAGCAGAAAGGGAGTCTACCTATCTATTTACTGAGAGCAAATAATTGGCTATCCAGAGACTACCAATTTCAACCTTATCCAGAAAGCCCCACAAGCAAGCAAAAGTAATTCCTGTATCTAAGATCATGAACAAGATAGCTAAATGTCTAAAGGCTCTCTTTGTCAATCAGACCAAATCAAGAAAAATATTAACTCCTTGAGTAAAAAACATGGGCACTTTACTGCAGAATTATGCTTCATAGAAAGATAAGGCTAATTCATACTTTCTCAGACTATCTCTAAAATGAGAAGGGGGGCTGTTTAAGATAAAGATCTATACATGAAGCAGTTTTACATTACAAGGTAAAGAGAGTAAACACAGTAAGTCCATTTCCTCATCTCCTACTTGCTCTTTCATCCTTTTTTCCTTGTATGGATTCCACTTTCCTCTGTTAATGGCTGAGGTCATCCATGACATCTTAACTATCAAATATAATACTGTGAGATCACAAGTGAGCCCAAAGTGGTTGGGGCTATATACCTCAGCACTATAGAATGATTACCAAGTACGCACAAAGCCCTAGACCCAATCCCTAGCACAAACCAAGGAACCATGAGCGCTCTAGCCATAAAATCTGAAAATATCTAATACAAGTACAGAGTATACCAAAAAGAACATTATAGCAAAAAATGTGACACACACCCAAAAGTAAAATTGACATACAACTTCTAAATCTTTCTCAATATGGGAACAGTTTTCTCAACTTTTTATGACTGTAAGATACATAAAAGCCTTCTGGAAACAGAAAATATATAAATTTTTACTTCTGAGAGTTTACATTAATTCCTTGCAAAAGAAAGCAAGAAGGAAAAGGGGAAGAAAGAGAAAAAGAGAAAGATGAGGGCCTAGAAAGATGGTTCAGTAGTTAAGGGTGCTTGATGTTCTTACAGAGCACCAAAGTTAGACTTTTTAACACCCACATCAGGTGGCTTAACTACAGCTCTAGAAGGTCTAATACCTCTCCTGATTTTGAGGATACTGACATTCACTCAAACAAAATTAAAATCTGGGCCAGGCATGCTGGTACAATCCCAGCATACAGAGAGCAGAAGCAGGCAGATCGCTTGGAGTTCAAGGCCAGCCTGGAATACATAGTGACTACCAAGTAAGCCAGAGCTACATCATAAGACCCTGTCCCAAAATAAATAAGTAAAATAAATGAAATATTTCAAGGAAAAAAAGCTATAGGTCTGATACATGCATAGTGTCACCTACTTGAAAATATAATGACTCTGGCTTAGGAAAATGTTTAGGTAAAAAGTTGGCATTTTAACATACCCCGTTAAATATTAATCAAATAAGAGGTCTGTTAAGCCATCCCTTCCATCCTCTGGAAATATTACTGTGACACCTTGTAGTAGGCTGGCGTGGTCAAGATTGCCATCTACAAGTTGTATTCAGGTTGGAAGTAGTTTGTAAAGAGATAGTGATTAATTTCATTAGGGGCTAGGGAGATGGCTCAATGATTAAAAGCACTACCTGTTCTTTCAAAAGACCCAGGTTAAATTCGCAGCACCTACACAGTAGGCTTATAACCATCTATAACTCCATTTCCAGGGGATCCTTAACAGCGGGGTCTGGTGCTTTGTATTTGATTGCTAATTACTTTGCTCCTCAACATATGCAAGTATTTGTAGAATATTGGAAAGACTTAGCCCAGATAGAAATGATTAAAGCAATTGGCTTGGGATGTGAGGCTGAGAGGTAATAAAATAGATTAGGGGGTAATATATGCCCAGTCTCAGGTGAAATAAGGCTATCTAAAATCTATCAGGTGTCTGTGTCTTTTTTGGATGATAGTGTCTGTGTCTTTTTTGAATAATTGTAGGTTTTAATAATAAACATTATTAGCTATTTATATTTTCAAAAACATTTGGGTCCCATGGTGCTTTGTATTTGATTGTTAATTCTTTTGCTCCCTGAGGTCTACTTGCTGTTTCTTATGAGCACATTCTCACATACACCTGTCCTTGTTGTATAAACCTTGCTCTACCGATTTTAAAGTTGACTGGATGAATAAATGCCTACATACCTGGGCAGGGCAGAAGTAAGGCATGCATGGCCAAACAAGGGCTTTGAAGTGAAGGATAATGGGAAGGGGAGAGGTATGGGAGAAAAAGAAGGAAGCAGAGCTGCCATGGACTAGGTAAAGAACCATGTGGGCAGGAAGGAGGCACAGCATGAAGTGGTCCACACGGACAGCATGTGCAAGTATTTGTGGAATATTGGATAGGAAGCAGCCCAGACAGCAATGGTTAGAGCAATGGCAAAGGATGTGGGGCTGAGAGGTAACAAGGTAGATTAGGGGATAGTATTTATCCAGCCACAGGTGAAACAAGGCTTATTTAACTACAACAGGTCTGTCTTATCGATATGGTAGCAGTTTAATAATAACTGCCATAATAATAGGCTTTAATAATAAACATGACTAGTCATAGTACTATTATTTTCTACAACAGAATCCAAGAACCTTTTCTGGCCACCATGAACAGAAATGCATGTGGTACAAAGATATATGATGACGCTTATATACATAAAATAAATTAAAAAAAAGTTTTTAGGTAGATTTAGGGCTCAGTTTAGGCAACCTGATAATTCATGAAGTTAACAGAGTGAATTAATTTATTACATTGCATCATCTAAGACTGCACCTGATTTCCATCCCCCATCAATCACTGCACTGTCATCTAAGAATACTTTTCTTTTATTCCTTATCACATCTTATCTCTGAATGAAAAGTAAATGGGGACTAGGGAGCAGGGGTGGGAATGTCCTCCTAAAATTCAACAAAATAAAAGTAACCAAGTTCAAAACTGGACCAAAGATTTGTAATGACTTCTCTCCAAACAATATACATAATGGCTAATAATCACAAAGCATTTACTATACCTCATAATTGGAGAAAGCCAACCTCTGGGTTGGCTACTATCCAAAATAAAGCACTCCCCCTCCAAACCAGAACATTTGGCAAGGGTGTGGAGAAATTCTCATGCAAATCTCGGTACACTGGTCGTAGCAATGTAAGATGTAAGATAGTGCAGCTGTTGTGGAAAACAGTACGGTAGTTGCTTAACAATTAAAAACAATTACTGTATGATCTCAATTACTATATGCTCCAACAATTGTACTTTTGATATATTTATAGACATGTTCATCGTCCACAAACAGACAAATGGATAAGAAAACAGGCAGTACTACGCATAGTTGTTTTCAGTTTTATGAAGGGAAAAAGTTGACATGTACTGTGCCAAGAACAATCATGGAAGACATTATGTTAACTGTGAAATAGGTCAGTAGCAAAAAAACCATGTGATTTCACTTACATGAGGTAAATAGCATAGTCTATCAGAAACAGAAAGTAGGGAACTATGGTTGCTAGAAGCTGGGGGAGAAGAAATAGGGACTTACAGTTTTAAGGGCTGAGTTTCAGTTTTACAAGATGAAAGAAAAGAGATGGACGGCAATGAGTCACAGAAGAATACACTCTGCACTTTTATGTTATGTGCATTTAACAACAGTAAAAAGAAAAGTTGGAGGAAAATCAAAATATTGGTTAAAATAAAAGGGGATGTTAAAGCTCATAAAACCTATAAAATTGTACAAAAGGCTAACATTGACATACAATTATAACAGGAGAAAATAAGGCCATTTTGTATTATCAAACTAGTCCATTTTTTATTATTTGGTTCTTAACACAAGTAGATGTCATCATTATATTAAAAATCAACCATTGCAAAACTCAACTGAAGATGTCAAAGAGTTGAGATTTCTTTTATCTGAAAAACAGTGAGTTTAAGTCAGAATCATGAAAGAGAAAAATAGTTACCACAGTTGAATTACCGTAGGTTCTTGACTTCATTGTTCTTTGTCTTCCACACTGAGTTCTGGTGTCTAGAATCTTCTTCCCTGTCACTGCTGCCCATTCTTACAATTATCATTCTGTTCAATGTCTACTGTTGCCATCTACAGATAAAGTAACAGCACTACTACTCTGCCAATCTCCCATGAGAACAAGTGTGGAGGAATTAGTCATCTTTAGCATCACTTTCTTCAACATTCCTCTGCTATAGTGTCCCATGTCTGAATGTGCCAGGCCTAAATTGCATTCTGCACAGTCCTTCATTAGCAATAGTCTTCACTCTTTTCCTAACAAACCTAAAATTCTCAAAGCTCCTAAAGTCTATTCAGTTTCTGCATTATTTGGTCTTAAAATTATGGGCTACAATTTAAACTTATATGATTAATAAGAGTTCTCTTCTTTCTTGGCTTAAATTCCAATAATTCCATATACAATTTTGACATCTCAAGCTCCCTCAAGTTTCTGTAAGAAAGCTTAATTGAATTCCCCATTAGTTAGGCCAATGCAAAATCTGAGCACAATTTATAGTTCTTCATCATAAACACACAACTCCCTCGCCCCTTTTCAGTTCTAAGGATCAAATTTAGGACTTCATACATGCTAGGGAAGCCCTTGAGCCCTGAGCTACCAGGCCAGGACCCAGCCCCGGTTTTTCACACACTCTCTAAACTGTCTTGCTGTATACTTTCGGCTGACTTTGAAGTCTCCATACTTCTGCTTCACCCTCCCAAGTTATAGATATGGACACCTTATCCAGCTTTTTTCTTTTTCCTATTAATAACTCCTAAACTATATTAACATACTCCCTAAAGGCATCTCATATTTCTTCTAGCTTCCCTACAATTAGACCACATGGCTTCCTCCAAATTAATACTCGCTTATTATCTGAGTTACTTAAAATGTGTTCAAATTTGTTCAAATACTTTAAAACATTCTACTTTAATGGATTTAACATTAATGAGCACATCACTTTATACTGGTTTGATCACACTCAGGAGCTTATTATTATTACTATCCTAATATGAAGGACTTAAGGATATGAAAAGAAGCTAACACTTAGTCATAATCTTTGAGATTAGCAAGGATTAAAAAAACGGTAATACAGTTTTGATGAGGATGCAGGGAAAACAATACAATTGTATGTTGTTGGAGAATATAAATAGGTGCAAAGCTATTGAGGCTACTGTCAAACCTCAGTGAATATCAAAATATTAAATATTCATGCTCTTGGACCCAACTTTTCCTCTAGGCACTTATTTATCTTTCATAAATATCTGCAGTTATTCTGAAATGTAAATAAATATATTCACAGATATGTATGTGAAACTGTAGAAATAGTGCCTGACATTTCACATACTAAAATATTCTAAGTGACTAAAAGTAAAAATGTACATCAGACTACTGATAAAGTACTAAGGTAGCAGAACAACTATAATCCAAAGACATGCAAAAAATACTAAGTCTGTCCTGCTGAGACTCTCTAGAGCACAGGACTCACAGCAATCTTAAACAGAATAACCCTCTCTAACAAGAAGACAACACAATGCCCTGCAACTACAAGTCTTTTCAAATGGAGAATAGGAAAAAAAAATATGGCACAATACACACAGAAAGCTAGCTAACTTTGAAGTATCTCTGGCTGAAACAGAAATAAGATCCTGAGAGAACTTCCTGTTGTGTTTGTGATGTTTATAATCTGAGAACAGGAAAAAAAAATGTAAAGAAAATTAAGGAAGCATTTATAAAAAAACAGTGACAAGCAAGAATAATGAAAAACATGAACAGTTTATTTTAGTTCATAAAACAGGTTATGTACATTTCTGGCATCACAATCTCAATTTATGAGCAAACTGCAGATTTTCTTAACTACTCTTCAAAATGAAGTATCTCCAGTTGAACACAGTGCACAACCCTTTAATCCCAGCACTGGGTGGAATAAGCAGGTGGATCGCTGTGAGTTCAAGACCAACCTGGCCACACAACAAGTTCTAGGACAGACAGGGACTACATAAAAAGACCCTGTTTCAAAAAAACCCAAATAACAAAATATCTCTTGTACAATTTCTTCAAATTGGAATGCCAAACATAAAAGTTTATTTTATTAAATGTTTATTGAAAAAAAAAAACTCTTTTCCTTTAGCCTTGCTGAAATTAGTAAAAGCTACAAGTACTTAAAGAAAATCCCTATTTCTGAACAAGCAATAAGGAGAGAAAACTATGAGGTTCCCCCAGAATTCATCACCAACACTGCCAATATTAATGAGTGAGGGTTCACTCTTTTCTCTTGGGCCCCTCTTTAGAAGTGGTTGAGCATGTTTAACCCTTTAACTGTAACCACTGTCCTATGGACTCTAGACTACAGACTTCTCTTCTGTGCCAATTCCTAAGAGGTGCTCTCATCGCATAGGCTTACCTAAGCATGCTAACTAGATATCCCTCACAATAGTAAGTTCTTGAATCAATTTTAAAAATAACAGTTCAGAATTTGAGGTTTCAAACCATGATTGACTGGCCTAACTGCTTTGAGCCTGTAGTGTTACATCACAGTCCTTAGCACACAATAAAGCAAACTGTTCATACCTCAGTCAGGGAGGGACAGCAAAAAGAGGGAAGGAGAGTAAGAGTGGACTGCCCAATGAAATCTCACCGTTAAGTTCCATAACCTTTCAAGCACAACAAAGTTGTATGCTAAACCTTTAACACATAAACAGTATTCAAGATCAAAACTACCAGCACAATTTTACAATCATTTAAGAAAGAAATATAAAGAGTCACAATGCTGTGCATTGGTATGACCAAAAACCAAGGTAAAAGAGGAAAAAGAATATAAATTATTCTAAAAACAAAGAAAAACAAAACAAATTATTTTAACAACAACAAAAAAATGAAACTTGGAGAGGGCTTAAAAAAAAATGAGCCAGACAAAGCAGTACATACATTAATACCAACACTTGTGAAGGAATAGGCAGTGGATCACTGAAAATTTGTAGGCCCGTTTGGTCTACATACCAAGTTCTATGAGTACTAGGGCTATACAGTGAGACCCTGTTTGTGTGCTGTTAAAATAAATAAATAAATAAAGCAAAAATGAAAATGCAATTATAAAGAAAAAAAATAAGCAATCAACACCCTAAATTCTTGTTCCTGTTATTATTTTGGCTGATTGGATTTCTTTGTGTAGCCCTGACTGTCCTATGAACTCACTATATGTAAACTAGGCTGGCCCCTAATTCACAGAGATCTGCCTGACCCTGCCTTCCCGAGTGCTGAGATTAAAAGCATGCACCACCACAGCCAGGAATGGTTTTTCTTCTGAGTGGATCTTCTGCAGGTCAGCTGACCTGAAACTTTATAGCCAAGGATAACTTCAGGTTCTTGATCATCCTCCATTTACCTAACAGGTATTTGGGAATAATATAGGCGTGTGTCACTCATTGTACCCAGCTTTCTGTTATAAAGAGTGTTTGTTTGTTTGTTTGTTTGTTTATTAAGCAGTGTGTGCATGCAACAGAGCCCTTGTAGAGGTCAGATAACAGCTTGCTAGAGTCAGTTCTCTCTATCCATCACACAGATTACAAACTCTTGCCTTCAGGTTTGGTGACAACTGTCTTTCACCCACTGGGACATACTACTTCTCCTCCAATATTAATTTCCAAAATGAAAAGTTTAAACAAGTGAGCTTTCATATAAAAATTTCACAAGTATGTGAAGTTTTTATGATAGTTGGACATTATTATTACTACATATATTTATATGTACACAAACACACAATGGTCAGAGAACAACATGAGCAAGTCAGTCCTCTTCTACTAGTGAGTTCTAGCAGTCTATGCAGGTTAACAAGGCTCCATGGCAAACATCTCCATGGCAAACTGAGCCACCTCACTGTCTGCATAGATCTTTTTTTTAATTTTTATTATTAGTTACATTTTATTAACTCTGTATCCCAGCTGGATCCCTTCCCTCATTCCCTCCCAATCCCACCCTCCTTCCCTTATCTCCTCCCTGCCCCTTTCCAAGTCCACTGATAGGAGTCCTCCCCTTTCATCTGACCCTGTTTTATCAGGTATCTTCAGGACTGGCTGCAAAGTCCTCCTCTGTGGCCTAGCATGGCTGTTCCTCCCTTGGGGGATGGGGAGGTCAAAGAGCCTGCCATTGAGTTCATGTCAGAAATAGTCCCTGTTCCCCTTACTAGGGTAACCCACTTGGTTACTGAGCTACCACGGGCTACATCCGAGCAGAGGTTCTAGGTTATATCCATACATGGTCCTTGGTTGGATAAACAGTCTCATATATATGTGCCCAGATATATTTGGTCCTTGTGGAGCTCCTATCCTCTCCACATCATATTAACTCCCCCTTCTTTCATATGATTCCCTGCACTCTGCTGAAGGTTTGGTTATCAGTCTTGGTATCTGCTTTGATACACTGCTAGGTAGAGTCTTTCAGAGGCCCTCTGCGGCTCCTGTCCTGTTACTTGTTTTCTCCCACAGATCTGTTTTTAATAGCATTGAATAAGGAGAAAAATTTCAATGAGACAGTTTCTTACTTTTTTTGCAAAATTTAAACTGCTAAAACATAAATGAAACAAAGAGTTTATATAGCAAATAGCCATACTGGCCTGTAAACAATCAGACTATCCTAATCTCATTAACATGTCTGACAGCATCATCCTGAATCACCAATATAGACTATACTACTCACATATGCACAAAAGAATAAAAATATAATAAAAATTTGTAAACTTTATCAAACACTCTTTGCCACTAGAAAAAAAAAATATGTGTAAGAGGTTTATTTTTAAGATTTATCTGTTCAATTGTGTGTATGTGCTTCTGTGTGGATAAAGGTATACAGATCACCTGGACCCAGAGTTTCAGCACAGGGCAGCTATGAGCACACTAATGTGGGTACTAGAAGCTGGGTCCTCTGAAGAGCAGCGCTTACTATTACCCACTGCATCATCTCTCAAGTCCCAAGGGTTTGTTAGGAAAGTAGCTTAAAACTACATTAGAGAAGCTAAGGCTCTGCAACACTATCAAAACATGATACAGACATTAAGGCCTAAGGTTATTCCTAGTGCACACAAAAACAATCTTGAGTCCTTAAGACATACAAAGACTATGGAAGGTAGCTGCCACATAGGAATTAAGAAGGTGAAAAAATGAAATAAAAGGCACACAAATTTGCAAGGAAAAAGTTAGCCAGATGCTAGAACACATACAGTTATAATCTCCGCTCTTGGGAGTCTGAAGCAGTAAGATAGCATTCCAGTCTAGCCTGGGCTATACAATAATACTCCAAAAAACAAAACAGTTTTAAGTTTTGTATTGGCTTTTTACACCATGCTGGCATCCCTATGAGAACCTTCCTAAGTCCACAGATATCTTGAATTACTGTACACCACGCCTGGCTATCAGTTTCTTAAAAGTATTTTTTACATGTGGTGGCATGCATGCTGTGGTACAAGTATGCAGGAGCAGAAAATTTGCTCCAGAACAGGTTCTCCTCTCTCAACACACAGATCGTAGGGACTGAGCTCAGACTATCAGGTTCAGCAGCAAGCGTCTTTACCCTCTGAGCCATCTTTGCCAACCATGGCTATCAATGTTAAGGTATTAATAGCAAATCACTAATCAATAGTTGAAGGCTGTTTTACTGGCTTCTTTAAAAAATTCTTCTTTAATTAAAAAAGTAATTTTTCTTAACACTTACCTAAACTTGTGGGCTTGATGAGAACATCAAGGACGTCGTAGAAGGGCAAGTTCTTTAACTGCACGTCAGGATGGACAGGAGGAATGGGAGGAGATGGTTGCTGCATCTCAAATGTGGGTTTAGTGTCTTGAAGCAGCACAGAACCAACAGGAGATGACGGTGAATGAGGTGTGATTGAAGTAGAAGGCAACGAGTGGATTCCAGCCACAGCCAAATCAGGTTCTACTGGTGATGAACTACCATCCAAACTGAAAACCGATGATTTGATTGTGGATAGATCAGAAAGTCCTTCAAGTGTCCGTGGGTATCGGCGTCTGTATAATTCTCGAATTTTAATCTGAACCGCAGGGCTGCAGCCACTCTTCAATAGATGCAACGCCCTCATCAGGAGGTCATGCTTGCGCCCACTTTTATTCCGTCCAGCAAAGCCCAGTAACACTTGTAATTCAGAAACCCTAAAACTAGAAACCATATTCTAAAAGGGGGAAGAAAAAAAAAGACAAGTCTTCGTCAAGCATATTAAAAAAAAAAACCTACTTAAAATATACTGTAAAATTGGACTTTTTCCTGAAAGTAAGCAATGTTTACATACACCACACCATGTAGAACATAATATTCAGAAAACTATCGTCTCTTGAAACTTCCATTTGAGTTATAATGTTAAATATTTTTTTCCTCTTCATTTTGGAAATCTAGTCTTGGTTCTTATTAGCCAATTTATTGTCAGGCTATGTTCTAATATAAATCCCTATTTGCTTCTTCACTATGAACTCTTTAACTAATAAGACTTTTCTTTTTTCAAAACTATGACCTACTAATACAAAGCATAGCAATTGTTACAAAATTGTCACTAATGAAACAAATGAGTTGAATTTTTATGTCACATTAGTGTAACTTCTAGTGCTGCTTAGTAAATCTAGAAAATCCAGCTTTAACTAGTATCCAAAGCCAATGCATTTTTTAACCCCAACTCAAACATTAAACAGACAAAATAATTTTCAAAAAGGCTTAAAAATATTAAGATTAAACATCACATACATCCTATTTAACCGCCAAATTTCAAAAATGATTGAAAACTTCAGCTTAGTTTTCAAATGAGAACAAGACCTCTACAAGTAAGAAGCAGAGAACTCACAATTCTTAAAAATTAAGACCACCCTCACAGGACTCTTACTGATTTGTGCTTGCGTGTTAACAAGCGTAAGAAGCAACTCCTGCTCTACATATCTCATCTATTTAGTCCGTAAGATCTAGTCAGTACTGTAAACCCCTTGTCGCCTTTTAAGTCGAGCTGCTGAGTGACTTTCAGTAAATTCTGAACACAAAAGGTAAACCACACAGGTGAGATTTACCTATGCCACACCATGAATCATCTGCCAAAAGAAAGAAGAAATGTGGAGCCACCCCTCCAGAACCTACTCTCAGGAGAGCCACCTCTCACTGGAAGTTGGGGTTTCCCAACTATCTCATCAGTTAGGCACAAAGCAGCCAGGATTCCTTTCTTGTGAAACTGAAGGTTTTATTCCCAGGAGAAAAGACAGGGAGTATGGAGACAGACTGTATACAAAATAAAAAGATAGAGATATGGGCTTAGAAATAAGAATGAAGAATCACAGGGTTCTGAGTTGTACAAGATAGTCTTTACCCTGAAAATCATGCAAAGATAATGGTGGAAAGGTCAAGGAGAGCCAGTAAAAAACTTGGGACCCAAAATTCATATACTGTTGAGCAGCCAAGCCCTGTCCCTGTTACCAAGACTTAGTACCTTGGGTTCTCTTTCTCTTTTATTTATTTATTGTTTTTGTTTTAATTTACTATGTATACAGTATTCTGCCTGCATACCAGAAGAGGGCACCTGATCTCATTATAGATGGTTATGAGCCACCATGAGGGGGAACTGAACTCAGAATCTCTGGAAGAGCACCAAGTGCTCTTAACCCCTGGACCCTCCAGCCCATGTACCCTGCGTTCTTAGAGACGGCTCAGTACTTAAGTCACTAAAGTCTGGCTTTCAGTATGTCTTTAGCCTCTAATTTCTCTGGAGAGGAAGGTCTCTACAGAAAAAAAAAAACAAACAAAAAAACACTGGTTTGACTTTTTTTTTTTTAAGGATGCACAGAGCAAGGAGTATCTCAACAGCAAGGACCTAATTTCAATCACTAATAGCTTAAAACAAAAACAAAAACATAGGGGCAAGTGGATCTCTGTGATTTCAAGGTCAGCCTGGTCTACATAGTGAAGTGAGTTCTAGGGCTAAATAGAGATACCCTGTCCCAAACAAACAAACCACAACAACAAAACTCACAATGAATTATAAAGTTAAAACTAGGAATATAACCCAAGCTTATTTATCAAACTGAGTTAAACGCAAATTCTTTAAAAAACAAACAAACAAACAAAAACCTTTAAAGCTATGGTGTATATATATGAAGGCAACGTAGACCCACTACATTAGAAAAATATCTCATTAAGTAGAAAATATTCTAGTTACATGTACTCACCAAAACAATGTTTTTTTAGAAACTGCTTTTCAATTAAGAATGTGATGGAAACGTCGACAACAACAACAAAGTCTAAAATTTAGGTAAATTGTAGTTGGTGAGAAATTAATACAAGTTTTACTGATTCCCACCCCCATCTGCCATAATGTATAACAGGTCCTGTTAGGCTATTTTCCTAACTGCCAGGAAAACTGATAATCTGTATTATTTAATGCTACCTATTTTAGTTACTACCGTGAAAGTAACCTACATCTATATTTATAAATAGGAAAGAAGACAAATAGCGAAAAAAAAAAACTTCCTAAGATAGTCTGCATGGCAAATCATAAAGATCTAATTCCTAACCAGTGTCTGTTAGAGAGGTCATGGAAAGTCCCAATCCTTATAAAATCATTCCCTATAATTAAGCCTACTTTTACTTGAGGGATTTTAAGTAGCTCTCTTGCTTACAATAAAATATTTTAACTCATCTCAGGCCAACAAAAACCGTAATTAAATGTCATCTATTAAAAGAAGTAATAAAGAATATACTATAGGGGCTGGAAAGATGGCTCAATGGTTATGAGTCCATTCTGCTCGTGCAGAAAGCTCAGGTTTGGTTCCCAGCAGCCACAGGGCAGCTCATAAGCACTTGTAACTCCAGTTCCAGGGGATTTGAGACCTTCTAGCCTCCACAGACACATGGTACATAGAGATACATTCAAACAAAACACTCATAAAGTAAAAATGAATCCCTAAAAAACATTCTGGATTTCAAAATCTATATAACTCACAGCTTTGCACATCTCTCTAAATGTTTATCCATAATTATAGAAAAAAGTTCAAGAATCAAACAGTATCAAAAGCAATCACAAAGCGTGAAGAATTAAAGGATAAAGCAAAACAAAATCAACCAAACAAAAAAAAAAACCACAAAACATTAACTAGTAAAAAATAAAGTCAAACCCCAAAACAGAAAAGTAAACAAATGCACAGTATTAAGAAGAATAAAAAGGCTAGACATGATGGCACACATCTTTAATCCCAGTACTCCAGACACAGAGGCTGGAGGATCTCTGTGAGTTCAAGGCCATTCTGCTGGTCTACTTAGATAGTTCTAGGAGAGCCAGAAATACAGAGAGACCCTATCTCAAAAAAAAAAGGAATAATTACAGTAATAATAATAATAAGCCAGGCAAGGTGGCATACAGCTGTAATTCCAGCACTCAGGGAGGTAGAGGCAGGCAAATCTGAGTTCAAGGCTAGCCTGGTCTACAAGGTGAGAACAGGACAACCAAGGATACACAGAGAAACCCTGTCACAAATAAAACAATGAACAAACGAAGGAACGAATGAAAGAAAATTATACAAGATGAACTTAACATTATTTTGCAATATTTTACCATATTAAAAAAAAAACAAAGAAATTATACAAAACTACTGAGGTCTTATGAAGGATACAGAAAAAATTCTAGTCTCAACCTAGAAACTCTCCTCTCAGTCTAATCTGAGACATGAATTCAAACATTAAATATATTATGAAATTTGCTTATAATGACACTTAGAAAACTCACTAATTTCCTTTAGAGGACACGAGTAACCAAACTCTTACTCAAGTTTATTAAAAGCAAACCATTTTTTAAAAAAGATTTACTGGTTTAAGAGGGAAAACCACATGACTTAGATAAATGAGAAAAAAGCATCTGATAAAATTTTACTAATTCAACTTAAAACCACTTAATTGGGTATAAAAACCTTATCAACATGATAAATGACATCAGAAATCAATAGCAAATATACTATTAAAGATGAAACACTAGATCATAAACCTAAGGCCCATAAAATGTATACTGTTTTGTTATTAAACATTATTCAAAAGAATCTAGATAACAACCAAGCAATAAAAAGTCCTTGAAGTAGGAGCTGGAGATGTAGTTCCACTGGCAGAATGTTTGCTTAGCATGCATGATGCCCAAGGCCCCAGCACTGCATAAACTGGGCATGTAGCACACCTGTAATCTTAGCAATAGGTAAACTAAGCTAATGGAAACATTTTCAAATGACTAAGAAAAAAATAATATTTAGGGGGGAACCTAAATAACACAAACTTAAAATACAAAAGATTAAATTTCAAAACTTTTCCAAACACTAAAACACAACTGAGAGTGGGGAGTGGTAGCCCATACCTTTAATCCCAGCAGTCAGGAAGGCACAGACAAGTGATTCTCTGAGTTCAAGACCAACCTAGTCTACATATAGAATTCGGGCAATCCAGTGCTTCAAAGTAATACACTAGCCCCCAACACAACAAAAAAACACACACAAAATGTAAAGGAAACACTAAATAAGTTAGACTAAAAAACACATTGTCAGATTAAAAGTAAAATTCAGTATTAAAAGTAAGTTAATTCTTCCCATATTAAGTTACAAAGAGGATAAAGTTCTAAGTTTCAAATGAATGACTCATGAGTAACTGGAAAATTTACTAGATCCAAACTGGGATAAAGAATTAAACAAAATATTTATAAGTACTGATGAATAAAACAAATAAAAACAGGAAAAGGAAACAACAAAGAAAGAAGATTTGTAGTTTTAAAGGGGGGATGATTTAGTGAAAAGGTAAGTGTAAATAAGGAGGGAAAAAAAACGTACTATATGGCTATATAAGAAAACACATTCCAGAGATAAAGCACAGCAGGAAAAAAAAATTTTAGCACATCAGAAAGGTTATCACCACTGCTGAACTAAAACAGGCTAGAAGAATAAGTATTACAATAGCTGGATGATTAGGTTGCTAACAAATTCCACTGGTAGTGTTTGCCTAGCAAGAGGAGTTTGATCATCATCAAAAGCAAAGAACAGAATAATAAGCAAAGAAAATAACAAACCTGAGGATGATAATATTTATCCTCTATAAGTAAGTACTGTAAAGAAGAAAATCAAATGTGAGGTTAAGAAAAGACAGCTGAGAAAGTAATAATGAGCATATAAACAAGCAGGGTGGTGAGCAGTTTGAGATGTTCTATAAGTGAGAAAGCAAAAGTAATTTTAGAATAACACATCAAAATGTCAAGAGATGTTGAGAGAATATGAAAAGGCAAAAATGTATGTAAATATACAACTGGTAAAGTGAGAAAAAAAACATGACAAAGAGGGAAAAGATAAAATAAAATTACTTCTACAACAGATAAGCACAGGCAGACAAAACATAAAGACCAGAATGGCATAAAAGGAAAAAGATAAAATGATGGGTTAAAAACAACAGATATACATTAATAACCTCCAAACCAAAAAATAAATTAACTGCATTAAAAGAGCCGATCAGGAAAATCACTACAGAAACTGTATTAAGAGGAATGAAAAGAACTTTCTACCTATAAATGTGGGAATTTAGAGAAAATAAACACATTTCTTACAAAATAAACTACATATAACAAATAATTCAAGTATTCTCCTGATTTGCTAAGAAATGTAATTCATTGCAGGGGGGGGGTTCTTCTACATAGCCTTGCTGGCCTGGAACTCACTATGTAAACCAGGCTGGTCTTTAACTCAACAGAGGCCCTCTGCCTTCCCAAATGCTGGGGTTAAAGGGATGTGTCACCACATCCAGTTTTTATTCACAACTCAAAAACTTCCCAAAAAGAAATTATGAGGCTGGCTGTTCCAAAGGACTGAGGTTTAGCTCCTGGCACCCATACTGGGTGACCCACAATTACCTGCAACTCCAACTGTAGAGGATTCAACACCCTGCCCTCTTCTGGGCTCCTCAAGAACTATGGGCATGTGGTGCATATACTCTAGTACATACATATACACATAAATAAGATACTGAGGCCTCAATTATTTTAAAGAACTCTACAAAAAAAAAAAAACACAAACCAATATGCCTCACAAATATAAACAAAATGTTTAACAAAATAATATTAAATAAAATCCAGCAATATCTAGAATTATGTACCGATTATGCCAGGCAGGCAAGGCTAGGTTCAAGAAATGAACAGAATACAGAACTTTTAACAGCTAAAAAGAAAAGTCATGTGAACAAATCAACAGAGATTTATCAACAAATTCAAAACCCAATCCTCATTTTAAAGAGAAAGAGGAAGGTTCTCAGGTGGGTGTGTAGTGCACGCCTGTAATCAGTACTGGAAGCTGATATGTTGGAGATTGTTGCTAGTTCAAGGCCAACCTGGACTATCAGACTAGCCTCACATAATAAATAGTATCTACAAATGGTGGGGTCCTCATATTTTACTTAATGGTAAAGTAAGTACTTTTCCCCAAATATTAGAAATGAGGCAAGGGTGATGTGGCTTAAATGAAAAAGACCACTGTAGGTTCACATTTGAATGTTCATTATGTCCTGTCTGGCATCCCTGTCCCAGTTGTTGTCAGTGTGACTGTCAGTTCCCATACCCCATCACAGTTAGTAAAACTTTTGGAAGGATTAGGAGGTGTGGCCTTGTTGGAGGAGATGTATCACTGGGAATGAGCTCTGAGGTTTCAACGCCCAGGCCAGGCACAGTTAGTCATTCTCTCTCCTTTCTCTCCCCTGCCAGCTCCTTCCTCTCTTCTCTTCACTCCACTCTCTCGCTCCATGCTTCCTGTCAATCAGCATGTAAAGTTCTAGCACCATGTCTGCCTGCTTCCTAGCATGAAGATCATGGACTAATCCTTCTGACACTGTAAGGAAGCCTGATGGTCTTGTGCACTCTGAATTCAGATGTTGACTTCTGTGCCCTACCCCTGGGCACTGCCATTTCTATGAAGATTCTCCTGTCTCAATGTTGTGTAAAAACTGTACTCCAGGCTGGAGAGAAGGCTCAGAGGTTAATAACACTGGCTGTTCTTCTAAAGGTTCTCAGTTCAATTCCCAGCAACCATATTGTGGATCATAACCATTGATAGTGAGGTCTGGTGCCCTCTTCTGGCATTTAGGCACACATGTAGTCAGAACACTAGGTAGGGACGTAGGTAGGAACATAGGTAGGAAGGAAGGTACGTAGGTAGGTATGTAGGTAGATAGATAGATAGCTAGATATAGATACATATACACACACATAAATAAATAAGTCTTTTAAAAAAACCTGTTCTCCACCATCTCTGTTCAGTTAATAAAGAAGCTGATCTGCCTACAGCTGGGCAGAGAGGACAGGAGGCTAGACTTCCATTCCCAGTCAGGGGGTTTCAGGTAGGGATCAAGAGAAGAGGCAGAACGAAGTAGAAGGAAGAGTTTGCCATGAGGACAGAGTTAGAGCAGAAGGCCTGGGAGAGACCAGATGGCAGATAAAAGGGCACCTGGCTGGGTAGTAGCCAAACAAACATAATTGGGTTGGAATAGTGGAGTATCTGCCCAGTTACAATGCTTAAAGTTTGCTGAATAAGTCTAATAGGTCTCTGTGTCAATTATTTGGGAGTTAGGGCAAGTATTAGAAAAGGCCCCTACTAACACCGTACTTTAAAGACCCTGAACTAAAATGCTTCCTTTTGTAAACCACCCTGGTCATGTTTTCTCACAGCTAAAGAATAGTAACTAAGACAAGTGACTATATTTGTTACTTACTCAATATGTGTTAAAAGTTCTACTGGTAGAATAATACAAGAAAATTAAAGGCTAAATGAATAGGTTATAATGAAAAGCTAAAATCACTTATCTATAAACAATGGACGATTAGGAACAAACAAAAAAAAATAGCATCCCACACCCTCATCACTCTTAAAAAACTAAAATTATGGGGCTGGAGAGATGGCTCGGTGGTTAAGAGCACTGTCTGCTCTTCCAGAGGTCCTGAGTTCAATTCCCAGCAACCACATTTGGCTGACAATCACCTATAATGGGATCTGATGCTCTCTTCTGTCATGAAGGCATATATGCAAATAAAGTGCTCATATGTATAAATAAATTTTTATTTAAAAAAAACTAGAATTATATGTAAAAATATAACAGGCATACTGAACTTATATAAAAGCTACAAAAACTGGGGCTGGAGAGGTAGAACCTGGGTTCAATTCCCAGCACCTACATGGAAGCTATCAACTGTCTGTAACTGCTGTTCCTGAGGATCTGACACCCTCACACAGATATATGCACATAAAAATAATTATTTTTTTAAAAAGGCTACAAAAACTGAATAAAGAATTCCAGGATCTAAACAATTATATTCTTCGTGGATTTTTCTCCCCTACCTTTCTGTACACTATAATATAGATGTTTAACATATTTAACTATCCAAACTCTGCAGGACATTATGTAGATAAACATTGATATTATTCTAAACTGTATATAGAAGAACAAAAGAACTAGAAACACTGGCCTTTTTTTATTATTTAAATAACAGAAGGCTGGGGATAGCTCAGTGGTTGCATAGCATGTGCAATCTGCACCAAACCACAAACAAATGGAGAGGAACTCAATCTATGCCAGCTTCAAAACATGCTTCAGTAATCAAGATTCAAGATTGTGCTGTTAGGTGAAAGACAGGCAAGTGGTTCAATGGAACAGTACAGAAAAACCCAGAAATAGAAACAGACCTGCACAAATGTGGCCAAGTAATATTTGACAAAGGTGTAAACATGTAATAAATTGTGCTAAAGCAACTGGACACCCATAGCTTCAAATATATAGCATCTATACTTGTTGCAATGGAATCAGATTATTTTTTTCTTTTACCTACCTATCACAAGAGCAGCAAGGCCAGAGATCAAAATTTTGTAAGAGTGTTCAAAGTTTTGTCTTTTGATGCCTTCTTTTCCCCAGATGCTCACTAATGGAGACTGGAGAATGAAGAAGTTGAGAAGCAAGGCAGCCAGGTATGGGGCACACACTTAATGCCAACACTGAGGAGGCAGGAGTATATGTGAGTTTGAGGCCTCTTAGTCTATACAGCAAGGCCTTGGCTCTAAAAAAAATAAGTGGGAGGAGGGGTCAGGCATGGAGCTGCAGCTTCCAGTCACCCACTCAACTATGAAGGAGAACAGTGAGGACAGAGTTGTTAAGTTATAACACTCAGTGAGTTAGGTTTATTACATGCATTCAGTATAAACGTAGCATAGATTTTTGGGAGGAGAAGGGAGGGTCAACACGGGGTTTCTCTGTGTAGCCCTAGCTGTCCTGGACTTACTTTGTAGACCAGGCTGGCCTCGAATTCAGAGATCCACCTGTCTCTGCCTCTCAAGTGCTGAGATTAAAGGCATGTTTCACCACACCTGGCTTTAGCATAGATTTTTTTAAAGTTCTTTAATAAAATTTTTAAATTATTTTTAATTATGTGTATGTTATTTATGAGGGAGGCATACAAATGTGATTGCAGATGCCCACAAAGTCGAGAGGTGTCAGACCCCTGCAGCTGAAGTTACAAGTGATCTGCCTCCCAGGAGTTCTAAGACCCAAATTTGGGCCCCCTCAAAGGCAGTGAACCTTTTTTTCCCCCTGAGATAGTTTCTCTATGTAGCCTTGGCTGTCCTGGACTAACTCTGTAGACCAGGCTGGCCTCAAAAAACAGCGATTCAACTGCCTCTGCCTCCCAGAGTTCTGGGATTACAGGTGTGCACCATCGCACCCGGCTGCAGTGCACTCTTAAATACTGAGCCATTTCTCTAGTCAAGATTTTTCTTTTGTTCATACAATACACTCTGATCATTTTCTTTCCTTCTTATAAATAAATCCTTCAATGTTCTCCCCCAACCCCCTAACCTCCCAACTTGATGTTCTTTTCTATTTAAAAAAATTCCATTTCATGTTGGCCAACTACTCCTGGAGCGTGGTTGGTATACTCAACAACACTCCACTGGAGAAACTGATTTTTCCTCTCCAATTCTATTTTGGTTTTTTGTTTGTTTGCTTGCTTGCTTTAGAAACAGGTCTGTGTAGCCCTGGCTGTCCTAGAATTCCCTCTGTAGATCAGGCCTGCCTCAGCCTCCCATGTGCTGGGACTAAATGTGTGTGCCACTACCACCCAGCTCCCTCCCCAATTCTTAAGTGTTTGTTTCAAATGCAACATATCTAGTAACAGGATGGCTTAAACCTCTATGACTTTCTCTATCAAAGTAACTGAGTGTTTGAGACCTCACAGTAGAATCAATAAGTCTATACATAAAGGATATGTATGAGTATTATAAACAAAACTTTCACATCACCTACAACTTCTGAAAAAATTATCCTTAGATTAGTCATAATGCCTAATACAGCATAAATGCTATATGAACAGTGTCATGCTGCATTTTTCAAACAAGCAAACAAATATCGGTACAGCACTAGAGAGATGACTCAGCAGTTGGGAACACTGTTTGCTCTTCCAGAGACCCCAGTTTGATTCCTAGCACCCATATAGTGGCTCACAACCATCTGTAACTCTAGTTCTAGGGGATTTAACTCTTCTGACCTTAAGAACCAGACACCCAAGTGGTAAGCAGACAAAGCACCAATACACATAAAATACATACATTTTTAAAGACTTATGTATTTATTTAATGTAGATTAGTGCTCTATCTGCATGTACACCTGCATGCCATAAGAGGGCATCAGATCCCAGTTAGATGGTTGTAAGCCACCATGTGGTGGCTGAGAATTGAACTCAGGACTTCTGGAAGAGCAGTGTTCTTAACCGCCCCACATAAATTAAATAAATAAATAATTCCAGCCCCACATAAAATAAATAAATAAGTAAATAAATAAATAAAAGTTTGCTGCAAAGAACACATCCTGTTATGCCTTCAGTAGCCCCATTAACTGCTTCTTTGCCACAGTTTTTTTATTATTATTCCATTTTCTTTTATGCTTGATTTAATCAAATTATTATTTTATTCATGGTCTTTGGAAAAACAGGCCACTGCATATTGCATTTGTAAATACTCACCATACAGCCTAAGTACATAGTAGGCTATCCCACCTAAATTTATGTAAACATACTCTATAAAGCCAAATGTGGCGGCACATACCTGTAAGATCAGGAGCTCAGAACAATCTTCAGCTACACAGTGCTCAAGACCAGTTTGAGCTACATAAGATTGTGCCTCAAAAAAAACAAAGAAAAGAAAAAAAAGAAAAGGGGTCTGAAGAGATGGTTCAATGGTTAAAAACACTGCCTGCTTTTCCAGAAGACACAGGTTCAATTGTCAGAACCCACATGGTGGCTCACAACTGCCTGTAACTCCAGTTCCAGAGGTTTCAACGCATCTTCTAGCCTCCACGCAGATTTCCATGCAGGTGAAACACCCATACACATAAATAAAAAGAAAAACATTAACAAAAAGAAAAGAAAAACCCAAAACACCCTGTAATTCCACAAAACAGAAACTGCCTGTCAACATATTTGTCAGAATGTGATGGTGGGTAATACTGGAGTATTAATTCCATATCTAAGGGGGAAGGAAAGAAAAGAAGCCAAAAGTAATGGACCTTGCCTGTAATCCCAATACTCAGGAAGTAGAAGCATGAGGACCAGGAGCTTAAGTCCAGCCTTGTCCTCACAGAGAGTTTGAGACCAACTTGTGCTACTACATGAAACCTGCATTAAACAAATAAAAGTTAAACATTGAACATTATGCATCAATTCCATTCCTAAACGTTCACTCAAGAGAACTGAAAACCTATTCCATATAAAACTTGGTGCCCATGTAGATGAATACTTGTATTAGCCAGTAAGTAAAAATAACTCAATGCCAGACAATATAATCATGCAACAAAATACTGTTCTATTAAAAATGAACAAATTACTGGTACAGGCTACAACACAGATGAAGCTGGAGAATATTATGCTAAATGAAAATACGCCAGACACAAAAGGCCAGTGTTGTGTGATCCCATTTATAAGAAATGTTCATGATAGGCAAATCCATAGACAGAAAGTCAGCTGGTATATGCTAAGGCGTGGGAAGAAGATAAATTGTAAGGAATGACTCCTATGGTGACTACTGGAAATAGGACTTCTTTTGGAAAAAGACAAATATTCTTGAATTAAGACAGTGGTGATATTGCTATGACTGTGAAGTCTAAAGAGCACCATACCCAGCTAGGCGGTGGTGGCACAGACCTTTAATTCCAACACTTGGAAGGCAGAGGCACGGAGATCTCTATGTTGTAAAAATGAAGATTCCTGGTAGGTGTAAAAGGATCAAACACTTGGATCTTCTAGACAGAAAAGTATCTGCTATAGAATTACATAAGCATCTTAATATCAAAAGACCCACCTCTACTTTCAACATCCACCTTCCATGCTTCCATCAAACCCAGGGCATGAAGTCTGCTAGGCAAATTCTACATAGCAATGAGCTATGTAGAAACTAGGCAAGCTAACTGATTTCAAATTACGATGCAACAAACTTTCCAAATTTTATAAATGTTCTAGTTTACCTACAGCTATTGTTATAATCACCAAGGTAAACATCCAAAGTCTCATATACATATTTACTCTTTCTATATCATACACAGAAAGCAAGTTTTCAGTCCATGAAAGGTAATGGATAAAGGACGTCCTTTTAAGAAAAATAAATAGAATGTCACTACAAACAGATTCACTTTCAACTGCTATATAGAGAACAGAATGGATTAACTAGACTGAAGTACTGCAAAACTTTTTGAAGAATGAATGCCACCAGAAACCCTATATTGGAACCATATAGCAAGCAAGAAAAGGCAAGGGCAGAAAAAGCTAGTGAATGGTTAAAAAGACTGAATTGGCTCCAGAAACCCAACTGTTCTACCTACATGACTTCACCCAGTACTTGACTCTTTTGAGAGATTAAGGGCAAAAATCCAAAGTGGCATTGACAGATGTACCATTGATCTTTGTGGTGGTTTGAGTAAGAATGCACCCCAGAATCTCATGTTTACATGCTTGGTCCCCAGCTGAACTATTTGATTAGAAGGTTTAGGAGGTGCACCTTGTTGGAGGAAGTGTGTGGCTGGAGGTGGTGGGCTTTGAGGTTTCAAAAGTCCAAGCCAGGCCCATGTGTCTTGATTGCTTCCTGCTGACTGGGGATGGGGATACAAAGCTCTTAGCTCAACGGTTCTCAACCTGGGGGTTGACCAATCCTTTCATAGAGGTTGCCTAAGACCATCAGAACACATATTTACATTAAGATTCATAGCATAGCAAAATTTGTTTTAAGTAGCAATGAAAAGAATTTTATGGGGTGTGGGAGAGGGGATACCACAACATGAGAAACTGTATTAAAGGATCACAGTTCTAATTACAAAGGTTAAGATCTACCCTCTTAGCTACTGCTCTAGCCTTCACCGGTGTGCTTCCCACAGTAATGATAATGGGCTAACCCCTTTCAAACTGTAAGCAAGCCCCCAATTAAATGTTTTCTTAGGAGTTGCCTTGGTCAAACCAGGTGTAGTGAGTGGTACACGCCTGTAATCCTAGCACTCTAGGTGGCAGAGGCACTTGGATCTCTTGTTTTGAGGCCAGCCTGGTCTACAAAGCCAAGTCCAGGACAGCCAAGGCTACACAGAAACCCTCTTTCTGGTTACAAAAAAAAAAAAAAAAAAAAAAAAGGTTGTCTTGGTTATGGTGGCTCTTCATGGCAATAGAAAGAACTAAAACAATCTTGTGCCAAGTTGATTCACATCTAGCTAGTTGGTTCATAAACTAGTTAGTCCTCCCTTCAATTATAACAAAGATAAGTGAGCATCCAGGAAACCAAGTAATTCCCCAGGCACATGAAGGCTTCTTATACATACACCACACTATTATAATCATCTTTTTAGACTACACAGGTCACCTTCTTCCTTCTCAAAGAATTTCCTCCTTTTCCTACCAATTAGAATGCATTCCTAAATCAAGTCTGTACCATAATTGCAATTTCCCGGTTCTAGACCAGTAGACACTGAGGAATGCTCTAGACTCATCATATTCTCTCAGAAGGATGCATCAAAGCTAGACTGGCAATCTACTAGTCACATGGGCGTGAAAAGCAAAACAGAGCTGCCATATTCTAGAGCCACACAGAAGTCTTGAAAAACACCTTGTCAGGCAACCCCTCAAGGTTCTACAGCTGCCTTACAGATGACACCTCCTCTCCTCAACCCTTTGCCTACAGAAAAGGACAGGGAGAACTAAATCACACTGGGGAGGGGATGGTCTTTCCCCAAAAGATCCTTCCAGTACAGACACAGCAACAACCACATGCTGACTGCTGATGCTATACTATCTTCAGCAGTTTAAACTATGGTATCCAAACCAGTTTACCATTTTTTTCTACTGCCAAGTATAACTAAAAACCCAATGCCTGTAATCTTCCCTGGTCCTATAATTTAACTGTTACTCTGATCATCAGAATGTAATCTGGACCAGAAAACATCACTGCGGGAGTTCCCTTCTCTTTCTGATTATTGTTGGGTTTTTTGTTGTTTGTTTGTTTTTGTTGTTGTTGTTTTTTTTGCTTTGGTTTTGTTTGGGGGGGGGTTTACTTTTTGTCCACTCTCCTGTTTTTCTTCCATTTTATGATACAAAAGTGTGGTATTTATCATTTAAAATTTTTCCATAAATTTCAGATTAGGAGTTCTACCTAGACCCAAAGAACAATGAACTCTAACATGGACTCTGAAAAACTCAAGAAGACTCTAAAGTCAGGTAAGATGTTTAAAACTTCAGCATTTCCACTTGCAAACTGTGATCTAGGTGAAAATTTGATCTACATTTCATTTTCTTCACAGACTTGCAAGAATAACGATGTACATACAAAATATCTGAACCAGAATTTGGCAATGAGTATGCCACCACCATCATCATCATCATCACTTTTTGCACTGGAGAAGTGGGATAAACGTAAGCTAGCATGAGTCTGCCCTAAGAAGCTATGGGAAAACATTGTGGGTAACTCTTCCAGCATCCACTCAGCCTGCAACCTTCCTTCCTTTCCTCTGGAAACTGAGGTCTGGTCTCTGCTGGTCACTTACTATGAATGGGGGGAGTCAAGGACATTATCTTTGACCAAGCACAAGGAGATGCAAAAGCAAGCTGATTTAGGAGATGAGAAGATGAAGCTTATCCACAAAACAAAACAAAAACAAAGGAAAAAGCAACAATTTGTTTTCCACTGCTTTCAAGGTGCTGGTTCCACTTCGATCTGAGTACTGATTTCCTTTTCTACTCTGTATGATTCATTCTTCACTTTAACCAGTAATAGTTCTAAAAGTGTGATACAAGCCCCAGAGAGGTTTCCACCAAACAAACTAAAATAATAACAACAGCAAACCCCTACCTTCCCTGGGAGAGGAAAAATACATGCCACTGTTCAGAAGTTAAGGTAATAAATACTGCAGGTAAAAATAACTGCAGTGTTCAGTTTACTGTAGTGAGGCTCAGGCTTGCTTGTTTCAGGAGCGCCTTATGGTTCAAATATCCTTTACAATCATGGTTCTCTGTATCAACTGATATGGGAAACAACACGTATCGATGTAATTTTTATTGGGAAAATCATTCTTGTCTGAAACAGGAGGAAAAATGGCAGGCCCTGAGCAATCTCTCACATTCACTCTTTTGTTGGTGTCCAGCCAGCCAACAACCGTTTCCCACAAACAATACTAGCCTTACAAAGCAGAATGGTTCACCAGGTTAAAGGAACCCAAACATCACTTTTGGCTAAATTATCCCAACTGGCTGCAGTTCATTTAACTTCAAACCTATACGTATGTCTCTAAAACACAATTAAAGAAAAAAAATATCAGGGTTTCTATCTGTAAACATCCCACTTACAGTATTTCGGCTCTTAATCCAGCTCACTTATCACACCTGGTTTAGTTTGGGATAAGGCTCCTGTGAAGATCGTCAGTCTGGTGGAGAAAACAAATCTTTTTCCGTGTAATCTCCAACCGCCTCTATTTTAAACTCCGACTACAAAGCTAGCAACAATAAAGTTATGACCTGTTCTCATGCTAGGAAACAGTTTTTCCTCAAGAGCGCAAACTACAATACATGACAACACAGACGCTGAGGATTTCTTACGATGGTTATAAGGCCCGCTAGGGCAAGCGGTGTTCCCCAAAGACCGCGCTGGTCCTCACGCCGAGTGAGCAAGCACGGGTGGGAGGAAGGAGCCTCATCTCCTGACAGACCTGCCTAGCCCACAGCGGGGCCGGGAAAATTCCCAAACGCAACTCCACGTTTCCGAGGGCCGTCTTCACCCGGAGAACCGCAGGAACGCAGACTTCGGTGTCGCCGGCACCGAGGCGGACGCCGCTGCCCGTGCCCAGCCAAGTCCACCCACCGGCCCGCCCGGGTGGCCCGCCAGGTGCGCGGCCCGCCACGCCGGTCACCCGGCCGCCTGCGCCCGCCCTGTCCCTCCCAGATCGGCGCCCGGGGATGCGGCTCCGCCAACCGGCCGCACGCCCCGGCGACGGCGCCGCGCCGCTCGCTGCTCCCGCCTCCCCTCCCCCCGCCCTGCGGCCTCCGCTCCCGCCCCCCCTCCCGCGACGCTCACCCTCAACTCAACGAAATCCGCCATTTTATCCCGCCCGCGGGCGCCTCAGCCGTCACCGCTCCTCCGCCCGCTGCCGCCAACGACACCGCCGCCGTCTCCTGCAACATCCTGCACTGGGCGCCGCTCTAGACGCCGCGGCCGCCGCCGCCGCCGCCGCCTCCTCCGCCGCCGCGCCGCCGCGCCGCCACCACCACCACCACAACCACCACCGGGCCTCACGTGACCCGCGCGGGAGCCCCGCCCCCCGGCGCGCGCAGGCCCCTCCCTCCGCGGCGCCCCCAGCCCACCGTGCGCGGCCTTCCGCCCGAGCGCCCCCCACGCGCTTCCGGTGGTGGCCTGTCCTCGGCCGAGCCTCGCGCGCCGTTCGCCTCACCGGAGCGCAGGGTCGCACGCAACTGCGGCGTTCTCTCCGGACTCGGCTGACGACGTGGCCGGGAGAAAAAGAGTTGACTAGTTCGGGAGGATTCTCACCGTGGCTGAGAACAGGAAGCAGCCTCGGTGCCATCCCCAGAGTAGCTGTGGTGGGATAATGCAAGTGTGGGTGATGTGTAAACCCTTGTTCCAAGCTTACGGTGCTCACAGAGAAGAATTTTTTGCGATTCTGTTGTTGTTGTTTTTGAGACAGGGTATCGCTATGGGTTTTTTTTTCTTTTTCTTTTATTTATTTTTATGTACATTTGGTGTTTGCATACAGATATATCTGGGTGAGGGAGTCAAATTCACTGGAACTTGAGTTACAGACCAGACAGTTGTGAGCTGCCATGTGGGTGCTGGGAATTGAACCAGGGTCCTCTGGAAAGAGCAGCCAAATGCTCTTATTAATCACTGAGCCATCTCTTCAGCCCCTTTAATTTATGTCTTAATCTTAGCTGATTTTTTTTTTTCCGGCCCTTGGAGGGAATGTCAATGGCTTGGACAACAGAGTTGAAAGAATTGTGAGGTAAGATTAGGAGAACAGTGAAATAAGTGGGCCCTGGAGAACTCCGATGAAATTGAAAGGTCAGAAAATTCTTACAGTGGGGGTAGGGGAAATGAAGAGACATGAGATAACATGATGAAAGAATGAGGGGGTGGAAGCAAGATACCAGCAGGTTGGGGTGGGAGGCGGTTGAAACAGGGGGATCAGATCAGGAATTTTTAGGTAGCAAGGTGGATGCTAGCCTGGAGTACGGTTTGAGGCTGAAAAAACAAAAACACGATGATAGACAATGCAAAATCAAACTAGCTGGAACACAAACAGTTCAGATTTCTTTGACAAGGCTGATGGAACCCCTGTTTAATATTGCTCCTACCTAAGCCTTCTTTCCAGTCGTATTCATTCTGAGAACATAGAGTGTTAGATCCATTGGCCAAGAATTCCTTCGCCCATACCAAGGCAAAATGTGTTGTTAAGGTTAGGCCATAGCTCAGTGGTAAATTCTTGGCTAGACTATGTTAGTCCCTGGCCTCCGTCCCCAACACAAATACACGTAACTGCAATAAAAAACAATAAATACAAAACAAAAAACTAAGCCCTAGAATGCCTTTCCTTAAAACTCTTAACCAAGAACCAACTGAAAGCCTAAACTGAGTACATCACACTTGTGTAATAAATAACTGAATTTCAACCAGGTGTGGTGGCGCACCCCTGTGATCCCATCACTCTGGAAGGTAGAGGCAGGTGATCACTGAGTTCAAATCCAGCCTGGTCTACAATGCCGGTCCAGGACAGCAAAGTCTACACAGTGAAAACCTGTCCCTAAAAACTAAAAATAATAATAATAACAACTTCAGTGAGTAGAATGTGAACAGCTGACTCAAATAAGGTTTGAGTTAGGGGTTCTATTTCTTAGTCACAGTCGTGACTAAAACACCAACATGCCTAAAACAACTATTATAAAAGAAAGCATTTAATTGGGATTGGGAGCTTGCCTACAGTTTCAGAGGTTTAGTCCAATTAAGATCATGGTGGAAAGCAAGGCAGGTGCAGGAGCAGTAGCTGAGAGCTACAACTTGACCTATAGACAGAGAGAGACTCTGGGCTTGACATGGGCTTTTGAAACCTCAAAGCCCACCCCCAATGACACACTTCCTCCAAGAAGGCCACACTTCCTAATCTTTCTAATGTTACAGAATATTTGAGTATTGTACATAGAAAACCTAATTGTTAGCAAAATATAAAAGCCTAAATAGATACTGTGTTTGTCAGATGCACTTAGGTGTGTCCTGAGGAGATGCAGCTTGGGAATGCCTCAAAAGTCTCCATAGATAAGGATGCTAAAAAATGGAAAGTTCCTGCCAATTTTAAGGAAAGTTGCTTGGGAGTGATCTTGTGGTCTTTGCTCTATAACCCGAGGCAAAGTCAGCTGGGTGGCCTTGAGCTACTCCACGGGAAAGGTGAAATGGTTCAGCCCCTACTGACTTGCCTTGGATCCTCTACCATGAACCTGACATGGTGCAGCCGGGGAGGTTGTAGGGGAGACGCTAGAGACTTCTTTTACAAGCAGTTCTGCCTTTGATAGAGCTCTTTCTCTCTCTTGTCATGGAATAGCCTTTATGGAAGAGCTCTGGGTAAGAGATAGAGATGCTGTCTTTGTGTTTACAGGAACAACAGGGAAGCAGCTGACAGGACACAGGTAAAACAATTCTAGGAAAGAGCTAATGAGCGCTTGTGGGTTTGAAGGAGCTCAAGAGAAAGGTACACTAGCTAGCTAGAGTAACACAGATAAAGAAATTTCTAAAGAGCTAGTTTTCATTGTAGAGTCAGTCTTGTAAATAGATATATTGTATATGAATATATATATATACACACACACAATCTAAGTTAAGAAAATAGTTACCTCGCTGAACTAGCAAGTTTCTACCTCAGTTTACCCCTCCCGTGTCTTTATTGGTGTAAATATTATATAATTTAAACAATTGCATTCTAATCCTTTCACAAAGTGACACTCCTAGTAACTAAGCATTCAGATATATGAGCCAATGAAAGTTGTTCAAACCATCACATTCTCCTCACTGGCCTCCATAGGCTTGTAGCCTATGCATTCAGTTGAACTTCAAAAGACCCCATAGTCTATAACAGCCTCAACAGTATTTAAAAGTTCAAATTATCTTCTGAGATTCAAGGTAACCCTGTAAAATCGAAATAAAAATCAGATAACATACTTTTTACTGTAGAAAATAAAAATAAAATAAAAATATGGTGAATAATATTTATTATTAAAAGCCTAAAATTAAAATCCTCTATCAAAATCAATAAAAGACAGAAACCTGATAGATTTTAGAATAAGCTTTATTTCATATGGGTCTGGGCAGCCTCACATCCCATGCCATTTGCTTTAATCATTATTATCTGGGCTATTTCCCATTCATTATCCCCATAAATACTTATACATGCTTTCCATCTTGGCTGGCTCCATGCTAGTCCAGACTAAATTCCTCCTGGCCGCATGGCTCTCTCCAAGCTAACTCATGCCATTCTGCATTTTTTCTTCTCTCATTCCTCTCCCATGATTCTTCTCTCTCAAGCCCATGAACCTTAGCTCTGCCCCTCACTTCTGCCCTGTCCAGGTGTGGGGGCATTTATTCAGTCAATCAGAGATAATTTGGGATGTGTGAGTGTCTGCTCATAAAAGATAGCAGGCAGATTTCAGGGGGCAGAATAATTAACAAATGCAAAGCACCAAACCATGCTGTTACAACTTCCATTATACGGTTGCACAGGATATACATTACAATTCCAAAAGGGAGGAAAAGTAACATAGTGAGGAATTACTGGATCGAAGCAAAACCAAAACCTAGCAGGGCAAACTCCGAATTGTGTATCTCCATGTCTGTAGAAGGATGTTAATTCAGTACATGGCTGCTCTAGCAAAAAGTCACATCAAAAGACCTAGTGAGAGACCAAAAAGATTAAAAATTAGCAACTATTATTAAGGCCTGAACTATGTGGGTGGAGAAGTCTAGTAATGCCCTGAGGGGAAGGACCACCTTACTGCGTTCTTTCCCCACCTACTAGAGATAACAGTTGCTAGGAAACTGGCCCATCCCCCTAGGGAGGGACACCAGGTCATTATGGTCTGGGACCTTCCTATAGCCAATCAATTCAAAATGTAGCATTTTTACCAATAGATGCTTGCCAGGCAGGAACTGGGTATGCTGGGAGGGACCAAAATCTATATATCACGCAACTAACCAGGGAGCAGCGCGCTCAGCTCCCACCGCTTCGGCGGTGGGTGTTGTGGGCCCAAGCTGCAGCTTGTAATTTACAATAAAAAGACCCTCATGTGTTTTGCAACAGAGTCGATTCCTGTAGATCTTTTGGGGGCTCTCGAACTGGGTATAACACTAGGTCTGTGGGATCAAGATGGAATGCCTTTAACCCCAGGAGTCAGAAGCAAGCAGATCTCTGAGTTTGAGGCCAGCCTGGTATAAAGGAAGTTTCAGGTAAAGAAAAGCTTAGATCCAAGCATACTGGTACTTGCCCCTCAGGAGACAGAGACATGCAGATCTCTGAGTTCCAATCAATTCAGTTGAGTCAGTGAGTTGAGAGGTAGTGCAGGGGAGTTGAGTTTGTATCAGCTTAGTTTGTGGAATTCAGAGGCAGTTTAACTGGGAGAGTTTTACAGAGACAGGCTGAAAAGAGAACAAGCTAGGCAGGTAAAGACAGAACAAGCCAGAGCATGAAAAGGAGCCAGAATATTAGAACAGATTGCTAGAGTTAGTTTGAAGACAAGCAGAGCAATGCAGTCAGAATCTGAGAGAAGCCAGGTTGAATCAGTCAGTTTTCCAGTTGATGGTACTGTTGAAGTAGATTTAGGAGGTGTGGCCTTCTTGGAGGGTTTTGGTCACTGTGTTTTCAAATGCTGATTTCAGTGCCCTGAGATCTGGTTACTGTCCTGCCATAGGCATTGTTATGAATGTTGCACCATCTTCTATACTCATATGATATAAAGAATGTTCCCTGGGTTGGAGAGGTGTCTCAGAGGTTAAGAGCACTGGGACCTCTTCCAGAGGTTCTGAGTTCATTTCCAAGCAACCACATGGTGGCTCCTAACCATCTGTAATTAGATCTGGTGCCCTCTTCTGCATGCAGGTACACATTCAGGCAGAACATTGTATACATAATAATAAGAAGAAAAAAACGTTCTCCCATTATCTCTGACTGGCGAATAAAGATGCTGAAGGCTGTGACTGGGCAGGAGTAGTCAGAGTTTAGGTTTCTAGGCTTGAGGTTGAGATATCATTAGGACAGGGAAGAGGAGAGGAAGCTGGAGAGCAAGGAAACTCAGTAGGGCAAAATGGATGATGAGAACGATGAGCATGTGGGCATGAGGACAGACTGATGGAGCAGAAGCTGTCTAGGAGTCCTCAGATTGGCAAGTGATTGGCTATAGGAAGTATGTCCCAGGAGTGTGGGATTTGGGCAGCAGGGGGCTTTTAGCTTTCAAAAAACATGTAGCATTCCTAGTTTGCTTTCTGCTTCCTGACTGTGTTTTAAAGTATGTTGCAGGATATTTGTTCACACTGTGAACACAGAGATTGTATAGTAGAAAAACCTGTTTCTAGTTATGGTGTGGCTCAGCCCTAGTACACACCTTTAATCCAAGAGCAAAATAAAGTCAACCATAGGTCAAGAGTTAGAGCAAGCCACCAGATGACAGGTCAAAAACAGAAAGGAGGGACATTGAGTTGAGGATATTTAAGACAGCATGGAGCTAGCAAGTTTTCAGTGGAGCATCTGGCTCCCATGTCTTCATTGTTAAAATGGAATGATTGGGATTTTGGTTTTAAAACAACAGAGGTGTGAGCCCTCAATTCTTACCTCCAGCTGTTACTGTAATGGTAATGGATTCTTATCCCTCTAGAACCATGAGTTAAACCTATCCATTACTGTAGTTGTGGTGTTTAATCACAGCAGTAGAAAAGTGAATAAGACAGAAGGTAAATACCAAGCTAGCCTAACCTGCTGAGTAAGGCCCTGTTTCAAGCAGACAATTTTTAAAAATGGAGATTATGAGTTTTAAAACCTAGATTCTAGAACCTTCTCCAAGACAGAATTATGGCATAGCTTCAGTAACATAATAGGATAAATCTGCTTTTAGGAGAAAATGTACAGCTAAAGAGTGAAATGATAAAAACAAAATAACACATAAGACAAAGAATAAATAGTTTTGAAACAATAATAGGGCCATCTAGATGGTCTGCAGGCTAAGGTGCTTGCCACTAAACCTGACCATCTGAGTTCAGTCCCCAGCACTGATTAGTCTTGCACATCAATGATTGTGGAAAGGTTGGGATATTGAAGGTCTAGAGCTTAACATCCTGTGACTATCCGGTGATACCTTTGGACTGTGTTAGCTCAGGTAATAGCATCACCAGTGGTCTCTGAGGCCCACTGCAGGGGTTTCTCTGCTTGGCTGTTACTTGCCTACCTGATGTTTCTACCAGTGTATTTGAAAAGTTCGTGCAGGCAAAATATTCATATGTATAATATAAAAATGACAACATTAAAAAAATCTTTTTAAAGCAGTAATCTATCCAAGTGGAGTGGTTGTCATTCACTCCTGAATTAGGAGGCACATGGGGCTTAATGTCCCTATAAACTAGCCATACTCCTTGAGGCCCAGCTTCAGAAACAAAGCTGTGGTTTCCATGGTGAATTCTGAACTAGAACGGTTATATGAAAGGTACTAGGCTTCCTTTTTCCTTTCTCAACTCCTACAACTTCCTGTTCATGACCCTCCATGCTCCCTCTCCTACCCTGACTCCTGCTTTGCTGCTCCAGTAGCCCAGGAATTTCTCAGGGCATCATTCCTACTCACTTTGAGAGAGAAGTTTTCCCTGGTCTCAACTCTTCCTCTTGGATCAGGTTTCCTCGATCAAGTATGGGAGGATCTGATGGGAACATACCTGTTTTCCACTTTTCCTGAGGCCTTTTTGGGATGCACATCTCTGAGTGAGGATAGCTGTCTTCTAGTGTTTCCCATGTTATTAACTTTTCCATCTACAGGAATGCTGCACAGTGTTATCTCATTTATCTTTTGTTTTGTTTTTTTTCGAGAGGGGGTTTCTCTGTGTAGCTTTGGCTATCCTAGACTCCCTTCATAGACCATGATGGCCTTGGCATCACAGAGATCCACCTACCTCCTGCCTTCCAAGGTACTAGGATTACAGGTGTGGGCCACCAAGGCCAGCTTGTTTTGTTTTTCGAGACAGATTTTTCTCTGTAGCTCTCACTGTCTTGGAACTTCCTTTGTAGACCAGGCAGGCCTCAAACTCAGATCCACCTTCCTCTTCTTCCCAAGTGCTGAGATTAAAAGTGTGTGCTACCATGGCCAGCTTATTTATCTATTGTTGATTCACTTGTCCAGCAATAAGACTTCTTACTTGTTTTCACTACAAATAAGGTGAATCTTATGTTCCACCTGCAAGTTATGTACCAGTCAGAGCAGGTGAACACATACAAAGTGATTAGTACACTGAGGCTGAAGCTCAGATACCAGAATTTCTACCTTTCCTTGCCCATTCAGTTATGTGCCCTTGGAAAATGGAAGTCATATTGGATGGAGCATGCATTATGGGGAACTTCTGAAAGGAAAGAAAAGTGGATCAGACCTATTCCCCTGATTGAGGCCCAGTATGTTTTTATATTGGATGAGCTGCTCTGTACTTTCCCAGATTAGAGTGTGGGAGGAAGTCCTGACGGTGAGAATGGTATGTGGAGTATCCTTGAGTGGATACTCAAGATTTTGGTCAATGGAGAAGAAATATTGTCAATGGGGATTGTATGCTGTGGAAAACAGGGAAATTCTAAGCTAATAGCCTGTGTGCACACCAGAAATTTGGATGCCTGGAAAGTTCAAGCCTGAGCTATTACAAGATTTCCTGAATTGTAGAACAACAACAAAATCTCCCTTGCACTTAGCAGCAAGAAATCAGTGACTTCCATTAACCAGAACTGAGTTAAATAAAGTCAGCTCCTACCACATGGATGAAAGTCTGATCTTCCATAAAAGACAATTGTCACCCTCTCTCTGGTGGTTGAGATTCACAGACACCACAAATCACCTTTCAATCAAGTTTACTTATGGGAATACATCATATTCATCAATATGTTGCCATGGAATAAAGGGTAAAATCAGTGACCACTGGCATCAGTCTAATATGTTTTTCCAGCTTTACTAAAGTATAAGCTACTGCAGTCCGATTTCAAAACAAGTTTCTTGAAGGCAGACTTTGCCCAAGTCTCTTTGTCTCTTTGGTTCAAAAGAGGTATGAAATAAATCTTTCCTAAATGAATGGTGTTAGGCTTCAGCAATGGCTGAAGGAAGACCCAGACCCGGAGTAATACGTAAAAGCGAAGAGCGTTTATTCTGCAGAGAATTCCAGAATGCTAGGATCACCACCTTCAAAATGGCAGCAACCCTAAGGGGAGGTCGAAGGTTTAAAGCCAGAAAGGGGAATTCCTGCCATGGATACATGACCTTGATTGGGATTGGTGACCCTGATTGACTGGTGCCCATAGAAGCTACCTGACTCTGACTGGGATTGGCTGGTATCTATGGAGGCTACATCACTCTAATCAGGACTGGTAGGTGCCTATGGAGGCTACATGAGCTCAATTATGATTGGCCAGTGCCTGTGGAGGCTCTGAGACTCTGGACAGCTTAACTGGTAGTTAAGCAATCCTATCTTCCCCAGGCCAGGTGTCTTGGCTGTTTCTGATTGGTTGCTCCTTTTCTGTTTTTTGTTTTTTTTTCTCCTGTAACTCTTAGGCTTGTTCTGTCTAGCAAGAAAATGAAGCCTGTCATGGAGTTGGTCAGGTTTATTTAGCCAGGCTCTCTCAATGGATAAATGGATGCTTTATTTTCACTTAAAAGGGGAGAATCCATAGGGCATGGGTTCCATCTGGAACTCAAGACAGATGTAAGGAGGGAGGAAGGGAAAGGAAAAGGAAAAAAAGGTCATTTAGCAGTATATGGTTTACTCAAACATGAAGTTTGAAAATAACAAGGAATATACTAACTTCAATGTCTAACATCCACTGAAAATTAGGTACTGGGCAATCCCAAGCATTAGAGCCAGATACTTTTAGGTTGGGGGGGGGCACATCAGAGTTGCTCTTCCTCCCATAGGCTCTTGCAGACCTATTTCTATTATGAGATCATACACTATAGCCAGGGCTGATTCATTTGGAGGAAGAGCCCATCGTCAGCCAGGAGGGAAACATTTTAGTCCTCCAAGTTTGGGCTGAGAGCTACCCAGCTAAAATGAGTCACACTAATGGCAGGGCACTTTTGAGTGAAAGGAACAGCTGTTGAAGCTTCTCTGGTCACAGCCCTTTTTGAATTGTGTTGTATTTTCTGGCATAATGATCCAAATAACCACCCAGACATTCCTTCTGGTAAACAGACTTTTTTTTAAGTTTGAGGACAATTTTATTATCAGTTTAATGAAAAACGCCAGGTCAGGCAAGCAGCCCAGAAGAGGAAGACAGAGAAGAGAAAGAGAAAAAAAAGCCACACAGTTTGAGTTAAACTGACACGGAGGCCAGCAACGTGGTGGACAAACACACGTGGCAGTGAGGAGAGTTTTAAAGAAATAGAGAAGTCCAGAGTATTAGGAAAGCATCTATAATAAGGCAGAAGGTTGAGCACAGAGGCACCAGTCTTGAATGCCAGCACTGGGGAGGCAGAGATAGCAGAAGCAGCATAGGCAGGTGGATCACTGGGAGTTCATGCCAGGCTAGTCTACATAGTGAGTTTCAGGCCAGCCAGCCAAAGCTACATAGTGAGACCTTGTCTCAAAAAACAAAACAAGACAGAGAAGGGGAAGGGAAGGGAAAGTAGTGCTTTTCTGAGTCAGGACTTGGAAAAGTGGACAAACAAAACAAGACAGAAAAAATAATGTATATGCTTTTTGGTTTGTTTGTTTTTTCAAGGCAGGGTTTCTCTGTGTAGTCCTGGTTGTTCTGAAACTCTGTAGACCAGGCTGGCTTCAAACTCACAGAGATCCACCTGTCTGTGCCTCCTAAGTGCTGGGAATAAAGGCGTGTGCCACACCACTCTCAGTGTCTGTTTTTGTTTTTTTACTATTTAGTACAGACTGGCCTTGGATTCAAGATTCAGCCTTTCTCTGGTGGTGCTAGGATTATAAATAAAAACCATCATGTGTGGCTAGTCCAGCCCCTTTTTTTCAGTCATGGGAATTGAAGCCAGCATAGTACATGCTGTGCCTGATAGCAATTTTATTCCAAACTACATCCCCAGGCTAGCCTTCGCTTTAAAAGCTAATATAGCAAGGTTTGTTTTGCTGATGAATTATTCTAAAAAAATTAAATAAGAATAAAAATTTCAGAGACAACTGTTTAACTGGAATTTGCTATGTAGACTAGGCTGGCCCTGAGCTCACAGAACTGCCTGCTTTTGTTTCTTGAGTGCCAGAGTTAAATGTGCACAGCACCATGGCCATGGCCATCCTAAATCAATTTTTGTTTTGTTGCTGCTGTTTTTTGAGACAGTCTCACCGGCCTGGTTTGTGAACTAGGATGGTCTCAATGGCCTCAAAGCAACAGAGATCCACCAGCCTCTGTTTTGCATGTGGTGGGATTAAAAGCATGCACCAGCACACTCAGCTTAAAACCAATCTTTAACGAAACTGTACTCTTACCTGGTTCCATCTAATCCTTGAAAGCTGCACATTTTACCTAAGAAAACAGGGCTTGAACTGCTCCTGTATGCTTCCTACAATAGAGCAATGACAGGAGTCCAACCCTGACCCTGTATCACTTTAGACAAGAGCTCTGAAGCCCTACCTCTATCTGTTCTGTGGTTTAGGATAAATAAGAATATGGCACATCTTATTTATGTAATGTGTGAGGTATGGTGACTCACACCTGCAAGCCTAGCTCTTAAGAGGTGGAGGTAGGATTGGGAGTTCAAGGTTGTCTTGAAGAATCTGAGCACAACAGACTCCATTTTGGTACTAGCCTTTAACTTGTAATTGACCTAGCTCTCACCCCCAGAACCTGAAAAAAAACCTGTTTGTATTTGCAGGAAACCATGACATTCTAGAAGACACAATGTGCCCACCCTGACATCAGTCAATCAGGAAACAGATCAAAATGACTGTTGTCCTTGTGGTTGCTAAAACAATTGTTTTCCTTATGGTTGCCAAAATAGTTACTCCAACTTGCCTTTAGCCAATCAGTATGTAACAAGCCTGCTCTTGCTAAATCTCACCCAGTCACATAACTGCCAAGACTGGAAGTTCCTTCCCCTTGCTAAAAGCCCTGTAAAAATCAGCTTCTTTCTAGGCTAGAGGCTCCTGGCCTCTGACTGCTGTGCCAGTTCATGCTGGGAGTCTAAACTTAAGCCCAAAATAAAGGCTCTTTGCTTTTGCAGACAATTTCTGACTCCTGGTGTGGTCAGTGGTCTTTTGGGGTCTCCCGAACTGCATACCACAGTCTTTTGCTAGATCTCAAATTAGAGGTCGGTTTGGCTATGTAAGAATGTTTTTTAAAAAAAGGAAGGAAGGAAACTAAGAAGGAAGGGGAAAAAAGGAGGAAAGGGTAAGTTAGAGAAGGAAGAGAACACAGTAGTGTTAAAAGCAGCAAGTGGATTTCACCTCATGGATTGGATCCATTTAAGAGCTACACTTGCACATCCACAGCTATTGGCAAAGAGAGGTGTATCAATACAGCAAGTCCAAAGGCAGTCTTTCTTCCCAACGACACACAGTTGGCAGTTTCCAAAGTTCTTTTTAGCATCGTCAAGGCCAGTTTTTACTAATTTCTGTTTAGAGATGGTTTGTAGTTGACTGCCACAAGGTTTTCAGTTAGACAGGTATAGTTCCTGTCCAGCATGAAAACACCACCTCCTTGCTTTCCCTGGGAGGCTCTGAAGAAGGTATCGTGACATAATCAAACATGGCCTCCACAAAATCCCAAGTGGATATAGAGTGGCTAGACTGTGGATGATTTTTTTAAGGGATTTACTTATTTTTATTTTATGTATATGTTTTGTTTGGATGTATGTGATATGAATTATACTACCCACTGAGAAAGAAGAGATTGTCAGATCCCCTAAAAACTGGAGTTACAGACAATGTGAGCCATCCACATGAATAGGTATGGATGTGGTTCACATGCATAAAATAAAATCCTTTTTAAAATACCCTTTTTATAACCAAAAGAAGTACAATAGCATTTTTTCTTTTCTTTCTTTCTTTCTGTCTGTCTGTCTTTTTTCTTTCCTTTCTTTCTCTCTCTCTCTTTCTTTCATATATTTAATTTTGAGACAGGTCTCACTACATGGCTCTGGCTGTCCTGGGGCTCACTATGTAGACCACGTGGCCTCAAAATCCACCTGTCTTGGCCTACAGAGTTCTGGAATTAAAGGCATGTGCTACCATACCTAGCCTAATAGCTGTCCTTTTGAAGTGATGATGGGCTGCAGTTTTTCAGTACTGTAAATTAATATGACTCATGAAACAAATGGCAGGTTTGTGTTCTGTCCCATGTATATCAAATGACACAATGGGGAAAAGCCAGTAAAGCCAAGCATGGTGTTGTAGCATTTGGGAGGTCGAGACAGGAGGATTGCTCCAAGTTCTAGGCTAACCTAATCTAACAACAAAATAAAACAAAACCAAGGAGGGAATAGAGAAAGAAATGTCAATGCTTATAGAACACATACATTTGTTGTTTTTGTTTATTTTTATTTGAGAGAGCATTTTATAATAATTAAATTTTTTTTGGTGCTGATGTCAAAGGCATAGCAAATTTCAACTCTACCATTGAGCCCATCCCAAGGCCCAAATAACCTTAAAAAAAATTGCAAATAGGATTATTCAGATCATTCTGTTTTACTTCATCCTTAGATGACAGTATGTTTACAATCTGAAAAGACCATTTTACTGATGTAATGTTTCAACTAATCTTTTTTTAAAACTTTTTATTCATTGTGAGTTTCACATCACAGTATGTTTACAATCTGAAAAGACCATTTTACTGATGTAATGTTTCAACTAATCTTTTTTTAAAACTTTTTATTCATTGTGAGTTTCACATCATGCACCCCAGTCCTGCTCATCTCCCTATCCTCCATATCCAGATGCCCTTTGCCTTTACAACCCCTCCCAAAAAACACAAGCAAGCAAGCAAACAACAAAACCAAAGCATAAAAAACATTTCGTCATGGAAGCTGTTGTAGACAGTGTGTCCCACAGCACATCGCTCTGTCCACACATCTTTACTTGCAAATGTTGCGATGAGTCCTTGCTCTAGTTTGAGATCTCTTGATATTGTGACACCATCAATATTGGATCCTCATGAAAACCGTTCCCTGTTACCCTGCTGTTGCCCGGTGTCATGCAAGTTCCGGGCCAGCAGTGCGGCACGATGGGACCCTGTCTCAGAAAACTGGAAGCAAGAAAGAAGTGGGGCTGGAAAGAGGACTACTCGGCGAAGAGCACTTCTTGCTGTCAGGACCCAGCACTCACATGGTGGCTCACAACTGCTTGTGGCTCCATCTCCGGGGTATCCGATGCCCTCTTCTGGCCTGCGTGGGCACACCATCCCCCAACAAAATAAAACATCTTTTTAAAAATGTTCTACTACAATACCTTCTTTAAATAAAAAGAAGAGAGGAAAGGGAAAGGAGAAGAAAAAATAAAGAGGTAAGACACTGAAGTCATAAATGAATTAATATATTAAGAAAACCGAGGAAATCCTAGAACACACGTGTGTCCACTCCTGGCGTAAACTGGGCCGATGCAAAGGCAGTCGGAGAAGGGAAAGCTTGGTGCGAGGCCTGTCTTCCTGAAAGGCCCTGGCAGCCATAGTGTTGGTAACTTCCCGGTCTGGGACACGATTTCAAAGAAAAAGTGGGAGAGCTCCAAACCTTTGCCCTATCACGAGGGGCATCAAAGCATAGCCATTGGGCCACAACCACCTCAACAACCGCCCAGACCAAGGGCAAATACGAATTAGGAGAACCCGAATAACCGCAAAGCCCGCCTCCAAGGGCTCTACCAATCATACCCTCTCAGCCTCTTGATTGACGGGGATCGCGAAGACGCTCTGGATCCAACGTTTAGTGTAAACTTGATTGACTCGAAAAAGAATACTTCTGTGGCCGGTGATTGGCTGGGACGTGTGGGCCCTGGCCAATCCCGAAAGGGGCGGGCTGGTTGAGCGTCCCGTGTCCAGCCGCTGTTTCTAGGTCTGAGTCCGCTGGTGGCGGGCTAGCTCTTCGCTTCTCGTGGGTCTTGGCTCAGTGTCTAATGGAGCTCTCTTACCAGACTCTCAAACTCACGCACCAGGCGCGGGAGGCGGTAAGGACAGTTATCCCAAACAAGCAAAGCCCAGGATTGTACCAGGAACTCTTGTTGCAACAGGCTGAGTCGCGAGTCTCAGTTGCTATGGCAACAGAGGCGGCTGCCCAAGTGGTTCAGGCGCCAGGCCCTCCCTTGGGGGCCAATCGTGGAGGGGTTGGGGATGACATTGAACTTTTCCAAACAGACCAGCAGGTCGGTTTGTGACTTAAGGAAATTGGGTTTTAAGGGTCAGATTAGGCTGCTTCTTGATGTGAGTTTGAAGTGTGCAAAATGAAATTGTTGATCTGGGCATTAAAGCCAGCACCTGGGGGTGCAGAAAAAGGCTGGTCTCTCTGAGTTCAAAACCAGCCTGGTCTGCATAGCAAGTGCCAGGCTAGCCAGGGAGGATACATGTGAAATCCTGTCTCAAAACGAAGAAAAATAGTAAAACAAAAACTGAAAAGAAACAAAAAAGAAAGGAAGGAAAGAAAAAAAGGAAGGAGGAAGGAAGGAAAGGAAGGGAGGGAGGGAGGGAGGGAGGGAGGAAGGAAGGAAGGAAGGAAGGAAGGAAGGAAGGAAGGAAGGAAGGAAGGAAGGAAAAGAAAGAAAGGCTTTGACTTGAAGGTAGAATTGTAGATTTGGGTCCTCAGCTGTCATTACCAAGGATAGAGTTCATAGGGATTAGATGAGCCCTCCCCCTTCAGGATCTCCATTTGAAATAAGAGAACTGACTATGATCCTTTCACTCAAGGGTTCCATGAATTTACAATACGTCCCGTGGTATCCTGCGGTCTGGGTTGCCTGCTACTGCCAGCAATATTTCCACAACAGTGAACATGAATTGAAAGCTTACCGTATTGCAGGCACCCGGCATGAAAACAATACTGTGGGTACTCGGGGGTGCCGGGTGCTGAGAAAGATGAATAAAATGAAAGCTAAAGACGGACATCTGGCATCTACTCAGGGATTCCGGATGGGATCTTTTTATTGATAATTTACTTTAAAGCTCCACAGGTGATGACTAGATGGTATAGCGAAGGTTATGAATCACTGGCCCTGGTGTCTTTTACCTTTTGAAGAACGTGTTTTGTGTATATGAGTGCCTTACCTGCATGTATGCCTGTGCCCATGAGGCTAGAAGAAGGCATTGGAGCCCCACGGTCTGAAATTACTGACAGTTGTGAGCTGATGTGTGGGTGCTGGAAATTGAACTCTGATCCTGCGGAAGAGCAGCCAGTGTTTTTAACCAGGAGCCATCGCTCTGTAAGTTCTGCTATTGCTACTTCCTCACGCAGGCCTTGGTTTAGGCCCACTCCACTCGGAGCCAGAGCTACCTGCACCAGAGTCAGAAGTGCTGCTGAAAGGGTTAGACTAACTTTGTAACCTGTATGTCGTCTAAAGCCTATAGTTTTGAGTTTTAGGTTCAGGTTAAGATAAAGTCTCTTAGTACCCTTCCAGAGAATGAAAAAATGTGACCCTATCTGTGAGGACAGATAGAAAAAAAAAAAAAGGCAAGCAAGCAATAACCTTCACTCAGCAAAAAGAAGGACCAGACCCTTGTCTTTGAGATAGTGTTTCTTAGCAACAAATCCAGACTTCTTCTGAGTAGCTTTTGACCTCCAGCCAAGAGCCCACAGCCCTAAGCTTCAAGGATGAAGCTAACCACCCCCACCTTTAATTGCAGCTGCATCCATACTTGGCAGGACTGGCCAAGCTTGAGCACCTAAGACTAACCAATTATCTTATTTTATAACTTCCTCATCCAATCCTAAATTGCCAAAACTGCAACTTCAAATTTCCCGCAATTTTTCTTTTAAAAACCTAAAGGCTTTTGTCTCCCGGTGCCACTCTTTGCTGACCAGCAGGGGTGACCCCATTGCGCAATGGTTAATAAACCTCTTGCTTTTGCAATGAGTCTTGGTCTGGGGGAGTTTCTGGGAAGGGCGCGATCTTGAACTCCTGAACTGTGAGACCCTCAGGTCTTACATTTTTGGTGCGTTTGGCCAGGACCTTGTGGTAGAACAGATTCTTGGGCTCCAGCAGGACCTGCTGAAACAAAGTGGGCCGGGCTTGTGAAAGGGCATTGCAAACACACGCCAGGGGTTTAAAGCCGGTCCTAAATGGTCTCACACCTGCATGATTTCTATTGTATCCATATGTGGGAAAGCTCCAAACTGCTTCTAACTCACCCTGCTCAGCTGTATGGAGAAGACAATGGTTGCTGGTTACTTGCCATAGCAAGTGGGATAACTTTAGTATCTTTGTCTTAACATTGAGTACCTAACTTTCAACCTTCCTTGTCAACACCTATACCTTTTTCATCTTCTTGACTCTGAGACCATGTATCAGTATACACCCATTTATTCAAATCAGAATTCCCACTCATCCACGGTTCCTTACAGAAGAAAAGCATCAACAAACATTCTTCACTCTACTTCTGTGACTTATCTTTGGTAGTGTGTGTTACTGTCCCATCCTGATGCCCAGCGAGCCCTCACCTGCCCTGTCCAGTAGCCCTTTAGCTACTCTCTATTGCGTTTGCCTGTCTCCAGTCTTCATTGAATGTTACTCTTTTTTGGCCGGGATCCTTTTAATAGCTTTCCATTATACTTGGAAAAAGAAACCCAAACTTTGACAGGACCTATGAAACACTACGGTGAGACGGAAAACTGCCTGTGCCAGGGCTCTTCCTCACCACTCTGCATTGTCTCCCTCAGCCACAGATACATTCTTTCTGATCAAACATATCTCCAAGCTCTGTAGAGTCTGTACATTAAAATCCACTATCCAACTGTAATTTATTATTTGTTATCTGTATGTAGCATATTCGAAAAAACGAATTCTCTGAAGCTTAAAGACAAAGATGTCTTTTTTGTTTGTTTGCTTTGTTTTAGGCCCTAGATGGCGCTAAAGCAATGTTTAGCTATGCTCGGGTTTGCATGCAATGGCGCTGTGGTGATTAGAGGTTCTGAGGAGGGACAGGTGAATTTGTTATAAAGAGAACTAGCTATCCACAGGAATTGTGATCACCTAATTTGTATACTGTGTTAGGATTTCCAAAATGTTTCCAAGTGTCTCCTGTGGCCCAGTGTGGTCTCAGATTTGTCAGAGGATATTTAGATCAAGGGAATTCATGCTCTCAGTTCTGAAAAAAAAAAAAAAAAAAAGGTAACATAAACATATTTTAAGATAATTTTCTCTTCTCTCCTCCTTATCTTCACTCCTTTATCTCTCCGCCTTTAGGAGGAATTTATAATGGGTAAAGTAGTCTTGAGATGACTTTAGGTATAGGTTATGTACAAATAGTTACATTTTACACAAGATATTTGAGATTCTGTCATCTGACACCCATGCACCCCAGGACACCTAAGGATGCCTCATTCTCCACCCTGAAGTGCGTATGTCTGTGTGTGCATACATACTTGCACATATATAGTGTCTCTTACAGGTTTTGTCTTTCTGGAAGAACCCTGATAAATACAGATTTGTATCAAGAGTCTATGAACTACTGATGCTATTGGTGACTTTCGGTGGTAGATTTTCTCTTCCAGTATTTTAAATTTAGTGTTTAATTACATGCAGACTATATCTACGGGCTGGGAATGTAGCTCACCTGGTAGAGGGTCTTCATAGCATGCAGGAAACCCTGAGTTCCATCCCCAGCACAGCATAACTGGGCATGACGGTCAGGTCAGTGTTTGTAATCTTAGGAGGCAGGCGTCAGAGGATAGGGTTTCATTCAGGGTCATCTTTAGCTGCCTGGTGAGTTTGCCAGCCTGAGATACCTGAACGGGACCTTGTCTCAAAAAAGCAAAAGAAAAGATTGTACCCAATGTGTATACCGCTGCCATTTTTTTTTTTTTTTCTCAACTTGAATAGAAGAACTTCTAAAATGCTTGGAGACCAGGCAAGTTGTAAAGAGCAATGGCTTTGGTGTTTTAAATGTGTACACACAATCAGAAACTAATGATGACTGGCTTAATGTCCAGGAATGGTTTTTTGGAAAGCCTGATCCACACACTCACAGATACACTGCAGATAACTGGGACACAGAGCCAGTCTTCCTTTCTTTCAACCAGTCTCAGCTGGTTGGAGAGGATCTTCTCCATTGGTAAGAACTATGTACTTTTTTCTCATGTACTTTTAAAAGAGGTTTCAGCTTTGCCTAGGGTGAGCTTTTTGTATTAAAAAATTATTTAGTATATGTTTACCTAATTGATGAAGCAGTTGACTAACTTTTAAAATGAGTGTTAAATGCCTTAGCTTTTATTAATTGTCTGGATCCCTACAAAAAACCCAAGTAATTGAAAATGTAATTACCTCAGTGTTTTCTTTCAAACAACTGAGGCTTATTAAACTTCAAATGTTCAAAACATTTAAACATCTATTGAAATACCAATAGCTATAAACAATGTTCAGTTCTAAATACTAATTAAACAAGTTCTAAATCACCAGAAAGCTAGGCTGAATTTTAAGTAACTCATGTCTTACGCTCTGCTCTCTTCTTACACAGGGAAGATTAACTGCTTCTCCACTGACCACTGCTTCAGCCTGTGGGCAATGTTCAAATTGCTGTGGCTTTAAAAGCTGCACATTGTTGCAACCCCAGCACAATGGATGCAGAGGCAGGAGGACTGCTGAGAGTTCAAGGGTAGCTTAGGCTATATAAAAAGTTCTCGGCTAGCTTGGGCTAAATAGCTAGGCTGTGTCTGAAAACAAAACAAAAACCCAGAACATAAAAGGAAATGGTGTTGCTGAACCACATTCTTGGGCTTCAGCCTTTACCGAGACAGGGAGACTTCTCAGACAAGCTGGAACACTTTGCCAGCATCATGCCCTAACCATGGAGACATATTACCACCACCGGGAATGTTTGAATTAAAACATCCTTAATGGTTTTTATTTGCACAAATACTTATTTCAGGGGAGGGTTGATATAGGGTTTTTACACCAAACTCACTGTGTAGACTATGTTCTTTAACTTGCTATGATCCTCCTGCCTCTGCCTCCCACATGCTGGAATTATTGCCAGAACTACCATGCCTGGTTAAGTTTTCCTTTTAACTACCAAGAAATAGAAATCCCACCACCCAAATATATCTTTTTTTTTTAAGATTTTTTAAAAAAGATTTATTTATTTATTATTTATACATCATTCTGCCTGAACATGTGCCTGAGAACCAGAAGAGGGCACCAGATCTCACTATAGATGGTTGTGAGCCACTATGTGGTTGCTGGGAATTGAACTCAGGACCTTTGGAAGAGCAGCCAGTGTTCTTAACTTCTAAGCCATCTTTTCAGCCCCCTAGATTTTGCTTTTTAAGGTTGATTTTAGTTTTCATTGTGTGTATAAATATGTGTGAGTATGTGTGCATGTATGCGCACATGTGAGTGCAGGTGCTCATGGAGTCCTAAGATCCACTGGAGCGGATGTAAGGCAGTTGGGGGTGGTAGGAACTGAACTCTGCAAGAGCAATGCATGCTCTTAGCCATGGAGCCATATCTCCAGCCCGGATTTTATTTTTATCTATATGTATGTGTGCTGCCATGTGTGTGTACATGCCTGCAAAGGTCACAGGCATAGGAACCTCCAGAGCTGGGGTTATAGGTAATTCCTAGTTGCTCAACCAGGTTGCTAGGAGCTCAGGTCCTCTGGAAGAGCTGCAAGTGTTCATAACTTCTGAGCCCCATCTCCAGCCCCACCCATATATCTAAAAAGGACTTTTAAGAACTGGTTTGGATCTGGGCATAGCGGCACACACCTGTAATCTTAGCACCTGGGAGGCAGAGGCAGGCTAATCTCTGTGAATGCAAGGCCAGCCTGGTCTACATAGAAAGTTCCAGGTCAGCCAGGGCTACGAAGTGAGACCTTACCACTTTTGGCAGCTGGTCCCATAATACCTGTCTTGCTATAGGGACCTAAGTTTGATCCCTACTACCCATATAAAAAGGATGTGTGTGTGTCTGTGTGTGTGTGGTGATAGGTGCCTGTAAATCCCAGAGATGGGCAGGAGAGACAGGGGATTCCTGAAGCCTTGTTGGTTAGCTCTTCTAGCCAAATTGGCAGATGCCAGATTTAGTGAGAGACCTGTATTAAAACACAAAAACCCTAAGTGCATGGGGGCTGGAGAGATGGTGCATCAGTTAAGAGCATTGGCTACTCTTCCAGAGGACCTGGGGTTCAATTCCCAGCACCTACATGGCAGCTCACAACTAACTGTAACTCCGGTTCCAGGGGATCTGACACCCTCACACAGACATACACACAGCCAAAATACCAATGCAAATAAAATAATAAAAATAAGCAAATAAAAAAAAACTAAGTGCAGAAAAAATTGAGGAAGATATCTGATGTAGTTCTCTAGCGTGCATGTAAGTGTACACACACAGGTACAGCAAAGAAAACTGAACTAAATATGCAACACTGTATCACTGAGTTGAGACAGTGTGGTGGTGAGGGATTTTCTGCTTGGGAGCAGTGTCTGGATTCTGGCACAGGAAGGAGAACCTAAGAGCATGGCAGGTCTGCTGAGGCAGATTGGAGTTTGGAGCACTTATTGTTGGAATTTGGGGACTGAAGAGTCATAGAGAAGAGAGATCTATGCTGAGAACAATCCCATAGTTTTTAAGTTTGGGTTGAATACTAAGGCACCCACGGGCAGACTAACCTTGCCAGGGAACTGTAAACACCCACTGGTGCTCTCAGCCTTGGGAGATGCTGGGTTCTGGCCAAACCTGTGTGAAGGAATCTTAGGAACAGAGATCTCAGAACAACTCCAGAGAGACAAGCAAAACTAGCCCCCAAAGCAAAGCCTCGTTCAAATACCCTCCCCAAGGAAGCTCCCAGCAAGCCTTGGTAGGATCAGACTGCCCTGGAAATAGCCACCCTGTCTGCCAAAATAAAAGTCTCAAAGAGTGCCATAAAACAGCCTCAGCTGTGCTGGTCGCCTGTAATCCCAGCACCTGCTAAACTGGGTCAGGAAAATTGCCAAGGCAAGGCCAACCTGGACTGCGTAGTAAGTTTTGGGTCAGTGTAGACCTTATGTCAAAAGACAGAAGCTCCACAGAAGGTGCGCGCGCGGGGGGGGGGGGGGGGGGGCTTGCCACTGAGCTTGACAGCCTGAGTTCTGTCCCCAGGACTTGCATGGTAGAGGGAGAAAGCCAACTTCCCTGGAATTCCCTCTGACTTCACCTCTACTCCCCCCAAATTTTTAATAGATTTTTAAAAGATAGAAAACAAAAGAAAAATGTCTTGATAGCTTCAATGTCTGGCATGTGATGAAAAGTTGTGTAGTGATAAGAAACCTGGCTCAGCAACTAAGAGCACTTGCTGCTCTGTTCCCAGCACCCACATGGTGGCTCCTAACTGTCAGTAACTCCTGCTCTGGAGGATCTGATGCCTTCTTCTGGCTTCCACAGGCACCAGTCACATACACGGTACACAGTCAAACGCACAGGAAAGATGTTCACATAAATACCCTGTCATAATACACTTAAGGATTAGAAGGAAAACATGACCACAGAAGGAGAAAGGCACAAGGTACAATAAGAATAAAATGGAAAGTAGGAGTGTATGTGTGTGTGTCTGTGTGTGTGTGTTTTGAGACAAGATTTCTCTGTGTATCCTTGGCTGTCCTGGGACTCATTCCGTAGACCAGGCTGGTCTTGAACTCAGAGATTTGCCTGTCACTGCCTCCCTCCTGAGGGCTGGGATTAAAGGAATGCATCATCACCACCTGGCTAATTGCAGCATTCACTGGGAAGAGGTATTCTGATCTGAGTTCAAGGCAAGCTTGGTTTACATAGTGAGACCCTCTCTTGAAAACAAAGAAACAAAGAGTAAAATGAAACTTTAAGAGTTGAAAAAACAGTACTGCTCATAAATGTCAAATTCACTGCATGGCGTAAGAAGTAGATTAGTGAGCTGAAGAACTCACAGCAGAATGATCTAAACTGAAGCACACAGAGAAAAGACCAAAGAAAAAGAATGAAGGACACATCCTGGATAAATGCAATTAATGTTCAAGGGTAAACTTGGGGAGGAGAAAAGTATATGGAGAAAGTATGGTCAAATGTGTTCCTGTAGATTGTAAAACCCCCAAAGCCTCCAAATTGAAGAAACACTTGCTGACTGACAAAGCAAGCTGCTATGCTATGAGCTGCTACTTAGAAGCCAGTGTGACAAGGAACTTAAGGCAGCTTAAGGCTGCTAACAGGCAACCAGGACAGGCCTGAAACCCATGAGGAATCTGCTATAACCATCCAGGCAGAAGGGATATCTTTAGGAAGGTTCTGACTTTCAGGAAAGTATTGATTGCCTGTGTGTATGTTTCTTAAAAGTTTTTGATCTGGTCTCCTACCCCATTTTATGTGTATGTGTGACTCTGAGTGGAAGCAGGTGCTCCTGGAGGCCAGAGAGGGTGGCAGATAATGTGGTTTGAATAAGGATGCTCAGATTTGAATGCTTGAGGAGTGGCATTAGGCGTTGTGGCCTTATTGGAGGAAGTGTGTCACTGAGAGGGTGGGCTTTGAGGTTTCAAATGCTCAAGCCAAGCCCCATGGTGCACTCTGACCATGGATCCAGGTGCAGAACTCTCCGCTCCTTCTCCAGCACCATGTCTGCCTGCACACTGCCTTGCTTCCCACCATGATGACAGTGTGATTTCCTTTATAAGAGTTTCTGGGGTCATGGTGTCTTTTCACAGCCATAAAACCCTTGCCAAGACAGATGCTGTGTCACTGGGGATGCAGGCAGGTGTCCTGACATGGGTGCTGCGATCTGAAACCAGGTCCTCTGCAAGAACAAGTGCTCTTGACTCCTAGCCATCTCTCTAGCCCTCTCTGTCCTCTTCAACTAGATGCATTTTGTTGTATACAAATGTTAGGTTTAATATAGTAGATTTTTTAAACAAATGTTTATTTTTATGTGTAAGTGAGTGAGTGAGAATGTATGTGAGTGTGTGTATGTGAGTGTATGGGTGTATACCATGTGTATGCACCAGGCAGTTGTGGACTGCTGTGGGTGCTGGGAACTGAACTCAGGTTGTCTGGAAGAGCAGCAGGTATTCTTACATTGAACCATTTCTGCAGCCTCGATACAGTTTAATTTTAATTTTATTTATTTATTTTTTTTTAAGACAGGGTTTCTCTGTATATCCCTGACTCTCCTGGACTCGCTTTGTAGACCAAACTGGCTTTGAACACACAGAGATTTGCCTGCCTCTGCCTCCCTAAACTCCGGGATTACAGGCGTGTACCACTGCACCCGGCTACGGTTTGATTTTTAGAAAGACACAAAAGTGCAAACAGACTCAGTACAGGAGCCACTTTTTAAATCCTGGTGCTCCTTGGCCGAGGTAGAAGGATCCCTGAGCGTTCAAAGCTAGCAGGACCAAACAATAGCTTGTTTGTAGAATGTGTAGCCACACATCTGCATGTCTGAAATATCTTCACTCAAGGGATAGAACAAGAGAATTATTGCAAGTTTGCAGGCAGCCTGGTCTACATAGCAAGTTCCAAGCCAGCTTGGATGACATAGTAAGAAATCTTGTTTCAAAAACAAACAGAAAAATGTATAATAAAAAGTCAATGCCACCTTTTCTACATTTGGCTCTTGCACAGTTTCTTTCTTTATGTTACAGGGAGACACACTGCAACACACACACACACACACACACACACACACACACACACACACACTCACACACTTTATTCACCCCAGAAAGGAAATCCACTGTAGACTAAAGTAATGAGGGTGCCAAAGCCCAATTTGATGAACCAACAAGTTTTTCTTGTGGTTACTACAGGAGTATGAGTGAGGGGTTCCAAGATCGGAGATGAGCCCAAACCAGTTGCATCTGTGCAAAGCCCACTCCAACACAGAACTCCTGAAAGCCAGGCACCCGGAGCTCTCCACACAGCTTGGAGGCAGTTCCCTGCACACCACAGAGAACACTCGATACTGGTTTTACGGTTCTGGCATACTTTGTTTAACACGAAGAGCTTCAGCTCCATTCATTTTCCTGCAAATGACAGGTCAGAGGAGCTCCTAGCAGCTGCACTGCTCACTCTCCTGCCCCAGCAGTTGTTTTGTGCAGCTGTCGCTCTGAAAAGGGACCCTAGTGAATCTGGCAAGTTTTGGCTTTTTCCAGATTGTGGAGTTTGTTGACCTCCTGAGTCTCATGAGCACAAACCCCCTCCTGGAGAGAACGCTCCAGTACGGAGGGAACAGCTATAGAATGCTGTAGAAGAAACAGCCATCAGTAACATCTTACTCCTTTACATGTCATAATGGTATATGTGTTTTTATATTTCCTTACACACAAGAGAATAATTTCTTCATTCTATGTCCCCTTATTTTATTACTTACTTTGAAAGTCTTTTTTTTTAAACATATATTAACTGTACAAGATAGTGGACTTTATTATGATATTTTCATCCATGAATACAATGGACTTTAAGTACATGTTCATCCTTATAACCCTCTGTCTCATTCCTTGTCTCCCTCCTGCCAGGTCCCTTGCTCTCCCTAACTTGTCTCTTACTTATTTATTGAGCCATGGTCTTGCTGGAGAGCTCTAACCAGCCTGGCACTTACTCTGTAGCTGAGGCTGTACTTGAACTTTCCATACTCCTCCCACTTTAGCATTTTGAGTGCTGGAATAACAGGAATGAACTTCCTTACTCTGCTTTAAAACAAAATCTAGATTCTTCACATTGGAAAGAACATGTAGCATTAGTCTTTCTAGTTTTGACATTTTGTTTATCACAATAATTTTGGTTTTGCCCATTTTTCTGTAAACAATGTAATTTTGTTCTCAATCTTTACTCATACATAACACATTAACATGCAGTAACATTTGTTCTCCTGGGTCTATGCCACCATGAGTTCTGACAAATGCATACATCCATACAGCAACCCTAACAGAAAGATGCAGACTGGATCTCTCATCTCAAACAAGTCCCTCAGGTCTTCCTTTATGCCTTAACAACATTGGCATCTGCTCTGTCCATTTCCCACTGTGGGTGACTGGACTGATTCCACAACCTGTCTGTGGTAAGCAGTGTCTCATGGACATGCAGGCATCTTCCTGTGTGCTGGCTCAGATTCTTACAGGTCTTCCCCCAGGACTGGTATAGCAGGATCATGGGATAGTTGGCTATCTAGTTGGTTTCTGTTTGTTTGCAAGACAAGGGCCCACTGTGCTCTTACCACAAGTGTTCCATCACCCTCCTTACTGCCCCCTCAATACTTCAGGAAAGTATTCTTGTTTTTCATTGTCCTTGTTGTTGTGAGACAGTGTCACTTGTAATCCATGTTGACTTCAAACTCAACTGTTGCTGAAAATGACTTTGATTGAACTCCCAGTTGAACTCCCAAGTGTTGGAAAAACAGGCAATGTCTTTCTGCCTTAGTTACTTTTCTATTGCTGTCGTCACGGCTCTTCTTGGCCAGATCTCTTGTCAACTTGACTACATCTGGAATTAACTAAAAACCCAAATGACTGGGCACATCTATGAGGGATTTCTTTTTCTTAATGAAATCCTTTGAAGGAGTAAGACCCACCTCGAATGTGGATCGTTGAGGTGGGAAGGGACACCTTTAATATGGATCTGCCTGTGTCTGTCTCCCGAGTGCTGGGGTTAAAGGCTGCACCACTCTCCCCAGCCTCTTAAGGGATCTTTTACAAACACAAAGTTTTCAGAAAGACTTCCTCAATCTGTCCCTTCAGAGTTGCTAATGTTTTGTACAGTGAAAACAATCTTGCCTACCTGGTGAGGTAGCTGTGGGGTTTGAATGAGGATAGCCCCCATAAGCTCATATATTTGAATACTTGGAACTGTTTAGGGAGGGATTAGGAGGTGTGGCCTTGTTGGAAAAGGTGTGTCACTGGAGGAGGGTTTTGAGGTTTCAGAAAGGCCATGGCAAGCCCAGTCTCTTTGTTTACCTCCAACTTTTGGATCTGGATGTTAAGCGCTTAGTTATTGCTCCAGCATGTCATACCTGCCTGTCAGCTGCCATATTCGCAGGCAGGATGGTCATAGACTTACCATCTGTGATGGTTTGAATAGAAATAGCCCCCATAGGCTCATATATTTGAATGCTTGGTCATTACTGAGTGGCACTACTTGACGGGAACTTAAAGGTGTGGCCTTGGAGTGGGTGTGGCCTTGCTGGAGGAAGTGTGTGACTGGAGATGGGCTTTGGGTTTTAAGTACTCAAGCCAGGCCCAGCTTCTCTCTCTTCATGCTGTCTGTGGATCCAGATGCAGAACTCTCAGCTGCTATCCAGCACCTAATCTGCCTGCATGCCACCATGCTTCTTGCCATGCTGACAATGGACTAAACCTCTGAACGGTAAGCCAGCCCCAGTTAAATGTTTTCCTTTGTAAGAGCTGCTGTGCTCATGGTGTCTCTTCACAGCAACAGGACACTAACTAAGACACCCTCTGAAACTGTCAGCAAGCCCCCAACTAAATGTTTTCTTTATAAGTTGCCTTGGTCACCAGAGCATGCCTTGACTCCTTTACAGGAGTCAGAGGCAGGCAGATTTCTCAGTTCTGGGCCAGCCTGATCTACACAGTGAGTTCCAGGACAGCCCTGGAATAGAATAAAAAAAAGTGACCAGGTGGGGCACATACCTTTAATTGAAGCATTCAATTAAATGGGATGGGAAGCTCATGAGTCTGATGTCAGCCTAGCTTACGTCTTCAAAACACTCCAAGCAACAAAGCTGGGATAGGAAACTGGGCAGAAGCACCTTGACATCTTTTATTTATTTCTAGGACAGAGCCCTTGGTGTCTTTAGGTCTCCTGACTTGCTGAGTCCTACATTCAGCTTTTGTGACTGCAACACTTAGAAGTTGCCATCACTACTCAGTGTCTTAGATTTTTATTTTTTATTTTTTTGAGACAGGGTCTCACCATGTAGCTCTGACTGCTCTTGAGAGACTTGCCAAACTCTGCCTCTTGAAGCTGAGATTAAAAAGGTACATCATGATGCCTGGCCAAGACTCTTTGGAGTGATAAATGCCCTTGGAAAAGGTGGCTTCAAGGGCCATGGTCATGTCTTTATTAATTTAGTCATTTATTAATTTTTCTGAGACAAGTTTTCTCTGTGTAACAGCCTGAAACTCACTCTGTAGACCAAGCTAGCCTCGAACTCACAGAAATCCATCTGCCTTCCTGAGCACTGGGACTAAAGGCATGTGGCACCATGCCCAGCCCATGGCCATGTGTTGTACAGCAGAAAATATATAGACACATACATAGGGTAAATGCCCTTGGAAAAGGTGGCTTCAAAGGCCGTGGTTACTTTTTGTGCAGTAGAAAATTCATGTACACACACAATACAGGTATACCTTAAGGATAAACTAGAGGAGAAACTGCTGTTTCAGAGACTGTGTGTGTCTGTGCCTTGAACCTATGTCCAGAGGCTGGCCTTGAACTCCAGAGAATTATCTTTAACTCCTAGTCTTCCGGGGCTTGCTGGGTCATGGAATTAAGTGGAAAGCAGCCAAGTGAGAACAAGACAATATTTTCCAGGGCTTACAAGAGAGTCCAACAACAATTGCCTTTAGCAAAGACTCAAAGGCAGGCAAAGAGAGCAAAAGCATTATGGAAAGGAGGAGGGTTTGGAGAACTCTCTCTCTCTCTCTCTCTTTGTCCCGGGAGACAACAACTACATGACCCACTAGCCTTCAATGCTCTGTGTAGTTCTCCTGAATCTGCATCTCAAGTGATGGGATTGTAGGTGTGTGCTACCAGGCCTGGCTTGTTTTCTTTACAGTGAACTATGCTTTCTAGTTTTTTCCTGTTTACTGTTGTCTTTTGTTTAAAAAAAATATTTAATTTTATTTTGTGTGAATTGGTGTTAGGATTTCAGATCCTCTGAAAATGGAGTTACAGGCAGTTGTGAGCTGCCCTGTGGGTGCTGGGACTTGAACCTGGGTCCTTTGGAAGAACAGACAGCACTCTTAACCACTAAACCATCTTTCTAGCTTCTCCTATTGTCTTGATATGCTCAAATTTATCAAAGAAATCTGCCATAAATACACAAAGGAACAAAATGATGCAGGAAAATGGGCGAAACCATCACAGTGCTTGATGGATGTCAGGCAACGCCGCATGCTTCTCATGGGCAGAGTCTAGATTTCTTTTTAAAAGAAGATATTGTTGGGCAGTTCAGAGTCCAATTGGGTTACATAGTAATGTGAAGAGGGACTGCCTCTGACATAATCTGATTGGCCTGCTCTTTGATCACCTCCCCCTGGGGGGGAGCAGCCTTACCAGGCCATAGTAGAGGACAATGCAGCCACTTTTGATGTGAACTGATAGACTAAGATCAGAAAGGAGCGGAGAACTTCCCCTATCAGTGGACTTGTGGAGTGGCATGCATGCAGAGGGAGGAGGGAGGGTGGGATTGGGAGGGGAGGAGGGAGGGGCTTATGGGGGGATGCAGAATGAATAAAGTGTAATTGATGAAAAATTAAAAAAAAAAAGAAGATATTGTCTTGACTAGTTTTATGTCAGCTTTATACAAGCTAGAGTCATTGGGGAGGAGGGAACATCATCTGAGAAGATGCCTCTATAAGGTCCAGCTGTAAGGCTGTAAGGCATTTTCTTAATTGATGGACGAGGAGGGCCCAGCCCATGGCGGGTGGTGCCATCCCTGGGCTCGTGGTCCTAGTTCTATAGGAAAGCAGGCTGAGCAAGCCATGGGAAGCAAGCCAGTAAGCAGCACCTCTCCATGGCCTCTGCATCAGCTCCTGCCTCTAGGTTACTAACCTGTTTGAGTTCCTGTCCTGACAGTGCTGTGGAAGTGTAGGCCAAATAAACCCTTTCCTCTCCAAATTTCTTTGATTATGGTGTTTCATCACAGCAATAGAAATCCTAACTAAGAAGTAAAATTAGGAGGGACTAGGAGCAGGACCATGGGAGGGAGAGAGGGGAACTAGTGACAGTAATTAGAAAGTGACTATGATCAAAGTACAATATATACACAAATATAGGGTCATTTGAAAATCCATTATTTAGTACAATTAATTAAAGTTAATAAAAATGAATTTTGAAAAAGCATTGAATACAAATATAGTTCATGAAGATGTAAAAAAAAATAAGATAAAGCCGGGTCTGGTGGCTCACACCTTTAATCCTAGCAGCTGGGAATGAGAGGCTGGTGGATCCCTGTGAGTTTGAGGACAGTCTGGTCTACATAGTGAATTCCAGGAGAGCCAGAGCTACATAAGAGATCCTTCTCAAGAGAAAAAATTAAGATAAAATTTACAGGCTTCGAATAAATATGCCAAAAACCTAAATATGCTAAATAAACATGCTAGTAAACCCCAGGACTGTAGGTAACTGTCTAAGAAGTCTTTCTTTAGTCTGAGATTTACAAAATTCTCATGTATAATGTTTTGGTAATTTCTTGGTTTATCCAGTGCAACCCAGAGATATTTATCATGTAACTGTCTACAAAGCAGATATTTAACAGTGAGTGTCTATGTAAGGTGGGGTGACAGTCAGAGCCCTTGGAGAACTGCAGGGGTCAGAGCCCAGCTGGGATCATGAGAAGGAATTATGTTTCTGTTGGAATTTCAGTGCAGGGAGGGCTCTCAGTTTAACTTTGGCCCAGTCTTCTGATCTTTAATGTACTTGGCCACTGGCAGGGCAGTTTTCTGGCCAGTAGATTTCCTGATGTTGACCATTGGCATGGTGAGAACCCTCTGGTGCTGACGGGGTGAGAACTGTGGGATTCAAACCGCTCTTGCAGCTGGCACTGCTGGTGAGGGTGGTTTCTGTGCAGGAAGGTTGGTGGGATTATGGCTTTGCCAGAGACTTCTGCCCCTCCTATTCAAGAATTCTGCCTCCCTGGAACATGATAGGGTGGTGTGCTTAGTGTTTACGCTTCCCAGCAGAACTGTGTTTCTCAGGATTTTCTCCCTTAAAGTCTTTGTAAGTGAATTTTCCGTACCTTGACCTGTGTTCCTGGTTATGCTTCTCCACCCCATAAGCTGAGCAGGTGTGCTTTCCTGCAGAGCTGGCTCAAGGACAGAACTGGGGATTGCTGTCACTTCTGAGATGAAATCTACCTGCTTTGTGAACACCAGGTCGCACTGCTACTTGCAAAGCCATCCCTTTGGGAAGATTGCCACAGCTGGAAGCATCAGACTGCCCCAGTGCTTTAGGACTCAGTCTGTGAGCAGCATGGCCAGCCTCTTCTTCCTTCTCTTCCTGGGGTGAAGGGTGGGTCATACAGGGTGTGGCTGCATTGTGACTTCAGGGGAAATCTTTTTCAGCTTGCCCCATCTGCTTTCACAGGTTGCAGCCTCCCTGGCTGAACACAGTAGGTAAATAAACTCAAGCCCATGCTTTTGTTTTTCTAGTGCTTTTTGAATCACTTTTAAACTTTTCTCCTTGAGTGGAGGCTGAAGTTTTCATTGTATTTTTCTTGAGTAGCTGATCACAGGTAAAGTATGCCCCAAAGACAAAGGCTCCTTCCTTCTCGGACCTTCCATGCCAACTGGCTATATGGGACTTTTTTCTTTCTGTGATTTGGGAATGCTTGAAATTTGTTCTCTGCCTCAGGCACCCGGTGTGCCACTGCTGTCTCTCCTCTGTTCAAGCAGTTTGGACCTGGTGTGTTGGGGTCAGATTGGGTCTCCTCCAAGTTTTCCAGACTCCTAGCCTGTTTGTTGTCTGAGGCCACTTGCCATTGGGCAAATATTTAGCCAGCTTGTGCTTCCTATACGTTCTTTTTCCGCCACCACTAGAGGGCAGCCGGCACCTTCCGCTGCCCCCAGAGGGCAGCCTTGGTTTTTTAGGTTTTGTAAAGGACTTCTGGGATTTCTGGTTCTTCAACGCAGGAGACTTGTCCAGGCTGACTTCCTGTTCTTGCTCTTCTCCCCAGGGGAGTCTTGCCTGTTTCAGAAGGCATTGGTATGGCCATTTCCAGGCTTTGGCAGGGAGAGGGGGGCCAGGATTCTCTAGGGATTGATTGCTGTTCACTGATATGGGATAAGGACAAGTAGGACAGGCAACCATGAGGAGGCCTGGCCCATGGTCATAAGAAGACTCCTGGTGTGGGGGAGAAGCTGGTGACTCTGCTCCCAGTGGCGAATCCTCTAGTCCCTGGCTCCAGCTTTCTGTCCTCTTTGACAGTGCTCTCAGTTATGGGGGCAGCTCGTAGGCACTGTCATGTTTTGAGAGCAGCACTGAAAGTATGGTTCCCCCGAGTTGACCCCCTGGGGTGCTTTCCACCTTGGCTCCTCTTGAAGTCCTGTGAGCCAGATACAGGGCTGGGTCCGGAAAGAGCCAGCTTTTTTCATTGGGCTGCCAAGTCCTTGGCAAAGGAGCCAAGCAGCTTGTGCACCGTCTTTCTGATGCAGGCACAAGAATAAGAATGCCCGTGGTGATGAACAAGTGAGAGTTTCTTCAGACATTACCACAGATTCTCAGGGTCAGTTCTGGCAGCCGGGCAGGCCTGCAGCTTGAGCACTGCCCCATGTGCCCTCTCAGCTGCTACCACTGTCCCTGGTACAACCCCCTCCTGGCAGCAGGGTGGACCAGTCTTGTTCCTCAAGTTGCATAGGACCCTGACCTTATATATCCACTCTGTTCAGGCTGCAAGCCATGCCCTGACTGCTGTCTGTCTCAGGTGGTGGGCTGCCCTGGCCAGAGCCTGCCCCTACTTACGGTTGGCTTACCAGAACTTCATTGGGTACTGATGACAACTCTTACCAAGCTCACTTTAGTGAGTTCTAAAATCCCCATATGAGAAATAAAAAAGAAAACCCTAAGTAAATAAAAAAAAAAAACAACTTTGATGAATTTGCATATACCCATGGAACAGGGAGAGAAGAAGAAATGGAATCCAGCATGAGCAAAGAAGTGGGAAACTAGAGAAAAAGGGGGTGTGTCTCCAGACAAAGAGTAGAGCCAGCCCTTTGTCTCATTGCTTTCCAATGCTTGTGTGTTCTGAAGAGACATATCAAAGACGTTTCCAAGCCAAGTGTAGTGGGGCCTGCCTTTAACCTCCACGCCACCATCTGGGAAGCAAGGGCTCAAATGCTCAAGTCTATGAAAGGGCATTTCTCATGCAGATTAATACTCATGACTACAAACAAGTCTCCTCATCTTGTTGAACCTAGGCCCTTAGGCATGCTAGGCAGGGTGCTCTACCACTGAGCTCTGTCTTGAGCTCTCTTTCTGGTTTTTATTTGGAGACAAGCTAAATTGCCCAGGCTGTAGTTGAGGCATCTTCACTTCTGGCCTGTTGCTTCAGCATCCCCAGAGGCTGAGGTCACAGGTCTTCACCACCACCGGGTCTACCTCAAAACTTGCTTTTATGTTCAGGAACTCAGTTGATCAATTTTGGCTCTGTATTATATATGATAATCTCCTTCCTGGATTGTGGAACATTCTGGCTCTAGTTTTAGAACTAGAACATAGTTCTAGTGTTTTATTAGGGTGTAGAACCTTTGAAATCTAGGAACTTTCTTGGTAGAATCAGGAAGTTATCAGAAAACAAAAACAGATCAGATCCTATTGGCACACAAGCTTTGAGATAAGTATTAGATTTGAGGATGGAAGACTAGAGCTATAACAAACATTTGAAACAAGAGATGTGTCCTTCTTAACTTTGTCTTTGAGATGGAAAGCTCAATGCAAAATTTAGATCTTGTTACAGAAATTGAAACGAGCTCACACAAATGAATCTCCACTGCACCCGTAAAGGAAATTGAAAGCACTAATGCTGCATGTGGAGCACATACAGTAACGTTTCCTAAATATCTTTGGGGTCTGAAACTGGGAATGATATTCAATGCTTCCTTTTCCTCAGGCTACAGTATCATAGGATTCAATTTTGAATCTGATAATGGAGGCATTTTTCTGGCACAATAGCCCACAAAGGAAATGAAGGAAGATGTAAACAGCCAGATCATTGAAACAGACAAACAAAGCCCCTAGATTAAATGTTCACTCCTGGGCTTCTTTTCCTTGGTAGACAGAAATTAATTGAGCATCTAATTGTGTCCATTTCTGGAATACATCCTCATTTATACTTTCAATTGACCATTTGTTGATGGCTCATTCTTAGTTTTTAATTTAGAAGATGATTTTCTATGCCAATTCAAAGGGCGTGAAGAGAAAGATCTTGTAGGTCTGGCAGACTTTATGCCATTAATTTAGAATTTTGTGACTCAGACATGGTGGCTAAGGCTCATAGGCAAAGGCAGGATTGGGAGTTCAAGGCTAGCTTGAGACAGAGGACACGTTCCAGGCTAGCCTGGGTTACAGTGTAAGAGCCTGTCTCAACCAATTAAAAAATGGGGGTCATATTATCAAGATGAAGTGTTGACATGCATAAAACTGTCAAAGAATAAAAGACATTCTATTCAAAATGCAAACAATGTAAGCCATTGTGCTGGTTGGTCTCGCACACCCTAGAATCACCTGGGAGTCACCTCAGTCGACGAATGGTTTGGCCAGATGGACACTTGGGCGTGTCTCTTTGAGATTGTTTTGATTGTCTCAGTTGATGTCTGAGGAGCCAGCCACAGAGGGTGGCACTATCACCTAGGCAGGATGCCCTGAACCATATGAGAAGGAAGAAAGCCAGCAGGGCGGGCCAGCAGGCAAGCTCACATCCCTTTCTCTCCACCCGTGACCGTAGCTGGTGACCATTGCTTCAAGCTCCTGCTACTGTGCCTTCTCTGCTGTGGTGAACTTTAACCTGGAGTTGAAGGCCAAATACACTCTCTTCTAAGTTGCTGTTGTCCGGTTATTTACCACAGCAACAGACAGGAAACCAGAACAACCACATTCTGTGCTGGACAGAAGCACATCTTAAATATTCCCTATTAGACATTTCTGTACCTTGTTGCCACTGTAAAATAGTGAATCTCTATCTATATTGCCTTAAAGTAAAAGTTAGTTTATTTTAAAGCCAGTGACCCCCAACTGTAAGCTGTTTCAGTGTATGTAATGCAGAAGCACCATCCTGTCTTCCTGGTACTAGAGAATTAACTAAGGCTTCTTGTGCTTTACTGTGGAGCCATATCTTCAGTCCTTTGAAAGCCATTTTTAAAGTGGTCCCAATCTCAAATAGAATTTTATCTAACTAAATTAAAGGGTATTCTGTACTTTTTGCCTTCTGTCACAGAGAACAGGACTGTGGAACTGTGAGTTTAGTAAATGAGAAACAAACCAAAGGAAATATTTTTTGATAGCACTGGAACAGCTACCATGAATGCAGTAAAAACTGTACGTGTCCCTCTGATAGGCGAACTCTTCCCCCTTTCTTTTTTGAGACAGGATCACAGTGTGAAGCAATGGGTGCCTTTGTCTTGGTATCCTCTTGCTTCTGCCCCCTGGGATTGTAGGCATGTGCCATTAGGCCAGGCTTTCTGAGAAACTAAATTGTATTCAGATCAACTTAGGACCCGGAGTTCCCTCCATCTCCAGAGTTCCCTCCATCTCCAGAATTAGGGTGTTTGTTTCTTGTTTGAGTTAGAGCTTCACCTTTTTTTTTTCATCCTGAGCAAGTATTTTCCTGGGTTGGTGGGTCAGTGTTTAAAGATTCTCCACGGACTTGGAAATAGTCTGTTATGATTCAGACGTGCTGTGAAGTCCGATCTTTTCCCTGCTTCTCTAAAGACTCCTAGGGAATATAATACAGTGTTATGCCCTTCTGCAGTCCTTTAGCAGCCATGGTGGAAATGGCTTGGTAGTCAGAGGTTCCTTCAGCTTGCCGTCAGCTTCAGTTCTCATTCTTCCGTCAGTTTTGACAACTGGGTATAGTAGTCTGGGTTGGTATCTCTGGTTTTCAGAATTAGAAATTTATCATTCCTTGCCCTTCTAGCTTTTAAAGTTTCTGTTGTGAAATCTGCTATTATTTTGATAGGCCTGCCTTTATACATGATTTGATGTTTCTCTCTTGCATATTGCAGTATACCTTCTGTTCTGTATATTTAGAGTTTTAACTGTAATATGATGTGGAGAGTGTCTTTTCTGGTCCCCTCTAGTTAGTGTTCTATATATGCCTCTTGTATTGGAGGGGTCTTTTCTAAGACTTAGAAATGTTCTGCTATGGCTTTATTGAAAATATTTTCTATGCCTTTGACATAAAGTTGTCCATCTCCTATGCTCATATTTTGTAGATTTTATTTTTTTGTGCTGTCCCAAAGATCTTTCCTGATGTGTTAATATGTTTTTAAAAAGTTATCATTGGCCAGGCATGGTGGTGCACCCCTTTAATCCCAGCACCTGGGAGGCAGAGGTAGGCAGACTTCTGTTAGTTCAAGGCCAGCCTGGTCTACATATCGAGGTCCAGGAAAGCCAGGGCAAAATAGTGAGACCCTGTCTCAAAGAAAAAAAAAATTTTTTTTTGTATCACTGTTACTGATTGAGTGTACCAAGTCCTCCACTTTGTCCTTCTCAAGATTTATTTTATTGGTGAAGTTTTCCTCACTTATTGAAGTCCCCCCATTATCATTTCAATTTGAACTTTTCTTCAATATTCCTATATCTTTATTGAAATCTGTCCTCATGTCCCACATTGACATCTTTATTTCATTCAGCTGTTTGTGCCTTCTTGGAATTCATTCTGGAACTTATTCACTTCCTTTTTCATTTGAACATATTTATCATCCTTTTAAGCTCTTTGTTGGAATTTTGATCAAAGTAACTCTCATTAGAAAAATTACTCTGGAATTGGTAGATTTTGGAGGGGTATTCTGGTAACTTTTTTTTTTTTCGTGGTTCTGCTATAACACTCTGACTAAAAGCATCTTGGGGAGGAAAGAAGTCATTTGGTTACGTTTCCAGGTCACAATCCATCACTGAGGGAAGTTGGGGCTGGAACCCAAACAGCAACTGAAGCAGAATTCCTGGAAGAGTGCTAATGACTAGCTTGCTCCTCTGACTCACTGTCAGCATGCTTTCTTATAACGACCAACCCAGGTGTGGCCTCAGCTGACTAGCATCATTATCATAGTAAAACACAGAAGGCTTTGCTTCCACGGATCCTTCTTTCAATTGTTTCACATGAATATCCAATAAAGTCTTTGATACCCTCTGAAACTTCATAAGCCAGGTCTCTTTTGTCTATTCCTATGTGTATCATCACCATTACCACCATCATCATCTTTCCCAAGCTCCCAAAACAGCCCCTCAAGCCCTGGGCACTAATTGGCTTTTCCACTTTCAGTTCCTTCACTTGCCACCCACAATGAAGCACAGGACATAGAAGCCACATCAGCTCTACCACAGCAAACTCACCTTCTCCTGATACCAGTTCTTTTCAGGTTTGCTTTCTGTTGCTGTGATAAACACCATGAGTAAAAGCAACTGGGGGAGGAAAGGGTTTCTTTTATCTTATAGGTCACAGTCCATCATGGACAGAAGCCAAGTCAGGATCTCAAAGCCGGAGCTTGAGGCAGAAACCACAGAGGATGCTTACTGGGTTGCCCCAAGACTCACAGAACTGGGCTGAATAAGAAAGCCACCGTCTTACTTAGGGTTTCTATTGCTGTGGTGAAACACCATGACCAAAAGCAAGCTGGGAGGAAAGGGTTTATTTCACTTAACGCTTGCACAGTGTAGTCCATCACTAGGGAAGCCAGGACAGGAACTCAAACAAGTCAGAACCTGGAGGCAGGAGCTGATGCAGAGGCCGTGGAGGGGTGCTGCTTACTGGCTTGCTCCTCATGGTTTACTCAGCCTGCTTTCTTATAAAACCCAGGACCACCAGCCCAGGGATGGCACCACCTACAATGGGCTGGGCCCTCCTCCATCCATCATTAATTAAGAAAATGGCTTAAAATCTTGTGTATATCCTAATCTTATGGAGGCATTTTGTTAATTGTTCCCTCCTCTCTGGTGACTTTAGCTTGTGGCAAGTTAACATAAAACTGTCCAGCATAGCTACCTTTCTTATTCAGCCAGGCTCACCTGGCCAGGGGTGGCCCCACAGTGGACTGGGCCTCTTAACCAACAATTGAGTCAGTTTTCAACAGTTTACTGCCTGTGCTTCTTTACTGAAAAAAAAAAATCTGTGCTATTAAAACAATGCAATGACCAATAGAATGGAAGACTGAATTAATGTTGTCAACTTGACAGAATCTAGAATCACTGAAGAGGGCTAGAAAGGTGTCTCGGAGCTGAAGAGCACACAGTGCTTTTCCAGAGAACATGTCTGGAACCTGCTTTTCCAGGTCAGATGTCTCGAAGCCATCTTTAATTTCAGCTCTAGGAAGATCTGATACCTCTGGCCTCTGCAGCCACATGCACTCAACTGCACACATTCACATGGACACAGAGACATAATTAAAAATTATAAAAAGACATCTTTTTAAAGAGATTTAAGATCACTGAAGAGACAAGCCTCTGGGCTTGTCTATGGGGGGTTATCTAGATTAGGATGACCAAGGTGGATTAGGATGACCTTGTACATCCAGCCGTCCTAGACTGAATAAAGGAGAACACAACCTAAGCATTCATTGCTGCTTCTTCCTGACTGTGGCCACAGTGCTGTTAGCTGCTTCCAGCTCCTGCTGCTGTGCCTTCCCTACCATGATGTAGTCCCTGGGACTGTAAACAGCATGAACCTTTCTTCCCGTAAGTTGCTGTCTTCAAGCATTTTGTCATAGCAACAAGATAAGCAACTGACCAGGAAAGAAAGTTTCCAAGCATATTGAAAAGTAACCTCGTAAAATAAAAAAATGACTATTGATTATAAGAAAGAAAAAATTGTCGTAGAACAATAAATAACAACAGTTACTTGTGGTTTAGCTGTGAACTATTACGCAGTCCTAATACAGTCACTGGATAGTGATCTAACCGTGAGGGGAGGGGACAGTGAGGGTGTGATATGCTTAATTCTTATGTTGCTTAACAGGGCAGTCATATTTCATGAACCTGATGTATTAATTAGAGTCATGGAAACAATATTAGATTGGCTAAAATAGTTGATTTTCCCTCATAGAGTGTGAGTCTGGGGTTAAGGTAGTAGAATTTGCTATAAGCCTATTTTATATGGTAAACAACTATTTAAAATTTTTATAATAGTATATTATATTCCAAGTTTAAAAAATTGTGATTGAGCCGGGCCCAGTGGCACATGCCTGTAGTCCCAGAACTCAGGGAGGCAGAGGCAGACAGATCTCTGTGAATTCAAGGCCAGCCTTGTCTACAAAGCAAGCCCAGGACAGCCAACGTTACACAGAGAAACCTTGTCTCAAAAAACAAAACAAAACAAAACAAATCAAAACAAAAGTTATGGCTGGAGAGATGGCCCAGTGGTCAAAACCACTGGCTGCTCTTCCAGAGGTCCAGGATTTGAAATCCAACACCCACAAAGCAGCTCCAGGTCTTCCAAGTAACTTGTCTCAGGAGAGCCCACGCCCTCTTCTGGTCTCCACAGGCACTGCATGCATGCATGCGTGTGTGTGTGTGTGTGTGTGTGTGTGTGTGTGTGTGTGTGTGTTTGTGTGATGTGCACGTGTGCATACCTGTGCACGTGAACATGTGTCGCGGAGATCGGGGGTCAATTCTTTTCCCACCAAAAGGGACCAAGAGATTAAACTCGGGTTGTCAGGTTTGTTGGCAGTTGTCCGTACCTACTGAGCCATCGCCCTAGCTCCTGTTTACAGGAAGGAAAGTTTGACACATGCTACAGTGTGGATGAACCTTGATAACCTTGTACCTAGTAAAATTTACCAAATATAAAAGAACAAATACTGTATGGTTCTACTTGTGTGAGGGAGCCAGGATAGGCAAGGGCATAGAAACGGAAAGGAAATGGTGGTTGCACAGATGGGGGGAGGGGAAGGAGCTGGTGCTCAGGGAGTACAGAGTTTCAGGTGAGGGGGATGAAAGCATTCTGAAGAAGGAGAGTGGGGGCTGGGAATGTACTCAGTGCCTCTTGCCTGGACACATACATGTTTTTTACTACAGCAGACAGAAACATAAAGAAAAAAAACTGGGCATGGTGGCCTATGCCTGTAATTCTAGCACTTGGGAATTGGAGGCAGGAGGATCAGAGTTCAAGGTTATCCTCAAGTACTTAGCACATTTGAGGCTGGTCTGGGCTCAAGAAAGATAAATGAGAAAAAGTACTATTGCTTTTGAATAATTAATTATCTACACTTTTTTGTGTTTTTTTTCTACTTTTTTATTTTTATTAATTACACTTTATTCACTTTGTATCCCCCATAAGCCCCTCCCTCCTCCCCTCCCAACCCCACCCTCCCTCCGTCTTCTTCATGCATGCCCCTCCCCAAGTCCACTGATAGGGGAGGTCTTCCTCTCCTTCCTTCTGATCTTAGTCTATCAGATCTCATCAGGTGCGGCTGCATTGTCATCTTCTGTGGTTTGGTAAGGCTACTCCCCCCTCAGGGGGAGGTGACCAAAGAGCAGGTCAATCAGGTTATGTCAGAGGCAGTCCCTCTTCCCATTACTGTGTAACCCACTTGGACACTAAACTGCCATGGGCAACATCTGTGCAGGGGTTCTAGGTTATCTCCATGCCTGGTACTTGGTTGGAGCATGAGTCTCTGGGAAGACCCCTGTGTTCAAATTTCTAGTTCTGTTGCTCTCCTTGTGGAGTTCCTGTCCACTCCATATCTTACTATTTCCCACTTCTTACATAAGATTCCATGCACTCTGCCCAACAGTTGGCCTTAAGTCTCAGCATCTGCTTTGATAGTCTGCAGGGCAGAGCCTTTCAGAGGCCCTCCGTGGTGAGTTTCTAGCTTGTTTCCTGTTTTTCTTCTTCTGATGTCCTTCCTCTTTGCCTTTCGGGATGGGGTTTGAACATTTTAGTCACGGTCCTCTCTCTTGATTAGTTTCGTTAGATGTACAGATTTTAGTAGATTTATCCTATATTACATGTCTATATGAGTGAGTATATACTGTGTGTGTCTTTCTGCTTCTGGGACAGCTCACTCAGGATGATCCTTTCCAGGTCACACCATTTACCTGCAAATTTCATGATTTCCTTATTTTTCGTTGCTGAGTAATATTCCATTGTGTAGATGTACCACAATTTCTGCATCCATTCTTCAGTTGAGGGGCATCTGGGCTGTTTCCAGCTTCTGGATATTACAAATAAAGCTGCTACAAACATGGTTGAGCAAATGTCCTTATTGTGTACTTGAGCCTCTTTTGGATATATGCCTTGGAGTGGTATGGCTAGATCTTGACTATTCCTAGTTGTCTGAGAAAGCACCAGATTGATTTCCAGTGTGGTTGTACCTGTTTACATTCCCACCAGCAGTGGAGGAGGGTTCCCCTTTCTCCACAACCTCTCCAGCATGTGTAGTCACTTGAGTTTTTCATCTTGGCCATTCTGATGGGTGTAAGTTGAAATCTCAGGGTCATTTTGATTTGCATTTCCCTGATGGCTAATGACGTTGATCATTTCTTTAAGTGTTTCTCTGCCATTCAATATTCCTCTACAGAGAGTTCTCTGTTTAGCTCTGTTCCCCATTTTTTAGTTGGATTACTTGGTTTGCTGCTTTTCAGCTTCTTTAGTTCTTTACTGGATATTAGCCCTCTGTCAGAAAAAGGGTTGGTGAAGATTCTTTCCCAATCTGTAGGCAGTCATTTTGTTTTGATGACAGTGTCCTTTGCTTTACAGAAGCTTTTCAGTTTCATGAGGTTCCATTTATTGATTGTTGCTCTTAGAGCCTGTGCTGTTGGTGTTCTGTTCAGAAAGTTGTCTCCTGTACCAATGAGTTCTAGGGTATTCCCCATTTTTTCTTCTAACCGATTTAATGTGTCTGGTTTTATGTTGAGGTCTTTGATCCATTTGGACTTTAGTTTTGTGCAGGGTGATAAATATGGATCTATTTTAATTTTTCTACATGTAGACATCCAGTTAGACCAGCGCCATTTGTTGAAGATGCTATCTTTCTTCCATTGTATGGTTTTGGCATCTTTGTCAAAGACCAGGTGTCCATAATTGTGTGGGTTCATTTCTGGGTCTTCTGTTCAGTTCCATTGATCCACTATTCTGTTTCTGTGCCAGTACCATGCAGTTTTTATTACTGTTGCTCTATAGTACATCTTAAGATTAGGGATGGAGATACCTCCAGAAGATCTTTTATTGTAGAGGATTGTTTTAGCAATTCTGGGTTTCTTGTTATTCCATATGAAGTTGAGAATTTTTCTTTCCAGGTCTGTAAAGAATTGTGTTGGTAATTTTATTGGAATTGCATTGAATCTGTAGATTGCTTTTGGTAAGATGGCCATTTTTACTATGTTAATCCTGCCAAGCTATGAGCATGGGAGATCTTTCCATCTTCTGATATCTTCTTCTAATTCTTTCTTCAGAGACTTGAAATTTTTTTTCATACAAGTCTTTGACTTCCTTGGTTAGGGTGACACCAAGGTACTTTATGTCATTTGTGGCTATTGTGAAGGGTGTTGTGCCATGGACCGACCCAGCCGGGTGTTCTGCACCCGTGGGAAAATCAGGTGTTCGGATATCAGGTTAGACACAGGTAGGCGAAGTGACAGAGACCACACCAAGTAGTATTGGTTTGGATCTACTGCAATTTACTGAAGTCAAGCTAACACTTATATAGTGATTACATAAAGAAGCATCTTGAAGTTGACATACTTCCTGGAGCATTCAGACTTTTTACCAACAATACAAAGTTTACATTTTAACTGAAAGAGTAACCTGGTAGAAGCAGTGTCTACAAAAAGTCTTGGCCTAAAAGCTTTTAATCAAAGCAAATACAAAACCTTAAACTAGTGGTGTTTACACAGTTTACTGCTACTAATTAGTGAGTGGAAGGCCAGGGGCTGTCATTGCCCTCTGGACCAAGTTGGCTAAAGATTTACAACCCCCCCTAGAGTTAAGCATTGAGGGGAATTCCTCCTGTTTGTCTTGCTAAGGATTTATAATCTTTCCTTAGAGATGAGATGCTTGAGCTAGCCTGTCCGTAAACTCATAGTATAATATAAAACCTTCTGGCCTCCTATGTTTGCCTATCTTCTTTTTGCCTCATCATAAACACCTGTGTTTGGTAATGGTTTTGTAGTAGTTTTACTGCAGTGGGAATATCCAGAGCATTTATCCTAACAGATCCTGATTAAACATTTTCTTTAGAAAGTCCTAAAACTCTTGTCCTACAATGTTTGGTTTTTCCACAAGCAATTCCTGATGCTGAATCTGATTTATTACCTCTCCTAAAATTTTATTTTCCTTCTACTCTTATTTGCTAAACCTTTTAGTAATCTATTAGGAATGTGTTTTCTTGAATAATTAATGGTGCTGTTCCAAGAATCATAGATAAACAGCAAAAAGGCTCATCAATCCAATCTTGCAACCGTGGGAGCATGGGGCTCTCAGAATACGTCTTTTTGGTTTAGGTGGCCAGAGGGTTCTTGCCAGTGACTTCCAGGAAGCTGATTCCCATAGGAAACGTATCTTCCATCTGGCAACATAATTTTATGCTTACATAGCACATTTTTATGTTTACACAGATGATTCTGGAGTTAGTGTGGCAGTGTTGTTTCCCTAATTTCTTTCTCAGCTCTTTTTTCTTTTACAGGAGGGCTACTGATTTTTTTTGAGTTAATTTTGTATCCAGCCACTTTGCTGAAGGTGTTTATCAGCTGTAGGAGTTCCCTGGTAGAATTTTTGGGGTCACTCAGATATATTATAATATCATCTGCAAATAGTGATAATTTGACTTCTTCTTTTTCAATTTGTATCCCCTTGATCTCCTTCAACTGTCTAATTGCTCTAGCAAGGACTTCCAGAACTATGTTGAAGAGATATGGAGAGAGTGGGCAGCCTTGCCTTGTCCCTGATTTCAGTGGGATTTCTTTAAGTTTCTCTCTGTTTAGTTTGATGTTGGCTATAGGCTTGCTGTATATTGCCTTTACTATGTTTAGATATATGCCTTGTATCCCTGATTTCTCCAAGACTTTAAACATGAATGGATGTTGGATTTTGTCAAATGCTTTTTCAGCATCTAAGGAGATTATCATGTGGTTTTTTTCTTTCAGTTTGTTAATATGGTGGATCACATTAATGGATTTCTGTATATTGAACCACCCCTGCATACCTGGGATGAAGCCTACTTGGTCATAGTGGATGATATCTTTGATGTAATCTTGTATTCAGTTTGCAAGTATTTTGTTGAGTATTTTTGCATCAATGTTCATAAGGGAGATTGGCCTGAAATTCTCTTTCTTTGTTAGGTCTTTGTGAGGTTTAGGTACCAAGGTGACTGTGGCTTCATTGAATGAGTTTGGTAGTGTTCCTTCTGTTACTATTTTGTGGAATAGTTTGAAGAGAACTGGTGTTAGCTTTTCTTTGAAGGTCTGGTAGAATTCTGCGCTGAAGCCATCTGGTCCTGGGCTTTTTTTGAATGGGAGACTTTCGATGACTGCTTCTATTTCCTTGGGGGATATAGGACTATTTAATTGATTTACCTGGTCTTGATTAAGTTTTGGTAAGTTGAATCAATCAAGAAAATTGTCCATTTCATTTAGATTTTCAAATTTTGTGGCATACAGACTTTTGAAGTAAGTCCTAATGATTGTTTGGATTTCCTCAGTGTCTGTAGTTATGTCCCCCTTTTCATTTCTGATTTTGTTTATTTGGATGGTGTGTCTCTGCCTTTTAGTTAGTTTGGCTAAGGGTTTGTCGATCTTGTTGATTTTTCTCAAAGAACCAGCTCTTGGTTTCATTGATTCTTTGAATTGTTTTATTTGTTTCTAATTGATTGATTTCAGCCCTGAGTTTGATTATTTCCAACTGTCTACTCCTTTTTAGTGTGTCTGCTTCTTCTTTTTCTAGGGTTTTCAGGTGAGCCATTAAGTTGCTTGAATGAGCTGTGTCGAATTTCTTCTTGAAGGCACTTAGTGCTATGAACTACACCTTTTTGTTTTATAACAACATTAGTTTTTAGAAAACCGCAGACATCGTGTGTGTCATGAGCGCTTGTATAGAAATTTAATTTTTGAAATGGGGCTTCCTATAGTCCAGATTAGTCTGAAACTCCCCTTGTAGCTGAGGATGACCTTAATTTATGATCCTCCTGTGTCCATCTTTCAATTACAGGGATTACAGGTATGTACTATATCATCCAGTTTTAGGTTTGAGGCAGTGCTGGGGTTGGGTCCAAGGCTTCGTGCTTGCTAAGGACCCTGCTGATTGAGCTACCTCACCAGCCCATGTGCACAGACTTTATGACATCATTTGGACTGTGTAGAGGCCATTTTAAATCCCCCACTTCTTACCTGTGGTTTCTTCAGATTTAGGAAATGTGCTATTAGATATAGACTTGTAAGGAATTTAAGGATGACTTGAAGTTCCAGAGTGCTAAATGTGCGCGTTAGCACTGCACATAAAGGCCCCAATTCATCCATCGTGGATAACCTTATTTTGCTGGAATTTCCCTTTCCTGGCTCTGCTTCTCTCAGTGGCCAATCTGAGTGCTTGATGTATGGTCACCCCTGAATGACTTGGGGGAACCTATATTTGAGGTGGTCCAGGAACTGGGTTAGACTCTGAGTGATTTAAAGATATGTTTCATGTGAACATGTATTGCCACAGCTGATTTCTACATCACAAGTTTATGTTTAAAAATTATCTTTTTTTTGTTGTTGTTGATCACAGTTTTAAAAGTAAATTTATTTTTTTCTTGTCTCATACATTACATCCTGACTGTAGTTTCCCCTCCCTCCACTCCTCCCTTTTCTCCACTTTCCCTATCTCCAGATCCACTCCTCTTTCATTTCCCTTCAGAAAAGAGCAGGCCTCCTAAGGATATCAACCAAACAGGCCATATCAGGTTACAATAAGACTAGATGGCAACCTCATATCAAGAATGGATGAGGTAACCTAGTAGGGGGAGAAGGATCCCCAAAGCAAGCAAAAGAGTCAGAGACAGGCCCTGAGCCCTCTGCATATATGTTATGGTTATGTAGCTTGTGTCCTTGTGGGAATCCTAACAGTGGGAGTGGGGCCTGTCTTTAGAAATTATCTTGTGGTTTTGTTTGTATGGACTTTTTGCCTGCTGTGTGTGGGTGCACCATGTGCATGCAGTACCGCTGGAGGCCAGAAGAGGGCATTGGATCTTCAGGGATTAGAGTTTATGAGCTGCCGTCTAGGTGCCAGGAATCAAACACTGGTCCTCTAGAAGAGCCATTTCTCCAGCCCCACAAATTTATTTTAACCTGGTTAAATAGCAGGTATATGTATTTTTGTCTCTTCCTAGTTTTATGCACTAACAGGATAGCTGGCTCACCAGCAAAATTAAATTGTCACATGCAGTCCTAATTGAAGTCAGTGTCTCTTAAGCTTACGGAGGACCTGGATTGAGGAAGAAACGGACAGTAGAAAACAAGTCCATGCATCCTTTGGGCCCACAGAGGCCAGCCAGCCCCCAGGACAGGCTGCCCAGTTTTGACAGAGCCTCTTTCCTCTAAGCCTTTATTACTTTGCCGTAAAGCGCTGCTGTATCTTGTCCCTTCTAAATTTTTCTCTTTGTTCACAGTGTGCGATGAGAACAGAAGCACGACGAAAAAATCTTCTCATTTTGATTTTGCATTACTTAACACAAGAAGGGTATGTTATCACACACACTTAACAGTGATGCCTCTTTTCTCTGTCCCTTCGAAGGCAGTGACTAAAGTTCACTTTTAGAGCAGTTTTATATTTACAGGAAGATGAGCAGAAATTACAGTACATCCCTATATGCTCCTTCTTCCCACCCGTTTCCTGTATCATTATCACTATTAATAATGTTGCTATTATTATAATAATTATTATTTGCAGTGCTGGTGGTGGACCTACAAATGAGCTCCAGCCTTATTATTCACATCTCTCATTAATGTAGTTTATTTGTTAGAACTGGTGAGCCTGTGCTAATAAGCGACAGTCTTCCACAGCAGCAAAAGAGTAACCAGTATGGCAAGCTACACCCATATTTGGTTAAAAATGAGGAAAGGCAATCCAACAACAATTTCTTAGTAGACTTATTTGATTTTAAGCACTTTCAAACTTGTTTTGGACAACGGGAGCATCCCTAGATGTCACCGGAGAAAGTAGCTTCCAGAAAGAACTGTTGCAAATGATAGTGTTGGATATATTTATCCAAATACATTGCATTAATGTAGTTTATATGTTGTAACTGGTGAGCCTGTGCTAATAAGTGACGCTTTCCACAGCAACAAAAGAGTAATCAATACAGCAGCTATGCCCATATTTGGCTACAAATGAGGAAAGGCAATGGTTACGTTACAAGTCTATAATCTCAGTGCTTCAGAGGCTGGCACAGGAGGACCACAAGTCCTAAGAAAGCTTGAGCTATGTAGTAAAACCTTATCCCTAAAACGACCAACCTGAAGACAAATCAGGAAACCAAAACCACCAACAATCAAAAGGAACCAACCGTTCAGCAGCATTAAACAACCCAAACCAGAAAACCAAAACTAAGAAAACAAAATCCAAACTAAACCAAAAAATGGTATGCAGTGTTCCTTACTCGAAGAATCTGTCACACACTAGTTTTCCTATAATGTGCTGTTTACTATCTGCTTGTTCTTAGTAATAAGTCTCTTTAGATTATTTGCAACCCGTTTGCTTTCATTCTTTAAACCCTGACTTAATCTTCTCTCTCCTGTAAAACTGCCAGTTATATGGATGCAGCTAATGCTTTGGAGGAGGAGTCTAAACTGGGATTACGTCGCTTTGAAGTTTGTGACAACGTTGACCTGGAAACGATTTTGATGGAATATGAGAGCTATTATTTTGTAAAGTTCCAAAAGTACCCCAAAATGATCAAGAAGGCACCAGACACAGGTATATTGCTTGTGCTAGAAATGAGGCTCTATCCCATTGTTAAGAATGGTGTTTTAGGTGGCCCACATCTGTAATCCCAGTATCGGGGAGGTGAGGGTCTGAAGATCAAAAGTTGGTTACCAACTTGGCCTATCTCTCCCCCAGCAGAAGGTGTTCCCAGGTACCTGGTTAGATGGTTCCCTTCCATGCCTAGGGGAGTAGACCAGAAAGACCTGGAGCCGATCTCAGACCCAGAACTGACCATTCAAACATGAAGGCCTAGACTTTTGACATCGTCTAGTCTTGTTGGCATTTGTTAGAGGAATGTGTTTCAGGTAATGAAAGCAGAGCCCCAGTGTATTGCAGGTGCTCCTCAGAAGACTAGCATCAACTTCTGCAGTGATGGAAAGGGCTGTTAGAGGACGATAAATAACAAAAGACTCTTTCTTGTTAGGAAGACCTATTATCTATCTTGAAAATAACATGGAAATGAGTACTGGTGAAGCTAATAGCTCATGTATAGATAATGAAATGCTTTTGAAAGCATCAATCCAGATGGTAATCAATAGAATGCAAGGACCCAATATAGGTCAGCAGTCAAGGAGGCTGGCTAGAGGGAGGATCTAAAGCCAAGGTCCTAGGGTTTGTAGGAACATTGACTTAGAAGTACGTAAGTAGGGGAAGTAATTAGAAACCAAGGGAGACCATTGTCCTGTTTACAAGGCACTTGTTAAGCCACAGAGTTTAACATTTCATGTAGGGACCAGGAAACTGAGAGGAGCATTGATTAAAAATAGCCAGGGCCAAATCTACAGTTGGAAGAGGTCTACAATTTTAATTTTTCTTTTGTCTGAGCTCTCTTCCAGTGAAGGACTGAGAACTCAGTTCATTTGGCTGGTTGTGTGAGCTGGGCACTGGCTTGTGACACAGAGAGGCAAGCCTTGTTCCTAACAAGGACTGACTCTAGGTGGCCTGTTCTCATCTAGCTTGGCACTCATTTTCTCCTGTGACACTAGACACAGTGTCTTAGTTCTAAAGGTCAGTTAGCAGAATTTGACTCTGTAAATGTTCCTGTCAGACTCATGTGATCCTGGAGTAATATGTGACCCAGAAAAACAGCAGCAAGTTCATGAAAACTCAGTGGAATGGCAGCCATACAGCCAGCCTGTTGTAGGTCCTGCCCCACAGGTGGGATCTGTGGCACATTTGCTAACGGAGGCCTGGGGGGTCTTTGTCTGTGTGGCTCAAAATGCCTGAGAAGCTGCGACTTCCTTCTGTGCTCTGGTCCCTTCACTTCTCGTTAGGATATCTAGCTGTTTGTGGTCCAAAAGGATGAAACAGAAAATGTAAGAACACTGAAAGAAAGTGTACATGAATGTTTGCGTGCTCTCTCTTAAGATATATTTCTTCCCTTTCCCTCAATGTTTTCCCCCCACAGGAGAAAAAAATTTACCGTCAAGAAGTGGAGGGAAAAGCAGAAGGTAAAGTGATTCATCTTGACCAATTTAACTCTTATTTATTTATTTATTTATTTGAGACAGGGTGTCTCTACATACCCCTCGGTTTCCTGGAACTCCTTATGTAGACCAGGCTGGCCTCGAACTCACAGAGATCCACCTGCTTTTGCTTCCTGGGTGCTGGGATTACAGGCTTGCACTAACATGCCAAGCCTGAACAGTCTGTGGGCTCTCTTCCCTGAAGTGCCACTCCATGGAGGTCTCCAGCAATGCCAGACTATGGCCATGTGACCTTGGAGTGCCCCTCTTGTCACTACTGTTCAAACTTAAAGCCAGTGTCTTTCTCCCAGGTCACTGCAATTATGTTTGGTAATATTCTGTCTTTCTTGTCCACGTGGCTTGGAACATCTGAATCTTTAAGGTTAAAAGATTGACAACCAGTACCTACCACCGATTGGGCAGCAGGGAATGGAGGTTTTTGGCAGTGCAAAAAAGCGAAAAGCTAAGGGGTGGGTGAAAGTGTGATTCTGGAAGGAACTATACTGTACACCCATTTAGGCTGTGGAAAAACAAAAATCTTAGAATGTGCCTGGAAAAGAAAACTTATATTGATGTAAGCGATTTAGGTCTTGAGAAGTGTGCATTCTGAATGCCCCACCAAGTGCTTCAGTTTTGTGGAGTATCCAGCCAGAGAAAGAAGGACCCAGAGACCTCACCAGAGCCCCTTGGATCACCTGTAACAGTGGCTAGATGGACCCCATGCTTTCTCAGAACACTGACTCCAGCGCTCTCCTGCCTGAGGGTGCCACTGCTCTGCACTGCCCTTTAGGAACTGTTTCATTGATTTGATGGAGGTGCTATTGCTTAACTTATAGTTTGCGTAAAGCTAGTCAGTCTCTGGTGAAAAATAATAACAGCTTGTTGCCACAATCGTGAGAGCTTCTGCAAGGCTAACTTTGGAACGTACTCAGGTCTGATTGCATTCAGGCATTCACTCATGCCTGCTCTGTGCTGGGGTACATCACCTGGGTGATACTTGGTGAATGAACACTAGGCAGCAGCATATAAAAGGAAAGGGAGTGAGGTTGTGTGTGTAGCCACTTGGGCTTTCCCTAGTTCTTCTGAGTTGATGTCTATATATGGCAAGCACAAAGGCTGAACACCATATGGGAAGTCAGGAAAATGAACCAGGAAAGCAACGGAAGTGTTTCTGGGCACTTTGGGCTTTTTTTTTTTTTTTTTTTTAAGATAGTTATTTTTACTTATGTGTCTGAATGTTTTCACTGCATGTATGTGCGCCACATCTGTGCAGTGCCCACAGAGTCCAGAAGAGGGCACTAGATCTCCTGCAACTAGAGTTACAAGCAGTATAGATTTCCCCCAACGTGGGTGTATGACCTGAACTCAGGTTCTGAGATCGACAAGTGCTCTTAGTCACTGGGCCCCCTTTCCAACTGTGCTGGGTGCAGTTTTCTGCTGAGATAGTTGCTTAGTGACAGGGTGTGTCATCAGGTTGGCTACCGGTCATCCAATTGTTCTTTCCTGATTTTGTGCCTCACACCAGAGATTGTTCCAAGTTACAGAGCTGATGATGATCCAAAGGAGGAGAGCTGTCTAGTGAGACAAGTGACAGAATTGGGGTTCAAAGGCTTGAAAAACTGTTGGATGGGCCTAAGATGATGGAATAAGGTTCAGGCTCTAGCCAGTAGCTTCCCCACAGCAAAAATAGAGACCTGGAAATGATTAACAGAAGCACACTCTGCCTGAGTTAACACTGCTGAAGGGAAGTGTGATTTCTGATGTCGTCTCAGGCTTCATCAATAGGAAACACTACCCAAAAAGTAGGAGGCTACTTCATTCTAGTCTAAAGACAGGGGGCAAAGGGTAACTAACCAAGACAGGAAGGAGTCAGGATCCAGGAGACCTTAGCAGTGACTGGAACAACTAGGGATTCTGGCTGGAATACAGCACAGCCCTCTCCTGAAGTTCATGTCAGCTGCTTTTCTCACCACTGCAACCAGATACCCAACAAACAACAGAAAGCAGCATAGAGGAGGAGGGACTTATTTTTGGCTCAAAAGAATGTGGTCCTTTATGGCAGAGAAAGCATGGGGGCAGGAGAGGCTTGACCCGTGGCACTGGCCAGGAAGCAGGAAAAGGTCAATTGGCTTTCTGCTTTTTCTCTCTTTGTTAGTTCTAGAATCCCAGCCCATGGGCTTCTGCTGTCCACATTTAGCGTAGGTCTCTCCTTCCCAGGTAAACTTCACTGAAAACACCCTCTCAGGAATGCCCAGAGCTGTGCCTCATTAATGTCTTAGGCGGGTCTTTTCTTTTTTATTCATTTTATTTTTATTTTATGTGCATTGGTGTTTTGCCCATATGTATGTCCATGTGAGGGTGTTAGGTCCCCTGGAACTGGAGTTACAGACAGTTGTAAAGTGCCATGTGGGTGCTGGGAATTGAACTCAGGTCCTCTGGAAGAACAGTCAGTGCTCTTAGTCCCTGAGCCATCTCTCCAGTACCCAGGAGTTTCTTTTTTAAATGTATTTTTAGTTTATGCTTATGAGTGTTTTGGCTACATGTGTGTCTGTGCAGTACAGGTGTGAAATGCTTGCAGAAGTCAGAAGACACTGGAGTCACAGACAGGTAGGAGCTGGCACATGAGTGCTGGGGACCACACCTAGGTCACTGAGTCGTCTCTCCAGCCCCGACAGGTGCTTCTTAATCCAGTCAGGTTGATGATCAAAATCAACCCTCGCAAGAAAGAAGTAGTAGTTCTATATTCAGAAGAATTTTGTCATCATTAATGCTTTTGTCTTGACTCATATTGAAGCAAATTTTGTTGAGCATTTGCTGTTAGTGGGAAATCAAAATTGGAAAACAAAGTTCTGGTTCTCTGACAGACCCAAATGGATATTAAGACGTGTATGTTTGTGTGTGTGTGTGTCTGTGTGAGTGTGTGTGTGTGTGTTTGTGAGAGAGAGAGAGAGAGAGAGAAAAATCTATAACTTCATTCAAATCAACTTTATTAGTACAGTTTTCATGTATAAATGCTTAGTATTCATTTCATAATTATTTCATTTTTTGTGCCAGCAGAAGGCCTGAAAGACAGATTTTCTTATCTCAGAGATGACAAAAAGATGGTCAATGTCCATTTCCCATGAGTTTGCCTGTAGAGTGTGGACACTGGTGGTATTGTTGACATGGGTTGTCTTCATGTTAGAGATGAACAACTTTTCTTTTTCACAATGAACTGGAACTGAGGCAGAAGCTGTCTGAGATGATTTAGAACATAGGCGTCCTTCTAGTGAACCTCCTACAGATACTCTGCAAACAGCTGAGGGAACCGAGCAACTTAAGACATGGGAACTCATGTTGGCCTCCTAAGGAGGTCCTGCTCATCTCTGACATTGTTTTCCATTGCAAAATGCAAACATCCCAATACCATTTTATGTGTTTGTTTGTGTGTGTGTGTGTGTGTGTGTGTGTGTGTGTACTGAAGAAGATGTATTGAACAAATTAGTCCTGCCCTTGTAGTGATGTGTAGCACATGTACTCAAATGCTTGTGTTGTGACTATCGTGCACAGCCTGCCAGCTGACTCCCTTTATCCCTTCCTGTACTACAAACCCCATCTTTACGAGAGTTAGCTACTTTTATGAGTGCAGCCCTTCGCCTCCCCGCCTCGCCACCCCATTTGTTTTTCTGGAAATGAGCTATACTCATGAGAAATCGTTTTGCAGAGATGACTGACATATGATAGTAGATATGGATGAAGTTTTGCTGTCATTACATAAACCCTCCCCCCCAATACTTTATATTTGTGTGTGTTTGGGTGTGGTTGGTTACCTGTAAAGGCCAGAAGAGGGGAGCTGAAGTTGTGGGCTGCGTGATGCAGGTGTTAAGAACTGAACCCAGGTCCTCTGGAAGAGCAGCATGTGATATTAACCACTGAGACATCTCTCTAGCCTAGAAGCCCCCTTTTTGATGTTTACTATGTACAACAGGCTAAGAGATATTTTACCTAGAGAAAGTATATTCAGTGAGCTGGGCTACAACTTAGACAGATCCCTGAATCTTCCGACATTTCCTAACAGTAGAAGTATACAGTAGAAGGACTGTATACTCCCTCCACCCCGACATTTTCCCTGGTCTGAGGTGGGTGGGAGATGTTAAATGGTTAAAATACTTTTCTGAAGGTTTTTGTTCCTTCCTTAGGGTGACAAATGACAATTGTAAAAATCTTCCCAAGATATATCAGCAGAAGTCACGACCCAAAACTTCATCAGTGAAGACAGGGGACACCAAAGCTGTCAAGGAGCATCCTAAACAGGTGGAGATGACTGCTTCATGTCAGTAATATCATACTTGGCTGATAAATGGCCTCAAGAAAAATGTGCCATTTCTTTGTGGGATTTTTAGGTTTTCTGTTTACAAATTGCTGTATGATTTAATTGTAGAGGTCCCTGAACACTGGTGACATTTTAGTGTACTGGAACAAAAAATGCATAATTCCCGGTTTTCCAGCTCCTTCTCTAGTTTTAGCTCAGAGTGAGGGGACTGGAAGTTGTTGGGCTGCCTGGTAAGATTCTCACAGCTGAGAGAAGTGCAGAAAGCAGGTCTTCCCACCCCAAGCGTGTCTCCGGGCTCCACGGAGTGGTCCAGGGATAATTTGAGGTGCAACTGGGCCTTGGCATCTCCATCTGGGCATCTGCAGAGCACACAGGGTTAGTCCTTACCCCGCACCTCAACACTAGACTTCCTAGAAGGGAGGGCAGCGACGAGAAGTAAGTTCAGCAGATGGGGGAGCTCAGTGGCTCCTGCCTCAGGAGAACTACATCCAGAACCTTCCCATCTAGGACAAAACAGTTCAGGTTTTAATGAGAACCAACCAGTGGAAACTCAGAAAAAGTGAGTCCTGAAGACTAGTAGGATGGAAAAAAATAATCATGGAACTCCATGTGTTTGAAGAGGGTTAGTGGGTGTGTCCAGGGCAGATGGTGGGGTGGGGCAGGTGAGTTCCACAGGAGGTTGGGTGATTCTGCTGAATCCCTGGACTCGGTCAGCCTTGGCCAGAGGAGAAAAAGAGAAGCCAGTGAGTGGAGATGGGCTGAGTATAGGAATTTTTCCATGGGAAGGACTGCTTAGAACCCATGGCCTGGAGTCTTCTCAGCCTTTGGGGATAACTCCTTTCTCATGGCACAGAGATATAGTTTATGGTCCAGTGAATCTGAACAAAATTGGCCAGATAACCATTATACAGAAGTGGTAGCCAGTATTAGGCTTGGTGTGTGGGATGGGCAGTCAGAGCCAGGGTCTCAGCTGCTTGCACAGCTAGCTTCTCACAGCCTTCTTTCTCCAGGAGAGTGTCAGTGACACTCAACCAGAGAACTCTGAGTTTGGCCTAAACATATCAAAAATTCATAAAGATGTCCCAGAGGAAAAGGCCCACCCTCGAAGAGTAAGTAGAACTTGGGTCATAGGGTGGAAAGGGGAGTTTGTTTCTCTAGAAAAAAAGGAAAGTGAAACACACTGTTTTCACCAAACATGAAGGTGAAGACAAAAGCATCAAAAGTTGGCTGTGAGGTAAGATGAGAGGAATATCCCATAAGGCTCAGAAGCCCAGAATGTGATTCTGCTCACTCTCTCCATTCTGGATGGGTGATCTAGATCTCCTCATTTGCAAATGGAAGTGTTCAGAAGACAGAGGGTTCTGTGTCCCTTTCAGCTTAAGAATTCTGTGATTAGCTGTGGTGGAATTTGGTGCTAGAGTGTTTGTCCGCCATTCACAAAACTGAATTAGTTCCCTGGCATCAGAAATGGCTAAGACAACACAAAGAGTCCTACGATGACCACCACAAACACTGGCATGATGCATTACTTACTGAGCCATGGTCCTGTGCTTGTCTGTTTTCGGCCAAGAGGAGTGGTTTGGTGCCCCTCTGCTTGGAAGCATGGCTCCAGACTTAATGGAAGTTATTTGTGAACCAGGAAAGGTTCATTTAGGGTTGATCCTGTGCTTAACATATTTCTGCTCTCCTCCTCTTCCTCCTCCTCCTTTCTCCTTCTTCCTCTTTTCTTCTTCTTTCTCTTCCATCTTGTTTTTCTTTTTTTTCTTCTTTCTTTGTCTTCCCTTCTTCCCTCCCTCCCTCCCTCCCTCCCTTCCTTTCTTTCTTTCTTTCTTTCTTTTTTGAGTTCACTATATAGAGCAGGCTGGCCTCAAACTCACAAGAGATCCACCTGCTTCTGCCTCCTGGGTTCTGGGATTAAAGTTTGCACTGTCAGCTATTTCTGCCTTTTTCTGATGAACTCAGGTCTGGCTTTGTAAAGAATAGTTTCTTCAGGAGAAAAGCCCCAGATGGATAGGATGTAACACCAGGTAGGGGTACTGGACCCTTTGTCAAGGAGGAGCATTGTTTCTGTTGAGCGACCCTCCAGATTGTTCTTCCTTAACTCCTTTCCTTCAGTCAGGTTGTTGAACCATGGGCTGCTGGTTTAGTGTCACTTGCTCTGTCCACACACTGATTGCTGTGGTGTGTGCAGGAAGGGCTCCCAGGCCCACTGACCCTGCACAGTGCAGGGAGCTGCCTTCCTGGCTGCACTGGCTTCCTGGCAGGCCCCAGCGAAATGACTGCTGCCAGAGATGATACATTTGCCTCCCACTGGAAAACGGTCCCTTGTTAGTCCTCACTGCCTCTGTCAAATTCTTACTCCCCTGTGGTGGACCTAGCAGTTTTGTGGCTTTAGTCTCTCGTGAATGCCTGACACTGAAAAAAACAGGTGCCACTGATCGAGTCACAAGGAAGGGACTATTTAACCCAGCAGTTAACCTCTGAAATAGTCTGGCTATAAATTCTATTTCCAGCAGAAATGCCTTTAGGGTAAAATGTACGTAGATTCCCTCCACATCCTGCCCCTAGATTTTTAAATGTTCATGGCCCGAGTGACACTGCCTAGGGGTTTTCCCCCAAGAGCGTCTCTTGGTCACCATGTTAAGGACTCTGGCTTTGGATTCTGGTGCCTTCTGAAAAATTTAAGAATATGTTGTTCTTTGGAGCACAGGCGTGGGTGTCCACAGTGGATAGGCTGTGGTCAAGCTGTTCACCAAGCCTCACAGGTTTTTTCTTTTTAATTTGTAAAATGGAAACCATGACACTCCCTGTTTTAAATGTGAGAAGGAGGGGCGAGCCTTCTCTCTTTACCTGTTACACTTGGTGAACACCGGTGATTAGAAACATGTCTTACCTGCTCTGCTGATTTCCTTTCCTGACTCTAAGGGAAACAGTATCAGGAGCATGGAAGAATATGGAAGTTACTCATTGGCTTGTGACCAGGGCCTGCCAGAGGCAACTTGAGGGAGAATTCGGCTCCCGGCTTCAGGGGAGTCCATCATTGCAGTCGGGGCATGGTGGGTGGCTTCTGACTCTGGTTGTGAGAGCTTGTAGTGGAACCTCCCTGGTGGCCAGCCAGGATGCAGAAAGCTGCACTTGAATCAGAGGTAAGCGTAACCTTCACAGGTTCACTACAGATGGTAGTGGCCAATATCTGCCAGGCAGGCACCACGTCCCAAAAGGTCTACAACCTCTGAAAAGAGTGCCACGAGTGCCACTTAGGAGAAAATACTCACATGTATGGCCCTTTGGAGGACATCTCAGAATCAAACATAATAGTGAATATCGGGGTTTGAGCCCTGGCCTCAGTCCTTTGTTATCTTGTGGCCCCGGGTGAATTGATTATTTCCTCTGGCTGCCCTCCACAGAAACAACATTAAAATGTCACCCACCACTATGGGACGTGATCCTCATGGGTTAAAACCTTGCCTGTTTTGTCCCAGGCCATCCTGACCTGAATGATGCATGTGAATTCAGTCAGCACACAGGAGCTCTCTCTGTCCATGACCTAGTGGTTTCTTCTGTGTGTAAATGTTTTAAAAGGGTGGGGTCAGACAGGGCAAGCAGCCTCGTAAGGAAGCAGATCAGTGTCAGCAACGCAAAATGCCTATACATTTTAGTCATCTAACTTCATCCTGAAGAATTAGTTTTCTTTTTTACTGAGTCCTGACTTTAACACATCGTCTTATTCAGCAATAGTTCAGCTTTCTCTTAAGACATGAGGTCTGCCTGACATACATATGTAGACACACAGCTACTAAAGCTACTCTGCTCTCATGTGTTTATGGCTTAAGTAACCAAGACTCCTTTTTAGGGCCAAATCATTGACTTCCGGGAGCTGCTCTCAGATGCTATCAAAGGAGCCACTAGTGACTTTGCCTTGAACACCTTTGAATGTAACCCGGACCCATCAGTAAGTGACCAAGACCTGCGCCTCTACTTTCAAGCTGCCCAAACCTAGTGGACCTTTTAGAAGTGTCGTTCTGAGTCCACAAAACTTTGAGATCTAGTTAAAGGTCATAGCAACCAGTGGCCATTTGTTTCGCCAAGATCCTGTTTTTCTACCTAAATTATGAAGCAGTTTTGTGATGCCAGCCTATCTGCTCCTCCCACCAGGAACGCTTGCTGAAACCTCTGAGTGCATTTATTGGCATGAACAGTGAGATGCGAGAATTGGCAGCGGTGGTGAGCCGGGTAAGATCTGCTATTCAATTCACAAATTTATGGAGGCAGACCAGGGCTCCTGGAGCATTGTGGGTTGCTTCTTTTATTAATAACAATAAATATGATCATTTATTTATAAAGTGCCCCCACTCGCAGAGGCACTCATATTGTTTAGAGGCACAATAATGCATGATAAATAAATTATAGAATCATAAAATTACAATAGAAAAAGCCCACCATCCTACTATAGGGGCCAAGAAAAGAGACAGCAAAAAAGATGCAGAAAGGAAGGGACAGGTGAAAGGCTTTCCAGCAGCCCAGAGCTGAGGAAGAAGGTTCTAAGAAAAGCAAGGCACACACGTGCATTTTGTTTAAAGAGTCTGGAAATGCAGGGGTATGGGAGTGTGGTGACCTTATACTCGGAAATTTCCATGAATGTAACAAGATTTGTAAGAAAGATTTTCACCACCAGGCTACAGATACTTCAAACTTGTAGCCTGGAACCTAAAGAGAGGGAAAATTAATGGCCAGTGAGACAGCCTTGAAATCAGTTGTCCTGTATTTGATTTCTAGAGCCTTCTCTTTCTAGCTATATGATTTTAGGCAAGATTCTTGATTACAGAAGACTTTCCTAATTTCCACTGATCTCAATTTAATTGAAGGCTGAAACTGAGGTAGGCTTAATAAGATGCTTAAAAGTTATCCAAGAAGTTCACAGCAGCTCAGAGTAACCAAGGGTAACTCTGTTTCTCTGTTCAGTCAGCAGATGTCCACTGCACAACCACAGCAGGCATACAGAGGACCTGCAGACAGAGGGGAGAGACTCAGGCCCAGGCCTTACCTCAAGGGACTCTGTTTGCATCAATGGTACAACCATTCAGAAAGCATGAAGAAAAGGATGTAGGAAAAACTGGAAGAGTAGAGGGAGCTGGAAGGTTTTTGGAATAAAGGTGGGATGGGGAGAGGGGCAGGGCTGTAGAGGAAGGTCTGTGAGCAGTGTCCAGGGAGGAGAATTGGCTAGAGAGATGAGAATGCCAGTATAGCATCACTCTGAGGGGATAGGTCATCATGTGTATTGATGGGTAGTTTGTTCAGTCAGGTAGATGATGGCAAATCAGTGGATAAGAGAGGCCAGCTATGAGGTTTGAACCAGTGAAGGAGGATAAAGATTAAAATGAGTCAGGATGCCTGAGGAAGGAAAGGATAGCACTTTGCATACCCACAACAAATCTGTCCCCTCTTTCCCGGTTTTGCAAAATGATAACATGATTGAAGTTCAAAGTAGAGCGTGGAAGTGACCCAAAAGGATTCCATACTACCAGAGGAAGCAGACATTCAAGTTCCTTCTTGAATGCTCAATGGTGAAGAGATCATTCCCTCACAAGGCATGCCCTAGTGAGCTGTGGCAGATAACCTTGGATGTATATAAGGAAGAACTTTGGGTTGGGAAATTAAGCACCACCTTGTTAAGCTCAGGGTCAACTCTAGACTTTGGAGAGATGGAACCATCTATGGATGGCTCAAATATCAGAGTCAATGGATCTTCGTTGTGTGCCAAGGTTTCCTAAGAAAGGCCTCAAAAAGAGATGTGTGTTCTCCCCAAGTTTTAAGAGGCTGGAATCATGTGTGATCTAATCCCTGTAATCCCAGTACTCGAGAGGACAAAGCAGGAAGATTCCTTCTGCATAGAGAAATCCAGGCCATGGTTACCGAGTGAGACACTGTCTCAAAACACACAACTTGGAAGACTGGGTCCTTTCTCCACCACCCCAGCCGAGAATGGATGACGTACAGAATGTGTGACCCAATCATTTTTATGAAATGCTTCTTATTATTAAAGTGGAACTCCTGCTGGAGGACCCTGGAGGGAGGAGAGGTAGATGAAGGACCATAACATCTTACGCCATTTTAAAAACATACTTTTATATTTCTAAAACATGTGTATATATCACTTGCTTAAAAAAAAGCAGATAAACAATTTCCAGACTTGTTTTTTAATTTTTTTTTTTTAGCTAGAATGACATAGGAAAAGACCTTTTAAAAAAAGTAATACTCTAGACATTGTTTGCCTGAAATAGCTCCTATCGAGAAAGGCCCCTGAGTGACTGTTCAGAGGCATCTTGTGAAATTGAAATTGGGAAACTGTAAATTAGTTATCAGTAAAAGCTACTTAATTGATTACCCCAGGGCAGTTGCTCCGGGACTCTGCTGTAAGAGGGAAACAGCACTTACTCGGTTGTTGGCCTCCCGGAATGTTGTAGAAGCAGTCGCTCCAGCTGGAAGCAGGGACTGCTCACTAGGGAAAAGGAAATGGGTTTCAGGGGAGCCAGGAACAGTATCTCCTTTATGTAACAAATTAAGAAAGCGTTTGCCAAATCATAAAGCTAGACAGACACCCAGCATAGGTGAGGATCTGCTTTTCACTAAAAATTAGTGTAATCTGAAGGTACTTCTTGACTGTGGTCATAAATCAGTGCAGGTTGCTATTGGCTGATAACAGGCTTAGCTCACTGTTAGATTCCCCCTCCTAAATATATACCTTCTTTAGGGGAAAATCACTGAATACTTTCATGCCATCTTTTTGGTGAACTGATCCCAGATTATAATGCATGCATAGATCTACATTATAATATTCACAAAACATTTTTTATTTATATTTTTTATTCACTTTACATCCTCCACCCCTCCCAGTCCTACTCTCTGCCTCCCCTTCTCTCTCCCCCTCCCCTTGAGCTCCCTTTCCCATATACCCCAGCTCATCAAGTTGCATCAGGACTGAGCATGTCCTCTTCCCCTGTGGCCTGGCAAGGCAGTCCCTACAGGGGAAAGGATAAAAAAGCTGGCAAGTGAGTCTGTGTCTGATGCAGTCCCCACTTCCCTTACTAGAGTCCCTACTTGAAGCCTAAGAGGCCCATCTGCTACATCTTTGTAGGAGGCCTAGGTCCAGATCATGCATGGTCCTTGGTAGATGTTTCACCTCCACAAGCTCCTCTGCACCCTGGATGGCTCTGTTTGTCTTCTTGTGGAGCTGCTGTCATCTCTAGGTCCTTTTGTCTTTCCTCCCACTTTCCCACAGGACTCGCTATGCACTGCCCAATGTCTGGCTGTGAGTCTCGGCATCTGCTTTGAAGCACTGCTGAGTAGCGCCTCTCAGAGGACAGCTCTGTCAGGCTCCTGAGCACTGCCGAATAGCGCCTCTCAGAGGACAGCTCTGTCAGGCTCCTGAGCACTGCCGAATAGTGCCTCTCAGAGGGCAGCTCTGTCAGGCTCCTGAGCACTGCCGAATAGCGCCTCTCAGAGGACAACTCTGTCAGGCTCCTGAGCACTGCCGAATAGCGCCTCTCAGAGGACAACGCTGTCAGGCTCCTGAGCACTGCCGAATAGCGCCTCTCAGAGGACAACTCTGTCAGGCTCCTGAGCACTGCCGAATAGCGCCTCTCAGAGGACAACTCTGTCAGGCTCCTGAGCACTGCCGAATAGCGCCTCTCAGAGGACAACTCTGTCAGGCTCCTGTCTGCAAGCTCAGCAGAGTATCACTCAGTGTCAGGGCTGGCCCTCTCCCATAGGGTGGGTCTTTGCTTGGGCATTCCCTCAATCTCTGCTCTATCTGTTCTCCTGAGTGAGGTAACTCGTGAAACGTTTTTTTTTTTATCACCAGCAACTTTATATACTATTAAGTCATGTGTTCTGTGCTGCAGTGTTATTTCATAAGTGGAGGAAAACATTAGTTTTAACAAAATAATCCAATGTACATTACAGGACATTTATCTCCATAATCCCAACATAAAGTGGAATGACATTATTGGACTGGATGCAGCCAAGCAGTTAGTCAAAGAAGCTGTTGTGTACCCAATAAGGGTAAGTATGAGGAGCCATGTTTCTTATCACTATCAACTGGGCAAGCTATGTCCAGAGGGAGGGCAAGGTGATTTATCTGTCCACAAGTCAGCCTTCTGACCCGGCCACACTTTGTTAGTGCTGGAGCATCAAGCCCAGTCTGTTCTGTACCACTTCAAATCCTTCTCCAGCTGCAGTTCTTGGAGAGGACTTGGTTAGGTTCCCAGCACCCACAGCAGGTGGCTCACACAGCCCATAACTCTAGGGCCAGGGGCTCCAGTGCCTTCTTCTGGTTTCCTCAGGCACTTGCATGTACTTGTGCATACAACACACATAAAATGAAAATAAATCTTTCTTAAAAAGCACATTCTAGGCTGGCCATGCTGGTTCATGGCTTTAATCCCAGCACCTGGGAGGCAGGTTGGCAGATTTCTGTGAGTTTGAGGCCAGCCTGGTCTACAAAACAAGTCCAGGTCAGCTAACGCTCTGTTACACAGAAAAACCCTGTCTCAAAAAACAAACAAACAAACATCACATTCTGTATTGGTTCGAAGGAAGTGTCTGCTGAGTGGTAACTGAGTATCCAAGACTGTTGTGGATATACAGTTTTTCAAGTGATGACCAGTTAGCTTGGCTCCCTAACAGTTGCTAGGATGAGAAGCCTCTTACCGTGCTGCTTTAGGTCCTCCCTCAGCCCTAACCCCAGTTCCCTTTAAGGTCTTTGCTTCCGTTGCTTATGAAGAGTAAACAGTTCCTACCAGAGCCATGGCCAACCACCTCCTCACCCCTCTTGAAGAGTCCTGCCCTTACTATTTGTCTACCTGTTTTGTGAGGAATGTAGAAACCAGTCAGAAGTAGGTAATGAGCCTTCTGACTCATGATGATTATAGCATACTGTTTGCTACCTAATAGACCAGCCCACTCAGGGCCTTAAAACAACCAACCACTAAAACAGATATTCATTTGTCCTTCTGTGGATGGGCACTTTGGGCTGGATCCAGCTAGGCTAGCTCATTGTTTCCACAGGGTACTTTTGCCTGCTCTGTTCCATGCCCAGGGCATCAGCCAGAGTGACTGGGAAGACTGGGTGAGAAGTGGGGAGAAACATGCAGCCAGGCTCATCCCGGACCTCCTCCTCCTGTAACAAGTAGGTCTAGGCTTGGTCACACGGTTCTTAGAAAGAGGAAAGAAAGATGAAGTCCTAACATGTGAGCTCTTACCTATCTCCACTTCCATTTGTTCATCTTATATTTTCAAACCACTTTTTATATTTCCCAGCATCCTATTAGGCAAGAATAGAGGGCCAGACCCAGATGTAGGTGGTGGAGAAACACTCTACCTTCTTTTGTTGGGAGCAGCTATGCAGAATTTGGGGCTAGCAACTATAATTTCTTAAGGCCAGGATTTCATACTCATTTAAAGACACCTACAGCTGTATTAGTGCCACTGACTCCATGAAGCTCTCAATTTGGGGGGTACTTTATTTAATTCTAAGGGAACAAAAACCATTAAATCAGAATATTTTTTAACCTCTTTTTTCTTCTGTTCAGATATGAGTAAGAAATATATTGGTATCAGAACTAAGAAATCATAGCACCAAATTTAGGAAGACTAGAACATTTCCTCAGCACTCTAGATATGTTATTTTCTTGTTATTCTAGGGAACAAACCCGTGGCCTTTCACATGTTGGCAATAGATGTACCACAGGGCTACACCCCCTTTTCTGGACATGTTATTTCCATGGTATTATGTATCCCATAAGCAACGGTAATAGGTTTGCCAACAGCACTAGAGAGACACAAAGAACAGGTAGTAATTTCACCAGTGTTTTCCTTTCCCCCGTCTTCTACCAGTCCTGTCCAGTTTTTAGAAGGTTTGAACTTGAGCTATGGAAGAGACTCAACTGAAATCTATGCACATCCTCTGGGAGTCAGTGTCCCCAGCCTCTACCGCAGGCTTTACCATTACCCCATATGGGCAACCCCCTTTTGACCTGGTTCTAGGATTCATCCTGCATTTATGTCTTCTTTACAGCTTTAAAAAGGAGCTAAATGCTCTACATAGAGAGCACAGAGGAAAAGGAAATTATATACATAAGAAGTAACTATCGCCACCGAGAAGAAAATAGCTGTATATACCTTTCTTTTCCTTAGTTATTTGTTTATTGCTTTTCAGAAGCCACAAAAAGTAAGTCAGATATTCTTGCCCACTGTGAAAAGGCCAGTGGGACAAAGAAGATATACATAGAGAAGCATGCTTTTAAAAAGTGGGCCTGAGTTGCAGGGTGGCTGTTTTGCTCCAACACTCCTGCCCTTCCTGCTAAGGCTGTGCAGGCTAGTATATTCATGCTCATCTTGTTCTTTGTTCTCAAAGTACCCACAGCTATTTACAGGAATTCTCTCCCCCTGGAAAGGACTGCTGCTTTACGGCCCTCCAGGTAAACACATCTTTCTGCTGAAGTCCTAGAAGTGAGTGTGCTGTGAATGTGCTACCCCTCTATCTCTGCCTGAGGACAGGGCGAAGGATGCCTGTGGGAGACTGGATTGTGCCTGTCAGTGATGCAAGGAGCAGAGGCACCTGCTCATGTTTATCTTCATGTGTCCCTAGGTACAGGGAAGACTTTACTGGCCAAAGCTGTGGCCACTGAATGTAAAACGACCTTCTTTAACATTTCTGCATCCACCATTGTCAGCAAGTGGAGAGGAGATTCAGAAAAACTTGTTCGGGTAGGAATTCTTTGTTTGTTTGTTTGGTTGGCTGGTTGGTTTTTCAAGACTGAGTTTCTCTGTGTAGCCTTGACTGTCCTGGACTCACTTTGTAGACCAGGCTGGCCTTGAACTCACAGAGATCCATCTGCCTCTGCCTCCCTAAGTGCTGAGTTCTGCACCTAGCTTCAGGCAGAAATTCTTAATATACTTAAAAGTCAGTTTTTCAGAATACCGGAGTACAACATTATGTTAGGGTTTGTTTTAATGTTCCACTTGGACTGTGACTACCAAAACCTAGGAAATGGATTTACTATTACATGTGGATGTTAATCATATTGCCGTCAGCAAAGCATGGACTTTCTTCTTTTGGAATTTTACCAACAGCCCTTTTTTTGATTCATGCAATTTAGGAATAAAAGCTAGAATAAAAGTCTCTAAAGTGGCCTCGTGTTTTCTGCACTCAAGAGACATTCATTATTAAGCGAGTACAGTATATCCAGTTAACGGTTAGTGCGAGGCTGCTGCTGTGTGCCAGACCACAGTACGCACTCTGTGGAGGAGCTGAGAGACTTAAAACTTAATTATTCTTTTGGATGTTCTGAGCAACTTTTCTTCCTCTACGCTCATTGCCTGCACAGTGTGTTCTCCTTGAAAGGCTGTTTCCATCTTCACAATATCTCATTCCTGACCCATGGCATCTCTTACACTATAGCATTTTGCTCTGTCTTCCTGTCACCTTAAGAGAACAGCTGCTTATGATGTACACCCCACCATCAAAGGGAAGCCGTGCCAGAAATCTTGTTAGACTGTTGCCTGCAATGGATGGACTGAGAAGTAATCAATACTAAGTGAATATAAAATACACTTTCTGAAAGGAAACTATCCTAAAATACTACCCTGGAATTATGGTCCCTCATAAAACTAATTTCCAAATGTTATAGACTGCTTAGAAGATATAATGGAATATTTTAAAAGGGTTGTTTTAAAAAAATAAAACCCTACCTATTATTTATTACTTTGACTGTTTATTTATTCATTCATTCATTTTCTGGGGATTAAATGTAGGCCTTATGCATGCCAGGCAAGTGCTGTTAACACTAAATTAGATCCTTATCCCCTGATAATGTTTTCAAGTTTTTTCAAATATTTAAGTTTTAATGAATTTTTATCACCTCTTCAACACTGTGTTTCTTTTCTGTTGTTATTTTATTTATTGTGGTGGTGGTGTTTTGTTACAAGGTCTTTTTATAGATGTAGCCCAGGCTGGCCTTGAACTCATGATCCCTCTACTAGGATTACCTTATTCTCCTAGGACTATAGGAATATATCACTGTGCTAACTCAGGTCATATCTAAAGGGACTCCTGTCTATCTGCTTCTACATGTGTGACTGCCAGGGGTTCTGGTTAACCTTAATCCAGAGGGATGAGATTCAATTAATTACAATCATTATCAGCCTAAAACTCTTTGTGATGTGTGCATTTAATTTCTGTGTGTTGAGTAACAATAACACAATTCACAAAAGATACTTTCCCCTGAATGGCATAATTCATGTCCTGTCATGAAAATTGTTTTGAACCATGAGCACAAGACATTGAAAAAATGCTCAAAGAAAGGAGTGTTCAAAAAAAGATAGCGGACTCCCTGGACAAACCTTAGATGGATATATTTAGATATATCATGAATATCCTCAACAGAGAGGAAGATGAAATGGTTTCTTGTTTAGTCCTGAGTAGCTAGAAACACCAGATCACAAGAATACTCCCGTCTCTGTGAGCATTTTTAAATTTTTCTGCTTAAGTATTATTTTGTCAGAATTCTAGGAGCAAGGCAATGATTCCTCCCCCAATTTTCCATTTCTTAAGAAACTAGCTTTTTGAGAAATGCATGAAAGCATATATTTTGACTTGGAGTATATGAACGCCTGTCCTTTTGTTCACATGGCAGGTGCTTTACTGACTCAGCCATCTCCCAGGCCCCTAATTTAAGCATTTGACAAGTGACTTTAGAAGATACTTATATTTCTTTTTTTCTTATGAGACATACATTTTAATTTAAACATTTGAAAAATATTCAAGAAGAAACTGGAGACCTCTGCTGGTCTTGAAGGATCTCATCTTAGTTCCTTCTAGAAGTCACTTTTTTTCTTGTTTTTGAGAGCTGGGAAGATCCTCACCTGGAGGGATTTAGTCATTCTGTCAGCTCCTTCCTGTGAAGGATGCTAGAGAAAGCAAACCCTTTAGGATCTTCCCCTAAACCAGAAAAGCGCTTTCTCCCATTTGCTTCTCTTTCTCTTCCAATTATGGAGTTATTTATAGGGAACCTTTGGGCTGTGAACCTCCCTCCTCTCCTCATGCTCCTGCCTCTTAGGAGTTGAACATTACTGAATAGTTGAGTGGTCTCTTTAGCAAATGCGTACACCTGTTGATGGTTACATCTGCCTCCCCTTATGATTTAACTTCCTCCAAGTGCCTCTGGGCATTTTTGACTAATGCTTCTAGAAGCACTTAGCATAGTTCCCTTTATTCTCTGGGAATGGAAACTCAGTGATTTGAGCAATATGGAGATCTGAACCCAAAGCACAATTAGTTCTTCCTGAGTCTTGTAAATTCCTTTATTTCCTGAAGGAAAGAGTCCTGGTCTCCTACATTTGTGTGAGCTCCTTAAAACTGTGCATAGCTCAGTTTTAAGGAAATGAAATATGGTTCTAATCTCCTCTTCTTCATTGGACAGATTGCTGCTATTGTAATCACCTTTAACATCAGGTATTATTGGGCTTCTCTTTCTGTGACAATGAAGAAAAATTCTAATTGGCTGGTCTCCTCTGTATCAGGGAGGGGTTACTGATAAGTACCCCAGAATTGCCCTGTTGCATGACTTTTTCTGGGGAGGTGTGAACAAATGTGTATCCCCCCAGATAAGGTAGAAAATGGATAATATACTAAATAAATGATTGTTCTCAAGTCTAGCTTACTCAGCCAGTGTGTTTATTGGAGCATAGATAAGTGGTCATAGAAGTGAAAGTATCTGTATCTTCATCACCAAAAAGCCCATTCTACATAGATTCATGGAAGCTGCATGTATGCTGTTCCCTGAACACCTTGCAGAAAGCTCCACCAATCACAGAGTCTAATCTCAGACCAGTTGCTTATGCTTTTACAAGAATGGGCATTAGCCTTGTGAATCTTGTATTTCAGGAGCTCTCTGAGCCATTTAAGTTCCCTTGAGTCCATGAGTCTTGTAAGTTCTCTTCACTCCCCTATCCTGTAAATTCCCTTTACTCTCTGGGCCTTGTAAATCTTTTATTCCCTGAGCCTTTGAAATTCCTTATATACCTTGAGACTTGTAAGTTCTCTTTACTTCCTAAGCGTAATAAATTTCCTTTATTCTCTGAGCCTTGTAAGCCCCCTTTACTTCTTAAGCCTTGTAAATTCCCATTATTCCCTGAGCCTCATAAATTCCCTTTGTTCCCTTAGCCTTGTAAGTTCTGTTTACTTCCTGAGTCTTGTAAATTCCTTTATTTCCTGAAGTTTGTAAGTTTCCTTTATTTCCTGAGTCTCTTTAGCTTCCTCCCTTTTTTCCAGGAAGGAATAAATGAAAGGAAATTGTTACACCATCCTTCTCTCAGTTTACAAGAAGGATCCAGGTTTTATGAATCAGGATTCTGTGAAGGGGAAACAATGACACATCACCTTAGACTCACCATATCCTGAGTCATGGGGAAAGTAAGGGAGTGCCTCCTCAGTGTCAGGGAGGCCTCAGAGGGATATTCTGCTGCTGCTGCTCCTGAAAGCCATGCACTAGCTTCTCCCCTCTTATTTAGCCTGTGATGCTTGTCTAACACTAAATGACACAGAGAATAAATCTCCCATGGCAACAAAAAATCTCTTTTCCAATCTCTGCTGCATTCTCCAATCAACAGTTAGGAGTTGGATATGGTGCTCAAGAGATGAGTTGTAGGACTCAGAAAGATTTAGGTCTTATGCTGTTCACCACCACTATCTCTCCCTATCGAGTTTGTTATTTTGTTTTTATGTCTGTTCTTTTGCTGGCTGCTTTCTTGTTCTTATTCAGTCTATAATATTTTACTCTGGAACAGAACATCTTGTTCCATCAAGAATTGCTTTTGAGAATCAGATCCTCTAGTATTGGGAGGTAGGGTAGGAGGATCATCGTGAGTTCACCTGCCAACCTGAGCTCTATTTTGAGTTCCAGTCCAGCTTAAGCAATCTCAAAACAACAATAAAAACCCAGTAATGATAACAAACAAACAAAAGAGAAAATTTACAAAGAACCAGATCCTAGCAGGCAGTGTTGAGGTGGGGTGAGGGCCCTGTGGAATCATGTGGAGAACAGAAAAGAACATTTTCAGCTTGTTTTCCAGGACTGTCCTTTTCCTGCACTTTTACCTTCTGAGAATAATCCTAGTGTCCCCAGAGACGAAAGGGGTAAGCCACTACATGGTCCTATAAATTCTAAGGACGTTGTGTCCACATGGACCATGTTTCTGGCGGGGTGTCTCCAGGGGTTAACTAGGCAACCAAAAGCTTGGGAACTGATTTTTATCTTCGGTTCTCACATTTATCATTAGTAACCTTGAACTAGGCACCTACTCTCTCTGGCGGTAATTTTGACAGATGATAAATGGAAAAAACCAGACCCATCCAAACCCCTAGTGTAGAATTAGAGAAATAACGGTGGTGGCTATAAAGCTGCCCCCGAGTACTGTGTGCAAAGGGTGCATATTAGTTCAGCAGCTCTAAACTTCTAATCTGGGAGCATTTGAGGACTAAAGTTCAAGTACATGACCCCCTTTGTTTTTCCCTACTCAGGTGCTATTTGAACTTGCCCGCTATCATGCCCCCTCCACGATCTTCCTGGATGAACTGGAATCTGTGATGAGTCAGAGAGGCATGGCTCCCGGGTAACAGACAGGTTTTTTGTTTGTTTATTTGTATGTGTGTGTGATCATTTTCCCCCTCTTAGTAAGTATATGTGATGGTCAGAAGTCCACCCACATTTACCAGCAGTAGGAGCCTATTAATACGCCCACAAATTTTCTGCAGACACATGGAAAAGTCTTTAAATTAGATTCTGTTAACTGATTGAAATGGTTCTTATAAGGGGAGGAACTACCCTCCTCCTTTCCCCTCCCCACAGAGTGGCTGTCAGGGCTGAAGGTCAACCAGCCACAGGATCGCAGGCTGCCATGCCAGCCAGAGGGCTGCCTGTGGGGAGTGGGGCTCGCCCGTGAAGCCATAGGGTGGGCTGTTTCTGCATTTCATTCTCTGGAGACGGTCCTTCAGGCCAAGGGAACCAGTGGTTCATTGACATCTGTCACAAGCATTCTTTCTAAAGATTAAGTGTCAGAAAATGTCCCCAGCAGGAAGCAGGACCTCTGTGTTATTAAGGCTTTTGGGTTATACTTGCAGAAGGCCAAGTAGGGTTGCTTGCTTGCCTGTTTGCTTGGTTTTGTGAATGTATGTGTCATGTGTGTGCACATGTGTGTGCTGGTACATGTAACACATGTGTTCATGTGTGTATGTGTGTCAGTGTATGTCACATGTGGTATGTGTGGACATATGTATGTGCTGGTGCATGTAACATTTGTGTTCATGTGTCGTATTTGTGTATCTGTATATGTATGTGTCTGTGTGTGTGTCTGTGTGTTTGAGTCTGTGTGTCCATCTGTATGTGTATATATGTGTATTGTATTCTGAATGTGTGTATGTATTTGGTGTGTATATGAGTATGTGTATATATGTGTATGTAAGTGCATATATGAGTGTGTATATGTGTGTGTATGTGTGAGTGTTTATGTGTGGGTATGTGTGTATATGTGTGTATATGTGTGTGAGTGTGTGCGAGTGTGTGTGTGTGTGAGTGTGTGTGTGTGTGAGTGTGTATATGTGTGTGTGCACATGTCTGCCTCTATATGGATCTGGATCAGGATGCAGGGCCTCATGCTCCCACAGCAGCAGTTTGCCAGCAGGGCCGTCCCTTCAACCCCCGTTTTGTAAGCTTTTAAATTTATTTTATAATATTTTTATTGATTGTTTGAGAATTTCATACAGTATATTTTGAACACATTAGCCCCCAATTACTCCCTTTAATTTCTCCAGATCCTCCTGCCCCTGACTTCATGTATTCTTTAAAATAATGATAATTTGTTTAAGAACTCACGGCTGATTTGTGTGACTGTGTACTTCTGAGTGCGGGGCCGTCTGCTGGAGCACAGTCAACTCACCAGAAGCCATGTCCTTAAGGAAAACTGGCGTTCTCTCCCCTGGAAGCCATCAACTGCCCCTGCTCCTCAGTTAGGGATAGGGGTGAACTCCTTCCACTCCATGCTGGAATGCTCATTACCCTGACTTTGTGCAGGTCTGGTGTGGCCATTCACAGCTGCTGTGAGTTCGCAGCTGTAGAGGTCCAGCCATGTCCAAAGGATGCTGTCTCACTCAGTCCTCCCTGACCTCCGGCTCTTACAGTCCTACTCTGTCTTCTGAAATTGTCCCTGAGCCTTAGGGAGGTAAGGGTGTGATACAGATTTGTTCCAGTGGTGGCTGAACACGCCATAGGCACCTTGACCAGTTTGAATTTCTGCATTAACTGCGATCTACTGCACAAAGGAACTTCTTGATAAAGCATAGGAGCACCACTGATCTATAGAGAGGGTTATGAATTGACAGGGCAGTTTTACCCTATGTCCAGTTAGCAAAATGATAGTAGTAGGTTTGCCCCTGGGGCCTGTGCACTCCCCAACCTTGGGTTATTAGCTAGATTTGCAGTTAAATCCAGTCAGAAAGCAGTTGATCACCCCCATAACATCCATGTGACAGTCATATTGCCATACCAGTTGTTACTGCAGTTTACAGGACTCACAGCTGGATAAGACTGTTGACTCCCAAGCTGGGCATAGTGGCACACACCTTAAATCCCAGGCCTCAGCAGGCAGAGGTAGGTGGATCTTTCTAAGTTTAAGGCCAGGCTGGTCAACACAGAGAATTCCAGGACAGCCAGCGAAACATAGTGAGACCTTGTCTTGAAAAACAAGACAACAGTGGCCATCTGTTGACTCCCATCCGCCCCCAGCACCCTGCAAAGTACCCTGTGGTGGTGTTACCTAGTAGGTCAGCACCAGCGTGACTTCTCAGTGTCCTTCCTAAAGACAGTGTGCTGTCTTTAGGAACAGGCTCTTACAGTCAAGTTCTGGCCAGCAATAAGGACAAGCAGCAATAACCTGCATTGTTTTGCGGGTCTCCAGGATCCCTCTGACTAACAACAGAGGAGAGAGAGGACACTTTGGGGCTTTTTATTTGAGATCCTATGGATGGGTTCTGGGATGAATATAATTCCCTGTGAAGGGTAACTCTAGTTATGCTTTTATATGAATATGTGTGTGTGTATGTGTGTGTATGAAACATAAAATAGTGGGTTTCCATATTATAGTAGCTTTCTCAAAGATCCTTAGAGTTCTCATGTATCCTCGACTGGCTTTGAACTCAATGATAGCTTAGGGTACTCTTAAACTTTTGATTCTCCTGCTTCTACTTCCCAAGTGTGTGAGTATAGGTGTGATTATACAGTGCTGAAGACTGAACCCAGGGCTTTGGATTTGCTAGGAAAGCATTCTGTCAACTTGACTGATCTGTAAAGATCAGTGATAATTTGTTATAGTTGGCACCTCTGGCTTGAAAAAAGAAAAACATGTGTCTGAAAAATCTCTCTGCAGCTGTATTTATTAATGACCTTTAATAGTCTTTATCAAGACAAAGCCAATGGTAATAAAAAGCAAAGAATTTGCTTCTTGGAAATATAAAATTACAATTAGAAAATAATTTGTGCAGTTTATACTCATTGGAAACCGTTTTTCCAGCAGGGAAACCGAAAGATGAGGATGCAGCCAAGATGGGCACAGGTCTCATTGAAACAGGACAGTGACCTGGCCATACTTGGCCTTGTGAGACCCAAGCTTCAGCCCTCTGCCTTGCTATACCAGCCTGGCAGGAGCAACCAGCTGCTCCCAAGCAGGAGGCCCCTGACTCCTCCAGCTGTCTCTCCCTCTGCAGACAGGCCCGTCTGACCTGCCTAACTCCGGTGGCAGCCTTCTGCCTGCCTTGTAGATCATCTTTCCTAGAGTTTCCTGTGGCCTAGAGGTTGCTAATTTGGTTCTTCCGGTACCATCCCTGATTGCAAGTGTGCTTGTTAAGCTGTCCATGGTACTGCACACCTTTAATCCAGCAGTTGAGAGGCAGAGGCAGGCAAATCTTTGTGAGTTCTGGGCCAGTCTGGTCTACAGAGTGAGTTCCAATCACCAGCCAAGATGACAGCCTATCTGAAGAAACAAAAACAAAAGCAGACAATAAAGAAGGGCAGATATTTTCATATCATAGGCCGTGTCATGCCAGTAGTGTGGACAGTTACATTAAAATTGGCACACGCACACACACTATGCCTGACTATGGGCAAAGTCCATATGAACATACAATTGTATGGGGGTCTTTTCCCTCAGACATCGAGGGGCGCAGATTCTACCAAGCCATACACAGGCGGAGCAGCCCCAGTGTGTAAATCTAGTGTCTGAACGAACCCATTCCAGCCTTTCCTAGTGCTGGCAGACAAGGTGTGAAACTGCACCCCACAAAAGTTTGTTTCATGTGTGAAAGTATAAAATATCCTATACATTACTTTCAGGCTCTGTGAAAAGGTACTATGTGAAAATAGAAATTAATTTCCCGCATAGACTTGGGTTTTATCCCCAGGATGACTCTTCATGTATATGCAGACATTCCAAAATTCAAAACTGTGGAACACCGCTGCTCCCCAGCGTCTGGGATGAGAAAACTCAGCCGCAGCCCGTTATGTGGGTTGTGTCTGTGCACGAGCACAAGAGGTTGAGTATTGTGCTGTCTAAGAAAGACATTTTGTTACCGAACTAAATCTGTGTTAGTGAGGGACAGTCTGCTGGGCGTGCTCTGGTTTACACTGACTATGGGCTGCTCAGCTCCTCATGGTATGTCTTTCTTGATGGAAGGGACTCAGGCAGTGGTCACGGAGGCTGAGAGCACAGTGTGTGCGGAAGACAGGCTCTCATCTATGTCATTAGCATGCACTTCACTAGGAGAGAATAAAGCAAATTCAGTGTAAGGATTTTGTACAAATGCACACACACAGAGAAATAGTGAGAAACATGAAAATTATGTTATGCCTGCTCTATAAATGAGGGGATTATTCTCAATTATGCCATTTCAATTAATTAATTAATTTTGCTTTTGAAGACTAAGCTGGCCTGAAACTATGTAGCACAGGTTAGCCTTAAACTCATGGCAATTCTCCTGTCTCAGCAGCACAAGTGCCAAGGCACCACTATGCCTGAAAATTATGGCATTTTAAAATAATGGATCAGGTAGACACAGTGGGTTATCTTTAACCCTTCAGTTGTTTTTTAGTTCTGTGTCAACCTTTGCTTTTTCTTTTAACTATCATCATTGTATTATTTACTTTTTAAAATTACATTTCATGTAAAAATAAAATACCTGAAATGCCCATTTTCTTGAATTCAATTGCTTCCAGAGTGGAGCCTGTTGCACAGTCACAGGGCCATTGCTCTGGGTGCCACTCTTTGTCACGAGGGTAAAGGCCCTGCCATGAGAGGAAGTCATGTCTCCTTGTCTCTTTAGGGGAGAACACGAGGGAAGTCTGCGGATGAAGACTGAGTTGCTGGTGCAGATGGACGGCTTAGCGCGCTCAGAGGATCTTGTGTTTGTCTTGGCGGCCTCTAACCTACCGTGGTAAGATGTCAAGAGAGCATGTTGCAAAGCAATTTCATGATCCACTAAATACAGATACGGATTCCAGTGACTTAAGAGCTATAGGAGGAGGTGCGGAAGTTACACACAAGCTGATCCCACAGTGGGTGTGGGCGTGGCAAGGAACCAATCTCATTTGGCTGTAAAGACCCAGCATAAAAGTGGGCAGCACCACTCTCTGTTTGGATTCTAAACTATGTCAGAGTAGAGAAGCTGAGCTGATTAAGAGGCATGCATGCATTCATTTCTCCCTGCTCTTGTCTGTGGTTCCTTCCCTAACGATGGACTGTAACTGGCAACTGTGAGCTAAAATAAGCCCTTTCTCCCTTAAGTTGCCTCTGTCAGTTTTTTTTTGTTATTGTTATTAAAGCAACAGAAATGAAATTAGGACATAAGGAGTGATATACTATGTTTTTCTTTTTAATCAAGCAGAGGTTTTCCATAGAACTATAAATGCTTAATATCTCTAGTTCTCAAAGAACATTCCAGAAATAATGTTTTGATTTTATTGGTATTAAAATTAAACTTTTTAAAAGTTAGTAGAAAACCCTTTCTTTAATGCCATATAGTAAATAGAAAACTAAACAATCTCTAATTGAAAATATAATCTTCTCCCAGAGTCTTCTATTCAAACTGTATCCCAGAGTGGCTTAAGAACAATTCTAGCAGAAGAATTGCGAAATAAGAGACGTTGACTAGGGGAAAACAGTATCTGTTTGGAGCATATATTTTAAAAATGTTATAATCCTCTTCCAGTTCTCAGAACATTTTCACGTTATTAGTTTTCCATGTCCTGGATAGAGAAGGAGATACACGAGGGAACATTCTCAGAGGGCGTCCAGGGTCAAGAGAGGCAAGTCAGCCCGTAGTCAGCAGCAGTGAGTGGGGCTGGGGCTTCTCACGCCATCCCCACCTCCTTTTCCACATTTGCAGATGGACAGAGAGCTCTTCTGTAGTACATGCTGATCATCTGGGACCCCAAACAAGAAGCAACTGAGACAAATTTTAGGCAATTCATGTGTAATCTGTTCCTTTCAATACATTCATAGTCTAAACCCACCTCCCCTTCCTACACAAGACTTGTTTGATCATGCTTAGATGATCAGCATTTTACATATTGAAAGCATATATATATACAATGTTAAAGTAGAGTCCATCAGAGAATTGCTATTTAAATGTTTAAATAAACATTATTGGAAACCATTGTTTGGGGCTAAGCGTCTGTATGGGGTTGCAATGGCTAAAGTCATGATGGGGTCACCCATGTTAAAATTCTCTTCAGCCACACTGGGACAGTTATTTAACCCTCTCAGAAATTAATACATATATATGCAAGGCTCTGGGTTGTATCCTCTGAACTTGCCCCAACAACCCAGTAATCTGATGTTGGCCAGTCCTTTTTTGTCTTGTTTTTCTGTTGTTTTGTGTTTTGTCCGCCATTTTTCAAGAATCATAACTTTGAAAAGGACCAAACTCTTTTTGATCTTTGTGCCTTCATTCTGCTGCCTGGTGGCTGTGGGTGTTCACCTGGGTGGGTATGAGGCTGGAGTGCTCCTAACATGAGCATGGCAGGTCTGTACCTTGATAGACTTAAACGCACCCTTTCCTGAAGTGTGGAGAACCCTCCCCTCGGTGTGAACCCAGGAGCCCCTGTAGTGTCGCTCTGTGCTGGGTGGATGGGCCGAGGCCAGCTGCGGCCTTGGTAGTGTCTCCTCACTACTGTGAGTGCTCTAGGCTGGAAATGAACTGATTCAGTTCAGCAGCTTTTTTTCTTAGTTTTGACCCAGTGTTGGGAGCATCGCTCTGCAGCACATTCTGAGGTGCGCAGTATCATGTTTTCTCATTTTGGAACTTTTGGAACTTTGGAATCATGATTTCAAGGCTTGTTTGGTATAATACCATTAGGTTCTGTGAATGATTTTTTTTCCCGTTTTTGTTTTGTTTTAACAGTATCTTAGTACATAGCCAAAGCTGACCTTGAACTCTAGACCCTCCTGCCCCTGCCTCCTGACTGTTGTAATTACAGGAATGTAATAATACCCCTGAGGAGTTTTGTGATTTAAAGAAACTTCTTAAGCTATGACTCACATACTGCACCATTCACAACTAATGCTTTTAGGTAGTCATGCCATTTACCAGTGCTACATGTTTTATTATATTATTATTATTATTATTTATTATTATTGTAATTATCTGCATTGTATACAGGTTAAAGCCAGGTCCTTGTATGCATATGTTCTGAAAAATGCATATCTGTTATCATAGGGTATACTAAAGTTCTCTAGAGGAACAGAACCAACAAAATGTATGTATATTATAAAACAGGATTTGTACTGGGCCTGGTTGAACACCCCTTTAATCCCAGCCCTGCTGAGGCAGAAGCAGACAGATGTCTGTGCATTCAAGCCAGCCTGCTCTACATAGTAAGTTCCAGGGCAGCCAGGGCTCCATAGTGAAACCCTGTCTAAAAACCAACCACCAACCGAAGAGAAGTATTTACTAGAATGGTTTACCACTGAGATGGCTGCGTGGTCCAGCTATGGCCATCAGCATGCTGCACTGGCTGAGAGCCTGGTGGCTGCTCAGAGCCTAAGCTAGATGCCTTTGCTTTCCTAGTGCTAGCTAAAGGCCTGAAAGAACCTGGGAATCAGGTTTTCGGTGCTCTCTGGAAGGCCGTACAAGCTAGGTTCTGACATCAGTTAGGGATGGCTCAGCCAGCAGGAAGCCAGCCAAGCAGGCAGTGAGCAGCTCTGCTCTTTCCTCAGACCTTTTTAGACTTGAAGAGGGTCTTCTCTCAACTAATCCTTCCTGTGAATGCCCTTGCAGACCTGCTCAGCGGCGTGTCTCTTAGCCCAGTTACGCCACCTGTCGACATTTATCATCACGCGGGAGTGCAGAGCTAGCTGATGCAAGTCGCTCACTCAACTCAACACAGCCTCCTGACACGATCAAGAAAGACAGGCCTGTCAGGGTCTCACAGGCACATAATTCTAGCTCTTGGGAGATGGAGGCAGGAGCATCAAGAGTTCAAGGTCATTGTAACACAGTCATTGTTGGCTGTGTTACAATCTTGAAGTCAGCTACATGATGGGTCAAGGGTGGAGAAAACGTTTGTTCTAAAATTACTTGTGGTAGCAATTACATACTCCTGTGACTGCACTGAAGCCATGAATGACATCATGGTGTCTCAGGCAATGGTGAGCTATAGTGGAGCTACAGAGGTTTCACATCACAGAGTGTGAACACGTTGCACATGCCTGCTAATGCTGGTGTCAGCGAACCCACTGACATGCTAACTGTATCAAAGTGTGGCCAGCACAGCACGGTGCATAATAGTGAGAATAAACAACGGTTGCCGATTGACATGTTCCAGTAAACATGTTTTCTGCTCGAGCTTTGTATTATTTTAAAGTGTACAACTTTTAGTCATGTAAGAACGTTTTACTATCAAGAGCATTCCTTGTCTTCTAGGCAGCAGCCTCACACATCTTATGTGTGCCTTATCCAAAAGGCGGTGTACCATATAAATTGTTCTATATTTTGGCTTTTTTTTTCCTAAACAAAATATCAGAATATCCTGGAGATTTTTTTCCAAATAAGGCCACAGATTCTTCCTTATTCCCTTTATAGTTATATAGTACTTCAGTGTATAGTTCTGCAAATCAGTGATGGCCACAGAGCTGGTCCTGCCCTGGTTATTACAAATAGCAATGCAGTAAGGAGTGGGCATGGATGTGGTGCTTTTCTTTCTTTTGCCAGTGTACCGTTGGGATAGGTTCCTGGAAGGAACACCACTGGGTCAAAGAGTAACGCACATGGAATTATGATATTGCCTGCCAAATTCCCCTCCATAGAGGTGGTGCCATTCTGCAGTCCCACTAGTGTCTTGCTTTCATTACTTAACATCATAGCAAGAACATTTTCAATGTCATGAAATAATTCTTGAAAATTGGATTTGGTGATGGTTGCCCAGAATTCCCACATGTGGACTATATCATAATTTAATCATCCCTTTCCGTTGAACAGATAGCATGATCCCAAACTTTCATCCCTTTCCGTTGAACAGATAGCATGATCCCAAACTTTCATCCCTTTCCGTTGAACAGATAGCATGATCCCAAACTTTCATCCCTTTCCGTTGAACAGATAGATGATCCCAAACTTTCTCTGTTAATGAGTAACAGGGAAGTGAAGTTCCTTGCTGAAAGCCTTCGTGAACAGGACTAGGGAGAGAGTCAGGCAGCGAAGTGTTTGCAATTCCAGCGCTGGGGAGGCAGAGGCAGGTGGATTCCTGGGGCTTACTGGGCAGCCACCCTAAGCTACTCAGTGAGCTTCAGGCCAGTAAAAGGGTCTCTCAAACAGAAAGGGGCGGCACCTGCAGGATACCTCGTGATTGTCCTCTTGTCTCCACACTTTGTATGTGTCCCCCCCCCCCCAGGGTGCATACATAAGCCAGTGTTCACATATGCACAAAACAACACCTTTGGGTACAGTTCTGGTTCTTAGGAAAGATATCTGGAGGAGGGTGGCTCCCTTGTAACATATTGCCAAGCAGTTTTGTTTGGAGTCTCTGAAGAAGGAATATTCTTAGTAAGATTTTTCTCAGCTTCGGGATCCCACTTGAGAAAGGAGGCTTATCCGATTCAAGCAGTATATCCTGGAGACAAACTAATTCAGAACAACTGTGTGAAGACTCAGTCCTAAAATATCACATTCCTTACATTCGGGGCTGTTCTCATCAAAAGCATCTTTCAGGCACTGGGCAATCCTTTACCACCATCTCAGCAGTAAGGTGGCTTACAGTTTTTGCTCACATGCCTTGGCTGGTTCATATCATGAGAGAGGACCAGCAAGAAGCAAGAAGGAACCACTTCTCTGTGTCATCTGATGTATAAGTGAGCAGTGAGAGGCGTAAGAAATGCTGCACATTTAATATTACCACTTAATGTAATAGTCATGTAAGAAATTTAGTGAGCATAATTAGGCCTAATTTGACTTGCCTTGATTGCTGCATATTCAGAAGCTCAGACCTAGCAGTCCAGAGGGAATGAAATGCTGAACAGGGCCATTAAGGCAAATCCCATCTAGAGATGTTTATTTAACTCTATGGTAGTTTGTACAAATAAGGTGTGGGGGCTGCAAGAGACACGGTGACACTCCTGTCTCCCTTGCTGCTTGCCAAAAGGCTAGACATTCTAGGAACCCTGTAAGAAAGGTGGTACTGGCATAACCAAGCTGCAGGTTAAAAAAACCAGGAGACGTTCTTGTAAAATTCGAAAGAAGGTGACAGAGCCAAGAGATTCCCGCTCTGCAGATGAAACTGACCTGGTTTGTTTAGGGAGCACCGGTTTGTTTAGGCTCACAGGGGCCATCCCCTCATTGACTATGCTTCCCTTTTCCTAGCCCGGCTGCCTTTCTACTGCCTGTGTAAAAGCATCCAACCATATGGTCGATCCTTCCTGGAGTGGTGTTCCTATAGATATACACTTTTGTGACTGAAAGGATCAGACAACATAACTGTTGCTTTTAACAAAATCTCAAGAGTTCAGTTTTACCAAGGAAGACCCAGGAGCCAAATGCTGGGGTGAAAGCTTGCTAGCTCAGAGAGGCAGAGAAAGCACTCAGCTATTGTCTCAAAAACCCTCAAACTGAATGTCCCTCCCTTCTACTTCTTGTGTGTCCCTCTATCCATCCTCCTGACTTCCTCTACTCTTTATATATATTTTTTCCTATGTTCAATCCCTGTCAACTGGTTGCTTGCTCTGTCTCTTGACCTATGGTTGTTTTATTCAAGCAGAAATCTCTTAGATTAAAGGTGTGTGCTAGGGCTGAGCCACACTACAACTAGAAACATATTTTTCCAGTAAACAGCACAATTTCGGGGTTCACAGTGTGACCAAATATCCTATAACACATAACTGTAGTTCTTTTCACAGTGAACATGAGCATTCTGAACTTGGGGGAGGAGAAGTGCTCTTTGAGGGTCTGTCTTTGAACTTTGGGCTTTGACCCGGTCTACATTTTTCTAATGTGTTCTACCACAGGTCACTACTCATTGTGCAAAAAGCAGGATCTAGCTGGGCAATCAGAGTGCTTGCTTAACATGTATGAGTGAGGCCTTGGGTTCCATCTGGCACAGCAAACAAACAAATAAAAATAAAAACAAGTTCTAGTGTCCTAATATACTCCAGATACTGTGTGCTCAGCCTATGCATATGTGCACAATGCGGGATTGTCTTGTGGGCAGGACTGTACCATGCTACGGTGCGTTGTGTGTTCTAGGCTTGATGTACTTTGGTCACTCTTGCAAACTTGCTTAATTCTATAAACAATTCCATTACATTAGTGGCCCATCATTTATTTGGCTTTTTTTGGGGGAAATTTTTACTTATTTATTTTTTATATGTTTCCCACAATTGACTCTACTTCCTCCTTGCCACCCCTCCCCCAGTCCCTTCATGGGAGGGGTATCTCTTACAGTGCTTGGCTGAATTAGAGCAGATAATATTAAAAAAAAAAAAAAAAGGTTTCTGTCTTATAAATCTCCTTTTTCTGACCCTACAGCTGGGGAGAGCAAACTTTTCTTGTTTTGTCTGTGTAGTTTTGAGATACGAGTTTTTCCATTGAATCATCAGGACAGATGAGAGGCAAGAAGGCATTTGTTGCCAGGGCAGTTCTTAAGTCCCTAGGTCCCCAGCCAGTGTGCATTCTCTTCCAACCTTTCAGAGTCTCCTTTTGGTTATTTATTATAGGAAATACGAGGGTTTTAGTCCTCAGAGGCGACACGTTCAAGTCTCTTGCTCATATTTTTTATTTACCATTTTCTTTCTTTACATATATAAAGATATAAAGATTTATAAATATAAATATATAAATCTTTATATAATCTTTTATAAATATAAATCTAAATATAAATCTTTATTTATAAAATAAATATATAAAGATTTATTTATTATTTATACAGTATTCTGCCTGCTTGCCAGAAGAGGGCACCAGTTCTCATTATAGATGGTCGTGAGCCACCATGTGGTTGCTGGGAATTGAATTCAGGGCCTTTAGAAGAGCAGCCAGTTCTCTTAACCTCTGAGCCATCTCTCTAGTCCCTCTTTCTGTATTTTAAACATTATTTTATCCTCTAGTTAATGGGCTGTATTTCTCCTGTTAGTTTTTTTTTTTCTTCTTCTTCTGACTTTGATTCATGGTGGTTGTTACATGTTTTTTAATTTTATCAACGATGTAGCTATCATCTATGGGAGTTATGTAATGGGATCCTGTAGAGAAAATTTATTCCACTGTTTCAGTTTTTGGACTACTTTAATTTTTCATCTCAGCTTAAGATATCTTGGGCTGTGGCAATGAAGCTGATAGTTTTGACTATCCATGAAGAGTTTCCCTCCTCAAAGTGCAAGACAGAGGTGCTTTTCTGATGCCTTCCGTCGCCAATGGGGGAACGTTCTAACCTATGCTCTCATAACAGGTACGTGCCCTATGGTTATATAGGGTATGTGCTTTATGTTGCCTGGATCCAGGCTTTCTGGGTTGCCTTAAAACCTAACCCATTACAACCAAAAGGCAAATAGCCCGAGTCAGCCATAGTTTCGCTTTCATCTATCCAGTCTTAATTTTGAGCCTTTTTATTTTTGGCACTTGAGAATTTTGCCCCTGCCTCCAGAAGGGTTCCATTGTATGTTCAAAAAGTATTTTTATAGTAATCTCTTTAGTTTATTTCTGCAACTTAAATCGTAAATATCTCGTATTTACCAACAAAAACTACTTATGTGTAATAAGCCAGTATTAGGGAAGTTTTGGTATCAATACTTATTCATTTCCTTCTACATTTATTATTATTATTTTAGTTTTTACAGTTTATTCATTTTATGTCCTAATTATAGCCTCCTCCCTCAATTCCTCTGGTCCCACTCTCCCGCCCGCTTCCCCCCATCTCCCTCCCCTAGTCCACTGATAAGGGAAGTCCTCCTCCCCCACCCCTAGCTTACAGGTCTCATCAGGACTGCCTGCATCCTCTTCCTCTGTGGCCTGGCAAAGCCAAAGCACTAGGGGGAAATGATCAAAGGGCCAGGCAAGATTTCTAATCTAGTTAATCCTTTTGCTGTGGTCAGAGCCGTCAGATTTTTTCTCTCAGTTATTGGTATTGTATTTTGGGCGGGAGTAATCAGTAGGTAATGTGAGGTAATTTTCATTCCATTAAAGTGATACTTGTAGCTCACATACGACTAGAACAATGACTGCACTGCCAAGTCTCCCTTGCTGGATTTTCTGGCCTCTCAGAGAGGCCCAGGACATGCATCTCTCAAGTAATCTTCAGAAGCACTGCCCGGTGAGCCTGGCAGATCAGCCCTGAGACTCAAAATTCCCACCATCTTCGCTAAGAATGAAAGTACAATGCTTTATTCCTATTGACCAAGTTGACACAGCTTCTCCTGATTAATCTAAACTAATGATGGCTGTAATGTACTGATTTTTCAACAAAGCACATTCCCCTTAATAAAGAATTGGAGAAGTTTAAGAAAGCAGGCCATTTTACACAAAGCCAGCAACTCTGCATGCCCCGTTCATTCATCCATCCACTAGAGAGGGATTTTGTTTTTGGAAACTTTTCAATTCTCTGCATGATGGAGGAACCAGGAGTCCATGAGCATACTGTCCTTGATACTTGGCTTCTGGAAACTAGAGGGGACAGTGTTCCACACATACACACATAGCTCTGAACTGGAGGTATAACTGCAGACAGAAAAGAACGGCATGGAGGTTTGTTTTGTTTTTCAGCCGTGGTCTTGCTGTATAGCTTGGGTTGGGTTTGAACTCTCTGTACGGCCCAGACTCATATCCACCACATGTTCCTCCTACCTCGCCACATAGGTGCTGGAATTACAGGTGCGCATCCCCATGCCTGGTTCCATAAGTAATCTTTATGATAGATATTAAAGCAAATCCAAAGCCTTTACTATTGCATACAGAGCACTTGACAAAGTTTGTTTTGACAAGGTAGAAGGTCCAGATAAAGAAAATGACATGAAGATGCCAGCAGCACTCCAGTGACTGCCCTGGTTACTGCCTTCCTCTCTCACAGTGTACCTGATAAACCACACACACACACACACACACACACACACGCATGCAAGCGCACGCATGCACGTGCGCACGCATGCACGTACGCACGCACTTGCACACACATGCACACTCATGCACACATCAGAACTAGAATGGAAAGCAGATTCGAGGACAGGAAGTGGATCCATTTGGGGAAATGTGTAAGTAGACAGCCTTCCATGGGGGCTCGCTGTAGAGGAAAGCGCTAGAATCTCCGGCTCCCTGTTATCTGTCGAAGATAGCTCCTTGGCCTGCTCTCCCAGGATGGTCCTGTCACGACCATCCTCTTCATGGTGGCTGTGGGTGGACAGAAAGGACTGTAGAATGGAAAGTGGCTCTTCTGTTAGCATACCGAGATAGCTCAGACTTGAAGTACTGTAACTATTGAAGGGACAGACTTGAATTGAACTTGGTTTCTACATGCTGTGAATTTTGGAATGATCTCAGTTGTGGGGTGATGCAGTACAGCAGGGGACAGTGGTCAGGGCTGAGGAGGGTCTCCACAGGTTTTGTGTGGATCCTTAGGCTGTCAGGCCTGAGGCACCGAGGCCCTTGGTAGCTCTCAGTGTGGCCAGGGGGACATGATGCTTTGTATTGTCTAGAATGGCAGGGGTCTGAGAGCTTTGCTAATTTTCCTGTCTTCTGGATCTCATGCTCACTGGTTGGTTTGACCACTGAGTACTAAGTAACCAGGAGAAAGGAGTCGTAAGTATAAATATAACTAGTGTAAAATCTAAGTGCAAGAGGCAGGAGGAGTCTTTTCTGGTGGCCACAAGTTACATTTTTTTATATAAATATATTGGCATAAAGAATGATTTCTGGGTATATTCCATTTGTCCTTTGTTTCCTCCCCCATATGATTATATGATTATTGATGTCATTAAGAGAGCGTTCATCAGGCCTGGCTGGCAGGCACTTGCATTTATTTTGTACCCACAAGCAGTTTGGAGGTAAATCTCTCACTTTAGGGCATTAGCTGATCAATACAGACATCTATAGTGAAGGATTGCTTTTCCACCCATTCATGTGATTTTGTTGTCTTGATCTTCCTATAGAGAAGCCACTCAGGATGAGATGGGGACAAGAATTGGGTACTGTTCAAATCAACACTTGCTTGAGACCCTTAGATGTACCATCCTTTCAAATTCTTCTGCTTGCAGATATATCTTCCCGAAACTTCAAACCAGGTCCAAACTGAATTGCTTGTCCCCTGCAGCTTGTATGCAGAGGAGACCCCGAGCTCTAGCCTACCACCCTGGTGATTTTCTTCTCTTCTGTGTCAGGGTCTCTGGCGCTTGCATCCCACCCAGCTTTGGCTTGTCTTATCACCTAGGCATCACGTGTTGAAACTATTTGTATTGTTGATCCATATAGTTTGACCAAGCTATAGATTTTTTATTAGAACTTATTTTTTCTTCAGAATTTCAAAGGCATTGGTCCCTTTTAATATGTCATGTTGCTGTGGATAAAGTTTCTTATGAGACACAATTATTTTTAATGAGACACAGTCTTGCTCTGTAAGGCCGGAACTCGCTCTGTACCCTGGCTTATCTTGAACACACCTGCTCTGCTTCTTCACCTTCCTGAGTTCTAGAAATACAAGTATGCACTACCATGTGCAGCTTGCGAAGTTTTGTGTTTATTCCATTGTATGTTATTTGTTTTTCTCTCTGGAAATCCCTGTCATCCTTTCTTTGTTCTTGGTATTCTGAAACCTCATCAGGATGCAACTTGAAAGTCAGTGGGAAGAGAACCGCACGGCACCCTGGCACCTTTCCTAAGTCATACTGAGTTACTTACGTTTTTTAAAGCCTTCTCCCCTGCCCCCCCACCCCGTGCTCTTAACCACTGAGTCATGCCTCCAGTCGTAAAAACAAATGTGTGATAATAGAGGTTTATTAGTGTAGTTTATCTAAACTATTAATTTTGTTCAAATTCTATACATTAATTAAAATTTGAACAGCATGCAATATTTAAAACAAAAACGAAACAAAACAAAAACCAAAATAAACCCTTTTCTTATCCTTTTGAATTTCTTTCTGAATGTGTGTTTTCCCCCAGCCCCCAAGATAGTGTTTCTCTGTGTAGCCTTGGCTGTCCTGGACTTGCTTTGTAGACTAGGCTGGTCTCAAACTCACAGAGATCCACCTGTCTCTTGTGTCTCTCCAAGTGCTGGAATTATAGACATGGGCCACCATGCCTGGCTTAAATGACTTTTTTTTTTTTAATAGCCGTCTATTCTTGTTTCATAGATACAATGTTTCTTCTATTTTCTGAGAAGAGTGATTAAAAAAAAAAAAGGTTTTCTTAAGGTTTGTTTACTGTCTACTTGTTTTCAGCTCTGCCTTGTGTTAGAAGCTTTCCATAGAAGCAGTCTCTGTTGCCCGCTCATGTTTACATACACACTAAAAACACAGGAGGAAGCTCTGTACCTGTGGAGAGGGTTCATCCATGTGGCTCCATGTGTAGGGGCCTGCCAGGGCTATTGTGCTGGAAAACCCTCAGCAGCCTTATGGAAGCAGGGATGAGTGCTTCATGAGGCCATGTCGGCAGGGGACACTTAGGAAGGAGAACACTGGTTCGGAGTTCACCAGCGCAGTGGGGCGAGGTGGCTCTTCACCCCAGCATGGATGAGCTTCAGGAAGTTAATAGACTTCCAGGAATGCCCAAGGCCAAGGCCAGCAATTCACAGTAAAATCACAGTGAAACTTTCATATGCTTAGTTGTTGTGAGTTGACCTAGGCCTGTGGTCACTAAAAGTGCCTCCTTTACATGAGGAATCTTGAAGGTGCTGTCTCTCTCCCTTTCCTTCTCCTTTTCACCAATTTTTCACATCTTTAGAAAATATTCTTTAAACAACATGAAGTAACTGCAGTAACTACTCAGTTATAGCTTTAAAAGTGACAGTTAAGCTACAGGCTTGCTTCTTGTAATAACTGCACTTAGAATACAGTGACTGAGGCCAGTGAGAAGGCTTGGTGAGTAAAAGCAGCTGCCTCCAAGCCTGGTGACCTGAGTTCAATCCCTGGGATCCATATGATGGAAAGAGAGAACCAACTTCCACCCATGTGCTGCACACACACACACACACACACACACAAATAAAGTAAGGAAGTAAGGGATGTCTGTCTGTCTGAAGCGCTGCTCACTGCTCCATCCATTTCCTGTCTTCTTGTGTTATAGGGAGCTGGACTGTGCCATGTTACGGCGCCTGGAGAAGAGGATTCTGGTTGATCTCCCCAGCCAAGAGGCTAGGCAGGCCATGATCCACCACTGGCTGCCCCCTCTGAGCAACAACCATGCCCTGGAGCTACACACAGACCTGGAGTACAGCGTGCTGAGCCAGGTGGGCAGCCATAGAGATAGGTATGGGGCATGTGTCCAGCACACACCAGTCTATGGCTTAGAAAAGATCCAGGCTGCCCAGCCGTGCAGTGAAACCCCTCCCCGAGAAAGAGTGGGCTCCAGGAGACTGGGCTACAGTGAAGGGGAAAATGGGAGCCGCAGGGAGTAGCACAGGGTCCAGATGTGGAGTGCCTACAGTCAGGTCCTGGCCCTGCAGCATATTAGCTGTGAGACCTTAGGGGTGTCACTTACTCTGTGAGCCTCAGTCACCCCATTTCTAAAATAAGTAGCAGAGAATTGACAGAGGGTTATTGTGGCTAATGAATTGAGGAATCCTTTGCAAAGAAAAACCCAAGGTACTTGCTGTTAATCCTCATTGGTATTGTATTAATCAGGGTTCCCTAGAGGAACAGAACTTATAAAATGAATACATGTGTTCAATATTTGTACACACACACACACACACACACACACACACACACACAGTATTTATTAGAGTGGTTTTTTACAGGCTGTGGTTCAGCAATTCCAAAAGTGTCTGTCTACCAAAGTAAGATCCAAGAGTCCAGTAGTTGTTCAGTCCACGATGTCCTAGTTGGTCTTCAGTATACTGTAGAACGCCAAAGAGGTAGTTGAATGGCTTTCTAATGCTAGTGAGGGGGTGGACTTGCCAGTAAGAGTGAGAGCAAGCAGGCAGAAAGAGCAAGTTTCCTTCTCCCATGTGCTTTCTGTTAGCTGCCAGCAGAAGGTATGCTCAGATTAAAGGTGGATCTTCCCACCTCAAAGATCTGGATTAAAAGTGGGTCTTCCAGCTTTAAATGATTTAATTAAGAAAACATCCCTCACAAATATCCAGATTCTTGGGTTTTAGTTAATTCTGATATAGTCAAGTTGATGACTAAGAATAGCCATCACAGGTATCTATTCCCAGGAGATCTGCTTTGGGTAGACATTTAAACCTAATGGTTTCTCTAGTCCCTCAAAATCAGGACTGGCTTTAACACAAGAACAAAATGTCCTCATTTGGCCATCTTGGAGTTAGGGTAAGGCCCAATCGGGCAACACTAGGTGGTCCAGTGCTCTGCTGGTATCTCACAGCATATTTAATGGTCTGAGGAAGTCATTGCCCAGGAGGCCAGGTCAGGGGTCGTGTTAGCACCTTCTCTCCCTCCAGCGTTGCCTGCCTGGGGGTGTTGGTATAGAGGAGAGACGGCAGAGTTCTCAGCCAGCACTATGAACCTGGATCCTGCCTGCAAGTATGAAGAGGACACCAGCATGCTGCCTGTTGATTGATCCTGGCTTTGCTGCTATTTCAGGAGACAGAGGGCTACTCAGGCTCCGACATTAAGCTAGTCTGCAGGGAGGCAGCCATGCGGCCTGTGAGAAAGATCTTCAGTGTGCTTGAAAACTACCAGTCAGGTATGGTTGGGCCACTGTGCTGGTGCTGTGGGAGAGAAATTTGTGCTTATCCATCCAAACTCTTGGAGGGATGTGGTGGTACATGCTTGAACTCCTGGTCACTCAAGCTAACAAGACCCTGTCTCAACATACATATACTAAAATGGGCTCAAGATGTAGTTGGGGACAGAGTGCTTTTGTGTGCAAAAGTCCCATCCCCTCTCACCAGCAGATGGAGCCCAACACCTGCTTTCCACACCCCACCCCACCCCATTTGTATGCTTCTCTGGTCAAATTAACATCCCCCATGTACTCTGGCACACATTACTGTGGGTCTGGATCCTTCTGAGGCACCATACTAATAGTAAATAATATTTGGCTAATGATATATTTCATTCCCTTTTGGAGGCAGGATGGTGGGGTTGGGTGGGGCTTAAATCCCATAGCCTCTAGCCCCATAGCCCTCCTCAGATGTTTGAGCTGCATTAGCCATCAAGAGCAGGTTATCAGACCCTGTCTCCAGGCCCGCCTATCAGCCTTGCAAGAACTCTGGTCCCCACCAGGCACAGTGCCATGCTCACTGCTGCCTTTTGGTCTAGACAGCAGCAGTCTGAATGGGATCATGCTGGATACCGTGACTACAAAGGACTTTCTGGATGTGTTAGCTCACACTAAGCCTTCAGCAAAAAATCTGACTGAGAGGTACTTGGCCTGGCAAGAGAAGTTTGAGTCTGTGTAAAGTTGCACCCAGCCTGACCTGGCCAGAGGCAGCCAAGAGCCTCCCTGGTGTGACTGGAATGGAAAGAAGGACATTATCCTTGAACACTGGACTAATTTATACAACTGTGTTATTTTGAAAACATGAGATCTTGTGCCATGGATGTCAGCAAAGTGAAGATTTCAGTTATAAGTGTGTGCTATTGGGTCAGGCAATGGAGTTTTTTTTTTCTCAGAATTTGACTAAAAATTTTAAGAAGTTTCCTGTGGTTTTCCTTATTTGTGAACTGAGAGCTTAGTATTTTCTTAATCTCTATTATATTTTGAGCTTTTTAAAGAATCTTTTTTAAAATTTATTTACTTTACATCCTGATTGTAGCCCCTCCCTCCATCTTCCCCCATCCCTGTCCCCTATCCCTAGTCCTTACAAAGGGGGAGCCCTTCTTCCTTACCAGCTGACCCTAGACTATCAAGTCTCTTCAGGACTGCCTACACCCTCTTCCGTGGGCTAGCAAGGCCTCCTCACCAGGGGAAGTGATCAAAGAGCAGGCAACAGAGTTCATGTCAGAGACAGCTCCTGGTCCCCTTACTAGGTGACCCACATGAAGACTAAGCTGCCTATCTAATATATTTAAGCTTCTATTCTTAATTTCCTTCTTGTAACACATTCTCAAGCCTGTCAGACACCATCGGTCAGTGCCCCCCTTCCCTTACTTTTTCCCTCACTCCCTCTCTCCCTCCCTTCCTTTCTTCCAGGACAGGCTTTCATTGTATAATGCCTGCTGGCCTGGAACTCACTTTGTAGATCAGGCTGACCTTGTCTTCACAGTGATCCACCTGCCTCTGCCTCCCAAGTGCTGGGATTAAAGGCGTTTCTAAAGGGCTGAACACTTCATGTAACTCTCCGTTCTCTTCCTTCCCTCTGCCCCAGGGGACGGGGACCACCACCCTCTCCTTTCAGTCCTTCTTACCCTAGCTGACCATGAGCACTGTCATCAAGGCCTTAAGTTCTGCTTTCCCAGAGAATAAAGGAAAACCTCTGTTCTGTCTTGGTTACTTAGGGCTTCTGGATTCCAACTAGTTTGCTATCTAATTTTCAACTACTTGGCTTTCAGTCAAGATTCCAGTCTTCAAGAGTGTTCTAAAGAATAGAGTATGCATGTAGCATTTTCTGGTTTGGTTTTGGTGCTCAGTTTTATTATTCTCCATCTACTTTGCATCTTCCAGTGTTATATTCTCATATGCATCCTCCTACTGGCTGATCTTGTGGGTTTGTATCTTCTCCATTCCCTTCCTTATTTTAGTGGGGGCTTGAGAAAGGAATTACATAAATTTACTCTAGAGTATCTACATTTGTTCTTCATGTTTCTATGTGTGTACGTCACATGTGGACAGATGCTTTGGAGACCAGAAGAGCATGTCAGCTCCTCTGGATCACCTGTAGCTTGAGTTAGCCTAGCATGAGTGCTGTGTACTGGACTAAAATCCTCTAAAATAATGCAAGTGCTCTTAGCCACCAAACCATCTCTCTTGCACCCTATTTATTATTTTTAATTAAATTTATTCTGACAGTTTCATATGCATGTATAATGTATTCTAATTACTCTCACCCCTTCCCTTTCTTCCCTCTCTCCCACTCCCATCCCATCTCCTCCCTCTCCTGTGATAATGTCTTTGTGACTGGTTTTAGCCACAGCAAGGCCATGGGTGTAGAACTGTCCATTGGAACTGATGGGGCCATTAGTGGGCAAACAGCTGAACATAATGACCCCTCCTTCCTCAGCATCCACCAGTAAGCTGGTAAGCCATAGTTCCCCGGAGAAGGGTAGGAATTCATGCCCCTCCCCAATCCATGCCTGACTGCTGACAGTAGTCTTATCATGCTCAACTGCAACTACTGTGAAGTCACGATTGTGAACCTATGCCATTCTCATCACAGTGTTTTGCAGCCCTGTCATTCAGCTCTTAGATTTTTTTTTTCTGTTCCCTCTTCAGAGCTGTTCTTTGAACTATAGAGGAGGTCTATAGTTGTTGTTGTTGTTATTATTATTATTATTATTATTTTAGTTAGGTTAAGGGTTGAGACAATAGCTCTGTTGGCTTCCTTTACAAATATAAGGACCTGAGTTTGATCCCCAATATAAAAATGCCAGGTCTAGTGTTGCATGCTTCTTAACCCTGGTGCTGGAGAGGTAGCAGGGACAGGAGGAAACCCCCGGCTTACTGGTTAGGCAGGCTAGCCTAATTGGTGAGCTCCAGGCCAATGAGATCTTATCTCAAAAGAGAGGGTAACCCTTCAGGTTGTCCTCTCCTCTCTAGAACACATGTGTACTTGCCCATACATGCACTTTAAAAAGATATAGAGTTGTATGAGACATTGACTTCTTAGAATAAGAAGTTGGAATAAATAAAATTTAACCCAACATGTGGGGAATTTTGTTGTTTTGCTTTAAGTCAGAGTTCACAACTCAAATTCCTATGGTAGCACGGAGATTGATACCACATGAATAAAGTGTGCTAGGTATAGTACAAGGCAGCGGTGGGGAAGGAGATGAACTGGTGAGGGCCAGCAGCTGTCTGAAGGACACAGTTATAACTCAGCCCAGTTCAGCATGGAAATTTAGGTCTAATGTTGCCAGATCTCCTAATCTTCCTAGAAATAGCAGCAACTGACTTACATCTAAACATCATTCTCAAATGCTGGCAATTAGCGTTTGTCACCCTTTGCTCCTGTATCATTTGCATCCTTTTTTTTTTCTATCCGTTGGGTCACGCTTACCTCCAGTAAACCCAACCTTATTGCGCCAATGGTTGTCTTCTTCACCACTTACCAGTCACTCGCATGTTAGGCAGTTGTGTTTGAATCCCTGCTTGTCCTCCTCAGATGTAAGCTTCATGGTTTAAGGTTCCTTTTTTTTTTTTTCCATCATCACTACTGAATGAATGTTCTTTAAAACAGCATAGGCCAATGGCTACCTGAGCTCCGGAATACAGTTATGAGTAGTGTTCTCAAGCATTCAGCTTACTGCATGCCATATAGAAAATCTATGATTGCTTTGAACTTGTCAGACCCTGTGTATGGCTGCGTTTGTTTTCATATCCCTCAATGCCCTGACTAGATACAAACCTTAGGAGACAGAGCTGTGCCTGCTGTCTTCCTTATGCCTTAGCAACAGTAAGCATTTAATAATACAAAGTTCTCAGGCATATATGGAAAAGGAACTTTGATTTGCCTGTTTTAATTGTCTCAGAGGATTGCTGACTCGGTCTGCTAACCTAGGCCTAATCCTGGAAGTTTCTAGCCTCCATACAGTCTAACCTAGGCCTAGAATGTTTTCAAGCCTCCAGACTTACTGCTTAATAAGCTTACCCTTCCTAGTTCTTTCTGAGCTCAGAGCTGGCTGGTTCAACTCAGATCTTCTAAAAGACAGGCAGTCATCCTCTGAGACTACAAGTGAAACAGGCAAATAAAAGTTCCTTTTACACACGTGAGCCATGCAAACTTCTAATGTATGACATGAACGTAGACACTAGAAAATACACAAAGTTGTTAGTGACTGATGCAGCGTATATGATTTTTGATCTGGTGTCTCACTGCTGCCTCTTAAAGACAGAAATGTGCTTCTAGCTAGTATGTCTTGATGCCTGCTATCATAAAAAGCCAGCAAACCCCTCATGAATTTATGTGGAAAAGGGCATTGTGATTAACGACAAAGAAACACGATAATGTCAACATGGCTCCACGCAAATGACTGTAATATGAAAAAGGGATTCATTCTCCCACTCAGGGTGGAATGTTTTGGTCAAATAGATTAATGCAGTTTTAAAAAATTTTTATCGCAGGTGCCTAAGGACTTGAATTTCCTGTTACTAGAACCCCTGATCCAAAGCTAACTGAACATAATAAATACAGGGGAGTTTCCACCTTCCCTGCTCTACAGGACAGTGGAGTTTTAAAGTGTGGGATTAAGGGTGAAATGGCAGTGCTATCATTCCAAGGTAGTATCTGACACCACAGCTGAGGGCAGCATTTGTGGAGCCATCACAATGGGGTGTACTCTTGCTATGCCTTGTCATGATAGGTTCTGACAGATGTGGTGTGGCAGGCAGGTAGAGCCGTGTCTGTAGCTGTGTGCGGTGTCAGAGCAATTGAAACCCATCTGGCCTCCATTCCAGAACACAGTGTGTTCACTGCTCATGATACCTGTCATTTCCTATCATGCCCACTGGCCTTGCTACTCCCAAAGTGTCATTTAGTCCCTTTTCTGGCCCAGGAGAAGATAATTGTGAAACCAACATGATAACAATCTTTCCTATCACAACATACCCCTTTAATTATGGGATGGCCTATATGATGGTTAGTGCTGTCCTGGTAAGAATCACTCTGGGTGGTCTATGGCAGAATTACCTTGATTTTATTGAGGTGGTAAGAACTATGTGCTTGGGCTGGCACCATTTCCTGGTTGAGATCCTGGACTGCATAAATGGAGCAAGACCCTGAGCAATACGGCACATTCTTCTGAATGGGGCTGTTTCATGCTCCTGCTGCCTTGAATTTTCTGCCACAAAGGACTTGTACTGTGAACTATAAGCTAAAATAAACTTCTCCCTCAAGTTTCTTTTATTGAGTCATTTTGTCACAGCAACAAAGACATGAAACTAGGGCAGCTGGAAAAGGAAGCCCCTGCAACATTGAGTTACATTTCCTCCAGGAGGCTGAGAGGACCAATCCACTGAGGCGCTTGCTGCAGTGTTTTGAGCAAGTCACAGATTAGCTACTGAGTTATCCTCCTGAACCTCTCTGTGGACAGGCTGGTTAACAAGCCTTGATGTGGGTTAAAGAAATACCTCAAACTAGGATTCCCACTGTTCTCAGGGACACGGGAACAAGCTGCTTCTCCAGGCTGGATGCCTGGGTGAGGCCTCCCCTCCTGTGGCCATGATACGCCTGTCCCTTCCTGAGCTGCCTGTGCTTTAGCTCCGTCCTGTTTCCAGAGCATCACCTCCTCTGTTTTCTAGTATATAATGAGCTTTCCCTTAGACATCAGTGACCGGCACTGAAATTGATATGTTTCCTCTCCATCCACACTTATGCCCCCAAGGATTAAATTCCTCTGATATTTAGTTCACTTCCATTGGTTCAGTTGCCTGTGTGGTAGCAGACATAAAAGAATGAGATTCAGTCTTGCTCAAGTGCCACTGGGGCAGGAAGCCATGATGCCTCTCTCCATCCTGCAGGTGGGGAAGTCATTAGAGAGGACATGGAGTCCAGCCTTCCTAGTGAGCTTCAGCACTGACTCCTTAGCTCCTCAACTAGAGAGCCCTTGAGGTAGAAGCCTTTTCTTCTGTGCTACTTATTTCCCACAGTGTGAAGGGCAGCACAGCCCTGCTGCACAGCAGCTTCGGAATATGTGATATTCCTGAGCAAGGAATCACAGACCACAGATGGATGTGGCCCCTCCCCTAGGCTCCAGGGCAGAATGCTTTCCTTCAGGCTGAGCAGCTCTTCCAGAGGTCTAAATGCAGCAGTGTCTTACCAATCCTCATGAAGACATCGCCTTTCAGGTTTTCCAGGCTAAGTATCTAGTATAGATTCCCACTCTGATGCTCACAGCAGCACTGTGGGAAGGTGCGAGGGCGACATGCTCTTGCTCTCAGAGAGCTTGAGCTCACCAGGCACCAGAAGCTCTGCCCTCAGCCATTCCAACTTGCTTGTGACTGGATGTCCTCTGCACTTGCTAGTGTTTAAGTACTAAGATGGGGTATTTGCAAAACCAAGAACAGAGCACTTACTAAAATACCATTTATTTAGCTTTGTTCCCTTCTATCCAAGACAGAGCTGATCTCTAAACAAGCATCAAAGCTTGAAGCTCATTAACATTAGTGTGTGCCTCAATAAGGTGAGCACTGCAATGATACACAATTACATTCTAATAATTCAGTGCCCAAGAGCCCTGTAAAACAATTGCCATGGCCTCAGATTAGCACAGCATGCAAATGCACCAGGAAAATCATTACCTACTTAGTCTCCTTCATTTGGGTGGGTTTAACATGAGAAGAATAATCCAGGCGCCGAGACGAGATCTCATTTTACAACTGTAGTAAGAAGTACATAAAAGCTTGAATCTGTCCCAGTAGTTCCTAAAAGATTTCTCCCATAGTGTCAGAGGCAAAAATAATGAAATCTTGCAAATGTACAGTTAATAGGTCTCTAGTGGACACTAACTTCAAAAATGCACGGTCTATAAGACATTAAAGGCTTGATTTTAGTTTCTGCACTGTTCCTGTTAATAACAATGTCTAATTAAAACATCTGTAAAATACTGATAGTTTTAATTTTACATAAAATTTCCAAAACAACTGTTACACAGTATAATAGGTATCTGCAATGAATAGGTTATTAATGGAAATATTATTTTAAATTAAATTCGGGTTCTAAATTTAAATTAGTCATCTCCAGCTAATGAAGAGAAAAAGAAGTCATCTGTGCTGGGAATACAGTGGAAGATCTGGTTTCCCACATCTGTGAAAGTAACTTCACTGGATCAGCTGAAGGCCTCACCGTGCTTCTACGTGGCTCTTCTGCTGTTTTCACAGTGGAGCATCGCATCCCAATGACAGCAGAGTGCACTGTCCCCTGCGCCCTGCACGGTTCTGGACAATCCCTCCCATTTGCAGCAGAGAGAAAGTTAAAACTACTGCTACTCCACTCTGCAGGAGCTTCTCCCAGCCCAGTGAACACGATGAATATTTTAACAGGAACGGCACAAAATCTCAGTTCTCCCTTTCTTCAGGTCTCATCTTCTTTTACAAAACAAAACAAAAGAGATTAGCAAGGTTTCCGGCTGGCTGCAATTCAATACCTTCTTCCTAATTAATGCACAATGAGAGGGTTAAACAGGATCAGCACTGGATGGCACTGTCTGCTGAGTTAGAAAGGGATATGTCTAGTCCAGACAATGGAGGCTGTGGATCCAGCTGCCTCACCTCACTTGCTGGTTCACAGAAGATGCTGCAGAATGTGGTCCACAGCATGAGGGAAGCTCTCACAAGTTAAGTACGGAGGTGGATTAATCTTTTCCTCATCTGCTGCTCGGTATTTCCCTGAAATGAAGGTATAGCCAGTGAGCAAAGGCTACCGCTAGACTACCAAGGAGCACACACACCCAGGAACACCCCATGATTACCAGACAGTCAAGGGTTCTACCTCTCCCCAAAGCACCTTCTGTTATTATTTTTAAAATGATGCCACAACAGATAGTATATCAAAGAGTTTATTCAGGGGAAGGGAAGCAGAAGAGAATTAGGGCTTGAGAGAGCCATGAGGGCTGGAGGCGGGGGAAGGAGAGAGACAGAGAGAGGGAGAGAGTAAAAGAGGAGCAAGAGAGAGGGAGAGACAGAATGGAGTGGCAGACCAGCCACTAAGTACCTGGTCCAGATGATGTCATAGGATGCAGGTACTGACACAGGATGCTTTTCAGGACCCTAAAGGCAGGCCAGTTGATTGCCTGCACAACATAACACCTTCCCTGAGACTTTAGGAGGAAAGAAAGGAATTTAAAAACTACCACATCATCATGTTCCCAGGCTTCTGGTCTTTCACAATGAATATTTCTAGGTATGGTATCACCTCACAGTTAAGATTTCCTTCAAATCACAGAATCATTTTCTCCCTGACCCTCAGTCCTAAAGCTAGGCTGGCAATTTAAATTAATGCTTTTTAAAAGAACAACAGACATAAGCCTAACTTGTGACTCTGGAATTCCTGGGCCTGGCACTCAACTGAGTAAGTAAAGGAGGCAGCAAGGTCCCCCTTTCATCATACTTACTGGGCCCAATGCATTTCTGAATCTCCTCTGCTCTCCTGGCATCCAGGCGTCTCTACAGTGTTTTTAACAATTTGTTTACTGTCTTTCAGCTACATAGACCATAAATTCTCTGGGAGCAGGGATTGTGTCTGTTCTACACCCTAATGGATTTCTTGCATCTAACATTACTATGGACACATCGCACGCATTCCATACGTATGTCTTTAAAAAATGAATAGGAGAGAAGAGAAAAGAGAAGGAGAGAAAAGGAGGGGAGGGGAGAAGAGGGGGAAGAAAAGGTAGCTAGGCTCCATGCTCAGTAAGAGGGAGTGTGGCAGGTGCGTTTGCTTGCTTTCTGCTCTTGTCTCCTTTTCTATGACCTCTGTTTACTCTTCAACTTTATCAGGATTTCTTTGCCTGAATTTAGTTTCACTCACAAAACAGACTGATTGTTTTCTGCAATTCTCTCTTTCAGAAGATGTTTTTTGTTCTGTCCTACTGGAATTCCTCCAGGGAAGGAATCTGCATCAAAATTCTAGGGGTGATAACTCACTCTTATATTCTCAAGGTGCACGCTCCACTCAGCAAACTCCATTGCTTAAATCTTAAACTAAATCCTATAGAGCAAACCAGTAGGCAGAATTTCTGCTTAGCATGTCAATGACTGACTACTGCTACTGCACCTACTTTCTAGATCCAGTGTCTAAGGGACAAATAAGTAAGCGTCTAAGCCATGGGCTTCTGGAATGCTTCTGCCAGACCAGTTAGTAAGTGGAGTTTCTCCAAGGCTCGGTGACACAGTGTCTAGGTGTATGTCTAGTTGTTGCCCACACTGTGATGCCTGACACAAAGCAGGTATTCAATAACGTTGGCTGAACAGATGAGGCAGAGTGCACCTCTGCTTAATTCATAGCGGCAGCAAGTGCCTTCCGGCCAATAAAGGACGAGGAGAGAGAAAGCTGTAAGATAAAGAGCCATCTCACTGTTCTCTAGATCAGTATTTCACATGATAAACAGAAGTAGATTCTGGTTAGGGCAAGTCAGGAGTCTTTTCACCAACAGCTGGCCAAACAAACACTACTTACTGACCATATGCTCCTACTAAGAAGCAAAATAGCTCAAGATGGCCCATGAAAAGTACTTATTGCTGAATATGAATTTAGATGTTCAGAGTAATCTTAAATGCTGGGAAGACTAATGCTGGGAAGACTAATGCTGGGAAGACTAATGCTGGGAAGACTGGTCTACTGTACTGTGCTGAAAGTTATATCAGTGCGGCCTGTTCTCATGGTTTAGAACATTGGGCTCCTCAGTTTTCTAAGATCAACAGTCTGAACGAGCCTGTTCTCTTGAGGGCCATAACTGCTTTACTATTTACCTGTGTGAGATGTTGGCTTCTTTAGGACTAACTTGATGCTGCTGAGACAGGCTGCTAACAACAAGAAAGCAGAGCAGATGGAGGTTGGGGCAGATGGGCCATTCATAGCACAGCACAGATCCAGTTTTTGGTGGTTGCTATAAATCCTAGTTGTGTGAGCTAAAAAAGGGAGCATTCATGGAATAATAGCCAAGAGCAAAAATAGTTTTTTGTTTTTTTTAAAGACTTAATCAGGTTCCTTCAAAGGTAGAAAAGTAAAAACAAAACAAAGGGAGGATGGGTGTAGCTACCCCTGCTTCCTTGTTGCTTAAATTACAAAGCTGTAATGCTCCTGGGCAGGAGATGATGGGGAATTTGAAGAGACGCTGTGTCAATTTTGAAGTGATAGCGTTCACTGTCTGCAAGGCTCCAAATGGCTCACATATGAGCTCAAGTATTTTCACACTTGACACAGAGCCTTATCTGACATTTTCCAACCATTTATATTTTTCTTTCTGTTGCTAACCTCAAAGCAGCTTTTTTCTTTTTCTCTCTGCATACACAGGGTTTCTCTGTATAGACCTGGTTGTCCTGGATCTCTGTAGACCAGGCTGGCCTCGAACTCAAAGAGATCCACCTGAGTTTGCCTCCCAAGTACTGAGATTAATTTAAAGGTATGTACCACTGCTGCCTTGCTCTCAAGACGTCAGACTTCCATGGTCACTTTCCTATAGTAACTCTTCTGTGACTTTGTTTTGGTCCCTGCTTGATCCACCTCACACAACTAGTCAGCACAGAGCTGAGACCAAGACACGGGACAATTAGCCACTGTATTACTGTCAAAATACTGACTTAGCTGTATCTGTCCAAAGAAGGCATTTCCTTTTTCCTAAACTTGGGCAACTGTGTGAAGGAAACTAATTTTGGTGGAAATAGTTTGTAAACTCTTGTTTTTTCAATGGTACTAAAGTTCAAACCCAGGCCCTTGTTCATGCAAGCATTCTTCCATGGAGCAATAATCCCAGACCCCTAAGCTTCCTAGAGATCAATGGCCTTATTGCCCAGCCCACACAAACTGAGTTATATTTGGAGCACCATGACCCAGGCCGCCTCCTTACTCTGATGTGAAGCATACTTCTAGGAAAACCTGCAAAGGCAACTGTCCACAGTGTGGTCATTCCTGAAGAGTATCCCAGTTTCTCTAGCCTGGCCCAGCCTTGCACAGCACAGTATCCCTCACTGCCCTTTCCTGGAATTCTAAACTCATCTCCCTTTTGCTTATTGCAGAAAGAAAACTAATATGCTGAAAAGCTCTGCCAAAGGCTGTTTTTTTTGGCAACTCTGACCTCTAATATCTGGGTTTTGGGGAGATTGGGTTTCCTGGCTGGCCTGGAACTTGCTATACAGTCCAGACTGGCCCCAAGGCAATCTTCTACTCTTGGCTTCCCAAGTGCTAGGTTAGAGGTGCCACCATGCCCCACTCCATCCTTAGATTTGAAAAGGCATATGCAGGAGATACCTACCAGTTTTAACTAAGATGCCCAGCATGCCAGTGTTCTGAGCCCCACCAACATCATCCCTGCAGTCCTGGAAAAACACACAGGTATTTAGTCCAGACTCTTCACTCAGCTTACCAACAAACAGCACCAGAGACTGCCTGGGCTGCACTGGCTACCTGAAATTCCCTGCTTATCTTCTGCCTTCTGAAAATTCAAGAAAAGAACACATGTCTAAAGGGTTAAGTAACTCCCTGTAAACACTCTTGGGAAGGAAACTGTGCCAGAGGGCATCCTCATGGCAGAAGGTGAACATTAAGGCAGGATCCCCAGTAACTGAACACATGGCACAGTGAGAAGTCTTCATGCTTGTCACATAATTGTCTATCTTCTTGAAGGAGATCATGAGAAACTGCATCCTTGTGAGGTAAGTTAGCAAGTTGCACACGGTCAATGAACCACACTCACATGATCACTGTTCTGTGGCCAAATGTTTTTAAAGTCCATGCAACCAGGAAGCATCAACTCAGGCAGCATATGTGAGCAGACTATCTGCATTTACTTCACAATCTGTAGAGAGCTCCGTGAATCAATTCTTACTCAAGACAGGGATGAATATGCTTGCTGGAGCTGAGTGGGGTGGCACTTCCTATTGTCTCAAAACTCAGGAAGCTGAGACAGGACAATTGACTGAGCTCAGATATATTTGAGGCTAGTTGGGCAGTACAGTGAAATTCCATCTTAAAAAACTCCCCACAAACCAGAAACCCGGCCAACATATTATTCGTTAATTTTGACAGTGGAAGTGGGGTAAATACAAATTCGAGGCCTGGAACAAGCATCAAGACAGTCAACCTTGCCAAGGCTGTTTGAAAGCACACTCACTTAGATTGTGCCTGAAGATAATTTCTTTCTAACAAAATTATTATTATTATTCAACAACAGTTCTTAGAAATGATTTTCCCAAATGCCAAAATCTTCCTGTAAAGTCTACCAAAGATCTTTTATGTTAACACAGCTAAGTTTTCCCTGTTGAAAAAATGGCGATGGGGAAAAAAAGGAGGGGACCTACCCCTTTCCTGGATAATGGCAACCACATGCCGCTGAGCACACTGCTTGCATGCCTCTCCCTCCTGCTATTCTGTCAGCCCCAGTATCTCTTGGAGTTTTCAGCCCCAGAAAATTAACTTGTCACACACATATGTCTGGGGAGATCAAGGAGAATGCCAAGGAAAAACAAAAAAAGCTGGGACAAAAACAAAACAAACAAACAAACCACAGTTTCTCAACTACAATCAAGTTCACTGCCCATTCTGTCAACTTAGTGGATGACTCCAGAAGTAGAAGGTAACACTAGGAGGACTGTGACACTTTCGCCACCATGGACTAAGAAACTAGGAGGGAGTCTAAACCCTGAGGCTACATCCAGGCTCCCATTTCCTAATGTTTAAAATAAGGGTTGCCCAGACAGTCTTAGTAGCTGCTTCCATCCCAGCATGCTGTCACTTACAGCTAAACTAAACCATTCATGTCAACTCACAAACAACATACATAGGGCATGATACCAGCTCAGGTCATGAGAACATAAGTAGGTGCTCATTACCACATGTGACTGTTTAGGGCTTCCACTCATTCCAGGTTCCACCCGCCACTCAAAGAGCTAAGTGGTCAGTATCCCTAGCTACTGGACATACAGATTGGGTAATTCTTTCATAAGTATATGCTTAAAAGACAAAAAAAGGTAGAGTTCTTTTGGTATAGGTTGTTTTCTGCATAAGTTGTATTAAATTATTTTTAGGTCTATATTGAGGTTTTCTTTAGAAGGATACATAAAGCATTTAACTGACTGGAGTATAAATGGTTTTTCATATATATATATATATATATATATATATATATTAGTCACTATGGAAACATGTTAGACCCAACATCTCTATTTTTATAAAAATACTACTGAACATGGACAGGAAAGCTGCTACAGAAAGCAGGGATTTGAAGCTGTCTCTCCAAGCATGACAGACAACTCAAGACATCTCTTTGGCGCTTTTACTTACATCTCCTATCATGATAGCCTCCTCTGGTGCACAGCCAGTGTCCCTCAATGCTTCCAGAAAGAATGTCTTCTCTGGTTTTCCCACTACTGTGGCTTTCGTATCTGTGGCATACTCTAAGGCAGTCACAAATGGTCCTGGTCCCAAGGCTAAGCCATCTTTTCTCTTGTAGTACCTGGCCTTATGGATAGCTATCAGAGGGGCTCCGTCCAGGAGTAACCTAGAGGGATGGAGAAAATTAAGACAGGCTAAAAAAAAAAAAAAGACTTTTATGACTGGGAAAAGTGTCAGACTTAAAAAGTGGTTTTACTCACATTCACAGAAACAAATAGTTTCTTATTAACTTTTAATGGCTTGCTGTCTTCTAATGAATTCACAAAGAACTGCTGGGAATTACACACAGATACACTAAAGAAAGGTGATAGATTATTAAATTTGGGATTGCTTCAACCTTTTACCTTTAGTGATTTCACACACTTTCCCTGAATCACCAGGGAAAGAGAATTAAGAGAACTAAAGCTAAATAAGGCACTGGAGGGAAGAAGCTTAACTTAATGAGACGAGTTGTTTCGCCTTCCCTAATGGGAAGCAGGAGGCTCTGAGCCTCTGCAGACGCCACAGGGTTGTTGCCGCTGTGATGGAGGAGCAGGCGTGCGGAGGGCCTGCAGTTCTTTCTCCTCTACTTCAAAAGGGAAGTTTCTTTTTACTTTAGAAGTATAATAGACAAATTTCTAGTTTCTCCTTATAATTTTACCTCGTCTTTCAGCCTTCTGACTGTTCTCCACACTGCAAACCTGGCAGGGCATCATTGTGAAGAGCTCACTAGCAGAGTGTAAAGGGCAGCCCACCACCAAGCCTAACAAAGGACAAACTGTACTCTTTTATGGAACAAGAGGTGTTAGGACTTCCCAGCAGAGTGAGAAAGAAGCTCTGTCTGTCTGGGGAGCTTTAGTGACTCAGGCAAAAACACTGAAAATCTCCACAAACTTAGTACCCATCCCTAAAACCTGCACCTACTCCAGCCATGCAGCTTTAGTCAAGCGGAGGAAGTCACACTTGGCTTACTGTCTAATAGAATTTGAGACATGATATTATTACTTAATCTGATTTTAACCAATGTAATAAATGACCTCACCAGCTTAATTTAAGACATCTACTTAGCTAAAATATTTAGTATGTCCATGGAGGAAGAATTCATCACATCTTTTCCCTCACAATTATGAGTAATTAAGCGCTCAGCTATGAAACTGCTAAATTATTCTTGTCAGTGGGCACAGAAATAACTTCCTGTGGGAGATGCAGAATTCAGACATTTATGATTAAATATTTTATTAAGTAAAAACCAATGCCGGACTATTATAGGGGTTTACTGTTAGTTACTACAAATTGCTCATAGCACTGGGCAGAGCCTGCAAAGCCCCTCTCCTGGTCTTAAAGGGCAACAGGGAAGGCAGTGACTCAGCAAAGCATGATTCACCTAGCCCCACCTCCCAGCCCATTTATTTACCTGCTTCTGCACCTTGGAACTGAAATTCTTTATGCCAACAGACCTCAAAACTGCTTTCTCCTTACATAGCTAAACTAAACACTCGTTTGACTTAAGCTTGGTTAATATTTTAGTATATATTAACTGGGATGAGAGCTGTCATCTTGACTGATGTGTGTACTTAGTTTCCAGTGTCTTCCCAGGAAGACAGCAGGAGCTGGCTCTGCAGAGGCTGGGAAGGCGGCTCTTGCGGCCACTACTCTCTGCTCAGCATGAGCCTCACTGGACCCTGCATGGCTTGAAGCACACTTAAGTAAATATTTTCTAGAGTACAGACTTAAATGAATTTTGTGGTTAAATACTTTTCAGAAAATACGAAAATAGGGTCAGGCATGGTAGCACACACCTATATTCTCAGAGTTCCTTCTGTGGAGGCAGAGGTAGGAGGATCTCAAGTTTGAGACCAGCTTGGACAATGCAGTGAAATGCTGTGCCAAGAAAAACGATACATGTATTAAAAGCAGCTACTCTATGCCATGAGTGCTCCTATATCTACTAAGCAGGCAACAATGGGTGGCATTCTATCGCTCTTACTATAAGTCATGTCATCAGGAAGCCTAAAATTTTCTAACTATAAACCTATTGTGTCATAAGAAACAAAGAGAAAGCGACAAGAAGGCCTGACACCAAAGCCTTTGGCTGTAAATTTCAGGCTGGCAAGGAAAAGAACTGAAAAAACCCTAGATGGGGAAAAGAGCCACAACAGAAAGCCCAAAGCAATTCAGCAAGAGAAAAGCTGCTTGGGAGAAGACTGGATAACTACAACTCAAAGTTGTGGGGCAGGTTACATCACGTCCAATTTGCCTAGTTTCAAGAGCCAGAACCAGGATCAGAACCTGGAATTCTTGAGGCAATCTAGATACCATACATCATCTTTTCAAATAACTTCAGTCTTTAAGGCCATTACCAGTCTGTCACCATTCCCCCTGAAGACAGGTTACAGCTTGAATCTCTGTCAGACACCTAACAAGCAAGTCTCTCTCACCCTAGTCCCTCAAAGGCTTCCTGCTTGTTTTTTCCCACTTTAAGAAACTCACCCAGTGACGCAAGCCTGGAACCCAGGAACACCTGGATTTCTCACTAACTCCCACTATCTCCATGTTTTGATCCACTAACTGCATCCAATACAAAGACAAAGTATTTCAAATCATTCTTTCACCTGAGCTCAACACAACAGCCTTCCAGAAGATCTCCTGCACGCCTCTTTTGCCCTAGGATTTCAACCCCCTGCACAGGCAACAGTAAGGAATCATGTTCCCTCGTGATTAAAATCTTTCGTAGGCTTTCACTGTGGGCAGGCTATAAGGAATGCGGGTAACACAGTACAGATCTTCTTCCGCCTCGCCCAGCACTTCATCTCCAGCACCTTCCCTACCGTGGACAGCGTTCAGACACCCGGTGCTTTGGGAGAACTCTGAAACTCTGTCCTGCCTCAAAGACACTAACTCAACAGTCTGGGTCTGTTCACAGAGCTTCCTCCTGCCCATCTGACAGGTCTGAGGTTAAGTGTCAGGGCAGCAAAGAGAGCATTCACAACCTCCTTCTTGGAATAAATGGGCTTCCCTGGCACAGTAGTTCTGTCCATCTGTGTTTGATCTGTCATCCTTGATGGAATATAATTCCAAAATGCCCATCAGTTCTACTCCTCCCTGTATTTTTGGCTTAAAAGAAGGGCCTGGAGGGCTGGAGATGGCTCAGTAGTTAAGAGTGCTTTCTTCTCTTCCAAGGGACCCAGGTTCAACTCCCAGCACTCACATGACAGCTCATCACAACTGTCTGTAAACAGTTCCAGGTGGTCTGACACCCTTATACCATTGCACATAAAAAATTAAATTAATTGAAAAGAAAAAAGAAGGGCCTGGTACATCTCACAGAATGGTTCTGAACAAAACTCTAAATTAATTTATATTTATAGATAGAGAGAAGATGCATGACTGTTTAGATGCAAATCATATATTTAAGAAAGCATCAGTAAATGCCAGGGAACTCCTAAAAGGGAAGTTGAAATTAACAAGCTGATTCTAAAATGTATATAGATGTGCAAAGGCTGGAGCACAGCCAAGGCAACTGTATAGTAGTCATGGCAGTATGGACATGGATAATCCAGAAACAAAGTGTACATGGTAACTTGTTAATGTCAAGGGCTTCTCTGGGGGAAGAGCAGGGCTCTATGTTTATGGAACAAGTGAGTATGTAGTAACATGAACTCTTCACTGGGCACAGTGATGCACACTCATAACCCAGCTTTTGGGAAGCTGAAGCAGGAGATTACAAGTTCAATGCCAGGGTGGGATATATAGGAAGCCCCTGACTCAAGCCTCAGTCACTCATTCTTACCTCATATAACTCATAAAGACTCAAATAGATCTCATGCCTAATCATATTAAAGACAAAGTAACAGCTTACAGAAGAAAACAGTATCTTCTTGCTCCCAATGGCTGAACCATCTCTCTAGTTCACCCCAATTGTTTAATCAAAAAAGAAAGTAAAACAAAAAAACAAAAACCACTCCAATTTACAAAGTACCATAATCAGCACAGTGCCAACCTTAGGAGAGTGTTCAGACCCTGTAACAGGAAAGAGAATTACAGAAACAAAGTCACTGGTGAAGCCTCAAAGCTGCTTCTTAAACAGGCTGGAAGTTGTAAATTGTGATAGTCTGTATACACAGTATGTGGACAGAAACCAATAAATAAACCAGCTATGTGCTATAACACTGATTATGATTCTCCTCAGGTGGCAGAAGCAGATAAATTTAGTTTACTCTTTCTTGTGAGTTTACAGTTTTCCACAATGCTATCTCATAATTAGGCATTTTTTTTTAGTTTTATTAATACTAGGTTCAGGCTAGATTATTAAGTAATCTTCTGTGGATTATTACATAAATTTATGTAGCCTTCCTTCCAAGTGGTCCATTACTTAAAGGCTCAACATTGGGCTTTTAGTTAAGATCATAAGATAAATGGCTTTACTCTAATCTAATCTAATATAAATCTATATAATATAAAAATTTAAAAAACAGAACTATGTTCATAAAATGAATCATATAGCATTTCTAGGAAAGGAAGCAATCTGGTGAAGAAGTATTATAAATGATAGAAAAATTAATATTAATACTTTCTGCCATTTAGGGATAGCTACATGTATGTTACTGATAAAGAAATGCATGAAAATAACACCAAATTCATGAATCTAAAGTTACAATGATTATCAGGGCAGTGGCAGGGGGTGGGGTGGGTATAGGGCATTTGTAAGAGATATCAAATGCAGTGATAATTTCTAGTTCCTAAGATAGTGGGTAGGCACAGGGACATCAATTATTCCTGCACAGTGTGCATTAAGTAAAGAGGAAAGAAGTTACCACAAGTTCTTAGGCTTCAATGTTTTAGATAAAACAAATCCAGATGATAACTGTTTTTTTTTACAGCTGGTTTACATCCTTTCCCCAAATCAGTTCTTTACAATCATTCTCAACTTCACTCAGGCAGGTAAGACATATGTATGTATGTGCCATGCATTTCAGAGAGGCTAGTTCATTAAGAACATTAACAGGGATGAAGCAGTGTAATATGAAATTTGACGCATCTGTCTCGATGCATAATGCCTGTGAAGGCAGTTATGCAATGGGCTTTAACATCCAATGTTTATTCTCATCATCACTGTGAGTAGTAATTTAATCGGGGGTTCATTTGAGATGCCTATATTTGCCACATATAATCCAAACAGCTGCAGTTACTGGTTGGAAGGCACAGTCTCTGTGGGAACATCAATATGCAAACAAGGCCAAGACCTAGAATGTTTGTTAACTCTCCATCCAGCTGTTAAGTGCATTTGTGAAATTAGAGTTGACCTATAAGTACACTGTAATGCTTTAAAATGTGGTGTTTGAAAAAAATCAATATGGTTAGGAAAGTGTACTAATTAGACAGCATCCGAGCAATTACAAAGCCAGTATTATGTCAACATACATTTTTATTACCCTGAGTCTAGTATTCATTTAAAACAGAGACCTCCCAACTTCCTATTAAATATGTCCTTCCCAAATTACCAGCTAAAATCAATCAATAGCTTCTTCTTGAAATCTGTGTCTAGAGGAATGCATAAAATGTAGCATGAGTAAGGAACAATGCAGGGTTTCTATTTCAAATAAATACCAACTCTGATATGGTTGGAGGCCTTACAAAGGAGGCAGTCAATTTCCCAAGAAATTAAAGCAGTGCAGTTAAGGTGTGTGAAGCCTGTGAAGCATAAAATATTTTAATACCATATACTGTGATGTATATTCGCAAGCCATTTGGCAGTGACTAGATAAATTTTAAATAAGGCTTGAGCATCACAGTGACCACCAACAATGGTGGTGCCTTTAACCAAGGACTCTCAATGACCATGAACACAGAAAAAAACACCTGTCCTTAAAACTGCAGTTTCTGCCCATTTGGATTTTACATGAGGGTTGCCATTTTCCAAAACTACCAGCAAACGATGTGGTGAGATGTGTAAACCTGCTACTGTGTTTAAAGTTTCTGATAGGGCATACACATCAAGAAATGCAGTCTACATTAAGCATGTGTTAGTGGATTCTTGTATGTCTTCTACTGTAGGAAAAATAAAAAATAGCGTTCTTACAGTTAAAATACCAGACATTTACCAGGTCATTGTTTGTTTTTCCTTCTTGTGTTTGTTTGGTTATTTCTGGTTGTTGTTTTGAGATAGAGCATCTTGTTTGCCAGGCTAAGTCTGAATTCTATGTAGCTGAGGATGACTGAACTTCTGAGCCTCTGCTCCATCTTGAGCGTGGGGACTACACATTCATGCCACAGCACTCCCAGTTTATGTCGAGCTGGGCACTGAATGAAGGCCTTTGTGCACGGGAGACAAGCACTGTACATTTCCTTTAATTTTAATTTTTATTATTAGTTACATTTTATTAACTCTGTATCCCAGCTGTATTCCGCTCCCTCATTCCCTCCCAATCCCACCCTCCCTCCCTCATCTCTTCCCTGCCCCTTTCCAAGTCCACTGATAGGGAGGACCTCCTCCCCTTTCATCTGACCCTGTTTTATCAGGTATCTTCAGGACTGGCTGCAAAGTCCTCCTCTGTGGCCTAGCAGGGCTGCTCCTCCCTTGGGGGGTGGGGAGGCCAAAGAGCCTGCCATTGAGTTCCTGTTAGAAACAGTCCATGTTCCCCTTACTATGGGAAACCAATTAGTTACTAAGCTACCACGAGCTACATCCGAGCAAGGTTCTAGGTTATATCCATACATGGTCCTTGGTGGAGTATCAGTCTTTGAAAAGACCCCTGTGCCCAGATATATTTGGTCCTTGTGGAGCTCCTACCCTTTCCACGTCATACTAACTCCCCTTTCTTTCATATGATTCCCTGCACTCTGCCAAAGGGTTGGTTATGAGTCTTAGTATCTGCTTTGATACTCTGCTAGGTAGAGTCTTTCAGAGGCCCTCTGTGGTAGGCTCCTGTCCTGTTAATTGTTTTCTCCTATGTCCAATGTATATCACATTTGTCTTTCTAAGTGAAGATTGATATTCTTACCCCAGGTCCTCTTTCTTGTTTATCTTCTTTAGGTGAATAGATTTCATTATGTTTATCATATCTTATAGGTCTATATAAGTGAGTATATACCATGTGTGTCTTTCTGCTTCTGGGATACCTCACTCAGAATGATCTTTTCTAGATCCCACCATTTGCCTACAAATTTCATGATTTCCTCATTTTTGATTGCTGAGTAGTATTCCATTGTGTAAAGCACTGTACATTTCTAGTCCTCTGTCAAACCACTGACCTTTTCTTTGTCAATTAATTCAATATATCCTCCTGTAACATTTTAAATACTCACCTGTCATAAATACAAAGGCAAATTGTGCTGTTTAGTTATTTGGCAAGAAATGAAGAGCAAGATGAGAAAATAAAATCTTTAAGAAAAAAAAATCACATTCTCTCTCCAGACCAGATTTGTAAGTAAATTCTGTCCATCTTATTTTGGAAGTAATAGAACAAGTACGAGAAGAAGAAGCTGCAGGAGTTGGCATAGGCTAAGCGCAAGCATACACTGGATTTACAGCACTGACATGCTGTGTGTCTGCTGACAGCCCTGGAGTGTCTCCCTCTGGCTGCCTCACAGGCTGAACCCCTCCTCTTTACTAAAGCAGAGCTCTCACCTACATGCAGAGGCTGGAATCTGACATTCTTCTGGATTCACTCTTCTCTCCCCTCCATCTGACCTAGTGATTCAGTAAGTCATGTGGCATTTCCTAATCTCCGTCTTTACACTTACAGCCACTTTTCTAGGGCAGTCCTTCATCAGCACTCACTGTTAGTTGCTTTGCAAATGCTGTCAAGGGCTCCACTCTTTCACAGCCTGGCTTCTCAGTGAGGGGCAATCACAGTCACTATTTTCAGTTGAGTAACTGGATGCTACTTTCTCTCAGTTACCAGCATTGTTGATGAAAAGTTACAACAATAACCACAAAACCCTACTTTCTTTCCAGTTATAATTTTATCATGAATTCCTGTTCTAGAATATTGATTCTGTAAATAAGAGGAAAAAAGATTATCACATATTAACATCCAGATGACTAGAAAGACAAACCCAAAATGAGACAGATGATGGAGGTAAAGGTGCTTGCAACAAGCCTAATGGCTTAATTTTGATCCTCAGGAAAGAAAAGAGCTGCCCTGATCTCCATGCTGTGACAGATGTGTGAGTGAGCATGCATATGTGCACTCACACGCGCACACACATACATGCACACACAGAAATAAATGTAATTTAAAAAATTAACAACAAAGCTGGACATAGTGGCACTCACCTTTAATCCCAACACTTGGGAGACGGAAGCAGTTGGATCTCTGTGAGTTCAAGGCCAACCTGTTCTACATAGAGAGTTCCAGGACAGCCAGAGCTACATAGAAAGACCCTTCCTAAAACAGACAGACAGACGGATGGACAGACAGACAGATGGACAAATAATAAATACCAAAACTTGAGATAGTTAATATTATTTGATGTTGACACTAAAGTGACTTTGAAGATGTTTATCCTCATGTAAAATCTAGGTAGTCAGGATTGAAACACAAAATCTTATAAGCTAGAATCTAAAGAAGAAATAAGAAAAGCACATAGAATCAAAGAAACCATAGTTGGCTTACCGAAATGCTTCATTCAGAAGCTGGTAATGAAAATGTTCTGGTGCCAGTCCTATGACCACAGCATTGGGATCACTTGTTTGTATTCCTGGCAATGGAAGAAAATGTCAGATTTAAAGTATCACAAGTATCACAGATTTAAAGTGTAACAAGTCTCCAATATGTGCACATTTTGCTATCACCATAATTTGAAGTACATTTTAGAAGAGAAAGGAAGAGAGAGAGGGGTAAGTTAGGGAGAGGAGGGAAAAGAGAGACATTAATATTTTTCCATACTCTTCATATAGGTTTTTATAGCTATTGAGTGTCTAGAATACCTGAATTGAACACTGTACCCTGCTATTTCTAGTGATTTCTGATTTCAAAATACTTTACTGATTACAACCAGGAGAACATCTATGAGTTTTATCAGAGCAACAGTGAGTGATGAGGGAATAGAATTCTAAGAGGCAAGGGAAATTAGACTTCTAATTGCCACGTGCATGACAAATATATAAAGTATTATCAGGTAGAATTCTACAGTTTTATAATCATTTCCTAATCTACTTCTAGTTTCTTGCATACTAAAACATGTCTTGAGGCACTGGTGTCTAATAATAGGACTTCAATATGACAGACATGTTTACCTTCATAGTTTTTAAGTACGATTACAAGTTCTTTGGATTATGCATACACTAATTCCTATTTTTCCTATTTGCCTATCATGTTGTTCAGATACCCATTTCCAAATTTCTTTCTTACTAACTGCCATGAGTATTAAGTAACTTATTAAAGTTTGTTGAGGAAACAAACTAAAATAATTGCCTATAGTGAGACTGAGTATTTTAATGTTAATTCTTTTTATTACATCTACTACTGAATCAGAGATAACGCTGGTAAAGATATTTTCATTTTCTTCAAAAATTCACATATTTGGTTATTTTCATGTACATAAACATGTTCCACGAGGTACAGTTCATCACCAAGTGACAATATTTCTTCCAGCCTTTGCCAAGGATTCTGCTTTTACATCCCAATTATAGTTTACTGCTGCCACATCAGAATCTTACTTTTAAAAAAAGCTAGACTTTTAATATCATTTTACTACAGTTAGAAAGTAAAAATCAAATCAAATCTTGTTTTGCTATCCTTCTGTTTATTCAGAAGTAATTATGTTTATTACAGAATGGACTTGAGAAATTGCTGGCTTGTGTGGTATCCTAGGGCAGAGGCAGAGAATACTAGAATAGTAGGTGTCCATGCAGCCAAGGAGGCTGGCCTAAGACTAAAGCTCTGCTGGTCAGAAGCTCCACTCAGGTCTTTGAAGTGGGAGCTTGAGATACAGAGAAGTAGGTGGCTACCAATCCTATCAGGTTCCAGCCGCAGTGCCTGTTGGGGCCACAGGTCTGGCCAGAGGACACTTGCAGGGACATCAGTGGCACCTGGTCACTTCTGTGGGTGCCGCTGCACACTGCTTCTGGCTTCACAACACTTTCTCTCCAGCTCCCTTGACAGTTCTTTGGGCAACCATATGGCTGTGTACAATTTTACACTGTATATGTGTAGGTGTGTGGATGTGTGCTCGTATACATCAGCCATGGTGCAAGCAGGAAGGTCAGAGGACAAATTGTAGGAACCGATTCTCTCCTTCCATGGTATGGGTCCCCTTGGATCAAACCCACATTGTCAGACTTGGGCAAGTGCCTTTATCCACTGAGATATTTTGATGGCCCATGACCTTTCTTATGAAAATATCCATAACTAAGTGAAAGCAGACCCCCTAGTATCACGAGTCTGGACAGATCTACTATGCAGCTTTTCCCAACCATCAACATTTTGCTAATCAGCCCTACCACAGGAAATGTCTCAACACAGGGAATGTCAAACTGGCAACACACAAAGGCCTGTTGCCTTTGACTGTTCTTCTCTCATTTCTCATTCTGTAAGTTCACTTCTGCTTCCTGATGCAATTAGACACTAACCCTGGAGAAGGTCAAGCATTTGCATTTGGCTTGTTCTAGAGAAGCATTTAAGTTGTTCCTTAATCCTCATCTTTTCTGCACACAGGACATTAGATCAGGAGCTTAAATGGGCTCATACCCAACTTTTAAGCAGTCTATTTCATAGGCAATACTATGAATTTCTTACTATATTACATCATGAAACAAGATTCCAGTTATTCCACTTCCAGTGGTGTCAAGATGGATCAGTGGAGTTGAACTGTTACCCAGATCCCTCCAGTGTGAAGGTCACATCACCCTTGCAGCTAATGCTTTAAAATCTATTGATACTCTTGCTTGTTTCTTGAGGGCTTATCAAGTGTTGGTGTTTAATTCTCTCATTTCTATTGTGATTCCTCCATAAAGAACGTAAGATGTTCTTGTCCCATTCTTTTCAGAGTAAGGTCGTAGTCTCCAGTCTTGCCCTATTGTAGTGTGGACTGAGTATCACTGGGATTTTTGTCTGTATGGTATGTTGTAATCCACACCATTCTTTTTGATACTCAACTTATCCCTTCCAGTTGGTTCTACTGTTCTGTGGACATGCCCTCATTCATGAGATCTTTAATTGTTTCCTTACTAACACAATGCACCAGCAAGATTCACCTCCTGCCTTCCTAGGCAGGGAGCCAGCCCTTTCCCAGGGGCCACAGTAGGGAAATGGCAGCAGAGACCAATGTGTGAGCAGTGGGTTGTCACTGCTCAGAGACACACTCAGTGGAAGACCTACACACCCTGCAAAACTTTCTGGGAATGGTAATAAATTTATTTTTCAGTTGAATGCAGTTAAAGTTGGTTTCTACTTCTACTTCTAATTAGAAGTAATAATTCTAATTGCTACACTGTTATATTTCCTCCAAGAACAGGTCTGAAGGTCCTGGCTTACAATGAAAATATTAAAATCTATTTTTGCATATTGAGTCATGTCACAAAGTATGACAACAAAACAATGCAGGAAAAGCTTCAAGTAACTAGGACATTTTTCTATAGTTATTTTTTCCAAAGTGAAAACAATTTAGTCTTTATTGAAAAATATTTCACACTCACTATTGAATACTTGTACTATCTAGAAGGCCCTGATTTATCTCATTGAACCAAGTTAAGAGAGCACATCCTGGATTTAGAGTTATAATACTCAAAATAATTCTTTTAAATCATGGCTCATGATTCACTAACAGATTATTAACTTGGAATGATCTAAGTAGCATTTAAAATCAAACAACCCAAACACTTAATATAGCAGATCTCACAAAGTGAGAACAGTAATCAACACACACACACGGCACTATCCAGTGAGTCTCTTATTGTGGATGGTGGGCAAAAGGTGTGAGAAACATCACCTCAGACTCTGTTAGCATGGCAGGTGACCTGGAAAAGGTGAATCCAGACGTACAGAGGTGGCTGTCAAGTTCCAGTCTATAGCAGCTTCTGGTGTGGCAGAGCAGCTGATCAAGGGTTAGGAGGAGAAGGCACTGTGTTGCTACGGACAAGGTTGTTTATGTTTTGTGGACCATTTCCACAGGAAGTCTGAGTAGATGCCTCATCTGCATTTCAGGAATCCCTATATGAACAAGTTGTTTTCAACGACTTCTCAATCTCTCTCACCTTTGAAATCAGGCAATGCGCGGTCATCAACCAGCAGCATGGGCCTGACTTGCTTCTGCTCTACTAAGTTTCGGGCTGCTGTCAGAGAAGTGAATATTTCATCTTCGGAGATCTCAAACTCCAGTTTTTTCAACCTTTCCAGTAGGTCTTGCTTGCTCTCTTTGGTTGTATTGGTCACAAAACGAACTATCACAGAAGCAGCACGTAATCTGGAAAAGACAAATTCAGAAGTGCAGAGGCAGCGTTCGCCTCCTATTTCATAACCCCAACTGTTAGGACATGAGGACAGGGCACTATTGTTCTAGACAAAGGGCATTTTCATTGATTTTTTTTTGAAAGATTTATTATTTATACATTTGTGCCTGCACTCCAGAAGAGGGTCCCAGATCTCATTACAGATGGTTGTGAGCCACTATGTGGTTGCCGGAACTGAACTCAGGATCTTTGGAAGAACAGCAAGTGCTCTTAACCTCTGAGCCATCTCTCCAGCCCCAGTCATTCTTCTTTTTAATTTTCCTAGAATGCTTACAGATTATCTACATGCTCTGGGCAGTGCTTTACCTCCAAAAGCCAGAATGTCAAACTTTGAAAGCTGAATCTACTTTTGTGGGGCCTTTGCTGAGTTTAGTGAGGAAATAAAATGTCACTGTCCTGGCAGGGTCTGAGGGTGAGTTAGCAAGACTTATGGAGGCAAGTAACTTCCCAACTTACTCAGCTAGATAGTAATGGGGTATGACAGGGTTTTTGTGCTCTGGCATAGTGTTTTATTGCCCTTACTAAAAGAACTGAGGGTGTTAAAGATTTGTGAAAGTAATTTGGAAGAAAGTACATAAAAAAAAACCCAAAAACTGAGATGTTAGTATAGATAGCTGCACACAAGTGAGTCACTATGTTTATAAACAGGAACTACTTAGTTCAGAGAGATCCTTTTTTTAAAGATGCATTTATCCATCCATCCATCCATCCATCCATCCATCCATCCATCCATCCATCCAATGTTCTGTCTGCTTATACACCTCCATACCAGAAGGGGGCAACAGATCTCATTATAGATAGTTGTGAGCCACCATGTGGTTGCTGGGAATTGAACTCAGAACCTCTGGAAGAGCAGCCAGTGCTCTTAACCTCTGTGCCATCTCTCCAGCTGCCTCAGAGAGAGAGATCCTTAAAACTGGTTTTCTTGTCAGACCCAGCAGCTTGTAGAAGTGTGGAAAGTTTGTACAGTGAGTTCAAGGTTAACCAGAACTACAGAGCAAGGCCCTATCCTATACTGAATGACTTACACACAGGATCGATTACATAATCTGGTTTTGAATAATAAACTGGCATGATTCAGAGAAAGAATTTGTGACTCCAGCCTTCTTTGAAAATATTCTTTTCTTGGTCCAACAGTATTTCAACATAAGATCTAAAAGTAATTATAATTTTACTATCGTTTAGAATTTACATTAATAGCCTGTTGCTTTTGATGTCTTCCTTAGAAGGCTACAGGGCATAAAAGTATTTGATACAATTTAAAACAAGCAAATTAATATAACAGAAGAGAGTTTTAAGAATGCATCCTAAGAACACTAAGTAAACTTGTATGATTAAGTAATTCAGTGTATTCATGATTACCTCTATAATACCTATGCAGCACTTTTCAGCAAAACACATTAAATTTGGTAGTTTATCTCACAGAAGAAACAGACTATGTCAACTTGGCTGTTATCCTACTAATGAGAGTTACTATGTTATCCTACAATGAGAGTTTTCATGAATTTTGTTTAAAAAAAATAAAACCAAACTTTTTGTGTAACTCATCCCTCAACCTCCTTTATCTGTTTCTATAAAAATCACAGAGGCCATGCCAGTGACCGATTCCCTGGCAGGAAAACCTGCCAGTGCCCAGACAGAACAATGAGTCTCCTGCCTAGTAGAGTGGCAGGCTCATAGGTTACGCAGTGACACAGAGCTGTCCCTGTTCAGCAGAGGTGGATCTTCAGAGCGGTGAGACCTAGTACTGATGTGCAGTTTTGCTGAACTTGTGGACAAAGACTTAAAGACAGGTAGAAAAATAAGTCCTCTTTTTGGAGCCAGAACTCACTGTTCAATGTGGGTTTTGGTATATTCATAAAGGAATGTGATACTTAAGAGAATAAAAAGTAACAAAGGTACTGACAACAGGTTTTCATCTTGAACATGAGGTCTGTAGTTGAAGGCATGTGTCTTACTGTGAATGAACGGTGTTTGTTTCAATGAAGCTTTAGCATAGTCACAGATCTGTAGTGTGAGGGCAGCTTATGCTGATTGAGAGGAGTGGCAGGGTAGTGTCCGTTCTTAAAAGGATTCTGAAGTAAAATGCTTCTAGAAATTAATGTTAATAATCTTAGGAAGGGAATGCTGAAAATGAAGTTGCCCTCAGTATGTCCATAATTGAAGTGCAGAACAAAGAGAAGCAAATAAAGGCACTGTGGGCTGGGAGGGCGACTGGAACAAACATCAGCTCACTCTAACCAGAAGGCGATCTGGAAGAGAGACCTCGCTTTGGCTTTGTCTACTTTGATAAGTAGTAGAGGAGTCAGAAAGGAAATTCCTTAGATAAAACAAAAAACAAAAAAAAAAAAAAAAAAAAAAAAAACAGAAAAAGAAAAAGAAAGAAGTTTCAATAATTTTACCTAATTTTACCTATTTGAATAAAACTCCCTTTACAATTTGTAGAAAGTCAGCATGAATTTTTGGCTCAGTTTCTCTGGTGTTTTCTATGAGGAAAGAAAAATTAAATTTGGCTGTTAAAAATAAGCCGATCTGAAGATGTATCTCAGCTGGAAGAGTGTCTACCTAGCGTGCACAAACCCCCAAGTTCTACTCCCCAGTGCGTTATAAACGGTGGTATGCACCTGTAATTCCAGCCCTGAAAGATTAAAATAGGCTCAGAAGGGCAAGGTCACCTTTGGCCACATTTTGAGTCCAGGGCCAGCCTGAGATCCCTGAAGAAGAAAGAAAACAAGCACTAGGAAATCTATTCAGACACTCACTGGTCAGCAGACACTCACCCTGGTCCTTGAAGGCTTGACTCAGACAGAGATTGTGTCAAAGGATGGCAGTCTAGCTGTGCACCCAGCTGTCTTCTGGTTTTAACTACGCCCATCATTCCTCCAATTACAAGACTGACATCATGACTCTACATGAGAATGACAGCTCCACCTGATGAGCATAGACATACTGGCATTTTTATGTTTGGGTCTCTGAATGGACAGTAAGCACTGCAGAGAGGGTGAAGCCTGTGCTAACTGCTCCCCTCATTTCCAGCAGCACTAATGCTTGTCACCTGATTTTTTTTTTTTTATTAACAGCACACAGTGAACATTCTAGGGTTTGAAAAGACAAAGTACCAAATTTTGTATCATTGATTCTGAAAAACTCTAATTTTTTTTTGGAGGAAGACACTTAAAAGTAAATTTTTCTTGATGACACCCAGAAGCAGACATCCATATTCAACTCACTTTGTGAACATATGTACATGTGTGCACATGTGGGTGGCTGTGCACGTGTGTTCATGTATACGGCTAGTGGACAACCTTACTTCTTTGACCTGTCCGCCTCTTTTGAGACAAGGTCTCCCATTAGCCTGAAGTTGTGGACTTGGCTAGACTGGCCAGCAAGGGAGCCCCAGGGATCCACCATACCTGGCTTTCATACCTGGGTGTTGGGGACTGAACTCAGGTCTTCATGCTTGCATGGCAAGCACTTTATTTAATGAGCCATCTCTAGCCCCTCCGTTCTCTTTAACACACTTTTATCATGTGTTCTCTGCTTGTTTCTAGATTTGTTTAGTATTATAGTTGGTGAATCAGAAATGTAAGAGAGAGATGGCATGGTGGTGCATGCCTGTAATTCCAGCACTCAAGGAAGCAGAGGCAGGTGGATTTCTGAGTTCGAGGCCAGCCAGGTCTACAGAGTGAGTCCAGGATAGCCAAGTCTACACAGAGAAACCCTATCTTGAAAAACCAAAGGGAGAAAAAAAGAAATATAAGATAGTCTTTAATCTCTGGAAGTATTAAGTTGATGGAAATCTTTCAAAAATCCCAAGCCTTTTAATCAAGGATTATTTTTAACAGTTATAAACTCAGAGTTAGATCTTAGGCAATCAGGAGGCAGAACACGCCCGTGTGCCTTATCTGTATTTTCGTTGGATTTCAGGATCATGTAATTTTCCTCCAATGGTATTTAGTTTATATATTAAGACTTAAATTATTACTTTAGTTTCTTGAGTCTTTATCCCCAAATTTACATACCAGTTTTAAAAAAGCAGCAGAGCTGGGGAGGGAGGAGAGAGAACAAAGAGATTAGAGCAAAAGGCCAAACCTAATAAAGGAGAACAATGTTCAGGATATTACAGTGCATACGTCTTCCAGCTAAACCCAAGGCAGTTCCTCCACGTATGGTACGCTGGTGAAATGCCATCTCAAGGCCATCCATTTGGCTAATGATCTGCCTTGGTAAAGCAGCACTTAAAAACGTATTTGTCGCCTGAACCTGGAGGATAGCTTGCCTTTTAAGAGCTTCCTGTGCGCCTGGCACAGCTGCGTCTTCAATGTGCAGTGTGCCGCTGAGATCTACCAAAACAGCTCTCAATGCCCGGCGTGCTGCCATCCTTCATTCCCTAGGAGAGAGCAAATGAAATTAAAAATACAGTTTAACAAACAATGGACAATTAAAAACTGGTAAGCAATCAAAAATACCATTCACACCCAGGAAGATATTGCTTAGTGTTAAGCTGCTTCTCTTTTGGAAAAAAGTGTTTAAAAAAAATCAAAACCCCAACATTTAATGCATGAAATTTTTATAATGCTTAGGTCTTTATATATTTTCTTTGTAATTGAGTTAAAACTTGAAAGGGAAATGCTAAAATGAGATGCTACAAATTACTTTCAGATTTCTCAGAATAAATCTGGTAAATGATACATGTTTTATTTTTAAGTATGAGAATAATGAATACATAGATAGAACACTACATTAATAAGGTCTTTTAATTTTTGGTTATGGACAATTAAAACATTCTAATTGTCACTGCTATGTTCTGTGTGGCCACGGGGCTGTCAGTATTTATAGGTTACTGAGGGGGGGAAATCAAGTTATATCATAAAAATAAATAAGATATATATATATATACATATATATACACATATTATGTACATATATACACACACATAATTGTGTGATTACACATATACACAATTATATGTGTGTTTAAAATAATGTCTCATATAGTTCAGGCTGAACTTCCAGCTGAAGATGACCTTGATCCTCCTGCCTCGGCCTCCCAGCCACTCCTGCTTTTTACACTGTTTGATATTGAATCTTGAACTTCACTGCATGCAAGGCAAGCATGCTCCATGTTGCAATTTTTCCCTCAAATACTTGCTAAATACTTAGTTGTTTAAATTATTTGACAAGGTCTTGTTATATAGCCCAGGCTAACCTTGAATTCACAACCCTTCTTCTGCCTTGTAAGAGCTGGGTTACAGCCTATGCTACCATGTCTGACCCCTTTTATCTCTATCATTTATCTAAGGATAAATGCAGTTTATAGATTATTAGTAAGGAGAGCTTGAAATACAGAGGATTAGGAAAAGGAATGAGATTGTTTTAGTTGCGACTTAGCATTTGTTTTGAGGGAAAAAAATCAAGTTATACAGTAAAAGTAATCATTTATATATATGCACGCACACACACACACGTCTCACTAGGGAGCCCTACCTGGCCTGGAACCACACTGTAGACCAGGTTTGCCTCCAATTTGCAACAATGCTCCTGCTTCTGTCTCCCAGTGCCAGCATTATAAGCCATTTGCCACCATGCTCGGTGATTTACAAGTTCTTTTAAAATTAGCTAATCCATTTATTAGTCATTTATTTTTTCCTATTTGTTTCTTGTCTTTACAAGGTGTCTTAGTTAGGGTTACTATTGGTGTGATGAAACACCGTGATCAAAGAAACTTGGGGAGGAAAGGACTTATTCAATTTACACTTCCACAGCACTGTTCATCACTAAGGATGTCAGGACAGGAACTCAAACAGGGCAGGAACCTGGAGGCAGGAGATGATGCAGAGGCCATGAAGGGGTGCTGCTTACTGGCCTGCTCCCAATGGCTTCCTCTGCCTCCTTTCCTATAGAAGCCAGGACCACCTGCCCAGGGATGGCATTGTCCACAATGAACTGGGCTCTCCTCCATCAATGCTAATTAAGAAAATGCCTTACAAGCGAACCTAAGCCCATGGGGCCTTACAGACTAAAGCACCAACCAAAGAGCATGCAGGGACTGGGCCCCCTACACATATGTAACCGGTGGACAGTTTAGTTTTCATGTGAGTTCCCTAGCAATTGGAGTGGGACTGCCTCCAGAATCTGACATGGATTCTGTTGCCTGCTTTTGGATCACATTCCCCTAGATGGGCTGCCTGGTCTGGCCTCAGTGGATGATGTGCTTAGTCCTGATTGACGTGATGTGCCAGGGTGGGTTGGTGGGGCTCCCCGTTTCTGAGAAGGGGGGGAAGAAGGTGGGACTGGGAGGAGGCTGTGATCAGGATGTAAAGTGAACAAGTAAATTTTTTAAAAAATGCCTTACAACTGGATCTTATGGAGGCATTTTCTCAGTTGATGCTACCTCCTATCAGATAGCTTTTTAGCTTGTGTCAAGTTGACACAAAACTAGCCAGGGTACAAGGAGTGTTTTTGTTAGCTATACAAAAAAGGTATTAAGGACAATACCATTATCCCATTTACACATTATTCAACTTCTGAAGACAGAGACACAGCCAAAGCCCTTGTAAAGTCTTACCCAATTCATCTTCTTACAGAATCAGTGCTTTATATTAATGAAGTTATAAAGTGTGCACACTGAGCAATTTGCCACATCATTCCCTATCATGTTAGGTGTAGGTTGCTATAGCTAGCTCTGAACATTCATTTTTTTTCTAGTGTACTCTAGTATATACATGCACCATAATTATGTCCTGCTAATCATAAACAATCACAGTTTTACTATTTGATTATACCACAAAGGTCATCTATCAAGTTTGCATGTCTCCTTGTGAATAACTGTGAGAATTTCTCTGGGGTCTTGCTGGGTCTGAAGGTATACCCTCACCCTATCCTTATAGAATACTGTCAAGTTGCAATCATGGTCATTTTATACACTCAGCACAAAACTCTATGCAAGAATCTATTAATTTAAAGAGAAATGCTGGGTGTGGTGGTGTAGGCCTTTAATGCTAGTTCCCGAGTTCAAGAGCATCCTGTTATATAGTGACTTTGAGACCAGCCTGGGTTATACACCCACCATTCTATCCCATCACCCCCCAAAAAGAAAACAACAAATTCTGCTTGTGTTTGCCAGATATCTACTTGAAAAAGTGCAGACCAAATATATATATATATATATATAGATAGATAGATAGATAGATAGATACAGGGCTGAAGAGACAGCTCATCTTGCACAGGATGGGGTTTAGTTCCAAGCACCCACATGGCAGTTCCTAACTGCCTGTTCCAAGTAACTTGAGTTCCAAGGAGCTACAACATTCTCTTTTGACCCCCTTGGGCTTCTGTCTGCACACAGCTACACTCACGCACTCATACATGCACATAATTTAAAAAAAAAAAGCTACAGTCAAGCAAGCCTAAGTGTAAAATCCTCCCTTTTATGAGTCTTAATATTCTATACTGATCTTTTGTGACCTTAAAATGAAGATATGGTTGTACATGCCTGTGATCCTAGCATTTGGGAGGCTGCAGCAGGATCACAGCAAGAGGCCAGTTTGGGCTATATAGCAAGTTCATAATCTAAATGAGCTAATTAATAAAACCTTGTTCCATAACTAAACAGTAACCAAACATTATTAAAGAACAGACTAGAAAAACATCACCAGAAAGAACTGTACTTAAACAACTGTCCAATTAGTGCCAGGGAATAATCACAAAAACTGATGGTTTTAATCCCTCCAGAAGCACCCAAAGGTGTAATGTTATTTTAAAAAGCTTACATTTAAAAAATTATTTCCATAGACCATACATGTGTGAAGCTCTAAGAGGAAGGGAAAACAGAACTTAGATGCTCCAGCCAAACTTCAAAACACAACTCACTTCTTCAGCTAGTCTTATTAAGCCTTGGTCACATCTGCCAGGTTCTCCACTCTTCAGAATCTTTGTAATTCCTGTTAACTGAACCACAAAGTAGTATTTGACGCAAGAAACCCTTAGTACCCATGGGCTTGGTGCCAAGAGTCCCTAGAGAAAGCAAAGCCGGAAAGTCCCTTTTCTAAAGCAGTGCAGTAACAGCCACCTTGTTACTAGGTAATTGGAATCATCTTTCCATACAGAACGTAAAACAATGTGAGTGCCGTACACAGTTGTCACACCGAACCCTTTAGGGAATAATGACGAGAAATTCATATTGTTTAGCATAAATAAAATTTTATTTCTCCTTAGACTACTTCTTGCCCTTCCTCCTTCACTACTTTTTTCCTTTTTTTGTACTTTTAAGACAAAGTCAGCCCAAGCTGGCCTTGTACTTATGAATCTGTCTCCTGAGTGATGGAACTGCCAGTGCCTATCATTGCAAAAAAAAAAAAAAAAAAAAAACAACAAAAACAAAAAAACAAAACTGCATCCAGCTTTTTTGGAGTAGTTCTGATCTGCGGTTGACTGGATGCATAGATTACAAACCGTGCAGATATGGAGGGCCAACAGTGGTGATAAATATGAGTATTAACCTAGAAAGAGATACAAGGGCTTCAAAAAGTCTACGGTTTTGTTCTAATCTGGAACCAACATTGACCATTACCCTTAGTCTGAACAAATTATATAGAGTTTCTCTTGGAAGAGTTATAAACAGCTGGACCATTGAGTTGAGGCAGGAATAAGGAAAAATAAACAAAAAAACAAAACAAAAGCCAAGCAAAGAAAAAACCATAAACGACTGATGTGAACTGTTCAGCGCAAAGAAGAAAAGCACATTTACTTTTCCATCAAGCAGAACCGACCCAAATACTGCAGAGTGCAGCTGCTCTTTAAAAAAAAATTCATTGGGCTAGTTCAATCTTCACTTGAAAGCTGCTCTTTTCTCTGCAAACCATGAGCGGTGGCAGTACTAGCAGTCCAGAGGCTAAATCAGTCCGTCTACCACCTTCAGTGTCACCCTGACTTCTCTTATCTTTACAACTATCTTAGTTTTAAAATCACCTAAAACCCCAAACCTCCTAACTCTTAGTCCAGTCCCAAATCATTCCCTGGACCGCAGGAGCGGCAGTTGAGTACAAGAACAAAGGAGGGTAAGCATGCAGGAGTATGAACCCTGTCCTGACGAACTCGGGAGATTCTTAGCTGCTTAGTCTGTTTCTTCATTGCTGAGAGTATTCAACACCATGAACAAGTGTTCCAGACTTGAAAAGGCCGCTTTCTGTATCTGAAGTTCAGGAGACAGGAAGATATAACGGCTATTTAAAAAAAAAATCACCAAGATAAATACAATGGAAGGGTTGTGAATTTCACAAAACCTATCAAAGGTATTTATGGCATATAATTTTTTAAAATGTGCATAGATATGATAAAACATCAGATTTCAAAGAAATCATTAGCATGCAAAGCTCGAGTTTAAGCCACTTGGACTCTCCAGGTTTAAAACGCATCTCTTCCCAGTATAGTTCCAGGCATTTTGGGAAATCACTGTGTGTCAATGAATGATACTTTATTCATCCAGCCATTCCCCTATTAAGTCTTCTGCAGGCCCCCCACACCCTCATTGTTCAAACAATGAACAGCGGTGTACAAAGCGGTGTCCTCTTCAGCCGTTTAACCTCACTCCCACACCCACGTTCCAGGCGGCTTGCTCAGTCTTAGGACTTGTGCTTCCCTCATCGGCGGGTCTGAAACAGCCCCTATCCTTCACCGTCTTCTCCCCTGTGGCCACCTCCTTCAGTGCTCCTTCAGGTATCATTTCCCTGGTAACTTCAACTTCCCTTTGGTGTCTGTGCGTCCCCAGTATAACGCCTACCACCCTCGCCCAACCTTGCTGCCATCTCCCACTGAACTGTAGAGCCCTGTAAATGGAAGGGTCATAGCCTTTTCCTCTGTGGACGCTCTAAAGACTAAACTCATGCATTTATTTCTGAGCTGTGAAGACTTATGAGGAAGGTCCTCTTTTTTTCAAACTCAAACGCAATGGCTTCTACCTCTCGGGGGCAAGGTTCCTCGGCTTCCGCATTCTGCCCTAACTCGAATTCCAGGGTCTGGGGAGGCTGGCGTCCACATTATACAGGGAATCGACGGTAGGTGTGACCACCCGCCCTGGAAAACTGAACCCAGATAACCTAGCACGGACACTAGACGGCCAGCTCTGCGCATGCGCAGGCCTCAGAGGAGCGGTCAGCACAGGACGCGAGGAGGCCCGGCCCGAGCAGCGCGATTCTCGAATACGCGCCGGCGTATTCCCCAACCCGCTCACAGCAGATGCGGCCTCCGGCAGGGGCGCGGCCGCCATTCCCGAGCCCTCCGCCTCTTGGCTGCGCGCGCCTCCTCACCCTCGTTGCCCCGCTGTCCTCTGGAAAAGCCAATGCGCCGCCTTGCACACCACCCGACCCGGATGGAGTCCTGACGCGCCGGAAGTCCCGCCCAGTGTCCCAGGGCAGTGTCCGGGGTCCCCGAGCGCCTCTGGAGGGGAGGAGACGAAGCAGCAGGCGAGCAAGCAGCCTGTGGAGCCGAGATGCGCGAAGAAACCGATGCTTCTGCAATTGCTCACTGTAGAGCTTCATGGCGTAGCACCGTTTCTCAAACGCTGCTTCCTCCCTTCGTCACTTCCCTATTTCTTGTTCCTTCAGAGGCTTCAGAACTCTTCATAACCCTCCAAAATCCCTTGCCCCAAGTCTCCTATTTCGGTACCTGAATAGCGTTGGTATTTACTTACAGGTCCCACCAAACCGTCCAAACTGTGCCTTCAGCTTTCTTAGTCTCCTTTTCCTTCCATGAGAGCTCCCATGGGCGTATCTGTTTTTAAGTGAGAAAGATCTTGGTCCATTTTCCTCGGCCTTCCCTACCGCCCCTTTCTGCCACACATTAGGAGTCACAGCTTGTCTCCTTTCGAGCCAAATAAATTCCGTGCAGGCATAGGTATCCTTCTGTGTTCAGTATTCGTGAGGGCTATTTTTAACTGTCAACCTATGTTTAAAATCACCCAGTGACACACCTTTGGGCACATCTATGATGGTGTTTCCAGAGTTTTTCCAAGGGAAGGAGCTATCCTATGGACCGAAGTCCCAGGCTCATTACAAAGGAGTTGTTGGGAAGAAGCCAGCATCTCGGCGTCTTGTGGAGAAATGTGCCAGCAGTGTCCTGTTTTTGCTGCCATGCATCTCCCCACTGTGATGGACCATAAGCCAAAAGAAATCCATCTGAAGTTGCACTTGTCAAATATTTTGTCGCAGCAGTGATACCATCAAAATGACAACTTCAGGAGCAGTATGATGAGACAGAATACAGTTTACCCGCCTGGAACCGCTGGGCGAGATTGCTGCTCTGATGGTGCTTTTTGGAGCACCATCTAGCACTGTCTCTGCCCAGTGTTACAGTCAACAGTGTTACTGAGACTAAAAAGGGGGAGACCCACCTCTCCATGGGGCAAGTGAAAGGTAAGTGTTAAAGCACTATTCAAATCTGTTAAGGTCACTTTTGAGGGGGGTGTGGGAGAGTAATGGGGAGGGACGTGTGAGGATGGGACTGGGAGAGGAGGAAGGGGTCTAGGATCAGGCCGTAAAGTGATTAAACAAAAAGAAAGTTCTTACAGTATGCATTCACTGGGGAACAGGCAGGTGTCCAATTCAACCTTGAGGCCCTAGCTGCCTTGAGCTAGAAGACTGAGTATAGCTCAGCTGGTGGCTAGGTTGAGTTACAGAGGGGCAGCCAACTGCATCTAAAAACCTAGAGAGTGGCCAGACAAGAAAAAGGCAAGGGCAGCAGAAAGGAGCAAAAGGGCAGGATGCCAAGACAGAAACAAAAAAATAATAAGTCCTGTAAGGAGCAGGAAAAGATGAACTGTAGGCCTGGTCACTGGGAGAACAGCCAAGTCTTTAAAGCCAAGAAACCCCAAATGCCTAGGTCCATAGAAGAATTGTAACATGGCTGCTGCCAAGGCCTGAGACCCAGAGCTGCCTGGAAACTGATGTCAGCCAGTCCGCAGCTTTGGAATACTGGCTTTCTAGGCTCATACAGAGTTTAACACTAATAGGGCTAAGGGTGCTGAGGCTATATCAAGTCTGCAGCCCTCCCACTGCTTCTCCCACCTGTCCCCCTCCCCACTCCCACCACCTACAGAAACATACTGCCAGAGAGCAGCTCCTTGTGAGCTTTACTGGTCAGGGCACCATAGTTCTGTTCCTTTCTAGTTTGGTTCTGCAGTTCATAAGCAAAGCCTGAAAACCACTCTACTTGAGGAAAACTGTGTTGTGAATTTTTTAATATCCTAAATAAATAAAACTGAGCAAGGTACAGACGTTGGCCAGAGCACAGAAGACCATAATTACTAAAACATCTGGAGTCTAGAGACATCACACACATCTTGAAAATGGGTAAGAGGAAGGGGGGAGGAGGACGAGGAATGTCAGATTACTGTGGACTAGAATAAGATACTGCAGTTTCTAAATCTCATCTGCTCTGGGGAACTTCAGGGGCCCAGCCAACATCAAACTAGACTATGAGTAGGGTTCCAGAAGCAATGCTAGAGGACTCTGGTCTTGCTCAGCTCCAAGTAGAGTGAGCTTGAACAATATTCCAAACTAAATTAATAGAAAGGTGTGTTGTTATGCCTTACATGAACTGTGGGGTAGGACCAAAGACTTTGAAAATTTTGTATGACTCAGTATGTAGAAATAGAAATACCCTGAACTGACTGCTTTTTAAAGATCTGCTTAGAGGCACAAACTTGGACACAATCATCTTTGGTCTTTTAAAAAAATAAAACAAGGTGTTAGTCACCAAGACTGGTCAGTTAATTCTGAGGCCAGAGAACATCCTAGGACCAAGCTCCTCAGGAGCCATGAATTCAAGGACATTTTTCTTGGTCCAGCTGTGAGCCCTTAAGTCCAAATGAAAGACCAGCCCTCTCCAATTGGGACATTACCAAAAGGTCTTCAACACCTGCTCCAGTTTTAGAAGTAACTTAAAAGTTACTCAGGGTCCTCTTGATTTATGTCAGCAATTAAGTTAATTCACTGATGAAACAAAAAGGCTATGAATATTAACATTCATTAAATTTTTACTTGGCAACTTTAGAGTAAAGAACAAAACAGAGGTCAACAGATTCAGAATGCTAGGTTTATATAAGGCACAAACCAGATGCTTGAGGTGGAAAGTCAACTTTATTTATAAAAGTTTTCCTATACAGCAAGATTCCACCTAAGCCCTTTAAATTATTGTAACTGAAACATTTCACATGGTATTTGCTCAAGTTTAAATCTTCCTATATAAAACTGTACAATAGTTTTAGGGGATGAGCAAAGAACCTCATAAAGTTGGCCCAAGACATTAACAAAAGACATCAAAACAAACCAAAACAAAAACAAAGACAGTTATCTAGCATAAATGGTCTACTGACAGAATGAGCAACTAAGAATCATAGTCATACCATGCTACTCCACCAAGAAATGGATGTCTGACCTGGGAGAGGCAAATGCTTCACAATAAACGGTCCGTTTGAGCAGCTTACTTTGTGACTGTATGGGCTGATTTTTGCCAACCAATAGTTATACTAATTTTTATCAAACAAATCGTTATAAAAAGGGAAGACTTTCTACCAATGAAAATATGTAAATAGTCTGGCCTCATGGTTCAGGTCAATTAATAAACAGCATAAGAAAAACTTAAAGCAAAACCACAGTTAGCAATTGGTTTATGGAACCAGAATTTTCCCTGAAATCAGGGTATTGCCCCATATAGTTATTTATAAATTTCTTTAAAGCAGAGACAATGTAGACTAGTAAACCAAAGAGCTCAAAATAAATTGCCAAAATTACCAATTTGCCAATTAAATGTAATTGTTACTTTAAGAAACTCTTTAAATTTACATAAGAAGTTAATTACTCTCAGGTCATATCTAAATGGGAAGGAATTCCAAAACTTTGGAGAAAAGTCCATCCCTGAGTTGTGAGACAGAGCAGCATCTAATGGAACAGAGGCAGCAGTCCTGTGCATTAACAACCTTGACCAATTTTAAATGAAGCAAGTTTGTTCTAATCCTGGAGTATTCCTGCCTCTAATGAGCTGATCCCCTTCTGTACTGAAACTACAAGAGCAACTTAAAAAAAAAATCAGATAAAATAGAAAATCTGGTTTTATTGTTGACTTTACATTTTTTTTTCAACTGCAAGATGAACCTGTTGAAACATGAATATTCCAGTCACAAGGAAATAGTGACTTTTGAGAGGGTATCTTTTCCTTTGAGTCGATAACTTCCCAACGATGCTCAGCCAAATAACAAAAGCAATACAATAGTAACTGAGTTTACTATTATCAATGGCACTGAAAGGGAAAAGAAAAGTTCGTTACTATAAAAAACAAAAACAAACAAAAAAAGAGAGAAAAATTAAACAGTAGCTTCCAAGGAGGATGGAAGTATCTAAAAATATGCTATCATACCCATACTGTGATAATAATAGTAGAAAAGCAGACTATTACAAAACTGAAGATATTTTCTTTTGGTGGATGGTAGTAAAACAGGGATGCCTCTGTAACCCTGGCTGGCCTGGAATCTACTGTACAAACCAGGTTGGCCTTTAACTTTCACAACCTCCTTTCTCTGCCTGCCAAGGGATGGGACCACCACGTTTGGTCCCACTGCACATCTATATGCATGGAGGCATTTTTGGATGGTTCTGGCATAGCTCTGGGAACACAGAGGACCAGACAGATCTATATGGCCGCACACTTAAGTTCAAAGAAGGTTCTGCAGTGTTATCATGAAGAATGAAATTATTAACAATGAATCCAAAGTTATGATTAAGACATGAAAAGTCTCTGATCCCAGTGTTTAAATACAACATGTCTGAACTCTTTTTTTTTTTTTTTGACTAAAGTGTTACTCCAGAGTATTTTTCAATACAATGACAGATTCAGAACCTTTTATTTTCTCCTGGAAAATCTTCATGTTTCTACATTTCAACGTGAAAGGCACAGTTTCTAAACAGCAAGGACATGACTGTCTTCTGTCCTGACAGGTAACGCACAGAGTAGACTAGTAACATTGCGTTTCCTAGAAGCTGTGATGTAAGAAAGAGGCCAGCAACTTTCAAACAGTAAATCCAGGTTACAGAAGACAAGGAAAACCTGACAGTTCACACTTTCAGATGCTTTGCTTCTAATATCCTTCTGCAAAATTGTAACTTAAGATGCCCTGTAAGTTCTTCTTACCTCTCATCACAGTTCTCACCGACCGAATAAGGTTCATTAGTTGAGATTTAATTCCTGGCTCCTCTCCGAATCCACCAATTCCCTGGTCTGTTCCCCAGCCAACTGTGCAAGATAAAGATGATTAGCTGAGGTAAATGTACTATGCGCTTGTCTTGTTCCCTCATTAGTCATCTTTTAAAAATTAGTTTGAGCCCTGTAAAGACAAAGTATAAAGTCATATGTCTTAAAATTAAAATATGAGTTCAATAGTTTTTTTTCTCTCTTGGGAGTGGCAACAATCATATTCTCTTCATTCTACTTTGAGTTTATAAAATAATCTAGTTCAAATGATTCCAAGGTGCTCAATTCACTGAAGATGGCAACTGTTAACAACCTATTTTTTTTTCCTTCTTTAAAGTTATCAAAGTACCTTTCCTCAATGCAGAACAACAACAAACAAAATCAAAGCATAATGCTAGAGTAAGTAATTACTTATTCAATTAAAAAGCCATATTGTCTAACAAAGTATCAACGAGAAAATGCAGTAGCTGGAATCATGTGGGCAAATTTTAATGTGCCGTTTAGGTGAGCCTTCAGAGCACACGGTTTTCCATTCTCTTTGATCTTTCTTCATTTCTGTATTCTGAGTTCTCTGTAAACAAGTCTTTTACCTCTCTCTGACATTTCCCCATTTCAAATCACTCTTATCCTCTATTAGGTTTTTGCTGTTGTTATTACTTTCTTCTAAAGACATGTCCTCATTTCAGCAATTTATCCTTTTCTTGTCCTCATTTCAGGTCCACGTTTTACTCTCACATGACTACAGAGTTTAATTCCTCACATGCTAACCTCTAAACCTGAAGACCAAGAACAAGTCTATTTTATCCACGAAAAAAACAAGCATCAGGAAACATTCACTTAAGTGGCTTTTATTGGGTTGAAATAATGTTTAAATAATGGCTGCTTGCATTTTTGTCATGTTGTGCATGACACTAATTTAGAATTCAACTTCACAAAGAGCCAACTTTAGTTCTGACCTCCCACCACCCCTGGCTGAGGGTCTGCTTCCAGGTCTTCAGCTCTCAAGGGTGGTAGTGGTTTTGGCTTTTACCGTGTACTCCATCACAGTTGTTAATACCACAGCTGTTCAAGTTAGATGTCTCTTATAGCTCACTGTTTCAATCCCTTTAGATTCTTCCCTTAAAGAGTTAGGACTTTCGACCTCAAAATTTGTATGATGTTCACTAGACCGCACAACGTTACATTAGCACTCTGTAGTGTGTTAATGGGAGCTGGAACCACCCCTACAAACACTAAGGGACAATGGTACAGATAGTGCCCATCAACTGTCAAAGCTTCTGATCTGGGTCTGTCACATGGGGCTTACCTAATATGCCCAGGTCACAGCAACTCTTCCTTCTCTTTGTTCCCCAAGTCCTACCTATTGTAGAGACTTTCTTCACATTGGTAGGTGTTTTCAAGCATTTCCCATTATACTGCAAATTCCTGGAGGACAGGGACTGCAATTCAGCCACATATCTTCATGTTTCCACTCTTCCCCATACCACAGCAAGTACTTCAAAAATTGTTGTGGAACTGAGCTAATTGTAGTGGACTGAGTTAATGGAATAATGGGATAATGGAAGACAAGATGAATTCTTGGCTGTGGTATTGAACTAAATTATAGTAGACTGAGTTTACACTGAGATAGGGGAAGATAAGGTGAATTCTAGGATCATGATCATAAAATTTCGGAATAACCCCATTTATTTATATTACACATGAATTTAAGATGAAGGAAGAAGGTTCCTTGGGGAAAGCACTGGCTGTGCAAGCAAAAAGACCTGATTTCAAATCCCCAGCACCCACTTTTAAGACAGCTGCAGCACACATCTGCAATGCCAGTGTTTGTCTGGACAGATAGGAAATGGAAACAGGAAAGTCCCTGAAAGCTTAAGGGCCCGCAACCCTTGCTCCCAGAAACCTTTTTTCATTAGGTTTTAAGAAGATGCTTATACATATTTTTAATATAAAAGGAGTAAATTTTAGTAGGAAAAAAAGGCCATTTATAACATTAAGCTATTCTTCAAAACAACAGGCAAAATCCTGGCAACAGTAGGGGTTTCCAGAAGACAATTATCAGCACTGAAATAACTGACAGGCAGATGTTCCTGGCTTACTGTAGCCCAGTCTCCATGCTGCCGAATGAAAACAGGAAGAAGTTTGGGTAAAGAGCAATTCATCTGTGAATACTCCACAGACAGACACAGTGGTGACATGTGAAGGAACAGGAAAAAGAGATGTTTATCACAGCTTTCCTCTTACTGCTACACAGGGCTTCTCAACTGCTTGTTCAGGAAACTGATGTGCGCTCATGGTGGGGTGTGCATGCACCTGTGTGCACAAAGAGACACGAGGTCGATGCCAGGTGCCTTCCTTAACTGCTCTCCACCTTACATCTTGAGGTAAGTCTCCAGTTGAACCCAGAGCTCACGGGTAGTCTAGCTAGCAAGCCTGCTCAGGCAGCCCTTGTCTCCACCTCTGGAGTGCCAGGGTTACAGGCAGGTCACCAAGCCCACCTAGCGTTTATGTGGATGACAGGGATTCAAAGTCAAGGCCTCAGTCGTTTATGGTTGGCACTTTGCCAACTTAGCTATCACTCAAGCCCCAAACAACTGGTTTTCTTGTGCCCACAACCATATTAAGCTTGTTCGTTATTAGCCTTCAGCTTTCTAGTGGACTTTTCCAGATCTTCTATATGCGCAAGAATATATTATCTGCAAACAGACAGTTTTGCTTTTTGAACCTCCCAATGCAGATCTCTTTGATTCCTTGCTTCTTCTCAAATTTCCCTAGACAGAATCTTCACACAATGTTAAACAGAAACAGCAAGAGAGGACCTCCATGTCTTATTCTTAGTCAGGGAAAGCATTCAGAGGTTCAACAGCTAAGTATGATGTTAATTGGACATTTTCATAGGTAATGTATGGCTGAGGAATTTCCTTCTATTTCTAGTTCAATAAATATGTGCCTGTACAGGCTGGAGGTTAAAATCAGGTGCCTTCCTAAACCACTCCCCACATTATTTTCTGAGACAAATTCTCTCACTGAACCTACAGCTTGTAGATTACACTAGACTAGCTGGCTAGCAACGTCGTTAATGCGCACAAGCCACACCTGAACTTTACAACAGTGCTGGGGATTGCAGCTCGCATCAGCTTGCTTGTACAGCAAACAGTACCAACTAAGCCATTTCTCCAGCCCCAGTGATGAACACTACTACCAGAGTACTGGGCTTTTCAAACGCTTTCCTGTGCCTACTGTGTTGGCTATGATTTCTGTTGTCAATATGATGAAATGTTGAACCAATCCTGCAATTCTGGGTAAATCCCACTTGATCATGATGAACGGTGTTTTTATACATTGGTATATTTTTTACATATATTTTTCATATATTGATATTTTATTTGTATGAGTATGTGTGTGTGCCTGTTTAATTTATGCGTATCACAAGCATGCAGGAACCAAAAGAGGGCTCTGTGAGCCACCATGTGCATGGTGGGAACCCAACCTGGGTCCTTTAACTCCTTGAGCTGCTTTTCCCTTTGATGCATGAATGCTTTAAGTGGAATCAGAGGCATCTGATTTTTACACTGCCACTAATCACAGCTGCTCTGCTGGAAGGTGGGTTCAGAAAGGTCTCCACCCACCTCCATCTGGAGCTCTCTCCAATGAGACTCCTGCTTCCAGATCCTGATACAGTTCAGTGGGAGAGCTCATGCCTGTGTGCACAAGGCCCTCAGTTCGAAGAAAGGTTTTTCCACATTAACAAAATCAAAACTTTTATGTGTAAGGATGTTTTGTCTGTATAGGTCCATGTACCACATGCATGGCAGGTGTCTTCAGAGACTTGAAGAGGACATCAGATCTGCTAGAACTGGGGTTACAGGTGGTTGTGAGCACCATGTAGGTGGTGGGAACTGAACCTGAATCCTCTGGAAGAGCAGCCAGTGTTCTTAACTGCTAAGCCATCTCTCTAGTCCCATTTTTTTCACATTTTAAAATAATCACCTAAGTATATATAATACTCTCAATTACCTAAGTATATGTGTCTCTGGGTAAGCAAAGCATAAAATCTTTATGATGTGGCACTTTCAGGAAAAGTTTGCTTTCTTTCAGAAGCCTACTTTCACCATTCTCACTTAGACCCTCAATGCTCTCCCAACTGGCTTGGTGTTTAGTATGATAGACGGTACTATGTTTAAACCTGCCATTCTGTATAATTAATATGTTCATATAAGGTCATTACTTCTTTTTGGAAAATAGTTTTTTGGTTGGGGTTTGGGGGAGTTCTTTTGTTTGTTTTTTGAGACAAGGTCTCCAAAGTCAGCCTCCAACTGCCTGTACAGCTAAGGCTGACTATGACCTTCTGACCCTCTTCCTTCACCAAGTGCTGAGTTGTCAGAACATACCTGTGTGACCAGTTTTATGCTGCGACTTAAGGCTGGGGCTTTCTGCATCCTAGACACTGCCTCTACAAACTGAGCTATGCCTCCAGCTGAGAAACATTCACTGAAAGGGCCATCTGTCAAAAACCCAAACAACAACAGAAGATGGGCACCAATTCTTTTTGTATCTTTCTGTGCTAAGACTAAAGGCATGTGACACCACTGCCCAGCTCAAAAACTGTCATTTTAATGAAACTCCCCTATTTTCTGGTTTGGTCCATTAGGTTTTCCTGTCAGCTGTCCTACCACCACTTAAACGTTACTAGAGGGATCTGTAGTCCTGAGCACCAACTCTGTGTGTTCCCTCTTCCAGCACTTTATTTTTATTTATTTATTTTCAGTTTTTGGAGACAGGGTTTCTCTGCGTTGGCTGTCCTGGACTTCTTTTGTAGACCAGGCTAGCCTCCAACTCACGGCCATCCACCTGTCTCTGCCTCCCTGAGTGCTGGGATTAAAGGCCTGTGCCACTACGCCCAGCCTAGTACTTTGTTTTTATTTACCCCGTGTACGTGTGTGCAGTGCCTCCCTGGAACTGGAGTTACAGAGTTGTGAGCCAGCACGTGGGTGCTGAGAACCAAATCTGGGTACTACTCTGCAAGAGCAACAAGTGCTCTTAACCACTAAGCCATGTCTCCAGACCTTTTTTGCAGTAATTTTATCTCTTCACATAGCTTCATTTATTATCTGTACTTAACACATCCAAATTTTAATCTCCACTCTGGTTCATTTCTGCAATCTTTAATCCATCAACTATTCTATATCTATTGCACACCCCATAGAAATCTCAAAGTGAGCAAGTCAGACTTATTTAATTATCATTTTAGTTCCTGATGTACCACCACCATCCAATTTTCCTCCATTTTTTTTTTCTAACACCATAAAAGCATTTCACTCAGTGGCTGAAGCCAGAAAACCAGAATTTTCTGCCTTTATCTTTTCTCCCTCAATGCCAGTGTTCACCATGTTCTTTATGTGTGGCTGGGGGTGGCAGGGCTTACACACAAGCATGCTACCAAGAGCTGTGTGTCCAGCCTTCCTTTTACTTCCCCAGACAAGGTCTTGCTAAGTTGCTCAGTGGCCTTAAATTCACTTTGTAGCTCACTTCAGCTTTAAAGTTTCAAGCCTGCCCAACAACACATTCGGCCTTGTTTTCTGGTCTGTATTAGTTTCCTAGGGCTGACTAAAGAAAGCACCATGAACTAAAACTTCACACAACAGAAAGCACTTTCCCAGTGTTGGAGGCCAAGTCTAAAATTCCGCAGAGCTGGTTCCTTTTGAGAACTCTGAGAGATAATCTTACCCATGCCTCCAGAAATCTTTATCTGGTAGTTGCTGGAGTGCCTGGGTTTCTTGGCTTGAAGCCAAGCCACTTCAATCTCCTGCCTCTGTGATCACACTCTCTTCCTCCCGTCTGTGTGCCTGAATCTCATTCTTCTCATAAGGATAACAATGATTAGATCTAAGGTCCAACACCTAATCCAGTAATGAAGACCTCGATTTGACTACAAATTTTCAAAGATGATATTTCCAAATAAGGTCACAGCCACAGGTACCACAGAGTCAGAACACAATTCAAACCATCACATGGTCATGTAGAGTTCCCTGTACAGTTCAGAGGTAAAGAAATGGACTCTGGAGTCAGAGTGTTCAACTGCAACACCTTCTACACGTGTGATCCTAGAAGTTACCCATTCACTACCTGCTTTAGATTCCTTCTCTCTCTCTCTCTCTCTCTCACACACACACACAGACACACACACACACCACACGTAAAACACCCAACACAGAACACATAATGACTGGTTATTATCAATATTATGATCATACTTGTCTACCTGCCGTATCTGAGACGGCCCTTTCCAAACCCACTCCTCTCCTTTCCCATCACTCTCCATATTGCATCTCACGGGAAAGCGGGAACAAAAATCTGGCCACGTCCCTTGTTTACAACTATTTTCACCTACCTTGGTTTTCATGCCAGAATGACCCTAAACAAGGCTCCAAACTTTCCAATCCCTTGCCTTCACATAGTTAGTATGTATTCAGTTATCACACTTCCTCCAGGCCTTTCAGATCTCCATGTTTATATCGCTGTACAACTTTCTAATATTTGGCATATTCGTTATTTTAAATTAGCTTAAACTCCATTTTAAGAGCAAATAATTGGTTCAACCGGCCTCTGTTGTATAGGCCTGCCATGTTTTTGTGTTCATCCCTTCCGAAGTACTAAATGAAACGCATCTTTTTTGCTTGTGGGTTTGAGTTTCAATGAGTCCAAGGAAACAGTTGGTAAACTACAACAAATGGCTCACATGGTATCTCAGTTTTGTCCTATACAGCAAGAAGCAGCTGGACCAGGCTGGCATGGAGATCTCCTAAATGGGAGGTCGAAGAAACCATAACGTGTGCTCGTCTTCATTTTGTATTCCTTGATTCCAGTCGTTGGTACACTGTAGGCACCAGTGGTGTGTGCTCTTTGAAGGCCGTGCTCCTGGAACAAGGGCGGCTGCAGAAACTGCTAACTCCTTTTCCCATTAACGCCAACTCCTGCGAACCTCTACTGCTCTCCTCATTCATTCTCCCCATCGTCACTCTAACAACCAGCACTCTGAAAAAAGCCATGTTCCTCCTGCACTCCCAGTATTTTAAGCCAAAAGTCACATGCCAGCTTTCCCATCTCTAAGGGAGGTAACAAGAAAATGACTGAGAGAAATTCAAGGAGGGCAGGTCCCTCCGCTGCCGGCCCCGGGCCCCACACTCCCACCCTGGCTCGCCATGCAGAGACTTCCAGCTGCCCGGCAGTTCCCAGGCCCCCACCCCGACCACCCCCACATCCTGCACTCACTGTTCTTGAGGAAGCGCTCCTCGTGCAGCACGGCGATGGCGTTCACGCACAGCAGGGCCGCCTGCATCAGGGAATACAGCGTGAAGGCCATGGTCACTCCAAAGTGTTCCCAGGCCGGACTGCCTGCTTCCCGGACGCCGCCTGGGACGTGGCGGCGCCACCGCCGGCGTCTTGCTACGGAAGCTCGCGCGGCCCGAAAAGCGCTCAGGGAGAAGCCCCGCCCCCTCTGGCATAGCCCCGCCCCTCTGTGTGAACAGTCTGTGTTCAGATTTTACCCCTGAAGAAATGGAGACCGTCAAAATGTTTAAAGTTATAAAATAACATCTTAACATTGTTCATAGAGAAGCATTCTCTCCTTGATCAACCCTATCCAGAGTGTAAACTCGACAGAACGGTAAAGCAAGCTCTTTAACCCACGGCCACATGGGAAGACATGTCTCACAGTTGATGTCTGCAGCCCTAGGATGATGACCCAGCTTCTCCTTGACAAGTTTGCCCGGTGCTTAGTTGTAGGAACAGGAAATGAACGGAGACAGGAAGTAATCAGAAACTATGTGTAGATGGAATGGAAGCTGGACCAGAGCTCCTGTAGCTGTTCCTTTCTGCTGTCAGGTAAACTAATTCCCTTACTGCCGCAACAACCAGGTTAATCTCTCTGGGCTTCTGCCAGTTTCATACATAAAATTAGTTGGTAATCATCTCCAAGGCCCTTTCCTCTCCAAAAATTTAGCACAAGTAGCTTAAAACATAAGATAGTACACACATTCCACTGAGGTATTATTTGATCATTATTTCTCAAAAACCTAGACTTGTAGCCTAAAGTGCCCACAGCAGATTATATCCTTTAAGACAACTGTTGCTTTATTTTCAAAGAAAGTCAAAAGCCTAGAAATTTTGTTATATATATGTGTCAAGTAGATATTATACTTTTTTACTTATTTTGAGACAGGTTCTCACTGTCTAGCCCTGGCTGACCCTACCTTCTCTGTAGACCAGGCTGGTCTAGAACCCACAGAGATCTACTTGCTTCTGCCTCCTTAGTGCTGGGATTAAAGGCTTGTACCACTGTGTCCAGGCCAGGTTGTCACAATTTAAAAATCTCTACAAGGAGACAGGAGGGGTGTCACACGATGGGGCTGAGGGGCTGGGGGAGCAAAGGCACCGATCTCTGAGTCTGAAGCCAGTCTGTTTTACTTTAAGAGTTCCAGGACTGCCCAAGCCACACAGAGAAACCCTATCTCAAAACTAAACACACAAACAAACAAATATCTTCCAAACAACAACAGAAGAGAAACTAGGTAAAAACATGTGTTAGAGTAGGCAAGTGGTGGTTCACACCTTTATCCCAACACTCTGGAGGCTGAGGCAGGCAGATCTCTGTGAGTTCAAGGCCAGGCAGGTTTACAGAATGAGTTTCAGGACAGACTGAAAAACACTGTCCCAAACAAACAAACAACAACCCCCCCCAAAGAAACAACAAAACAAAATCCAAACCAAACCAAACTCACAGAAAACCACTACCACCACCACCACCACCAACAACAAAAACCAAAGAACAATAACAACAATCCCATGTGTTAGCCTGCATCTCTGAAGGCTGACTGTTTTCAGTTTGTGGTTTGGTGCTGAACTTCTGATGGACCTTTGAGAAGGTTTCATGTATTCATGTTAATCACCTTTTCAGAGGTTTCCGCTGGAAACTCTGAATTTACAGTGTCAGACAGGGAAGACTTTTCATTATTTCCTTCAAGCTGTTTGTTTGGGATTTTCCCTTTGGGCTAAGAGACAACACAGTTTGTTATTGTACAGCATCTTGCCATAGACTTTCTTTATCATAGTAACTTGCAATCAGTGTTTTTATTTGAGGAATTGAGGCCTTCAGTAACCAACTGGTTCGTTCCTTCCTGCAGGGGAAAACAATTGTTGAGTATGTATGGGATAGGGCTGGAGAGATGGCTCAGTGGTTAAGAACAGGTAACTGTTCTTACAGAGGACCAAGTTTGGTCCAGACCATTCGAAAGGCCACTATCGTCTATAACTCCAGTTCCAAAGGATCCAATGCCTTTTTCTGGCCGATTATGGAGCTGCACATATATTGTACCAATATTCATTCAGGCTAAACTACCCAGACACATAATATAAAACTAAATGAATCTTTGAAAAATAGAGTGTGTATAGCCGGGTGTGGTGGCACACACCTCTACTCCCAGCTCAGGAGGCAGAGGCAGGCGGATCTTCTGTGAGTTTGAGGCCAGCCTGGTTTACAAAGTGAATACAGAACAGCCAGAGAAACCCTGTCTTGAAAAATAAAAAAATTAAAAAAGAGTGTGTATGACTAAGATAATCTTCGTATTTGGTCCCAGAAATGGAGTTATGGGATTCAAACTTGACCTTTAAAGTTATGTTCCAGGACTTGGTCCTTATACACATGAGAGATTACATTTACTGAGCCTATATTTCTCTTTCTCTCTTTCTCTCAACCATTCCTTGTGTCCATGCCTTTGATTTAGAATCACCTCATCTTTAACTTGAGGTTTTAGCTATGTGACTTGCTTTGGCTAGGAATGTGGAGAAGGTGGTAATATGCCTCTGAGCATAGACCCCAAAAGATCGCACATGTTCCTGCTTTTCCATTTATGCCTTGATATTGTCAAAAACAAACAACAAGAGCCAGTTGGAGGAGTGTCACAGAACAGGGCCACAGGCAAGATTCACCTACATCAGCCACTCCCTGTCCAATTTCAGAGCCCTGAGAATGAATGCTGGTGGCTCTAAGTCACCACATTTTAGGATTGTTTATTCCACAGTACTTGTAAAGCAATCAGTTCCTTTTGAATCTATATATTCTTGCCTTATTTTAATGGCCCAAGTACATTGCTTTCCCCTGGAGCCCCACATTTACATCACCCATTCACTCGTGAACTCTTGGCTGATAATTCAGCGGACTACCCACCCCTGAGGTATCTGTTAGATGTTTCAAATTCACCCTGTTCCAAACAGAAATAGACTTTTCTTTTGCAACTGACTTCTGTGTCAACTGTGCCGGTATTCGTGACCGGCAACTCCAGAGTTGAAAGGAAAATTCCAGGATCGTTATTGAGTCTCTGTTTTGCTTTTACATCCTGAATACAGTCCAGCAGAAGATCCTGTTAACCTTCACTTCAATAAATACTGTGGTTTGAATGTTTTCTCCAAAACTTAGGCTGAAATTTTAATTGATGTTGTAACCTGCGGTCTATGTGTGAGTGATATGTATATGTACACGTACATGTATGTATATGTGGTGGGTATGCATGAGTTTGCATGTGAGATGCCCATGCTTATGCTGCTAAAGCCAGAGGAGGAGGAGGTTGAGGCATCTCTTATCATTCTCTGTCTTATTCCCTTGAGACAGTCTCTCGCTGCACCCAAAGCTCAGCTAGGCCGGCTGGCCACTGAGCTCCTAGGACGGGCCTATCTCTTGCCTTCACTGCGAGGTTGCAGGCATAGGCAGCCATGCCCAGCTTTTTACATGGGTGCAAAGGATTAGAGCACATTTCCTCATGCTCTCACAAAACGCTCTCTCACCTGATGAGCACATTCCCATCTGTGGTGATGTGAATGAGATCGGCCATCATAGCCATATGTGAATACTTGGTCCCCAGGTGGTAGAACTGTTTGGGAAGGATTAAGAGGCATGGGCCTATTGGGGAAGATACGTTACTGGAGCTGGGCTTTGAGGTTTTAAAAGCCGATGCCATTCCAAATTGCCTTTCTCAGCTTCATGCTGTGGATCAGAAGTGAGCTCTCAGCTACTGCTTCAGCACTATGCCTGCCTGCCGCCATGCTCCCTGCCATCAGAGTTGTGCTGGCTGGTCTTACGTCAACTTGACATACAAACTAGAGTTCTCTGAAAGGAGGGAACCTCAGTTGAGAAAATGTCTCCATAAGCTCCAGCTGTAATGCATTTTCTTAATTAATGATTGTTGGGGAGGGTCCAACCCATTGTGGGTGGTGCCGTCCTGGGTTCTATAAGAAAGCAGGCTGAGCAAGCCAGTAAGCAGCATTCTTCCGTGGCCTCTGCATCAGTTCCCGCCTCTAGGGTCCTGTCCTGTTTGAGTTTCTGTCCCGACTTCCTTAGATGATGAATTGGGCTATGGAAGTGTAAGCTAAATAAACCCCTTTTTCCTCCCTGACTTGCTTTTCGGTCATGTGTTTTGTCAGAACAATACCAACTCTAACACAACAGGCATGAACTCACCCTCTGACACTCTAAGCCCCATTATGTGCTTGCCTAGTTGCCTTGGTCCTGGTGCTTTGTCACTGCAGTAGAAAAGTACCTAAGTCACTGACATGACATCAACCAAGTTTTTAGGGTTAAAGTCTAGGCCCTGGCAGCTGTGACAAGTTAGGCCCCTGGATGCCAATTAAAAACATTAAAGAGCCAAGAAACCTAGTCGGTTTCTTAGAAGAGGAACAAATGTAGGACTCCAGGGACTTCCAAGCTCATATATAGGGTACTGACCTGAGGTTTAGCGCTCTCCCTGTCTCTCTCTGTGTGGTCCTTGATGCAAGGCGGCCTGACAAACTGTCTAGAATGGTGTGAAATCTCTTCCAGCTGGGTAAATTCCTCTTCAGGCCGGCAGCAGCGCTTTCCTGGTTTCCTTATTTTAATTCTCCTGAGGCCAGTGCTTCAATCATCCGGCAGTCAAAGGCAGGGCCAAGTGTGTCTTTTTTGCATATCTCCTTTCCTGCCAGGATGGGTTCAGGGCCATTAAGAAGCAATGAGGTCAGAGGACTGTGCCCCTGACTGGGTTAATACTGTTATTTCAAGAGCCAGTTCATCATAAAAGGGCAGATTCATATCTCTGCCCTCACCAGCTATTAGCTCCTTAATCTTGGGCTCTCTGGCCCCCAGAGCCGTGAGCTGATCTATTTCTCCTCGTAAATGGTAGAGTATGGGGTACTCTAATTGCTTTCCACCTTCTCATCAACTGAAACCCTGGTCTCAGCTCCCATCTCCTCTTGGTATCTCTGCGAGGCTGGGCTCCAAACATGATTCTGTGTCCTTCGAAGGTTTTCCCCTTTCTCAATTAATCCTTCTTAGAGAAACCTAAGAATTTCTTAGGAAGGCAAATAATGAAAACAACTTCTTTGTTGGGAGAATTTGGGTCATCTTCCCACATTTTTCATATTCCTGTGGCCCTGTCTGAGCCACATCACAGGAGAAAGATAAAACACTGACTGATTAAAGAAAACTGTTGTGATATTTACACTGTCTAAAGCTTTTCGCTGATAGTGAGAACAATGAGGTGTGTGTGTGTTTTTTTTTTTCAAAAATTAGATATTAGATGAACTTATTAACTTGGCTCTTTCTCTTCCTACTTTTAAATCTTGGCATCTCTATTCCTGCAGTCATTAAAAAGTAACCTATGGAGATATGTATTATATGCTATTTATTAAAAATTTAGACTCAGTTTGAAGTCTGACAAAAATGGAATATGGTTTTTTTTAAACATTTTTTTCTCCTGGTTATATACTTCTATATTTTTTTTATCTATGTCTGCAATGGGAATCAATGGTGGCTGAAGTATGTTTGCTTTTAATCCTGTTATTTACACCAGCAACCTTGGGTTTAAATGGGCTTATGGCAGCAGAATTCACCCAAATGGCTTCTATTTGGGGTCAGCATTGGACCAAAATAGAAAAATCCCACAAGTGAGCTTCATTCATGTTTGTGGACACGTGCAGGCTATTTCTGCTATAAGGCTCAAATGAAGCCATTTGCAAGCTGAAAGCTTGCACATTATAAAGTGTTTCTGGAAATAGGGCCTTAAAATGAGAAAAATAAAAGCAAGTCCCTGTACCTATTTTAAAATGGTATTAATCCTAAGTGGCTACGTTGAGCTAATTCTGTTTCAAAAAGTACCACTAGAGTAAATAAAATCAGAATTAAAAAACTCTAGAAACTGCTTAAATGTGTATTATTTATTCACTCATTCATTCATTTGTTCATTTTTTTTTCATTCATCAAGAATTTTTTGGACTTTAGGAGCTAGTCTGGTGGTTCTGAAGCTAAGAAGAGCACTTGTTATTCTTTCAGAGGATCCGGCTTTGAGTCTCAGCATCCACACGGTGGCCTGCAACTATCTGAAACTCCAATTCCAGGGCATCCGATGCCCTCTTCTGACCTGTGAGGGTACCAGGCACACATACACACAGACAAACATGGAGGCAAAATGCCCACACATATAAAATAAATGATTCTAAAAATAAGTTAAAGGAATTTATGGAACTTTGTAGAAGGACTTCACATCATGCAAGGGATTGGGTGAGGTGTGGTAGGGTGAGCACAAATAACCAGGTATGGGTTTTATTGTTGTTGGGTTGGGGCGAGGCTGCTGACTAAGAAAAATGAGTTATAGAGTACAAGCTGTGAAAAAGCAGCAGGTGCCAATGTGAGTGTCGCATGGAACAGAAGGGCAGGTTAGGACTGGACTGACCATCATTACAGGATCATGTAACTGTCTTTCATTTCAAGGTGGTGCATGAAACATATGGGGTTGGGACTTCACGGGTGCCTCCTCACTCCATGCTTGGATGGTTTGCTCCTGAGCAGGTCTTGCGCTGGAGTAGTTGATGTTATACAATTCTTTCACTTGCTTAGTTAGAGTTACCCCAAAGGTAGTCTATATTATTTGAGGCTATTGTAGATGTGTTTCCCATATTTCTTTCCCAGTCCATTTGTCATGTTATTCGTATGTAGGAAGGCTACTGATTTTTGTGAGTTAGTTTCGTATTCAGCCACTTTGCTGAAAAGTGTTTATCAGCTACAGGAGTTTCCCACTGGAATTTTTAGGCTCACTTATGTATCCTATCATATCATCTGCAAATGAAGATACTCTCTGATTTGTATCCCTTTGTTCTCTTTCAATTGTTTTATTGCTCTAGCTAGTACTCCAAGTACGGAAAGAGTGGACAACCTTGTCTTGTTCTTGATTCTTTTTTTTTTATTTTTTAGAATGTTTATTTATTATTTATACAGTATTCTGCCCAGCAGAGGGCACCAGATCTCACTATAGATGGTTGTGAGCCACGAGGTGGTTGCTGGGAATTGAACTCAGGACCTCTGGAAGAGCAGCCACTGCTCTTAACCTCTGAGCCATCTCTGTAGCCCTTGTTTTTTATTTTGATGGATGGCTTTGCATTTCCTTCCATTTAAGTTGCTGTAAAACTGCCTTTATTATGTTGATATATTGTGTCTCCTGTATCCCTAATCTCTTTAGTACTTTTATAATGAAGGGGTGTTGGATTTTGTCAAAGGCTTGTTTATATGGTGGATTGATGAATATGTTGAACCATTCCTGCATCTATGGGATAAAGCCTGATTGGATTTCTTACTTTCCTGGCCAGGTTGTTACTCCTGTGAGGCAAACAAAGCTACCCTTGCTTTTGCATCTCTGCCCACTCTATTCTTGGAGGGAAGGAGTGGAGGGACAAAAGCCAGATGTAGATGGGGACAGTCTCAACCTACCAATTACTTTGTCCTTTGGTGGTATAGAAGAGAAGCTATCGCCCCATCCAAGGTTTTCTTCTTGTTAATTCTTTGGTGGTTTATTTTGAGCAGTGCCTTCCTGAAGGACTTATTTTAGGAACATGATCCTGTAGAGAAAGGTATTTGAAGAGGATGATTTCAGCCTCGTGTGAGTTTGGGAAGGAAAGGTAGTTAAAAGTGTTCTTTCGGCACCCTACAAATTATGTACTTGATGTGTGATTTCTCCCCTCCCCCCAATAGAAGCAGGAAGGAATAAGCATCTGTTTACTTCAGTCAGGACACTGATGACTTATCTAGGAAACCATCTCTAAGAGAACCAGCCAGCTAACTGGAGTTACCTAGGGGAGCTTGGGTCAGGGGTTACTTACAGGTAACTTAGATAGGTGAGTCAAAGGCAGCTGCAGTTCTGAAAAGCCCTCCCCCAAGCGTGGGTGAGGACTCATGAGAGCTCCATCTCTAAAGCTCCCTGCCTGACTTGCAAGCAGCTGTACTGGTTGGAGATTCTCCTCTTCCCAGCAGCTGTTCCTGCTTCTATAACCTTGGAGAGGGGCCTTGTGAATCTTATTTTAGGAGTTTCACAGCCCTTATTTGCTTCTTTCCTGGGACTTGAATGTTTCATTTACTATCTCCTCTCAGGAGAGAGTGCTTCAATTAGGAGGGAATAGTCACATGGGAGTCATCCTCAGGACTTCAGATACACATGTGCAGAAGGGCGTCGGCTTGGCTCACTTAGCAGTGAGGAGTGGCAAAGTCAAACTGGATCCAGGTTCAAGTTCATAGTTAGTAATTTAATATCTTAATCCTGAGGATCAACTTAATAGGCCCCCACTTTGTAGGGTTATTGAGGGTATCATTTAATTAATAAATCAAGACACTCAACACAATCTTCAGTTTACCGTAAATCTCAACTGATGCTGGCTGCTGTTACTCTGATTAGCTGCCAGTAATTGGATGGTCTCATCGTTTAAGCAGAGAGATGAGAAAACAAATACATTTAAAATCACAAAGACGCTTGGTGCTAAATTCAAGCAGTATTTAACCATGTTTTTAAAGTACACAATTCGGGGGAAATGTTGAGTCTTTGAAAAAGTCAATCTCTAGAGGGCCATAAAAGTTATTTTAATCACTACAACTAATTACAAGGAAGTATAAATCAATAAACTTTGCTAAATGGTCTAAAATATAATAAAGAAAACCATCATTAACAGTCATCCAGGAAGCCACTGCCCTTAATAGATGGTATAAAAACTGGATAAGAGGAACGAGTTTTATCATTTGAGAACTCCAGGCATTGTTTTCAGGGTAGGTCTTGCTTTAGCATGGAGGCAAGGGGTTTCAGGAGGATGACTTACTGTGGAGAACATGAAAGCACTATTTCTAAATCACACATGTATTTATTTTAGAATAGAAAAAAGGTGGCCATCTGTGGAAAGGTGTTTTCCAAGCACCTGTCTCTGTTTGCTTTGATGTCCTCTTTGAGACTGCAGTTCTGTTTCAGAACACGAATCAGCCCAGGCCAAACTATAGATGAGAGCCTCAGCTGCTTTCTCCCACACCAGGGGTGTGGCCTGAGTTATCAAACTCCCCCTGCTACGCTACTATCCAGGAGGACATGATATAAGGCTTGTTTCTTGCCACTCTATTTTTTTTTTCCTCAATTGAATTTGTTTCTTTGTTTGTTTTCGAGACAGCCTTGGCTGTCCTGGAACTCACTAGGCAGACCAGGCTGGCCTCGAACTCAGAGATCCACCTGCCTCTGCTTCCTGAGTGCTGAGATTAACGACGTTCATCACCACAGCTCGACCCTCAGTGTTCTTTTTATCCAAAGGCTGGAATTCGCCCACAAATACCATGTGAGCATCACAACTCCATTATGGCGAATGATGACTGACAGCCTCTTGCCCTGGAACTTGCTTGAACTGTGGAGCTCTGGCCTTGTTGGAATTGGCTGTGCACCTGGTTGTATCTTTGCTTGTGTCACCTTGAACTTGTAAAGACATTGCAGAGTGTGACTTTCCCTGCTCAGTTTCTGACCTAGCCTAAGGAGCAGACCACATTCATGTCCTTCTCTGTTCTGTCTTTTTAACAATTTTTTTTCTCATTCGTTTATTTATTTAATTACTTTACAGCCTGATCCTAGTGCCATCCTTCCTCTCCTCCAAGTTCCGTCCTCATGTTCCCCTCTCTCCTTCTTCTTTGAGAAAGGGGGGCCCTAAGGAATGCCAACCCACCCTGACACCTCAGTTGCAGCAGGAGTAAGTGCATCCTTTTCTTCTGAGGCCAGAAGAGGCAGCACAGCTAGGGCAAAGGCATCCAGAGGCAGGCAACAGAGACAGAGACAGCCACTATTCCAATTGTTAGGGGACTCACATGATGGCCAAGCTGCACATCTGCTATATATGTGTAGGGGGTCTAGGTCCAGCCCATGCATGCTCTTTGGTTGGTGCTTCAGTCTCTGTGAGCCCCCTTGGGCCTAGATTAGTTAGTTGACTCTGTAGGTCTTCTTGTGGTGTCCTTGACCCCTCCAGAGCGCCCTTAATTTTTACTCCCACTCTTCCACAAAACTCCCCAAGCTCAGCCTATTGTTCAGCTGTGTGTATCTATCTGTTTCTATTAGCTGATGTATGAAGCCTCTTAGAAGACAGTTATGTTAGGTTCCTGTTTTCAAGCATAGCAGAGTATCATTATTTGCGTCAGGGGTTGGCTGTCTCCCATGGGGTGGGTCTCAAGTTGGGCCAGTCATTGATTTGCCATTCCCTTAAGCTCTTGTTTCATCTTTATCCCTACACTTCTTGTAGGCAGGACGAATTTTGGGTCAAAGGTTTTACAGGTGGGTTGGTGTCCCTGAAGTCAGCACATCCTGTAGCCAAGGTGGGACTTCCAGTGGAGGGAAGGACCGCCAGCCCACCCATAAAACCTTCGACCCCAAATTTGTTATCTATTGTTTTAAATAGATGTTTTACCTGTATGTATGTCTGTGTAAAATGTAAGTGCAGCACCCACACAGGCCAGAAGAGTGCATTGAATCCTCTGAAAATGAAATTAAAATTTTGAGCCACTATATCTGTGCTGGGAATTAAACCTGGGTCCTCTGGATGAGCATCCAGTGTTCTTAAGGGCTAAGCCAGTTAAGAACAGTTCCTCTGTTTCCTATTTTAATCTGCCTACTTGCAATGAGAGATGTCAAGAATGTTACAGATAGGCTCAGTCCTATAGGGAAGCCAAGAAACTCACAAGAAAGCTTGTCATGGGTTTACTCTACAACCAGCTAGCCTTTCTACCCAATACCTAAATCAAAGGCAATGAGTTCACAAATGATATAAACGGCATAAATATTCTCTGGAATGTTGTCACATAAGCAAGTCCTGCTGCTGGCTAAGCCAAGGACAGAAATAGAACAACAGTTTGTAGTAAGAGGTAACAGAAAACCTGATATATCTGTGGCTAGATAAATAACAGCCCTCTCTTCCTTCCTTTTGTTCCTCCTCCCTCCCTCTCCCCTCTTTTTCTTTCTTTCCTTTCTTTCTTTCTTTCTTTCTTTCTTTCTTTCTTTCTTTCTTTCTTTCTTTCTTTCTCTGACCAAACAAACAAACACAAACAAACAATCACAAACTGACATCTTAGAGGAGTAAGTTTATTTTGGCTTACAATTCCAGGGATAGAGCCCACTTTGGGGGTGGAGGGTGGATGGAGGGCATAGCAGTGGGAATGTGAAGCTGGCTTCATGGTCAGAAAGCAGAGCAAGAACAGGAAGTGGGCTATAAACCCTCAAAGTGCTTTCCCTCCCTGCCTCCCGAAATAATGTGGGTCCTCCAGCAAGGCTCCACCTTCCCAGGTGATGTTTCCAAGGGTTCACACACATGAGCTTATGGGAGTCATTTCATAGTCAAATCCCTATAACACGTCTCCCCACAAAAGAGGGTATGACAGAAGGTTGGCTGTGAGAACACTGATGGAGTGATCAGACCTTGGGCATGCAGTAAAAAGGCACAAAGGAGCTGTCACTGGGCCTGAAGTCAGCAGAACAGCCCCCGAAATGACATGCCACATATTCATTTCACATGACAGAACTCCCTTTTCCCTGACTGCTCTGGTTTTGTTTCTGTTGCTGTGATAAACCACCCTGACAGAAGTCAATTTAAGGAAGAAAGGGTTTCTTCAGCGTACAGTTCCAGGTTGCATGCCGTCACTGTGGAAGAGTCAGGGAAGGAACTTGAAGCGGCTGGTCACGTCACACCCACAGTCGGGAGCAGAGCCAGTGGATGTATGCATGCCCGTTATTGTTTTACACAGACCAGGACTCAAAGCCAGGGAGTGGTGCCGCCCACAGTGAGCTGGGTCTTCCCATGTCAAAGAACAGAGTCAAGACAACCCTCAGAGATGTGCTTACAGCCCCACCGGATGCAGACAGTACCTGACTGTAACTCCTCAGGTGACAAAGCAACCACCACAGTAACCTACACTGTTGACCAGTGCTGTCTTTGATTCTTGAAGGACAGAGCTCTTCTCTGATTGATTGTGCCCCTTGGAGCTAGGAGAGAGTTCTCCCTCTATTTTCTACACTTACTCCTCAACATAAGGAAAGTGGGATGTGATGTCCCTCTCTCCTTACCTGCAGCAAACTGAAAAGCAATTATTCAGTATTCTATGCACCAGAAGCAGCAGGCTAACAGGAAATGCTTTATGTGTTGTGCTGAAAGCTTTGTTTTGTTACAGCCTTTTAAATTTTATCATTTAATTGGGCATTAATATAGAGGACACTATTTGTATCACTAGACTTCTTCCTTAGCTAGCGTTTGGGCTGACCTTGAATGTTGATGATAAAACAGTGAAAGAGAGAAGTGTGACATTCTTCGGCTGTCATTTGGGAGAGCAAGGAATTTTTATTCGTCCTTCCAAAGAGTGGCTTTATTTTTAGCCCCCTGCAAGCACCGCAGATGGATGTCCTGTCGGTTTCTACGAGGCAGCTGAGATAACCCAGGCAGATCCAGTTTTAGCAAGAAATTCTTGTTATTCCTGCTTAAAAGCACCACGTTACTACAGTGAGGACGATGTGTTCTCTGTCTTCGTGAGAAGCCGTGTAGGGTAAATGCCATGTTTGCCGTGTTCCCACAGCCCATGCTTGATGCCTTGGTGCTTTTTCTATGAACGCCTTTGGGTTCTGCTGAGTTGCTAAAGCGTGGCAGACTGCTGGGTTCTAGCGCTTAAATGGAAAAGAGACTAAGATATGAATACCTTAAGAAACGGGGCTCTGCCAATTGTGGTGTGGCACATTGGTAGGATTTGCTGTAGGAGGCAGAGGCAGAAGGATTACGAGTCGAGGCCAGCCTGGGCTCCACATAGAGAAAGAGAAGAAAGGAAGGGAGGGAGGGAGGGAGGGAGGGAGGGAGGGAGGGAGGAAGGAAGGAAGGAAGGAAGGAAGGAAGGAAGGAAGAAAGGAAGGAAGGTAGGTTAGGAGGTGAACAGGAAGACAGTGTAGCTTTCCATTCTCAGCTGCAGGCCAGTGGTCTCTGCACTGAATGTGGTCTTCACATCAGTTCAGAGCTTTGCTAGGGCAACCTGGACATAGTTATCAAGTTATCCAGATCAGATTTCTTTTTTTACTTTGTAACCATTTGCTGGTGTTTGTGCAGCAATAACTGAGCCATTTGAAGCTACAATGGGAAATAAAAGAATGATGGTTTGGCCTGGTGTCTCAAACAAGTATCTCTCCCTGCCCAGAGCCATCCTTAAAGGGGACATTCTTCATTGCACCATCTTCATCAGTTTCCTCAGGAGGCTGCAGGGACCTTATTTACATCTTGGCTCTCACGTGGCCTCTCATTCTTCATGAGCCAAGAATAAAGGAACAAATTAGTAGGCTTCTTCTCGTTTTCATAATGTGTGCTTTGGTTCAATCTTTAGTCAGTAGCCTGTGGTGCTACTGGCCATGGTGGACCCTTAGAAAGCAGATCCTCATGGGAGAAAGAGCGATCATTAGGGGTGGGCCCTTGAGTGGAACGTTGGAATCCTGGGACTCCCTCTTTTTGTCTCTGGGCATCCTGGTTCCTTTACACATGCCCATCACAGTGATGCTTTGACATCAGCCCAAAGGCAATAAGACTGACTGACCATGGACTGAAACCTATAAGGCAAAGGAATTTTTTTATTCTTCTCATTTCAACATCATCTTCCCCCGTCTGTCTGTCTGTCTGTCTGTGCATGCGTGCATGTGTGTGTGTGTGTGTGCAGTCATGTGCATGCCACAGTGCATATTGTGGAGGAGGAAAACTTCTAGCATTGGTCCCTGTCTTCTGCCTTGTTTAAGGTCTCACCCATGCTGCATATACCAGGCTAGCTAGCTCATGAGCATGCAGGGACTCTCCTGTTTTGGCCTACCATTCATCTTAGGAGCACTGGGATTATAGATGCATGCTATCAACCCAGGTTTTATGTCAGCTCTTTATTACTTCTGAGGCAAGTGCTTTACCGGTCTTCCAATCCTCCTTTAAAAAAATTAATATGTATGTGTATATGCCTGAATATATGTGCATCATGTACATGCAGTGCCCCGAAAATGCCAGAAGAGGGCACCATATGCCCTGGAACTGGAGTTGCAGAGTATTGAGCCACCTGTCACAGGTGCTGAGAACTGAATCCAGATCCTCTGCAAGAAGACCGAACCTTCTTAGCCTCTGAGGCATTTCTCCATTCCCAACATCCTGTTTTTAATAGGTTCATGTATTTCAGGTATTTGTTACAAGGTCAAAAAGCTAATGCAATGTTTCATTTATCTATCTCAGGAGGAAGGTGGGGTGCATTCTTAGAGAGTTCATAATAATAGAGCTGGTGTATAAAAGAATTAAACATCATGAATACACATTCAAAAACTCTTCGTGTGTGTGTTTGTCCACATGAATGTAAAGATGCTCACATAGACGCCAGACCCTGGAGCTGGGTTGTGAGTTGAGAGATGTGGGTGCTGGGAACTAAACCTGGGTCCTCTGCAAGAGCAGCAGCTGCTGTTTCTCCAGCCCCATGATGATGCCTTTTAAATGCATTTTAAACTCTGCCAAAGGATGACAATAGTGGGGCCTATCTTCAATTAGGATGGTTCTTGGTAACTTCAAGTTAGGAGGTCATCCATGTTGCATCCAGGTGAACCTTAGAAATTATTACTGCAAAAGGGTCACATTTTTGGCTCTTCTGTTTATTGCATCTAAAAGGCATTTTTTTTGGAGGGGCATAAAACTATGGATTTGGATTTAACATCACAGAAAGAAGTAAGCCATGGACCTAAGCCTGTCACCAAATCTTTCAGAAGGCTGGACAGGAGCTTAGAAAGATTCTGAAGTCATGGAGTGGTCCCCAGATGCTGACGGGGCCAAAGGCTAGTCTAATAATCATCTGTGAAGGAAATCTGTTTTCAAAAATAATTTATTCAAACACTTTATGCCAGAATAGCTCTGAAAATAGCTCAGCATTAGCTTCTGAGTTGCCCCCAAGCAAATATGCATTTAACTCCATGAACACATCTATTACTTCATAGTTTTTTATTATAGACTTTTTATCCACATCAATGTTAAAGAAACTACAACAGAGTTAAATACCATTTTTGATAACATGATTATATTCTTAATTACACTCAATATTAAACTGTAAAATATTTTCAGAGGAATACAATCTTCATACAGCAGGCAAAGTACTGGGAGGGGGGCACGTGTATCTGTCCTGCTGGCTATGAAAAGCAGGTTTGTCTAAAAGCAAGTCCCCATTCCCAGCACTGTTCTTCTGAATTCTTTCCACTATGGATCACTTCTGAAAAAGCAAAGGACAGTTGTGTGGTGCTGCAGGGACCACACGGGACCATCATGGAGTGCCCACCCCGCCTCTTGGCCAACAGCACTTTGTACACTCTGGGTTCAGGTATGCTTTAAAAACACAAATTTTCGAACTTTGGTTCCACCAAAAGATGTGACAAGCATTGGCTTCTCTGGTCGGCTCCCCCCTCCCCCCTCCTAATGAATGACAGCCACAGTCTATTTTACATGGTTGTCCAGGCCGCTGTGAGGTCACTTGTCCTTGGCTTCTCTTGAACCTGATTTTGATTCCCAAGCCCTTTGGGTTTGAAGTTCTTCTTTCTGCAGGTCCGGAAGTGCTCAGTGGTAGGCTGTACCTTACAAGAGAACAGGAGTAAGTGGGTCTGTCACCTGGGATACAACAAAAGCACATAACAACCTAAGCACAACACCATCAGACAATGAAAACACTTAAAGTGGTAGAGAAGATACTTGTTATTACCGTTTCAATACATATCAAATAAATCATGGTGTGTGTGTGTGTGTGTGTGTGTATAGAGGCTGTTGTGTGTGTATGCACACAGGTGTACATGCATACCCATGAGTATGTATGTGGAAGATTGATGTTGGTGTCTTCTTCCTATATCTCTCTCCACAATATTCTTTGAGGCAGGGTCTCTCACTGAACCTGAAGCCCCTGATTTGGCTTGATGAGCTCTGGGGATACATTGTCTCTGCTCCACCAGTGCTGTGGTTTCAGAAGCACACAGCTGCATGGTTGACAGGGATCCAAAATCAGGCCCTTATGCTTGTGAAGCAGACACTTTCCCCGGGAAGCCATCTTTCCAGATCCTGAATACAGTTTTTAAATGTAGATATGCTTAGCATCTTGTTTGTGCATACTTGCCTGCTACGTTAGATTGTGCAGCTCTGCTGACCCTGACATAAACCAGAACTATTAGTTAAATCATAGAGTTCTGCTTTGCTCTGCCTGCTTCACAGTAAAGGCATTTGACTGGTTCAAAAGCTCCCCTCTGTTGCCGGGCAGGAACTAAGCCAGCCTGCCATGAAAGGACAGACACAGCCCATGCTCCCTTGCCTGCTGGTTTCAGTTGGGTGCTCTAAGTCCTGCTGCTTTGTTTATTTATTTATTGTCAGTGAAACTGTTGAAGCACATCTAAAGGTTTTGTGATTCAAAATCAGCAAGATCATCAGGTTGGCACATGCATGACCTGATGACTAGCTGCAAAGCAGGTCACGGCTTCAGGTCACAGTTCAGAGGAGCACAGATGAAGTTCAGAGTCTCTGGCCACACTGCAGGTCTCTGCTCATCAGATGAGCGACAGAGGAGCAACAGTCTGAATCTCATCAGGTGACTCTTAATAAGGCGATGTGGGGCACCGAGGACACTGGGGGTCCGTGGCTGTTCCCAGGAGAGGTTCTAGGAAGACCCTTGGTCTCCACCCATAAAGTGCATCCTTGCTCTTCATCTTTGGTCATACATAAGGACAGCAGGATGTTCAGCATTATCTTCTCAACAGCCATCTGCAATGTTTTCCTCATTGTTCTAAAAGTTTTTTTTTCCACAAGTGAAATGAAAATACTAGGGATTTAGCAAAGAGGTAGATATTTTTAAATGGGGTCAGAAGTCATTTTCAAACCCTCTTGAAGTGTCTAAAGTAGCAATTAGTGATAGAAATAATGCAAACATAGGCCAAAAAAAACCCCAAACAAACCAGGTGGGACATCCTCTGTTACACACGATCACTATCTGGTTTCAATAAAAGGAGCTCTGGGTCTGGAGAGATGGCTTAAGTGGTAAAGAACACACACTGCTCTTGTGGAGGGCTTGAGTTTGGTTCCCAGCGGCCACGTTTGGCTGATCACACCCGCCTGTGACTCCTGCTCCAACATCTTCCTCTGGACTCTGTGGGCACCTGTACTCACTCATGTGCACTCCCACACACATAATTCAAAATAAAAAATAAAACTTAAAAAACAAAAGCATCCCTTTAGGGAAAGAGAGAGACTGTAGCAGAAGCTGGGGATGCAAGATGATCCTCAGGACTGCAGAACAGGGAGAGGCCTTGCCCTTTTAAAATGTACAGATAAGAGCAAACCCAAAGACATTGAATGGGATTGCACTGTGTCACATTAGAATCCTGTCCGCTCCTCATCAGCCCTAGGATCCAAGGGAGGCAGGAACTCGGCTAAGTGTCAAATAGTCCAGGGCTGAATCCTGGCGATATCGGTTGCTAGCTACATGACCTCCCTAAGCCTCAGTGTTGGAAGCTGTGAAATGGGAGCCAAAATTGGATCTACCTTACAGACCTACAATGTCTACCGTACAGAGCTGTAAACCACGGGGGTAACAGAGTAAAGCATTTAGTCCCAGCTGTGGCACAGTGCCTGCTGAAGTAATGATGGGTACTGTTGTTACAGCCTGGAGAATACTGTAAGGAACCATCCTATGACCCACTTCCCACTGAGGTAAAACAATTTCATTATTAACTGGTAGAGACGGGTGTTTTAACCAATTACATGACTAACATTTGCAGCATTTTGAAGGTAATTAAAAGAAAATGAATCATTAAATCATTAATAATTATATCAATGTTGACATCATAACATTTTTTATATGGGTAGAGAGTAAATGCAGGCTACACTGAGGTATCTAGACAGGAGCTGGTCAGAGCAATGACTACAGACAAGGAAGAATACTGGAAGTGATTCTGAAGTTAAATATGGGCCCAGGGGCTAAAGAGATGGGCTCAGTGGTTGAGAGTACTTCCTGCTCTTGCAGAAGACCAGGTTCAGTTCCCAGCATTTATGAGGAGGCTCACAGCCATCTGTAACTCTAGTTCCAGAACATCATTTTGATCTCTGAGAACTGCACATACATACACTCACACACACACACACACACACACACACACACACACACACACACTAAAATAAAATAGAAAATGTTTAGAGGGGCCCAGGTGAGTATCCATACATACCCTTAGATATATTTGTTAACTCCTTCCCGTCAGTCTTGTGAGCTCACAATACAATAGACTAGCCAAGCAGAACAATGTCTAATCTAATGGGGCTTGTTTTAGTCGATGGTTTAGAGATAAATAAACTAAACTACCCTTTACACAGCTGGTTGCTAAACAAATAGAATTCATTGCCCCAAAGGGGACTGCGCCTAGGTTGAAGAAAGACTTTAAGTAAATCCACAGATAATGAATATATTAAGGGCAAGTTAAAAGTGTTCAGGACATATGCCTTAACTGTGAGGCTGATGTCATTATGAGAAACTTGGCTCTTCCGGTGGAATTACGGTTACTATGCTGGCCTGGGTAGACACTTTAATTTGACACACCATGGAATTTCTTGTATTCTAGCAGAGGGCCAAAGGAGATTTGTAGAGCAGTGATATGTGGCAGTACTTGCTCAGCTTATTAAATGGATTGCCTGTGGTTTTGAAAAGCTTCCTCCCCTTAATATTCATATTGGAATCCACTGGGTGGCATGAACACTACCTTACGGGTCACTCTTGCATAAGATGTTAATGTATCAGTCCCTAATTTGGAAACCTGTGGTCACTCAGCAAGACAGAACTGTCTCTCCCTTGGCATAATGATTTTTATCTCATACTCTCTCTTGGGGTAACTCCTTGCAGGCTCCACACACTGAAAGTCGGAGACCGCCTCTAACAACATGGTCGTGATTCTCCGCTTGGCTGAGTTAGCTAAGTAACCGCTAATCTTCTGAAAGCACTAGGGTCTACTTAGAGAAATCCCTGCTGTCTGCAAGGATGGAAACAAAATCAGCATGGAGGAAGCATTAGTTACTAAACATAAATCAATCTCTTTCTCCACCACAGCATAGCCACACGCTAGGCTTCTGTCAGAGATCTCAGGGCAATGAGTACTCTCTACATTGCTGCAAGATTGTTTTTGTGATAAGCAGGGAAGAGGAGATGGGGAAATGGAAGGAATAAAGAACTCACTGAAGTTCCTACATATAAATCAAGCCACCCTCTAATGGATGAATCTCACAAACACTGAGTCAAACACTTAATACAGCATCTTTGACGTGAGGCTCACAAATACGCAAAATTAGCTCATGTTGGGGGCAGGAAGTGGGAGAAACTGGCTGGCAGTGAGGCAAGACTGTCATCAAGTGCTGGAAACCTGAAAGCAAATTTATCTTGTAAACTCTGACTCAGTTTCCACTTCAGTCTTCCCCATTTACGTGACTTCATAAATTTGTAGGCTTTACTGAACGTGTGTTACACAAGGCTTTTTTTTTTTTTTAAACATCCATGCCAGTATTTTCTCTGTGATTTGAAAGATTAGTTTGGCATTTTCAATACTTATCACAATTCATTTGGGTTATTCTTGTATTGATTATCTTAGTATTCTGATTTAAGTTTCATGGAATCTGAACACCATAAAGAATTTTATTCATTCACTTTACCAGTACCAACCTGCTCTATCATAATATGGAACAATCATTAAGTCAACATTGGACTGAGCAAAAATATTTCAGTTGAGAGCCAAACTCACATGCATGTTTGAGTTTAGCTTTATGGAGATGGAGGTAGAATACTTTTACGTCCAATGCTTTTTCCTTCATTTTTGCCAAGAAGATGTCCAGGTTGGAGCAGATAAACACGGTGCCTTGCCATCTCTTCCCAGCTTTGCATTACAGACAAAAAATGCTGCATGCCCTTTTTCTGAACTTCATTTCCCAGTGTACAAAATGATGTGTGTTTTGCAGGATTTTGGGAGACAGATGAAACGTGATATCATCATCATCCAAGCAAAGACTGAAATCTACCCCTGACAGAGATGGTAGCAAGGACAGTCATCGCCACATGGGCAGATACACAATATGCAGAAGAGAAGCATGGCTGAGAGCAAGGACACTGAACCTGCTTTGTAAGGACCTTCCCCCTCCCCCCCTTAAAGAGACTCTAGGGAGGAAGTCTCAGAGTCCTCTGAAGGAAATGGATAAAATGTACCTCTTGGCCATGAGCAGGAGGAAGTACTAGCCCGAGGCCGGGGTGATGGCTCAGTGGATAAAGTGCTTGCTGTGAAGGCGCAAGAACCTGAGTTGGGATCCCTGGTACCCACAGAAAACCTGGGTCTGGTGGCCAAGTCTGCCCAGCCAAGTGCTGTGATGGGGGATGGGCAGAGACAGGTAGATCACAGTAGCTGCTAGCTAGTCTTGCGGAAGTGGTGAGTTCTGGTTTTAGTGAAAACAGTGTCAAAGCATAAGATGGAGAGCAATATAGGAAGACAACCCAGCACTGACTTCTGGCCTCCATATGTACGCATGAGCCAGTGTACCTGCACACATACATACATGCATACACCATAAACAGCACACAGACACACACAGACACACACACACAGACACACACAGACACAGACACACACAGACACACACAGACACACACAGACACAGACACACACAGACACAGACACAGACACACACAGACACACACACACACAGACACAGACACACACAGACACACACAGACACAGACACAGACACACACAGACACACACACACAGACACACACAGACACAGACACACACAGACACACACAGACACAGACACACACAGACACACACAGACACAGACACACACACACACAGACACAGACACACACAGACACACACAGACACAGACACAGACACAGACACACACAGACACAGACACACACAGACACACACACACACATGGGGTATGGAGGGAATACTACCTCTAGCCCTGATTTAGCAAGTCTAACCCTTAGGTAATCTTGCCTACTGTCATAGAAGCAATCATGTTTTAGTTTTTGCAGTCTTACAATTCATATCAACAAGTGTGTCTTCCTCAAAAGGCTGCTTTTGAAATTCTTAGGCATGCTTTGATTATAACCAGAGGATTTTCACTGCTTGCTTTCAGATTGTTGCTGGGAATGTGAGCCTGAAGCTGGTTTCATTTGAGAGCAATACTTTGGTTTAGGGGAAAGGCCAGATCACTGTTCCCTGAGCAGAAAGTCTCCATGGTCAGTACCACTGCTCAGTTGTTTCTGTCACCGTGTGTAGAGACTCACAGAGTCAGATGGAGGAGCCTTTCAGGAACAGACGCAGTGAGGATGGCTGCTGACACCTCAGAGGGGCAGATAAACCCCTACAGAGAAAGAAGTGTCAAAACAGAATGACTATCCCTTCTAAAGATTGGATAGAGAAGTTTTTAAATTTGGGAGTTTGCCATGGCACTTCTGGGAAGCCCTTAGCCGCTGCTTTAGGAGGCTGGAGCCTGGGATAGGAAGCACGCTGGTATTTTGACTTAAACACAGAGTACAACTCTTTCGGTCCCGCGGGCTACCGTGATGAAACCTGCCTCTGCTGCCAGCTCACCTTTTAGCTCTTGCTGAGATGGGCTCCAAGCTTCTCTTTCCTGATCAAGCTTGCTGCATAGGGAATCTGTAAGACAGAAACAAGCAAGACCCTCAAGCTGGAGACAGATACTTCCTGGAGACCCTTCGTCACCCCTAACAACCCGGATGCCAGTGCACCTTCCCCGCAGAGAAGAGAGCTTCCCCTGCTTAGCAGTGTGAGGCTGCTCCGGGCACAGCCTCGGAAAGGCCCCCTACAAAGCATAGTAAAGACAGAACCGGTGACCGCACACCTGATGGTTGTCACAGCTAATCATTGACGTTAACATGAGGTGTTTTCTTTTTCAAAGGTTTTGAGGTCTTTGTATTTAATAGTGTGGTACTATTATTATTGAAAACTGAATTGCAATGTTGAAATAGGGCCAAGGTCAGAAAAAGATGAGTGTGATTACAAACTAGTTCAAAGTAATCAGTTTAATTAGAGTGTTTTCTTTACAAAACATGCTATCATTGTGAAGCACAAAAAGGCTAAACATAAATTATTGCTGTGCTAAATTCTCAATTACTGATAAGAAGAGCTAGAAATAACTGCATTGAATGGGAGACATGATTCATTCTATCTGGGTGGACTTGAGTGTGCCTCTGAATAGTGGGTTCTGAATGAAAGCCTATCACATTTGATATGCGACTTTTCATTAGAAAATTCAAATGGCTGCGAGCAGACACATACATTATTTACATTTGCTTTTATGTTAACCCCGGTCAAGCTACTCTGTCATTGTGTTATCCTAACCCTGGTCAAGCGATTCTGTCATTGTGTTACCTGCCTGCATCATTATGAGGTTAAATTTAGGACTCTAAATTTGCATCTCTGTTACATTTGAGGAAATAAATATCCAGCACCTTTTAAATATTTTATTTATTTTATTTTATGCATGTGTATCTGTCTGTGCACCAACTCTATGCAGTGCCATGGAAGGCAGATGGGGTGTCAGATCCCCTGGGATTAGGATTGGAATTGTAGACTATTGTAAAATACTGTGTGGGTGCTGGGAATTGAACCTGGGTCCTTTGGAAGAGCAGCCAGTGTTCTTAAAAGCTGAGCCATCTCTCCAGACCCAATACTAAGCCTTTTAGAATGTTACCCAAAAGAGGACTGTTACATACAAGCAATAAGAGAAAAAAACAAAACAAAACAAACAAACAAACAAAACAAAAAAACAACAACAAAAAAACACAATCCTTTTCCTTCAAAAAGATAATACTTCTCTCCCTTCCTCCCCCCTCCCTTCCTCCCTCTCTCCCTTTCTTCTTCCCTGCATCTCTCATCTTTCTTTCTTTTCTTTATAGCTCAAGCTGAATTTAAAATTGTAGTCCTCCTGCCTCAGCCTCCCAAGGACTAGAATCAGAGATATGCACCACCATGCTTGGCTATGGAATATTTTCATATTTTGTTAAAGCGTCTCTCCACTCCCAGAATTTTATCAGGTATTGGTTTTACTTTCTTGATTCACTACTCCACTCATGAACCTTTATTAATGGAAAGAAACTGTGAGCTTACAATAATGTGGTGACTAAGATAAGCAGGGCCATTTTGTTATAAAACTGGTCCCTTGAATCTAGCAGTGTGTTAATGGACAAAAAAGAAGATAAAAATAAGCACCTCACCATTTGGATACACAACATATCTGAGAAAGCACAAGCGGCAGCATTGAAATTCATGATTCACACAACAGCATAAACTGTTCAGTGCGCTAATGTTCTATTTCAGGATGTGGGCCGAGTACATCCAGATAGCTATGACAAGGGCAGTCAGATGGGCACCTACTCTAGTTGCCTCTTCTTCTCATGAGAGGTTATGTTATACCTGCTATTCACAAAGACACTCTTGAATGGAGATTTTCCATTCTGGTGTAGGCTGGAAATACCAAAGAATCTGGGTGACCTCTCTTGTTGGCTGCATAATGTGAGAGTCTTGAATGCAATTTTATTATTTAGGATAGCAAGATCTCATCTAGACAGACGTCTGAGTGCGAGGAGTTAAACAGTAAGATGTGCTTGCTCCATTCTCCTGTCTACAAAGGGCATTTAAAATGATGAACAGATACTACAGGACTTTGTAAGTGTCTTATGTGCTGGGCGCTATAGGAGAGAAACTCATACCACCCTAGACTACTCACCAAAGTGAGTAAACCACATCCTAACCCAAAGAAAACTCCAGGACTGATGCTACTTTTTCAGCCAGGTCACATCTCTTCCCTTTCACTTTCTTTCTGTCCCACTCTCCTTCTTTCCCTCCTTGGCTCACATTTTATTCAGCTAGAAAAAAAGGGGGCTGTTTCCAATTAACTGTGTCATAGTCTCAGAGCTCCAGATTAAATTGCCAGAGAGCTGTCCTCATACAAAAGCTGGGGTCCATGTCTTTTTCCTTGGAACAAGAATAAAATAAACACCAGGTAAAAACAAAGATGAAGAGTAAGAGCATCTAGACCAACAGTTGTATGTTTGAAATTCCAAGCCCCAGCTCATAAATGATAAATAAAGATTATCACAGGCCTACTTGTTCCTTAAAACTACAGTTTCACTAGTTCCAAGACACACTTTCCCCTGCACATTTTAACATCTCCGAAATTGGATGTATAATAATTGATGGCATATTAGAATTATAGTTAGAAGCTTTTTTATTTGTGACTCATTAGGCAATGGTGCCTTGTACAGCTGATGCTTTCTTAGATTCTGTAAAACATAATATTGGATTTACAGATGTCAGAAAACACTCCTGCCTTTGGAGCTTTATATTCTAGAGGATCTTTAAACATATATAAATATATATTTATATACACTTGTATAAATATATATAAATAATAAATATATATTTTGTTTTGCTTTTTGAGACAGGGTTTCTTTGTATAGCCTCGGCTGTCCTGGACTCTCCGGACTAGGCTGGCCTCAAAATCACAGAGATCTACCTGCCTCTGCCTCTCTGAGTGCTGGGATTACAGGCATGTGCCACCATGCCTAGCTTAGAAAGTTTCTTTAAGTTACTTATTCCCATGGAAGTCTACTGTAGGACTTACAAACACTCTTTTCATTCTGACCAGTGTGGAAATCATGAAGGCTTGGATAGAGAACTTTGAAATGTTATATAACTTATACTTTACCCTAATAGGCCAAAAGCATCACTATCTCACAAAAAAAAAAAAAAAAAAAAGGCTAATGTTCTAGTTAGTTCCAAGGCAGAGTTGGTCTGAGCTCAGACACTCAGGTGAGTCAATATCTGGAAGCTAGAAATGTGAGAAGAATTCCTCAGGATGGAGGGACAATCAAGTCACTGTCAAGACACAGGGCACTCACTCACTAGTGGGGAAAGATACACATGGGTCAAGGTCTGTCTGCTGATATAGAGTCTTACGAAAGCTTCTGTGGAAGTTCAGATTTTCATCAAGCCGGGAGGCTACAGGGACCTCCTTCCCACGCATGCTTAGTCACAACAATAAAGCTGCTTAATGGCTCTGGGAATCTTTTTGTAAAAAATACAAAACGGGAACAGTTCTACCCGCCTTTTAGAAAAAGACAGACAAGGCAATTTAAAGAACTTTCTGGTTTGAGACTGTGGACATTTGGTCAAATTCCCTATGAAAGAATACTGGACACTATCCAAAGAATGATGGGTATCACCGAGAGGCTGTGTCCTCCCTCAAAAGCTGGTGTTCACCAATGATGATAAAGGCTTAAAGTTCCTCTGCCAAGAGCTATGTGTGCCCATCACAGGGAAGTGGGAAACTGATTTTTTAAGTCCACCACTAATGAAACATCAATACTAAATTTATTGCTTGGACGTTATTCTAACTGCAGTCCTTTAAAGGGGGACATCCGGTTCCCTAGCTGCATGTGACTGCAGCATTCTGGAACAACAGCAGAGGGCACTTCAAGACTAGCACATTTGCTGCATGCCTGCTTGTTGGAGTAGCTGCCAAGAAAGCTCAGGGGCTGAGTCTGGGTCTAGCCCTGGACCAGGTGTTGACAGCATCCTTGTACTGTATTGTACTGTACTGGTAGTTGACAGCATCCTTGAAGAGTTTGGGGTTTGAAGAGTGCACCATAGGTAAACCTACAGTAATTGCTTATTTAGATGCACTTTCTTAAAGAGTGATTGTCAAATTAGTAATGAAAAAGAAAGCTCATAAAATTCTATATATTACTACACATTCCAGGACTTAGGTCAATTTCAATTGAAAGGTTATGTGCTGAGTAAAACATCTTCAGTTTCTTTCCAAACCTACCAGGCAATAGATTTTACTTTTTAAAACTGAAAAAGTTTTAAACATTCTCCCAGACATCCTTTGCCTTTTTGTATGCTAAATACTTAACATTTTCACAAACTTGCTAAATTTTAAAACTTTTGCATTTGGCTCATAACTAGAGGACAGTCTTTGTTTTCTAGAAATAAATCTGGCTTCATAAAGAAAACACTTTAAGCATTTGCATTTGAAAACTCAGAACAGGGATGACAGATTTTTTTTTTTTGCACATAAGTAGTAGAAAATTCAAATTTTAAGTATTGCTTTAAGAGTTAGCTTGTGGCCATTTATAAACGTTAAGTAACCTAATTCTGTGTGTGCATTGACGCTGGCATGACAATGTATGCACATTCATTTATAAATGCACAAGGAGGCTCAATCATTTGACTGTGTAGCCATTACAAGTTTATATTCAACAAGCTGGAAAAAGAAGATACAGAAATTATAGTCATCAGAGGATCTTAATGTAGGAGTCAAAAGAAATTCATGACTTTTTTTTATGGCAATGATACCCAAGATGCTTTCTATGTAAGTATTTTGGATAGGAACACTGTGTAACAATACAGAATAAATGCACTGTGGGTCTACAGGAACCATTACTGAATATGGCAGTTTTTAATATATATATATATTTCTCAAGGATTGCAAGACAGGCTAGGTTCTACTTCATCTAAAGAAAATAGGGCATATTCTGTGATTCCTCGCTCTGTAGACTTTGAATATGAAATGACTGAACTCGTTTACCTTGTTACCAGAGAGCAAAGTTCGCAACCATATGTACTGACAGATCCTTGACTAAAATACTGTGAAAGCAAATAAAAGTGTGACACTTTACCACTCCTTGATAATCTTCAGAGAGTCTCTGAAGACATGCCCTCCAGTGCTTTACAGATGCATAAAGCTGACTAAGGAGCTTGGTGCTTGTTGTACAAGCAACATTGGGTCTGTTATCTTGTTTCCAAAGTAAGTAGAAAAATTAAAGTAGAAGACAGCTCAGCTTCATGTCGGTTCACTAGTAAGGGGAGCAGGGGTTGGGGGAGGAGGGCTGTCTGTGACATGGACTCTGTTGCCTTCTTTTTGATCACTTCCCCCTGATGGCACTGCCTTACCAGGCCTCAGGGGAAGAGAACAAACTCGTTCCTCATGTGACTTGATGAGTTGGGGTGGGGGAGCTCCCCTTTTCTGAGGAAAGGGGAGGGGGATGAGGGAGGGAGACATAGTGGGACTCGGAAGAGAAGAGGGAGGGGCTACAACCGGTATGTAAAGTATGAATAAATAAATTTTTTTCTTCTTGCTTAGAGATTCTTTTTTTAATTAAATTTTTATTTTTTATATTAATTCAGTTTATTCACTTTGTATCCCAGCTGTAGCCCCCCCCACAAGGATCTTTTCTGAGACTGATACTCCAACCAAGGACCATTCATATAACCTAGAACCCCTGCTCAGATGTAGCCTATGGCAGCTCAGTATCCAAGTGGGTTCCTAGTAAGGGGAACAGGGACTGTCTCTGACATGAACTCAGTGGCTGGCTCTTTGATCCCGCCCCCTGAGCGGGGAGCAGCCTTGCCAGGCCACAGAGGATGACAATGCAGCCAGTCCTGATGAGACCAAATAGTTTTTTTAAAAAAGTGTGGTGGTGCATGTCTTTAATCTCAACCCTCAGGAAGGTAAAGGCAGGAGGATTGCTGTGCGTTTGAGGCCAGCCTAGTCTACAAATCGAGTCCAGGACAGCCAAGGCTACACAAAGAAATTGCCTTGAAATCCCCCTCCCCCCAAAAATATCTTCAGCTTCCCAGTGAATTTAGGTGCAAACAAAACCAAAACACACACACACACACACACACACACACACACACACACACACCACCGCCACCACCACCACTACCACCACCACCAACAACAACAATGAAAACAAAAACCCACAAAGAAGCAAAGCCTGGTATAAAGGTTTTCCAAACCTGGAGTTATTAATGAATGTCTGAGACCAGAGAAACCCCAGTGGGAGTGTCACAGTTATAAACTGTTTATATAGCTAAGACCCCCATATAGAAGATATAATGAAATCAAAGATTGCTTTAAATACTCTCAGGAGTCTCTGTGAACATGGGCATACTTCCTCTTTCCATACAGCGGAAACAATAGCAACCATCTTTCTCAAATAATCCTGACAGAGAACTAGATCTTAGACATGACACTTTAGATACACTCAGTGGTCTGAGGGGTAAAACAGATCAACTAAAAACAGTATCAAACAACTAAAATTATGACAACCATTCTTCCAAAGATCAGCATAAATCTTTAGCCAGATGTTTAAAAATAATCTCAAAAATACTGAGTATAAATTATTTTCCCTATTGCTTGCTCTTTGGAAAAATGAAGACTGCTTCGGAGACTGATTTAAAAACTTAGGGCTTATAGCAGATGTGTCTGCCTGGGGTGGAACAGTGAAGCATTCAGAAAACCAAACCTCAAAACAAAATAATTCTGTTTATCCGCTATCTTTCTCACTGTTGTTGGTTTCCATTTACAGAGATCACTCTGAGGAGAGAGAAGAACCCTTCACCTGGAAATGATTTGCTTCTCTTGATCAACCCTCGAGGGCATGTACTTGGTTAATTGTGTGTATATTCTGTTCTATTGACCACAGAGGACCTGCCTGGTGAAAGGTGTTTCCCATTTCATCTCCTCACGGTGCCTGCGAGTTTGCAGCGAAAGAACGCTAGATAGCTCTGGTTTGCCCACAGAGGCAGCGCACACAGCTGTGTATTAACACATGGGAGGTAGTTACAGTTAGAAGAAACACACTGACACATCTGTTTACTCTGAGCCTACGTAAATCCCTTGGTAATTAGCATCTCAACCAGCTGAGAGGTAAGTGGACCAAAGGATTGCCTGCAAAATACAGTGTGGCATGCACTGAGGGCTTTGAAAACAAAGCAAGGGCGGTGCACATATTTATAAGCAGAAATGCATCTTACGATTTGTAGCTGCTGCACCATTTCTTCTCGGTAAGCCAGCTCCCTTTTCATCTGATCCTGAAAGTTATCTGGGAAAGAGAGAAACAGAAAGGAAACTAATGAAAATGCAAAATCCATGTTTAGTGTGCATTCGGCCCTCCAAATCCTAGACTCTTGAAACGACCATAGAACACCAAAAACATGACACTGAGTCTGTAATAAACAAAATGGAGTATCTTCCACCCAGCCAGCATCTACCTGTATTAGGTACAGAGACATCAAAAATGAAACTCTACTCAGGACAAACACTGATTGATATATAAATATATAAATCATAAAGAAGTTTATTTAAAAAAATTCTCTGGCATACATATAACTTCCCAATTAGTGGCAAAGTCAAATTTGTTACTCTGGTGAACATGCCTGCTTTTTACTTTATGTAAACAGTTAAATGTTGGCAGAATATTTGATACTATAGGATATCTTCAGCGTTTGTCAGAGTTGATTGATACTCTGATCTTGTAATTATTAGTGCTGAGAATGTGGTTTTACATAAATATGTACCACAAAGTGGCAGAGGTATGCTTAGGGCCATTTTAGAAATTGTTGGAAATTCTATCCTAATCCAAAACCAAAATTCATTTATTGATTGTTTTAGAAGACTCAAGTCAGCAACTCAAACAGCAATTTTTAAAAAACCAAACATCCTAACACAATATAATCAAAAGATATATTAAATTAATCTTTATATGCTGAAGAATGATAATAGGGAGATATAAAAAATACTTGTTCAGGGTTCTGAAAAGATGTCTCAGAAGTCAAGAGCACTGGCTGCTTTTCTAGAGGCCCTGGGGCACCCCTATGGCAGCCCACAAGGCTAGTCATTCTAGTTCAAGGGCATCCTACATCCTTTTCTGGCCTCCACTGGCACTTTCCATGTAGTGCACAAACATATATGCAGGCAAAATATCCATACACATGAAAACAAAATAAAATAATTAAATTTTTTTCCCGTAACTTAACCATTCTGTTTAAAGAGCACAGAACTTTGTATGGTAATTATGAAAATTAAAGCGTGCCATGCTTGAGCACCTCAGGGCTTGGTCTGCACCAGTGGCAGTCAGGGGTGAAACAATGTTACACAGCAAACACAAGTGCTGCCCAATAATGTTACACAACAAACACAAGTGCATGCCTTCCACAGTCACTTATGTGACCCTTGTGGGGGTGTGACCCGTGGTTTAGTGAGTTGGAGTCTAAAGTGTGTGGGAGGATGTACCCAGGCTGTATGAAAACATAAGCAGTGCTGTATGGGACTGGCACATCCATGAAATTTTGTTATCTGCAGAGGGTCCTAGAGCAATCCCCAGTATCCCATGCTCCATCGAGTCTGTCCCCTTGCATGTAAGAATCACCCAGAAATGCCCATTGCAGTCATGTTCTCTACTTGCGCAAGTCACAGCATGGAAACCTCTTACCGTCTGCAGTGCTACCAGTCGGGGGTGGGGGAAAGGGCGTAGCTAAAATTCTGCCTGAAAAAATCTCCAAGGGCTTCCCAACACTTCCAAGGTAACAAATCCTAAGTCTCTGGGTGCATAGAAATAAAAGTAACTAGTCTCTTCATTTTTTTTGGCATTTGCCTTTCTATACGATTAGAATTTCTTCCCCCAACCCAAGGCATATGTTATCATTTATGTTTGAGAAGCATCCAAACCCTATTTTACAGTGCCTCTAAATGTACCTCTAAATGTGATGAGGAAGTCTTTACAGTAGAGGGTAGAGGGATGGGGATGGGTCAGTGAGAGGGAGGGGGCGGGGAGAAGGAGTGCTGGAGCAGAGAGGTAAACAGCATCCTAGGGAGAAAGCAGGGAGGGGCCCTGCAGGTGACTTGGCAGGCTGCAGCAGAGGGCAAGGAGGGCATTGCAAGATCCCTGCTGTCCATCAAACTACTCTCCAGCTTTCAAACAGGCATTACGTTCCTTGTTTCTGGACCCTTGTTTCTGCTGTGGTCTACCCTTACATCAAGTACCTTCATTTTCCTCAAATCCCAGTTCAAAATACTTCCTCCCTGTACAAAGTCTTCCAACTCTCTTGACTCTCCTGCCAGAATCAGTTACCATTCTTTTGCACTCTTCTAGCTAGCTGCCCATACCCCTACTAACACATCCATAATATGTGTTACTAGTTGGAATACATCTGTCTTCCAGCTTGCTACATGGTAAGGTCCACAGGACAGGAAGTTAAGGTTTAGAGACTTTAAAAGCCTCTAGGACCACAGCAGTCCTCAGAAGGCGGCAGGGGAGAGCGACAGAGTGGAGAGTGGAAGAACAAAGCCTATCGCCAGGGGCCGGGGCTTTGGCACCAATAGTAGGGGCCCTGGACCTTCCTCAGGGGGAACAAGGTGGAAATGATGCCCCTAAGGAATATTCTTGCTTTGGCATTTTAAGATCTCATGACAAAGCAAGCTGATTTGGTCAGGGGCAAACACCCTTTCTGCCTTTCCCATGCTGGGGAACAGGAGTGCTTGATTCTGATATGCTCTGATGAACATGATAAGCTGCTGTGTGAGGAGTGAGCAGCCAGCCCACATCAAGAGACTCTGGAGTGTGTCAGAGTCCATAGTCTGGGCACAGGGCAACATGAGAACCAGCCACAACAAACTTCTCCCACGGCCTGCCCCAGAACCTCCACATAGCCACCATGTTTCCAGACACAGACTGTTTTTTTTTTTTTTTCTTTTTTTTTTTTTTCTGTGAGGAGAGAATTTCACAGTAGATTCCTCTTTTCATTCAGTGATCTTCCCAGAGCAAAGTGAGAGGGATGAGGATAAGGGGCATCCAGGAGCTGGTTACCCAGCTGGGGACTACCCTGGATCCTGGAAAGTTCCAGGGAGTAGGCCAGAACAGCAAAGGGCAGTTTAGAGTGGGATGATGGCAATTAGACTTTCCCTAATTCACTCTCAATGCTCTGCTGTGATGTGACGAAAACAGTTCTCGAAAAGGTGGGGGCATCAAGGGTTAGACAAGTGGTGAATGCCCGTTCTCAGATTGGCATGGGAAAGGGTGTCAGCGGCAAAAGGCCAAGAGCAAAGTATTTATGAATCTTTTTTGTTGTTGTTGTTTTATTTTGTTTGAAACCAGGTTTAGCAGTTTAGGCTAGCCTCACGCTCATTATGTACAGCTCATTATGCAGTTGAGGCTGTCCTTGATCTCATGGTCCTAATGCTTCTATCTCCCCAGTGCTGAGATTACAAGCGTGCAGTACTACACCCAAGACTGATGGCCTTGATGAGGCAGAAGTTGAAAACTTCACTCTGAAAACAAATTTACATTCAACTTCCCACGAAACACCATAGTTAACACTTAAAGGTAAATTTAAGGGCTTTTGTTTACATGTCAAACAACTGGTATTTTACTGTTTAAGGAGATTCTGCATGGGGGAACTGTATCTCAGGGTAGAATGCTTGCCTAGCATGCATAAGGTCTTGGGTTTCTTCCTCAATATGGGGGAAAAAAAGGAAACTCCTACAAACCAGTAACAAAGTAACACATCAAAGAAATGTGGAGGGGAGAATATACAATAAGGGTCCATTGTATATTCATTAAAGGTTGATAAACAAAATGTGATCAGCTTGCAAGCAGGGGAAGAAAAAGGGACAAAAAAGACAAGATGTCACATGTGTTTCCAAGCAACTGGAGCACATACTGCTGCCTCCTTTATGGAAAAGGACTTGAGATCTCAAGAGATCCCCAAGTTCAGGCCTGGCCGCAGAGCAGTTCACGTAGGGACAGCGCAGAGAGGTGATAATAGTCTTGTGCAAAGACAATGCCGCCCTTTGTCTGAACTCGGACAAGGCTGGGTGTTCAATGTGCTTATTTCCTTTCACATGTGAGTACTGTATTTATGTCATTTCTCCTCCAACTCCTTCCATCAGCCTCATTCTCCCTCCAATTCATGGATGCTTTTTCTTTAATATATGTACCTCTTTAATATGCATATGTTTCTCCTTGATATATACTATATATACACTTTCTTTTATATATATAATGCACACACATAAATTGATTGATATATTAGAACCAACCCACTGAGTCTATTTAGTCTCACATGTATATGCTTGTAGGGATGGCCACTTGGTCTTAACCATTAGGAGGTTCATCTTAAAAAGATCCACTTTATCTTCAGTAGAAAGACTGAAATACTAACACATTAACTGTTTTTAATTGGGGAAGGGTTGGCTAGGTAACAAGATTAGGAGTCACTTTCTTCTCTTCTCCTTGTGCCTCGGTCTAAACATGTGTATGACTTTTGAGTTTAAAAAATCGCCAATCCAAAAAGGAAAAGCATGTTTTAACTTCGTTATAGTTAAATGTCAATATAGGTGTAACCTGAGATGAAAAATCACCAAGCTTTTTTCTCTAAGGAGAGGCACCTGAGAAAGGCGAAAGGCGCTGCAGAGCAATGCCAGCCAAATGGGGCAGGGGCTTAGCGTGGCAACTGAGCATACTTTTAAAGCACAGTTTTCCAAACAGCAGCAGTGTCCAGCACGCATTCCTGGGACCATGAGTAAGAGGAGTAGCCCCCTGCCCAGCTGGCTCACCCAGAGGCCCTACTCACAGAGCAGTAGGCACACCGCTCATCTGCTTTACCTTTCATCACTGTTTGAAAACAACTCTGGGAACTTTTGAGCTGTCTGTATTTGGGGATCCACCCCCCCAACTCCCAGAGGAAGCCACAAAAGAGACAGGAATGGAGGAGGAAACCACTAACTGTAGAGTGAGTCCTAGTCACAGACAGAGGATGTGGACAATTGGATTCGTGTAGGTGGCACTGAGTTTGTTTTCAAGAGTAAGAAGTACCTGGGGGAGAGGGCTCTGGGGATGCTCAGTAAAGGGTATCCTGAGCTCAACCCCCAGAAACCATGTGACAATGCTAGACATGGCTTCATAGATAGGTACTCCTGTGACGAGGAGGCAGAGGCAGGAACATGAGCCAGTCTAGTCTAATTGGTGAGCTTTGGGCCAATAAGAGATCCTATCTCAAAGGAAAGGGATTTCCTGAGGATGACACCCAAGACTTTCTTCTGCCGAAACATACACACATACAAAAGGAAAAAAAATGTAACCAGAAAATACATTTGAAGAGTGATCCTTTCTGAGGTGGACCTTCACCACCTCAGACTACAGATGACAGCTATTAAAGGTACCTAACTTGAGCCAAGCACATGCACGACGCTTTGCGTGGGTTGTGTCATTTAATCCTTTCTTCCTGAGAGACAGGAATTATCTGCCCCAGTTGGCACTTTCAAGGTCTCAAAACCAGTAAGAAGTTTGCTCAGGTGTGGTAGATTTTAGAACCTGGATTCCTTATGGCCACACCCAATTGCTCCTCACCTGTGTCTCTAAAGTACAAGGATTTTGCTTGAGACCCTGATGGCCTCTCCACTGGTGTAAATGGCTTTCCATCTCTCCTGTGCTTCCTTCCGGTGTAGCTTTTCCAGAGCTCTAGTTTTCCTTCTTAGAAGGGAAGGCCGAGTCTGCAGGCTGGCCTCACCACCGCTATACTTAACAGCACTTAATGTGAATTTTCTGTTTTTGTCATGTGAGACTGTCTTTTTTGGTGTGTCTGAACCATGCATTATTCAAAGTCGGGTTTACACATACCACCTCCTTGGTAAGTGGAGTAGGTTGCAGATTTCTGACATTGGAGAATGTTGTTTACTGAAATACTTCTTACGTGTGGCAGTCACAGACGGCCTCATATCAACTCAGATCAAAATGATGACTCCTAGGTCTAGTTGATTCATTGCAGGGTTTTTATGTCGGTAAAGACTGGCCTCAGGGCTGGGCTGTGCCCTGGTCCAGTCTAACCTTGTTTTAATCTGTGTGGTTTATAGTAGACTAAGGGCAATGTAGAAGAATATATATTACTGTGAATTACTTAATCCCTTATACGATTATTAATTAGCTGTTATTAATAGAACAAATTATGATCACATTGGCCTCATGGGGAACTGAGAGGGCACTTTGGGGCTTAACTGGATATGAACCCATTCTGCTAGATCTAAAAGCAGCAATTCCCTAACTTCGTAATTAGATCAGCCTGAGATCAGCCTGGCCACAGCTCTTTGCTCTGGAGACCAGGCTACACTCTTCCTTTAGGATTCTAGAGCTTCACAGCTCAGGTTTTGTGATGTCCACAGTACTTGAGACATGCTAGTGTTCTAAAGAACTGTCTCAGAAAAAAAATTAAGTTTACATAATTTAAAAAATACTGGTGTTGGAGAGATGGCTCAGTGATTAAGAGCATGTACTGTTCTTGAAGAGTTCAGTAACCAAGCTGTGAAGCTCACAGCTGTCTGTTAACTCCAGCTCCAGGAGCATCTAATATCTCTGCTTTCCCTGGGAACCTGCACTCACGTGTACAGACCTACACACACACACACACACACACACACACACACACACACAGAGAGAGAGAGAGAGAAAGAGAGAGAGAGACAAAGACAGAGACAGAGACAGAGAGACACTGACACACACAATGAAAAATAAATCTTTAAAAAAATGTTTGCATGCTATTTCTTTTCTTCCATTTCTCTGACGAGCATAATATGATTAAATGAAACTCCTAGAAGCCTGAAAAACACTCCCAAGATGCATTTGTTCCTGTGCTAGCTTGCCCATGGCACGTGAATTTTACAATTTTACATGGATACCTACCATGAAGCCTTTCTAAAATTCTATGGTTCTGGGGGGCAATGGGGTAACCTGTTAGCTTTCCTGCTTCGCATCGCCATGGAATTTCATGTTAAAATATACTGAGAGTGTAAAACTATTAAAATTAAATTGATTTAATCATGGTAGTGCCCCTTAACTCTGGTTTTTCCCTCTTTTGGTTCTATTTATACAAGGTCAAGTGTGGCCTAAAATTATTAAATGGAAAATTCTAGAAATAAACAATTCATAAATTTTAAATAACTTTTATTATAGTATAGATGGTTATAATTGTTCTATTTTTGCCCTTGGCTATTTTTACTAATCTCTCACAAATTCCTGTGAGAAATTAAATTTTCTCACAGAAATGAGACTAGAACAGGAGAAGACATGGAGAGGGCTTGAAACTACTTGCAGGTTTCAGGCATCCATTGGCTGCTGCCTGGCATATCTATCCCTCCAAGTAAGGAGAGCTACTGTTATCAGATGGATTCCTGGACACCAGCTTGTTTAAATCTCCATGTTTATACATATTGCCCACATCAGCGGCGAAGCAGAGCTCTCTGAGAATACAGGGTAATTGTCCCTTTGTTTTTCTTACTTCAGAAAATGATAATTACCAAGGAATTGTATATTAAAATATATAATCTGGACATATTTAAATATGTGAACACATTTCGTACTGAGTTATGTGTTTACCTACACATTTTAAAATGTGCTCACCCACAGCTACCCATATATCAGAGCATAAGTAGCAGGTGCTCTTTTGAGAAATTTTATCTTTGAGTTAGTTTTAAGCACAGATCAGGGATTAATGTGTATGAGAACTTAAGCAGAGCGTGGGATGGCTGTATGGGCTTTGCATTCAGCCGCTTCTTGCTCAGCCTCACACTCTTGAACCTAAAGATAGAGATTCCAGCAAACATCACACACAGAAAGGAAGGAAAGGGCTCCTTACTGAACACCGGGAAGGATGTGTTTCCTTTTAACACTTGGAATTCTTGTTCCAGTCGTCTTCGTAAATCTATTTGCTCAAATAAAACCTTCTGAAGTTCCTCTAATGGGGGAAAAAAGAAGAGCCATTTTACTAATCTTTACAAATAACTCTCCAGAGAACTGTTATATCTGGCAATTTGTTATTATAAGACAAAATATTTTACCAGTTTAAAAAGTGTTGCATAGACATGGGATAGATTTTGTGCAGAAATCCATGAATATAAATCAATGTAATATATTATTTTAAAGTATTATATTACAGTGTCATGTATTGATTGATATGTATGCATTAATCTCAATTATATCCACCCAATGGTCCATATATTATTCATATGTTGCTTGTCAAGCTTAAAATACGGTGCAGAACAAAAATATCTCCTTATTATCTCTGTACTCTTTAGAAGCTAAGAGAAGTGTACAACACTTAGATTTGTCTTTACCTTTCCCCATATTTTCAACATCCTTTTTGAGTGAATGAGGTGAATTGGTTTCTTGTATGTGTTCACCTAAAAAAAAAAAAAAAGGAAAAAAAAAAAGGGAAAAATATTAGTTTGCATGGACTGTTTTCCCAGAGTTTTTCTTCTTTCTTTTTACATCTAGAAAAAGAGTTTATTATTAAGCTGACATTAGAAATTCAGAGGACAACATGCTATTCTTGTGAATGGGTACCGTGCCTTTGATAGCGGAAGCACTCTAAAAAAACAAGGTAGAGCAGGATCGCGGGAGTGAGGATGCCTGCTCTCCTTGGAAGGCTCTCGAGAATGGCAGAGGCAGAAGTTTCCCAAAATTTTGGTACCCCCAAAATTTGGAACGCTGAAAAAGGAAGGGGGCGTTGTCTCAGCAGAACAGTAATGTACCTGGAGGCTTTCCTGGTCATTGATAGCCGGCTGAAAGACATGAAGACTACAGCAGAGGTGCGAAATAAGTTATCTGTCAGCGTGTAAACATTAACTTACTCAGTGAGTTTCATAACTATTCGGCTGGGACCAATAGAAATGACTGTGGGAGCTGAGGGTGCAGCCCCAGAGCTCAGCACAGGCCTTGAAAGCACCCGGCTTCTGCTTTTACCCAGAACCTGAGCCAAACTCAATAAGCCAGCCACCTATATTATGAATAAAGTTTAGATATTGCTCTTGTGTGCTTACTGTTTGCTCTGTGCTCACTAGAATAACAGCAAACTAAATAATTCATTTATCTACAGTAAATTGTGTGTGCATGAATCAGAGAGCCCAAATACACCAAAGGTTTAACCCATTCCTTAAGCTAATTAGATGATTGTGTTTTCAAATTTCAAGCTAATTTTTGTGAGAGCCACATGGTGTGACTGAGCATCTGTTTTTATCTAAAGAGGTGTGGTAATGCGGGTAACCTTCGAGAAAGTTTTATGGATTTTTTTTTCCACACTGGTTCCCAGAGGTGAGGCTACGCCTCTGTGCCTGCAGATGGCTGAGCAGGGGTTTGCCTGCCTCCTCCTCCTCTTCACCCATACTGGAGGCAGAGCTTGCTCTCTTCTCTACAGCCAGCCAGTAGCTAATGCGGGGCTGGACATACAACAAGCCCTCAGCAAAGCGCCTTCTGCTGTTACTAAAGGAACCCCAGGAGAACATAAATCCTAAGTCACGGCTCCAGCCAGAATGTATCACTTCAATTTTCTGCCTGCTGTTTATTCATTTCCCTCGAAAAGAAATGGAGTGTAATGGCCCCTTGGCACTTGTTGGAATACTGGGAGATCTCATTGTCAAGTTAAATTTTCTATAGAAAAAAGAAACAGGATTTCTTTCCAAAGCAGCAACCTATACCACGGCCAGACACCTGTATCCCACGTGCTGACTGTCTGCAGCGTGTGAAGGAGCACACGTTCCTTTAAGACTTACATGCATTCATTCATATATCCCCAAATATATGCATGCTTGGGGGAGGAGCTTAATATAGCCTTCACACTCCCATGTCCCTGAATGCCAGGCCTTCTCCAACATGCCGGAGCATATTCACACAACTTCATGCTGATACGTCTGGAATTTGGCCTCTCTCTACAGTCTCAAGTGCACGCTTGAACCTTGACAGCTTGGTTTTTTCTCCTTATAGTGAGGAACAGGCCTGTGATGTATCCCAGTTGTAGCTCTCAATAGAAAACTTAAGGAATTCAGTCCTCTACTAGGAAAGAAATATGTTGATAACAAATCATTAGTCTGTAAACCAAGCATGGTGGCATTTTGAAATGAAGATAAATTTGTATTAGGTGCAGGTCTGCCTATATAGTGTCAGATTACCAATATAGAAATTCCCCACTGATGTGATGCTGAATCCCAACAGAGACAAGCAAGCAGGTACCTGTCTCCATGCTTACTCATATGTGGTGAGGTGGTGCTGACCATTCAACATGCTTACAATCTAATTTTCCAAGCATGACTCAGGTCACATGTGAATGCACTTCCAGAAGCCATGTTCTTATCATGTTATAGACCAGATTTTGATTCACTAATATATTTTGAGAACTGTTAATCTTGTATTACATTTCAATTGGGTGAATAAATTAAAAAATTAAGATATATAAAACCATGTTTTCTTGCCCCTTCATAAGTACTAGCATTATATGCGTAGAGTACCCCTAAATCAATAGCTACTAAAATGGAAACATACTGACTACAGGAAAATCCACTGGTGATACTAACAATGGGCTGTTCTTTTCATCGGCTCTGTGTAGGTTTTAGTAACATTTTGTGTTAGTGTCTATTTCAAATAGACATTTTACTGCAATTTCTGAGCAAAAATGGCCAATTTAGAGCTTAGACGACATAAACATCTCTTTTACACTGAGGTTCTTTTAAGTGTCTAGGTGTTGGGTAAATAAGGACATGGAAGCAGTCTCAGCTGCGCTTTGTGCATCTTTTACTGGACTGCCACTCTTTGCATTACTGCTAATCTGTGAAAAGCAGATTGTTAATGGTGGTTAAAAATGACCTCTGGGAGCCTGGATGTTTGTTCACCATTACTGCTAATGTTTTCCATCTGGTTAAAAAAAAAGCAGTCTAGTACTAGATTAAATAAATGTGATTTAGGGGACAACGATCCTCCAATTTTTATAAATATTCCATCAGGTTAAATGCATTTCACTTTTTAAAATTAATGGATGGCTTTGGAGGCATTCCAAAATTAAAATGCTTACCTTCTTTCCCCTACATTCTTTTAAAAAATATTTACAAAAAGAGATAGTGAAGGAAGCTTGGAGACCTCAGTGACTTAGAGACAGAAGACAGAACACTATACAGGGGAGGACTTTCTTAGAGGCTGGCTTCAAACCTGTCAGACGGCAGAAGCAAACACAAGTGGTTTCCAGTGGGGAAGGAACGGATCGTTAGCGTATAAATGCAGTGGTGGATGGCTGAGAACCAAGGCTGCTGCTGAGGGCTGCGCCAGCCTCTCGTGGAAACTTCAAGATTCCATGAACTGTGCTGACCCCAGTGGAAGGGGACAAACCTCATGGCAACCAAAAGCCAAGGCTTGGGCACATGGTTTTACTTTCCATTTTCTTTGGGGACCTTTCATCTAGGTGGCCTGATATTTTAAGAGATGTTCCATCCCACCATTGGTTTTGCCCACAATTAGCTACTCAAGACAAGAGGGATGGATGTGAAAATGTGCCATCCTACAGCATGGATTAGTCATAAACAGCAAATGAGCAGGGATGCAAATTGACACGTATATACACATCAAAAGAATGAGTCAACAAATTCACTAGCATAACCATTATAGGCTCAAGAGTAATCACTTTCTCTTAAATATTGTGGCATACTCTTGTTTAAGAGCCTGTACTGGATTCGCTGGTCTTCATTGGGAGGAAAAGTCCACTCTAATTCCTCTGGAGTTTCCAGGTCTTCTTATAGCCTGCTCCCTTGTTCCCCAGCTCCTCTGTCTCTATTGCCAACACAAATCATTTACTGCATTCAGGCCTGCATTTCTCTTTGTAGATTGTTTTGCCTTGTACTGTTGGTCTTGCCTGGGCTACCTGACCCTCCACTTCCTATTCCAAAGCAAAAGGCCATTTAAGTCTCCTTGGCATGGATTTAACATTTCTAACTCTCCAACCTTCACTTATTGAAACCCTAATTTTCCAGATGATGGTTCGAGGCAGTTCGGCCAATGGCGTTGATTAGGTCATCAGGGCTGCATGGGATCAGTGTCATCTTCAGGGCTCTGTCCCACCATATCCTGTATAGTTAGGAAACAGCTGCCTACAAATCTTCTAAGAAGCTCCCATCGCACACCGAGTCTGCTGCTACCTGGACTTCACAGCTCCAGGAGCTCAGAGAAGTAAAACTGTTAGGTATTTTTGTTCCAGCACCACGGCAGGACGAAGATGCTACTTCCATGAACAAGTCCCACCCACTTCCTGAGCTTCCTGCCTGAGAGATTTGCTTTCTGAAGGCAACAACAGTGACCACCCTACCTCAAGGAAGGAGCAAATACATTCCACAAATGCCTGCTGTACTGTTTTATTCTAGTTTGTGAAAGAAACATCAACCAGTGATATTGTAAATCTTCGATTATCATGAGGGCATTTAAGCTAATTTTTATAGTTAAACCTAGCTCATAAGTGAAAAAGTACACTTTGATTAATTTTATAGTCAGACTATATCAGGCTAACTATATTTTCAGTCTATTGGGAAGTTGGCAATGTGTCAATTAAAAATAAGTTTTGTTCCTGTCTGACATTTTCAAAGTTTCTATGTGAAAATATATAGTCTAAATTCTAGCTAAAATGTGGAAAATATTAATAAACATATATGTCTGCCATGGCTTCCAGTAAAAATATCACATATATTAGGATTCATTTACTTTATTACAATAATAACTTTATAAAACTTTTCATTTTTCTATATATGTTAATGATTTATTTTTATATTATTTGCTAGAGATGAAACCTAGGGACACATGCATGTTAGGCATGAGCCACACAAATAGATGAGATGTGTGTTCTGTTGATGGTCATAGGACAGGGAAAGAAGCTAATAAAATAGGTGCCACGGAAACACTCCCTGGTAGCTAGCCTCACAGTGCTGGAAATGCTATGCAGGAGGAGAAACTCCATCAGTGTCTTATCCACACTGGACCCGCACACTGCTACACTGGCCAAGATGTGCCCACTGGTGCAGTAGTGGCAATAGAGGCAACAAATTGCTCCCCTTATTGGGTTTCAGGCCTGCTCTACAGGAGAGAATTTAAGCCTAGGATTCTAAACATGGTCCAATCCCTTGTCTAGGGAACTCATTTGGTCCTAGGGAGAGAAATCATCAATATTGTTGTGTTGTCAAACTCCCTTCTAATCATTTCCATTGATATGTGTTGCTTCCAGGTCAGAGACGTGTCTTACTGAAGTGGGTAGTGGTCAATGCAGAGACTTAAACCTGCTCAGCATGCTGAGAATAAGTGACTGTGGGGGCTCAGCCCTAGACGGGACACCTGTCTGCATCAAACACCATCCCTACCCACATCTCAGAGAATACTGAGGAAGAAGAGCTGGAGAGAATGTTAAGAGCCAGATGTCAGGAAGGAGTGCTGCAGATGCTGTCTTCTGGATACGACATGGCTGCTGCACACATGGGCCCACAGTAGCTGTGGTTACCCGGAGATCTGTGCAAGAGCAACCCAGTTCAGAATTCCAGCATGGATTGTGTGGAGGGATCCCAAATTCCCTGGCTGTGAGTAAGGAAGTGTCACATTCCTTTAGGAGTGTGGAGACTGGTTGGTTTTCCAAGCCCCAGTGGATGATCCTACTCATTGCTGTTTTAACAAACAAATAAATAAATAAAGAGGACATGAAGTTGGGAGGAAGATTTGATGGGAGCTGTGAGGGGTGGATATTTTCAAAGAACATCATATGCATGTATAAAAAATTTCAAGGACTAAGTACAAAATTTTAAAATTTAAGTTCAAGAAATGAAATCTAAACATTGTAACCTGAGTGTTCAGGTTATATGCCTTAGAATGTAGGCTGTCTTATCTGTATGAAGCACAATATCAAATGCAAAGTCTTAAAATAAGGAGTAAGAGATTTGGCTTTTCGTATTCCTTTTACTGACCCCCTACCCCACTTGGTGTCCTGCTCATTGGCTTAGCTAACTCCCCAAATTCTTCCCTGAGATACAAACAGCAGCACCCATGTGCTCTGCCAGCCAGCACATTGTTCCTCCCAATACTGTTTCTGAGAACACTTGGTGAAAATATTTTTGGAGACCACATTTGCTTACACAGGAAGAAAGCATACATCCCTTGGAAGGTCACTTCAAAATAGATTTAAAAAAAGATTTTGATTTGGGACAGTATATATGAGATCCACCTGTATTCTAACATTCAGATGATGGATGGTATCCAGCAAACAAGTGCTTCAATAGCCCCTGGGGAACTCGTGTACTACTGTCTGTGTTCTGGTGCAGGGGAGCAGGCATCTCACACATTCAGAGGTGCCGATGGGTACTGTATGATGTCCCAGCACACTGCCACAGTCTCTCCAACTGCACGGAGACTCCACCCTCTTACCTCCTGGCACCCTAACTGGGCCCAGCATTACCAAACAGGCCTGTTGAATTCTCAAAAGAAACACTGGATTTTAATAACTGGTCTTAGCTTTGTAATCTAGCTTAGGTCTTTTCTACACCTTTTCTCTTTTCCTTATAATGTGTCTTAGAGGTGCAGGTTAGATTGAGTCAAAATTAATCTACAATTGGAATAGTGAAAAATTTAGCACAACATGTGGTTTACAGGATTTTTAAAGGATCCTTTGCACGCAGGCAAAAGAAATCATTATGGAGGTCAGGGAGATAGGTTAGCAGGTAAAATGTGAAGACTGAACTCTGGACCGCATGCACCCACTTGAACGGGTGGATGTCATGGCCTGTATTCCAGAGAGAGAGAGGAGATCCCCTGAACACGCTGGCTAGCCAGACTAGCAGAATCAGTGAGTTTGGGGCTCAAATGAGATGGACAGTGATCAAGCAAGACACAATGTTGGTCTCTAGTCTCCACATGCACACAGGTGCCCTCACATGCACAAAAATCTAGCTGCTCACACACAAATTACACAGAAAATATTACAACATCAAATACATAGGAAGCAAAATTAAATAACTTTCTCCTCTGTCAGTGGAAAAGAGTCCTGCTAATTTGTTGGTGTTACAGCTACACTATACTTCCTGTGATGATGGCTCAAAGAACAAACAAACAATCCCATTTTTAGATATATATATACATGTGTTTATTACATATACTATATGTATATATATTACTACTCGCATATCTTTGACTTGTGACTCTGGAGTTCATTCTAGGTTTCTCTTAGAATTGAGCTAATGCCATGTAAGTTAATGATATGTGAGTTAATGCTATATAGTATCTGTATTTGTTTGACACTTATTTATTTCCTTTGTGTATGTATGTGTGTGGTCAGGAGCACGCATGAACATGGCTCATGAACACAGAGGTCAGAGAACAACTTGCAGAAGGTGGTTTTCTCCTTTTACCATCTCGACAACTCTTAAGTTTTTTCTAGAAAGCTTTCCATTACTTTCTATCTCTTTGAGTTTCACATAAATTTTTTAAAATCATTAGCATGAAGAAAAACATTTCATAAATAGAAAGTAGATGTCTGAAATACAGGGATCATTTAATTGTTATCTGAAAGAATGTTCATAATAAAGAATGTTTAAATTCTATAGGCAGACAAACTTAGCTACAAACTTACCCAAAGTTCCCTTACAAGTGAGAGAATTAAAACACAGGCCCACTACTCTGGCTTTTAAGAATTTCTTTTCTTCTGCTTTTTTTTTTTAATCATAAGCATGTCCTAAAATCGAATGGAATAATAAATCAGAGTACCTCATCTGCTATATATTCATGAGAAGTGTAACTGCTTCTTACTATTCTTGGAAATCCATCCACAGCATATTAAGTACACTAGAGAATCATACCCGTGGAAATAAAATTGATTTTAAAACTCCTATACATATAACAAGATGCAGCCGTGCTCAGAGTCCGCAGGTGCTGGCATTTCTACAATGAGAGGGATTGGAAGGCAGGATGACGCCTCTTTCCCTCATTTCCTTGACCTGCCATGGCTCTGAGCTGTCTCACCAGCTTACCCCATTGCATTCAATTTCAAATCACTTAACTTCACTCAAGTTATTCAAAGCGGAGATGTGAAACCCACTTTGGGATTGCAAGCGAAATCCTGTCATCTACAGTTTTGAGTTGGTAATATTTTGACCAAGCTACTGTCTGCTTAATTCTGTTTGGCTTGTACTTTTAAAGCGCTACTGCTTTCTGGGGAATTTTGGTTTCTGGAGACGATCTTGTTCGGCCCCTGGAATTACACATGGTACAACATCTATTATGTACGACGCTTTTCCAGGGAGGAATTGAAAACCTTGGTTGCAAATACCAACAAATAACTTGTCAATAAGGCTGAAAGCTGGGAGTAAAGGTGATACTGAACTAGGGGAACAACTGAAATAAACTGCGGATAAACTGAATTTATATTAGGGACCTGTTAATGCAATAACTGCCACCAAAGATACATACGTCTGTTTCTTTACATAACCACTGAAACTTCCTGGTAATTACATGGGTGAGTACCATGAGAATGAAAAATTCATATAAAAACAAACAAACAAAAAAAAACTACCCATTGATTAAAAAGTGCCTGGCAGTTTAAAAAGTGGTTTTATTCTCCTATGTTCTGCTTATGCAAAGGAATTAAATTACTGTAAGCCTTAACAAATGATGATTGAGTTAAATACTGGATAAACAAACATGGGTATGAAAGCACCACCCCCATGGTATTATTTTTTTTCTATTTGGGTTTTGTTTTAAGGCAAGTTCTCACTATACAGCATGGGCTTGTAACTTGTGGTCCTCCTGCCTCAGCTCCCTAAGTACTAAGATTATAGGTATGGCTTATCCAATATCCAGTCATATATGGGATTCGGTCTAGCTGGTTTGTCTCCTGCTCCTAGACGGAAGCAACCAGAGGGCAGAGACTGGCATTGCTTTACATATCTGAATCTCCAGAGTTTGGCAAACTACCTAGCATGCAGTGGGCATTAAGCTAAGTGTGGAGCAAATGAGAAAAATGCACGGACTTGTGTAATCAGAAAGCCAACAGTCGTCACACGGAGAGAAATCTCTCCAAGGATGAGGTGGCACTGACTGGGTGCAGCATTTGTCAGCTACTGCCCAAAGCAGCAAGCCACATACACTCACAATCTGTTTGGTGTGTTTTAGTTTTTGACATTGCCAAATTGAATAGAATCTGGTTATGATTATATAAACTAATACCAAAACACAGGTGCCCATTCTTGGATTTTGTCGGTTGTATTTCAACAGGAGACCATTTACAAGTATTATAAGTAAGGGACAGCTGAAGGCATAGCATGCTAAGTCTTACAAAACCCCAGCCTCTTCAACCTTCTGAGGTTTTAAATTCTACATCTAAAGTCAGGAGTGGTGGCGCCTACTGGGATATCAGCTCTTCAGGAGGCGAGGCATGTGGCTTTCTTGAGCCCATGGATTTGAGAACAGCCTGGGCAACATAAAGAAACTCCATCTCAATACAGATTAAATGATAAATGAAATAAAGTAAAATTTCAAAGGAATAATAAAGATGACCTTCTTGTGGCCCAATGTTTTGGTATCAACAACATTCACCAGAAAGTTGCATATTTCAGTTGTGTTTTTATCCTTCCAACATGCTTCCCATTCTCCCAGTCAATACAAGATGATAATATCATATAACCTATTACCTACATACTTCCCCGAATAATATGAGGGTAAGATTGAGATATGGAAAATCGATATGGAACAAGCTTCTCTGGGAATCTGTGTCAAATTAATTATTGCGAGAAAGGGACTAACAATAGATCAATAGTGTGAGTAGGTGTTATTACCAACATAACTATTGACTGTGCTGCCCTGAGCTCCAGGCACCATGGAATGTTTACATGAACAGGGATCCTGTCTGCACTTTTACCTATGTCCTTTTAGCATTTGTGTTTTCATCTGCAAACTAAACAGCAGTGGATCGAGTGGTTTTACCCACTTGGGCTATCATTCTCAGGGTTTGAAGACATGCCACAGCTTACTGGCCTGAGTGGCTGTGAGGATATGAACACTCTTTCAGGTAAGCCAAGAAACTTCTTTCAAAGTCCCATCCAAGTCAAAGAAAGGCAAAAGATGGAAATTCGGTTTTTAAGAAATAAGAGCCTATGAACACGAGTGGCGTGAAGAACCTACAACACCAAGGGCTCGCTTGTTCTTAATACATTTACATTCTCATCCATTTGTGCCTGCTGAACTTCTAGTTCAAAAGTCCTTATAAAAATCCTGGGTACAGTTGCTAAATGCAATGCAAAAAGTTAAGCTTTCTAAAGAGAAAAAAATCTCAGATTGTAGAACCTGGATTCTCCCACTAAATCCATGTAAACTTTTAAACATCAAATTATCCATAGTTTTATGCAAATCATTGCTACCTCTTAGAAAGCTATGCACATTTTACATTTTTATAGCATATAAAATTCATTTTTATTCCCTTCAAAAATTATACCTAAAATAGAGGAAGAAGTTAGCGGGGCAGACTCAGAATAATTAGTGTTTAGTAGCTAATGTGTGGCGTCTACTGTGAATCATTCTCTAAATGATCATCTACAATTTGTATTAAATACATGTATCCTGTAATTCGCACCACAGACTCACCAATGGCCAACTCCAGAGTCAAAACCTCCAAATATAGGCAGTCAAACAATCTGAGCAACTCATGCACACAATCATAATGTTATGAACTTTAACGCGCATAACTAGATTTAAAACTAATCTAATTAAGGAAAGTAAACGGAAAGCGGGGGGGGGGGCCCATCTCCTGCCCCTGGAAGGGTTAAGCTGTTGTAAAGTACACAGCCCATGCCGTTCTGCCAGACTCCAGGCCTCCTGGAGCCTACTCACCAAGTGAGGTTGCATACAACACAAGATGAGCCAAATAAAAGTCCCCCAAGTTAAATAAGTAATTAATACAAGCACTAGGATCTGACAGCAGCTTTTAGACTCTTTCTGAGGTAGTCTGTTGGAATAAAGAGGAGCAGGAATTCTTCAAGTGCTCCTGGCTCCTCCAGCACAGACCTAGCAAGAGCTCCTATCCACTTCAGCTGTTGGAACAGCTCCACTTCATTTGCATTCACCAGACTCCACATAGAATCCCCTGTGTAGTCTCCTGGCATGGAAGAAATTGGGCTACTTTTAAACCTATTTTTAGCTGTACAGGGCTGCTAAATGCCATTTGATCTGGGCCTGAGGAATGACACCAAGATTGTTTCGTATCTATGAATGCTGTTTCCAGTGGCTATTAATTCCTACACGTATCAAATACACAAAAGCAATTGACTATCTAGGAATGTCTTGGAAATGGCAAGATATTACAGAATCAATGGAATAGAATTATAAATGCTTCTTGTGTGTGTGTGCAAACCAATTAGAAATTCCTTGGTAGCAATTCTTTTCATTTCAAGCTTCAATTTTGAGGAATATCACACTAGGGAGGAGGTAGTTCCCAGGCAAATATCCTTGCCTTTGTGACTTTAGATTGTCACAGAAAAATCCACATTTAACAATTTTGTCATATTAGACACTTAGAGAAAATTTGTAAAAGGGAGTTTCATAAATTTTCAAATAGCATGAGGTTTCAATGCTGGGAGCCAATAATGATAATTTTAAATGTCCTAACAGGTAAAGACAGAACATGTAAAATGACAGTATTATGTATTTCATGCAGACTTAACATAGCCACTAACCAGCAAGCACAAAATTAGTCTTAGTGTTTTTTGGCATTGTCAACCAAATTAGATATTGAACAGTATTTATAGAATATATTAATAAAATAATTTGGAATTGTCTGCTAATATAGATGTTTCTTTCCATATACACAAAACATTTTCTCATTAAAATAGAAATATGCCTTTTGCCATTTAGAATATTAAGAAGTTTCCTCTCTGCAAAAACAAGAACAAAGATTTGAAGATCCTTTTTTCATTGTATTTTGCAGTTATATAAGATTTCTTCAAGATCCTATTTTCTTTATTTCTGCGCCCCGCACCACCCTCTCTCTCTCCCTCACTTCCTGGCTTGCTCTCTCTGTCTCATTTGACAGGCAAATTTGCAGACATTGCCGCAGGATAACAACCTCGTTTGACAGTCAATTAACCGTGAATAGTCAAAGCCAAGGCAGTTTGCATTACATAAATGGAAAATTAGATTCCTTTTTCCCAAGAAACAAAACCCTCTCCTTAAGACACTGCAATAGACAACTTAGTATCAAAACTTCTAATCACGTCTTTCCCAAACCCCTTGGAGACATTTAGCAATCAGTAAAAGGTGGTTTCATTTAATTTGTATAATGTAATTTTTGTAAATGTATTATACATTTTGTGTAGAGATCATTATCACGGAGATAATATAAATGTTGGCATAGATGTCATAAAACACCTTTAATGTCTTTCTGACAGATATTAAAAGCAATAAGCTGTGATCCTTTTTAATGGAAGGTTTCTAAGAGAACATTTCAATTATTGTCATTTTATGCTTTTGCAGCCTGTTTCATTGTGTAACCTGATATATTTCTGAATTTTCTTCTGAAATATGCCCAGCAATTAATAATCTTATTGCTATTAATGTCACTGCTTTCCTATTTGTGTTTTTCTTAGTTATATCTACTGGGAATTGTTTTTTTCCCTAGCTTTCCCCTTGTGCTAAATATCCAGTCTTTTGATTATGAATATCCACCCCTGTCTGTCATCTGACTACTCATTTCCCTTGTTTGTTCCCAGCCTACCTGATCTTTCTCTCCAAAAGTCTCCAGAAGAATCAGAGTCTGTGATGAAAAAGCTGTGTTCCTTGTTCTTATCTAGGACCAAAACAAAGCATGAAATCTACAAGTGACCAAACTGACAAGCAGAACAGAAAGACAGACATTCAAGAACAGAGGGAAGGACATTCAATTTATTATGACTAAGTTTGAGAGTGACAAACTTTCAAGAGGAACAGCCTGAAGACTCCAAACTGCTGGACACTATTCAGAGAAGATAAAGACATGTGCGAACGTTAACATATTTATACACTTGTGTGTGTTGAGAGGGCCGAAGTCACTGAAATGCAGAGAACAATCCTGAGTTTGGGGACAATGGTACTGTTATTTTAAAACTTGCCATTGCTTGGACACTACAGAATTGCTGCCCTTTCAGATATAAACTGTGCTGTCTAAGGCAACAGCAGAGCAGTGACAAAACCTACAGAATGGTGGATGTGGGGACATAGAGGTGGGGTTAGGAAGGCTTGACAAGAGCCACAGAAATGGATGGAGGCAAGGAAGACAAACAGTGGCTTACTTCTGCTTTACCTGAGAAGTTGTCATCCTTTGTAGACATAATAACTTGGTTGTTTTCCTTAGGTTTCTGATTCTGTGTGGACAAGAATTAGACACACAAATCAATGCCTGGATTAAACCATATGCTAATGCCAACAGTCAGCAGGAAGAGGCATCAATAAAAGCGACTCCATGGAGCCTCAGGAGACATAATTTTTTTGATGATCATCTTCTCTAAATAGCTTTTATTCTTAAATCCACGCATGTGCCCACATAGACATCCACTATGCTTAAGAAGTAACATAGATTAATTAAATACATGCTAGGTTAGCCCCTGTAAATAAACACATCATGCTATTTGTCAAGTCTACGCTATATTAGAACAGATTCACCTCTGTCTGAGGCCTTGGTAAATGTTTCCTTTGCAAGCTTGAGTGAACACAGCATGCAGAGCCTTTAAAGGTAACTTTGAGGGGTCCTGGGTAGCACTTTTCAGGTAGTGGAAATGGAGCTTAGGAAAGCCTTGCTAAAGACTGTTGATTTTCAAGACACATGTCTTTACAGGTGCACCCATTCTGGCTTGAGTCAAACAGTAAAAATAAAAGGGAATTCAGTGCTCAAAATCAACACATTTTCAATCTTTTGAAAAGAAACTAGGCCATGGTAGAGGAGACACTGAACTCGCTGGAAGAACAGAGAGGAGGATTTTATCATACCGGTCTCAGTGTCTCTCTGGTGAACTGGGGGCTAACCGGACTTGGGTTATGGTGTCTGGTCCAACTTCAACTTCTAAAAGCAGTCAGTCAGCTTAAAGCTAAGAGGTGAAGGGAGGTTCTAAGCCTCAAAAGGCTGTACCAGGAAAAGGCCAGGAACCATATTTTTGTGGAGGAACCTGGCAAGAAGGGCGTGCTCCCAAACACACGGAATATTTCATGGTGGGGAGGTGTAGCAGTTTATCTTTGCTGAGCCTATGAAACTGACTCAGCCTAAAGGAGCATTTAAATAATAATAATTAGCTTGAAGCCGCCTAAAGGGATATTTACATCTTTGTATGAGGCCTCCTCCTCCATTGATGGATGGTGGACAGGGCTGCCAGGCCTGCTGCCTCCACCGCCGCTCGCTTTCTGGGGGGCCAAGGGTGGGGGCGGGGGCGCCGGCAGGTCCGAGCCCCCGGGGTCCCCCAGCTTCCCATCCTCCTGTAGCAGCCTGGAGGAGTTCAGCGATAGAGGGAAAGCTCCCACAGCTGGCGTCGTGCGGTCCCGGCCGCTCGCCTTCTCCGACAGCCCTCGGGCCTGGAGGAACCGACCAGCGCCGACCAGGGAGTCTCCGAGGAGGACCCGGGCCTCCTCGTCTTCCTCCTCCTCGTCTTCGGGATCCCGACCGTCCTCTTCTTCCTCGCCCTCGAGCGGCTTGTGGCCCTCCACATCCACCTCCTGCTCTTCCTCTTCGTCCTCCTCGTCCTCCGAGCTGTCCTCGCTGGGGTAGCTGCAGCTGGTGCCCTCCGGGGACAGAAGGCCTCGGTGGGGCGGCTGCGGGGCCAGAGGGGGCGGCGGCGGCGGCGGGGGCGGCGGGGCTGCGTGGTGGCGCTCCGCCCCGGGCTCCTCGGGCTGCGGCTGCAGCAGCAGCAGCGGCGACGGCGGCTGCGGAGGGTGGTGGTGGTGGTGCGGGTGGTGGTGGTGGTGGTGGTGGTGGTGGTGAGCCGGGGCCGGGTGGGGCGCGCCGGCCGACGCCCCGTGCAGCTTGGCCAGGCTCTCCGCGTCGTCCTTGCCGCCCACCGGCCGGAAGGCGCTAGAATGGTGGTAGGCGGCGCCGCCCGCCTTGCGCCCCTCCAGGAGGTGCGGGTGATGGGGCGCCGGCACCCGGGTGCCCGCGGGGCCGGCTCCGGACGCCCCGGCCGCGGCCCCGGCCGTCACCCCCGCCTCGGCCGGGGGCGTGGAGCCGGCGCTGCAGTCCCCGCCGCTGCCGCCCGGGGGCGACTCGAAGAGCGCGTCGCGTGCCCCCGCGCCCCCGGCCGCCGGGGGAGCCGAGCCAGGGCCGTTAGCCACGACGGGCGGAGGCTGGCCCGGCGGGGGCGCGGCCTCGGCGCTGCCCCCCGCGCCGCCCGGCTCGGCCAGGTCCAGGAAGGCCTGGCGCAGCAGGGCCGGGCTGTCGCCCAGCGCGCAGCCGAGCGCCGACGGCGGCTGCGGCGGGGGCTGGAGGTAGGTGGGCACGGGCAGCCCGCCGGGGGTCCGCGGCGGCCAGAACATGCAGAAGGGCGGGTAGAAGGCGTCCTTGCGGCCCGCGGGCCAGAAGAGGCCCGACAGGCCGGCCTTGGGCGGCGCCCCCGCGCTCCCCGCGCCCGCCCCGCCCAGGGCCTCCGCCGCGGCGCCCGCGTCCTCCTTCTTGTGGCACAGGCCGAAGGCGGCGGCGGCGGCCGGGAAGGTGTAGGGGTGCGGGAAGAGGCCTCCGCAGCCCGGGAACTTCTGCAGCACGCCCCCGAACGAACCCTTGCTGGGCACCGGGATGACCGGGTAGCTGCGCGCGCCTTTGGTGCCCGCGGCCGAGCCGGCCCCCGCGCCGGCGCCCACGGCAGTCACGCAGCCGCCCCCGGCGCCACCGGCTCCGGGCCCGGCGCCGCCCGTGGCTGCGGCCACCGAGAGGCTGGCGGCGGCGGCCGCGGAGAGGCTGGCCGCGGCCACCACGGCTGCCTCCTGGAGGGAGTCCTCGTCGTCGTCGAAGCGGGGCCTCTTGTGATGGGCGTGCGGCGCCCCGGCCAGCTCGGCCAAGGGCGGCGGCGGCGGGGGCGGGGGCGGCGCCCCCAGCAGGTGTGGGCCCAGCAGGCCCCCGCCGCCGGCCACCGCGGCCGCCGCCGCCACCGCGGCCGCCTTGACGGAGCTCAGGGGGTGGCAGGCCGGGTGCGCGCTGGGCTGGGGCAGCGCGCGCTTGCGGCTGCCGCCGTTGAACATGGCCTTGACGTCCTCCCAGGCGAAGACCAGCTCGTCCTGGGGGCTCTTGTCCGTGAGCTTGAGGTGGCGGCGCCAGGAGTTGAAGTTGGCGGCGTCGGGCTGCGTGTACTTGGCGTCGGGCGTGCGGTGCGAGTGGAAGATGAACTTGTTGGGCGAGAAGTACATATTGCAGTAGCTGCACTTGATGCACTTGGCGCGCGAGCTGTTGTAGCGCGCGGGGATGAAGCTGCCGCGGCAGCCCCAGGCGCACTCGTGCGACACGTCGAAGGCGAAGTTGTCCGGCAGCTTGGGCGGCCGGTTTTCGCCCAGGAACGACTTGCACAGGCGCTCGGCCTCGCGCTTGGTGATCATGCCGCAGCGCCGCGACGAGATGGGCATGGCCCCGGCGCGCCGCAGGATCTCCAGCTGCACCGGTGTGCACTGCACGCAGGTGATGCCCAGCGCCACGCGGCGGTTGTGGATCTCGTTGTAGCTGAAGTTCTTGAGAAGGGTGTTGGAGATCTGCGCCAGGCACAGGCGCTCCTGCCCGTCGATCACCAGGGATACGATGGGGATGCCATAGAGGATCACCTGGCCCACCTGGTTGGGCTTGAGGTTGGCGTGGCCCGGCCGCGGCTGGCTCAGGGCGTCGGGCTGGAAGGCGCTGGAAGGCGATGCGAGTAAGATGTCGTTGGGCCCTGGCAGTGGGCTGGAAGCCATCTCCACCACTGAAGAACGGCCTTAGCGATCCGGGTTGGCCTTGGAGACTGGAAAGGAAAGGAGAAAGTTGACTTGAACCTTCCCGGTCTTAAGAAGTGGGACTAGGAGCTAACTGAAAATTACACTAGCTTTCTTGCCTTGGTTAAGGCATGGCCATTACTGGCAGAGTGAGCAAGTTTCAGGCGCGCAGAGATCATCTTTTAGAATTCCCCTCAAGGTTGCCATTGAGAAAGTTTAGCGACGCGGAACTGGCAGTTTGTCTTGTGCCCTACTCTTCCCAAGAAAATTCTGTCTATCAGCTATTTGTCTTTGTATCTATTTCAGCAAAATCCCAAGAAACTTACGACACCCCAGATTTATGGAATGGAATGATCGTTGGGACAAGATTTGTCTCGGATAGGGATGGGAAGGTGATGACTGTTGTCGTTAATGGGCTTGGCCATTGAAACCCAAATTTTGAGAGAGAGAGAGAGAGAGAGAGAGAGAGAACATTCAGATGTGCATGGAAAAATAATTTTGCTTAAAAAAATTAACCCAAACATTTTAAAGACTGATTTGTTTCGTGGTGTCTGTGGTTTCTTTGCAGGGAGATTCGCTACTGATTGAAACATTGCTCATTAAAGCAAAACAAAATTTCTTCTTCCCCTCTCTTGCTTTTAGGTGTTACTTTACTTACTCTAATTAGAAAATTGAGGGATGGAGATGAGGAAAAGCTATGTGCATAATTGCGCCAAAACAAAGTACGTCATTTTTAAAAATTCAAAGACCCGTTTCATGAGCTGAGGGTTTCCAGTTCTAGTGAGATGGACCAGGAAGTTGGAGACATAAACTTTTTTAAAGGTGCTCTCTTGTCATTTTTATACAAAGCACGAGTCAGTACAGGCAAATATATTGAACCCACAAGCCGTAAGGAAACGGCTCTTGGGGACCATGGCCGGCAGAGGTTAAAGAGTGTGCTCAGATTCACACAGCCAAAGCTCGTCACATTTACACCCTTAGCTTTGTCCGTATCCTTGTATGTGGAGAGTGCTCAGCCGGAACCATAATTTCTAGATCAACCGTGGGCGCGCTGAAAGTGGATGTATGGGTCCCGTCAGAAATCAAACTCCTGTTTTCCCCGGTGCCGGCTGGGTACCCCCACGGGGAAAAATAAAAATCCATTCAGCTAAAATACAGAACAGGCAGAGGAGAGAAACCCAAGCAAGTTAAGCGGTGCACTCCCCAGGAAAACCAGCATTGGTCTTCTGCTAGTTACCTGCTCCGCGTGTAGGCCAAAGCTGTCCTGTGTCCTGGAAAGTCACCAGCGGCCACTGCCTGGCCACAAGCTGGATTTTATTACACCGATCACAGAGAATACACTAACCGATCCCCTCAACCAGATGATTACAGCCGTGTTCCTTCTTTGGGTCTCCATGACATCTGGATGACCTCCTCTGACCTGCTGCCCGGGGAACCTCAGCAGGCTTGCAATCTCCGAGAAGGCCAAACAAACCCGGACTCCCCCGAGGGAGAGAGGAGCTAGGTGTGTCCTGCCTGCCGCCTCAGAGAGGAAAGGCCATATTCTCGGGGTCAGGGCATTAAATGGCGCTGAAGGCATGCTGGTACCTGAGCACCACACACCCAGCTCTAGGTTGGGCTGATGGCCCTTCCAGGCTCCTTTTTCCAGGCTCGTATTATCTCGATATGACCCTGGGAGAACTCGAACTCTCGCGTCTTAAACCGCGCGCTAAGGTGCTGAGTTGGTTCCGAGTTAGGAACCGCAGCCTTCCCAGCGGAAGACCCCGCAGAAATACCTGCCCTGAGCGCCTCTCACTTTTATCCCAAACCCTTCTGGACACTCCGTCAGCAGAGACAGAAAGAAGATTTGGTTTGGGATATATTTTGAGGGGTGAAAGAAGAGACAATTAAAAGTTAGTTGAACCGAAAACGAACCCGACAAACTTCTCCACCTTCCTCAGAGGCAACGAACCCCAAACTCATTCTCCCGGCTCCGACACCCATCCTTCCCGAAGTCCGCCGCCCTCCACCGAGCGCGGAAACTCCTCGGCTGGCTTTTCCCAGCCCCCGGCCGGATGCCGACCCAGGGCGGGCGGCTTCGGGCAGTACCTGGTAACCCCTCGGTGTCTCTAGGCGCGAGGCTGCCGGCCCATCTTCCGAGGGCGCTCGGAGGCGAAGCATCCAAGCGGGTCCTCGAATCCAGCGGCCGGCGGGACTCAGGCGAGCTGAGCGAAGCTCCCGGCGCCGGCGCGAGCTAATGCCACCCGAACCCCGGCGGGGGCGGGGGCGGGGGCAGAGTGAGGGCCTGGGTTGCGGCGGGGTGTCCCCTCCACCGCAGAAAGTGTGGGCGCGTGGAAACCCGCGACAAGCGAGCCCCAAGTGGAGCGCAGCCTGACAGCGCCTTTCTGTCTCTGAACTCGTGTCCGATGGAGGGGACGCCACCCAGCGGGCAGGGTGACGTCACCGTCTCCCTGACACTCCACATTAAAGGGCTGGCATGTTACAGGCAGGGAGGGGGAGAGCGAAAGAGAAGAAGCTGTATAGAGATCCTTTCCAGCAGGCACGAAAGCCGCCACCTAGCCAACTGCAACTGGCAGCTCCTCAGCCTGGGAACAGAACGCGACGGTGAGGCTGCAGCCCCTGATCCGGTTTAGGAGCCCAAAGCTGAACGGCAAACTAATGTCTGCCTGCCTGTAGCAGCTCCACCTCGTTTCTGGAAGTCACCCTCCTTCCTGAAGGGTTCCTCCGCGGCAGGGAGCAGGGTAGCAGCCTCGAAGACAGAAAACGCAGTCAGCTGGAGAGCAGATTACTTTCAGCACCTCCTTTGAAACACCGCAGAGTGAGAGGGAGAGGGGAGAAGTTTCTCCATTGGTGCCCAATGCGGAAACTGGGAAAGAAGCAGGAAGAAGTCAGTAAGCCCCGGTTTGCACTAACTTTTCAGGGCAAAATAGCCACTGGGCCTTTTCCGGTGCACAGTGAGTACAACAGGGTGAAGACAACAGTGGGTGACAACGTGCGTTCATCCACCAGGGACGGTTAGAACACCCAGCTAACTCATTTTATAAGATCTATGCAGGCCATGTCCTCACAAGGAAAAAAGCAGAATGGCCTATTACAGAGGCCCTTGGACAAATTGCCAATTCCCCTGGAGAAATAAATTTCTACGGACTCTTGTAAAAGGAGCCTACTAGGATGAGAATCTTCCCCCATAGTCCCCCCAAAGTGAGGTACACCCTGGGATATTAATGAAGTGTGCAATGTAATTGGCTAGCTCTTAAGAGCCAATGCAGCCACTGGCCAGAAAGTAAAGAAGTCATTTGTTGGGAGGACATTCTAAGGAGCATTCTGACTTGCAACAAGAGCAGCAAGTTATGTTCTTCCAGTACTGTGCTAGCTGAAGTTCAGTTACTGCCGGTGAGATAGGCTTAGGGGTGGACAGTTATGCCCCAGAAATGATGTAACTGCCTCTACTAAGCCCAAAGCCTGACCAGATCTCATTAGAGCACAGACACTTGCTAAATACAAGAACAGAAATCTTAACAGTTTTCCATAGCTTAACAAAGCTGAGGAGAGCCAAAAAACTTGGGGCCTTTGCTCAGGAGTTGGGGCTTTTAGAAAGCATGAAAATGGTACTGAGCAAAAAAGGAAGGAAAGACAGGAAGGAAGGAAGGAAGGAGAGAAGGAAGGAAAGAAGGAAAGAAAGTGCTAATGTGTGTTGGAGGCAGAAGTTTCAAGTGGCAGTGGAATGATTTTTCAGTGATCTCCTTATTTCTAAGGGCACCAAAAGCAAAAGTTAGACCCCATCTTAAGGGGCTGAAATCAGCTCAGTGCTTCCTGTCTAATGCTTCAGATACCCTTTACAAGAAGGAAAACTTGGATTTGGGGCCTGCCTCGTTCATTTGTCTAAACAGCATGGTTGTCGTTTTCCAGTCCCTTACCAGGAAGACAAGCATGGGTAGTCTTCTTGTCTAACTGTCCATCCCTAAGCCTGTTTCCTAAGGTTCCAGGGCCAAGCCCACATCTTCCTGCCTGCCTGCCTCCTTTTTGGAGTTGAGGGCTCCCATAAGTCAGACAGGCTTGCTCTGTCTGACCCCAGAGCCCAGGGCACTGGGAGGGCTGGGAGGAAAGCTCCAGCCGCACATGGGTGGGCTTTGAGACTGGAATTGGGATGACAGGAGTTGATCATTTCTCACCGAGGTGCCGCTGGGAAATGCCTGGGCTGCACGATCCAGAGGAAATGCCTTGGGGTTTGTGCTTTTACTTCAAGGCTCCTTTATTTACTAAAAAGTCAGATTCCTACGCTTAAAAAGTTGTCTTCAAAAACATCTTTCTTTGAAAAGAAATTCATCTAACTGGGTTTTTTGCCTTTCATCCGTCTGTCCCCACAGTGAATCGGGGACAGTCACCGCTTCCTTGCCTATCACAGTACTTTGGAGATTTACTGACAATGCTTAGGAGGTTGCCTGACACCGTGATTTTTGAAACTTTCGATAGATAGAGAAATGTGTAGTATAAAGCTAAATATTTTTATTCAAATGATTTTAAGAAGCGTCAGTATTTTATTTCCCTAGAGAGTCTGGATGTCCTGCTCGAAAAACCAGGCCATTTGCATTCTTAGAATTTGTAGGCACAAAATAGCTCCCCCGCCCCCCAGTGGGTTCTGCTCTCAGAGAGTCTCGTCTGGATGTTCGAGTTCAGGACATGGCAGCCCATTTGTGTTCTGTGAGCAACTGTACTACCCACTGCCTCAGACCCTTTGTTTGCCTTGAACAAGTCCCCTGCTGCTGCTCCTCCTATGCCAGCCCTTGCCATGGCATCTGGGACCCTGAAAGGCGCAGACAGGAGAAGGCTGTTTGGGAGGAAGTTAATCAATGCTTTCCTATTCGAGTGGTCGTGCATTTTACACGTTGGGACTCTCCTCAGAGTGCTAATTGATTCAAACAGTTTTATTGGTTAAAGTGGTGTCACCCGTTTGCATGATCTATCACCGCACAAAGGAGAGCATTTCCACTCCCATTTCCATTCCGGGCGGCTGCGGTTCACCCAGGCCAAGGACAGGTAAAGGAGCCCGACGCCCGGACCCAAAGGAAAACCACAAACCGAGCTGCCCCCCTCGGAACTGGAGAGGCAAGAGGCGAGGACTCCATGCAAGAGCACGCGGCCTGCTCTCCAGCGCTGCTGGAGTCTTAGAGCTAAGGCTCTTGGTTGAAGGGACCGTAACCCAAGCTGGGGCGAGCCCAGAGCCCTCCACTTTGGAAGCGGCTTGATTCGGAGCCGCGCAGCCGGCCGGAGCACGACGCCCTGGCGAAAGCAGGGGTGGGGGTGGGGGAGCTGTCCGCGGTGCTGACGCAATGCTGTGCTCCCAGGCATAACGGATCCTGGACGAACCCTCCCAGGCTCTCGCCATGGGAGCATTAGAATCAGCTTGGGCAGAGGCGGGGCCCATTACGTTTAAGAGGCAGGCAAGAGGTGATTCGGGAATCACGTCTCCAACTTCTCATATCTGCCCCGTTTAGAAGATAAAGATCTTAATACAAAAAATTCACTACAACAAGAAACAGCAGCCATCCTTCCGGCAATCATCCCAGTACTGAGGAACCCATGGTAGTTACACATCAAAGATTCACTAACCCTAGCCCCACATCTCTCCCTCTCACCTCTGCTCCTCTTTTGTATATTTTCACTGTCAGGCAGGAATACCAATGCTCTTGTCCTTGACATAAACGCTCCTGGCATGGTATTGCTGTATCAGATAGGGAAAGACATGATTTCCCTCTCACTCCCAGGGGTGCAAAAGGAGCTCCAAAAGGAAGCCTGAAGCCTGGCAGACAGATGAAGTCACCAAATAAAGGGGATTTGTAGTCACATAAAGCTGGTACAGATTTCTCTGCCACCACTTTTCAGTGTGGAAACTTGCTCAGATACCCACATTTCCAAAACTTCACTTGCAAAATGGAAGACTGATAAGTAGCATCTGGGGTGAAGTGAGAATTAAATTGTACACCACACACACACACACACACATACACACACAAAGTGCTTGTCACATTTAATAGATGCTTATCTAAACTTCCCTTCACTGGAGAATGAGAACAAGATCTCCGCCTATTAGAGATGTGCTAGATAGCATAAATGCCTCCATAATAAGTGACATCAGTGATGCTTTCACTTAGTGAGCAGTGGTGAAACCAAGTTACCCACAGTCAGATCAGTTCTTCTCTGTAAAACCATATTTTGTCCTTAACTGATAAAGTATTTTTAAAAAGATTTATTTTGTCTTTAATTGTGTGTGAGTATAGATGTCTGAGCAGACCAGAGGTGCTGGGTTGCCCTGGAGTTGGAATTAACAGGCTTGGTAAGCCAAGCAATGTGGGGACTGGGAGTTGAACTCCAGTCACCTTCGAGAGTAGTATGTGCTCTCTGAGTCACATCAAGTTTTTCCATTCCCAGGACAGCACTGTGTATGTATGTACTTATGTATGAATGTATGTATGTAGCTAGCTAGCTATTGGGTCTTGAACGTTCAAGGCTCTGGCATTCACCTACCCACTGCTGGGATTACAATCATGTGCCAATATGCCAAGTTTTAATGTTTGTTTTATATACAGGTAGCCAAAACCCCAACAATAGTTTGTTCATCCCACTTTAAGGAAATTAATAATAAAATTACCAAGGATAATGGCCATAATGACGATTACTGACTATTCTCAATTTTCAATTGCCATCCTTTCTGCAACTTGGCAAGCAAGCTTAGCTCAAACTCCTCAATTTTCACTCCACTGACTCATTCAGAGTCATGTGAGATAAAACAAAAAGCAGGAGTGAACCAAAGGTTTATCATTTATGATGGAAATCATAAAGAAATGATAAAGGCCCTTGAACTTTTGGAAGCAGATACAATCCTTGAGCCTTCTCTAAACATCATCCATTGAAGAAGACTCTTTCTCCAGCTTTCCCTTTCCCCAGCTGACTATAAAAATAAGAAAGAACACAAACTTTCTTGGGGAACGGAAGGGAAGAGAAAATGCATCCCAAACTATGTACCCTTAAAATCCTCATGGGAATTAATGATCCTGTCTTAAGTTTGAAACAGACACTTTCTAAGAAATAGAAACTCTGGGGGCGGAGTCAAATTTTCTTTTCCTTTCTTTCTTTCTTTCTTTCTTTCTTTCTTTCTTTCTTTCTTTTTTTCTTTCTTTCTTTCTTTCTCCGCAAAGGAAGCCATTATTGCAAGAAAACTTGAACTTAGGTAAATGGCAGAGAAGGTTTTTTATCAGCTCACAGAGACTGGAAACAATTAGGACATTTGCTGCTGGGATTTTCCCCCCCTTTTTAAACAGAAAAAGAACATTTATTTTCTCGCAATCCTCGCACGCCTATGAACACAGCAAGACGTGTGTACATCATTTATAGGAAGTAATAAGTAATAAATCCAGACTGGAGCATGAAGTTAGCATATGTGCCGGTCACTTAACAAATATTAGTTGATCAAGATGAAATTCAAAGGCAACAAAAACACCCAAGAAGATTTGTGGCTGCACGCTCTCCCTAAATACACCTGCAAATGTGCATCAAAGAGGAACAGCGACACAGGGAATAAGCCTGTGCACTGGGCTATCCTCTCTTTCCCCGTCTTCTTTCTCCCTCTCCGGGAGCATGCATATACATATAACCCATCCCCTCCACTCCCCTCCTCTGCACACTGAAAAGGAGGGGGGTCCTTTGAAATGGAGGTGGTCCCAGCTGGAAAACCCCGGAGCTCATTTAGATCACATCACTTCAGGCTTTTGTCTCTGCTCCTGAATAACGCAGGCTGCTGCAACAAAAGGATAGGCATCTACATGGAGTTTTCATTGGCAAAGATGCATCTCAAAGATGCTGCTGTAATAATGAATAACAAGACAAGATGCCTGCTTTTTTTTTTCTTTTGATTGCCATTCCTAAAGAAGGGAAAGAAGAAAAGGGGAGAAGGGAGAGAGAGAAAGTGATGCAAGAAGCAAAGATTGTAAAAGAGGAAACCAAGGCAAGTATTTGGGTGGATTCCCCCAAGAGTCTTTAATTGAATGAAGATTTCAACTACTACAAAGTATATAAAATGAGGCTTGGGCTTATTTTATTTTATAAGTAGTTCCTTTATTTCAGGGAACTAGTTTAAGAAGTGACTGACACAGAGGATGTAGAACAGGACCGTTTAAAGCTTGGAAAAGAGAGGGAGGGAGGTGACTAGGGGGAGGGGTATAGGTTGTCTGTTGACATGTCACTGGAGAGAAAATGACATAGATAACACATTTAACATTCCCCAGCTGACACTCCCAGGCAGAACATTAGATTTTATTTTCTGGGGGAAAAGGCATTCTTTTTCTTTCTCTCTTTTTTTTCTTTTTCTGTTTCTTCCCCCCCCCCCCCAATACTGCACACCTGAAAAATCTGCTTTGCCCTCAAGCTTGATCCTATTTGCTACTACACTAATAAACTGCCATGTGCGCCCTGGGGTTCCAGTGAGCAGCATGCATTTCTTCTGTATGCAAACTTTAACTTTGTGTTAGCAAAAGGTGACGTGACACATTAGTCAGACGGAGCTCAAAATTAGCTCCCCCAACTTTGAAGCCTTTAAGTACCAAGGTTGAAAGAGGTTTTTTTTTGTTGTTGTTGTTAAAAAGAAATACCTTGATATACACAAAAAATGTAAAGTCCCCTCAATACTCTATCTGAATATTTGGTGGATGTCATATTTTTCAGAAATATCTCCAAACCAAAGGCAATAGCATTCCAAACTTTTTCAAAACATATTATGATATCAACAGCAAACTCTTAATGTAGGCAAATAATTAAATTTTCCATCTTTTAGAACTGTGTAACCTTGGGTGTCTTAGAAACAAATTGCACAAACAAACCATGGAGATGAGCACTGAGGGTTTCAGAGGAGATATAATGAACCAACTTTAATTACTAACTTGAAATTAAAAATGTAATATACAGATTTAAATTTATTTTCACCTAAATTGTGTATAAAATTATATGGCTTTTGCAGCCTAAGAAATGCTTTGTAACCAGCCATGCTGCTAAAAAGTCTGAAGTAGTTTCCAAAAGCGAGTTCCCAGCCTCACACGGTAATAATGACACATTTATCATTACTGATGACCACCTACTGGGTAATTATTGCTTTGTTCCTACTATTACAATCAAGAGATTTCTTTATTTACTGTTAACATTCACTTAAAACTGAATGTTAATGACTGTTCTGAATTCACCAAAGAGAGTTTTCTGTTATATTTCAGAAGTACTTACGTTCTGGTTCAGAAATGGAAAAACCATATCATAGCAGAATAGAAGGCAAGGCAAATACTTCATTTTCACGCTCTCTTGAGAACATAAATGGCATTCTAAGGATTTCTGGAGCAAAATTCTCCAGCTCAGAATTGCCAAAAGGTCAACATAATGCAACCACTTGACTTCTGCTAATTATGTAAGTATTTTATTACAGGAGGGCCATTCATTATTGATACTTGTTTGCAGTAACTTCCTACTTGGGAGACGTGTATTTTATATGAGAAGTAAACAACCCACTGCTCCAGGGCTAGCCTCTCCTATCCCATTTCTTCTTACCCCTTTGTCTAGTTTCATATTCCTCCTAGGTTTTTGTCCCTATTGCTGCACATACAATCCTAGAAGACTCCCCACTCCAGTTCTCTTGACCCTTCAGGACTCCCAGATCTTAAATATAAGCTCTGGGTTTGCAGAGTTGAGTGGAGTTGCTGTGGGTGGGAAAATATAACTGGAGATTTTCATATAAAGCCTAAAGTCCTTGAGGCTTGGGAGACAATTTCCCTCTTCATAAGCTGCCTGTAATTCCCAGCTGGGAAATAAGTCAAGTTGGGCTTTGGAATACTCAGAGATCAGGAGATGAGCATTACAGATGTGGGCATGATACTCTTCATCAGGGGACAAACTCAGAGGGAGGCTCCTGGGGTGGCTGGCGGGTCTGAATCTCACAGCAAGTGGTGGTAATGCAGTCTACAACTTCTTCAAAATGGTGGTGCCTATTCTCACTAGTAAGAACCATACTTACTGTACATGGCCTCAAAGAGTCCCGGTGAAATACTACTGGCTGCATGGTCCAGAGACCCTGGAGAGTTTCACTTTAGAAACTCGTGTGGCTAGTTGTCCAGGGTTTCCCAGAGAAGCCTAAACTTAGGAATTCCTTCTTGGGTTTTCATCCAGGTTCTGAGATCCCTGCCAGTTTGGGTGTAAGATTAGAAGTCAGCATGCTGGAAATCGAAGGGAGTCTTGAAGTGGAGGTGCTTATGAGCAGAAGACTATGAAATGTGGGGCAGCCAGAAATGGTCTGTTCCTTCAGACTGTGGTGGATGTAGATGGGCAAGAACCAGCTGGAAGCTGCCAATCTAAGGCTTTGGGTCACTTGAGGAGGATTAAATGGTGCAGTGTGGTCTAGGATGAGGTAGAAGGAGCCTTGGGGGGAAGCACCTACAGGTTAGCTGAGATTGAGCAGTTCTGGCCAGAGCCCTGAGCAGAATCCACAGCACTCAAACCCCAGGTTTACTCGAGTCTTTACTCTGTAACTTAAGAACTTCCACACTTCGAGTTTTTAGCACAGAGACAAGGGAAGACTCAGGTCCCCAGGGCTCTGTGGTGTGGGTGTTTCAGGTTTGGTCAGCTCGCCCTCACTCAGCGAGGCTCCTTGCCTTCTGCTTTTACCCTACGCCAGGGTGAAACAGCTCCCTGTGATCTATGGAGGAATGCCGTTCCCAGCAAGGCTTCCTTAATGGTCCTTTAACAAACTCTTCGATCTCTCTTTGGCCGCTCTGGCTCTCACTCACCTCCTCCCTCTTCCCTTCTCTACTGCCTTCTTCAATTATTTATGAGCAGCATTAATTATTCAGGAAAAGAGAAAACTCCAGCTTTGGGAACTTTATGAAGGGGAGTTGGGGTTCCTTTCCACAGTAGTTTTGAGGGTTGGTCTTGGGACCGCATTTGGCTCGATCCTGCTTTGAAATACAAGAGAAAGGGAACCCAGTAGTTGGACAGGAGATGAGGCGGGAGGGATGTACTCCTCATCTTGGTCCGCTCTGGCCGCCGACTGCTTTGTGTAACCTCCTGGGACCAGAAGTTATGATGCTCGTCCGCAGGAGTCGCTGTCCGAACCTGCTGGTGCTGAAGCCGCCAGCCTGAATCCCGAGGTTGCGGGTTGGGAGTTGGGGTGCACCGGAGGGTGGGTAGTGGAGGCGTGGAGAGGAAGATCTGGATTCGGTCCCGGACAGGGGGACTCCTATCCAAAAAGTCCTGTTTGCCTTCTCTGCCTTCCACCATCCCCCGCCCCGCCCCCTCGTGACACCAGAAACGCTGTAACCAAAGATTAATTGCCTTAATCAAATCGCCCCACCCTCTGCAATTAATCTTTTACCAACAAATTAGAAACAATTTACCTCAACCTCCTGGGTCAGGAGAAGAGGAGAGGTAGAGTGGTGCGGGGAACGGGCAGGATGGTAGAAGACTTTGACAAAAACCTACAGAAGGTGCGAGGCTGGCGGAACCGGTGTGCTTACACGCCAGCGCGGAGGGAGGAGGTCGGGGTCAGCGGTGGGACCCCGCTAGGGCCGGAGATTCCTGCAGTGCCTTTCAGCCCGGCTTCTCCAAGGGAGTGGAGGCCGGGGGCGGGGGCGAGGCCACTTACCTGCCCGCGCGGTCTTCGACCCTCGGCGCTTGATCCTCCCGCCTGCCTGGCGCTCGGCGGCCGCTCCAGCTCGGTCTCCCGCGGCGCCCGCCGCCTCCCCCGCGCGGGCTCCGCCGCCGCCCGCAGCCCGCGTTCCTCTGCGCGCCTGCTGGCGGGCGGGTCCTCCTCCGGGTCCCCGTCCGGTCCCGCCCCTCCCCTGCTCTCGGTTCCCGGCTTTAGCTCTCCCTCCTACTCCCCTTCTCCGCAAGTTTGTAAGTTTGGGGTGAGGGTCGATCTCCTCGCGCCCGGCTTCTCGGTTCCGCTGGCTCAGATCCGCACCCCCCAACACTTCCCAGCTCAGACCTGGGCCTCTGACGCCGCCTGTTGGTCAGGCAGAGCAGGGCAGGGCCACGGCGCAGAGACAAGCCCTATCACCCCTCACCCTCTCAGTGCCCAGTAGTTCTAACATCACCAGAAGAAGGGCCGGGATCTGCAGCGAGGCCTAGGGCAAAAGGTTAGCCGTGCACCTCTGGTGTGCAGAGCCTGGGCTGAGCGTGGGATCCTCACTGGAAAGGTTGGCCTGAAAGTCTCCTGTGCCACCCACAGACGGTTCACGGAGAGCTACATCCCTGCCCCAGTTCTTGGAGGACAACCACCTGAGGGGGGCTGGGCCAAGAGGCCGGTGCCATTTGGGAGCGTTGGTCGTGGACATCACTCGAGTGTCCATAGAACTGAGAAAAGAAAGCGGGGACGGTTAAAATCCGGAGAGTGCGTCCTTCCCACCGAGGGGGAGGGGCAGCTTTAGGGATGCCGACGCGAACCATTCTCCCTAGGGAGTGTCAAACCTGGGGTGAGGGGAGGGATTGGCAAGTGTGGTTCAGGGGTTTCCAGGTAGAGCTCAGGGCTGGGGAGGGATTCTAGTGATGGGGACAGAAGTCAGGGCGACTGGGTGGGAGGTTTTGTGCCCTGGCCTAGTCCCTAAGTGGAGCACTCTTCCTCCGTTTGCACTTCTTGGGAAGTCTTGGCCTGGACGCTAACCCACCAAGGCTAACCCACCAAGGTGGAGGTGTGCTACTCTCCCCACCCTCACCCTGTCTTTTTCACTCGGAGAATTGATGTAGTGGTTCTCACTACCCCCTCCTCCTCTAATAAACGATTCCCATAGATTATTCGATGCGGAGAAGGAAGGCGGCTGCTTAAAAAACAAAAAGCCATAGCCCTAATGAGTTCAATTACAATGTGGTAAACACATTGCCTCTACGCTTTAATTAAGCCTGCTGCCCAATTTTAACTCATTAGTAATTCATTAAGAGAACAGCCCCGTGCTGGCGGGTGGAAGGCACCGCAGACGAACAGCGCTGGGCAGAGTCCGCGCGCTGCCGCCTCCAGCGGCCCTTGCTTTGGGCCTAGGCGAACCAGGTACGCAACCCAGCGGCTTCAGTGTCTGTTAAAACCGGAATCCCCTCCCAGACGCCCAGGCTTGGCAACTCTGAGCGCCCAAGATGACCTGTCCAATCCCAGTCCCTTGGGTTTTGTAACAGTTTGCAGACCTGTTGGGTAGGTAAGGGTGATGGAGGGCGGAGCCTCGGCTGGGGAAAAAGTCCTCAGATGAAAGCAGGTGACCACGTTAGGTGCGTTAGTGCTGTCACTTTTTAGACGGAAAAAAAGCTAGGTTTGCCTTTAGCTCTCAGTGCTACTATAGTCTGCACGCTTGTAGAGAAACCAAACCATCCTTTTTGGGCCAGGGATGAGGATGGTGGTGGGATGTTGGATTTAGAAGGGGAGATCTGGAGGTCGGAGCCCAGAATCCTCTTCGCTCTCTTCCGAGTGGCTAAGACTGGGGCTCATGCGGGTCGAGAGCAGCACTTGAGACCATCCCATTGTGGACAGAAAGGGTAAGAGTGTGGGAGAGTGGATCCTGCCCTGGCAACGGGCCAGCAAACTGTTCCGGTCGTTCTGTCTCCTAACGGAGAGCACTTAGGAAGCCCCTCCCTCTCCCCTGGCCTTGGCAAGTTCTGGAAAGAAAGTGTCGGCAGGCATATTCTGGGGGGTGGGGGGTGGGGGCTTTCACAGTTTGGGTAGGTCCCCAGGTTCCAGCGTGAAGTTTCTAAAGCAAAGGGCCCACAGAGAGAGGGTTACAGAGAGAAGCTTTGGTTAAGGAAAAGGATTTGGCGCACTTTCCTGCCCCACTTTTGGAGCTTTCTTTGGTTCGAAGAATTGCTGGTCTCCCCGGCTGCTCACCGCGCCCCCTAGGTGCGGCGGGAACTTGTCCAGGGCGGCCAGGGCCGGCTCCGCCTCCGAGGGCGGGTGGGGACTCCGGGCGGTCAGCGCCGAGCCAGGGGCTAGGGCTGTTCGAGCTCCTTCTTCCCCGGAGCGCTCCTCGGTCGCCGGCCGCGTCTGCGCCAGTCTGGCCGCCCCGTACCCGCGTCCTAGCAGCTGCTTCTGGAAGAGAGCGCACGGACGGGAGCTCCTCTCGGCGGAGGGTAAAGGTCCCGCGCCAGGGGGCCCAGGAGGAGCGGGCACTCGGCTGACTCCTCCGTGCTTGGCCAGGGTGCGCTGGGGGGGGGGGGGGGGTCTTGAATTTTGGTCTACCGGCTCCCGGGATAGAAATACTGCGGGTTCCGGTCCCTGATGCGATGCGGCCCTGGTCTGGTGAGTGTCGCTTCTGGTTGCTTTTCCGGAGCCTGGCGCTGACCAGGTCTCGCTCCCAGGGTTTGGCCTTGCCGCAGCAGCGTCTTCCCGCGCTCGGAGGAGTGGCCTTCCCGGAGCTCGCTGCGAGAAAGGCTGCTCCAGGGCCGGGCGGGAGCAAGCAAAGTGGAAAACTGACCCGCACAGCAGGCGGTCCGGGCGCCTAAGCTGCCGAAGAGCAGCGGTGGGATCAGCAAAGCGAACAAGTGGGCAGCCTCGCAGTCAACCCCCCTCTTTCTAAGAATTGCCGGGTTTGGAATCCAGTTAGATGTCTGTGGGGGAATTCAGAAGCAAGAGGGCATTTATCCACTCTGGGGGGAAAAAGTTAACGGGAACAATATTTCAGAGACGTCCCTCACGCCTGATGTTAATTACAACTGAAATAGTCTTCCTTATTTTTTTTCCCTTCTCTAATTCAAGGACTGGTGGGTGAGACATACTCTGTTCCTGTTGACAGTAGAATAATTAAGTAGTGTGTGTGTGTGTGTGTGTGTGTGTGTGTTTTGGGAGAAGGGTCACTTTCCTACACTGTCAGGTGAAACCTTTAGAACTATCCCTGTCCTCTGCAAAAGATAGTCTTATTTGTCAAGAGCGTCTATTCAAACCCCAATCCAACCCCAACCTGCATTTTTCTTGCCCAGGACGCTGAGAACAGGACAGGAAGCTAGGGTAGAGCTTAGAGATGCCAGGGTTTGCCAAGGTGGGCCTAAATGAATCTGTGGGTTTCATACAATTTGCTTTCCTTTTTTTTTTTTTTTTTTTCTTTTGTGACTTCTCCTTCCCCACAGGACTGGCGGCTGTGGCAACAGATCCTTAGAAATCGACCATTAAAATACTAAAAATGTTGTTTACTCTATTGATGTGTGTCTCTAAGGACAAGGATGTCACCCCATAGTTTACTACTGTAGAATGAGAGAGTTGTGGAGTGGGAGGAAGAGAATACGTCTTTGCTAAAGCACAGAAAGTGAAGATCCTGATTTACTAACCCCAAATAGGCAGGCTAGTAACTGTTCACAAGCCTGTCTTCACAGAGCTGATGGAGAACGGACAATAGCTTATGACAGCCAAGTGGGAGGTTCTGGAGATGGTGTCTTGAGACTCACTGTAGAACAAGTAAAACAGGAAGAGCCTGTTGACTCATTCTTGAGGCTTTTTTTTTTTTTTTGCAAAGAAGGAAAAACATTCACAATGAAAATACTTATATGTTAGCTGCAAGTAGAACCGTTCACTTAATTATTATGTGACTATCTTGAGTTAAGGAACCATTGTCCACTTTTTACAGACTTTGAAAACTGAAACTCAGAGCAGGTACCTTTTTCTCAAGACCACGCAGCTTGGTAAGTAGCAAACCCTGTTTCAAGTTAATATCTGTTTAGATTTTGAAATATCCTCTCAACTAATAAACCATACTATGGATCACTTCACATTCACCACATCACGTTATCCTGGCAGCATTATCAAGTAGTTATGGCCCTCATTAGCTGCATTTGACTGTGATTCTCAGTTCATCAGGCAGAACCGTGACAGTTCATTTGGAAACCGATATTTGGGAAAAGATATTTGAGAAATACCACTGTTCTGGTTTGGTTAGGGATTGTCACCCAGAGGTTCATGTGTTACATGTTTGGTCCTTGATGTGACAGGATTAAAAGGTAGCAGAGTCTTTAAGAGGTGGAACCTAGTGGGAGGTAGCTAGGTCAATGGGTGCTTGACCTCAGAAATGATTAATGTGATTTGCTGGGGACTCCTAATTAGTTTTCTTGAGAACAAGTTGCTACGCATGAACAGGCTTCAAGGCTGGAGTTGTAGCTCACAGGCGCACGCACGCACGCACTCATGGAAAAAAAAAGAAGCAAACAAGCAAGCAAGCCAAGATACTAGGGCTGACTTCTAGATCTTTTTCTTACTTCTTCTCTTATGATGCCCTCTAGTATTAGGCTCTCACTGAAAGCCACACTGATGGAGTTGCTGAGTTTTGAACATTCTGTCTAAAGAAACCATTGGGTTTCCCCCCACCCCCATCTGTCTGTCAGTCTGCCTGCCTATTTGAGACAGGGTTTCACCAGGAATTCTTGGCTGGCTTAAAAATCTGAGATCCACCTGCCTCTGCCTCCTAAATTCTGGGATTTACCACATCCAGCTACTCTTTGGTTTTTGAACAGGATCTCATGTAGCCCAGGCTGCCCTCAAAGCCACTATAACAGTGAGATTGACCTTAAAATCTTTGTCTTATTTTCTGAGTACTGGGTTGTAGAAGCATACCACCCCATGTGGTGAAGAAACTTTTTTTTTTTAAATTTATATGTCACCTTATTTCAGGGAATTTTAATGCATCAAAGGAAAACAGACTAATACAACTTCAACGGAAGATGACAATGTTTCAAGGCCTTTGGTTAGGCACCAGACTTCTGTCTTTTCTATCATCAAAACATTAACTTCCAACTTGATGCAAGTTGATGATGTCTTTATTTCAGCTCATGTAGCCGGAACCCAGAAAGTTGGAATGGGGTGGGGTACTTTGACATCTATAGAGGGTTAAACTCTCTTCCAGCTCTCAGAAGCCATTAACTTGGTGTCAGTTGGCAGTGCTGAAGTTTCCTAAAGTCATGTATACCTGGCCCTCCTAGAGAGAAAACCAGGCACTCCAAAGAGCAAAGCCAGTTTCTGGGACTCAGCAGCATGCTCCAAAGGTAATATTGAATAGACAGCAATAGACCACAGCTTGGATTCCCTGAAGGGCATGATTTGAGCACAGTGGAGTACGTGGCCAAAGCACACAAACGCTTACAGCCGATGGGCACACAGAATTAAGAGAATCTCCCAATGTGGCTGACCTGGCTCATTCTATGGATATCTAATAGATGCCAGCATTTCTTTGGGATACATGTGGGGCCTGAACTGTGCCCAGAGCTGTGTACAGGTAAACAGACAGACCCTAGCCCCAGTTGGATGACAATAAATCTAATGGTTGATGGCTGTTTTTTTTTTTTTTTTTTTTTTTTTTTTGTTTGTTTGTTTTCTATCACATTAACCTCTGAATATTTTAACCAATGTTCTTCTAGGAGCAATTCATTTATTTTTTTTTCTATTTGTAGGACAGTGCACAAGATCCAGTCAACTCATTCTCCTGGCCCTGACACAAGGGGCTGTGAAAGCTGAGAGAGTTTACCTCCAGAGTCATCCTGGGAAGCAATGGCAGAAACACCTTAAACCCGTCCTTGGCTTGGCCCTTGGTGTTTTAAGTCGTCTTCACTGTGAAAGATCATCTTATAAGTAGTTTAATAGCAACCATTAACTGATTGATATACATGAATCTATCTTTGGATGGCATATATTCTTCATTTATCTGGCTAGCCAGCAGCAGAAATGTACTTCATATCAGGAAAAAGCCAGGTTTGTCGATACTCTATCATTATGATACATGTGGGGTGAGGTTATTTCAAAGTTCATCTGGTCTGTGGAGTGAGGCACTTGAAGGACAGGCTGTCTTAGTCTCTTTGTCATTTTTGGCTGTTCAGGAAGGAAAAAAAATTCCACAGAGGGTTTCCCCCCTCCCCTTTTAAAGCTTGTTATGAGCAGGAAGTGAGAAGTAGGAATGAGAATCTATAGCTAAGGGCTGGAGAGATGGCTCAGCAGTTAAGAGCACACACTGCTTCCAGAGGACTGTTTCCAGAGGCTGTTTCTTGTCCCACATTAGTCAGGAGGTCTGACCTTAGGGGACATCAGAGCTAGTCTCTTATTAGTGTTTTTAGGATGGGAACCTGACACACCCCGAGGAAGTGACAGAGTGTTACTTTGTGGGATTTCTCCCTCTGTGTCCTGAAATCTGTTCTTTGGGGACCTCATGCAGGGCAGCACATGTTCTCAGAGGTTGCAAGAGTTTCTATCTCTTCTCTAGGTGCCATTTTGTCTTCTTCCTCCTCCTCCTCTTCTTCATCTCTTTCTTTTTCCCTTCCTATCCCTCCCCATCCCTTCCCTTTTCTTCCTCTCCTCCCCCTCCACTCCCCTCCCCTTCCTTTTCTCTTCCTTTCCCCTCCCCATCCCTTCTCTCCCCCTCCCTTTCTCTTCTCTCCCTTCCCCTTCCCTCCCCTTCCCTCCCCTTCCCTCCCCTTCCCTCCCCTCCTCATCCCTTCCCTTCTCTTCCTCTCCTCCCCTCCCCTCCCCTTCCCTTTCTTTTCTCTCCCTTCCCCTTCCCTCCCCTTCCCTCCCCTTCCCTCCCCTCCTCTTCCCTTCCCTTCTTTCCTGCCATGTATCTGCAAAAGTAGTTCCTTGTCCTGACTTCATCAGTTATCAGCCGATATTTGGCCATTCCTTCATGTGAATGCTCTTTATTTGTCTGTTTGTTTGGTTTGGTTTTTCAAGACAGGGTTTCTCTGTGTAGTCTTGGCTGAACAGGACTGACTTTGTAGACTAGGCTGGCCTCCAACTCAAGAGATCTGCCTGTTTCTGCCTCCCAGAGTGCTGGGATTACAGGCCCGGCTGAATGCTCTTTTCTTACTGGCTATCTTATGTATTTTGTTTTGATGTTTTTCATTTATACACAATGATGTGCTTATTACGGACTTTCTGATTTTGAGGATGGATATTTTTAACAGTTCTAGAAAACTGTCAGCGGTTGTCCCTCTAGACATCACTTCGTCCACAGTCTCTATGTCTCTGGAGCTCTGGTAGAATCTGCCTTAGTCTACTAAACATGCCTTGAAAACATTTTTGCCATGACTTTTGGCTAACTTATTTAAAATTGCCCTCCAATTTAATAAGTCTATCTTCAACTGCATTTAAACTACTACTTTAGCAATTTATTAAACTTTCAATTATATATACGTATACACATGTGTATGTACTTATATGTACATTCATGTACACACATAATATGGATTCTCTCTTGTGTTCTTCCAAACATGTGCAGTTGTACTGAATGCCTTATGTTCTTTACACAAATTTCTAAGCATCTCACTTGTGTTGTACTCATGATGAGCATACTTAGGGTGCAGTTACTGTTTGTTGAATGTCAACTGATAACATTATCCGAGCTCTTTCCTAGGTGATGATTTGCTGTCTTTAAGTCTGACAATCTTTTTTCTGGTGTATTTTGTGATTTTTGACTGAAAGTTGGACATTTTATTTGAAAATTTATCTGTGGGAATTCTTTATAAAGTCACATTCCTCTAGGAAGGACTTGCATTACCTTTTTCGTTAGCACCTATTAAGTGTATAAGGTAATAGGTTTTGTGACAATGTTTCCATTCATGTATATAATGTACTTGCCACGTGATCTGCTTTGACCATATTTACCTTATCTATGACGGTTTCTCCTCTTCTCCAGCTTAAGACTTGCATTCTTCTTTCTAGTCACCTGTACATACAATTATTGTTCACCAAGATTATTCTTAAAACAACTTTACTAAAGTATCATGCACATATAAGAAATTTCACCTATTTAAAGTGTATAATTCAGTTGTGCAACCACCATCATGATCAGTCTTTAAACTTTTCTGTAGCTTCCAAGGTTCTCTCTGCCTGTTTGTAGTTATGAAGTACTTTTACCCCTCAGCTCCATGAACTCACAAGTCTATTCATTTATTTATTTAATGTGCTTTGGTTGTTTAACCTAAATGTATGCCTGTGTGAGGGTGTCAGATACCCTGGAATGGAAGTTACAGACAGTTGTGAGCTCCCGCATGGGTGCTGGGAACTGAACCAGGGTCCTCTGGAAGAATAGCCAGTGCTCTTAACCTCTGAACCATCTCTCCAGCCCCTCACTTCTTATATAGATTAAGTGTTTTGGATATTTCATACAAATAAAATCATATAATATGTAGTTTAAAAGTTAATTTTTTTTTCGGTATTTGGTCTCATATCCTAATGACTTTGAGGTTTATTCATGTTCCTAGGATCATTTTAATTTCTAACTAGAAATCTTTTGGGCTGTATAAGCAGCACAAATTAAGACTAGAATCCCGTGCAAGGCCTAGATTTTTATATACATTTCCCCATCAATGATTAGTCTGAAAGAGACAAATAGATAACCTGAGAATGGATTATTTGCCCTTTAGGAAACAGCTTAGATCTCTGTGATCCTATCTCCATGTGAGGGTTCCGTGTAGACTCTTGCCTTAGGGATAATGCAATCATCAAGGATGGACATCAACGTCTTCAGGCTATGGGGGAACCCTCAGGGCAAGTCAGTCCTGCCATCATCCCTGAGATTCTTTTTCCAACTTCTCGACCATTTCATTTATCCAAAAGAGAATCCCATTTTGCAATGAAACAATGGATAATAGGAACTATGATCAGGCTGAATTTTGTTCTTAAACGTTAAAGCTTTAGATTCATGTTCATTGGGAAAGAAACAGCATGAGCCAAGTAGTGAAAAAGCATGATGGCATAGGTTTTAATCTGTGGAGGCAGGGTTAGGGGCATCTTAAGTAAGTGGTGAAAAGTGAGCTCAAGGCCATCAGGGCAATGAGAAAAAAATCCCACTGAGATGGGTTTGTAGGACTTACATCCGAATGTAGAAGTCATTTTTTTTTTTTTAATTTTAGTTTACCTTTACAAAACATTTAGAAGTTCCCTGATGACAGCATGACCCTCCTCTGCACACTTGTTGGGGCTCCAGTCGGGGCATGTTTGTTGGTGGGTGTTGACTAACTCTTTTGGCTGTCTTCACATTTGCATGGCCTCTCCTCTGTGTGGATCCTCTGGTGCCTAAGCAGAATGGGTCTAAGGGCGAATGCCCTGCAGCAAACCCTGTGCTTGCATGGTTTCTCACTGTGCACGCGCTGGTGATCTTGGAGGTGTGAGGACTGCACAGGCGCCTTATTGCAGCAGCTGCACTGAAGGGATCCCTCTGGTGGATGATGAGCCGCAATTTGCGGAGAAAGCCCTTCTTGTACACACTGTGTAGTACCTGTCTTCCAGTGGAAGGACCAAGGGGGTCTATAGGACTTAGTGGCTCAGCTGACTCCAGCCCATCTTGTTCTGAGGGTTCCAGGCTGTGCCAAAGCATGGTTCCTCCATAGGACCCTTTGCTGCTTTCCACCCCACTCTCCTTGATGAAGACATGGAGGCCCGAGGCTATGGAGGTTAGATAAACTCTCTGCCACCAGCTGGTCCAGGATCTCTTTCTTAGTGTGCAGGTCAGACACCAGCTGCTAACCACTGAAGGTTCGACTCAGAGTCTCCTCAGATCATGAATGGGGTCTGACCTTGCTGAAGAGGTAAGTATTCTTGTTGTCTTGGGTGCTGGGATATGAACCATGGCAACTTTTGACCTGAGACTGTCCTAGGACTTTCCTTGATGGAGTGTGAATATCATGCTTATAGCCTCATGCAGGGTACAGTTCTCCCCGAGTCTCTGACGAGTTCTAGATTGTGATGCTTTGGTGAGGTCTGTCTGGAGAGGTGCTCCCTGCTTCCTCACAAGTCTCCCCCTGTCTTTTTGCCTGCAACCTTAGGTGTGGGAGCATGTCTCAAAAACCCACTGTTAGAAATGACCCACTGCTTTGACTGGTTAGGAAGGGACTAGGGGGCATTCTCAATCCTCCCGCCTTAGCTCCTTGTCAATGAGTTTCTTATCTCATTTTGGTAATGTCACTCATGTTCTGTCAGCTTGTTGATACAAAATACCATGAGATGCACCTCTTGGTGTTTGCTCTGTCAGGTTCCAGGTTCTGGGAAGTTGTAATTGAGCTCTACGCTGTATGGAGTTGGCAGAGTCCTCAGTACTGTTCGCAGAAGACTGTGGGTAACAGTTTCTCCTGCTGTGAGGAGAGCGGAGAGTGGGACAGAGAGGTGTCACTTAGTCACTTGCATTTGGAGTTGAGGGCGCCCCAGACAATACCCGCAGCCTCGCCTCTGGTGCCATTATCAGGCACTGTTTGGGAACTGGTTGGTGCTGCATTTGTGTTGGTGTCCACATGGCTTCCTGCTGAGGACCAAAAGACAGTCTCAAGAACCCCAGAGGGAAGAAGCTGGGGTCACTACTATAGGAAAAGTCATACCAAAAAGCCAGCTGTTGGACTGAATACAAGAAGTAAGTTTTTTAAGTTTATAAACTTATAAAGTTTATAAGAAATGCAATGACACTGGTCATGGTGACGCACAACTTTAATCCCAGCACTCTGGAGGCAGATACAGGCGGAACAGATCAAGGTCAGCCCTGTTCAGAGAGCAAATTTCAGGCTATGTAGACCTTGTCTTAAAAAAGGGGGAGGGGCAATGTAAGTTCCACGCCTGTTTTCTAGAAATGTCTTCTGGGAAAATCAGATTTTATTATATATATGCCAAGATGGGTTAAAAAAATATTCAAAGCAACACTCACACCTTTCCCTTATTCTTTTTAAAAAATTATATTAGTTTATTTACTTTACCTCCCAAATGTGCCCTCTTCACAGCACCCCCACTTCCTTTTCCCCCCAGAAAAGCGAAGCCTCCTTCCCCCCTTATTAACCCTCCCCAGCACATCAAGTCGCATCAGGACATATCTTCATCTCCTGAGGCCAGGCAAGGCAGCCCTGCCAGGGGGAAGTGATCCAAAAGCAGTCAATAAAGTCCATGTTAGAAACAGTCCCCCCTCCACTTGCCGGGCACCCCATCTGAAGACCAACCTGCCCGTCAGATACATGTGTGCAGGGGGCATCGGTCCAGATCATGCATGCTCCTTGGTTGATGTCTCAGTTTCTGTAAGCCCCCATGAGACTGGGTTAGTTGTCTCTGTTGGTCTTCTTATAAGGTTCCTGTCCCCTCCAGGTCCTTCCGTCTTTCCCCCAACACTTCCAAAGGAACTCCAGAGCTCTGCTGCATGCTTGGCTGCAAGAGTCAGCATCTGTGTTGATCTGCTGTTGACTGGAGCCTCCCAGGCTACAGTCAAGTTAGACTCCTGTCTGCAAGCAGAGCAGATCATTATCACTGCCAGTTGCTGTCTCTCTACTGTGGGGTGGGTCTCAGGTTGGGCCAATTATTGTTTGGACTTTTCTTCTATCTTTGTTCCCTCATCCCTACATTTCTTGTAGGTAGGGCAATTTTTTGGTTCACAGGTCTTGTCAATGGGTTGTTGATCCCTTCCTTCCTCTAGCCCTGACTGGCTAGGAGGTGGTCACTTCAGGCTTCCCCCCCCCCCCCGACCTCGTTAGGAGTCTCAGCTAGAATCACACCTGTATCTTCCCAGGCGCCTACCCTGTAGCAGGACTCGAGCTTGACCAAGAGCTGTCCCTCCCCAGTTTCCCTTCTTGTTCCCATCCCTCTCACCTCCCACCCCCATTCTCCCCACATCTGATCCCCACCTTTATTTCCCTGCCCATTCCATCTCCTGTCCAGTTCCCTCTCTTCATCCATTTCTGCTGTCTATTCTATTTCCCCTTCTGAGTGACATTCAGGCATCCTCTCTTGGGCCCTCCTTGTTACTTAGCTTCTTTGGGTCTGTGGATTGTAGTATGTTTCTCCTGTATTATAGGTCTAATATCCACTTATAAGTGAGTACATACCATGTGCATCTTTCTGGGTCTGGGTTACCTCACAAAAATATGGAATGCTTCATGAATTTGCATGTCGTCCTTGCACAGGGGCCATGCTAATCTCTGTACCATTCCAATTTTAGCATATGTGCTGCTGAAGCAAGCACTCTTTCCCTTATTCTAAGGAACAAGCTCCTTAGAGGGTGGTTTACATGCAGGTGGGTCCCTGATTGAGAAGCTGTGCACGTCTGATTGGATGACACTTGAGTCTTTCTCTGAAGCCGTGGGGAAAGGGCAGCACCTGGAAACATGATAGAGTCCTCTTTTGGCCACAGAGATTTGAAACTGCTGCTCTGGGCATTGCCAGGCATTTCCTGCAGCAGCCTTCAAGGCTGCCCTACCTATGTGGTGCTGAATTGACCCTTTTTTTTTTCTGTCTTATAAAAGTAAGGAATGCACTAAAGGACATGAGTGCAGCCGTTAAAAATCACAATGAACGATGGGAGCTGCGACCAAGCCTCAGGACCTGGTTTCATTTGCACTCGATTCTCCTTGAAGCGGTAGGACTTTAAAAGCAAGCTGGGGGAAAGTCCCCTTGAGGTCTCAGGTTGTTGGCAGTGCTGTGTGCTGAGTGCTGAGTGCTGTGGGCACTGTGCTCAGACCACACCTGCACTCTGCTCAGATGCACATTATCCCTTGCAGGCACCTAAGGGGCTCCTTGCGGGTGGGAGGTGCTGAGGACTTCAGTCCCTGGGGAGCAGGCCTGGCCCGTGGTGGATGAGAGTGGGTGTGGAGCTATCTGGCTCCAGTCCTTTGGACAGCCAGCTCTGGTGTTCTGCCCCTCACACATGGAGGAGTTCAGCTGTCTACAGAGCTCACTTGAACCACCACTGGCTGATCTGGATTTTCTTCCCTTCCTTCCTTTCTCTTCCTTTCTTCCTGGGACCATCTCCCAGATAACTATCTGCCCTCAAGCGCTTGTGGCACCTGCTTCAGGGAGAATCCAAACCAGACACATAGGGCTGCATTCTCTTAATTGAGCATTCTTTAAAACAACATCAACAACAACATTTGTTTTTAATTTTGTGTATGGATATTTTGCCTGCATGTATGTCTCTGCCTTTGGAAGCCAGAAGAGGGCAATGGATCCCCTGAGACGAGTTACAAGCACTCATGAGCTGCTATGTGAATCCTGGGGCTTGAACCTGGGTCCTCTGGAAGAGCAGCTAGTATTCTTTGGATGTGCCAGTTTACACATTCATCTACTGAAGATGCTTACAAGTTTCTCCAGTTACAAATAAGGCTACTAGAACATCCATATGGTTTTTAGCACATTTGGGGACTACCAGAGCGCCTGGTTGGATGTCCTTTAACTTTTTAATCTATAGGCCTCCTGCACACACATACACACGAAGGACTGAACACCAGCCTCAGGCACACTGGGCATGCATTCTGTTCCTCCGGGACATTCTCAGTTCTTTTTATCTTTACATTTTATTTGTTGAAAAAACTGGGTTGTTTTCCCTAAATAATTTTTTTGGCCTAGATTTTTCTACATGAATCCCTGTGGTATTAGTTTCTTCCAGAAACTGGCTATTAAGTCCAGAGTATGTTCAGATTTAAATTTATCTATTTATCTATCTATCACGTAGCACTGCTTTATAGGGGCTGTTGTGTTTACTCATAAACTTCTTCATTAAAGAGGCCTGAAGATCGATGTAAGACTTGTCCAGTTGGTGGATCTTTGTGAGTATGAGGCCAGCCTGGTCTACAAAGAATGTTCCAGGCCAGCCTGAGCTGGCTTATGTATAAAACCGTTAGAGGCTGTGGTGGTTTGAAGGAGACCGGCCCCCATAGGCCCATAGACTTGAATATAGTGCCAGCAAGGGGTGGCACTGTTTGAAAGGATTAGGGGGTACAGCCTTGCTGGGGGACGTGCGTCCTTGGGGTGGCCCTGAGGCTTCAAAAAGCCCCTTCCAGCCCAGAGCCTCTGTCCTCCTGCTGCCTCTGAATCCACATGTAGAGCACTCAGCCATGTCTCCAGCACCTCGTCTGCCTGCGTGCCTCGATGCTCCTGGATCATGAAGACAATGAATGGACTAAACCTCTGACGCCATGAGCAAACCCCAATCAAATGCTTTCTTTTGGTTATGATGTCACAGCAACAGAGCACTGACTAAGACAGGCCGTCAAGACAGCTCAGTGAGGTTGGCTTTCCACCAACCAGGCTCAGATGACACAGGCTCAGTCTCCAGAGTCCTCATGGTAGACGGAGACAAGTAACTCTTGCAAGCTGTTCTTTGACCTCCACATGTGAGCCAAAGCAGGCGAGCCCCTGACCCAATAAATAATTAAATGTAAAAACAACAAAAAAATTAAAACCAGTGAGAAGCATGTGTATGGATTCACATGTGTATATGTTTGCCTGTGTGACTCCAGGCTGAGAAAACAGTACGTGGCCCAGATCTGCCAGATTTTTCTGGCTCCTGGAGTCTGTTAATGAGGAATAAGATGTTCGGATACAGGCAGTAAAGGCTGCGTGGAAATGATATCACTCTCGTGAGGAGCTGTGGTTGCAAAGACCGAGAACCTGTTTCCGCTTCTGGCTGACTCGGTCGTGGTGAGCACTTTCACTTCCCAGCCTCTCCTGTTTAATTTTTCAGTCGGTGTGCAGCAATCACATTAGTTGTATTTAATACATGGTATATTTGTTCTTAGACTTTTATGACTCCTGCTAATTAACTGTACAGTCTTTTATTAGTGTTTGAGATTCTAATTACTGCATTCCCAGGAAGTTTAATATTGTTTAGACTGCACTGCCTCTTTATTGACTTTCAGGTTTGCCTCTAGAAACTCAAGTTCGGAGTCTCAGAGAGTCTGTGTTCATTGAGGAAGAACACTCTGGCTTAGCCCATCCTCCTTCTTTGTGAGTGGACAAAACAGGCTTTTGGTATCGGGTTTCACTTTGAGTAGGTGCTGCCCATTCCCTGCTAATGGTTGGTGTTCAAGCAGTTGGTGGCACTCCCATGACTGGTCAGGGAGTGATCTGCGATGCTTCCTCAAGCCTTTGTGGTGTGTCCAGGAGCTGTGCTCCTGAAAGCCCAGGCTTTTCTCTTATTCTTCCCATCGAGCATGCTCCTTGCCCTGTCTTGGCTCTGGGTGCTTTCTCAATGGGAACATCTTCCTTTCTGTCTGGCTATGCTTGTCCATCCCTCCAGGTCTTGCTTCCTCTATAAGCCTTCCCAGTGCCCATCTCCCCACCGAACTGTAGTCTAACGCCCAGTCTTACAGGTACCTTCGTCTTGTCACCTCTAGTGTGTCTCCATCATGCATATAACCTGAAATGTAAACTCTGGGAGCATAAAAATTGCCCCACGGGTATCATCAGAAGTCTCGGCCACCCTTGCACGCTGGGGACATTCAGTAGCCACTTGCAGATGGTTGATCTCTTACTATGGGAGATGAGGGGTGCAGTGTGAATTTTCTGAATGAATCTTATGACTTACAGTGATAGCCTTAAATGTAGAATAACAAAATCATTGACAATTAGTCCATTTGATGTGCATTAAGGTTTCTCTTGAAGTCGTGTTTTTCCTTTTATTTCACCAATGACCTGGCATTTGTTATGTTGGGCATCACCTCAGTATGGGACTGAAATACTGATGCACACACAGGACTACAGCTGAGAGGATGGACACTCTTGAAAAAGGTGGCCATGTTATGGCATGGGTAGTGGAATTCTAGGGCAAGCCACTGCCGGATCATCAGAAGAAAGGGCGGAAAAGTCCCTGTTAAGCATCCCCACCCTCTGTTTTCCTACTGACTTTGGTGAGTAGCTTTTCCCAAGAGCGAGATTTCACAACAATATTAGATGATGATTTCTGCCATGTTTACTCCTTAGCACCGAGAAGAGGCCATGCATGCTTCAGGGTCTGCTCAGGCCCTGAGATTGAATTGGAGTCTAGTCAAGGCTGCCATGACTAGGGGTAGCCTTAGGAAAGCTCCCTAACTTGCTCTCCTGATTAGGTTTTATCATCAGCTTGACAACCTAGAGTCATCTGGGAAGAGAAAACCTCAACTGAAAAGTTTCCTCAATCAGATTGGCCTATGGGCATGTCCGTGTGGTGGTGACTTTATTACTAATTGCTAGCCCACTGTGAGCGGCACCGTCTCCAGGCAGGCGATCCTAGGCTGTTTAAGAAAGCTGGCTGAGCCCAAGGCAGTGATGGAGCCAGTAAGCAATATTCCCCCATGGTTTCTGCTTCAGGTTCCTGCCTTGGCTTCCTCCTCCACTGGAATGTAGCCTGGAAATAAACTCATTTCTTCCCTTAGTTGCTTTTTTTGTCAGAGTGGTTTCATCACAGCCACAGAATGAAACTAGAATAGTTGCTCATACCCAGCGAAAAGGGCAACAATCACTGTGAAATCACGAAGAAAAGTTGAGAATGCATTAACACAGTTGAGGATTTAGGGATCTGGTGTATGGTGAATGCTCAGCTGCTAAGGGCTGTTATTTCCAGAAAACATTCATTCTTTATCCCTTTATTCTCCTCCCTCAAGAACTTCAGCCCTTCTTCTGTGGTACCAGCGGTGTTGTAGAGCCTCAGAGAAATGGCTCATTAGATCCTGGTCTTCTGACACCAGGAGCCCTATCAGGTAGGTAAAAGACAGAGAGAGGAGGAGCCGCTGCATTCTCCCTCCTGATCTGCTTTCCAGCAAGCTTGCTGTCTTTTTCTGGGCTTTGCCTTTACCAAGTGCAGAGCCAAGGGGTGAGAATTTCTGTAGGTCCCATTGGGTCGCAGGGGGGTGAATGAGTTAACATTTACAAAGTGCTTTGAGCTCCTTGGGGAAAAGGCCCAATCTAAGCATTCTCATTAGTACATGAATAATAGATGAGCCTAAAGCACTTTGTGAATAGGAAGTTCTTTAGCAACGCTAAGTAATACTCCCTCGGACCTACCTGCCTGCGATCGAGGGGAAAGGCTGTTCTTAAGGCTCTGATGGTTCTTGTATAAAATAATTCCTTCCTTCTGCCTCTGAGAATGGAGAGGAAGGAATGAGTGATGTCAAAGTCAACTCACGGAATTAGGTGCCTCTTGCCAGTGCTTAGAGTGATTCGGACAGCAGGAGTCAGAGCAGTCATCCATGACAGCGTGGGCTGACCGACCTCTAAAGCAGAACTCCACCCTGGGGCAATGGCTGCCCCTGCTGCCCCTCCTCTTCGGCACTGTGAGAATGAACTTGCCTTTTCTTTGGAGGCAGAGTACAGAAGGGTGTGGTCCTCAAACCCTGGGGTGTGGGGGAAAGACCTCCTGGGTCTGCATCCTAGAAAACATTTGATGGCCATCTCCTCTTAATCTAGGGTTTATATAAACTCAGTGCTTGGATGAAGTTCTGTAACCGCATTCATGTTGTGCAATGGATCCGTAGAACTCTTTGTCTTACGGCTGAAACTTTATCTTCATTAAGTCACATTCCTCACTCACCTCTACCTTCCCCAGATTCTTCAACCACCCTTCTGCTTCGTTTAGCTTCTTCAGGGCCCTCTTTGCAACTAGAACCATGTGCTATTTGTCTCTATGTCACATCACAGGCTTATTTAATTCAGTGTAAAGTCTTTGAGTCTCATTCCTTTTTTTTTAAATTTTTTATTTAACTTTTATTAATTACACTTTATTCCTTTTGTATCCCCCCATAAGCCCCTCCCTCCTCCCCTCCCGGTCCCACCCTCCCCCCCTTTCTGCATGCATGCCTCTCCCCAAGTCCACTGATAGGGGAGGTCCTCCTCTCCTTCTTTCTGATCTTTTTTTTTTGTTGTTCTTCTCAATGCAGTTTATTCAGGAACCTTGAACAATCTTCTGACCCTGGGGAAAGCCAGCCCACAGCTTAAATAGCCTCTGGGTAGCCAACCCCAGCGTGCCTTGTGGGCAATGCAGATAGGTCCACATACACAGAAGCAAGCCAGATCCTCAGCCTTAGCCAAATATTGAGTTGTTTGTGACAGAGAGCACTCACCATCGGGAAGGTGGAAGGCGGAAACCAGCTCCATCTTTAAGGCGTGGCATTACACAGCTCTCTTCAGTTCCCCCTTTTTGTTTTAGACACATCAGGCAAGAGTAGAGGTCTGATCTCTGATATTAGAAATAAGTTGGGACTTTGTACTGATGTTCATTTAGTTGTCATCCACCCAAAGAGCATCAGACCCGTCCAATACCTTTTTCTCAGAGGCTGGACCTGGGGCATCAACCCGCATGCAATCAGACATGCTCTTCTCTGGGTCGAAAGTGGCTGACCCTGAGTGCAGTGCTTAGCCTCGTATCCTGAGCGTAACATTTTAGCTTTTTATGGTAGCCAACCATGCTTGGGGAGACAATATGAGAATTTTTCCTGTGCTGCAAATCTGTCTAAACAATTGTCTAGCTATATTTTAGGTAATTGGACTGAAGAATTCCATACTATGATGGAGCAGCTGAGAGTGGCCATTGTTACAGCAAATTCTACCAGAGTGGACACAGGACTAGCCACAGGATTATCATCATGGATTGCTGCAGCCATGAATCATCTGAAGGAATGGGCGGGCATGGGAGCGTTAGCAGGCCTTCTGGTGTTGGTCTCCTTGGTTTGCCTGTGGTGTATATGCAAGATTAGAGTCTCACAACAGCGTAATGCAGTCATGATCATTCAGGCCTTTACAGCCATTGAGTCTCATTCCTTTTGTGGCCTGTTAAACTTGTGTGTGTGTGTGTGTGTGTGTGTATACCTGTGAGCACAGGTGCCCTCAGAATCCAAAAGGCGGCATCTTGAGGACAGGTGGCTGTGAATACCCAACAGGGGTGCTATGTTCTGAACCTGGATTCCGTGTCAGAGCAGTATTTGATCCTAATTTCTGAGCTGTCTCTCCTGCTCTTCCACCCTCTTTTATTTTATTTTTTAAAAGAAGGCTCTCTCATTGAACCTGGAACTTATTGATTTAGCTAGACTGGCCAGTCAGCAAGCCCCAGGGATCCTCCTGTCTCTGCCTCCACAGTGCTAGGATTACAGGAGATGACTATGGGTGTTGAAAATTGAACTCAAGTCCTCTTACTTGTATGTGGCAAACACTTTGCCAACAAGTCATAGCTACAATTTTTCTCTCCCTTCTTTTCTTCCTTTCCTCAGTCCCTTCTTCTCTTCCTCCCTCCCTCCCTCTCTCCTTTCGTCCCTCTTTCCCTCCTTCCCTCCCTCCCTCCAGAGTGTTACTATACAGTCTTAGCTGGCCTAAAACTTGATATGTGGATCAAACTGGCCCCGGATTCACTGAAGTCTGCCTGAGTCATCCTCCCAAGTGCTGGTACTAAAGGTATAAAAGAAGTCCAGCATGGCTCGACTTGTCTCTTTTTAAAGGCCAAACAGTATTCCAGTATTCTATTGTAGGTATATGTTCTTTCTGTGTATTCAGTCATCCCCTGCTGGACACTTAGGTTGCTTCCACTTCTGTTTTTTTTTTTTGTTTGTTTGTTTGTTTGTTTTTGTGAACAAAGCTGTTATGAACATGGATGTACAAATATGTTTGAATGTATGCTTCTATGATTTTGGGAAAATACTCAGAGGCATGATTAGTGCACCAAACAATTCTGTTTCCAGTTTTTAAAGGAAATTATCGTATCCAACTGGTCTTCAACGAACATAGTATTGGAAGAAAAATTTTAATATTTATTTAAATGTATTTATATTATGTGTATGAGTGTTTTACCAGCTTCCGTGTCTGTGAACTTCACCCAGACCACGTGCCAATAGAGACCAGAAGAGTGTATTGGATCCTCTGGACTGGAGTTACAGAGAGTTGTGAGCTGCTATGTGGGTGCTTGGAATTGAACCTTGATCCTCTGAAAGGGTAGCAAGTGTTCTTAACCATTGAGTCATCTCCTTAACCCTGGAAGAGAATTCTTTCATGACTTCAGATTCTCTAGCCTGCATGGCCCCCCTCATCAAGGACCTTAATGTTATCTGTATATACTAAATTGTGACTGTGAAGACAATTTGCATAATCATTTTAGTTTAGTAAGAGGATTAATTCCACAATTTCACAAATTGGGTCTTGGATGGGATGTTAGTGATTTGCTCTTCATTGAAGATATTCTCTCATTTGGACACCACATGGGATCAGAAATTTAACCTTACACAACAAACTCTTCTGGCTGGGATAATTCTAATTAGAGGTATCAGGTTAAAACTGGTCCCCTAACCTGAGTCCACTGGCCCAGTAGGAGGACATGGGATGAATCCAGTATCTTTTTCTGGTATTTTGAGGCAATTCTCACATGGCTTCAAGTCTTTTCTTTATCCCACGTCTGTCCTCATTAGGCATCTCTCAGACTGATGGTTCAGAAGTAGAACTAGATGTATGGAACGTTCCCGCTCTATTTCACCTAGGTTGGTTTTCTAAGTGTCATTCTATGTCTGGTGATAGCCTGGACTGTCCTGTGGAGCAGCTGTTGTAATGTGTTTTTTGTCACCAGGCTGCTGGGCTGGACACTGACATGCACCTTTCATCTGCATGCCGGTCCAAGCGCTTGTTTGCTTCCGGGTAGAAACAGGAGAATCCCCAGGATCAAAGGTTCTGTTTCTCTCAGGAGCAGTTAGAGTGCACTCAGGGTGAGGTGCATGCACTAGGCAAGGCTCCTGGTCTCACCAGGGGCAGTGGAAATGAGTTTTCCACTGGGTGTTACAGATAGCGCTTTTGAAATGAGGATGCTGATACTGTATGGCAGTGGAAACTCGGGCACTCCAGAAGCCTGTGATGATGCCGCAGGGTTATAGCCCTTGCTTAAGCTGCTGTATTAAGGGGAGGGGTGTCTGAAACCGCCCGGAAGGCAGGTCCAGTGAGATGCAATTCTTCTGGGGTGCAGGTCAATGGCTGCCAAGAAGTTCTGCATGCCAGTGAACAACAGAGGCCAGCAGCATATGGCTGACTGATCAGCACCCAAGCACCACTGGGGAGAAGGGAAGACTTCCTTCCCCAAAACAAATGAGAAGCCTCAGGCAGTCATGGTGAAAGAATGGCCCAAGTCAGAGAAAGATCTTTATTTTGTGAATTAGGGACTTATAACTTTTGGGCAGTAGAAGGAGTTTTAAGGGTGGATATGCTTGGTTCATTGGGGCTAGTGGTGCCAGGGATGCTTGATTTACATGTAACAAAACTGCCCTATCATAAGAGGGGAAAGCAGTATTTAATTATCCTACGAGTGGGGAGAATCTTCAGGTACAGTTAATGGTCATTGGTTAAAAGCCAAGACACCAAGACATCTTATTAGCATAAGGTGGATATCTCCAGGAATCCCTAGGTGCTTGCTGAACAGGTTTCTTGTCAGGAAATGGTCAGGCCTGTAATCCTCCCTGAGGGCTATGTGGTGCTCCTTATGGGATCTGGGGTTTCCCTGATCAGGTGACGAGGAAGCCCTGCTGAGAAAGGGAGTCCGTTGTCACAGACTGAGCTCAGAGCCTTTCCTGAAACTCCAGACTTCGACCTTAATAGCAGGGTTCCACACCCATGGTCACTCACAGTATAGACAGGAGTCACCTGCTGTAAGCCACAGGTCTCTGCTTTTATAGTCTTCTAGATGCAGGGTTTAGGGGAGCCACAAGCTGGAAGGAGGACTGCTTTACTTATAGGACATATGTAGGAAATGGAGATTTCTTCCCAAGGACACGTGACAACTTAGATATATCAGCTGAGATGTGTGTGGCTGTGAGACCATCTGATGGTAGCGAGTGTTAAGACAAACATCTAGCTATGGCACAGGGCTGTATGACCAAGAGGTTTTAGGTTTGGTGGTTTTGGTGGAGTCTTTGGGGAACCAGGCTATTTCTATGTGACCCTGGCAGGCTGTCTTGGTTCTTACGCTTACTGAGTCATGATCAAAGGTAGTATCGTCAACTCTAAAGAGAGAACCTTCATTCTGAGAGAAGAATAAAAGAGGTTCAACTTGGAAAAGCATTCTCTGAAACTGCCATCAGGTAAACTTCTGGTTACATTGCTTTCTGAACCAAGTCACACCTCCCACTAGCTGTGGGCACTGATATTACCGTGCTAGGTGATCAGTTACGGTTGATCTTCGGGTAGATGCATGCTGCTGTCTGAACTATTGTGGGGCAGTACCTCTAGGAAAGCAGGGAGAGGCTGAGACCAGCCAAATGACAGTGTTCTCTGTAGACACAACTCAGAGGAAGGATTAGATTGACCATGAGTTTTGGTTATGAACTTGAAATTTACAGAATCATATTTAATGAACTTTGAATGCCTTTGATGAATTGAAGATAGAGAGGACCAATTGCCATATCCCGTAACTATCTCCTTCCATCCTTCCTGACATTTTCTTACCCATGCTATAAAGACAAAGAAATAATGACATATCTGAACAACATTTCTCAGTGCACAAATACATTATCCATCTGGCCTTACTGATAACTGTGTGTGTGTTTTTTTTTTTTTTTTTTTTTTTTTTTTTTTCAGTGAACTTAGGTTTAGAGGGCAGAGTTACACTTCTCAGCATGTAGAAGACTAGCACCAATTGCTTATAGCTGGCCTCTTTCTTGTAATATCAATTGAACTATCTTTTTTTTTTAAAATTCTCATCATCTTCCACTCTCTTTTTTCTTTATGCATATTGGCAACCATTCTCAACAGGTCCAAAGTATATCTTGTCATTTGTACATGTATCTGTAAAATGTGTTTTGTCCAGTGTGTGCAGTTGTATGTTCTCACATAGCCATGTGCCAGAATTTCACTCTGGTCTGTCCTTCCAGTCCCCACCTTTTGAGGGTGTCCCATGCTGGTATGCTTATCTCCTCTACTCCTTGACAAGCTGCATCTTATTCCATCTGGTGAGTTTATTATCTTTTGCTCATCTGTGTCTCTGTAGTGGGAACGGTGGTTGACTCCGACTCTTGAGAGCGAATATCTTCATGTGTGGACACGAATCTGGTCATAGACTCTGCTGGGATGCCACAGGGATACAGGCTCAAGAGCATAGTGGAGGAGTTCTAAAAGGGACACCTGTTTGGATAAGTACCTCCTAAATGGCTCTCCAGAAAGGCTACACTCATCTGCTAAATCAGAATGGCTCACACTTGGCTGGAAAGTGGGTCTCAAAGGTGCCAAGTAGCTTGCTCAAGCTTATACCACAGTGACAGCGAATCAGGATAAGAGCCCAACTACAGGTCCAACTTCAGAGCCTCTTTTTTCCCAGAGTTCAACCTGCAGGATGCTGGGTCATAATATTGAACACTAACAGAGAGATCTCTTGAGGTTCTTGCTTTTCAGGCGACACCTGGAATTTCAGAAATGGCTTCTGGTACACATAGCAAATTTCAGGCAGAAGAAAGTGAAAGTTAGTGGGAATCTCTTGGGCTGTGGTCTGCCTCAGCCTACTCTTGGCACTCTGGGTTGCCTTACCACAGTTGCTATTACACTATTCAGGAAAGTATTTGAAAGACTCATGCCAGGGACTGGAATATCATGCCTTCATCTTTGTCTACCAGGAAAGTAAAAGAAGAGTTGTAGATCAGGCTTTAGAAAGCATGCAGTCCTGAGAGAAGCCTGAAGTTACATGGCTAAGAGCAGAATAGGGCAGGTATGTATATCCTTATACATACATTAATTATTCTGTATATATTAATTAATACAGAAAATTATGGCAGTAGTTATTTCTAAACCAGATAATTTCCAAATAAAAGACACAAAAACTTGTTAGCTTTATAATTTTAAAGCACTAGAGCACTCCATGGCGACCTCCTGTCTCCTCTTCGTCTCCATCCTCTTCCTTCTTCTCACTCATGGTTCTTCTCAGACCCTATGCCCAGGAACCTAAGACCTGCTTACTTTTCTTCTGCCTAGTTACAGGTTTCAGCATTTTTTTTTAAATTAACCAATCAACGTTAAATTAGATAGAGCAAAGTTTATATAACAAAGATAGGTATACATGAAAACAGGCTCCCCTAGGCAGCAACCAGATCTTGAGGGTCAATAATTAGCATTAGAATACATAGTACCAGACCAATTCACAACACAGGTACCTGGCAAGTCTGCTACCCTGCACCTGGCAGTTTTCCTCAGTCTTTGTGGAAATCCAAAGGCCTGAAGTGTGCACTGAAGATGCATGGCAGGTGCTTTTCTAGGTATACGTAGGTGAGGGAACCAAATTAACTGTCAGTAGCATTTGCCCGTCTCTACAAGGCAAACCTCCCCCCACAGCCAATTTCAGACTGTGGCAGCATTAGCTCTTTAGACCTCCAAACTATAAACGTTCTAACTCTTCTAGGTAAACTTTAAAAAGAATTGTATTGTGCTCTTTCCTGTTTCACTAATCATGGGACATTATAGTTTATTACTTTTTAAAATTGACAACTCAGAGACTGTTGTGAGAAGCTGGGGACCTTCTGGAAGGAATGACCCCAGACTACTGTCCTGTTGAGGTCCTTGGACTTGTATTACTCTCATTTTTTTTCGAGTGTGGAGCATCAGAAATTCTCAAGTCTAAGAAGGAGGCTGAGCATCCCTTTCCCTCCACTGACCCTTGTTAGCCGTTTGAGATTCGTTGAGTAGACCATAGCATAGAAGAGGGTCCAGAGCTGGGACAATGGCCAGGACACGTGTGCTTCCTGCCTTGGATGACGTTAACACCATTTGGGCAACTTTTATGAAGTCACTGGAGCTGGGGTCACCCCTCAAAAGGTAGCGGGGAACCCAGGAGTGAGGGCTCGCTCCCCCACCCCACTGCCTAATTAACAAGTTGGGTCCTCTCCAGGTCCTCTTGTGGCTCCCCTGGGGCTGGGTTCCACTGGGGGCCGGCAGACAGTCTTACTTTAAGCAGTGTATTGATTCTCACGTGGTTCTAGGCCCCTCTTGGGGAGCACTCTCTGTTTTAAGTGCGTGCAGTTACTCTCTTGACTGGCTTGTAAACAGGTTTTAATGGGGCTATTAGTGTAAAAGGACAGGAAACTTTCAAAAACAACCTCTTAAATATTCATGAGGATGTTAAATCTGGCGCTTAATCACCAGTGTTTGCACACAGCTAACAGGGAGGGAGGACAGCTAACAGGCTGCCTTCACTCGGGACAATTGACAGGACATTAATAAACGTTCTTACAGGCATGATGAATGGGCAAGACACTAGGAGGATTGTTATTTTTTTTTTTCTCCATTTTTTAAAACAAAAAAGCCCTTTTCCTTTGGGGATCCCAGTTCTGGTGTGGGGAAGAGGTTGTCAATGTGGAGGTGAAGGTGGGTTCAGGAAGATGGAGGATAATGATGACGATAATGTGTGTGTGCGCGCGCGCGCACTCGCGCATGCACACACACACATGCATGATGGATGAATGAATTCTTTCCCTTCAGAAATAGTTAACTGGACTCACCATCTATCTGTGTCCAGCCTTGTGGTTCCTCCGGGGAAACTTTAAAAACTGTAGGAGGGAATCTCCAAAGAATCCCCTGACTAGAGGATTCTTAACTCAGCCTTTGGAAAGCCCAAGAAGGATGCATAGAAGCCTTCCGGGTGGTACTCCCTGGAGGGCCATGACCAGAAGCCTAACCAGTCTCTAGACCCTTAGGTTGGACTTAATGCTTGCAAAGTTGGCCAACTGTAGCCCATCGCCCTGCCTCTCCTTAACCCTCCTTTCTGAGAGTGCATTTTAATCTGTGCAGACACGTATTTCTAGAACTTCTCTCTGTCATGTTGGTGATAGACTCTTCGCTGAAGAATGAATGGAAAGACTGTCTTTTAACCTAGACAAGATCTGTGCTGTTCCATTTCTAGAGTGGACCTTGGGGATTGATGAAGCTCCTCCTTACTGATTCAGGATCAGAAAAGTGAGCCACATGGAGAAGAAGTAACTTAGGGGCACTTATTCCGCCCCCCTTCCCCCCACCAAAGAGCCAGATTCAAATGCCTGCCAGGCCCAGGTGAGCTTCCTATTGGGAGCTTCAAAGCTGGGGGACACCTCACAGTTTCAGTGTGGTGTGACAGTCTAACTTCGTTATCTAAACTAAACTCAGGGCCTCACCCACTGCCCTGCCCCGCATATTCATTAGTATTTAAAAGATTATTTTATGTATATGGTGTTTTGCCTGCAATTACATCTATGTACTGTGTGCATGCAGGGCCAGAAGAGGGGGCCATATCCTCTGGAACTGGAGTTATAGAGTGTTACGGGCCTCGTGAGTGCTGGGAATTGAATTCTGGTCCTCCTGGGAGAGGAGCTGGTGCTTATCAACGGCTCTGTCTCCTCTCCAGCCAGGCATTAGGGTTTTTGACTAACATGTTAGTCTACTTAGAAGTGAGGCCATTGCTAGCATGTAGTTACAAATTCATAAAAACTGATTTTTAGAGGTGGGAAAACCCTTTTTATGTTTCAGAACATCTCACCCGGCATCCTCCAGAAAAACTGCTGCAGGTTTCCGTCTTCCCTGTTGTAGCCCACACTCCATCAAATGCTTCAGAGACCCAAGCTACTGACCCGGTGCAATATGGAGAGGAAGCTTGTCCTGAAGATAGACTGCAAAGCCCCTTTTCCAAACCGTTCTTCCTCCAGCCAGCAACTGGACTCCTAGGCTGTGTTGGAAGACCCACTGCAATGGCGGAGTGAGGTTTTTTATTTTTAAATCCCACCTCTACCATTCCTACCAACTGCTCAAGAACCTACGGTGCCCCTGCTTCATCTGTGTCCAGCCCAAACTGGCCCTTCCTTGCACAGCCAACTTTAGCCCTATCTTAAACTTGTAAGCCAAATGCAGTCTTCCTTTGGGAGCAAAGGTTCAGAGGGCACCATGGGTGGTATGGGTATGGCTGTCTGTCATGGTCTGTTCCTAGGCTCAGCAGAATGAGGTTTTATCTGTTATATTTTTAATCTTTTTTTTACGGAATGTCTACCAGGATAAAACATCAGCCTCCTGCTAAACAGTTTGCATTAATGACTTCCATAAGAGCCAATCTATTGATTTTTTTAAAAAACAAAACTCCATTTGTCTCCTTCATCTGGAGGTATAGCTCATAGGTGTGGTTGAGAAATAGTTTCCTTTTCACAACTGGAATGAATGTATTTGACAGTCTTTGCTGATAATTGTTGCAGTTTAGGACACATTCAAAGTACAAAGGAGAGGTCAAGTCCACTGGAGTTGTACTGATTTCTCGATGGGAAGGCTGGTAGCCAGCTGTATAAAGCACAGGGATGATTGTGTGTGGCCTTCAGGGTGTCAGACTACACCCAGTGTCGGACGTCACAGAACACAGTGCATTTAAACAGGGTCTCCTCGTGCTTTGCCGAAAGCATGGACTTGGGTGTTAAAATTTAGGGTCTGTTTAGAGGTGCTCCAACAGAGCGTCGTGTAAATCAGACAATTCTCCTTTTGCTTGCCTGTAAACTGGGCATAGTAAACCTGCCATATTGGTCTGATGCTGCCAGTGAAATAATGCAGGCATTCCCTATGTGCAATCTCCTCCAAATGCCTTCCAGGCGTCACAAAGTGAAAGCTGCTCCCCACTGAACCTGGAATTTCCTCTCTAAGCCTGTTCTCTTCTGGTACTTTCAGAGCAGTCAGTGACATCCCAAACCATGCAGGTTTTGGCACCAGAAGCTGGAGTCTTCCTCCCCTCCACCCCACTCACCGGTGGAGATGATCAGTCCCACCCTTAGTCTCAGGCCTACTTACTCCACTGAGCAGCCTAGCCATGCCATTCTTATCACTTGGGTGAGGGGAACCTCCCTGCTTTTCCTGCCATGTTTACTATTGGCTCCTCCAGTTTGTGTCCCAAGCAGAGTTATCTCTGGCAGAGTTATCCTGTTGAAAGGTAGGTGCATCTGACCACTCTGCTAGTTAAGGCCCTTCAGTGGCTGTCTGATGCCGTGAACATGGCCCACTAGGCCACACAGGACTGTCTTGTCCCTACCTGCCCCAGTCTCATTTCCACCTTACTCCATGCTAGCCACAACAGCTTTTTTTTTTTTTTTTTGTTTCATCATTTTTATTTTTTATTTTTTGAGGAGGGATCTCACTGTGTAGGCTGGATACCCTCAAACCCGTGATGCTTCTGCCTCAGGCTCCTGAGAACTGGGATTGCAGGTATGTGCTGCTATTCTTTGTTCTGTATGTCTCTTAAGACTCAGAGCCTTTCTGCAGACAATTCCCTGTATTTTCTCCCCATGGCTTGCGCACCCATTGTTGCTTGGACAACACACCCTCACCCTGACACTAGATATCAGAATAAATCCTACATTCTCGAAGGCGACTTTCTTGCCATCACTTACATTTCCATCACTTACATTCCCCCTCGGGATGGATTTCTCTAGTACTATATTTTGGTTATATTTACTTACTTGCATAATTATTTAGAAGGCAAACTCCAAGAAGTTCAAGACTATGGCTGCCTTGCCCCCATGGCCCCAGTACCTTGATTAAGCACTTGTCACAGTGTAGACGGAGAGGTGACAGGATGGATGTAGACATGGACTAATGAGCAAACACTGAACACAAACCAACCCCCTCATTTTCATATCTGTATCCATGTATTAGGGTTTCTACGGCTGTGATTAAACACCACGACCAAAAGCAACTCGGGGAAGAAGGGGTTTACTTTGCTTCTACTTCCAGGTAAATGGTCCATCACTGAGAAAACTCAGGGCAGGAACTTAAGCAGGGCAGGAACCTGGCAGCAGGAAGCTGATGCAGAGGTCATGGAGGGGTGCTGCTTCCTGACTTGCTCCCCATGGCTTGCTCAACCTGTTTTCTTAGGGAACCCAGGACCACCAGTCCAGGGACAGCACCACTCACAATGGGCCGGCCAACCCCATACCAATCACCAATTAAAAAAGCTCCACCGGCTAGCCTACAGTTTGATTTTTGGAGGAATTTTCCTAATTGAGGATCCTTCCTTTCAGACGACTTTAGCTTGCATCAAATTGACACAAAACTATCCAGCACAAATGACCCCTTGTCAATTTGACACACAAACACATCACTGTTAAGCTATAACCTTCTCTTTCTCATTCATCCCCAAGATCATTCATTAATATCAATATCACAAATTAAACATTCCAACTTTAAAAGGTAACCTTAGTCTTTAAAAACTCACACACTTAAACATCCAAAGTCCCTTTAAAATATTCAAAATATTCATCTCTCTAAAAATCCAAAGTTTCTTTGAAAAATTCAAAACATCTTAACCGTGGGTAAAAAGGAAACCTAAATTAAATGCTTTCTTATTCTAAGAGGGAAGAACCAGGGTGCAGACACAATCGAATCAAAGGAAAAGCAAACTCCGGCAGCGTAAACAACCCATGTCCAATGTCATCATCTTCTGTGCTCCTCACTTGTGTCACTTGTGGCTCCGCCCTCTGCAGCTCATGAAGCTCTTTTCTCAGGCTTAGGTTCGCACCATGCATGGCCTGCTGCTGTGGTCATCCCATGGTTCTGGCGTCTTCCAAATGCTGGCTTTATGCCTTCAAACCAGTACAATCTGGATGACTCTCACACCTCTAAGCTCTGCAAGCAGCACAAGGTACATACAACCTTGGCCACCTCTGGAACATAGCTCCTGGGTGCTCCCTCTGAGAAAACACTTCCCAGACTTCACTTCAACGATGCTAGTTTTTCTTGATCACAGCTGATTTTTCAGCCTCAGGTGATCAGTAGCACTTGTCCCGGTTAAGCAGAGGTTTCGCTTTACTGATTATTAACTGAAAATATCTCATGAGCACAGCTATCAGTCTTTAGTTCTCTCACAGGTGGACCTCTATCATCTACACTGTCCCAATATGCTTATCTTCCCATCTCCTACAGAGCTGCCCATAAGGCTCTCAATGCTCATCTTTTCTAGCCCAAAGTTCCAAAATCCTTTCACAACTCGCCTGAACAACATGGTCAGGCTTGTCACAGCAATACCCCAATCCTGGTATTAGTTATGGTTTCTGTGGCTGTGATGAAACACACAAAACCAATGTGTGGAGGAAAGGGTTTATTTCACGTACACATCCAGGCAAACAGACTATCACTCAGGGCAGGAACTCAAGTAGGGTAAAGATCTGGAGGCAGGATCCAGACAGTCCTGATGAGACCTGATAGGCTAGGGTCAGATGGAAGGGGAGGACCTCTCCTATCAGTGGACTGGCGAAGGGGCATGGGAGGAGAAGAGGGAGAGAGGGCAGGATTGGGAGGGAACAAGGGAGGGGGCTACAGCTGGGATACAAAGTGAATAAATTGTAATAAATAAAAAAACTCTTTCAAAATCTGGAGGCAGGAGCTGATGCAGAGGTCATGGAGGGGTGCTGCTTACTGGCTTGCTCAGCCTGCTTTCTTATAGTACCCAGGACCACCACCCAGGTGTGGCTTCACCCACAACAGGCTGGACCCTCCTCCACCAATCACTAATTAGGGAAACCTGTCTAGGCTTGCCTCCAGCCTAATCTTCTGTGGGTATTTTCTCAAGGGAGGTTCCCTCCTCCCAGGTGACTCTGGTTTGTGACAAGTTGACATAAAACTAGCCAGGACACCTAAATCAAATGGACACCAAATTAAGTGGAGGACAAATGTACGTAATAAGTGGAAATCTGAAAGCAGTTGATAAAAAGTCATCTTGAGCTTCTCTCTCTCTCTATATATATTTTTTTTCAAGACAGGGTTTATTTTTGTAGTCTCACTAGTTTTATTGTGACAGAGGAGGCTTACAAGCTTCCAAACCTGACCATGTGGCAAGTGCTGATCTTGGGTACACAGAAGAAGCGTTTCCTCCTGACTTTGTTCCTCTCATTCCTTTGCCTTCACTTTTTGATGCAGGCAGCTTTCTCTACAGGGTAGAGAAAATGACACGGGAGCTCCATATTCTCTTTGTCTCTCCTGCCAGAACAACTTCAGGGGAGGCTTCAGACTGTGCTATAAGAGAGTAGGCTGAGCAAGCCAGTTCCTTGAGCCACAGGCTGAGTGCTGGTCACAGTGGCTAAGGGAGCCATCAGGCACCCGCACCAAAGCTCCTGAGATTCAAGGTCTATGAGCAGAAGATGGGGGCTGACACTTGAAGTCCTGGAGAGGTCCTGGAAGTTACGATCATGGCTTCCAGAGGAGTTTTGTAGGAATGAAAGAGAAGGTGACTTGAATTCCAACATTCATGAGTTGAATCTTAATTTTTCTGGCTCCTGATACAACTTAAGTTCATTAGAAAACCCAGAGCAGGAGTCGTTTTGCCTGTGGGAAACCATTCTCCTCAAGATTAATGAAAAAAGTCATTCCTTATGTTAGGGCAACGAATGTCAGTGGTTAGTTACAATTCAAAGACTCACACAGAGTTAACTTTATGCTGTCAATAGCCACTGACACGTGGTCTGGTGTGTTTCTAGCGGTAGAACTATGGGACAGAAACCCTGTGAGAATCCTGTTGACAGCTGAATCAATGAGTGAGTGAAGGATGATACATTCCTACCAGTCTGCAGTAGGCCTGATCACTACCTCCTTTCTGGAGCCTTTCTCTGTTCCCCTTGGAGAACAAATGATCTGCTTATCAATTATTACAAGAATCTAAGCAACTGATACAGGTGAGCTGTTAGAATGGAGGGGCAAGGCCGGCACTCACTAAAAATTTTCATCCTTTAAACATCTACCTATTTACTTCTTTATTTTAGGTATGGGGTGTGCTTCCATTGCACAGGCTGGGAGGTAGAATGTTGAGGTTATAGAACCGCCGGCAGGAGTCAGTCATTCTCTATTACAATGTAGGGTTCAAGGGTCTCTCTGTCCTTTGGTTTTGACTCTGTAAGCAGTGGCTGTGAGAAAGAAATGAGAACCTGTCTGTACTCCGGATCTGTACCGCTCCACCCAGGGAACTGGGCATTGAAGCGAGGGCTTTGTCCATGTTAGGCCAGTGCTCAACCACTGGGCGATGTCTCTACCCTCTTCTTACGTTTATTCTTACTTATTTATGTTCTTCTGTCTGGGTTACTACAAAAGCTTTGAGAAACTTATATTGTGGCTGTAACAGTTCATGCTGGAGACCACCAAGAGCCTATTAAGGTGGGGTTTCCAGGGTGCAGAGATAGTGCAGTGTCAAGCAAAACTGAGGACTCCAGTTCACATTCCGTGACACCCACAGGATCAGCTCAACACAGAAGCTTGGACCTGTAGTCCCAGCACTCTGTCCCTCAGACTTCCGGGCCAATAAGATGGGCAGTAATAGAGCAGGACACACACTGTCAACCTTTGGCTTTGAATTCATGTTTATATCGTGTGCTCCTTCAAATGCAGAAGCACATATACATGTCACTACACAAGCCACATACACAGACATATGTGTACCACACACACACACAGAGTTTCTAGGGGATGAGAATGTAAAATTTTAACCAAATTGTCAGTGACCCTTCTTTCCTTCATGAGGTTCCGTGGACCATAGTTTGAGAGACATTGGCCCAGATGAAAGAGTAAGTGAAGATGAGAGAGATGAAGGAGATGACCAGTACTTATACTATAGCTAGGTTCAGGGACAAAAAGTGCCATGTCATGAGTTGCCAAACAAGTTTCCCCAACAAGGCTGAGATCTGTCATGTTTTTCTCATGAAGAAACTTTTCCTTCCCTTCCTTCTCTTTCCTTCTCTTCCCTCCCTTTCTCTCCCCTCTTTTTTTCTCCCCTCTCCTTCTCTCCCTTCCCTTTCAGATTAAGTCACGCTGGAGTGAAGCAGCTACTTGCCTGCTGGTCTACTCAGCCTTTGGCCAGTCAAGCCAGAGACAAGGCTGAAGCTCTTCCAAGCCCCACACTTGTTACAGGTTCACTGCTGTGCTTCCATTTGGAAGAGGAGACGGTAGCAGGTAGGGGCCTGGAGTGCCAAAATTCTTGCATGGGTCTTAGGCGCATCATGGTGGCCATAGCTCACGAATCCCTGTTCTATTTTGTAGAGAGCTTTCCAGGAAGGTTAATGAATAGAATTTTAATGGTGAAATGCAATCCCGAAGATCCTGCCCTTCGCACAGGAGGTCATGTTTGTGAAGGCAGCCTGTGAGAGGGGCATGCATTACCAACTCTTATGCTTTTGTACTAAGCATTAGGTCTCATCTTCACAGTCAGATTAACGGAGATTAGCAGTGCCACTAAAGAGTTTAAACATCGTGCTGACCCAAATTGTTGGAGCTATAATAATGTGGTGCTGTATGTCCAAGGACCGGGCCAGCTGGTTGTCTAGACGGGTGGAGAAAGAGGTCTACACTTTCCCAGAGAGATTTCATTAATTGTTCTGTATGAGAAAGCTGGGTGCCTCTTTCTGCTGAACGCCTATGTAGCACCCCCTTTCTACACACTTATCTGCCTATCAGGCCAGTCTGGGGGTGCTCCTAAGCTAAGAGATCATATAATAATCAATGGTCACTCATACTTGCCTCCCCTTAGCTTCTGTGGATGGAGCCCAGTCCCCAAAGTCTCAAATGGTTTCATTAATCTCCTTTATCCATGTGAAGGATAAAAATAAACTTCTTAAAGCTTTTAGAAACATGCCACCCTGGACATAAGAGAAAAAAAGAAAAAGAGAAATGGCTGCCAATTAACAATCTTAAATCATCTCTAGAGTGTCAAGTCCTAAATAAACCCAGGACAAGTTGTGCTCAGTACCTGTGGCTCCTCCCAGTACTTCCCATCCCTCCCTTCCCAACCCTCTCTACCCAGAGCCTGGGCTTTGCTTACTTTCCCCCAGTTCCTGGCTCCTATATAAACCTGCCTTTTCAGGGAAAACGAAGGCCAGGGCTGAGGTTGTTATAGCCCTTTGGAGCTGGAGTTACAGGCACTCGTGTGGGTTCTCTGCAAGAGCAGGATATGCTCTTAACCACTGACACATCTTCTCTCCAGCCTCAACTTATGTCATTTAAGCACTTCAGTTTGTGCTGTGTTATCTCTCTTCAGGGCTAGATACAGAAGCTGGGGACTTGAATTTTGGGCACTCTGCTGCTTAACTACAACCTCAGCCCTGGCCTTTGTTTTTAAGGGAGTCTTATTTACTGGTTACATCTTCCATGCTCTACATGAGCCAAGTTCCTTGTCACATCGGTATGCACTAATGGATAATTCTCCAGTTTCAATCACATTCCTGGTTTCTAGGTAAGACATAAGAATGGCTTTTTTAAAAAAATTTTTATTTTATTTTATTACTTACACTTTATTCACTTTGTATCCCCCATAAACCCCTCTCTTCTCCCCTCCTAATCCCACCTTCCCTCCCCTTTCTTCACGCATGCCCCTCCCCAAGTCCACTGATAAGGGAGGTCCTCCTCTCCTTCCTTCTGATCTTAGTCTATCAGATCACATCAGGAGTGGCTGCATTGTCATCTTCTGTGGCCTGGTAAGGCTGCTCCCCCCTCAGGGGGAGGTGATCAAAGAGTAGGCCGATCAGATTATGTCAGAGGCAGTCCCTCTTCCCATTACTACTTGGACACTAAAGTGCCATGGGCAACATCTGTGCAGGGGTTCTAGGTTATCTCCATGCCTGGTACTTGGTTGGACCTCATGAAACTGAAAAGCTTCTGTAAAGCAAAGGACACCATCATCAAAACAAAACGATTGCCTACAGATTGGGAAAGAATCTTCACCAACACTTTATCTGACAGAGGGCTAATATCCAGTATATATATAACTAAAGAAGCTGAAAAGCAGCAAACCAAGTAATCCAATTAAAAAATGGGGAACAGAGCTAAACAGAGAACTCTCTGTAGAGGAATATTGAATGGCAGAGAAACACTTAAAGAAATGATCAACGTCATTAGCCATCAGGGAAATGCAAATCAAAATGACCCTGAGATTTCAACTTACACCCATCAGAATGGCCAAGATGAAAAACTCAAGTGACAACACATGCTGGAGAGGTTGTGGAGAAAGGGGAACCCTCCTCCACTGCTGGTGGGAATGTAAACTGGTACAACCACACTGGAAATCAATCTGGCGCTTTCTCAGACAACTAGGAATAGTCAAGATCTAGCCATACCACTCCAAGGCATATATCCAAAAGAGGCTCAAGTACACAATAAGGACATTTGCTCAACCATGTTTGTAGCAGCTTTATTTGTAATAGCCAGAAGCTGGAAACAGCCCAGATGCCCCTCAACTGAAGAATGGATGCAGAAATTGTGGTACATCTACACAATGGAATATTACTCTGCAATGAAAAATAAGGAAATCATAAAATTTGCAGGTAAATGCTGTGACCTGGAAAGGATCATCCTGAGTGAGCTGTCTTAGAAGCAGAAAGACACACACGGTATATACTCACTCATATAGACATGTAATATAGGATAAACCTACTAAAATCTGTACATCGAATGAAACTAATCAAGAGAGAGGACCCTGACTAAAATGCTCAATCCCCATCCCAAAAGCCAAAGAGGAAGGACATCAGAAGAAGAAGAAAACAGGAAACAAGCTAGGAACCTGCCACAGAGGGCCTCTGAAAGGCTCTGCCCTGCAGACTATCACAAAGCAGACGCTGAGACATATGGCCAACTTTTGGGCAGAGTGCATGGAATCTCATGTAAGAAGTGGGAAATAGTAAGATCTGGAGAGGACGGGAACCCCACAAGGAGAGCAACAGAACAGAAAATGTGAACACAGGGGTCTTCCCCGGAGAATGGCCTCTTGAATCCAGATTTCTGCCAACATTCTCATCACCAATGTTATGCTCTCCACTTCCAAGATGGCTTTCTGCATGAGCTGGGAAGGTGGCTCATTGCTCTTCCAGAAGATCTGGGTTTTGTTTCTAGCACCCACACTAGGTGGCTCACACGTGTCTGTAATTTCAGTTCCAGGTGCACTATGTCCTCTTCTGGTTTCCTGAGCACCAGGTATGCACATGGCACAGAGACATACATGCAGGCAAAACAGCCATACACATTGAAAATAAACAAAGATGGCTTCCGTTGCTGCTCTTTTATAGGGCGGGTCAAATGTTGTGTCCTCACACGGTGGAGGGCAAAGGATGAGAGGCCCTAAGGTGTGCCCTTCAACACCTTTTAGAAGAGCACTAATTTGCTCATGAGGTAGAAGCCTTCATGACACAATTACTTTCCCAAAGGCTCTTTCTCTTAGTTCCCCACTCTGGGTTTAAAGTTCTTAGCTCTGCATCTTGGAGGTGTATGCATATTCAAGCCATACCAATAACATTTATTTACCAGCTCATCTTGCTTAGGAGCCATTGGCTCAAATATAGAGTAAGGTCATGGCCAACTCATGCCTTTCAGTGTTAGACTATGAGTCTAACGAGGAAAATGATAATTTTCTAACACTCATCTGGCACTGATAGTAATTATTCTCTATAGGGTTGGCCTAAGCCGAAACCCATCCAAGAATCCTAGTTAAAACAGCAGGCATCTTGGAAAAATCATGTGTGTGGGATGGATATCTAAATGGGATGTGCGCCCTATCAAATAAATGCCAGATTTAATTCCAGTTCTCTTCCATTTTCTTCTGGGTTTGGTATTAAGGCATGATCACACGCTTAAAGGCAGGGACATGCCTACATTTCTCAAGCATCTCCTTAGAGAGAGTAAAAAAATGTGTGAAAGCCTAGCTCTCTTGTCTGCACTTAACTCTATGTTGACTGGGAACTGTCTCCAGAGCCCCTGGTTAGTATCTGTGACTCACTGCCATTCTCTGCTAAGGACAGACTGGATGAATAGGCCCAACGCTAACAAGATGGAAAGGGAATGGCTTCAGATCACTGAAGATGACTATTTGCCGTGTCAGCAAACAATTTCAGTTTAAATAGCATGGTGAAAACCATCTGTTAAGATTCTCTGGGACAACAAAATGGTTTTAAACAGAACTTTTCTTTTAAAAGTATATGTTGTCCCCTTTCTGCCTCCTCTGCCGCCATGGCGCCAGTGAAAAAGCTTGTGGCGAAGGGGGGCAAACAAAAGAAGCAGGTTTTGAAGTTCACCCTTGACTGCACCCATCCTGTAGAAGATGGAATCATGGATGCTGCCAATTTTGAGCAGTTCCTCCAGGAGAGAATCAAGGTGAATGGGAAAGCTGGGAATCTTGGCAGAGGGGTGTGACCATCGAACGGAGCAAGAGCAAGATCACTGTCACCTCTGAGGTGCCTTTTTCCAAAAGGTATTTGAAATATCTCATCAAAAAAATATTTGAAGAAGAACAATCTTTGAGACTGGTTGTGTGTTGTCGCCAACAGCAAAGAGAGTTATGAATTGTGTTACTTCCAGATTAACCAGGATGAAGAGGAGGAGGAGGATGAGGATTAAGACACATTGGTCTGGAATGTTTTGTATTAATTCATAAATAAAATTTAGGAACAACAAAAAAAATAAAAATAAATGTTTACTTTTGCATATGTGTGTGTATGTGTGTGTAGGTCAGAGGACAACCTTGAGTGTTGGTCCTCATCTTCCAGAAATTACAACCTAGGTTTTATTTTGGGTTCCTCTCTCTCAGCCATGCTTACTCTCTTGGCCATCTCCCCAGCTCATCCTCTGTGATTCAGACAGGAACTCACACATCCCTGGCTGGCCTTCAACTCCTGATCTTTCTGCCTCCTAAGTGCAAAGATTGCAGGCATGAGCCACAATGCTTAGCTCTAAACCCAGTTTAAAACAAAATAAACCTGTAATATTTGAACAGAAGAGGATTTATTAGAAATTCATAGAAATGTTAGGAAGACTGAGGAAGCAGACATTAAGAGAGACAAGGAAGGAGGGAAAGCCCAGTCAATCCTCCCACAGAATAAGCTGTGATGAGAGTAGACCACCTTGTCTTGAACAAAAACCTCGAGCCTTACTGTCCTGGTCACTGTTCAACAGCCTTACTGTCCTGCCTCTGTTCAACAGATGACTGGCTACCTCAGCCCTTAGCAGAGGAATGTAGCTTACATCTCCCTACTGCTAATCATGTGTGACATTGGTGTTCCCCAGAGAACTGTCGACTCAAGTCTTTTGCTCATTTTGAAATGAGGTCTATTTTGTTGGTTTTGTTTTGCTGTTGAGTTATAAAATATTTTATTTTTGCTTGTTTTATAATTTCTCATCCTTTTATTGTGGATGTTATTTGTTTCTCTACCTCTGTCTAATCAGTCAGTAATTCTACCTCCCACACATCTCCTGAAAGTGTCCCAAATGCTATGCTTGTTACCAGGCAACGCTCATCTCTCCTTTACTCCATTTGTCTCCTAGCTCTTATTGCCTGATGTCTCCTTCTTGAATTCATTCTTCATTTCCAAGCAGAATGTCAGAAGTCTATCTTGTTACTCTACCATCACTGTCCTGTTTAAAACTATTTCTTTTTCTAAATATTTTCAAAGTTCCTTTCCATAGTGTCAAAAGGCCTCTGTAATTCTCTTTCTACCTCTTTATCCCATCACTTTAACCTCATTTCTTACTATTCTCTCTCTGAAAATATAGAACAAACATGTGCCCATTTGTCTATCAATTTCTCTCCATGGCTTTGTAGAGAAAACCATTGCATTGCTTTGTAAGAAGTTGCTAATATGTCGCTCTTGTCCACCCAGGGCTGGATACTGCAGAGGTTCCTCTACCTGGGATATTCTTATCTTCAGCTCACCCTCAGTTATCATCCTCACCATCTAAATGACATCTTGTGTGGTCCTCAGGTGCTCAGTCATCATCCTCACCATCTAAATGACATCTTGTGTGGTCCTCAGGTGCTCAGTTATCATCCTCACCATCTAAATGACATCTTGTGTGGTCCTCAGGTGCTCAGTCATCATCCTCACCATCTAAATGACATCTTGTGTGGTCCTCAGGTGCTCAGTTATCATCCTCACCATCTAAATGACATCTTGTGTGGTCCTCAGGTACTCTGATTACAGCACTCACCACAGATTGTCATTGCTTCCTTACAGCCCAGTTCCCTTCCCCACCAAGGGTGAGTGCTATTCGGTTTTTCTCCTCTCATAGATTCTTTTGTCTTTTGTAGAAATTCATTATTTTATGAAAGCATCTTTTTTACTCTCAATATAATATTGGGGTCATGGAACCTGTTGCATGTACTGTGAATAAATCTTCCATGAATGTTTGTGAACCTGTTGTGTGTATTGTGAATATCCTGCCATGAGTATTTGTGAAACTGTTGTGTGTATTATAAATAAAGCTGACATAGATATTTGTAAATGAGTCTTTTTTTATGAACATGCTTTCATTTCCTCCAGGAGGCTATCTAGTAGCAGAATTTCTAGGGTCTAAGTGTCATTTTAAAAACTTATTCTTTATTTACACCATATCCTGATTATAGTTTCCCCACTTCCTCCTCACCTCTGGATCCACTCCTTTTTTGCCTCTCATTAGAAAAGAATAGGCTTCTAAGAGATAACAAACATGACAAAGTAGAATATAATAAGAAATATAATAAGCAAAAACTATCATATCAAAGTAGGACATGCAACTCAACAGGAGGAAAAGAATCCCAAGAGCAGGCACAAGAGTCAGAGACTCAATTGTTCTCAGAGTCAGGATTTCAACAAAAACACTAAGCTAAAAGCTGTAACATAGACACAGGATACCTTGTACACGGGCCCTGTGCCTTCTGCTTCAGTCTCTGTGAGCTCATGTGTGCACCTTGCTTAGTTGATTCGGAGGGCTTTGTTCTCCTGGTGTCCTCCATCCCCTCCAGCTCTTACAATCTTTCTGTACCCTCTTCTGAGGAATTCCCTGAGCTTCAAGGGAGGGATTTGATGGAGCTCTCCCATTTAGACTTTCTCTCTGTGTTCTGTCTGGCTGTAGGTCTCTGCATCTGTTCTCATCTGTTGCCAGAGGAAGCTTCTCTGATACTTGGATAAGGCACTGATCTATGAGCATATCAGAATATCATTAGGAGTTATTGATACTTATTTTTTAGATGTGTAGTGTTTGGTTTTACCCTAGGCTATCTAGTCTGGGCTATCTAGTCTTTGGTTCTTGGTTATCCAAGTAGTGTTGGGTACGGGTTCCTTCTCATGGAATGAGCCTTAAGTCAAATCAGACATTTGTTGGTTACTCCAGCAAGTTTTGTGGCACCATTGCCCTAGCATATTTTGAAGACAAGACAAATTGTAGGTCAAAGGTTTTGTGGCCGGGTTGTTGTCCACATTTCCCTTTTGGTAGCCTGCAGGACACCTTTCTGTATCAAAGGACTAGAATGTAGGGGTGAAAGCTCCATGTAGGCACCAGCTTGACTTCACCATGTTCAATGGGTTATGTGGGTGTTGCCCTTGGCAATGGGGCTCCACTGTCAGTTTACAGAGAGCAATCCTTTGTCTTAGCATCAGCCTGGATTGCTTGGGACTTCCTTGGCCAAGAACTCAATTGAATGTGACTTAGTCCTACCACTGGAAACCTATTTGGTGGCAAGAGATGGCCACTGGAAACTCCATATCCCCCATCATTAGTAGTCTTCCTTAGGATCACCTTCCTAATTTCAGGAAGTGTCCACTGCACTAGGTTTTCACACCCCCTCCCCATCCCAGCCATCTCCACCTGCCCTCTCTGCCTCCACCCTATCTCTCTCCAACCTGATCTACCCCATACACAGCTCTAGTCTCCACCCACTCCCAGTGCACTTGTAAAATCTGTTTCCCCCTCCCAGAGAGATCCATGCATTCCCTCCTCGATTCCCTCCTGTTTACCTGACTTCCTTTGTGTCTGTGGATTGTAGATAGGTTATCATTTACCTAACAGCTAATATCCACTTATAAGTGAATACATACCATCTTTATCTTTCTGTGTCTGGGCTACCTCACTGGGGATGATTTTTTCTAGTTCCATCCATTTGTTTGGAAATTTCATGATGTCATTTTTTTTTAACAGCTGAGTAATATTCCACATCTTCTCTATCTATTCTTCTGTTGAGGGACATCCAGTTCGTTTATTTGTTTGTTTTATCTTGTTTTGTTTTTAATTCCTAGTTTTTAAAAGTTCTGGCTTGTCAAGTATTTTTTAAAAATCACTATTGCTTTTTGTGCCCCGTGTAAGAAGCTACTACCTGCCACCTGACCATAAACTATAAAGACCTTCTTCTGTGCTTTCTTAGGCACACTTCATTTTTTAGGCTTTAATATTAATTTTATAATCCATCTAAAATTATTTCTGTGTATAGTGTGAGATCAAGTTTCATAATTTTCTCACTAGTCCCAGTCAAATTCAGTCTTTCTGCTCTGACACCCTGTTGTGCAATGTGACAGGCACCTGTTATTGCCATCTTTTCTTCTTCCCCTCTATGTGGTCCCATTGCTTCTTCAGGTGGGTTGTAAGTTCTTTTATGGGCAGAGACCATCCATTCTGTATCAAGAAGCAGAATGCACAGAGCTAATGAACAAGACTGAATCCGGGACCCATCATACTTCAGCAGCGATGTGAGCCTGGGTAAATATTAATGCCTCCTAATCTGTTTGGGAGGCACTTACTGAGTCCTGTGTGCCTGATGCGGGGGGTAGGCGGTAAAGTCATAAAGTCGAGTGAGACTCAGCCAGGACTTGAGAGATTCCATCCCTGTATGCGGGGGAATTACAAGACATGCAGTGACTGAACATTGCTCTAAATGCTGGGACACATTCCTGAACAGCTGGCACTGGCGTCGGTGGGGAGACACGGGCTCTTGGATAGAAGTAAAGAAAACATGCCTTGAATTTCAGTGGATGAGCAAGGTCAGCCAGAAAAGGTAGGAGAGCTGCTGTTTCTCCTTGGAATGAGCAGTACGGACAAATGTGTTCTAAACCTCTTTGTTGTCTAAGTTGAAATTAAACTGGGGATCATGTCCTTGCATTAGCTAACTCTAGCAGTCCAAATATTGCTGTACTTAGGGCACTACTCAGGGCTATGGTAAAGTTAGGCAAAATCAACTTTTAGCAGTTTATTGCCAGAATGAAGGTAGAGGGAGAGAACCTTCAGAGAAACGCTTGAGAGCACAGTCCTGGCAGATTTTGGCCTCTGGTGTCTCTGGGAAGTACCCGTGTAGGACAGAGGGCATTTCCTGCTGGGCATCAGTTTTATGTTTAGCAAAGTCTTCCTTCACAGTGAGAAATGTTTCTAGATGGATGCTGTTGGGTGGGTAGGGGTCCTTCTCTCAAACAGTAGGCATAATTCTAATGAGAACAGTACGCCCAGCTTTGCTCCAGGGCATGTCATTCAAATGACCCTTCTTCCTCCTTTTTTGTCTTCTGAGGAGTTCTGAAAATACAGGGGGCCTCATGTAGGAAAAAATCTGAGTACTTATGTGCCCCAAGGTCCTTGAGGGTTAGCTCCCCTCCACTGCTCCCACTCAGGCCCCCGAGAGAGTCAGCATCATCCCCATTCCCCCCAGGACCAGCCTCCTGACCTGCTGTTGGAGGGGACCCTGGCACTTCCAGCCTTAGGTGATATGGCTCTGTCTAGATGTGCTTAACAAATTGCCTGCTCACTCAATTACATTTTATTTAATCATCTGTAATCATATAAATTATGCCTGATGGTAGTAAATATTGGTGTCAGTTCCTAATTACAGGTTGATTAATTGGCTGGGGTGATCTGTATTACTACTTATATAAGAATATAGGATGATGATGATAAATTAGGATGGGTAATCTGAGCCCAGGAACATGGCTCATATCCAATTGCATCCCACTTTTGGGGGGTGGGGAAGCCACTGGCCCTTTCCTGTCCTCTTGTCAGATGCCTGTAGGATGGTTTGCGTTGTTCTGACGGATTCTGGCAACACCTGAGTCAAGAAATATTTATTATTGTTTAGTTAGTGTGTGCATGTGTGTGAAATTCTTGCCGTATAGTGCCTCTTCTTTTGGCTGTGGCAGAGATGAATAATGACAATCTCATTAAGTTCAGTTGGGCTCATTACAGCCTTCTGAGTCCAGAAAGTTTCAGGGTTGGATCTGGCCTGGAGAGCAGGAATCCTGAGAATGGAGAAATAGGGGGACTTGATGAATGTCTATAAAAATAATTTCTTAGTAGGTCATTTTGTTGGTTCCTTTAAAATGCTTTATTAATTCTTTGATAATTTTATACAGTGTATGCTGATCATATTTAATCTCCTGAGCTCCTCCCTGATCTATCCATGCCCCTTTTCTACCCACCCAACTTTGTGTCCTCTTTTTTGAAAACCTCATTTGAGCCTCATTTGCCGTGCCCCCATCTTCTTGTCTATGTGGCCATTCACCGGATCATAGTCCATCTACCAGTGGTCACAGTCTTAAAGGAAACTGACTGTGCTTTCAGCTGTCACTAGCTCTTTTGTGAGGGGTAAGATGTTGTGATTCCCTTTCTCCTCAGTGCTTGTTTTTTTGTCAGGCTTCAGCTTGCCCAGATCTTATGCATACCGTCACAACTGCTGTGAGTTAATCCATGGGCTAGTTTTTAACTTCATGAACACAGAGACAAACCAACACCAGATTATCTTAACTCAATTGTTGATGTTAGAGCCTGAGCTGTTGGTGTTCTGTTCTGGAAGTTGTCTCCTATGCCAATGAGTTCCAGGCTCTTCCCTTCCCCACTTTTTCTTCTAACAGATTTAGTGTGTCTGGTTTTATGTTGGGTCTTTGATCCACTTGGACTTTAGTTTAGTGCAGGGTGACAAATATGTTTCTATTTACAAGCAATATACCTCAGCTACAAAGATAGACATTACCTGAGAGTAAAAGGCTGAAAAAAGGTTTTCCAAGCAAATGCATCCAAGAAGCAAACTAGAGTAGCCATGCCAATACCTGATAAAATAGACTTTCCATCAAAATTAATCACAAGAAAAGAGGAAGGACACTTCATACTCATCAAAGGAAAATTCAACTAAGAAGATACCTCAATTCTGAACATCTATGCCTCAAATACAAAGACACCCACATTTGTAAGAGAAACATTAATAAAGCTTAAAACACACATTGATCCTCATACATTAATAGTGGGAGACTTTAATACTCCACTCTCACCAAAGAACAGGTCGATGAAACAGAAACCAAACAGAGAAATAATGACACTAACAGATGTCATGAATCAAATGGACCAAACAGACACCTACAGAACTTTTCACCCAAACACACAAAAAAATATGTCCTTCTCAGCACCTCATGGACCCTTCTACAAAATTTACCTATAGTCAGTCACAAACCAAGCCTCAACAGAAACAAGAAGATTAAAATAACTTGTGTCCTAGCAGACCACCATGGATTAAATCTGGACCTCAACAACAACAGAAATAGCAAAAGCCTATACACACATGGAAACTAAAAAATCCTTTACTCAACAACAACTGGGTCAGAGAAAAAAATAAAGAAATTAAAGACTTCCTAGGATTGTTCTACTATTTTCAAGGTGTTCAAGTATATTTTTAAGTTATTAATTTATCACTTTCATTTTTAAAAAAATATGTAGGCACTTAGTACTATAAACTTTCCTCTTAGGACCACGTGCATTGTCTCCTGTAGATTTTGGTATGTTGTGTTTTTATTTTTATTCAGTTCAAGAAAGTTTTAAATATCTGTTTTGACTTCTTCCTTGATCCAATTGTTACTCAATACTATTCTCTTTAGTTTCCTTAAGTTTGTGTACTGATGTTTCTATTGATGATGAAATCCAGCTTAATCCCATTGTAGTAAGATAGAATGCAGAATATGTTTTAAAATTTTCTATATTTTTTGATACTTGTGTTGTGACCTAATATGTGGTCTGGTATGGAGAAAGTTCTGTGGGATGCTGAGAATGCATTTTCTTTGGCGTTGGAATGTCCTGTAGCTATCTGCTAGGCAAATTTGATTTATGATGCCATTTAACTCTTGATTTCTCTGTTTAGTTTTATCCAGATGACCTATCTATTGGTAAGGATAAAATACTGAAGCCACCCGCTATCGCTGTGTTGCAGTTAATCTATGATCTTAGGTCAAATAGTATTTCTTTTATTAAATTGGGTGTCCTTGAGTTTAGTGTATAAATGTAGAGGGCTGTAGTATCCTCTTGGTGAATTTCTTCTTTTACGGGCATGAATGTCCCTTCTTATTTCTTCAGTCTAGTTTGGCTTGAAGTCAATGTCATTAGATTACTATATTTAAACCTGCTCGTTTTCTAGTTCTGATTGCTTATTGTACCCTTTTCGTCCTTTCACCCTATGGTGTTGTCTATTGTTGATTTTGAGGTAGCATAAAGATAGCTCTTGTTTTCTAGTACAATCTGTTAGTCTGTGTCTCTATCTTGGGGAACTGAGACCATTAATGTTGACTGATTATTGAACAATGTGTATCAATTCTTGTCATTTTGTCTTTATGGTGTGTTCTTAGACCTCTTTTGATTAAACATTCTGGAATTGTATATAATCTGTACCTTTTTGTGGTATATTTAACTTCTTCAGATTTAAGTTCACCTCCAAAAATCCTTATAAGGCTGGTTTGGTGGTCATAAATTCCTTAAATTTGTTCTTATCATGGAAGTTTATTTTTCTCCTTCAATCCCAACTTCTAGTTGTAGCCATCACACATAGTATCTAAGTTGCTTTTTGAGGGAACATTGCTATGGGAGTACTATTTTTTTTGAGATGTGTTACATTGGTTACACTTGTCATTTGTGTTCTTGTGATGGGACCAAGGCATCTTGAGTTAGGCTGTTGTTGGTGTTTCTTGATACAGATATCTTGTCTTGCTTTTTTTGAGTGGGTGTTTAGATTTCTGTGTGATGTTACATCAACTTATTGAGTTGTAGACCAACTGAATGAGGCTTGGAGTTCAATCTTAGGACAACTTGATGTTGATGTTTGAATGGGATGTCAGAAGTGGTCTTGACTCAGCTGGGGCTAAGTGCAGCTTCTGAGCCCAGGGCCAAACCTGTAGAGTTAGAAGATTCTCACAGCCAATCCTCAGGAGTATGCAGAGGGATGTGAAGGACAAGTCCTCAGATATCAGGGATAGGTGGAGCTGGCCATAGGAGTCTGGAGTGCCTGCTTGGACAGGAGGTGTGTGAGACACACAGACACACAGACACACAGACACACAGACACACAGACACACACACACACACACACACAGAGAGAGAGAGAGAGAGAGAGAGAGAGAGAGAGAGAGAGAGAGATGATCTTCAGGCAGGCAGTGGGTGTGAGAAGAATTCTTGTTCTTATTTCCTTTGAAGACAGAATGTCAAATGGCCCAGAATGTTATATTCAGTAACATTAGAGCTTGAGGGATAACTTTAAGGCATTTGCCTGGGATGTGCTAATTCTCAGCTTTTGAGAACATAATTTATAGAATGCACTTACTTCTATCATTTTTGGTTCTCAATCCATTCCTATACTGGGCTAACAATAAATACGAGGCCATATGGGGAGTATGGGGAGTCAGGGGGAGATTTAGAGAGCCAAGAGTAGATCCTGATATTAGGGATGGGTTTCCTGAGACTTCATGCATTTTTTGTCTCCCAAGAAGTGATGAGCAGAGAAAGACAGATGAGTCTGTGGGTACCCCACTTTCTCTGGAGCACAAGATCTCGGGAACTCATTGTTCCAGAAGAACATCAGCTGGCCTTCCTCCTTAACTTCCTCCTCCCTGCTGTCGCTGTGGTTATAAGTGAGCCTCCCTTCTTGGAGTTTCCTTTTGATGGGGTGCTACATTGTATAGCGTTACTCCAGGAACAAAGCCTCCAGTCTGCATTCCTGAGCTCAGACAGCTTCTCTTAATTGGGGATCACCTAGGACAAACTGCTTGGCTTTGTAGGGCTTCAATTTTCTCCTTTGTGAAGTGGGAAAACGATATGCCTGCCATGATAGGGCATTGCTAGGATTTCATGAGTTAATGAATATATACATGCTGAGAAAGAGTTGGGTGGGCATAAAGCCACATCAAGCAATGTCATTTTCATTTGATCTCAAAACAGCCTAAAGATACTCTAAGATGGATTACTTAACCCCTCCATTGACTAAGGCAACTGAGTTCCCAGATAGTGCGAGCACTTGACTTCAGGAGAACATTTTACTTGACATATGGGCTCAGAAAAGTATGTCCCATGAGTCTCAGGGTCAGGCAGGTAGGCAAGATCCCTGAACACAGGACAGAGAGGATGTTCGGTGTCTTCTCTCGCTCTGCCTGGTCACACCCTTGGGACTTTCTGCTCAGTGTGTTCCTCAGCCACTCCCTACCTCTGTTTGAGACAAGACTTTCCACTGAAACTGGAACTCACTGATTTGGTGATGCTGGCTAGGTTAGGCATCTCCTGCTGTCCAATGCTAGGGTCATAAACACACTACCACACCAGGCTTTTTATGAGGATGCTAGGAATCTGAACTCAGGCGTGCCAAGCTTGCTTGATGATCCCTTTTCCAGCGGATCTGTCGTCCCAGCCCCAAGAGGTCACCGTTTATTCCTCTTAATTTCTAATCTACTCTTTCCCCACATTGGTAGGATGATCTCCCTGCTTTCCCATGAACACGACTCAGGAGCCAAATGGACCTCTCTGATTTCCTTTGTAATTTAACTCTCTGAGTGTTCCAGGGTTTCTTTGTGGATCCCTCTTGAGGTTGTTCATTAGTGGTATAACTGAAAATACTACACCATTTAGGACCATCGATCCTGATACATGATGCCGAATTTTGTCAGTAAAACCATTTTGGCTTTAAGTAACTGCAAGTAAACTAAAACGAATGTTAAAGCTAACACTTAAAGGGTTCGTTAGCTCATGGAACAAGGTTTCCAGAGTTGGGGCAGTTGTGTGCTAGATAGTTGAGCAGCTCAGTGACATTCCTGTCTATAGCTTTGTTGAACATCTCTATCCTACTAGGATCCGCAAGGCCATAGACAGTATCTGTCTTTCCCAATATTATGCACAGATTGAGTGACTGCCAGGGAATGGGTGTTTCTTCCCACTTATTTCTAAATTAGCCTAAGTCTCCCATCTAATATCCTCTTAAGTCTTTCTGGGGAAGACTGAATCACACATCCACTCTAATCATTATCCAAATGATCAAGAAAACTATGATAACCCTACACCTCTCTCCCAAAATATCCCAGGCATCAAGAATCAAGTATCTCAGGCACACCACAAGGAAGGCATGCCTTGTGGGGAGTGTGACAGTGCAGAATGTCCAGGGCCTGGGTAGTAACAATGAAGGAGGCCAAGCCACAGGATCTCAGTGGCACAGCATTATTTGTGTTTGATTCTACATGAGGTTCTTGTATGTTCAGAACCCCTCAGTCGAAAGAAGAATAGGTGCCACACAAGGGGAAGAGCTTTCTCTTTCCTTCCTGCTGGATGGAAATAAAGAAGCACGTAGCCCTGTTGCCACTGGCAATCATCTTGTAAACACAAGGGAGCAAGTGTTAAACTGAATCTGACACGAAGAAAATGGAGCTGAACAAAGGGAGGACACCAAAGCCCCAGTGATGGCATCACTGACCCAGACCTGGAACTGCCACCTCTGACCGTCCTGAGTCAGTGAACTCCTGACTCCAGCCTGCTGAGCACACCTTACTGACGCAGGCCTCCAGAGCTATGTGCTTTTCCAAAGGAAGAAAGAACAAGAGCAAGTGAAATGTCTTGGGTCCTCCGTCCTGCTGAGTGATGGATGAAAAGAATGACAGTCTTCTGAGCCTGGCTCAACCTCCCATCCCCCACCACTTCCATCTAATTCCCGCCTAATGTCAGGGACTGTGTGCTAGTGATCCAGAGCTACTCAGGGTAGACCGGAGAGTCTGGGGAAAAGGTGAAAGGTTTCCTAGCAAGTAGGATCTGAGGGGGAAACTTAATTCCTTGATTTGGGTCTGGCTGCCATCTGGACACAGATATTATTACTCTGTCTTTTCTTTGTTTGGTGCTGTAGTGACAACAATGGATTCCAGTGAAGTGTGAAGTAACTGATGTTTTCTACTTCCTGGGGGTGGGGGAACTTAAAAAAAAAACAAAGAACAAGGCTCCCACTGAGGGAGAAATCATGCTGCAGAAGAGGAGTATACTAGAGAGTCAAGGTAACAGGCACTTCTGAGGTTGATCATATAGATAGATGAAAGCATGACAGATCACAGCCGTTGTGCTGTCCTAGCCACACTGCTCCATCTCTGCAACATTTTATCTCGGAGTCCAGCCTTGTTGCAGAAGAGTCTGTCTGTGAGGCTCGTCACAGTCTGGCTGAGTCTATGTGGATCTTTGTGGTTGAAATAGTGTGTTGCAAATGTCTGGCCTTTATATTGTTGCCTTTGCCAGTTACTTTTGGCGGCCCCTGGAGAGCCTGGTGATTTCCTGCAGCTGAGGCAGTCCTGCTCAGACCCACTCCAGAGAAAGCTGCTAACTGGCTTCCTGGTAGCCACAAGTTCTTCTTAAGTAGGGGTCTGGATGGTCTACCTTTTCCCCATGCTCCTCCCTGCCACGTGGCCTGCCTCCACTACCCCTGAAACTATCTCATCTTTAGGCTTGTCTCCTTTGGTTCACAGCAGCCCCTTCTGCAATGACAGTCTGCATCGCCAACATGCGCATTTTACAAGGAGTTCCAAGGATGGGCTCCTTCACCTCCTTTTCTATCCATGGTGATGCCATTCTCAGGGCTGGTTGAAACAGGAGACTGTCACACCACCTCAACAAATCCTTTCTGCTTGCACTGAGCTCAGGCAGCATGTGAGGCTCAGTCCCTGTCAGTTAACTCCAAATAGTGATCAGCCGGACAGTGCCCAGCTGGTGGCAGACAGGACTGGGAGAGACTAGAAGAAACTGGCTTCTGGGCCTAGCCTCTGCCTTCTCATGTGGGGTATGCCCATGTATTCATCCGACTTTTTCTGCTGCGACAGAATACCAGATAGGACCGGCTTAAGGGAGGAAGGATTTATTTGGCTGACAGCCTTAGAGGTTTTGTTCCAGGATGGTGGGGAGGGTGTGGTGGAGAGGAGTGGCTCACACAAAGGCAGCCAGCAAGCAGGGAGAGACCAAATGCATACACTAGCTGGCTCTCCCCTTCTTTCTCTTATTCCACTGGGTTCCCCTGCGCCTCCTACAACCAGGGAAGCTCTTCTGCCCTTAGTCTCTGGAAAACCTCTCACTGACACTCCCTGATAAGTATTATTCTAACAAGCCCCTCTTAAGTCAGCAAGTCAAGAGTTAAGATGGACCATCATAGTCCACCAGCTTTTGTGCGTATTTGTGTGCTTGGGAGTATGCTTGTGTTAGTGTGAACTTACTTGTATCTGTGGGTGCACTTGGCCAGGCTGAGGAAAAGCAGCCACTGGATGGGCTCTGTTTTGTCTGTAGTCTTCAGAGCAGAACTAGTACACACTTTGTGTTCTCTCTTAGCTTGCTCATGTCTCCCTACTCATCCTTATGAGCCCCTCATCCCCCTCCTCCTTACTCACTGGTCCTGGGCCCAGATAGTCTGGTTTGCATGAAGCAGCCCTTCCCTCATCTGCTCTTGCTGTAGAGAGGTAAGATTGAACCCTCAGGGCTTCATTCTGGCTCTTCTCTTTTTACGGGTAATTCTCTGAGCCCGAATCCCAGCTGGCCAGCTCTGTGACTGGGCATCCCTTTGTAGCTTGGATGGGGACAGGCTGCGATGGCAGCTGGGGTGGGCAGGAGAGGAGATGTAACCGAGACAGGCAGAGAGAGTAACTTGATGATACGATGATACGTCTTGTGTGTTTCCAGGGTGAGGGGAACACCCCAGCTGCTCTACAGAGGGAATGTCTGTAAAAATGTTGAACCCACTCTGGCCATCCTGGGCCCTCCCAGCGCCTCTCCTGGCCCTGACCAGCTCTGCTGTGAGTAGAGCATGGGTACTTCCTCTGGTTAGAGAGCTTAGATGTGCTACCCAGAAATTTATGCAGGTCTTTGGAAATTCCCTTCATGTGTTAGCTGTGTGTTCTCTTGGGGTCCTGTCTACATAGAGAGGAAAGTTCCTGTTATCAATCACCAGCCATTCACATGTTTACCCCAAATCAGTGCTTCCAAATTCATTAGAATTATCTGGAGAGCTTTAAAAATTAATCCCTAAAATTAATTTTTAAATTAATCTGAAGGGATGTCCCGGTTGATAAACCTCTTGCCGAACCAAGGATCCTGAGTTTAGCCCTTTGGCACCCATATTTACAAAACAAAACAAAAACCTCTTGGGCAGTGGCTGTCTCTGTAGCTCCAGCAGTGAGAGACAGAGACAGGCAGATGCCCAGAGCTCACTGACCACAGCCTGGCCAACTGCTGGGTTCTAGGTTCAGTGAGACTTCTAAAAAAGATGCCGTTCCCCGTCCTCAAGATAAACACACACAGACATGTGCACTCACATGTACTTACATCCACAAGGTTAAAATTAATATGTAAATGTAAACAGCTAAACAGTAACAAACATTTCTTACCCCCACATGGACACTAGCACATGGCCATTGTTACTTTCATCAGTGGTAACGGAAGGATCCTAGGGCATTCAGGAACACGCTAACAAATCTGAATTAGACTTCTGGGATGGCCGAAATAAATCATTATTGTGTTGATAGCTTTAAAAAATAACTTTATTTCTTACAGCTCTGGGAGACAGAGTTTACATAGGCAGGGACCTCCCAACAAGGTGGCACCTAAGTGAGTCAGAATGATGAAGAAGCAAGCACCTGTAGTTGCAGTACAGTCAGGCAGTGGAATTAGCAGAAAACAGGCCCCAGGAGTAAAGAATCTGAAAGTCACCAGGGCTGTGGTGTAGGATAACACTGGAAACAGGGTGGGGCTGACTCCTGTAGACCATGGAGGGTCAGGCTCAGGATGTGAGTTTTGATCTGAAGGAACTGGAAGGGGCCTCAAGTGGGGCTTGCCCCAGTGAAGTTGACCATAGGTACACATATTGGGAACCTATAGAGCTATGAGCCCAGCCCTTAGGATCATGCCTACGGCCATTGGAAGGTACAGCCACACCTGAAATCAGTAAAGATGAGATGAACAGGCTGTATAAGCTGAACAAGCTAAAGGTATAGGACTGAAGATCATTCAAGACTTCCAGTCTGAGAGCTGAGATTGTTCTTACACAGGGGCCAGCTGAGAACAGGAACCAACAAAGGCAGAGGAGAGGCCAGATGTGGGGAGGCAAAGCTGAGGGACACAACTCCAGAACACAGGGAGCTCAATGTCAGGCTGTCCCTTATCCCTGCAAGGAGGGTTGATTCCTTCATGATGAGTTAGAAACAAATCTCCAGTTACGAGAGTTCTGAACTCCAGGAAATGAAGGCCCTATTGCAAGAAGGTTCTTCCTGGCTGTGTCTTTGGGTCAACTTTGTGATGTTAACTTATAACCCTTCTGAGGCTAGCTTGTTGGAGAGACAGGAATGTGTGTAATATTGGTAGATGAGTCAGTGTTCTCTAAAGAAGCCAAATTGATAGAATGAAAATAAAGTATTAAAAGGGTATTTATTAGATTGGTTTACAGAATATTGCCTGGGTAGTCCAACCATGGCTCTCTCACACTGGAGAGGGCAAGAATCTCATTCCATAAGGCTGGATGTCTCAGCACCCCCCATGTGACGCTGAAGGCCTGGAGGATCCCCGGAGAGCTGCTAGTCCTCAGTCTGTGTAGGAATCTGGAAGACATTGGTTCTAACATCTGTGAAGGAGCACTGCAGCGGCTGGATAAATGAATTTGCCAGTGAGAGTGAGGGCAAGCAGGCAAAGAGCAAAGCCCCCTTCTACATCCTTTTATCCGCATTGTCACCAGAAGGTGCCACTCACATCAGGCTGAGTCTTCCCTCTTCAAACAATCTGAACAAGAAAACCCTTCACAGGAGGGTTTCCCCCCCACAAGAGGGAAACCCCCCACAGAAGTGCTCAGTGGCTGCTGTTCCAGTAGATTCCAGATGCAGCTAAGTTGCCAATCAAGATTAGCCAAAGCCATCACAATTGGCAAGCAACAGAATATGATGCCTTGTTTGTAATTTCGAGTTAGCCTCAGCCAGTGATATGCTGCTTAGAGCAGGGCTTGTGTTCAGGATATAGGGCTCCTCTCATTTCCTAGTGCCCATGTTGCTCCTGTGTGAATATCTGCTTTGTTTCAAGTTCCTCATAAAGCCAGGGCCTAACAAGCCAAATACCTCTTTCCCAACTAAACCTCCACCATTGCCAATGGAGCAATTGGAAACTTACGTCAAAGTAAAAATAAATATTTCCAGATTGTGCCCAATTTAGAGGATTGGGCACAATCCTCTAAATTTTAGGCCCTTGAGAGCCCCTTCGGTCTGAGGAGTCTATGATCTACGGCCTATTCTCTGTTAAAATGGTTGAAGGTGATGAGATGGGCACCCACAGCAAAGGGGTTCCTATTCAGCAGGCTGAGCCATTGCTCCTTCAACAGTGGTGTCAGCACAGCTATTTGCCAGCCCATGGAAAGGTCTCCTTTGGGGTGAGCTGATCATCTATATCTTCTTTCCTAAAACAAATGCCAAGTTCTCTGGGGGTGTCACTTGAGACTCAGTTCAGTCTGGCTCCAGCTTACATTGCTGTGAGCTATTGCTACGGCCTTCTTCCACATCCTTCCATCACTTCCCCTTTCAACACGACTATCCTTTAATTTGGATCTTAAAAAAAATAATGTTCAAAGCCTGTCAAAGCTTGCCTTTCAGTGTGATACTATTTTAGTGGAGTTGGTGCCTTTACTTGGTGTGAGACCCTTGCCTCTTTCTCTCTCTTTGCCTCTCAAGTGCCGTGAGGCAAGCAGATCTCACTTATGCTTTTTGTACTTCTGTTCCACTTCCCCAGAAGCCTAGAGTGATGAGGTCAAATAGGCTGGAGTCTCTGAGGCTAGGGCCAAAATAAAACATTCCTTCTTTAAGGTTCCACAGCAATGGAAAGATGACTAGTTTACTGTGCCTAACTGTCTTGGTCAGTGTTTTATTGCTATGAAGAGACACCAGGACCACAGCAACTTATAAAGGAAAGCAGCTAACTGAGGCTTACTTACAGTTTCGGAGGTTTAGTCCATTGTCATCATGAGGAGGAGCATGACAGCACACAGACAGACATAGTGCTGAAGAATGAGCTCAGAGTTCTAAATCTGGATCATCAGGCTGCAGGAAGACAGAGACACTGGGCTTGGCTTCAGCTTTTGAAACCCCAAAGCCAGTGACATTTTCCCTCCAATGAGGCTGTGCCACACCTCTCAGAGAGTTCTTTTCCCTGATGACAAAGCACTCAGTATGTGGGCCTGTGGAGCCTACTCTGCCTTCACACACAACACGCCTCACTTGCAGACAAACATTCCTACCCCCACGCTCTGACCTCTCTCGCCTCTGTAGCCTTCATTCTTCAGTACTAAATAACCTGTTTTACATGGTGCTAGTGTTGTCGCCTGGTCCCTGGACTGGACTTTCTGTGCTTTCCCCCTGGGGACCCATCCCCACAGACCTCTCCCTTCCTTGATCCTTTTGTGAGCCTCTCTCTGTTTCTTTGTTTCCGTCTCTCTCTGTGTCTCTGTTTCTCTTTCTTTCTCTCTCTCTCATGTAATTAGGCCTGCAATGGCCACATCTGTATTGAACATGACCAGGTTTCTTGTTTATTTTGAGTTGATGTGTCGTCATGTAATCCTCGGTGGCTGGAACTCACTAACTAAAGCAGGCAGGCCTTAAACTCCCTGTGAACCTTTTGCCTCTGCTGCCTGGGCTGGGATTTAAAAGGCACATGACAACATGTTCAGCTTCAGATTTTTTTGGTCATCATTCTCTAGACAACACAGTACAACAACCAGTCATGTAGACTTTGCAGTGTATTCAATATTATCAGATATTATCAGCATTCTAGAGATTAAAGCACTCAGAATACTAAGCACAGGTTGTAACGCAAACACTGCCATCATCTAGAAGAAATTTGAGCATCCTTAGAGTTTGGTATCTGAGGGGGGATACTGGCACTGCTCTATCATGAGCTCCAAGGAAACACTAGGAATCAGATTTTAGAAGGTAAGTGAAGATTAAATGAGGTCGGAGGAGGCTGGAATTTAAGCACAATAGGATTGCTAATCTTCTAACAAGAGGAGGACAAAGACAACTCTAGCATAAGTGTCAAGACAGCAAGAATTAGCCAGCTTCATGACAGGAAGAACCCTCATTAGAACCTCTCCCGTCTGCATCTCTACTTTCAACTTACAGATCTGTGAGAAAATAACATCTTTTGTTTAAGCCATACAATGTGAGGCATTTTGTCCCAGCAACATAGGCTGACCAAAATCACATTTAAATTTTTTTTCTTTTTTTATTTGTTCTTTTCTCATACATTACATCCTGGCTGAAGTTTCCCCTCTCTTCCCTTCCTCCAGTACCCTCCCGCTTCCTCTTTTCTGTCCCAATCCACCCCCTCCTCTTTGCCTTCCCATAGAAAATAGCAGGCCTCCTCAGAACATCAACCAAGTACAGCATACCAAGCTACAAAAAATGACCAGACACATATTCTCACGACACGTTTGGATGAGACAACCCAATAGTCACAAAAAAAGTCACAAAAAAGAGTCACAGAGGCAGGCAAAAAAAAAAAAAAAAAAAAAAAAAGAGATTCAGAGACAGCTCCAGCTCCCACTGTTAGGAATCCCACAAGAACCCTGAGCACAACCATAGCACATATGCAGAGAACTTATGTCAGACCCTTCAGGCTCCTAATCTCTGAGCCCACTTGAGTCCTGGTCAGTTGATTCTATGGGCCATGTTCTGTGGTGTCCTTGATCCCTCTGGCTCCTCCAGTCCCTCCTCCCCTCCTAACCCTTCCACCTAATGTTTGGCTGTGAGACTCTGCATTGGCTCCCATCAGTTGCTGGATGAAGTCTCTCTGAAGAGCACATCTTTGAATGCTGGGACTAACTCGCTTCATAGCCTGTGCTACCAGCTCATACTCTTGTGCTTTACAATTTGGACTGACTTTGAACAGATGGATAGAAAGATACGAACCACGGAAGAATGAAGTTGTTGTGTGTTCATCAACTGGATATGACATGTGACAAGGAGCAGAATATTACTGGCAGGGGGTACCCCTGTATGTCCCCCTGTAGCCTTGAAGACACAGGAGGAATCAGCATTCTACATCCCAAGCATGCATGGGGGCTCTGCCTCTGTGCCGTATGTAAGTAGACTCACGCTGCTTGCACTTTTCTGCGTGTGGCTTTTCTTGCTCAGCTTTATGTCAAAAGCATCATGAGGGCCGTGAGTTGGAAAGGCTGTTCATTCTCACTCCTGTTTGGCAGTTCACTGTGGGATGCGTCACCAGGTATTTGTTTATCCATTCTACAGCTGATGGGCATTCAGATAGTCTCTGGTTTTAGCCATTGCACTGTTGCTGTCACATATTCTAGTCTGGGCCTTTGAACAAACGTGTGTGCCTTCTGTTTGGCCTTTGCCTGGGCCACAGAAGGTGTATTTGTCAGCTTTGCTGGGTTTTCAAAGCAATTAAATGACTTTATGTTCTTACTGGCCACATGTAAGGGTTGTATTATTCTCCTTTATACTCTGGCAAAGGGAGAAGTAGACACAGGGTAATGAAGACATGCCCACTGAATGATCAGAGAGAGAGAGAGAGAGAAAGAGAAAGAGAGAAAGGCTGTTTTGTGGTGTGTGTGTGTGTGTGTGTGTGTGTGTGTGTGTGTGTGTAGGTAACTGTCTTTGAGATTGGAAAGTTCAGGTCTCCCCACAGCTATAGAATAAAAGCTCATTTTGTCAGAGTCTGCTGGGGAGTCTGTGCCCCATTACTAACCCTCCGGGTTTCCTGATTACTCCATTAAACACCAACAATGGAAATTCACTTGGACAAGGAGCTTGGCACTGCAATGACATGGAACTCCAGTTCCTTCCTTGCACCAAGTATGTCCAAGCAATAAGCCAGAAAGTTGGGAGGGAGTTGGTAACATCAATCATGTAGCTTTGGGAGCCATGTTCTGAGGATGACAGATGTGGCCACAGGAGCAGAAGCCTCCTCCATCACAGGGCCACTTCCGCAGAAGGGGGTAGTGACAGGAGCACAGTCTCTTCCCCCCCAGGAGCTCTGAGCACCACGTGGCCCACCTACACCGACCCCAGTGAAGTCCTCAGGAGCCAGAGGGGAGTGTGAGGCCAGTGAGAGCCGTAGGAAGCAGCTCAATGGGAGAATATTGAAAGTCCTGCCAGGAACCCCAGAAATGTCTAATTCCAGTACTGCTTAAAGAAGGAAGCGCCCAGTGTCTTCTCCATCTCTCCGAATGTGTGCCGAATTCAACACTCCCTTTAAGCCAGCAAGGCCAGAAGAAGAAAGCGGAGCTGACTCTGGCCTCTCCAATGCGCAGACCACACAGTGGGAGCTTCACCTCTTTCAATGCAGAAGTTAAATTTGTATTAATACCACATAAGGATTTTAATTAGCTTTTTGGGGACAATTATATTGCTTTATTAATTCATACTGCGTTTGCAATGAACTGAAAAACCTGTCCACCCCTGAATCTTTTTAATTTAAGTAGCTGTTCTTGGGTTACTGTCCTCTTTGGGTGTTATTTTTTTCAAAAGCTCAATTGTAATACTTTTCATTTCTCTTTGTTGACTTTTGTCATGAAGACTTTGGCCTGGGGCCTTGGTCTAATTTTTCTAGCAAGTCAGCAAGTTCTCTTCCACCCTCCTGTAACTTCTCAAATCCCTTTACTTCAACAGCAGTGCTCTCTTTGCCTAAGACTCCCCCCCCTTTTTTTTAACCAAGAAGGCTCTCTCCTTCGTACCAAACTCCACCCTCAACCTTACCTGAGATAGTCCCTATCCTATCTCACACAAAGGGACCTCATTCCTAAGCCTCTGTGGCCAAGGCCAACCATCCCTGGGAAAGCTGGTGGGAGGAGACCCAGAGCTGTCCATTACAAGCTCCAGATTTCCAAGCCGCTCTCCCAGCCCTGGTATCCCAGTGGAAGGAAGGCTGTATCCCCAAAGATGTCATCAATGCTGCCTCTGGCCAGACAGCGTCCTGGAGAATGAGACACTTCCTGAAGGAACTTTGAGAAAAAGCAATAGCTGCTAGTGATGACAAGGAGCTTATGCCCACAGGAGAGAGTATCCAGTTGGGAATTTTCTTGAAAAGGAGTGGAAAGACATGATTGGATAATTTGGTTCTCCCTATCTCTCATATTCCCTATACCCTTCCCCTCTGCTCTTCTTCTTTCTGTCTTTCTCGCTCTCCCTCCCCACCTTCCCTCTTGTCATCCCTTCCTCCATTCTTCCTTCTCTTCCCCAGCCATGTCCTTTCTTCCCTTTCATATGTCCTGAGGATACACTGAGAATCATTCATTTAGCTCAGTCCTGTGGACAAGGTCACAGGGAGTGAGGCAGTCATAGAACAGACCCTCTTGGGTTAATAGGCTGAAGCAAGGTGCAGAAATGAAAAAGATTGCTCAAGGAATTGGACGAAGCCAGTTGCTGAGGAACCAAAGAAGCAGAGTGTGCACATTTGCATCTTCTGGAGACTCTATACTGAGATCTTGATGCTCCAACCTGAGTCATTTAGAATGCAAGGGATGAGGAAGGGGTAAATGAGAGAGGGATTGTGCAATAGACTTAAGAATGTGATGATTATAGACTAGAGTGCTATCGGGGACACGAAATCTAAGGAAAAAGAGGCTGTACAGATGCAGGCCAGAGATGGTGGTCTTGGAGTTGAGGGCAGGGGAGAGAATGGCATATGAAGGGGTTCTTTCTGGAATTGTTAGAGAGAGACCAGTTGGTTCTCCATCTTGGGAGATTAGGAGCAACTCTGCCTGAGGCATAGGTTTGGACTAGATGACCTCTTTAGATCCTTTCTCTCCAGATGTTGCCAGTAAGGCATTTCTCATCATTTTGACAATTCTAAAATGCCTTTTCTTAATAAGGAATTTATTTGCTACATTCAATTTAACTATTGCATTTGTATTTTGTACATGCACCTGCCCTGGGGCAATGGTTACATTTTAAATAAATCAAATAAATCAATAAATATGATATGCCTCACTTTAATCATTACATAATGCAAAAAATTATGATAATGCCACATTAAGTTGCAAATTAAGATGCACAAAAGTAAGGAAATGTGGGGATGGATGTTCTCCCGGTAACATTAGCTCCCTTGCCTGGTGATGTGGTGTAATAAAGCCTATATTTATATCTGCCTACCTAACACTCTCCCATTTAAAATGGGACAATGTGGGGTATTATTGCCATTATGAACCTTAACTTCTGTGTCTGATAGCTTGCTGTAAATGTGCTATCTTAAATGAAGTATTAGCCTAGTTTCTTCTCAGAAGACAAGAAGCTGCAAATGGCAGCACCACAGACTTTGAGCAAGATGCCATACTTGGGCTCAGCATCCCAGGCAGCCCCTGGGTGGCGATGTGCTGTGCCCAGCCCACTCCGTACGCTAGACATCTGCTGCTTAATTGTTACGTGGCGATTGTAGAACTTGTCTGCAGCATCTGGGCCTTTCCCCTCTCCACTTGTCACATCAGCATAAGCCAGTAAGTCTCATTTCTATTTTATTTGGTTTATTCATCTATGTTTAAGAAATATCTTTGCTGCTTAATATATATATAATATTACGCATACTATCTATCTACCTACCTACCTACCTATTGAGAGAACTCACTATTCACTATGTAGGTCAAGATGGTCTTGAACTTGAAGCAATTCTACTGTCTCAGTCTTCCAAGTGTTGAGATTACAGGTATGAGTCACCATGACTTTTCTTTCTTAAAGAAAAACATTTAACTTTGTGCGTATCTCTAAGTGTTTTGCCTGCATGCATATATGTGTATGACATGAATGCCTGGTGCCTGCAAAGGCCAGAAGAAGATACCTGATCCCCTGGAACTAGACTTACAGAAGGTTAGGCTCTGTCATGTGAGTGCTGGGAAATAAACTCAGGTCTTCTGCAAGAGCAACCAGTATTCTTTTTTTTTTTTAATTACACTTTATTCACTTTGTATCTCCCCATAAGCCCCTCCCTCCTCCCCTCCTGACCCCACCCTTTCTCCTCCCTTCTTCACGCATGCCCCTCCCCAAGTCCACTGATAGGGGAGGTCCTCCTCTCCTTCCTTCTGATCTTAGTCTATCAGATCTCATCAGGAGCGGCTGCATTGTCATCTTCTGTGGTTTGGTAAGGCTACTCCCCCCTCAGGGGGAGGTGACCAAAGAGCAGGCCAATCAGATTATGTCAGAGGCAGTCCCTCTTCCCATTACTATGTAACCCACTTGGACACTAAACTTCCATGGGCTACATCTGTGCAGGGGTTCTGGGTTATCTCCATGCATGGTACTTGGTTGGAGTATGAGTCTCTGGGAAGACCCCTGTGTTCAAATTTTCTGTTCTGTTGCTCTCCTTGTGGGGTTCCTGTCCTCTCCAGATCTTACTATTTCCCACTTCTTACATAAGATTCCATGCTCACTGCCCAACAGTTGGCCTTAAGTCTCAGCATCTGCTTTGATAGTCTACAGGGCAGAGCCTTTCAGAGGCCCTCTGTGGCAGGTTCCTAGGTTGTTTCCTGTTTTCTTCTTCTTCTGATGTCCATCCTCTTTGGCTTTTGGGATGGGGATTGAGCATTTTAGTCAGGGTCCTCTCTCTTGATTAGTTTCATTCGATGTACAGATTTTAGTAGGTTTATCCTATATTACATGTCTATATGAGTGAGTATATACCGTGTGTGTCTTTCTGCTTTTAAGACAGCTCACTCAGGATGATCCTTTCCAGTTTCCACCATTTACCTGCAAATTTCATGATTTCCTTATTTTTCATTGCAGAGTAATATTCCATTGTGTAGATGTACCACAATTTCTGCATCCATTCTTCAGTTGAGGGGCATCTGGGCTGTTTCCAGCTTCTGGCTATTACAAATAAAGCTGCTACAAACATAGCAACCAGCATTCTTACCAGCTGAGTCATCTCTCTAACCCCACCATGCCTGGTTCCAAAACAATTCTCTTTTTAGATTCCTTTCATATTTTATTTATTTATTTACTTTATGAGTTCCTCTGCATTTATGTGTGGGACACAGGCTCGTGGAGGTCAGAGGACCTTATACCATGTGGTTTCTCAGGATAGAACTAAGGTGGTCAGGCTTGTCAGCAAAACCTCACCTACTGAGCATCTCACTGGCCCTTAAAATAATTTCCTAAGCACAGCTACCATTTTGGTTTTCTAGATGAGGAAAGTAACTTGGCCAAGGTCATACAGCAAGGTACTTTTGAGAGACCTCCAAAGAAGGCCATGAATATTTCTGTTTCTCAGAGCCTGTTTCCTGGCTGGCTCATGTTACCCAAAGTTAAAGTAGCAGAGGACTGATGGGAAGGACATAGGTGTTGGAGTAAGGTAAATTCAGATTCTAGCTCCGCCACGTGCTGTGACCTTGGTCCCTTTTGAACTGTGGCATCTGTAAAATGGTTGAAGACAATCCAAGGTCTTTAGGGTCCAACGCCACAATGGATGTAAATTGTCCATCACAGTTCTCCTACGGTTCCTTGTAGGCCACACAGAAATGTTGGGTGAGTTTTAAAAGGCTTGTTTGTATCATAGTGCCTACATCTGTGGCTCAGGGAGCATCATGGAAGACGGGGCAGAAAGACTGTAAGAGCCTGAATACTAGGAAGTCTGCTGTGAAACAGTCTGTCCTGGAAATGGTTGCACAAACAAGGCTGAAGCACTGCCAATATCAATGGACATGCTAACATGAAGCTGAAAGTTCCATGAGGTCCCGCCCCTAGAAAAAGAATACCAGGCCACTAGTGACTGCTGGGAAAAGGAGAGCTAACCTCTCCCTTGAAATGAGTCTTTTATTGGTTGTCCAATATTTATTATTAGCCCTGAAACCAAGTACACACAAACAACAAAAAAGGATTCAACAGGTTGAGTAGATGTATATGTATGTATATGTATGTAGATATATGTGCTTACATATATATGTAGCAATAATAATCAAAGAAAAAGAAACTATCAACTTAAGGAAGGCATGGGAAGGCTTATAGAGGGTATCTAGGAAGGAATGGGGGAAATAAGAGAGAAAGTGATATAGTGATATAATTCTATGTCCGTGAAATATGTTCATTTTTATTATTTTTCATTTAAAAAAACTTAAAAGAAAGCTTCAATATGAAATATTAATGTTTCCCAGTTTTTTTTAGGGTGTCCTGAAATTCCACCCATGGCAATAACATTAAAATAGATTGGGCATTTTCCTCCCCCATCAAATAATCTCAACTCATTAAGGGCCTGTCTACTCAATGCCCTGGAGTCTTTAACTTAGTGAAGATGCTTCCCCATCCTCCCCATCCCCCAGCCCCGTAGTCTGCCCACATTCCAGACAGCAAAGGCAGCTTCTGCTTGTCTTATCCCAACATGCTCTTGGCTTTGGCTTTTTCAACTTTGCTCCTGCAACATCCTCTCCTTTCCCTTCTGTCTTGCACACTCTTCCACACTGACCTGTCTGTCTTTGTTCAGGCCATTTCCCACCCATGGCCCAATTAAAGCAGCATGTCTTCTGCTGTGATTCTCCTCAGATTTCCTCAGAATAATATGTTTCTTCTAGCTCCTGCCTGCACACTCTTTATGTTCCTTCTGTGGCTTTCCCTTGCCTGACTTTCCTGTCCTGGAGAGTTTGTCTTCATGTCACCAGGACTATTAGCTCCTGCAGGACAGGAACCAGATCTTACTCATGTTCACCACCTTTGCAGTAATGATGAGCACAGGGCTTTTCATTCTAGGTAAACACAGAATTGAATGAAAATTGAGCATTATTAGCTCACTTCTCATTTTCATAATATGGGAGAGGCTGAGGCTGAGGAGTGTGCTGGGTTCCCGAGAAAGAGGTGGTTAGAGAACTCAGGCAGGTTTATAAAGACCAAAATGAATCCTGAAGCCCCAGCCTTGGGGCTGCAGTTCTGCCAAGGGTGGGAGCTGCAAAGCTGAAATAAGTACCTCACCAAAATCAGCAGGGCCCGGAACGGAAGGATGCTGTGGGTTGTCGACTGTGTCATTACTTCTCTGCAATCTTCTGGAAGCTTGTCAGCATAATTATCCCAGCTTCTCACCAGGGCCTAGAATCTTCAAATCTCAGGGCTGGCATTATTTGTGCTCAAACTGGGGGAAAAGCAATTTGTTTTTCCTGTTGTCTTACTCAAAAACTACTGAGTTGGGTTCATAATCACACTTGGGCTGCACCCCAAGGAGCTTTGTGCTTTATAGTTTCCACTTCCCCAGAAGAAGGGGGAGGTGAAGGATTGGGAAGGTAACTTCCTGGTGCCTGCAAGGCTTGTGGATGGGGAATAAAGTTCATAGCAATGCCTAGACCTGAGATGTTTGTGGGCAGGGTCTTGAAGCAGGTGCTGGAGGCGACCACAGACCTGGCCTAGTCTTAGTCAATCAGATCCACATTAGAACTATGATGACTGCACCCCTTCTTCCTTCCCCTCTTCTCCTCTCTCTTGAGTGATGGATACTGAACCCAGGGCCCGTGTGAATTAGTGGTGTTAGGCAAGTATATGCCCTAACCCCACTGCAGAGATTTATTGAGTACTGGTTGTGTGCTTGTAACTGTGCTGGAAGAAACTGACTGTGACAAAATTACACAGCTGGTATTGTCTCTAGCACTGGCAGCCTTTCCTCCCTTCCTCCTCTCTGTAGGCTCCTCGGAAACCATCAGGTGCACATAGTCCTGGCCACAGACCAGGAGTTTGCATTACATTGCTTGATTCTTCAAGCAGATGACCCGTGGGAGTGACCACAGTCATTGATGATCACTTACTATGTGAGCCTTTTGTCCTCAAATTCAAAAATATTTCAAGAATGAAGAAACGTGCACTGTGTAAGCTCTGTATCTACCCTGAATTAATTCATGCTGGTGGTAGACCATGTGGTTTCAGGTCTTCCCATTCGTTCTGAGGTATTCAGAGCCCTTAGGTGACAGTGGTAATGATATTGCAATGTGTACTTCAAAGCTGCTAACAGCAATGTTTGTACATTGTAACAAAAACGTTTGTAGTACAAAATATTTTATGTATGTGAGATGATAAATTCATTAGCTCAGTTTAACCATCCCATAATGTAAACTTACAAATATTAAAGTGTCACTTCAAAATTTGTCGATTTGAAAACAAAGTACAGGTTTCTGGGTACAGTTTACTGTATGGGGATCTGAGGAAATACAGCCTAGAGGTTTCTTACTCACTGGCTCCATCCTGCTCTGATGCAGAAGTGAGGAGCCTCTGCATGCTTGGGGCTGGGAACACTCTAGGGATAGTGTGGGGAAGGAGGAGGCCAGGTCTCAGCCCTGGCTGTGGCGTGCTGGGCCGCAGACGATCATTCTGCTTTGGTGTGTCTGGTGATAACTGTGAAGCAGAGGCTGCCTGTCTTTTCAGGCTCAAAGCTCCCTGTATGTTTTATTTCATGGTTTTTCTTCATCCCCATTGGCTTGCTTTTTTCCTCCACCCCATCCATCCATCCACCCACCCATCCATCCATCCATCCATCCATCCATCCATCCATCCATCCATCCATTTATCCACCCACCCATCCAAAGCTATCTTGGTTAAACTGTACTTTCTCATTTTTTTTCCTATTTATTTATGTCTTTCTGGTTTCCTTCTATAATTTTTGGATGATTGTGGTACCTCTCCTCCCAAGTCTTTCATGCCTTGAGTTTAAACCCAACAGCAGCAGCATCTTGATTTCATACCCAGCAACGCTTGATTGTCTTTGCTGTTTGGGGAGTATTCTAGATCTTGTAAACCCAGAACAGAAAACTGACACTGGACAGATCTCACCTCAGTAGCTTATATTCCAGTCTTGATTTGGCAAATTTTTAATTAAAAAAATGTTAAAACTTTGAAAAGTAACAGGGAAACCAGATTCTGTTCTGCAAAGTGCTCCTATGTTGCCGTTCTATCTTACAGACATGTAAAAGCCTAAGCAAACTGGGAGGCAATATATTGCCTTACTAGACAGTCTTACTAGACAGTCTATAAAGTGAAACATGAGAGACAAGCCTCCCCCACCCCTTACGGTCTCCACAGGCAGCTGGCAATAGCTCTTGGGTGCTTCCAACAGACCAGATCCAGACCTCTGCCGTTTTCTCTGATAGTTTCAAGTAAGAGTCTTCTTCTCCATCTGGATTACAAGCTCCTGGGCTCCAGGGCTCAGTTTCCTCTTATAACCCTGTCTATCATCCTCCACAGGCATGGGCATACAGGAGGCAATCATTCTAAAACACTGCATGAAATTCGGGGACAGAGAGATTATTTGGTTATCTTGTACAGATCAGTTTCTGTTTTCTGCATGAATGTTTTGTTCTGCCTTGGAGTAATGACTCTAGAGGGAAGGGCTGCCTACCACATCATAGAGCATTCCTGCTAAGCCTACTGCTCTTCGGGGTGGCCTTCTCCTATAGCAGAGCTTTCAGGACATTACCTGGCTGAAGAAGGATCATCAGCGTCACCCTCTCCGGGTTGTTTGCAGGATTCCACTGTTTTTTGAAAGAATGACTCAGCTGTGAGCTACGGAGGGGCAGTCAGCTGGTGTTTGGTGGCAGCCAAGGAAGGAAGGCTGAGCTGTCGCAGTGAGAGAGATGAGGAAGAGGCAAGAGGGAGCAGGGGTACTGGAGTGAGTGACACGGAATGTGCAGGGCTCAGCGCATTGCAAAATTATCCTCCTTAATTATTCAGAACTGCCATCTTTGTATGGTGAGTCTGGGGTTGGCCCTGATGTGGGAGCATCTAGAGGGAGTAGGAGCAACTGAACAGAAAGCCTCACTTCTGAGAGGACTGCCATTCAGTCTCAGGTGGCACCAACTCCAGGGATTTGTGCAGGGAGATGGCCAGGAGGGAAAAACAAAACAAAACAAAACAAACAAAAACAACAACAACAACAAAACATCTCCAAGAACAATGTGAAGTGAGATAATGTGCAGCGGGTTGTAGCTCTCCGTCCAGCTGTCTTCTCCAGGAGAAGAGGGAAAGCGTCTGACCTGCCCGGCTACTCTGTGTTATCTCCCTTTTATAAACCAAGTGTGACAGCTCTTGGGTGGCTTGCATGTTGAGGGCGGCTCTACCCTCTCATTGCTCATGAGCCCACCTCATCTGCTGAGTCCAAGAAGAGCCCCTTTGACATGGGGCCAGTCACACTAGACATACACCCTGCCCTTAGTGTCACCTAAAAGACTAGAGAAGAAAAAACTGAGGAGAAAATGGTACAAAAAGAGCTCAGAAGACTAAAAAAGGTTTGATCAAGGAGCTGGGGCAGTTGAGCTCAATGGTCAGTTGCATGAGTTGCGGTCAAATGTCTGCCCAATGGAGAATTGGTGACCCCAGGGTACTCACTGATGATTATGTTGACCTCAGTCATCTCTGTAAAGTGGGCCCCAAACTAGAAAGTACAGGAAGATTGAATTTGGAGATGCTTGCAAAGGACTGGTCCAGAGGCCACATGCTGGGGGGTGACTATTCATGTACATCCTGGGTGGGGACATCTCATCAAAGCAAAATCCCCAACAGGAAGCAGTGGCATGTGCTCTCCTCACCCATCAGTCTCACCTTGGGCACATTCTTGTCTCCTGTTAGAAATAGTGATGGGAGGGGCCCATGAGTAGCTGCTTGACGCCCTGACTGAGCTCACAGCCTTCTTCCTGTAGGCCTCACCTGGAGCTGGACATCCGGAAGAGGAAATCGCCAAATGTCCTGGAGGTTTGTTGTGTCTTGTACCAAAATCCCCATGTCTGTGGTCTTGCCATAACCCATGGCACATAATATTGTTAATCTGGACAGTTCCATTCTGGCTTTGCTCATAATCCTGGGTTGGGCTCCAGCGCTGTCACACAGGATGCCCTTAGTGTGATTCTGGCACTTACTTGCTTCTTGATTTACTTGGACCAGAGAGTGAGTTCGTGGCATGTGTACATAAAAATAAGTGCCTGATGATCTGTTGATCTGGCTCCTGTCAAGTGTGAGAAGGAATTGAGAGAGCAGGGATGAAGGCACATTAGCAGTGGGAGTCAGAGGTCTGGGACCCAGGCCCAGAGACTCTTTACTCTGAACCCTTGGGTCATTTACTTCCCTCTCCAGAATTCAGTTATTGAGCAATGACATAGATTAATGTAAACCCTGATGCCATCTTTTCCAGGGATGAATAGGGGCTTAAGATTTGTCCTATATGAGGAAGACTTTGGAGGGCAACATAAGGGCTGAACAATGATTTTTTGAAATCCTCGTGCAGAACCCCTGGGTTTACCCCACCCCCATTTCCTCTTCATGATGTCATTCCTCATTTCCATGCCAGGTCCCCAGGTTGGCTCCGGCCAGCCTGCACGCCCGCTTCCCTCCCTCCCTCTCTGCCTCTTCCATGGCTAGGTATTTCTGGTATCTATCGTTGGTTTTCTGCTTCTCTCAACGCCTAGCTCAGTTCCTTCTCCTTGAGGCATCTCTGCCATTAGACCTTCTCTCTACTTCCAAGGCCCCTTTTCTAGAACCCTGGCTCTAGCTCTTTCACCTTCCCTGAGTGTGTGGCTAGGCTTGGCTCTCCCCTTCCGGTATGTTTGGGGACAGGTGCTGTCAGGATACGCACGTGGAGTGAGTGTTATGGCTCTCCCTGGGCATGGGGAGGATAATGATCTTGACTGCTTCCCTCCTAGGGCACGATGAGAATCGGCGAGCTAATGCCATAAAGTATTCTAATTACTCCATGGAGTCGTCTGATGAAGCGACGAGCAACTGGGCATCTGGCTCTCATTTACTTGGAGCTGGAGAATCCAGGCAGCAGCCTTGATTTATTTAATTTTCTTCCTGTATCAAGCACACACTCAATACAGTACTAAATATCCAAACAGAGACGTCACCTAGTGAGGTATGAATACACAGACCCTTTGTCTCTGGGACCTCCATCTGGGAAGGTCACACAGATGAACCTCTTATTCCCACCCCTACCACACCTTCTTGAGCACCAGGCTCTGACCCTTTAAATGACATGTCTCAATTATCCAGGTAGCAGTGGGTCTAGAAGATCCCCACGTTATTCCAACTGTGGGCTGCTTTCTCCCCTCCCCTCCCCTCCCCTCCCCTCCCCTCCCCTCCCCTCCCCTCCCCTCCCCTCCCCTCCCCTCCCCTCCCCTCCCCTCCCCTCCCCTCCCCTCCCCTTACGTATTTGTTGGAGTGTTTCTTACTCATGCAACCCTGTGCAGGCAGCGACCCTAGATTTCTTCCTTGGACCATCACCGTCTGTTAACAGAGAGGAGCCGCTACTGAATGTGAAACTGCCTGTTAACTGCAGCTCCTGGGAGGCAGAGGCAGAGGCAGAGGACTGCTGCAAGTTCAAGGCCAGTCTGGGCTACATTATGAATTCCAGGTCAGCCAGGAATGCGGAGAGACCCGCTCTCAAAAGCAAACAGGCAAGCAAAGAGAAGGAGAAATTTCCACCTCAGAGGTGGTGGCTCTAAGCTGGCACGAGGGAGGTAGGCACGGTGCCTGACTTTGACTTCTCCAACATCCCTCTCTCCATCTTCCCCCTCCATCTTCTGACTTTACCTGGTAACGCTTTCCTTTCTACATCTTTCCCAGTTCTGTTTCTTCCTCCTCAGATCTCTTTCTTCTGCCCATCGGAGGAGACTGACATGCTTCCTACGTTCTTCTCAATGTACACCTAGCATCTCTCCATTCTGTCAGGCCACACAGGAGCCTTCCTCCCACTGACAGCTGCTCCCTCACCATTCCCAACTCCTCTAGCTCACCGATACCCAGACACATGCTGTAGGTGCACGCATAGTTCCCACACAGTGGAATAAACGGGACAATCTCTAACTCACTGATTTAGCTCCAGCAGGCTGGCAGCAAACAACCCCTTTCTACCTTTTCCCTTGTCTTAAAGGAGTCTGTTCTCACCTCTGCTGGTTTTTTGTTTTTTGTTTTTCCAGCCATTAGGGGAACCCTGGACTGTTACTCTCATCACAGCAGAATCAAATCAGCTTTGAGTTGGCTCAGTATCTGTCTGACTTGGAATCTAACTCCTTCAGAAACGGACTAGACCATGGCTCTACTAATCGACTCTTCCTGCTCCCGGCATTCTCTCTCCCCAGACCTCTTTTAAGCTCCTCACGTTGCTCCTTTGAAAATGTGTAAACCTTGCTTCTATCCTGAAAGCAGAGATGGTAGTAAAAATATCATCTCAATGAACATTTGTTGGTTAACTGACTTGCTGACATGACTAGCCATGAATCTAACGTCTGGACTCTGTCATGGAGCCTACTATCTTTTGTCAGGTGACCGGTCCAGGTTCCGGGATAGCGGGGAGAGGAAGAATTACCTAACAACAGCCCAGACTGAAGCCAGCCGTGAGCCGTTCCCTTGTAGAAACACTTTAGTTCTACTTGCGCTGTACTCTGTTTGGAGGAGTGGTCATTTGTTAGGGGAAGTGAGCCTGGCTCTTCCTGGGACTGTCACGCTGCTGAAATATCGAGCACACTTGTAGGCTTAAGCACCTTCTCTCACTGGCGGCGGTAATGACTGTTTGCAATGACTGGCTCAATGTGCAAATGTTTCTCATTGATCACAGACATAAAAATGTGACCCTCCTGAATGGGCTCCCGAAGCATCTTCCTCACTTGGCTGGATTCACTCCTATTTGCTCTCACCTCCGTCCTCTTCTGCTCTCCTGCCCACATCTGCATCTTCTTCTCTCTGGCTGTGGAAAACACATCCACTGGGTTCTCATCGGCATCCCGTGCTACAAGGAATAAGCAGGCTTAGCCAGAGGACATCGCCTTTACACACATCCAACAACAAGGGAAGTTAGGTGAATCCCTAAAGAGGAGACTGGGGTCAAGAAAAGCCTGAACAGAAAGGACCCTTCTGGAAAATTCTCTGATCTCTCCATGGCCAGGCTTACCACTGGGCAAACTCCCAGCCTGGAATGGAAGACCACTTGCCATCACAGACCACTGTGCCTCTGACTACCTGGATACTGGCTGCCTTCCTCCAGAGTTCCCTGTTAGTGTTCCCTTGGGCAGGGAAAGCTTATGCCCACTCTCCTGGTCACCTACCTCAGTCTGGGAAGAGAGAGGCAGTTCTGGGGGCCCCAGCCGCATCAAGCTTCCTGTCTCCTTTTCTTTTGTTAAAGCCAAATGAAACAATGTAATTAGCTTGTTACAATTAAAGTGACTCGACTGGATAAATTGTAATCACCCAGAATCAAGTCAGGCATCCCTGCAGGTCCCGGACATCGCAGCTGAGCTGCCTCATTTGCATAATTAAAATATACAAATGATAATGGATTTTGTACTCAATTTCCAGCGGCTGTGAATTTTGAGAAACTCTGAAATTAGAATAACAGAGATGAAGCCCGCCTAGAGGTAATGGGGATGACAAGTTTTGACAGTAGGGGTGTTTATAATGCTAGTTTCTTGCTACAAAATAAATAAGTACAAAAAAGATTAGAGAGCGATATTAGTTAATAGTTCCACGGGCAGTGGGAAGTGGAGATAGACTATGATTACCTCTGTGCATTTACACTGGCTTTTTTTCTTTCTTTTTTCTTTTACTTTTTTTTTTTTCCCTGACAAGCTCTCGCCTAACCTTAGGGGATACCTTCCCCCTGATTATGAGAAATTGAGAATGAATTAAATGCATAAAAAGCGTTGTCGCAGATCGACTCACTAAAGGAAAAGAAATGAAATTAGTCTTGCTGCTCTTCCTTCCAGCGAGGGGTGGGTTGAAGGCCAAGGGTGCGGGAGGGGTGGGATGGCGGGAGCATAGCCCAAGGCTGTGGTGGTCAGAGGAGGGAGGGGCCGGCGGAGCAGGGAAGGGATGGGGAGACAGGGACAGATGTAGGCAGAACTGAACACTGGGGATTACTTTACGGAGATTAAGTCCTGGGAAGGACCCTTCTGCTCAAGTTTCCTTTGCAGAGGGGGCCAGAAATTCTGGGGTGACACTTTCATAAAAACACCGTGTTCATTCCTAAATACAGATAGGTAAAACGTAGGCAAGTCTCTTTCCTTTCTTCCTTCAAACTTCGCAAAGGCAGAGGGCAGATCTGACATCTCCAATGCCCAGCACACACTAGGTCTTTAAAAAGTATCATTGAGTAAATAAACGAAGGGATAGGAGTGACTGAGAGCCTTATGGGAATATTGAGAGAAGATGGGAAAACGCCCGGAGGCTCACATTCTCCATTTTTCCTAGAGCCAGGAAGAGCCTTGGCCTTGGGGCCCTCATGGAGAACAGTGAAAATGTCAGCATGTCTCTGGGGGCTGTGTGCCCTGGTCTGTGGCCGGCACATGGGAGTGGAAGCTGGATGGATTGCTTCGACAGGAACAGAGAGCCACAGTAGCATAGCATGAGCCAGGTGCCTTGGTGCCTGGGTATGAAATCCAAAGTCAACACTTCGGGCCCCTCATGGGCTCAGCAGCAACGCTGATCACCATGGAAAAGATGGGAACTATCTGCTAGGGAGAAAAGATGACTCTGGCTGATGCATTTTCTCACCTCACCAAGAAATGTGTGCAGGAGGGGCTGATCAGAAAGCCCATCAACCAGCTGGTCCACTGTATGGCTACAGTTTTGGACCAAGAATGCAGAAGAGGAAGTGAGAGATAGTAGCTGGAGTCTAAGATGAGCAAAGAAAGAGAGAGATGTTCAGCCCTTCTGACACAGGTCTTGGGGACCCTTGGTCTCAGGAATCCCAGGAACTGAGTACCCTTTAGCAAGGGAGTCAGCCTTCTGAGGAGGCAGCAAAAGGAAGGAAGGGTTCTTCTTGCACTAGCGTTGAGCCACAGAGCGAGTGAAAAACCAACTCTTGTACATAGCATTCATATGCTATGCATTGTTGTTGTTGTTGGTGGTGGTTGTGTGCCAAGGATAGAGGACATTGAGTGTCCTGCTCTATCACCCTTTTACTCATTATCACCCTTTTACTCATTCGCTTGAGACAAGTTTTCTCATCAAGCCTGGAGATCTCCATTTTTTTTCCAGCTAAGCTGGTAGTCAGCAAACCACAGGGATCCTTCCCTGTCCCCAACTCAAGGATCCTTCCCTGTCCCCAACTCCTCCCATGCTGGGGTTACAAGTGTGTGATACCGTGCTTGGCTTTCATGTGGGTGCTGAGGTCCAAATGCAAATCCTGATGCTCGTACAGAAAACACTCTTAACCACAAAGCCACTGTCTTAACCACTGTCTTCCTTGGAGGATCCTGGCCGTGGGGACCTGTCTAACACCAGGTCCTGAAACATAACTGGATGAGCAATGCCATGGTAAGGGTGAGGTTCCCTGGAGGAAATTCACCAATGCACATGTGCCTGGAAATAAAGAGATCCCACAGAATTGGTGATCATAAATCTCATGCTGGTGATGAGGAAGTTCCACTGTGACCTTTTTGGATAGGTCTACCTTGGATGCCATTGTCCTGTGGGCATCAGGACTGCCACTCTGGGGCTGTTTGTTGGTTCCATTCCAGGCTTCAGAAAATCTCTTCCACCTCCTCTTAAGGTTGAGAGGGGTGGGCAGTCAGATTTCACTGTCTGTGGTGTTTGTCTGTTCTGCTTTCACACCACTCATGACTCCAATCCATGATCTCAGGCCCCATCTCTCCAGACTTCTGTGTCATTTTTCCTGTCCCTGGACTTCACTGCCAAGCAGTGGATTCCAGCATATTTCACAACATCCATGGAAGTTGGCCATCAATCCAGTGTGCACCAAAACCCTGGAGGTCTTTTAGGAGTGGGAGGCTCCCCTCCCAGACTTCAGAGAGGCTGCAATACCGTGCTGATAGGTCAAAGGCAGGCCAGATCATATAGAGTGGAGAGCTTCAATGTTATGGCACAGTCCACTGTGACATTTTTTCCCCAGGGAGAGGGGCTAGCTGTTTCTCCCAGGAGAAGATCTGCTAACCATGCAGTCACTACACCCCGAGAGAAGTGGGATGACAGTTGTTCCTCACTCCAATTAGTTTCTCTAGAAACAATACAATGTCAACAGGACAGTACAACATTTAAATTTCTAGGGACCCTGTATGGTTAGAGTTATTATCATTTCTTCAGCCTATAGCACAATACCTGGTATAGAGTAGATGCTTAATAAGTATCTGTAGGATAAGTTAATGAATCAGCAGGTGATCTTTTAAAAAAGAGAGACATGGACCATCACAAAAAGCACACTGAGTTTAAATATATCAGCTTATCACTAAATCTCATGGGTCTTTCTGCTCAGTTGAGTTCATCACCCTCAAGTTCACTGTCTTGGGTCAGCTGTCACTGTAATACATCTGGATTATAGAAGGAGAATTTCTGCAGACCTCCTGACATTTTCACACTGAACCTACACTGACCTGACCACCTTTCTTTCTTAGGGAAAGCCCTTCCACATTCCCCATGCTCGTGACCATCTAGCTCTGCCCCATGACTAGTTCCAGCTCTCACCACTCCTACCTCACAGTTCCTGCCTGGGCTGGAAGGGCCCCATCTGCCCTGGTCTGAGCCTTGCCATCACAACTTCCTCTCCTTGGATGCTCCACACCAGCCTTTATGGGCTCCAGCCAGACTTCACAGCCTCCTCCAGGGGACCTCCCTGAGTCTCCTTGTCATATGTCCTTGTCTTCTCTTCATTCTGAACTCCCTCCCCACTTCCCCAGGCCCATGCATTTAAGTCTACACTTTCTCTGCCATAAAACTGGAGACTTCAAGAAACAGGGAGGGACTGAGTGTGTCTGCCTCTAACCACAGCACTTGGTGCACAGCGGTGCTTGACACAGGCTTTAACTGCTGAGCGAATGAATTTATGAAAGCTGGTAGCCGGAATGATGAGACTGCCTAGGAAGAAAGGAAGCTGAGGGAAGAGGACTTAGAGGATTGTCCGCACCCAGCGGTTGGAAAGAGAATGAAGTGCAAGAGGAAACAGTGTCCAACAGTCAGGCATGGCCCCCCACAAGGCAGGGCTGGGCCTTCCGTGTAAGGAATATCAGCCACCTTGTCTTCTTCCCCTGAGCTGGGCTCAACTGGCATCAGAGGACCGCTTTTTCCTTCCCCTTGTTAGGGAGGCTCCTCAGTTGAGCTCAGCTCCTTTGCATGTGATGCTACCCTGGGGCCTGTGTCCAGCAGACAGACACTGCCAGGGAACCACAGCCGCAGCCTTTCCCTTTCCATTAGGATGGCTTCACACACGCTTTCCTTGGGGCAAGTGACTGTTACAGGGATGGCCCTATAGTCTCCTGGACTGTGAACCTGGGGGCAACTTTTTTTCTGTATAGCCCTGGCCCCTGGGTCTAACCTCCTAGAGGCAATGGGCATTTTCCCTGTGTACGGAACCTTGGAGCAGCCAATTTGAGGCCTCATCTATTAGAGAATTAATTTTTAATGGGTTTTATAGCATGGTGGATAAATCAGTTAGGAAAAGGCAAGGAGCTGGCAATGCATAATGAGTATCGATTGGGCCACTTAAAAGGGAAACCTTGCCAAAAGGGGACAGTGGCCCAGCAGAGTTCAGTTCAGCCATGACCCTTGACCAAGAGGCACTGGGGCGCCCTTCCTTACTGGTGACTCGTTTGAACTAGTTGCCACAGATGCCAGACTGTTTTAGGGTAAGGGCATGCCCTTTGCTGACATGTACCCCTCCTCTGAGGTGGGGCAAGGAGCCCATTCTTCATGAGGAATCCCTCCATAATAAACATTGATACGGCTGTTTCCCAAAGGGTGTGAGAGACAGGATGGGGGCTTGAGACCTCGGAGTCATGAGTGTTTTTCTGGGGTTGCTTGGGTCTGGAACGAGCATCTTGCCAGAGACCTAGACTGTGTTAGTGCATCCATGGTGGGGCCAGAGGAGGCAGGAATGAGAACGCACTTTTTTTCCCCAACGCTGTCTGTGCTAAATGATTTGGTGAACACTTCTTTCTGTTGAAATGTATATTCATGAAGGAAGAGACACCCAGGTGCCTCCTGTTTTCTGCTGTTAAGGACTTCTCATGCAAGAATGGCCAGCGAACTCACCCCAGGAGCAAAAACTCTTGAGTTCAAGCTTTGGTTCTCGGTATAACAAATAGGAACAACAAATCATTTGCGATCCTACTAAAGAGTATATAATTTACTGCAATTTTTTTCTGTGGATTTATCATAATAAAAACAGCTGAATAACCTCTGAGGACCCTTCTAACAAATATGCCACAATTGTTGAGAGGATTCAATGTGTTTAACACAACATTGTTCGAGGAGTGAGTTTTTTGGTATGTTCCATATTTCCAAATAAGATGTCCCCAGCACTTAAAAAGTCCCATGTCCTCGATGGTGTCATCTTCACAGACTCCATGGCAAAGAGGCTTCGTGGAGGACTACCCTCTAGGCCAGACTTTGAACATCATCCCATGGAACACATTTCTTCTTCTGTCCACAGGTTGTGCAGAGAGGTGTGGGAAGGTCAGATGACCACTCTGATAGCCGGGCTGGGGCAGTCTTAGGCATACCTTCTTGGTTCAGGATTCTCTCGCGACTGCCAGATGAATGGCATTGCTCCCTACCCAAAGGGAGGGGATTCGGTTTCCTCCCCACCAGTCCCAGAAAAGTCTCCTCATCCTGTACCTCATGCTCAGACCCAGGCTTAAACACCAAGCGGGGGCAGCACTTCTCATTGGGTTCATCACTTCAGAATCCTGTGGGATGTGAAGACAGAGTTTTGTGTCAAGACAGTTTTGTGTCTCAAGCCCAGAGGACACACTAGGATACCAGAAGTAGGTGAGTCAGTTAAATTGTGCGTGTGTGTGTGTGTGTGTGTGTGTGTGAGTGTGTGTGCCTCTAGAGCCTCTGGGGTGTCTAGATAATTGGATGGCTATGATTTGAGGGTGCAATAGTGAGGGTGCTTCTGGCTGTGACCAGCATTTGGGTTGATGGTTTGGATGATGCTGATAATCGTCCACACTGGTGGGGGCGAAGGGGGCTCACCCAACCCATCAAGGGCACCACCAGAATGCAGAGGCTGAAGAAAGAGATCTGCTCTTTGTGGGCTGCTGGAGCTGAGACGCTGTTCCTCAGCTCCTGGGTAAACCTCATTGCTTCGACACTCTGGTCCATTCTCTTCCTCCCCCTTCTGCTCTTCCTCTCTCTTCTCTCTTTCTGTCCTCTATTGAGATTCCCAAGTGAATCTCATTTCAGAGGTGAGGCACCTGGGAAAGAGGCAAGGCCTGTTCCCATGTTTCCCATCGCTCTGCCGATGTGGAAGCTTTGTGAATACCCACTTCTTTCACAGCTCTGGGCCCATAAAGGGATTGCCAGGGATAGAAGCAGTTTTGAGCAATTATCTAAGTCAACTTTGTCTTCTTACAGGTGAAGAACCAGGTCCAGGGACACTAAGTATTGTGACAGTTTCGAATCTAGCTGGTGTCAGAAATAAGCACCATATACAAAGCTTTACACCCTACCCTGAGTGCACGTTCCCTGAGAACAGGCTCCATGTATTCTCCTGAGCCCTGCAACACATAACATAGTTGTAGTACTGTTACAAAGTACAAAATACTCAGCGAAATCTGAAGGGTTGATGCCTATGTCCTTGAACTTGAGCCTGTGGCGAAATCCCTAGTCCCTGGTTTGGCCCAGGTGTGGTTTAGATCAGAGACTCTGGATTACTAGTAAGATCCCAGGTGGTGCTGAGCTTGGTGATCCATCCATCACACTCGGAAAAGCACCGAGGTATGTATTCTGAGGACCTAACCATTTCTAATATAATTTGAAACACTCATTCCCAGGAAGCCTGCTTTATTAGACACTAAGTGGCTACGTGAGAAATCCCAGACTTAAAAGATACTAGTTTAAAAGTATTTAATGTGAATAATTACCTTCAGGGTGGTCTAGGTAGAAAGATTAAATAAATTAAGTTGAGTCAATAGGAGTTTAAGCATCATTTGTTAAAGCAGTACCATTAGTTTTTCTTTTCCTGGTGGAAATTCTCTCCTTGTCACATAATCCTAATTAATTATTGTATAAAGACCTGAAAACTTAAATGCACAAGGGAGTAATAATCTAATGTTTCATTAACCAGCAGCTTTGAAAGCCAGAACCAAGTGAGGAAAAAAGAGCAGAAACAAGGGCACAGAGCAAGTCCCTTCCAAGTGGCCTGAGGTCCGTTGCAGCACCTCCATTTGTCACTGAGTGTGTTAACATGAGCAGCCATTCACACTGGTAAACACACCATCTCTTTCAACAGGATCTTTTTGCAGCTAGCCAATCAATGTGAATTTCAGGAGTATTTCATTGATTTTGCAATATGCTTTGTAATTACTGAATCAATATAAATTCTCAACTCATTAGGAAATCAGCTTTCTTAAATCATTTATATTAATGTGTTTAACCAAAGGCATTGGAGTTCCTTTAGAAAAAAAAATCACTTATTTAATCACCTGCATTAAAAATGAACAAATGCGCTGGGCTGAAAGTTTATTGTTCTTGCTTTTTAAGGAGCTCTTGCTCAGGTCCTTGCTTACATAGCATCTGATTTCCAGCTTGACTCCAGCAGTTCTGAGGTTCTTTGGTTTCCTGTCAAAAGCCACCTCAGAAGAACATGACAGGGCTCTGTTTAATGTTTCTCTTACCCTGACCACTTAGAACATTACAAGGGTTTTGGAAATCTATGTAAAAAACTAGGAACAAAGACTGACTCAGTATTTCTTACATAGCAGTATATTAAATACTTGAACAGATTTAGCACCATATAGTAACTTGTGAGTGGGTTGGGCAGGTTTTATCTCCCTTATTAATGAAACAGACATGGCACGACTCAGCTCAATTTATGTGTGTGTGGTGGGGTCTGAGTGTGAACTCCTTGTGGAAACACACAGTGGGTCGTGTAATTGTCACTCACTGCTGAACACCATGCACTTCAGACAGTCATGGCTACCTCAGAGGCAAAACAGCCTTTCGTCCCTCCCTCAAGGGCCACACAGACCCAACTTACTCTCGCTCCACTTGGTGTTGCCCAGGCTTGAAACTCAGTTCAAAGGTATTTATTCTGCCCGCAAGAATGACATTGCTTCATTCCCCATCTCCAGAAAGCATAACAACAGCGAATCCTTCCATATACACTGAACCTAAAAGTCCATAAAGACTTCCCCTGTCTTATGTGACACAGCATCCCTGTGAGGTAGGCTAATCTCACAGTCCGTAGGCTAGAGAATTAAATGGATTGCTAGTAGAGACGTTCATTGGAAATCTGTCCCCCACCTCTCATTACCCAGCACTGTCTTCCTGGAGAGAGAAACTAACAGAGTTGATCTGGGTTCACAATTCCCCCATGGACAGTTCACCCTCAGTGGATCTCAGTGCCCATCTCACTTCCATTCTTCCTGACTGTGAATGAAGTCTAGATGGAAGGGTGAACGATGGACTGTGGGCTTCTTCAGCCTGGCCTCTCATCCACTTGTTGCCCAGCAGGATGGTTAGCTGTTGGAGGCCCCGGGGCTTTGACTGGCTAGCTGGTGTGTGAGAGATGCCTGTGAATATGTGGCAGAGGTTACAGGGACAGTGTGGCATGGTCATTGCTTCTGTGCTGCAGGGCCTTTCCTCCCATCCCAGAGGGCTTGCCTCTTACTCCACCGTGCTCCCAGTATGCCATCTCATGGCTTCGAAATGGCACCCAAACATCCTGGTGCTGGCCTCCAGCCCCACACCTGCCTCAGCTGGCTGAGGACAGAAAGGCTCCACCCAGGGGTGAACAAGACTTGCCAGGTATCAGCCTCTTATCTTTCCAGCAGGAGAAGATCTGACGGCTTCCAGACACAGCTTTACCACACAAAGAACGAAGCCTTGGAGTTCTAATTGTGGAATTTCAGTCGCCTGCATGGGAGCTGGGCCCTGATTGAGGGTGCGCATCAGCTGACTGCTGGGCCCTGCTGCTCCTCTGGAAAGAGGGGCACATTGGCTGCCATCCCAGGGTTTCTGTTAATAAATCAGACTTCTCTGCCACCAGCTGCTTGGCATATTGTTTTTGTACCAGTAATGCAGTTGCCAAATTGTCATTGTGCTGGGTTGGGGGTAGTACCGGGGCTGTTGTAATTAACCCCCTCGTTGCACCTCACCCTGGAGTTCACCCAGAGAACCTTGGCTTCAAGATGGCCCCCGTTGGCAGGGGGTAGGGCACCGTTGGCCTGGCCACCCTTGCCGGGGAGGATGGATTAATCACAGAAGGGTCGCTGACAGGCTGGGGAGGGAGCAGCTGTTCTGAGGACAGGAGTGAGATGCTGAGAAATTGCTTGGTCTTTGTACAGACACCATCACTCTAAATGGGCACCACTGGTATTTAAGTAGTACTATGCGACTTTGGGAACTTGAAGTCTTTCTTTCATGTTCTTCAGCTTATTTTGCCTTTCAATAGCCTTTTTGGATTGTTACTGGAAAAAAAAAATCCTGTAACCAGGCTCAAAAATATCAGTCAATTTTGATGCCATATCACAAAAAAATTAATATTTGCATGTTACCAAGAGCCTCTATCCCCATGCATACTTGTTTCATGCTTCATAGTCATCAGGTAAGGCATTCTCATGATTTTGTACCCCCTCTTTCATTGAGGTTCTTGAAAGAGCAGGAAGCAGGTGTGGGGTTCTGGAGTGGCCTATTTCTCAGCAGAGGCTGGTGCAGGAATATCCTGATCCGGCCCTGTGCTGCTGTTCTTTCTGAAAACACGTGGAGGCAAAACCAGTGCTTCTGGGTTTAGGCACAGAGGTGTGGTAGGGAGGCCTCTAGGGGTCTTCTGGGTCACCATGACTTACATGGGGTCAAGAATAGCAGGGGTCAGATCCTGGCAGGTGTCTTTCTTGAATAGCCAAGGCTTGGGTATGTTAGGAGACAAACCACTATTTTCACTTGGGAGGATGTGGCTGTCAAGTAGGATCTCTAGAGGGTAGTGCCAGCACTGAACAGGTGAGGGGATAGACTTGGAGGGTGGAGAATAACCACTTCCTTTTTCTAAGGGGATAGTCTCCTGTGAGTGGCAGATATGACAGAGGTTAATTCAATATTACAGAGAAAGGCCAAGATGTGCATTAAAGGTGAGGTGTGCCATTTAAGTTAAACAAGGCAAATAACCAAGAACTTGTAACTTATACCAGTGGTCATTTTATAGGATTTATCTTGCTAGTTGGGGAGACAATATATCATTCCTAAAGAAGAGACGAAACAAAAACAGCTAAAGAAGAACCTGAAAGGATTGTCAAAAAGCTGCTACAAGGCATTTGCCACTTAGGAAATACTCTCTCCAGAGGGCAATGGCAGAGTTGTGCTCAGATTTGTTCTACAATATAAGAACGGTATCATTATCACACAGAGCATGTACCCAATGCTACAATCACATGAAAAGTCACACATTTCATTTTTGGTTACTTTTGAGTCAGGATTCCATTTGGCTCTCTGTGGCAGAACCTGATTCTAGAGTCTTAAACAATTAAGAACTTTTGTTTTCTCCAGTAAAAAAACAGAGCAGGACCCTGCTGTCCAGAAATTAAGTAGGCTTTTGTATAACTCATCAGGCAACACTGTTTCTTCTTACTGTCATCCTTAAACATTTGGTACTTGTCCCTATTTTCTTAAGGAGGCTGCTTTACCTCAAGAGGTTGGGTCCAAAGTTTAGGCACAAGACACTGTGTGTTGGCAGAATCTTTATCTTTTTATCAATAGGTTCCTGGATGCCCAACCCACCAGCCTTCTGTCATAGTTAGGGTTTTATTGTTTTGAAGAGACACCATGACCATGGCAACTCTTACAAAGAAAAACATTTATAGTTCAGAGGTTTAGTCCATTATTGCTATGGCAGGAAGCATGGTAGCATGGAGGCATATATCATGCTGAAGAAGGAGCTGAGAGTTCTACATCTTGATCCACAGACAGCAGTAAGAGACTGAGCCACTAGACCTGGCTTGAGCTTCTGAGATCCCAACGCCCACCCCCTAGTGACTTACTTCCTTCAACAAAGCTATACCTACTTTAACAAGGCCATACTCCCTAATACTGCCACTTTCTATGGACCAATGGAGACCATTTTTATTCAAACCACCACACCTTCTGTTTGAAATTCATCAGGAAGAGTGAGTCACAGAGCCACAGAGCTGCCTATAGCTGCAAGGGAGTCTGGAAATAGATCTGCATACAAGCAGATAATATGTAGCTTTTATTTTTATTATTTTAAAGTAAAAATGATTTAGATTAAAAAATACAAGTAGATTTTCTGAGGTGATAATCTCTGAGTGTAGGTCATAAAATCGTAAGTTGTTTTTTTTTTTTTTTTTTGTCCATGAAATTTGCAAATTGTCATGAAATGCTCACAGTGTAAAAGGTTACAAGCCAAAGATACAAAGAAATCAGATGAAATATGTCATGAAGGACTGCCAGCAGATACATGCAGACAGGGAGTCTCACTGAATAGTGAGGGAGAAAAGATCCAGGTAGACAGAGTGTGCAAAGGGAGCGGAGTCTAAGGAGGTGCAAAGAAGGCCTGTGGAGCAGCTGTACAAGTCTGAAGGAGACTAGAACTTCAAGTGACCTGGGAAGGAAAGCAACTGGTTCTGTAGATCTAGGTTAGTGAACCCAGACTCAAGGCACGCACAGCAGGCATCAGTGGAGTATCTGGGTACAGCATGGGAATTGAATGTATGTGAAACAATTATATTTTAGTGGATATGTAAGGCCTTAAATGTGATCTTCTTGGTAGTCAGAGTCACTAAATGCCCTTTCTGCATCTTCTCACGATTAGAAGAGATGTGTTGTCTGTACTAGAAAGCTCATTTTATATGAGAGGATATTAAGATCCAGAGAGTTCAAGTGACCCATTGGTGATCAATTAATCATAACATTTGTGCCAGACCCACAGTCTCCTGAATTCTGATCTTTTCCTTCTAATAAATATTCTGTGTTAATGGGTACTTAATTGTACACCATCTGATATGGTCTTGATAGCAGTTCAGTGATATAAATCCAATAGGATAGGTTTGAATTTTACACATAGGAGGGGTAGGTTAAGAAAGGTGAAGGCCACATCCATCCCGACTCTTGGCCCAGGACTCCATTTAAATGTTGCACCTCTTCAGTTGGTCAGATGAGAATTCTGATGCATGGAATAAGGAGCCACATCCACAAATATACGTTGCCTTCAACAAGGTGAGATGTGGCCCAAATGCTACCACTTTGATCACTTTCTCTCCTGAATTTGAGAAAGGCAAGTTTTTCAAAGCATGATCATGCTCCCTCAGCCTCCAGCCCCAGCAATGCATGGAGGGTTGGCAAGTGTCTTGACTGTGTTTGACATTCTTGATCATATGTGATGATCTAGCCATGCTTGCTCACCTCAAGCAAGGAGAAATTCTGAGCACGGAAGTAAGCCACTAGAGAAGCTAGTGAGGGTGAGGAGCTATAGGAGGTGACAGAAAGGTCACTGGATGACCTTAGCACAGACTTCCATTCTCTTGATTGGCCTTTTAGAGAGAGAAATGGGTATGTGGCTCATGAGGCTTGGCTGAGATGAGCATTAAGATAGGTTCTGTTCAGGATCCACCATCCTGCTCCATTTTAGAACCAAGGAGGATACTCTGAGAGGATCATGGTTCTAGGATAGCTGTAGCTTTCTCTGCTTCATGCTTACAGTTTAAGCCGTGAGCTCTTCCTGCTCCGACTCTGTGCCTTTGCTCTGCTATTGTAGATTCTAGCCCTTTGGAACTGTAACCCTACGTCAGTCCTTTGATAAGTTGCCTTGCTCATAATGTTATATAACATCAATGGAAAGGTCCATTTGACTCTTATGTTCTTCAGTGGGGCAATTATAGGGGCAAGAATATGCTATCAGTGGGCCAGTTTTACTAATATTTAGGAGACAAAACTATAAAGTCTTTCTCTACTTGACCCTATTCTTTTTGCAGATGTCTTGACCACCTGGTCAATGCAATTCCCAGTTCTTTTCACTTGCCCCATGGATTACTTCTGGGTTCCTAAGGTCCAGCAGGTACTGAGGGGATCCTTAAAATGTTGACTCCTTGGTTCAGCTTTGTAAATATGTATTTAGGGAACCTTAATAACATATATTATTGACCACATATGCCTGTAGAGCTATTTGTGTGTAAATCCATATTTAGTATGCTATTGATCTATACTAGGCAGCCAAAACAGTATTAATTTGAATGTGAAGATTAAAAACATTTGCAGAAGTTGTTACAGAGTATAAAAGAGTCAAGGTTCAATTTCCAGCATCCTAATGGGCATGGCTGGTTTTTTTTTTTTTTTTTTGGATAGATCCTTTTAGCTTACTTGGCCAGTATCTTTGCTCTCCTATCTTCTAGAGAGGCTATGTGTGGTGGACTAAATCACTCACTTTCACAGCAACAGCCCTTGTTGCAGACTGATGGCTCTCATCTGAGTTTCTCTTTAGGCTTCACACACAATGGAAATGGTCTTGTCTACTTTGTTCCTCAGTGTGACTACTCCTGGAGTCACACCTTTGTTGTATATATCCAAAGAAATAAAACCAAATGTCAAAGAGAGGTCTACATACCCATGTTTGTTGTAGTACTTTCCACAGAATCCAAGAAAAATGAAACCAACACACACACACACACACACACACACACACACACACACACACACCTTTATATATTGCCTTAACATACAGACACATGTGCACAAGGTTAATACCATCAGAGGTGAACCTGTAGAATGTTGTGTGAAGTGTAATACGTTAGATGCAGAAAGGAACACTGATGATCTCAGTATTTACAGTGTCTACAGAACTCAAAAGCATAAGCAGAGAGCAGAACTGGGGCTAGGCAGCTGGAACCTAGAGATCTATTATTCCGTGTAGAGACTAAGGTGAGTCAGTGAACATATGTGAGAATTGCTAAGGGAACAGAGACTCTGTAAATCTCGCATCTCCTTCTGGACCTACTGGCAAGAGTGACCTGGCTAACACCGGGAACAGGTAGTCAGCTGCCATGGAAACCCTGCAATGACAGGGTTCAAGAAGCTTGTCTTAGCTCTTTCATTTGTGAACTCATATTTTTATGGGAACATTGCTCTATTTTACCTCTTATATTGGTCCACTTGTGTTTTTATTTATTTATTGTATTATAAAATAATATATGGGGTTGTTAAATGAAACCTCCCAGAGATCATTGGTTAGGACAGAGCTTCTGTACAAGTCCTAACCAAGCCAGACTACACCAGAATGGAACCACCTGTGTAAAGTACTTACCTAGCAAACTGAACTTTCCCCTTTGAAACAACCCAGAAGGTAAGCAAGCAAGCAAATGCCAAACAATCACAAGTGCACACACCCTCTGTAAGATTCAAGAGCCTACCACAGAGGGCCTCTGAAAGACTTTACCCAGCAGGGTATTAAAGCAGATGCCTAACTTTGGGCAGAGTGCAGGGAATCTTATGAAAGAATGGGGATATAGAAAGACCTGGAAGGGTCTGGAGCGCCACAAAGAGTACAACAGAACCAAAAATTCTGGGCCCAGGGGTCTTTTCTGAGACTGACACTCCAACCAAGGACCATTCATGGAGCTAACCTAGAACCCCTGCAGAGAGGTAGTCTGTGACAGCTCAATCTCCAAATAGGCTTCCTAGTAAGGGGAACAGGTGCTGTCTCTGACATGAACTCAGTGGCTGGCTCTTGGATCACCTGGCCCTGAGGGGGGAGTAGCCTTACCAGATCACAGAGGAAGATTATAAAAGACAGTCCTGATGAGACCTGATAGGCTAGGGTCAGATAGAAGGGGAGGAGGACCTCCCCTATCAGTGGACTGGGGAAGGGTCATGGGAGGAGATGAGGGAGGGAGGGCAGGATTGGGAGGACATAGGGAGGGGGCTACAGCTGGGATACAAGTGAATAAACTGTAATAAATGAAAAATTATATTAAAAAGATTCATAGCACATGATTAAAGATACTCAAGGTACTGGGGCCAGCACAGTGAGGAAATATCTCCTCTGTTTTTTGTTTGTTTGTTTGTTTTAATTTTCTTAACTAAAAGTAATTTATTGTAATTTCCTCTATTATTATTAAAATTTGTTCTTAGACAAAATGACACATGTATACAGTGTATGCCGACCACTTTCTCCCCAACCCTTCCCCCTCTCATCTTGTCTCCTTACTACCTCTGTTCACCCCACTCTCCCCACAAATCTTTCACATGTCTATGGCTATTAGTTTTCTTTTGGGACCAACTAAGTTTAACCAGGGCCATTTAAATGACCACTGGTTTGGAGTTCTCCTTTGGAAGTTGGTGGGAAGCAGCAGTAGGACCACAGCTGGAGATAATGATTCCTCCTTTTCTAGTATCTCTCACTAGCTGATAGTAAAGCATCAGGGCCCGTGGGCCCCTTCCCAGCCCCTCATGACTGACTGTTGATAAGGCCTGTCTTGTGTGGGCCCCGTGCAGATGACACTTGCTGTGAGTTAGTGACTGTAATGCTTGAATTTAGTCTAGAGCAGTGATTCTCAACCTTCCTATTTCTGCCACCTTCTAAAACAGCTCCTCACGTGATGGTGACCCCCAACCATAACATTATTTTCATTAATACTTCATACTTGTTATTTTGCTACTGTTATGAGTCATAATGTAAATATCTGATATGCATCTCCCAGAGGCAACATGACCCAAAGGTTGAGAAGTGTTGGTCTAGAGGCTGTCTCACTTTATCTTCCTGCTCTGATGAGCTCCCCTCCCTCTTTTCTGAAATGCTTCCTGAGCCTTAGGAGGGGTGGTCTAATTGTCTTATTTGGTACTGTGCCTACAACCATCACTTACTGTCATCATCTTGCACTCGCTGCTGTGCACTGTAAAGAGGGGCTTCTCCTATCAAGACTCAGAGCAGCTTTTGTTTGGTTCAGGGCCAGGGCTGTGAAGGCAATGGTGAGGACGGTGTGTGTGTGTGTGTGTGTGTGTGTGTGTGTGATGCAGGGGAGCTCTTGCCTTTTGAGGACCAGTACAGCCTGTTCATATCCTTGGTAAGGCAGGGGCTGGTGATAAGGAGGGCAAGCACCCAGGGCAGGATAGGCTCTGGCAGGATGGACTGCTGGCGACTCAATGCTAACACGAACACAAGCTGAAGTGCATTCTGAGTAGCAGGAGAGATGACTCTCTTGATTATCTTGGTCTCTAGAGATTTCTGGGTGGGGACATAGCAGCATGAAATTGTATGGGTAGCAACATTGCTTGGCCTGTTTCTTATGTAACCCAAGACCACCAGCCCAAAGGTAGCACTGCCCACAGTGAGCTGGGCCCTCATGCATCAATCACTAACCAAGAAAATACCCCATAGACACACTTATATGACAGTCTGAAGTAGGCATTTTCTCATTCAAGATTCTTTCTTCTCAGATGACCTTAGCTTGTAGCATGGTGAAAAACAAAACAAAAACAAACAAACAAACACTAGCCAGCACCTTCACCTACTTCTCCCTGTAAGAATTGACCGAATAATCCCCCCTTGTATTTGCAAAAACTCTTGGCATTCAGGGGTACAATACATACCAGGCAGGAAACAGCGACACACTTTATTTATTTATATATTTTTATTCAATGTGCATCTAATGATAGTTTTGTTCCTAAGTCTCTCTTCAATTCTAGAAGAACACTAAAAAGTTACAAGCTGTGGCAGTTCTCTGAGCTGGCCAGCCAGGAGAAAAATCACTGTTTCTCAGTGTGTCAGTGTGGGGTGGCTCAGTGTGCTGGGCCGGGCATGGAAAAGTTAGTTATTGCCTGAGCTCTAACCTGAGGGTCAAGAAAGATCTCTTAGATTTGGTGTCACACTTTATACCCTTTGTCTGGCTCCCTTTGATTTCCAGGGACCTTCAAATTGTACTTGGCTGGTTCTATCTAAACCCTGTGCTTGTTTGGAGAATGTCTGGGACCTGAGGAGACCAGTTTTGGACTAAAGGGACATTGGGAAACAGCCACACCCACTGACACTACATTGTATCAAGTTGTCTTGGGGAAAGCTGTCACATAGGGAAAGAAAACTAACAAGGGGAGGGAGCTCCACCCAGCCCCTCCGGGTAATTCAGGCTCCAGCCTGTGAGCATTACATAAGGCCCAAAGGCTATAAACCACCCTAACAGGCATAATGGCTTTTGTGCCTCTACCTGAAGGGGCTCATTGCAATCAGGTAACAGCTCTTGCAGATGCCTCTAGCTGTAACTACTGGAGCACTAGCTTTATAGCACCACCTGAACGATCCACATGCTGCTCTCATCAATGGCAATTTCAGCAGCCGTGTGGCTTATGTCTTCTGTGCATGTGTGTCTACACAGCACCCTGAAACCTTTGGTGTTGATAGCATGTGAAGGGGATGCGTGAAACTATAGGACTGGAGATGCAGAGCAGGGGATGGGTAGATTTGAGCTATGAGCTATGTGTGCTTATGATATAACTCTCAGGAGTTCACATTCATTAGAGAGATAAGACTAACCCAGTTCTACATTCATTCATTCATTCATTCATCTATTCATTCACTTTTTCATTCTTCCACAATACCCTCTTCTTATCAAGTATAATATTGCATGTTAGCCACACAAAGAAGAAGGGGACAAAACCTTTCCTTTCAGATCCCACAGATGAGGAGGAGATAGACACAGAGCTGTGCTGGCCAGTGACCTCATTAAAGCTTACTTAACCAATGCCATGACCAGGGCTTTCTTCTTTATTCCAGCCTTTGGAAAGTTAGTACCACAGTTGCGAGAGTAAGTTTAAGTCTCATGTACTTCAGGAGTCAATGCCAAGGTTTGATGGTTACTTACCTTTTGAACTCTGCTCGGCAACCTTGTTATGGCTGTGGGAAGCTTACTAAAGCCTTTTGAGTTTGATTTCCTCATTCTGAGAACAAACACAGCACCAATATCTGCCTTGCGAGCTTGTAGAGGCCTGGGAGAATGAAAAGATGGCTGCCTATCCAGGTGTGCTCTCTCTATGAACCTGCTTCATGTACAATAAAAAGGAATTTCCAAAAAGCAGACAAGACCTTTTGCTGAGGAGAACCCTGCAGTCTCCATGTTTGCAAGATGCATCCGTGCTCATGGTAATGGAAGCTTGGAGTTTCTGAGGACCGGATAGTCTTGGTAGAATGAAGGCACTCAGAGGTTCAGTTGAACATGAAGATGAAGATGGCTGAGGCAGGATTTAGACCTAAGGGGACAGATGGCAAGGACTAGCTGGCAGCTACTGGTAATGAAATTGGGAAGCGTTCTTGTTATGCTTAGGGAGAAGGTACAGAGGGGTATATTTCCATAGGCCTGGAGTTACAGGCAGGTGTAATCTGCCAGATGTGGGTGCCTGTTCTCCGGTCCCCAGAGACTCCAAGCTTCCGTTACCGTGGGCATGGGTTCTGCAACCCCAGGGGATGGCCTGGCTCTCCACAGCAGAAGGTCCCATCTGTTTTTAGGAACTTTCTTCCTGTTGCATGTGAAGCAGGTTCACAGAGCGAGCTCTGCTGAGAGAGCACAGCTGGATAGGCAGTGTCTGCACTAGGCTCCTCAAAGTGAATGCCAACTGGAGGCTAATGTTTAAGGAAGCCAGGGCTCAGGGTTCATCCTCCACTGCTCAGCCGCCCTTGCCAGGAGATGCCCTGGAAATCAGTGTGGCATCACCTGCTCTAGTATTATTTAAATTTATTTTTTATGTGCATGAGCGTTTCACCTGCATGTATATGTATATGCCCCATGTGTATACTCTATGTCTTTGGGAGGCAGAAGAAGGCATTAGATCCCCTGCAACTGGAGTTACTAGTGGTTGTGGGTGCTGGGAGTTGGACCCGCATCCTCGGAAAGAGCAGCATGTGTTTTTAACTTCAGAGTTATCTCTCTGGCTCTGATCCTGAAATTTGTGCTTGGCCTTCCACTTCACCCCAACTTTAGTTAGTGAGCTCTTTGGATCACTGAAGCTGTCTTTTGTCTGCTTGCCTGCGGGTCAGTCTTGTGGTCTCCCCCTCCTGTTCTGTTTCCTGAACCATACCCAAATAAACTTTTGAGGGAAACTCTACCCTCTCCCCCCTCCACAGTTTCTTGTTGACCTTAGGACAAAAATATGAAAACTTGCACTGTAATTGTGCTTCTGTCTACTTGCCCAGACCCATTGTTCACTAATCTTCTTTCTAAGTGCACACATAGACACAAAGGCACACACAGACACATACACAGACACACACACACACACACACAGACACACACACACACACACACACCCACCCCTTTCCTGTTGTACCTCTACCCCCATCTTGACCCCTTGACTTTTGGGTTTCTATTTAGCTTTTTCATTTCCTTGGACAGCCTTCCTCCCCCTACCCCTACCATCCCAGCCCTGACCATCTTATGTTCTATATGGCAATTATAGGTTTTGCCTCTATTACTCTGGGCTCTCTACAGGCACAGATTCTGTCCATTTCTTTGCTCTCACAGGGCTTCCCAGGATGCCCAGCCCATAGGAGTCACTTGTGTTTGGTGAAAGAGGAGTTCAGTGACTAGCAGGGAAAACTCTAGGCATGAGCCAGGTCCTGTATGGCGGCACCAAGGAGGCCCTAGAAGGGGGAAAACAGGCAGCATCCGTGTGTTCTGCAGGTCTCAGAGACATGCCTGGCCAGGCCCGAGACTGGCTCAACACCCAGTGGACTCCTGGAGAGACAAGTTCCATGCCACTTAGCAACTTGGTGACACTTTAAAGGAAGCCAAGGTCCTGCTGAGAGATGGTGGCTTCTAAGTGAGAGGCTGGGAAGAGCATCTGAATGCTTGCCAAGAGCCCCTCATGGTCTGCCCCAAGTGGACACTGCTTGGTCTCAAACCCAGACAAATGGCTAACGAGGTGCCATTTTAACATATCAAAGCAGATCTGGCCACCAGGTTCCCCCAGAATCCCTCAGTCCCTCCCTACCTGTTACAGGGTGTGGCTGGCATAACCCTTCCCCTACCCTAAATGTCTCCAGCCCAGGGGCTGGATGGCCTTCCCTTAGCTGCCCTTTTCTGTATACTCCAGCCATTTTGTTTACCCATTACCCTCTTTTTGTTTGCCCTTTACCCTCATAGCTCCCCACTCTCCCTCCTTACTTTCCTCGCAGGGCCCAGCTCAGGGTCATGCTCACTCTGGACTCTCCCTGATGTCTCTGTCTCTATCTCTGGCTATGCTCCCCTCATATCTACAGCAAACCTTCTGCTCCTTCACACCTAGGAGCAGTTGTGCCCTTTTGTTTTTGTTTTTTAAAATTTCTTCTTTTTGTCCATCTGGTGTTGAAACCTTAGGATATGAATTCCCTTCCAAGGAGCTCAACATCTCCAAACCAAGCTGCTGATTTGACTCTCCTAAGGTAGGAAGGGCCGCTGGATGCTCCCTTCACAGTTTTCCCTACGTGGACACAATGCTCATATTCAGGGCCTTTCACTTGGGCTAAAGCATTTGGTCTTGTTCTAAGCCTCCCACCCCTGGCCATCACTACAGATTATTTATCAGGCTTTATTTAGCCTTTCAGATCTTTGTCCTGCTGGTCCCTAACTAAAATCAGGTTAGGGAAAGTCAGGTGTGCACAGTCCTGGACTTTACCTAGCAGGTCAAGTCCCCTTTCTGGACTTGTTTGCTAGTGTTGGAGGAGGCTGTAAAACAGCACTGGGAAGATGTCAGAGGCAGGCTTTGCTGGCACCGCAGGCTCCCTGGCCTCTTGCCGCCTGGGTCTGTTTTACATCACTGTGCTACTGCTCAGAATCAAGCTGGTTCTCATTCTAACTCTGGATGAGTCTGTGAAGACTGTTTCTGGCAGGAAACAAAATCCCCAGTAGCTGTTTATTTGTGTTGTTTGTTTTGAGCATAGCAGGCCATCTGGAAGTCTGGAGGTTGGCCTTGTAGGTGGAAGTCCTAACCCAGGCTTCTTGTACCTGCTCTTCCCCATCGTAGTACGTAGTCTGGTTTCCATGCTTGATGCCTGGTGGCCACAGGAGGGCCACTGTGCTCCGAGCTCCACAGTCTCACATCAGCACCCAGGAAGGCAGCCCAGGTACAAAGGGGCTTTCCTCAGGCTGGGGGAGAACATTTCAGAGTTCCCTTACAGACTTCCTCTTCAATCTCCTTGGTGGCCACTGGGTCACATAGTCATCAATACCGACAGGAAGTTAGGGAAGATACATACCGAGGTTGGGGAATTGGGGGACCTTGAGAAGGCCAGAGCGGGGGTGGCCAGGTCCTCTGCTATCCGGGCATGGCTTCTTTTCTACTGAAAATAAGTTATTGCACGAGTGACGCTCAGTCTCTGTCATCCGACTTCTTCCTCCCATTTCATCTGAGCCCTTGGGCCACTGGCTGGAGACTCCCTGGCTGCTGACAGGGGTGGTTCACCTTTGTGAGGCCTCAGGAGGACCAACAGTCTTCCCCTCACCCCAAGGTGAGCTCAGGAAGCCATTTGAGTGCTGTGAGAATGAGGCCAGGAAAATGAGAGGGAGTGAGGTGCAGGTGCCTCTGTAGTGTCAAGGGACTTGGCATAGAGGGCAGTTTCTGTCCTTCAGCCAAAGGCATGGCCTTGTCCCACATGCAGGAAAACACTGAGGAGCTCCTGTTAGTAATTCTATTCTCTATCTGTCCAGAGACCCAGTCTGAGGCAGGAGTTCTCTGAACAGGACATCTGAAGACAGAAAAGAACCAGGAAGTTAAGTGGTCCTTGTCAGTCTATGCAGCTCTCCTGCATCCCGGAACCCTGTACTTCCTCCAACACATCTCTCATCATTCAGACAGCAATTCCAACCACTAATCCTCCAGACAGCAGAGAGTCAGTTCAGCTGTCCCCGAGTGACCCAGTCTCTCTCCAGGGAGACCTCCTTGCCTCCTCCTGCACCTCACATGATGCATGCCCTTGTCTCGGGCTCTCCGCCTGTCACTTCCCTCTCCGGACACAGGACTTACCTTGCATATGGTGCACTTATCTCTTTTTGCATCTGTCTTTTGGTTAATCTTTGAGGATAAAGCAGTAATAACTAAAGCAGTTGTGTAATTGTTCTGTTTCTACTCCGCTTCGTCAGCAAAAGGATTTGTGGAAAAAACAAACCATGGAACAAACCCTCAGTAAATAAGCAAATGTGGCTTTCAGATGAGGCTGACACCCAAATGAGGTTAATACCTCTAAAAGACACCTGATACCGGGCTCTCTGGGCAAAGGAAATGTGACACGTCCAAGGTTCACAATGTCTGCCAAATGAAACTGAGCCAGGCACAGTGGGGCATATAGGCATCATGGCGCTGAGGCTGGAGAGAAACTTCGTGGATCGTCTTGAGGAAGAAACCAGTCAAGGAAGTGGACAATAGTGTCATCTGTGTTCTGTGAGGAAAGCAGAAGGGACTGATTCTCAAATGGCCTTGATTGGACATTGTTCTCTTAGGGTATGTCCACAATGACACAAGGACTATGGCTCTAGCCCTAGACCCCCTGAGGATTAGCTCAGTAAAGGTAAATATTTTAACATATTTGACACAGGATTCTTTGAATGCCTTTTCTGAGGTACAGGGACCCTTGATAGTGCATGCAGATTTAGGGGTCTATGCTATGCACATTTTTCTGGGATGAGGGCCCATAACTTTTCTCTCAAAGTTCAGATCTCTGAATTAGAGAAGTATCTCCATCAGCTTCTTGACCATCACCCATCTACTCTGACTGTATGGGTAGGAATCTGGGTGTGCTATTTGATGAAGCGATGGGGTCATCTGTCTGCTGCTGAAGGCCAAGGCAGCCAGCCAAGCTGGGCTGGAGTTTACAGCCCTTAACAGAGAGGCCACTCTATGTGTTTGCGTGTTTGGGCTGAAGATCAGAGCCAGATCATTCAGTGACAGTGGAAGGAATAAAGAGAAAGGACACCAGATCAGTGATGCCTCATGTGGCTGAGGGCCTGAGTTAGGTCCTCAGAACTCATGTAAGCAAGCTGGGTACACACTCGCAATCCTAGCACAGGGATGTGTTGCCGTTACCTTCTACACTATTTTATTTTGGATTCTTATACCTTCTCTTCCTCCCTTCTCGGCCCCAGTTCCTTCTAACATCCCAATACCGGGTAGGAGAGAAATGAGGTTAGTAGGGAGAAGGGGCGTAGTTTTTCTTTGGCTATTTCTTGCTGGTTAGGGTCATTGGGCTTCTTAGGGCAAGTCTAATCCTTGCGTCAGGATATCTCCAACTTCTCATCCAACTGCATCAACAGCCACCAAGGGCAGCAGGAGGAGCACCAACAGCCTTCTTCTTTCTCAGAGCTTCACTACACTCTCTGGGCTCTGCTTTTATTCCCTCTCCCAGTCCTCAGGATTAAAATGTCTTCAGCTGGGAGAGAGCCCCTTTCAGAGCCTGCACGAGGCAAATACTTTGCTGTCATGGACAATCTGAATCAGTCCCGAATCCTACACTGGGATCAAAACAAAAACAAGTTTACATCCACAACAGGGATGGCAGAGACAGTCAGATCCCGGGGCATGGCAGCCAGTCTAGCACATTTGGTTGTCTGATGGTCTCCGCACATGCACACACAGGTGCATTCCCTCTACACGCACAGATATACACACACACATGCATCCACACAGTCACTCACATACAGATACACACACTGAGAGAGACACACACACTACTGAGCTGTCTTCTAAGATATCGATCAGGGAGTGCTGTGGGCTCAGTTAAGTTAATGGCCAATGCAGAGCTGGGGTCAGCAGGGAGGGAAGCGAATGAAGCTCTGGAGGAGAGAATGTCCCTGGTCCATGTTGCTTCTATACCTGGGTTATCAGAGTCAGTAAATAAACCGAAGTCAAAGAATCCTTCTGTCCTCTCTCCTTTTTCATTTCTCTTTATTTGTTTTCTAGATGCGATTTTCAAAGGGGTAAGAGTCAGATAAAATCATCCACTGGACCTTGGGTGTGCACAGAAGGACACTGCATTGTTTTGCATGTCCTAGTTTCTATAGTTGCAAAGGGTCATATCTGTTGTGGTGAAGGGGTTCCCTTGTTTCAGTAATCACCAATTCCAGGAACTTGGGAAGTTGGTCATTTCCAACACAGCAACACTCAGGGGGCTTGTATCTAATGCAAACCACAAATTTTCAATCAATCAATCAGCATGGAGGTATTGATCGCCTACTACGTGCAAGAAAGATTCACGAGGAGTAGCAAATGTGAGGCATGGCTTAGCCTCCAAGAAGCTTTCTTGTGGTTGTGGGGTTGACAGGGACGGCTTCCCTAAAGGTGATACATTCTCAGATAGTCCAGAGACCTCAGCAAATTCAGATCTGCGTATAGGAAGGCTAAGGCGCCTGCGAGTCTGTTGTCAACGTGCTGGAGCAAGGGTCATGTTTCCTGCCAGTGGAAGACTCAGACTGCCCTGAGTGAGTACCTGGACTTTTAACCAAGCTTGGGTATTAACAGCCCTGTGACCTTCACCAAGTTTCACCACCCTGGTTAGGCCATATGCTCCACAGCTCTTCTAAGGGCAATGCCATCACAGATGACAGATGACTGACATTCTAGAGTTGTGTAGAATACAACCTGCCGGAACACATATGAGATTCCAGGAAAGGGTTGGATGGTACCATGGATCTCAGCCTTGGTGGAGTCTGCTCTTGGGCAATTCTGACATAAGCATTCCAGAACGGGACATGGGCCCTCACACCACCTACGAAAGTTCCCTAGAGGTGAAATGATTAAGATCCATTCTGCCACGGGCTACATCTGTGCAGTGGTCTTAGGTTATCTCCATGCATAGTCCTTGGTTGGAGTATCAGTCTCAGGAAAGACCCCTGTGCTCAGATTTTTTGGTTCTGTTGCTCTCCTTGTGGAGTTCCTGTCCTCTCCAGATCTTACTGTTTCCCACTTCTTTCCTAAGATTCCCTGCACTCTGCCCAAAGGTTGGCCATAAGTCTCAGCATCTGCATTGATGTAGCCCATGGCAGTTCAGTATCCAAGTGGGTTCCATTGTAATAGGAACAGGGACTGTTTCTGACATGAACTGATTGGCCTGCTCTTTAATTACCTCCCCCTGAGAGGGAAGCAGCATTACCAGGCCACAGAAGAAGACAATGCAGCCACTCCTGATGAGACCTAATTGACTAGGATCAGAAGGAAGGAAAAGAAGACCTCCCCTATCAGTGGACTTGGGGAGGGGCATGCATGCAGAGGGTGGAGGAAGGGAAGGATTGGGATGGAAAGAGGGAGGGAACCACAGGGGGGACACAAAGGGAATAAAGTGTAATTAATAAAGAAAAAGGAAAAAAATCCATTCTGAGTGACTCTTTTGTGACTCTGCCCACAGACAGAGGATGTTAAACTCTGGGTCTGGAGAAGGGGGAAGATAAATCCAGAGAGAGGAGCCTGGAGTTTCCTTCAGGAAGTTAAATTTTAACAGAGCCCCCATCTCCATCCCCAGGGGGAGGACCCATTCTAGGTAGAGTCAGGTAGAGCTAGGTAGAGCGAGGGTGGAATAGAGGAAGAAGCTGTGTTCCTGGGGCTTTTGCTCATGTAATGTGTTTCTGCCTGGGCAGGTGCTGGAGGAAGACCTGTGAAGGGATGAATGAACAAGCCTCTGCAGGAACCTGTAATTGTGTGTAATGGCCAGGGCTTCCTTGGAAGGAATGACAAAGGAGTCCTCTGATGCAGGCTGGGGAGCTGATGAAGAGGCATCAAAGCTGAGAAGAACAGAGTGAAGAGGAGGCTCCTGTCCTGGCTGCTTTACAGTAGAAGTTTAGTCCCATGAACTAGCTCAGACGGCTCCTAAGAATGGGGCTGAAGGTCTGGGGGGGGGGGGAGCGTGTGCCAGGATGGGGCCTGCTCTGTGTCTTTCCTAGGGATGGGCTACCTTCAGGATGCTATGGTCCCAGCTGACTAGAAGATGCTGTTTGAGCTTGGTGCCTGCTGGTTTGGGATCAGATATGGTCCTGACGATGCACACGGGTGACTCTATGTCTAAAAGTTACCACCTACTTCATCTTGCCTGTCAATCTGGCTTCTTGCTCAAAGACTTCTACTCTCATTGTCCTCACAACCTTAGGTCTTGGCCTATAGAATGTGGCTGTGAGTCCTAGAGCGGTCACCCGGGGCTAGAGACTGCATTTATGCTCCCGCCACTCTCTCTCCATGCCTTATAATTAAACCAGATCCTGCGGGCTTCTGGTGAAGGTGGCCTTCCAAATCCATCCGGGACGTGTGATTGATGGCACCAGAGTCCTCAGAAAAAGAAGCCCTCCCTGGCTTTTGTCTTAAGCTGGGTTATCTCCCACAGTATTGATTTCTTGCTTGGTGGTTGACATTTCTCTTCTCTGTTTCTGAGCCATTTCTATAAAAATGAATCGGGAGGTGAGGGATGATGGTGCCTGCACTGACAAGCTTTGCTGACTTGCAGTATTAGTCGCTGTTTTCCATTACGTCTTTCTGGGTTTGTCAGCTGCCTCTTCTCGACGGAAATACATTTAAAATGTGATGTGAAAAGGTCCCACACGTCAACTGTAAGAGCATGGCCACTGGGTGTAGTTGCTGGATTTAATCTTCTCATCCTTAGTTCTTGGAACCCTTTTGAAGGGCAAGAGGACTTGATAGATGCCAGCTGCCTCTCAAATGAGCCTCTTTCTGACTCCATAGACAGCTCGGCTACCACACTGCTGAGGTGTGAGAATGGGCTTGTGCATCAGCTGTGCCCTTGTATCTGTGTTCCATTCCTTCCTCTCCCCTCCATGTCTCTTCTTGCATTCAGGGCCTCCACTAATACTGAGGTGTAAAGACTTAGGATCCCAAGTAGAATCTATCTTTAGGGGCATTCTGAAGATGGGTTTCACAGATGCCTCAGTAGAGCGAGCAAGAATGTGGCATTCCCCCTCACTGTGCTTTCAGCCAGTGCCTACCCTGCTTGCAGAGTCTATGGGCCAATGCAGGCAGCAGCACCACACTTAATAAGCTGGGACCATTTATTAGTTGTCACGAACAGCTCATTTATGTGTGTGTAAAATAGAGCAAGGGACTAGCAGGCAGTGGGCATTGACAGCTCACCCTGCTGGTCATTCTCATCTTAGGTGGTTGCTATAAGAGTTTTCGGATGAGTTCACGGCTGTTAAGAAGTAAAAGTACATTTCAGAGCAGAATGTGCTGCCATATTAACCTATGGCCAATGGCATATAAATGGAGGTTCCTCAGTAACTTCCCAGAGAATTTCTTCATCATTCCTCTCTGCACCCAGTTGATTGAAATGAAATGTCACCATCTTGAACCATGGGGATGTGACGAGGAGATGTAGTGATGGTGATCTGCAAACAGACAACTGCGAACCCAGCACAGAGAATAACTCACTCGTGTTTAACTCATGTGTTTGGAAACCATGTTGTCTGAAATTGAACCTTAATCTAAGTGTACACCTTCAATACTGTTTTCTAATCTCTCTAAAGGGAGTCAGGAGCCACCATGAGCAAACGAACCCCAAAGGAGCTGGGTACCTTTTTTTACGCACTTACATCTCAACCTGTTGGTCTCTGCCCCCCTGTCATGCATTCAAGATGGAAGGACCAGGAGCTACTTCCAGCAGGGCCTCTGTATCCTGCTTGTTCCTGCAGTATGAAGGAGGCAATCCATGCGGGTAGGTACTGAGATCCCATGAGCTCTGACCTGGGGTCAGCCTGGTTGTCAGCTTTCTGACATGTTCTGTCACAGCCTTTCTCTTTCCCTGGAGGGGCAGAGTGCAAGGAAGAGAGTGGGGCTTGTGGACCATGCCTCCAGGGGGACTGGCAGAGGACCAGCGAGAGGGAGCACGTTCAAGCCCTGGAAACCTCAAAACCTAAGATTTAAAATCTTATCCTGAGAATGTAAGGGGTGGGACAGAGCTCTCTCCTTGTTTTTGCACCTGCCTCAGGAGCAGGCCCCACAGCCCTCGGGTGGCTATAGGTGGCAGTCACAGGAGCGTGTTATTTTTCCCTGTTATCTTTCCCCACGCAAACAGAGCATCTTCCTAACTCCCAGCCAATGAGACACACTCCTCCTCAAAGCCCCTCCCCACTGCCCAAGGTTCAACAGTTCCCATTTCACATGAAATAAAACGGTAGGCACCGTCTACTTCACCAAAGGATGACATCTGAGACTGGCTGTTTATTCTAAGCTGTAGCACTGGGGAAATAAGGGCCTCGCTTCTCCCCAGAGAATTCACTGCTGGACCTCCTGGATTCAACTGCCGGAGGAGCTGGCTGCAGAGCTGCGAGGTCAGGGCTGGAGCTCTCCTTCCACTGGGAGCTTATGTGGCTCCATCTCCACGCACTTCAGTGCCCATCTGTGGGCACGAGCTGCCAGCTGTTCTTGAAGCAGCTGCCCTATTCGTTCCGAGTCAGGTCGGGCCTCGCCCTCTTTGACACCTGGCTCAGTCTCGGAGCCCTGAGCACCCCACTGCCATCTGGCCTGGTGCCCGCAGCCCAGCTAGAGGAGCAGTAACACTTAATGTGGAAAAAAAAAATCTCTATTGCCCACACTCTCGGATGGCCTGGAGAGCCGGTGACACTCAGGACCCCTGCTTCATCCTTTTCCTCCTGGAGACCGATGGTGTTCAGACCTTACTGCAGAGAAGCACACATTTCCGGCTCAGTGCCCGGTGGGCTTTCTGAGAAACAGAAGAGATTGGGGGGGGGGGGAGGGAAGACATTCAAGAATCTTCTAAGACAGACAGCCATGAGGCACAATTGGATGCTCTGAGGACTCAGATGTGAAACACTAGGAAGTGTGAGAAGCCTCCCTTCTCTGTGCCTCAGTTTCTTTAGCTGAAAATGTGGAATATTAGTACCCCATAAGGCACTTCCAGGACTGCATGGCTAAACAGACTTCATTTTTAGCTAAGTCAGCAAGGGGAGTTGCTCTTGAGAGTCTGGTTGAGGCTCTGCTCTTAAACCAACATGGGACCATTAGGAAAGGAAGTCTCCCCTCTTTAGATCTCAGGATGGAATCGGGCTGTGGAAGCTACCATCTCTTTGGGTCATCATGGCTTAGTGGACAGTAACTTCTGATAAGCACAACCACAAAGAGGGACCATTAAGAGCAAGCAGGAGACCTGGGGGGTTGTCTCATGCCATGGCCGGGGAAGCAAGAGTTTTGGAACACCTGCTCTTTCTCCCATCCCCCCAGCTCTCCCACTTCTACTCCCTGCTCCCAGCTCCTCCTAGCAGTGGTGCTTGCTGGATGGAGCACTTGTCATCAAATAGCCATGTCCACTTTGCCGGAAGCTCACAGAAGTCCTTATGGCAATGTGTCTGTGGACAAAACTAACTCGGAGGCAGATAGATGTGAACTGGCTTTTGCCATTGTTGGTTGAGGTTTCTCTGATTATTAGTGAGTTTGAACATCCTTTCATGTGACTTGGTCTTTCTCTACCTTGGCCATCAATCTGTCATTTTCTAACAGGTCTGTGGCAGTTCCGGCTCCCCCTGACCTTTTATCATGAGACCTGCAGATCTGTTCCTCTGTAATGGCTTCACCTTCGTTCCCTTGGTGTGTGAGAGCACCTGAGGGTAATGCAGTTCTTCACATGTTGCCTCCACAGGCAACTCTGCTTCGCATGCTTTCTTGAAGGGATCATTCCTGGATGACGCCACAACGGTGTATCTTAAAAGCTTTTCTCTTTCAGAGTTTTGCCACTTTACATTCACAGCTTCAGCACACAGGGAATTTGCCTTTCTGTGGGAGAAAGGCAGAAGTTTAATCTGGTTTTCTTGTGTGCAAGAAGTCACCTGTTTCAGTAGCTCTCTGATATTGTCTATGATAATATAGAAATCCAAAGAGGTGGGGGGGGACTCTCCCCATGTCACACAGGACTCAGGATAGGATCGTGGCAGTGAATACAACTTTTAAACTCTCAAGCCCACTCTCCTAGCTCAGCCACACTCAGTGTTCCATGAGATCCAGCACGAGGAAATGTGCAGATCTGCCTTTCAGTTTGTTGAGCACTGGGCTCTTCCCTTTTCTCCCATCACAGCCAAGTGCTTGCTTAATGTAAGGCCAAGAACCGGGAAGAACTGGCTGAAAGAACCAGAGTAGTGCAATACACTGGCTTCCGGACAATCAGTTCTTTCCCACCCAGCTCTTTGCCTCAGCTTGAGTGCTGTAGGTTGTTGGTGTTAGGAACCACTGTCCGTTCAGTAAATGTTCACTGATGATCTGGGATGGAAGAGCTGCAAGAGAAGGAAGGGGCTTCCTGGTGTTGAGCAACTGGAATTCGAGGGGAGAGACTGAGAGTCATTGATACATAACATGATTGTGTTATTTACTAGTACACTGGGAGCAGAGGGGGATGAGTCCTAGATGAAACCCAGGAAGGCTTCTTGGAAGAAGCAACACTTGAGGGATACCTATAAGGATGAGGAAAGGTTATCTGTGTTCCAAGGGTAATGAGGTCCCAACATCCCGAAGTAAAATCGGAAAAAAAAAACAGACGTCTGAAGCACAGGGACATAGCTCACTGTGACCTTACTGACAAGGCAGCAGAGTTGACATTTGTTCTTTTTTAATTTTAATTTTTATTGTTTTTGGACAGGGTCTGATGTTGCTCAGGCTAACTGGCCTTCAGTTGCTATGTTGCTGAGGATGACCTTGAACTTGTCACCTTCTGGGATCCACCTCTAAGTGCACAGTCATGCACCATCATGCTTGGCTTATACAATGAGTTCATGGCCCCTGCTTCCTGGACAAGACAAGATTTCTTAGGCTGACCACCACTGAGCACAGAACCCCAAATGGAAGTGCTTGAGGTGGATCACACTGTTCTGACTAAGGGATTCTGCTTCTGTAATTTCCTCTTGTCTCAGGTGGGAATCAACTTTTTATCAATGAGTCTGGCTTTCATCTTATTTCAAGACCAAAAACGGACATTGCAATTTGCTGCCAAATGCTACTATTAGAAGCCTTTCTCATGCAGCTAGAATAACATATGAGACCCCAGCCTGGAGGGACAGCACACCTGACACAAACAGAAATAGCCCAGCTCACATTATTTTCAAAGGAATTATCCCCTGAAGGGGATTTTTAATTTGGGGGTTTGCTGCAAAAAAAGGAAAGCTGACCACTGCTGCTTTGCAACTCAAATGCTTTCTTAGTAATCAATTACCAAAATGAGACATGCTGGGTATTTTAGCAAGTCTTTCATGGTTCTTTAATGGGTCAAGTCCAAGTTGCCTTCATTATGAGGAAAAGCTAGGGGCAGCTATGACACTGGGTCTGCTGTTGGGGAAAGGGAAGATGCGGGGCGGGGGGGGGGGGAGAGCTCTCACATCCAAAGAGCATGAAAGGCAGTGGAGGAAGCCGAGAGGCTGGGCATTATCTGGGCAGCTAATAGCATGCAGGAATGTAAAGAATGAAAACTTCAGCCCAGTTGCACAGTGAATGTCGTGAAGCTTGATTGGATTCCACCAGACACTGCCACGTAGCACTTACACCGCTTGGGTACATTGGGAAAGGGGGCTTGAGGCAAAAAAAGGGGAAGAAAGGCAGGAGCGAACTTGAATGGGGAGCCTCAGAAAGGCCTTCACTTGGCATCTGGATTTAATGAAATTGTTCCTCTGGCCCAACTGAGAGGCCAAAGGATCGCCTCAGAGCACCGAGGCCTGGAAACTGAGTTCTGTGTCACCTCTATTATAAGTTTTGCATGTGCTATTTGAATGTTTACGTGTGGCTGCAGAAGATGATGCTGACTCGTGAAACAGTCTGAGAGCTGGAGGGCTGTACCTGGTGACCTTGGGGGGCGAGTGGGTAGGGTGGGAACCACTGTGTGACCTCGACAGTTTCCTCTGTTCAGATGGTTTTTGCCTGACTTGAACTTGGGCTTAAAGGATCCTTCCAGCTCCCAGCATATCCCTCCCTGCAGGGGAAATCAATAAATAACTGAGTAACTTTACAGCTTCCGTCTAAGTCTAGTGAACCATCTTCCTATTTACAGAAGTCCTTGTGGGGCAGGACTGAGTTGTGTTAACATATTTATCTTCTATGTGATCAACACATGGCCCTTGGCGTTTACTAAGTCATTATTAACTGGATGTCCTGGGATTTATTTTTCCCATCTTGACACATTCTAGAGTCATCTGGGAAAAAGAACCTTGGCTGAGAACGTGCCTCAGTGAGAGTGGCCTAAAGGCAAGTCGGTAGGGTATTTTCTTGATTAATGACTGATGTGGGAGGGTTCAGGCCCCTGGGGGGTGGTGCTACCCTTGGGCAGGGTGTCCTGGGCTGAGTAAGACAAGAGGAGCAAATCTGTAAGCACAGTGACATGATCTCCCTTCAGTTCCTGTCTCCAGGTTCCTGCCCTGAATTCCTGTCCTGACTTCCCTGAGTCATGGAGCTTGAACTCAGAGTTGAATAAGCCCTTTCTTCCCCAAGCTGCTTTGGATCATGGGGTTTCACAAGCAACAGAAACCCTAAGACACTGGCCGAATGGATGGGAAAACAGGACTAGTTCTACACCTCCAATATCTTTAGCAGAAATAAGAACAGGCAGCCATTGACTGTAGGGATGACTTGATAGTAGAAGAGGCTTCCAGAGATTTTCCTGTGTCCAGAATCTCATTCATGGCCTGCTTGACTCCTCAAAGCTCTACACAACTGATCCAACACCCTACACATGTCAAAGATCTTCATTTAGTTTGTGCTTTAAAAAATAATTATCAGATATATCTGGTTCTGGAGGCTAATTGGTGTTGATAAGCTTTGGACTTCATAGGAGGTCTAATGCCTTTTGGTTAGCATTAGCAGTATTCTTTAGAAGAGTCCATCTCAAAAGAAAAGTTCCTTGGGGTTTCTTCCATTTCCCCTCCTTTCCCCTCCTCTCCTCTCCCTTCCCTTTCTCTCCCAGTCAGAAGAGGAACCAAAGCCACCTCTCAGATAAACATCATATTACAAATGTCAACCCTGCTGGTCTTGGGAGTGTCAGTTCTACATTCTTTCTCTGGAAAGCACACCTTACTCAGAACTGAATCAGAATACTCTCTGGAAAGCCAGTTGTCCATGGAACAGCAAGAGAAGGAGCTGGAAGGACCGCAAAGACTTTCTGAGCACTTCCTCCTGTTCCTGTGTCAGTTCTGTCAAGTTATCTGCCAGTCATCTGTCGTGGTTTCAGTGAGAATTGTGCCCCATTTCTCACAGACTGGAACACTTGGTCCCCAGTTGGTGGTGCTGTTATGGAAGGTTATGGAGCCCTTAAGAGGTGGAGCCTTGCTGAAGGAAGTACATCATTGGGGGTGGGCTTTAAGGTGTATAGATTGGCTCCACTTCCTGGTTTGTTTGTTTTTTTTTTTTTTGTTTCCTGTGTGAGGGTGAAAACTGTGATCAGCCAGCTTCCTGTTCTTACTGCCACGCCTTCCTCACCGTGGCTAGGAGGAGGGGATTTTGTCATTGTGATTAACACACCGGCTGAGATCTCTGAGATCTTGTCATTGAGAATTTTGCCTTTCTTGGCTTCAGATTCCTGATGATCTGAGTATTAAAAAAAAAATAATACTTGCTTTCTAGCTGAAAATTCAGCCAACAGCCCGGCTATACATTTAAATATTTTATTCTCTTTCCAGACTAGTGGTGTGTGTGTGGCTGCTAATGGAAACAGAGCCCTTGGTCTTCTTGGGGGAACATAGAAAGTATATAGCACTGCCAACAGACTCTGGGGCTTGGTCTCCCCCGTCTCTGTCTCATGCCCTTCCAGTGTTAAAAATTTTCCATTGGTCCAATGACGTGACAGCTGACAAGGTGTCTGAACATGTGGTGTGGCCTCCGAGTCTTGAGTGAAAGAGGTGAAGATGAATGGCATCTCTTTAGCCTGGGTTATTCGTCTCTGTCCAGCACATGGGGACTGAAAGGGCTGGGCAGCCCTGAGCCTGGCTCTGAGCCTTACCACCAGTGCCCAGATGATTCTTTGAAAATGACACCCCTTCTGTGGTCAGTTTTCTCACCTGGGAGCATGTTACAGACTGAGACAGGGTCATGTGTGTTGTATTGAAGAGCAAACCAGCTGGCTGAGAATTGTTTGTGCAGCAATTTCCTCTGAGGTAAACTTTCCATCTTGGAGGAAAGCTCCTTAAGAAACAGGATGGCCTGAAAAGAAGTGAGACATTCCCTCCTGTAAGAAAGCAGGTTAAGCTCAGGAAATAAGCAACTCAATGGTTTCAGGAAGTCTCTGAAACTGACAATCTTGACCAGGCCCCTCCCTCCACAAGCAGTGGAGACAGCTGAAGGACAAACTGCCTGAAGGACAAACTGCCTGAAGGAAGAAGAGACCAGCTGAACTGTTCAGAAGAGGCTCAGACCAATTGAGGCACCTGGAAAGCCCGCTCTCCACCCTGTTGAGCAGCCTGCAGGCTGTGCACTGTGGTCCAGATTTCCAGCTTTCATGAACTGTCACTCATGCTGGGATGAGCCTTGGTGCTGCAGCTGTCTTTGCGTCGTTTCTACTCCTGTAGGTAACCTCTCACCCATGTTCCTATAAGCAACTCCAATAAAACTCATTGGCTCACTAAGTTGGACTAGGGTGCGACCGTTTCTTTGGTCTGTACTTCACTCCTTACCGGGGTGAGGAGATGTTTGTCTGCATCTTCCCAGGAATAGGGTTGCAGAATCTTTCTTTTGTGCCTCATTAGCTTTGTCATCACACAACTCTTTGTATGTTACAGTTTGTGCTTTCTAAGATAGACAAAAGAATAGTGGCTATCTCAATCATCAAGAGATGCAATGGTAAGGAGGTGGTCTCTGAGGCTAGCTTGCTTGTTTCTGAATCAGCTCTGTCCTTTCCTAGCTGTGTGGCGTTGGGCAATTCATTCAGCCTCTCTGTGTTTTAGTTCCAGCATCTTTAAAATAACAATCACTGATGTGTTGGGCTGTTGAGAAGATCAGGTTATTGTAGACAAAGAATTTACTGCACGGCCTGGCATCTTAAAACATGCCAGGTGAGTTTTAGAAAATCGTCACTGAAAAAATTTCAAAGATGATTTGCTCAGTTATTTGAACAATGTGTGGGACACACTGAACATTTGTGGCTGTTTGCTAAGGAGCGTGGAACTAAGAATGGCTCATTAATTAATGTTTCTGCTCTTTCTCCTTCACATAGCCTGAGTCCAAACACAACGAGCCAGGTGGGGCTGGTGGAAAAGCCCCAAAACACAGGCCTCCAGGAGTCTGAGAATGGGCTCATATGTAGGCTGAGGCCATCCACACCTACCACACCCACCTGCTAAAATAAAGCTCTAAAGGCAAGCAGAATCACTGTTCTAAGCAATCCTATTTTAGGTCAATATACTATAAGGAAGTGGCCTGAGTGAAAGAGCATTTATAAATACTTTAATAATGATGAATAAATGATTCATCAGCGTTGGATTGCCAAGTAGATCATTCCCAAATGCACAGAGGCCTGTAGGGATGACCATGGACTAGGTAAGAGATGCTACTGCAGCCCATGAGAAGTCACTTCAGAGCAGCAGCCCCCAAAGTTAGCCACGCTCTGTGCATCCTGACCACAATGCAAGAAAAGGGAAGTTCACGTGCCACCTCTCAGTACACTATTCCTGCTATCTTAATGTGAAATGTACCAAAACTATTCAGTGGCTTATTGATCCAGCCAGACTTGGCAGTTCTCTCACTTTCTTTGTATGTCAAAGTTAACCAAACAGCATGCCCTTTGACTCAGATAGTACTTTGCCTGGAAAATCCTCAGGATCTCAGAGAAGCTTATAGGGACAGAGGCAGAGGCTGGGGTGTGTACAGGGGTGAGGCTGGAGGTCCTGGGTCATAGGGGCTCCCTTGAATATAAAATATGCATGCCATGTGGTTGGCCTGAATGTCCTTAGAGGGTGTCCAACTATCCATGGTCAGAGTTGGAAGGAGCTTCTGGGATATTCTGGTCCTAGTCCCAAATGAGCAACCTGAAGGCCACTGAGAACAAAGGACTCACCAAGTCCACATGGCCAACATATAGCAGTTGGGGAACTCCTACGTCCTGCCCAAGTCTTTTCTGTATCTCCCTTTCCACGAGGAACCCAGGGAGGGATCCAACATTTAAGGAAAAGAAGTCTTTCCATGCTTTGGGTAGAGCAGGGATTGAACTTAGATAGATAGGATAGAAAACCCAAGTGGACGTGGCTACGATGCTCATGAACAGGTAGTCTGAGTGTAGGTGGCTGCTGTGAAGCAGAGCCAAGATTTCCACTATGCCCCGTCGTGACTGCAGCTGTAGCCATCATCAGGGAAGAAGGGCACATGAAGAAGAAAGTCTGAGTTGGAGGCTTCTGTCAGAGTTGGGAGAGTGTAACAGAAGCAAACACCAGCTCCTAGCACCGAACACAAGGCTTTGGACACAGAGCATCCAGCAGGGTAATCACTGTGACACCTGGAAAGGGGTCTTAAGAGGGGACAGACAGGTGCAGAATTGCACTAGTAGGACAGACATGCACACACAGGGAAGGGTTCCAAAGAAACTCAGGACAAGTGTCTCTCAGTACCTGTGGCCCCTCCCAGCCCCCTACACTAACCCTCTCCAGCCCAGGGGCTGGGATTCCCTTTCCCAGCTTCTCTTTCCTATATAACTCAGACTTTCTGGCTATGGCCTTCTTGGTCCTCATGTACCCTCTGGCCTCTTGGCTGGTTTTCTCTTGGCTCCTGCTTCCCTCTCTTGCCCATCTCTTTTTACTTCCTCTCTCACTCCCCACATACCCCTATGGCCTGGTCTATTCTGCTGGCCATGTTCAGCCTGGACTCTTCCAGATACCTCTGGCTGAATTTTCCCTCATATCTACAATAAAACCTTCCCCTCAGCCATACCTAGGAGTGGCCACGTCCTTATTTTCATTCACACTGCTGACACTAGCCTGGGTCAGATGGAAAGCTGGTGATGCTGGCTTCCAGGCCCCACCTTTGTCCAGGTCCACTTCCCTCACAGGGACTCCCACACCACTTTCATCTGCCTGCTGCCCTGTGCCCCTTCCTCGCAATAAGCCAAGCCCAGGGAAGCACCTGTACTAGTGAGCTTTCAGTTCCACAGACTTTACAGGGAACCATGGAGCCTGGGTGAGGAATTCAGTCCAGTCCCACATTTTACAGTGAAAGAGAACAGGTGCAGAGGGGAAACATACACCCTTCCTAGAGTTTGTCCAAAAGGCCCATGGTAGACAGGGAAGAGATGCCTGAGCTACCTGGTGTGTGAGCATGTGAGAAGCATTTCTTTTTATATCAAAGGTCGCTAGCCCACCAAGGGCCGGCAGTTAGCAAATCTCCCTCACTTTGTAAACATTTCATGACATGGAACTCAAATTGTTTAATCTCCCCCACCTGGGAAAACTTTGGTTTATACCAAGGTCCCATAACTTCATGGCCTGGAGCGGTCAGGCCCTGCCCCCTTTCCCTCATTTTCTTTGCATGGTTCTTTTAAAAGTAGCTAATCAGAAAATATTGTGAGGTCATACCCCAACCAGTGAGGAAAAGGCACAGTCACCAGCTGCGTTAGAATGCAACCAAATGACTTCCTGTTCCCCTGGGCCTGCTAGCCCACTTTGGCTCTCTTTTTTCTAAAATGAAATTGTCATGTCAAGTACATTCTCTTTGTTCACTTGGTGTGTTTCTTTGTGAGACACTGCAGTTATTTTTGTTTCTAACATGCATGGGCACACTATGTATACATCATGTGTTCCTGTACAGTTGTGTGTGTATCATGAAATATGGAATTTGCTATTAGCACTTTAAAATTAATGCAGTATTGATGTTAAAGTGATTAGAGGCCATTGAGGAAGGCCCCGTCTGCCATGGTTGGCCCCATCTCCTATTTCCCTGGTAGCACCAGAAATGTAATCCTCATAACTGTCCCTCTGTGGGATTGAGAATACCATATGAACAAGTGGATAAACTAGGGATATAAGGGAAAGCTGCTTCCTCCGGTTCAAGAAAATGATATCTGAATTTCACCTCTGGCCTTCGGTTGAGTCATGGCATTCTGATCTGCACCAAAGATTAGAACAGTATGTATTATCATTTTCTCTCTTAAGAATTAATACAGCCGTGCCTGTCAGTCACCTGGCCAGTAAAGCTGATTCACCTGAAGACAAGCTGAGGAGATGGGATAATTACTCCTTAATGAGATAACATCCGGCACTTCCTAGATGTCCCTGCCTGAAAGCAGTGTTTACAGAGCTTTGCCAGCACTGCCAAGCCTGCTCAATTCTCTGAGTTCCAACACAAGAAAAAAAGTCACTTCCTCAATGCTGGTCAGAAGCCCAAGCATGATTTTCCTGGGATTTCTCTCTCTTCCTCCAAAGCCCTCCATACCTTTTCCCATGTTTGTTGGACACCATGCTAGAACAAACAGGCTTTCTGGAACCCTAAAATGCATGGCTTTCTCTCTCCTCCTCATTTCCACCTCCCTCCTCTTGGCATCTGCCAAGGCCCTGCTGTTCTTCTTTCAAACTCTAATAACAAAAAATGGTCCTCAAGATTTCTTCTGAATATACATTTTGAGTTCTTTAATTAATGAGGCCAAGAAACTAAAAGAGAACCCTAAATTCCTTAGTAGCATCAGCACAAGCTTCCTTGTCAAGAAGTAAGGCCTTAGGGAACATGTGAAGAAGCTGGTGGCAGGGAGTAAATGACATATGAACATGTTAGCCAGCCCATCCTCTCTGCTTGTCTCTTGACAAGGGAGAGAGAGAAAGAAGCCCAGTGTGGTGAGGTATGCCTATAATTCCAGCGCTCAAGAGGCAGAGGTACAGGATTGGGAATTCAATGCCTGACTGTGCTTCATAGTGAGCTTCAAGCTCTGGAACACAAATTCAACCAAACCAACAAACAAATAAGGAGACTGAGACGTCAACAGCTGGAGGGAGATGGAAATATCTGGACGCAGGGCATCTGGTTGAGGAGCCTGGGGACATACAGACAGAGGACTTGCTTTTCTATTACAGTCATTTAGTCCTGGAGGTAGGGGGCAAGAGCTCAGGGCAGCTCTGCTGTGCCCCATAGACCGCAGACTGCAGGCATGCTTAGATCTGCTGACATAGAGACCTGCAATGTTTACTCTTGGTGCTGGCGGAACGGCTCTGGTTAAGGGTGGGCAAAGCTACTGTCCCGAGGCTTGTCTTAGTTGGGATTACTATTGCTGTGATGACTCACCATGACCAAAGAAACTTGGGGAGTGGGGAGAGGGTTTCTTCAGCTTACACTTCCACATCACAGTTCATCACTGAGGAAAGTCAGGACAGGAACTCAAGCAGGATTCTGGAGGCAGGAGCTGATGCAGAGGCCATGGAGGAGTGCTGCTTACTGGCTTGCTCCTCCTGCCCTTTCTCAGCCTGCTTTTTTAATAGAACCCAGGACCACCAGCCCAGAGATGGCACCATCTACAATGGTCTGGGCCCTCCTCCGTCAATCACTAATTAAGAAAATGCCCTACAGTCTTGCCTACATCTTAATGGAGCCATTTTCTTGATTGAGATTCTCCCCTCTCACATAACTTTAGCTTGTGTCAAGTTGACGTAAATCTATCCAGCAAAAGGGCTGTTCTTTCAGGTTTTACAAATCACCAAGACAGGCACCTTCATACTGAGATGTCATAGTCAGTTCTGATTTCTTGCCATGGGAGTCTGCTCCAATTCCATCTCAAACTGGGACACTTGCGGAATTTGGCGTTAGATGCTTTTCACTCCACCCTTCCTTTTCTGACCTTTCTCCTGCTCCTCAGGCAACATAGTTCCATGTCAATGGATTCACCTATTACCATTCTACCTACCCTCACACTGAAAAAAAGATCTGTTGTCTGTCAGTGAATCCTGCAATTTGGCTATGCTGCCATGAGGGGGTGTTCGTTCCACGACATTCTGGAACTATGTGTGATCTGAGGTGAGAGGTGAAACCCACAGCTAGGGAATACTTTGAGCACTAGGAGACTTTAATAACTAGGAGACTTCCCATCAAAGTCTTGATTGGAGGCTTTCCTTGAAATATTAGGACATTTGACAACATTGTCTCAGGCTCCCAGCCCTCTGGGGCTGAATAAGATGTTGTTGCCTTTCGCAAACGGGTGTACAGATACTGCTGACGTTGCCTTCGCCTGCTGAGGGCTCTCGTGTTACTTGTTTGTTTCCTGAAGCCCCTGGTTTAAGATCCTGCTCGCCTTTCTTGGCTGCTCTGCCACTCTGCCTGTACCAGGACCGCAACCCTGAATGCCCGTGTGTTAGTTTACTTGCCCACGTGGCTGCTGCCTGCCAGCTCCTGGCACTGGGCTGTGCCTCCCTTCCTCAAGCGTGCACACAGCCAGTGCACTGGGAAGTTCAGACTCAGGCTAGTTCCTTCTTGTCTCCAGGTGAGCATGACATCGTTTGGCTCTGTATCACTCACAGGTCTGTCAGGTGGTAGCTGCTTGGTAAAATGTTTCTTGAATTTAATTGCATGGATCAGGGACAAGGATTTGAATAGACAGATATCTTTTCAGGCAGAAAAGGATACAGGGAATACCTCCCATTAGATTTCCACATTATTTTGACCATGACTCTAAGAGAAAAAGGCATTTTTACATTGGGACCTAGCACGCTCTGTCCAGATAAGTGTTTTCCTCTAACAATACGGCACAGACTGAACTGATTCAGCCCATTCCAACCTGTCCTACCCTGCTCGGTTCTAATTCTTTCTATCCTGTCTATGCTGCCCTACCCTCCTGTTCTATTCTCTCATCACATTACCTATTACATTACATACAGTAAATAACCTATCAGGCGATTCTCAACCTGTGTTCTCAACCCCCCCAGGGGTTGAACAACCCTTTCACAGGGGTTGCATATCAGATGTTTATGTTACGATCCCTAATAGCATCAAAATTACAGTTATGAAATAGCAACAAAATAATTTATGGTTGGGGGGTCACCACAACATGAGGAACTGTATTAAAGAATCACGGTATTAGGAAGGTTGAGAACCACTGACCTTTTTCACTATGCCATCATCCAATGAATGTAACCTGAAAAACTGCTCTAGAGCGGGACTGTTTCTCCTAACTCTCCTGCTACTGGGCATCTTATTGCAGATCTTTCTGGGGCCACAGAGTTAACATGGTACTGCCTATGTTCTTACTGGCTGTCTGGCGTTGTCTCTGTGAACCTCTCCTGATAAATACCACCCAGTTCTTGCCTCTCCCTTCTGATAATCTTCTTTGATCACTTTATCAACATGATCATCACCATCATCATCTCATCATCATCATCAGTTACTTCACCCTGTATTGTTTGTTATCTGTATTTGTTCTCCTTTGCTTCTTGAGTATTTATTTACCTAGTCTGATGCTGACTTCCTTGTGGGCAGGTGTTTCCTATGCATTTTTGAAAATGTTCCTCTTTTAATAAGTGTGCTAAAAGGAAAGGAGAGGGGAAAACAAACTTACGTTGAATTAAAGTGTCTTAGTTCTTATTGCTGAGTAATATTACATTGTGTAGACGTACCATAACTTCTGTATCCATTTCTCAGTAGAGGGGCATCTGGGTTGTTTCCAGGTTCTGGCTATTATAAGGAAATCATGAAATTTGCAGGTAAATGGTGGGAACTGGAAAAGATCATCCTGAGTGAGTTATCCCAGAAGCAGAAAGACACATAGGGTATATACTCACTCATAAGTGGATATTAGACATATAATATAGGATAAACCTACTAAAATCTATACACCTAAAGAAGCTAATCAAGAAGGACTCTGGCTAAAATGCTCAATTCCCTATCTGGAGAGTACGCGACTGCAGAAAATTTTGTTGAATGAAGCACCTTTCACAAGAGGAGATAACAGCAAGATAAAAATGACACACTGCTGTGGCTGTATTTTATGGACTGCCATCTGTCTCCAGAAAGGTCAGAAAAAAATGGCAGTGTGGTTGCAGGCAATTGGGTGGTGGCGGTGGTTGGCGGGACAAATGATTGTCATCGGCACATGACAAGGAGCCTTGGTGACATCATATAAATGCCCTAATTGGGAAGTGGTCAATCGAGCGGGCCTGACTTCTGAATTTGATGTGTCAATAAACAAGCTCAAGGTGAGATGCTGGATCAATACCGCAGGACAAGAACCATCCGGCAAATTTACTGCAAAGTAACTGGGTGCAAAATGACTGGAGTCAACCTTCACACTGCCAAATAACAGACGAAAAGGTTGGCCCGGCGTTCGCTGTCTATACAAGTCAGCGGCTACTGATGGGCTCTTGGTGCCTGGGGAAGGGAGCCCCAAAAGAGACTTGAGAGAGCTGCAGATGCCCCCTGATGACTCTGTCCCCAGCAGAAATGCTTTGTTTTGTAGCTGGGGGTATAATCTATATGCTTCTCCCATCAATACTCTGAGATATAATACAGCAAGAGCAACCATAATATATATCCTTTTCTCACCCTGACTCTGCTGCACAAAACACAAGACCCCTGGGAAATGTTCGCCTCTCTGTTATCTAATCATACTGTGGCTCGGGGTGGGGGACGGCTTGTTCTTCTGCCCATGGGCACAGGAACAAAGGAATAAGAAGACTCTCAGCTCCCTTAGCTTAAAGATAGCCCGGCCTGGAAGGATTGGGAAAATAAGCAGGGCCTGTCTGCCTTGACTCAGATAAGCAACGTTCTTTCCCAGAAGCCTTGTGATGTACAAGCCCATGTTTGTCACGCAGGCTAAGCAAGATGTGTTAGCAGCGGTGCATATCCACCCGCAAGGGTGAAGGGGTAGATACTGAGGAACACCATGAACTGGTGTTCACTGGTGTTTGACTGCTGGTAGACTGGAATTTGTTGCAGTGGGTATGCGTGATGCCGAGAGAGCAGATGTTTACTGCCAGGCCTCGGGGAGTGGAACCTTAGCCTGCTTCCGGGAGGAGGGCTAGGCATAGAAGCAGGGCAAGTCTAGGCCTGGACTGTGACCTCAGGGGTTGACCCAGCTGCTGGGAATTGCACTTCAGTGTGTGGGATTTTGCGTGGCGGGCGGGAGGGTGAGGTCAGCTCAAGGCTGAGTGCTCTGGATTGAACTTGAAATGCCCCTCAGAAGCTAAGGTGCTGTGATCTTGCTTAGGTGCTAGCTTTAGGGGAGTGGTTGGGGCTGACCTTCTCTGAAAACCAGTCCGTGGAGGGATTCATAATTGTGTATATGATGTAAATGTTCATGTGTGTACACATATGTGCATGGGTCCACATGCATGTATGGGCTCACCTGTATGAAGGCCAGAGGTAGATGCCTTCCTCGAAAGCTCTTCACCTTATTTTTTGAGTCAAGCTCTCACATGAATCTACAGCTGATTCAGCAAGGCTGGCTAGTTATCACGTGAGATCTTGCCACCTCTTCCTCAGTACTGGGATGACAGGTGTGCCGTGCCACATCTGGCCACTTAAAAAAATCATATTCTGGATATTAATCCTCTGTCAGATGTATAGCTGGCAAGAATCCTCTTATTTTGGGGGCTTTCTCTTCACCTGGTTGATTGTTTTTCTATCTCTCTAGGAGCTTTTTGGGGGGAGTTTATGAAGTTCCGCTTGTTACTTGTTGGCTTTAATTCTTGGCCAGGTGGAATCCTATTCAGGAAGTCCCTTCCTACACTCTGTGATGTAGGGTACCACCTATTTCTTATTCTAGTGGCCGTGTAATATATTTTAGTATCTGGAGTGGCAATCCCTCAAGCATTGTTCTTTTTGCTCAGGATTATTTTGGCTATCTGGAGTCTTTTGTGGTTCCATATGAATTTTAGGGCATATTTTTCTATTTCTGTGAAGAATGTAATATGAGGATTTTGATTGGGATTGCATTGTATCTATAAATAGCTTTTGGTAAAACAGTGATTTATGGTATTAATCCTACCAACCTATGGGCATTGGTGTCCTTCTATTTTCTAGTGTCTTTCTCTAACTCTTCAGAGGTTAAAGTTTTCATTGTAGAGCTTCTTCACCTCCTTGGTCAGGTTCAATCCTAGTTATTTTATTTTCTTTTGGGTTGTTATATATAGGAGTGTGTCCGTCATCTCTTTCATTGTATGTTTGCCATAAAACATACATTTATATATTTACATATTTATTTATTGTGGAGATGGAGAATATGCCATGTCATACACACGGTGGTCAGAGGACAGCTTCTGGGAGTCAGTTTTCTACCGTGTGGGTCCTGGGACTGGAGCTCATGTCATCAGCTTGGTGGAAGGCACCTTTAGACTGCTCAGCTGCCACACTGGAAGGCTAACACAGGCAACGTGCAGAGACTGCCAGGACTCAGGAGGACCTGTGGCTAAGGATGTGGTGCCACCCTTTTTTGATGGCCTTTTCTTGGAGTCCTTGTTTACAGATGACTGACTGGAGCAGTGAGATAATCACTGGCTGGTCAGCAGCTGGACAGCCTGGACCAGTTTGCCCTTCACCCAGTGCGAAGCCAGCAGCAGCAACTGGCTGGAGTGCACACAGGCTCTCGAAGGAGACAATATGCTAAAGTGCTTCTCTGTTGGTTGCTCAAACTCTGGACAGCCCTGGCCACATTCTGCTCTCTTTCCTGCCCAAGACCTCACCATCTTCCCCCCACCTTTTTTTAGATATTTTTTGCCTGTTTGGTTTTTGAGGCAGGGTTTCTTGAAGCCTTGGCTGTCCTGGACTTGCTTTGTAGACCAGACTAGTCTTAAACTCACAGAGATCTGCCTGCCTCTGTCATCCTGAGTGTTGGGATTACAAGCATATGCTACCACACCCAGCTCTTTTATATCTAACCACCAAAAGGTCAACACTTCCACATATGTATACCTCTGGGCCTCTGCTGCTCTGCTAGATCAACTTTGGTCCAGATGGGTCTGACCCTGGCTTGTTGGCATGACAGTGTAAGAGGACTTGATAGCCTGGGAGTCATCATCTTCTGAATCCCTGGAGGCATGAAATGTAAGGTGACCCATTACCATCTCTGAGCCATTGGCTGGGATGGGATGCTGGGGTGGTGAGCTGAGCGCCCAGTGCATGAGGACACTTGAGTTCCTTAGACAGAAGTAGGAGGATCAGGACCAGAAGTAGCAGTCCAGGATCAGTCTGATTCTCAGTGGCACAGCCAACTCACTGAACACACGGCTATAAGGAGGGCCCAACGGGATTCAGAGGAGGATTTTTTAAACACCTGTGGCTCACCAGTGATCTCTAACCTTTCATCAGTACTTCCTCCCACTTCACTGGAGCCACCAGTGGACAGATGTGCTGTATCCGTGTTCCCATTTATATGTCATGGAGACAGCTTAAGAGCTCATCAGGGTGTGGGCCATGTAGTATCCAGGCAGTGTCTTCCGCATGCTTTTGGCTCTCCTTCTGTTGTTGCAGGTGCCCACAGGCCTGGCTTGGATGCAAGGAGTTTAGAGAACAGGGACGGAGGGAGTGGAGGAGGTTGCCCGAGACCAGAGGTGCAGTGAACGGGCTGCTGGGAAGATCTAGAGTCCACACAATTTGGGAGAAGTAGGCTAGAAGCTAGCAAGTTAAGCACAATGAACTTCATTTGTCCAAATGTAACTTCACTCACAAGCTCTGTCCACACAGGAACTCAAAACTGAATTCTCACAGTTGCCTCTGCCAGTACTAAATTAAATTGGGTCTAATTCAAACTTTGCTTATTCCTTCTCTCTTCTTTGACAGCCATTTGGTCTGAGGTAAGGGAATGCTGTGTGTGTGTGTGTGTGTGAGAGAGAGAGAGAGAGAGAGAGAGAGAGAGAGAGAGAGAGAGAGGTTACCTAATGTGTGCAATGTGACTCTTTCTTAATAATATTGCCTTCTGTTGTTGCCCATATAGCTGCCAAGCTGCCAGCATAGGCCACCTACCTCAGTAGACAGGAGAATTGGGAGAGAACAAGGATCAAGTTTAAACTACAAAGAAACACCTCCAGTTAGGTCCCACCTCCTAGCTTTCCGCCACCGGGAGTCTGAGGTACATTTCTCCTGAATGTGCAGCTGTCTTCAACAGTATTATCATTTTCTGCTGAAAGGAACTCCACAAGAATTGGACATTTGTCCATCCAACCTGGAGGAGGCATATTTGGGGTTATTAAAGTGTGATGGAGTCTAGGTCTTGGGTTCAAGGCAGGGGTGTCTAAAGTGTAGCGCCCCCCTTGGATTTTTTCCCAAGCAGGTACTGCAGGAGGCGGCTGGCTGGACTGCTTTGTCATGAAGCACATTTCTTTAGGAACGACATCTTCCCCAGCAATTTCACTTCTCTCATTCCTGTTTTCACACCAGGCTGGGTTTCCTTCCCCTTTCCTATTTCACGCTCCTGTCCCTAAATAATGTTTGTGTTTCCTATTAGTAGGACTGCCATAATTGTGGCTGGGCCAGTCGACCTACTTTCTTTCGTTTTTGGTTTCAGAGCGATGTTGCCTGATTCTGTTAGCACCGTCTACTTTCTGGCGTCTATCCTGCGTGTGATTACAGAGCTCCAGCTAGTTAGAGACAGCAAAGCGCTGTCCCCAGTCCCTGGGGCTTCTAGGTTTCTAGGGAAGTCAAGACAGACACCCATGTCTCAATGTCCTACACAAGGACTGCTGGTGCCTATGGAGTATTGTGCACACGTGTGTGTGTGTGTGTGTGTGTGTGTGTGTGTGTGTGTGTGTGTGTATGCACTCATATGCCTGCTGCTTGGAGAAGGGGAGCAGAGAACCCAAAGCTGGAAAGACCTTGGACATCTGCAGTGAAGGAGGTAGGAGCTGTAGGTTTTCATTTTTTTTTTTTTTTGAGACAAAATACCACAGGACTGAGCTCTCTCACATCTAGTTCATAATTTCTTCATTCATCATGAAAAGACAAGGGCCCCGGGAAGGGGGTATTGGTTGGGTGGCTACCCATTACTGCCTCCAGCCTCATTGCCCATTCTCTGCCAGAGGCAGGTATGTCTCCACTTTCTTTATGGCCCACCCAGAACCTTCATTTGCTGCAGACCACCCATTTACTCTGGCTTGTGTCCCAAACAGACTCAGACACACCTCTGCACTTACTGTTTATTTAGTCCTTTGAGGTGGGATAGATTTTTCCTTTGTCTGCACCACTTTATAGTAGAACACACAAACACACACACACACACACACACACACACCCTCTTGACTGGGCTATGTGACTTGCTTTAATGTCATACTGGACAGTGTCTCCCTTCCTTTTCTTGATTGATGCTGAGACCTAAGTTATTCCATATTGTGTAAAGGAGTGGTTTTCCAGACTGTGCCTTGCCCCGAGAGCCTCTACTTTTCAGCACCATCTGGCTCTGTTTTGAGGACGGGAGATGGCTCTGCACCTTGGTGGGTGTGGGGACAGCACCACTTGTCCAGCACTGCCAAGGCTGGGCACCGATTGGTGAATGACTCACGCTTAAAGCAGGAAAGGTTCCACCCTGTACATCCATCAAAGGAAAGCAGGACCGCAGGACCACATGGACATACCAAAACCACATCCAGGAAGCCAGACCTAAGGAATTACCGGACACACCATACCAAGGAAAGCGTGACACTCCCTCCTCAAGGGGGAGACACCTAACATTGCAACGACAGTGGCGCCACAGTCCTGTCATCAGACCATCTAGCCTGATTGCCAAGAGACCGACAGTTTCGGGGACTTCGGCTCAGCTGAGTCTCTGCTGTTGATTCAGACTACTCAGATTGTCACCTGTTGGCCCATTCATTCATCTAAACTCAGTTGCACCCTCTATCTCTACAGCACGCATGGTCCCACACCTTTTGTACCCCACAGCTTCTAAGCTCAGATCAAACTCTACAGCTCCCAGAATCCTGTGGGTTTAATTATGTGACCTCATCCCAAGCACCTCTATCTGCTTCCACCCCTTCCTGCCACTGGCAGATCTCTTTAAAGCTCCAAAGCTCCTTGAACTTGGATGTAGGCTCTTTGGCCTTTTTAGCCATTCTATGATCTTTATACATACATGCAGACACCTCTACTGTTTAATATCTGTTAATATTAGTGGTTAAGAACGTAATAAAAGAACATGTTTGCCTTGGTTGAATACCAAGGAAATTGGGGCCATTTGACAAGTTGTGGTCAATAAAATGGACCTACCTTGCAAATTTGTTGTTATTCAATAAATGCTGACATTGTGGAAAGGACCTAAGTGTGTTTTCCTGTTTCCGATTTACCATACTAATTACAACTAAGACCTTGGCCTGATAACCTGCGTTGACCAATACCTCTTCTTGCCTTTTGCTGTTGTCAGAGCAGAACATGTACTGAATGGCCACTTGGGGCCAGGAGGCTGAGAAACATGCCTAGAACCAGCCTGTCTCCATGTTCTGCAGACTCAGGGGTGGCTGTGAGTAACTGCTATTTTAAGTCACTAAGTTTGGGGACGTTTCTCATATAGCCTTAATGTGGTATAAGATGGCTGATACACACTGAGTCATGAGTCCAGGTTTTGTTTTTATCATAGTCCTACCTCCAGGAAGTCCTCCCAGAGTGAACATTGTCACTTGTTCTCCTCCAGGCTGCTCCAGATTTCAATGGATTCAGCTGTTTGGTTCCTCTGTGGGTGTATTAAGCACATTTTCTCTGATGGTAGTGCTTTGCCACCTCCCATACATGGCTCTTGACTTTGTAATTGTGCTGTAAACTTGAAGAGGACCATCAAGTCTCTTTCCTGTGTCTGTCATCTTGGGAGCTTGGCACATGGGATTTCAGAACCACTAGAAAAAAGAGCATGCTGGTTCTGACAGCCCTGGGCTCTTTCCTAGGGCTCTCAGCTCCAGTGTTACTAGTGTTGTGATATCCAGCCATTGTTTCTAGAATGTGAAGTACACTGAGGTACACACACAATGGCCTCTACAGATGTGATCTTAGGCGACAATAGAGAGTGTATTGTGGGCACATTGCCTGCTGACCTCACTGACTACCTGCATTTCACAAAGCTATTTCCACTGCTGGACTCCTTCCCAGGAAATGCTGTCTACCTGGGGTTACTGGGCCCAGTGCCCATCTTTGTGGGTGTGGGGAAAATAACTATTTCCTCAATGGTTAAGCTGTGGTGTTTGCTGAGAAGGCTGCTGTCCAAGCAAAATTCATTCATCCCCCACCGACAGAACTGGGAAGTGAGAGACATCTTTCTGTCTCGCTCCTCCCCTGACATGCCCACACTGCTAGGGTTGGGAAGTTCCCTATTCCTTATCCATGTTCACATCCTTGCCTGTCAGAGGCATCTGCAGCCTGGTAGGCCCTGTCTTGAGCCAACTTCTCGTTCAGACTATCCATTGTTTTATTCTCAATATGCTCATGGCCCTTGACTCGTTCAGCTTTCTGGACCCTTGAAAGCATGCCTTATTCTAGGTATCTGGGCAAGCACCCTTGATACCCTCTAGAACATGAGCTCCTATGAGGCTACAGTGAGGTGAAAATAGCCTCGTGGGGCCTAGTGATGTGGCTCAGTGGGTGGGTGGGAGTGCCTTCTGTGGCTGCCTGGAGACCAGAAAAACCCACCTAAAAAGCTGGGCATCCCTGTGCATGCTTGTAACTCTAGCACTGTGGGAGGCAGAGGCAGGAGGAACATCCTGACCACCAGCCTGGCTCCAGATTGTGAGAGCCTGTCTCAAGGGAATAGATGAATACTGACTCTCTACATTCTCCTCCAGCCTCCACGTGCACATGTACCCACACACAAGTGCACACACGGTGCCCTCTAAGGAAAAATGGCCCCAGTAGGGTCAGATCACGTGCCTCCCCATGGGGAGCATTGTACGTATACCTGTGCCAGGTGTTCAGGCCAACAGATGTTCTTGCTCAGCATCTGGCTGTGGTCAGAGGACAGAGGAGAATGAAGAAGGAACCAGATGAAGAAGGACATTCACTTGGGCTATGTTTTGTGTTTTGCTTCATGAATGTGTAATCATGAGAAGAGAGCCATATTTCTAACCACTAAATTAGGCTCATCTGTACGCCATAAAAAGTCCCAAGCCAGAAAACTGCCAATCAAGAGGAGGGGTGATTTCTATTTCACTCAGAAGTCCAGAAGTGAGCAGGGACAAGCTTGGATGATGCAGGCCCTTTCTGATTCTGGGTCCATCGTCTTTAGCTCATGGTTTATATCTTCAAGGTGGTTTCATCACAGTATGGCTGCCACAGCTCCTGCTATCAGGTACACTCTATCAAGAACATGGGGGAGCAGAAAAAAAGGAAAAAGAATATAGTTGTCAAGGTTTGTGGATGAAGTTTGAATGAAGGGAGAGGTACTTGGACGGGTTTTGTAAAGGGACCAGTGCAATGAATGTTGCTGAAATCTTGAATGAGGAGAAGAAAATGGAGTGAAATCTCCATTGAGACTTGGAAGGCGGAAGCCAGTGAAAACCTGCTCTTTTTGCACAGAGACCTATGTGCACTCAAGTTATGACACTTCATAGATGGTGCAAAAGGGGCAGATGGATGTTACCAATTCCTAGAGAGAGAACTCTGGAAAAATAATCAACAGTGCCAACTGGCAATGAGCTTGTTGGGAGCCTGGGACAGGGGCCACTGGAGATTGAGGATAGTCTTTCTGGCAGTGGCTATTGCAGGCCTGTAGACTGCTGATGAGGCAAGGACATCAAGAAGGATTCTGGGAAGGTCAGCTTCCTGTAATGAGGGTGTGTCTTGGGGCTGTTCATATTATAAGGATTGAAAGAAGCCTAAAGAACAGGAGGAAATTCTTTCCTCCACAGAGGAAGATAATTGAGCCCAGAAACAAAATGAGTCCTCTAACTCACCCATCTAAAGTTGTGGGAACATTCAGGTTAGATTCAGCCACTGTATGAACATGTTTTTCAAAATGGTGGAGAGACTGAAGAGGGTGCTGGACAGGGACAAGGTTGGGGTGGGAGGCTAATCTATGAGAGACTTTTACCCTGTGGTCATCATTTATCGGGCGGACTGAATACTATGTAGTATCTTAGTAAAGGCAGAAAGGCATCCCATGGCTGGGCATTTCCTATCTCTTTCTTCTGCCATTCTCTGTGACTCTCTTGAGCCACCCCCCCTTTGCCTCCATCATATTGAATCACCAGGGTGTGAAATATAATAAAGCATTGTACCGTTCAATCTGTCGGCTATTCCTTAAAGGTGTACTCCAGGTAAATATCCCCTTGGCCTGTGAAAAATGAGCTTACCTGCAACAAATGACTTTGATGAACCTCAGCAGCCAGCCCGCTATCATTCTTTTCCAATTGGCTTCCCCAGCCAAGCACGATTTCTCCTGAACAAATTTGTCTTGCTGAAGGAAGAGTTTCTCTAATTCGCTTTCCTCCTGATGCCCCAGCTTGCGGCCTGGGCATCCCTTTATCCAACCAATACCCTCAGAGATACCTTTCTTCTAGAATCCAGGGACTCCTCACACGGCCATCAGCTGCTTCGCCAGGTCTCTCAAAATCAGAATCCAGATTAATCAGCCCTTCCGTTGGCACTTCTTATGTATGGCAGCCTGGAAGTGGGCCCTCATGAAATGCGCCATCACATTCCTAGCTCTTCATCTCCAGTCATTGCCTTCCCTGCTCAGTAGGATCCGGTAAACACCAAACCTTCCCTCTTCAAAGGAGTGCCAAAGCAGAAAACATACTTTTGTGTGTGAAAATGCTTCAAAAACTGAAAATCACTGTAGGAATATGAGGTCTGGCCTTTTTATTGTGTATCTGGACTCTCTAGGAGATAAAAGAGAAGTAGGTCTTTATTGTCACTAATCTAGCCAATATATACGGAGTGTTTAATTATGTGTCATACATAGCACAGAGCAATGAGGGGGTACTTTACTGAACAAAAAGAGCAAAGCACATTCGCCCCCAAACCAGCACCCATACGAACTGATAGATAGGAGGGTGTGCCGCATACTGATCATTAAATAATGACGTTTGACAGGTAAGCTGCTGCTGACCTGAGCGCCAACTGTTCTATGACATTTTTTTTTTAATTACGGTAATTTTGAGGATGAAATCCAGAACTTGGCATGCTAGGCAAGCCTTCTACCTGTGAGCTGCAGCCCTGGCTTATAATGCTTAATTGTATTCAATTTCAGATCAATGAGAAGAGCTAAGCAATGAGCATGCTCTGAGATTTTTCTGTCTATGGAGTGCACAGTGGCTACGGTGGTCAGCGGTCACAGGAAACTTCAAAGAAGCTGCCTTCTAGGGTAAGAAGGGAGAATTTTCACTGGGTCAGTTTGGGCAGAGAAGGCCAAATATAATAATGCAGAGGCAGTGAGCATGTGAACTATACATGGAGCAGAGAGGATGGCCGGACAGATGGACGGATGCTGAGATGGAGGAGCACAGCTGGACAGGGTCAGATCTCGGAAGGGCTCACACCAGGGCTAGCTTATTCCTGTCTAGAAAGGAAAGATGGAGGGCGAAGCTTTGTTAAAAACAAGAAGTGGACCCTGGCCCTGCTGGACAGTTGCTTTCTTGGCCCCCTCCACAGAAGCCTGACAGTAATTAGCTCCATGAGGTTGGTGACTCACGTCCTTCCTTTGGCCTCATTTCCCCATCAAGAGGAGGAGAGAGGTGGAAGAGAGCCATGCAGAGTCCTTCTGACTCTGAGATGTCTTGACTGTAATTCCGCTCCAAAACACGGGTGTATGCAGATCACAGCTGAGTACCTGCCTGCGAGGGCTTTTCTCCTCTGCCGTTGTAATTTTAGATAAGTGCTGAATGCCTCTTTATTCTCAAATATAAAAACATTGAGAAGATTAAGCCACAGCCTGTCTCATAATAATCTGGGCATCCAATTCCAGCTTTCTGATGAAGTCACAACTGTTAGAAGAAAATTGCAAAGGTTAGGATTTGCAAACAGGAACAAATAACTCCCGTCCCCTGGATGCAGGATGTTCCGCATCTCGTGTTTCTCTAGCTTCTTGGTACATGGAGCTTTGTGTCGGCATGTGTGAGGTGTCTTGCTGTGGTCAGTCTTTCTTTCGATCCAGTCTTACCTTCCAGGGTAGACCCTGAGCTGGTGTCCCTTTATAATCCCTGGCTTCTGTAAGAAAGACCACAAAAACCCATACAAAAGGGCCCTTTTCAGAATGTCACCAAGTCACGTCCTGTGTAAAGCACAGGGCAGCAGCCAAACCTTTTCAGAACAGGTTTGTCCTGACAGAATTGTCAACACACCCTGCTGTCACCCCCACTTCATAGATGAAGAAGCAGGGACCAAGGTATGGACAGACTAGCACTAAAAATAAATAAATAAAGAAAAAGAAATTCTGCCTTCAGCCTCCAGCTGGACCTGTGTTCCATGGCTGACCCCAGCAACTGTAAACATGCACTTAGCACTTGCTGGGTGCCAGGCCTTGGCCTCATCACTTTGCATGCACTCATTCATGTACTCCTTCTAACATGCCTCTAAAGTGAGGGCTACTGCCCTCCCCCCACTCCTTTTAAAGAGGAGCCAAGGGAAGGCCAGGAAGGCTACTTATCACTTGCCCAAGGTCCCAAGGCTGCTCAGTGGCACAACTGGTTCTAGAGCACCGCCCTCCAATGAAGATTACGATTCCATAATAGTTCCCACTGCTTGCCCTGCTCTCTTCCTTGGTTCAGAGACAACTACAAAGGTTTACTCCCTGGGGCATCTGACCAACAGACACCTGCTCTACTATTCAGAGCTCCTCTTTGCTCTAGGTAGAAGCCGAGGGATTTCATTTTTGAGTCAGCAACAACACACAGTGCTGGAGACAGTGGCCCAGGAAGGAGTAGCATTGTTACAGAAAGCAGTGCAAGACAGGGGACTCCTCCCCTACTTCTCTTTCTAGTCCCTCTCTTCTAAATTTTTATCAGGTCTAATAGTCCAGGACCCCTCTAGCTGTGTCCCCTCTGTGTTCTTCATTGGAACCCAAGTCATTCTTTTCTCTTTGGGGTGGTCCCTCTACTTCTCTTTCCTCTTCTGTGGTGGTGGTGGTGGGGCCACTGATGCTGGGATACTTGGGAACAGCTCTGGCTTGAATCTCCTCTTAGTGTCAACAGATGGGGAAACTGCTAGCCAGGAGCCATTGGCTGATGAACATGCATCTAGAGAAAAGGAACCAGTGAGATGCATGTATGTATGCACACATGTCTGTGTCTTCATGTTCACATGTATTTGCTTTCTGGAGTTTATGTGTGAGAGCGGTCAGAGAGCTGGAGACCCAAGCCCCAGCTGAGCAGGAGTTCTCTCTCAGTCAGGACTTCTGAGGATTAAATGAGGTTGCTCACAGTGGGGAGGCCATCTCCTTCACCCAGAGTCCACTGATTTAAATGTTAATGCAGGACTTTCTTGGCAATGCTGGGGCAATAAGCATTGTTCACCGCCACACTGGTGGTAAGTTGGCAAGAAGAGCAGGCAGACGGTCAGGGAAATCTGGTTGATCCTCAACTAACACCTTCCTCCCAAGTGGGGAACTTCAGTTCTGTCAGGTGTCCTTACACCATTTCTCTGCATGCCAGAGAGTGCGGTTTCCCAAAGGAAGCTGTGCTATGCTAGTACAGCCTCTGGCTGAGGATACAAGGTTGCGTCCCCCAGCCTGGTGATGGTGAAGCAGCTTCCCCTACAGTGGGCTCAGTCCTGGTCATCAGTGTGGGAGGAAGGATGTTTATAGAGCTTAAAAAGGTCACCAGGAATCACACCCTAAATTCAGCATAGGACAGCAGCCAACCTTTCAAGATAGAGTTGCCTAGAAAGAATGGTCAACACATCCTTGCTGTCGTCTCCATTTCTCAGATAACTGAAACCAAAATGGGGAGAAGGACAGACCAACCGCTGGCTCCAGCACTCCTCAGAACAGTGTGGTTCAGCCTCAGTCTATTTCACTGGGGCAGGCAGGAGAAGAAGTAGGGCCAGTCATTGGTAATTCTGCTGAAATCTGTGTCTCTGCTGAGGAGACAGCACCCAGATGACAAGGCACTGAGATCTGGCATAAGATGAACTGCTCTAGGCTATGAAATCTTTTTCTGACAAGACTTTATTTAGGTTGTTAGGATGATGGACAAGTATGCCTGAAAATGCATTTTCAAAGTAGGAAACCACTGGGAATGATTCAGGGTAACATAAAATAATGAAGAGGCTTAACATTTGCCATGTGACGTTCCCTGCTCTAAGTATTTTTAAGGGGTGTCTCACCTTGTCCTAATTACTGTGTGATAGGTACTATTATTCCACTTTCCAGACCTGGAGACTGAGGCACACAGAGTGGCGCTGCCCAACCTCAAGGCAGCAAAGCAGCTTTGATGTCTACGAAGTCAGGCTTCAGAGGAGGAAAGAGCAGCAGGCGGAAGAGTGGTGATGAGTCGTGTGTGTGTGTGTGTGTGTGTGTGTGTGTGTGTGAGAGAGAGAGAGAGAGGGGGGGGGGGAAGAGAGAGAGAGAGAGAGAGAGAGAGAGAGAGAGAGAGAGAGCGAGCTAGCAGAGGTCTGGAGGCAATGGGAAAGCCTGGGATCAATATTCCAGGTGGAGGGTGCACCTTGGTAAAGTAGAAGGATACATCTTCCTTGAGACAGGAGGGAGGATGAAAGATGGATGGTGGCGATGCAGCAAGTGTCTGCTGCGGCCCAGGGAAGAAAGCAAAGGCAGCACAGGCTGGATGAACTTGATCTTCCCTGAAGGAGGCAGGATCCGAAACAAGTCAAGCTGGCCTCTTTCTCACCCACTTCCCCTCTTTTCTTTTCTGACAACTTCCCTCCCCTTGATTTCACACAGAAGACACACCACAAGTAATATTTTTCTCATCCAACTTGAGTGCTGATAGTAAGCAAGGGATCAGGCTGTTGCATATGAGAAGAAAGGAGGCTAGATTAGAACAGGTTGCCTGATGGAGGATTCTGACAGTCAACAATGGATGGGCAGGAGAGGTAAGTGCTCTTTTGGTTTTATGTCAGAACCAGTGTGGGGAAATGCAAATTTTTGTGAAATGTTAAATTGTCCCCAAGGACAGAAACACAAATGCAAAAGCCATGAACTTGGGGTCTGGAGTTAGAGAGGACTTTTGTGGATAGATAGAAAAGCAGAAACAGAAAGAAAGAAAGAAAGAAAGAAAGAAAGAAAGAAAGAAAGAAAGAAAGAAAGAAAGGGCCAGAAGCAGAGATGAAAAAGAGAAAAAGCAACCAGCTTTTAGAGAAATCAGTGTCTAGTGTGAAGCCAGCAGAAACTTGGGATGTACAGAAGTGCACAAAAGGAACAGAAAAAAAATGATCCCTTTTCAAAAAGAAAACTGTTACGGTTTTGTGTTCTTAATTTTTCTCTATATATTTTAAAAAATGTAAAATACTGCCACAATACTTTTCACACGATATTTATTTTGTGTTTCCCTCATGTTAATGCAACCATCTATTGAACACAGTTTGTACAGAGAGGGCAGACAACGACTGTTAATGGCAGTTCATTCAGCTATGAGGCTATAAAAGTGAGCTTACTTCTGAACTGCTGGTGGGCGAGTCTTCATAGGGGGCTCTTCCTCAAATGCTGGGCAATAGGCTGGTCAGCATCATATGTGCTGTGTTACTGTCCTGATGAATCTCTCTCTCTATGCCTTAGTGCACGGTTCCAACAGTCCTTTAGCGTAGGCTTCTGGAAGTACAACAACAGAGATGAAAGGTGTGACTACTTGAACGATTGCCTGCTAGCAGGCCTTCTGCCAGACACTGACAGCCCCCACCCCACGCAGGAGTATGCAGAGACTCAGGAGCGCAGGTACACTAGAGGTTGTGGTCAGGAGGGCAGCTCTGCAGGCTAAGTCTGAACTTGGAATCTGTGGGGGAGACTGCTTGTTGGGGGGATGGAGGGAAAGCCTCCCTTGTCCTGATAAACTTATCACCTGTCTGCAGTAACTCCATCTTCCAAAGTCATAAACATGAGAAAACTAGTGAATCAAAAAAGCCTCCTCCATGACAAGGACACACACACACACACACACACACACATACACACTTATCTTCAATTTCAAGTGATTCATTGATCTGTAGAGGTCTCAGAGTTTATGAACAGTAGGTTAAGAACCTCTGTTTTAGAGACCATTAGCAATTCAGCTTTCTTTCCAGATAATTAGCACTTTGGGGGCTCTTTTCTGTCCTAGAAGTTTCAAACCACACAAGGGACAATGTTTATGGTTTGATTCTGGCTGTCTCGGGCCGAATCCCTGCATTGATAGCTCTTCGTGTGCCCTGATGAGATGGACTCTCTTAATACAGGATGTGCAAGGGACGGTGTCTAGATGGGCTAACAGACTAAGAGAGAACTGTAAGGGAGAAAACACACATAATCACACATGCACACACTCGCACATGGATTGTTCTTTCTTACCTTCACACTCCACAAGCACTCATATGTATCTCAGACATTCTCATGCATTTTACCTCTTTGAACATATGTGTGTGCACTCTCTCACACATGTGCACACATATGTATGTACAACTCTAGCTCTCTGTTCCCTCAGGCTCATCCCTGAGGACCTCCTTTTTCTCTTAGGTCCACCCCTCCGCTTTTCTTCCCACCGAATGGTAAATACACCCGCCTGAGTTCAGGCAGATGTAAAAGAAACACAGGAGGAGAGTGGTAGATAAATTTAACAAGCATTAAAGTTAATATATAATTTAAATATGTATAAAATTATTCTGCTTATCGATTAGAAAATGGGCTGTTGACCATTTCAAGGCAACAATCAATTTTAGAGTTCACAGGTCAGGTCAAGTTTCTTTCTAATGATCTAAGAAAGAAGGCAGCATTAGGGGATAATGAACTCCACGGCATACAGACAGGATCTATGGCCTATGGCAGCCGGGGGGGCGTGCAGATGGAGCTCTCCTGTGGGCCTGTGTAAAAGCCTGGCCCAGCGACAGCCCATGACGTAATGGACACAGGCTTTACAGTGACAGGCCAAGTGGTTGCTGGAGCTCTGTGTTGCTGATGGGCAGCCGTGGTGGAACCCCGTTAATGTGGTTTGCAAAGAGAGCTTCCCCTTTTCTGGGAAATGGAAGTGGCTGGGACAGCGCTGTGAATCACCTGGCTTGGCAGGGGTGGGGAGGCTTCAGGGAGGAGTGGGCTCAACTCAGTGATCTCACTGCAGGGCTGTGGGGATAGCTATTGCCAGCCAACAAGCAAGGTTTCCCAAATTAGTGATGTCTCTTTAGCTAAGAATGGAAGCCTATTTTCAGGGCTTTCACATCCCTTTGGGAAGCTAAAAGGGACCTGGGTTTTGTGAAGGGTGGGGCAGAAAGGACAGAATAGGTGAGAGACCAGGGAAGGGTGAAGTAAGCTGAGAGGCTGCTCAGGACCCAAGAGAGTAGAATAAGCACGAAAGCTCAGGGCAAGATTCAGGGCAGAGTTTGGAGGAGGGAACCCAGAACAGTCTTTAGGGGGCACAGAAGGAAGGCTACCTCTCCTGTGTTGATGGTGGCAGGGTTAAATATGGAGGCTAATTGGATCCCTAGATGTCAGAAGGCTTCTATTCCCAGGTCCTATCTCCCAAGCTACCAGGCAAGACCTCCTCCTCCTTGAGTCTCTCTCCCCTCTGTCTTCTCAGTTGCTGTTCTGTCTCTGAGCCCACATGTCTCAGAGGGTCAGGCTTCTCCTGTCGGTGACAACTCTTGACCTAGAATGTCACATTCAATTCTTACATTACAGACCTATGCAATGTATACAAGACAGACAAGAAAGCCCTGGGCAACACTGACACAGCATTGCTCTGGCAGCTCATTCTAGTCCAGGCCCCACTCCTCACCTTCCAGCATGACTAAGCTGAGGTGCTTCACCCAGGCGTTGATGAGACCAGCAGGTCCAAGTGGCTCAGCCCAGTTTTGGTTGTTGTCACAGGGGGTACAAAGAACAAATCACAACCAGGTTTGTAACAACCTCTTTCTTCCCCTCATTAGTCTTGTGAAGAGGAGGAAGGAGGGATCTGGGCACAGCTCCACGATGTCTGTACATTACTGAATTAACCAGGCATGTAATTAGTGCTCAGGTGCTCAGTGGAGAAAAGGCTGCTCACGATGACTCAAATTTAGCTTTAATGCTCTGAAGTTGGGGGAGCTTTCATTGCTCTCTACTCTCTAGCCCCACCCCACCTCCCTTCTCTCATGTTCATGCCATGTCATGTCTGGGGCTTTGGTGTTTATGGAGAAGCATGTGACTGTTCCATGCGCTGTAAATCTTGTCCTGAGAACGAAAGTCATGATCCTGGTGCTGTGACATCAGGAGCTTGTGAGAGCCTGTCAGGCTCTCTGAGTCTCTGTCTCTGAGTCTTCCATGAATTAAATGGAGATGGGTGCTGTCAGTAAGTGCTAAGAGGGCCATGATTTAAAGCATCTTCCCGGTCTGTTTTCAGGTTCAAGCTGTGTCACAAGGGATACCTGAGGGCTAAAGACCAGACCTTACAGCCCAGATCTGCTCTCACTTTTCTCCAGCTCTGTTGCCTACAGTCTTGTTAAACTTGACATTGCATAGCACAACTTTCCCTGTGTGTGTATGTGTGGTCCATTTCTGTTTTGAGGTGCTCCTTAGAGCAGCCTAGCCTAGTCCAGTTACCAGTTCACGCCTGTCTTCTGCTGAGAACCCACCACTCATGAGTGCTTTGGGGAGAGCGCTGGAAGCTTGGAGGAAAGTCTTTCTCTCCACCCCTCTACCACTTCCAGCACTTCAGGCAGTTCCAGTCCAGTTCAGTCAGATTAAGCCACCGGGGCGGCGTATGTGAGGAAGGGATGGGAACTGAGCGACAGGAAAGGCGAGGTTTAGCTTTGCCTCCCGCTAGCTCACAATCTTGCAGCCCTGTAGGAGTGCTGCCGTGAAAGGTTGGCAGTTGGTACCGATGACCTTATTCCTAAAGCACCTGTACTTCCAATGCTTTGCACATGCCTTCATGACCCCTTCCAAGGGCTTTCGCATCTCCCTTGTGTGTGATTGCTTTCTCTTCATATTGGCAGTGTTTTGAGTTGGGATTTGCAGGCCTGGCTCAGCATATAGGTGCGTGGGTATTTCAGGGACCGGCATGCAGTCTCTGTGCTGTGCTCTTCACAGTCCGTTCTCTTTCCTGCTTCCCTGGAACTTAAAATTCTGTGCGGTCTGAAGTAGGAGGTGATCAGATAGTGTCAATGATAAAGGGATGCCCCATTTCTCCACCAACAATGCCACCGCGTTCCCATTCTGCCACCGCATTCGTGTCTCCTTAGAGTACCTGGCTTTTAGTAGTTTAATTTTGCCATTTTTAAAAATTTTTTTATTTATTATAATTTTAATTTTGCCATTTCTAAAGCCCCGGTGTTTGAACCATATCAGAAAATTTCAGCCTGTTCTGAGATACCCAGCCTTTCCTCCCTCACTTATAACTGGCAACTTCTATTGCATTTTGCTTTTACGCAGAAGTACACTGATAGACCACCTTCAGATAAGACGTGTCTCTAAGCTGCTCATCTCCAAGCAGTGTGTGCCAAAAGTTTATTGTTTGGGTAGTCATTGACTGCCCTGGATTCCCATTGTTGAATCTGCTCCTTTTGATGAAACACACTCTTTAATTAAAAACATCCTCCAGACACTGAGACGACTGCTCATTCCCCATCGTGCCCTAACTGAGCTTGGGCCACGAGAGGGGGGACCGCCACGGAGATGGCTGAAGCCCATAACTTAATTCCTGTGCATTAGTCCTGCCTGCACTTACCCTTTCCACTCTTGGCTTCGGTACTAGTGAAACAAGCAGGATTAGCGAGCGACAGGAGAAGCTGGGGTCGTAATTACACCCCGTGCGACGGGGCGGCACAACCACCAGATAAATCCCTGGACAATTATTAAAATGGCTCAATGCATTACACAAATTAGAACAGGCTGGGGCTTCTGGGGAGGAGGTGGGGAGGGGGGTGAAGACCCAGTATTTAAGTGTTCTTGTAAGCCATCTAAGATATTAATGTTGCAAAGCTCCTTATGAATATTTGAGAACGGAAAATGGAGCTTCACTGCAGTCCCACCTCACCACAGAAGCCCGTAATACAGTCGCATCCACTTAAGTAGGCAGAGCTGCATCCATGGCAGATTGGAGGCAGCGGAGCAGGGGCTGGCGCATGTGCAGTGCTGGTGCTCGGCTAGTTCAGTCTCCCCATGCTGCCTTACATCCTGGAAGAGGATTTAGGTAGACGCCAGCAACTCCAATGAGTGGGACTCCCCAGCAGTGGTTAACCCGTTTCCCAACCCTCCAAAAGCTTCATGTTGATGCTGCTTTTGTTGGGTATTTTTAAAATATTTTATTTATTTTTATTTCATGTGTGTGCGTGTTTGCTTGCATGTATGTCTGTGTACCTCGAGTGTGCCGTGTCCATGTTGTCCGAAAGAAGGCTTTGGATCCCTTGAGACTGGAATAACAGACTGTTGTGAGCTGCCACGCGGGTGCTGGGAATTGAACCCAAGTCCTCTGGAAGCACCGAGCCATTCCTCCAGCCCTGTTTTTGCATTTTAACACACAACAGACAACTTTTACTCACCCGTTAGGGTTCATTCCCACCCAGGTTTCACATCACTCCGTGAGAACAAGAGCAGCGGGAATCTGCCTCTGGCTCTCCAGGCTGTGGTCACGAGGCTGCCTTTGTGGGTGGGCCTGGTAAACCGGCTCCTGGGGGTGGGGGGAGCCATTAGCTGCAGGTCTTTATGAAGAATGAATGAAGTTCTCTGCTGAAAGAGAGGGAGGGCGTCCTCTGCTGGAAGGCATGTCACACCCAGAGAGCAAGCCCAGAGCTGTCCCTCCAGGTTGGACTGTTGGGCCCTTTGTCTGGGAATGAGACTGGCTGCTGTAAGTCGGCTGGAGATAGCCTGAGACAGACAGGGGAGACGGAGTGGAACTTCCTGAGGAACCGATGATTGCCTGTGGCGAGGACCCGAGGATGCCCAGGAGGCTCCTTCATTGTAGAGAAACGTTGGGGTTGAGAGGAAAGGGGACCCCATGTTTTGGGGTGGGTGGTCCAGTCCCACGACTTAGGAGGGGTAGACAGAAGATGGATGACCTGCTTGTGTGTGGGAAGCAAGGCAAGCCAGCTACACAATGTGCTGGTGCCCCGTGCTGTCACAGGTGCTTCCTGGGAATTCTCACCCAAATGGTCGAGGCCACTCGTAAAGCCCTGGGTGGGTAGACTATTTCCTCAAAAGCCCGTAACAGAAAAGTTCTTTGCTTGTGTCGTATTTGAAAATTTGATAGTAAGTGCTATTTGTGGAAGAACCACAGAGCCACTTAAGAGCTGTGTGCTCTCTCCGTGTGTGTGTGTGTGTGTGTGTGTGTGTGTGTGTGTGTGTCAGGGAAGTACCCTTCCCCTCCCCACCCGCCATGTATACACACAAAAATTTTCTGAAGAAGCGTGTTCTGCTTTCCCTAGACCTTTTGGCACTCACTGCAGCCCTCGCAGACATTTCCAGCCTAGTTTAACCACAGAAGTATCTATGAGCCATTAATTGTTACTTTATTAAATCTAAATGTGTGGAGTCTTGAGAACACCCAGTTCCCTGATCTGGGCTCAGGAGTTAACTCCTCATTTGCCAGCTTGGGAACTTGCTCCACTCAGTTTACTATGAAGAACTGAGTCAGGGGACTAAAGGAGTATGTATCTTTTTTAGTTGTGTGTAAGGCAATTTAGATCTTAAGTATTCTCCAAAGGCTCATTTATTAAGGGTTTTGTCCCCTGCCTATTGTGCTGTCTAGTACTGAGGGAACTGTTAAGGAGTAGGACCCAGTGATGGAAAATTAGGTCACTGAGATACATCCTCAAGGGACTATTGGAATCCTGGCTTCTGCTTTGGTTCTTGGGTACTGAGAATGGTCAGCTCTCTCTGCCATGTGTTCCCACCATGACTATTCCTTTGCTACAAGGCCACTACATGCCCCAAAGCTTTGTGAACCCCATTAAGTTTTCACAGGAATCTTTTGTCTGTTCTGCCTCTACTTGTCTCTTTTCCTCTTCAGTGTGCTGGGTACTTAGAACCTGGAGGCACCTACATCATTGTACTTTTCTGGCATCCTTTCAGAGCTCTGGGTCTAAGAGTCACATTTCTACTAGGCTTTGGTATCTAGGGTGGTAACTGTCATAGCCAATCTTGGATGCCAATTTGATACACCCAGAAAAAGGCAACCTCAACTGAGGGATTGCTTGTATCAGCTTGGCTTGTGGGCATGTCTGTGTAACATCTTCTTGATTGTTAATTGATGGAAGATAGCCTAGACAACTGTGGTCGGGGCCATCCATGAGCAGGTGGTCCTGGAGTGTGTAAAAGAAGCTAGGTGAGCAAGCCACGGGGAAGCAGGCCAGTATGTAGCATCCTCCACGGGCTCTGCTTCAGTTCCTGCCTCCAAGTTCCTGTTGAGTTTGTGTTCTGACTTTCCACAGTAATAGAGTTTGACATGGGAATATTCAGCTCTCCAAGCTGGTTTTTGTTATAGCCACAGAGACTGAACTAGAACAGTGAGAGCTTGGAAGGAGGGCTGTGCTCAGCAGTGAAATGCCTAGGATACAACAGTTAGTAACAGCTAATACAACGGATGGATGGGCGGAGGGAGAATCATGAATTTCCTCACTGAGCCCCACTTAGGACTGAGCACACTGTCTATAGGCAGTGAGTGTTCATTCATACTACCACCCTTTTCTCAGATTATGCTGTGTTTATAAGACAGCCTTACACCAGGACACAGGGAGGATGGAGGGCGCCATGTGGATCTTAGCATTGCCTTTGAGAACCCTTAGTAGGCCTTGCCTTCTGTTGGAGTCGATAGCATGTTGCCATTTTTTCAAGAGAAGTGTAAGCTACTCTGAAGACTTGGAAGGAAGAGACCTTTTCTCCTTCATGTTGCATCTTGCAGGCGTCATGGCAATGTGATGGGAAAAGTGGCTAACACAGGAGCTCCTCCCTGAACTGGCTTTCTGTTATGTGGGAATATAATTTTAGATCAGGATCAGTTTGTGGATACGGGTCACTTTCCAGAGATGTTATTTACCGTATTGTCTTGAGTGTTTAAAATTTGTAAACACTTTCTTAGATGGCTTACTGAGAACTTTATTCACTAAAGGCTCACAAGAACTAAGAGGGCAGAAACAACTTTATACACTATGAAGAACTTTAACAGTTGCTAGATTACAAAAGTTGGCATGGATTTCTCATGAGTGGCTTGCTCACCCATCGTTAGCTGAGATTTCAGTAGCTGAAATAGGATCCCTAGGTTCCTTGAGGCGTACTAGGATCATTAGAGGAAAAGACCAAGAAGTGACACTTTACAAACCTCCTGGGGCAAAATGGCACATGTATTATTTAATGCTCTTAGTTGCATTAAGATGCTGCTGGATGGATTAAGCAGAGGAGTATATAAAAGGACAGCAGGAACCCTCCAAAATGCATTTGGATTGAGGTCTACACAGAGAGCCAAGCTTGGGGCAGCTCCACTCAGGCACTGTTGCTCCTTGGCACTTAGTAGCACTCAGGACTGGCCTCCAGCTGTTCTGCATTCTCCTTATTACAGAGTTGGCAGCTTCCACCACTGTGCTTGCCAGATGTCAGCTCTATGGCACTTGGCCTGCTCTCCATCTCACACACTTACGAATCCAGTTTTCACACTGACCTGTCTGATTTATCAGAATGTAAGCACATTCGCACAGCCTACTTCACAGCCATCTGGGAGCATGAGGGCCACTTGCCCCTTCACTCAGCTGCAACGAACTGTGTTTCTGTCAGCAAGCAGGAAGCAGAGAGAGGCTATGAGGATCTCAAAACAGGCACCAGGCTAGCATGGTAGTCAAAACAGTTAGGGCAACAGGGGTCTTTGGGAAGGCTAATGGCCACAAAGGCTTTGGCTTGAAAACATATGGACAGTCTTCTAAGAATTTCTTGGTCTATATAATAAAACAAATACAAAACCTAGTGAATAAGATCTTTAATTTGACAAGTATAGAGAATCATTGCTTGTCTTGCAATTCCTAATCTGGAGCCATAACGCAGAGCTTACTAGAAAGAAGGGCCATATATTGAAAAGGACCCCAGAATTACATTGCTTACCTATGCAAAACGCATTACAAACCATACTTTGTGATTGTGATATATTCAGCCACAGAGAGCCTGAGCAGAATAAGGATTGCTTGGAGGAAAGTAGACAGCAATTTCTTCCATTTTTATTTATTTATTTGTTCTTCTTAAAAATTAATTTTAGCTTAGCATACGAAGTAATGGGGCTCACTATGGATTTTCACAAATGTGTGTCTTTATACTTTGAGCAAAATCTTTTAGACTTTCATTGACTCTGATCTGATTCTTGGGGCTCCAGCATTACATCACAGTCTTCTGGTCATGGAATCTTATGGGGTCAAGTGATAAATTCTGGCATCATAATTGGCCTAGTAGGTCCCAAATCCATTCTATGATTTTTTTTCTCAGTTTCTGACTATAGATCTAGACATTTAAAACATGGAGCTATAACGGTGATTTCCCAAAAGTTGCCATATTAGAAAATGGGGAGTGGGGCTGGAGAGATGGCTCAACTGGTAGAGTGCTTTCCACGTCAGCATGAGGACTCAAGCGCAGACCCCAGCATAAATGTCCCCAAGCACAGCAGTGTGCTCGTGTCTAGTACTGCAGGAATGCCATGTTGGGGGTGAGGGTGGGAGGGTGGTCAGAAACGGGCAGATCCAGATGCTCACTGGCCAGCCAGCTCATTGAGCCAGGGAGCTCCAAGTCAGTGAAATCCTGACTCAAAAAAATAAAGGTGAAATGCAATAAAGAAAAGACTTCCAGCTATCTAGCTCTGAGCTTCCTACATATGTGCACACACCTGCACATGTGCCATAGGCATACGCGTATGCACCCACCCTAACAAGTCTGTACAATACAACACACCACGCAAGCATGCCACACATATTGAATGGAGGGAGGGGGGAGAGGGAGAGAGACAATTTGAATACCAGGCAGATGGAGCTACATTCCCAGCCCTGTGGAAAGAAAATGTGAGTTCAAGTAGTAAACCCGAAGCCATAACCTATCCACAGGGGAAATCCTTATCATTGTCCAAGACTTGGAAGGTCAGGTATGACGATTTTAATCACAACACCATTTAAATGGCTTGTTGACTAAGAATGGTGATATCCCAAAAAGTTGATAGATTATAGTAGATGTGAGGAGAAACCCCCAATTACAGCACTCCAGAGAAGGCCTTCCCCTTGGAGGAAATAACTAGCCCCAACTCTTACTCTACAGCTCTCTAGATGGCTGGTGCTATTTTAAAATCCAGTAAGACACAGTTTGCCTTCCCCTGGTAAGGAGTATACTATACTTCACTGCTTGCCACGTATATGTCCCAGTGTAGTCTGTAAAGACAGCCAGCGATCTCGTCCACAAAACCCCAGGTAGCTTCAGCGTATTGACAACACCACTCTGCTAGGACTCAGGGAGCAGAAAACGAAGGTGCTGCAGACAGCTGAGAAGGACGTAAGGGCCAGAGGTGGGAGGTTGGATTATGTGAAAATATAGGCATCTAATGATTATTAAGCAATGTCTTATTACAATTTACTCTCTATCATAATATGTAGGCATAGATTCCTATGTGAAATCTTATGTATTTTAAATCGTCCTGCAGTTGTTATTTTATATGTGGACATTTTTGTGTGCCTTCATGTGTGGACATTTTTTTCCTCCAGCCTAAAATGCCATTATCTGCTCCGCTCTGCCATCCTGTAGAATACATATCACTGCTGCTGTTTCTCTGTTCTAAGTAAGTATTGCTACTAGAAGAATTTTTATATAAATTTCTTGGGGGGTTAGTTATTTCCTTAGGGTGAATTCTTTAAAATATGTTTACTCTATCAAAAGGTCTGGGTGATTTGAAACTTTTGTTCTATCTTGACCCATTTCTTTTCAGACAGACTAAAACAATGCATAGCTGTAATGACTATTCACAGGCATGCTATTTCCTGTCAAATTGTGTGTATTTCATTAATTTTAGTTAGCTTGATATTATGTACCTCAAAGCCGTGTTAACACACATTTATTTAATTTTTAGGACCTCTGTGCATGACTCAATGTGTCACTATTCTTTGCCATGCTATAGTTTATGTTCTGGTGTCTCTGACAGGTTTGTAATAGTAACAGAGACTGGGCATTCGTCATACAAGCCTCTGTCCACCTGTTTATTTATTACGTGTTTGTCATATTCCAATATAGACACCACTGCTAGGACTGAGGAACACTTGAGAATGAGATTCTGTACCTTCAAGGAACTCTCATTGTTGCAGAGAGCAAAAAGATTAGCGATTATAATTATTAAAATGTTTGTTCACAAAGTTGCATTGGGGTTCAGAAGAGGAGCACCAACGATGGTTATCCAGACTGTTCTTTGATGAATGTGGAGTGCTTCTAAGATGAACCGTCCATATGTTCAGGTATAACCCTCAAGGGGGGGGGCAAATCAAGCTTTAGCAGGTCAATTGACATTCCCCCACCCAGGGCAAAAGGGAGTGAAAGATGGACTGTGTGTTCCAAGGGAGATCCCATTGAGAATGCCTGTGAAGTGAGGGTTAGACAGAGATCAGCAGGGAATGAGAGAAAGACTTTAAGGTTATATGAATTCATTAGGAAAGGCCAGATCACAATAACAGAAAGTTTTGACTTGACGAATTCAGGCAGTAAGATAAAATTGTTATCCCATTAGGAAAGAAGTCCGGAGACAGGCATGTGCCATGCGTGGCTAACTGTGGGACTTGCTAGAGCGATCAAAGACCAGCTTCTTTGTGTGGTTCCAGCAGTCACTCTGTGGCCTGCCACATCACTGCAGGGTTGCATTGGCTGCTGGTCAAGGTACACAGCCAATGGATAGACTAGGTTGATGTATAAGAGAAGGGTGTTCTTCCTTGTGCTTCTAAAGCACAAAGACCTTTTTCAAAAGTTCTACCCAGGGCTTCTTATTCCTTGGAACTTCCTGGGCTATGCCTATCCACCAAATTTCATCACAGGAATGACATTACCAGGACAAGTGCAGATGTTTTAGTACTTATATATTAAGAGAAGGGTCATCGTCCCTGAGAACTGAAGCTGATCAAACTTGTAGTATTGCCAGCAAGGAAGAGTGGGGGAAAAGACTTTAGATAGACAACCCATTGCATTGGTTGCATCAAGAAGCTGGGATTTATATCCTCTCTGAGACAGCTTGACTCACAAATGTCACATCTGAATTGTTTCCTATTAGATAATAACTGACTTTATCATGAATTAGTTTCTGTCACGTGGAGGCCTGATAGTAACATGAGAATCATAGCCCTACCTTGATCATCCTTGCCCAGCAGAGCACTGAGCAAAGACAGATAAAGAGACCCATTAAGTAAACACTGCATGCTTTGTGTGTGCCAAGCGGTGCTAGTTTCCATAGATATGGAGCACAATAAAAAACAGTACTCAGGTCCTTCTCTCAAAGAGCTTATGGTGAGGGCAGAGGAAAGAAGGTACAGATGAGGTTAAACAGATCCCATCTGGTTGTCTGACTATCTATCTATCTATCTATCTATCTATCTATCTATCTATCTATTATCTATCTATATCTACCTATTGTCTATCATCTATCTATCTACCATCCATTTATTTATCTATCATCTATTTACCTATTATCTATCTTTCATGAGATTATAGCAAAGCAATTAGAGATGTCATTTATTGATTATATGCCAGAGCATACTTAAGAGCTGTACCTAACTTTTGCATTTGACTATTTTATAGCTGGCCTTATCTTTTCTTTCATTTGCCATTGCAAAAAGTGAGTCTCACAGGCATTGGTTGCCATAGTCAAGTTCTCCCAGCTGGCAATAGTGAGAGCTGGGGTACCAATGGAGGTTTTTAAACTATAAAGTCCACCCTACTTCTCTGTTGTGTGGTGTTCCCATCTTTACTCAAAAAGCAAAGGACTGAAGGAAGGTCATGTTCCTGTCATGGGTATGACTGACTGTTCTTCCAAAGAAGTGCTAAGTAAGCTGTATCTTGGAAAATAAGAGGAGCAATCAGATGAACAAGGTATGGAAATCCATCTAGTCAAGGCAAAGAACATGTGCAAAGAGGAAGATACATAGAAGAGCTAGGAAATGGGGTTTACGAGCAGCTGGGACCAAAGAATTCAGATGGACCAGGTAGAGATCGTATTGTACCTTATGTTTGCAAGTTTGGGATTGTTGTCTCGTAGCCAATGGCCATCTTCTAAACATCTTAAAGACAAGCTAGATTTTAGAAAGACAATCATGTGGCTATGGTGGTCAGTTTTCACTGTCAGCCCAACACACTTAAAACCGCTGGGATAAAGTGAACATCAGTTAAGGAATCGTCCAGATCAGCTTGGCCTGGGGTCACGTTTGTGAGAGATCGTCTTGACTGCTGAATGATGTGAGAGGGCCCAGTCAGCTGTGGGTGACGCCATCCCTAGTCATGTGGGCCTGGGATGTAAAACTCTAGCTGAGCCCCAGCCAGTGAGCGAGCCAGAGAAGATCTAGTAAGCACTGTTCCTCTGTGGTTCTGCATTAGGGCCCGCTTGAATTCCTGCTCTGACTTCCCTCACTGACGGACTGTGATGTGAAAGCAGAGGCCTGATAAACCCTCCCCTCCACAAATTGCCTTTAGTCATAATGTTTTATCACAGAACAGAGAAGCCAGCCATAAAAGTACCATTTTGGTGAACTCAGCAGAGTGAAGACTGATGTGACCACGCAGAGATGAGAGGGGTGGATATGAGGAGACACTCAGGGGGAGAGCTAAAGAAAAAAAATTAGCTGGCGGAGCTAAAGAAAAAAAAAATGTGACAGTGATATCCACATTCTCCACTTTGTTTGGGGAAGTTAGGTCTTATATTTAGAAATTCTTCTTCGGGTGACAAAAGCTCAACTAAAGTTAGCTTAAGAAAAAAAATATGTGAACATATCTGCACCTGAAACCAACTGAATAGCTACCAAATCTGCAGACGGAGCTGTGGGAGCTGAAGGCTCAGCACACTGTCTCTCCCGTCCTTGCTTGTCTTTGCTTGTCTTTCTCTATGTTCCAACAGATGAGCGTGGCAGCTCTAAATATGTATCCTCAGTGTTTGTAGTAGAAGGATAACTTCTCTTAAACATTGCCCTGCTTGAGCCATGGGCTCATCCTTGATCAATGTTTGTATCCAGAGAAGTGGAGATGAGGTAGCCTGAGTCCAGGCTTAAATGCTCTTTCCTGTAATCCAGAAGAAAGCAGATGGGACTAATTGTGCTAGGAAGCTCAAGGTAATAGCCATCATGGTCCACTGTTGACCAAGAGAGCTGCTGTTGACCAATAGAGAAGGGGAACAGCGTTAAGATCTGATTTGGATACATGAGATGCACAGCATCAAACTCCTTAGCAGACCCCAAGTGTCATAATATTTTATTGGCATCAGCATTCTAGAGAGATAAGGTGCTTGACAAGATGCTCCTGTACAGAAGGGCTAATCAATTCAAAGAGCAGCCAGCCTAAGAAAGTGAGCTATGCACAGACAGGAGAGCAGCTCAGGGACAAAGGCTCCCTGCCTCTCACCAGGAGAGAGAAAGAGACAGCGAGAAGGTCTCCCACCCCAGGCTCAGCTCATGGTTTCCATCCCATTCCTGTGGAACTTACCAGGCTTCTGCAGACTCCTGTGGCCTTTTCCATCCTAGTTCCTTTGCCTGCTTCTTTTACCATTTTGGAAACTCTGGATCCTCCACTCTTTCAGTCCCTTAAGTGTTAAGCCAGTTCTCAAGACCAGATTCAGGTCCACTAGCCTCCTAAAGGCTTGATTGATTCCCCATGCATGTGTTTGAGAGCTACCACCCCAATTAGCTCAACTGGACTACAGGCTCCTCGAGGACAGGTGGCATGCCCTGTTCAGTCCTGAATACCCAAGAGCACCCAATGTAGAAGCTCAAATTAAGTTTCAAATTTATAGTTTCATTAATCAACTTCTAGTCCTGGGAGAGTGGAGTAATATTTCTTGAGAGACAGAAAACGTGTTTGCCATAAATACGTAAAACGTTTTTACAAATCAGCAATACAGGTTGAGAGAACCAATAATGAGACAGGCAAAGAGAACGTGACATTTACAGACCCACCCCTACTTCTGACCAAGGTCAATGTCACTGTACTGAACACAAATTTAAACAATATAACTCCAGTTTTGTTTAGGTATTTAGGAATAGATTCCGTAGTGTTTGTAAGTGCAAAATGAAGTGGCACTCAACACAGGTAGGCCAGTACCTTTTCTGAGATGGATCTTTTTAAGAAATTCTTTAAAATGTTCATACATTTGCAATCTGTACTTATGCTTCTAGACTTTTATCTGAAGAATGTATGGGCTGAATGCATCAATTTTGATAAGGCAAATTAGCCGGCTGACTCTGACTTACCATCCAGAAGACCTCCTTAGAGGGAGAGAAGCAGGAGCCCCTTCCTAGCCATCTGACTTATAAGTAAGAAGAGCCTTGACAACTGGACCGCGCCTGCAGAGCTGTGGTAAGCTACTTCCTTCCCTCTGGTCGAGGACGCTCTACCTGGCGGCCCTTCATCTGGATCTTCTGCTCTGAATACTCTGCCTCTCGCACAATATGATAGTTCTTAGCAGTTTTTGCTTTTGTTTTTTGTTTTGGTCATCTTTAAGGTCCTGAAGCTCTTTGGAAGATCTGATACATTGTGCTGAACTACCTAGGCAGTAGGGCACAGACAAAACAAACAAACAAACAAAACCTTGTTTTATTATTCACCAGGTTACTTATACAATGCCAACACGCTCATCTAGCCATTTATCCACTTATGAATTCAAATATTCATCCTTTCTACCCACCAGTTCATCCCAATACACACTGTGGTAGTCAGGCTTTTTTGTTCCTGTGATATATGCTTGAGAAAAGCAGTTCAAAGAAGTGAAGACATATTTTGTTTACGGTTTCAGGCGTTTTGGTCCATGGCTGGCTGGTGCCACTGTTTTTGGGCTGATAAGGCAGAACATTACGGCAAATGTCACTGTGGAGCAAATTGGTCCCATTGTGGTGGACAGGAAGCAGAGACGGGAACAAGCAAGAGCCAGGCCCAAAGTCACATTCCCAGGAACATCTTTCTGCCGGCTCTCCTTTTCACAGTTCCAGCAGTTCCAACAATCTATTCAAAGTCTGAATCCATCAGTGTGTTCAGTGATTTTTTTTTTAATTAGTGGAATCCATCAAGGGGTTAAACCACTGATGAAGCCAGAGCCCTCATGACCTGGAAACATCCTAGAAGACATGAACCATGCTTTACTATTTCCTCTGCATTCTAAGCCCAATCCAACTCATCTGCCCAGTGAAGAAGCCATCTATCCATCCAGCCATCCAGCCATCCAGCCATCCAGCCATCATCCATCCATCCATCTATCTATCTATCCATCATCCATCATCCATCCATCATCCATCCATCCATCCATCCATCATCCATCTATCCATCCATCCATCCATCATCTATCCATCCATCCATCTATCCATCATCCATCCATCCCTCCATCCATCCATCCATTCATCCATCATCCATCATCCATCCATCCATCTATCTATCCATCATCCATCCATCCCTCCATCCATCCATCCATCCATCCAACCAAATGCCTGCCCATCTGTTCACTTACCAATTCGTTCATCCACACATCTATTTTAATTACCTTCTTTCCTTCCACTTCAGGCTTTGTGCCAAGTTCTGTGGTGGGTGTTGGGTTTATATGGGTAACAGGCATGGTTTTTGTCACTAAGATACTCATAACTCAGTTGTATAATAAACTAGAAAATGGACAGTTAAGTGGTTCTTCCGGAGATTGCACAAAGAGCTCTGAAGCCCGGGACTGGGGAGGAATGGATCTCTACCTGATAGAGGATCTAAATGGAAAATCCTGAGTATGTCTTCCACAATGCCCCAAGAAGATGGAAAGGTGGGTGGGGATGGGTGGTATTGAACAGAACTGGGAAGCACTAGACAAATGTAAAGACAGTTGGCCTTAGTTTGGTAGTTCTAAGCAGGGATAAAACTCCAGAAGAGCAAGGGGTAGCATGTGACTTGATGGTCTTACTGAGATGTTTGGGCTTTATCTGAGAGATAAAGAGGTAGCACATTGGAAAGTTCAAAAGAGGAAAATTTTAAATTTTTCTGAGGGGCTCTGTCTCCCCACTATTTGGCGATTTCATTTAGATTGCCTTCATATAAGTCTATACGTTAGGAAGCTTCCACTGTATTAGTTTCCACATGACTGTTCAAATAGCCTTTAGTTCTAGTTGTCACTCCCCATGTTCCCTTTGAAAAATCAGAGACTGATAGCAAGCAGGTAGGTAGATCAGAAGCTCAAGGCTAATCAAGGCATGACTATAGTAGTTCCATTATTGGGATAAGGAGCTAAACTAAGAGATAGCAGGAAAAAGTAGTCAAGCAATGCTACCGAGGCCATATGGCTAGGATCCAGTGTCTACCAAGACCATATAAGTAAAGGGGCATTGCGTAAAGGAAGGCAAGGAGGCACTGGGGAAACTGAAGGATTTCTGCCTCTAGCAGGCTAGTCTACACCTAGACGCACAGTGAATATGGTGGCTTGATCCTTGCCACATTTCTTCCTGAAGCCTGCTCAGCATTCAGCCCTCACCTAGCACCGACCTTTCTTCTTCCAGTCCATCTCCTTGAGGGCATCACAAGTAGCTGGTGCAGATGGTCCAGGTAGCCCTTCGAAAGGCCCAGCATTGGCACAATTTCCTGAGGAACAAATGGCTTCCCTAACATTAAGGCCTCAATCTGGTCCCAGGGATAGGAGACTGGGGACACTTGTCCTTGCCCGGAAGGTTTCTGAATAGAGTCTGTAATTATCCAACAACATTTTGTCGAGTGAGTCCCTGTTTTGTGTTTTCTATTTGAAGCTCATCTGTTACGCTCCGATTGCAGTTTTATTCAGTTTCTAGGCCTGGCTTAAATGGAAGCTGCTCTCAGAAGTCTTTGAAATACCAATACACTCCAGGTACCATGGATTAGGGCCCTGTTACACATTGCCTTTGGGTGGGCTGGGAGTCCCTCAGTGGTGGGAACACAGAAATTCCCTTCCCAGCAGTGTGGGCTTACTCAATACCCGTATTTACTCCCTCATTCATTCCCCAGCATTTTCAATGGTTAGCACTCCTTGCTGGCATAGCTAATTCCTTTGGTGGTGTAAAACTGTTGTTCATTTCTTAGCCACAAATGGTTACTGTGACTGTTGGGGGTCACACACAGAAAATTCTCTTAAGTTTTAAAAGCTTGCAGCCATGGCCTGAAGCTCTCAGCACTCTCCTGTTTTCTCGGATGGATGTGGCTGCTGCAGGCTGTGCATTTGGGCCTGGAAATGTGGTGCTTTGAAGGAGCTATAGGAAGCAAAGCCTCCTGCTTCCCGCTTGGGAATGGGACTTGTGCCTTTAAGACCTGTCTTGGGAAATCAGCCTGAGCAATATAATTGAGATGAAATTACCCCATATCACACCCACACATTCATTATGAGATTCCTTATTGACACCTTGATAATTTGTTTCAGAAGACATTATTGCATATTCCTCCCTCTGGAGTAGACACAGATGCATATAGACACACGAGCCCACACATAATGTATATGTATAGCAGTGTGTTTTTATTATATAATTATGCGGGGCTATCAATCAGTTTTCATTTGGAACTCTTTGCATTTATAGTTCAGGAAGTTATTTAAAATCAAGAGGTGGAAAAGAGAGCCTCCTAGAAGAAGTAAAGAGGCTGGATCGGGTTGAATAACCCAGCACAGACAGCTCTGCTGTCTGAGGTGTGCCCGCCCCAGAGCTCACACGTTCCTTCCTTCTTCATTATTATGGGTTTTGCTACCAGTGGGAATCTAGTCTTTGGAAGCACCTTCAGGGGAGGACGTGGGGAGCATCCTTGGTGTCATGTGGGGTCATCTTTGCCTCTGCAAACCCTTCTGCTGGGTTTAGGGAAGATTTTTGGTAGTGATGGTCTCACAGAATAGTAAAGGGACAGCCAGTGCCAGCTAGGCTCAAACCCGTGGATAGATACATGAAGGCCAGACACAATATGTTAGCATGAAAATGAGCATGTTTGTTCTGTGTGCTGTAGAACACAGCGGGGGACTTAGAATATACATAGAAATGGGGGACAGCCCATTTCCTTCACATAAAGGACAAAGTGAAAAATAAGTACTGTATGCTAAGTGTGTTAGTATTTTTCAGCTTTAACAAAATAACTCAATGGTAGGAATTACTTTTTTGCTGGTAGATTCAGAGGTTTCAGTACTTGGCCCCATTGGTTCTGGACCCATGGTGGAGCAGAATGTCTGTTTGAAGTCTGTGACAGAGGCTACTCACCTCCTGGTGGGCATGACAGGTTACAGCCTCCAGTGACCTCTTCCTTCCAGCTAGGTCCCACCTCTGATTGCTTCTAGAACCTCCTCAAATTGAGCCCTTTGCAGGGTATGACACTATCAATGTATAAGGCCTCCTGCATATGTAACTTCATATCCAGATGGTATGGAAAGCCAAGTATTAATTAATAGGAAGCCTGTTCCTGGTGTTAGTGAGAAATGCACGCTTGCTTCCTTCAAGAAAGTGACTGTTTCCTAGCAGAGTCTATGTTTAAGTGGCTCAGCACACTGCCTGGCTAGGACTTTCTAAATGATGATCTCTAACAAATCCTTGGGAGCCACCCTTGGACAGGAGAGTGATAAAAGATTTAAATCCATTTTCATGACCATTAAAGATTTATAGTAGTTGAAATTATATTTAAAGGATTTAACAGCTCTTCCTTGGCCTTCCTTGACAAATGTAGTGTTGAAATTTTTTGTGATAATGCAGATGGGTCTCCAGTCCAATTGCACTTATTCACATCAATGATGCAGAATGACAGCATTCTGATTTGTGGGATGTGCTATCTGCATTGTTGGAGAATCCGCTCTGCAGCAGGTTTGGATGGTACTTCAAGGATGCAGCCATAGCCAATAGGTGAAAGCGTACGGCACGCATGAAGTCTTATCCAGGCTCATTGCATGCCATCACGTTGACCTCTGTGCAGCTCTGCTTCTCAGATTGCTGCTCTTGGGGTTGCACACAGCCCTGTGCTGATTAGTGGTGTGTGTGTGTGTGTGTGTGTGTGTGTGTTTTCCTGCCAACTTGACACAACTAGAGTGGGTTGGGAAGAGAGAACCTCAACCGAGAAATTGCCTTCATCAGATTGGCATTTGGGCATGTCTGTTGCGGGGGGCATCTTCTTGATTGATGACTGATGTAGAAGGACCCAACCGATGTGGGCAGGTGGTCCTAGGGGGTATAAGAAACCAGGCTGAGCAAGTCCTAAAGAGCAAGCCAGTAAGCAGCATTAATCAATGATTCCTACTTCTGCTTAAGTTCCTGCCCTGACTAGCCTCAAGGATTAAATGTGATCTGGACATGTAAGCCAAATAAACCCCTTTCTTCCCCAGGTGCTTTTGGCCATGGTGTTTATCAGAGCCACAGAAACCTGGCTAGGACAGGCGTTCTTAGGATATTAGCTACCTAAGCACCTCATCAGTCTCCCTGCCGTTGTGATGCGGACAGCAAGCAAGGTGTTATAGGACCGTAGCACTTGCAGTCAGACCCCACTTCCGGTGGCTTTTTGAAGACTACAGCCCTAAAGGTACTTGTGGCTATCAGCATTGTGTCTGCCCTGGTATCCCAAAGCTGAGGGGTTAGACCTCATGAAACTCATTTATTCACACTGATGGGAAGTACAGGACTGACAGGTTCCCTTTCCTCTCTGCGCTTTATTTCCTCATGATGGTTTCGATGGTGGCTTTTGCATGACAGACACATCCACAAAACGAGAGGTCAGCCAGGCTGAGTACAACGAGGCAAACAAGCAAGCACTGTCGATGGCAAGCGCTCCAGATCCTGGCCTGGCAGATGCTACTAGCTGAGGGATCGGTGTTGATCTGTGTTCAGCGAGGATGGCTAAAAACATTACGTTCCTAGATACCAGCCTCTGCTTTCTAGCCACAATGCCCGGCAATTGGAGGATGGTGAGTGAGCTGGCAAGAAGCCTGCTGGGTTGTTTGAGGGCCAGGAAACAAACTTTCTGCAAGTCAGGGTCAAGGGAATGAAGCTGGAAGTCCTTGCCTCGCCACAGCTGTGTTTACTGACTCCGGGTGCTAGGTAGAGCAACAATGTATTCCACCTTAACTAAGGGAACCATGACTCCTTTCAAGCTACTACTCCTTCTCAGTTTGCAAATGTAGGCCAGGAGACCCAGAGGTGCTACTTAAACTATCCCAAGACTACAGGGCTATTAAGTGGCAAAAGCGGGGACCCAGGGTGTAGGCAGGACAGCCAAGGTGAGGATGGAGACAGCCCCTGCTATCACAGTGCACGGTGATCTTTATGGGTATTCAAGGGGAAGAGATATCATTGGCCTCCGCACCTTCAGGCTATACAGACATGTAAGCTCTAAAGTAGCATTTCTCAACCTGTGAGTCCTGACCCCTTCAGAGTGGAATGGTCCTTTCATGGGGTGTCACATATCAAATATCCCCATGTCAGATATTTATGTTACAGATTTACAACAGTTGCAACATTACAGTTATGGAGTAGCAAGGAAAGAACTTTATGGTTGGGGGTCACCACAACATGGGTAACTGCATTAAGGGGTCGCAGCATTAGTAAGGCTGAGAAACACTGGCAAGAGACCTTGTAAAGGAGACACAGTGGCCAGGACTTGCTAGCTCCTCACCTGTAAGGCCATTCTGTTTCTCATCTGGCTCCTCGGTCACTACTTCTGTTTGCAAAGGCTCAAACAAGGCTGAAATTTCAAGGTTCCTCACTTTAAGCCAGCTCCAGACTGGAAGCAGATGGTGGCCACTCAGCTGGTATCTGCTCCATGATGGATGGATGCTGCCTTTGCCTCTTTCTCCCTCACCTCTCTGCCTGGCAAACTCCTTCTTGAAATGCCTTTCCTTTAAGGTCTCAGTATCTTGCTGTCTGCAAATGGTAGATTCATCCCTTCGCTCTATCACCTAATGCAGCTGCAGAGACCCACCAACCTTGGATGCCATTGGTTTGGGTCTTTAGGAAGCCTGGTCTTCTCAGTGATTTGTTTAAAATGTAAATGTGCTCTCATCCTGGCTGGAGAGTAAATGGCCAAATGAGGAACATGTCTCCAGAAAAGACTATTTTTTTGTTCCTTTCTGCACAGTGCTTGCACATAGTAGGTACTCAGTTCAGATTATATGAGTTATCAGTAGAGGGCATTTGCAGAAGTCATAATGGTACTGTTTAACAAATTCTTCTGCTTAACAAACTCCACCAAGAGCAATGATACAGAGCGCTACTTTTTCTTAATTTTTTCATTTTAAGTTTATGGATGTTTTGCCTGTTTGTATACCACATATATGTCTGGTGCATGTGGAGGACAGAAGATGGCATTGCATCTGCTATGAGTCACCATGTGGGTGCTGCTGGGATTTGAACCTGGGTCCTCTAGAAGAGCGACCATTGCTCCTAACCACTGAGCCATCTTTCCATCCCAGCACTAACTTTTCATACACATCTCTGGGAACATCGACAATGTCTCAGAACAGAGACATTGGGACTGACAAAATGTGCATGTGTTTCTCTTCTTCCTTTATCAATGGATTAGTCAAACAGACGCTCCAGCATTCAATTAAATGTAGTATTATGTGCTCTTTGGCATCTTAAAAGCTTTGCCTGATAGTCTGGCATTTTTACTTTGTCCAGGGGTGTTATCAGCTAAAAGAAAGAGGGTTAGAAAAATACAAGCTATCTCTGTATGGAATAAGCCCTCTCAGCTTGTTGCAGTTTGGGTATGAAATGCTGCCCCACTCCACCCTGAAAAATCTCCTTCATATTCTGAAACTTGATGCCAAGTGATGTCAAGCTGGTGGCACCGTTGCAGGGTGATGATATAGCAGCTTTACCAATGGGTGTCTTTGAGGTATACATCTTGTCTGACCCCTCTGGTTCTCCTCTCTTCTTCCTGACTGCCATGGTGGACTGAAACTCAGAAACCATGAGCCCAAATAAACCCTTCTTCCGGTAAGCCATTTCTCGGCTGTTTCTTAGCAATGAACAGCAACTAACACACTGCCTCCAGCCCCTGGAGAAGACTCTGGTAGCCACAGGGTTGGCACAGCTGCAGGGTCGGGGGGATTCGCACCCGTCAAGGTGCAATCCTCTAGTACTACCTACGCAAGAGGTTCATGTCAGAGCCTGCTTCCATGCCTGATTGTTTTTTCTTAATTTAAGTTTGTGACTGACTTATGATGTGCACTGGTACTTTTAAGAGCTTCGAATCAAACACAGTGAGAGTTCAGAACAAATGTAAATGGCCTCCTAGAAAAGGGAGGGGAAAAAACACGACCATAATCTTTTTTAATGGCTGTGAAATGTGGGAAGGATAGATCATGAGCTCTCTGCATGGGGCCCTCGTCTGATCTCAATCCAGTATTGTAATTTAGACATGACTTTTTATTTAATTTCTGACTGAGAAAGGGAAATTAGAAAGCAGCATTATCTCCGCTGCTTCGTTATAATGAACGATATTTCACAGCGCCAGCCCCAGAGTTACCTTCAGAACTTCTTTTATGACTCGGGTTGCAGGAGAGTTTTCCCACACTTGGGTTGCTTGAGGAGCAGAAAACCTAAGCAAAGTTTTTAATTAGAAGCTGGTTTAGGGCTCGGGTGGCCCACAGGCTGGCAGGCTGGCAAACAGAAATAACTTCGAGCCAGGCGGGCCACCCGAAGACTCTAAAACCTGGAGAGGTAGCTCTGCGCTCGCTTACATGTAAGTAAAAATTCCCTTCACTCTCCCAAGCCTGCTTGTTGGTCTCATTTTTAAATCAGGGGGATTTATCCCATCTGTAATTAACCCTTGCATCTGGCCAGGGCCGTACTGCCTCCTGCCTCTTCCCCTCCCTACCCCTGGACACTAAATACATAATGGTTTGATAAATATTTAACCAGTGATGAGGGAGATAATGCAAGCAATCCATTAGAGCCGCCTGCTTGGGCTGGCACGGGGGAAACCGGTGGTGCGAATGTGGATGGGGTGTGAGAATCACAGGCAGATCAGCAAGACCGCAGAGGGCACAGTGCTATGGGCTGGGAGGGCAGGCTTTTGAAATCTAAAGCCCTGTCTCCCAGGGGCCCTCCCTGCACTCACCACTGCCCCCATGGGCCAGCCTCACTGCTGAGAGGAATGGTTTTGCCAAACTCTGTATGGTGGATGGAATGCTCCCTCCATGGGGGAAACTGGGACCACGGCATCCTTGAGGACAGCCTGCTGCTAACCTCCATGCCAGGGTGGCGCCAAGCCACAATTTGACCAGGGTAATCTCAGGCTCTGTCAGTTGTTCAGCACAGTGGCTAACAGTGGCCATGGTCACTTTAAAAATTTTTAATTTGTTCGTTGACAGTTGCATACACATACATGTAACACTGCTTTCTGCTCACACTTAACCCCTCCACTGTCTGTTATCATCCTCCTGTCCTCACCAACCTTCCAGTGAATCCTCATCCCATTTTCACATCTGTTTGTCTTGGGTTTGCTTTTGCACATGGCCTGCTGGGTTGAACTGGGGCTGTTCACATGACTATGAAGCTATCCACGGGGGCAAAAATAACTCACCAGTGCCTGTATCGATCCAGACAATGACTTGCTCTTCTCCTGCAGCAGCCTTTGACTACCTTAGCTTGAACACTAAGTTCTATGGCAATGCCATCTATGAGTTTTCAATAAAACGCCTTAGAGTGCTGGAGAGATGAGCGGGAGGGAAATGGCAGCAGCAATGGCTGTCATGTGAGATTCACTGCATAAAGGCATACATAGGGCTCAAACATTCCACAGAAGACACACACATACACACCACACACACACCACACACACCACACATACCACACACACACACATACACACACCACACACACCACACAACCACACACACATACCACACACACACACACACACCACACACACCACACAACCACACACACACACACACACCACACACACCACACACACACCACACACACACCACACACACATACCACACACACATACACACACACACCACACGCATACCACACACACACCACACACCACACCACACACATACACACACACCACACACACACACACCACACACACACCACACACACACACACCACACACATACACACCACACACACACACACCACACACCACACCACACACATACACACACACCACACACACACACACACCACACACACACACACCACACACCACACCACACACACATACCACACACACACACACACCACACACACACCACACACCACACCACACACATACACACACACCACACACACACCACACACACACACACCCACTACATACACACACACACCACACACACACCCACTACATACACATACACACCACACACACACACACACACACACACATACACACACCACACACATACACACCACACCACACACACACACCACACACATACACCACACCACACACACACACCACACACATACACACACATCACACACACACACACCACACCACACACACACCACATACATACACACACACACATACACACACATCACACACACACACCACACCACACACACACACACACCACACACACACACACACCACACATACACACACATCTCACACACACACACACACACACACACACACACACGCACACCAGTGTGCCAGCTTTCTGTCACCTGAGATAATGAAATTATAAAGAGAAACGGTTAGTTTCAGCTCACAGTTCCAGACCTCAGCCGTGATTGGCTGGCCCTGTTGCTTTAAGCCCACGGCAGCAGGGAATGGCTGAAGCAGGAGGCAGACTGAAGCAATTGCTCACCTGTGGCCAGGAAGTGAACAAACAGGAAGAGGGAAGAGTTGGGGTCCCATTAACCCCTTTGAGGGTATGAACCCAATGCCCCAAACACTTCCTCGCTGTGCTCTGCTCACAAGGCTCCGCCTCCTTTCTAGAGCAGCAGGCTAGGGAGCAGGCCACTCTAGCACATAAGCACACGCAAAGGCACATGGGCCTTTGGGGGACACTTAGAATCCAGATCATGGTGCAGAGAGTAGTGCCCCTTAGTTTGGCTAAGTCCCTGTTACTCTTCATCATACATCCCCCTTGGCCTTCTGCAAGCTCACGCATGAGTCTAACATCAGAAAGTATGCTTCGCCCCACAGGCCCTTCAGGGTTCAGCCAGACCGACTCACTGCGGCTTTGCCACAGTTCCCAGCTGGGTGTAGACTGGGTTTAGGGAGTCGATGTGTCCGCCACAGTCGCTTGTCATTTGCTACCTGCCTCCCTAGCTCAGAAGGTCTTCCACTGTGGCAATTCTTTTAAAGGTTCATTTGTTTTATTTTATGTATAGGAGTGTTTTGCCTGCATGTATTTAAACATGCTGTGTGCATGCCTGTTGCCTGCAGAGGTCAGAAGAGGGCATCGGATTCCTTGCAACTAGAGTTATAGATGATTATGAGGGACCAAAGGGGTGCTGGGTACTAAACCTGTTTCCCCTGCAGGAGCAGCAATTGCTCTTGACCACTGAGCCATCTCTCCAGCCTCATCACTACAGAAATCTAAAGATCCACCTTTATCCAGGATGTCAGTCGTATCATCAAGCAATTGCCAGCCAAGGACTCCCTTAAATACACAAACATCCAGCATGACCCATAGAGAAAGGTCCGATCCCTAATTTTTCAAGACTTTAAGTCTACTAGTTCTACTCATTCTCTTTTTTAAAAATTAAAAAAAAAAAATTAGACCATTAAAAATTCAAAATGGAGAGAGGGTAAGAGTAAGGGCTGTGGAGATGGGTCATTGGGTAAAGAGCTTTCCACACAAATGTGAAGATCTGAATTCGAATCTCTAAACCCATGTAGAGTAAGGCATAGTACTACATGTTTAGAATCCCGGTGTTTTTACAATGACATGGGCAGTGGAAACAGGAGAATGCCTGGAAGCTTAAGACAGCAAAGGTCAAAGAAGAGACTATTCCAAACAAGGCAGAAGGTGAGACCAACACCCTCTGACCCCTACCCATGCACTGAGGTATCATGTACTGTCACTCACACATGTAAATATATACATGTATACATCACACACACACACACACACACACACACACACACACACACAAACACTTCCAAATGGTCTCTATTATTCACTCAATTTATATTTTCTGTTTCTTCCTCTCTCTTTCTCATCTATCTGTCTATCATCTCTCTATCTATTCAATGATGCATTCAACAGATAGTTCTGAACATGGCATGTTGGGCTAATCCCATTCCAAGTGTGACCTGGAAAAAGTCCACAGAAGTCTCAGTTTCCTCGTGATCGGGAGAACCAAAGAGAACGTTACACTGCTAGTTACAGAAGCACCACTCAAGGCTTCTCCGTCAGACAGGTTATAAATCTATGTGTCTGCCTTTCTCAAGCTCCCAGAGGATGAATCTGGAGGCTGAGGAGGGAAAGTGTCCCCAGGGGATTCACACCCTCAAATCTATTTGTGCATCGACCGTCCCTCTTGCCTCAGCTTCCAGCCCAGATTGTGCCTAATGCTTATGGCCTCTGCTTCTCCAGGGAGCCCCTGGAGTCCAGCCCAGCTGCCACAGTCCAACAGGCTTACAGGCCCCTATGGCCTTGACATCAGCCTCCTTCCTTACTATAGTGTCCTTGGGGCTTTTACAGGCTACTAGTGCTATGGCAATCTTCAGATGTCTGCAGAACGCCAGACTCTTGGCTATGGGCTGTGTATTACCCTGAGTGAGAGTGTGCCTGTTTTTCTGTACGGTGCACACTCTGACCTCGTGGGTACCTTCCACTTTCCTCACTATCCCCTTCTCTTATTTCACTCATGGCATTGCAAGTAGCTGATTGTAGAACTTTGGTTTGGATGCATTCAGAGATTCCGAAAGCAGGTCCTTTGAATACCGTGGACTTTCGTTCCAAAATCAGTGCTAGATGTAGCTAATACAGGCATGGCACACTACTATGTTTTACAGTTAGGACTTAAGTAACAGAAAGCCATTGCTCAGATAGTCTGTTACTATCATTATCATTTATTACAATTTATTCAATTTGTGTCCTGGCAGGAGGCCCCTCCCTCATCTCCTCCCAGTCCTACCTTCCTTCTCTTTCTCCCTCCCTCTTCTCCCCCTTTGCCCCTCCCCTAGTCCACTGAGAGGGGAGGTCCTTCGCCCCTTCTATTTGATCCTAGCCTATCAGGTCTCATTAGGACTGGTTACACTGTCTTCCTCTGTGGCCTGGCAAGGCTGTTCCCCTCTCAGGGGGAGGTGATCAGAGTGCCTGCAACTGAGTTCATGCCAGAGAAAGTCCCTGCTCCCCTTACTAGGGACCCTACTTGGAGACTGAGTCTAAAGGCTACATCTGAGCTGTTATTCTTAGGTCCTCTCCATGCATGGTCTTTGGTTGGTGTTACTCCTATCTAAGAAATCAGCTTTGCTGTTAAACTGGCGGTAGCTTTGTCCTGGCCTTGCACTGGTTCAGCCAATGGAGACAGTTGCACGGGAAAGGATAGTGCGCGATTACGAAATGACAAGCCCATCCAAGAGAACAAACAGAAGGAGGGTAACATATAGTCTAGGGTGAGACTCACCCGAACTCCAGTGATGAGAAGGTTGGCTTTGGGCATGTTCTTTCAAGCGAAGTCTGTTTCTTCTCACTTGAAATGGGGTTAGTGGACTCTCGTCATTGGATTGTTGACGGCTGAAGACAGAGGACATGGTGTTAACATAGAGCCTGGCTCAGTGAGAGTGTCCCATGGCCTTATTAGATGGGATAAAAGTGCACAATACCCTATCTATGCAAAAGTTAAGACCTGATGGGGCATGGGTATCCAGCAGATCCTGGGTGGCTCACCCCGAGCTGACCCCTTGTCTTTGTGCATGATAAATAAGGGCTTCTGGTTTCTGAAGGAAACTTCTTAGGCTGAGTTTGAATGTCCTTGTTCTACAAAATCCTCAGGCATTACCCTGAAGCCTCAGGGAAGGGGCAATATAGCTGATGATGACTGTGACATCTAGAAAATTCCTCAAAGGCCTCCTTCCTACACAGGTAAACAGTGAAATTGCTGGCCTAGTGAATTCCGTAGCCACTTGATGATTGTTTATCCTCATGGAGGCTGCAATTGGTACTAGCTTTGCTTGAATTACTGGTAGGATGTTGGCAAGAGCCAGGGCAATCATCCATGATCTTGATTAGAAGTCAAACCTGAAACTAAACAGACAGATAGCTACACAAACAGCCAAAATGTAACACAGGAGAGAGGGAACACAAGGTAAACACTACTTCGTTGAAGAACGAGAGACTTAGCCATGGTGGGGACAGGACATTTGAGTCTCTGAGCTCACACACCAATGTAACACTCTCTGCTACCTATGACAAAATGATCATTGGTGATGGCCTTGGAGAAGCAAAGAAGAAGAAAGAGATGCTCTAAAGGACTAGGGAGGGAGATAGGAGCAGACAGCTTCCCTAACAACTTGTCTTGGTGATGCTGTGACTGACAGGGCAGAAACTAGAGACATGCTAATGGCTTCTGATGGGTGTGACTGTGGGCTGGACATGTGTATCCCCCATGTTCATATGTTGGCATCCTAACCCCCACTTGACAGGATCTGAAGGTGGAGACTTAAGAAGGTGCCTAAGGTTACCTGAGGACATGAAGGTGAAGACCCATGATGGGATGATGATGAGTAACGGCTGCTGCTGCTGCTGCTGCTGCTCCTGGCTAATAATGTCCTACCAGCAGTTCAAGCAAAGCTAGTACCAATTACACTCTCTATAGGATAAATGATCATCAAGTGCCTATGGGATTCAGTAGGCCAGCAATTTCTCTGTTTACCTGTAGGAAGGAGACCTTTGAGGAAGGTTCTAGATGTCACTGTCATCATCAGCTATTATGGCCCAAAGCACCAAGACTTCTCTGCCCTGTGAAAACAGCAGAAAGGCACTGTCTACAAAGACGGCCCTCTCTTGAACACCTGGGTATCTCAATCTTGGTTTTCAGGCTTCTAGAACTGTGGACAAGCATATCTGTTGCTCAGGGTCCTCCTCTGAGTGGTATTCCCTTAAGCAACTACTGGCCTGAGCAGAGAAGGAGTGTACACCACCTTGAACATCATCTACCACCTCCTCCCACAGCATCTCAACAACCGGGAGTCTCCATAGTGGCGGGCCCAGCTCTTGCCGAAAAGAACCGTTATCTGCAGAGAGAGAGCCCACCCCGACCAGGACTCTTAAGGGGCATGGATTGAACCTGATGTAAAGTCCTCAGTCGTGGCACAGGAGGCTCAAGGGAAGACCCTGTTGAACAGGAGAGAACCTGCCCAGAGCCATGAAAGATGGGAGCCTTTGCTTCCTGGCTGGAAACTGCCAGTGTGATTGTGGGTGGATTCATTGCCTGAACAGGGCTATGCTCTTCCCTTGAGTATAACTTTGGCCCCCTCTCTGTGCATTTTCTCTGATGTCACTGACTGCTTGTTCAACAAGGTGACTGCCATGCTGGGTCCAGGTTGGGAACCTGGTTTTGACATGGGAGACAGGACAACTCATTTCTGGTTCTGAAGTAACAGAAAACCATTTCTGGATTCTCCAGCCAACCAAGCTTGTGGGTTTTCTCAGGAGCCTTCTGCTGGCCTGAAATTAGACAAGTGAGGTCTCTTGGACCCTTTTTATGTCCTTGAGAAGGCTGTTAGGGCCTCTTCTCTTACTCTCTTGCTGGTATCCATAATACCTGAAGTTGCTCCTCTGGCCACCCCAAGACTGGCCTTGTCCCTAGGGGTCACACGTCAGATATTTACATTATGATTCATAACTGTAGCAAAATTACAGTTGTGAAGACTCAACGAAATAATTTTATGGTTGGGGGTCACCACAATGTGAGGAACTGTATTAAAAGGCTGCAGCATTAGGAAGGTTGAGAACCGCTGCCCTAGGCATTGAGCCATTCCTTCAGCCACAGTGTTCTACATGAGTAGAGTTTTAACTTCTGGCAGAGACTTTCTCCCTAAAAGAATCTGAGAACCGGAATCCTATTAAGCTGTCACACTTCATGAGGTTATGATGTACAGTCCCTTCATAGGTTAATTGTGTCTTGATCGGGGCAATATATTCACTCAAAATGTTGCAAGCCACAAAACTGTAGGCATCAAGAAGAGACAAGCTGGGAGTCCTTTGGGAGACTTCCTCCCTAACACGTTCTGGCTGGGGTCTCCTCAGACATAAGGAGTTGGCTTTGTGGCATCCAAGCAAGTGCCTGCTACCTGCAGCAAAATGGCCCACTCTTTAGGGAAGAGACAGGACGGGGAGAGAGCAAGAGTGAAGATGCATACCTCGGTGGGGTCAGGGGTGGGAGAAAGTTTTCTCTAGCTGCACGATGCACCTGGATCAATAAACAGGTTTTTTTTAATTGTTATTCATTTTACAACTCAATAAAGCTTAATTATGAGAAAGCAGGAAGAGAAGCAAAAGCCATGCTTGCATAATATTGTATTCCTTGCAGCAATTCCTGCGGGGCCCTCACACTTGCTTTGCAATGTAGAACAAACCAAATTACGAGGACTATTCAAAATTCATTTAAAAACATCATTGAGGAGCATCATAATAAAAACACAATGAAGACAAGCTTGGGTTGTTAATTTGTACTGCTGTGAGTGTTCAGGGGTCTGGATGTGTGAGCGTGAGAGCACACGTGCAGCCTAATTGGTGCTGCCTGGAGCAGCGGGTGGCCGATGAGAAGCAGGTTTGAGGCAAGCACTGGACTGACCCAAAGAGGGCATGAAGGAGTTAGGAACTATTGGGAAGTTATCTTATCTCCTCTTTGGCCAAAGGTCAGTCAGGCAATGTTCAGGCTTGAATCCTGGTGCAGTTTTGGGGGAGGGACCAGGATGTGGATAAGAGGCTGGGAATCCCAAAGCTTAGATGCAGAAAGCATTCAAGAAGCACCCACTTCCCTGCCTCTGTTTCCATCTCTTTAGGTGAACCCACCCATCTCAGTGTAGACAAATGGTTTATACCTTGCTGAGCTCTTATCTCAACAGGGAGCATGGAGAACCGTGCTTAGGGCCCCAAGGCCCTTGATTGCTTGCCATGAATCCTGCCTTTCCTGAGGTGCCCTCTGTCTCACAACAGCCTGATGTGGTAGGGATGGGTAGCCTACAAGAGGTTCAGAGCCTTTCTTGAAAGTTGCCTCCCCAGCCTCGGTTGGGGTCTAAGGCACCTGACTTCTTGGTCTTAGCCTCTTCTAAAGACTTGCCTTGGCCATGGCCTAAGCTGAGATTGGGTTTCTTGGCTTCAATGCACCTGACTTGAGCTCTGCCCTTACCAACCTGGCTTTCTTCTCCTGGGCCTGCCCTGTCTGTGCTGATTCTTATTCCCCATCTTCACATTTTGGAGTGACTTTGTTTTACTCCCACATTCTGACCCCATTTGACCACTGTCCTGTTGGAACCTTGAGCCCATTGCTTTGAGCCTCAGTTTACTTATCTGGAAAGCAGGTGTTGCAAGTTTGCCTCCTCTTCTTACAGGAGGTTTGTTTCCCCCCAAATTAATTAATTCTCTTAATTAATTAATTAAGTAGATCGCTTTGAGATACTTAGACGAAAGGTACATTCGAAGTGCAAATTATTATTTATTCTTAATGAACCCTTCTTTGGAGATAATTTACTCCCGATTCTGCAGGGAAACACAGTGGACCCTTGGGAAGGAGAAAATGACAGTGTTGGATTTTTGTTTGTTTCGGGGGAGCAGGAAGGGAGGGAAGGTGGTTCTTTGTAGTGATTCTCTCAGCGGGGTAATGGTGAGAGAATTAGCCAAGTACTCTTCTTAGGCTCTGCCATACCTCCTAGATCTAGAGTGTTAACCCATGAGGGTGTGCAGGGGGGTAGCTCAGCCAAGGGGTAGGTGGCTTTTAGATCTAAAAGCTGTCTACTTCTTAGTAACAAGGAGCTTCCAGAGACAAAGAGAGAAGAGAGAGAGAAGAAAGAAAAAAGAGAGAAGAGAAAACAAAAAAAGGAGAGAGACAGAGAGGCAAAGGGTACAGAGGGAATCGTGGTGAAATCTTTCATAGTGTGTTGTTGCCCGTGTGGGCACCCCGGGATACTCGGAGGATGTCAGCTGCCAGATTCCCACCTCTTGTGAACCCTCTAAGTTCTTTGTCTTCCTTGATCATATCCAGACTCCCAGCAGGTTCCCCTCCTTCCTCTCTCCCTCCAGTGTCCAGACCTCAAAGTGGCACATTTCATCTGCTGCTGAGCTCTGCTGTAGCCTCTGGACCACACTTAACTCAGCCCACCCCTGCTCTTACCCAGGCTCATAGCCTCAAGTTATCTCCTGTTCCCTTTAGTACCTCTGCCTAGGTGGCTGGTGTGTGTGTGTGTGTGTGTGTGTGTGTGTGTGTGTGTGTGGAGGCGGGTGCACACACACAGGTATGTGATTCCTTTCACCCACTAGAAGGTGAATGAAATACCCTGAAAGGTGGTTTCTTGGAGAGAGGTATTAGCATTTGGACAGAAATTGACTGCATACAGCCACAGGCTTTACTTCTTGGTCCCAGAATAGGGATGGATAAGGAAATAAAACATGGGAAGGTTGTTTTAAAAACTAATTTAGATTATGGCACATCTTGTTTGAAATTCCACAAATCAGCTTTCAAATTTGTATGTGTTTATTTGGGTGGCTTTGCGGACATGTGTGACACTTCATAACTGCAGAGGTCAGTGGGCAACTTGTGGGAGCCAGAAGAACTGATTGTCAGGACTGGCATTAGATAAACATCCTTTACCTGCTGAGCCATCTAACTGACTCTGGGCTTTGGAGCCTTTGGGAAGAAAATTACTAGCGGTGGGACCTCTTTTTTCATGTTCTATTGCTGTGAAGAGACACCATGACCACAGCAACTCCTATAAAGCAACACACTTAATTGGGGCTGGCTTACAATTCCAGAGATTTAGTCCATTACCATCATGGAGGGAAGCTAGAGGGCATGAAGTGTGATATGGTGCTGGAGAAGGAGCTACAGGCAAAGAAAAAAAGAGATAGACACTGGGCCTGCCTTGAACATTTGAAACCTCGAAGCCCACCCCCAGTGGCACACCTCCTCCAACAAGGCCACACCTCCTCCAACAAGGCCACACCTCCTAACAGTACCATTCCTTGGTGTCCAAGCATTCATATCTACAAGCCTATGGGAACCGTTCCTATTCAAACAACAACCAGTCTTTGAAGATCACAGCCCAGCACCTGACCCTGCTCTCTCTGCTTCCTGGACAAGAGGGGCCTAAGAAGCTGCTCACAGGGCAGAGAGAGCATTCTCAGGGTCCTGAGACTTTTTCTCTCATAACTTTTGAGGAGGCATTCCCCATACCCTTGACCCTTGGCATTGGTGTGTGTGTGTGTGTGTGTGTGTGTGTGTGTGTGTGTGTGTGAAGAGGCACTATTGTCAAATAGCTAGAGAGTCCATGCTAGTATTGGGTCACTGGATCCAGAATGACTCTACCCTTAGCAACTTAGCAAGTTACTCTCTTAAACAGCGCCCACCCATAATAGAGGTGAGGGAGCTAGAACCCTGCATTTGTGGTTGTCGCCAGCAACAAATGTGCTGATATGTTTGAGGAGCTCCATGGGGCTTCGCACACTCACTCAGTCGATGCTAGTATTGACATAATGATGTTCAGATAGCCCAAGGAGATGTCTGTTCTCTTTATCTTTCCTTGTTAAGAAAAACAGATCTTACTCAGGAGACAGAGGCAGGCAGATCTCTTTGAGTTCCAGGCAAGCCTGGTCTACATAGTATGTTCGAGGACAACCAGGACTACATAAAAAGAACCTATCTTAAAAACAAACAAACAAAATTTTGTATTTATTAAGTACCCTCTGTGTGCCAAATTCACCTGTTGGGGGTGAATTACACTTTTAAAATAATATCAAAATGTCTTTGAGTAATTAACATATGGTTAGTTACTTGGGCCAATCTAGCCAGCGTTTATTGGGCACCAATTGCTTGTAAAATGATGGTGGAGAAATTTAAACATGTTCAAAGGAAGGCCCTTGACCTTTGGACAGAAAATAATTTGTGATTGGTTATTAATAAGGCATCAACCTCCACAGGAAGATTTTTTTTATCGTTTAATCCTGACAAGGAGGCTTGGTTAACTGACCTATTCTGTAGGACAGCAGGAGAACAGGATAAACTGTTTTTATAAAGTGAAGCTTTGCTTCCACTGTTTATCTGTGTTTTTTTCAGTGACACAGAATGCTAATTTGAGCTCTTAAGCCACTTTTCTGTTCTACAAAAAAAAAAAAAAAAATCAAATCTTTTAGTTCATTTTTGGAAATCATCTTGCTTTATTTCTTCCCCTTGGTGATTTATAACAAAATAAAAAAAAAAAAACTATGATGAGTTATAACCGAACCAGATTCCTAATATGTAACCCATAGCATTGCTTAATTTGGTTTGCTATTAAAGTTTTAATAGAAAATATCATTTGATTGCAATTTAGAAATAAAATGTGATTTTCATATTATAACTAATATGACTAATAAGCCCCAAAATGTCTAATACAGCAGACGTTTCTATTAACACAATGAATATGTTTCAGATGTTGCTGGAATACTGATTCAGAGCACCACTATCTCCTTGTACTAACAGGTTAGCTTTCTGGACCATTCACTGACCTCACCTAGCTGGCGATTAGCTCTTAGATCTATTAGGCCTTTGGAGTGTTGTGATAATTATGTCTCTTTAAATGAAGTTGGCTTCCGCGGCAGGCTAAACAGCTCTCAGAAGAATGTCCCCTTCCTCTGTTTGGTCTAGGCTTGTGGGTAATTGGGACATCTTCGGATCCTGACTTGGACCTGGAACTCTTTTACTTATAATGCTCAGCATTTCGAGGAGCCCAGGCTTGGCGGGTCACACACGAGAAAATGGCTAACTGTTTTCCTTTCTTGAGAAGCAACTTTTATTATTTCATTTATTCATTTACTCATTCATCCAATAATAATGAACTTTACGTTCAGTCTCCTGTAGTGTCCTAGAGTTACCATGGTGATTAGAAACAAACACAGGACCTATGCTCATTGGATTGAATAGTCTTAAGAGGGTGAACAAACGGATGCTATGGGAAAAAGTGGATTTAAACATGCAGTACCAGGAAGCTGGCCCCATCAGCCTCTCCTGACCTGTTTGAGTTACCCATAGAGCATATTGAAGACATTGTATTGTGTATCTATTGGTTTATTATGGCCTATCTTCTAAGGGAGAAGCTGAACTTCATTGGAGTTAAGGGGTCTGTGTCTTCAGGGTGTACCCTAGCACAGTACTGGCTCCTAAATAATATGTTTTGGGTGAGTAAATTCATTTTGGGTAATGAGTTCAGTTTTGAGTGAATGAATTCATGCATTTGCGTCTCTTACAACCAAGCAGAGAGTGGCATTGCCTGAGAAAACGACAGCTGTAACGGGGTTGGAGCCGGATGGAGCAATAGGAGGCTTGTTAAGGCTTCATGTGGGCTTGCTAGTACTGAAGTACATGAAACCTTCCTGGGTGCTCCTGGTCCCATTTTATCAAGTACCTGCTTTATGCTAGTCTTAGGGTTCTGGAAGCAAATGAATGAAACAGTCCCTATGCTTAGATTTTATTTATATGTGTCTGTGTCTGTCCTTAGAGGACAGAAGAGGGCATTAGACCCCTAGGAGCAAGTGTTATAGGTGGTTGTGAGCTACCTGAAGGGAATGCTGGGAATGAAACACCAGTCTTCTGCAAGAGCTCTATCCTGAGCTTAGTGTTTTCAGAGGTAACCTCTGCTAACTTCCCTGGAGTGCCCACAACATCCAGAGTTGGGAAGGCTGGTGCAGCCAGCATTTGTTACTTTGTGGGTTCTTTTTTTTTTCTACTCTTTGCCACCCTTTTAAGCACCTAACACTAGATAGGAGAGAAAAGAGAATAGAGGGTAAAGGGGACCTCATTATCGTTAGACTACTTCCTGCTGATTAGGGGCAGAGAGCTCTTTGGGGCAAGTTTGGTCATCGCCGTCAGGATATCTAATTTCTTCTTGTTGTTGCTTCTTCTTTGCACATGACTCCTTAACAGTGACCAACTGCAACCAACCAGCAACCAGCAACCCAACCCACCTCTCAGCATTTATACACCCTCTGAAAAATCCCCAGAATTCCAAACATCACACAACCACAGAAACTATCTGCAGCTGGCAAAACCATGCCTCTGCTAGAGGCAAACCATAGCCAGCTGCTGCGAAGCAGCCCCATGTCTACACACCTGGAATTAAAACAAAAACATATTCCTGTAACATTTCTGCATCTTTTCAAAGAATTCTTACTATAGGATGGTATTGTTTTTCCCTTGCTAGTCAGGGTGTCAGAGCTGTAGATAGCAACTCTGCCTCCCTTCATAGCACTTACATACAGCAGGAATCTCCAAGGGACCAGAGCCTTTATCAGATGCCAGGTGGGCATTTTGATCTTTGCAGTATTTTGAAAGGTTGGGCAGAGAACAAGAGTATTGTTGGCATCGACTTTGAGGTCCTCTTCCAAGTGATGGAATGTGGCACATTTTACTCCTAAACATGTTACACACAGATCTCCCAAATAATCCTCATCTGAGGGGCTCATTGACAGTTAGCAGATTTATTGATGAGAAGCAGCTTAAGGGAGGGAAAGTTTATTTTGGTTTTTTTGTGATAACATTTTTTATTGAGATAAAAATCATGAGACAGAAAAATAAGTGGATATGAGTAGAGATAACTAACTCTAAGGATGTTTGGAAAAGTCTATGGGAACTTACTATCTTTTATAATTTAAGAAAAATTTAAATTTATTACAATTTATTCACTTTGCATCCCAGCTATAGCCCCCTCCCTCAGCCCCTCCCAATTCTCTCTCCCCCTTCTCCTCCCATGTTCCTTCCCAAGTCCACTGATAGAGGAGGTCCTCCTTCCCTTCCATCTTACCCTAGCCTATCAGGTCTCATCAGGACTGGGCTGCATTATCTTCCTCTGTGGCCTGGTAAGGCTGTCCCCACCCCCTCAGGGCAAGGTGATCAAAGAGCCAGCCACTGAGTTCATGTCAGAGACAGCCCCTGTTCCCCTAACTAGGGAAGCCACTTGGATACTGAGTGCCATGGGCTACATCTGTGCAGGGGTTCTAGGTTATTGCCATGCATGGTCCTTGGTTAGAGTATCAGTCTCAGAAAAGACCACTAGGCCCAGAGTTTTTGGTTCTGTTGCTCTCCTTGTGGAGCATCAGTCCCCTCCAGGTCTTCCTATCTCCTCCTTCTTTCATAAGATTCCCTGTACGCTGCCCAAAGTTTGGCTCAGCATATGCTTTAATACCCTGCTGGGTAGAGTCTTTCAGAGGCCCTCTGTGGTAGGGGCCTGTCTTGTTCCTTGTTTTCTCCCTCTTCCAATGTCTATCCTATTTGCCTTTCTGAATGAGGATTGAGTATCTTACCCAGGGTCTTCTGTCTTGCTTAGCTTCTTTAGGTGTACAGATTTTAGTATGATTATCCTATATTATATGTCTAGTATCCACTTATAAGTGAGTATATACCATCTGTGTCTTTCTGCTTCTGAGATACCTCACTCAGGATGATCTTTTCCAGTTCCCACCATTTGCCTGCAAATTTCATGATTCCTTGTTTTTAATTGCTGAGTAGTATTCCATTGTGTAAATGTACCACAATTTTTGTATCCATTCCTCAAGTGAGGGACATCTGCATTGTTTCGGGAAAGTTTATTTTGCCTCCTGGTTTGAGGGAATAAACCAGTGGTGAGGGCTCCATGGTGACAGAAGAATGCAGGCTTCACTCACATCTTAGTGCAGCGGAACACAAAGAGAAAGTCGAGCCAGAAGCAAGGCTTTCCCACCAGGAGCCTACATCCTCCTTCTGGCCCTCATCTTTTAAAGGTCCTCAAGTCTCCCAAATCAGTGTCATCAGCTGGAGATCAATATCAAACACACACGAGCTCATATGAAAATCCTAACAGCTGATAAAACTAAGTCTGGACAGAATAGCAACCTGCCACCTAACCGTCTTTAAGACACAGGTGCTATCAACCCAACTTGTGCAAGCAGATCACCTGCTTTTCCTGAAAGCTCCCTCACCATTGCCTACCTCAGTGACAAGCACCACCTAGCCGGGAGCAGGAGACACCCATCACCAGAGTCTGCCTTCTTGCTATGTGCTAGGCAACCAGAAAAGCCTACCTCTTTTTACCTGTCTGCTGCCCCTGACTCAGTTCAGGCTCAGGCAGGTTCTTCCCTAGATCTTGGAAATGGTGACTAAAATGATAGTCACTTTGTCTCTATACCATCCCTACTTTCAAACGCACATTTCTGTCCCAACAAGGACAGTCATTTAAGGATCAACAGGAGCTTTCATCAGGCCTCTACTTAAACACTGCCCATTGCTGATTCTGTGGCGCTTTTGACTGGAGCTCATTTCTGAGCCCAGGAGGCTTCTCAGAACCCATGCTTAGATTGACAACAAATGAGTTGGCTTAGATTGACCACGCATTTCTTTGCTTTTCCACATCTTTTTCCAGGCAAACTGGAACCTTTGAACATGCCACAGTGTTTCAGACCTCTGTGTCTCTGTACCTACCCTCCCTCTGCCTGGCGTCCCACAAGCTACCACTTCCTTCGTTGAGCTCACATGCCATCTTTTTAGTCTGGCACCAAATGTGTTCTATTTCGCTTTCTATTGCAGGAATAAAACACCGTGACCAGAAAAAAGACCTGGGGAGGGGGAAAAGGGTACATTTACCTTACACAATCCCATCATAAAGGGAAGTCACAGCAGTAATTTAAGGCAGGAACCTGGAAGCAGGAACTGAAGTGGAGGCCATGGAGGAGTGCTCCTCACTGGCTAGACCCCATAGCTCTCTCAGCTTGCTTTGTATACCATTCAGGACCATCTGCTCAAAGGTGATGCCAGCCGCACTGGGCTGAGCCCTCCCCCATCAATCATTAATCCAGTGTCCCACAGATTTGTCAAGAGGACAATCTGATGGAGGCATTTCTCCATTGTCCTTGTGTCAAGCTGACAAGACCTAAGCAACACACAGTGATCTGGCCCTACTTTTCTAAAATAAAAATTACCACACAGTCTTAAAAGTTGAGTCACTGGAGCTCCAGAGACTCTCAAAATCAAAGACTGTATCTGACATGGCTTTCTTCATGCTTAGTCCATCGTCCAACACACAGCGGATGCCTACCACAGAGCAAATGAACACAAGGCCTCACTCCCATCTATTGCATCTTGAACAGAGGCCAGGCTGGAGATGACGTTTCATCATCTCCTGCAATCATTCTTGCTTCTGAGAACGATGGCTCAGCTTGTAGACCTGCAGACCGGTTACTCAATTCCTATTTTGCCCTCCCGGTTTTCTTAGCCGGACATCACCGCTCTGATCCTCTACCCTGACCCACTTCATTCCTATACAGCCCTAGACGAGGCCAGGCTTCCCCCCTGCCAGCTGCCTGCCTATCAGCCCGATGTCTCTCCAGTTCTCTTTATGCCAACAGAGAGCCAGCCTTCTGTAGCACAGCTCTCCTATTTAGCTTTTAATCTTTCCTCATAAATTAATCTCTCCTGCTCCCTAATCATGCCTGGTGCCCTTCTCTGAACCCTGTGCACCTTGCCTACCTCTGTTGGGTAATGAGATGCCCACCACTGGGCTGGCTGCAATATCCCAGAGTCCGTCTTACCCCCAGACTATTTCCTTTCGGCTTTGTGTCCCGGCCCTGCATACGCATACCTAAATCACCCAGCCTGTCTTATTGATTTCTCTGTCGCCTTTCCATCGCAAACACATCTGATCTGTGCTGTGGGGCTGAATCTTCCTCAGTGCCTCCCCACTTGCGGCCCCTCCCTTGGCCTACTGAATCCGTCCTGTTTTTATGATTGTTTTCTCGTCTTGTGCTAACGCTCATCTGGAGCCATCTTATTCCAACATTTCTTTTTTATTTTTTTTCTGGGTGCAGGTCATGTTCCCCTCAGCTTCCAGGCAAAGTGGCTGGCCTTTGACTTCATGGAACACTCATAAAATTCTAGGGGAAAACTGGCTGTTCTCAAAAGTGGCTCACTTTTTTTTTTTTTTTTTTAAATGTCATCTTGCTTTTTTTGCCTCGACCCTTAGGAAACCTAAAGCTAAGTTATGTTTCGTAGGGGTGAAATTCCCCTGTGAAATCCTCTTTGGTTAATTTTTTTTAAAGAGGAATGGGATTTATCCTGAAAGTTACCTCTGATGATTTTGACCTAAGTAGGGTTGGAAGATGACCTTTGACTGTAGGCACTTGACAGACTCTTCTCTCCTCTTTTTACCTCTCCCTGATCCACTGACTCAGGAGAAGTGGTGTGGCCATGTCTTCAGGCTCCATGGCCTTGTTCACAGCCACCCTAGTGGAGTAGACAAGGTTAGAGTAGACATAGGTAGGAGAAAGAGGAGTGTCAGAGCATAAGGAAGGCTCCTGCCCTAGGAGGGCATCTTCATTCTGCCCGCTCTGGTTGTGTCATCCAGGACTGGTTAACCTTCCTATAAAGGGGGTGAATAATGAACCTTTTCAGGACTGACAGAAAGCAGACAAGAGCGGGGGGGGGGGGCGGGGAATGGCTCGGTGGCAGACATCTTGCCTAGCATTTGCAAGACCTCCGTTCAATTTCAAACATTACAAAAAACAGAAACAACCACTGAAAACAAATGCTAAGTGTGGACGTAGATCCAGGCTAGCATCCAATCCAAGTTTTCATCCTTGATTTCCCAGATGTGCTACCTAATCGTACACGTGTTCCCCCTGGATGGTTTGTAGCCTGAAATCTACCATTAGCCTCACTAATCGGTTCTTACCTTAAATAGGCAACTATGCCATGGTGTGGATGCCTCAGCCTGGCCGAGATCATTTGGGAGAATAAGCTACCTTCAAGCCCATGATGTGCTGATTTCGTTGGTGGGAGGACATGACTTTTGTAGCAGATGTGTGGAAGAGCACAGCATCCTCCGGATGCACTGCTGAGGAGAGAAAGCCCCTGATTAGGCTGGGCCAACTTCCGGTGTCTCTGGAAAGCAGCGTGCTTTCCAGGATGGGCCTCAGGATGGATATTTCTGGTTAGTTCCCAGCATTGCCAGAGCCCCAGACTACTCCACAGGGGAAGATTGCCACAGACTTTGACTAAACTTCAGTAGGACAATAGGCTGTGGGCACACTGTCTACACTGTCACACTGTCTTGGGTACTCAGGTAGCGATGCTCCATTTCCAGCTTCAGGCCAGGGTCCTCAACCAGGCGGGTTTGAATTGTCATTATTTATTTTGGCTCAGAACATTGCCCAAGCTGTTTTCCTCACTCATTCTCCTAAAACAAAGTATATTACACCCACCTCTTTCCTTTTATCTCCTCATCTGGCATTTCTGCAGACTTTTTTTAAAGCAATTAAATTCGTCTGGCATGATTTATGCCACATCAGTTCCTGCCCTTTACTACTCATGACTTTATTCCCCAACAGTTTCAAAGTTCCCCTCCCTTGGCTTGCTCAGAAGGTGACTTTTATTTTATGTTTCTCACAGGGGTTGTGCAAAGGTTTCACTGTCCACAACCCAAGGCATGTGTGCCTTTAGACACACACACATAGAGACACACAGACACATGCCCACAAACATGCTAGGTACCAGGGAGGCCAGGCCCAGCTCCACCACCACTGGCCATATAATGCCAGGGCAAGGGCACACGGCTACAAGCCTCCTGTTTGCCTCTGTTTAAATGGTAATAGTCAACTGTAAGTGTCTTGTGGCCTGGTGGAAGGGCTGCCTGGAAAACTCGTTATAGGCTGGGCACTCAATCTGTGTCTTCGTAAAACACAGTTATGACTAGAGCAGGCCTAATTACATCCCAGCTGGTGCTGAGCTAAACTTGTGCTTCCTCTCAGGCTCTTTGTATCTATAGGCAACTGTGGGGCACTCTTTGGACAGATTTAAGCCTTTGGAGTGGATGGAGTATGTGAATATATGAATACATAAATTTACATCTATACATACATCCATATCTATATCATATGCACATATACATATACATCATATATATATGCATTTGCTACATATGCATGCACATATATACATGAATACATCACATGCATATACACACACATATATCTATATACATATACATCACAGGCACAAGCACATACATATATACCATATTCATACACACAAAATACACCATATTCATATATGTACATCATATTCATACACATATACATACTCATACACATACATATACACATATACATATACACAAACAAATACACACACAAATACAACACATATTCATACACACATACCTATACATTATATAAATATACATTCACATACATACACACCATATTCATATTCATATACATACACATTCACATTCAAATACACACGCGGAGAAATGGAAATTGCCAGCCTACTACAAGATTGTTGCAAAGTGGATCTTACTCTTTGTTACATGCTTGTTTGGCCACATGTGACATCTCATTTACTAGGCTACAAACTTGCAGTGGATGAAGATTGTGTCTTATGTCTTCTGCCCTACAGAAATTTGCAGAAAGTTCTTATACGAGCAAGTGCTTGGTGATTGCACTAATTATTTCAATATATTTTACTTAGTAGAGCAATCAAAGCCAGTGTATTAGGTAGGGTTTATATTGCTGTATTAAAACATGTCCAAATAAAAGTTTTGTTTCACCTTCCAGCTTATACATCCATTATGAGGGAAGCCAAGGTGGGAACTCAGGGCAGAAACCTGGAGGCAAGATCTGATACACAAGCCTTGCTACTTACTGGCTTGCTTCTCATGACTTGCTCAGCTCTCAACCCACTGTCTTACACAATCTAGAGCCATCAGCCCAGGGAAGCCCGTCTGCATCAATCACTAATAGAGAGAGTATATGCTGGCTAGTTATACGTCAGCCTGACCCAAGCTAGAGGCATTTTGGAAGAGGAAGCCTCAGCTGAGGAAATTCTCTCATTAGATTGGCCTGTGGGCAGAACTTTGATACATTTTCTTGATTGGTGATTGGTGTGGGAGGCCCTAGCTCACTGTGGATGATGCCAGTCCCAGGCAGGTGCTACAGGAAAGCAGGTTGAGCAAGCCAGTAAGCAGTACCCCCTCCACGGCCTCTGCATCAGCTCCTGCCTCCAGGCTCCTACCTTGAGGTTCTCTCAGTGATGCAGTGCGACCTGAAAGTGGGAAGTTGCAACAAACCCTTTTCCCCCAGGTTCATTTCAGTCGTGGTGTCTTATTACAGCAATACAAACCCTAATTAAGTAAAAAACTGCGTCAGGCTTTAATGTCAAATAAGCCTTGGGCCCATTTGAATTTACTCTTTCTGACACAATGAGCTAAAATCATCTGAATGTCTGCACTCCTTTCCCTTCATGGTCCCCAGGTAATAGAAAGTAATACAGTTGATTTTGTTGGTGAGATCCTTCTCCTATCTTAGTCTTATAAATCTGTGACTCACACCAACTTATGCACCTCCTGTGATAAACTTTGTGTGTGTTAGTTGTTGTAAGCTTGACGCAAACCTAAATATATCTGGGCAGAGAGAAATTCAGCTAAGGAATTACTTCCATTCAACTGGTGTGTGGGTAGATCTGTGGTATGTTTTATTGACTAGTGATTGATGTGAGAGCCCCAGCCCACTGTGGCTGGTGCCACCTCTGAGCAGGTGGTCCTGGGTGATATAGGAAATCTGGCTGTGCAAGGCCTGGGGAGCAAACCAACAAGAAGTGTTCCTTTGTGGTGTCTGCTTCAGGTTCTTGTCCTGACTTACCTTGGTGATGTATGGTTACCTGGAAGTATAAGCCGGAAAAAAGCCCTCATGATTCTCCTGCCTGCCTTGGCATCTCAACTACTGGAATCACAGTGTCTTCACACATCTAACTGTGTGACTTTTCTCCTCTCAGTGACAGATACCCAGGAGAAACCTTTATTTTGGCTCCCAGTCCCCAGAGTTTCAGTCCAAGGTCAGCTGGACAAAGCAGAGTGTCATGGCAGGAGACTCCTGTTAGAATAGAGGCTGATCACCTCATGGTGTCCAGGAAGAGGAAATAATACCCAGGAAGGGGGCTATAGCAAGATATACTACTCAAAGATACACCTTAGTGATCTGTATCCTAATATCCCACCAATGAAGTTAGTACCCCCACGACTCAGTCTCCTTTCAATGAAATCACTAGTTGGAGAACAGTCTTTAGCACATAGCATTATATTGGAGGCGAGGAATACTCCAACGTGAACCCACCATATTCTATAGTAAGAACATCTAAAAAAAAAATTACTGGGCCAGCGCCTCTCAAGTATTGATCTAAATCCATTCCGTACTAATCAACCTTTTTTGTTTTGTTTTGTTTACCCTCTTTACAGCAGACACAAATACAATATTTAGCTCCCAGCTTCCCTTGGACCCATAGTCAGCTGACTCTGTGGAATGTTGATTTGTTCTCTTGCTTTGTTTAAGGAATTCTGCCTTCCCAGAGCAGGAAGCTGGGACAGGATTCTTTGTGAGTGCCAGGTAACTGGTATCCAATGGGCAGGAAATAGTCCCTTATGAGATGGATTTAGCATGTGACCATGGTCCTAGCCAGGGCCATATTCTCTGTGGTGACTCTAAGACACTGGTTCTTAACCTGTGGGTCACAGCCCCCACAGGGGCCACATATCAGATATCCTATATATCAGAAATATAGATCATGATTCATAATAGTAGCAAAATTACAGTCACGAAGTAGCAACAAAATAATTTTATGGTTGGGATTCCCACAACATGAGGAACTGTATTAAAGGGTCGCAGCATTAGGAAAGTTGAGAACCACTGTGCTAAAAACAAAACAAAACAAAACAAAAAAAACATAGTATAAAATGATTCCTAATGACATATTGCTATAACAATAGGTCAGCATATTGCTCAACACTCATTAGAGAAACTTATTGCAGTAGATGACAACTAACACAGAAACTCATAACTGGTCAACATGCAGAGAATAAGGAATTGGAATGTTCATCCCCAAAGGGTTGTCTACCTTATCCCCTCAAGGCTTAGGGATCTCTGCGGCCTATATTCTTATCTACAAGAACACAAGTAGGGGAATCTAGGACCCAAGCCCTATGGTATAGTGTTTGAAGATGCCACAGAGCTGCAGGAGTCTTTGCTTTCTAGGAGCCAAGAGGGAAGGTTCCACAGCCCTTTCATGGGACAGTAGAGGCCGCAGCTCAAGACATTCGCTGTGTCTAGTGTCAGCATGTCTGTCTGTCCGTAGATACCATCTCTTCCTGTCTTCTTCGTGAGCTGGCATGGGACCAGCCAGATCAAGCTTGGGCTTCTTCAGCATTGTGCTGGATGGCTGCCTAGAAAGATGAGCCTCACAGAATTCGATATGACTTAACCACTTTAACGATGTCTAACCAAATAAAGAGCTTTAGAGGTAATGAGTTTTATGAAATGTAGAATCATTTCATAAAGTGAGTACTCTCCTCTTTTACCCACTGAGTTTCAGCCATGATTTGTTTCATCAATGAGTTTAATAAGTGTGTGTGTGTGTGTGTGTGTGTGTGTGTGTGTGTAGTGAAGTGAGTTTAATATGTATTAAAACGAAGTGAAGAAGTCATTTATGACTTCTGCAAGAGGTATAAACTGTTTGTACACCATATGCTTAGATGTGTCAAAGCAACTTTTTGTGTTTCTGTATAATAGAATTTACCTTATCTCACTACCCCTCATTTCCTCCAGAGGTGGAAAACTGATGTAACTAACTCAAGATAACTCATGTTTTTCTTCCAAAGGAGGAAAACAGTTTCGGATTTAACTTCTGTCTTCTTGCTGGGGTGATCTAGAAGCTCCCAACCACGAGGAGGTGTGTACCTTGCAGACTATTGAAGTGTACATCATCCTGTGAATTCTGGGTATTGATTCCATCCTGTTGCTTCTTCAGCACATGACCTTGGTCCCTATAGTTGCCAGGCCAACACACTTGACTGTCTCCTTGGAACACCTGTGAAGCTTCTCTCCCAGCTGTTGACTATGGCACTTTATGGTGGCTCCTTTTGTTTGTCAAATTGGGAAGAGGAAACTTGAACTGAAGAATTTCCTGTTAGATTGTTGTGTGAACATGTCTGGGGGAGGGGTGGTGTTTTTTTTATTGTTAATTGATGTTGAGAGCCTAGACCAGTGTGGGTGGTGCCACTGGGGCAGGTGACCTTGGGTTGTGTACGAAAGGCAACCTGGGTATTGAGATGACGGGTGGTTGATAAAATGACTCTTTACCTTGTATTATTCTCTTGCCCACATTTGAGTCTATGCTTAAATCACTACACACTTTGAAATGCTGTTCCATGAAACAATGTTCACACCTCTATTCTGCTAAGGACTTACTTTCTTAAGGCTTAGAACCTTGAGCAATATAATATTTATGCATATTTTAAAGTTGTAATGTGATGCTTTGATTCCTGTAGACATTAGGCACTAACCTTCTTGGGATAATTAGCATATCTCTCACCTTAAATGTCTATCATTTCTCAAATGACTACATTTAATTTTTTGTCTTGTAATTCTCTTGAACTCTATAATACAGTTCTTCTAAAGAATTTCAAAAAGCAGGGCATGGTGGTCCATGCCTTTAATACCAGCCCTCAGGGAAGCAGAGGCAAATAGATTGCTCTGAGTTTGAGGCTAGCCTGGTCTACAAAGCAAGTCCAGGACAGCGAAGGTTACACAGGGAAACCCTGTCTTGAGGGGTGGGGGAAGAGTTTCATGAACATTACCTAGAAGTGTAAACTCAGAAATGGTACAGTGTTTCTAGTTCTTTCCAGCGAGACTCCCAAGAGACCTACCTATGCAGCAAAGAAGGGAAATGTGATAAAGTCATTAAGACAGGGGGCCAGCTTGCAGAGGGTCCCCCTGTGCACCTTACCTTTGCCATGCCCGGAAGTGCAGCAACCACACCGCAGACACTGTCACTCCAGATAGTGCTGCAATTGTCGTGAAGCATTCTTCTACCTTCCTGTCTAATAGGCAGGTGGTCCTCCACTGTGTATGGAGGCCTTAAAGTGCTGCTGGGAGACTTTTCCAGGTACTCAACAAACATGGCACATGGGCAATCGATTTCATTTGCTATTACATCCTCCTGTGAAGTCTGAGCTAACTTCCAAGTGGGTGACTGCTCAATATTGCACACACAGCCTCCGACAGCTCTCATCATTATGTTGAAAAATTCAATAGGCAAAGCCAGTTCAATTAGAAATTCAAATGTGATATCACAAGAAATGTCAACAATAAAATTATCAATGAAAGAACAGGAAGAGTTGTTGGATTGTTAAACTATCATTTCAACTCTTATAAAAATTTTAACTGTCTATAAGAAATGATTTCAAAAATTTAATACCTACTTGTGCAGCAACGTTTCTTATGTGTGGTGCTTGTGGAGAATTTGAAGACAGCCATCATTAGATGGTATTGATCAAGGATTGGTGAGTAGTCATTTCAAACACGAAGCAATATGGAAACATGGAGGTAAGGTCAGGCTTCTCCTTGCAAACCTGAAAGGATTTTATGTGAAATTTTTATACATCTTCAATATTTAATATCTTCTCCAATACTTATTTTTCTTACTACAATTATATAACAGAAGGAAAAGGTAATAAAAATGCCCCATGAAGTCCCACAGAAAGGCTTCAAAATCATTTCCAGTCTATTCCAGTGTTCAGCATAAATACTGCCACTGTGTTTATGTACCACTGATATACACATGCGTAGCTCTGCAGTGCAAGAGTGTGAATTCTGGATGTAGTCTATCTGGAGTCCACCCCCACTTCCTCCATATGCTGGCTCTATTAGAAGGCTGCCTAACTGGCTGGAGCCTCACTTTCCTCATCTGCAAAAAGGGAAAGCGACCTTGATTTCAGGGCTGTGCTGAGACCCAAGGGCCCACATTGGCACGGCTAACACCCCTCCACCTCTGTGTGACCTTGGTTTTCTGAACTGCATCTCCCATGCATTAGGGATCAAACTAAGGTGATGCCATGCGACCCTGTTGCCTTCTCATGGTTCAGGGGCTGGATCTCAAGAGGGCAAGGCTAGGTCACAGAGTCCCCATAAAGCAGCAACTCCAAGAAGAGGGGGGACTGGCACCCAGAGCTCAGCTGCCACTCGCTGATTTAGTATTCAGAACTCAGAATTTATGGAGCCGCCTTCCTCTGTCACATCATCCATCAGAGGCAGACACTCAAGAGATGGAAGGGGAAAAAATTAAAAACCTGTTTATTGCTTGACTTGCTCTAGGCGTGTTTTAGCTTATTGTTCAGCGCTGCTCATTTCAGTCTGAACGGCTTTCTTCGTTGCCGTGGCTAATGTATAAATTGGGGGAATGGGTGGATAGTTGGATGTACTCCCATGGATATCTATATCTTTAGCAAAATAAGTGAGCACCAGAAATGCACCCACACGTCAAGTTTTAAAGGCTCAGGGCAGCCTACGGACTGCAGGGTCCACCTGGGTCCAGCTCTAGCCGCCTGACATCTTTGAGCTGGGCTAGCTTTGGCTGGTGCGGGGCGCTGCACTGCGGGCCCTGATTGGGTATGCTGCATTTGTTCCCAGCAGTGTCAAGGAGAGTTTGTGGGCAGGATGAGCGCAGAATACACAACGACACGATGGCAGCAAACAGCAAAGCAGGCAGCACAGTGTGCGGGGAAGGGTGAAAGGCAGCAGGGGCGACTTGGTGGCGTCCAGTAGTTCCAAACAAAAGAGTTGAGTGCTAAAATGTGTGTCCTGAGAGAAGACTGTTGTGAGCAGTACACACGAAGGATTCTGGGGTCCCGGTGGAAAGGTGCTTGCTACCTAAGCATGGGCTGATTCTCCACTTCATTTTCTCCAGCTGTTGACCTTGAGACGGTTACTTAAACACTCTGGACCTCAGCTTGCCTCACTGCTTCATCCCTGAAAAGGGGGTAGCAATGTTTCTGTTATTTGAGGCATGGTTCGTTAGTGCTTGAGAGTTGGTTCATGCACGTTAACTGGTACCGTGTACTTGTAGTGTGTTGCTGGCGGGACTTGTCTCTCCTGGTTGTGATGGCCCATCAGTACAGCTAACGCTGCCATCCTGACCCTACACACAGGAGATGTCCACACTGCCTCACACATGGGATGGTTAACATCACCCTCCTCCCACCTAGGCAGGGCCATGGTCTGCAGTGCCTCAAACCCATTCGTTCTGATGACAATGATGTCAGGACAGCAATGGTGGTTTAGATTTTTACAGATGAAGAGAAAGTAGGGTGCAGTGGAAAACAGGTAGGATTATCAAGGTGTGGAAAAGACCAAAGACTGGTCTATACATATTTTTTTAATTCATTTATTTATTATTTATACAGTAGTCCGCCTGAATGTGAGCCAACAGGCCGGAAGAGGACACCAGATCTCACTATAGATTGTTATGAGCCACCATGTGGTTGCTGAGAATTGAACTCAGGACTTTTGGAAGTGCTCTTAACCTCTGAGCCATCTCTCCAACCCTGGTCTATAGATCTGATCTACCTTTTGAAGGAGGCACACCTCTCTCTCTTTCTCTGTCTCTCTCTCACACACACCCTTCACAGAGACAAACATTGCCTGAGACTAATTCAGACTCTGAGACCCAGAAAGCATTTGCCATCTTAGTTCGCAGAGACTCTTTTAGAAAGAGGACATTTGCCAACACAGCAAGCACCGCCCCACCACACATGGAAGGCCAACGAGAACTACACCACAGAAGGACCAGGGAAGCTCCTGTGTTGTGTTGAGGACATAAGAATTGCACAGTATGTAGACGCTGAGCTTCTGATATCCATCTGACAGAATTATGGGTTCTGGGGTCACCAGTGCTCTCCTGCCAAGGCTGCGGGCACAGGGGGTCGGAGGGAAACCCTGTAGTGCTGAGGCCTGTGGCTGAACTTGTCACTGTTTTGTGGCATAAAATGCTAGCCTGAATAGGACTGGAGGAGATGAGGAAGGGAGCTACAACGGGGATACAAAATGAAAAATTATAAATGATAATTATATTAAATTTTTTAAAAAAGAAATGCCCTCTTAGAGATGAACTCAAATGGGTTCAACCCCCTCTGCAGCTTTCAGCTTGTGACATTTGTTAATCCTTTGGCACCTCGTGTTCTTACCTGTAAATCAATATAAAATCACACAGCTCATGGCTTGTTTTAAGAACTGCATTCAGTGCCCAGTTTGTGTCAGGACATAAAGGCAGCTAAGTGTCTAAAACTAAGCAAACCTGCATGTGTTACATGACTAAACTTATTTCATTCTGACAGCAACCCTTCGAGAAAGGTACTATTATTATCCCCGCTTTCATGTGAAGAAATTGAGGTGCAGAAAGGTTAACTAACTTGCCCAAGGCCTGCTCATCAGGGGGACACCAGCCATGGGGAGCAGGCAGCTTGGCTCAGTACTGATGGGAGTCACTGAGCTGCCCTCATGAGGACTGGATCAGTGCTAGGCTCCTAGATCAGTCTAATGCGGAAACGGTTCAGAATGGCTGCCATTAAGTCTTGCTAAGTAATGCAGATATGTTTACATATCAATCAGCATACACATACAGTTGGGCAAATAGACCACGTGGATTGCTCTCCTCGTGGCTATTTATCTCCTCCTTGGCCCCTGCTCCTGTTACGTGTGCCCATTCACAGGCCGGATGTCACCCTTAGCTTTTGTTCTTCAGGAGCTTTCCACCTTGGCTTTTGAGACAGGGACTCTTGCAAGGACCTGGGGCTTCCCAATCATGCTAGGCTGGCTGGCCGGGGAGCCCCGTTGATCTTCCTGTCTCTGCCTCCTCAGCACTGGAATTACAAGTATGTGTCACCATGTCTGGCTTTTTGTGTGGGGGCTGGGGGAGCAAAAGCAAGTCCTGTGCTTGCATAGCATACACTTTATCAATGGAGCTAGCTCTCTAGTCCCCTACCAGCCACCTTGCTCCTTCCTTACTGACTGAAACTTCAGTTCTAGTTGAGGAGCAATGTAATGAGACCTGATTGGTCTAAAGAACCATGGCAGACCCTTCTGCATCCCCCTGATGCCTTATGGTTGGCACCACTAGATGACAGAGGTAGGAGTGTGGGGCCTACTTCTGGGGAAACCATAGCTCATAAAAAGAAGTAATCAGGTTCTCCATTGCCTGAGGCATTTTCTCTTGAAATTAGTCTTTGAGGAACCTTCGGAATAACTTGTCTTCTCTGCCTGTTCTCTCACTGTGCTTGTTTGCGTTGAGATGAGCGCATTCGAGCAGAGAAAAGGACTTGAGCCAGGTCTCCCCTCACAGACACACTGATTTTGGCAGGCAGGCCAGAGGCTTCACTGTAAAATGAATACATAGCTGCATGTGTTTATTTTCCTTCACAGGCATTGCGGTAGGGTGGACACTGAGGACCTTGCTAACCAGGGAAGAGACAAAATGTATCTGATACCATCCTGTGCCCCATTCCTTTCCCATCAATGAGATGATGGACCCATTCTCTTCCTTTCAAATCAAAAAGCCATAAAAAAAACCTTCTCTTGACTCCGTGGTTCTCCATCTGTATCCTCATCTCATCTCTCTTCCTTGTCAATCAAGATTCTTCCTTCTCCTGCTCTTCTGAGGCCTGGAAAGAGTAGACCCAGCACACCTGCCTGCCTCTCTAGGCTCAGCGATTCCTCTACATGCCCTTTGGGCTCTAGTCTTCCCAACATCTTGAAGTTCCCTGCTGGGACCAGTTCCAGGTGGCCTCTGCCTCTAGTGCTCTCTAGGGCAGGATCATCATGTCCTGAAATTCCTAAATAGGAATTTCCTCTTTCCTACCATCTTGTCATTTGTTTTCCCCATGGCCAGCCTAGACTGAATGGAGGCTACTGTTAGCTGTCATATTTGAGTTTCCTATTCCTAGCTCAGGGTTTGGCTCCTAGGAAGTACAGAGAATACATTAGTTCATTGAGAAGACAAACCTTGCTATCAGGAGACTCAGAATAGAGCATGATAAATCAACATTTATCAATTCAAGAGAAATGGATTCAAGATAGGGTCAAGTGAACGGGTCCAGGACTTCTGAAAAGACATCCCTACTATGTTGATGACTAGTGGGACTGCAGAAAGACGCTCATCTAGTCATTTAAGCACCATTTGTGGAGCACCTACTGTGTGCCTGGCTCTGAAGATGCACTAAGCAGCCGCAGATCTCGGCCCCATTTGTGGAGCGTATAATTTGAAATGAGAAACAAAACAACAATGAACAAAATGTTGATACATCAGAGGGGAAGACAAGGCAGCAAGGGACAGCACACTTCACAGACTGTAAGTGACCTGTCAGAGAGCTGCCACATAGTCTCTTTCTCCTCCACCTGGCTTTCCTGGCAGCTTCTTCTGTCCCCTTCACCTACTGTAACCTAGTTTCATTTGAAGGAACGAAGGGTCGGGCCTTGTGCTTGGCACTGGCATGGGGAGCTGTGCCTAGTGTAAGGCTCCTTATGTGTGTGGCTGTCCTCTGCTCTCTGGCAGGAGCTCCTTGCAGATGGGCCAGAATCCCAGGCTTCTGCTTCCCACTCTTCCGCAGCATCACACTCCGCTCCTGTTAGATATTCCATAAATACTTGTTAATTTGATGGATTGCATGATTCATAAATAAAATTGCAAGTGAAACCTCTAGTTAAAGTCTCTTAAGGAGTTTTTTCAAGGCTCTGATTACTAAACACTCTACAAAGGGGAAAACATCTTTAGAAGCAAAATTAGGGCACTGCTCATTCTGCTTCCATGATAAGAATGCCAATGTGAACACACCATATTCCCCAGGACACAGGGATCCAGAGGGGAAGAGGGTATGCCAAGCCTACACGTTGGCTTTTCATGCACTCAGTTTTTCTTATGTTAGCCCAAAAGTTGCTTATTACAGATGTGAGGATGAAGAGGATGAAGGAGAGCTTGGCCTTTTAAGAGATGGACTCCCAGGTAGCATAACAGCTCCTTTCAGTTGCTCTTCCCTGACTTTCCAGGGAAGCAGAGGTCTCCCTGGCCACAAGGCACATTCCCTCATGCTCACCCACTCTTTCCTTGCTTGAAAATGAAGACTTGTGTCACCTGCAGGGCCAGGAAGTACTTACCATCAGTGAAAGAGAGAAAGGGTAGCAGGCATGCGCCCTGTGAAGCAACCAGCTAGGCCTTGACTGACAGCTTGCCTGTTTTTAATTTAATCTCATGCTGCCCTCGTTAGCATCTGGTTATTATTAGACCATAACCACAATAATAAGTACTCCAGTTGTATCTTTTATTTGCAGAGTGCTTTGCAATCATTTTTATTAGTTTGTTGCCACTCAGTTGTCCTGGAAACCAATATGCACCCAAACAGGAAGAAAAATGGGGCCGGGGCCATGGTAAAGTGTCTACCAGGCAGCTCAATTTGTCTTTGACCAGCAGGACGCCAGTGTTCCCTTGGGGGCACTTGAAGAAGTTACAGGAAAATAACCTTTCCTCAAGAAGACAGCGTGGCCTTCACCAAGGGACTGCTATTCTGTGGGAGCCCCCAACCACACCCACAGGTGTCTGGCCACTAAACAGCTGGTCAGGGAGAGAACTGCAGTTTGGGACACGGAGAGAGCCTGCTCTTTGTCTTGCATCTGGGATGACATCTGAAGAAACCGCCTTGTACATAAGCGAATGTACGACTCTCTCTCTGGGAGATCAGTCAATTACAGCAAATTGAGCTATTTCATTTCGGCTTGCAAATGGCTTTCAGTTACACAAGTAGACACATTAATCTAATAACTAATGATCATATATTTTACTAATCATACAGCCCTGCATGTGGTATAATATCTAATTATATTTAATATTAAGACATCTTCACATGTGTGGTTTTACCAACTGTCTAGCTCAGGGAGCCTCGCAGGAACAGAGTGGCAAAGCACAGGAGCCAGCTCCTGATGGAAGGCAGGAAGGCAGGGTGGCAGGCAGGAAGCGTTGTTTAGGTAGCTGGGCTGCACCTTGGAGGAGGACTCTGCTTGAAGCGCATGGGGGGAGGTCTGTGTTCCTTCAGGACCACAGCTAACTTGCATTTTCCCAAACCCTGAGATGGACCAATTAGAAAAGGCACCTCTGGCCCTCAGCGGATGTGTCTGACAATGAGAGAGCTTAGCTGGACTTGCGAGAGTAGATCACAGCCTAGTTTCAAGCTTTCTACGAGTTTCCTCAGCCACGTACCATCTCTGAAACCCTGGCCACTTCCCTAGCTGGCTTTCCTAGCATCCTCATCCTTTTGGTGAGATTGTATACAGCTGCCTTTGAACCTTGGTTTTCTCTGTTTTAAAATGAGAGGCCTGTCAGAGAACAGGCCAAAAGAAACAGTGAAGAAAAAACAGAGGAAAAATTAAATGTATTTTGTGAAATGCCTCAAGTGAGCGTGGTCAAGATCTTCCAAAATCTTGGGGATGAATTGGAAAGATGCCTTGAAGTCTCTCACCTGTCAAATGGGAGGCAGCATTCTCTAAGACAGTGGAAGAGATGAACTTCAGATGCCACCATCACCACTGCTGCTGCTGTTGCCATAGCACATCGGGAGGAACTTGGCAGGAGCAATGGCAGTTGCAAGGCCAGAAATGAGAGGTTTCCTATCAGTGCCCTGCAGCCTGGAGACAGCCTACAAACGTTTTTCTCTGGCTCTAACGATACCTTCAGAGATTATTTGGGTTACCATTTAAGAGAGGCAGGTCTTTGAGAAAAAGTACATGCTTACATGGCTCCACCCCAACCTGAAGAACTATTTGGCAGTTGATGACTACTGGAGAAGGTAAAACCAGTTTTTTGGGGTTGGGGGGATGGTATGGCTCCTGGTAGGATGCCCATATTCCAGTAGATGACCACGCATATCTATGTAGCACTAGTTAGTGAATTTTAAAAGTTAATAATAAAAGAGAAGAGGACATGGAGTTGGGAGGGGATGTGTAAGAGGCTGGAGAATTTAGATAGAGGCGGGGTGAATGTGAGCCAAGAACATCACATCCACGCAGGAAACTAGCAAAGGATAAAAAATTACCGCTCTCTGCCTCTTGGAAAATTAAGGCATCTGGTACAGTGGCGATGGACAGTGGTAATGTGTGGTGACAACTGGCTAGGCTCAGGAGGGGCTGTCCCCGTGGAGGCTGCCTTCTCTTTGTCATGCCCTGTCTATTCCTTTACCTTAGACCTGTTTCACTAGCTTTTTTTTTTTTTTTTTAACTTTCTGCTGGCCCCTGGAGTCCAGTGATTTGTCATTTCTGTAAATGAGTAAGTGAGTCATGCTTTGTGTCCTGGGACAGAACACAGCCATGTGTTCAAAACTTGGCCAGGCCGGGATGCGGTAGCGAGTGCTCGCCAACATCAGAGTTGGTGCTGTTTATTCAAGAGCCCTGCTCATTTTGGTCACTCTATCTTGTCCATGGAGTCCATGGATGCACTCCAGTTCCAGGGGGGAATGCATGCAAAACTGCCTAAGTTTCAGCCCAGAAGTGACCCTCATTACTTTCATTCTCGTTTTCGTGACTGGGTCAAGCCAAACGGCCCACCTAAATTCAGAAAGGTGGGGGCTTGTAAGCTTGGACAAAGTTCTCTAGAAAAGCAGAACCGATGGGATGCATTCATATGATGAAGAGAGACTTGCATAGATTGGCTTACACGGGGGGTGGGGGGGGTGGGGACCAGGCAGCTCAATGATGGCTGTCTTCCCTCTGGAGAGGCTGAGAGCTCAGTATGTGCTTAGCCCACGAGGCTGGCTGCCTCGGCAGTCCCAACCTGTTGCTGAAGATCTGAAACATTCCTGGAGTGTCAGTCAAATTCAGTCATGTTTGAAAAGCCGAAGCAGCTGGAATATGATGTCCGTGGAGGGTGACAGACAGCAACATCCGAGAGATACGTTCGATTTTGCTGAAGTGGATGTTGGCCGCTAACACTGCCTTTTCCATGGATCTCTATACCTGGGCTGCACGACTGAAGGCTTCACCCACTCTGCTCTGGAATCGTGCCCAAAGCTATATTTCTTAGGTGATTCAAAAACCCCAGCAATCTAGCAACACAGACTAAGCATCACACTTCCTAGATGGAGGAGCACCAAGTGTTTATGAATGGCAGCAATAGAGAGGACAGCGAAGCCGTAACAGGTGTCAGTGCCTTACAGAGTCAAATCTGACACAGGTCGCTGACTTATGTCTTAACAATGTCACACTAAAAGGCCAGGCTTGAGCTGTTGGGATGCTGGAGAGAAGGGGAGACTGTCAGCACTTTAGGCAATCAAAGGCCGATGCTGTCCTGCTTCCCAAAGGTGCCAAGAGGAAACTGACCCAAAGGGATGAGAAACCTATTTAGAACTCATACAAGTAGAAAGAGGAAGGTTGGAGATGTTTGCAGCCCACATGTCTTTTAATTGGGGTTCTGCCTAATGTTGGAAGTCTTTGGAGTGTTTTAAGCAAGAAGACATGGGTTTGGGTAGAGAATGGGGAATCAAGGCCAAAGTAATGACCAAATGACTAGGACTCTCCCGGGTCACCTCCAAAATGTACCTGTGTCAACCTTTTCCTGCTTCTGACTCTATCTCCCATCCCACCCTCACCCGACCCTCACCTTCCCACACCCTGTGTCTCCACTAGGAGGGCATGAGGTGCATCAGGCTCAGAGGAAGCTAGAACGACAGGTAAACAGGAGGCCTGTGTCCCTCTGCAGGCTCTTGGCTCTTTAATGACACTCCTCGCTACCTTCCCCAGAGCTTCCTGCAATGAGGACAAGGAGGCCACCCCTTGGGGGCTTCCCTCCTTTGCCAATCAATTCTCCTCAATTACCAACAAATCTAAATGTGATTTATCTGTGCAAGAATCATTCCAATATCAGGCGAGAATCTATCAATAAAACCCCCTAAGGCAATCTTGCTCAGAGTTGTCAATAGACGCTCTAAAGTACAAAGGCAGAGCAGCCAGCAATCAGAGTATTTTTGCCTCCCACCCCCCTTTTTGGGGAGCACTTAATTAAGTCGACCAGAAGCTGTCAAAGATAATTTTCAAAGCACATGACCTCAGCAGCTGACATTTGATAATATTACATTCCACGCTGATTGAAATTGATTTTCCCCTCTTTTTGGAGGGATGGAGAGAAGGTGGGAGGGTAAGGTTTCAGGAGAGGAGAAACCTGGATCCCTTTGGCTGTGGCACTCAGGTAAAGCCAGCAGTCTAAGGGGCCACCACAAAAGATTACTAGGCTTCCCTGCGTTCAGGGAGATTAAGGCCAGGTAGCCATGCCCAGCTCTACATCATCTGTCATTTGTGTTGTAAAGTGCCACCTGAAGGGGAAAGAAAACCAACATGCAAAGACAGAAGAGAAACGAGGCTGGTGCCCAGTGAAGTACATGGCATCCAGTGGCCTGTGTTTTGATGGCAATGGTAGCACTGGGTGAGGAAAGCACAAGGGAGGCACTCATTGGTGGCTCTCAGTTGGGGCAAGCTTCACCTTTGGCCACACCATCTGTAACACGCAGGCAAGGTGCTTCTGCATGTAGCTACCCTCACCCTCTTTCAGCCCTGCCCTCTCCCCTCTCCTGGGTGGAGAACAAGCAAGCGGTCTTTGTGTTGGTAAACTCTCTTCTCTGAAGCCCACCAGAGTATTTCCCACGCCCACCCTCCACCACACTCAATTTCCCTTGACATTAGGCTCCAACTTAGGCTTGATTTTGGATCCTTCATGGATGTGGGATGCTGACCACATGGCTCGTTTCTGGATCTTTCTAGCTTTGTTTCTTGCTGTTGGCTCAACCCTTGGTTGAGCAGCTTTGCTATGTGTTTAGGTTCAAGATCAAAGGCGGGATTCTCTAACCTCTATTCAAATCATTGGTTGCAGACATTTCCTCGCCTTGAACTAGCGTCAGAGAGTTGACCTCCTAGGAGAGCACTTTCTTTCGTTAAAGCTGCTGCTTATTTTCTGTCCAACTCCTTTCCATTTTGCTTAAGTGTCTGCAGAGGACAGCTTAAGCCGGTGTAGCGGTTGTTCACGTCTATCCAATGGTCTGGGATGCAGGAGTTGTGGACAAGGCTTTGGTGGGTGTCTGGGGCCTCTGATCTTGGGAGCCACTGGATAGGTACAGTGAGCAAGTGTCTGCCACCTTAGGCTGTGCCGAGTGGATTCACTCAGGAGCTGCTGCGGTCCACTTGCCCTGAAATTCCTCCTTGGTTGCGGCAAACATCTCAGCGGCAGGCTACTCTTTTTAATCTTTTCATTATCTCCACACACACACACACACATACACACACACATATATATATATATACATACATACACACACATATATACATACACAGATATTTACACACACACACACATATGTGGCATGATCACCCATGGATGCTCAGAGGAGACAATAGTACCACACGTACAGAACTTGCCAAGTCAGCATCCGCCACATCAGACTCACACAGTGAGCCCTCTTGTTGCATAGTGTGTCAACAAGATGAGGATTAGTGAGGAGCAGGCTGATATCACACCTCTGTGAGAAGCAGGTGTCGGTCCTGGTGTTGGCTGCTACCGGAAGATGTAGCTCCCAGAAGCCTGCCTGTTTTACTGGGGAGGCTCCGGGACTGAAACCAACCAGCAATTAGAGTGGGTTCAGCAACAGTGACAAAGTTCAGCACAGCCCACTGTCAGAATTATTGGAAGATGCGACGCTGACCCCAGCAGGGTTCTTAGTTACCATGTCTTGGGCTGACAATGGAAGCTTCTCCCAAGACACACCCCCCCACCCCCATGTGCGATGGAGATGCCATCACTTTTCCTTCTTAAGACATACTCTTCCACCTGGAAGCCAAGGTTGGTGCCATCTGTGATGGCTGCAGCAGCAAGGAATTTGAGGACATCTTCCTGCTTCAGTCATGGAGCAGCCGCACAATCGTCAGTATCTCCCCTTAAGCCAGGATGGACAGCCAGGAAAGTGCAGTGCCTCCAACCACTTTTCTCTCCCACCTTTTTTTTTTCAAACAAGATGTACTCTCTTTTGTTTTGTTTTGTTTTGTTTCTTTTTTTAAAATCCACTGAGTCCCCTTAAGGCAGACAATATGTGCCTGGCTTAGGATATCTCCTGGAGCATGGGCAGCTGATTATGTCCCACATCCCTGGAAAAAACCGACTCGCCCTCTCCCAGCAGCCATCAGTTGCCAATAGCTTGGCAGCTAGGTTGGGTCTTTGTGATCTCTCCCCAACTTCATGCTGAGGTTTTGTCTGCCTTGATCTTGCACAGGTTTTGTGCGTGCTGTCACAACCCCTGTGAGTTCACGTGTAAAACTACCATGCCGAGCCCCCAGAACATGGTTTCCTCGTAGTAATCCACTGCCTTTGACTCTTACAATCTCCAACCCTGCTTCCGAGATGATCCCTGTGATAGAGACATCCCATTTTCAGCTGGTCACTCAAGTCTTATTCTCTATATATTGACCAGTTGTCGGTTTCTGCCAAAAGAAGCTCCCCTGATAAGGCTGAGAGATGTGCTAGGCTATGGGATGAGTCATTAGGGGTCAGTTTAACACTATGCCTATTTAACAGAGAAATATCTGTAGATCCTTCCTTAATGCCTGTGACCTAGGGAGCTGTGGTTCTTTTACATGTGACATGACTTTCTTTTTGGTATTACTTTTCTATAAATGGGCATGAAGGCAATGAAATAAAAAATGTGGTTCAGAAGATCCAAAACAACAAGGAAAACAAATTAACTAGCTCCTAGCAGCATCATGTGTTTGGGGTTTTATTGAGATAGGTTTACTTTTCTGAAGGCACTTAGTTTCCTTTGGATCAACTCTATTTCATCTATAAGCATTTTTTATCCTTAAATTATATGAGGCAAAGTCCATACATGTCGTGTCCAGACATGTTGTGTCCCGGGTTTGTGATACTATAGTAAGAAACAGTCACCCAATCTCAGTGTATTTTCCTGAACTCTGAGCTAAATGCCTGCCAGGTATCGGCAAGGGACTCTGTGCTTTGTATTACACAGGGACCCATGTCTATGAAATCTGCCTCAATTTGTGTTTCCATGACTGCAGAAGCAGGAAACAGAGACAGTGAGTCACACACTGGATTGTAAAGTGATTGTCCAGAAGTGCCCCTACCTCTTGTAATACATTCTCTGACCTTGTGCTTTCTACCAGGTGACCAAGACAAGAGGACCAAGCATTTGAGCAAAAGCTGAAGGATAGCTGCAGGAATTCAGACTACAGGATAGTTATCCTTGAAAGCATGGTTTCAGCCTTGTGGAGTTTCTGACATGGGCAGAGTCTGAAGACGGGTGACCCATGACTAAGCCACTTGATTGTCTGGCAAGTGCAGTGGAAGAGCCTGGTGCCCCACATCAGATCATGTTCACTCACCTCTAATTCAGCTGCAGCTCGAGGGGGCGGCTCCAGCTGAGCTGAGACACAGTGTCCTCACCTCTCAAGTGCACACCGAATTCCAGCCCATGCCTTCTCCAGGAGGAATTTGTTCACCAGTTAGCCAAGTGACATCCAGAAACACAGGCTTTACTGTCCCTGGGTTGGTGCTCATCAGCAGGGTGAGAAGCCAGCAGACAGCCTGAACTCTCACTCTGCAGAGGGCTCTCCAAGTTCCCGAGGCACAGCAGACCTTACTTCCTCCTAGAGCCTCCACCTTGACTGTGAACCTTTCCTCTGGCCTTTTCTCCTTCCCTGTCTCCTCTTTATGACCCTGTATTTTCTGTGGGATCACTTCCCAAATAAATAATCTGCCTCCAAGTTTTTGTCATGTTCAGAATACGGGAGAATCCTTTCAAAGACATGTAATATTCAGAGAAGAGGCATTGCAGATATTGGCTTAAAAATATAGGACTAGAACTGAGGTGTCCCTTGGTGGCAGAGCGCTTGCCTAGCATGTATGAGACTCTGGATTCAATTCTCAGTTGAATATGCATTGGAAAGGAAAGGAAAGGAAAGGAAAGGAAAGGAAAGGAAAGGAAAGGAAAGGAAAGGAAAGGAAAGGAAGAAAAAGAAAGGAAAAACAAGACAGTAGGGTTAATTTAGATCATTTACATTCTGATACTGTTTAAACCCCTTCCTGAAAACTAATCTGGCCCCAAGAAACCCCTGAAGGGTGTGATCTCAAACATACGTAATCTCAGGACTCTGGAGGTAGGGACATGAGGACCTTTGTAACTCTAAAACCACCCTGATCTACATGTCAAGCGCCAGGACATCTGGGACTACAGAGAGGAACACTATCTCAAAACAAACGAATAAAACCCACAAAACAACAAACCCTTGACTGTGCAAAAGGAGCCGGGGTCAGAAAGAAAGAAAGAGTAGGATGGCTCTGTAGGAGGAAACTGGAGGAAGTGACTTTGCTCTGAAAGGACCAAGCCAAGTTGAGACCTGGGCAGATGGAGGGAAAGCTCAATGCTAGCCTGAAGCCTGCATTGTGGGAATGAGCTAGGTGGGAATGAGCTGAATCTTCTTCGTCTTCTTCTTCTTCTTCTTCTTCTTCTTCTTCTTCTTCTTCTTCTTCTTCTTCTTCTTCTTCTTCTTCTTCTTCTTCTTCTTCTTCTCCTTCTTCTTCTTCTTCTTCTTCTTCTTCTCCTTCTTCTTCTTCTTCTTCTTCTTCTTCTTCTTCTTCTTCTTCTTCTTCTTCTTCTTCCTTCTTTCTTCTTCTTTCCTCCTTTTTCTTCTTTATCTTCCTCTTTCTCTTCTTCTAGTCATTCTTTCATAATTTCATACATATAAAGGTTTTTGGTCATATTCACTCCTCATTATCCTTATCTTCTTTCCATTCTCATAAACCCCCATTTATCAAGCCTACCTCCTATTTTCCTGTCTCTTTTTTTGTGACCTGCTGCATTTAATTAAGCCTGAGGTTGATGTGATTGTGGTTGGAATCTCCCTCCACCTTCCCTCCAAACACCAGGCAAGGCTTCTCCACAGAGAAATGCCTTGTGTGCAAGCTTGGCCTGAAATTACTGCAAACCTCAGCCTGAGTCTTAAGCCCTGTGAACTGCTGTGGAATCAGACTGTGCAGGATCTCCACCCAGAACCACTTCAGAGGATCTGGGGCTCAGGAAGTGGCAGAAATCTTAGGAATCTCAAGCCTTCTTCAAAACTCTACAGAAAAATAGCTCTAGTCAATCTATCCTATATGGTAAGGGTAAGAGGAACCCCCAACTCATATCTCTGTCACCAAACATATGCCCCAAGGAATTTTTAACCTGTTTTAGTGGCTAAATAAATGAAGATTAGGGTTGCCACATGAACTTGATTTTTGTTTTGCTTTATTTTGCCCAGGGGGTTGGATTTGTAGCTCAACAGTAGAGCATTTGTTTAGTATGGGCAATACCACAGGTTCAATCCTCAGAATCGCTTACTTAATTAATTAGCCAAGTGCTAAGTGCCAGCCAAGTGCTAGACTATAAAAAAACATTTGCTCCCTGACTCTGCCCCCAAAGAAAATCAAATGGGACAGAGCGAAGCCAAAGGCTTCACTTGCTGATCTCATTCAGGGAGGTGATGGCTTCACAGCCCGCCCCTCTAGCTTTCCCTGAGTTTGAGAATCAGTTACCGAGGCGTAGCTTGTTTCAAAGCCCAACCAGGGTGCCTGCAACACTCACATGAGTGAACAAGTTGGCAGGTTTTAATCACTGTGGCAGATTCAACTATTCACTGATGAGGTCATTGCTGACTTCGTGTGATCCATCAGCCTTCAGTTACAGAATTCCAGAAGCTAGGGATGACGGCAGCTGAGTGTGAGATTCTGGAAATCCAAGGCAGCTGTGTTAACTGTTTCAACAGCAACTTCTTTCTAGTCTGTCTGTCAGTAACTGCTAGGTTCTGTCACATGTCTGTCTGTTGGCCACTGGAAGAGGTGAAAAGGCTTCAGTAACAGCTGTGATTCCAGCAAGGCATTTTAATGAGGAGAGACACCGTTCCTTCCAGCTGAACTATCTTCAAGTCTCTTGCTTTCTCACATTCAACAGATTTTGTTACTTCTCCACATGAAGCTTCTATTTCTTCTTTTCCTGTCAACTCTATTCTTACTCTTCAAGGCCTAAAGGAAGTTTTTTCTGTTAGTAGTCCTCCTTCTCTTGCCCTCTGGCTCTTATAATTTTCTCTCTCTGTGTGTAAGTTGTTGCTTTCATCCAAGTTGATGGTCTTTAGAAGATTGATCCTAAAAAGAGCTAATAGATACTAGTGGAAAAAGCCATCCCTTTGTCACATAGATGTACTTTGGAAGCACCAGGCTTAACAAAGTTTCCTTGAGAAGATGACTCAGAACCTTTAATGCATTCGTATAATTATGCTCAGGGTGAGTGTATGATTTATTAACCAACTGAGGACGCTGAGAGATGAAACAGTGCCGTTAGTGATGACACAGAGTGATCATAGGTCCAAACTGGGACCATCCCACCATCTACGGCATGCAGGCCAATTGAATTTAAATCTGTGCAAGTAGTGATTCCCAGACTTCTCAGACCAAGGGGCCTTCTGTCGAGGAGCATATGCCAGGTGTGTCGCACACTTTAGGAAGTGCTAGTTGTTTTGTGACCCAGTCCACAGAAAGGAACGTCATGAGCAGAGTCTGGACTGCCTTCATGAGCATTTCCCTAACACCTAATGTAGTTCACTGCAATACAAGAACAGAGACGGAGACATTATTCTCTTTTGATTAGGCATTTCAAGAAAGGGTTGCTTTAACGAATCTTGGTACGTATTTTAGACAGGTTTCTGAAGAGAAATGAACCACCATAGTGTGTGTGTGTGTGTGTGTGTGTGTGTGTGTGTGTGTGTGTACATCCACAATCAAAAAAACATTTTTTAACATTTAATTTTGGATTGGGGAGATGGCTCAGCCCATAGACTGAATATGTGCAAACATGAGAACTGAGTTCAGATCCCCAGTACCTGTATAAAAGTATGAAATTCTCGAAGAATTTGTAGAACATTCTTTAAAATGGTAAGGTGGAGAATCATAGTGGAAGACACCCAGCTCAACCTCTGGCCATTGTATGCCCCTAAACACACATGTGCATTTACATATGCACATCTCCAGGCACACACGCATACCAACACAAATCTTTACTAAACATTCCGAAATTTTTCTTGCCATTGCTCCGCCAAAACACAGTATAGCTACCGCCTGCATTGTCTTAGCATTGCATTCGGCATCATAAGGCAGCCAGAGAAGAGACGGGGGTGAGTTAAAGCATATAGGAGGGCACATTCGTTATGTGTGAATAGTCTGCCTTTGTGCTTAAAGAACTTGAACATTGGTAGATTTTGGCATCCATGGGTGTTTCTAGAGACAATCCCTTATAGAAACAGTTAAGGCTTGTAGAGGGAGAAAATAAAAAGAGGGAGAAAAAAAAAAGACGAGGAGAGCCAGGGGGAGTTATTTGAGTGTTACCTTAAGAATTGGCTTATAGACTGGCAAGGTTTGACAATACAATGTGCAGATGGGCCAGCTGCTGGAGATGTGAGGTAGAGCCAAAGGCTGAGAGGTCTGCTAGCAGAATCCCTACTTGCTCAGAGAAAACCAGGCCCAGCTTCCATGCAGACCTTCAAAACTGACCGGATGAAGCCCACACATTTTACAGAAGAGTTGTGTCTGACACGTAAGCACCATCACAGATACATCCAGAATGTGTAACACATTTCTGGCCTCTGTGTCCTGCCCAAGCTGACACATCAAATTCAATGCCACAATACTTACCAGAGGCTTACTTACCTTTAGCTGGAAATATGTTTGTAACAGGAAACTCAACTATTTTCTCCAGAGACTCAAACAGGATTGAGCATGTGTGAGGGGCAGGCGACCCACCAGCTGAAAGTTAGTCCCCACAAGGAGAGCAACAGAACCAGAAAATTTGAACACAGGGGTCTTCCCAGAGACTCATACTCCAAGTACCATGCATGGAGATAACCTAGAACCCCTGCACAGATGTAGCCCATGGCAGTTCAGTGTCCAAGTGGGTTACATAGTAATGGGAAGAGGGACTGCCTCTGACATAATCTGATTGGCCTGCTCTTTGATCACCTCCCCCTGAGGGGGGAGCAGCTTTACCAGGCTGCAGAAGATGACAATGCAGCCACTCCTGATGAAACCTGCTAGACTAGGATCAGAAGGAAGGAGAAGAGGACCTCCCTTATCAGTGGACTTGGAATGGGGCATGTGTGAAGAAGGGGGAGGGAAGGTGGGAACGGGAGGGGAGGAGGGAGGGACTTATGGGGGATACAAAGTGAATAAAGTGTAATTAATAAAATAAAATTAAATTTAAAAAATGTAAATTAAAAAAAAAGGAAGTTAGTCCCCTCCAGAAGCTGAGCAGCATGGGGCTGAGTAAATGCTGGCTCGCCATCTCTACCATCGTCGGTTTGGTCATCCAACAAGAAGAAACGGTTATGAATTCCCAGCAGTAAGAAATGAACAAAGATGAGCTGAAACGTTAAGTACTTGCTTTTTGCCTGTTGACCAGATAACTATTGCATTGGCTATGCAGCGTGGTTGTACGGAGTTTTGATTATTTTTACCTAAAGATGTCTCTTTTTGGTAATGACAAGCGTGTCTTTTTTTTTTTTTTAGCCTGCTTTTTCTCAATATACCTTTAAGGGTTTTTAAATGGCTTCAAGTTGAGATTTTTTAAGAACTTCATTTTTAGTTTGTAATAAAAGTTTACAACTTGATTTTTTTTTTCCAAAAAAAAAAAAAAAATCAACAAACTGCAAGCATCTGTTAACAAAGCTCTAAAAACAAAACAAAACAAAGACTCAGAACTGTGGAGGTTTGAACAAGAATGTCCTCCATAGGTCCGGATGCACGAATACTTGGTCCCCAGTGAGTAGTGCTGTTTGGGTAGGTTAGGGGTCATGGCCTTGCAGAAGGAAATGTTTTGGGCTGGGGGGAGGTTGAGTTTTCAAAGCCTCATGCACTCCTAGTGTGCTCTTGGTTTTATGTTCAGTTTAAGACGTGAGCCTCATCTTCTTGCTCATGCCTTCATTTTGCCATCATGCCCTAAGGAACTATGAGCCTGAATAAACTCTTCTGTAAATTGCCTAGGTCACAGTGTCTCATCACAGCAATGGAAACATAACAGAGACAAACCGTAAAGTCACGTGATAGGGATGATGTAGGAGAAAGGAAGACAAGCCTGTTCTCTGGCTACAGCACACTGGACTCTGTCACATGAGGGAAACAGCATCTTTTTTGAATCAACACTTATTCGGTAGACTAACTGCAAACCACCTCGTGGCTTTATGGCTTAACAGCAATGGTAACAGTCACTTTGCTGGTGATCCTGCAGCCTTGGCAGTCTCACACAGCCTATCTCTGCCGTACTGTCTTCAGCATCCACTGAGGCAAGTGGGAGGGCAGAGAGTTGAAGTGGTTTGCCAGTTGGTTCCCTCTTGTGTCTGGGAATTGATGCTGCTGCTAGCTGAGCTCTTAGAGTCACTGCTTAAATTCTGGAACATGACTCTTCTGTGTGGCTCTGGTTCCGCAAGACATGGTGTCTACACTCAAAGGTCAAACCTGCCGTGAGAGGGACATGTGGGCAGAAGCCAGTAAATCTTTCACAACCTGACTTTGGCTGCCAGGCACTGCTGTCTGCTTGTTGTCTGTTTGCCGAAACAGCCACAGAGATATTCTAATTGCAAGGTGGGAGTAGACTGTGTGGACTCCAAGTGGGTAGGATCAGAACTATGGTTTAGCCTTTTGTATGGAGTAGGGTGTGCCGCAGTGCTCTTACCAGGCTTCTGGGACGACACTGATTGATTGTGCGGGGATCACTTCACTCTCCTGTCTCTGGGCTGTTGTAGATCTGCTCTGCTAATCGTTTGCACAGCCCTACCAATGATTGGCTGGAGAGACCTTCTTGAGGTGTGAGATATTTTCCAAAATCCCAGTCACTCAATGAACACCCTCCCATTTTAGCTGACATATTTATATAGAAGATGCTTTGTGATAGATGGAAGGTAATCTGTCACATCTTGAAGCATTCACACTCTTATGGGCAAGTCAACATTACACAGGTGACAACTGAAAATAACATGCAATAGTCAGTAAGATAGTCCTAGAAAGAGTGATACAGGCCAAGTGCTTCGGAGGATGGACAAACAGAACAGTCAGAATAGCTGGGAGTTGGTCAGCATATCCACATACCCACAGAGTATACGGGAAGGAGAGTAAGCTGTTTGGGTGAAGGGTCCCAGATAAGAGGCTAGCAGTGTTCCCTTAAGGAATTCCATCACAGTCTTTGTTTTAGCTCATTGATACATAGCAGACTGTTCAAGGAACAGGCAAGGAGGTGGGACAGTCTTGCTGGCTTGCGAGCCAAGAAAGCTCAGGGCTAACTATATCTTTGTGTCTGTGAGCTGTGTGACCTTTAAAGAATTACCTTTCTTCTCTGAGCCTCAAATGGCCTCATCCATAAAATGAAAGGAGTGACCAAATGACCTCTAAGGTCTTATCCAGCCCCTACATTCCTTATTTGGGATTTGAGAAAGGGATTTGTGTAGAGGTGTTTAAAGAATGCATATGTTTAGTTAATTTAGTAACTCGGGCTTCATATGTACAAATTATGGCTCTCCCAAGAGAGACAGAATTCTATTAACAGCCTGGCATTTGTTTTGGTCATGCTTAAAAATACTGCAGGAAACCATGAGTGCTGCACACGGAACCAACCCCGCTCACTCCTAACCCAGGCAGATGACAAAGTGAGAAGCAGAGCCAATTCCCCGGGGCAATATTTCCTCCCAAAGCATAGATATCAGTGAATTACTGCCATTCTTAATTGCCTAATGATTTTTTTCCCCTTTCATGTAATCTTTTCAGGGGGGCTGTATTTTTACCATCTTGCAAATTCATATTGGCAGAGTGATATACATTGTCGAATAAAACACAGTGGCCAATCCATCAAAAATCAGGCTGCCGTTGTCTTGAGATTTTTTGGAAAGAGATGAAAGGGGAGGAGCAGAGTTGTGGAAGTGGAGGGTTGGGAGGTGTGGAGTGCAGGTATCCAGTGACCTAGCATGTCCTTGTGGGGCCAGCGCAGCTCCTGGCTCACCCTTGTGACCAGCTGAACATTCAAACCTATCGCAGACTCCTGTCGTTCTAAGTTGAAGTTTTGGCTCTTTGCGGCACTCGCCTTATTAGCCATTGCTGTCTGGGGAGCGCAGAAGGCAATTAGGCCAGGGAGTGACTCGTTTGGGGGGGGTAGTTTATAATGGAATGTGGATTCTTTTTTCCCTAACTTAATTGTTTGCATCTGACCAGAAATCATTACCAGTTGATGGCTGCTTGGTGGCATCTGCAAAATATAGCAGTGGCCCAGTGGAGTTCTTACGAGAGGCCTGATGGAGAGAAGGGACCCTCATCTCTTTTGATGGTAGGGATCCTCATGTGACCTTGAAGAGAGTATTTTTCTACTCTCCAGCCTCCCTCCCATTTTCTGTAATGTGAGGGCCAACAGCAAAGGCCGGAAAGCTTGGCAGGGCAGTGCCTTCTGGTCCCTAAGACAAATTAGGCTCAGCTGGGGATCTTAACCTCCCTTTGGTCAAGGTTTCACCCAAGGCCAATTAAATCCAAATCTCTGGGGGTGGGACCTGGGTGCCAGTCATTTTAAAGCTTTCTACATGCTTCCTAAGTGCACCTAAGGTCAGGAGTCGCTACCACAGGAAAGAGTCTCAGCCTTGGTTTCCTGGAAACAATTATCCTAAATTTCTTCATGAGCAGGGAATAGGAAGGGAAATCATGAGAATCATGGCTCCCGCAAGCAATCTCCTCAGCAGTCATCATCTTGAGACCCACCAGGGCAGGACAGAGACCGAGGTGCTGTTCCGCCTGCCCCTGAAAGGAAGGAGGCAGTCATTGGCTCGTGCTGCCCTGCAGAACAAACAACTGGTCTCACCAGTGTTGAGCAGACCAGGAAGAGATGTTCAAGAAGAGAAACCTAAAGGATGGTAAGTATATGACTTTTGTGTCACTATGACTAAACAACTGACAAAATCAAGAGTGAAAACAGTTCTCTTGGCTCATGGTTTCTGCCTGTCATGATGGGGTACAGTGGCAGGAGTGTGTGGCAAATGTTCCTTATATGGTGGTAGACTGGGAAGCTGGCTAGGACCAGGAGCAGGGATCAACTTCAAATGACTGTTCCTAATGATCAGTCAGACCAGACCTCTGAAAGGCTCCAAAGCTTTCAAAATAGTGCACAAAATGGGGACCGAGTTCAAAACATGGGACTGGTGGCAGCTCAGATTCAAGCCATAACAGGCAGGTGAAAAGGGAACTATTTAAGCTAGTGCTGTCCAAAAACAACTTTTCACAGAATAACATATATTATCTTAAAGTGGTCTAGTAATTCCATCAAAATAGTAAAAAGAAGCGGGTAACATTTATTTTAATAGTGTTCACTTTAGCTAGGTATCTCCAAGATCAAATGCCAACAATTGACCATTTTAAGAAATTAAAAGGCTCATTTACATTCTTTGGGCCAAGTTTTCAAAATGAGCATTTTATACATGCAGCTCAGTTTGGATGAGCTACATTTCAAGTGTAATTTCAAGTGTACCGTCACACAGTCTCTGTGTCAGTGGTCTGATGTAGACAGGATAAACAGTGTTTGCTATGATGTATTGAGATGCCCCGTTGCTAGTGGCAACCACGTTCTCAGTGTCAGTGATCTGACATAGAGTAAACAGTGTTTGCTGTGGTGAGTTGAAGGAGATAAGAAGCCAGCTGTGGCCAGGCAAAGAGTGAGAGGCCTGGGTTGGCTGAATAATTTGCTGGTCAAAATATAAAACAGAAGTACAGGGATCCTTATTGAAAAAGCCATGGCTCGTTAAACCAAACAGAAGCCAGAAACTCAAGAAACTGAATCTTCTCTCTCCTGGAAGCTGCCCCGGTGTATGTCAGGCCCTGAAAAAACCACCAACTGCAGTCTTCCTCCTTCCTTGGGGGCAGAAGTTCCAGGGTGATGGACTATCGTACTGCCCAAGTGCCTGTGAGGAAAACCTATCTCCAGCGCCAGTGAATAGGTGTGAACACCTTAGAGTCTCTCCAGGTGTGATGGCTAAGCTTGGTTGCCAACTTGACATACTGGAGAAGAAGAACCCTAGGTTGAGGTACTGCCTCCAACAGATTGGCCGGTGGGTTATTCTCTTGACTTCTACTGTTGTAGGGGAAACCAGCCCACTGTAGTGGGGTACCATCTCTCTGCAGGTGGGTCTCACTATATAAGACAGGCAGCTAAGAGAATCAGAAGGCACAAGCCAGGAAGTAGCATTTGTCTGTGGTCTCTTCATCAGCTCCTGTCTTCAGGTGCCTGTCTTGAGTTTTTGTCTTGGTTTCCATAATGGTGGACTGTAACTTATAAGATGAAGTCAACCCATTCCTCCTCAAGTTGTTTCTGGTCTCACAGCAAGAAAAGGCAAATAAGGGGTGAGTTCATCCCTTGGCTTGTGTGTCTAGCATGCCTGGTGATGCCACCTCTAAGCTTCCTAGGAAGATGACATCCCTCATGTGAAAGCCTGATGAGAAGGACTTGACTTCCAGATTCTGCATATGGGATGTGACGCCCACAAGCTGCTGCAGCTGTGAGACTGAACAGAAAAAGCCAGGACATTTCAAATATCTGTCTTCATTAAGCCACCAAATGAACCAACTCTGAAGCAGTCTTGCAAAATGGTCTTTAGGATTCAAAAACAGGTGATAATAAGTAAATGTTCTTAAGCAGCTCTGGATGGGCAGCTGACGGCATCCACATAGGCACGATGAGAGATGAGGACAGCAGAAGACAGACCAAGAGGGCCCTGAGAAGGTGAACACCCCAGATCCTCACCTGATGGTCAGTGATGACCTGGCTCCACTGTTGTCCTCAGATTTGGGGTTGATGGAAAATGAACCCACATGGGGAATTTGAGTCACTTCTGAAGGAAGTGTTTGTTGGCTGTGTGGCTGAGTATACCAGGCATCCATCTATGACTGCTGTGGCTTCTGAGCAGGTGAAAAGGCTTAGAGCCCTATATCCTGCCTCAGTACAATATGTATGGTCTACCAGCCGAGGACTGGAGGAAACTGAAGCCAGAGAGGTTCTTTGCTTCTGATTGTCTTGATAAAGAATTCATGCCAAAATAGGAAATCTGTCTTATTATTGAAGTGTTTTTTTTTTTCCTTTCTATGGCTATATAATAGTCTATGGTATGAACAAAACAGGAAATATGTATCTATAGTATTGGACCAGAGAAAACATAAAACACATGCTTGGGCTCTCAACTGCTTCTGCTAGATACATCAGGTTAGTTAAAATAACCCACACATGTATGGTAGATTTTAATTACAATGGTGATTAACAAGGTTTGCTGATGAAAGCTGGAGCCTTGAAATTGGACAAGAACTCTTACTTGGTTCCATGCTGCTGAATAGCTGGGTACTGCATACATGCTCCATATGGCTGAAAACAGACTATGGTGTGCTCTAGAGAAGGAAGAGATTTAAAAAGCACGGTGCTAGTGAAAAGCTTAAGCACACCATTTATGAAAGAAGGTACTTGTGTGGCCAATAAGCAGATGAGGAGCTGCTCAATCATGTTAGGAATCAGAGAGATGCCAGTCAAAACTACAAAGATTCTTGGATTCAAAGGGTCCCCAACCTAAGAACATAGGAGTGTGACTTTGGAAGTGCCGAGCAAGGCTGAGTCAAATGGAGACCCTGGAAAATGTCAGGAATCAGTTGAGAAAACTGACACATCTTACCACCTCCAGAGCAGGACAAGGCGGCAGGAAGAGGAGCCACAGATACCATGAACTAAGGGAGTAAGATCTTAGTCACAAGTAACATTTTCTGCATGTAGCCATGGGTACCTCTCAGCTTAGTCCCCCTGCCTCACTGTCTTCCAGAGCTGGCCCTCAAGTGGTTGGCTCTTGGTAAGTGTGGGCATCCATTCTGTGGATTGCAAAAAGTCCAAAATCTGCTGAGATTGCAGTGATTTCCCAGGAGGCTCATCCCCTGGACACTTCTGCCCTGAAGCTCGCTGAGGCTGCTTTCGTTCAACTTTGTTCCTGCTGTTCCTTGTTTCAGACCACATCAACCTGGATGTAAAAGTTAGTCACACACACCAGAAGAGTGAACATCCCTCTAGCGGTCCCAGTCCCTTCAGCAACTGAGGCCCCTCCCACCATTCACCTGTTTTCCCCTTTGCAGCTTTCTCAACTTCAGCGTTCTTCAAGGGAGGGAAACAGGCAAACTCCTCCCACTCCCTCACAATTTCTGGCAAATAAACCCTAGGCTTGCTTTGTCTCTGCCTTGACTATAGTACAAACCACCCTATATATGCAAGACAAATGGGCTTCAGTTTCAAATCAGGACAGTCCCAAGTTATCCAGGACATGCTGGTCACGGAAACAACCAAGGATCTTATATACAGGGAAGCTAGCTTCTGCCTTGGCTTATTTTCTCCTTTTTCCTTCTAGTTTTAAACAGAATGAAGCTTATGAAGGTTGACTCAAGCTGGTTGTGGAAGAGGGGAAAGTGGCAGGAAGCTTGCAGGTGGAGTCCTTCTTGGGGGGTGGAGTGTGTCTTCAGCTGGAGGACTCTGGGAGAATTGAAACTTTGACATTTCAAAGTTTCTCTTCAAGTTCATATTTTTTTACTCTTTTATTATTATTACTATTAATTACACTTAATTAATTTTGTATCCCCCCATAAGCCCCTCGCTCCTCCCCTCCCGATCCCACCCTCCCTCCCATTTCTGCATGCATGCCCCTCCCCAAATCCACTGATAGGGGAGGTTCTCCTCTCCTTTCTGATCTTAGTCTATCAGTTCTCGTCAAAAGTGGCTGCATTGTCCTCTTCTGTGGCCTGGTAGGGCTGCTCCCCCCTCAGGGGGAGGTGATCAAAGAGCAGGCCAATCAGATTATGTCAGAGGCAGTCCCTCTTCCCAGTACTATGTAACCCACTTGGACACTGACCTGCCATGGGCTACATCTGTGCAGGGGTTCTAGGTTATCTCCATGAATAGTCATATTTTTAGGCTCCAAGTTCCTTTAGATAAGGATGGACCTGGTTACATTTCGGGTTAACTGAACTACAGAGGGAGACAGAGAGTGAGTTCTCCTTTATGACTGTTGGCTGTTAGAGCAAACTAGAACAAGGCGGGGAGCACTATGCCACACTCTGGGAGACCAAGAAAAGGAAGAATAAGCCTCTTTAAAGTCTTCTTGGGTTAGCCAGAAAGCTATATGCTAACCACACACAAGAAAGAGTTAAACAATAAGCTGATCAGATAGCCTTGTTCTCTGCAGCAGTGTGGTGCCAGACAGAAGTTCTGAATACAGGTTAGCATGGCTGTCAATGCTTCATCAAGCTTCACCCAGTCAGTGCTGTGGGTAAATGGTGATGAGGACTTTTAGGAGGAAGGTGGGTGATGCTGCAGAGCTGGTATGTTCTGAATGGTGATCAAGGGATGTGTTTGTGACCCTCGATTGTCCCTACTCAAGATGGACTTGGGTCCATCTACCACAGAGGCATACCGTGGGTGCTAAATAATTTCCCTAAAGGATGAATGATTCATCCTCATAGTGGGCTCATATATCCCTGTTGCCCCCACTTTCTTGTTCACGTAACAGTTCTTAGAAATACCTCCTTGCCACTGAGCAACTTCATTCTCATCAGCCTCAATGGTGGGGACTGGAATGAACTTCTAAAACACAGGGTTTGCTACTATTCAGATCTGGTTAGCCAGTAGAGGCCAATTGGCGATGGTTCCTCTATGTAGGGGTACTGGGGAAGTCCGAGAGCCCTCCACAGGCTGGGGACGTGTGGACAGGAGAAAACATGGACAGGAGACTTGTTTGTGGTTTATGTGAACAGAACAACACAGGCAGGTGAGGATGGGCTAAGATGAATAGCCTCAGTGAATTTAAATATAGCCTGTGGACTAATAACTGGACCTAGAGTACAACAGTGGTCCAAAATGTAAGAGCCAAAACTAAGAAAGACAGATGAGCAACGAGTGTGTGTGTGTGTGTGTGTGTGTGTCCCCATTAACTGGGTGGTTTGCTTATGCAAAATTCATTCACAGAGGGTCCTGCATTGTCCCCAAGAATTGCTTACCCAGAAGAGACAGTCCTTAGAGGTCAAAGTATCTAAAACATAGAAAATGGTCAGACAAAGTGATACCTGCTTGCAATGCCTGCTCTTGGAAGCGTGAAGGAGAAGGATCACAGGTTCAAGGTCGGCTTGAGCTGGGAAGAGAAGCTCTAGCTCAGAAAACCAAGAGTTGAGGGTGTAGCTCAATAGTAGATGGCTCATCTCGCATGCCCCAATAGCTGTGCTCTACCCTCTACACTCTGCGCTCTGCTCTTCTCATTTCTTGCCTTGCACCGTTGTTCTAGGTTGCAGAGAAGAGCTGCTCCGTCAGGCCTGAGAGCACTGTCCTTTCCACGGCCTGTTCGGCCACACGAGTGTTTCCACTGTTCCCAGACCCCTGTTGAGCACTTCATATTAACTACATGCTAATGCTGAACACCTGCTTCACCTACTGGACTCTGGCATTGCTGGGTAGAAGGTAGCGATTCGACCCAGCCCCTCTTGCCCCCCCTAAAAAAAAAGACCCTTGAGCACTGAGTCTCTATGGCATGTCTCTGATAGACAACTTTGCACAAATATCAGATCTCATTTCTGGAAGAATTCAGTGTGTTCTGTGTGACTCTGCTGGGAGAGGCCTCTTGGAAGCTTCTGCCAGGCTTCCCAATACCCCCTCCTCTCTCTCTCTCTCTCTCTCTCTCTCTCTCTCTCTCTGAAGGGGTGGCTGTTACAGAATTCTTCAATGTGTTTCATTTTCAACTATGAGTCGGCAGTCACCAATGCCACGATGTTGCTTCCTGCCTTTCTTCAGACTGTATCTCTAGCTTTTGTAGTCCCCCTTGTCAGTCAGTGATCCCGGCATTTGGACAGATGCTTGACAGACAGACTGGTCCATCAGTGTGACTTATCTCAGTTGGTCTGCAAATTGCTAGGTGCAGGCACTGGGCATTTTCGCTTCTCTACCTCTTCGCTGTATATGGCTTCAAGAGAGCCACTTACCTTTCGCTGAGCCTTGGTGTTCTCATCAAAAATGTGTACTATTATTGACTCCTATACACTCCTGCTTCATGGCATGTTGGAGGGTTCAGCCTATAGACGGATAAGCAAGTATTGCCAGCTCTAACAGCAGGGTATCAATGAAAGCTACTGCAAACCTGCACATCCCCACTCTGGCTTGGATAGGGTCAACATCTGGTCCGTTTCTGTTGGATGGGTGCAAAATGGGACGCAAACTTAGATGTTGAAACCCTGTGACCAATGTGATAGTGTCAGGGGCGGGGCCTGGGGGTCATAAGGTCACAAAGGATCAATGACTCATAAGAGAGGCCCAGACAGCTGCCTTCCCCTCCTCCTTCTGCCATGTGAGATAAGCAAAAAGTCTCTTGCTATGAAACAGACATGGAATCTACCTTGATCCTCAGACCCCAGAGTTGAGAAATAAGTGTCTTTAATTTGCTATCCTATTGATGGCTTGGGGTTAGAGTGGCCTGGATGAACTAAGGACAGTTTCTGAGAGTCTGTGGCACCTGGCAGATCTGCATGTGGGAGGGAAAAATAATCACTCAGCCGTCAGTCCTTCATGTGGAAAGGTGTGGACACAAGAGAGCCGGTCAACATCTGGCAGAGGCCTTCAGTTGCTTCCGCCCAAGTGCATCTCACCAGACTGCAGCCTTCCTAACTTACAGTCCTTGACCGTAGGTGGTGCTTCCAGAGGCTGCTGAGCTCCCTTAAACCATTTGCTTCTGACCTCCACTCATCAGCCTCTTGTCAACCACCACCAGGAGGAAGGCAAAGGCCTTAATTGATCAGGCCCAGCAGCAGCCTTGAGAAGCTGATTCGGGTATTGACTGCAGAGGAGCCTGCCTCCATTGCTAGGAGCGGCTGAACATCAAAACTATTAACCTCTGGCCTTAGCAGTTGGAGAGGCAGCCCAGCAGCAGTAATTAGGAAGTCAATCGGAATCGCCTGTCTCACTTACACTGGCATGTCAATCAATAGCAGCGGTGACAGGTTCATTAGGCCCAGGCCATGCAAGCCCAGACTGTAACAACCTCATAAAATACACCAATGACTCAGGGCAGAGAGAAATCCGCCTGAAGGACTAGAGTGGATGACAATATGTATTGATTAGGGCTCCAGCAATTTATGAAGTGCTACTTGTTGGCCGGCCTTTCTGACTCAGTGCTAAATTTTCCCAAGTAGTTGCAAGATGAAACCAAATATTACCCTTAAAAAAAAATAGAGAAAGTAAGCTGTTTGTTGGCAGGCTTTTTTAAAAATGTTAGTTACTCCTAGCAAATAATCTGCTGGGGTGAAACCTCAATGGTTACTTAAGGCTGTATACGTTTGTATACATTTGCATACATTTGTGTCTGTGCCCATCAGACTCTGAAGGACAGCGTTCATCTGGAGAAGAAAAACTAGGATAGGATATGTGATTATGGAGACCCTGCCTTTGGAGAGACAGAGCGATTTACGTGTTCATTTCTTCCTGGCATTTTTAATGGCTCATCTGGCTTGTACCAGGGGGACAGCTGACACCTGGGTTTTCACAGCTAATTTAAGAGCTCAGCAGAAGGAGCGGGGGAAGGTGGCCACACAGGACACCTTTCAGCTTCTTCCCCGTCCTTATGGATGACATCCTCATGGATGGCCTTATTTGCTAGAGATCCTGCCTGCCTCTAATCACACTAAAGAACGGGATGGTTATCCAAAAGCCTCCTTCAGGGTTGTGTCCTTGAAAACAGTGCAAGGGCAGGTGACATGTTCGTGACTTAGCTGGACTTACATAGTACCTTCCCCATTAGCCATGGGAAGCAGCCTGCAGAGTAAGGAATGGTGAATGTGAATGACCCCGGGGCTCAAGGGCCTATGCTTCTACATGTAAGAATTCATTAGCAGGTGGAGGCTTGAAGTTGGTTTGAATTTAATAAGACTCCCCAAACTAACATCCCTGACACCAATCCCCGTTTGGATTAGCCTTGGAAGGGATGGCCCTGCCAGAAGGAGCATGCACACTAAAACAGACAGATAGTGGTCAAAGGCAGGTCAGAAGGGCTGAATCCACTCCTTGCTATATGGCAAATGAGCTGTCACCATGAGAAAGACCCCTGCCTCCTTCATTTTAGCTTCTTCATCTATAAAATGGGATAAAAGTGTCACTGTTTCGATCCAACGTGATGACTGTGAATTACTGATAAAATAATGGAGCATAAGCTTTTTTAATTTTGCAAAATATTGTGTCTATGCAAAAGTAGAGGCTTAAGGAGACCATCAACTGGGCTCATCCCATCTCCCAGGGGGACAGGAAACTTCCACAAGAGTCTGTGGAAGTTGGGACTTTCCCTGTGTCTAATGGACATGTCCAGATTGATCAACTGATCACTGAACTTTGTAAGGTGACCCGGGTGACCTCTGCTTCTCCCTCCTGTGGTTTCTATTGTAGGAACCCAGGAACAGAGCAAAGTATCCCCAGCTGTGTTCCAAAATACTTGATTTCCCTCACCTTTATTTACTTTGTTAGGGGAGGGTGGCGTGTTAATGTTACGATGCACATGTGGAGGTCAGAGAACAACTGGCCAGAACCGGTTGGTCCTCGGTTTCCACCCATAGTCCTGGGGACTGAACTCAGGTCATCGAGCCTGGCAGTAAGTGCCTTTACTTGCTGAGCCATCTCCCTAGGCCAAAGTACACATCTTCAAGTGAAGACAATCCCTCCAGCAGCACCCAGCGCTTTTGCATCCGCACATCATCCAAGCTCACCCTCGGCTGTGCCACCTCAGGTGAGCCCTCGCCGCTTTTTCCCAGGGCACCCCTTCCTGAGTCCCACTCTGGGATGGGCTTTTGCAATCTGCAAACATCCACAGCAACACAAGGCCATTTCCTCCAGAAGAAGAGCAGCCGCAATGTGCACGAAAAGCCTGCTTTCAACTTAGCAAGCTCTCCGCACGCACCCTTGACTTCGCGTGTGTGGGTGGCATGCAATATTAGTTCAGGGAAAGGTCAACAGGAACGTATGTTCCCCCCCACACACACACACTATGAGAGTAGCAGGGAAGCCCAACTTTGTGTTCAAAAGAGACTCATTCTGATCTCTACCCCCAACTTTATAATCATGTCTGGATGTCCTCAGTTTTGAATTCTGTGAAACGGAGCAGTACCTTCATTTTTTTAAATCTTACGAGGTCTCAAAAACTGTCAAACCATAAAAGCTGTACAACTGTTAGGTCAAGGACTGATGTTTAAATGACTGTGCTATTTGTATCTCAGTGTTGAAACAACAACATTTTAAGCAGAATGTTTTGTGATCAGTATATGTATTCCAGCTTGCATCACTGACCTAGGAAACAGGCAAACTTGGTACAATGAACCAGTTATTATGTATAAGAGAAGAGTGGAGGGGCTATTTTTTTTCTTAATGGTTATGTTATAAACAAGCTCTGTCTTCCTTGTTGCTTACAGTGGTACTGTTTGCCCTGTGGCTTGGGTTTCACGTGGAAGTTAAGATGGGCCGCATTTTGGGGGACGCACCTTTCTCTCACTGGAGCTCAATTCTCCATCATTGAGGCCACATGTTCCTGCCAGCTTATTCCAAAATAGAGTTGACTATCCGAGAGGTGCCGGAGGTGTATGCTTTGGAGAAGTTGGGAGAGAAAGGTTATGGAGGTCCCCTCTTCCTGGCACCGTGATTGTCCCTACTTGGTGATTCTTCCCGTGAACACGGGCAGTGGCAGAGGAGAGTGTGTGGAACCGCCAGCTGGCCACACCCCCCCACGAGAAACACTTAGGCTCCGAGAAAGAGCCACCAGCCAATTACCACTTTCTTTGCACCTCTGCCTGTTGCAGCCATTTCTATCATTTTGCTATGCTTCATTGACCAATGGGTTTTTTTTTTTCCAGCTTTGCACTTTTTTTATTACTATTATTTTTATCTTCGTCATTACCCCAGTGCCTCTGATGGCATTTAGATATGAACAGCCTATGAACCTTCAAGCCCGATTGTGCCATGACAAAAATATTGTCGTTTACATTCTGTGCCAAAGTATTATATAAAAACACATCAACGAAAAGGAAATTCAGGAAGCTGGGAGTAAAGATATATAATCAGCAAAGTATATAACTTCTGGCATATTACTGCTTAATCCTAACATAATTATTCTCATCCTTTTATTTGATTAACTTCTAATGGTTCCTCTTGGTGTTAAAGGTCCCACTCTGATCATTTGATTTTAGTGTCTGCTATAATTACCGATAATGTTCTTTGCAAGACAATTTAATGATAACCGCATAATGGCCTATATGAAGAAAGCTGCAGGGTTTCAAAGCTTTTGAGTAATATAAAATACATTAGACTAACACAAGCTATCAACATGACAGGGAATGTTTGATTTACATTCAGGACTATGTTATAGCGTCGTGGAATTTTTTCTTTTTCTTTTCCTTTTTTTTTTTTCTTTCTGCAGCCATTTACAAGAAATGACAGAGCAGTTGGACAATCTGCAACTTGCTGATTGCAGAAAAGAAAAAAAAATGTATTGTGAAATTTGGAATGGTGCAGTGTCAGCCAGGAGATCTCTGGGAAATCAGTGTCCTTGGGGGTAGAGTAGGAACAAGAACCAGAGCCTGATTTCTGATTCCTTGGAGATGGATCCCAAATAGCTTCCCTACCAAATAGGTGGCTCAGCTAAAACTCAACCAACTGTTCTCTTAGCTCGTCTCCTTGCCCCTCAGATTCCAGCAGCTCAGATCTTCCGCACTAATCCTGCATCTTGGGTTAATCCTTAGCTGCAGGCTCCTCCCTGAGTGGCCCACCTCAATCTTACAACGACTTTTAGGATCAAAAGGATAAGATTTTGTTCTCAGTTACTTAATCTCACCTCCCCAAACAGGGGAGATGAGTGAGAGAGCAATCAACAGTTTTGTTCAAACCCTGATGGCCAACAGAATGGGCCCTCTTTTCTTGCTGGCTCCTGGCCAATGCCGTCCCTCACCCCCCAGCTATAGGCATTCCGCACTTGGGACCCTGGCACACATGACTTTTTCACTGGAAATAAAGTGATCACTCACTACTCGGGCCAAATGCAGCATAATTGATGGTGTGAGTAGATGGAGAAAATTTCCTGTCAGAAAAAAAGGTTAACTGCGGACATATTACACCCAGGGTCTCTGATTCCGGGATAATGGCATTTGGACAAAAGTAGGTCCCCATCCTTTTTATAGCACTTTATGCCCCATTAGTATTACTGCAAGTCTCAGGACCTGCCTGCTCGGGCACTTAATCAAAAGCAATGGGTTGAAAATCATGTTCCAGCTCTCCTCATATTTGATTCATTCCTTCTAGATAGGAAGAAGTGAAAAAAAACACATTACTAGCATCAAAACAGCACATGCATTATGCGCTAAGCAGTTGAGAAGGCTATCATTGGACTTTATCCCTTTGGGTACTTGGCTGGACAAGCACTTTCCTATTCATCTGTTCGGTGGGCTGAGGTGGCCATATTTCATTTCTTCCCTCCCCTTTGACAGACAATCTGTTAGTTTTCCAGAGATCTCTCTTTTAAAGACACATTCATGTCACTTATTTTAATTGTAGGCTTCAGGCAGCAAAGCCTAGAATCTTTCTCTCTCTGTCTCTCTCTCTCAACTGGAAACCCACTCCTTGGATGTAGCTCCTTCGAGAGTGGAATCTAATAATAGGAGAGGCACATTTCTTGGGGGAAGAATTAATTTATACACTTAATTACTCGGGATCCACTTCAAACTCTCTGCCTTAACGCTCTCTCTTTCTTTTGGAGCGTTTTTAACTAAACACTGAGTGCTCTGACAGCCCCTGAGGAGAGCCTGCCTCATTTAGTTGGAGAGTCCTGGCTCCTTCTTACCTCAGCCCTCATGGCCCGTTTCCGTACCCTCTAGGAGGAGCTGGGGCCTCAGCCGAGGATCTGAGGGCCCCATGCCTCTTACTGTTGATTGGGATGGGGTGAGAGGGGCCTCGGTTCAATGAACCACTCTCTGTCACTCCTGCGCTCTCTGCGGTTTCCCAGTGGATTTTCAACTGTATGCTCACTCCCAGGATAACTCTGGAAAATGAAATCATTTCTTCTATCTGTTAAAATGGGGGCAATGGCCAGGCCCCTGCTTGTTCAGCAGGCCTTAGTCTAAGGAAAAGGCTTTTTCTGTGTGAGGGAATTTGTCTCACATCTTGTCCAGAGAGTCAAGAAAGGGCATAGTCAACTGCGAACTGCAGCGTGGGAAAGGCTTGCCTGCCCTGGATTGAGACAGGGGAGTCATTGCTTGCTTCCACAACCAACAGACAAACACAATGAACACCGGGAACAACGGAGCCAGGTCATAGTCAGCCAGAGGCAGTTGCTCCTGACAGCCCAGGGGTTAATTCTAGAGGCTGAGAAACCTAGATACCAGGGCTTCAGAGTGAGCCTGGCTGTGTGCGATGAGGGCAGAGTGGCGTGTCTCTATCTCTGGGAGTGCACGGGGGCTAAAAATGTGGGGAGACCATCCAGTTCCCAGTGGGGACCAGTCAGTCTCACCAACATCCCTCCAATGTGTCAGCGTTTGGGGATTTATCCACTGTTTGTAGATCAGCCATATTAAATGCACAGGAGATCTGAGAATGGCAAAATGGAACATGACATTAATATCACACTGAGATTAATTTAGATTCAATCTGCTGCCTTCATAGAATATTTCATTTAAATTATGGTATCAAGTTGGAAATGTCTTCTTAGGATCATATATCCCATTACAAAGCAATATAAATTCTATATGTTAACATGATAATTATTTTGAAACCTCGTGAAAATCCAGAAGAAAACTAAATCAACCATTTATCAAGTCTCAGGGAGAGGACTGTAAATAATTTTGCTATGCTTGGAAACAACATAGAAACTGTCAGAGGAAGAGGAGGCAGATTTGGCTATATAACACAAAAAAACACTTACATTTTAAAAGAAAAGTACTATAGACCCTATGACAAAGGGTTAATCTCTTCATTATTTACAATTATAATGTTAATTAACAAGAAGACATGAAGTTTCCACAAACTACAAATGTTTGTATATTTACATATATATTTTACTCCAAGTATGTATATGTATTTCATGGAATAGAAAATGCATCAGTAAACAAAAGAGGAATGTTCAACTTCATTAGAAAACCAAAAAAATGTAACTTTAACCTCATTTATTTTCTCAAGCACCAACAGTTAACTTAAATCTTTCAGTGCATTCTATTTTATCATCTTTTTTTTTTTTTCTACTTGATTTAGGTTAACAACCTGCCAAATGCTCTAACATCAGGTTATGTTCTTAGGATGCATAGTATTTCATTCGTGGAGTGAATTAAGAAGACTTTAAAATTAATTTTTTAAAAAGTCATCCTTTTGTGCATTAAATTGTGTGTGTGTGCGTGTGTGTATGTGTGTGACAGTAGCCTAGTGGGCTTGAAACTCACTATTTTAGATCAAGCTGGCCTTGAACTTGCATCGGTATCCTTGCCTTTGCTTCCCCAGTGCTGAAATTACATGATGTCTCACTATGTCCCGATAAATAACTATTCTAAACTATTTTTGTTTGGCGGCGGGTGATCTGGAGAGATAGCACAATGGTTATGAGTTCTTGCTATAGCATGAGGACGTTAGGTCCCAGCACCCATTTAAGAGGCCAAATACCCCAGAAATACTGTAGCTCCAGATCTGATGCCCCCTTCCAGCCTCCATCTGTGCACATACATACATGTAGACACATAAATTAAAAAATATATAAATCTTTAAATGTTTTTTTCATTTTGGTATCTCAAACTGTTTCTGTTGCATATCCCTGTTGGTCTTGTAAGTAGATACAACATTTCAGAAAGCAATCCAAAGATATAAAAATGTTTATACTTTTGACCTGGGAACCCCACTTCTGGGACTCTGGCCTTAAAAGCTATCCCAGAAGATGAGAGAGCTAATCTGGGAAGTTGGTTATTGCAGTATGGCTTATGATGACAAAAATCGAAACCAACCCAGCCCCACAGGAGGTGCTGGTATGTCGTCCACTCCTTGAGTATTTGCCGATCTTGCAAAGGTCACCGTGTGGGAAAGGCTCCTTTTACTATTATAGGAAAAGCTAGTTCATAAAATTGAAAGTCCACTAGGATTTCCCTTACACACAAAACAAACACATGTGCAAAAAGACAGAAACGCATCAAAATGGCAACCACTGAGACAACTATACTCCCAAAAGGGGTTAAAAGCCCAGGCCAACCCTCCTGGCAATGGGCAAAGAGACCCCTTGGTGGTGGCAGTATTCTTCTATCAGTCAGGGGCAGAGCAGTTGGCAGCCCTTTGTTCATCCTAGCTGGAGGCCTGGCTTGGTGGCCAAAGCAGTCTTGTGCCTGGGACTCGTGAAAATTAAATCAAATCCAGGCTACACCGCGCAGGAGGACAGAGACCTGCGGACCACCATGCCACCCACAGACCTGCCCTCCAGTGCATGGGGCAGGTGGGCCATAGACATCTACTTGTTGCTACACAGTGCAGCACAAATGGAGAAAGTCAACCAGGGGCCTACCAGCCATGTGCCCAGCCTGCAGCAGAAACCACCACAGTGTGTGGTGATCAGATGAGAGAGAAGGAGAAGTGGAACAGCTTGAGCATTACAAAAAGAGATAGGACTGGAGAGTCCAGAGTAGAGAGGAGTAGCCTGATGTCAGTGGTCAGCCCCATCACCTGGGGCTATAGAGAAGTCCCAGCCAGAGCTGCCGCTGAAGGCCATGTCTGGGTTCATGGCTTTGCAGGGCAGGGGTGGCGCGATGTCCTTGGTTCATATTTCCACTAGAGAACATGGAGACTCCTGGTCAAGGACCACATGGATGTCCAGTGGCTGTGCATAGCTGGCCCCACCCCTCACTGGATGTGGCACACTGGAGAGCCAGCGCCACCTCTTACTACTGACAGCACTCAGGAGAACAGGCCCTGTGTCTCCCCTAGGTAGCAGAGTAGAGCTTGCTCTTGTCACAGGGTATGGGTGATCTGGCCCTGAGGTCCTGAATATGGGAGAATTAACCTTGCCACTTGTCTGCCATTGGTTGTCATGGGCATAGAGGTGATCCCCCCCCCCCACAACACCACCTCCAGTCATGAGCTCCGGAGAGCTAGCCCTGCCCCTCATCAGCTGCAGCACTCAGGAAAGTAGGCCCTGCACCTCACCTGGATAGCACAGGAAAGCTGACCCTGATGGTGGGAACGTAGGTGAGCCAGCCCCGAGGTTAAGAGCATGGGAGAGTTGGCCCTACCATTCGTCAGCCATGAGGTGTCCTGTGGGGTGGGACCAGCGAGGTGTCCTCCTCGCTCCTCACCAGCTTCAGCATTCGGGAGAACGGGCCCTACACTTTGCCTGGGCAACAAAGTAGGGTTAGTGTTGATAGAAGGGTGAGGGAAAGCCAGCCCCGAGGGGAGAGTGCAGGTTCAAAAGAGTGGCTAGCCCTGTCACTCTTCTGATGTGAGGTCTTTTGGGTACAGGGGTAATGTCCTTCCCCATTTTCTCACCACCTTCAGCAGTAGGGAGAACTGGCCCTGAGGTCATGGAGTGGGGGAGCCAGCCTGCCCCCTCACTGGCTGTAGCTCCTCTGAGTAACACAGTGAAGCTGGCCCTGATGGCAAAGGCATGAGTGGGCCAGCCCCCAGAGTATGAGAGTGGGAGAGCTGCCCCAGCCCCTCACAGGATGCAGCACCTTGACTGTGCAACACAGGGAGCTGGCTCTGAGGGCATGAGGGCAGGAAAGTTGACCCTGCCTCCTCCAGATGGTGGCATTGCGCGGCCTAGCAGAAGTAGTGCTGGCGAGCTCACCCTGGCAGTGGAGATGAGGGAGAGCTGGCGGGCTGACCAGATCAGCTACCATCCAGGCTCTGAGTTGGTCCCCAAAATATGGTTGGGATGTGTGAAGGGGCCGTCCTGCTGATCCAGGGCTGAGAAATCTCCAAGACACAGGGCAACAACAGGATAACCAGGAGGAGTCTTAGTGGGGATACAGTATTGATGGTGTCACAGAAGCCAGAGATCTCGGGCCAGACTGACAACTCATTGCAAAGAACATTTGCAAGTGAAGATGTGTGGACAGAGGGATATACTGTGACATACAGCTTCCATGATGGGATGTTTTTCTATGCTTTGGGTTTTGTTGTTGTTGCTGCTGCTGCTGCTGTTTGTTTGTTTATTTGTGTGTTTTATTTTGGGGAGAAGCTGCAAGAATGAAGAGCAGATAGGAGGGGATGGGGAGATGAGCAGGACTGGAATGCATGATGTGAAACTCACAAGACATCAATAAAAAGTTAAAACACACACACACACACACACACACACACACACCATCAACAGTAACCAAGGCCAAAGCAAAATGAGGCCAACTGACCACACCAAGTTTTAGGAAGTTAGTGAACATTTGGACATCCCACATATTAACAGTTGGGCAATTCTTACCAGGCCAAACATGCTACCATATGAGCCAGCAATCCTTCTTCTAAATATTAACCCAAGAGAAATAAAATCATATCCTCACCAAAGCATGGATTAGAACACTATGGCAGCTTTAATATTCACAAGTGCCCCACACACACAAAAGACCAACAACAACTACTCAAGTGTTTGTCAACTGGCAAGTGAGCAACAAATATCAACACAGCCACACAGTGAGCTAAATATTCAGCTGCACACAACACATATTAATTCCAGACACAGTGTCACTAAGTGAAAGAAATGAAACTTTATTATAAATCACATTATTATCCTCAGATGACATCCTGGAAAAAGCAAAATTATGGGTCAGAGGACAGATCAGTTGTTTCCAGGCACTCTGAATGGAGGAAGAGACTGGCTATCAAGGGGCACAAGGGAAGCTTTTGATGGTGTGCATGGTTGTGATATCTTGCTACATGACTCAGGCCTTTATCAAAATTTATAGAGTTGTATTCCCCACAAATGATGATTTGTTTCTGCGTATCTCAACTAACATAGTCCTTGACCTCCCAAGATTTATCCATAGTCTTGACAAAGCATTAAGAGTACAGATAATTTTTCTCTTTTCCTCATCCCTCAAATTCTCTGGTATAACTTTGAAAAAGAAAAATGTATCTCTATGTTCATTATTGGCTCTAGAGAGGGTCAAGAGAATATGAATAGACATTTGTCTGTACTCTTATTCAAAGATCCACCGGTAAGGAACAATGTGGAAATTATTTATAGACTTTGAAACTCCCAGAGCCAGGAGACTGCCCCTAACTGGCTCATACATTTTAAAGAAGTGCTACTCTTTAACCTGCCATGACTTCAGCTCCTAAATAAGGTAACAAACAGTTCTTTTTAAATATATGTTTAGTTTAGAAAAAAAAAGTTGTCGAAGTAGAATTTGTTGCAAGAATGCAAGGTTGGCTCAAAACAAGAAAGCCTATTGATGTAAAATACCATATTAATAGACTAAGGAACATGACATATGTAATCATCTCAATAGGTTCGGAAAATGTGCTTGAGAAAAATCCAACATCCTTTCATGACAACATCCAACAACTAAAAATGGACACAAATGTCTTAACCTGAGAAAGGACATCTGCTAGAAACTTACCCTGAGCATCATGCTTCCCGGTGAGAGGCTGAAGACGTTCATTAAGATCAGGAATAGATTAAAATGCCCAGTCTTTTCAATTCTATTCAATGCTATAAGATAATTGAGTAAGGAAAAAGAAAATAAAACCCATCAAATTAGAAAAAAAGAATTAAAACTATGTAGGGCGTGATCTTCCATATATATAAAATCTTGAAGACTCTAAAAGCAAAAAACTATGAAAACTAAGAAATAAGTTAAGCAGAGTTGCAGAAGACAAAAGTCAATAGACAAATGTCATTGTGTTTCTAAGCATGAGCAACGAATACTCCAAAATTATATTAGAAAGGGGGTTACATTTACAATAGTATCAGAAAAAAATAAAATATTTACGGAAATATTTAACAACGACAATAAAAAAATCACACTGCCCAAGCTGTGGGAACGAAGGCTGCAGTGTTAGCATAAGGATGTACATACAGCCATGAAATGGAACCGATGATCCAGAAATAAAGTCCTTCGTTCACGGCCAATTGGTTTTCAATAAGGGCAAAAAAACAATTCAGTGAGAAAGCCCATGTGTTTTCAACAAATGATGCGGGGACAACAAGGAATACCACGTGCAAAAGAGCAAGTTGGATCCCTTTCTGCAAATCATGTGCAGAACTTAACTCAGAGTAGATCACAGGCTCAGAGAGGGTATAGGCATAACTCTCCAAATGCTCGGGTTATGTAATCGTATCTTAAATGTAACTCTGAACCTTTAACAATAGGAAAAAAAAGAAAGTCAGACTTCACTGAAATTAAAAGCTTTTGTGCATCAAAGGGAAGCATCCATCCAGAAAACGAAAAGACAATGTACTGCGTGAGACGAAACATCTCCAGATTGTGTCTGAGAACAAATTTGGCTCCACAGCATAAAAGTTCTAATAGCTCAATAGTAAGAGTGTAAACTATTCAGTTTAAAAATAAGCAAGCTAAGGTTGATCTCTGGCCTCTATATGCACATAGATGGGGACACAACACACACACACACACACACTTCAGATTGCACTACACAGACAGAGACACCCCTCAGATTGCATCACACATACACACACACACACACACACACACACACAAACACACACACACACCACAAATTGTATGACTGCATTTATTTGAAATACCTAGGACAAAAACAAGGAAATCACGAAATTTGCAGGCAAATGGATGGAACTAGAAAAGATCATCCTGAGTGAGGTAACCCAGAAGCAGAAAGACAGGCATGGTATACACTCACTTATAAGTGGATATTGGCCATATAATATAGGATAAACATACTAAAATCTGTAGTCCTAAAGAAGATAAACAACAAGGAAGACCCTAAGGAAGAGGCTTAATCCTTATCCAGAAGGACTAACAGGATGGACATCAGAAATAGGAGAAGATAAGGAATGGGACAGGAGCCTACCACAGAGGACTTCTGAAAGACTCTACCCAGCATGGTATCAAAGCAGATGCTGAGACTCAAAACCAAACTTTGGACAAAATACAGAGAATCTTAGGGAAGAAGGGGGAGATAGAAAGACCTGGAGGGGAAAGGAGCTCCACAAGGACAGCAACCGTACCAAAATGTCTGGGCCCAGGGGGACCTGCAGAGACTGATGCACCAACCAAGGACCATGCATGGAGAGGTCCCAGCCCCCCTGCTCAGATGTAGCCCATAGGCAGCTCAGTCTCCATGGGGGTGCCCTAGAAAGGGAAGCAGGGACTGTCTCTGACATGAACTTGGTTGCCTGCTCTTTGATCACCTCTCCCTGGCGAGGTGGCTTTACTAGGCCACAGAGAAAGAGGAACCAGACAGTCCTGATGAGACCTGATAGGCTAGGGTCAGATAGTAGGGGACGAGGACCTCCCCTATCAGTGGACCAGTGGAGGGACTTAGGGGGGAAGAGGGAGCGAGGGTGGGACTGGGAGGAGATGAGGGAGTGGGCTACAGCTGGGATACAAAGTGAATAAATTGTAATTAATAATAATAATAATAGATTAATGAACTAAAAAATATCTGGACAACTACTTCTATAGGTAGATAGTACATAAGTGGTTGTGTGGGGCTGAGGAGAGTGTGGGATGAGAAATGAGTCTCAAGATCAGTGAAAATGCTCTGGAGTTAGACAGAGGCCATGTCTGTATGACTCCGAGGCAATACCAAACACCAGTTTATTAAACTCTTAAAATGAGTGAGCTTTATGATGCTTGAACTACTAGCATCTCAATTAAAAATGAAAATGAAAGGTTAGAGAAAGACGCTGGGACAGTTTGGGGTAAAATATATGTAAACATCAGCCAGTCTGTGTCAACACCACAGAGGGTTTCCTGGTCAGTCGACTCCTGAAAGCCACGGGGTGTCATGAAGTGTGACTTGTTCCAGCCACATCTGGTTGCCTAGCCTAGCTCTGGGAAGCTCATGCCCATAGTACAGATACTTGGATATGTGTTTCCCTCATAGATTATAGGGACTTTAGGTCAAGGACTAGAGGACCATTCTTGAGGTATCAGCATACGTGGAAGGATGAATGTGTCTGGTGCTAAAAGATTAACAAGTTAACAAAGTTAGATTTCATTTGTTCTCAGTGCATCAATCTGCATACCTCCTTCTCAGGGTGAGCTGCTCCTTGATGTGTTTCTGGTGTCCTGAGGGTCCTGGCATCACTGCAGGAGGCTTGAGTTTGAGTCACTGTGTCCTCTGAGCCTCCCCACTTTGAATGACTTCAGCCCACTTCACAGTGAAAGTTACACATGACTGTGTTTGTACATGAGTACATGAAAACTCATTTATATTTCGCTTCTGCTTTGAGTCATGGTTGAACAGTTGGTAAAACGATGGGCTTTGAGAACATTTGATTGAAGTTTAAGTTTTGTTTTTGAAGCTCTCTCTCTCTCTTTCTCTCTCTCTTTCTCTCCCTGCCACTCTCTGTTTCTTCCCTCTTTCCAGTTTATAAGAATAATTTTGTAAGCTTTTGCGAAGCACTGAGGCCCAGAGCACTGTGGCCTCAGGCAGCATAGTGGACAGGAGCTCTGTAGAGAGTCATGTGGGGAAGCAAAGACCTCCTCCTAGTCCTCAAAAGCTTCCTCAAAGGGGGATTACCCCATGCACCCATGTTTTGAGTCAAAAGCAGCGCCCCCACCCCAGCCCACACACCAGCATCTCCCAGGGAGTCCTCTGTTGCCATTTCTGGGGCCCAGAGTTTCCCAGCAGGGTGAAGAAGTGGGGCACACAGGTGTTGACAAAGATGAGGAGAGATCGATGAACATGGACGCGGATTCATTCCCTGCTGGAGAACTAATCAGTTGGTTTTCACAAGTACTTTATTCCCCCGTCATATCAGCTGCAAATACCTGCTGCAATGCTCAGGCTCAGCGCCACACAGGCCCAATTGATTATATTACTTGGTTTGCTTTAGGAAGAGAAATGGAAAAGACCTTTGTCCCCTCCTGTATATATATATTTTATAAGGCTGAAGCAAAAACAACTAAAATAACAACTGTTGTGGATCCTCACAGAACAGGCAGCGTGCCTCTGGATTCAGGTAAGACTTCTGAGAAATTAAATGACTATATCTGCCCTTCTTGGTCTGCAACACCCCCCCCCGCCCCCAGCTCCGCCATTATTAAGCGTATCTCAAACCCCTACATTACAAGAAGTAGGAGGTGAGCCCCTGCCCAAGGTGAAAGCTTTTCTTAGACCAGAAAGACAAACCAGGTTGGTGCGGAATAGCATCAGAACATGAGCCCCCAACACGACTTGCCCAGAAGTGTAATAAAGGAGTCCCCACGGGTAAGGGACTGGCCATACCTATCTACAGATGTGGGCATGTGTTAGCTTGGATTCAGGTCCTGGTGGGACTGTCCTCAGGCCCTTAATGAAAAGGTATCAAACTGTTTCTAAAGCCACCATGCTGAAGTCTACAGGGAGACCCTCTAGCTGTCTACGGGGGACAGTGTGGCTCAGAAGAGGAAAGAAGTTTGGTATGTATGGCTAAGTATCACCAAAGTCAGGGTGGGAACCTGAATCCCTCCAGTCTTCACTCGGTCTCTTGCTGTGGGCTTACTCGTGATTCCAGGCTGTCACTGAACCCTATGTCAGTGTATGGAAGCCAACTGTGTCAGCCAGTTCTCAGCCTGAGGCAGACCAACTCAAAAGGAGGAGGACTACTCTGACTGGTGGTTCTGTTCATGGCTGCTTGGCCCCATCATCTGGGGCCTTAGGCAAGGCAGAACTTCATGCCAGTAGCATCCAGGAAGTTGGGGCAAGCCAGTGTCCAGTGTATCCTTCAAGCAAGCATCCTCCCCCATCCCACCAACCAGGCTCTGAAGTTTTTTACCACCTTCCAGGAACTCAGTCAGCTGGGGACCAAGTGTTCAACACAGAAACCTCTGGGGCCATGCAAGGGCCAAACCACAAAAGCCCATTTGTGCTAGAGGAGGATGAGCCCATTTACCTGTGTCTTCTCATCTGGAGTCATCGATTGCAGCCCTCCTGGGGGCGGGGCTAGAAGGGAAGCGTGAGTATGAAAACTACACAAAAGGGTAAACACGAGGCTTGCCTGCTCAGAGACTGGTTAAGCTCAGGACATGGCACCCCCACGTATGGTACCTTGGAATTTGAGAATGCAGTGGGATCAGGAAGGCCCCTCTCACCTCCTACTGCCCTTCTTTCCTGAGGCAGGCCATGAGGAATCTCTTCCTCCAAAACATGCTCATAAAACCATCCCATGAGGGATAGCATCCCAAAGGAGAGCGATGTCTCTATCACTGGAGATATGGAACCCAGAAGACAGAACTGAGGCTTTACTCAGTTCCCCAGCAACTACAGTGAAACCACACAGCATCTCTGCAATGGTGTTTTCTGCATGCTTGGACATTCTCAATCAAAACTAAGCATAGAAATACACATTTTCATGTTTCATTGTTGAATCTTTATTTGACAACTCTCCTATCCTTTAAACCTACATTAAATAACTTAAAAACCTACATTAAATAGTTTATATTATATTACTTCTAGCCTCACAGCTTTTCAATATATATTAAATGGTAGTATTAATATATCATATATTAATATAATAACATACATTAAATAAGTGGCATACAGCTCTTGCCTACCCGACATGAGGCCTTGAGTTCCATCTCTAGCACTGGGGCAAAGGAGAGTGGGAAGGAGATGTAGTGGGAAAATGCTAAATTTCTCATGGCTATAAGCTGTAGGGACCTCATCCTTGAACCTAGTGATAAGCAAGAAGATAATTTTTTCTCCCCTATAGAACATATTGAAGGCCTTTAGAAAGGAACAAGTAGGAAAGAAAAAAAAAAAGAAAAAGAAAGAAGGAAAGTCACAGGGCAGGAAAGCAGGAGTGTGGTACCAATCCGAAGGAAGGACAAATGCCCTGATAGCTCCCCCAAGATCCTCCTGAGCTGGCTCACCTCTCACAAGCCCATTCACAGATTTCCTACTTTTATTTCTGTTACTGTGATAAAAACGCTGCCCAAACCAATGTGGTGGAGTAAGGGGTTTATTTGGCTCATGGGTTAGAGAACCATTGACAAAAGCCAAAGCAGAAACTCAACGCAAGAATCTGGAAGCAGGAACTAATGCGGAGACCACAGACGAATGCTGCTCACTAGGTTGCTCCCCATGGCTTGCTCGGCTTGCTTTCTTATTTAACCAGGACCATCTACCCAGAGGTGGCATAGCCCACAGTGGGCTGGGCCCTCTCATGTCGATCACCAATCAAAAACAGGCCCACACAGAGCCGTCTGATGAAAGCAATTCCTTGAGTGAGGTTTTCTTTCCCAAGATGACTCTAGTTTGTGTTGACAAGACAGACCAGCACAATGGAGCAAGAATCCTCTGGTTTAATCCTGGCTGCAGATAGTCCATGCCCTGCGGCAGTAACTTCACATCTCTGAGCCTCAGTTTCCTACTTTTGAAATGAGTGGGTGAAAGAAGACAGCAACTCTTGTCTGACTCTAGGGCTTTCTCTTCTTTGTAAAAGAATCTAAACTCCCTTCTCTTCTTTGTAAAAGAGTCTAAACTCCCTTTTCCTCCCATTTCCTTGTGCCTGATCCTCTGCCTTTCTTTGTGCCACAGAAAACCCCTGGAAGGAGTTTGTTGAAGCCTCTGAATCTCCTTTCTCACTTTGAGCTGTCTCTGAAGCCTCCCTAGTTCCTGTCCCCATCACACCACTAAGACTACTTGCCAAACTCATCAGTTAGTCTCACAGCCAAGCCTCAAGTCATTTCCCTGTTCTTACCTTCCCTGAATTCCTCCTGGCATTTATAAAGTTAACTACTTCCTCCTTATGGAATGTTCTTCTCTTGGCTTCTTTACCTCTCACTCTCTAGATGGTCGTGCATCGAACCCAGCAGATTTTTCATGCTGCTCTCCCTACCTCATGCACTAGTTGTAGAGGGCAGGCTCCTTCTGGATATCTCTACAGGCCTCTCCCTTTTCCAGCTTCTAAGTGTCTCACCTGAGCCAATGCGTTGAACTCCTGCGGCTCTTTACAGCTGCCAAACTGTTGTCTCTAGCTACAGTGTTCTTGCTACAGACGCTGGTGCCAGCTTGCTTGTTCTTCTGTCAGATGGAGAATTAACCACCATTCCCGATTGAGCATGGAAGTTGACCAATGGAAGTTGGTGGTTTTCTCTTGTAAGCTACCCCTCCCCCAGTAAACAAAGGGATAGTCCACACCTGGATTTAACTACAGACCTAGAGGTGGCCCTGGTCCTCCTTCCTCTCTCTTCTGTCAACCTAAATAACACAGATTCTACAAAGATTAATAAATGTATTTCGATTGGCAGAGCCCTACAATTCCTCTGTTCTTATTCAAGGAGGTTGAGGTAAAAGAACATTTAAAAAACATAACAGAGGCAAATGCACAGATGTTTGACACAATAATCATTGGCCATAAGGTTAACAGCAAGGAGATTAAGCCTCAATAGAAAGGGCCCCCCACACAAATTTGAACTGACAGGAGCCAAGACCCTTGCAGAAGTGTACTAAGGCTGTGGTATCTTACATGACTTTGGTTCTGGCAGAGTCTTCTGAGAAAATTCTCATACATGTGTGAGTTCCCTCCTTCATAATCACTGGGCTTTGTTGCTAATTTTTAAACTCTGAACTTGACACTAGTGACTTCTTTTTTGAGACAGGGTTTCTCTGTGTAGCTTTGGCTGTCCTGGACTTACTTTATAGACCAGGCTGTCCTAGAGCTCACAGAGACCCGCCTGCCTCTGCCTCCCTGAGTGCTGAGATTAAACACATGCACCACCATGCCCAGTGAAGTGACTTTATTTTAACTGTGGGAGTTTTCACGCTCTCTCAGAGGTGCCTGCAGACCACCAGCCATGACTCCAAGTACCAACCCAGAGATGCTCCAGTCTCCTGTCAGTCTCTCACCACTCTTGCCGGTCCAGTTACCTTTTACTTTTCACTACAGCGTCTCTCAGACTGAGCTTCCTATCTCCTCTTTTGTCCCTTTCAACCCATCTTTCTACTACTGAAAATCAAGTCAGGGACCTCAGAGACACCTCAGTAAGTAACAGCACTCTCTATCCAAACCTGAATAACTGAGTTCAGATCCCCAGCACTCATTTGCTATCTCTTTTCTCCATGTCCAGGAGGCTGAGAGCATCTACTTCATTCACTGCTGCAGCCTTCGTATCTAGATTAACATCTAAATAAGTAACATGGGGTTCGGTACATATTTGTCGTACATATTTGATCATCTCAGGAATGAAGTTTGAAAATCTTGATTTCAAATACACTCAGGAATTGGGAAGTACTATATGTATGAGAGCTAATGTATTCCCCAAGTAGGATGCAGGAGAGACCAGTTACCATTTCCCAAGATTATGGGGGTCAATAATTACCTTAATGGAATATATCTCGAATGGTAAAATGGCAAGTCCTGCAGAAAGTTTTTAAAAGATGTGGGTCAGTGGTGGTTTTCTTCTGTGCATTCCTATTCCTATAAGATAGATACTTTTGTCTTTGTTTCTCCATGTTGCTGGCCCTGCCTCTGGCTCAACAGCTGGGAGATAAAGTACCTCTATCTTCCTTGAAAGGAATCAATAGCAAGAATGAGCACTTGGCTCGCTCCAAAAGGTCAGCTTGACACCTGATTTCTCAGGCTGCTCTCTTGATCCCTCCTCCCCATTAATGGGGTAGCCTTCTCTTTTCTGGCAGGCAACTTTCGAAGAACAAATTTGTTATACACTAGGGGGATTAAGATAATATCTCAGAGTTCATTTAGTTTGGCCCCTTGAAGGATGAAGCATGGCTCCAGAGCAAAGGCCAGTATGTGCCCAAGTCGGTGTGCATCTGTGTGTGTAGGTGTGAGTAGGGGTCCAAGGCAGAGGTGAGTCTAATGAGTAAGAAGCTCCGCAAATGGAGGGATTGTCTGCAAGCACACACAGAGCTGCAGTGTGAAGAGGCATGAGCAGATGCCGGTTGTTTAGGAGATCCCAGGCATGAAACGCACCTGTGCACTTTGCAGGTTTGGTAGAGGGTGCCTTGCTGGGAGCCTGGAACCAAGCGAGCTGACCGTGTCATCTGCAGTCACTTAATTTTTCTCACCTTGGAACTGAGTCAACTAACCAAGCCTTCTGCATCTCACAGGGTCACGGTCGTGGCCAGGACCGAAAGGAGCCATCTGAGTTCTTCTAACTGGGAATCCCTGCATATATGAGTTGCCTTGCAAGCTTTCTTGGATGTAACTGGCCCCTACATGTTCCTGGAGATGTACAAGGTGGCCCGGGGTGGCCCTCGGCCTTTCAGCACAGTGTTACCCCTTGTAAGAAGACAAAAACTCAAGCCCCAAGTGCGAGACAACAAACAGCCTGCAGGGCAGGATTGCCAAGGGCGGGCTGGGATCCGAAGATCTATCAGCACCCCACCCCCACCCAGTACCTCCCACCTCTTGCAAAGCTTCAGGGAGGAGACCGAGGCTTATCTTTTTTTTTTTTTTTTTTTTTTTAATAGGTTGGGCTGTGGCCGCCTGGCAGGCCCCATCTGTCCGCTGCCCCAACTCAATTTGATTCCCATTCACCAGCCATTGTTTGCCTCCCTCTTCTGATCAGCAGTCTAGCGGGGGTGGGGTAAGAAGGCTTAACCATTCTCCTTGGCTTAGTGGATCCGGGACCCCTCCTTCATGGTCCCACCCCCACCCTTGCCCCTGGAAGAGAATGTTCTGGACTGTCTCAGCCCCAGGACACAGCCCAGTTGGCCAGGGGGCTGTGGTGGCAATATCAGGAGCTGGAGAGTTGCTGTCAGACCAGAGTAGGGTTTGGGTTGGACGATGAAAATGTGCAACCAAATAAATGGTCAGCCCAGAAAACACACGTACAAGTTGTATGACACAGACCGAGAAGGTTATATTTAGGAATATGTTGTATACATGTAGATATACATATATGCTTGTAATAACAATTAATGAAAAAGAGGCCATGAATTTGAAAGAGAGTAAGGAGGGGTATAAGCGAGGGTTTGGAAGGAGGAAAGGGAGAATTGCTGTAACTCTAGTCTCAAGGGAGGAAGGAAGGTTCTCTATAGGACAGGTTAGGCCAGAGCCCTAAGGGTTTCTGAGTGGGTGAGAATTACAGACCAGAGTTGGTACCTCAGCAACTCATTTCTTTCTGTTTTGTTTTAAAGACAATGGGGTAGGCCTGGTGAAAAGCTGTTTCCAATCCTGCAGCCAAAGCCCTTTAGAATCTGTCTGTGACCTTTGGCACAGTCTTGTTTTGTCTTGGTCTTCTGTAAATTGTCATCCTGAGTCATACGGGACACAGGGAGCATCAAAGCTGAAGGGACTTGGCTCTGCCACCACCCTCATCAGTTTAGGGTCTGTTCTTCCAGTCCATTTGAAGCAGTTCATGAACATGTGCATGCATACGAGCGAACGATGCTGGTGTTTGTGAATGTGAGTCATAGTGAATATATCCTTCCAATTGATAATTTGCCTGTTTATTTCGTATTGAATTATGCCTTCACAAAACAGTGTTGTTTTGACCTGCGACACACACAGTAAAGTTTTTCCTGCAGTAACACTATCAGGAAATTTTGCTCTGCAGTCACTCGTTCACATGTCTATGAGTAGAAAAGAAAGTACAAGGGTCTTAGAGTTTTCCTAATGTACTTTGTTCACTAGAGTGTTCGCCTGCATGTATGTGTGTGCACCACATGCATGGCTGGTGCCCAGCGAGAGCAGAGGAGGCATCCAACTCCCTAGAACTGGAGCTACAGATGGTTGTGAGCCACCAGGTTGGTACTGGGCACTGAACCTAGGTCCTCTGTAAGAGGAGCCGGCGTCCTCAGCCACTGAGCATCTCTCCAGCCTCCAGAGTCAGTTTTAATCAGACAGTTTAAAAAGTCTGAAGAGTGGGGAGTGAACCATAATGTGTTAAGGTGGCCTGCTTTAATTAGAGGTGCATTCAGCTTTGCTGAAGCAGTTCTAGTGGCAGAAATCATAACATGCCTTTGTTTATTAACAATGCTTAGAAACAGCAAAATTTTAATTTTGGATTTTGGAAAATTAGGAAAAAATGAAAGAGCAACTCCTAAGCTATGCATAGAAACTGAGAAATTGCTGATCAGACTTTGGTCATTACTCATATACCACAGATCAACTTCCTTTTTTGCTCTGGGCCTTGGTGTGTGTGTGTGTGTGTGTGTGTGTCTGTGCATGTATGTATGTCTGTATCTGTCTCTGTGTGTGTTGCCAGTAACTTCTTTGTCTACATCCAAATACCCAACATACATACCCATATAATATCCATAAGTATAATTCACAAGTATTTTGGTTAGGAGGGCATCTACAGCACATCAGTAAAACCAAGTGTAGCACAGCTCAGTTCTCTTTTTCAAGAATATTTTAGACTTATTTATTTATAGAGGGTAGTATGTGCATAGTGTGTGTGTGTGTGTGTGTGTGTGTGTGTGTGTGAATCAGAGGACAGTTTGCAGGACACTGTCAGTTCTGGGAGTCAAGCTCAGATTGTCAAACTTGGCACTAAGCATCTTTGCCTGCTGAGCCACCTCCGGGGCCCCTGCAGCTCAGTTCTCATGTTTATAAACATGCAGGTGATAGTTATGCGGTCAGCTTAATGCTTTGTTTATTTTGGTCATTTGTGGGCATTACCTTCTGGCCCAGAGCTTGGCACATGAGAGTCTCACTGTGGAAATCTAGTCAGTAGATCATTCGTGATTACAGAAAAAGCAAGGCACTCAGGCTGGCCTTCTTGTGTGTCCATTCTCCAGAGAGGCTAGGCCTTGCAGAAGATACAGAGCTGCTAAGCCTTAGGCTGAGAATGAGTAACAGTTGTGTGTTGTGCTCATCACGTTTGTGGTCAGTACTCACAGTATGAACTATGAACCCCTACTCCAATGAAGAAAATCTTCTCTAAAATATAAATGTAGAACTCTGTTCCATGTGATGCTCTTCAATGCATCTTGAACTCATTCTCCTCAGTGAGAGAAAAGAAGCAAAAAAAGAAAAAGAAAGAAAAAGAGGTCCAATGTGGTTTAGATCTGCCCTATTCCCAGTTCTCTGGGGGTGCACAATCACTTTTCAAGAGTTAAAACAGGTACCTGGGAATGCAGCTAACAGTAGAGGAGGCATAAGTGGTGAGGGTGCTCCTTAGGTGTGCAAGCTATCTATCCTGGCAGAGGGCAGCCCTGCCCCAAACTAAACATCCTGGCACCTGAGACACCTTCTTTCTTTCAAAATATCACATATCCATTATCGCCGTTGATCCCCGCAATACCCGAGTGAGGTGAGTTGGAAAGCAATGGAGGCCCCATTTGGCAGAGGTTAAGTGGCTTTGCTGAGGTCATTCATTCTAGTAGAAGAATGAGCCTAGAGCTTGGGCCTCTGGGCTAGGACATCTGGGACACTGCCGCCACGCAGACACAGCGCTTGGGCACACGTGTGCATACCCACGCGACATTTGTGTTGTTAATAAGGCTTTTGTTCAACTGGGGATCCCAAGTCCTTAAGAGCAAGGACTGTTTTTACACTTCTAGAAATCTTCTATTAAAGAAAACAATTAATTACTTTCCAAGTTGGGCTCTGTCTGCATTCCCAGAGTGGCTAGACCACTCAGTCAGGGCTAAAGGACGGTTAAGAATGAAAGTATATTTTGTTCTACTCAAAGCCTAACTGCCACATGCCAGGTCATTTTAGACCTCTAAAATCGGCCTGAACACTCCCTGCTTATGCAAGTTTGAACAGTTTAGCTGCTGTTTTGTAGACACTGTCATAAGCTGGCCACTCTTCTGAACTGTGCACAGGGTCATTGGGCTGGCACACCCGTCCTATGGAGCTGCCTCACGCCTCCGGCAGAGAGGTGCATCGTACCCACCCGGGGTCGAGATGTGGTACAGCTGTCCTACACGAGGCTGGCTATACAAACTCCATAGAGCATCGTCAGAAAGTTGCGAGGACCATCTGCCTGCCTGCCTCCTTTCCTCAGGACCAGCCACTTCTGGAATCTCTCCGCTCGCTCTTTGCAGCACCCTGCCTCTGTAGCCTTCCACAGCTCTGTTCCCCACAGGGCACAGCCATCACTGAAAACAAAATTAGAATAGAAGCCACAAGGCAGCCAGCTAGATAGAACTAGAGCCTGGAACTAGGAGGTGGAGAAAGAAACCAAACTTGAGGGCCGTTGACAGACCAAAGGAGGAGTAGTGCTGAGCCTCCGGGCCTCAGATTTGCCCAGACATGACAAATCCACAGGGCTTCCTGAGGAAGCTCGACTAAGGATGAGGGATTGGAATTGGAAAGGAGAAACAGAGACTTCGCTTCTGCCTAGCCCTGGAGACTGGCGTCTGCCTCTCACTTCCCCTTTCCCTCAAAGTGTACAGGGATGGGCAGTTTAGCAGCAGGCCACTTCTGCTTTTCTTTTATTTCCCTTTCCTTTCAAAAGTCAGAAAGAGGCTGGAGATGAGGTGTGCACAAGGGCTTCACGCAAAGCCCTGGCTGACTGACTCCACAGAGGATAAATGACTTGGGTCGCCATGCGGCAGGTGTTACACAACTTGTCTGTGTTGGCTTGAGACCTTGGTGATCCGCCTCTAATTGAAATCGCTTTCCCTGACCTCCTCCATAAGCCAGGGCTTCTGCTTCCCGCCAGCGCCGGCGGAGGAGCTGCCTAGGTGGAAGGAAATCCTGACTGGAGAGGAGTCCAGCTGACTATCTCTGCTCGCCTTCACCAGGCTTGGTCAGGGAGGCTGGCAGGGGGCCGGGAACGCCCTCTAGGGGGCGTTAGACTCCTTGGGCGAGGGGTTGGGGTGGGAATGTTGATCGCCATTACAACTTAAGAAGCTGCCTTGACTCTCCTGGACCTGAGCCTGGGGCTTCTAGGCATTGGGAGATACATGGAGCATATGCCCGTCCTTGCACAGCCCGACTGCCTGCTCAGCTGTTTCCAAGAAAACAACGACTAAGAAAAGGGACTCTCCATCTCCTCTAACTAGGAGTCATTTGCCGCTTACGACTTAACAACGAAGCTGGCTGTGGAGAGCACCATTGCCCACCTCTCCCTATTGTTCATCCTCAGTGCACAGACACAGAAACCCGTGTGTGCACATATCTGTGCGCATTCCAGATGTACCCTTTCACCACACTGTGAAATGTTGCCTTTAAAGAGGCTCCAACGGCACTCAGTTGAGTATTGTCAAAATTACTTATGGGCAACTATGAGAGCCACTGGCTTTACTGTGGCTGTAATGGACTCCATACAGAATCACACACCATTTCATTATAAGCTACTCTCATTTCGTCTCTTTCTATACCTAGAAGCTGGGTTGGCTTATTGGAAGGGCTTAGGGGAAGTTCTTTAAAGTTGAAAGCTACTCTTGCTACATTTCTAGGTCGTGTCATCCTCAAAAGAACAAGAAAGAGGGACAATAACAAGATCTTTAAAGTGTCACACAAAATAACATCAGTAGATCTCAGGAGCTCGGGCAACAGCTGCGCAGAGAAATAGTGCTGACGGATAACGGCTCAGAATTCAACTTGTCATCGTCCTGCTTCAGTCTCCCCCCTGCAAGAAATCCTGAGAGAGGGTTGGGGCCAGTGGAGACCACTGGGGAGGGAGCCCACGGTGAACCAAGGTTGGAGTACTAAAGGCCACATGTGACTTGCCAGTTGTGTCCTAGGTGATTCCTGGAAAACTTTTAAATAATGAAAACTGGGAAGAGGAAAACTCCTAAACACTCCCTGAGGCCCTACTGTGTGCTATCCTGGCACGGCTCTGTCATCCATGCTACTGAAGTTTCCTCCTTTCATTCTTAACCCAGTCAAGTGCATTGACTGCTGTACCTGTTTCATAGCTGGAGACTCCGGAACTCATTCAATGGGCAAAATCTGGACTCAGCCTGTTGGACTCCAGTCAATGTGGCATCCTGATCCTAGAAACAGGCTAGTGGGCGCCATATTATTTTCATAGATATCTGGCTTAATTAAGGCTGTCTGTCATAGTTAACAGTTCAGGCTGATACTTGGCTGAACCCAACTCCTGCATGTTAGAGCCAACACCAGGGGAAATTCAAGCAAAGAATCGAAACAATACAAATCATTTATATATTCTGAGGAAAAAAGCAATAGCCGTGTAGATAATAAGATTAATAAGAATATAAAACAAAAGAGGAAATAGCCAGAAGATATTAAGAAATCCTTCAGAGAAAATAAAATTCAAATGTTAATAAAAACATGAGAAGATGTTTAATGTCTCCTTGTAGTTATCAGACAACAACGTGACAGTGAAATCATGTCCATGATCAAATTTGTAAAGAGTGTAGAGTGCCAGTGTCCAGTGCCACAGCTGCTGGGAAATAGCTTTCTCTTACACTTGATTACAGGTAACAAGAATCATGATTCGCTTTTAGAAATAAACTAGGAAGTAATTAATTAAATTGTGCGATAGATGCAGGTGCCCTTTAACCTAGCAATTTAACTCCTGGGTAGTGGTTTTTTAAAAACAAATTCTCAGTAAGAAAATATTTGATCCAAGTTAAAGTTGCTCATGTCAGTGCTGTTTGTAACTGGATAAAACTGAAAGTGAGATGAAAGCCCATGTGCAGAGGAAAAGCTGAAAAGACATAGGAGTTTCTTCTGTGTAATCCTGTGGCTCCTGGTGCACAGAGCCACGTACCTCTGACTTGGAGGAATTATAGTGATGCAATTTTAAGAAAAGAAGAACAATGTATAGATTAAGGGAAGTATGAGGTCCACTTTTGTGGTGAGGATCTTCGCCAAGTACATGCAAGTATATGAGTGTAGGGGGTACTATGTATGTATGTATGTATGCATGCATGCATGTATGTATGTATATACAGTGTAACTGACTGTGAACACAAAGAATAATGTGGAAAGACTCAAGACAGATTGGGACCACTAAACACAGAAGGAGAACAAGGAGGGTACGTTGCAGTGGTTTAGATGATAATGGCTCCCCGAAACGTGTATTTTTGAATTCTTAGTCCCCAGTTGGTGGAACTGTTTAGGAAAGACTAGGAGGCATAGCCTTATTGAAGGAGGTGTGCCTCCGGGGCGAGCTTTGAAGCTTCAAACCTCTCTCTCTCTCTCTCTCCCCCGCCCCTCTGCCTTCATCTTGTAGATCAAGATATAAGCTCTCAGCTACTGCTCCTTTCTGCTATTACACTACCTGCCACCATCTTCATGGACTCACCCTCTGGAACTGTGTGCCAATAAACTTTCTATAAGTTGTCTTGGTTATGTTGGTTTGCCACAGCAAGAGAAAAGTAACTGTAAAACAATGCATGGAAGGGGCCAGACTGCTGTGGGCCATGCCTAGGTGAGTGATGTTAGGTTGAATATGAAAATAAAGTGAGCAAGCAATAAGAGAAAGCCAATAAGCAGCCTTTCTCCACAGCCTCTGCTTCATTTCTTGCCTCCAGGTTCCTGCCTCAAGTTCTTGCCCTGACTTCCCCCCACAGCAGACTGTAAACACAACACATAAGGCAAACAACCCTTTCCTCCTCAGGTTTCCTTCAGTCATGGTGCTTTATCACAGCAATGGAGAGCAAGCTAGAACTCCAGCAATCTATCCATCCACCCACCCATCCATCTACCCACCCTACTTACCTGCCAAATGACCAAATGACTGGCTTACCTATCTTTACACCATGACTAAAAGCCAATCTGATGTGGCCATTTTCTCAATTGAGGTTTCCTCTTCCCAGATGACTTTAGCTGGAATGATGCTGGCAAAAACCTAACTAGTGCAGGTAGATAGATATAAGAAAGAAAGAGATTAGATAGATAGATACAGACAGACAGAAAGACAGACAGAGAAATACATAGACAGGTAGACATAAATAGATACAGACAGACAGATAGATAGATAGATAGTAGATATAGACATAGATAAATACATAGACAAACAGATAGGCAGGCAGACATAAATAGATACAAACAGACACAGACAGATAGATAGATGGATAGACAGATAAATAGATATATAGATAGACAGAAATAATATACAGACATACAGACATAGACAGACAGATAGATAGAGACACATAGACACAAAGACAGACAGACATAGACACATAGACACACAGACAAATAGATAGATAGGTAGATAGACAGAAATAATATATAGAGAGATATACATACAGACATAGACAGATAGATAGACAGGTGGGTATATAGACAGAAATAATATATAGAGAGCTAGACATACAGACATAGACAGACAGACAGATAGATAGGCAGACAGACAGACAGAGGATGGGAAAGAAGGGAGGGAAAATCAGAGAAAGGTGGATGGGTAGACTCTTCAAGGTGCCCACAAAGATGCAGAGTAAAGGGAGTGCTCAGCTGGTCAGTCCCTGCTGAGTGTGTTCATCAGTTGATACAGTCACTTCAGCCAACTGACACTGCCTACGCCAGTAGAATGTACAAAGAAATCCTACTGCTGAAGTTCACTGAACAGACTGTGGTCACTGCAGGACTATTTGTAGCAGCAATTCACAATGTTGTAGAACCAAAATTACAAGATGCCTCTCAGCTTTAAAATGGCTAAGTTAGCTTGTATTACAATGGGATATATACAAGAGCAAAAGAGAACAAATGACTGCCGTCAATATCACCACACCAGTATATCTCCAGGTAATGATGATGAGAAAGATGTAAAAGCTAAACACAAAGAAACATGCTGCAATATTGCATTGGTGTAAAGGCAAATTATTGGCGTAAAGCTAATGTATGCAATCAAGAACTGACACAATGGTCAGGGATTGGGGCGGCAGCCAGCAGGTACACAGACAATTCTGGGGGTCTGGTCCCACTCTTTCCTGTCCTGTGATGGTTTGAATGAGGATGGCCCTTTCAGCCTCGTGTTTGAATACTTGACCCCCAGTTGGTGGAACTGCTTGGGAAGGTTTAGGAAATGTGGCCTTGTTCGAGAAGGTGTGTCACCGGGAACGAGGTTTCAAAATCCCACTCCACTTCCAGTGAGTACTCTGTCTCTCTGTCTCTGCCTCAAGCTTGTGGAGCAACACATAAGCTCTCAGCTCCTACCCCACATGCCATGTCCCTCACCACGATAGCCATGGATTCACCCTCACCCTCTGAAATTTGTAAACCTCCAAGTTAAACTTTTTCTGTTATAAGTCGCCTTGGTTATGATGTTTTATCACAGCATTAGAAAGGTAACTAAGGTGGCAGTAGACACACTGGTATTCATTTTATAATAATTTATCAGCCAGAAAATGTATGATTGACACGCACTTCTGCATTGTGATTCAATAAATACACAACAATTATAATGGCAATTACATCCGGAGATGAAATCTGAACTCTGACATTCTCAGTTTTTCTACATTTTGAGTTGTTTACCACATGTATGCATTGTCTTATGATCTAAAAAACTAAAGGTATTGTTAAACACCTTTAACAATAAATTGTGAAAACAACCAAGAGTGACTCAGAAACAAAGCCATGATCACAAACTAATGGAACTAAATATAGGGTCTTCAGTAAAAGTGTGTGTTTATTATTTATTTTTAGTGTGTGCACTTGTGTGCACATATGTGTTTGCATGTGGGGGCCAGAGGTCAATGCCAGTTATCGTTTTCTATAATTCTCTACCTTATCTTTTTTGAGACAGGGTTTCTTGTTGAGCCAGAGCTTGACAATTCAGCTAGCCTGGTTGGCCAGGACTCCCCAAGGACCCTCCTGTTTCCGTCCCCAGGATCCTCCTGTCTCCGTCCCCCCGGAGCTGGGCTTGCGTCAGTGTTGTGGTACCTTAGTTCACTTGTTGGTTTATTTTCCGTGAGCACTGAGCTGTGGGTGTGGGTCCTCGTGCTTGCACACCCCACACTGTACTGACCGAGCAGATCTCCCAGAGTCAGTGTTTTATTTTATTGTTGTTTCAGGGCTGAGGATCGATCCTAAGGCTTCACGGATGCTGAGAGACTACTCTGCCACTGAGCCTCAACCCCAGACACAATTTTGAGAAAAGAATCAGACTTTCCAATCTCACGTTTTTTTGTTTGTTTGTTTGTTTTTTTTCTTTCTTCCTTGGATGCTGGCTTCCCTTTGGTGCTGAGAGATCACACTTCCCTACTTCTGTCCCGGCCACAAGCAATCACCATAGCACCAGGCTTCTCCACATGGCCCAGGGTGAGGTGTCATAGACAGAACGTGACCAGAGAAGGGAGAGAGGCCTTGGTTTAAGCATTAACTCTGCTAGAAACTTTAGCAGTTGGATAATGGGAAGACTATTCCCCCAATTAGCTCAACTAGATCCACAATTAGATCCCTTCCAAATCTGACAGCCTTTTATGTTTGGTGGTGTGGAATATATTTTAGATGGGTGGATTTGGTGTATTTGGTATTGACTATTTGGCATTTGGCCAGGATAGACACTGAGACATACCACTAGAACAGGTTACAAGAGTTTTCCCTTCAGGGAGCTTATACTTTTAGAATGGAAGAAAGGCAACAAATGGATAGATGGATTGTTGGATGGATGGATGGATGGATGAATGGACACCAAGATAAAGACTCTGATGATAAGTTATATTGAAGAGGGCAGTATGAGCTGAAAAATTATCCACTAGGTTTCACAGCACGAGGGTAAAGCTGGGAACCTAACCAACACTTTCAGAGTGTTGGGAGGAAGCAAGCCACATGGAGTACACAATGAGCAGAATGAGAGAAGAGAAGATGCATTCACAAATGCAATTCAGAAATTTTCCTGGAAAAGGAAGTCAAGAGGTCATGTGGCAGCAAGACAGAGATGTAAGGTTAAGGAGGCAGTTTTACTTTATTATTGCTTGTTTTGCTTGGGGAACCAGAGTAGAGCATGTTAATGCATTGACAGGTTGGTAGGAGGGATCCAGGAGAGGAGAAACAAATGGTGGACAGGCGACCACACAGACAGAGGGACAAACACTTGAGCAGCAGAGGGTACTGGATGTAGTGCACAATGGAGATCTCTTAAGATGGGCAGCTCATCCATGAGGCCCAAAGGGAAGAGAAGCAGGTACAGGGGAGACCGACAGGCAATCTTGTGGAGGAAAGATGTAGGAGGCAACCCCACCACCTGCTTCTGTGGAAAAAATAAAGTCTCATCAACTGAGATGCAGCTTGGGGTATTTGGAGACAGTTAAAAGAGTTGCTAGACATACTCCCAGGATTGAGTTGAAGTCTGTAATAATAAGATCCCATGAATACTATAATAAACTTATAGACCACCAATTTCTCCTGTGATATATAAATATAGTAAAATTCAGGTTCCTTTTGCTCCTTGTAACTCTGTAAGTAGGCCCTGGTCCTTTCTAGGGAAAAATGCCTGTGTATGTGTGTGCATGTATGTATGCAGACAGGGAAGAGATGGCTGAGGTCCACTAGAGCTGGAGTTACAGATGGCTGTGAGGCGCCCATGCAGGTGCTGGTAATGTAATTCTAGCCCTCTGTAGAAGCAGCAAGCATTCTTACCATCTCTCCAGCTTCTGAAGATGCTTTGAAATGATCCTAGACTGGACTTGGTAAGTCTGTAACTAAGAGAGAGCTTTGGGGGGTTATCATATCTGAATCAATTGCACAAGTGATCAGAGCAGCATCATGTGATCTGAATGTAATATACCTACTTGTTTTTCTGTTTATCTGTTTGTCTATTCATGTATTCACACATCCACCCACACCTACCTAACCATCTACCACCTACCTGCTTATCTACCACCTACCCACCCATCTAACTACCTACCATCCATCAATCTAATCCTCTACCTACCCACTAGTTTGTCTATTAACTTACCCATCCATCCTCCTACCCACTCACCCATCCTACCCAACCAACCACCCACCCATCCTTCCATTTGTTTAGCCATCCATACATTCATCTATCCTCTGAGCTTCTCTGAATCAACCTTGCGAAGGAAAGATCTAGGAGGCAGTCCCACCACCTGCTTCTTTTTTCTCATTGAAGTATGAAGTCTCATCAACTGAGATGTAACTTGGGGTTACATTGGGTGCTGGAATAACAACATTCTGTTTATTAGTTATCTGGTGATTGATTCAGTAAATTTGATCAACAGGTGTTGGTTAAGCATTGTCTACTTTTGCTCTGCACCCTTCACTGAGGTTTGTGGAGAACATAAGAATGCAAAGGGAATTCTGTCCATTGTTCCCATGAAGTTTGCAGATGAGGCAGGAAAGCCCTTCACTTCTCCAATAGGAAAGCCAATGCTGCATGAGATCCACGGGCCAGAACTCTGACTAGGGAGCTCCGTGTTCACAAGGACACCTCTGGCAGAAGGCAGGATTTCAGCTATGCCTCACATCTCAGTTTCTCATCTTCAGAGAAGGGGGGGCACCCAAACTTGAAGAAATAGTACGATATTAGAGTGAAGTCATAAACATAAAACATTAACATGTAATTCCCTTATGCTTTTGAAAAATTACTTCATAAACGCAAAGTAAAATATTTTTCCCTTTTTATTACCTGACAATTACATATTAAGAATTTCTTTTTATGTTTAAAAACATATGCAAGCCGGGGAAGGCAGACGCCGAAATGTAATTGCTTTCCTTCTATAAGAATCAGATGTCATTTGCTTCCAACTCAACTCTGAAAAGAGATAGGAAAAAGCAAATTGTTGTATACATTAAATTTGGAAACATCTGATAGCTTTCCTCAATTAAACTATTTAAATGGAAAAAGATTGCTGTACAGCTCTATCATATCCCACTGAATAAAACCTCAGCTGAGGCAAATTGGCAGTGGCAGGTACCAAATGCATCGGCAATAATGAGATTGGACAACCCAGTGGAGGTCATTGGTAATTGTTATTATATGCAATATCGCACTGTCAGAAACAGAAAGAAAAAAGCAACAGCAACAGCAACACCTTAGTAGCAAGCAGACCAACACAGAGTACTGGAGAGGCTGAGCATGGCAGGGAGGGCACGACCGAGCTAGGGTAACTGAAGGTTGCCTGAGAGCCTGAATTCCTTCCTCACAGGGCTGTGGGAGGGGTCGCTGTATATGCTTGGCATGTGGGAGCTTAATCGTAACTCATCCTATCAGGAGACTTTTGCCTGTTAGCCACTGAAGCAGGGTCTGAGGGTGGTTCTGGGCCACCGAGAGGGGATACATAAAAGGGGAAAATAAGAAAGTTGTTTGTTTTCATTTCCCCAAACAACTTTCTAAATGTTGAGAAGGAGAAAAAATATTTGCTTGTTCTCATCATGCAGGCGTCCTTGTGAAACTTCCAAACTTAAGAAAGAAGAGGCCAGAGCTGGTTGAGGCTGTCTGGAACCTAGGCAAGCCTGCGGGCCTGAGATCTCTACTAAGCTGAACACTGAACCCTGCTTTGGATTAGGAGCCCAGCTAGTTGCTGCAGCACCCTGAGCAGGTGACAGATTCATCCCAGCTACTGTGACCCAGGGCTAGAGACACGGAAATGTTTTTGACTTTTGTCTTAGGCAGTGTTCAATGCTGTGAAAAGACACATGGCCACAGACAGTCTTACAAAAGAAAGCATTTCATTGGTGCTGGCTTACAGTTGCAAAGGTTTAGTTCATGGCAGGGAGCACGGCACAAAGGCAGACATGATGCAGCTCAGAGTTCTATTCTTGGATCCACAGGGAGCAGGAAGAGAGAGACACTGGGCCCAGCTTGGGCTTTTGAAACCTCAAAGCCCTCCCCCAATGACACACCTCTTCCAACAAGGTCACACCTCCTAATCCTTCTCAAGTAGTGCCACCTCCTGAGGACTAAGCATTCAAATATATGGTCCTATGGGGGCCATGTGTTCTACCCCCACAACCCTCATATCAGCATTTCCCAGCATTCCACAGCTGTTGCGTAGCAGCAGTCAGTGCACGAGCAGCAATGCAGGGTCCTGTCCTCTGGGATCAGTATCAGAGACTGGATATGACCATTTTCATAGACCAAGAGCCTTAAAATGAGTGGGTCCTACCTGGCAGTCACCCTGTCTTGCTGAGGTTTCTAGCATATGTGGTAGAATTACAGGTGTGCATCCCCCAGCTTAGGATGAAAAAATGTTATTTGTTATTTTTTTTTAAGATTTATTTTCTCTTTTCTTTTGTGAATCAGTATTTTACCTACATGTACGTCTGCACACTATCTGCAGGCCTGGTGCCCACAGAGGTCCAAAGAGGACATTGCGTCTGCTAGAACTAAGATACGGATGATTGGGTTGTGAGGTATTGTGTGGGTACTGGAAGCCTAACCTAGGTCCTCTGCAAAAGCAGCAGGTGCTCTTAAGACTCTGGCCCCTATTTCATTTGTTTATCCCCATAGATCACCTGTCCCTGCACCGAGAACTAGTGACACACAGACGACACAGAGCCTGCATTCTGCCCTCGTGGAACTGACAGCTCAGAAGGGAACCACATGCCAACGAAATCCTTGTCCTCCCACCCAGGCAATGTGGGTAAGGAACCAAGGAGAGAGGCCCCAAGAGGGTAGAGCTGCTCAGGGGTGGCTCCTGGAAAAGCTGGTATTTGAGGTTGGATTGAAAACTGGGTATAAGCAGATGTAAAGAATTTGGGCAGGGAAAGCAAGGAGAAGCAGGGCCGCTCACGGGGAGACTAGGTGGCATGCCAGGCGCCCGGTGGTGGGGCCCAGCCACTCCTGGTAGACAAACAACCCCTTCCTCTGTCCCTAACATCAAGTCCTGGGCATTAGGGATATGAAATTCACCTGGTCAGTGTGTACACCTGTGAATACACCTGAGCATGAGCAGGATCTCATATAGCCCAGACGGGCCTAGGACTCTGGATCCTTCTCAGGTCTGCCATTGGTTTAGGGCTATTTAAGCCTAAAGAGGTCTCTCTAGTACTGGACTGTCCTGGTCCTACTTGATATTCATCCACCATCACGTCACAGGACTCTCCGTGTCAGGCCTGAACATGGCAATGGGCATGAAAGCCTGGCCCGGCAGCAGTTCTAGCCTCAGGTCAGACAGCCACATGACCACTGCTGTATTATGGGAAAAGAACAGGCTGCTGCCTACAACAACTCTGATGGACTGAAGGAGAAAGGAATTTTCTAGAAAACAATTAGACTCACAGGTCTCAAGGGGTTAAAAAATGGATGCGGAACAAAGGGAGGTACAGATGCCCTCAAGCCCTGTGGCTAGTACTGTCCTCACCACCTGCCAGTGAACACTTTGGCTCCAGAACAAACACTGAGAACCACTGTAGCAGTCTTAACACCCTTGGGCCTCTCCTTCCAAGAGCTCATACCCTGCAGGAGGAGCCACTGGATTGGTGAGATCTAGGTTACCCCTAACCAGAGCTACCAGAGGAGCAGATGGCCATGGCAGAAGAACAAGAGTCACTGGCGTCCATCAGGTAATGGCTCAAGTGAGCACCCATGGTAAGGGGTAAAGGTGAGAGTGAATGGTGGAGAAGGAAAGGTTAAAAAGTATCCAGCAGCTGGGCGTGGTGGCACACCCAGGGAGGCAGAGGCAGGCGGATCTCCCAGACTTCAGGGCCAGCTTGGTCTACAAAGTGAGTCCAGGACAGCCTGGACTCACAGAGAAACTCTGTCTTGAAAAACCAAAAAAAAAAAAAAAAAAAAAAGACAAGAAGAAGAAAAATTATCTAGCAAGGGAAGAAAAAGTGTCTGCCAGTGGGAAACTAGAGCTGTGTCCTATAAGGGATGGGCCTCACCAGGACTCTGATATCTCAGCAAGGACCTCTCAGCTTAGGCTCCAGAGAAGACCCTACTAGGAGCCCTTGGGGAAGATGCAAGATGCTCACCACCAGGACCAACCCAAGGATTCGTCTTGAAGGAAAAGATCCAGATGTGTAAAGGAAGACAATATTGCTATTTAAGGCCACCATTGCCTCCTGAGCAGAGTAGAACACCGCCCCTTGGTGTTGCTAAGTACCTTGCTGCAAATTAGGTTTGGGACTGGGGCTTAGAGAAAGAGGATGCTAGAGAAGGAATTTGGAGGGACCTGGAGGGAAGAGGAGAACTAGAAGAGCTGAGAGGTTGGGGGGGGCGTAGAGTAAAACTTGAGGAAGCATGTGGAAGGTCCTTGGTGGTGACTGGAAGACAATGGGGAGTTGGATCTAAAACAGTGCTGCCTGCTATTTGGGTATATGCCTCATCACCTACAAACTGAGAAAGAGGCTATGTCCCATCTGGTTTTCCTGGGAGTTCCCAGGGAAAGCTTCTTGGAGGATGAGATGACCCAGGCACTGGGTACTGCAGAAGAGTGAGAGCATTGGGTGTTAGAAATGGCAGGTTCTTCCCTAGGACATGAGTGGGGCTTAGCTAAATATGACCTCTAACCCAAGAAAGCCCACTGTCTCTGTATTATAGCCAGAACTGCTGTTGGAGAGCAAAGCACTGAGGAGCAAGGATGTTGGCAAGTTTCAGGACATTACAAAAGTGAGCCTGACTGGTTGTGACAAGGTCCCCTTCATGGAAGTGGAGATGGACAAGGAATGGACAAGGATAGCCTCAGAAACTGGAAAGATCAGCTAAGCCAGCTACACACTGTTTGTGGTACTGAAAGATAAACTTTGGTTCATAAAAATGTCAGAGTGAGCAGACAACAATTCAAGAATTGGGCAGCTGCAAACCCAAAGTGAGAAAGGGGTCATTATGGGTTGAATATGGGGTGCTTGAACAAATCAATTGTCTGACAGGCTACTGTTTTTGTTTGTTTTGTGCCTTATTTGGCCCATCCTGGTGGGAGGTTCAAAACATCTAATTGATAACTAGTTAGCCACTGATGATTGGCTGGCTTTCCTTTAAAACTGGTGGTTTGCACTGAGTCCAAGTTAGGTTTTGTTTGCTTATGTAAGAGTCCAAGATATTAGGATCACTTCCTTCTAATGCCCACACACTGTTTAATCATTTTAGCACGGGAAACTGGCATCTTCACTACTCCTAGTTTTTTGTAGAGAAAACTCCTAACATCAGCAAGCATTCCTGAAGCACTTTCTGTGTACGAGGCATGATACAAGCATTCATTCATTTGATGCCCGCAATACCTCTTCAAAGAGAGTTCTCTCATTGTCTCCGCATTGCATATAAGGAAACTGAGGGGCAGCGGGGCTCATTCCAATCTCCCTGGGCATGTGTAGATTATTTGCTGCTTTTCAGTAGGCCGTGTGCTGCGGTGTTGGAGTGTGCTACGGTGTGCTGGAGTGTGCTCTGAGCACAGCAGCGAGCAGTGGCAGTCTTCAGAGAACTCATGCGTATCACTCTCCTGTTCACGTGCCATCTGTCATCTTCAAGACAAAACATCACAGTTTCATCTTTGTGCCCCCAAAGCAGCTGCAGTGTCTGCCGTGTATAGTAGAGTGTGTCAAGTCTGTTTTTGTAGAATGGTGAGCCATGGATCTCTAGGCAGAGGAGTGGTGTGGGAAATGGTGTTTGTGGAGGCCCTGCTGACTAGATGAAACTCATGAGGAGCTTCGGGAAATGGGGCCTGTGGTTTTTCAACTGTGCCCATGGTGGGGCCAGCATCTGGTGGGAGAAGCCTGATCCAACCTTGCCTTTTCTGCCTTCTAGTGCAGCTGGCGGTTGGTCAGGCCCGTGCCCTTTCTTGTTTCCCAGCATTGCATCACATTTCCTGCCTGATAAAAGCCTTGTTTTGGATTCAGGGACTGACAGGGACCCTGGGCTCTTAGTGCCTCTACGGCTGCTGAAACTCATTGTCTCGAGAACCTTTGACTCTTGTTACAGAGGCCCATGGCCCTGAGGAACACATCTCAACTATCAAAGGCATTTCACACAAACACAATTAACTCCAGCCCCAAAGAGAAGGAGCAAGCCCGCACAGTGACAGTTAACAGAGTGGGCAACGAAGTCAATGATGCAGGCACAGCCAGGGCCCTCCTGCCCTAGTCTGAACTCTCTATGTGACCAGAGGTCTATGTTTATCTGTTTCACACCAGTGCTGTTCCAGGGGCTGGCCACTTTGGAATCTTGAGGAAGCAGGAGTTGAAAACAGAGTTAATAATATAGAAATTCGACTTGGGGTAAAGTCACAGAGCTTTAATTTTTGAAAATATGAACTATAGAAATTAAAGCTTGAGAAGATCTTTCTAAATAATAGGAAATTGCTAGATTAAAAAATTTCAGTTAGGTTAGCAAAGTTTTCCTCTTCACCTTGGGAGCGTTATTGAAACTTTTAGAAGACAGATGAGCTGGTTAAAGTGTCAGAGGAGGATATGGGCAGAGAAAAGTTTGGAAACACTGCTGTACTTTTCTCAGAAACCATGCGAACACTTTCCCTAAGAAACTATTAAATAGATATTTTAATTTAACCTCTGCTCCCTATCTTCTTCCCATTTTTTTATTTATAGCCCAGCTCATTCTCAAAAGGTAGGAAGTTATTCCAAACCCTTTGGAATAACTGCTGAGAGAAAGCCATGCAGGACACACCAACAGCCTGAACAACGGCAGTTAAGAGCACTTGCTGCTCTTCCTAAGGTCCTGAGTTCAATTCCCAGCACCCTCATGTTAGCTTATGACCCTCTTCTGGCACACAGGTGTACATGCAGCAAAAGCACTCATACATAAATAAAATGAAACCTGCACAACAAACTCCCTCTTGTTTCGTCCCAGTCATGAATCAGGATTCAAAGAAGAAAGTAGTAATATGACAAAATATCTGCCCTCAGGGAGCAAAAGAAGCTCAGATACAATCAAAAGCAGGAAGAGCAACACCCTTACCCCCCCCCCCCAATAACTAACCAATTCAACTGCAACCCAGAAAGCACTGGGCAGTGTATGAATATCAACCAAGGGTGTAAGCAACAGAGGACTCAACTCAAATTGGTTGACACAGAAGCTCCGCCCAGTGGGCAGTCCTGAGGTCAGGTGGCTTCTTATGCCACCTGTATGCCAGGGCTGTCTTCTCAGGTTGAAGGCAGAGTAGCTACTTCAGCTGCACACATCAATGGCTGATGATACCCAGAAAAGATGCAGGACATCACGACTTCCCAGATGCCTCTATCCTTCTGGGAGGGGACCTGCCTCTGAAGTCCCTGGGCTTGGCTGATCACATCAATGGAAACACTGGTGGTCTATGCTCATCCCTAACTTAGCCCCTAACTATGAGAAACAGAATCATTAGGACTGACATAGGCTTGTATATGGGAAAAGAATGGCTTTCTGAGCAAAATACTGGTGCGCACAGAGAGGGTTTCAGATCAACAAGAACATAGGAGAAGAGACAGCAGCAAGCTCCTGAGTCTCCAAAGCAGGAACTTGGGCGGACTTCTCCCTGGAAGGCTGGTCTGCCTGTGCAGAATGGCCTGTTGTGACTTCTTTCTTAAGGTAGGGAATGATAAGGAATTCTAAAGAGAAGGCTAAGCTGAACAACCCAATGCCAAGCAGCAGGTTGAAGGCCTGGATGCTAGACTTGGTCCAGATTGGATCTGCTAATGTCATGGCTAAGGCGCATGGTGCTTCAGAGGGGAGATGGCTAACCTCAGGATGACAGCTCTGACAGAGGCTTTGAATTTGGCCTCTGCAGGCAATACACCAAAGCTGTTAAAAGCACAACCTAGGCCTGAGTCCCAAGCACCTTCCTTTGCTGTCTGCCATTCAGCTGTGCTCAGCTCACTGGTCTGAAAACAAGTGGAGTTAGCTGTGTTATTCAGGCATCTAGAAAATGGTGGACACTTTACAGCTCTTAGCACTGGTGTAGACAGGCAGCGAGAATGAGCTGTCAACAGCAGTCTCACAAGGGAGCAAGGGACAGGTGTCATCGTGTGCAGTTTCTGTTTGGTTTGAGTTTTGCAAAAGAATGTTGAAAGACTAGAACAATGACTATCTTTGCCCTGCACTCACCCCCTCCTTCTTTCTCCTTCTTTTCTTCTTTCTCTAATTCACTTAAAATCAAGCTTCAACAGCTAGAGAGATTAATGGTTAAGCCTGGTGGTTAATAGCACCGGATCCTGTTTGAGAGGACACCGGTTGAATTCCCACCCTCCACATGATAGCCCACAACTCCAGCTCCAGGGAATCTGGTGCCCTCCTCTGACCTCCTTAGGCTCTGCAGGTGTGTTGTGCATGAGCATATATGCAGGCAAATCATCCATGCACACTCAAAAAAAAAAAAAAGGCCAACTTTATTCATATTGCAACTTTACCCCTAAATATCTCAGCCCCCACCTCCTGATAATGGAGACATTCTTCTACTTAGTCATATGAGCATCCTGAGAAAGTTAACAAGTTCCTTGAAGTGATCTAACTTTATTTAGCCTTGTCTAGGTTTTTCTCTTTTGATCCAATTAATAGTTTAATAAAACAGGAAAATAGGTGCCACCATTATTTACCTTGGGAGGTACAATATGTATTTGCATTTGGCATAGATAAGTATCTGTGCATAGATTGTATGAGTAGGTATGCTTTGTGTCTCATGTGTGGTGTGTGTGTGCATATGTGCTTGTGTGTGAGTATTTGTACGTGTGTGTGCACGGTGTGTGTGCATTTGGTGTGAATATGAGTGCATGCACGTGTGTGTGTGTGTGTGTGTATTCTGAGGAGGGAGACACTAAGCAATCATCTTTGACCTAAATGAACCAATATGTGCTAGCAAGTAAATGCTCCAATACCCCCTTCCCTCCCAATACATTTGAAGAAATGCGAGTTAAACTCCAGAAACTGTTGAGTGGAACCAATCTTGGCTAAGGAGGCTGAAGATCCTAATGGTTTTGTTCCCTTGATAGATTGATTCAGGTGTCCCTCTCTCCCTTCATCTCCTTTCAGGGAGCTGGCACAAAAGTCTATTCTTCACTCTAAAGGGTCAGCATTATCTTCTATTTTCCTCTCCAGGCCTGCAGCTGACGCACAAAGAAAGGTGTAATTACAATGCGACGTGCTGCCGATCGAGGGGCCTGGAAATTCTGAGCCTCTCGCTCTGTTCAGAATACATTTCAATTTGGGGCCGTGAATTTGACATTGAAATGAGCTTTTTCTTTAAAACCCTAGAGAAAACAGCCCATGCAGGGGCGCATTCACAGATGGTTTTGCAAATCTAGGCTAAAGTGAACATTCAATTTGAGGAGGTCAAATCAAGCTGGGATCCTAAAGCCCAGAGCAAGAGCCCCACAAGGCAGAGGTGCGTCTGGGAGGGCATCACCTCGGATTTGGTCTTTTGCAGCTGCTGCTGCCCTTCCTGGACAGCTCACGAGCTGATGCTTCTCCTTTCCAGATCCCTGAGTGTCGTGCTCTGTGGTTCCAGGCTTCAGGGGTGGAAGCTGCTGAGACAATATCCTGATAGGAAAAGGTCCCTCAGGAAGGCTTCCTGCTGGCAGAAGAAATATTCAGGCCCAGGAGCTCAAAACAGCTGCACAAGACCAGAAGCCCAAAGTCCTGGCTGGTCTCTTGGTCACTTCCTAGGCAGTCAAGCTCAACTGCAGCACTGGCTCCTGGGGCACCTGGCAGGCAGAGGACCATCCACGTCTCCAGCACGCCGGGCTTAACTCCTCGAGAACAGTGGATGGACCTCAACCGAGCCTGGAAAGCTACCGTGAACCTAGCCCCCCAGGCCTTAAAACCAAGTTGGGGTAGCTTAGGGAGCCAGATTAAAACGATACGCATTCAATTTGGCTTTAAATGAATTCACCAAATCGGCATCTTTGATGTCAAGTGGAAGTGAATTCCACAAATCTCAATTTATTTTATGGGGCAGCGTTATTGATTTTTTTTTTTTTTTTTTATCGTCTGCTACTCTTTCTTCCCCCCTGCCTCCCTACCAACCCTCTTCCACCTGGATTGAATTGTTTGATTTAAGAGTGGCAATTCCAAAGGAGGGGAGGACATGCTTCTGCCTTCATTCCTTCATTCCTGCCAGTCCCAGCCCCAGGGCCCAGGGCACATGTGTCCCTTTAGCTACAGATGACAGAGTATCAGGAAGGCATTGGTCGTGTTAGGCCCTCGCTGGGCAGACTTGAAGAGTTGGCGCACCCTTTTCCTCTTTTCAGCCCTGCATGAGCGCCTCCCCCCGACCCCAGCCAGCGTGGCGCCTGTGTGTTTTACTACACATATCCCCAATGTGCCCTTACATTCTCTTCCCTGAGGCCACAGAGGCTGCCCTGGGCCTTGCAAGCATGCCCATACCTGGTGGCCCATGACACCAGGCCTAGCAGGTTAGCTGCAACCTGCCTGACTGTCCTTCTCCATCCATGCTCACATTCAGACGGAGTCTCCATATCCCGAGATCCTGGTGACTCTTTGGACCTCAGTGCCTGTTTGCTAACTCAGGAAGTTCGGCTAGGGTACCTGGTTTTGATGATATTCTGTCAGTCTCTCAGGTCCCTGTTTGAGGCTTTCCTGGCTATGATAAGCTTAATGTGTCTCAAACAAAATTGGTGTTTCCCTTCCCTACCCAGGCCTGCTTTCCCAGACTTTGCTCTGAAGTGATGGCTCCATCTTTACTTGATGGCCAGAGAAGACCCAGCAGCTGTCTTACTTAGTTACTTTCTTTCTACCCAAATCCAGTCCATCAGCAAATCCTAGCTGTAGGCAAAGCCATGGCCCCTAAAGTTCTGGTCCCCTAAACCCTCGGAACCCTGTGTGTATGCTACCCAACAAGGTACAAAGCTCTCGGCAGCTGTGATTAAGGCTTAGAGTCAGAAAGGGAAAGATTATCCTGGATTGCCTGTGTGAAGGCAGTGCAACCCCATGAGGATCTTTCTGGGCTATGGTCATAGACAGTGATACAAGCAGGAAACGGACTGTGCTGGCTACTCTCATGTCGACCTGACACATCCAGGGGTACCTGAAAGGAGGGAACCTCAACTGAGAGAATGCCTCCATTATATCTGTCGGGCATTTTCTTAATTAGTGATTGATGTGGAGGGCCCAGTTCATTGTGGGTGGTACATCCCTGGGCTGGCAGTCCTGGGTTCTCTAAGAAAGCAGGCTATCGACCATGAAGCCATGAGCCTGTATCCTAGGCTAGAGGAAGCTTCCTCAGATGATGAACAGTGAGTGATATGGAAGTGTGGGCCAAATAAACCCTTCCCGCCCCAACTCGCTTTGGCCATGGTGTTTTATCCCAGCAATAGTAGCCATGGCCAAGACAAGGACCTCCTATCTATCGCTGTCCTGTCATAGACAGAGCATGGGCAAGGCCTGGGGAAAGCTTCTGGAAGCTGAAAGGACAATGACACAGATTTTACCAGCAAGCATCCATAGGGAGACCTCCTGAAGAATCATCTTTGGTCCCATTACCTAGACCACGGCAGAGTCTCTGCACCAGTCTTTCTTTCATCTTCAGGATTAGATTTCTCCGGTGCCTTCTGATTCCTGCAATTAACTGTCCACTATGGCCATATGGTGTGTGTGTGTGTGGGGGTATACACACATGTTTATGGAGGGAGGTATGTGCATAAAGGGTCACATATGCAGAAGCGAGAAGAATCCATCTGGTGTCCTCCTCTATCATTTTCCCACCTTGTGGTTTGCTATTTCATAGTCTTTTATGAAGAATATCAGATATGAAGCGCCAGAATTTCCTGGCAAATGTTTTATCCAGACAAAATAACCAAATAAAACATAATTCCAGGAGATGGTAGCATCAAAGTCCACCCAAATTACAAAGCGGGCAATGGTTAAAATCAGAAACACTATCCACCTCAGCAACTGCTTCTGAGCCCCCACAAACGCAGTCCATAGCGAGGCTCCAGTCGTCCGTCTGCTTCTGCTCTCTCATGCAGGAGTTACAGACACACACAGCAGTTCCTGGCTGCTGCTGCTGCTCTTCCTCTTTCTCCTTCTCCTCTTCCTCCTCTTAGTTCTTCCTTTTCTCCTCCTACTTTTCTTCCTCTTCTCCTTCCTTAATGTGAGTGCCAGGGATTCAGCTCCGGTCCTCTTGCTCATACAGCAAACTTCTTGGCCCACCACTAAGCCAGCTCCCCAGCCCCAGCCTCATTTTTTTTTCCCACTTTTTCTTCTGAAATAATTTCAAATGTGGGACAAAGCTACAGGGAGGAAACAAGGAACTTTCGAGTTGTCTTCCCAGGATTGAGCACCAGCTAGCACTGAGATCTGTGTCCTTGGTCACCCTCTCTCTGGAATCATCCCTGGTCCTACCTCCACCTCGTAAATTCCCACAGCCTTGAACTCCCTTCATGGCTCACAAGCCCACCTGGCCCTCATTCACTCTGCCTCACTCTGCCCTTTTCCAGGCTCCCTGCCAGGCTCACACTTTTCTTCTTGTTCAAGCCTTAGCTGTATGCCGTCACCCCAGGCTCTTCCTGCCTCAGCCTCTCGCCCCAGTGACGATGCTTGCTCTCCTGTTACTCCATTCTGCTGTCTTTCCGGCTTTTCTCAGAAGCTGAAGCCCTCTCACCCACTTAGGGTCTGCTGGTATATGTATATATTCATCTATTTCCTCATGTCACACTTGAGACAGGACCACGTTCTCCCTCCAGATCTCTACAGTAGTTCCTGCCATTACAGGTGCTTAACAAACATCCACTGACACCTAAGAAAGGCCTTTATAAATACCTGATTGTTTTGGACATGTGAACCTCTTCTTAAAGGCAGGCAGTATTTTCTTTCTTTCTTTCTTTCTTTCTTTCTTTCTTTCTTTCTTTCTTTCTTTTTTTTTTTCAGCTAGAACTGGGCACACAAGAAGACCCAATGCTGGGAATTTCTTCCCAAGTGTGGGGCCCACCATGTGGAGGGGTGAGCCTTCCCTAGGCACCACCAATAGCTCTGCAGTGAGTGTACACACTGATGGAAGCTTGAGTCCTTGCTAACTGCTTATTTCTTTCACACTGTTCCTTCCAGATTCTTCTAAATGCTGCTCACTTGTTCATGTGACACACAGAGAGCGCTACCCCAGCTGACAGGTGATGAAACCGACAGGAAGGCAGGTCAAGTGGCTTACCCAGAGCCATTCAGGTATTAAATGGCAGGAGAGTCCTCCTGATCTCTAGCCCGGTGCCTTCTCCTGCAGACCACAGAGAGCTACTCCATGCTCCTCCCCTTGGGGACTGAGGAGCCCAAACCTGACATTATGGGCACAAGGCTTTTAGCAGATGATCCAGGGCAGGAAGCAGTGTGGTTAGATGAACTCTGGGTATGTATGGGTCTAATTGCTTCACATTTCCTTTCCTTTCATTCACAGAGTCATTCATAGAGTCACAGGCTGACACTCATTCATGGTGCGTTCATTGAGTGCCTGCCACATCCGTGGCTCTCTGCTTGGCATGGTGGCAGAAGCTGAGCCAGGAGCTGGGGACCTGCTCTCAAGAGAGGGTCCTCTATTCACAGGCCAGAGAATCTACCAGCATAGAGACAAGTGATGAAGCTGGAGTTCAGTGGGCATTCTTGGCAGCGAGGGCATTCGCTCCTCTGAGACTAAACTGACGAGCTCAGCACAGCCAGAAATAATCAACAGATCCTCACCAAATGCTCAAATTGGATCTGACTCCTGAATACTTCTACCCTAGTCCTGCCTGTTCTTATCCTCCCTAATGAGAGACACGCCCCCTCCCAAAGGCCTAGGTGGTGGCTAGGCTGAGCTGCCTTGCTATGGACCCTATCCAAGGGGACCAGAGCAAGGTGTGGGATGGGTGGGGTGAAGAGCTGATGAACTAATCTAGGCAGGCAGGGTGGGTCCTCAGTGGTTGGTAGCTGTATGCAAGACAGAAATCTCTCAGGAGACAGCGTTGTGCTTTCTGAGGCAGGGGAGCCTCTTGTGCACAAAAGCTGTGATGACAGACATCAACAGGCAGAGCCAGGAAATGGAGAGGGTCACAGTGGTGAGTGAGGTTCCCCACCCCACCCCCACCCTCAGTATCCTTGAAGGTTTGTTTTTAGCCATGCAACCACACACTACTCATGCTCTTGGTGCAGGGTGTCTGGCGGTGACAAACCAGTTCTTTTCTACTTAGCCATGAAGAGCACAGGCATTCATGCCTGGTCTTCAGTGTGGAAGGCTGTGCTTTGTGCAGGAACAGGAGTGAGGGACTCGTGAGCCTAAAGTAAAGAATAAGTGTCTTTCGGTACTCTTCCACCCCAAAGACAGTGTTGACAGGGCTGTGGGGCTGTGATCACGGTGGGCTCGTACAACCTGTTGATCGCACTGTGGCTCTCATCCATGTTCGGGAGTCCCTATGTGGTCGGTGAGATGTAAACACAACCCGATTTCATTCTTTGTCAACACTGTCAACCTCGGCTGCCCATTTACTTTCCTTAGTGACGTCCTGTAATTCCTGGTGAACTATTTAAATTATTTTAAATTACTAAAATTGTTCGCATCGCCCAGTTCAATTGCCAACTGAATCCCACTGGATTGTCCCCAGCACAGTGTGTGACAGACCCCAACTGGCTTGGAGGTTAGGTGAGGCGGTGATAAGGGGGTCACAGGGACAAGTGTCTCTGTACCCAACAGGTTCTTCCTATGTCCTTTTTCTGTAGGTTTTTGCTATTTGTCTTGAATCTCTGATGGACTAGAAATGGCCAGCCAAGTGGTGGCGTTTCCAAATACTGCTGTCTCTGGGCCTCTGTGAGAGCAATCTGGTAATCCCAAGGAACATCTCATTGACGCTATCTAGGCTGAGAGCGGTGGTCCAGTGTCTTCTCGTTCTCAGAGTCTACTTCCTAGATTGCCACAGCTAGGGCCCCATAGTTGGAGAAGCTAACTAAACTGTCATTCAGAGCAATCATTTTCTGTTTCTCTTCTATCTTTTCATCCCCTCTCTCTTCTCTCATAAAGTTGCTTTTATGAAAATTCTCAACAAAGTTGTCCCCAAACATTCTCCTACCCTGTGGCTCTATACAGCTGCTCATGAAATATGAGGAGGAAGCCCTTGAGGAGCCCAATATTTTATTGAGGAAGTAAAAATAATACAAATGCAGCAGTGAGAGGCTTGGCTAAGGCGATACCACAGCTAGGATGTCAATGCACATGGGCAGAGACCAACAGCCCTCAGTGGCCTCTTTGCATCTTACCGCTTTGCCAGTGAGAGCTCTACGAGGTGATCAGTCCGTTCACCATCTCTGGGCCTTGTGTCTTCCCAATAATGCAGAGAGAAGATCACCAGTGTTTCCGGGATAGAGTGAGGTGATGGATGAAAAGCACCGGGGACAGAGCAGGCACAATCAAGACCTGTACACGGATGATGGCTGACAACAGCGGAGGCCAAATGCCCTTGGAGTCATTGTCTCTTGGATCTACGTAGCCAGAACATGTCAAGGCTGTATTTCATGAGGCTGCTCCCAAAGGGCTTGACCAGAGTCCCTAGGTGATTTTGACAATGTGTCTGCTCCTTCCAGGAACACATAGGGACTGGGAGCATCTCTCCCTGCGAAAGGGTCAATCTGCATCGGTGGTCCAGTTGAAGAAATAAACAAACAAAAAAACAAACCAAGAGAGGCAAGCAGCAGGACTTTCTGGTGATGATGGATCAATGGCCAGAAGTGTGTATGGCAATGAAATGTGTGCCCTGGCTCTATTCCCAGAACTGAAGGAGTGAGGGGACTTTCTGTCAGAACTCAGGGTAGTAGTTACAAAGGTCAGGTTCAGGGGGCAGCCGGTAGAGACTGGGAACATCCATGTGCTGACAGGCCTCTGCATAGGAGCCTGGGCTTAGGTAGCAAAAGGAGTCACGGTCCATCACAGCCATTGGCTAGTCAGGAAGACACCACCTTGCCCAGAGTGCCTGAAGCAGGTGAGGCAGAGCCAGCCAGAGCTACAGTCTTATGAAGGAGTGGCAGCTAGGCCTCTTTCCCCCCTAGGAGGTAGAGCTGTCATGGATTTAAACAAGCAAACAAACAAACCAAAACAGAAACGGAAGTTGGGGGCAGTATATGCCAGAGCGGCCAAGTGTGCAGCCGGAGTAACGGCACCTCCACACCTGTACGTTCCGGAGGCCCCCGTGCTCCCAAGGCGCAGCCCGTGGAAAGCAAAGCTCCCGCAGCATCTGCCAAGAATACAACCGACATAATAATTTCTTTGACCTCCACCACACGAGTTTCTGAAAAGAACAAAACAGCATCATTCCCTGGCATTTACAGTTTAAACCTTTCCTATTCAAGTTTCTAACAAAAAAAGCCACCAACCCATTCTGGCCGTGATTAAAATTCATAGGCTTGCTGCAGACAACAGATGCAGAAGCAATTTTAGGCCAGTCATATCCCAGGTCTGCAAAATTAATTTGACAGGTTTGCATTAAAGCACTGATCAATATCCACTTTAGAGCGGCAGAGGCTAACTGAGAAAAAATAAGTGACCGGAGTGTTACCAGACGAGAAAAAATGAATCTTTGAGACTTTTTTCCCTCTAAGCTTGCACCTACATCAGGAGTCCTGACCTCAATCCATTGATCGGCTGCAGTTAACATGACAAAAGGCCCAGCAGATAGACCGGCTTGGCCTACCAGGGAACAATCACCCGGATACACTAAATGTTTGAGGAGTGACTAGACTGCAGAATGAGCCTTGGCTTCGGAGGACGCTCACCAGCCAGGCTTCCTCAGTCCTCCCCTCCCTGCCCGAGATCCATTTGCAGAGAAGCAACTTTTCCCAAACTTCCTCCCACAGATGGCTCAGGGATGTGGTCCTGAGGAAGGTAGGGTCTAGCTCAGTTTAATCACTGAGACAAGAAGGCAATTAGGTCCAGACTTTCTTTAGACAGCACTTCAGAAAGGAGACCTCCAGGCTGGCATCAGAAAAGGCTTTTTAGGAGTGAAATTACGGGTAACTAACTCTACAATGGGGCAAACTACTGCCTACATGCAAAGAGAAATGAGCCCAAGCCAGCTTTTTAAAAAATAATTTTATTTGTTCTCTAAAATTTTCATATATGTAGATAATGTATTTTGATCATATCTCCTTCTACTCCCTACCTTCAACTCTCCCTGAACCATCCCCAACACATTCCTGTCCCAACTTCCTATCCTCTTTTGTTTTTGAATAACCCACTGAGAACAATCAGTGTAGCCTGTGTATGTGTGATTGTAGGGCCATCCACTGGAGCATAAACAATCCACCAGTGGCCACACACCCAAAGAATGTTGACTTTCTCAGCAGCCAGCCACTGCCCAGTAGCTCCTCAGCTATGGGTGGGGCCCCCTGAGGCCCTCCCGAAATCTGTGCTGGAGGTTTGACTGTGAAGTCAGCTTTTCTTCTCCTCTATTCTTCAGGTGTGCCAGGAGTTCATGTGGGTGCCTGAGCATACCCTGAAACCTGGCGGTTCTGGTTGAATGTATTGTTTTCTTAGTTGATCCCACTCTAGAGCCAATTCCCACCTCGGCAGTAAAATCAACAAATCTGAACTTAGCAGTCACCAAAAATGCACACAGACAGAGCATCTTCCTCTGTGCCTACTGAGGATGCTCACGTGGGAGACCCACTGCCCTCCCAGGACAGGCGTTCCTGGGGGAATTTGAGGCTCTCCTTCCCCATTGTGCTCATATGCTGGGGACCGGTATATTTAAGGCAGAGCTTCATATACAACTCCTTATTCTCTGCATTCTTCCTCTCCGGTGATCCAGCAGGGTCCCGCTCGGTCTTTCCTTGGGCCTTGGCTCTGCTTTCCCAGATCTGAGATCAGTTGCTTCCGAGCACTGTGTGACAGCACATCCTGCTAGAGAATTCTAGGACAGGAGCTCTGAAGTCAGATCCTCATGTTGGAGTGCCACATTTGCCGGTTGCTACCTGGGTTACCCTAGGCAAGTTGAATTTACTCCTATTCGACTTATTATTGTTATAAAGCAAATTACCCCCAGATCTGCCGGCTTAGAACAACTACTCTATTACCTGCATGAACTCTGTGAGTCTGTCATTTAGATAGACCAAAACGGGAATGGCTTCTTTCTGTCTTATATTTAGGGCCTCACAGAGGCAATTTGACAGTGGGGGAGGGGCGAGGAGACCTCACTAGGGATGAAGCCATCTAAGGCATTTATTCCTGTGTGGCTCTTTGATCCGTGTGTCTTAAAGCCTAAGGTTGGTGATGACAGTCTTTGGTTCCCCCCCCCCTCAGGTCCCAAACTTGAAACATGCAGCCTCGGGGCGGTGCAAGCAACTCAGTGTGAGACACAGTTCTCCAACTACGCGGTTTCCAGTGAACAAAGCAGGTGCCAGGTCTCTCATGATCTAGTCTCAGAGGACACACGGCACCCCTGGAGCCGTGTACTATTTGTAAACCACAGCCAGAGGCATCGCTCACATCCAAGAAGGAGCACGAAGCTCCCAGTCAGTGAGCGGCACGTCAGATAATCTTGGCTCCGTGCTTTAAAAATCAGAGCAACTTCTCTCAAGCCGAGTTCCTTATCTAAACAGACATAATAACGTCCATCTTACAAGACTGTTGTGAGGCTTAAATCAGATAATGTATTTAACGGGCTTGGAGCGATGTCTGGACCATTCAGTAAGTGTCAGCTCGTATTATTAAGAGTGACGTTAGCTAAGTGAGCAGTCACCGTGCCTTTTCTGCAGCCTTTGCACTGTAGGCATGTGTGCCCAGCCTCGTGACGGGCCCTAGGAGCAGCTCAGGACCCCACCGCTGCTATTAGGTTGGGAAGATGGGTGCAGACATGATTAATAGCAGCATAAGCCAAACGAGACAATGTGTCAACTCTGTCCTGACACCTCTGCCCCTTCTTTCTACACACAGACATATGGCACTTTGCTCACAGTGGATGGTCGCCAAGTGTCAGTTGAAAATTTCAATAGTAAAGCTGTGTTTTTATGAAACCAACAGCACTCTATTCGCTGTGATCCACAGCTTCTGCTTGTGAGGTGCTTGTGAGAGCTATTGACATGAGAGTGTGGTCCAGCAGGGGTAGAGGACATGTCAGACTATGCATAAGTGAGCCTGTGAGCCTCTGGGAATAAACCCCTGGCTTTATTTATGTTCCCGCTGTGCACAGATTCCACCTGTGGGCCAAGGTCAGGAAGTATTTGCTCCTTTGCTGGAGCCCTGGAACAGTGGGCCCCATGTCCAGCATGCTTGATAGCCGACAGGAAGTTCTTCAGTGGGTTGTCTCTCTGGGAAGGCACCAAATAAGAGTTCTAGTTTTGAAAGGACACAGATGGCTGCCAGCCTTGTTTAGTATTCTGATGTAGCCACCACATTCAATTATTGGTTATATTTTTCTAACTGTAGTCACACATCCTCAGCAGAGGTATTATCTCATGGGGCTTAAAGAGATTCAGAATGAGTCTGAGGTCAGTAAAGGGGTCAGTCCAAGGGGGGGAGGGGTGTCTACCCATTAACCTTCTATTTTGGCAACCAAACAGCCATATCCAGCACATAAAGTAAGACCAGAAACCTGCCACTATTAATAATGTTACCCATGCAAGGTGATGGGGATTCATCTGCACTATTTCAATATTATCACTGTTGCTCAAGCTGTAGAACAGTCAGATAGGCATGGGAAATGGGGACCTGTCAGGGTTCACAAGTGAAAAGGAAATGTGAGAAAGGCTGAGGTCACTACGGGTGATGGCAAGAGTTCTGGGGAAAGGGGTTCTTAGCAAAGCCTCTTTCACTTACACCATTCATTCATTCAGGAACACATAGTCCATTCATTAAGCATCATTTATTTGACTCTTAGTATCTTTCATCCCATTAACAGGAATTATGCAGAGATGAAAAATAAATAGCATAGCCAATATGCAAGGCTACTCAGCCAACAACAAAATAAAAACATAATGGAAATCAGCCAGGTGCCCTCACTGCAGAGTCTGAAACAAGCCAGAGAGTGTCCAGACCAGGAAGCAACTGGAGGCTTCCAGGGAGGTCCTTATGAAGAAACGTTTGTGAGTAAGAGCAACCAAAGGTGCTCTGGATGCCAAACATTAAATTTTTCTTCCATTTCTAAGCACAGGTCTACAAATTCTTCCTCAGCTGAAGTAAACCCTGCCTTTTTGATTCCTTTAAAAATATGGAAAGGGGAAAGAACAAGGAAAATAATTGAAGAAAAGGTGAAAGAAAGACAGAGAGATACACACAGAGACAGAGAGAATGGGGAAGACAGAGAGAGGGGGGGGAAGAATGGGAGAAAGAGAAGGGGAGACAGATAGAGCAAGGAAAGAAACAGGCAGAAGGGAGAAAGATAAGGAGGGAATTCCTGGACTAATGGCAGAGGGCCAAGAATATTCTAAATTCTGAAATGCTCACATCATGAAACTATGGTGGCCAAGAGCTAAGCTAGCAAACATGGAGAGTAGCTTCCACACACAGGGACGACTCCACTGGTGCAAACTCACATCTACATGGAAGACCTTTGTGGATGATTAGTCACACTCTTCTCCAAACACTTGCTTTTCTGAAGCTGTGATTTTTCATGGCTTCTAGGATGGTCCATGTGCTAGCACTCTATCATCCTCTTTAATCTTTACTTTTCATGTGATAAAACTAAAGCTCAGAAGCATTGAGTAGCTCCCTAAGGGACTGGAAATTAAAGGTCTGATAGATGCCAATGCCTACCAAAGGGCATAGCACAGAGCATGGGGGATGAAGATGAGGCACCAAGTTCAAAGTGGTACCCTGAATTCCTTATCAGCAGTGAAGCACATCGGCACAAAAGTTCAGACACTTACAGAGTAGGTCACCCATGCACCTGGCATCCCCACTGTGCCATTCAGCTAGGCACTCCATGCCATCAATGTCAAGGGGCACCAGGAGCCCCAGGGAACCACTTCACCAGTTTCCGTTTCTGTTCCACCAGCCCCACCAAGCATTCCTTGCTTATCACTTCCAGAAGATTTCTTTGGCTCCCATTCCCCCTGTATAATAAGGTGAGATAATATAGCTGGCCATAAGGAAAAAAATCTTGCCAAAAAAAAAAAAAAAAAAAGGAGTCAACTTGGCTGCTCCAGCTAAAGTTACTTGTAGGACAATGTTTGGAAAAAAGGCCTTCGCTCACGGAAGGTCTTCGCTCACTGGTGCCATGACAGGGCCCAGCCCTGCCTTTCAGTGAGGGGACCCCCATTCCATTCTACAGATGTGCCACCTGAGGGATAAAAGAAGGCGAACCATTCCAACTTCAGGCAGTTGAGAAAACGTGCAGCCTTACAGACTACGACAGCAAAAGCACTGGAGCATTCCCCAGAACGCACCCTTTGATTACCTGAGTTTGTGTCCCGGTGGGATTCAGAGGCACACACACTGTAAAAGATGACCGGCTCCGATGCATTATTCTCACTCTTTCTGTAAATAAAAAATACATGCCGGCGCCACTTTGTTTGATGGCTTCTGTCCTAGTACTTAATTTTATTTCATGACATAAAGGAAGAGGGTAGGGAAGGAAAGTCAACTTCTGTCCAAGTACACTCTCATTGGTTAACACCTGAGGGGAAAAAGACTGAAAAGAACTTAATTCAAAAAATCCTTTAGGCACACAGCAGCTTCTAACCAGTAAGAGCCAGACAGCTGTGTGTGTGACACACGCAGAGAGAGACATCAATAAATAATCAGCCGGCTTAGACTTTTAAGCAGGGAGCCAAGACTCACCATTCAAAGGTAAATTGCATCCTTCCCAATAGCCTCCAAGCAGGGCATCATGCTTACATAGGCTGGGCTACTCTGCTGACTGCTATTGCTGGTTTTACACATTTGTTCACCATACAAACAGCATCAGCCTATGACTAGAGTGGGCTGTGGAGCAGAGAGAAGGCTGCTCAGGTCCTGGACTTTGCATCAGGAACATGCCTTCCCAGCGTTCAAGGAGTCCCATGCCTCCTGCAGGAGTGATGTCATAATTTAATCTGATGGGGCATGTTTCCGATGTGGGCATGTTTTGCCCACAATAACCTAGGAGACTTGACTTCACTGCCAGGGGTATGGATTTGTCTCTGTGGCAAGGGAGCACTTGCCTTCCTAGGTGGGATTTAAGTCTTGCCTCAGCTCCCAGGCTAGGACTCCACAATACCCTGGGTTACCATGGTCCAGGAGACCCAGGGCATCCATCACTTGTCTTCAAGTGTTTTATGAGGCTGTCTGTGAACCAAAGAGCCAGCAAGGGGGGTTAGAGAGCTGGTCTCTTTACACCTTGAGCACTGTGTCTTATTGCTTGTCATTTTCTCCCCGGCTGTTGACACTTCATCCCTTTGAAAGCAAGCTGACTTACATGTTTTCTTTGGTGGGCTGGGAAAGGATTCTTAAGCAAAAGGTCCTTTCTCTGCCTCAGAGCAAAGGTAGCCATGATGGGCCCCTTTCCTGGGACTCCTGGTGGTGACATGAGCAGCCTGTCACAGTAGTTTCTGAATGCCTATCCTAACCCCAGACCCCAGAGCAGGAAGAAGGAATCTTGGCGATAGGCGAACTCATTCCCAACCCCAGGTGTCTGGCTATAATTCTGCTTCAAGGCAATAGTGTAATCTCAAGACACAGAAGTCACATTAGCCACTTAGCTGGCTCCAGGCCTGGGTGGGTCCTGCAGAGGTCCTCAATTGGAACACACAAGCAGGGAAGAACTGAGAGATGGTAAAAGAAGCTGTGGTCTAACCTAACCTCTATTTGTGAAAAGGCTGTGGGAAATCAGTCACAGTGGAGACCAGAGAGGCTGACAGACCCAAGAAAACATACCACTCCAGGGGTGTTAGAGCCTGGATGGGCACCTGGACCTCCCACTCAGGGCGGAATCTAAGACAGGCTTGCCTGTGCCCTGGAGAGTCATCTGAGCCATCACCCCACTGCACTGGTCAACAAGGATGCTCAATAGCGCTGTGGGGCGGGCAGCAGGCTAGACAACACTCTAGCACTGAGCTACAGCCCCAGCCCACTTCTTACTCTTTCAGAAGTGTCTCGGCAAGTTGTCCAGGCTGGCCTTGAACTCACTCTGTAGCCTAGACAGTTCTTCAACTTGCAGACCTATAAATAGTTGGGGCTACAGCCCAGTATCCCAGACCCAGGTGAGAAACAGACCTGGAGCTGCTTCCCCAGACTGAAACCACCGCTCTTTCATATCACACACTTGCATGGCTGCTGAAGGGTCTTTGCTTGTTTCTTGAGGGGAAGGCATGTGCCCTGCCCATACTCAGCAGGTGATGAAGGATATGAGGCCTGCACTAGATGAGCCAAACCTCTCAAAAACTCTCTTCTAAGAACTAATTTTAATGCTTTTGAACATTCTTACTAAGTACTTAATAACAGGATTTTCTCATGTTTCTGACCTCAGTTGGAATGACAATAATACCCCCTCTGTCACTGGGCATTTTGTCCGGTTTCAGCTAATAACGGCTCACTGTGGTGGCCCTCCCCATTGGTCAGGGTCATCGTTGCAGAGAGGCCCTATAAAGAGACATAGGGAGGTAGAAGGATGTTGCAGACATTTTGGTTTATGAAAACATGTTTTGTTTGGTTTTTTTATAATCCCAAGTTGGGGGTTTTAGTTTGTTCCCACCTGTTAATTGCCTCATGCAGAGTGTGGTCTTTGCCAGCTGGAATTAGTTGAATTCTGAGATCTTTGGGGGTTATAAACATGACAGTCCAGGGGAAGAAGGTGCAGTGGCTTGAAGGAGATAAAGGCGGACTGCTTATTGTACTTGCTGGTTCTCTGGTTTGCTTGGTTTGCTGGCTACCTGGACTTCCGGATTTCCTCAGAACAGATACTGGTATTGTCCCCACAAGAATCCTATGCCCCTACCCAGCAGGAGGCAGTAAAAAGGGCCACGTCTCCTTTCCCTTGCAATCTTCTTTTTCTCCTACCCGGGCATGGAAGATTGGAATGGAGGTATAAGCTTTAAGGAACACCCAAATAAGGTAGCATTTGAAAAGCTAGCAGCTACAGAAGGAAAGTGTCATATTCTTTTTCAAAAGCAAACACTTGAGAAATTTGATCTAAATACAGGTTGACCCCAGCCAAGGACTCAGACTCTTAACCACCCTATTAGGCTAAGAGTCTGGGGACCAGTTCCTTGCCCATGCCCAGTAGTCCTCATGCAGGTGAAGCCCTGATGCAGAACGTCGCCTGCTCTCCCTTTTCACTGAGCCCGTAAACTCCTGAACAAGCCTGGACCTCTGCGACAGTTCCCCTGCCTATTTCAGCATTCTGTACAGGAAGGGTTTGCATTTTTTCTGCAGAATAAATAATAATGACAACAACACAATGAAGATCTACTTTCCTTGCCAGGAAAGAGTCTTCATGCCAAGCAGAGCAGGTGGGTTGTGGTATAGATCTACCCTGCCCCCAGCCCACCGATGTACTCTCATGCTGAAAGGACCGCCACCAACAGTGGGGGCTGCTTGCACAGAACATAGGCAGTGCAGGGAGGGTGAGGCGAGGCCGAGGGAAGGAGCACGAGTGTTCTGCTCAAATCTCTAAACAATCAATGGCACAAATGCCTCTTCTTATAAACACACAACGAGGCAGATGCATGCCCAGGACAATCCAGAGAGAAGCCGTGCTGTGGGAATGCTGCGGAGTCACAGCCGCAAACAAGGGATTTCCTGGGGGAAGGAGTGGCAGGTAATGGGTTCTGCGAATTTCTCCTCCTGATAACTACATCACAGACCAAGTCCAAAGAGACTCTGCCTTCCTATTGAAGCCTTATTTAAATACTGCCGCTGGTTCTGGGCGGCAGTGGCAGCCGTATTGGCTGCCTTCATTTGCTCTCTCAATCCCTTATGAAACACTCAGGAAAGAACAGACAGCCTGCATCTCTATGGGAGCAGGGGACGCCTCGCAGGGATTTTTCTCCCCCAAAAGTGCTTTTCTCACTTCTGATTAGTGGCCTTCAACTGAGCCAAGTCAGTAGAGAAAACAAGAGCCCTGCTTCTTTAAAACAGCAAAAATACCATTTGAACCACGCAGGTGCCGTCTCCACTATCAGATTCTACTAAGAACAATCACCTGATGGAAGAGACAGTCACTGCGGCTGCCTCTGCAATGATGGTCAGATTGCGCCCCTCTTTATTATTACTAGGCTCTCTCTCAAAATTATAATTATCTTCAGGTACCCAGGTTCAGGGGTTCCAAATGCTGGTCCATATATGACCATCAGCTCAGGCACCCAGGCAGTCATTTATTCCACTCCCCCTCTCCTTGCCCCCACCCTCACCCTGGCCCTGCCCAATTCCTGTCTATCTCTTGGAGTCAACACGTACTTATTGAGCAGCTGTTATTTACCGAGTGCTGTGCTCAGCGCTGGAAATATAAATAGAGCATCAGCCTGCTCCGAGGCTCCACTGAGCTCACAGCCTCAGGGGGAAATAACACTGCAAAACCGGGAGTCACCCCAATATACAGATGGTTATGCAATGTGATGAAGTCCTGTGGGTTGAAAGCAAGAAAAATTCACCAAGAGTTAAGAGTGCAGGCCTTTTGGATCGTTCTGGTATTTTCTACTAAGCTTGTGTCTAAGTATAGCTGGGGTGGGGCACTGGGGACAGAGAGGCAGCTTCTGTGACGTGGGCAGCATTTGCTCAGGGCTGGGTGAGTATCTGGGAGGCTGCTGGGTGGGGGGTGCTGCCTCTGGGTGGAAGCGATGGTTTAGGAAGGGAGCAGAATTAGATATGTTCTGTCATGCGCCTTGCTGCCAGCCCGGCCTTTGCTTAGCCTTGGTCAGTCCTCTGGATCTGGGGTCATTTTTATGAGCAACTGTCTTTTTTTTTTCCCCCTCTTTGAAAATATTGTTGGATGAAAATGAAATTTCAGCTGTGTGTGCCTGGGCATTGATTTTTCTATTTGTGATAACACACCCAGGCATACCTCCTTTGATATCAAGAGGATAAAATGTCCCTAACACGGAGCTCTCCATTCCAGGTAATGGATAAAGCCTGTTTATGAGATGTCATTTATTCCACAATAGACAGTAAATAAAAGCCGTTTCAAGCTTGGGTTAAATCAAAGCTCGTTCAGGATTTCAGCAGATTTGCAAGTCACCTCGGGGACCTTCATCAGCGGCACTTGGCTCTTTCCTCCTTGCTGCTGACTCTCTGCCTCTGCCCCTCTGCCCAGCCTCCTCCTCGCCCCACTGCCCTGGCCCCTGGCTGATTTGGAAAGAAAACTGGCCTGGCTAAGGACCCAGCTGTGCCATGAAAACTTCTTCCTTCCATTTTGCAAAATAAAGACTTTGAAAGACAGCAAGAAATTGGCATTCTACTAACAAAAGCCAGAACAGAAAAAAATGATCTCAGGAATATGAGCTGCAAACTGGGAATAGGTAAAGCCTCTGCGTTGGCAGCTACTTCAAGTCATAGGAAGGCAATTCCTTCCACCTAGCAGGGATCTTGCATGTGTAAGGGAGAGAAGGGAGAGAGACTTGGCTTCCTTGGGCTAACCCAGACCCTTGCCTGGTGAGTCCACCTTAAATAAGAAAATTTTAAACCCCTCTTATGCTGCCCCATGACTTGTTCTGGCCAATGAAATATGAGAAGAAGGGGCATATGGCAGGCCAAAAGCTGACCTTCTATGGATATCTAATAGGCCTCTCAGCGAGAACCCTGATTGTGAGCCAGGCTTGGTGGCACACACATGTAACCTTGACACTGGGAAGGCTACAAAAGAAGATCGTAATTTATATGTCAACCTGGGCACGTAGTTGAAGAACAGTCTGGGCTATGTGGTGAGACACTATCTCAAAAAACACACAAACAAACTCCAGGACCCAGCCTTTGTTTGTAAAACGACACAGGGTCAGCAGAACCCGGTGAAGCTGAGGGAGCAAGGTCCTTCAGGGAATCTGGGCATGGTGTCTCCCTCAGGGGGCTTGCTACCTAGCTGGCTCTGTTTGGATCCGACAAAGTGATCAACTAGCAAAACTACAGGAGTAGAGGAAAAGATCAACCTGAGTTGGGGTCCTGGGAAAAGCTTTGGGGTAAATGGGGTACTCTCCAGCCAGTGGGTGAGTCTCAGGATCCAGGCCCACTAAGAGGAACTCAACCTCTGGCACAAAGGAGCTAGAGCATGGTGGCTTCCTCTCCTGTGAGCAAGCTAAGGAGAGCGCCATTCATACATGTAGTATCATGACAGATGGGACAAACTTCCACACAGGTGATCTGCTAAGACTGATGGTAAGGAGTGGCACAGATCAAACCGGAAGTACCTGTGGCTCAGCGTGAAGTTGGCCTCGACAGGGAGCCTATTCCAGGAGGTGGCTCAAGCTGTCCGGTTCTTGGCCCCTTCACCTCCCCGGCCTCCCACAGCCGCTTGGTGATCTACATAGCTTGCATGGGAGGAACAGCTGCTGCCGTCCTCATTTTGCAGATCAGCGACAGGCCAGGACTTGAAACATCCTCTCTGAACCCAGGGCTTTGCCTTCACCAATGTATGCGCAGCCCCTGCACTCCCACCCCCCCAGGGTCATCCATCACCACGGGACTCTGAGATGGAGAGCTAGGGAGGAGGCTGGTTTAGAAACAGCCTAGGTCTGCAGCCCAGCAGCCTCTCGCTGATTCCTGGGGCAGCTACAGAGGACTGCAGCAGTCAGGGATTCTGTAGAAATGATAAAGGAAGGGGGGGCGGGATGGGAGGCAAAAGCAGACAGGAGGAAACAAAGGAAAAAAGGGGGGGCAGAAGCTGGCCCCTTCGCTGTGTCGGGCACCTCGAACCCCTGCTCCTGCCTCTCATTTCCCGAAAGTGGCGCCTGGGTGCGTTCTGTTACAGTTAGCGTCCTGTCAGAGGTTTCATTAGGACCTAGGTTTTGATTTATAACCCTCTCTGCAAAACTGTGCTCCTGGCTGAAAACTGGCATCCGAGGTCTTGGGCCACAAGAACCATTTCTACAGAAGACGTGCAAGGCCTGGTTTGGGGGTGGGGAAACCTGAAATGAAAGGAAAGCCCGAAGATTTGTAGCGGATTTGAAGATTCTGAGAGGAATGTCCAGACAGTAGGGTTCTTCACCAATGCATTTTTGTAAAACTTTGCAAAGCCGGTTCAGGAAGCGGTCCTTTGAAGAATCTCCGGCTGGCAGGCATCATTATGAATAATAATGAATAATAATGATGATGCTAATGATCATGGCGTTGACTCCCTTGTTGGGTGCCGTTTCGATTGCCACACGACTTCCAGGTGCCGGCTCTCCCTGACAAAGCAGTCCCGAGGAGGTCAGGAAGAAATTATGCTGGTTTTGCAAATGACACAGGCCTCACTTGTGGCCCAGTCACCGTCTGAACTGGGACTCCAATCCCTAGCAAAGCAAAGCCTGGGCACATACCTCGCACCTCAGCTTTCCCTGCCTTTTCTTTTCAAGGAATACGCATCACTGCAAACAGGTCCCATTTTAAGCCACAGGAGGTTTGGAGGAAACAAATGTGAAAATAAAAGTGCTATTTAATACAGTCATCATTATTACAATTGTTATTGCAAAAAGTCTATTTGGAGCTGCCTAAAAACTTAAAAACTGATTAATATTTTTAGAGCATTAGAAGGTACTTTTTTTTCAAATATAAATTCTTTTCTCCCAAATGATTGCATAATCATAATCATTATCATCCCTTCCATTAATTTGTTTCTTTTTACATAATTTTCCATAAATTAGCATATTTGCTGCTCAGTTGCCCCCATTTAACAGATGAGGAGGTGGAGGCTCAATAGCCATAGCAAATTAAACTGCTTGAGGCTCATACCCGGGAGACCAGCAAGCTCCCCACCCAATCACTTTGCTGCCCTTGGTGAATAGTGACTGGGTGGATGATCGCTGGGCAGTCCAGCTATATTGGGTCAGAAATCTAAAAGAGACACCATCAAGGAGAGGCCAGGTAGCAAAGCCAGTCGCTGTCTGGACAGCTGCTCAAGGGACGGTCCCCTTAAGTCTGGCATGAGGGCCTCAGCCTGGCCTCTGTTCCTGCCTGCCCTCCTGCTGGAGTCTGTCCCGTGCAGTCCTGCCTCAGGAGTCAGGGCGGGTGGAGCTTCGTTTCTCCCACTGAGCGAGAGTCCGGCTGTCACCATGCTGTTATTTATGAGTCTCCCTTGCCCAATGAGTGGCCTCCAAGGGGCCCAGCCTGGGCCTGCTGTCTGGCCACACTTGTCACACGTCATTAGACGTTTGGTTGCTGCTGACCCCTCTGCCATCTGGCTGAATGGCCTCAGGGTGAGGGGAGGCAGGCCGCCGCTCCCCGTGCAGCCTGAGTCTGCCCTGTTGGAGAAATGAAAGGTTTTCAGGGCTGCTTGCTGAGCATAGAGAAAGGACAGAGGGAAAGAATCTCTTTAAAAAGAGCCCTTGTCTTTGCCATCACTGCCCTTTGGGGTCAGGTGACTCTGCTACGGAGCTGTCCTGTGACAGTCCTTAGCAGAATCCTTGGTTCCACCTTCCATAAGCCAAATTCACTCCTGTCCCAGATGTAACAACCAAAAATCACTCCAGACACCACTGACTTGTTCCCAGGAGAGAGGGACAAAATTCACTGTCTTTGAGAAGTGCTGGTTCTCCCTAATTGTGAGAGGACTCTCTCAGTGGGAAGCAGAATATGTGACCGTGACCTATCGCATGTTCCAGCCAGCAGACATTTCTCGCGCTCTATAAAGAGACGGCAGGATTCCTGACCCTGCTGCAGATGGAGAATTTGCAGTTCAGAGAGGGCTATGATTGGCTGGAGGTGCTCAGCAGAAAGGCAGCAGAGCTGGGCTCAAAAGCTGGGGGAGGCTGTTTGTTTGTTTGTTTGTTTGTTTGTTTGTCTTCCACTGTCCCGCACCTACTTCCCTGTCCCTGCCTTCCCTGGGTCTCCCCTCTCTATACCTGGGGGGAGGGGGAAGCCCACCTCTCCCACGGGATCCAGGAAGGCTGGAGGAGCTTGGTACCTAGGAATATCCCTGGGCAGAGAAACCCACAACAAAGCCATTCTCTAAGACTTCTGTCACTTACCAGGTGCATAGAGAGCTTTAGGAGCCCAGTATTTCCCAGCTTATGCAAACTAGGAGATGGAGTCTTTATAAAATTTTGCTTAATGAATGTTCAAATTATGGGGCTGGAGAGATGGCTCAGAGGTTAAGAGCACTGGCTGCTCTTCCAGAGGTGCTGAGTTCAATTTCCAGCAACCACCTGGTGGCTCACAACCATCTATAATGGGATCTGATGCCCAATTCTGTCATGCAAGCATTCATGCAAATAGAGCACTCATATGCATAAATAAATAATAAATAAATCTTTTTAAAAAGTATTTTAAATATTTGAATAAAAAAAATAGAAACATGGCTGCTATTGCTATTTTAACACCCGCCTAATGTAGTTGCTGTACAAAAACCTATAAACTCCTCCAGGTCCTCTCTGGCAATGAGTGGCTAATTTCTGAACATCTTTCATGCTTGTTCTATAAAACAAGCTGGCCCCAAGAGAACCTGTCTCCAGATGTGTGGTGTAGACTCTAGAGGGAGCATTAAATGGTTTTATATATCAGCCCGTAAGCCAGCCTAGCCACGCACCAGAACAGTGTGATGCTGACTCTTCCAGACCCCCTTCCCCAAACCTGCATGGCCCACTTGCTGTCTTGCTGCTCTCACTCAGGGTGCAAGCGGTAGGCCAGAGTCCAGCTTGGGGTACCCAGCCATGTTGCTGGCTTTTATCCCTTAAGCGGGGACAGCTTCTCTGAGCTTCCCCATCCACAGGCAACATTTGCTTCTCTGGTTGTGACATGCTGGTTTCTCCTTGTTCCTTCCTTCCTGACCTAACCCCTGTCCTGGAAAAATACATAAAGAAGCATAGGCTGAGACAGAAAGAGGCAAACATTCCCACCAGACAATGCCAGACGCCTGGGGGCTGACAATGTTTTCTATTTTCCCTAAGCCAGATTCCTGGAAACAGGGTTTGGTTTGTTGCTATTGTAAATTCATCTTTGAGTGGAAATTATTCACAGCCATGTTTGGGTGTAAGGTTGTAACACCCAGTGGAAGGGGGCGCTCAGTGGTTCCCTGGATTGTGTGGAGTGTGATCTGACCCTGCACAGGAGGCTGACTTGCTGGGGTCAGGCCAGAGGTGGCATTTACACAGGGGTAGGGCCGGAAAGAACTGCATCCTGGGAAGGCGTGGGTGCTAATGGGGGCTGAAGCATCTCTGGATGTGTTTGTGTATGACTGTTTAGTTTCTGGTTTGTATATTGTACTGTGTGTGTATATTATGGTATGTGTGTGCATGTGAACTCATCTTACTGCATAGCCCAGCTAGATTAGAATGTGAGTTTCTCCTGTGCTTTCCCGGTTAGGTTTGATTGTTGTCTGACCAGAGGTTCAATATTCGCTGTCACATGGCCAGAGAGACAAAGATCAAGACTTGAAATCAAGAACGTTCCTTCAGCCTCTGCCCCACCACGCCTCTGCTTGCCCAGTGACCCCTGAATGCTGCCACAACCCCAGGGGTGCCAAATAAGCACAGGGTTTAATTAACTGGTGTCTTGTGGTTGGTGATGCTAGTGTTACACATGGGACCTGAAAACTGTATGCAGCTCAGCACACATTGGCCCCTTGAACAGAGCCACACCCTTGTGAGCTGGGAAGAGGCAGTGAGAGCAGATGGGGCATGGACAAGGGAAAATAACTGAGGCCCAGAAAGATGCCATCACCTGCCCAAGACCACAACTCGGGTCACTCATGGAACCTAGGACCTACTCACGTGCCGTAGACTGCAAGGCTTTGCCGGAAAGCAGCACATGAGGGGATCAGGTCTTGGCAGCTGCTGCCCACCCACCCCAGCGGTCCTGAGGCTCCTCAGCAACACAGGCACCTGTGAGCACATGTAGCGCCTGGCCTGTGGTATGCGAACAGGAGGGCCACACGGGGCTGAAATCCCATCCAAAGGAGCCCACCCCATAAAAACGAGCCAGGGCTGCCAATTTCCATTTTCATTGGCGTAGCTGGTGCTTAGTAATCCAGAAGCTTTATTTAAGGGCTGACCTCCGACCCGGCCTGTCACTCCAGTGGCAGGCACCTGATAGCCGCTGGAAATCAATAGCCAGCATGAAGGTCACTTCCTAGAGAAACTGGGGCTATCAATGTGTCAGTTCCAATGAAAGATTATAACCAACCGCCAGAGGAGTTTATCTGTGGCCAGAAGCTCATCTGTGCAGAGATCGCAGAGATCGCTGTGGACAGTACACAGCATACACGCACACACAGGTATGCACACACATACACACAATCATATGTCACTGGGCATGTGTGCACACGCACATGTGTGTGTTTATGAAATGTGGCACATAGGCCTATCAGTGCTGTTGTGCACTGTGACTAGACACACATTATACATTTCTGCATGTTCGGGTGTGTGTGGGTTTTGAAGTGCAAGCAGAACTGCACGTCTGCTTTCACGGATGTATGTACGGTCACATGACTTTGCAGGCATGCGTAAGCGCGTGCGTGGTTGTTAAGCACGCGTTTACAAGTAAATGCATGCATGTGCACGGCAGTTCTGCAAATGCCAGGGCGCTTGGTATATGGGAGCAAGTGTGTGTTTGTGTGTGCCGGGGTGTGCAGGAGGGTTAGCCACTAACGACACTGTATTGTGTCAGAGTTGTCTACGTGGGCTTTGTGTAGATACTCACTTCATGTGTGTGCCGATACATGGTTGGATATGCAAATGGTCAGAGTCAGGCACATAGGCGTAAGGGTGCATCTTACAGCTCTGGAGGGATGATGTCATCTGGCCTTTATGCCTCTCTAGCTCACCTTCCTCTTGTCCCCTGCCCCGATCCCCATCTCTGTCCCATGCTGCCACTCCCCTGCCTCCGAGAGCTCCCTTGACCTTGTAAACCTCTCTCCTCTTTAGGATGCCGTCACACACTGTTGCCCTGAGTGGTTCTATTTCTTGATCTTCCTTTCTTGGCTCATTTCTACCATTTGATTCTCAGGTTAAATTCCACATCCTTAGAACTACACCCTTGGCTGTCCCCAGGTGTCCTTATCTGAGCCATTTCCATGATGACTGTAACAGCCCATGGGGTCTATAACAGCCCACAAGGTTTTCACTTGTGCATTTAGCTTCTCAGCTGCTGTGTCCAGACCCTGGTGTCTGAGTCGGCACTGTTCCCAAGATGTCTACCTCGTCTCTGCTTCATACAGGGTGCTTGCCCTGATCTCTCTTCAGACAGAGAGAATTTACCACTTAGGAGCTTCACCCTGGCCTTGTGACTCCCACATTTCTGGAGCTCCTTTCCCTACTTGTATCATGGGAATGCCTACTCTACGCACACCCCAGGACCGTATGAGATTGGCAAGGGAGAAGCCTCCAGAAGCACCAGCAATTGGTCACATTTTCAGGTGTGGCCCTTGTTAAGCAGGATGAGATGATGGAGCAGAGACTCCAGAACGTTTATCCTGGGTCATTGGCTCCATCTAGATATTCACAAAGGCTTCCCCAGGCCGTCAGCAGCCCAGAGCTTCTTTTCTAGCCTGAAGATCCAGGGTTTGGAAGGTGCCCTGCTCTCTTCCTTTCATGGGCTCCATTGGGGAAGGTGAAGAGAAAGGCTAGGGAGATAGCTGGGCAGGCAAGAGTAACCTGCTCTGCAAGCAAAGGGATGTGAGTTTGAACCTCTAGCACTTGCAGGAGGAGCCAGCACGACCCAATGTGCCTGTAGTGCCAAGTTCCTAGGAGGCGATGACAGAGCTCAGGAGCCCCGTGGCCAGCCTTAGGTTCTGTGACAGACCCCGTTAAAGGAAATAAGAGAAAGGCTGGCAGAGAAAGACACCAGACATCCTCCTCTGGTTTCCAGTTCCTGTGCATGGGTATGAATCACACACACACACACACACACACACACACACACACACAGACATACACACACACACACACACACACACGCATGTACACACTCGTACATCATACATTCATAACAAACACCACACATTTCTTTTTAAAAGAAGAGGTAAAGAATTATCCTATAAAGAACGTGCAGCGCCATTAGAGAAGGATGGTTTATTCCACATAGTTGCCATAGGAACCTGGAGCCAGGGAGCGGCTGTTAAACTAGAGCTGGATTCCTGTCTCCCCACCACTACTACTGAGCTGAGAGCCTTGTGACATCGCCCCTGTCCCTTGATGTGGTTTGAGATTGAAATGTCCACCACAGGCTCACATGCTGACTGCTTTGTTCCCATCTGGGGGAAGTATGGGAGGACCTTCTGGTGGCCTTGAGAGAGTGGGCCACGGAGGACATGTTGTCCCTAACTACTTCCTGAATCTTTCCCTTTGCTTCCTGGTCCGGCGTGTTGTTCTGCCATGCCCTCACAGGCTGCAAGGGACTGGACCTGCTGAAACCCGAGCCAGGACAAACACAGGTTGTGAAGAGACATGTAAGTGCACAGATGCATTTCTGCATTCTCCTTTAAGTTATCTGCACTGAGAAACTCAGTCACACTGAAAAAAACCAAAAAGGCTAACTAATACTGGCCTCCATTTCCTCAAGCATGACATGAAGGAATTTCAAAGATGCTAGGGCATCCCCTAGCCCTTCCTGCTTTACATACTAAAGCTCCATCACAGCTTCTCTCTGGGCCTCAGTTTTTCCATCTGTTAAGTGGGTCTTGTCTCTTAGAAATAGGAGAAAGGGCAGAAGAGAAAAATGCTGGTTTCGCGTCTTCCCATTCTTTATTCTTAGAACCAAACTTCCCATGGTTACAACGGGACAAGTTCCAGTCATTGGTTTGCTTTGTTTCTTCAGTGGGCCTGCAGTGGGCCATTACAGCACCATGGTGCAGGGCTCCATAGACTAAGCTGGGGTCTTAGGGTAGCCAAACACAGCCCTTGCCTAAGGTCCCATGCACCAGACAGGTAGAGAGAGAGCTGATGTTTGAACACAGGGCCCTGAAGAGGTATGTCCCTAACCAGCTTGGGCTCTCTGGACAAGGCCTCCAAGGGCCAAACTTTGATTTTGTGGACCAAGAGTTAGACCATCCATCATCAACTGGCTCAGGTCGTTTGGCCAGACTCTAAACCTGAGAAGAATGATGGGGGTGGGGGTGGGAAAGGAAGGAGAGAGGGATTCATTCTGGGAGAGATCCTTCTTAGCCAAGAAGAGGACCAGGGCTCCCTGACACCCAGCAGCCAGTGGGGGCTGGCCTCTGAGAGCAGCCTTGCTGGAAATGTTGCTGTAAGACAAAGGCTCCTTTGCTCAGCTCAAGTTCTACTTTGCGGCCTTGCACTGGGGTTTGCAGAGAGGGGACCACCGTGCTTCTTGCAGAAACACAAGCAGAGTGTGTATATGAGGGTACGGGGGAGCTAGCCCAGGCTATGCAGCAAGACCTCAACCATATGGCTTTTCCTCCTGCAGGTGGTTGTATGTCAGTCCCTTAGGTGTAGAGGATGGGCAAACCAGAAGCCCCACCCTCCCCATCAGTGTCCAGTAGGGGCACAGACACAGGCAGCATCAGGTCCTGTAAAAAAAAAAAAAAAAAAAATATATATATATATATATATATATATATATATATATATATACGTCATGGAGGGCTGTAGGCAAACCTCCATCTCAGGCTGACCGCTATTCAGGAAGACCTTTCTTTCCTCCTATTACCAGGACACTGTGAAGAGTTCATAACACATGATCTGGACTCAGAGCAGTTACTTTAAGACTTTACTTTTGGATGCTAGTCCAAAACTATCATCAGAGGGAACAAGCTATTTAAAAACTATGACTTATTCTTCTTACTTGGGCATCTCCTGAAGAAGATGCCTGGGAGAGGAATGAAGGAAACCAGGCCTTCTCTCTGGGCTCTGAGCTGGACTGAGAGTAGAGCAGAGGCTCCAAACTTACTTCCTATAACTTGGTTATAGGCTCCTCCTCCTCCCACCTTTCCTTCCTTCCTCTTCTTCCTACCCTCCCACTAAATTTCATAACCCTATAGTCGGAGAGAGGACATAGGAGGTACCAGGGAGGAACTCAGTGCTACATAATACAATGTGGTAAGTCAGAGATGGGGGGAGGAAAGGGAAAGAGCATTGCTGAGCACACAATTACACACGTAATTGAATTACAACTGTGGTGAGCAACAAAAGAAAAAGGAAATCAGGTGTCATAAGCTAGATCAACAGGGGGATCTATGTCGGTTATCCCTGAGAACAGGGAAGACTTCCTGGAGGAAGCACCTTAAGCTGACATTGAAAGAAAGGACAGAGGTAAGCCAGACTCAAGGCAGAGAAGGAACTTTGCAAGCAGGAGCCTTTCCAGGAGAGCAGGTATCCGGAGGGGCCTGTAGCTTCCTCTGCCACCGCTTCCATCCATCCTGCATCCTTATATGTCTGCTACAAAGCCATGGCTTGTTCAGCAGTGTGGCGTCCCTCACTTTCTAGACCCGGGCTGAGATTGCTATAGCTGTCTGGGCTCCCCTGCACCCCAACGAGTAAGCGCGGGGGTTCCGCTGGCAGCGCCCTTCTCCCCGCACTGCTGGGTATGAGGCAGTGGGCACAGCTTTTACACCTCCTTCACTGCCTGGGCAGGTGACCGGCTTTGCTCAGGACAGTCTAAGTTCACCCACGTGGTCTGAGCACGCTGCTCCGTCCACTTTCGAATGTGTCCTCGCCGGAGCGAGAACGGCTGCGCGCACTGCAGCTCTGGGTTGCACAGGAATGACCTGGCAGATGCACGGGAGAGCAGCAGGCTGGGGAGGCTGGGGCTCTGTTTGATAAGCCCCAGTTCCCGCAGTTTCCCGGCCTTGCAAAACACGCCACATCTCTTCCTTCTCTGGAGTTACTCTGGTCCTCTGAGGACACCTCTCATTTTCATCATGAAACACTTCCATCCGGTCCTGAGGCAGCATTCAGAAGTGCCCTGTGACAGCAGGGTAGGGCGGAGGAAAGACCAGAACACGGGCTCTTCCAGCCTGCTCCACTGAACCCAGGCAAGTCCCTTGCTGCCAAGACCCGACGTCCCCTTTGCCCGGTGAAGCTAATAAACTCGTGCCCTCTTCCCTGTGTCGTAAGGGTGAGGCACTCTGTCCACAGGCCAAGAAAGAGGCATGAATGCGGGGGACAGGGCCGCTGGCTACGTGTAGGTGGGAGCCGTCACAGTGGCATAGGCAGCAAAACAATCAGGCTAATATAATTTTCTAAACACCCGGACAGCCCCCTTGAAGGCTGTTCTCTGAGCAAGAGCTCACACCTTCCTGTCACCCTGACAGTGACTGCCAGGGCCAGATGTCAGCTACGGTGTCAGCAAGGATGGAGAAAAACCATGTGCGCAGATGGGGCTCGAGGGCCGAGACCGAGGCTGGAGCAGGCATGTCCGACGCAGAATCCTGGTTGCCTCTAACAATTTTTTCTTTCCTTTTTTCCCCCCCTTTTGGAAGCTGGAGATCCCGTGCCAAGCTCTCCAAGCAGCCCCGACTTTCCATGCAATAAAGCAGCAGTGAGAAAGGCTTAGAGTAATTAAGTGGCTGACGCACAGAAGAAACCGTTACAAAGAATTGACTAAATTGCCCATTCATTAGCAGCTCGGCATGGAAGGAGAATTACAAATAGACGGCGGAGCCCGCAGTAATTCAATCTAACCTTGTACTTACAGAAAACAATGAGATAATGAACAGAAAAATTACCAGGCACATATTGTATTTTGTTAAAGGGGCGGGTGGGGGCGGGGGGAGGTGGGGGAGCGCAGGGACGGCCTGGCACATGCAATGCTAATGGCCTCGCTCAAGCTGAGCAAACGCTCCTCCAACACAATCATAGTTCTCAGTCTAAGGGCCTCTGGGGAGCTGAGATGAGGCAAGATCGCGAACAAAAAAATGTAATTTATAAGGCGTCTGCGGACTGGAATTTATCATCGGATCCGCTCGCCGCCGCTCAATTGATATGTAGTTGGTTTCAAACAACACCCCCCGGGCGCCCAGAGGGAACATTTTTTAGATTTTACGCTTGGATATATCTGTTTAACTCGCCATTTACCAAAACAACGGCTGATGACAGCACAAACCAGTCACTCTGGAGAAAACGGTGCGCGCGCACGCGCGCGCGCACACACACACACACACACACACACACACACTCACACACACACACACTCTCACATACACACAGGCGCACACCCGGTACCCAGGAATCAGAGAGCCGGCCGCCATCATCACCGCAGCGCACAGGCCTGTTCAACCCGGGAGGCTCTGGGAAGGAAGAATGGAGCGGGAGACAGGCAGAGCGCCGAGCACAGAGAGAACCATGTGCTTAAAGCTGGGTTTATAGCTCATGCCTCGGTTATCACTCCCGGGTCTGGGCAGCTCTGTCACGCCCACTCCTTACCTGGGACCAGCCCCACCTCACTGGGCAGCTACCAGAGCCTGGACTTCTCTAGGTGGGGAAGAGTTAGGGGCTTCCAGACAGTAAAGGAAGGGGCTAAGCGGGCAAAGGCAAAATTCCTATGGTCCCTTCCCAGGGTTGCAGGGCCTGCAGACTTGGGACTTGGCAGGAGGCTGCTGTGGTGGGTTGTGAGCAGATTCGTTGTCACCTCAAGGGTTGGGAACTGAAGGCTAGGTTCACAAGCCATTCTGCTTTAAGAATGGCTTCAAGACCTGTCATCAAGCACATCTCTGTTTTGAAAGAAATAACAATAATGATAATGATGACGATGATGATAATTTGCTGGACACTTGTAAGTGGTACACAGATTTTAGTCAGGATGCCTGCAGCAGCAGGAGACTCCACCCAGGCCTGCAGGCAATGGAGCTGAGTAGAAACCTGCAGCCAGCAGATGAGGAGAAGATTGTGAAGAGAAGTTGGTTAGCTGTTTAGGGAAGCAGGAGAAGGAACTTGACTGGACCTCAGAAGTGGGAGCAGTAACCAGATGCTGGCTTAGCCTGAGTTTGTGCTACCAACGGGCTCTGCAGGCGAAGGTCGGGGTTGAGGGAAAAGGTTCAGAGGAGTCTCATGAAAGCGTGGTCCATCGATGGAGTAAGGGCTGGGTCTGTTGTGGGCATGCCTGTAGCCTTGAGAAGGTCCCTAACACGGTGCTTAGGGATGAGGAAGGAACAGGTCCAGCAGAAGCAGCCGGAGGCACTGAGAACCTGTTTCTAGACCTTCTACTAAGCAAGCAAATGCTTCTGAAGCACTGGGCCCAATAGATGCGGACACGGAGCCACTCACTGGCCTGCGCTCCCGTCAGGGCAGGGGGCGGGGCTTGTGGCCACAAATAACCGGCCAGTAGGGGGCACCTTAACCCAATGGTAAAGACAGGGAGGCGGAAGTCCAGAGAAAGCATGATGCCACTCACCACCTGACTTCAGGACACCATCCGCCATCGCTTTCCGTTTCCTAGGCCCCAGTTTGTCCATGAAACACCCTTCACACTGCCTTCCCTATGCCCTTTGTACAGAGATGCTTTGAGACGTCCTAGATGGAGCCAAGCTAGTCAATCAAAAACCTGCTCCAGCAATTAACTGTTAACCAAATACCTTTGCATTTTACTGGGCGTTGTGTACTTTTCAAAACACCCACTGTTGTTTGCCTCTTTCAAAGGGAACCCTCCTCCATTGCTGGGGGGAATGTAAATTTGTACAACCACTTTGGAAATCAATCCGACGCTTTCTCAGAAAATTAGAAATAGTGCTACCTCAAGATCCAGCTATACCACTCCTAGGCATATACCCAAAAGATGCCCCACCATTCAATAATTACATTTGCTCAACTATGTTCATAGCAGCTTTACTTGTAATAGCCAGAATCTGGAAACAACCTAGAGATCCTTCAGCAAAGGAATGGATACAAAAAGTGTGGTACATTTACACAATGGAATACTATTCAGCAATTAAAAACAAGGAATCATGAAATTTTCAGGCAAATGGTGGAATCTAGAAAATATCATCCTGAGTAAGGTAACCCAGAATCAGAAAGACACATATGGTATATACTCACTTATAAGTGGATATTAGCCATATAATATAGGATAATCATACTAAAATCTGTACACCTAAAGAAGCTAAACAACAAGGAAGACCCTAGGCAAGAAGCTGAAACCTCACTCAGAAGGGCAAACATTGGAAGTAGGAGAAGACAAGAACAGGACAGGAGCCCTCCACAGAGGACCTCTGAAAGACTCTACCCACTAGGGTATCAAAGGAGATACTGAGACTCACGGCCAAACTTTGAGCAGAGTATCAGAATCCTTATGGAAGAAGAGATAGAAAGACCTGGAGGGGACAGGAACTCCACAAGGAGACCAACAGAGCCAAAAAAATCTGGGCCCATGGGGACCTGCAGAGACTAATATTCCAACCAATGACCTTGTGTGGAGAGGGCCCAGAGCCCCTGCTCAGAGGAAGCCCATTGGCTGTTCCATTTCCAAGTAGGTTCCCTAGTAAGGGGGGCAGGGGCTGTCTCTGACATGAACTCAGTGGCTGGCTCTTTGCTCTCCTCCCTCTGGGGGGGGGGGAGGGTACAGACTTGCCAGGCCACAGAGGAAGAAGATACAGCCAGCCCTGATGAGACCTGATAGGCTAGGATCAGATAGAAGGAGAGGAGGACCTACCCTACCAGGGGACTAGGGAAAGGGCATGGGGGAGAAGAGGGAGGGTTGGTGGGACTGGAAGGAGACAAGGGAGGGGGCTGCAGTGGTGATACAAACTGAATAAATTGTAATTAATTAATTAGAAAAAGAAAATAAAGCATTCTAATTCAAAAAACTAACATAAGAACTGTCATTTCACCTCTTTAAGTAGGAAGAATGCACCCCATTGCTCTGAGAAGCACAGTAATTCAGCATCAGCCACTCAGGGACAGTCTAACAGCAAGGACACAGCAGATGAACCTCGGCTCTGCAATCCCACACTGCTCTATAACAACATATCTTGGGTCTTTAAATCCAGAAGGGACCTTCTGCTTGCTCCATCTTCACCATAGGAAGTGTTCTTCCTCTCTCTTGCACGTGGTCCCTTTTACGATCATGTTTCATCTCACTCTCTTTGTGGTCCCTTATTCATGTGGAACAGCAAAGAGCTGGAGAAGCAAGTGACCTTTGTCTTGGACCTCAAGAAGACCCCAAACCTCACATTGGAGCAAACACTAATGATTCTAATTTTTACTCCATTTTAGGCCAGGTATCTGCCAAAGACATAATATGGTTACTTAGCTAATTGCAGTTAGAACCATGACCAGAAGATCCTAGGAAGCACACCAGGGATGGATAACTTCCCAGGTTGGTTGAATTACATAGTCTTCGGGCATCCGTGGGCTTTGGCTATTGGCCCAGTCTCTAGAAGTATGCACACACACATACCCTGTGCTGTGCTACAAGGAGACCCAGGACCATCTAACCAGTGGATAAATCTGCCACAGAACATCTCCCTGACTATTCTGGAGGAGTTAGCCACTTGCTTGGGCATCTGCTAGGAGGCAAATCTCCTTGCAGAGCTCAGCACTTGAGATGTACTGCTGAAAACACCGTGTCTCCCCAAAAGGGACAGCTGAGAATCCTACGCCAACCCCTCCAAGCCCTCGCCTCCATTCTGATGGCCCCTTCCTGAGAAGTTCAGTGCAGGTGTCAGCTTAGATCATTGTCATTTTTATTCTGAGGATGCAGTGACCCTGGGAGGAGCCAATATAAATCACCAGTGGCTGAATAGCTGCTCATAGGTCAAGAGAGACTTATTCAGGAAACTTTAACTTGGATTAAGTTAATGGATGTGAAAAAAGAGTATTGACTGACGTGAGCAGAGCCTTCCTGTGACTCCCAGCTCAGCATCCGCTTGCCGTCTGTGGGAGACTCATTTCCCATAAGGCCAGGAAGGAACATAGTTTCAGGAACCTACAGGATGAGCAACTGGACCCTGAGAAGTCATCTAGGAAGATACCGATGTCCATCCTTAGCAAGCGCTTTCTTTTCTTAATCTTTTATCAGTGTTAGAGCCCCTTTGCAGCCGTCAGCACAGGCATACATATAGACTATACTGTGGGCTGGAGTAGTTTGGACCAATCTATGTATGCCCACGCCTAGATCATCCAGGCCATGAACAGCTCCCGTGAGCCCAGTCCTGACTCAGACAAGCATCCACACAGAAGTGTCAGCAAATGTTGTTAATTCAAGAATTCGTGAGTTACCCTTGGTAGAGAGGTCAAGACACCTTGACCTTGGTTCCTCTGGCTTGTAGGCACTTCCTTGTACTTCTTCTGTTTCTTTAGCTGGCCATCCTAAGTTTCAGAGACCTGGAGAGCAGAGGAAAGTTGCTCAGCGTCCTCTCACCTGTGCAGCCTGCATGATTCGGCCCCTGGCTGTTGGAAAAGCCAGAGAGGTGTTACAAGAAGGACATCCTGGGATAAAGGTAAATGCCAGGCAGCCTACCTGCATTGTGTCCAGAACGAAAGAGCCTGAGGTAGAATCCTGATCACAGAGCAATGTCTTGTAGGCCAGCCGCTCCAGGCACAGTGGCCTACACAAATGAGTTTTCTCAAGGACTGTTATTCAATACATTTTTAACTGAAATAAAATTATATCATTTTCCCTATCCCTTTCCTCCCTCCGACCCCTCCCAAATACATTCCCACAAACCCCTCCTAAGAGATGGGCATTTCAACTCTGATAATTTTAAATAATCATTGATAAAAGTCTTACAAAAATTTTAAGTGTTTTCTGGTCATGCAAATGACATTCGGCAAGAGCAATTTAACCCTTTCTTTCTGCAATCATCATCAATGTGATTGAGTATTAATGTGATGGGTCAGAAAGGGGGGGATGACACAGAGGTGCTTAAGGCTATGCACCATGCCCTGAAGGCTCAGACTTCTAACAGCTCAGCATTGTTGGCTCTGAGCAGAGCAATGCTATTTTTAATGTGTTTGACACACCTGTTGGGTTTTTTTCTGGCATGTGAGAAAGTGCAGTGACATGTAAAGGGTTGAACTCTGAAAGAATCCTTTGACTGTGAGAACTGTGGGCCTGGGCAGAGTCATTTCTTACCCACCCTGTTTAACTCAGTAGCTAACACAGTGCCTAGGACAGTGGGAGGTCAGTAACAAGTTGATAAATAAATGAATTAAATTATTTGATACCTAGTGTTGGCTTTACTGTTTATTATCTGTCTCAGTTTGGGCAAGCTTTGAGCCATGAGAATGGGAATGGGAGTCATGGAAAATGGGAATAAGAATGTGTTATGTTGTTATTTTTCAGGGGATCTTGCAAAGATTAAGTCAATTCAAGTAAAACAATGTTATGGAAGTGCCCTTGGGTGCTAAGGAGGTGTCCAGGGCAAGTGATTTTCATTTTCAACCAAGGTTCTGATTAGTATTCGGTACATATGACTTCTGTGAAGGGCTTGCTCTTCTCCTTGTAGGTCTGATGTCAGTGACCGTGGCCTGTTAACACGGTGAGATGAGGAAACTGAGGTAACAGGTCAGTAGGTTCCCTGGATACAGTGTGTGTGGTGTGAGCCAGCATCTGACAGGCCCTCGGACCTGCCCTCCTAGCCCTAAACATGACCTTCACTTGTCCTGCTCCCTGTCCTCAGGGTGCCTGCCCGTTCTCGCTGGACACGAGGAATACGTTCACATAAAAGTGGGTAGTTGATCCCTAGAATTTTGTCTTAGGATGGCTAAACCAGGAGAGTCTGTGTAGCTAACAAGAGTGGTGGGGGTTCTGGTTAGGGACCAAGTGTCTGCTGGAGGCTTCATAGCATCATCAGTCCTCCTGGAGGATTTTCAGGAGTAGGAAATTTGTGTGTGTGTGTTTTTTTAATTTATTTTATTTTTGTTTTAATCATAGGTCATTCACTTTGTATCCCAGCCGTAGCCCCCTCCTCCTTTCCTCCCAATCCTACCCTCCCTCATCTCCTCCCTGACCCCTTCCAAGTCCACTGATAGGGGAGGTTCTCCTCCCCTTCCATCTGACCCTAGCTTATCAGGTATCTGCCATATCCTCATCTGTGGCCTAGCAAGGCTGCTCCTCCACAGGAAATTAAAAAAAAAAAAAAAAAGAAATGCTTAGCCACACAAAAAAATGGAGGCTAACAGTAGAACATCCAGGAAGTAGCAACTGACAGATAACATTGGAGTCATAGGTCGTGTCAGACTCAGGAAGAAGAAGCTCTCTGCATCTTCTTGAACCCCCTGCTTGTGGAGAGTCTTCAGGAGCACCATACAGGGTCACATTCTAAGGACCCAGCCTGACTAGTTCTCCTGGTTTCCAAGGCAAGCTCGGAACCATTTTATGTGGCTTCCTTGCTCGCCCCTGAGAAGCTAGACACAGAGTCCAGTGCTGATACCTGGAAAATGTAAAACCAGATACTGTCAAGCACTGATGAGCGCTTTCTCCAAGACAATTCTCATAATTGCTACAACCTGTTCGACTGTCCACACCAGAACCAAAACATTACCACTTCTGCCAACATCATCATGACCACCACCTGTAATAATGATTTAAAAAGCCACTCAACAGATCTGGTATGAAAGAGGTTTATTGTGGGAAAGGGGGAGGGAGGAGAGAGGGAAAAGGATGCCTCAGAGACAGAAGGAGACAGAGACAGGGAGAAGAAGAGAATGAGGAGTAAGAAAGAGTGCAGGACAGCAGGTGTGTTCTTTTTATAGGGCACACACCTGGCAACACACCAGAAACCGCAGATAGGTTGCTAGGCAACCTAGAAGCAGGCTATTGTAATAACACCACCACCATTCTCATCATAATAACCATCACCACAACTACCACCACCACCACCGTAACTACTACTACCATCATCTTCACCATAACTAAAGCCACTACAGTCATAGCTATTGCAACCATCATCCTCACCATAACTACAGCCACTACCATAATTACCATAACCACCATCACTAGATTTTTCTAGTCAACATCACCATCATCACACCATAATTATAACCACTACCATCCTCACCATAACTACAACCACCAACATAACTACCATCATCACCATAACTACTACCACCATCATCCTCACCATAACCATCATAGTTAGCATACCATCACCATCGTAGCCACTAGCACCACCACTAAAATAACTACCACTACCATCACCATAGCTATTACTACCATCACTAAAACTACCATAACTGTGATAATAACTAGCCACACTATCAAACTACCAACAACAACCTTAACTATCACCACCACCGACATCACCAAACTACATCACTATCACCGTAACTGCTAGCATCATCATATCTATACCACCATAATAATTACCACCAGTACCACAGCTTTTACAACCCACCATCACCTGAACTGAAACTACCACCACTACTGCCCTCACTGGGGCCACCAAAAGCACAATCATTATTACCAACAGAATGTCGCCATTAACATTATCACTATTACCAACATCACAACTACTAATCCCACAAACAGGAAAAAGCCTACCACCACCATCATCCCTGGCATCAGTGGCACATCCACCGCTACCACCAGCCACCACCTTCGTAAGGACCACCACTGCTAACACTGACACCCATCCTATCACCATCACTACCCTGCTACCACCATTCCATCCTCCACCAACAACGCAGTCACTGCTGCAGGTCTCAGGCTGGGCTTGACCTGGGTCTTCTCGTTCATTAGCCCTGTGATCTGAGATGTTTTACTGTCTCAGACTCAAGGCATAATAACATTGTAAGGGTCAGAAGCGATGAAATAAACATTTGGTAGCAGAGGACAGCCACCACTTTCATGTAGCCACTAAATTAAGCACCAGTAGTCGGCATTTCAAAGTGTGGAGGGGCATTCTTACTCCAGAGTTTTTGGGCACACTGCCCTCTGCGGAGAAGAGGGTACGCTTCGGAACCTGGCAAGGACCCTGCCCTTCCAGTCTGGGTGGACACTTCCCGCTTCTCTCAGTTCTGTTTCCTCTGCCTCTGAGAATCATGCCTTTAGGGAAGTGGGCAATTTGCTGGGGGGCTTCTATTCTTCTTGCCTCACTTGGAGCAAATACACACAGCACGAAAGCTAGATCTATGCTGCCAGCCTCTCAGAGCCTGGGGCATGTTGAACAGAGAGAGGCCAAGTCGCAGCCTCATCCAGCCTCTCCAACTCTGCTCTGTCTTGGAAATGTGTTGCTCGACATTGGCCTAGGATGACCAGGCCCGGCCAAATGCCATCACTGGTGGCATCCTGCCCCTACCCCCCAGGCTCTTGGCTTCCTCGCCATTGGTCCATACATGCACCGCTGTGTCCAGTGTCTTTGGAGCGGAGGGATGCTCAACCTGTCTCCGCGGCCTCTCTCATTCTGAGGCATGCCCAGTAGTCCCTCTGTCCTTTAGCCCACTCTCTGTCCTTTGGGAGGGAACAGTCCTTGGCAGACAGTCGGTTGTGACCCGCCAGAGGCGTTACTCTGCAGGCGTGCCAAACGCATCTCTTCTCCCCCCCCCCCGGCATGCCAGGCTCCTTTGACAAGAAAGGGTAAAGACCCTCCAGGGTGCTCAGGGACATCAATATGTTGGGTATTTAATGTGCTGGCTCTGTTACAGCAAATTAAAGCGAGGGAGGCTGGTGAAAAGAACGCAGCTCGCTGCTCCTGTCCCTGGTTGCACAGGAGGCTGCGGAAATGGCCCTCCAGTGTGCAGGACAAGTGCACATTACACCCCCCCCCCCCCGCAGGAACAGAGCAGGCATTAGACAAGCCCCGAGCCTTAATGGGACGCATCCGGCAAACATCTGAGCTTGGGCCTTCAATCACGAACGCTGCAGGATTTAAAAATGAATAAACTTCACATTGTCTTTCTCTTATTTATCCTTTATGCAAATTGTCCCTGGGAGGACCCATTACTCTCACTGCATGGGGACAGCCGAGGCCGGCTCCAAGGCTTGGAGGACCACTTGCAACACTTCCTAGAATGTCAGGCCCATCCTGGTGCTTTACAAAGGGGGAGAGAGAGACTGTAAATGGGAAATAAACAGAAGTGCCAGCTCCTGCGGGAAGCAGAGGCGAGTGTGCACAGCCATAGGCCACACGCATGGGAGCCACTCGAGGGCTTACGTGCAGAGCCACGAGGGGTCCTTGATCCTAGGGCAACTGTGAGGAGAAGCGGTGGTGTGCCATCGCCCCGCTGTTTTCCTCCACTGCTGATCAGGAGAGGGAGGCTGCTTGTAAGACATGGGGAAGATAAAAGGCAGTGGGGGACATTCACAAGCAGAGGTTCCCAGCATCTCTGGTTACACGCACACTGCACACCCGTCAGCTGCGAGCGGTGGCTGTGTTAGGGATGCTCAGGTTCCTCTGGGGCTTGCTGGCTTCCTGGGAGCTCCATGGTTCCTCTGGGAACCCCGGGGGTGGGGAGTGACTCTGCCAGCCAGAGCCACCCCAGGAGTCAGGCCAGGATGGCAGCACAGACCCGACACTAGAAAGCCACGTCCAGCACACAGCAAAACAGAAGCCCAAGCCTACACACCACCCCTTCTGCGGGAGCCCTCAGCTGCTTCCTCACCTCCAGCCAGAGGACAACCCCAGATCACATGCTGTGAATGCCGAGGGAGGGGAGGGTTAGGGCCTCTGCAGCATACACTTTGCCCTACCCTGAGGCTGGCCAGCCAGGCACAGGCCAGGTGGGTTCCTGGCTAGGAGGGCCACCTCGGGAAACATGACACAAATCAGTGTTCGTGGCATGGATCCTTAAACACACAAAGGGAAGCTGTCCCTATATGTCCCTGAGCCCGTGCTTTGCAGAATATCTGTTCTCCTGCTCGCTCTTGTTCCATGCAGACCCCGTAGTGGGTTTTTTCTTCTCTTTTACTGAGTAAGGAGCACGAATGGCAGAAATTCAATGCCCCTCCCAGTTTTCAGCCTTCCCCCACTCACCCCCGCAACTGCTGCTACCCTCTCCCCACTGGGCAGGGGAGCCACCATATTTCCAGGCTCAGAAATGGAAAGGCCTGGGGCACTGTCCTCCATTCCTCCTGCTTCCAAGATCCCTCTCTAAACTACTGCCACCTTCCAACAGGGCCAGCTCTCACATCCATCACTGTCATCCTCACCTAGGCTGCCCCTCCTGCCAGGGCCCGGCTCTGTCACCCACTTCAGGCAGAGCTGCGACTACTTGTCCATCTCAGAGCCAGGCTGAGTACTCACATCTGGACCAAGCCCCTGCCGGATCCTTGAGGCACTCTGTAGTCCACTCCCACAGCCGACTCATCCTGGGCCTAAAGCTAAGTACTCCTTTACTCAATTATGAAATCCCTTTCTTCCCACAGAAAACATTCGCTGTGCCATGTGACAACCTCCACCTGTCTGCAGGGAAACTCAGATGAAGGTGCCATGTGCTGTGTTCAAGGGGCATCCATTGGAAAGTCATCCATGAAGATATCACGTGAGCTGGGCATGATGGCTCGTACCTGTAATCCCAGCACTCAGGAAGCTGAAAGATGAGGACTGCCAGGAGTTCTAGGTCATCCCAGATACGTGGAATGTTCCAGGCCAGGCGGGGCTATCCTATGAGAAGAGCTCACACAAACAAACAGTCCAAACAAACAGACATTCTGTGATCTTCAGCTTCGCAAGCTAGTTGGTGCTGAGGGAGGCAGACATGCCTCCCAGGCAAATGCGTCTTGATATGGTATCTTTTATGATACTAACGAACATTTATTGTTTTTTAAGAAGAATGGCAAGGTTGTGTTTGATAGAAGTCAGCACATTGAGACAACAATTAGCACAGACAAGTCAGAGGAAGGTGACAGAACTTGAAGTTGTTGGGATACTTGTGACAGGCCCCTCTAAAAATTCTCTATGATCTCACTTGAATAATATAGAACTCCAGGAGGCCAGTGCTGAATGGACCTTCAGTAAAGATAGTGACCACGGAATAGAGCCACATAGGCCAGCATTGTAATCAGGAGCCTGAGCTGGCGGCATCATTCTGCCCTGTTGGCTGTGTGACTTCTGGAAAGTGACTTGAGGTCCCTGTTCCTGAGAAGAACAACCATACATACCTTTCAGAAATGCTATTGAAGCATAAGTGTTAGGGCTCAAGGCTCACTGGGGCTGGCTGCTGTCATTGCTGTAAGCAGATGTGTGAATTAATTTTACGCTCACAGCAACCTTCCAAGGTACACATACCATTTCACAGAGGAAGGTAAAGAAGAGAGATCATTACTTGATCCAGGAAATTGTTTTCCAAGGCTACCCTAGCTTTTTATGCAGCCATCTAATTTTCATAAAATATATTTTAATTATGTTTTCACTGCTCCCTCAACTCTGAGATCTACCATTTACCAAACCTCAGTTCTTTCTCTCTTCCTCTCTCACACTCTCTCCCTCCATCTCTCCTTCACCCCCTCTCAAAAAAAAAATTGGTTTAAGCCTGATGGGGTTTAAGCACTGAGAGGGGGAAGTGGACACAGAGTCTTCTTCTACCCAAAAAGCTATCTGCAACTGATACCTGCTGGCAAAGGGAAAATCAGTTTTCTCCAATGGACTATCACTGGGTGGTACATCAGCCACACTTCAGGGAAGGCCCTGTGCTCAAGGGTAGTTGGCCAACACAACATGTACTCTGTGTGTGTGTGTGTGTGTGTGTGTGTGTGTGTGTGTGTGTACACCTGCTGTTGGCTTTCTTAAGCATTTATTGAAACAATGTGAAAATGTTTTTAGAAAGGGTATGGAAAGCTGTGGTCTGAGCCAACGCCACACTTGGGGGTGAGGGAACAGGTTGAGCAACGGGAAGCAGGGCTGTATTCCAGGCCTCTCTACTGCCACCTCTGGTCTTTTCTCTGCACATCAGCCCTGGCCATCCTCAGACAGGCGAAACCTCCCTGCATGGACAGGGTGACTGAATGGGCATTGCAATGGGTGCTGCCAGCTGGAAACCAGGGCTTCTGCTTGGATCCACAAAGTGAGGAATGGAGGGTTCGGTGGGAGCCCACGCTCCACTCTCTTCCCTAGATCCACCCATATCAAATGCGGGGGGAGATTTGCATAGGGAAAAATGTAATTACCCAAATTGGAGCAGGGCCAAGACCTCATTGCCCAGACCGGGGAAATGTTGAAGGATTCCTCAGCCCCAGCTCTCCCAGTCAGAACTCAGTAGCCAAGGAAATGAGATTGTTCCCATGGAGACCCAAGTCTCCCTTCCTAAAGCCACGGAGCTGGCAGGGCAGAGCCCTGGTGGCACTGCTGTAGGTGATGGAGTGGGATTTCCATAAGCTCACACTCTTGCCTGTGATGTTAGGGACAGGGCTTGAGCTTTTGCATTGACACATTTGATGTTTTATTGTTAACTGGGATGGCAGCTTGTCCTGATCCCACTGCTGTTTGGCTAAAAGACCATACCAAGAGCACACACCAACAAACACCAATCCTGGAAGGCAGATGAAAAGCCTTCTGTGAAGTAAACCCTGGGAGAGAGGTCACACACAACCTTGGGCATGTTCCTTGGACTTGGTGTTTTGTCCACAGTTGAGGAAGGTGAAGGTCAGACCCGGAAGCTTCAGATTACTCCAGCTTTCTAGTCCTCAATGACCTCCTACATATTCCCCTGTGGGCCCACACAAAGGCCCCCACAGTGTATGAGAAAACCGCTGCTGCAGGCCCCACCGGCGGGTGAGCTGGACTTCCAACAAGACTGGCGGATGCAGTCATTCTCGGCAGCAACACAACTTTCCTTCTGTCTGTCTGCTCCGTGTACTCATCCCATTTGGAAGAACAGAGCAACTCTGCATTTCACTGACAGAATTGGCCAACCACAAACACAAAGGTAGTTAAGGGCCACCCTGGGCTCTGGGTGCTCCGGTGAGCGGGGTCAAGGTGGCTTCCAGCCGGCCGTTAGTGCAGCGTTCCTGCAGGTGCTGTCCTGGGGTAACCCAGCCCTTAGTTACTCCTTTGCTGGAAAAGGATGCTTTGTTTAAGAGCTCCTGTTCGATTTGCAAAGCCAGCACAGACTCTTATGGGAAACAGTGGGGGACGGTTCCACGCATGGAGAAGTAAGTGTCTTTGCTCAGGGCAAAATCTGCTGTTTGGTGAACTGCTCTGGCTTCCCTTTGTGTCAGTATGATTTGAGGGAACCATTAAGCTTTAACAATGCAGAAAATAAATCCCCATTAAAATATATGCACCTGAAAGAGCTGAGTTCTCAACCAGACTGCAGAGGAGCACGGGCACCCTCCCATCTCTGCCTGTCACTATTCCACTGTCCTTCAAGGCCAAGTTAGGAGGCCTCTTACTCCAGGAAGCCTGTCCTGATTCTTCCTAAGAGTGGTCTTACTCCCTTCCAGCCACCTACAGTCACTTATTTATCATGCACCTACAGTACGACTTGGAGGATGATGAGATTGGCTATAATAGGAGCACAACAGAGTGACTGCACAGTGCCCTTTGGCATTGTTTCAACTTTGTGCTTTCATCTCACACCCTGGTCCTTCCTAGACAAGTAAGGGCTCCTGATGTGTTGAATGAATGCATGTGCTTACTTGCATCATATACCCTGTGCTGGGGGTTGGTCTGACGATTGTATTTTAATGCTAATAACTGGCCCTCAAGATCTGGTTACACCTATCCTTATTGAGTAAACTTGCCTGACTGGCTGATTAAATAGCCTATACCTGGGCAGGGCAGAACGGAGTAGGTATGGCTGGGGTTTTTGGGTTTCAGGTTCAAGAGTATCACAAGAAACAGACAGGAAGAGAGGAGAAAGGAGGACAACACAATGGGTCAGCCCACCCCATGGGCTGGGAGGAAGGACTCTGAGGATGGCATGGATGGAAAAACACCAAATATAAGCAAGTATTTATAAGATTATGGATGGAAGGTAGCCCAGATAAGGCTGGTTAAGGCGGATGGCATTGAATGGGGCCTGGGAGGTGAATGGTGAGGTTGTTGAGATAGTATAGGTAAAAATATCTGCCCATTCCAAGGTAAATAGGCAATTATAAAATCTAACAGGGGCCTTATTGTTTGTGATAGTGGGTTAAATAGTACTGCTGCAATAATTATAGGGCAAAAATAATAAATAATGTATAGCCCAACACTCATTTTATTTACAATAACCCTGTGACACCTCTGCCACAGCAAAACTGAAATCTACTGAGCTTAAGATCTCTAGCAATGGCCACTTCTGAGTGAGTTCCCAAGAAAGTTGAGTAGGCATATGTCTCTATTTACCAAGAAGACCCTTTCTTGGACTCTGATTGGGATTTCCAGTAGACTCCTATCTCTAATGCCAGTTGTCTCCTCTGGTGTTATACATTGTCATCTGCTCTTTCTAGCTGGTAAATAGAGTCAGGATTGCTAAGTCAGCCTGGTGACAGATGAAGAATATGCTGAGAAACTGGAGAGGAATAATTGCAGGATTTGGAGTAGAAGAAAGAGGAAAATCACATGTCCCAAATGTACCCTGTCCACCTAGCTTCTGGCATTGATAACTAAAAGGTCCCTAGATACCCTACCATTCAAATCATCCGGATCCTCAAGCTACTCTCAACATCAGTCAGTGAAGCTTCTCTTTGCAATGGGATGCAGTCAAGAGAGGGATGAATAACTGGTCAGAGTGCTCAGAATAAGAGTGACTGCTCAGCCCTAGACAGGATGTCTATATTGGCCTCACCACCATCAAGGCTTAGGGACACAGGGATGGAAAGAGTATGGGAGCAGGAAGATGGGAGGAGGGCTGTGAAATGCTGTCTTCTGAACGTGACATGGCTAGCTCACTCATGAACTCACAGCAGCTACGGTTACCTGCGTAAGACCTACGCAAAATTAACCAGTCAAAATTCCAGCCTGGATGGCAGAGAATCTATACCATCTATACTATATTCTATAGAAGATATCCAAGCCCCGCTTCTTATTGAGTAGGTATTGAAGGTTGATGGTCACCGGGGCCAGGATCTTTTCGAAGGAAGTAGCCGCTGTTGGGTTTCCCATGCTCCAGTGGCAAGCTCCACACCCAGGACAATGGGCAACGCTAACTGGACTCAGTAGGTTATAAAGGAAATAATGACATGAAATTGGCAGGGGGTGTTGGGGTGACAGAGGGGGATTGGAAGTGGAAATAAAGGGCTGGTATGATTGTATTTCAAGCATATATGTGTCAAATTCTTAAAAATAAAGAAATTTTTGAGAAAAGAAAGGGGGAGGGGACAACAATGGCAGGAAGATTTCTCTGATTTAATCAGATCCTAACACTACAAAACTTGAAATAATTCAGCAGAAGCCAGGAAGAACATTGGAAGTTTTAAAGGGGAAAGGCTTCATCAGGATATAAACATTCCATAAAACAAAAGAATTATAAATCTGAATGCATAAAATTAGAATGTTTTGCTTAGAAAACATGTCATAAGCAAAGGCAGGAGATGAAGAGCCAACTAAGAAAAAATATTTTCAATAAAAACCGCAAGGCTCTACCAGCCTAAATATACAAATGGAGCCTACAAATCAATAAGAGAAAAACCTAACTACCCAATACAAAAACTGTCGAGGAAACATAAACAGAAAGTGAAATATGTCTGCGTTTCCATAATCAGAAAAAGAACTCAAACTCAGTAAGAAAAATGCCTCTTTCTGTACTACTAGACATCATCAGATTGGCTATTCTAAAAACTTTGACAATACACTGGAATTAATAATTTGGGGAAAAGAGTCAGTCTCAAATGCTACTGATGACTCTGTACTACCATTTTGGAAGCTGCAGGTACACATCAACTTTTTTAATATATCAAATATAATCTCTCCGAGAAATGTATTTTTAAAATATGCTTTTTGAAACTGTGTCTATAAAATTATTCTTTATATGCAGCTATAGTTACATGTGTGAACAAGAACACTATAGTGTTTAAAGATAAAACATATTTAAAACATATCATTTAAAACATATTAAATGTCTTATAGAAGACTCTTTTTCAGTCATGGGGTGTCCATACTACAAAATACTCCATAGCTACGAAAAAGGCCGAAGACATGTGACAGTACTAAGTATTTAAGATGAAACACTTTCAAAGATAAAATACTAAAGAAAACTTTTCACATGGTGTCTACAAGATGTCAGCAAATGGTCGAAAAGCTTTGTATGTTTCCATACAGTTTTATGTTCTGATGTATACTCAACTCCCTACCTGTACTAACTACTACCTGTGTCAATTTCTAATGTCTGTGGCTTATTGCAGGCTTTTTTTTTTCTGTCCTGTCTTGTCATCTTGTACACCTGGTTATTTTTTGAGTGTCAAACTTCATGTTTGATCCTAGATAATAGTGTCTTCTTCCAGGAAGGGCTTGTTTTTGCTTTGGCAGGAATGCTAGAGAAGAGACACTAGCAATTCCAAATTATCTTAGTTCAACCAAGAAGTTCTCGAAGTTGTTGAAGCCAGAGCCTGGGCTCCACCACTGATCCTCAATAAGCCAATTAAAGAGACAAAAATTACTAGAAAACAGAGAAAAGAGATCCATTCAGTGCAGTCACTTTGAGAAAATGAATAAAAAAGGGCTGGTGATTTCCTCCCCAATACATACACATACTCCAAATCTATCTTTGGGTAGGTTTAAATAGGGGTTTAGGTTTAAATAGAGAGCAGGAGGGATGGATAACTAAGCTGGTCCTTGTGGGTGTCTGGTCCTGCCACTCATTGACCCATCACTGCCTCATTCTAGTTCTGTGGTTCTCAATCTTCCGGGTGCTACAGCCCTTTGGCAGAGTCCCCAATGTTGTGATGACCCCCAACCATAAAATTATTTTCATTGCTACTTCATAACTGTAATTTTACTACTGTTATAAATCATAATGCAAATATTTTTGGAGATCGAGGTTTGCCAAAAGGGTTGCAACCCACAGGTTGAGAACTGCTGTCCTAGTCTCTGAATAAGGTGACAAGCTGTCAGAACTATGTTGTTTAGAAGTGTCTTAGTGTCTATCTATCCGTTATAATTTTATACATGTATATAAACATCTCTGTGTGTGTTTATGCATAAATATGTGTAGATATGTGTGCATGCATGCATGTGGAAGCCAAAGGATGCCTTCTGGTTATTATTATTATTATTTTATTATTATTATTATTACATGTATATGGATGCTTTGCCTGCCTTTATGTCTATGTACCACTTGTGTGCTATAGAGGATAGAGAAGAATACTAAATTCCCTGGAACTAAAGCTAGACAGCTGTAGCCTGCTATGTGGGTGCAGGAATCAACCAGGGTCCCCTGGAGTATGTGAATAAGCTAAAGGAACAACTAGGGAACAGGGAAAGAATCTAGACAACAAGCATATCAGTATAGAAGGACAAAGGAGATGAAATGATCAGCACGCAGGAGCCAGGGCCACCTGTCTGGAGCACAGGGCTGCAGCTTAACAGGATAATGTTCAAAGGAAGAGGGCAGGGTGACCTGGTCCCTTGACTCGTCAGCTCCTCCTTCCCTCCAGCATCTCCTACTGACCAAGGCAGTGACTGTAGGAACTTGGCCAAAGAGGAAGGAATCTGAGACCAAGTACACTTGTGACTGGCTACACTTGTGGTGGGATTAGAAACACACCCACCTACCTGTTGCCATGGTGCTTGTGCAGCAACCGAGGAGAGAGAACTAGAGCACAGGAGGAGTGGAAAGAGATGTTGTGTGCATGTCTCATGTTAGCAGTCCACATACACCAGTGCTGAGCCAGACCAGACCCTTCCAGGACCCTCAGCAGCCACAGCAGCATCTCTCAACCATGAGGTGCACTGAAATCACCCATTGTCCTGGAGACACTACCTACCCCATTCATAAGTCTATGTGTCCCCAGAAATCACCCTGTAACAACCATCTCCTGTGATTCAGGAATGGCTGGTCCAGGTAAAACACACTTGGGAAATGGTAGGACAGACTCACGCCACTTCGGAATGACTTTGTGTCCTTCTTTGCCAAATGAGACCAGTTCCTCCTGGAGAACCTCCTTATCACGACGGGCAAAGCTTAACCCTGGCACCTCTCCTGCCTCTAATCTTTCCGTACAATATGCTCCAAAATACCAGAAAATTTAATCCTAATAATGGAGGTCTGCTTTCCTCACTTGCAATCTGAGAACTGAGGACTTCTCTCCTTTCTGTTAAAAGCTCCGGTTGCCATGCCCTGCACATGGCACATAGGAGGGGCCCAGTGAAAGCTGGCAAAATTGACTGTCTTGAGGTTACCAAAGAAAGAAAGAACCTGAGCTGGCTGAGATGACCAGGAAGGGCTTCCCGGAGGAGAAATCACCCTAGACAAGCTGACCAAAGGCATTCTAGTCTGGGGACAGGGGAGACACCAAGGTACTAAAGGCTCATTTCTATTAGTGAGAAAGCAAGGCAATGAATAGAAAGTGCTTTGGTGTGTTTTTTTTCCCTGTAAGACATACTCTTTAAACCCACACTGGGTAGATCTGTATACCCCCTGTCTGGGGCCATCTCTCCCCCAGATGTTAATGAGGGCTTCTAGCATTGATCACGGCGAGAGACCCCCACAGCTTTATAAAACATGCAGATGACTGGTTTTTAAGGAATGCAAAATGTCAAACAAAAGCAGCCTCGCAGGCCAGTCACTCATGCATAGTAAAGTTCTCAGGGAAAAAAAAAAAGGATCAAATAAGTAGGGGAAAAAAGACGTTGGCTGGAACCATTCCTAATAGGCAATGGACAATTGGGAACAGCAGGGGTTTGCAGGGACAAGGGAGCAAATAGCAAATACATTTGGAAGATATCAGAGACAGCAAGATCAAGGCAGCACCAAATGGCCTCTTGGCTTTGGTTTCTATTAGGGCAGAGGGCCGGGGTCCAGCCCTTCCCTATAGAAGGGCACAGCTCAAAGTTTGCAGTTGTGTGTTTGTTGGGTGGGTGGATAGGCCGGGTCAGATGATAAACAAAGAATCAGATACAGGTTCAGGAAAAAGAACCTGCTGTTGGGATTAAACAGCAATTCTACATGACCCATTTCGAATTTACACCCTTGATTCACACTTTGTCTTCAAACGTGGACCAGAATTACCTCTCCTACACCTTGCATCTCACAGTTTGTGAAATGAGCAGTTTGTGAAATGTAAACAGCTTCCTCGGCCTTGTTTTTGACATGCACAGAGTCTTAAACCCTGAGTGCTACCCGGCCTCATCTGCTGGACCCGCGGCATGATCTCCAAAGCCCCAGGAGGGCCTCTACCCTCCATCCACAGCCAGCGCACACCAGTTTAATGATGCTTGGAATCCCTTTGTCAGGGAGCACTGCTGTTCTTTCCACGCTGAGAAATGAGCCTTAAGTTGCACACTCTCAGGAGAAGGAAGTGGCCTAGCCTCACCATGGCTTGGACGTGTCCTGAGTCCCAGGAGCTGCCTTGTTTGGAGTAGCGGCCCCCTCCCACTTCCCCAAGGTGTGAGCAGCAAGAAAGGCCATTGGCTGGTCTGCTGGGCTCTTCAAGGGCCGCCACCATGGGCAATGTCTGCTAAGTGTGGCCAGTTGTCTTCCACTCGCCTGCCCGTGTGCAGCTCTCTCTCTCTGTCTTTCTCTCTCTGTCTCTCTCTGTCTCTCTCTGTCTCTCTCTGTCTCTCTCTGTCTCTGTCTCTCTCTCTCTCTCTCTCTCTCATACACACACACACACACACACACTAGGTTTTAACATGAAATGGTGTTTCAAATGCTCTCTACAAGACAGACCTGTCCATAGTCTGCCTGTCAGAAATCCCAGCCACTGACGGCTGACCACTGTGTCACCTACTGGCATGGGCCTAGGTCACAGAGAACTGCCAGGGCTGAGGGGGTGGGGAGGTTGCAGCTCGTGATGGGCTAATATGAAAATGTTAAACCCCACTTAGGGTGACTGAAGGCCATCTCCTCCGTAGCTTATGCTGAAACCTTACTTTTTGCTCTTCTCATCTTCCAGATCACAGCTTCCTCTGCCCCGTCCCACCTCCTCCACTTCTGTCGGGAGGACCCTCCAGTGAGCCTCTTGCATGCCGCCCTCAGCTCCAAGGATTGGCCTGCCTCCCACGTGGCTACAAGCCCCAGAATTAGACCAGAATGCGGGGCGGTGGGGCAGAGAACATCACCTTTTTGGCTGGCTGCAATGAGGAGGACAACATAACAGCCAGTTAGCTGTGCGTGGCTAGCCCTGGTGCCCTACAACTTGTAGTACCAGCAGTGGGGGCCAGATGTGAACTAGTCTGGGATTCTGATGGCAGGATACAGGGAGGCTGAAGTAAGCAACATGCTGAAGAGTCACTTTTAAATCTACACCATTGGGAGGCCATTGTTGAAGGCCACTGACCTAGTAAGGAACAATAAGGTCAGATGAGTGTCTGCCGCTGCACAGATGTGCAGATTCAGCCTCATAACTGGAAGCCCAGGTAGGAACAGGCTGTAAGAGTTATGAGCCCCACCTGCCATCCCAGCGCTAACTGAGGTTCTATGGACAGGTGATGGCTTCTTGGGGAGGGAGGGTCAGTTTCCTTAAGGGATGTGAGTCCTGGTTGGTTGGCCATGCCCCACACCCAGGAATATAAGGATAGAACAAGTTAGAATAGATGGGTTATTTAGGGGGGAAGTGAAGTTGGGGTGGATAGGAAGATGGAATGGATCTGGGGGGAGTTAGGAAAAGACCTTGTGGGTAAATATGATCAAAATACACTATGAAATTATCAAATTTTATATATATATATATATAATTTTTTTTATTTTTTAAAGAAAAGGAGCAGTTTTAAGACAGAGTCTGCTCCCAAGCAGTTGCCTGGAAGGGCCTATAGGAAGTTAGTGTAGGATGAAGTTGGACACAATGTGTTCTTTGCAGTCATTCTTGTGAGAAAACGGAAAGTTCATCAATGCAGCCTGTGGTCAAGGCAAGGGGGTGACAGGCCTGTGGTCCTGACCCTGAGAAGAGCAAGCACACCTGGGCTCTGGGAGAACCAAGAAATGGCAAAGAAGCCGGGTACAAATGCCCTTAGCGCTTGCACAGTGGTGAAAGAAAATACTTTTAAAATAAATGAGGTGCTGCTAAGTAAATGAGTCACTTAAAGATGTCCTCATGGGATAGCTGAGAGAAATTAGGAGATAGATTAAAGCAACATCTGTGTATTAGCAACCTCATAAAACGGAGTGGTAATGGGCGAGCATGCAAGTTATTATAAAACAATGCCAGACATGGCCAGCTCCTGCAGCACATTTTCCCCTACCTGCCCCATAAGACACTATTCAACTCTGACAAACACCTACAAGGCCCCACACTTCACCCCACACCAGGAAGATGGCAGGCTAAATGATGGTCACCACCAGTGATGGTGGGTCAGAGGGCAAGAAAACTAAGCCCTCCATCCCTGCCTTAGAAAGACATAGCGCTCATTTCACATGACCCAACCCCTTAAGAAATAATAAAAATTTTTAAGTATTAATAGGAAAAATGCAGTTATGTAGAGAACCCCTGATTCAGTGAAAGCGATGGAGGACAACACCTGATGCCAACTTCTGCCCACTACGTGTGCTCATGTGTGTGCGCGCGTGTGTGTATGCACACGCGCGCGCACGCACACACACACACACACACACACATTGAGATAGCACCAAACCATAAATTATGATAACAGCAGTTACAAACTTTATATCTGTATCAGTGATTAAGCCACTCTCCCACCCGGGCCCTGCACTCTCATTTAAAATGTGAGGAGTCCCAGGTCAGAAGCTTACAAGACTTAAACACACACAGAAAGATGTAGATTCTGCTTGAGAGCCAGGCCCCACCCCTACCCCATATTCTCCCTCTTTAGCCCTCCCACCACCTCCCACCCTGTCTTTCTTTCTCTGACTGTCTGCCCTGCCAGTTCAAGCCTCAGGCTATCAATCAACTTACCACCAGGAATCCCTTCCCGTGGCCTCAGCAACTTCCTACAGCATGGTTGGCATTTTCCATTGAACTGGAGTATTTGGTATGTGCTCTGGGCTTTTCTAAGTGTCCCTGTGACCACCATTCAGCTCCCAGTTCCCCCCCCCCACCGTCACAAAGTCTTCTCTGGTAACTCTGACTGAAAGAAGAAACTACCTGAGTGGAAGTGCCTCACATCTTCCCCTGACGGTCATTCCTCTCTCTCACTTTCTGTCCAGTCTCAGGTTCCTGCATCAGGGAAAGCCTGCCTGTGTCCCTGCTCTTCTCTCTCTCCCATTTCTTTCCTTTCCTGGTGGCTCCTTCCTTGGACCCCATGCGTCTCCTCTTTCTGTAGAACCACTCCTCTGGGCTTGGTTTGTGTCGTCCTCCAGTGCCTGCCCATGCCTCTCCTCTGTTCATGAGAAAACACTGGAAGCTGGAGCTGTCACCTGAAGAATTTGGGGAGTATGAAGGTTACTTTTGACTATCAACTCGATTGGCTTGAGAAATACCCAGAAGATGAGTGACGCTTGTCTCTGGGTTAGTCCGTGAGGCCATTTCCAGAAACACTTAGATCCTAAGGCTATCGCTTATAGTGCTTTAATCCTTTGGAGGCTTCAAAAATTGAACGGAGTGTGGAACAGTGGGACAAGGGAGGGTGGGCTCTTGCTGAAGAGAGATCACTGGACACATATCTGTGGAGGGGATGTCTGGCTCCTTCCTGCCCTCTCCTCTCTGCTTCCTGTCTACCATGAAGTGAACTTCCTCTTCTGTCACATGGTTCCACCACCATGATAATCTGCTCACGTCCAGGCAGCTGTGTACTGGACCCCTGGAAGCCAGGAGCTAAAGTAATTCCTCCTTCATGCTGTGTTTGACCACAGACATGCAAAGAAAACTGGTTCACAATACAGGTTCCTGGTGCCGCCTTAAGGACCGGCTGTCCTGTGGTTACATAGGACCTGAATTTATAGTAGCTCATAGGACACTCAGAAAGAGCAAGACCGGGGAAGCCTCAGTCCCCAGGTCCTCACACAAACCCGAATTTCCAGAAGAAATGAATGCTTGAATGATAGGAGAGTAAGGTGAAATGGTTTTCTGTGGCTGTGTCAGACAGGACAGTACAGCAGAACCAGGTCTCAGAGGCCGAAAATGCTGGATGAGGAGTCGGGACTCAGCAAGAAAACTGAGGCAAGAAAAGAGAACTCAGACATGTTTTTAAGTGAGAAAGACTTTAGGTACATAAAAAGAGGTCGTGGCTTGCCTGAGAACACCTCCCCAGCTCCAGGGCAGCAATCTTGGGCACATGCAGCCAGGTGGTGCAGCAGTGGTCAGAAGCAACGTCCAGGGAGAGCAGCACTCACTGGTCAGTGTCTTACAACACTCACCAGCTCCGTGTTCTGTACTCTTCAGACACCATAGTATATTCTGTCAATCTCCAAGGCTTCCCCAATCCGTTAGCAGCTCCCAGGGGCAGCTAGCTGGCTGGGCACAGTTAGCTCTTCACTTGCCTTATGCACGTGCCAACGAGAAGTTGTATTGGTTTTCTTAAAGCTCTCATAACAGATACAGCAGGTGACTTAAAGCAACCAGAACCTATTTGTTCTCAGTGTGGAGGCCAGCGGTCTGAAAGCCAAGGCCCGTAGGGGACTCCGCCTCTCTTGGTTGCTAAATGTCCCAGGACTTCTCAATGCCCATGGCACCACTCCAGGCTCTCCCCTTCCATCTACACACACTTACCTTTCTTCCTTTGCTGAGGCTGTGTCCACATTTAGCCTTTTGATGTGAGGGTGCTAACTCTGGTGATAATGGACTCACACCATCCAGTCTGGATGACCTCGATGCTCTAACAGCCTAAAAGAAAAGTCAGATCAGGTTCATGACTAACTTCAACTTCAAAATGTACCTTTCTGTGGGGCGGGGATAACAAACCTAAACCTCAAACAATGTTTATTGATATAACATGTATGTAAGTTACGTTGCAAATACCGATGATGTTTCATTTCTGGGAGAGGAGAGGAAAACCAAAGGGGCTTAAAGCACATGAAAGTACAGGTAAAAAATATGGCTTATCTGGATTTCTAACTACTGCCAGGGCCCGCTTAGGCTTAGAACAGATTTGGTTTAAGCCGATGGGGTACAGGAAGGAACCAAACCCATCAGTACATCGATGCTCCCAGCCACGAAAATATTCAAATCAATTTGTGATGAACCAGCCTGCCTCCATCTTAGGCTGAAACACCATCGTACAGTAAAGACAAACGAGGTTCATTCCTGTTTCTGATTAAACTTCTGTTTCTCAAGGACTGGGCTATGCCCCCACCTGTAACCTTAACCACAAACGGTTCTGTATGGCCTGTTCCAGGAAACAGCAGCCAAACTTTTCTTTCAAAAGGTTATTGTGACTACCTGACTACACTCCTGGAACTATCTGGCCAAAACGGTTCTTCCCACTAGAAGCGCCCACCTCTCCCATCAAATGTTACTAAGACATACACGTGACATCTGCCCACTGATGATGTGGGAAAGACCAACAAAGGAGACCTGAGAAAGAAGGTAAACTCTGAGAAATTACTTGAAGCAGTAATGAGATCTACCTCTCCCATGCCAAACTCACCGTGGTCTGAGAGGAGTACCAGAGCCACCACCCTCCAGTGTAGACAGCACCACCCTCAGAGAAGTGTGGCTGCCTTGCTCAGTGAATGATAGGAGAGGGAGCCCTGTGAGTTGGGAACGTGGAAAAGTACTCTGCTCCCTCCCTCCCTACCTCCCTCTCCCCTACCCCCTCTTTCTTTATCATGTCCTTTCTTTCCTCTCCCCCTCCCTTTTTCCCTTTCTTTTCTCCTTGCTTCCTTCCACTTCTTTCTCCTTCTTGTACATTGCTAACAACTTGAGCACCTAAAATTCCAAAAGAAATCCAAGTTCATGGAGTGAAATCAGGCAACTGTGGACCTGAGGACTAAGGGATGTCAGGAATCTCGCTGTTTTCCTCTCAGCCACAGAACATGCTCAGTTTCGTAAACTCTGTAGAACTGCAGGCAGACAGAACTCGGTCTGTATCATTCTGGCAATGGCTAGAAGAGTGGCCCGTAGATGCAGAAGGACGTACTAGAGCCCAGAGGTGAGAGAGCTGAACAGAGAACTTCATGACCCTGTGCAAACGTTGATGAGTCTTGGGCTCCGTCATGGGCCTGGCTGCAAAACAAGAGCCAAAGCAAGATTGCGGAGATTTGAGAACTGGTCTCAACCAAACCCTGACCCCACCGCTAGAAGCATACCAGAATCCAACTGAACTTGGAAATTTCCCCCAAGGAAGACAGAACTTGAACCTGAGTCCAGCTAGTGTGAGTGCTTGCTAACACATAAAATCAGCATATACTGGATGGCTTGTGATGCTACTCAGACCAGAAATCAAAGTTCAGAATTACTGACACATGAAAAAACAACAACAGGAAATTCTGATTTATTTTCAAAAGAAAGATGTCAGCCCCTCAAGAGGCTAAGGTAAACAAATTAGAAACTATTAGACAAAAGGTATAGGGCACCCATTATAATTCAATGCATTATAATGCATTGAAAGGAATGGAAAGATAAACTTTCTCAACAAAAAATTAAATAAAGACTGTTTTAAAGCAGACAAGGGAGGTTTAGAACTGCACACAATATCTGAAATAAATAACCAAGATCCTGAAAACCAGAACAAAGAAATGAACAAAGAATGCAGTAAAGCAGCATACCACAGGAAGAACAGAGCCTGGACACATACAGATCTCCATGAGAATCCTTAAGAGCGCCAAAGATTGGGATCCCCAAAACAGCCACTAAAAAGAGCACAAAGAGAAACTGTTGAAATGTCAACAGATGAATGGAAATAGAGAATTATGAAATACTCAAATAATCCCAAAGAAAGTGGAGAGGAAAAGAAGTGAACAAAATCCAGATATCCAAAAATCCAAAAACCGAGGACATTGATAACTCACAGGCACAACGTCATTTCAGTAACAAGCTAAGTTTGAATGGTCAAGTGTGCTAATAAAAAGGCAGACATCATCATATTGGATATTCTAAAAATAAGACCGCCAACGGCTGTCTAAAGGAAAGGAATTTAATGAGATACAATGAAGAAAAGATGAAGGACAATCTCTAGAGAGACAGAAGAGCATCATGGAACCATGAGAGCATGAAGGAAAGAAAGGATGAGCTGTGTGCATATATCGAAGAGCAGAGATTTCAGAATAAACCAAAATGGACAAAAATTTAAAAGAGGGAAACAGCCTCTGTAGGGGGCTTGCAGGTTAATGTCAGTGAATGTGAAAAAAGTTCAATATATATATATATATATATATATATATATATATATATATATATTTTAACCAGAATGGAATTAAGCTAGAATCAGTCACAGAGAATCAATCGGTAAATCTCTCAGACACAGCCACAGGCCAGTCCAATGGAAGTGATTCTTCAGTGCAGCTTTCCCCTTCCCAGGTGGCTCTGGCTTGTGTCAACAGCAAAAACTGACATCATCCTGCCTCTAAGACTTGTTAAGGTGCCATCTTCCATTCTGGTCTGTGAGCTCCAGAAATCTAGGAAGAATGTACGCATTCATTTCAGCTCATGTCCCTAATATCTGAAGGGGTGACTCTACATTTGTGTGTGTGAGAGAGAGAGAGAGAGAGAGAGAGAGAGAGAGAGAGAGAACACTCACTGTAATACAACATCAACTTCTCATAGGTTCTTGCTTCTTTTTCCTTTTGGGGGAAGCACACATTTTATTTATTTTTCTACCTCTGTTCCTCCCGTTCTAAGCAGACTTTTGATTAGAGCGAGCATTTGCTCCCCACTGGGTGGCAATTTGTTGGTTCCAAGAGAACCTACAATGTGGCAGAGGTGATCCCACCTACAGCACTGTCTAACATCAAGTGCCTTTGCATGAAGGATAATTCATTGTTTATTTTGAATACATTATACTTTGAAAGCATTTCTAAGGCACCTTAGTTAATGCATGAATTAAGTTGGTAGACCAAGTTGTTTGTAGAGAACTTGGGAGGTGATGTTCTCAACAGAGAACCGTCTCACTAACAGCAGGTGGTTGTACTAGAAGCCCTAGTATCACACAGGGAACAGAGGAAACAGGTGATGTGGGGCATCACTCTGTCACCCGTGACTGGCTTCTTCACTGCACTGCAGACTGACTAACTCTCCTCACCCGAACAAAAGGAGCATGGCTTACCTTCACCTCACTCCTGGGTTGACTATGAAAGTTGGGGAGCTTTCTGAACCTTGGCTGCCACTTAAAAAGCCTTCTCTGGCTACATACTTCACAAACACACACACACACACACACACACACACACACAAACACCACTTTCTCTCCCACCCCTCTTTCTATGCCTTCCTCTCACCTCCTTCCTAGGGTGAATGAAGCCTTCCTGGAAGAGTCAAAATTTTAAAATCTAAAAGCAGAGGAGACAGTGACCTAGCATGTACTCTTCCACCTTCTAGTCTTGAAAAAGCTGAAAGAGATACTGAGGCCATGAGCCCGTGAGATGACTCAGCAGGTAAGGGCGCTGGCTGGCAAGCCTGACGACCTGAGTTCAAATCCTCAGTATTCATGTCCTGAAAGGAGAGAATCAACTTCCTCATTATCCTCTGACCAACATGTGTGTGTGTCACAGTGTGTCTCACAGAACATGTGCATGCTCAAGAACACATGCATATGCATGCTCACTCTTAATGAATGAATTAATAATTAATTAATAGCAAACACATCCAGACCGCTCCCCCCAACCTTCCTCCAGTGCACAGGCTTACCTCCTCTCTCCCCTCTCACTGGTCCCCCTTGAACTCTTGGAAAGGGGTCACCCCCTGCCTCTACCCCTGCTGTCTTTACCAACACATCTCTTGCAAATCACAAGGTTCTTGTTTTGTGACAGGATATCACTTTGTAGCCCAAAGTGGCTGTGGACTTGCTGTGTGTCCCAGTGTCCCAGGCCATCTGCCTGCCTCAGCCTCCCGAGTACTCAGATTACAGGTCTGCACTACACGTCCAGTGCAAAGGGTAACTTCAGTAACAGGAAAAGGACCACTTGATGGACAACAAAACAGTAGAGCAGGCTGGGAACGACATACATCACCACCCCAGGCCTGGTTGATGCTTGGCGTGGGAAAATGTAACCTTTAATCAGCAAAACATGTAGGAAACGTGAACCTGTTTCCTCTTCCCGCCTTTCTCCAGCAGAAATTAAACAACCTTTATACACCACACGTCTTTTTTGAGAGAGGATGCTAATGACATCCTGCATGTCTCTTCATCTGATCAAACTTTAATGTCTGTGTCAGACTGCCAATTAAGGGATGGCTCTCCTATCGCACGAACTTCCCGAGCCACCGCAAAGGTTAATTGAATCATGGACATGTGATGCTCCAGTGGGCAGGGGGTCGGAGAACTCCTTTCAGACACTGGGTCTGTTGGGAGCACAAATAAAAAGACCAGAGTGATGGTTATGCAGTTAGCGCAGAGGTCCCCTCGTCAAGAGGAAGTGGCCAGGGCCAGCTTCTCCCACTAGCGCTCAGCTTTTTCATGGCACCTCTTTTAAGTTCCGAGGAGCCGCCTCTATTTCTGTTCTTCCCTGATGCCATTGGCTGATAAAGACAGAAATTACCAAAAACAGGTCCAGGGACTAAGTCTGACTTAGATGGTGAGCCTTGGCTTGTCCCCAAGGCGAGACTGTGATGAAGACTTTCTGTTCCCATTGTATTTTGGGGGTTGGGGAAGGAGGGGCTGAGCTATGCTTGGGACTGTCACTTAGAGAGGTGATCATGAGGTTCTAGGTCTTTCCCAGTTAGAAATTATCATTCGGACACAGAACAAAGTCTGCTTTCAGGATGGCTGAGTGACTGGGAGCATGGAATCGTGTTTGATTCTGGGCAGAATTCCCCCAGTCCCTTAGATGACAATTGTGGAGTGGCTTAGCATAGAACTGTCATAAAAACACAACTCTCACTTCAAAGAGAATACAATATAATTCATTCTAGAGGCATTTTGAGACCATAACCCAGAAACAAAGATTAGGAACCCCAAATACCATGTTCCAAAGTAGACACAGTTCCATGCAGTTTGATAGTTTCACAGAACAAAGTCATAAGTCATAAATCAAAGCAAGTTTAAATAGATTGGTGGGTCCATCAGAGAGGTGGTTACAGCAAGATGGGGGAAGCTTTTCCATAGGCTTCAGATGCTGTCTGATGATATGCTTAGCTTGGGGATCGATGGAAGCTACTGGTCTGCGAAGTTAAAAGATTGCAAGAGACTTTTACTAGCCACAGCCTGTTATTTCTGACAGAGATTGGACAAGGAATGCCTGTTCAGGACAGATGAAGAGAACCTAAGATAAGCTAATTAGCCTCTGGACCTGCAACACTCCAGTCTCTCCACAGCACTATAGCTTTAATCAGCCAGTTCTCTTTTCCAGGAATTTCATTCACCATACCACCGCTTTCCTAAGCATACAAGGACACGGGATTGAAGAAACCATCATAGACTCCCAATCTCCTGATGGTGGACATGGTGTGGTCGAGACCAGAGTCCTTGTGCTACTTTATGGACATCAACCCCTAAATAAACCACTGCCTCACTGGAAGAATGTCATACATTCATTACCCCAATGCCGGTCTTCACCTGGTGGCATTTCTAGGCTGAGGTAATATAAAAATGTGCTTTTCCTCCTCTGCTTAAATTTTGTTTTCTAAGATTCTTCCAAGTTCATGAAGCCCACTGGTCAATAGACCCGACTCCTCTTTTCAGTTAGATGAACCATAAGTAGTAGCTTCCTTCAAGAATGTAGCTCACAGTACTTCTCTAGAGAGTTGCTGAGGCGATTTCGACAAGGAATTACAATGAGGGAGGCTCCGAAGTAGAGACTCACAGGACCTCAGGGATGGTCTGTGCTTGGCTGACTAACAAGCAAAATTCCTGGGCCTTGGTAAAGAAGTGGTCAGTGCATGCAAACAAAAGCAAATGGGTGTGACAGCTCAGCAGGTGAAAAGGCTTGCTTCCACACCTGACATGGAAACCTGAGTTGAAGCCTCAGGACCCATGTGGAAGAAGAGAACTGACCCTCAAAAGGTGACCTCTGATTTCCATATGTGCTATATGCATACATGTGCATATACACACAAAATCCATCCATCCATCAATCAGTGTTAAATAGAAAAAAAGAATATTCGGATGGATCTATGGTTGTGTTCACTCAACCTCGACCCACTAGGGGTCCAAACGTGATCTTTCCTCTTTGATGTTGTGAGATTATGACATGGTGATCTGGCCTAGAAACATCTGATTCATCTCTGGCTCTTAGAAAGCTCCCCTCTATGTCAAGACCAAGTTTGTCAAAAGCTAATAAAGTCTGGAGAGTCCCTCAGTCTGTGTGAAGAGACAGGTCAGAGTGAGCACTTCCCAGCCTCCTGAGGTAGACCATGTTACCCGATCATTTACATCAGTACTGGTGTACTAAAGTTTCTTCAACCACCGTCTCATTGCAGGCCTCACCTCCTGAGACTTGCAAGCACTCAGTGGCATGTCTGTTAAGCTCGAACACAGTAAAAAGCTGGTGTCACCATTATTAAGCCTTTCATCTCAACTGCTCCAATAGTATTAAGAGACCTTTGTCTTCAAAATAACTACTTGACAGCTCAGTGCTTAAGAGTGCTGGCTGATGTTCCAGAGGACCTGGGTTCAATTCCCAGCACCCACAAACATCCAACTCTGCAGGATCCAACACTCCCTTCTGGCCTCTTCAGACAGTGTGTGCACATAGTACAAACGCAGGCAAAACACTCCTACACATCAAACAGAGTGAACAAATCTTTGAAAGAACAACTGTGCGAGGCTTCATTTATTAAATGTGTGAGCCTCTCCTACATACCTCTGCCCCTCAACACCAATTTCGAGTGTGGCAGAAGTGGAGAAAAGACAGCCCAAGTTAATAATCAGCCTAAGTCATCCTCAGACCAGGTTAATCACGCCCACATGTCCACTGGGGACTGTCTATCACTTGAAGGAGGTGGCCTTGGGAGTTGGGCTCGGTGGTCTCCTGGAAGAGGGACAAAGGCTTATGTGTGGCCGGGAAGTTTTAAGGTGTGATTGGTGGCCACAGGGCCAAGCCATCACTGCGGCCTGTGCTCTCTGGTCACAGTGCCTCACCCTCAAACCTTCACTCATCTGTAAATCCGGGCAAAGATCCTCAGCTTCTCTGTGGCCAGACATAGAAGCTCACTGACACTGTAGATGTTTCGGGTTTTCCCTTTTCTCTGCTTAGAGGTGACTTCTTCTATTCAAAGAAATGGAAAAATAGTCCTTGATTACTTCCCGGTCCCACCCTCAGCGGTCAGGTTGCAGGACTGGCCCCCCAGAAACCTCTAGATTTTCTCATCTGTACCATCTCTCTCTCCTCGGCCAGAGCTTACCATCCTTTTAACCACTCCTTCAGTACTGATCATGCCCTGCTTCACGTTCTCATCTTTGTTTCCTGAAATAAGATTTGTGGGTAAACATCACAAACCAAGGACAGTTTTGTTCATGTGTCTTCCTCCACGGAGCAGCCCAGCAGCAAATAAACAAGAAGCATCTGACTAATAACTGGCTGACCAGTTCATAGGGTAACACTCGACTGTTTAGATCGCTTACATTTATTTTTGTTTTATTTGTGTGTATGTGTGTGAGTTTTGTGTGAATGTGTGCCACGAATGTCCAGATACCCACAGAGGTCAGGGCTCTAGGGCTCCTGGCCCTAGAGTTACAGCCATATTACATGGGCAGTAGGAACTGAACTGTGGGTCTCTAAATCATCTTTCCAGCCCTTATTGTTTAGAGTTTTTAATGAATCACATTGTGTTTACAAAGGACAAGGTGACGTTGCTTCTCCTCCAAAGAAAGGTATTTTTAAGATTTAAAGCTACAAACTGGGACTGTCCCAGATAAGCCAGAATGTTGGGGTGTCCCTAAAGATGAGGCAAGCGCTGTATAAGGTCCTCAAGCACTGTGCTAGGTCCCCGTAGGCCCTGAACTGACCACAGCCAGGTAAGAGTAAATATCATTATTCTTATTTGGCACCTGGGAAAATCTGGCTTTTGAAAGGTTAATTAATTTGCCCTTCCAGCCACACCAAAGTTGGCCAGCTCCAGGGCTTGGGATTCAGACCTGTGTCTTCAATGCCAAGCTGCTACCTCTGCGCAGACCTCTCTGCCACGGGACCCTTGGGATGTCTCCTCCTGCTCATCCTTTGCTTCTCTGCCTCCCATTCCATTTAAAACGATGCTAATGATAATTTTAAGAGACACACAAAAAGGTATAGGCGTCACAAAGCCCTGCATGGCGTGACCCAGCTCCAGAGATGAAAACTCCACCATTTCATCTGGATATTGCTTTCCAGTGCTCCCCAAGAAGGGAGGGGCCACCCTCATCATGGTTTTACTCTGTACACATAAACCTTTGCTCACCGACGAACTGCTGCCATGTGCTATGGGTCCCTCAACTTTTATGAATGGCAGTAGGCTAACCCGGATGTGGCAGTGCAGACCTGTAGTCCCGGCACCCAGGAGACAGGAGGATCCGGAACTGAGCTAGCCTGAGCTACATAGTGATCTCCAAGCCAGTGTACACTAGAGAGACATGGTCCTAAAACAAAATTTTCTGTAGACTCATCTCGTGCAACCCTCCACCTTCACTCGGGAGGCAGTAAGGGCGGACTCTCTCCTCCTCAGTGCTGTCTCCTGTTCTGTGGAGTGACTGGTCTCTCCTGAAGAACAAGAGTAGCTCCTGCTGCTTGCTGTTGTAGGCAGTGCCCTGTGCCTCCTCGTCCGCTCATCCACCTGCACAATCTACCCTGCTTCCAGAGGGTGTAGACCCAGGCAACGAGTTGCTGGCTGTCTTCATAGTGACCGAATTTATCCAGATCCTTCTCCAGAGTGGCTTTGGCAGTTTGCCTTCTTGCCAGTAGGGTTCTGAGTTAGACTAGTTTAACGTCTTCACCAAACACTGACCAGACTTCCTTATTTTGTGACAGTGGCTTGAATATTTTGAGCTCTCATGAGACTGTGGTTTTATGTTTTGTTCTCTGAGTCTCTCTGAACCCTATAGACATAGTTTTATCTTCCTGGGCTATGGGATGGGTGGGCCCTCTCCTTCATAGGCAGCCACAGTCTCCATTCATCTCTGCACTCCTCTGTCTTTCCAGGCTCACCTCATAGAAAGGTGCCTTTGTAAAAGAAAGTCATTCTTTCTTACCACCTTTGGTGATTGAATGAAAATGGCCCCAATAGAGGCACAGGGTAGGGCATTATTGGAGGTATGGCCTTGTTGGTGTAGGCGTGGCCTTGCTGGAGGAAGTGTGTCACATAGAGTGGACTTGGAGGTTTTAGAAGCTCAAGCCAGGCCCAGTGTCTCTCTCTTCCTCTGCCTCCTGCCAATCCAGATATAGAACTCTCAGCTACTTCTCTAGCATGTCTGCCTGCATGCTGACATGCTCTCTGCCATGACAATAATGGACTAAACCTCTGAATATTAAGCCAGCCCCCGTTAGATGTCTTTTTTTTTTTTTTTTTTTTTTTTTTTTTTTTTTTGTAAAAATTGCTGTGGTCACAGTGTCTCTTTATAGCAATAAAAACCCAAACTAAGACACCACCTCACAGAAACACTCAGGATTCCTTTGGATTATGGTGCTAACTGGGGAAAATGACAAATGACTTAAAGAACAGACTATAGAATGTTAAAAGTTACACAGTCCTTGCTTCTAAAGCTTTCCTTTCTTGGGGATATGGAAATGGCTCAGGGGTTAGAAGTTTGTACTGCTCTTGCAGAGGACCCAAGTTTGGTTCCTAGCAGCCATGTCACATGGCTTACAACTATCTGCAACTCTAGCTTCTGGAGTCCAATGGGTCTGACCTCAGTGGGAACCTGCACACATACACACAATTTTAAAAAAATAATAAAAATAAATCTGTGGATTTTTTTACTTCTGTGCCTGGCTTCTGTGCCTGGCCTTGGTCACACAGGCTTGTAACCCTAGCAACTTCAGCCACTGACATGGGAGGATCACAGTTCAAGGCCTGGCTTGGCAACAGAGTGAATGCAAGGCTAGCCTGGGAAATTTAGGAGGATCTTGGTTCAAATTAAAAAAAAAAAAAAAAAGATTACTGCTGAATGGTAGAGTGCTTGAGAGCGTGTGTGCAGCGCATCCGAGGCTATAGCAGAGTGTGTCTCCCCACTGAGGTCTTGGGGTGGGTACAGTCTTGGGTACAAACACGCGGTGCTCTAAAGTTCCCTGGGAGAACACTTTTCAAGTTTTCGTTCTACGCATAATCTTAAAATTGTATTAACAGAAAAGCACTCTGTGGGCTATCTCGCTTGCCACTGTATGATCAGAGCACCTGCTTCTCTGATTTTGTAAGCAGTTTGCTACCGAAAGACACTTCCGACAGGAGCCAGCTCTGATGTGGTAAGGCTCCGGTAATAGAACACCCACCCACGCGTGGCTTTAAATGCTTCCTGCGGGTACGCAGGCCTAGGGCTGGTTCTGAGTCAGCGTTATCATCAAGGGTCAAGGTTATCTCTATGGAAGGCTGTAGAGACTAAGCCTTATACCCTCATTATCCCATGAGAACAGCCCCGTGCCCCAGGCTCCCTGTTCAGAAAACCAAGTCAAAGTTTGTGAGGTGGAGAAGACTGTGGTAGTGCTCAACCAGGGTCAAGAGAAATCTTCCCAGTACATCTTTCTTTATACACTATTCCCCTGCCTACAGCTTCACACAGTTACAAATGGCCAAAAGCATTCCGAAATACAGAATTTTCAGAAATATCTAATTCACGGATTCTATGCTGCACACTAAGTAGCAGAAGGCCCTGTGCCCTCTACCCAGGCTGCTTATCATCCCTTAGGACCGTGTACTCGTGCTCTGTAGGCCGCCCTCCCGTCAGTCACTCTGTAGCAGTCTCAGCGATCGGGGTGACTGTTTATAGTCTTAACATGTTTGTGTTCAGTAACCTTATGCCGTGCGACCCCTTAACAACGGCTCCCAAGCACAAAAGCGATGCCACAATTCAGATGCGCCAAGCTCTAAGCAAAAGGTAGACCTAGTGAGAAAGAAGAAAAAAGAAACTATGTGCTTAAGCGGACCAGATCTGCAGAAGAGAAACGTGTTTTCTGTGAAACCGTGAGGAGGGAAAATGCATGCTGGGTCCGCCACCACAGCTCAAGCTGCTAAAGCTCAGGCCACATCATGTGACACATGCTGGGCTAAGGTGGAGGTGGCTCGCAGCACCTGCAGCTTCAGACACTCTTGGGGACCTCACAAAGGGGTAATGCTGTGCTGAAACTGGTCACAAGGCCATTCCCAGCCACAAAAGTCAGACTTCTGTGGAAGAAGTGCGTTCTGCCAGCCTGGAAGTGGGAGGATAGAAGGGAGTCAGAGGAATGGATTCTGGGTAAGGAAAGGATGTGTTAGTGCCAAGTTGAAGTTACATGGTTCAACATGGGTAATAGAAGTGAGAGTTTTGCAGGGAAAGAAAAAGAGAAACTGTAAAAGAAACCCAATCATCATCCACTATATATACCACAGGCAGGCACAGGCGGGCACAGGCAGGCACAGGCAGGCACAGGCGGGCACAGGCAGGCACAGGTAGGGCACAGGAAGAGCACAGGCAGGCACAGGCAGACACAGGAAGGGCACAGGCAGGCACAGGAAGGGCACAGGCAGGCACAGGAAGGGCACAGGCAGGGCTCTCTGTGCCTGGGTTCAAGGAAGTGCCCTTTGCATCTTCCCCTGTCCACACTCAGTACTCACAGACCAAGCACTAAGCATACTTTAAGACCTCAGTGTGTGTGTGTGTGTGTGTGTGTGTGTGTGTGTGTGTATGTGTGTGCCTATGTGTGTCTATGTGTGCCTCTGTATGTGGTGTGTGTATGTCTATGTGTTCTTTGTATGTGTTGCTGTGTGTGTGCCTGTGTGTGTCTACTTGTGTGCCTGTGTGTCTGCATGTTCCTCTGTATCTGTGTGTGTGAATGCCTGTGTGTATGTCTGTGTTCGTGTCTCTGTGTGTTCCTTTATGTGTATATGCCTGTGTGCATGTCTATGTGCTCCTGTGTATGTGTGTGTGTGTGCCTGTGTGGGTGTCTGTGTGTGTCTGTATGTCTATGTGTGTTTGTGTGTGTGTCTGTGTGTATGTATGCACGTGCAGTCTCAGTGTGCCCCGGTACTTCCAGATACACCTTTCCTGTGCTTCTCAGCTTGGCTCTCTGTCCTCCTCTACCCCAGTTTCATGGGTTCACACATGCTCGCTCTTTTAGCAAATCTGGTTATTTTCTTTCTGTGGCTTGTGGGCATTTCTTCCTGGGGGATCATGTTCATCCCTTCCATATATCGTAATTCATGTTTTACAACAGGAGCAGGGCTGGATGGCAGAAAGAGTCTGTAACTCTGGGCCCAGGCAGAACTGTGCTAAAAATCCTATCTCCAATCACTCAGACACCAGCTGAGTGATAAGGGGACATTAGAAGCAGTTTTATGTCAATAAATCCAACAACTTAGATTAGATAGAGAAAAGGGCCTTGTATGTACTAAAGAAATTAATTAATACCTTTAAATGCCAAACACAGCTTTCCCACAAAGAAAATACCAAATAACACAAAGTCTTTCAGAAAATGAGAAGGAAACATATTTGCCAAACCATTTATGAAGACACTCTTGCCCCATCACAGAAACGAAATATATAGCAAGAAAAAAAAAAACTACAGGTTACCCTGTCTTTGATATAATAAAAAAATTTGCTAATGCAGTATTAGTAAGTCACGTCTATGAACATGTGAAAATGAAAACATGTCATATCAGGTGATATCATATCAAAGTGTAATCTTGATAAAACTGTCATCCTAGTGAAACAAAATGTTTATGTTTATATAAACAGACAGAAAATACATTTGACAAAATTCAACATGCAATTGTGATTTTTCAAACAGTTCTCAGCAAACCAGAAAGCTGATGAAAGGTACCTGGGAAGCATTTGGAGCAAGGGTCACAGTGAGGGGCTAAATATTACAGGCTTTTCTCTTAAAGTTAGAATCATCACAATAATTTTCTCTCTTATCACATCATGCAACAACATATTTAGAGAGCTTAGCTGTTGCAATAAGGCAAGAAAAAGAAATAAAATGCAGTTTAGAAATAAGAAATACTCTTATTTATAAAGAGCATGATCATATATTGAGAAGTATATCAGAAAGACAAATATGTTCACCAAAAACCTGTACATATTATAAAACTAATTATTTTTAAAATTACCTAAAACTGAGAAAAATTAAAAGGTCCATCAATAGGTAAATGGATAAGTAAATACTCAACAATAAGGAGAAGCAACTGATATTTGTAAGAACACAGATAGGATATACATAGATGTACATTCACATGGATATGCACATTCACCTCATGCTAAGAGATACAAATATAACTAACTGTGACTAGAGAGAAATTTTTCCTGAGGACGAAGTAGGAAATGATTGAGTGGAGACAGGGAACTCTTTAGGACCCGTAGATAAGATTCATGCCTTGACTGCTAGTAGTTAGGTGTATGTATTCATTTGTCAAAACTTACCACACACTGTACATTTAAATGTATGTGGTTTCAGTTTTTGCAAAATATATCCCAGTAAATTTAATATATAAAAACAAAAGTCTGGTTTTTGGTGTTTTTTTGTTTGTTTGTTTGTTTGTTTGTTTGTTTTTACTTATGAAGTGGCTTGAGCTAGCTGGATTCCTTCAGAATCTCAACTTCATGAAATGACAGTATTATTTGCTTTGCAGATTTTGTTATAAAAATCTAAATCAGTGTCATGGTAATCTATCCAAGTCTGCTACTTAGAACGTGGTATACAAATGCTTAGTGAAACAAACAAACAACAAAAACCTATTAGTAAGTACACTCTAAAGACCACACAGAGAATAATCCCTAGCGTTAGTACCTTAGATGTGAAAAGACATTTAGAAGCCACTTTAAAGCAAGAACTCCAGGTCACAGCTTTTTAAGTTGGCCGTTTCTTCTTATCCAGTAAGCCACCCTTGTATTGGGAACTTAGATTATATCTTACTGTGTGACAAAGTAACTTTCTTTCTTTGCTCCTCAGACCGGTGTTTTAAGTATGTAAATCCTGAACTGTAGGACTCAAGGTACAGAATTAAAGGGACTTGCTCAAGTCCTGAAGCTTGAATTCCAACGACCTAGAACGATCTAACGCATCATCCTGAGCAGGGTGGAAAGGGTTGTAACGCAGGCAGTGCTCCTCTGCCTGCGTGAGAATCTGAGCAATCATTGTATGCAAAACTTTCCCTTAGAGGTGACCAAGAAAGTTGCTGAAAGTATGAGGCTTGGCCTTGGGTGTTCTTCCTGCCTCTCTCTGCCCCACCCCCCTCTGCCCCACTCCCCACCTCCACCTTTCCGGAAATGGTAATGAACTGCTGTTTGCCCTTGATCTCTTCTGTACATTTGTAGCCCTTCAAGGTCCTCCAGCTCTCTTGTACACTCCCTGCAGGTCAAACAGCTAGGGATGATGAAGGTCAGTGAACAGGTAGCTGCTCAGCCTTCTGCCCTGGGAGGAGATGTCTCAGCTACTGCTGCTCAGGAGGAGCAGGAGGGGGTAGAGTAATTAATTTCTATGCATATCATTGCCAAGATCGCTTACCGATTCCGGAAAGGAGATTGGACCTGTCACCCTGTAAATTGAGTCAGAGACTTCGCCCCGGTGCTTGGCTGGCAGGTTTACACGGTGCCTGACACAGTATCAAGCGCTGGGTACAAACAGGCAGCAACTCCCCTGGGTGATGGACAGGGGGAATTGGCCCAATAAATTGTTCCCTGTAAAAAGCCGTGTTTCTCTCATTAAAAGGCAGTGAATTCTCTATTGCTTTTCATTAGCTCTGGCCTTGCTAGACATGAGGGTGTAATTGACAGTGTGGTTACAGGAGGTGGACCCTGAGGTGAAGAAGACAAAGAAGCAGAAAAGAGATTCTTATTTATTAAGGTGGAGGTGGCAGGCGGCTGCTTAATACGTTTTGGGTGTGGGGGCCAGGAAGTGGGAGACAGACTCAGGTTCTCTGAGGGATGGTCCAAGGGCATTCACTCCACCCAGAGAGCAGTGGGTTGGACCCAGGTGCTTGGATGGTGCATCTTCACTCGGCACTCAGGAGCTGAAGTGGCTCTTGAGAACTCACCCAGGGTCACAGGGCCCAGGTTCTGCTTCTAGATTTGTCACAGGTTAGTTACCAGGCAATTCTGGGAAACACCCTAATTTTTCCCAAGTTTCATATCTCCATCTGGAAAGGAGGGAGGGAGTGAAAGTTCCTTTTTGGAAAGGCACTTTCAGAGCAAGTTTGAGTCCTGGGGACATGTGTCTTTTCTTTTTTTTTTTTAAACATTCGAACTAAGTTTTAGTATAAATTGTTCGCCTGTGGCAGATGACAAAGCTCTGATTCCTGGAGTCATTCTGTCTCTGCCTCAGCGTGGACCCAAGCGTACTTATTTACTCAGGAGATACACAGGGCGTTTTGATGCTCCCATTTCCCAGAGGCAGGCACTAGGACATCCAGGCTGGCTCCTTGTCTGTTTCCTCCCAGGCTCTCTCATTCTGGGAGACTTTCCAGAACATGAAAATGCTCTGGGCTGATTGAATGCAGCTCATACTTTCTGTACGCCCAGCCCTGGCTTCCCTAGGAAGCCACCACTAAACATTTAGGGGTGCGGCACACTCCTATCAGCTCAGACACCTCAAGGGTCTGCCGCGAGCAACGAAAACTGAAACTGCATAGTGAGTCCTAACACTATGATAAGGCAGGAAGGGCCTTACAAAGGGTTCCTAACAGGGAGTTTAGGGAGAAGAGCTCCAAGCATGCCACAGCCAAGGATCTGGGACAAGCACTGGGCTTGTGGGTAGCACATGCTAGAGCCACCTTAAGACCTGAGGCTGTGGTCTCTCTCAGAAAGAAGATGAGGTCACCCTGGAGCCTTCTATATACCCCTAGGAAAAGTGGGAATCAGGAGGTGGGATAGCCTGAGATATTTCCCAATTTTGAGTAAGAAGATGGTGGAGGGGGCGGGGAGCAGGAAGCAGGAAGCAAGGGTGTGAAACCTGTGCTAGGGACGGTGGAAGAGCTCCCCAGGGACTTTTTAGCTCAGTGGTAGGGGGCTTTGCCCAGCAAGCACAAGGCCCTGTTTCAGTCCTCTGCTGGAGGGAGTGGTGGGAGATGGGGGTTGAGGGGATAACAGAAGGACTGGAGAGCCCCACAGGGCAGGCCACAAGAATGTCCAGAGAAAGGTGGGAGAGGGAAAGGAGTGGAGAAACTGATCATAAGGCCACCTAGCAGTCCCCAGAGCTGCCTGGGCTGTGGAAGGAGAAGGATTTGGAGTATTTTAACATGATTTGACTGGACACTCTGATTACTAGGGCGAGATCCTCCCTCTAACTGAGTGGAATTAGAGATCATTTTGTTTGTTTGTTAACCAACAGGTGAGTCATGGGGCTTCTGAGATTCCACCTGGGGGTGATGGCTTTGAGACCCGCATAAGGAGGTAAAGGTAGGGTAAAAAATGCAATTAATTTTTTCTTTGATTTTGATTCCCAGGGTTTCTGTAACAACCTGGGGGCTTAAGCAATAAAAATTTACTATTTCACAACTCTAAAGTCTGAAACTCCAAAGTCAAGGTGCTGCCTGGCAGGGCCACCGTCCCCCAGAGGCTCCAGGGAAGAGTCTTGCTACGTAGGAGGTTTCTCTCCTACGTTCTTGCAGCGTCGGGCAGTCCTTGGCTTGCAACAGAGCATCTTCTCTCTGGCACCTTCTTTCAGTCTTCCCTCTCAGTTGTATCTCTCTGCATCAAATTTCTCTTTCTTGTAAAGATACGACCTCGCAAGTTAGGGTTTACCCTAAGAACCTTTCTGAGACTTGATCTCCTGCAAAGACTATTTCCAAATAAAGTTGTATTCACAAGTGCTGGTGTTGGGGTTCCGGCACTTTCGGGGAGTACATGATCAACAAGTCCTCCTCTCCTGAAAACCTGCTAGGTGTCACACACTCTGGTAAGAACTTGAGGTATGATGCAGTGACCCCAGTTGTGGGGAACACAGCAGAAGAGTGATTGCACCTGACATACGGGCTTCTCCTGTGTCCAGAAGGGGCTTCTCTCTCTGGCAAAAGTGACTCTTAAATTGAATCTTGAACATCAAGTTGACTGTAGCTTGGAAGAAAAGAGTAGACTGACCAGAATACTGGAAACCTAACTGTCCTGGTTTTCACAGGACAGGGAGGACTCTTAGAATGTGGGAACTTCCAATGTGTGAACTGAGAAATTATCCAGGCAAACTGGGAAGAGCTGATCACTCTGGGAGTCAGTCACCTGACTTCAACACACTGAGAAGCCGCTGTCCATTTGAGTGACACTGCAGATGAGGTATAAAGTCCACGCTAAGGGTCTGCATGGAGTCTTTCGGTGCCGTGGTGGAGGTGCTGGTGGCTTGGGTATTTCTCCAAGACTTGAGGTGGTTTGTAAAGCTTAAATGGATCCTTTGAATGAGTGGGAGAGAGGCTTCTCCTGAAGAGGGGAGAGAGCATTGTGTGCAGAAGACCACAATTCCCGGGGGTGGGAAGCGGGAGCAGTCTTCGGTTGAGCAACAAAGTGCAGTTTCTGATGCAGGAGCTTAGAACCTTAAAGACGATGAAGAAGGAAGATGGAGGCATGCTCACGAGGAGCCATGTCAGGAAGGCAGGTAGTCAGACCATACTAGGCAAGAGGGCCTGTGAAGCTAAGCTCATACATAGGAGCCTGCAGAAAATGGTGGGCCACTGGGCCTATGAAGCTGAGCTCATACAGGGAGCCTGCAGGAAATGGTGGGCCACTGGGTCTTCTAAACTGGATTCCTGGGGAATGCCCCTCTTTGCTCCTGTAAGAAACCAGGAATAAGGTTGTGAGCCCCTGGGAAAAGGACCTTCTCTTCTTTCCCCTTGCTGACTTTTTTCACCTTCCCTTCCATACCACAAACAATTTAAACAATTTGAATTCCAGGCCATGTACTAAGGGCAGGAAGCAAGGACCATTGGCAAAGCAGAAAAAAGCTGTAGTTTAAAGGGACAATACGAAATTAATTAAACAAGCATGAGATCACAAATAAGATGAACGCAGTAAAGATGAGGGCCAAGGGTCCCATTGACAGTGTAATGACAGGATTTGAATTGGCCTGGAAAGCTAGAAAGTAGGGTCTGCTCAGCATGGCTCCAGCAGAGAAAAAGATAAAAAACCTATCTGAGAACTGGTGAGCAAGTTGGAGAGTGCAGGAGTGAAAAGGCCAGGCCTGACCTGCTCAGGTGAGGGATTTACTAGAGCCCAACCGCCCTTGAGGCTGAATACTCCTAAGTCATTGGACATTTTTCTCAACAATTAATTTGTCTTCTTCCCACTTGGCTGTCCAAGTAATTTGGAGATCTGAAGAGATCGGATCGAATACCATTTCCCCATGATAAAGAGCATGCTGGTTTTCTTAATTCCTCCCAACCCCCTCTTCCCAGCCTTCACCAAGGGGCTCACAGAGACCAGTCCAGCTGCCTGGCACTCCATGCCTTGTTGTCCTCAGAAGAAATACGGGCAAAAAGGGAGCCTTAAAATTAAATAGCATGGAGTGTCCAGTAATTAATTTGATTTTATACCCATTGTTTATTTAATACAACTTTAAGACTACATTAAGAAGGCGCAACTGAGCAGCGTAGCATGAAAATGATCTGGAAGCTTTCCAAACCGAGGCCAGGAACTAGCAAATCGGTCAGATGTGTGGGAGGGCTCCAAATAAGATGCAATCAAGACGCCACGTCCCCACGCCTCAGACAGCTCTCTGTCTCCATTAGCATGGCTGCTGATTTCCTAGGACAGCTACATCCAGGGTCCTGCAACTGTCCATCAGAGCTTGTTTATTAGCCCTTTGCAGTGCTGAGTTTCCAGCCGTTCTGCTTTCACATGAGCCAGACCCAACACCCTAGCCCTCACCTGACTGCCCTGGTGTGATCAGCCCAATCCTCCTCAGCACCTACTCCTAATATTGCCTTCTTCTCATGGCGTGACTGGAATGCAGGGCCTTCCACAGAGGCAGAAGCTTAGAGGCTCAGCAGCAAGAGATAATCTCTAAATATTTGAGCTCCTGATCCCTAGGCTGTAGAACAGCCAGAGACCCCTCTACCAGCCTGCGCCAGGACGATGCTAGGAGTGAGGGCAGTATCAGCCATAGGCCTCTAGCAGGCTGCACTAGGGTGATCAGTAGGTGACTGCAGGGTGGTAGAACCTGTGCAGTCTTCCCACCCAAATGCCATTTGCTGCAGATTGCTGGCTGCCATCTGGAAGGTCTTCAGAAACCACTCCGGGTGGCCCCTGCCTCTCCGGAGGAAAGCTGGCTGCTCTAGGCGGGGCTGTCTTCCTCAGAGAGGAAGCGCGGCCTGGGTTGTCTGTTGCTCTCTCTCTCCATTTGATCTTTGTGGCTTCTTTGGATCTGATGTTCCTGATCATTCCACCTACAACCTGACCTGCCTCTCTCTTGTTCCCAGGACTTCTGGCAAATAGCCCACAGACCTTAACAGCACAACACCCACCACTTTCTGATATCCAGTCATTACCTACATCCTGATCCTTGATGTCTGGTCCCCTTCCTTATACCTTGGGCCTTGTGGGCTGTTAGCTGCTAACAGCCCACAAGGTAAGCTGAGTCGGTTCATCCGATTCAAAGGCCTCAGCTCTATTCAGTACACAGCCCCATCCCACTCTCAACTTGGTCTCCTACGCTAGGCTTTGGGCCTTTCTCCATCTTTCCTTCCTGGCTCATTTCTTGATGTGGTTGGTGTCTCCCCAGTGCAGCATGTTGTTTGAGAGCTTCTGGCTGAGTAACTGGGCCACAGCCTTCCACTCCAGCTCACCCTGAACCACAAACTAGGCTATCTTTTTCCTCATCGCCTCAGACAGCTCTCTGTCTCCATTAGCATGGCTGCTGATTTCCTAGGACAGCTACATCCAGGGTCCTGCAACTGTCCATCAGAGCTTGTTTATTAGCCCTTTGCAGTGCTGAGTTTCCAGCCGTTCTGCTTTCACATGAGCCAGACCCAACACCCTAGCCCTCACCTGACTGCCCTGGTGTGATCAGCCCAATCCTCCTCAGCACCTACTCCTAATATTGCCTTCTTCTCATGGCGTGACTGGAATGCAGGGCCTTCCACAGAGGCAGAAGCTTAGAGGCCCAGGCCCTGCCACTCAAAACCAACAGGACAATAATATTTAATCAAAACAGTCTTTTGTAATGGCCAATTTCCATGTCACTGATCAATAAGAATATAGTATTGAACTGAAGTGATGGAAAAATGTTGCAGAGAACAACTGGGCCATTGATTTTTCTCCCTGTGTTATGATGAGAGAATAACAACAGGAGACTACATTCTCTCAGGGACTAGGTTCTGTGGTAAGGACTCGCTGACAGAAGATGAGTGAGTGTGGGCGGAAAAAGGAAATCCTGGGGGCTTTATCTTGACAATTAGAGACAGGGTATTCAGCCTATGTTTGTTTGGGTTTGGGTTTCTGTTTTGTTTCCATACCTGAAATGGGACTAATATTATTGACTCCTACAAGGGTGTGAAATTAAAGAAAGTTTTCTACAAATTTACATATTAACTCATCAATCATTTAAATATGTATTGAATATCCTCTATATCCCTGGCAAGGCATTGGGCACAGAGGTTATAAAGATGAATAAGACATAGTAGCTCAAAAAACTCACAATACAGAGAAGACAGACACTTGAAGGATTATCTGTGCTCAGTGTGATGACAGACAGGCAAAGGGCATTATGGGAGCACACACGAGGCAGCAGGGAGCAGATATGATGCCAGGCTTTTTGGAGAGGAGAAGCATGAGCAGGTGAAAGAGGAAGATCTTAGACAGAGACAGATAGAGGGGATCTGCTTGGGAGACAGAGACAAGAAGGTCCCTAAAGCTTGCTGGTCAGCCAGCCTAACCATTTATAAGCCCCAGAGCAATGAGACCATGTCTCAAAACAGGTGAAGAGCATTTCTTAGGATGGTATCCCACGATGCACACACATGCACACATACACCCATCTCCACACAAGTGTGTGCCCCTACACATACATATGAAAACAAAAACTATAGTCAGGGCTAGAGAGATGGCTCAGCAATTAAGAGCACTTGCTGCTCTTGCAGAGGACCTGCGCTTAGCGTGTAACACCCACACGGTGACTCACAACCATTGTAAGTCTAGTTCCAGAGGATCTGACGCCTTCTAGCTTCTGTGGGCAACAGGAGTACATTTGGCACACATACATGCAGGCATAAAACAAAAATAAATACATATATGTGTACATCAAATATATGTATGTATATCGTAAATATAATGAATATGTATTCAATACATAATGAATATGTATATACTGAGTACACACAACATATGTATACATTGAATTTCTCTCAAGTTTATATGCTGCTAGAAGTTTGGTCCTTGGTGATGCGGTGAAAATGAGGTAGCAGAACCTTTAACTTCTATGTCTTTGAGCAAGGAAATTAGATGATGGAGGCACAAATATCAGAAAAGATTGATGTCATTTTTTTTTTCAGAACCAAGTTAGTTCTGTTGAGGATAGGTTGTTACAAAGTGAGTTTGGCAGCTCACCCTCCGGCTTCCTTTCTTACCATGAAACATCCTCTGCACACTCTCGCACTATGATGATGTCATCTGCCATGAGATTCTCACCAAAGCTAAACAATTCTAGCATCATGATTTTGGATATTCAGAGTAATTAGCTAAATATATCTCTTTTCTTTATAAAGTATTCAGTCTTGGGTATTTTTGTTAACAGCAACGTAAAATGAACTAAAGCTAGCTCTAAGTCACATATGCAAATTAACTCCATGGTCCATGAGAAATTCATACATATTCTCTGAGGTAAGATCTCACTATATAGCCTTGGCTACCCTTGAACTCACAGAGATCCTCCTGCCTCTGCCTCCTAGAATAAAGGCATGTACATCACACCAGGCTAAAGATAAAACTTTTTTTTAATTTTTCATTTTTGAGACAAGGTCCTACTCTGCATCCTTGAGTGCCTGAAACACAGACTAACCTTGAACTCATAGAGATCCTCCTACCTCTGCCTCATAGGTGCTGGGATCAAAGGCATGTACCACCACACCTGGAAGAAAAACCATTTTTTAAGCAAACAAGTGACACAATCAGAATTGATGTTAGAAAGTTCATGGGGGCTTGAAGAAGGGAGGAAGGCGAAGACGAGATCAGGTCTGGGAAGATGGAGGCTGGAGCAGGCTGAGGAAGACAGCATGAGAGGCTGCAGTTAGCTGAGGGCCTGAGCTCCTGGTTATAGGTCGAAGATTAGTGGAAGAGACAAAAAGATGGAAAAGCAGAAAAGAACAAACACAGAATCCATGTGAGGCATGGTGATAAAATTAGCTTCACTATAGACCACCAGGGCCCAGAACATCTTTAAAGCAGTGAGGAAAAAAAAAAAAAAAACACACACACACACAGAAATATTGCCTCTAACAGTAGCAGGAAGACTTATTGCCAACTTGCTCACGGGAATAATGGATGCCTGGAGACAGGGAATAACGCATTTGATGTCCTGGAAGAAATAGCTGCCAACAACTGAATTCTTACAATAAATATATCCTTCAAAAGCAAAGGCCAAAAAGGTTTGCTGCTCCTGGCTGGGACATAGCTGCCATGGGATGCAGACCAGCTTTCCTGCCAAAAGCTAGAAGAGCCAGGACAGCAGAGAAATGATTCCTTTGGAGGCACAAGGTCTGCTGAAGAGAGAAGCACTGGAAGAAATTTGGAGAGGTGAGCTGACTTGTGCAGCCAGCAGGATCGGGGAGAGGGTGCAGCAGTGGCTGCCACAGGAAACTAGAGAAAGCGGCAGGCTAGGAGGGTGTTAGCATGGTGAAGTGGGCGCCGCCAGCTCCGTGGTCTTCTTTTCTCACACCCAGGGCTCCCTGTGCCGCTAGTTCTGCGGAACCCCTGCAGCAGCCTCCATGTGTATTTCTGGTCCATATCTTGTTTGCTGTTGCTTCCTGCTTGACAGATGCTTCCAAACCTAAGTTACCTCTGCCCGTCGACCAAGATTTCTCCTGCAAACTTGACCACCGCCAGAAAGCCTCAGAGCCCACCCAGTCCAGGACCACAGACCACTTAGCCCTGCTCACAAGCTCCTCTGCGAGGTTGGCACTCACGCCCATGATGTGGGCAGCGCCCAACCACCCAGAAAACTATAGGGGCAGAGGCAAGCCCCTGATAGGCAGCCAATAGGAGACGTTTGGACACAAAGACAGTCAGTAACTACAGCTCTGTGAAGAGGCAGAGCACAAGCACTCTCCAGGTCAGTAGAACCAGAGTCTCTGTTTTTGAAGGCAGAGACCTCTTCTTCTGAACATTCAGCCTTCTCAATCCCCAGAGCTGAGCTCACAAAAAGTGAAAGCTGAACTAAAAAAAATGGAGCAAACGTGGGGTTGGAAGGATGGCTCCATGGTTAAGAACACTGGTTGTTTTTCCAGAGGTCCTGAGTTCAGTTCCCAGCAACCACATGGGGGCTCACAGCCATCTATAATGGGATCTCGTGCCCACTTCTGGTTTGTAGACATAGATGCAGAAAGAGCATTCACACAAAAATATTTTTTTTAATGGAGCAATGTTTTCCATGTTTCTTTATAAATAGACAGATCAGGGTTCTCCTCTCTCTCTCTCTCTCTCTCTCTCTCTCTCTCTCTCTCTCTCTCTCTTTCTCTCTCTGTGCGTGCGTGTGTGTGTGTGTGTGTGTGTGTGTGTGTGTGTGTGTGTATTTTAATATACCGGCTGAAGAGGACCTGGCCTTAACATTGTGGACTCCTTTAAGAACCTTAACTATCTTTCTTTAAAAATAAAGAACATCTTCATTTGAGAAACAAACAAGCAAAAAACCATGCTACAAGCAAATTTTGAAGGTGCATAGGACACTTTCATCCTCCTCATTCAGGCAGTGACTCTGAGCACTGTGTCCAGTGGGCTGTGTGGGGACCATTGTTGACATCAAATCCCATCAGAGATGAGACTATTCATGGCACACTCGGGTGTCACTTATGATTTATTGGCGAGCCCTGAGCCCTCCCGGGCAAATCACTGGACCCGCTTCCATGGGCATAAGGACACAGACCCTAATTCCTGGAACCCGTGAATGGATGGAATGTGGTAAAATGGACTTTACAAGTATGATTAAAGGTGATTATTGTGAGGGTAGTTAAATATGATTCCCACAAACTTAGTTATTGTCCTATAAACACAAGTATATGACCCCAAAGTTTTCTGGGTCAGATGCTCAGCAGGATCTCTGGAAAAGTCAATGTCCTGGCAGGGCAGAGTTTCTTCTGGGAGAGCCAGAGAATCTGTTCCTTTGCATCCTTCCCAGCTTTTAAAGGTCATCTGCTTTCTTTGGCTAATGGCCCTATCCTTCAAACCCAAGTCATACTCACATGGTTGATACATGCTGAGTGTGTCTGGGAGAGTGTGGGGATTGGGTACAAAAGGCCCTGTCTTTTAGAGAGAGTCATGAGGGTATAGTCAGTGACGTAGTTTAGGATCAAATGGGCACAGGGTGGAAGCACTACAGCACACACACAAGAAGGATCTGGCCACATCTCAAGGCAACGTGACTCAGTGGCTCCCTAAAAGGCCTAGCTTAGTTCTTTGACCTTCTCTCCTTTGGGCCCTGGGAGAAGATGTATTCCTGGGCATCAAACAGGCATCTGGGAGGCAGTGGTAGGTAGGTCAATGGTTCCAAAACAGCAGGACGCTGACAGCAGAGAGGAAGTTGGAAGAGAGCTGGGAGAGAGGGCGCCGAAGAAGATGGCGGTTAACCTGTTCACAGCGTGCTCTCACCTTTTAATTCCCATTGAAGAGACCTGATTCCGTCTTGATAGAAAACATGCGCTGCGCATGGTTCAGGAGGCTATAGAATTGAGAGCTATTAAATACTAAAAAGACAAGGTGAGAAACAATTTGCAAAATCTCCTCTTTTTATAGACTGCAGCGATTGAGAAAAATTGAGTAAATTCCCCAGCTGCCTCAACTGCAGTCTGTTTCAAGATTCCATCAATTTTTTACGGTACAATCAATATTTATGAATCCCCAAAGAAATGTCGCAAAGAGAAACCGTAGCACAACATTTTCTCAGTGGTTTGCAGAAATGTAACAGGGGGACCTAAATAACTTTTAAAATAATCTCAATGACAATCAAAGACTCTTCCATAGCCAATATGGTTTAATGTCGGTGTTTATATTAGCCTTGGTCTGCAGAGGGCGGGGGCGGGGAAGGGAAAATCCTGCAGTTTAATCTGTCCAAAAGGTGACACAGACTGTTATAGCTACACCGTGATGTGGTACTTAAAAATCCAAAGGAAGTGCTATATTAAAAAGTCCCTGGATTTTTTTTATGCATTAAAATACCCTCCATCGGTTAAGCAATAGATTTTTTCAGTCAGCTGGAAAGAAAAGATTTCTGGGGAAAAAAATAGGCAAACAAATCCACGTTGCTTTAATGGCTACTTTAGGTTTAATATCTAAACTTATTTAAATAACTCTGGGCCCTCCTGCTGAGAAATATTGAAACTAATGGATTCCTTTGTGCGTAATCTCCATTTAAATGTAGAGTTTAATTTCCCTTTCGGCTAAACCTGTGTGAAACTAGTCTTGAAATGTCCCTCTAAAAAACAGAAAACCCCATATAGAATATTTAGGGGGGACTTCTTCATTTTATTTAAAATTGGTTTTGGGCATTAAAACTAAATAGCCAGCCACAAGTGAGCCCACAGACCCCATAAGTTTATACCTGGAGTCTGTGGTGGGTACCGGGTGCCCGCCTTGCCCACGTGCACAGACGCCCACATGCTCAGCTAATTCCCACACCCACAGACACCCACGTGCACAGCTTCCTGTGAGCACAACGCAGGCAACCCATGCAGGATGCTTTCACCCAAGGGTGCTTGGCGTATCTCTCAGCTCCCAACACTGTCCCCCTCAGTCTCATAATGATACCTTGCAGTTTCCAGTCCTGAATTCTTCTGTGTGGCTCAAGGCCTTGATTTCTGTTCCATGCAAATTTCCCCAGGCAGAGTCCTACTTCCCTGTGGCTGAGGCCATTTTGTGCGCATGAATATGCAAAGCAGTGCTGTGGTGTCCAAATGGGACCCAAGACCTCGGGAGCAATAAGCACTGCCCTTTTGCTCTGCAGGTGAGGCAGGGAGGGGGAGTCACAGGGCCAGAGTCAGAGGGGTGAGAACAGGAGCTGCTTCCGAAGCCCTCAGGCTCCCAGGGATGTGTCCTCCAGCACAAGTGCCTGCGAGTCCACATGTCATTTCATGCTCTGCCGTGCTCGCTGGGTGAATATATGTGCACATGTGAGCATGCTGCTAGAGTGGGCTTCTTGTGCCCAGAGAATTCTTAGACACTCAGAGGAGCCTTCCAGCAGCCCTTTCTCATTGTGTGAACACAATGCAAGGTGTAAAGAAGAAATGCAACTTTCCAAAGCACCCCACTGCATAAAACAAGCCACCCTGGACAAGCCTGCCCAGTGACAGGCTTTGATGCTGTCAGGAAAACCCCTGCATTCCATCTAAGGCAAAGCTGGATGAGGAGAAGAAAGATGACAGTCTTTCAGGTGATCCCTGTGGCAGGCGGCAGAGGCCTGGGCTCCTTCTCGTGCCTTTACTAGGAGCTGGGTGAGTCCTGCAGGCTTCAGGAGCATCACTGCCCTCTTTAAACATAGAGGTGGTGACAGTAGCTTAGTTGACCAAAGGCCATAACTCAGACCGGTGATTTCGGGGACTGCTTAGACTATAGGATTTGATTACGTCCCATTATAAATACATGAGAGTGAACTGAAGTGAAAGGCAGAGTGTTGGGCTCCAGTTCTAGCATGAGTGCACACAGGCTCACGCACGCACACCAGCTGTGAAGTCAAGCTCAGCATCCTAGGTTTGCTTATCATAGAAGACTTAGAAAACCTGAGAATGAAACAAAGCCTGCCTGCGTCTGCTAAAGTAAACTCTTTGACCTCTCCAAGACCCTCTGGAGAATAGCCTAGAATGCAAAAGGGAGTGTGATTTGAGAGTTACCATGGACTCGATGCTCTAAAAGTTTTCTCCCCACCAGCCTGTATCATAAAAAAAAATGTTCAGTCATCCCTATGGATGAGAACACTCTGCGTAATAGTACTCAGGACAGTGGTTGTTACTAGCCATTAAGAGTTCAACTAGAGTCGATGAGTTTGTCATCCAACAGGGCCTGGTAATACAGAAAGGTTCACTAGAAGAAGGAAGAGGCATAAGACAGACCTCAGGTAGCATCTAGAAAAGGAAAGAACCAGTCTGTGGTGACAGTCTGGGTCACTGGAAATACAGACAATGGCAGCATACTCTAAGATATGAAGGGGAGTCTGCAAGCAACTTACATCATTCATTCAAATTATTCTCAGGGCTGGCCCTGCTGCCAGCATTCCTGGGGGTCATGGACAGCTGCCATGCTGTTACTCAGGGCTCTGGGAACATCTGAGGAACAAAAGTGATGACCCAGGCTTGCTTCTAGAGCTCTGACCATAAGTGATGTTGCTTCCAGCAAGGATTGTGAGACATAGCAGGGTTAATACACAATCAGGAGCAAGGACACTCCTCACAGAGGAGGGGCAGAGGAGAAACCAGACTGACCAGCAGGCTCTCCAGAAATGCTTCCTGGATTGAGTGCTGGCTGCAGAAGGCCAGGACTAGTGTAGCAGATGAGTACAGAGGAGAGAGGGGGAGAAGCCAAAGGGGACCCTGTGGTTACAGGGTACCACACAGTGTCTCTGGGTCACAACCTCCTTCCAGACTGACGTGCACTATGGATTGTGGGCCAGACTCAGACTCCACTGAGCCTACCATCCAAATCACAGCAGGTAATGGCAATCTTGCTGAGTCTCCCGAAGCCAGGGAGCAGCTGAGTCCTCTTAGCGTGATAATCAACCCGCTCAGATCTCCCATGGAGCGCCTTCGCCAGGCCAGCCCTCGAAGCCTCTTCTCTGCAGGTCTTACTTTTGAGTTTACAACTCCTTTAAGGATCTGGTGATAGCCATAGTCTAACTCTTGGTTGGACAGGGCAGAAGGAAACTGGGGAATGAGTATTTCTTTAAGTGAGGGTGTAGCACAAGTCACTTGGAGCAAAGATGGCCAACTCTGTCCATCTGACACCAAGTTAGAATTCCTGCTTGTGGTAGTACTTTCCAATACACAGGACGTGTGTTGATGATGTTGAAGTGCTTCTTAATTAAGAATCTTTTATTTCTATCTTTTGCATAAATTAATCAAGGTAATTATTGTAACATTAGTATTACTACATTGTACTTATAGAGCACGTACCTCCAAGGCATGAGTAGTTTATAGATTTTTTTTTTAATCTAATGAACTCTGGTAGCCTCTAGGCAAGATGGAGAGCAGAGGGAGGATCATCAGAGTCACACTGTAGGTGAAGAAAATGGGTCAGGCCAGGAGTGAAGGTAGGTGCAGGGTGCTGCGAAACAGCTCAAAACCACTCACTCCAGACTCACCTTCTCCCTCTCTGTGAAGATATGAAGGACAGAGCGAGAGGGCCTCCGGGGTGTGGTACTGACACCTGAGTCTATGTGAGTTCTGTTCGGATGGCACACTTGGAACCAGAGAGCCCCCCAGCAGGGTCTGTCCTGGGAATAAAGACTGGAAACACAACTTACTCCCCACAGTCTTCTCTACCTTCTACCTTCCCTCAGGTCTGACCAAAGCTGTGCCGGGGCTCCTCTGTGGAGCTGGAAGCAGAGACAAAGAAATGAGTGGGAAGATCTCCTCCACACTTAGCACCCCAAAGCCCTGGCTCTGCTACACCTGCCTCCTCTCCATCCCCTATGCATGGGGCCCTGTCCCCGGAAGAGATTCAGGTGGTTCCGGTGTTACTACTTGACCCTTCTCACAGGAGGGTTGTCATCAAAGCCAGAATGTGGTCCCACTCAGCTCTTTTCTTTCTGAAGATGTCTTTGATCCCTCTTTCATGCAATCCCACTGCTGTCACCTGCCATGATGAGACAGGGAAGCTGACAGGGCCTACATTAGAACGGAACCAACGCAGGTTCCAAAACTGTGAGTTTCAAAACCCTTTTTGCTTCATAAAGGAAGCCTCTTCAGGTACTTCATTAGTGTGATGAAAGCTGACTAATACAGGGTGAAGAGAAGTGACTGTGTTCAGTGATTCTGAGAGTTTAAGTAAGGGGGGACTAGGAACTGGAAGATCTAGAAGGAAGGAGACTTGACGTGAAATATTAATAGAAAAGAGGGGCCAGGGCCTAGATGAGGCACACTCAAGTAAGGAGAGAAGCAAAGTGGAAAGAGCAAGGGTTTAGCCTTTTGCTAGAAAGAAGAGAGCGGAAAGGGGAAAGTAAGAAGAGGCTGAAGCCTGAGAAGACCCTCAACTCTTTAGCTGGCAATGTGCCACTCTTCTGGGTCCATGCCTTAACCCTGTATGTCAGTATCAGCAAAAACACTATGAGACCTCAAGGACAGGAGAAATGTCCCGGTCATCTCTGCATCCGAAGAATGTGTATAATAAACAACAGCTTTTGGAAAACATTTGCTGAACTTAATTGAGTACAGATAAATTTGCACAGACAAGTTCACTCACAAGTAGTAAAGATTGATTTAAAATATTCTACAATACATCAACCGATGTGTCTGAAATAAATTTCACATAAGAAAAAAAAAAAAGAATGAAATAGTCAATAAATTGTCCAAGTGGAATTGAACGTAGGTCCTGGCCTTGGGATCGGCATTTGGGATTGAGACTTTTAAACCTTTAAAAACGATGCAGGGAAAGAATGGTTCCCTCAGATTTGCTCTTCTCCATTTAATCCTCTCGTCTCTACCATGACATGTGTGAGGATCACACATCGTGTGCCACAGGCAGGCACACCTCATACACTAAGGGTTAAACTCTGGAGTCAGTAACAACACTATCAAAGACTACTTTCAGTCAAGTTCAAGTCAAGGTTTCGAGCTTGAATTCAAGTATCTAACAGGATTGCTGGTTCTGCTTAATTTCTTGGTTTCCTGTCATTTGCATGGTAATTTGTAGACAATAGACACCCAGATAGAAATCAATTTCATTTCCTTCTCCACCTTATAGCAAGAAGCAGAAAGAAAGTACCCTCCCCAGAAGCCTGAGTGCAATAATGCTTAATGTCCCCTGGGCTGAGTGACAGCTTGACAGCTGACACTGAAGTCTTCCCCAACCTATGTTAAAGCCTTTTACATGCGCTTAGTTCTTTCCATGCCTTTATGGAATGGCTCTTACTGTTAGCTCTCTTCTCCAAGGAGGAATTAAAGCACAAGTTATATTAATGTGTCTGTGGATATAAAGCTTGTGGGTGATGGGCTAGCTCCAGTGTCCACAGGTATGAAGCCCATGGGGGTGGGCTGGCTCCAGTGTCCATGCTCTGAGAGAAAGCCTGATCCTTCCTTTTTCTCCTTCACAAGCTTTGACTCTCAGGCAAAGCAGAAAAATCCACTTTTGTTTCTGTCTGGTGATCTGGTGTTTTCTATGTAAAAATTCACTGAAGTAAAAAACCAGCCCTGGGTTCCACCTTGAAATTCAAAGGCTGTTCTTCAGAGGATAAACTCTCCACCTCAGGCATGTCCTTAGGTAAGGCAGTAATGTAGTTTACCACGCCTTAGCTCTCAGGGCAGCAGATGGTCTCATTCTCACTGGCAGCACATGCGCCTGCCTGAGGATGCTCCAGAAGAAGTATGCCACGGGCCCCATTCATTTTTGATGAAATGAGTTCATTACAGTCTTCTCTGAGTTAAGAGTTCATTTTTTTCTATTTGGGTCTGGTTTGGTTCTTAGATGGGGGTCTCATGTAGCCCAGACTAGCCACAAACTGTCTATGTAGCCACAGGTGACCTTGAGGTCCTGACCCTCCTGGGGGCTGACGCTCAGAATCAAAGCCTTCACCTCATACAAGCAAGGTGAGCACTCCATTAACCAAGCTACATCTACTGCCCCCAAATTAGAGTCCTGATAACTCTGGAAGAAATCTGGCACTTAGGAAGGATCCAGCCATACATCAGGGATTCTTGTAGTAAGCCCAAACAGCATCCAATAATCTAGACACTTTGAGAGAATTGTTTGTTCCCCGGCTTATAATTACACAGCTTGAAGTCCTTCTAGCGGCCATGCCAGGGGAGTTACTACATTAATGGTGGCTCTGGACCCTCTCTGGCATTAAAAGTGGGCATCCTATTTTTATTTCTATATTCATAGGATGTCATTCTCTTGATTCCACCAAAGCTGTGACCAAAGGCTTGGTTGACTTGGAGACTGTTGTCATTCCAGGATATTCCCACTTGTCTCCTCAGCAGGCTCTGCCTCTCCCATTCTCTCCCCATGCTCCAGTCATAAAACAGTGACTTGGCCCTTGGCTTTCACTTCTTGATCTTATCCACAGCTGTGTACAGTTGTGTCTCATTTGTAGTCTCTCCAGAAAGATATTGTTCTGCTAGGATGTTCACTCAGATGAGCATAACACCTACTTGGTTACTCCCAAGAGATGGACATCTTCTAAAACAGGCAAAGTTTTCTGGCCATGGCAGGATGAATACAAATTAGGCTTTTTATGTAGTGTTTGAAAACTGACTCATAAAATATGAGATGCCCAGCATGGGAATCTGAGTACATCTGTGCTGCTGTAACAAAATGTCCAAGAGCATTAGGAAGTTGTAGATAGCATCACAGCAGCATTGAGAAACATCATGCTATTGCAGGGTGGGAGAAGTGTTTCAAACCATCTTTAATTTATTTACGTGTATGTGTGAGGCATCTTCTCATAGCGGCATTGTCACACGACAGTAAGCAAAGGGGCAAAGAGGGCACAAACACCGCGTCCCCCCAGGAGAGTGGAGAAGGTAAGCTCCGCTCCAACGTACTAGTCATGTTCAAGTCACCTCCTTAGGGCTCCATCTCTTCCTATAACTTTAATGGGAGGGAGGTCCTAGCCTGAGAGAATATACTAGAACCATCATCATGACCTTTCCATGCAGATACTAAATATTTGCAGAACTACAGACCTGGAAGGCCTTGGAGCTCACCCAACAATGTGTCTCTTTTCCTTGTTGGTGGCACTCACTTTTCATTTACTGTCTTTTGAATGAAAAAACAAAAACTGAATAGGTGGCTTCCAGTTGAGTTGGGAAGCACTGGCTCCCTCCAAAGCCAAGAGCCTGGCTATGGCTGGCTACCACTGTTCCTCACAGCCCACCATGCATGGCTGAGGTCGTGAATGCTTTCTGTCAGTACCCCACTCCTTCCTCGGTGTGCTTCTCCCAGTATGTTTTACCACTGTCCTGACTGCCTCTGAAAGCAATCTCTCTTTCATTTCATCCATCCTCATCTGTTGATTACCCAAGACCCAGTTGTCCTAGTTTTCTCTGTGTTACTGTGATAAACACTATGTCCAAAGAGCAAGATGGGGGAGAAAGGGGCTTATTTGGCTTATAGATTACAGCCTCCTGAAGAGAAGTTGGAGCAGGAACTGACGCAGAGGCCCTGGAAGATGCTGCTCACTGGATTGTTTCCACTGCTCATGCGCAGCCTGCTTTCTTACACAGCCCAAGACCACCTGCCCAGAGTGGCCCAGGCCCACACTTATCAATCATCAGTGAAGGCCATGCCCCACAGGCATTCCCAGAGGCCAGTTTGATGGAGACAATTCTTCAGCTGAGCTTTCCTCAGATAGCCAGTAATTCCATGGTGCAAGAAGTATACAAATACTGAGATGAAGCCTAAGTCTTGTAAGATGACAAAGGGTTTGTTTTTTGTACATGGGTGAGTGAGATCCACTTCATCTGGGCTCACCATGTGTTCATTTCTAAATGACAGGCACATTTGGGGTCGCTGCCTATCTAAATTCCAAAACAGTGTAGGGCCTCTCTCAAAGTGAGACAGGTGCTGATGTGGCCCATAAAAACCAGCTCTCTCAGCCTTGCTCAAAAGGATACGGATGGCTGTTTAGAAGTCCTTGGTCATATGGCCACCTTTGAATCCAGCTGCAGAGAGAAACTGGATTATCATTTTTAACTCTAAGATTTTATAATTTTATTAAAGATTCCATTCCTGGGGATTTTTTTTAATGCTAATTGCTTCCAAGGTGTAAATCGAACCTGCTTTTGGAACCTTGTTTCATCAGGCAGAAACTGGGGCTTAATTAACATTTCTGAGTATTGATGTTTCCAATCAAGATTCTCTGCCTCACTTGGACCCAAGATATAGTCTCTAAAAAGGAACTGCTAGGGGCCTAGGCTCAAGCGTTTTCTTCCCAGGGCTTTGCATTATAGGCATGCAGCAACGAGTTCTAGGGGAGTCTCAAGTCTCTGCAGATGCAGCATTACCACCTAGAGTCAGTTGTCTTCAACTCCTGTGCCTGCTGCCTCGCTCTGACTTCCAGAGAGTTACACCTGATTTCTAAATATATAAATGTGCAAAGACAGTTAACTAGGACTTATTTGTGCTTTGGGAATTAAAAAAAAGTAATTAACTGGTATTTTTAACGCATCTGCTCTTTACAGGATGATCTAGTTAAATGGTTCAGTTATAAGATCAGGGAATTTGGTACCTTTTGAAATAGTCCATCTTAAATGGTTCCAAAGTTATCTTAATGGGCTGATCACTTGAGCTTTGCTTCATGGAGAAGCTAAGAGAGGTGATCCGAAACACATGTAGAAAAGACCCAAGGACAGGAGCTGCAGAGGGTCACCTGGGCTAAAGAAAGTATTTAAAATTGTTTCAGACCAAGAAATGTATTTCTTCCTATCATGAAAGCAATTATAAGATCTACTTTGCAAGATTTAAGGGATGGATTGGCCCTTATTTCCTCAAACATCAAGTTTACCATTCTCCATCGGTCAGCTCACATTGTTAGCTCGGGAGTCAGAAGATCTCCAAGTGAGGCACATTCCCCACCAGCTTATAGTATGTGTGAGACAGGTACCATGCCAGACATGGTGGTACATGTCCATAATCCTAGCCCTCTGAAGGTTGAGGCAGGAGGATCTCAAGTTTGAGGAATGCCTGTATTCCTTACATGGTGCTAGCTCCATAAAATAAACACTGTAACAGCCAGGGGGCTGAAAAGGAGAGAAAAAAATGACAAGTGTCTGGTCTCCAAGATGGCTGACATTGGTCTCACCTCCTGCATTTGCACCTGGTGTGACCTTTCCCCTATTATAGCAGGGCTGCACTATGGCAAGAATAGAATATAACAGAAGGAATAGGATGGCATTTTGAGATCAGTCCCTGTACATCCTCTCTTCTCTCCTCCCCTTCTTCCCTCTTCTCCTGGCCCATCCATTCTAGAAGAAACCAGCTAGCATGATCTCGATGAGATCTGAAACCGGCTGCCTACAGTCATCTAAGTGAACTTAGAATAGAACCATGGCTGCAGCCTGAACCAACAGGCCAATCGGAGCCTCACCAGAGATCTTAACACCTGGGTTGGATTCCTGACCCTCAGCATTGTTTTCTCTAACAAAGGCTCATTGCTCTAAGGCACTGAGAGTGGAAGCACTGTGTAACTCAGCACGCACGTAATTTACAACGTGAAACAAAGTCTGGAGGACAAATAACTGTATAGGACATGATTGGACACAACTGTGTGTCCTTTCTGCCGTCTCATAACCAAGGAGAAGATGGTAACTTCTGACCTCTACTTTTTTCTTTTCTAAAAATGGTGCTCCAGCCACAGGATTCCACACAGCTTTTGAAGATGAGCCTTCTTGAGTCTCATGAGCTTTGTCTATGCTCCCAAATTAAGGTTTGTGGCACTCAAGCCCATTTGGCACCTTTAGGCCCAACTCCTTAGAATACAGTTCTTTGGGGAAGAAAGATACTGAAGCATAGAATATCTCTTCGTATATATATTTATGGGAAATTATAATTGGTTGGGGCAACAAAGTATAGAAAACTTACAGTAAAGAAGCTATCTTATGATCAATCCTTACTCAGAAAGGAAAACAGGACAGACATAAGAGGAGGGAGAAAACAAGAAACAAGACAGGAGCCTACCACCGAGGGCCTCTGAAAAACTCCAGCCAGGAGTGTATCAAAGCAGACGCTGAGGTCCTTAGCCAAACTTTTGGCAGAGTGCAGGGAATCTTATGAAAAAAGAGGAAAATTGAGAGACCTGGAGGGGACAGAAGTTCCACAAGGAGAGCAACAGAACCAAGAAATATGGGCCCAGAGGTCTTTTTTTGAGACTGATTCTCAAACCAAGGACCATGCATAGAACCTCTGCACAGATACAGCCCATGGCAGCTCAGTGTCCAAGTGGGTTTCCTAGTAAGGGGAACAGGGGCTGTCTGTGACATGAACTCAGTGGCTGGCTCTTTGATCACCTTCCTCTGAGGGGGGAAGCAGCCTTATCAGGACACAGAGGAAGACAATGCAGACAGTCTCGATGAGACCTGATAGGCTAAGGTCAGATGGAAGAGGACTTCCCCTATCAGTGGACTTGGAGAGGGGCATGGGAGGAGATGAGAGAGGGAGGGTGGGATTGGGAAGGAATGAGGGAGGGTGCTACAGCTGGAATACAAAGTGAATAAACTGTAATTAGCATAAAAAATAAAATGAAAAAGAACTGAAAAAAAGAAGCTATCTTAGCCCTGCCCACTGCTGTCTCTTACAGTTGTCTCTTTTTTTTTAAAGCTTCATTTATTTTATGTACATGAACACTGTTTTCATACACAGCAGAAGAGGGAATCAGATTCCATTATAGATGGTTGGAAGCCACCATGTGGTTGCTTAGAATTGAACTCAGGCCCTCTAGAAGAGAAGCCAGTGCTCTTAACCACTGAGCCATCTCTCCAGCCCCTTACTGCTGTCTCTTACTGCTGTCTCAAGATAAATGAGCAGCACCCTGACGGATGGAAAAGGTTCCCTACTGAAACTAATCCAGGGGCAAGCAACCTGAAATAGGAGCGGAGGCTTTAAGCAAATAAATAAGAGGATCAGGCAGAATTCATTCAGAAAACAAAAACATCCATTTGTATTAAGCAGAAAATAACATAATATCAAAATGAGAGACTGACAAAATGGTGAATCTACATTGGGCACAGATTCTGACCTTGTTGTGATGAACCATTCTGAAATTCAGAGTTTTCAAAGCTAAACTTACATTCTCAAGGTCCCCTGAAACCTGAACATGATTCTGGCCACTAGGTATACTTGTGTCAGAACTGGGGTGGGGGGTTGGGGTGATGGAACCAAGGCCAGGGCAACTTTTCTTAGGGTTTGGCTAATGCTACAGGGCACCTGGTGGACAGAAAGAAACCTTGGGTTGTGGAACACAGCTTCAGTATAAACACCAGCTCCCAGGGTGTTCATGGTGTTCAGCTGTGGAAAGTGGCCATGACCTCCTCAGCCCGGGCTTGCAGCGGCGGGGGGGGAGGGGAGGTGAGTAGGAGTGAATACTTACATTGAGTTGGTCCACTGTGGCTTACCAGTTCCCATCTGTCATGGCTGGTCAGCTAGATGTTGCTGAAAAGTTTAGAATGTCATTCTTGGAGGTACACCTGGGGCACACATTCGGAGTCTTCCGCTAATTTTTCATATGTATGGGGTGTTTTGCCTTCACACATATCTGTGTAGCACATGGGGGCTTAGTTGTCAAAAAGTGGTGGGATCCTGAGGGCTCTGTCCTAACTAAGGGATGAATCCTTTGATGGAGTCATAATGGGATGCCATTATTGAGAAGTATGGTGAAAAGCCAGAGAGGTACCTAGTTGGAGGAAACAGGCTATGAGGAAAGGATGCTTTGGAAAGATACATCTTGGACCCTCCCCTTTCTCTTGCTCTTTCTGCTTCCTGGACGCCAAGAGGTGAGCTGCTTTGCTCCTACCATGATATTCAGCCTCACTACACAGCAAGGCAATGACCCAACTTGAGACGTGAATGGTGAGAGGAAGTGATAGCGGGGGAGTCTTTTGCTCTGAAAATGGCCTTAGGTGTTCCTCCTGGGTGTGTCCATTGGCCCCTTGTCTTCCCAAATGAAAAATTTCTTACCAGCCATGCTCTTGTAAGGGAGGGAATGGGCTCCATACAAACCTAGTTCCCCTGAAGTTTGAAGCTGGGGCTATCAGCCAGGTTGACTAGGTGAGCTACTCTCCATAAGAGCGGCTTGGGGTCACCTGGGGTTACATAACGGAAGGGGTTGAAATAGAATTTTGGCAGAGGTGGTACCCTGCTTCATTCTGCTCTGATGAAATGTGTCATTAAATATAGAAATAGATCAAACACCTTCCCACTGAGGTGCTCTGGAAGTGAGTATCTAGGTGAGGAGCGGAGCATTTGTGAGAGCTCACAAATGTGAGGAAGGTGGGAGAAAAACTCCCTCACTGGGGAGACGTGCTTAACCAGACTTATAAATAGCCCCATCATAGCTCGTTTGATTAATTTGGGGGGATAGAGTACAAGTGTTTTGCCAATTCATCAGATTTCATGTTTTCAAAGCAGTCACTAATGTAAATATTAGCATCCAAAATGAGCAAACGGTCTCTGGTAATTAAATGCCCTAATTTACAGGTTCCATTAGCATCGAACAAAGATAATTTCCCCCTTAAATTAACTTTTCTCTCCTTGTCCCTCACCCTGTCTTAACTTGCTATCAGTCGGGTGAATGTGCTTGCAGAGGGACTGAGTGGGAATTGCTTTCTCGTGCTGGATGCAGGGGAAGGAGTTAGTTCCTGAAGAGCTGAGCCAGGGTCTGCCTAAAAGTGGCTTTTCAGCAGAGTGGCAGGATGAGCATAAATTGAACAATGTTGTTCAGTGGGTCCAATGACCTGAGGAGGGGTAAGGAGCTCCCAGGGTCTGTGTGAGATCCTCATTCTCATCTCTCCCAGGACCAGGGACCATCCTTTAGAAACCTGCTCCGGTGAAGGTGTCTAACAGCCTGGGCCCAGAGGCCAGCGTTGGTGAGCCTCTCCCTTTCAGTACGACTTAGCCTGCAGAATTCCTTTAAAATGCCATGAGTTATGTCTATTGTATGAACTCAGATGAGACTGTCATACTGGCTGCTAGCTACTGAAGGCAAGTCCTGACATGTTTATATTCTCATAGGGAGCTGTAGAAACCTAAAGCCAACACCAGACAAACACGTCAGGATTAAGTGAGTCCGCATCCCCTGCCATGTGCTGGGCAAGGTGTTTGGGTGGATAGGGGAACAATTCACTCATTGATTCACCACTGAATTATTCCTGTTTATTTTTTACATGGCAGCCCTGTACCTCCTACTATCCCTTCTCAGCACAGAGACTAAGGGGAAGGAGGAGGTACTTGGATATAAGGGTTAGAGACAAAGCATCTACACAGAACCAGGTAGCGAGCTCCTTTTCAAGCTTGCACCCTGGGCATTTCACAGGCCTCAATGTTGGTTCTGGCTCTGCCCTTTGACACCACTAAGGCGGTGAAGGAAAGCTCATCTCCTTTGAAGCCAGTCATTCATCTGCTAGGAAAACCTAGCTGAGCCCCTGGCTTTTCAGGTGGAGAAAGACCTGAAGAACTCCTCCGATCCAACCCTCTGTTATCGGGGACAAGGCACGTAAGACCCCATATATTATGAGTGTGTGTAGACCTGGCTGGGGTACCATGGAGGAACACTGATGGAACTGAAGAATGGGCTTAGTGGTTGGGAGCTCTGCTCTACAAGCCATTTCCCAGCCCTGAGATCCACTAAGGCAAGACTTTCCACTATCTTCTCAGCACATAGATAAATAGAAAAAAGCAAAAATAACAACAGCATACATGCACACACACACACACACACACACACACACACACAGAGAGAGAGAGAGAGAGAGATGCTTTTTTCTGGTTATTAAGAGGATAGAGACATGTGGGAAAAGAGGCATCAGGGGCCATAGCCTGGGATCGCAGTGAAATATCCTCAACTGAGAGGAAAAAGCAATGCTCACAAACTAGTAAGACCCTCACATAGTTAGAATCTACTATATGCCTAAGCAGCTCTAAGGAGAGGGAAGTGGACAAGCATAAGCACACAGCTTGTCTCAAGCCTTGACATGGCAGTCAGAGAGAAAGCAAGCCAGCTGACCATGGCCAGATCCAGGAGAGGGTGCTGGCAGGAGGAAATTCTTCAGGGTTAGCTGAGCAGGTGTATCAATCAGATCAGGTTCTGTCATGCTGATATAACAAACGAACCCAGACACTCTGTGGCACACAACAGTAACAATTTATACCCGCTGGCTTTGAACTTGCTGGAGCTGCACCAGCAGCTGGTGTCATCTTTGTTTGGGAACCTACTGTGAGGGGACGTCTGGATGGGCACAAGAAAAGGGAAAAGAGGGACCACACAGTCAAGCTTCAGCTTGCACATGGCTCTTCTCACATCTCCGCACTTCTCACATTCACATGAACAAAACAAGCCACACACCCAAGCAGGGAGCTTCGAATCTCCTCTAAGGACAGAATGTATTCGCGAGTAACAGTAAGCTCTCCTCCAGAAGGGGGAGCTTCCTGGAGGAGACCACGTGATAGGGCCTTGCACGACAAACGCAGTCACAGTAAGAACACGGTCATTCCAGGAGGCTCCACATTCTGGAAATGAAACGTGTGGGCTTTGGAGGTTACTCTGGGTGAAGCTGATTGCATCCCAGTTTTCTGTTATTTGGGTGTACTAATGAAATATATTTGGTAGGCTTGCAGTGAAGCTCAATATAGCAACATACACAGCTGCTTTGGAAATGGTAAATAGAACATGGTAAAGAAATTAATAAAAAGAAGTACTAGATAAATGCCAGCTTTCATTATTACTTTAAATGTCACTTAAGCACAGAGAAATAAAAATTTCAAGTTTATTTGGAGAAAATACTATAGAAAGCATCCTTATGGCAGTCAAAGCGCTCTAGTTGGTGAGACCAGCAGATCAGAAAACCAAAGAGAGCAGAGCCAGTTAAGGAGGACCAGGTACCCATAGTGGGGGCGTTAGACTCAACTGGTCCATGAATGTGTAAAATAAAGATCTCCCTCCTCGTGGTAACCTAGCAACACATGGCATTTCCCTTGGCAGCCAGGACAGCCCCCCACTGTCACATGAAAATGGCAGTTCTGCTACTGTGGCATGGCCCAATGCTAGGTTCAAGCTTTTTCTCAGACTGTCTGGGTGACCCTGGATGAGTCCCTTTACCTTTCTGAGTCCCGGGCCTCTCCTCAGAAAGAAGAGATGGGGTTGAGAATGTCCCTTGTCAGTGATGTGCAAACTCTCCTCTATCCTTTCTGCAATCCACGGTGAGCCTAGAGCCCTCAGAGCTTTCCTTACATCCTGTCCTATAACCCCAGCTCAGGTCCTCTCCTATTCCCTTTTCCACCCCAGTAACCTAAGCTATTTTCACCAACAGCTCCAGAGGACAAAAAGTCTTAGTGAGACCCAACCCTGACTCTTCTCCCTGAAGCCAGAGGAGTTAGACACCATCTGATTAGTTTGCAAAAAATATTACATAACTTATAAATCTTTTAATCGACTTAATAAGAAAAAGTTAAAACACACACACAACTAAGCAGCTAACAATGGCCCCAATTTGTGTTTTGTCTTGCTGGGACTAACATTCATGTCTACATGAGGATGGCATGTAATTAACATGTCATAATCAAAATGACTAAGTTTGACACATTATAATCACTGCATGGAGATTATAGCATAGCCAGGGGCAATCCACAGAGCCTATCTTAATATCATTTGCATAATGAAAGCATGGTGGCAGTAATAGCTTTTTTCTCTTGTTATCATAATTTCACCCAGGGCTGCAAGGGGCTCCCGCTCTGTCAGATGTTGCCTGTTAAAAGTCATTGTGACTTAAAGAAGGCAGCAGAGTGACCCACAGCCCCCCTTGGAACAATAGCTCTATCGCAGACCCCTAATAAACAGAGTTGGGCAGCATGAGGACAAACAAGCCTAAAGAATCTCCTGCAGACACGTGCCAGCAGGCACCTGGATGGTCTTCTTCTGATCAACAGTGAGCGCAGATGTTCTCAGCAACCAGGAAATCTGGTTTGGTAGGAATGCTCAGCTAAATGCACTCCTGACAATTTGGCAGTGCTTAAATGGGCTTCCTACCTATTCACAGTCATGAAGCCGACCATGAAATCCAAGCTGTGGTCAGAGAGCCCAGCAAACCAGCCCTTCTGCCAGCTTTTTATGGTTGCAGACCGTGTCCCTAACTTCAGCGAGTGCCTCCTTGAGGCAACAGATCAAAGCGAATAGAAAAGAACACCATTCACATGTGGGCTTCTTTCCTCCCAGTTTACTCCACATCGGTTGCAAATTGCCTTCCTTGCAGCTCCTTGACTGACCTGCTCTGCCAGCCCAGCCAGACACCACTTGGCCATCCTATCCCTACCTCTCCTTCCACTATGCTAGTCCATGAAGTTCTGGCCTCCCAGAACATCAACTAGGGACCTACCTACATTTAACCTGCTGGGACCCACCACAGTCCCAAAGCACGGTGTATAATTATGGCATTTAAGCCCCAAGTAAGGACATAGGGAGGGTCCTATTATTCTTAAGAATAATATAGCAACATACCTAAAGAATGAAAATAAGCACACTCACAACCAATGGAAATAAGAAATAGTAACTCCATGGCGGAGAAACCAGTCAGACATCACCTGAGACAAGTGACCAAGGGTAATATCACCAGCGATAAGCCCTGTAGATAGCACACATCCCTGACAGGATGAAAACGATGCAGGATCTAGTCATGTGTGGAAAAACTAGAGAATCCAAGGAAGGCCTGTCATATGGCTAATATTCTCGTCCAAATGTTAACATCTCAATTCAGATAAGAGCACCTTAGGTTCTGCAAGATCTTAACGGCAGCTAAAACTAGATGAAAGTTAATATAAGAGTATATCTCTGTGATATATTTACCATATTATAATTATTAAATTGCAGTTTAAGTGTTGAATTCATGAAATTTCATACACACATCCTAAAACTGGTTAAATCTCAAACACTTTTAGCAAATGGACAAGGAATCCAGTGGGAGTAGATGTCTTTGTTCCCAATGACATTCCCCATGGCTTGGCTAACTCTGCCAACCCAGCCATAATTCTTTTGGCTTTAAGCCAACTACATTTCAGGTTGTATAGAAAAGTGTAGGAAGGAAAATGTGTATCTAGGAACTTAAAGCCCCAAATGCAAGTGTATCTCATTCCAAATGTATTGCAACCAAATGGCCTTGCTCTGCATCTCATATGTGACATCACACATATACAAATGAAAGTAAATTAATAGTGATTAAAATGCACAAGAAGAAATAACTTCCCACAAGACCCCACAATAGAGATGAAAGAACCTGTTATTTCAGAGACCTATTACTCCATTTGTATATGAAAAAACATGAGTTTACTGAACTCAAGCAACTTGCCTGGACTCTCACAGCAGGTTGGTAGAGAGAGGGAATGGGGACCCAGCTCTTCAAACTTCCTTCCAGAGACTGGAGTAAAATCTTAGCTCCTCGTGTCCAGAGGGTGCATCTATCTGGCTCTAGAGACAAAAATGGCAATTCACATGTCAAAAACAGCCAGGATTTCTGAGTAGTCATTCCTTCCTTACTCCATGTGGCTTCTCTTGGCATTGAGGGCCTGCCCAATGGGCTCTACTTTCCTAGGGATATGCAAGTTGCCTTTCCCTACCCAGACATCTACTTTCTGGACATGTTCTCTGGATGTAGCTGGCTGCTATTCACATGGCCCCAGAGCTAAGGGCTTTGCCAAGTCAGGGCTTGCTCACCCTGCACATCCTCTCCCTATCTGGAGAGCTTGTCACTCACTGTTGACTGACAGTCATCAGGGTGCTGGGTAGGAAATGAGGCCAAGGAACTTGGGCACAGAGCCCCCTGCTTCGAGGGAACTGCTGACTCACAGCCAATGCATTTTAACACATACAAAGTCCCAGGAAAGCCAGAGGGCTGTGCCTGGGCTCCCAGGAGCAGAACTTTCTGCTCTTTTTCAGGCCAAGAATTAATGCCATTGTTTTCTCCTAGGCCAGGAAACTAGTCTCTCTCTCTCTCTCTCTCTCTCTCTCTCTCTCTCTCTCTCCTCTTTCTCTCTCTCCTCTCTCTCTCTCTCTCTCCCTGTCTCTCTCTTCCCTCCCTTCCTCTCTCTCTCTCTCTCTGCCATCCTGCACATCAGCTGTCCACCGCTAACATCTCACAAGCATCTCCATACTTAGACACTCAGCATTAGTGACATTATTTGGAAAGTAGTACAAAGGCTCCTTTCTCACCAGCAAAGACATCTACTGCTTAATTCCTTCCCTGGACCTGGAGTCTTCTATTAGCTATGGGTTCCTTTGGCTTCAGAGATGTTTAGCTTTATTTTTTTTTAATCTGATTGCTACTGTTGACTGCAAGGGACAGAATCCATACATGCTTGTCGAAGCAAAATGAGGAAACCAATGATTTAACTCTGAAAGCACAGATAGTGGCCTGAAAACTTGGGCACAGTGGTGTAAGCCCTGAATCCAAAGACCAGAAATCTTGGGATCTGTATGTTCAAGGCCACGAGAAAGAGTGTCCCAGCTCCAAAAGAGGGCTCTTGTGCTGCATTCAGCCCTTCCCCAATACCCCATGGAAAGGCAGTTACCCATAGGGAGGCTCTTTCCCATCCAGAAGACTAGCTGGTCAAACTCTTCTGACCCACCCTCACAGCACACCTTTTCAGCTTCCAGTCAAGTTGAGACCTAACACTAACTACCATGCATGTTAAATCTTATCTATGATTATGTTCTTTTAGATAGGTAAAGTGTGATCCAAACATTGTGCCTGGGCACAATGGCCTTAAAATATTTTCTTTCCAGCTAATGAACTGGAACTATTTTCAGAGTGTGCCTCTCAGATAATTATATGTATAGCCGAGATCCTTTGTCTTTGGTATTTTCTCTTTTGTAATTTTAATTTTATCCTATGTGTATGGGTGTCTAACCTGCATGTAAGTGCACCGTTTGCATGTCTGGGGATAGAAGCCAGAGGAGGACATCAGATCTGGAACTGGAGTTACAGATTGCTGTAAGCTGCCATGTGAGTGCTGGGAATTGAACCCAGGTCCTTTGAAAGAGCAAGCAGTGCTTTTAACCATTGAGCTATATCTCCAATCTCTGTGTTATCTTCAATGGTAACTTTCCCAAGTCCTCATTTCCCAGGCAGCTGAGCTATTCGCAGAATGGTGAAGAGCTAGCTGGGCATGCTAACATATACCTTTTGTCCTGATACTCAAGAGGCAGAGGCACATGGATCTTATAACCCAGCCTAAACAGTGAGTGCTGGGATTGCATGGTGAGACCCATTCTCAACACAACAAAGCAGACTGATGGAGAAAAGAAGTGATGGAGAAAAGAGTAAAGTGATGGAAAAGAGGTGAAAGGTAGTTGTTATTATGAAGTTGTCCATGATGTTCATGTTCTTTTAACTTTAACCTCTGATGTGATACCTTGTCTAAAATGCTTGTGTTCACTGCTAGCTCTCTGAGCCCACTCTATCCATTACCTTGGGTAAGCTACAGTGTGCAGCTGTTCTACCAAATGTGTCTAGATGTTGCTATGAACGCCATTGTCAGATTTGGTTAACATTTAGCACAATAGACAGTAAGTAAACAAATTCACCTCAGTTGTGTGGAGAAGCAGTCCAGTCAGCTGCATGCTTCCATGGATGCAAACACTGAGTTCCCCCAAGCAGGGAGAAACCATGCCTCCAGATTGCCCTTCGACATCAATCTACTAGAATTTCTAGCATGTTAGCCAGCTTTCATATTTTAGACTTTGCCAGCCTCTACAATAATATAAGTGAATTTCTCAAAATATCTATGTGAGTGATATAAGGAAAGGAGACAGATAGGGAGCTAGATCGTAGCTACATAGATAATAGAGAGATGACAGACAGATAGAGAGTGAATGAGTAAGTGAGTGAGTTATGCTTTGAATATGAAATGTCCCCACAGATTCTGCTCTGATGTTATTATTGTAGCTTACAGACTGGACAAGGCTAATGGTGATGTTCCTCCTCTAAGAGCATACATAGGCCCTCCTAGCTCTATGAGAGCTAGCTTAAAGGAATGAAGCTTCTAAGATGGTAACAACTTGATTTTTCCATGACCTATAATTTAAGTATGTGATAATGTCAGCAACAGGGTCTTGCTATCAAATACTAGAGGTACACAAGAGCAATGCTAATATCCTGTAATGCTTGGGAGGTCTATGGGACCCCACTGACCAACAACTGGAAAAGAGGCAACCCATACCTGACTCCCTATATGATAATAACCAACACAATCTGAAGGAGACACGTTACAGGCTAATTCCATTAAAGAGAGGGAGGGAGAGAGAGAGAGAAAAAAAAAGCTTCTGTTGCAGTAGGCTCACATATGGTATTTTCATAGGTCTTTGGCATTAATTATCCCTCTTCATATTTTATCCTCTAGCCTGCTCACCCCTCCCATTCCACTATCCCTCTTTTCCTTTCTTACTACCTGCATTCTATTCTCCTTTCCTTAAAATCTACCTCACAATGTCCCCTTACTCTTTCCTGCCTTTTACGGAACTCCAATAAAACACACATCTCCAAAGATTCAAAGCTAGCATCCACACATGATGGTGAAGCATACACGTGTGCTGTTTGTCTTCCTGGGTTTAGGCTACCTCTCTCAGAATGACTATTATTTCCTAAGACCCAGGAAGCCCAAAATAAACCTAAACAACAACAACAACAATAATAAACAACCCAGAGGTGTCACAATTACTGATTTCAAATTATACCATAGGACTATAGAAATAAAAACAGCATAGGACATAAAAATAGATAAGTTGATTGACAGAATAGAATTGAGGACCAGATAAAAGCCCTCATTTTTATAACCAGCTGATTTTTTACAAAGAGGCCAAAAATACACATTGGAGAAGAGACAGGATCCTCAACAAATAGTGCTGGTCTACCTGGATAGCTACATGCAGAAGAATGAAACTAGATCCTTATCTCTTACCCTGCACAAACCTCAACTCCAAGTGGGTCAAGGACCTCATCATTAATGGTCATCCCTCTCTGGGAGAAGTCAAGGAAGCTGTCTCTAAGCATATTGTCATTTCTGGTGATGCAGAGTATGTGCAGACCTGAACAAAGCAGATAGTGGCTGGAGCAGAGGCTATCAGTGGAAGAAATGGGAGGAAAGAAGATGGAAATAAGCAGCTTGGTGCAGTAAGAGTTTTGTCCACGTGCTGAAGTGCACAGGGAAGGATGAAGGGTATACACAGCACTATTGGCATGCTTGGAGGCTCCCTCACTTGCATGGATTGGAGGTAGGAAGATGAGGTGGGAATCCTGTACCAGAGATGGCCTCCAAGAGCGTATTATCCTGGCTAGGTTCAGAGAGGACTCAGTCTTACCTTGGGTCTTCAGCCGTGCCCTAAGCCAGTTGAGCTAGGCAGGTGATGGACAACTCTCAAAAACTGTTAACTGATGGCTTTGATGTCAAATGTAAATCTGACTTTTAGCAATGAATGACCAGCCAGGCCTGACAGAAGCCACGTGAGACTTGCTACTCCTTCCCGCATCCCCTGTCCTCTGCTTTGGCACCTGGCTCCCAAAAGAGTGAGGCACTGATTAGCCGCCCTATGGACAATCTTCATCACTTTGCCCACTCCAGTGACTCACAAGAACGCTCCTGCAAAGAATTCCAGCCTCCCAGTATCCAGCTTACTAAATGACAAGCACCACACATAAGGAATTCACTAACAACATCCACTTTACAGATGAGCCAGGCAGAAGATGAAACCACCAAAACTGGGACCCCAAAAGCCCAGAAGTGCAAACACTCAAGGACATAGCCAGGGAGCAAGACAGCCTTCCCAGGAGTGAAATAGGCCCATGGTGTAATTTTTGACACATTCAGGGCTTCTTTATAGAATTGAATTTCTTATCAAAGTAGGAAATTACACAAGAAAACCTAGATTTTTTTCTTTTCATATATAGTACAAGGCAGAACTCCTGCACAGTGACAACATATCATATCTAAAGAGTAGCCAGCTCTTACCAGTGGCTGCCAAGCCCTCAGCCATTACTCAGGACCTTCTGGACCTTGGTGGCCTGGTCCAGTTTCTCCCACATCCCTACCCACTTCTATCAGGAGTGTTCAAAGGAACACATAAGCCAGGAGGGGCTACTCATATAGGCAAAGTCAAAATCAGGAGGAAGCATGAAAACTAAAGTGTATGTGGGAGTGGGCAAACCTCCCTTTGGAGACAGCTGAAGAGGGGACCAGGCCTGAGGAGGGAAGAAAAGACACAGAGAGGGAAAAATTAGGTGACAGCCACAGGGAAAACTTTAAGAACATAATGTATTATTATAAGAGGATTTTGTACAGTTCTGCAGTCTGGTATATGATGTAACCCGTTTCCATTTTATTAAAGAGAGATGGAAGGAGGGAGGGGGGAGGGGGAAGGAAGGACCTGCCCAACACCCCCTGTTGTCCTCCAGTGCTCTGTGGCTGCGTAGGAGGTGTGAGTGCCAGCAGGAGGGTGGAAGTGCATTTGTGTATGAGTTTGATCATATGCTAGGATTTAAAAGCTAGTCCCGTCTAATTCTACATCTCTCTCTTCACTCACACCATACCCAAACTTCATTCAAAACCTAGCACTGTCCAATTCCTCACTCACATCACTCCCAAACTTCATGCCCCCTAAGCGGCAACTACCTGCCCAGCGCCTGCTGCACAGCAGACAAATGGACAGATCTACTATGGGCAGACTGAAATTGAAGCAAAGCATCTGCCTTCTGCCCCCTGTCCATAATCCCTTCTGGCCTTGTGGTGACCCTGAGCCTTCCCAGGGTTAGTGACAGGACTTGAACGGGGTGCACCCTTCTCCCCTTCATTTGGGCAGCCTGCTGTATCCTCTGCACTCCATATGACTTTACATCTTCATCCCTAAGATGAGGGTAATGGTGGAAACCCCTCTGGGGACCATGTAGTCCATCCGCCAACAGTAAACACCCCCTTCCACTCCTACCAAATACACCTGTGAGACTCAGAACTCACCTGACCTCTGGCACAGACTGGAGACAAGGGGGGAAAGACCTAGGTGTCAATATTTCCCGTCAGTCTCCCAAACTATACGCAACCATTCTGGGCCCCAACCAGGCCTCTGCTTCTCATAACCTGTATAGCCTGGAACAACAGAAAACTCAGGAGTCAGGAAGCCTGGGGTTGTCTGCTCCATTCCCAGCTTTGCCCCTACAGCAAACTGCCACCAGCAAGAGCCAGTGGAATCCCTTTCAGACAATTCCAGTGGCGAATGTGTCTCTACTGTTGCAGCGTTGTGCGTGTTGATCAAGTTGAGAGGAGTAGCGTGTGCGCACACTCGCTCACGTGCACCGTTGATGCTGATTAGAGGTTTATGAGAGGAAGAAAATCGGATAGGATTTGGGCAGAATCCGACCAAGTTTTCCATCCCTAAGCCGTTAAGTCCTGACAAGGCCTTATTTTTGCCTTGATGTAGAAGGCAGCCTAAGTTAGGGAATGTAAATGACAGAGCCCGGAATGTTTGAGATGATTATCAGATTTGTGTAAGATGTACTCTGCTCTTTAAAAAAAGATCAGCACACATGCACACGCACACACACACACACACACACACATTCTCTACCACCCTATCACATAACCACTGTCAACAAGCATCTTACAGGGAGCATCCTAGGCAGGCAGGTGCTGGTAGAGCTCCACGCTGGGGCAAGTGAAGGAGACAGTGCAGAAGTTTCCAGAAGTCTCAGAGGAAGTATGAATCTTCCGTGTGAACCTAGAATGTCTTTCTGGAACATGAATTCTACTCAAAGACTGACACAGAGAAAAAAGCTGGGAGGCAGGAGAAATCATTTTCTCACAATATCAAAAAAGAGTCCTCAGGAGGAGAGAATTACATATAGCTTCCTGTGAGCTACAGAAAATGACCAAAGCTGTGGGCATTTTGTGTCTTCTAGCCCCAGATTCAAAGGGCACGACTTCACTTGAGTTCAAGTCTGTGCTTCGGAAGGTTACGCATGACTTCCTCCATCTTAAGCCAGAGAGTCCAGGTGAATTTGAACCAAGCCCGCTACACATTTGGAAAAGACACTGATGAGAACAGACATGTCACCACGCTGCTGATGTCTTCAGCTAAGCTGAATAAGTCTGGGGAGAAAATGTAACCATTTCCCTAAAACCTCATAAAAGAGAGAGAGAGAGAAAGTCCTCAGAGAGCCCCAGAGAAACATGGCTGGTTCCAAAACAAAGTTTGATTAGAAACTGTCAGAAGCTGGAGGTAGTTTTGAAACCGGTACAGGTGGTCAGATAACTCCAGAAACTTAATCAGGCTTAGCAAGATGCTGATAGAAATGCAAATGCAAGGCCCCCGGATGGCTGGGTCAGCGAGGAAAGGCTGGAGGCGGAATCAATTTCTTCACTGAGATTAAAACTGCAGCCCCCCTGGTTGGAGGCTGCCGCAGAAAGGCAGAGGCTCCAGTAGTTCTTGGGAAATGACAGGTCAGTCCCTCACTGCATGGTCCGGAGACAACTTCAGATTCCTGCTTCTCCCCACCTCTCCTACGATTACTTTAACAACCATCCCTTTCCAGATGAATTTCCATGGTAATTCCAGCAACCAAGCTTCTCCGGACTCGAGCTGAATTTTAAAAGCCTGCAGACACCACTCATCCATTACAGTGACACTGGTTGCCATGACCCAGAGGGTGACCATGCGAGCTCAGCCCCCAGGCTCTTCAGGCAGCCTGGAATGCGCTGTAACTATGAGGTGAGTTTTCTCTCCTAGGTCTGGGACATGATGCTGGAGTCTAGAAACATGGGCTCAAGGAATTATGTGTCTGCCATGAAAGCTTGAGGACCCAAGTTCGGATCCCTAACACCCATATTTAAAAAAAGAAAGAAAGAAAGAAAAAGAAAGATGGGTTCATGATCCCTGGGTCTGTAACTTCAACACTAGCCAGCTGGAACAGGAAGATCCCTGAACTTCACTGGCTAGCCAGCCTAGCTGAATTAATAGGTTCCAGGTTCAGTAAAACACACTGTCTCAAAAGAATAAAGTGTGAAGAGAAATTGAGGAAGTCACCTAGTGTTGACCTCTGACCTGTTTGTGCATTTGCATGCACATGTGAGCACATGAACACACACACACAGAGCAGGCTTCTGGAGTTATCTCTATTGGAGTCCTACTTCTTAGTAGCTGAGTTATCTTGGAGAGCTTACGTCACACATTTGAATCTTAGCTTTCCCATCTGTAAAATGGTCAGAAGAATGTGGAAATCAAGGAGCTGGCAGGGAAAGCTGAGACAGATCGGAAAAGCATTTGGTATGTGTCTGGAGCACAGTAAATGTTTAGTAAACAGAAGTTTTCAGTTAGAGGTGTCTGACCCAGGGCAGTCATTTACAATCCATGGTGCTTAAGTTCTGACCTTACACATATAAAGAGTTAACCAGGAAACTTTGGGTGACATTGTCTGCCTGTCTGTCTATGTATGTATGTATGTATGTACGTATCTATCTATCTATCTATCTATCTATCTATCTATCTATCTATCTGTACATCAACTAGACTTCTTCACCCCCTGAGGTTGCTGGTAACCTCATGCCCCCTAAACTGTCACTCAGGGAAAAAGTTAAGCCCATCATCCTGGGTCTAGGGGAGGGGAAGCCCTTCAGTCAACAAGGACTCAAATCCAAGACCTCCAAGAATCAATGTGATGGTTGATCTCGGTTGCCAACTCTGTTGGATCTAGAATCAGCTGAGAGACATGTCTCCAGAGTGATTGGGAAAGGCATCTTGGGAAGCATTAACTGAGGGGGAAAGACCCCAGAGAGGGTGGCACCTGCTGTCAGCCCAGAAATAGGGCAGTCCTGGCAAAAAGATGTTGCTTTTTGCCTGCCAGCCATCATCCCTTGCTTGCGAGGGCATCTGCTCTGCTGCTGCCATTGATGCAGCAATCTGACATTGGAACACAACTTTCTCAGCCTTCCAACATGGGTTGGAGACCAGGGGCTTCCCAACATTCTCCAGACATTCAGACCAGGTTGGGATTTCTGAGGCATCTAGCTTCACGGACTGAACAGCTTCTGGAACAACAGCTACTCCAGCATGTAACCAGTCATTTGGGGGCTATCCTATGTCTATCATGTAAGTCAATCTAATAAGTCCTTTTTGTAGTATGTATTCATTCTATCAGTTGCTCCTCTAAAGAATCTTGAGAATTAGCGCGCACGTGCGCACACATACACACCGTGTGACAGGCTCTTACTGCCATATCCTGCCTTGCCCCAGCAATGGAGCAAGCCAACCAGAGACGGAAGTGCCTAAACCATTAGCCAAAATAAACCTTTCCTCTGTTAAAGCTGATTCACTCAAGCATTTTGTCACAGCAACAGAACCCATAGGTTAAAAATGTTTAAGCCTCTTTCTCTCCTGTCTCCTGCCCTTACCACTGAAGCTCCTCCCCCACCCCTCAGGCAGAGTCTGCCTCTCACATCTAATCACTCATCCTAGGCCCTCACATCAACTCTCTCTCAAAGCGGACTCATCAATTCTTCTAGCCAGTGGATATGTCCCCATCTTGCAGGATTCCTCTGCTGCCACTGAGACCCTAGTATCTACAAAAGGAAAAGTCGGGGGCTTCCTCCCAGCCAGATGAAGAAGACATGCTGTAAAATAAGGTCTTGCAGAGGAAATACCTTGAGAAAAAGAATGGATCCGTGACATGAAGGATAAAACAGAGCCTTCACAACAAAGTGTCCTGGAGGCCAACACCGCACTCTTATCAGCTGTTTGCTTACAGTAACAGACAAGCTAACGGGAGCAGCTCCCCAAACACCCTGGGCCTTTCACTCAGAAAGCAGAGCAAGTCTGATACTCTACCCAGCAAAGCACAGAGGTAACAAATAGCTCAGTGGTCAAGCTAAAGTAGTGCAATGTCTTTAAAACTGCAAATGGAAATTTAAAATCAGTGATGAACAGAATATTGAATAAAGAGAAAGATTAGATGTTTAGTGTTGTATCTTGCCACCACTGGATTTTTCTTCCCAGCCACAGCAGCCTGGCATACAATCTTTGCTGCTGTCAGTCACTTGCTAAGTGACATTTGAAGAGGCATTTTGCTCCAATGAACCTTCTTTTTCTTCATCTGAATATGAAAACAACAATCTTACACTTGGTTCTGAGAACTGAAGAAGATAATGACTCTAAAATGCTTGGTGTGATACCTGTCACTCTATGTCAATTTTGATGAACACTGGCATGGCTACCCTAACCACCTCCATGGACATCCCCACAAAATGCCAGGAGAGTTTTTTTTCCCTCAGTCTACAGTTATACCATGCACAAACCTCAATTACAGAAAAAAAAAATTACCTTGTGTTTTAGAATTACTGCCATTTTCTTCAGTGACTATAAGCTCCCTGGAGCTCAGGACTGTTTTTGTCTCTGCTGGCTTTTGACACAGTAGATACTGAATAAATACTGAGTTAACAAATTAACTGAATGATATTTAAGTTCAAGAATAAACTGATCTACTAAATAGTATCCCACACAAGGACCAATATATATCCACTGAGATTTAACAAATATTAATTCAGCACTACCCACATTGAAGCATCCTGTTTGGAGCTGGGGAAAGCGGGAATAAAATAAACACAGTCTTGTTGCCTATGGCAATTAAAAGCAGTTGCAGCACAGTGGCAAAGGCTGTTGAGGGAGCTGGAGCGACAGAGGTGAAGCCCACACTGGGGAAACTGAGGCTGGGGGAAATCAAAGCCAGCTGGTGAAGGACTGATTGTACTTGCTGAGGGATCTGACCTGTCCCACAGGTGATGGAGGGCCACTGAACGCGTTTTAGTACAAAAGGAAGAAATGCCAACTCCACAGGTGTAGTAAAAAGAAATTATCATTACTAACAATGGAAAAGAGGAACATGGCTGACTTAAGGAACACACAGAATTCAGGTCTCAGACCATGCTGCCAGGTCTGCCTGGTAGCCCTGCTTTGCCTTCTTACCATCTCAGGCCAGCGTTCTCTCCTTCTGGAGTCCGTTTCTTTTCTCAGTTACACACGGAAGCCATTCCTGCCACATAGCTGCCCAAGTTCAAGACCAGGAAATCCTTTCTCAGGTTGTTCCAGGTGAAGCCTTGGGCCTGCTTTAACTTGATGTCTCATTCAGTTAGACGCCAGGATAGTGGCATGAAATGATCCATGTAAGTAAGGTGGTATAAGACACCCCATCTCCCAAAACTGGGGGAAATCAAAGCTGAAAGAGGTATTCTTTCTAAAGGAAATGATCAGAAATGTGAGACCAAGTGACAGCTAATGCTGATAAGTGTGTGGAGTAAGGGGAACACTGTCCATTGTTGGTGGGACTGCAAACCGGTACAGCCATTATGGAAATCAGTATGGTGGCTCCTCAGAAAGATGGGAATTGATCTACCTCAAGATCTAGTCCTTCTGCTCTTGGACATAACCAAAGGACACTCCATCTTCCACAAGAACATTTACTCAACTATGTTCATTACTGCTCTATTCATAATATCTAGAAATTGGAAATGATCTAGATGTGTATCAACTAATGAGAAGATAAAGAAAATCGGTGCATTTACACAATGATCTATTACACAGCCATTAAAAAAATGAAATCATGAAATTAGTATGTAAATAGATAAGACTAGAAAAAATCATCCTCAGAAAGACAAACAAGACATGTATTCGCTTATATATGGATGTTAGCTGTTAAGTTATTGACATGAAAGCTTCAAGGCTACACAACTCACTGAACACAGAGAAGTCAATCTGGTGCCTACATAAAGCCTTCGCCCCTGTAGACTAGTGTTCATGGTACTGGAAGGTACTTGGCACATTACCAAAGAAGAAGTATAAACACCAACCCACCACAAACCCTTTGATCTACAAGAGTGATTTGCCTGCAAGATACACTGGTGAAACTAACCAATATCTGATTTGAGTTAAAGCCCATTCCATGAAATGGAACACACATTCAGGGTAGCCAAGAACCTGAGACTATATAGGGAAACCAAATAGTACCATTCTACTAAAGGAACATAGCAATTAAATGACTCCTCCTAATGACATTCTGCTATACTCAGATCAGTGCCTTGCTCAGCCATCATCAGTGAAGCTTCCTGCTGCAGCTGATGGGAACAAATACAGAGACCCTCAGCCAGAAAACATACAGAGAATGAGAGACCTTGGAACACTGAGCCCTAAATGAGATGTCTCCATCAAATCCCTCTACTTGGGGTTCAGGGAACTCCACAGAAGAGGAGGCAGAAAGAGTGAAAAAGCCAAGGGGATGGAAGACACCAAGAAATCATGGCCTTCTAGACACCACAGAGCCGGCACACATATGAACTCACAGAGATGTGTGTGACATGTAGAGCGCCAGCATGGGTCTGCACTGAGATCCGAGAGCCGAGAGGAAAAGTAGACCCATCCCCCATCACTAACCCAGAAGCTATCTCCAATTGATAACCACTTGCAAACGAAAACTTAGTTTTCTCCAAGGGACTCTCACCGACAAAAACAAACAAACAAACAAACTCTTAGGGTAGGCCATAAGACAAACTCAGCGGCATTTTTGAAGGTTCTGTGTCTCAGTGTTATTACAGCTTCCAGTTTGGTGATTGTATGGGATTTCTGTGTGTGTGAATATGTGTCTTACAGCTGGGCTTTTGGCTACTTTATTGGATTTTTTTTCCTACCTCCCTATACCACCCCTATCTTTTCCAATCCCCCAAAACCAGGTAGGAAAAAAAGGTTGGAGGGGAAAGGAGTATTTGTATCGTTAGACTACCTCCTTCTGATTAGGGGCATCAAGTTCCTTGGGGTGAGTTTGATCTTGGTCTTCAGGATCTCTCCAACCAGAAATCCAGCAACCAGCAACAAGCAGTAACCAGCAACAGGGATGACGGCCACCCTGCCTCTCAGGGCTCTCACATTATCTACCCTCTGAAGAGTCCCCAGAATTCCAAATGTAAACTATTTTCAGCTGGCAAAACCACCTCCTGCAAGAGCACAAGGCAAATCATAGTCAGCTGCTGTGGACACACTGAAGCAGCCCTATCTCCAACACCTGAGATTAAAACAAAAGCCCATTCCCACAACATTGCTGTTATTTTTTAAGCAATCAAAAATTCTCACTACAGTGTGTCTCTGTGTCTATCTGTGTTTCTTGTGCTTTTTCTTTGGCTTTTTTTCCTTGTTTGCTTGTTTTGTCATATTTCACTTGGTTTGTTTTTTATTTATCTTATTGTATTGTATTTTATTTTTATTCCTTGGAAGCCTGTTTGTTTTCTATCAGAGACAGAAAGGGTGTGGATCCAGATTGCCGGGGAGGTGGGAAAGAACTGGGAAGAGTAGGAGGAAGAGAAGACCTTAATCAAAATATATTATTGTATGAAAATAACCTATTTTCAACAAAAGAAATAGGTGCTTTCTTACAGAGGTCAAGTCCAGAAGAAGAACACAAAGTCTGGTGAGGAAGTTGGAGGTTGCATGCTTGAGATGAGTGCTGTGAACTCACAAGGGTCCGTGTCTTACGTACAACTGAAATGTGCTAAATACTTTGACTCTGACTTATCTTCAGCATCATCTTCTCCCATTGTTCTTATGGAGATTCAAAGATGAAGGTACAAAAAATGGACAGGTCATTCCATACCAGTGTTTGCTTCCCCATTTGAGAAAACTTGAGTCCAGAGTTGAGAAACCACCTGCTCAATGTTTCCTAACCGGCTTTGTAGAACACAGGACTCCTGTCTGCTGGCTTGAAGGTTGAGCCTGTCTGTTCTCCCCACTGCTCTTCGTGTGCCCAAGACCTCATGCTGTTGCCCTGGGGCTCATGCTCGGACCTTTCTAGTCTCATGTTACTCTGGACCTAACCTACTATACAGGCATGTCCGTAGAACTAAGAAGTCTGTCATAATACTGGCACTTTCAGTGGTCTAATCTTTAACCTAAGCAAGTTCTCTACAGTGGAAACCAGCACTCTGGGTGAATCAAACACTCAAGCAAAACTAAGTTTCATTAGTACTTCTTAAATCCTGAGAAGGGCCAGTGTGTGTGCATGGTTGTATATGTCTTTATATGTTTGTGTGCAAGGAGTGCCTTGTGTGGAAAGAGCAGGGATGTTCAAAGCCATGTCTCAAGGCAGAATGAAGCTCTTCAGTCTTTAGTACCAGCTTCTCTACCTGTGGAATGCTCAAGTACCACACCAGCTTTCAAGGCAGATGGTTAGTTACTGTGTGCAAATGTTACATTGACTCTGGAATGTTCTCATTTGTGCTCTTGTGGATTAATGGGCTCCTAATATTGGGATAGTAATAATTTTCATAAATATACATAGTCAGCTTTTTAAAGTGTCACATGGGCTAATTATTAGCTGTCTGAGTGCTGTTCACTTGGGGGAAATATTTACTTGCATGTGAAATGGAACCTGTGTTTGTTTTGTGAAATACATGGCTTCCCAGCAAGCCTAGAGCAATTACCAGCCTGATTTAAAGGGACCCAGATGGTGGGGATCTGGGATAGAGGGATGGCTGATGACAGTCATGTGGAGCCCTATCCAGCTTCAGGACTTGTGACATGCTTGCTTAGATTTGGTTCACTTAAAAAAATCACAAGTGCCTTCTATGTATAGAGCATCATACAAAGAATATTAACTTGGAAACCAAAGTGAACCCTGTACTTTGAGACCTTGGGTAGGTTATCCACCTTCTACAGACCTCACTGGACTCATCTGGAAAATGAAATAATATCTACATCCTAAGGGTGTCAGGAGGCTTGAGTAACATACATAAATCATTCATAAGTACATAATAACACAAATACATAATATCTACCTCCTAAGGGTGTTACGAGGCTTAAATAACATACAAAGCACCTAGCGCAAAGCCTACGCCTTGAGAAAATGCTAGCTCTTTCCTCCTCCTCTCACATACAAGCCCCGTCCTCCTGGCTTGACAGAAGATGCATTACTACCTGGCAGAGCATGGAGGGACAGGGAAGAAGCCATGTAATTAGCAGGAAACCAAGGTTGGGCTCAACTCTTCAAGGAGCCTGACCTCACCCACCAGCAGTGGATACGTGCTGTGTAGCTACTTCCTTCAGGCCGAGCACGGCCATGGCCGTTCTGAATCAGAGCCACTGGGATCACGTGCACGAGTCCCTCACAGGATGGGCCTGTTCACATCCCCATTGGAGGGAGTATAGAAGCTCCTGAGACTCGCTGGGCTCAGACTTACAGGGTCGTAGGACTTGGGAGCTCACAATGTCACAAGAACCCCACCAGAACCCTTCCCTATCCTCCCTGAGATTAAAAATGTAGAAGCTCTTTTCTCTGGGCACTGAGGCGTCTTGTGAGAATTCCCAAGGCTTCTTGCCTATTCATGTGTGTGTACAGGAGTTGAGGATGGCCCAACAATAGATAGGTTCTAGTGTATGCACTTTAAACCAAAATATTTCAGCTGAGCGACATGCAAAGGATTCCAAGCCACATATCCTACTCAAGGAAGATGCTTGGGGTGAAAGGAAAATATGGGTATCTGCTGAGACCTAGGAAAAGCATCAGGAAAGTGGAAGAGGAAAAACAGCAGATATACCAATGCCCTGAGAAACCCATGGTGGTTCAGAAAATGTCTCACTCTTCCAAACTGACTGTGGGGAATGGGTATCGGGACCATGTGCTAGCAGGGAGAAGAGTGAGTGGCCACCACAGTGAATTAATGGGATGGCAGGAACAGGAGGATGGAAGGAAGGAAGGAAGGAAGGAAGGAAGGAAGGAAGGAAGGAAGGAAGGAAGGAAGGAAGACTTAAGACGGACACACACAGGAGAAGAGGGGTACATGATGACAGTGCTCGGTTGGAGTAAGGCTCCAAACATCAAGGAGGACTGCCAGCAAACACCAGAAGTTGTAAGAGCCAGGACAGAATTCTCCAGGTCTCTCAGGGGACCCAGTGGGGTATCTGGGGTCCCCACTGGTATCTCCATTCCAGACTTGTATCTTCTAGAACTATGAGACACTTTTCTTTTTTTTTTTTTTTTTTTTTTTTGTTTTTTGTTTTTGTTTTTTTTTTTCCATTTAAAGTACCTAGCTTGAAGTGTCTTCCCGTCACAGCCTCCGGGCATGCATCTGTCTCCTCTCCTCTCCTCTTCTGGAATCAGACTGAGTTGTAGGAACGATTTGTCACTACAAAAGAGTTCTTCCAGCCCAGGTGGAGGTTTGGTGAGAATCTTCGAAAGAGGATATTAGATATAAAAGAGCTCATCAGTTGTAAGGTTGTGATTGTCAATTTAAGGGAGGCCCAGAAACCTACTGAAGCTTTATTGCTGGGTGTGTCTGTGAGGGCATTTCTCAGAGATAACAGGATCAAATCTGTGTGCTGAATGAGAAATACATGCCCTCACCAATAACATTAGCAGTCATCAATCCATGGAGGACTCCAAGAAGAAGAAGATGAAGGAGGAGGAGAAGGAGGAAAAGTGGAAGGGGTACACATTTTCTCTCTCAGCCTAAGCTAGACCATCCATTCTCTCCTGCCTTCATTGCTGTTATTGGGCTTTGAATTAAGACTGCAGCTCTTGTTCCTCTTGTTTCTTAGGCTTTCAGATTTCAGTTAGAGTCGTACCATTGACTCTTACAACAAACTCTAGAAGCTAGAAGAACCACTTGCCGGCAGCCGACAGGCTATAGACTGTCCCTGCTTCCATCACTATGTGAACCAATTGCAAATAATAAATATGTCTGTCAGGCAGGGAGGTAGCTCAATGGCTAAAGTGCATGCTAAAGTGCAAGCATGAGGACCTGAGTCCAAATCCTCAGTATCCACAGAAAAGACAAACAAACAAAAAAAGGGACATGGCAGTATGTGTCTATAATTCCAGTGCTGAAAAGCAAAGGCAGGAGGATCCCAGGGTTTCATTAGCCAACAATCTAGCCAATCAGTGAGCTCCAGGCTCACCAAGACCCTCATCTCAGACAATACAATGAAGAGCAATAGTGGATGACACCTGATGTTGACCTCTGGCCTACATACACACACACACACACACACACACACACACACAATTGCATGGAGACATACACACATACCACACACACACCAATAAATCTCTTTGTATGTACACACATGTGTTGTGCATGTACAGATAATTGGTTCTGTTTCTTTGGAGAACCCTGAGTCACATGGAAGGTCCGAGCTTTATGTCACCTGCACTATGGAACCACCAAAAGGCTCTTCCCATGGCAGACCTGCTTATTCCTGATCCTGCATATTTCCATGGAACCAAGGAGGCTCCCCTACATTAGAGATCTAAAGAGATGAGAGTTGACTCCTCCTTTGCCATTCAACAGCCAGCATTGCAAACTTCTAGAAAATAGAGGAGCCCCAGGGAAATCTAATAACAGCCCTACTTAAGAGCACACGACAATTATTACCTCCAACTGTGAGGGAGGCTGAGTAATTAAAAAGGGCTCTTTATTTTGATTAAAAAGATTACTTTTAGTGTTTCTGAATCTTTAGTGAAAGCCTAGAACTCTATTTTTAGACTCAAAACAAGATATGTGGCCAGGGGCAGGGGTGTAATTTAAAACAGGGGATGAGTATTAGCAACCGGAAAAATGAGCACATGCCCCCGGTGGCCCCCGAGTTAAGCTGTCCCCACCCACTGGCTTTCAGGCTACACAGGATCATGGCAGCCCCCGCCCTGCTGCCTGGATTAATAGGAGGCCCAAATTAATTGGTTTTAATCACTATAAATTTCCTTCCCAATAAAATTTCAAGAATTTCCAATCATGCTGATTTATATGTGTAATTAGAAATCCATTCACAGATGTCACACTGCTAGGTGGTGGGTAGAAGAAGCCCAGGCTCAGCTCCAGCTTGAGACCAGAGCAGTGAAAAATGATGCCCAGGAACTTGGCAGGAAGTAGGGCAGGGTGGCAGGGAACACCCTGGAAACTTGTCCCTACCCAGGGTCACATGGAGGCTGCTGGCCACAAATGAAACATGGATTTTGCCACCTTTAATCCCCATTCCCTCCTCTAACATGGAGACCCAGAATCCTAGCTGGTTGCAGGTCAAAGGCTAATGTAAATACACCATCCCTTCCAGCTCCCCTTCGATCCAAAGGCACAAGGATAGTAGCTGTGGGAGGCTGGAATAGTGAGAGGGACATTGGCCTGCCAGTTTCACACTCCCAACAGGCAGATCAGACACTCCATTATTGCCCACACCCTGGGTTAGCCAAGTCCTAGCTGTCACATCCATGCTGGCTGCACTTGAGCTCCTGATTGCTCTCTCTTTTTTCTCTCTCTTTCTCTCTCTCCCTCCCTCCTTCTCATACCATACCTTCTGCAAATGGCCCAGTGTCATAAAGGGACATTATGGAATAAGTATCAGAAAAAAAAAAAAAAATGACAGCAGCCAAAGAATCCATCCTCTCCCTACAGTGACAAAGGCAGGCAGAAAAGTCTATCAGTGAACAAGATGTAAGAGTTTGATGCCAGCCAGCCATGACAGCACATGCCTTTCATCTCAACTCTTGGGAGGCAGAGGTAGGCAGAATTCTATGAGTTCAAGGACAGCCTGGTCTACAGAGTGATTCCAGGACAGCCAGGGCTACACACAGAGAAATCCTGTCTTGAAAAACTGAAGAGAGAGAGGTGAGTGGAGGGAGAGAGTTTTATGCCAGAACCTTCACAATATCAAGACTAGGCTGGTGGAGAGACATCTAGAACCCCCAAGGTGGGGTCAGAGGACTGTCAGTTAGAACAAACCATAAAGACATCAGGTCTCTGAAGCCTGAAGAGGAAGCAGGTACAGAGTGAAATCACATTAAAAAAAAAAAAAAGTCAATTTTAGTTCAGGCAGCAAAAGTGGGCACCCTGTAGGAGACTAGAGGTCCATGGTAAGATGCCAAAGTTAGGCACACAAGTAAGAGGAAGTCTCTGAAGGCTACCAACCACAAGCAAGGGCAAGACAAAACTCCATTCTGAGTCCAGAGCTCTCTGAGCTGGATTCTGCAGCCTCCAGCCTTGGGCCTCACTTAATGGGCCAGAGAGCAGCTACACTGAGCCCTGCAGCCTTGGGTGAGTGTCCTGGCTTCCCCTGTCTCTGCAACTCACACCACAGGGAGCATGATGGGGGCTCAGAGTAGCTATGTCACTTCTCAGGGGCAGGGGGTTGGGGGAGTACAGGGACACTCACTAAGGGTCTCCCAAGGCCTGGATGCTCTGTGTGGAAACCCTTCCCTGTAATCCTCAAGGGAAAACAATATGAGCTTCGAATAAATTATGCTTCAAATTGCTTTTCCTTGGCCACGTAAGGTTTATTCTCAGAAGTCTGCTTATCAGTTTAAGATGGACTTAGGGCCCAGGATACAGGGCAATGAAGAGTCAGGCTTTGAGGGCGTAACTCTAAAGGGAGAAGACCAGCAAAGTGAGTTCACAGAGTTGGGAAGGGGATGCCAAATATTTTTTCATGTACTTTATTAGCCACTCAACTTTTTTAAAAGATGTGCAAGTAAAACTTGAGATTTGGGGAGGCAGGAGGAGAAGGGACAAGAAAGTGAGTGAGGATGAATTATACTCTTATAAAAATGTGACAAAGAAACTCACCACTATTTTGTACCATTGACATATGATAATAAAAGAAAAAGAGAGAAATCCCTTTCTTGACACCTCAGGTTTTCAGTCATATGAGGAGTAAGGCACAAAAGTCTGTCAGAGAGTGGGCAAAGGAATGGCTACACTGCAGAAGTCGATCTGGAAACTGGTGCTTCAGCTCCAGATCCCTGACCCTGGGTCCCTGATCTAGACATGAGGCCTGTCATCCCTGAGCCTGGACCCCTGATCTAGACATGAGGCCCGTTACCTCTGGTGTGTCCCTCTCAGCAGGTGGACCCTCATGCATGGAGAGGCAACTTGGACTGCACTCCCAACTGGCGGCACTCCTATTCTATGGGCCCACATGGCAGCTTCACGGTCATTTCCCCTACAAGGTGGACAACTTGTTGGCCAATGGGAAAAGGTGGCAGTTAAGTCAGATTTCACCTCCTACCTAGACTAAGCCCACCAAGCCAGGTTCTCCACAGAACAATAGTTCTGCAATAAGCTTCCTGACAAACAAAGACGGGCATAGTCAGAATTATTCTCAACAGTACCCCTTTCTCACAAGTGGTTGGTCCATTTGCCCACACAGCCCACCTCCTTCCAAGAGAGATCATCTTTGCTGCAGCCTGATCCTTTAATGGGTCTGAAAGCTGTTGCTTTGGTCTAAAACACACCCCTAGCCCCAAGTGGGGGCTAGGTGGAGAGGTCTTAATGGGGATTAGTGTCTGCCAGGCAGTGCCAGCACGGGGTCCTAAGAGGAGATTTTAGAGGTTGGGCAATGTTTAAGGGCTTAAATGTTTGATAATGCAGCTCCATTGCGTCTGTGCATGGCGGGGCCTCGGCAGCAATGTACCAGCCGATGCTGCAAGATTTGATTTGAGTAGTTTAAAAATATCCAAGTAGTCTGCAGGCTAATGGCAGACTCATTAGGATATCAATAATCGTTCAGCATTCTGAAACCCTTTTAATGCTCTGGGACAGTTTGCTGCAGAGCCAGGGGAGGGGAGAAGGTCATCGGGGAACTTGTGGGGTCAGTTAAACAAGTGACAACAATGAATGAACCCAGAGGCTGCCAAGGCCTGGCTTGTTATCCACTACCACTGACATCATGGCTCAGCTAGGAACCTTGTTGTAACTGGTCAAGGGGGGTAGGGAAGTTTTAATAAAACGTCTGTCTTCCCTAACCTGCCCCTTATAGCAGCTGAACTTGATGCTACCCCAACCTCCCCCTGGAAAGAATGGGCCCACCCATTCTTTCCAGCCTGCCTTCTGCATCCTCTCCTCAGTCCTGGCTCATCAGATTACAGGGAAGCTGTGTCCAAAGAGCTAACTTTCTACCCACCTTTCAAGTTCTAAGCCCTCCTCAGACTTCTTCTGGCTCCCCAGGCCACAAAGTCCTCCTGTCCACAGCCCTCAGAGCACACAGCTTTGGGATTTGGCCAGGTCTTGGCAGCACCCACATAAAGGTGGGAGCACCTGGGGAGTAGCTCCTGTCACATTCAGTGAGCTTGAGATGACAGTGGTCAGTCTCCCCATGCTTGCTTTGACCACAGATCTTGGGAGTAGGCTTTTGTCCATGTACACAAAAGCCCACCTTTGTGTCCTTAGGAATATAGGGCCTGTTTAAGGCACTTTCATAAGCACTTACTGTGTGCTAAGGAAAAAATCATACTAAGGGCCCAGTCCTGCTAAAGGTTCACTCCATGCTAGCTGTAGCCATTGTTTCATGGTCAGAAACTTGCTGAAAGGCAAATAGAGAAATGGAGACTAGAAGTAGGAATCAAAATGTCTCCCGGCCTCTGGAGGAACCCGAAGAAAAGGCACTGGCTGGGGTGCATGCTGTTTGTGTTGAGTATGAAAAAGCCAAGATACGTGGAGAGAGATCTCTGGCAGGAAATTGGATAACCAAGCCTAACCAGATGTCTCCTGGGAAATACCAATATGAGGGTCAGCAGTACTTGGCATGACACAGGGGAAAGACTGGGACCCCTGGGAAAGTACATAGCAGGAGAGAATCAAGCAGTTAAGTATGGAGTGCTCTCCAACAGCTTAAGGCCACCTAAGAGAAGAAAGGCTCCCCAGATTTCAAGGAAAGGCAAGACAAAATAGGGTGACAGAAGCTAGGGTAGAGCACCATGCGGATATCAGCAGAGAACAAAATATCACCACAATGTAAATCGGTGAGAGAGGAATTTTTTCAATGCTCCCTGATGGGAGAAAGTGTGTTTAGAGAGAGCTGAGAGCCTGGGGACCATCCTGGGGCATCAGCAGAGACCCCTGAAGGAGCGCTGTGTGAAGGCAGGGCTGGTTACACTCCACCTGCATGGAGTCTGAACATGTGGATCCAGGGTCAAGCAAATTCAGAGAGCAACACACAAGCCCTCCTTGCCCCTGGCCTTCTCCATGCTTTTCTACCTAATGCATGTCATCCAAATATTTAAAGAGTACCTGTTTGAAAAAGCATCAAACCAGCCCTGCAAGGCAGAAGAGGGAGATGGGTCTGTCGGTGTCTAATGAAGCAGAGAGGTCTCCTAAATTGGAACTAGAGAAGCTCGATAGCTTGAGGGAAAGCTGGAATGCTCCTGGAGAACTGAACCATGGTTGGGAGAAGGCACAGTAAGGAAGATGGTGGTGTAGGTGGAAGAAAGCCAGCAGTGGGAGGAAACAGGACTCGCTGGGCCTGGAGGGCAGCTAGGACATCTGGCAAGACCCAAGCACCAAGCTAAATAGGGAGCATGGAACAGAGAATATAATGACAGAGAGGAGTTGGAAGGGCACATGGAGGAGGACAAACACCAAGTGAGAATACAGCAGGGTCTGATGTGCAAAAATCCAGGAATATCTGGAAAACTAGGGTCTCCAATTTTTAGGAGAAACAGGCCTGGGCAATGAGGTAGAAATCTTTGGACAAGCGTTGCTGGCCACCCTTTAGGCTTCAGCTTACACTTAGCCATTCGTTATTTATTTATCCATTCACTCAGCAAATTCTTTCTCAGCCATCCGACGTGATACCTGAGAGGCATTTTGTCTGAGAAATCCTGGAGTCTACCACCTGCCCTCCTCAAGCAAGCGAGGATAGGTACAGTTAACTGTCTCTAGAGGTACTAGAGGTATTCCTTCATCTGTAGAGTAAAGGTCACTTCCTTCTTTCCAGCACACCAGCACACACACACACATGCACACGCACACACACAAACACTCCCTCCTCAGGGCACTCTGTATGGTACTTCATCTATTCCTCACAGTAGCCTTAAAAGGTGGATCTTATTGCTCACAAATTTCCAGTGAAGCAACTGAAACACGGGGCTAGAGCGATGGCTCAGCAGTTCAGAGCACTCATTGGTCTTTCAGAGAACCAGAGTCCATCCCCAGCATCCACACGGTGCTTCTCAACCATCCATGGCTCCAGCTCCCTAACTGAAACTCTTCTGGCCTTTGTGAAAACCAAGCACACAAGTGGTGCAAAAACATGTGTGCAGACAAAATACTCATACACACAAAATAATTCTAAAAAATATTTAGAAGGAGACGTGAAAGCACAGAGGAGCTGTGTGCCTTGCCTGAACCTGCACTGAAGTTGAGAGGCAGAGCAAAGACTCAGAGTCTGCTTGTCTGGCTCATGCTGGGCTTCGCCTCTATGATATCCTGCTGCCTTTCTAGAAAAAGCACTATGTGTCAGAAAACCTGAGTTCCAGCAGTGTCTCTGTATTTCCTTAATGGGATTACTCAGACAAAATGCTTTGTCCAGTCCCTCTCTTCTATTTTATGAGGAACGAGGTGTTTTACATGATCCCTGTCACTCTTAGGAAGAACTCCAGAGAATCCAAGTGCCTGCAGAGTCTATCTTCTGTCCTCCTCAAGCAGGCAAAGATAGGTACAGCTGTCTCTAAAGGTAGTCCTCCATCTGTAGGATAAAGGTCACTTCCTTCTTTCCGGCACACACACACACACACACACACACACACACACACACACACACCTCTGCCCAGGTCCCACTGAAGAGAAACTAATAAGGCTGACAATTTATGATTCTCCCATCTCAGCTGACAGAAGGCAATTTGAGGAGTCAATAAAAGATGTGCTGTACCAAGGGTGTTTTATGTCTCCTCAAACATAAAACTCCATGGCCATGTGATCAAAGTACCAGAAATGAGCCATGGACTGGGGCTATCAGCAGAGAATGGAACCTCTGAGTATGGTGGTTATTGGGGAAGACTTGGCATGGACAATCTTGAGAGCCACACAAAGGAAACAAGCCCTCTAAATGTGATTTTAGGGGTCTTTGGGATTCTTCCTCACGTATACTCTTGGACCAAAGCACCTCCATCCTACACTGAGATGTTTAAAATCCATTTCCCATGGCCCAGCTTCGGTTTGATATTCAGTCCAGGAACACAGCAGGTCTGTGGCACTGAGCAAACCCCACATCTTGCTACAAGTCTGTTTTCTCTTCTCACAAAGCAAGGACAGTGATGTCTGCATTGTTGGAAGAGGTTGGCACCAAGAAAAGGCTCTTAAGCACTAAACCTGCTGAGAGAACAGACTGGAGCTTTCCAGAGAAAAACTCAAGCCCTCACGTCCATAGTCAACTGAAGGCATCAGGATGTTTTCAGAAATACCAATCTGTCTGCCTTCCTATCCATATACCCACCCTCCATCATCCCACCCATCTACCCATTCAACCACCCATCTGTCCATCTACCCACCCATCCACCCATTTAACTCATTTAACTGCCCACTCATCCCCATTCACTCACTCACACATCCACCTAGCCAGCCACCTCCCTACTTTTCCATCATCCCACTCACCCGTCTAGTGATACATGTTGAGCATCCACTCTGGGCCAGGTAGAACACAGGGCGATGAGTACCCTCTAAACTCCCATGTGAAAGAAGTCTCAGACCGGTGAAGAGTTTCCCAGACTGAAGAATAAGAACAGCAAAGCAAAAGAGAAAGACAAAGCAGGGTCAGTTGCGTGATGAGGGTACCCTGGTTACAAGACACTCACATGCCAGTGATGAGAGAATGGGCACGCACGAGGAACAGCACATAAAATGTGTGCTGTGAATAGGCGTTGTTGCAGAGAGTGGTTGAATGTCATAGACGGAAATGACAGATTGAGAAGGTTCCAGAATCACAAATAGTCAAAGGAAAGATTTTTTTTTTCCAGGCCACAGCAAGTTTCTGAGAAGGTCCAAGTGACTAAAAAAGACACCAGGTGGCTTCAGATAAAAGGGAGAGTTGGCCGTCGGCCAGCATCACTGACCCCAATGGGTAGATTACTCTCGACGGCTAGGTGTGGCTATATTTGTGTCCTGTTACGACTGTAACACAAGCTTAATGTCCAATACAACACAGGTTTGTTTCTGGAAGCCATAAGTCCCAAACAAACACACAAGAGCAACAATCCAAGTGTTAGAGGTGTTGATCCCATCAGGAGACATCCCAGCTTCAAAAGTCTGGACATTCCCCACCCAGTCAGGGCTTCTCTTAGCTGCCAGGCTCCACCACTTGCACTGCTTTACTCGACTCTGGCCTTTTAACCACCTTCTGAAATGATTCTGCTATAGCCGTGACAGATAACCCAGAGCCATAGCTCATCTCAGGACCCTTAGCTAAACACAGTGGCCAAGTCTCTTTTAGCACACCTGGTAACATTCCCAGGTTCTGAGAATTAGGTCATGAACCCTGACTGTTATTTATTTACTTACTTACTTATTTATTTATTTTCTTTAGATGGGCTCTCACATAGCTTAGACTGCCTTCAAAACTGCTATGCAGACAAGGCTGAGATGACAGGCATGCGACATGGACACTTTTGAGACAATCTTCTGTCTCCCAGTATGGTGTCTTAATAGCCCATATGTGGACAATCAGGGCTGACCCCTAGGACAGACACTGATTTAGACACACCAGATTGTTTTAGACAATCTGACAAAGGTGCAGACTCTAGATTCCAGCGTATTTGCAGTCTTGAACTTGTCCCGGAGTATACCATTCCTTTCCTGACTTCAGGTCTCCACCTAGCTATGGGGCAAGAGGTTCTCCTATCTGGACCTGCCACTCTGTCCCACTGTTCCCACCTCAGCATTTCCTGCTCTTCCTTCCTTCCTTCCTTTCGCCTTCGCCTCAAAGTCTGCAGCTGGTGGGGTAGGAGTCTCCCTCGGATTAACTGATGTGACTATGTTCTACCTTGGGCCTGTGGGAAAGTCCCTTTCTTGACCCAAAGGCCCTGGCTTGGGCTCCTGTCTTGCTGCTCCTCACCTCAGTGCCTGGCTGAGCCACATCATCTCTGCTCCTCACCCCTGTCTCACTTTCTCTGTTTAGAGTTACTTCTCTCTTCCATAGTGGTGTGCCATGGTAGAACTGGGGTGCAGAACTCAAACCTGAGACCCTCCCCTCACAGGTGGGAGAGGTAACAGGCAATCGTGTGGGAGAGGGTGAGAGAGACTATGGGAACTCAGTGGAAGTGTGCAGAGCTGGATAGGAGCTGTAGGTATTTCAAGAACAGGAAGCAGCCAGGGCAAGTCAAGCATGTACCTGAATGGAACCCTCAGCCATTGTCCCTGCTGGTCACACAGCCTGAGCCAGTGGGACATTTCCTATGCTTGTTTTTAACGCAAGGCTATGTGAACAGACACTTGGGGACATAGATCAGTTACAGAGAACCTGGCACAAGACAGGCACCCATACAGTACCTGCCTGCCCAGAGCCTGCAAGGTCTGCAGAAATGAATACCATGAGGAAGAGAGGCAGTAGGCAAGGAGCCAGTCCCCTTCCTTGGCTCCCCCTGGCTAAATCTTACACACCCTCCTCCACATTGATTTTATCATCTCTGTACCCTGGCTCCTTCTCATCCCACCTACATAAGCTGGGGCCAACAGACCTGGAAGGCTGCTCCATCAGGCATTAGGTACAGACATTAGCTGGCTTTGTGGCTCCCTGAGGACCACTAATGCCCCTGTTCTTTCTGGAAGCCAGTTACCCTGCTTTCTGACTCCACCGTCTCACCTTGATGCTCTTTGCCAGAGAACGGGCTTCCTGAAATGTTGGCTATTTCAGTGCTCTGGTCTCCCATCTTGCAAAGGCTAGGACCTACCTCCAAATGGCTTCCCTACCTATGTTACCCACAGTGGATCAGAATCAGCAGGGTGCTGGTGACCTCAACAGCCAGCTCTCTGGGAGCAAAAACCCTGATTCAGTGTCTGCCCATTGCAGTGGTGTAAATGTTCTCACTCTGGGCGCTCTCATGTTCCCAGTGGACGAGAGGAAGGAGGCAGTAAGAGCAGCTGGAAAACACGAGCCACCAGGAGAGTGCCTGAGTGCACAACACAGTGTCTCTCCCACCCTCTTCCTCAGTGTCACCCCTAGTGGAAGAGGCCTTTCCCAAGCCAGAGTGGGATGTGAAGGCATGGCTTTTGAAACAAATGGAGCTCTGGGGAGACTCCAGCTCTTCCACTGAGTAAGGTAGACGGGTTAGGGCAACACAGCTTTTGTTGGAGACTTGTAAGGATCACCTTCCAGCAGCAGGAAGTGAGACCCTAGTGGCAAGCACATAAATCATGAGGGTTTCCCAAGAGGATGCTGAGAGGGATCCAGCATGCACATTCTCCCCGGCAACTTGGAGCCCTGTACATCTCTTGGGAATTGGGCTGGGATATGTTGTCTTAATGGTGTCTATGCTCAATACCAACACAGAAAGATCAGCCCATCTATGGAGTGATTATCCCACACTCTGTGATTTCAAACACACCAAGATCTGCTGTCCCAAATAACTTACTGTTTGCTCCTGCTGGATGACACTGTTTGAGGTGTTAACTCCTCAGAGTGGGAGGACTGATGGAAAGGCCCGAGCTCAGCGGGTGCTGCCTGGCCAAAGGGGACCCGGAGTACGGGGACAACATGCAGACAAAGGTGATGCTGGCAAAGACGGCGCAGTGTCCCAGTTTTGTTCAGACAGCCCTGGTCCAGGGGGAAGGGGTTGGCGGCAGTTCTTGGTGTCTTTGCTATTTGGGGCAGTACTCCGTCTGGGGCAACGGAGAGCCGGGTCTCAGAAGCAGGCAGTGTGTGCTGCTGGGAGCCAGCCCAGGCACCTCAGGCTTTGCAGAGCTGGAGTCCAGAGCTGCAGAGGGCTGAGGATACTAAAGGCTGGCCTGTGTTCCTATAGCTGCACCTGTACTTCCAGATCTTTCATAATAGTTTTAGTGGAGAGACTGGAGAGGGAAGAGACGGTGAAGAACCTCTCACTTGCCAGCTTGATTTGATACAGAAGTCTTCCCCACTTGGCACTGGGCTGGACAGAACACGGGAAGGAGGAAGGATATGGGCACCATTGCAGGAGGCATACAAAAGAGAGATGGAGGGAGCTGAGGAAGAGAAGGGGGGAGGATACAAAACAGGAGGGAAAAGAATGTGAAGGGGGGGCGGGAGTGGAAAAAAAGGAAAACAATGGTAAAGACAGAACAAAGAGAGGAAATTCGGGGGTGGGAGGGGAGGGCCAGGAGGGGAGGATTAAAGGAGAGTGGAAGGAGGAGTGTGTGAGCTAGCTGAGCAGGGAGGAATGTGAGCTAGGGAGGAACAGCCAGCCTCCTCCCACCCAGGAGGGAATCGGGAGAAAGGGAAGGGAAGACCTTGAGAGTCTTACATCTTGATCAAGGCATGACTGATAGCATTCCAGCCGACCATCTTTCAGGCCCCTTGTTTGATGACAAAGCTCATCCCCCCATCCGCCATCCATTACTGACTCTCCCTCCCTGAGGCAAGAGCATCAATAATGCTCCCTCTTCTCGGTGATGTTGAGCTGAGGCCGGCCGGCACTGGTGGGCATCCCAAACACCATTACTGGGCTCCCATCCTTCACCCCACCTGCTGGGTGGCTGACCACCCTCCCAATGCAGAGGGTTGTGCTCTGCAGCGGCTTCACCCCACAGCAGCTCTGCCAGCCCTGACCCTGCAGGCCTGCAGACAGTCAGGGTCTCTGCAGATGATCCCTGATAACTTGGTGCCAGGCTTTGGAATTTAAAAATGATTGTTTAGCTTTGTTTTGCTTTAATTAAGAGAGAGCCCAAACCTCCCCATTCTGGTTGGCGCTTCCAAGAGACCTAACAGTTTGAATTTGAATATAAACATCTTCAAACATCTGTTGCCATAATTTGGTTGGATTAACTGTCTAGTTTGCTAGGCCATCTGCTGTTCTCCCCAAACCCCATCATTACTTCTTCCCCTGGCCACACCTGGGGTCCTCCCTGGCTGTCCTCTGCAGGTGGAAGACATGATCTAATGAGATAATCCCTGGTCAAAGCCATGAGTCTTCTTCCAGAGAAACTTGGAAACAGACCTTCCATGATGCAACAATTCCAGATGTCAACAATAGCTCTGAGCAGAGAGGGTTGTGGGCAGATCCCTACTAGGTCAACCCTTCGGCTTTTGTGTTCTTAAGGAGGTTTGCTCTTTGGTTAACTGAGCCGTCCTCTCCCAGAGCCCGGCTGCCATGCAGGGCTGCTGGGATGTCCCTCCCTAGTTCCAGATGCATCCTTGCATGTGAGGCCTTCCCTAGAGTTTTTCAGTAGACCACATGGGCAGCTACGTTGGGCAGCCAGCCTTGTTTTTCAGCCCTTGCAGGATCGTCTGCCATTTGCAGATGATCAAAGGCTAAGTCAGGGAGGGCAGGAAAAATCCAGACTTCTCTTGTCCTCCTTGTCCAGCCACTGTGAAAGGATCTCCCCCCCCAGAGAGAGGACCTCCTAGCCCTCCCACCCCCTACCTCCCACCTCTTCTCAGACACACCTGTGGCACACCCTTCCTGCCGCCAGCTAAACTCTGCCAGGCTCTTGGGATCCTGTGTACCTTTGAAGTAAAGAATGCCTTCCAAACATGACTCCCCATGGCTCTGCAGGAAATGCCCCCATCACCTGTGGGCTGAGGGCTGTTTTCCAAACAGGACCCGGTGCTTTAGATGAGGAGTCATGGGATCAGCTCCAGAGACACCAAGAGGACTTAGCACATGTGATCCCAGGGATCAGCTCAGTGTAGCCCCAGCCAGGATCCATTCTCAGACCACGGGGCAGCAAGGTGAGACATAAAACACACGGAAAGGAATGGGTGCTATGAATTCCACACTGCCTCCATCTGTCCCCATCTGACCCTTGACCTAGCCCAGCCTCTTTGCTGTCTCCCAGGCAGTGCCCGCCCCTTGATGTGTGCCGTTTTTGACTCTGCTTGTTCTTTCTTTGCCCATCTTCTAACATCAGGATAATGGGACCCCTTTTCCCCAGAGCCCCAAGTAACCATCCCCTGCCTCCTACTCCAAGACCTTTGTTGCCATCTACTTTCTTGATCCCTTAGCTAACTGACTTGGACTGTACACACATGGCCACACAGTGTTCATGATTATGCACACCTGAGAGAATAAATGATTGACTGAGCAAATCTACCCAGTCAATCAGACATTAAGCATTATAGCTAGGGTCCCGGCAACTGTGCAAAAACCCTTGTGCATATTCAATGCACAGACAAAAGCCTTACAACCCTTTAACACCTGTAACTGATTTGAGGGTCCAGGAGAGCTGTCGGGTGTTGCTGGAAAAGCCTTCATTTCTCTGGTGGCTGCGAACAAAGTCGCCAGCTAATAGAAACCCGTTTCTAATTGCTTGACATAGAATAGATACACCTCCAGCCAGCTGAGACCGCCGACTCGCATTCACAGCCCTGCTTCCTGGCTTACACCTAAGCCTTTCAGGTTTTATTAGAGGTTTGCTCATTTCATTTCCTTTTATGTGAGGAAGAAAATAGTCCCTGGCTGCTGGGAGGGACACTCACAGTTACTTGTACTCATCCGAGGGCAGCTGCATAGAATGCCAACCCCAGCATCCAGTGTGTGGGTTCAGATCAGCAAGGGGAGAGAAGGCAGGCTCCTTTCCACCAACACTAGTTGGGGTAGACGGAACCTCTGCTCCCTGGGCTAGCCACACAGGTGGCCCCCAGAGCACAGCAATCTCTACCACATCCAAGCTGTGGCGAGTATGTCAGCAAAGTGGACAGCCAGCATCCCCCCAGCTTGTCCACAGCAAAAGTGGACAGACCAGCATGCCCCAGCAGTCTACCGGCCCTATGTCCTATTACCACCACACTGCCACTCTGCTGCCAGAATGCCAGCAGCCTGGACCACAGCCACCAGCACTGGCTGCAGACCCACAGCTCTGCTCAAGCAAGGGCCCGTGCTAGGCCTGTGATGGACCACAGTTCCTGGGGGGCCTGAGAGTGGCAGGAAAGGACTGTGCTCCTTTCTGCTAAACTGCTGTTGTGCCTCTCATCCAGCCGGGGTGGCAGGAAAGGACTATGCTCCTTACTTGTCAGCTGGAAACTCCCATGCCTGCTAGACTGGGCCACACTTGGCTTGAGTCACCAGACCTAGCTGTTATTCTGTCTCCTAAGCCCCGTCCCAAGTCCCTACCTCCCCCCACCCCCACTCCTGAGCCAACTTTCTGCCATGGGCTAATTGCTCTTTCCAAAACTGGAGAATTGCTTCTGATGGGAAATTCCACCCACATTCAAGCCTGAGACACTACAACCCAAGCTGGTTAGCATTTAGGAACTGGCTGTCAGAGCAGGCCAGGCCCCATCACCTCCCCGCCCCATGACAAGCAATGCATAGGTCTTGTTACATCTCATCCTCCTGGCAGCAGTGAAGCCATTTAAATTATGAAAACACAGGCGTGGGCCTTTACGCATAGCATCTGTGTTCAGCTTCCATGGCCCCTGAAGTTGAAATCCAGGTATGCTGACTTCCTGTGACCCCGTGACACAGCTAAATGACTGAGAGAAGCTCTGAATCTCAGAAGCCAGCCCTCCATGTCACCACATCGAGTCGTCTATGCCAGGCCCCAATCACCTTGTTGGCTGGAAGACTGCAAGTGCCCCCCCCCCGGCCTTCCTATTCTAAACCGGCATTTGTAGGAGCTAAAAAGCTGGCTGAGCAAATGGCTTTCACTGTATAGCAAGGTCATGTTTCCATCAAGCACACGTGAAGAACAGAGAACACCTAGAAGATCCTCCCAAAATAATAATAATAACAAAGCTTGAGCAGAGCGCTTTGCTAGGGAACAAGGACAACGTGGAATGGAACCTCAGCCAAGGTCAGTATCATCCTATATCCCGAGCTGAAGCATCTCCCTACCCTCTTGCTCTAGGTAGAGATTTCAGGAGCATCCTCAACTCCATTGTCTACCTGCTTAACACTGACTCCATTGTCTACCCGATTAAAATGCCTCACTGGTGGGCCGGAGTGTGGCTCAGAAGTAGGATGCTTACCTAGCATTCACAAGACCCAGGGTTTAGTCAGTCCCTCAGACAAGAAAAAAAGAAAAGAAAAGCACCTTGACTGGTTCCCCAGGGCTGGAAGGGAGGGGCTGCACCCCTGTTTGAACCCCTCCCCCCAAGCGTCTGTCTGTTCTTTGATAACCCTTCTTTCCAATGCCTATTTCTGGGAAAGCTTCCATTTAGCAGCAGAGAAGGGCAGGCCTTCCCTCCTTCCTGCTTAGTTCTCCAGCTTCAACCTCCCCTCCATCACCCTGTAATGTGACCATCATGACTCCTTCGATTTCCAGGGTAAGGCCTGCCTTCCAATGGGCAGTGTGCACCAGGAAGAAGAGTCACTGACCATCTCCTGCCCACACAAATGCACTGACGCCACACTAGTGACTAATACAAAACAGAGGCTCAAAATCTGCTTACTGGGTAGGCGACACGGAAAATGTTTCCCTGAAAAGGCAGAGTTCAGACCTGGCAGGAAGAAGACAGGTGTTGTGCATTAGAAAAGACTCAGTCTCCCCCAGGCTGTGGCGCTCACCTCTGACGAGTGCATAACACCCTGATCCCACAGAGCCCAGAATGATCACACAAGCCCTTTTGGTTGGTTTGGTTGGTTGGTTGGTTGGTTTTTGGTTTTGTAGTTTGGGTTGTTTTGTTTTGTTTTGTTTTGTTTTGTTTTGTTTTCAGGAAGAAACAGTGGTCTCTGTCTGGTTGACATAGTATATTATAGTACCCAGGAGCACGGGCAGATGACAGCCTGGGGCTGCTACCACACATCTGGACCTAATTACCCAGGCGCACCCAGCATCCCGCATGTGTATGCTTCAGGTAGAGGGAAGATGTGGGAGGATGCTAGAGCCGAGCAGGAGCTCATCTGTCGCAGGTTGCCTGACTCTGCTGGCTTATTTATCTCAGCCTCCATCTGCCTAGTGTCAAGTAAAGAACCACCTTAGTTCAGAAACCCAAGAGCTTAACCAAAGAGTAGTCAAGGGAAGAGAGTGTCTAATTGTGTTGACAAGGTTTTGAGACATCATGCTGTGTATCCCAGGTTGACCTGGGACTCAGGATTCTCTTGCCTTTGCCTGCCATGTGCTGAGATAATAGATAGGCAGCAACATATGTGGATTTCAACCAGTTTTCTTTCTTTCTTTGTGTGCATGTGCACGTGTGTGCATGTTCATATGTGTGCATGTTCATATGTGTGAGGGTAACATGCATCTACATGTGGTAGCCAGAGGAAAACATTGGGTATCATTCCTTTGGTGCCATCTGCCTGTTCTGTTTTAAGGTTTATTTCTATTTGATGTGTTTGAGTGTTTGCCTGCAAATGTGTCTGTGTGCTTGGTGCCTGTGAAGGCCAAAAGAGGGCATCAGATCCCTTGGAACTGTAGTTACGGACAATTAAAGCACACATGTGGGTGCTGGGAACCAATCCTGGATCCTCCACAAGAAAGGTGAGTGTTCTTAACTGCAAACCCATCTCTCCCACCTCCAACTCACCTTTTTGTTGTTGACACCAGGCCTCTCACTAACCACTAAGTAGGCTAGACAGGCTGGTCAGTGAACCCTAGGGACCTGCCTTCCCCTGCTTGCCATGCTGGGGTTACACACCTGTGTCTTGATACCTGTCTCTGTTCACATGGGATCTGGAGATCACAAGGATTTTTAGGCTTGCAAAGCAAGCAGCTTACTGGCTGAGCCAGCTCCTCCACCTGCAGCTGGTGTCAATGGCATGTACTTACCTCTTACTTGCATCCAATGCCTCGCCTTGACCTTCATTAGGGGCCCCTCAGAGGTGCCGTGGGACTGTCACCCACTCCTCTACACTGTCTTCTGCAGGCTGAGAGGGTAGCTTCACCCACTCAGGGAAGCACAAGCCTTTGGCTGTGTCCCTGCTAGATGTCCTTCAGATCCTCTGGGCACTGCTGTTGTCTCTCCTGTTTTCTGTGTCCCTGTCACTTCACATCTTTCCAACTTCCTAATATTAGTATAATAGTATACAAACATTCTAAGGAATACACTGCATTTCATTGGGGAAAAAAAAAGAATTTCATTAAATAAAGTCTAAAACTTGTATCCTGCAAAGCTCTCTAATGTCGGCACTGGTAACAGTCAATTGCCTTCATCAACTCTATCTCATTATAAGTTGGCTCTAGACGTCAAAAAGCAGGGAGCCCTGTGACATCTCCATCTTTGAACTATGACCCTAGTAGTCTCCAAAACACTTGAGCTTTTAAAAACATGAAGTATTTTATCCACTTTCTTAGTACCTTTGGAGCCCTCAGGGTCAAAGGCCATGTGATGGCTTGCTTCACACTCCCAGACTCCAGAACTGTCACTGAGAGACCTCTGTCCCTACAGTTCATCTAGTCTGGGGTATTTTGTCCCAGGAGGCTTTAAGACCTCCTCCAGTGCCACGTTTTTCCTAACACGTTTCCTGGAGTGTGTCGATCATGACTTTAATCATCTCTGAGACACGGCAAAGCACAGGGCCTAGGCCTGGAGAGGCAGATACCTCAGGTGAGCATCAACCAAGGTCCTCACTGGGAACTCAGACAGGCCTGGAGGACACATGTAAAAATGGATCTGGTACAGAGCAGTGGCCAGGCAGATGCTATAAGGAATGCAATGTCTAGGAGAATGAAGAGGACAGAGACACCTTTCTGAGGGGAGGGGAGAGATCCTGGGCAGAAGGAATGAAAGGGCTAGGCCTGAAAGGATGAAACTGACAGTTCTGAGTAAAGCTGAAAAGGTGGGATCATGAGGAAACACTGAAAGCCCCCCAGCCCACTGCAGGCAGATAGCACAAGCAGCTGGGCTGAGCCTGGGTCCCGGAGCTCTCACATGGCAGGCTAGGGCTCAACTCTAAAAGCTGAGTATGCAGCAGGCGCTGAAAGACTTGTGGTTGTGGTTGTGGGCTGACATTCTGTAAACTGGATGCCTGGGGGGGCGGGGGATAGAGAGGGCTTGGTGAGTCTTCATGTTAAAAGAGCCAATAAGAATTACTGTAGTCGTTCATCAGGGACAGGCTCCTCTTCACCTGAGGGCAAAGTAACCCCCAACTGTTTATCTCCAAGCAAGCCTTGCCAGAGTCTGAGGAAGCAAGCTAGGTAGAGGTGGGGGATGGGGAACAGGGCCGTGCAGTTCTATCCATTTAGTGCCCTTCAGGAGAGCAGGCAAAGAGAAGAGAAATCGCTTTGCATCACCATGGAAATGGGTTCCAGAAACAAAGATGCACTTTTTCCGTCACAGTTGTCTGGGACGAGGCTCCATGGGGGTCCTTGGTGGGCTGAGGAGAATATTTTCCTTCCAAATGCCAGGACAGACCCTGGGCAGCCCAGGGACCATCTCTTTTGCTCCACACAAATTCAGCACTGGTGTTTAACTTTTTTTTCTTTAAAAAAAAAAAAAAAACCCTCCCTGTTATTTAAATGGTTTTAAACATGAAACTAGGCCAGGAAAAGGGGGTAGCATTGTTTTAATAATTAGCAATTATGATCGCTGCAATATTAATTGCATATTTCCATAGCAAACACTTCCCCAGAGGGCCAAGGGTGGTTAGAGACTGACAGAGCCTAAAACTGGAATTCCTGAGAACAGAAAAAGGAGAGAAAAGCAACTTCTTCCATTTAAGCAAATTACCGCGGGGACTGCAGGCCCCTCTAATTAGCCTGGCTCACCATGGCAGCAAGTGGCTGGTGCGCAGGCTCACTCAGTGTGAAGGCCTGCCGAACAATCCTTGCCAGCCCATCGCTTCCATCTTGTCATTTGAACAAGGGAACGGCTTCTTTCTGAGGGTGGCTGGGCTGAGCTGGGAGCCTACCTCCTACCACTCAGCTCCCTGCCAGGCTGGGGCCCAGAGTTCATTTCTAGGTTTCATTTGAGCAGAGAGTGGCCACCACGGGAGAAGGGCAAAATGGGACAGGACCTTAGGCAATTCGGTATGGCAACACTCATGGGAGGACAGGGCAAGAGAGGCCACCAAACTTGTCTCCCCAATTCTGTGACACAGATTGTGGGGTTTGGGCTGAAATGAGGTATCAAAAAAAGCAGGAGGAGAGTAGGGGAGGATATATGGAGAGAGGAAAGGAGAGAGAGAAGGAAGGAAGGGGGAGAAAGAAGAGAAGGGAGGGAGGAAAGGGGAGGGAGGATGGAGACAGGAGGGAGGGTGGTGGACTGCAAACAGAGAAAGAGAAAACACAGAGAAGCAACAGCCACCCACACTTCCTGGATATGAGTTCCTCTGAGACTGCTGAGCACTTACCAAAGAAGCATCCGGCATTCCTACTGCACCCCAACTTCCAGCCCGGTAGCACAGCCCATACCAGCATCCACCCACGAAGCTGACGACGCAGGAAGGATGATGGCAGAATCTGCCAATCTTTCCCCTAGTGGCCGCCTATCAGGGGAGCTCAGAGCCCTGTGCCACAGACATGCCACTGTCACATGAGGTGATTTAGGACAGCACTGAGGGACAAGGCATTACTGACCCCGTGTCACAGCTGGGAAGATGGAGTCAGCCTGTACCAGGTCACACACTTAGAAAGAGGCTGAGGCTAAGGCTCTTCCTAGCACATGACACTGGCCCTTGCTACTCAGCCTGACTAGCCTGAGTCCTGCTGAGCAATGTCAACAGCAGCCTGGCAGCCTGGCTGCCACTGTGGCCTGGTCCTGTGACCCGTTCTCTCGGAATCTGGGGAAGACTCATCAACAGCATCCCTAGTTTTGCCAAGGGTATATGATCTCCGTTTTCAGGGACTTGCTAAGAAAAATTCCAAACTCATAAGCAGAGACATTACAGGGCAATAATTCTCATTGTAAAAGGCCTCTCCCTCAGGTGCCTTTAAACGGGGCGCTCCCTTGTGCGTAGAAGCAGTTGTTTACAGATCATCGACTCCTGGATGGAGAAGCTGGGAGGCTCGACAGAGGAACTCACAAACAAAATGTCTCCGGTTGATCAGCAGTGAAAGCGAATTGGCTGCTGGTCTTGCAGGCGAGGGAATTTGACTGTGCCTGAGTGTAGGCACAGAGATGTTCTGCATGCAAGAGCACCTGCTCTTCCATGTGCCTCCTGCCCTTTGCTGATCCCTAGGTCAGGACAGTAGGATGCTCTCACCTTTGCATGGCAGAGAACCCACAGCCCACATGGTTCCCACGCCCTCGCCTCATGAATATCTCAGTGGCAAAAGAAGAAAGTGAGGTCCTGCAGGTCTTGGTCTTAGCCTGAGGTCATGTGTCCTGTTGTATGAAAACACTGAACCCTGCCCTGCTGTCTCTGATATCTCGATGCCTCCTGTTGGTGCTGTTGGCAAGGGCAGGATTCCCACCTGGGGTTGTGGGGGTAGCCTGACACAGGATACCTGGCACTGGACAGATCAGACTAGCAGAAGTTGATAAGTCCCAAGTCCAAGGGGAGGAAGATGCTACAGAACACACAGGGAGGGCCCTAGGAGGTAGGCTTTGTCCTGGGACAAGGGTGAGTGGCCATCTATTCCCTGAGGAGAGTGTGATTGTCTTCTCTGAACAACCCTGCAGCTGGCAGCAAGCTGAAACCTACTTACTCGAGCTCAGTAGAACCTACCTCATCACCTGAAACAAGGAAAGTTGCTGGGCTGGGTGGCTGATCCATGTAGAAGAGAGAAAAGGTAAAAATTGCTGTTAGCCACAAGGGGCCCTCCAGGTGCCGGGGGGAACCTACGGCATCAGCTCTTAATTTTAGGACCCATGCTACAGAAACCCTTGGCTTCCCCCAGAGCCCTGGAGAGGCACCATTACTAACATAGTCATAGTGGACCCATAGGCTCAAACACACACACACACACACACACACACACACACACACACACACATACACACACTCAACAGCCAGGCCAGATCAGGAAACCCAGGTTCTGAGGAAAGGTCCTTGGCTTCACGCTCTAGAGGCTTCTCCTATTCCAGGCTGGACAATGGGCCCTGTAGCCCCAGCCCTCTCTCCCTGCTTCTAACAGACCTGGGCAGGTTTGCTCACTTCGCCAGTACACAAACATTACCCGGCAGATTTCAGATCTTACTTATCCCTGGGAATCCATCTCAAAGCCGCCTTTGGAAACTCCTAAGTAGGATGTAATACGCGGATTTCAGCTTCACCAAATAGTGTGCAGCAGTTATTCCCCAAGCCTTAGCATGCAGGAAGAAAGAACCCAGCAGAATAGTGTTTAAGCAAACAGCAGTGTGTGGTGAGGAGGGAAAGAGGGAGGAAGGGAGGGCTGGGGTGATAGAGCTGGCCACACGAGGGCGCGCGCACACACACACACACACACACACACACACACACACACACACACACACTGCTCGTCTGTTCCTTCCAAGAACTGACTGGAAAATTTCTGTCAAGCCCCACATCCTTGCTATGGAAGTGCTAAGCTGTAGGAAAGGACAGAGGGGAGCTCCATGAAACTATACAGAAAATATGTTCATTTAAGGGTATATTGAGTGAGCGGGACCCAGGCCAAATGCCAAGCTGGAGCAAGGGAAGGATTTCCTGATACTCACCTGCTAAGTGGGCCTGCCTGCTCCTGCTCTTGCAGAAAGGCCTTTACTCTAATGAGTGCGTGGGTCATTGTGGTAACCGCTAAGAGTCGGAAAAGAAAAGCGGAGGTCAGCCGGGCGGTGGTGGCGCACGCCTTTAGTCCCAGCACTCAGGGAGGCAGAGGCAAGTGGATCTCTGTGAATTCCAGGCCAGCCTGGTCTACAGACAAGGACAGCCAAGGCTACACAGAGAAACTGTCTCAAAAAACAAAATAAAGTGCTTGCTTCGGTAGCACATATACTAAAATTGGAATGATACAGAGAAGATTATCATGGCCCCTGAGCAAGGATAACACGCAAATTCGTGAAGGATTCCATATTTTTAATAAAAGTTTTCAATCTCAAATAAATAAATAAATAAATAAATAAATAAATAAAGGCAGAGGTGGTAGCACCCTCTGAGAAATCTTAAGGTTCAGGCACTGGCTTCTGAAGGAGACTAGAAGCTATCACACACTTCGCTCTGACCTGAAAGGCTGAGGAACAGTCCTGCTGAGGCCTGAAATGGAAGCCGGGCCTAAAAACAGGAGGTGCTGCCTAGAGGCAGAAGTTGTGGGATTCTCGGAATTGCACAAAAGCCCACTGTACTGGTTAGTTGTTTTGGTTTTGTTTGTTCGTATTGTCAACTTGACTCCAACTAGAGTCATCTGGGCTGAGGGGACCTTACCTGAGGTACTGCCTCCACTGGGTTGGCCTATAGAGAAGTCTATGGGGCATTTTCTTGATTAATGAGTGATGGGGGGGGCAATCCGCTGAAAATGGTGCCAATCCCTGGGCAGATGGTCCTGAGCTTTCTAAGAAAGCAGACTGAGCAAGCTAGTAAGCAGCACCCCTCCACGGCCTCTGCATCAGCTCCTGCCTCCAGGTTGCCTGCCTTGCCTGCCTGCCTCACTTCCCTCAGTGAGGCACTGTAATGTGGAAGTATTAGCCAGGGAAGGGAACGAACGTGGCTCACAGGGCTTCCAGCTGCCCCCTGACACTCCCTCCACACCCTTCCCCAGAAGCTAGCTTCTTGTCCCCCAGCCCCTGACAACTCTGACAGCCCAGTGCTGAGGTGATGGAGTGATAGTGGCCACAGGGACCCCTCCTGTCTTCATCGTGGCCCTCGTGTTTGTCAAACTGGGCATCTATCAGTGTTTACTGAACGGAACTGGGACAATGAGGGCCACCTAAGCAATTGCTTTCTGAATGAGCAACTGAGCACAGACATGGGGCAGATTGCTGGGCCTATAGCTCTTGTCCAGTATCTTACAGCCTTCAGCCCCAGCTCTCACACACAGTTCACAGCAGCACTATGCTGGCCAGCCTCCTTCCATCCCTGGCCACATCCCACCCATGGCTCAGCACACAGTGAGACTTCACATTGCAGCTGTGAGCTAGTCCACAATATCACTGAGGAGCGGTGCAGTGGTCATACTAAACGCAGAGTCCTGTGTGTGCCAGGACCATAAAGGTCAAGGTCATACATCCGGAAGAGGATGGTCCCAAAGTCAAAAAAAGTCCAAGGTTGTGCTGGGATCTCCGGCAGAAAGCACAGTGCTCAGCATGCACACACATTGACATGCAAGGTGGAAATTTGCCAGTCCCACTGTCAAAATGGGGAAGACATTACATGCCATGAGGGGAAAGAGTATAGACAATGGCCTCATGTTGTTCAGGGGATGGGAGGAAGCTAAATAAGCAAAAGAAAAAACAGAGGAGGTCAAGGGTGGGGTTCTTCTAATCGGCAGACATGCCAGCGCTGAAAAGTAACATGTCATGTCATTCTGCGTTAACCTCCAATTTCACAAAGGAGGGCATTGACAGGAGGCCACAAGCTTTAATAGACTCGGAAGTCAGTCCAAGGCCTCCCAGTCCAGTGTCTGCCTATTCGTTGTTGCCCCTGCTGTGGACCAGAGACCAACAGCCTGTTGCTGTCTGAGCCCCGTCTCCTCAGGAGGCATGTGAACCCTGTGAACCCAAGAGCACTGCCTGACGCCTCACAGACACTTATCTAACCGTGTGAGAGAAAAGAGCAGAGTGGATGCAGTGGATAGAATTTAGTGAACACTGCACGGAAGAGCGTAGGTGAAATGCTGTGGAAGACCCTGGAACGGGAGTGAGACCTAACAGGCTGGCAGAAGTGACTAGGACTGGGCTTCCGGTGCAGTCCCAGTACCCCAGGCGCCCTCCCTCTCATGCCCCCTGTACAACATACCACCTCTTTCATCACTTTTCATGTACATCCAATGAGTCTCTCACCCCAAGCAAGGACAGGGAAGGCTGTGCCCGCTGGGTGACAGAGCAGGGCTGGCTCCTCATTTGGAGAATGGAGGATGATACACTCAGACCCACGTCTTGGCTTTGGAATGGGATCAACAACTGATACAGTGGTGAGGCCTGAGTGTTATCTTGAGCCAGAGGAGGCCCAGGTATCACGATGCCTGCCTGTTCCATGTGCCTGAGCCCTGACGTCAATCAGAGGCACCACCGTGGCTGGGCTTTTTGTCGTGAGTCAGACTCACACTGGCCCTAAGTCTCTGCTTTGCTTTTTCTTCTCTGACATCTGCCTCAGCCATCACTCACCACTATACCTGGCACTGAATCCCGCCACTGACAGACACACCACCCCCTTCCCTTGAAGCTGTATGACTTTCCAGGCAGGGTGGCACAGACCTGTAATCCCAGCACAGAAGGAAGGATTGGAAGTTCAAGGTCATCCTCAGGTGCAGTGTGAGCTTGAGGGAAATCTGGATGACAAAAGAACCCATCTCAACACAACAAACAAACAAACAGACTGTGAGCTGTCTCTACTGTGTTCACTGGCCCCACCCTAAACTGAAGAACACCCTGACTTTATGTCACCTGCCAAGTCCTCGCCCCTCTAGACCTCCCCAGTGGCCACTTCTCTTTGCTACTAGGGTACCCATACAGTGTCCTCCATCTCATGCCACACCGCCGAACTCATCACCTAACCTGGACCTACTGCCAATCACGCTTTCTGGGAAAGGGTGAGAGAGACATGGAAAAAAAAAATTCTGGCAGAACAATGGGATGTTGAATTCTATTTCTCTCCCAACCTCTGGCTATTTAAGGAGTTAGAAGACAGGCTTTGCTTGCTGTATGTATGTACACATTTCCTCTATGTGATTGCCTATTCTATTTATCCTGGGGAATTTGTCTCAAAGCCACCTTTTGGAAACTCCTAAGTAGGATGTAATTCGGTGGATTTTCTGTTCTGCTCACTGCCTGGCAAAGTCGTTTATTCCACAAACCCCTGACACATCAGCAGGGGGGTGGGGAGGGACACATTAAAAAAACGGGGCCGTGCTCCCCCCTGATTTCCCCACATTGGTCCAGCCTGGATTTGATGAAGGGACCTCTTCGCTGGACAGGGTTTATGTGATGTTTCTTAATGTCTAAACTTTTACATTCTCATAATTCCTGTTGTTAGTATGAAAGGAGTTGTCTATGAATGGCATTTAAAAGCAAATTGGATTTTCTTCCCCTAGCTGACGCTGCCCTCAGATCCGCTGGCCAGAGGAGGTAGTTTACTTCTTGTCTGAAGCAGCCATTTGTCATGTGTCACAGGATCTGAAATAAAATTCCTTTGTAGACCACTGTCTAATAAAGAGGTTCTTAGTGTTCATAATTTACTTCAAATGTCATTTACACACCAACTCTCGCATAGGCTCAGTCTGAGGGATGGAGCTGAAATGTTCGTGGTGGTTTTCTGAAGATCCTAAATTCGTGTTCTGGAATAGCATTTCTATTAAACACCAGCTTCTTACAGGCCATCCGAAAAGCCACCTGCTGGGCGGGGAGAGAGTAGAAATCCTCGCAGCCCAGGGAGGGGGAAGGCTCACCACCAGACAAGAACAGAAGAGGGTTCTGCTGCCTCAGACATTCACCAGTTCATACACAGGGACTTCAGCATGGTGGCGTTTTGCTTGGCGGAAGGGCTTCGGTGGGGTCCAAAACCTTCACCTTCAAGATCTTTCTGGAAGGCTACAATGCTAACAAATTAATGGAAAAGTGCAGACCAGCACCTTCAACTTCATTTATTAAAAAAAAAAAAAAAAAAAAACAGTTTGCAAGCTAGACACAGTGGAGCAAGCCTATAATCCCAGGTACTTATGAGGCTCAGGGAGAGATCACAAATTCAAGACTTGCCTGGGCTACAGAGTAAATTCAACCCCAGGTAATACATACACCAATTAAATAAAACTTGTATGTCTCCTCTCCTGACCTTTGCTGTCTCTAGTAAGTGTCGGGCCCCTTCCTGGCTCCCTTTGACCCTCAGTCACATTCTCTTTACACAGACTTTCCTGACTTGTCATTTACGTGGGTGGCCATCAGACAAAGGTATCTCAAGACCAAGGGCACCCAGTTCACTTCCGTATCTTCAACATCCGGGCTATTGCTTATCACTTAGAAGACACCAAACAAACAGCTGTTGGATAAACAAAAGACCCCGTCCCCGCTCCCATGGTCATTCCAATATGAGAGGTAGAACAAACCGAGGGCCAGTGCAGGACCTGGCTCCCCACCAGCCAGTCCAGGCTGAGGATGCCGCCATGACAAGGGACCCCAACTGATGTGGTGGCTCCCAAAAGTAAGTTCTTCTTATCCCTCTGGCTATCACAGGACTACCCTATTTGTTTCAGGAGTAAGAGGGAAGAAGGCCAATCTTAGAGCAGGGAGAGAGACGATTAATGGAGTCACACAAGGGGGCCCCTGAAGCACCTGAGCCCCGTGTCACTTCCGCCACACCTCACTATGGTACATGAATGCCTGTGGGCCCGCCAGGAAGCTAGTAAACAGCCTCCTCCACACACAGCCCAGTAAGGAGAAGAGTAGAGTACAAGACCATGGCACAGACACCCACAGACTCCGAGAGAGCAAGACACAGTCAAGGAAGACAGGGGAAGGGAAACGGAGCAGAGTTCTGTCCAAAATCACCCCAAAGCGACTTGATAAAGACCTTCTGCCCCCAAGTGAGTCCCTGTCTTTTACAACCAGAGCAGTGTAGCCTGAGCGGACCCTTTGTCTTAGTCAGCTGGGGCTGATGTGATGACCCAGCACCACAGACTGGGCGTCTGTTGCTTCAGCGCTGTTCACAACTGTTAAAGTTGACCCACTGCAGAGTCTGGTGAGAGTCAGAGACCCCAGAGGTGTGAGCTGGCTTACAGCATTCCCCGGAGAGCTGAAACCCATATGGAGAGAAACACTGAAGCTCTAGGGAACGCGGTGACACCTTACAACGCTCTAAAGTTATGACCGTCAGGGGCACTGAAGTGCATCAACTTCCACGCATCGTGAGACCCAGATTAAGGACCATAGTTCACCTGACACGGATATCTGAGCCAGAACTTTCACAAGAATACTTTTCTGCAAGCCATTTTTTTTTTTTTTCATTTCTCTGATATAACCCAATTCACTTCTAGTTCCTTCTGTTGCTTAGTTGTGTAGACCCTAATGTTCTCCATCGGTCTTGGCAAACTGCATCCATTTTACTGTTTTTTTTTTTTTTTTAAAGGAAAGATTTTGGCTTTATGAGTGAGGTCGACTTTTTGTTTCCCATTCATTTGAGATCTTATCATTATTACGTCCTTCAGCCTGTTTACTGCCTGTGGTTCTGGATTATTGATCTTTATCTAATTTCTTCAAATGAGATCATAGATTGTTTGTTTGCAGACATTCTCTAATGACCCCTAGCTCCGTCTGCATTGGCATGGTGTGCGCTGGCATTTATGCTGTGGTGCGTTTTTCCATTTTGGCTGATTGTGTGAGGCGGTTTTCTCTGAGGCGAGGACAGTGCTTCAATCACAGGTGCATGGGTTCACTTCCGCTGTTATGTGGGGGTGGCTCCTCGCCATATTGAACTGTCCTGGCAGATACGGCATTGAACTATGATGATAATCTCCCAAAACGCATTGATTTGTTTCTGACCCAACAAGTAGGCAACTGTGCTCTGCATATGTTTGAAAGGGGTTTTCGTTTGTTAGTGGTTGGTAGATGGCACACGGTCAACCTCGTTAACCTCGTGTGTCCTGCCCATCCTTACTCGGTTCCTACTTGGGTCTGTCTTGTTGATCTGTTGAGAAGTAAGTTAAAATCTCTGACCATAAGAATACATTTATCTGCATCTCCCAATGATGCTATCAATTTTTGCTTTTTATGTTTTCAAGCTTTTGTTATGTGCATAATGGCCCATGATTGTTATACATCATCTTAACAGGGAATTTCTTTCCTTGCCATAAAACATTCCCCTTTATTAGCTATTAGTATTGCTATCCCTATTTCGTGTTATTAGCCTGCACTGGTACATAGCTTTATGTTTTTCCTCTTATTTTCAACTTTGCTATTTGTTTTATGTATGTATTTTCTTAGACAATGACACAAACAGAATTTTTAAAAAACTATTTTGAGAAGAATACAAACTCATTCCAAAACATTGTGATTGCTGATGTGCTTAGAGTGACACTAACAGTGATGGCAGTGGTGGTGGTGGAAGCGGTGGCAGCGGCGGCGATGACGGTGGCGGTGGTGGTGGTGGTGGTGGTGGTCTGTGTGTGTCCTACATACCAAACTTTTATTTTTAACCCTTTTTTTCCACCTTTTAGTTATGTTCTTCACCTGTCATTTGATTCTATTTTTCTCAGTGTTTGAAAGTAATCTTCCAGGTTCCCATTTTTCCAGAGTTGACCATACAAAGAATCAGTGCCTGTTTTCACCTCCAGGCTCTGCTTAACAAAATTCTGACAAACAGTAGTTCAAAAAATGTGGGCTCTGAAATTATACATAGAAATACAGTTTCTCTCAAATAAACAAAAGCCCAGAAACACAGAGCCCAGTGAAGGTCATTGCACTCACTTGCTGGAAATTTATACCCTGCAGTCCTGCCGCTTCAAAGAACATGGCGTCTGATCCCAAAGTTATCTCATGGTTCAAAGTCTGCTGGGACTCCAGCCATTACATATCAACAGGAGAAAGATATAAGAACACCCTTTTAAGGGGCTTCCTAGAGTATAATAGTTCTATTTATGCTTCGAGCTTATTTATAGCTACCAAAAAAAGGCTAAGAAACTAGTTTTGTTTTGTTTTTTTAAATTGGGTGGTCATATACACTCATTACAGCATCATAGTGAAATTGAAGAATAGCAGGAATCAATAGAAGGTCCTAAAAGCCTCCAGGAGGGTAGGAAAAGGTCACATCAAAAATAAAGGATGATTTCAGATGAGTCTGAATCCAAGTATCTGAAGTGATAGTGGAAGTAGAGAGGCCACATAGAAATTCTTTCAGGGGTCCATGGGGAAGCAACCTCCAATTTTAATTTTCAGATTCAGCCAGAGCCCTAAGTAGAGGGGTGTTCATCTTTCACAGGAAGCAACTAGGAACAAAGCTTACCAAAATGAGGATGTACACCAAAAAAGGAAGAGACACAGGGTCCAGGAATCCAGCCTCAAAAAAAGAATGAAGAAAAATTCCAGTATATTAGCAGCTAGCATAGCTAGGATATTTGGACACAGTGAGAGGATAATCTTTCGTCTGTAGGAGATTGGGGAATGGATTCACAAGCAAGTTTGTAAAGTCAACAAACGAAAGTGAGAGAAAGGACCAATCAATCCAGAGGGAGAAGAATTTACAATCACCACACACCCGTGTCTTAACTGTGATGGCCTTACTGATCAACACTCAGTGATGACTTTATCAGAAGGCAGGCAACCACCCTCAGAGGTTGGGGGATAGAGGACTTGTGTGCTTAGAGGGAAAGTAAAGGGTGTGTGCAAGTTAAAATAGAGTTCTCCATAGACGGAAGTTAGTTGATAACTCTTTAAATGGAGGCATTAAGAAGACGCCAGAAATTTCAAAATCTAGAAGCAACTAGCTGACAGTTTGGAGAGTGGTTTCTTTGGGGATGGGAATTTAGGGTAGCAAGAGGCTGTTCTTTTCTATAGACACCCAGCCGTACTTCTTGACTAAGAAGCTTGCTAAACAAGGAAAGTAAGTGTGTTTTTCTCAACAACCCCAAGGCAATTCCGGGTTCCTTTTTGTTTGTTGTAAGGAGAGGAGGGGGCAATGGCCGAATATAATAATTCTTCCAAAGAGGAATTCGGAGGCTGGTAAATGTTCTGAGTCCTTATTTGTCTGATACGGCTTCATTTTACCCTCACACTTGAATGATAATTTATGTTCAAAGCCATTTCTTCTCGGTGCTCTGAAAACATCGCGCCATTATTTTCTTGTATCCAATTTTGCTGATGAGGAGTGTGACAGCAATCCAGTCCTTGTTCCCTCATCTAGCAGGCTAAATGAATGATGTCCCCTCAAAATAAATTCAGGTCCTCACCCAGCACCAGTAAGGATGTGCGCAGGTCAAGAAGTTCTGGAGATGGGATCCTTTAGTACAAGACCTACATCCAACGACCAGCATCTTTGCAGGGAGAAGACAGAAGATAAAGACCCAGCGAAGGCCACATTTGGATAGAGTCAGAAATGGGGCCACTCAGCTACAAGCTAAGGACAGAGGAGCTACCAGAGAAGGGGGAGGGACTGGAAGAGACTCTCAGAGCCTCTGGGAGAGACCATGCACAGCTCCACTTAACACTCTGGCCCTGCTGGGATCATTACAAAGCCCTGCTAGTCACTTTCCTACAGCAGCTCTAGAAAATGAATATGCCACACAAAATACCTATCTATCCATCCACCTAGCTAGCTAGCTAGCTATGGTTTTTCTTATACCTCTAGTATTCCAAAATTTCACAATGAGTCTATGCTTTTGCTTTTTATTAACATTTTCTATCCATGCCCAGGTCCTTTATATCTGAAAAGTACAATCTTTCTTTGGTTCTGCAAATTCTTGACAGTTGACTCTCCCTCTTCCACGGTTTCTCTGTCCCTGTAAAGGGAAGTGTCCTTTATAGTGGCCAGATTTCCCTTCCTGGTCTCCTCTTAGCATTTTCATTGTGTTGCTGAAGAAGTCTTGGTCATTTTGACTGTCCTTATTTCTTCAGCCATGCTCATTTTGCACTTTGATACATTGCTTCTGAGATTTAAAAAAAAGATCAACTACAAAATTGTCCATTTCTGTGATCACTCATTGATTCTTAGTATACAGATTCAAGGCCTCCATAACTTTTACAGAATATTAATTGTCCTTATCATGTTGCTTTCTACTACTATAGCAAATACTTGAGGTAACCAACTTATAAATAGGTTGGTTTGGGTTCATAGTTTTATCAATTGGTCTATTGCTTTGGTCCTCTGTGAAAAGGAGCATACAGAAAAGTAAAGTGATCATTTATGAGTGGGGGGAGGGAAGAGGGGGAGGGAGGGAGAGAGAAAGAGAGAGACTGACTATTGCAGGTAATCCCCCAAAATCTAAGAGTTCCCATGATGTGCCTACTTGTAAAGGTTTCCATAGCAACACGGTGATGTCCGGAACACCTCCACTCAAGTCTGATAGTTGCTGTGTCCTCCTTCCCCTCATGGCCAGGTCCTTCATTTGTTGAGCTCATGATGTCACTTGACAAGGGCTCGGAGCGTCTTGATTGCTCTTTGGTCTTTGAGGAGAGCACCAGAGAACCTGAGTGTTCAGCCTGCTAGAAGGTTAAGGGTACCTCTGGGTGTGCCACTGTATCTGGTCTCTGTGGAGAGCAGCACAAGTGTGTGGCCACCCTCATCTGCCTCAGAGACACTGAGACACATTCCTTCTAGAACTTTCCAAGCCCCAAAGGGACATCCTGTGCCTAGTTCCAAACCTCCCAGTCTCAGGTGTCTATCCCTATGGACATTCGTAGAAAAGGAAAAACAAAATGGACAGGGTCCATTTGCTCTCCCCAGCTTGCCTCTCTGCCTGGTGTCCCCATGAGCCCTTGTCTCCACATACCTCTTCTCTGGGACCTGTAGGCATCACACCTACTGTAGCCTTTTAGTCAATGCAGCCAATGTTGCCCTCTCATCTAAGACTTTGAGTATATCCCAATACTTTGTAAAAAAGTGTTTTCTGTGTTCTTAGGGTTATTGGTTAAAGGATGGGATGTTGGAGTGTGTCTTCCAAACACGATCATCCAGCATCTTGCTTAGTTCCTCTTCACTCTAATCTGAAGAAGGGTCCCACTCTGTCTTCAGATGGTCTCTACTGTTAACTGAAGCCTTGTGGCACCAGGAAGTCTCCTAAACATTCAGCATTTATTATGGTCTGCCTCCAAAATGTGAGCCCTTGCCTGCTGGGCTGGTTAGTCTCTGTCAACTTGACACTAACTTGAATCACCTGGAAAGAGGGAACCTCCACTGAGGTTCTGAAGATGTGCTCATTGGTCATGCCTCCATCAGAATGACCAATGAGCAACTGCCTCCATCAGAATGACCAATGAGCAACTGCCTCCATCAGAATGACCAATGAGCAACTGCCTCAACCAGAATGACCAATGAGCACATCTATGGACTATTTTATTGATTAAGATTGATGTGGGAGGGTGCAGCTCCCCATGGATGGTGCCGTACCTGGGCCAGTGGGCCTGGGCTCGGACAAGCAAAGCAGCTGAGCAAGCCAGGAGTGAGCTGGTAAGCAGCATCCCTCCGTGCTTTCTGCTTTAGTACCTGCCTCCAGTTTCCTGCCCTCGGTTTCTTCAATGATGGATTGTTACCTGGAAGACTAAGATGAAATAAACTCTGTCTCCCATGTCCCTTTTGGTCAGCGTTTCATCACAGCGACAGAGAGCCAAACTAAGGCAGACCCTCAACTGTACTGCTCATATCGGTTAGTTAGAGTTCTTTGTTCCATTGCTTTGTTTCGTTTTGTCAACTTGACACAAGCGACAGTCATTCGGGAAGAGGGAAGCTCAATAGAGGAATTCTGCTATCAGACTGGCATCTTCTTGACTAATGACTGGAGTGGGAGAGCCCAGCCCATTGTAGGTGATCCCACCCAACAGCAGGCGGTTCTAGACTGTATAAGAAAACAAAGTGAGCAACCCCCAGTGAGAAAACCAGTAAGCATATTCCCCATCGTTTCCTCCGGTGCTCTTGCTTAAACCCCTGCCCCACTGTAAGCAGGATATGTAAGCCTAGTAAACCCTTCCATCCTCCAACTTGGTTCTGGTCAGTGTTTTATCACAGAGCAAAGGAATACAGCCTTAAATCGTGGTCCCTGCGTCACATGGCATTTCCAGATAGCAGCCTGTGTAACTGTTAAAGGAGACGAGGTTAGACTGCGTTCTCACTAGGAGTGACTCTTTCTCATAGGACATATGACAATCTGGGAAGACATGTTAGATGATCACAAGGAGGGCAGCAGAGCTATGACAGGGACCCTCCGATGTTAGCAGTGTCTGTCACTACAGGGAGACAATCCCACCCCCGGAGGAATCTGAGCCTTTTCCTACCACCAGGGTCTGCGGGCCATTGCACAGCTCCTGGTCAGTAATGTCAATGATAGTGTAGTACGGTCCCCAAAGACATGAGTGGCCCGGGCAATTTCAGAGAGAAAGGACTTCAAAAGGTGAAGGGCATACATGGCTTTCATGCAGTCACGTCTCTACTGTGTGGCTTCTCAGCCTTGTGGACCTCAGGCCTCACACAAGCCCTTTGTGTGTGCTAACCACCCCTGGAAACCCTGAGCCAGGCTTTACCCAGGTTTGGCCATTCTAGTAGGTAGCCAGGCCCTGGTGGGCTTCTCACTCAGGGGGCGTTTTCAGGGTGTCAAAGTGGGAAAGCCCCTCCTGTCTCCAGGAAGAGAGGAAACAGCAACCCCAGTACCCCGAAGGTCTACTGGGCCGACTTGCCAGCTGGAATTCGTGGGGCAGACCTTCAGGGCACCTACCTGAACACCCTCCCAGGCAGCCAGACGCCCTGACAGACACATGGAGCACCTCTCTCTGGCTCTGGAGCTCCAAGAGGTGCCACGCCTCCACGTTCAGGCAAGAGCTATGAACACGAAGCGTCCTTCTACCCTGCCTGAACTGCTGGGCAAGGCAGGGACATTAGGGAGAGCAGCAGCAGAAGCTGTCTACAACAGCATGAGCAACAGCGACGTCCACACGCCCTCCCTCCACTCCGCCTGTCACGGAACACGGTGGCCTGCCAGCCCCGAGGTTCCCGGCCTTGCTCAAAGCACCTTCCCACCGTTCTGTAACCTCTGACTCCCACTGCTTGCTTCCCCTCTCTCACCTGAGAAGCCCTGTCTGATCCAGACAAACAAGGCTGAGAAACAGAGGCCCCGTGGACCCTTGTCCTGGACGCAGAAGTGGCCAGCCCCAAAGGGGTCGCGGGAGGTCTAGGCCTACTTCCTCGAGGCTCCACCTACCGGTGAGGAACCATAGGCAGGAAGAGACCATGTGGCCAGACTCCAGACCAAGTCCCATCCACGGATCTCTCCGTGTGGTCCGTCCTCCCAGCACACCTGGTCTCCGTCCTGGCCTTGATCTGCGCAGTGACAAATGGACGGCGAAGTCTTAGCTTATGACCGCCCCGGTTTTGAACTCAAATCGCATTTCCCTATTGACCCACAGGACGGCTTTGGAGATCGTTAATCTTCATTTCTGATCGATTTTCTGTCAATATTTCCCTGCCGTGCCCACCAACCTTTCCATCAAGTGGTTAATGAGCTGTAACAGCCCCTTGGATGCACTGGGGGAGTGGGTTTCTGAGAGGCCCTGGAACAACGAGATCTTGTCAAGGACCCAAACAGTTCTCTTGTTTTATTCTGGTGGGTTTGTGAGATCAGATTTTCTCACGGGGGTTCCCGGGCCAGAGAAGAGAGGACCATTCCCTGGTAATCCAAGCAAAGTAAATGGCAACTACCCAAATGAAGCGATACCTAACTGTTTCAATGGGCCGATGGTTCCAGAAGGTTCTGCCAAACAGGAAGTGGTTGGGCCCAGGAGTATGGCGTGGGTACCAAATCCCATCCCGGCATGCCCAGGTTTGGGGGAGGGGGGGATCGAATGGAGAAAAGTTTGAAAACTGCTTTCGTGAGAGGGGAAGCCCAAGTGAGGTGCGACAAGGGTCCTGCTTCAGTCCTGGGAGTTCCGAACCTTAAGACATGAAAAGAGCCCAGCAAGCCAGTGTCAGCCCTGCCACTTTCTCAGCAATCAGATGGAGAGAAGCGTTCCTTTATTTCCACCTTGGAGGGGGTAGCGGTCCAGAGCACACCCTAGGGAAGCCTAAAGGTGCACAAACACAAGGGAATCCATCTGCACCACCCCACACACTCCCCGGGATACCCCCTTCTGCCCTCGCCACTGACAAGGTACAAGTTTCTCTGCAGCCCGCCTGCATGTTAACACGCAGGGCAAACTTCAAGGAAAACATACAGCTGATAAAAATTTAATGCTATATGTAACAAAGCAGAATGAATATTTAATCCGTGCTTTTATGCGAAACCACATAACCAAGCAGCCCCTGGCGGCGGCCCCTCCCGGCGCCCGCGCCTGGCAGCGAAGCAGTTAAGCTGCTGGCAACAAGCAGCTCCTAATAAACACTCGGCTAATTCTGTAGGAAAAGCACTAATTAGAAAAGCAATAATAATCGGTGTAATTGCTCTAAATTACCCTCCTAACAGAGAACAGCGCTCCGAGCCGGGAACGCAGCTGCCGCGCCCAGGCCCGTGCGTCGCCCCGCAGTCTGCGCTCTGCTGCCCCCCGGCGGCCTCCGCGCGCCCCTGCCCGCCTGACCGCAAGCAGACCCGGCGCGAAGCCCGACGCGCGGGCGCCCCCTGGTGCCCGCCCTGCCGCATGAACCCGCGTCTGGACCCTGGATTTTCCTCGCTTCCCCAGGCTGCGGAGCAATAACCACCATCACACTGTTGGAACCCAAAGTCGAGAAGCCAGGGCTAAATTGTGAGTCAAGAAAGGACTTCCACACTGTCCTGCTATTCGGAGCATCGTTTGGGAATGGAGTGGAAACAGAAAAGCCTAAACAGGAGGGAAGAACTGCAGCAAAGATAGAATGCTCTAGTGAGAGGGTTGTGACAGCTCCCCAGAACGCAGACTCCATCAGTATGAGAGCCCCCGATGGGTGGGACTGCTCTCGACCTGGCACAAAATGCACAAGGCTGACGTCATGGTGCATTGGCCAACGCTGAAAGGATCACTTCCAAAATCTGTCCATCCCTGCCGGAAGCCCTCCTGCAACAGCCAGTTTTCAGAGTAAGTATGCATCAGTCGTTTTTAGGCCAAACCACACCACAGGAAGTGGTTGGGCCCAGGAGTATGGCGTGGGTACCAGATCCCATCCCGGCATGCCCAGGTTTCGGGGGGAGCGGGGGTCGAATGGAGAAAAGTTTGAAAGCTGCTTTCGTGAGAGGGAGTCTGCCCAGCACCAGCATACGCACACATACCAGCACGCACGCACAGGCTTGTCTTGCTATGCGCAGATCCTGACGCCTGCAATACCAGTCAATGAATGTTTAATGGGCAAACACCCAGAGCTCACTGGGCATCCAGCTGGAGGCAGAGGACTCCATGTGATCGGGAAGCCAGAACGGAAGCAGCCAGTGGGGCTCAGACAAGAGTTCATGCGCTCTGTCCACCCCGGTCACAGACGAGTCCCCCAGGGGACACGAGCCTCGGCCCACGCAAACTGATGCTGGGGGTTGAAGCTAAGGACTTGGGAGGTCAGAGGGTTTCCGGAGCCCCTCCCCACTGCCAGGAGCACAGGAAATGGTGTACCCCAAAGAAAACCAAAATACTGCTCCCCACCTGCCAAAACTCACATTGCTCTAGTCCCGCAACACAAGAGCACCTTCCCTCACTGCAAAGCAAGCTGAGGGGCAGGAGGGCAGACTGGAAAGGGGCCTGCCTGGCCTCCCTGTGCCCAGCTTTCTGCTACACACATGCACACACACCCCACACACACACGCGCGCATCCACACACACCCACGCACACACACACATGCACACACACACGCACACACTCTCTCTCTCTCCACAAGCCAGAGTCCCGAGAGTCTTACTCGTCTCAGCAGCCCTCAACCTGGGACCTGGCCATTCCTTTGTCTTGAAGAAAACCAGGAAATCAAAGTTGCGGACCAAGGATAGGTCTCCCTCTGCCCCTCCTGAAGGCCAGGCTCCTGGATAAAAACACCCCAAAGCTAGAGGAGTGGTTGATGACTGGCCTTCCTCCAGGAAGCCTTCCCTGACTTACGACAGCTGCAGAACAACTGACACCACACGGTGCAGCCTGAGGACCAGACGGTGTGGGGCCTTTGCCGAGTGACCAAGGACAAGGGGGCCTTATTTTCCTATAAAATGAGGACACGGGTAGTGTTAGCCCCCTTACAGTCATTGGGGGGATTGCCTGACCCTGCCGTACAGTAAGCACTCAATATGCATTTGCTGTTAAAATCGCCCAACTTCTTTAACAGAATCCCCCATGGCGGGTTTGAACAAGCCAAGACATGCCCGAAATCTCCGGGGCCTGATGATGTCCGAGTCCCTTCCGGCTCTGCAAGTCTAGAATTCCGATGCCTCCTTTAACGCGGTGGCCTACAAGCCAACGCGCCTGCCTTTCTCCAGTCCTTTCCCTGCCTTCCGGAAGCTTCCCCCTGCCCTTCCGGTCTGCCGTCAAGAGTGTTCTCCCGGGGAAACTCCACAGAAGTCAGGCCTAGCAGGGCAATGGCCCCCAGCACTCCTCGCCCTCAGCCTCCGCGGCCTTGCCGCCTGTCCCCACGCCGCTCTCTCAGGAACCGCTGGGGCCCGAGGGGTAGCTCACCCTGCAGAGGCTCATGACCAGCTGAAGCGCATGGAAGCAAGGAGACTCTCACCAGGCCAGGGAGTGAGAGACGCTGGGCCTTCCGGCTCCCCAGCTCCCTCTGATGCGTGTCAGCTCAAACTCTCCTACCCTAGGCTGGCAAGGGGGCCTCCACTAGAGGAGGCTGAGAAGGGCTGAAGCTGAGACCAGAAGCTGAGAACACCTCTCTCTCTCTCTCTCTCTCTCTCTCTCTCTCTCTCTCTCTCTCTCTCTCTCCCCCAGAGCCAGCGTGTCTAGGAACACCGCCTCACCCCGTACCTGCAGCCCCCTCCCCGAGTCTCCACAACGGCGCCCTCCTCTCGGGGACCCTACCTCAAGAAACAGCCCCCGCCCACTCCCTCTCCTCCATCACCGTTTCTTCTCACAGGACTTCCTCGCTAGCGGTCCACCTCTCTGTCTTTGTTTTCATTTCCTCCACTGGACGAAGGCTCTAAGAGAGCAGGAACTTCCCTCTCCTGAGCATTGCACCTGGGTGCCATGGTGCCAGACACAAGGGGGGCCGGAAACCAGTCAGAGAATGCTGGGCCTTTTTGGTGGGGTTGTTAAGGACCTTTGCTGCCCGGCCTTTCAGACTGGTGGCCTGTATGAAGGGAGAGAGCACCTCTCCGTCTCCACGATGGAGGGCTCACTGAGGTACCCAGCGTATGGGCTTTCCCTCTCCCCCAACTTTAGGTCCCCACACCCAATTGTTTCTGGCTGACCAAAAGGAGAATTTCGTCTCCAGCTAATTAGCTTTGAATTAGGTGCCCCTCTTCAAGTTAGGAGGCTATCCTTGTCCCGGGGGGAGAGGTGTCTCTGCACACACGTGGCCACCGTTTGACACTACTCTTTTGGGGAAGAGACAAAGGCCTCGGCGGGCCAGCCATTGTCTCTTTGCTGAGTTCACCGTCAGGCTGACACAAAGCTCGGATGAATTCTTCATGACTCCCTGAAAGCCTGGCCCTCCAGGACCCCTCCTGGCTTTGCCCACTGGTGGGTCCTTGAATAGAGAGACATGATCTTTCCCTGAGAACCCACTTTTTTCTGGAATTTAAACAGGGCTACCCTCCCTCCTTCACTCCCTCCTCTCAAAGATGCCAGCTTGAAGGTTGGCGGAAGCCGGAGGTCCCCCGCCCTGGATGAGGCAAGGTCGCTTAACATCCAGAGCGCTTCCCCAGTCGCCCAAGCCAGCATCTGCTGCTCGGGCAGGCTTCTCAACAGACTGTCCCCTCCCTGCTCTAGTAAGGGTCCCTTCTTTCTGTGAGGAAGGGCCTGGAGTGGGCTCCCTGCTTCATCTCCACCATTGCCGGAGTCCTGCGTCCAGGGTTGGCTGGGCCGTGCCGCCCTCTGCCGGTGGGATTCAGGCAGTGCACGGGCTGCGGCGTTCTCCCAGATCCTGACCCCTGCACCTGTGTCCCCACCGCCACCTCCCAGCTAAACTCAAACCCCTTCCTCCGCCCGCCCCTCAAGCCTTCAGAAAGAAGAGGCAGCAGCAGTCTGAAAGGGGGAGGGAGGCAGGCCAAAGCCTGGGGGAGGGGCTGGGATTTGAGTTAATGAGCTATGTATTTTCCTCTCCCTATAATCCACGGTATTTGATGCAGCAGCCAATTTAACTTAGCAGTGGATAATTTGTCATGAGGTTGTTAGGATTCGGAGGGAGACTACATAGGATGAGGAAGGGTAGCAAAGGCAAAACCGGGCCAGGCAGAAGAGGACGCTCTCCCTGGTGCTTCCTAGAAACTGTCGCAGCGGCACACTTCATCCAGGGCGCTACAGTCAGGAGTATGGACGGAGCTAAGGGCGTCTGGCAGCCAAGCCAAGGACGAAGGAGACCCACCCACAGCAGGAGCGACTCCCCTGCCAAGTGTGAGGGAGCCCCTCCCTGAGGACAAGAGCGTGCAACCTCGGGGCCTGGGGTCGTCGTTTCCTGCGCACTGATCAGGTCTGCTGTGAATCTCACATCACATCGATGACTGGATTGGGATGGCTTGATCCACGAACCAAGGCCAGAACTCCACCTAAATCTCCGTGCATCCCAGAGGAAGGCAACACCCAGATCTGGCCTCACATCTGTTACCCTTATGGCCAGAAATCAGAGGGTCCAAGGCAGGAGGTCCTGATAAAGCCACCATTGTGTGGATAAGTTGAGAGCACGCCTGTTCTGGTTTGCCCAGGGCAGTGTCCCAGGTTTAGCCTGCTGTCCAGGGCGATTCTTTGGTTGGTTGGTTGGTTGGTTTGGTTTGGTTTGGTTTGGTTTGGTTTTTCAAGGCAGGGGTTCTCTGTAGCCTTGGCTGTCCTGGATACTCTTTGTAGACCAAGCTGGCCTCAAACTCACAGAGATCCCCCTGCCTCTACCTCCCAAATGCTGGGATTACAGGCGTTCCCCAGGTCAGTTTTTAACGCTACTCCTTTCACATACTAGATCATTCTGTCACAGACAACAAATGTGCTTATCCTCCAGAAGGGGAACTGAGTCCGAGTTAAAGCCACTGCCCACAGATAATCCATGACCTCTCTTAAGGTCTCCTGACAGCCTGCGTGGTTTGGATTTGTTGTTGTTTGTTTGTTTCATTTTGGGGTTTGTTGTTTTGTTGTTGTTTCTTTTTCTTTCTGTTTTGTTTTGTTTCCTGGCTAAGTTAAAGAAGCACTGAGCACCAAGGTCGGACACCTCCAGGTTCTCCTGTCAGGGACCTCCTCCTCCAGGAAGCCCTCTCTGACCTGCAAAAGACACCATCCATACACACCCATCCATAACTGGTTCCTACAGATATGGGACATCCCAACCTTGCAGATAACACTGAAATTGTATTCTCCATCAGCATACAAGTTGGCCAGCACAGAGAGGAAGAGGTGTTGAGATGATGTTTTGCTGACAGTATAGCTGTGAAGACCATTTCACTGCTCCCCCCAACACCTGAACCCCACCAATGTAGGGCACCTCTAAAAGATAATGGCAATGGACCCTGCACATACCTGGTCACTTACACACTATGATCCTGGGCAGGAAGACAGGCAGGCCCTCTCCACCAAGAGCCTGCAAGGATGCTTCTCTGTGCTGGCCCTGTCTCCAGTCCACCCAGAGCTGTGGCCAGCAGACTGCTCTGTTGGCTTCTCCACTTATGGAGAATTTTCTGACTTCCAGGCTTTCTGGGCAGCAACATCAGGGACCGGTGAAGGCAGTAACTGCTCCTCTCTCTTCTCTCTTCTCAAGAGGTGCAAGTGGTTTCCTTCCCCAAGCCTCCCAACTAACAGACCACCCGCCTCCTCTCCCGCTGTAATGACAGTGGAGACTGAGGATCGGCCACTGTCTTCTCGCTGGGATGTAGCGCCATCTAGTGGCCACCTTCAGCCTGGCAGTGCCACGGGTAAAATTTCAGGACAAGAAGGTTTTATGTATGAGGCATTATGTCAGGCCACTAAGAGTACACAGAGCATCACAACACACGCACAACACACGCACATGCACACACATACTCACACACACAACTTATCACATGCTTCTTGTACCTGAAAGTACTTGCTCCCCAGCAGGAAATTTAGCCTAACACAGTGCAACAGAAATAATGCAACACGATGCTCACAGGCACAGTTTCCAAGTAACACTATCCAGGGTTCAACCTGGCACTGCCACTCACAAATTGTGCGGTCCAAGGTCTGTCATCCAGCCCCTGTGAGCCCGGGTGCCTCTCTTGTAACATGGGAGTAATTAAAAGTAAAAATGTCTCTCTCACCCGAAGGTTGTAAAAAATTTCACCACAAGTATTAAACACACTGACGGTGCTTGGCAGGCAAGAAATGGCTTCTAAAGGCATGGTGTTATTACTACTGTTTAAATGATAAAATATTTATTCAAGCTAACTGCTATAAAAATTCAGGGAAAAGGTCAGCCTCGATGGGAACTATACTGAAGACTGTGTTGGGGGAGGCAAGAATTGAACTAACCCTGGGGAAATGCAAGTTGTGTGACTGACCATGTGCCAGGCAATGACTCTTTCAGGCCTCCTCTGAAACAAAGGACTTAAATATAGGGACTTGGGCCAGATAAGCCATTGGGTAATGTCTGCGAGTGATAAATACAGCTGTGCTGTGTGAGGCTGTGAGGATCTGCAGAACAGTCGCTGATCTCAAAGCTACAGTCTGCCTCACATCACAGAGGAGAGATGTTGGGCTTCTGATCTCCTCTGGACCTCCGTAGCAAGCCCAGAACGTGAAGGCCAAGGGCGTTGTTTAGTACGATGTGCCCAGAGGACCGAAATCTCCCGCCTCTATCCCAGCTTGGTTGAGAATGACACCCAGCTGGTGGAACTGTTTGGGAAGGATGAGGTGTGACCTTGTTGGAGAAGGTGTGTCACTGGAAGTCAGCTTTGAGGCTTCAAAAGACTCAGACTATTTCAGTGTGCTCTCTCTCTCTCTCTCTCTCTCTCTCTCCCTTTCTCCCCATCCCCTTCTAGCTCCAGCTCTAGCTCTCTCTAGCTCTAGCTCTCTGTCCTCCTTATGGATAAAGATGTGAGGTGTCAGCTGTTCCTGACTCCATGCCTTCATTTCACCATCATGGACTCTAACCCTCTGAAACCTTAAGCCCAGACTAAACATTTTCTTTTATAAGTTCCCTTGCTCATGGTGTCTTGCCACAACAATAGAAAAGTAACTAAGACAGGACCCAACCCCTGTCACCAAAAAGGAGGTGAGTGTTTGGGAAGGTCAGGTGGTAGATAATGATTAGATGGCGAGTCCAAGCCCAGTCCTCCGAGGCTTCTGCTCTCTGACCCTCACGCTCAAGCACACATGTGCAGACGCAAACACATACAGAGACACACACAGACACACACATATCACCCTGTTGCCTTGTTTGCTTGTTTGTTTGTTTTTACTGTGGGTTCCTGAGCTACTTTTCAATAAGACTCAGAGAAGCCAAGTGCAGAGTAGTATAGAGAGAGGACCCCGAAGCCAGGACTTCCCTTCCAGATTTGGACCAAGACTATGCTCATCCTCTGATAGAGAAGGGCAACTACTCGGATTTCAGAAACTTCTTCAGCCTTCCCTAAGGCCTCACCAGACAAGAAATAAACTCAGAGGCTACAATACATCCACACGCTACCAGGTAGCCCCCCAAATCAGCTACCACTTGCATCTTACTCTTGGGGCTCTGGAGACAGTAAACTATCTTACAGGACCAGATGCCTAAAAGCCAGTCCAGCCCTGCCCCCAGACATCTAGAAGTCACAGATCTCTTTGAGGGCCCCATGAAAGCTATGGCCCTCTCCACAGACACTTGCACTCCCCAGCACGTACAGCCAGTACCATCACACATTCCTAGAACACCTTGTAATACTCAAACATGCCCATAGGCGCCATAGGATCTCTCCTAACTCAGCCCAGCGAGCCTGCCTTGACCTTGGCCATACCCTTGCCATCTATGTAAGCAGCAACCTAGCACCTCCACTCACTGAGCGCAGACCTGTGTTCATCCTGACCAAATCAACAACACACTTGAGCAATGAAGGCAGATTAGCTTGTTCAGAATAGAAGACCAAGCACGAGGAGGGCCTTTGAGGTTTGAGGGACTGTGAGCTGATGGACTGCAGTTCTGAGCCTGACGTGTTTAAAAATCAGTCAACAAGGTTCCTTTTCCCCGCCACTCTCCCACTGTGTCCACAGATCAGGGTAGAGATGGACCAGGAGTACTAAAGAAAGAAGACGAAGGAAGCTTAGACACAAGCACACGGTGCTCCTTTGAACATCCTGGAGGCTGTTCTGAGGTCTCCATGAGCCTGTGAACTAAGAACAGGCACTGTGTCTCAGTGGACATCCCCCCACCCAGGGTGGTGGCGTTACCACAGACAAGTTTGCAAAGTGACCAGGTCCAGGAGAAGGAATAGTAAAAGTCAAGTGTTAATGCCGGGAGCTTCATCAAGGACAAAAGGTTCAGTAGAGCTAGGGAGCCAGGAACCTTAGACATCATCTGTCCTCCTTTCAACACCTTCCATGTCACTCAGGCTGGAACAAGAGTCAGTCATCACTGTGTGCCAGGAGGGTTAACATCTCTCAGGTGCCAACGTCTTGGGGTGTGCTGCTGACAGAGACTCCCACCCTGTCCTTCCAGAGCTGTGCCCGAGAACTGCGGCAGGAGCAGCTGAGGGGAGAGCAGCCTTCCAGCTGGTGCAGGAAGAGCCCATAGCTACATTACTAGTTATCTATGTATGTTGAGAAGAGACTGGACGGATCAAGAAGAGTTCGGGTTAACACAGCAAAGGGACACTGCAGAAGATGAGCAAGAGGGCTTGTATCTGGATATGAGATAACCAGGTAGACAGATAAGAGTAAGGACGGGTCCCTGGGCCAGGGAAGACAGTCTGGCAGTATCTCTTCCTCCCCCAAAAGCCCTTGAGGGACGCATGTAAGGCCTTATTGTCCTCTCATAGTCTTGCTTCTAATGCAGGTAATTGTAGTAGGTTAAATAAAGACAGTTTCAGAGAAAAACTCTGCCTATTTCCAGAGACCACCCATAACAAGACACTAAACATGATGTAACCAAGAAACACTGCAGCTGCCGGTGGTGGCCAGGTCTGCAGCAATAGAGCTACAGGCAGATGATGTAAATGTGAGGGCAACGAGAACACAGTATAATTAACAACACTTGAGACACTGCAAGATCAGAGGGCAGTGACGCTGGCCTAGTTAATCATGGCGGCCAGACAGTCAAGGCCAATAATTATCAAAGCCAGAGTCTGTGACGGACAGTGGGTGGGCAGCTCGTGAACAGTGCCCCATCATCTCTCTGGCTAGGCCAGGACGGCATAGAGAGAGTGTGTAGAACTTCCATTGGCTCGGCGCATGGTCGCCCAGGCAATGAACCCATCAGAATAGAGATTGCCTCAGTCTTTGCTCAGTTTCTTCCTTGGCCCTATTAGAAATCCTAAACAAAGGAGTTTGAAGGCTCTTTTCTCTCCTAGAGATTTTCCCCATGCTACAGAGTTTCTTCCACTTAATTCCTCCCTGTTCTGGTGGTGGTGGTGGTTATCACTGTTACTGAGACAGGGTCTTACTATGGAATCCTGGATGACCTAAAACTCACTATGTAGACAAGGCTGGCCTCAAGGTGCAGAGATCTACTTGCCTCTGCCTCTTGAAAGCTGGGATCAAAGACACGTATCACTGTGACTGGCGAGTTCTGTCGTTTGGAATAAAGCTTGCTACTACTTTGCTCACTCCAGTCAGTCTGTGTGGTCAATCACTATTGGCAGGAGATGATGAGCCCACAGGCATTGTCCTAGATCACTCTTAGATGACCACACCAGGCATTTTAGACCCTCAGGGCGTGCACAGCTGGGCTCTGAAAGGTCCTGTCACACTGAAACCCTGTACTCTAGCATCTTGTCAGGGATAGCAAAACAGTGGAAACAGGCCGTGACAAGACAGGATCCTTCAAGTGTAGTTCAGGAACCATATCAGCAATGATGTAGAGTCCAGAGAACTGAGCTGGAGACACCGAGACAGAACACAGGACATTCTCCACGTCATCACCTTTGTTTTCCACCAGAAAGTCCTGGTCTCCTTCATTGTTGTCCACATCGGGGAGGGGGGTCTCACTAAAATGTGTTCTGAGCAGCTCCATCATAGGGCATGCAGCCCATGGGTTTTCATGCGCATTTTGCATGTTAGGTATTATCCAAGGCACTGTGAGTCTCAAGAACACCAGTTAAAGGAAAACAGTATCTTGTCCTCATTTACACAGGACTGTTTCTTGAACTTAGATTTCTCTTCCAACCCCTTCCCCAGCTTCAGCCTCCTAAGTTTATGGTAGCCTTCTTGTATCTCTCAGAAGTGGACCCAGAGCTTTAAGTCCTGGCCGTGCAGAAGGTCATAGGCTGTCAGCTTCCCTTGGTCTCTCATCCTAGACATAAATAGTTGGCAGAGCGCTCACCCCTGCATCTGTCAATTATGAGCTGAGATGAAAAGAGAAAAGTTTCTAACACAACCTTATGGATGAGTGAGAGTGACTCTTATCAAATGGCATGACAACAGGTATCCAAATAAGCCATTAGAGAGCTGGTTCAGCCTATCTGTAGGTTATGCCTGGTGAATTAATGATGAAATACAAGGAATTATGGGAATACATGGCAGGGTCATCTATCAATCAGATCCCCTGAACTAAAAATATTCACATTCATATTCATAAATGGTGATCAATCCATGTGACAAAACTCCATGATGGCCATTGTCACTTTTCCAACTCACAGCATGATGCTGCTTCAACTGCAGCAACTACATAATGACTTCATTGAGAACAGGCCAATAATACCATGAAACATCAGTTGTCACCATTGTAGCTCTTCTTCACAAACCAATCATTTACAAACGAATCATCGACCGTTCTGCTTCTTCTTTATTTTGTTGTTTTCCTTCTCTGCATGTGTCCCGGGGCTAACATTGAGCTACAATCCTGCCTCAGCCTCACCAGTGCTACATTATAGGCATACACCACCCTGCCTAGCTCTAGGTCCTCTTAAGGGGAAAACACCGGATGGAGTACAGACTTTTCTCCACCTTTCACAGTGATTCTTACCTCCTCAATAGTTTAGGTAGGTGGCAGCTTTGTGCCAGGCACCAGGATACAATAACAACCAACAACAAACATATGCACCCTGTCCTAAAACCTACTGAAACAAAATTAAATTGGGGTCTGGAAAGATGCCTGAGCAGTTAAGAGCACTTGCTGCTCTTGAAAAGAACCGGAGTTTGAGTCCCAACAGTGTCACATCAGGCAATTTACAACCACCTGTAACTCCAGTTTTGGGGCATCTGATGCCCTCTTCTGGCATCCTCAGACAGCTGCACACACATGATGCACATACATACACATAAAAAAGAATTGCACTCATGATTAACCACAGCCAAATGGTAATCATCGCTGTGTTAATATAAAAGAAGGGATCTGAAAGAGGAGGGGATTTTTTTTTCTTGAGAATATGATGCTAAAGCTGAGACCTGGGAAAAGTAAGAAAAGGCAAGGTGGAGAAGAAAGGGAACGGGGCACTCCCAGGGAACAGGTAGGAAAATACGTGGCTGGTGACGGCTGACATGGGGGGCCCAGAAACAGTGGCCACTGGTCTGCCCTGTGCTTTAGAGACACCTCAAAGGTACAGAGCTGGCGAGTCTACAGAGACAGAGGTAGGTAGGTTTGTGACAGCAGTAACCGCAGTGGGGGACATAGTCACTACTGCTATTGTCCATGCTAGGGGGAGCCAGAGCTTACGTTAGGGTGATGAAGATGTTTTAAAATGAACTGTGGCGACTCTGGGAACACAGTAAAACCACAATACTGTGCACTTTCAACGGGCGAGCTGTACCGTATGCCAACTGTATTCCAGTAAAGTGGCTATAGAAAGTGTCAAATCCCATTTACTTAATCTGGAGGAGACAGGGCTGTTGTTTTCTCTAGAGCTCGTGGTTTCAGTTGTTTTCTCTATTTTACCCCATTTGTCTGCTTCTTCCCTCCAATTTGGCTCTCTGCTGCCTCCCTCCTCTCCAGCACCCTTCCCCCTTCCCCCTTCCCCCTTCCCCCTTCCCCCTTCCCCCTTCCCCCTTCCCCCTTCTCCCTTCCCCCTTCCCCCTTCTCCCTTCCCCCATTCCCTTTCTCCTCTCTCTTCCCCATTCCCCTCCCCCTTCCCCTTTTCCTCTTTCCCCTGCCTTTGGGACCCACCTCTAGGTTATGAAAGAGCTCAGGCCTCAGGCAGTGGACATGTGTGCGCTCCAGCCAAGCATGGATTGAGAAGCCTCCACATGACTTCATCCTCAGCCTCGGGGCTACCCCAGCTGTCAAGAGAAAAGGGCATATTAACCCGAGTCCTTCCAGAGCTGCAGATTCCCGAGGCATTAGCTATCTGTGCCGCATAACAAATACGTAAGTTTGTGGCCAAAGACAAAGCTGGTTTGCTCTCAGCCTTTGTACGAGGAGCACATGTGTAAGTTAGCTGGGATGGGGTCAGGGCCTTCCTCAGGCTGAGTGTGTTGTCTGGGTATGTCACCATCTCAAGGCGCACTGGAGGACTCTCCCCCAGGCTGTCACCCACAGCTGCTAATAGGCTTCCTTCCCCTGGGGACTGCTGAGTTCTAGCTTTCAGCTCTGTCACTTGGGCCTCTGTCTCTCATGGCAGCCTACAAGAGGACAGTGAGGCAGGCATAGGGAATGGTTTAGCTTAGGGCCCCATTTGGTTTGGGTTATTCACGTGCACCTTTTGTGGGTAAGGACGCTCTTGGCAGCCCAGTTTCTTCATGTGCACACACTGTATACAGCCCCCACCCCAACAATGAGCTTGGCAACCACAGAGCTCCCTCAAACCCTGATCCGCATCGAGCTGCTCCTAGTCACATCTTGGAATGATGGCATGAGTTTTGCCCATCTCTAGTAATAACCATTTAGACAATTTATATTCAAGCATGCTCCCGATGTGTCTGGGTATGAGGCATAGAAAGGCCAGCCCAGGGGTTGGGTCCGTGCACAGTAGGGCAAAACTGTGTCTTCTAGGAACCTTTTAGGGAGGCTTCTTTGTTTACCATCATATGCCTACACACAGTTAATTAATGCATTAAATTAAAACCAGATGCATTATGGGAAACAGAAAAATTATCAACCAAAATAGAGAACAGGCTAAATCATAGCTTTTAATAGCCAGCCCCTTCTCTTGAATCCCATGAAAGGAAGTCCCATATGCTAATCAGAGGGGCCCTTGGATACTCTCCTGTAGCCTGCTGCTTGACAGTGTCTTCCTCTACAGCCCAAACTACCACTTTGATCTAAAAAAAGCTATCTGGCCTCTTCAACAAATCTGTGTGAGTCCTTACTTTCAATTACTGGGCTAAGAGAACAAGAACTTGGAAACATCCAGCCCAGATCCCAGCCACCAGTAACAGCAGCAAGACCACAGACCCAATCCCTAATAAAGGAGCCAAAAACATTCCATTGCTCTTGTACCTTCCATTCATTGGAGGCAGCTGGTGAAGTGCGGCCCCTCACAGGGACAAGTAAGTAGCCCATGGGAACAGCAGCCGCCGCAGGAGAAGCCCCCTTGCTGAATGAATGCTCTGTCATTCCAATCCAGAGGTTTGGGGATAGACAGAAAATAGGGAGTAGGGGGACACGCTACGGAGGATAACTGTATCTGTAGAATGTTTACACTAAGACAGGGGCTTGGAAGGGGGGTGGGAGCGGTGTGTGGAAGTCACCACAGCTGAGCCAAATGAGAATAAACAACTCTCCTGGCTCTGGGACCACTGACCTTTCTCACTTTTCCACTCTACTTTCTGGGCTCTGGAGAGACAAAAAGTTCAAGCCTTCTGAATATGCGAAGAGTGTTTTATGTACGCACACATGTGATTCTTTGTACCACATGTGTGCTGGTGCCTCAGGAAGCCAGAAGAGGGTCAGTGCCCTGGAACTGGAGTTGCAGACAGTTGTGAGCCACAACAGACAACCGTGTGGTTGTGTGGGTGCTGGGAACTGAACCCAGATCCTCTGCAAAAGCAGCAAGAGTTCTTAATGACTTTCTCCATCCCCTCAAATCGTGTCTTAAAGATGACTTCATCTCCCGTCCCTAAATTTAAGCAGGCAGAGGCTATTTCAAGGCGCTCTCGTTACACACAGCCCTTCAGCTCTGAGTTATGAAAGACTGTCCTCTTAATGCAATTCTGTATTTTATAAAGCTGGCAGGACCGGTGCACCAGGCTTAGCTGGATTTTCCTCCATAAAAGCAAGCTTTCGGGAATACTATCGCTTGCCCATGGTGAGGACATAGATTCCAGGAAGCTGGTTTCAAATGCTAAAAAAAGCACATGAGGCGGCCATTTGCTGGAGTGGGGGGAAGCTAAGAGCCAACTGAGCCTGCTGCTGCTGCTTCAAGCTCACCCACCCCTGCAGAGGTGACTCAGGCTGAAGCTGGACGGACACACACACACACACACACACACACACACACACACATTTGTTGAAAGATGCAGGAGGTAGAAATGCTGATTTTTCATAACAAATGCTTGTATATGGAACTTAAAACTTTTTACCATGCCTGTTAGCACCTTTTAAAAAGCCTCCTTAGAAATTGATCATCTTTGGTCGGTGAAAGATTCCAAAGGAGCCTGAGGCACAGGTCCGGATGGAATCCATGGCTGCTGTGTTCTCTTTGGGCTGATTCTGAGCTGCTCTGAGCATCCAAGGTGAGCTGTAGCCTGGGTGCCCGGCAAGAGCAGGCACCCAGCCTGCTTAGAAGCTCCTGGCTCCTGGGTTGCCGACACCCCAAAGCCACGACCTGGGCACTCAGACACTGAAGGATGCTCCAAAAAGGTGGATCAGATCAAAGCATGGCCCCACTTTTATACAGTGTATGGTGAAGATGGTGGAAATAGTAATGAGAAGAGTGATTTTTTTATTTTAAAATGTATTTAAAATACCAGATATTTCATTGATATTTCCTCCTCCCCTAACTCCTCCCAAATCTTGCCCACCCCCCTAACCATCCAACTTCATGCCATCCCTCAAAAAATGAAAAATTCAAATGAACAAACCAATAGGACTAAAATTACCAAAAAAACTCACTAAAAATAATAATAATTTTTAAAGAAGGAGTCTGTGTGTGTTTCATGTTGGTCAACTTCTCCTGGGCCTGCCTTGGGGTGTGGTTGATTCGCTCAGTGACACTCCACTGGACAAAATCCATTTTCCCTTTCCCAGCAGGTATCACTGCAAACAGATTCTTGGTTAGGGGTGGGACTTTGTGTCCACTTCCTCTTCTCTGCACTGGAATCTTGTCTGACTCGAACCTGTGCAGTCCTTGTGCGTACACGCTGTCACAGACTCTGCAAGTTCACACGTGCTGCTGCTGGGCTGTGTCTGGAAGACGCTGTTTCCTTGCAGGCATCCATGTCTCTGGCTTTCTTCCTCCCCTGCTGCACAGGTCCCTGCGCCTTGGAGGCAGGATTGTGGTAGAGACATCCCGTTTAGGGCTGGGGGCTCCAAAGCCTCCTCTCTGCACACCGTCCAGGAATAGCAACTTCATAATTGGGCTGAATAATAGATTCCAACTTAATTATTAATGTGATTGGAATTAGATCTGCCATCTCATCATTTGCTCTCAGTCTGACCGCTCTGATTTTGCTGTTGTTCTGGTTTGATCAAGTTTGGGGATTGTGCGCCTCTGTTCCCACTTTCCTTCCTGCTTTGCACTGTTTGAGCACACTTTAGAATTTCATGTGAATGTATCCGGTGCCTTTTCAACGTTAACCATTCCCGTCACTTTTAGAGGCTGCTCCAGGGGTTACAGTAGAGGCTTTTGTTTCTCAGGAGTTACTTTCACACTCCTTGTCTAGACATTTTCCAATACTACAGTTGCATTTAGTCCCTTCTTCTACCCCACCCACCGCGGTCTTCAGACCGGTATGCTCATGGGTTAGGGCATTCTTCCGTTTCTGACTGACACAAAACCCACTGCAGCAAACATCCTTGTGCAGATTCTTCACACATTTAACCAAAAATACAAAAGCCTCAATATGATGTCACCTGCGTAGAGACCACGTGTAGTTTAAGTTTGCGTTGCACCCTTCGAAAGATTGTGTTCGACCCCCATGGTCTTCCAAAGCAGCATTTTCACTTGATCCTGTGAGACCGATGACAAAAGACCATACAAGCATTATGCTTTCATTGCTGGATTTATTTCCCTATAAAGATGATGATTATACTGAAAATATTTCACGTATACACTAGAATTGAGCAAATAAGAGAAGAAAGCAAAATTTCTTACTGCTGAAAGGTACAGAAGTTACAAAGAGGGGAGTTGGAGAGCCAGCTCAGCAGTTAGGATCATGGGCTGTCCTTCCAGCGGACCTAGGTTCAATTCCCAGCACCCACATGGCAGTTCACAAACCATCTGTAACTCCAGGTCTTGGGGATCTGACATCCTTTCTGGCTTTCTCAGATGATACATGCTGTGGCGCACGGACATACGTGCAGGCAGAACACCCACACAAATAAAATAAAAATGAATAAATCTTTTTTTTTAAATAAGCCAGGGGAAGGCTGGGGTTGCCCCTGTTGTGCTGGATTAGCACTACTCACATGAGCAATAAACTATCTTATTATCATCATCATAATTTTATTATATCATCATAATGGGACAAGCCAGAGAAATGAGGGCAACAGGCTCACACGAATAAATATGCATGCCTACATACAGCCCTGGCTCTGATTTCTGAGGGGATCAATGATATCCCAATAGTAATGACCCACCAGGTCTGCCAGTGGCCAGTCCTAAACACCAGTCTCCAATAAAAAGAAACAAGGTTCCTTAGAGAAATGGCTGGAGAAGAGAAGATAAAGGATGAACTGAGTGCCTTAAGTTATTAGAAAATAAAGTTCTCTCTCTCTCTGAGTGGGGGGGGGAGTGTATCAAAGGTCAGGTACCACTCTGAAAGTGTTCCTAGAATAACTTTATTGTATTATACCCCAAAGAATAAAATAAATTACTATTAGTCCACTCTGCTACAAATAAATAATTGATTAAGTAAAATAAGAGTTTATAAATATTAGAAAGGAAATGTCAAAGAATATTGTATAAGAATATCCTCTGAATTGAAATTGTTTTCATCATGTCAGGGGGCTTGTTAAGACCCCAAAAGTTCCAAGTTGAAGCCATCCATCCTAGAAGGAGGCTCCTTAAGACTCAGGAGGTAGACAACTGACAAATCCCAAGAAGCCCCTGAAAATTAAAAGATTCACAAGACCCTTCACTCCCAAGGTTATATAAGCAGTAAAAACTACTGGGAGAGAGGAGACTCTGCATCATGTCCATCTGTCTGTAAGTCATCCAAACAGCCTCAGGGCTTTAGCTTTCCTGAGTCATCACCCACGATAGCTTAGGCTCTTTGGTAAGACAGCTACCTTTGACTCATCCATACTCTTACCTAATCCTATAAGTAACCCCAATAAACCTATTGGTTCACCAAGCTAGACGCTAGTAGCATCTGGATTTGGGGGAGGTCTGTTGATGATGCCTGTCTGGGGTAAGCTGTAAATGTTTATTTACATTTCCCAGCAAAAGTCACCCAACAATGTACTGTTGCTCCCAATGGTTCCAGTTAAACTATATTGAATTACACCCCAAGGAATAAAATAAACACCAAAGAGTCCACACTGATGAAACCAAGAGATTGAACAAATAACTGGGGAAGATGGACCACTCTTCCTTTATAAGAATTCCAACTAACAAATGTAGAACAAATAAGGGAACGAGGTCACCATTACATCATCACCACAGCAATGGCTGCGGGTGGGGCTGTGGGTGGGATCCAGCAATAAATACTAAAATTAATGACAAAGGTTTAAGGAAAAACAGGCAGGAGCTTCAAGAAACCTTCCTCAAAACATCTACTAATTCCATGTGAATATGAATGGTCACATTCACAAACTCTGACACATCTCTTTCTGGGAGGCACATTTTTAAATCCCATCCCTTGGAGCATGTGTTGGATTTAGAGAACCTGTTCTAACAAATAGCATAAAAAGGTAACCATCATGGTGGTATAATGGAGCAGCTTAGCTGACACCATCTTCAACAAGTGACGGAAGATAAAATCACCTGCATTAAGGTATCATGACATCATGTGCTCTTTGATGAGAACAATACCTCATTTCTCTACCCCTCTTCCCCAAAACCTATAATCTTGGTCTAATTGTGGGGAAGCATCAGAAAAACCCAAACTGAAGACTGTCCTCCAACATACACGAACAAGACGTGATGCTTAATTTTGAGTGTCAACATGACTAGACTTAGAACCACCAATGAGACCTTCCTCTGGGCATGTCTGGGAGGCACTGCCAGGGAGGTTAAGTGAAGGGAAGACAGGAAGAGGCCGGGGAACATCACAGTTTGGAAGGGACTGAGGAAATCATGAGGATCAGTGCATCGAGGTGTCCAAGGTTGCATCCTGGAACAGAAGGCAAATGTTGGCCTGAGACAGGTGGTCATCTAGGGGATCTGTCAAGTTCGTTCCTGGATCAAGCCAGGGATTGGATGTCAGGGAGAAACACAAAAGTAGCAAAGGAGACGACCCACAGGCTGCAAGCACAGCACACAGAAGGGCAGAAGCAGGGAGAAGGAACGTAACCGATAAGGGAGCAAGGACCTGGAAGGAAGCAGCAGACAGCAACAGCCACAGAGAGAGAAAGGAGAAAGAAAATGACATTTGATTATGGCCGACAAACCGCTCCCATCAGGGTGGGAAGAACCCCAACAGTGGGAATCTACCAGGGGACTCCAGGTTGGTCATTCTGTAGGATCTCAGGATTCTCCTCTTCCCAGACTCCCTGTTGGTCCCGCCTAGGGTGTTCTCTCTTAGAGTGCTGTTTTCCTTCTATGGGGGCTTTTCTTCCAGCTAGCCAATAACAACTGGAGCAGCTGGGTAGTGCACAAGAAGTTATCCCTCTTAAAGAGGACTTCCTTGCTTTCCTAATCAGTCTAAGGTCCCTTGACCCTCCTTTGGAGACAGAAACTGGAAAATCTAAGTTAAGACTTTGCCATTGTCATATTGGCTTGGGTTGCTTAGATCATTAGCTATGTTGATCTCTCTCTTCAGATCGAGGCACTGTGAGACTATAGGTTACTAGTGTTCAGAGACACCAGGTGAGGGATGAAGACAAACTCCCTGTGCTCCACAGCAACTCCTCTATAAATAGGAATTATTTCAGAGTAAATGTTTTTCTCATTCCTCCACCAAGAGTAGATAAGAATGTCCTCTTTGTCCTCTCACCAACACTAGAGATCATTAGCCTTTGAATCTTTACTAGTTTGATGGGTAAAATTTATCTGGCTCTTTTGACACATAATTCATCATTCCGGGAGACCCTAAGCATTTTTCATGTGCATTGTATCTATTTGCATTGTGTATATGTGTTTGTATGTATGTGTGGGTATGTGTGTGAGTGTCTATATGTGTGTGTTGTGAGTGTGTGTGATGTGTGTGTGTGTGACTGTGTATGAGTGTATGAGTGTGTATATGTGTGTGTATGTATATGTGTATATGTATATGTGTATGGGTGCATATGCTTGTATATGTGGATGTATGTGTATGTGTGTGTGTGTTGTCTGTTCAATATATTATCCTTCATTTCTTTAGCATTCCTATTCAGTAATTATTACTCAGCTCATCCACAGCTGTAAAAACTGAGGCTCAGTAGGGCAAGAATCTAACCCCTGAAGTCCCTAGCAGCAAGCAGTGCAGTGAGCTTGAGCCAAGATGCACTCAGCTCCAAGGCCCATGACCCTCCAGTATCCTAGTGAGCTGGGCTTTGGCTCTTTATCATACTCCCCTGCTTTCCAGTACCTCATGGGATGAAGGTCAACTAAATGCTAAAGGTTCCACAGTCAGTCTGGTGGGTTTTACTTAAAACAGAAAGCAAGCAAGGAGTAGAATCGTATCTGTTGGCTCCCGGCCATGGAACCCCTGGCAGGGAGCGGCCTAGGCCACAAAGTCTCTACGTCTGTCCCCACACGCTTGGTGGTGGGAGTCTTCCCAACCTCCCATTACCTCACCCAGCAGCACTGGGGCTGTGTTATTTATTTTGTTTCTCTACAATAAAAGTTTTCTATTTCAGGTCAAGTGTTGGATTGAAAGTTTTAACAAAGACCTTCATTAAACCCTAATTGTATGAAAACAGATGCTACGGTGGCTGCAGAGATGGAGCTGTGGTTAAAAGCATTGGCTACTCTTCCAAGTTCAATTGCCAGCGCCCACATGGCAGCTCACAACTGGCTGTAACTCCAGTTCTGGGGTATCTGGTACTCCCTTTGGCCTCCTTGGGCTCCAGGCACACACTGGTGTGCAGGCAACACATCCATACACAGAAAATAAAATAATAATAATAATTTAAAAACAAGTTTAAAAAGATTTTACAAACGGAAATGGATGCTATGGATTCCTTCTCTTGGTGGTCGTCTGGTACCTCTCTTCTTGGGATTCAAACTCAAGGTCATCTGACATGGGAGAGTTTCCATCTTCCACTTGCTGACTTTCAACCTCTGCAGCCATTGTTCTTGCACTGACATGTTGCGTGTGGTATTTGCATATGTCTTTGTGCTGAATGTGACTGTCTTCCCACTAAGACATGAAACTCTAACCATCAAACAGTCACTTCACTCCAAATATTTAGCAGGCCACTTCAGCACCACCTTGTTGGCACATTCAAGCCACAACTCCAAAGATTCACAAGAACCAACATTTATTGTGCACTTAATGTATGCCATACAGTACTTGGAACTTTCCATAGACTTTGCCATTTAACATCAGCAGCTCCATATTGCAAGTGGGGCACTGAGCAACAGACAGGTATGTTCTTTTACTCAATATCACACAACCAGAAATTGGAAGAGCCAGAGAGTCTGGCTTCAGAGCCTACACGCTCTGTGATGGTCGGTCTATAGGGAGTTTTATTGAATTAGTGCTTTGAGAAATCAGGAAAACCCATTCTAAGAACACGTTGAATCATCAAAAGCGAAAGCCATAAATGTCAGAGGAAGCAACATTGAGAAGAAATTCTCTGAAGCAGCCCACTCTATAGCCTTGTTTCCCAGGCTTTTGTCATCCAGCAGCCATCTCCTCAGCTTGGTTTCAGATAAAAACCTATTCTGTTAGCCACTTAATATCTTTCAAACTGACTCAATTGTTTCTGCTTAAGCAAATTATTTCAAAAGGAAAGTGACCTCATGTCACTATTGTAAATGGAAAGGCAGTATCACTTACTTTAAGTAAATGGTAACCTAAAAATAAATACTATGGAAATGAAACAATGCCAATAAATTGCAGTCAGATGCCCTTGCCTGCCAAAGTACTGAGGCTTGCTAGATCCAAGTCTCTCTTTGCTAAAATGGGAGATTTAGCAAGCCTTAAGAGAGGTAGTTGTGACAGATTTATCAAAGATAATCAGAAGTGCAAGAAAATGAAAGGAATGATTCCCTGCAAATTCAGGCTTTGGGGACAGAAACATCCATGCCCTAGCCCATCACTGAGGGAAATCAGGGCATGAACTCAAGGCAGGAGCCTGGAGGCAGGAGCTGAGGCCTTGGAGGGGTGCTGCTTATTGGCTTGCTCCTCATGGCTTGCTCAGCCTGCTTTCTTAGAGAACCTAGGACTGCCAGCCCAGGGGTAGCACCATTCACAATGGGCTGGGTTGCCCCACATCAATCATTAATTAAGAAAATGTCCCACAGACTTGTCTAGAGGCCAGTTGATGGAGGCAGTTCCTTAATAAATATTCTCTCTTCCCAAATGCCTCTGCCTTGTGTCAAGTTGAAATAAAACTAGCCAACAAAACAAACAAAAGAAGAAAAGGGTCCCAAGAATTACTAGAGAAGGGGGAAATTGGTTGGATGAGAGTGGTCTATGTGGTTTGAAGTTTTTCTTCACTGAACCCTGGTGTTCCACAATCACCTTAGCTATTACATACGTCCACCCAAGCCCAGGTCTTCAGCTGTCCCCAGCCCCTGCCTCCAAAGTCAGCATTAACCCCATAGCTGCTCAAGACACTGTTCCTTTAGAGCTGAGGAAATCAACTCTTTCCCATTTCAGGTCCATTTTATTCTTATGTCCCTGGAGGGCTGCCCTCTGGGATCCATGGATGACAAGTTCTTCAGCCAAAGGGCCTGTGGTGCAGTATGGTACCATTATGGAGGAAAGCACTGATCATGGGCCTCATTTTTCTTCACCAGGGATCTAACAGTCTTACTCTCTGTGCCTTTTCCTTGCGGCACAGGAATCTCCAGTCACGAGCTGGAAGAACTCACAGCCCCAGATTCTGGATGACTATGGCTGTAACTAGCCTGGTGCTGCAGGAATTTCATATCTTAACAGGAACATGTGCCACCTCATCATGAAGGCATACATACGGAAGCCAGTCTCAGCAGCCAACGATGGCCTGACAAGGGTCAGCAAATTGGAGAAGGAAACTCCCAGGTCAAGTGAGCTTGAATTATAGTCTGCGGCAAAAAGAAGACATACATATTTCTTCCTCTAATATTATGGCTCCCGTCTTTGATAATTCAAAATATTTTTAGTTTTTTAAATTTTTAACATTTATTTTTATTTTTTATGTGAATTGGTGTTTTGCGCACATCTGTATCTGCGTGAGAGTGTTGGAGCCCATGAACTGGAGTGACAGACAGTTGCGAGCTGCCATGTGGGTGCTGGGAGTTGAACATGGGTCCTCTGGACGAGCAGCCAGTGTTCTCAACTGCTGAGCCATCTCTCCAGCCCCCAGAGGGTTCTTTGTAATAGAGGGAAGTTCCAATCTTGACAGCTCAGAGATGAGTCACAGGTGGTGGACACCTTCTCTCTAGATCATGGTTTGATTAGGAAAACTTCGCTACAGCTTCTCATACGTGGGTCTAAGTTACTAGACAAGTTTTAGGGAAATGACTGGATGCTGAGGGCTTGGCCCATAGGTAAAAAAATTCCTTGTTAAGCATTATTAGAGGTGGTGATGAGTAAGAAGTTGAAAGATTCAGGTCACTGGATCCATGTCCCTCGCTCTTTCCCCCATACCTGTTTCTCTGCATCCAGGCTTTCATGATCTGAGACACTGGGCTTCAACCATGCTCATTCTCAACCATGACAAACTGGCACCCCTGCAAACCGTGAGCTAGCCAAATAATTCTCTTTAAGTTGTTCTCTGGGTGTTGTGGTCACCGTGATGGAAAAGTAGTTCAATCACTGAGATGGGGGCGGGGTGGCTGAGATGGGGGTGGGGTGGCTGAGATGGGGGCAGGGTGGGCTCCTGGAGCAGGAGGTAGGTGGAAGGCCTGGCCAAGTAGTTGCACTTTTTTTTTTTAACAAAAACATCTTTAAAGCTTCAATTTCGAGCACTGCCTTTTAAGAAGTTCTTTACCAGTTAAAGAACAAGTTTAAGATCTGTGTACATTTCCTATGTTTCCACCTAAGATACGGATCTGCTGTTCATAGAGTCTGGTGAGCCTGACCCAAAAGATGCTAGCATTCAAGCAGCCTCCTCAGACCCATGTGGAAGGAGACCCAGTACTATAGGGAGGATTTCCTTCTTGGATTTTCATCTATTTGCTGTGTGTGCATGCCTGCCCTGTGGAGTTCAGAGGTCAACCTGTGTGAGTTTGTTCTCTCCCTCTACTCTGTTGGTTCAAGGAAACTTGGGTCATTGGCCTGGGTATCGAGTGCCTTTATCTACCTGAACTACCTTGCCAGCCCTAGTTAGGATTCTTAGAACACCCAAAAGAGTGGGTTAAGCCAACCTACCCTTGGCATCTTTTACCATCTCTGCTGACCTCTGATTTCCTTCAGGGTTGGAAAGAACTAGTTGCCAGCTAACCACAACCCACTAGTCTCACTATTAGTGAGAATGCTGAACACAGCAGTACATGGTTTGTTGAGGCCAAACGTGTACAGCTAGAGAGATGGAGACAGGACTGTGTCCTGGATCTCCTGATGCCTGCCCCATCCTTCCCAGGTCTACACACAAATTTCAACCATAGTTATGACCATGTAACATGGGTACAGCTAGACTCCATCACAAAGAACAGCTCCCAGAGGAAGGCACTCAGGACCATACACACCCAAGGAAGTAAGAGATTCCGGCATCAGAAGGCCAAAGCCATTCCATTGGTGTCATAAATTAAGCAGCCAAACATGACAGACTTGTTCTAATTACCTAGAAGGCTGACGGAGTCTGAAGGCTACAGGCTTAAATGGTGGGGTCATGGCGTGTGTCTAGCTTGTTATATGATCTCTGAGAAGTGATAAGTGAAAGTGTTGTTTTTCCCATCTAGGTGAACCTCAGAATTAGACCACCCAGAAAGTGCCTGTGCCATGTCACCCTTCATAGAATACATTCAACACATGTTATCCCCAGCCTGTGATGAAATGCTGACTCACACAGAGAACTTACCCATGCCTGTGGTGTGGACAGAGAAGCCAGGTGTTAGCTTTTTGTTCTCAGGTAATATATGTCCACAGCTCTCAGAGGTTCAGATCCTCAGCCCCTCAGTCGTAAAGTGCTAGATTAGACCTTGTGTGTGCCTGCTAGAGCCACTATAACAAAGTACCAGAGGCAGGGAGCCTCAAACAACAAAAAATACATTTTCTTAGTTCTGAACACTGGAAATTTAAGATCCAGGTGTCTGTCAGCAGGGTGAGAACTTGTTCCAAGTCTCCTCTCTCCTCTCTCCCCTCTCCCCTCTCTCCTCTCTCCCCTCTCCCCTCTCCCCTCTCTCCTCTCTTCCCTCTCCCCTCTCCCCTCTCCCCTCTCCTCTCTCCTCTCTCCTCTCTCCTCTCTCCTCTCCTCTCCTCTCCTCTCCTCTCCTCTCCTCTCCTCTCCTCTCCTCTCCTCTCCTCTCCTCTCCTCTCCTCTCCTCTCCACTCCTCTCCTCTCCTCTCCTGTTCTCCCCTCCCCCACCCCTCTTGGAAGATTTGCCGGTAATCTCAGTATTCCTGGCCGGTGTACCAGGTACCCTATCTTTGCCTCCAACATCACTTTATGTTCCCCTGAACTTGTGTCTGGGTCCCAATTCCCCTTTTGTGTAAAGACATTGGTCACACTGGCTTGAAGCACACCAAATGACCTCATGTTAACTAATCTTCTTTTCAGTGACCTCATTTGCAAATGATGCCTCACTTTCCAAGGTGAAGCACAGGAAACCACCCTACCCTCTGCATCTCTTATCATCTCTCCTGGCCTCCAACCTCCTTCATGGTTAGAAAGAGATAGTCTCCTCACTGTTGCCCTTGCCAGATGCAGCCTTTGTATTTGGGCTTTCCAGCCTCAGGAACCATAAGCCAAATTCTGTTTTTTAAAGTCTAAGGACTGAAAAGATGGCTCTGCTGCTAAAAGTACTAGCCACTCTTCCAGAGGACCATGGTTCAATTCTCAGCACCCACATCCGAGCCAAAATCCAGCCCTAGGGGATCTGCCACACCCTTCTGCAGTTCACAAGCACTGCACAAATGTGGTGCATAGTCAGACATGCAAGCAGAGCATCCATACACATTAGACCAAATTTTAAAAAGTGTCCAGTCTATGATTATTGTTATTGCAATAAAATATAGTGAGAGTATCAATATACCTTTTATAGCCACCTTTTAGTGCATGTTTAAGACTTTCTAAAATGCCACCTGACTGGAAGTTCTTTCCGCTCGTCAGTTCATCTTTGTGACATATTCCTGTTGGTACACACATTTATAGCTCATTCATTCTAGTTGCTATATGCATGGGCAGCTAAATAACTTCTGTGGGGTCTTTTCTTTCTTTTTTTTTTTTCTTTTGTTTTGTTGTTGCAGCTGGCCTTGGAAGAGGATTCTTTCCTACTAAGTTTTCTTGTTCTTCTCAGCAACCTAGAACCAGGATTGAGACACCTGGAATGAGAGGAATATCCTCAAGCATCTGGCTGCTACTGCAGTGGTCTCTGTGGCTTTGCACTCCTACCTAGATACCTGGAAACCCCACCCCCATGCCATTAGAGCTGGTTTTATCAGACCTTTTATAGTTTTGCCAAGCTAACGAGTATGAAATGGTATGTTGATAAGATTTTAATTTGCATTTTTCATTTTCAGCAGGGAAGTTAAGCATTCTTTCATGGCTATATTTAAATGGTCTAGTCCTTAGATATCTCTCCTGGTAAGATTAGATTAAGGGAAAGAGCAGATTAGCTTTAAATTGAGTTGTGGCTCTCAAGAACTCCTACAACTCTTCTGATCCATGGGAAAGAAATCCGGTTACCTGAATTGTCTGCACCAGTTTGCCTTACGGAGGTTAAAAGGTAGAAGGGGAGGGGGGTAGTTCCACCTAGGTAGCTGGAAGCAGCCAGTACCTCTGGTAGTAAACTCTGCTATGGCAGGTGCTGTAAAGTTTAAGAAAATTAATGTCAGCCAGGCTCCATGACACACTGCTGTAATCCCAGGAATTTGGGAAGCTGAGGCAGGAGAATTACAAATTCAAAGCCAGCCTGCGTGTACTACATAGAAAAACTCTGAAAAGAAGGGGAAAAAAGGGAAGGAGGGAAGGAGAGAGAATGAGAGGGAGAAGACAGGGAAGGGGAGAGAGAAGGAAAGACTATCTTGGTTTCAATATTTTATCTTAACTCCTGCTAAATGCTGACATAGCCTGTGGTGCTTTGAATAGATGTGCCTCCTCCCCAACCAGAGATTCCTATGTTTGAATGCTTGACTATAAGAGGAGGCACGATTAGGAGGTGTGGCCTTATTAGAGGAGGTGTGGCCTTATTAGAGGAAGTGTGTCACTGTGGAGGCGGAGCTTTTGTCAAAGCACCCCAGCGTGGTACTCTTCTTGATGCCTGTGGATAAAGATGTAGAACCGTGTCTGCCTGCACACTGCCATGCTTCCCACGATGATGATAATGGACTGAACCTCTGAAACTGTAAGGCAGCCCCAGTTAAACCTTGTTCCTTATGAAGAGTTGCCGTGGTCATGGTGTCTCTTCACAGCAATGAAACCCAGACTAAGACACAGCCCCTGACTAGCTGACTTTTCCCAAGCTGGCTTTACCTAGAGACACATAGAGTCAGTCTGTGAGACCTAAAATAGCATGGCCTGAAACTTCAGGGTGCTCCCGAGCCTGTGGCTCCTGCCCCAGCTAACCTGAGCTTCACACCAGGCTCCTGTCGTTGAGGCTGACACACCAAGTTTTGTTTTGGTTTGCTTTTTAATATTTTCTTCTAAATGCTCATTTAAGAGAAGAAGCAGGAGCCAGGGTAATGGGGCTAGCAAGGACCACTCAGCCTCGGAAAGGCTGTTGCATGATTCCTCATGGCTCCTAGGTCAGAGCTCCAGCTGGAAATGGGGCCTCAGGGGTGTCCATTCACCTGAGGGCACACGGCGCTTTCTTGTTGGTCTTCTCCCAGTCCAGGGCATTGTAAGTGGACAGATGGAGTTTTGGACAGGAAATCTATTCCTCCTGCAGACACAGAGGACTCTCTCAGAGAGAAAAGATTGAAATGATGGTGCCTGCCAGAGCACACCAGGCCTGCCAAGGCCGTCCTCGCTTAGCTGTTGCTCAGAACAGAACTTGGCTTTGACCGAGCCCTAAGCAGAAAGCCAAAGTAAACAATAGCAGGACCCCCTGCCCCACCCAGGCCCTTGCCAGAGTACCTGGTGACTCGGATCTCCCCAGGGAGCTGTCTTTGCAGGAAATGGCCTCAGAGCACAAAGGAAGAGCTATGTGCGGATGAGTCTCAGGAAGGCCTGGTCTCCAGGAAGGAAAAACAGAGACTGGATTAAAATCACAACACTTGGCAACGGGCAGTCGCCATGGCACCAGGCACCTGGTGAGTGACAAGCAGGAAGCGTGCAGGGGAGGGGTGTGTGCTTGGCTGGGTCCAGTCCTTGTTTCTCCCGGCATGTCGGGTGGGACACCTTCTCCAGCCTGGTGGCGGAAACAAAGACAGAACTGGACTCAGGGGTCCTGTCTTCTCCGATACGACAAGATCTTGTGTCTGACTTGCCCAAGCTGATGTACTCCAGCACAGCCTCAGGACAGAATTTTTTTCAATACTATTGCCCAAGGCTTAGCTTTCTAAAGCTTTGTTATAGATGTATGCTGTGTGTGCGTCATCTCCGCTTCCCTCCAGTTCCTCCAGTGTTTCTTCTTCTTCTCAAATGTGTGGGCTCTCTGTCCTTAGTATTGTTACAGGTATAAACAAATAAAGTACGACAAATAAATAAAGGTGTAAGTGCAATCTGCTGAGTCCACTTAGTATCGCTTAACCGCATATTGCTTTACGGCTGACCACTAGGATAATGAATCAGGGGGCTCATCTCTGGAGATGACTGATTCTCCCTCCCCTTGGCAGTCATTAATTGCCTGTGGTGCTTCGCTTAGGGGTGGGGCCACAAGGTTAGTACCATTTCCCTAAACTTTTTTTTTTGGTTCTTTGTGAATTTCACACCATGCACCCCAATCCCACTCATCTTCGCATCTCCTCTAACCCGCCATCTACCCTTCCAACCTCCCCCAAATGGGAAACTATTTTTTTAAATCTCATGGAAACAGTAGTGTGCCATAGTGTGCCCCACAGTATCCTTTGTCCACACATCTTTGCTTGCGAATGTCCATTGCTGTGAGTCATTGCTCTGGCTCAAGGCTTCTGCTACATTATCAGTACTGGAACCTCCCTGGGACTCCTCTCAGACATCCTGCTGTTGCCCTGTGTTGTGGAGATCCTGCAGCTTTGGATCTGCAGGGTGAGCCCCTTCATGCACTCCTGGCAGTTCATAGATGTGATAGATGTCGGGGTGGGCCAACTCCAAGCCCTGGATCTGGGCCTGGGAGGTACCTGAGCTGCCAGCTCTCCCCACCAGGGTGAGCTCGCCAGCTCTGCCCCAGCTAGCTCTTCAAGTGCGGTCAGGGGGCTCCTGCTTTTATGCCCTCAGGGCTGGCCCACCCTTGCCGATACCATCTGGACTAGCTCTACTGTGCTGTCCAGGAGAGGTACAGGGCCCGCTCTCACAAGACTAGCTAGGCACAGTGGCGCATGCTTGCAATCCAAGCACTCAGGGAGGCAGAGGCAGGCCGATCTCTGTGAGTTTGAGGCCAGCCTGGTCTACAAAGTCCGGGACAGACAAGACTACACAGAGAAACCCTGTCTTGAAAGAAAAAAAAAAAGCCAAAAAATAAACAAACAAACAAAAAGTCTAGCATCTTTTAAAACTTATACTTTAGACTTCTTACCATAAGAATAGGGGCCATCTTTGTAGAAAGCCACAGATACCATAATGGCCCAATGAACAATGCAGGCATTCAGTTGGATGCCCTGAAAACCTACCCTGTGTTCTCAAAACTCTTATCTGAGGCCACATGGCTCAGGTCGTCTGGAGAGAATGATGCTACTACATCATCAGGGTCCAGAAAAGCTGCTCACAGCTGGAGAGGGGAGAGTTCAGGACAGGATTTCTGTCCTTTCTCCAATGGCCCCATACACCGGGAACTGAGCACCAGCCCTACCAGGCACTGTGGTGGAGGAATACTACACAACAGAACAAAGTCTCTGCCTCCACACCCACGGTGATGGTGCTGTGTGAGGAAGCTTCTAGAGACTGAGGAGAATGAGGGAAGGAAGGAGGTATGGAGAGACAGCAGACCAAGCAGGCAGGTCTGATAGCTTTCCTGGGAGAGAGGAGCCCTATACAGGTGACCAAAAGAAAGAAGATGAAATGAGGCTCAGGTGGGCCCTGAGGTCTCATCCTCGTCAGGACAGAGCTGGAGGGAGGAGCATACAGAGCTCCAAGAAGCAGCCCCTCACTCTACTCCCTCTACCCACCCCACTGGCAAATTCTTGCTTAGCCAAAACCCCATCTCCTACCCACTTAGGACCCACCCTGAACTCTTTTCTAACCAGCCTTGAGGGTCCTCTGCCCCCCTCGCCCTTCAGCCGTGGCCATGTCAAGGCCTGAATGTGCTTTAAACCCAATCCTGTTCCCTACCTCTCCTTGGCCCTGCACCCAGGCCAGCCCCACTGCTGGGGGACGGTGTTGTCTTTGCTCTGGTCCAGTGAGGCTAATGGAGAAGGGGACACAGGGCTGGCCCTCTTGTTTTGGCCACCCACTCCCGCCACTGTGACCCTCTCCTTCCCACCCACACAGAAAAGTAGGACCAGATTCACCCCAGCCTAGGACTTCCCCTCAGGACCCAACAGTAGGCACCAGGGTGAAGAAGAACACAGGAATCCCAAAAGCCAGGAGCTTCCACAGGAGCACCTCAGCCCTGTTTGGGGGACCTGAGCTACACTGCACACACAGCCAAGAACAGTGTCCCTTCCAGCTCCAAAGTCACTTTTTGGTGGGAAAATATATAATGCATGGTGTATGGCTTGGTATCTCACTGATCTGCCTCCCCGGGAAGGCAGATCCCATCACCCCAAATTTTCACATTATCATCGGGGTCTTCACACCCACATGTTCAGAGAAGAAGAGAGGCTGGGTTGTCAGTCCCCTGCCTCAAGAGCTGACTGTCAGAGATGCGGAGAGGAGCTGGGGCGCACAGGCCCACCCCAATGCGCAATGTCAGATTGATTAACTTCATCATGGTCCTGAGCTCCCTAATGTTTTTCTCTGAAATGTTTCGCCTCTAAACGATCGTGACCCAAGGCAATTTACAGTTACTTCCATTTTTTTTAATGAAGTCTGATTTAATAGTCGGAATGGTTAATGGCCTCGTCTGTCACACATAATAAAACAGAACCTAATTGTGTTTTAAAAAGGCCCTTTTGGTATGAGCAGAAGCAACTTGATTGAATTGTGAGAGGGCTTTGGTGTGCGCTAAGATGGATTCCCAAGGGTGCCGGGCAAGCTCTTGCTGAGTTGCCATTCCATTCTCCCCTCACCCGCCATCATCCTTTCCTCAGCAGGAATGTCCAAACTCCCCAAACCAGTTCAAACCCAAGCTGTCTGCTGGCCTCCTCAGGATGCCCCGGTGCTGCCAGGAATTTACACAGCCTCTCATAATTACAGGCCTTCAGACCATCCCACAGGCAGCAAATGGCCTGTACCCATTTCATACCTGGGAAAACCAAGGCTGTGCTGGCTTGTGCCCAAGTCTCTAGGGTAGTGGTGAGTCAGGGCCTGGGAAGCTGGCCCTCCTGCCCAGCTAGGATCCTGAATAGCCCTCTTTCCCTTGTGGCTGGAGGAGGCCTACAACCAGGCAGGTGTTGCCATGTGTCCTGACCTCTGAGAATCACTGTAGTGAGCCACAGACTCTAAAAACCATGCGGAGAGTACAGCTACCAGAAGCCATTCTCTCAAAAACTCAGAGCTCATTTAAAGGGGCCTGAGAGTTGTTCTGAGATCCTTGAGCAAATTGGTTTCTATAAAATATATAGATGGTGCTCTCCTATGGGAGAGTCACAGAGGCAGGATGGGGCTGCCTCCCTGCCCTGCTACTGCCCCTGATGTCCAAGGACCTCCTGTGTGAACCTAGCCTGGCACATTGACCAGGCACAGCGGTCTGTGAAGACCAGCGGCTCAAGGGAGGTCTGGCTGCCATGGCTCTCCCTGGAATGAGGGACAGTGAACAGCACACTGGGCTCAGGATCCTAGGACAGGACTGCTCCTGGGTTGCTCTCTTCACCAACCTGTCCCGTGTCCGCTGGTGAGTACCTGATGGTGAGGACCAGCCCTGTCTGTAAACACACCTTGGTCCTTTCTGCATCAGTGGACTTGGGAGGGGTCACTTACACACACCTTAGAAGACCATGGGAACATGAAACAGCATCTTGGAAGATAAGATTACCCTTTCCACCCAATAGCTGTGGAGTTACCTAAAACATACCTCCAATTTCAGGGAAATCCTGACTGAGGGTGAACAAGGGCCTGGGCATTCATGGACCCAGCCTGAGGATCTACTGAATACAATAGCTGAAGGACAAAGGAACATGTAAGTCTTTGGCCAGAGGGACTGGTGGCTCAGGGAAGCATCCAGGCATGACAGCAAACTCCCTCTGCACATGGCTGAGCAGAGGCAGTCTACACCTGAGCAAGGCCCCCTCCATTCTCTAACGAGGTGATGAGGGCTGTGCAGAAGGGGAGCCTTGTGATCCCAGGCAGCTACAAGATATGGACACAGAGCAAGAATGGAGCTGTAGTCAGACAAAATGGGGCTGTAGTCAGGGTGGGCCTGAAGTCCATCAGGGTTGGGATGTAGTCAGACACAGTAGGGTGGTAGTCAGTCAGAGTGGGGCTATGGCCAGTCAGAGTGGGGCTATAGTCAGACAAAGTGGGGCCTGGACAATGCAGCTTCCATGATGTGACTTGGACCCTGCTTCTGTCTGGATGGATGTGGAAGGTGAGCAACCTCACAGGACCATCTTCACCCAAGAATATGGGTGCAGTGCAAAGAGCAGAAATCCCACAGCATGCAAGAAGATTGTTTTTCTCCCCTCCCCGCCCTCTCTCTTCAAGATACTTTGGCTGGCTAGAACAAAGGCTTTGCAAGAAAGATTAAAATGAAGGCCAGGCAGTACTCAGTACCCAGGTGGTAGCTCATTTGGGTAAGAATGTGAGGATCTGAGTCTCAATCTGTAAGATGCCAAGTACAAGAACTGTCAGGAGAATGAGTTCCTATTGCTCCAGCACTTGGGAGACAGAGGATCACTGGTGCTTGCTAGTAACTAGCCCAGCCCTAGGCTCACTGAGCGAGTCTGGGAGGCCCTCAGAGAAATAAAGCAGAGGATAGAGCAGGTCACTCCGGAGCATCCTCTGGTCTCTGCACATGCACACACACAGAGGAGGTGGAGACTCTGTCCTAGTTAGGCACAGTGGTGTATGCCTGTAGTCTCAGCTACTCAGGAAGCTGAGGCAAGAGGACTATCTGAGTCTAGGAGTTCAAGACCAGCCAGAGACATCACCTCAAGGCTCCAACACCAAAACAGAACAAAACAAAAACTTAAAAAAGAAAGCCATAAGCTTTGTCTTTTGATGCCAAAAGTTCTGACTGGACACAAGAACATGTCTCCTTGGGGACCTGAGCAGGGAAATGCTTTGTTCCGGCTTGTCTCTGGCACCATCTTCAAAACATAATGTCTCTGGGGGCAAACCTGACATTTCATTTGCTTTCTGTTTCCTTACTTAGCCTCTGATAAACATGCCCTCGGTTTCAGTGTCCTGTTTCCCGTGCCCCTTGGAACCCCCTTGTTGTTTATAACAAGAGCCCCACCACCCCCATACTGTGTACAGACGAAGAAAGATGGCTGAAGAGACCTCCAGACAGGTGGTCTGCATTGCAATTACTGTCGAGGCCAACAGCTCCAGAGCTCAGGTCTGTCATTGATTCCCAAGGATCCTTCATTGAATTCATTGAATCCCAAGGATTCTCAGATCCTTGATTCCCAAGGATCGCTTGTCCCTTCCACCGTGTCCAGAGCACTGGGCTTCGGCTCTTGCCCTGACGATCTTCACTCCAGCACCCAGGCTGACAGAGCAGCCTCCCCTGAGACATGGAAGTCTTGAGCAAAGGCTCAGGGAACACGGCATACTCATGTCCCCTCGCAGGCTCCGGCCTTGCATATTTCTGTGCAAGTTCAGCGCTCAGGGGTGGTGTCATCAGGCAGGTCGAATGGTTTCTCCTCAGAAGGACTGTGCAATGTCTTCGTCCAAGAGTTGGACTCTGGAGGCACCAGCAACCTTCCCCACTTGTCTGGTCTGCTCAGTTCCCTCACGCTTCCATCACTGTTGTGCGTCTTCTCAATGTGTGACACCCCTCCCTTTCGCTCTAGCCAGTTAGAGATTCTTCCTACCCAACCACAATAGGGATGTGTTCACATCCTCAGCAGCAGTTCTCCAGGGAAGGTGCGCGTGCGCGCGCACACACGCGCACACACACACACACACACACACACACACACACACACACACACGCTGTCCTCCTGCTCCCACTGTGCGTTTGTGCTCCATGCTTCCACGCTTGCCCTTATCCCCCACGTCAGCCCCTACTGAGCACGGCAGGCACATCCCACTGCTTTCCATTCTCTGCTGAGTCCTTCTCTGAGAACCAAATGTGTGCTTCCTCCAGAAACCTCACTCATCTGCCTCATTTCTCTCTACAGAGCTCCTTGGAAGCTGTTTCACTGTGCCAAATTCCTCCACTCTCCTTCTGTCTAGATCTATGTCACTCTGGATTTCTGTCCACTGTCCACGGAAACTAGTCCACAATTCTAATCTAACAGTCCTTCGGTTCTTTTCATTTTTACTCACCAGTACTATTTGAGGCTTTCTTTCCTCCATGAAATGGCATCTTAGTATTACTCTCTGTCCTCCAACATCCCAGCACTTGGAAGGCAGAGGCAGGTGGATATCTGTGAGTTCAAGGCCAAGCTGGTCTACAAATCAAATTCCAGAACATCCAGGGCTACACAAAGAAACCCCATCTTGGAAAACACACACACACACACACACACACAGAACAAAACAAAACAACAACAAAAACACCTCAGCTCTGGATTGTGGCCTTCATACTACACCCCATCTGCCATTTTTCTAGTCTTCTGGCTGACTGGATTATTGGCACCTCAATATTTCCAGTGAAAACACAAACATGTTCCCAACTGATCAGCTAGTCTGTTTGCCTCATCTTCAGAGTACATCCTAAGTCTGACTCCTCTTCACTGTCACTACCATTTCATCTTGACCATTTTGGCAAGAGCCCCTCAGCTGAGCTCTCTGCTTCAGAGTGATTCTCTGTGATGAATCAATGTACTTCTTACAGTTCCCCAAGGGCTTGAGATATGGAATGAAATCCGCTGTGTTTACCAAGGCTGACAAGATCTGGTCCATCTCTGCTGTTACTCTTTTTCTCTCAGCTTGCTTCCAGTTACATGCCAGCCATCCCAAAAGTCCTCAGACTCCCTCCTCAGCTGTAGCCTGTACTCTTCCCTCAATCTGGAGTGCTCTCCTGCAGGGCCGCATGGTTTGCTATGATGGGCCTCTGCTCACACGCCCCTCTGTCAGAGAAGTCTTTGCTGACCACTTCTTGGCCTTCTGGCTAAGGTGGAGTACAGCCAAGCCTTTCCTGAGTATTCTCTAGAGAACGGTCTCCTCCCAGTGTCAGCTTACTTGCCCACCCAGCTGATCTATTTGTGCATCGTTTATCACTATGTATATGTCTTCTTCTCCTCCTTCCTCTTCTTCCTTCTTCTCCAAAATAGAACGTAAATTCCAGCACATTGCAACTGTGTGCCACAAAACTCAGGAGCCACCGGGGCAATGGCTCCAGGAAGAGAAACAAGGTCACCGTGGAATACACAGCCCCTTTCCCCTTAGCCCTGTCTCATTCTATTGCAGGAATCAGCTCCGTGTTGGCTTCTCCTCTGGAAGAAGATAGGAAGATAGCCTGGTGACAGCAGCAGCTGTTACCATGAGCCACATCCATTGCTCTTTTGTGCTCTGTTGCATTTCCCTTACATTCTCTTGTGATCAGGTTTTCTCCTCCATTACTGCGCCAGCTAAGGTCCCGTGTGCTCACTGATGACCTCCACCTCCCTTCTTCATCTCACTTGGCCTGTCAGTCATTATCAGGGGCATTTGACCGGCTGACTTACCTGTTCTTCCTCCAACCTGCCGACAGCTCCATCCCCTGGGCTGGTTCCTCCTCACCCTCCCAAGCTTGCCGCAGGGACACCCTTGAGCAGCATGCCCTTTCTCTCTTTATCTAGAACCTTGGCAACCTCAACCATGCCAGGACTTTATACATATGTATCCAGTGTGGCTTATCCCTTACTAACACATTCTTCTCAGCCTGAAAAACTACCTTAGCCAGCTAGAGTTGTGTGACTCTTACACAACACACTCTCTAGTTTTCTGGGCATTTGAACTTTTGTTGACGAAACACATTTTTTCAGGATGTGGAATTCTAGGTTGACATAATTCAGTTAGGTTGTTGTTGTCTTTTAGCACTTGAGAATTCATTGTCTAGAACTTACTTTTGTGATTAGAACCTAGCCATCATGGTCCTGGCATGGCTCTGGTAAGTTAGCTCTGGTAACTTACTTAGCAGTGTAACTGAACGTGCTTAACTATGGCTTATTTGTGCTTGCCTTGATTGGATTTTCTGAGATTCCTAGACCCACAGGATGCTATTTTTGAGGGAACTTGGAAAATTTGAAGAAAGTATTAATTTACTTTTTTCTGCTGATTTGTTCCCCTCTCTTTCTGATATTGCAATTATATGTGGGCTATATCTAATGATCCAGAACAATAAAGTTGTTTTCTTTTTTCAATTACAAATTTTGAATTTATTTTATTATGTTATGGTGTAAATGCTTCATCTGTCTGTGTGTTTATGCACCACCCACTTACCTGGTATTCTCAGATGCCAGAGAGGGCATTGGATCCCCTGGGACTGCGTTTATAGACGGCTGTGAGCTGCTATGTGGACGATGGGATTTGCACCTAAATCCTCTGCAGGCTTTTTATTTGTCTGTATTCTTTGTTTAAATGACTTCAAGTTTGCTGATACTTTCTTTGGTTAACATCTGCCTTGGTTATGGCTACTATTGCTGTGATGAAACACCTTGACCAAAGCTGCTGGGGGAGGGGGCATTATTATCCATATCATGGCTCAGCATGGAAGGAAGTCAGGACAGGAACTCAAACAGGACAGGAGCTGGAGGCAGGAGCTGATGCAGGGACCATGGAAGGGTGTGGCTTACTAGCTTGCTACTCATGGCTTGCTCAGCCTGCTTTTTAGCTGAGGGTTGGCCCCACCCACAATAGGATGGGTCCTCCCCCATCAATCACTAATTAAGAAAATGTCCTACAGGCTTGCTTGTAGTCCAATCTTATGGAGGCTTTTTCTCAATTGAAGCTCCCTCCTCTCTGATTACTATTTTATGTCAAGTTGACATAAAACTAGCAAATACAATGTCTTTTGTTTCTTTGTGAATTTCACCTCATGCCGTTCATCTCTATAAACACTGTCTACCCTTACAACCTCCCCCCAACAAACAAAAACAAAACAAAGCACTAAACAATAATAATAAAATAAAAACAAAACAAAAAATAAACTATCTAACTGTGGAAGCTGTGATGTGTCACAATGTACCACACAACGTACCCTTTCGCCCAAACAGCTTTACCTGCAAAACGTTAGGCCTCTGACTTCTGCTACACTCTCAATACCGGATCTTGACTGGGACTCCTCTCGGATATCCTGTTGTTTCCCTGTGTCATGGAGATCCTGCTGCTTTTATCTGTAGGACCAACCCCTTCACACACTCCAGCAGTTCACAGATGGGGTAGCTGATTGGGGCGGGCCAACTCAAAGCCCTGAATCTGAGCCTGAGTGGTAGCTGAGTTAGTCAGGCTGCCAGCTTTCCTGTGCTCACACCGCCAAGGCAAGCTCTCCAACACTGCCCAGGAGAAGTGCAGGACTGCTCTCCACTGGTGCCCAGGTGAGGGGTAGAGCCACCTCTCCAGTCTGCTGAAGACTGTGAGGGTCAGGGGGGGGGATCTCTCTCGACCCATACCACCTCACAGCTAATGAGGAGCAGGAACAGCTCTTCCAAGCTCACACCTTCTGGCAGGCTCACCAACAATCCTGCTCACCAGGGCCAGCTCTACTGTGCTGCCCTGCCTAGCTGTAGGGCCTGCTCTCCTGAGTGATACCTCAGGCAAGGGGCAGGGCTAGCTTGGTGCAGCCCTCAGATATTACCATGGCCCCAGACAGCAGCCCAGACCAAGCACATCCTCATGGCCTTTGGTGGTAACATAGACCATGGACATCAACACAGACCACTGCTGCTGCAGTGCCTTGGCTGGCAGCAGCCTGAGCCGGGATCTCACCACGGCCTCACTCTCAGCTATAAATCAACTGGTGACTTTCTGGTTTATTTTATAATATTTTTGGTTTCTATAGAGGGAGGAAGAAGCTGGGTATGGTGGTGTAATTCCAACACTTGTGAAGAAGAGGCAAGGGACTGGGAGTTCAAGGTCATTCTTGGCTACATAGTGAACTAAAGGTCAGTATGTTGGATAGCTGGGTTTTGTCCTTCAACTTGACACAAGCTAGAGAAAAAGGAACCCAAATTGAGAAAATGTTCCCATCAGATCAGCCTGCAGGCAAGCCTATAGACCATTTTCTTGACTGATGATTGATGTGGAAGGGCTTAGCACACCGTGGGTGGTGCCATCCTGGACACGAGGTCCCTAGTTGTATAAGAAAGCAGGCTGATTAAGCCATGAGGATCAAGTAAGTAAGCGTTATTCTTCTAAGGCCCCTATACTTGTTCCTGTCTCCAGGTTCCTGCCCTGCTTGGGTTCCTGCCTTGGCTTTCCTCAGTGATGAACTGTGATTGGGACATGTAAGCCAAAAAAAGAAGAGGCTTTTCTCCCTAAATTGCTATGGTGATGGTGTTTTACCACAGCAACAGAAGCTTAACTAAGACAGTGGGCATGGGTGACATAAGTCCCTGTTTTAAAAGGCCAAAACACACACCACTTTTATAATAGTTTCTAAAAAGTATTGTTCTCTTGCTTGTAATTAATCATAGTCTTCCACAATTTTAGATTTGTTTTGATGTTCTACCATGATTACAGTGGGGTTGTGTTTTGAAGGAAAGTGACTGAAGTGATGTCTCTTTCATATTTCACAGCAGAAGGCCATACTGGTTACTGTCCATTGGATTGCCATATCCTTTTATGATCAAAGAATACTTTTTCACTTATAATTGACAAATTATTTGTGCAATTATCTAGATCCCCAACGTGTCTCACCCACTGGTTTTGGTGTTCACTGATGGTTCCAGCCTGAATCAGTTATTGTCATGGTGGTTAGGCAACAGCAAATTCCACGTTTAGTAGCAGGTGTCATTTGTGAGGATGAGATCTCTTTTCTCCTGTTGGAGAGCATTCTAGGGCTTGATATTAATATCAGTTTCTCTGAGATCCGAAGTTATGGATTTTAGATAGAGATTAATAGACTATGGGAGATACTAAGCTCAAATCCGAGGATGGAGGACCCAGTAAACCCGAAAACTTGCTGATAGGACAAAGTTGACACATTCAAGAGCAAACAATAAAGTCAGGGAAACTGGCTTTACATACACAGCACTGTATCCAAGGGGGACCGTGAGGGGTAAGGTCAGAGAACAGCATGTCTAGGTCATGGGGAGCTTGTGGGCCAGGTTGAGGGCCTTTGGCTTCATCTTAGAGGAACAGGAAAAGAATAAAGGTTGTGAGCTGAGCTGATTTGCTTTTTTTGAAAGATTATATTTATCTTACTAATTTTCCATCCCTAGGAGGAGAAAACTTGGCTGAACTAGTTTTTGAATGCCTTGGGTTAAAGAGGGCATATACCCTTAATCATAGCTGGTGTTGTTATACAATGGCATAGCTTTATGGAACGCAATTCTGTAGTAACTCAAAATTGCAAACAATATGGTCCAGCAATTCTACCATGGAGAATTTGTCTTATTTGCATATGCAAAATGACATAAGTATAATGTTACTCAATGAAACATAATTTATAATAGTAAAATACTAGCAACAATATGTGTTTGACAGCAGGGGACTAATTGAATATGTTATAATGAATCCACACAGTGGAATATTATGCAGTTGGCAAAAGAAATGAGTGCATCCTTCACTTGCTAACATGGAATAATTTCTCAGAAAGAATAAACGACCCAGACTACAGAACAATTAGAGCATTTAAGGAGGGATGAAAAGCACAGCTGCCTCTGTGGTCATGAGCGAGATCTTGGTAGGGTATAACATAAACTGGTAATGGTGATTGTTTTGAGGAGGCATAAACAGACTTTAATGGCTACTCTCTTACAGACTTTTCCCATTCTGTTCTCTATAAGTTTATTTCCTAATAAAAAGTTGGCTGAACATTAGAAGAGCTTCTGTCATGTAGGTGGAAAGCAATAAAAGGGAGCGATCATTTGAGGTCCATGTGACACAGCTGATGGAGGCAGAGGGGTAAGTGTCCTGTCCACCATGGACATCTGGTCCTCAAAGAAGCCATCTCAATAAAATAGCCTTGCAGTCCCTCAGACAAAGGCTTTCTCAAGTCCACAGGTAAGTAGTGATGAGGCAGCGAGAAGGAAGCCTTCAGCCTCAGCGTGCCAACCTGGTGCTTGACCCCGTTCTTGTTATTATCATTAAACCCAGTCCACCTGTCCCCACTTCCCAGACCTCCTTCTGTGCTCCAGGGTCTGCAGCCTGGCATCCTCTCCCTCCAGCCATCCTTCTTGCCTGACCCAGCTTTACCTTAGAAACAAGTTAACCCACCACCTCTTTTCTGATACCTCACCCGACTCAGTTCTCTCAAGAACTACCACCAGTGTCTTTCTCATCCCAAATGACCAACCAGGGTGACCCTTCAGATCCCTAGCCCCTCTCTCACATACCCGTGAACATGTTCTCTCATTCACCAGGCTCAAAATGTACGTATCCCACATCTCCACTTCTAACCCAAAGTGGTAACTCTAACCAGTAACAATAATTCGACTTCCCACATGTGAAATACTGTTCACTTCCTCTTTGCTCTGGGTAGGTGTGTAAAGGGAGCGGGAAATCTTAAGTCACCCTTTCCACACCCAGTACTCTTGGCCACATTCTTCCACTGTCCCTGCAGATGCTCAAATCTGGGTCCACATCCTCTGCACCCCATTCTGTCATACTTTTTTTTTCTCGTGCCTCCTCTCACATTCAAGTTAGAAACTCAGGGAGTCCTACTCTTCCCCATGCCTGTCTGCAGGGGGCCAGAGACTCTGGGAGGCACAGATAGGACAATCGACTATGGGAATGGCTGTTTCCGAGCAGGCAGACCGGGATGTTTCTGGGGTAGGCAGCCACTTAGTTTCAGTTCTGAATTCACGTCTCCACTCTGCCTGGGGCTTTGCAGGCCTTCGGGCTCAAAGGCAGATTTATACTTTGGGAGACTTTCTGTGTAGATTTGGACATGTTCCTACACTGACAACACTTTGACCCTGGTGGTACCATCACAATCAAAGTATAACAGAATGGACAGGCTCATTGTGAGAAAGGTAGAAACCATAGACCTCGAGGTGAAAATCACTCCCCATGTGCTCAAGGAAGCATGGGCTCTCAGTCCTTCCCTTGCCTAGTGTTTCACAGAGGGGCCCACAAAGCCACATGGGAGAAATACATAATAAATGCCTTATTGATAACTAAATGTATATGTCCAATGTCATTTCACAATATGTTTATTGCCTTATTCTTCATCAAAATGCAGTTCACTCTTCTGGGCAAAATCTCATACCACATACTACTCTAACACAACACTTCCCTTCCACCTGCAATTCTGAGGTGCTTTCCTTGGATAGCATACATCTTTGATTTATGCTAAATAAGCTTTTCCTATAATACGTCTCAGAAGGCAGCTTATTCTCAAGAGGAATGAGTCCACAAAACAACATGATTATCTACACTTACATTTTTTTGGTTATTTTTAATTTTTTTAGACGTAATTTCTCTAAGTAGTCCTGGAAGAACTGGAACATGCCTTGTCGACTAGGCTGGCCTCTAAGTCCCAGAGATCCTCTCTCCTCTGCCCCCAAGGGCACTGCGCCCAGCTCATTACCCACATTTAAAACTTTATTCCACTCACTCACCAGCTTGTAAGTCCCTCTGGAATCATGATGTGTTGCTCCTGGTGTTTCCCTTATCACCTTGATCCCAGGAAGAAGCCAAAATTACTTCAGTCTCCTGGAGACATTAAGCAGTCCTAAAAGGCTCGAAGCCATACCGCCATTGCCTCTTGCTCCTTTGCATACAATCATGGCCATCCTCCATCATCTTTCACATGACTTCTTAGGTCAGAGAAGCCACCTAATTTATTAAGGTCATGGGAACTTAGTTTGGATGACTCCATTTTGATTTGTTTTTTCCTTTGGGGGGGGTGTTGGGAGGGTGCTGGACTCCAACTCTGTCCAAAGCAGTGGATTTTATCTGCCAGCTTTTAACATATCTGGAACATGAACACCATTCAAGACCACCTACACATTTCTGTGCTCAAAATATTTCTAGGCTTCTCTGTACAAATGATATAAGGGTTTATTTATAAGCCACAAAGAAAGGCACTTTATTTCCACTTTTATTGCCAACACCAAATGACACCGTATATGGCAACCACCTGAAGAAGTTGTGGCTGTTCCAGCATTCTGGTTTCTTGTTCTGGAAAGAAATGCAAAAAAAAAAAAAAAAAAAAAAAAAAATTCAAACCGTATGTGTGTGAGAATAAACTTGCCCAGCTAAGCCATTCCTGTTCTAGAACCTTCTGAGCTTTCCCTTTGCTCCAACCCTCACTTTTTGCCCCATTCCCATCATCCGGCTCACCACGCCCAGAGCCTGTACCTCCTTGTAAGCAGGACTCTCAGCCACGCCTCCCATCCTTCCTGCCCACTCTGGCCATTCTGACTGCTCTCCTGTGACCTCTGTGCTGCATGTGCCTCACTCTCTTAGAATTTGTCCTGGTGGCACCGATGGGAGCAACCAAGGTTCTCCCAAAAGGGAGTTATTTCTCCCACAGGGGCCTGAGACTTACCTATCCTGAAAAAGACTGACCAACTAACACAGTTGATTTAGAACTAAAATTAAAATATCCTCATGCACAAGCATGGCCCCTGATTGAACCCTCATACTTTCTATTAGATTTGAAAATTTTTGTGTGCATATGTGTGGGCGCGGGGTATTGTGTGTGTCATGGTGCACGTGTGGGGGTCCGAAGACAACTTGCAGGAGCAGGTTCCCTTACTATGTGTCTTGTGAATTGAACTCAGGTGGTTAGGCTTTGCAACCTGAGCCATCATGCCAACCTACTCACCACGCCCTTCCAGGACCCTCACTCACACTCTTGCACCATTTTTTCAACTTGGCAGAATTCCCTTATGCCACACGTTGCAGGTCCTGGTTTATCATGCCAAAACAAAGTCTACACCATTTTGTTTTTCTAAAGATGGTGATTACTAACTTCCGTCTTTCTGTTGTAGTCACACTTCTATATCCCAAGTAGTAGAGGGACATGGCGTGCCATTAGGACAGTGGTACAGGCTGGGACGGAGTTCAGTGGGAGAATGATTGCTTAGCATGCACAGGCCTTCATTTTGATCCCTAGCACTATAAAAACAACAAAGCACACACATACAAAGGAAAAGGACCAAGCTGCAGTGGCTGCAGTTTTAAATAACCCATGCGGCCTCTAGCTGCCACTTCTATATGTGCACTGAAGACAAGAATGCAAACCTAGAATGTTTATGTTGGGTCAGTACTTTGACAACCTTTAACATCTCATTTCCTTTTATTTACTCCCCATCTTTTCAGTAAAGGTAAGCCACAAGGCTTAGAGTCATGGGGAAGGAGAGAGTGAATACTGGAGTGGTCATCACAGCCAATACTCAGCGGTGATGGCCAGAGCATTTTTCTTAATATTCTGTTTTCTTTGGGGACATGATTGGTGGCAGTGAAATACTAGGGATAAAATCCAGGACCTTACTCATGTCATGCTAATGTTCCACCAATGAGCCATTAACAAATTTCTTCTGATAATTTTTTACATGTATATGATGTATTGTTTTCATGACTACCCTCTTTTCTTCCCATTCAAGATAGGCCCCTCCCAACAAGCCTCTTTCACACAGCAGTATCTTTATTTATGACTCACTGATTTTAACCAGGATTATCTGTGAAGACAGCTTTGGAACTGGCCATTGGAACCTGATAGGTTCACTGTTGGACCATGCAATAGAATACAATGGCAGTCTCTTCTCTTTGAACACAGTAGCCAATAGTCAACAGGAGTCACCTTTGGAAGAGTAAAGGCATTCCTCACTGATGGTCGCACGGGACTAGAGATCAGCCAGCTTTCCTTGAGTATGTTAAACCACTGAAGAAATGGGGAAGAAAGTGAAATGCTGAGATGGAAGGGAAATCTTTACTACTCTCGTTATGAGATTTTTTTAATGTAATCATTTTTTGAGTTAAATTTTATATTTGCCTAAATATATCTAGATATATATCTAAATATATTTATCTAAATATATACATTATATATATTTATACTTATCTAATATATATTTAATATATCTAATATTTATATAAATATATTTATATATCCAAATATATCTAGATAATATATCATCTGTGCTTTGATTACTATTCTATCGCTGTGAAGAGCCACTATGACTAAGGAAACCCATTAAACAAAAAGCACTTAATTGGGGGTTTGGTTCCAGTTTTAGAGGGTTAGTCCATGATCATCATGGTGGGAAACACATAGTCATGACGCTGGAGCAGTAACTGACAGCTTTACATCCTGATCTGCAGGCAGCAGACAGAGACTCTAGGACTAGCAGGGGCTCATGAAGCCTCTAGGGTCCACCCCAGTGACACACTTCCTCCAAGGCTACACTCCCTAATCCCTTTCAAACAGTTCTACTAGCTGGGGTCCAAGCATTCAAACCTATGAGCCTATGGGGGACATTCTCATCCAAATCACCAGTCTGTGTATTGCATTCATGCAGAGCCTGTGGGCGTCAGAAAAGGGTATCAGATGTCCTGGGACTGGAGTTATACATGGTTATGAACTGCCATGTGGGTGCTAGGAATTGAACTTAAGTCCACTGAAGAGTAGCTGGTGCTCTTAATCACTAAGCCATCTCTTGAGACCCTAATTGTGCAGCTTTGGAAAACATCCAAAACCTAATACCCTAAAAGTACTTTTGGGATAATACAATTGCAATTTTTTTTAAATGACAGATTCTTTCCTAATTATCTGAACAACTTATCAAAACCTTAACTAGAAAGTACCCACAAACATTCTCATGCTATATTAAATCAGTCCAATATTATATATATCTGATGAACTATGCTCAGTGTATCTGAATGCTACTGCTGGCTGAGCGAAGTCTAGTTCACTGTACATTTTGATTTGGACACCTGTAATGGACAAAACATTTTACTCTAAAGACAAGTAGAAAATAAGGTATGCTAAAAATAATCACAAATAACACATTTTATTTCTCATATTTAATTTCAAGCTCCAAATTTAAGTAAAACAACACAGATCTTTTGTAGTTCTTAACCCAAGCTAAAAAAATTACATTTCTATATATCTATGAGGCTTGCTGTTTGGCTATTTTTTTTCCCCTCTTGTGACTGGTAATTTCTTTGCTAAATGGCCTGTGAGGGAAGTGTTAGCCATTTCCTGTTACGCACACACATACCATTAAAGCTGGATAAAAACACACATGAAACAATGGTCTCTCTGGTAGTGGTATTATTGTATTTTATAAAAATAAGAGTATATAGTTTGGAATCAGAAAAACTTTAAAAAACAAAACTCTCACCTACTAGCAGCTAGTTAAAGAACATAAAATATATTGTATTTACAGAAATGTGTCAAAATAAATTATGAAGCTTGCAGGTAGAATGTGGGGCATGGGAGCCCACTTAAACATTTACCGATGTCCTCAGTCCTCTAAAAGTCACAGTGGGCAAGGTTGGGCACAGTATAGGTGATCAACTTAAGGGCTCTGACCTTGGCCCCAGAAGCTAGACTCTTGGTTATATAAAACAGGACACAGGTAACTGAACTTCAAAACACACACACACACACACACACACACACAGAAAATATTCAGCACCAGTGTCAAAAGATTGTACCAATAGCTTTCTTAAGCACTTGCAGCTTCTTCAGTGGACAGAGGTCCAGCAGGCAGCATCTTTGCATGAGGGAAATCCTATACAGGCTCTGGAAGTGGCTTCTCTCCATCAATGAGTCCTTCTGGGTCCAGCAGAGGTGAGAACTCTTCTTGTTTGAAGAGAGCAGTGTATGAACTTCCAGTGACATGGTAACAGCCAGGTACACAGGTAACTGGAAACTTTGAGACAAAAACCACATTGGTTTTAACGGTATTAATTCTGTGCTCTGAATTAAAACACCTGGAATCAAATGAACATTGTTAAGACTCTCTTGAAGTCTCTTCGGTCTCTCCATCTTCCTCTTGGCTGGCCACCATATAGCATCAAATCAAGGGCCTGGCAGAGCGATTTCCAAGGTCCCAACTTTCCACATTCCATGTGAGTTCTCCATGATTTGCTCAACTCTGAAATGTACCACTTTCCACTGTTCCTGATCTCATGCTTACTTCTGACAAGTACTGGTTAGCATGGATCATGCAGACTTGATAAAGGGTGTGGACGGGGCTCAGTTACTGCTGTCCAGCCACAATGCACTAAAGTGACAGAGGACAAAGTACATGGGGGAGTGGCTGATTGAGGCTGAGTGGGCAAGATTGCTCTAGGGTAATCACAGGCCTAGCCCATAAGCAGAACGCTGCTGTACAACTGACGTTTGCTACTGAGGTTTTGTGGTTGCAATGCGTTAGTTTTGTGGTCACAGCTAACTGCTCTGGGTTTTAACTTCTTCCAAGTTTGACATTCAGTTACTACCTCCCTGCATTTTACAGACAATGTAGACTCAGCAACTAGTTCCATCGACTCAATGCACTAAATTCCGCGCTCCAATGCTCACATTTCATCCCTTAACCATCCTCAAGACCAATACTCCACTATGGGAAATGACTGCTGAAATGACTTAATCACAGGAACAGGCACACTCAGACCCCTGAATCTGTCGAATTTATTTCCCATTACACGGGAAATGATAAACAAGGCTTACAACTGTCACAATCTTCCCCCATAGCTGCAGCTGGTGGTCAAGATTTGTTCCGTCAAAGACAGTGACGTTTTTCTTCCAGCATTCCATGCTGTGTTGATTACACAGCTTTTAGATGCCACTTCTTTTGAGAAACACTCAGAGTACTTTGAAGTTATGCAGATCCTCCTACCATGACCTGTAATCCTCACGGGCTTTTACATTCAGACCTTCCCACCCAGACGCTGTGCTAAGCCATGTACATTAGCAACTGCTATTCCTGTCGGCAAATCCACTGTTGAAATGGTCCAACGTAAACAGCAAAAGCTGTGGACACATGAAACACTTTTAACGCTAATATCCCTCACTGGACACCGGACATTTCTGTACCTAGCAAATGTCAGCAATTACATGATAATAGATTTTTCCAAGGGTTTATTACAGGGAGTCAGACTGTAAAAAAGTGGAAGCAGGGCAGAGAATGTTGATATTCTGGCAAATAAAATTGTACCATGCTATACATAAATTGTTAGACATTCTGAGCACCCAAGTTTAGTTCTCCAAAGTCTAGTTAACTTTATTCACCTACATTTGGTTTTACTTACACCTTAAATATTGGGATACAAACAGGATGGGGAGAAGGGTAGAAGAATGAATTAATTACAAATTAAAGTTTGTTAACTCGGCTATATCTCAATAAAGCTGTTAGAAACAAAAAAAAATTTAACTCTTGTCATCTTGAGAAAAGTAATGTTTTTCTGTGTCTCTTGCTTCTCTTACACAGGTAGCCTTTAGAAACAAACAAACAAACAAAAAATCAGGAGCTGGAGAGATGGTTAAGAGCACTGACTGCTCTTCTGGAAGTCCTGAGTTCAATTCCCAGCAACCACATGGTGGCTCATAACCATCTACAATGAGATCTGGTGCCCTCTTCTGTACATGCACACAGAACATTGTAGACATAATAATTAAATCTTAAAGAAAAAAAAATAAAAGGTTTTCCTTTAACAATTTCAGAGCATTGGAAGAAACCACACACAGTGCCTTTCAGGCTGCTGATTCTTTCAGATAAAAGCACTTATTTCTATAAGGTTTAATTCCTTACAAAATGTGTTCATGATTGATCAAGGGTATTCTAAAATGCCACACACAAGCACTTGATTAAAAAGTTGGAATGAGGCTGGGCGTGGTGGCACCTGCCTCCAATCCCAGCACTCAGGAGGCAGAGTAAGACAGATCTCTCCATGTTCTAAGCCATTCTGGTCTACAAATCAAGTTCCAGGACAGCCAGAGCTATTACACAAAGAAATGCTGTCTTGAAAAGCAAAACAAACAAAAAAGTTGGAATGAAGTAACTTAGGTTCTTGGGTAGAACACTTTAATAAAAAAAGGGCAAGCTAGACATTCCTATTAAAATACTTTATTCCAATGGCATAATGGGCTTATTTCAATCATTACTTTTCACTGCAGCCCAAACACTTTTATGCAAATAACCACTTAAGAGTGAGTCACCTATACAAACATGGTATTTACATGATGCAGCATGATTAAACACTGCCAGTAACAAACCAACAAGATCTTCCATGGAAACAACTTACAATTTGAAGGCTGAGGTCCAGCTAGCACGAACCTCTACAGCAGACTGCTGTTAGACAACTGTTAAAAGACAATTTGCTACCATCAAACACACAGACACCACTGGAATTTCAGGGGAGTCCTCTAACACCCTGTAAATGAATGAAAGCCAGCATTTTCACAAGCACAGAAGCTGCTGGTGTGGATGCAGCATTCCACACTCCCAAGCACTCCATCCTCATCTGGCATCCTTACGGGCCTGGCCCTGACTGCTCAGCAGCACAACCGCAGCATGTAACAACATGTAGCCCCACGGCATCTGCCGCCTGCTGTCCAGACTGTTAATAGATTGTTCTCTACGGTACCTTGTGGTTGTCAGTCTCCTGCTTGGCACCTACGCTGGCTGCTTAGTAAGTAATGTCTCCGTTTCTTGCATGTTCACACCCACACAGTGCATGCCAAGACCTCATGCTGACCCACACCAAGTCACTCCCCACACTGAATAAATCCTCGAACAACACACTTACAATGTCCTTCCTGAACCATGTGTTCAGAAGCACCTTTGCTTTCCTCTGGGTTCACATCTCTAATTTTAGAACTTTTTTTTTCTTTAATGTAACATTTTTGAGGCAGAGAAAGCCAATTAAAAAAAAAACAAAAAATCTGCCAGGTTAACAATCTCAAATTCTATTTACATGGTAATTATTATTCAACCCCCTGAGAATCACGCTTGGTCTATTACTGACTTACCGTCAAACTTCGTGAAGTTGGACTCAGTGACCTTGCCTTCTATTAACGCATTTAAGAATGCAAATACTATGGTCCTAATATGTACAAAAAAGCATGAACTTTTCAACAAAACGTTAAAAGGACTTTTTCAAGTATTCACACACCTATTCACAGAAGGGAGTTTTAGATTCCTATTAAATTTTAGGATGACTTGATTGATGAAAACAAGTCTGTCAAACGAAGCTGGAGCCCATGAAATAATGGGAAGGAGCCCCGAGCAGTGGTGGAAGGAAAAGAGGAAGATCTGTACCTAGTACAAGTCTCCTAAGTTCTTAATACTCTGCGTACGGTGTACGAATGGGCACACGTGGAGGTGAGAAGACACCTTTCCAGACTCAGGTCTCTTTTTCTAATTTTATATGGGTTTGGGGGAATCAAGTTCGGGTCTTAGAGATCTGCACAGGAAGGGCCCTTCCCCATTGAGTCCCCTTGCCAGCCACCTCCACATCCCAGTACGTACCTGAAAAGCTAATGCAGTCTTCACCCTACCTCTTGGACTGCAGTGGAAGACATCAGGCTGCTATTGACACTTCTGCTTCATGTACTAAAGGAATCTGGTTTACTCTGAGAAGGAAAAGAGGGATGTGCAAGTGTGAAGAACCCAAACGGTTCTCCATGTCCTGCCACTTCACATGCACAGCAGCATGGTCTCTCCACTGCAGAGAACCAGCACCACAACAGGCTGGTCAGCAGGAGTTTCTAAGGTTGGGAGGGACACTCCACAGTCCGGTTACTTCAAGGGCTGTTGTAGGAAGAATACTAGCAAGTATTTTCCAGACTTTTTATAGTTAGAGTCTATAGCAATTTCAATTGTAACTTGTTTAGGGTTTTCTTCCAATAAGATAAAGTGTTAAACTTAGTAATGTTAAGGCTTTTCAGTGACCTTCAACTTTTGAGGTTCTCTTTTTCTTGATCCTGAAGCTTGGTTAAAATGACCTGACAACCAGTGAGAAAACATACTCAGCCATACAAGTATGGCTCAACCAGGAAGCTTCTCAGTTGCTTCATGATGAACAAGGAACTGTAAGATTAGGTCTCTAGTACTTTTCAAGGCAGCCTTAAAAGACAAGAGCAACAAAAACACAGCTTCGGGGTGGTGTTTTTGTTAAGTGTATTTTCAGGGGAGACATGAATGTCACTATTTTTGTTTAAAACATAAATGCTGCCTATTACTTGTTTGCCACATGCAAACTGAAATTAAAAGATGTAACTGGTACTGCAGTGTTTTGGGTAAGTTGGGCCAACCTGTCTGAGAAAGGGACAAAAATAAAGTCTTTTTTGTACATCACATCAAATCTAAATTAAAAAAAAAAAAGATATACTTCTAAGATCATACCTACATATGCAAAATCTTTTTTTTTTGTATGTACATGATTTAGATAATAGATACGAAAATGTACCACCCCAGGGGGGAAAAAACCAAAACAAAACTGATCCCATAATGACATGAAAAATAACTCAAATATTTCTTTTAATGCTAGGAAAATTGTCCACCTTCCAATTCCAAGGCCAACAGTACTATTAACACAGAGCAAAGGTAGAAAGTGAATGCATATAGAGATGCACACATATCTGTATAAAAATCGACCAGAAATCACAGAACATTTAGCAACATTTTCTTAAGCAGAACTATTTAATACATTAAGTAGGCTAAAATATTTGGTGTGGACAGGAAATAAGTATTCCACAATTTTAACTTGAAACCAGCTGTAACAAAGCCTCAGCTCTCTGTTTAATTTAAAAAAAAAACAAAAAACAAAAAACAAACCACATCATTGTCTGACAATCATTAAGAGAAGGCTTACAGATAATACTTAACACCTCCACCACAGTGCACAGCCATCAGCCACTGAGGACTTCCAGGAACAGGACAGGGTTCACGTCCGCCATACTGCGCAGTGAAGTCCATGGCGTCTTAGAAAACCCCTGGCTCCTGCGCTCAGGCTGGCTGGTAAGCACCTTGAGAGTAGGACATGAGACAGCAAGCAGCTCCAGCTCTATCGGGACACTGATTCCTTTACCTGGTTTTGGCGTTTAGTAATTTTAAGACAACACTCACCAAAAAGAAACACAGTATCACATTCCCGCTTTTTGAGTAGGACAGGTTGGAAAACAGACACCAAAGCATCAAAGACCATGTTTTCCTTTATGAGAGAAGAAATCTGTAATTTCACTGTTTCTGGGTTACAAAAACTTTAAACTTCACCTCATAAGGATACAAAGGACACCTACATGGTTCCCTAATTATCTAACTGCCCCTTTCCCATTACATACTCAACTCCGTTTGCTACTCTTGTTACTGTAGACCTTAGGTTGCATCCAGAGTAATAAGGGATTACAGAGCACATAGGTCAATCCTTGGAAATACTGGAAATGTTGACAGCCATGGGGCAACCAATGCTGTATCAGCTGTGATGACGTTAGCATGAGGATTAATCCTGAAGACACCTAAGGAGGACAACTCTTCTCGGGAAGCCTAGGATTCACTCAAGTCTAGCAGGGAGCGTTGCCCATCTGGGACGCGTGTCCCAGGCAGGATAGGGTAACTGGTCACGGACCATCCCTTAGCATGTCTAGAGAGAATTTCCCAGTACATTTGGGTTTAAGAATAACAGACTTCTGCTAAAAGCTACTTCCTCCAAACTGGTTAAATGGCTAGAAGCCTGGAAATAGCTTAGGGTTAGCTAACTGAGACCAAGCACAATTAGTGGTAGCACACCAGACTTTACCCTGGAGACCCATTTTCAGACGTGACTTCACAAGCTTCCTGCTGTTCAGTTACACAGCACCTTACCATGTGTTGATATTTTCTGAGCTAAGTGAACACCCCAGTTTCTTGTATCACTTTATATCCTTTTAAAATAAGAAAACCTTCAACACCTTCAACACTCCCACATTCTTGTTTCATATATGAAGACAGGTAAGTTTGAAGGTATTTGCAAAGGTCTAGAGCCACACCCCTGTGTACTGTGCTCCAAGGAAGGCCAGCTTTGGGGCGGGAGCCACCAGCAATCTCTGAAACTGTTTGATTTGGTTTCCAAAAAAACTAGTCAGTCAGTCAGTCAGTCAGTCAGTGTGGGTTCTCTTCATTTAGCTCACCTAGAAAGTGCTGAGTGCTACAGATTACTACCACCAATAAAAAGACTCAGACTACTGTCAGGGTCAAGAAAAGCATAAATGGAGCCCAAGGTAAAGCTGTTCTAATGTGTGCCCAATCTGAGTTCTGTGTTTTTCCAATAAATAGGGTGGATCAGTCTGTGCTCAAGTATGTGGGCAAGTTCAGAGGCCAGAGGTTGAAGTCAGGTGTCTTCCAGAAATCGATTTTAAGTTAAACATTCACGCATGTTACCTAGTTGCTAAATGTAACTATTCTCCTGATTTAAATCAACCTCTGTTAAATACCTCTATAAGCCAATAATTGGCTCCACTCCTGAGAGGGGGGACCAGGATGGTCCTTTCACAGCATGTTTCTTTCAGTGGGAGCCGTCCATGAATGTCAACACTGACAGTGGCAGGGCATTTTCTTGGGGACCTTTTCCATGAAGAACAGAGACTTTCATCTCTACAAATGCTCCCCCAAAGGCAACTCTTATGCTACTGACATTGTAAAGGGCACAACTTAATAGTCTTGGATTCATGAAGTTATCTAGTGACTAACACTGTAACCAGCCAGGGAACTTAAAGCCACAGGTAGGAAGTGTAACAGCTGGTTTGAAGGTGGAATAATCAGCGTTTTCCATAACTCCAATGTTTCACCTTTGTTCTTAAATCATTAGACTGTGAATAAGGTTGTCAATAATTATTTCAAATCAGAGACGAGCAAATTCACTTTTGAAGACTTTTTGAGAAGGTAGAATGTCATTTTCTCTCAAAAAAGAAAAATGCCAATGTCCCAATGTACAGAGTTAATGAACAATCTCATGTCTACCATCCCTTTTTCCAAGGAATCCTACATCTCAAGCATTTGTGAAATGTTGGGTCCACTCTAAGATTCACAGGAGCAAGCTGTGACTGTAACACTGAGCTGGTTAGGATACAGAGGCCCCAAGAAGCCTTGAAAAATCCTTTCTGTTGATTACGGCTACGACAAGCCCGTCACCTTAATTTAGGCTAGCATTGAGTATAGGGAGCTTGATCTCATGGCAAAGAGATGTGTTATTCAAGTTATCCTCAGCACTGGGTACACAGTTTAGGGAAGAGGTATATGGATAGCTATATTGATGCCAATGAATTCCCCATGATTCCCCACAGTGCCTAAATATCAGCATACCAGCTGAATGGGTAAGTTAGGACTGGGTAGGTTTCATTTTAAATACACTGACTATGTCACAAGAGGAAAACGTCTACAAATGAAGAATGTCTTTACTGAGATCTGAGACTTAAACAATGTAATCACTCATCACTTTGGATGACCCCATTGTTAAGTTTTTCTGAGGGTGTATATGTGTATACACTCACACACATATACTGAAACTAAAAGGTTTGAGGCAGCTCTCATGTTCATAAGCCAGGTATTATGTCCAAGGTCAAAGACTCTATTCAAGAAATTACACAAACATGAAGCCAGTTCTTATCACAGAAACACTCATGAGATTAACTCAGCATTTTCTGGCTGCAAGAATTGAAACTCAGAAATTATACTTAATCTCCTCAAACAAAAGGTAATCTGAACACGTGAAATAATCAAGCAAGCTTGAAAAGAGAAAAGGAACTAACAGTGGGGACCCATCTTTGGAGACTCTTATTATATGAAGTCTGATACTTTAGAACAGTGGTTCTCAACCAGTGGGTCGTCACCCCTCAAGTGTCAAATGACCCTTTCCCAGCAGCTGCCTTGTAGCCACGGAAAACAGGTATCTACATTATGATTCATAACAGAGGCAAAATTACAGTTATGAAGCAGCAAGGAAATAACTATGGTTGGGAGTCACCACAACACAAGGGACTGAATTAGAGCAGAGAAGCATTAGGAAGGTTGAGAACCACTGAGTGTCCCAAACTGATGGAAATGCTGTTACCATCTAAATTATAATAAATAATATTTGACAATTTGCTACTTGTCAGTCAAAAGAATATTTAACTGGGCAAAATTCCAGAGCCACTTGTACAATTCAAACAGTGGACTAAGGAACAACACTCGCTTGCCTGCAAAGAAGTGCACAGTACTAAGGGGAGAAAGACCTATGTACAAAGAAAAACTATAGCTCATGGGAGTGGGCAAGGCCCAAGGAAGCCTTGGGTTTAGCAAAGTGAGGCAAGTCCTTTAATCCTAGCACTCAAGGAGGCAGAGGCAGGTAGATCTCTGTGAGTTCAAGGCCAGCCTGGTCTATAAAGTGAGTCCAGGACAGCCAAGAATACACAGAGAAACTCTGTCTCAAAAAACCAAAAGTGAAACAAGTAACAATTCTGATATATCAGGACAAAGCCTTAAACCACAGTAGGGGAAAAGGCCCTCGGGTGCCTTGTGAAGAAACACTTAAAGTTGCACAGAGAAGGAGAACACATGAGCAAAATGGAAGGGCCAGCTTAGATTGTCTCCTGCTACTTTACAGCCCACTTCCAGACCAGCTATTTTCTAGCAAAAAAAGATACCTAACAGAATAGCTGTTACTAGTTAACAATCTTAAAAAAAAAAAAGTCTTATAGATACATATGGGCAGCTCTTGGAAGAGGTAGAGAAAACAAATGGGCATCTGCTTTCTTTGATTTCAACTAGCAAGAGCATACTTACCTGATTGCTTTCACTGGAGTTTTAGTCTGGATGAATGGACAACAAAGGCACAACAAAGGTGAAATTAACGAAATGAAGGGGAAAACATGACGGCTTAAAAAACAAATGAGCTACATTAAACTGAATATTGTTTAAGTTAAAAAAAAAACCCTAGATATTAAACAAATGGCAAAATATGTAGAATTCAGATGAATGTACAGAAAGTAGAAGATTTAGCTCTCAAGAAAACACATGCAGATTTCTTCTGGCAAAGTGACAAGCCCTGAAAGCAACAGTAACTCCCACAGGACTAAGCCCAACCTGAGGGCCAGGACAGTCACAGACTCACAGTGGCTGGGTGAACAAAGGCATCAGAGACTATGCTGACTGAGTACATATCATGATGTCTAGTCAGGGTTAACTGCTGTGGCTCAGCAGTTTCCTAGAAGGAAAGTGTCTTTAAGTCAGAGCCCAATTCAGTGGTATTCTAAAGGACTGGCCTAATCCAGCTCAATGTTCTAACATGGTTTAAAAGGTTTTCAAATTCCTGTTGAAGGAAGATGCTAAATAACGTGGATAACTTAAATCAAGACAAATAACCAAGAGGAGGCCCTAGGTACCATGTGGAACAAAAACCATCCCTATAAAAAAGGGGGTAAAGGGAGTATGTGAAAATTAACAAAAACTAGGCCACAGCAGACCAAGTGTAATGCAGGCCACAGCATTTCACTCGAAAGCAAACGTGACCACTGAACACTCTCCACACGAGAGTTCATGCTGTGTCAGTCCATGCTCAATGGTGCAGGTGTCCATTTCACACTGTACAGAAAAGCTACACCTTAACCCAAATCATGGAAATGTGTACTACTGTTGGCATCACTTCGTTTAGCATGTCCTCTGCTCCCAGAACTGTCCCCTGACAGCACAAGTTTTCTAGTCTGTGAACACTTCAATGAGGGGCAGTTTACAGTTATTATCTCCGGCAGGCTCAACAGCAATAACGCCCAGGACATTTGCTCTCTCACCAGATGGGCACCAGAAGGAGTGACAATCAGTGTGCAGCAACAAGTCCACAAGCAAGCAGTGGGGCTCCATACTAGTGAATATTTACATAAAGGAAGTTGTTAAATTAAGTGGCACTGACCTGGTGAAAGAAACCTCTACAACAAAGGTCTGAGGAATAGATTGCAGTGAGATGACAGGAGCAACCTATCACAGAGCAGTGACACCTTCTACAGATTATAATCTGAAGAACAACCTCACCTTCACATAAAGGTGTGTGCACAATTACGATGCCTGATAGTCAATTTCTGAGCCTGAGCCTCTGGGTTTGATATTGTCCCAGCAGTGCTGATCTCCTACGGCTCTTCACATGGCTTACTCCTTCTAGGCCAGGGTTAGCTCAAACATCGCTTTCCCAGATGACTTCCCTCTGCTAACCAGAAGCACCCTGCCATTGTCCACACAGCAACCTGCTTACACACTATGCAGACACATGAATATGCATTAAACGAACTGCTGTCTCAGCAAAGGCAGGTCCCACAGCTATCTTGTTCACCTTCACCCAAAGGTTAAGGAAGTTCACGGCACATTAACAGGTGAACAATATTTGAATAAAAAATTACTATACCAAATTTACATGAACAACACATACACAAATATAGGAAAATGGAAAATACCAAATAGAAAACAACCAAGTGTTGAAAAGCATCAAAATGATACCTTTACATACATGTGAGAATGATCTCAAAGAGTAAGTATCAAAGGTGTCTGTCTGCAAAAATATGAAAATTTACAAAAAGGAGACCAGGAAATATTTTCCATTTATACAGAGTTGCAAACAAGAAAGGAGTCAACACTGGGCATGAGTGTTGTGTGCCGCACAATGGAGGACCAACAGAGCAGCTGGGATCTCCTTACTGCAGAACAGAAAGGTCAGTGAACCACACACTGAGGACTAGTCAAGAAGAGCTCAGACTCCAGGCAACTGCAGGCTAAATATCTGGCTAAAAGGCTTAGCTCCCAATCTTTAAAAATCTGAAATTATATAACATTCCATTCATAAATACATAGAATATACTTTGATGGCCCTATCTGCTGACCATACCTCAGCGTCACTCCACATACAAAAGGTCCACTTTATAATACAACGAGGCAGAAGGTCGGCTGCCTTTACAGAAAGGTACTTTATTATTAGACTGACTTTGGAAGAAGGAAACACATACTGAGATGATTCTAGAATAGCCCTGAAAATAATTATACTGCCACCTGTGCATGTTTTGAGACAAAAGTTAATCAATAGACCAACAGGTTATACAAGTCAGTTATTATCTGCCGAAGTTTGGTTATAAAACAAAAGGACTTACTCTCTGCAAACCTTTACCGGACTCAGGTTTAACTAACTACCCCAGAAGCCATCAGTACAACTTTTTACCAGAGTGATATCACGCTGTACTGTTTTGTATCAACAGAAATGTGATGAAGAGCTTGGAAGTTTCCAGTAAGGTCTCCTTCTAATGCAATTCGGCAGGAAATAAACACAAAGAATGACTGCTAAGATTCACTGGACACATTAAGGTCAAGGATTTCCAAGTTAATCCACTTTTCTTCCCCCAAGAGTTTGTTTATTTTTGGTAAAAGGCAGAAAAATTAGTTTCTACAAGGAAAATCTGCTTCTAAACGATAATTTGAAAATCTTGATATATATATTATATATTAAAAAAGACACAAAAATAACGGAGAAGTGGGAATAACAGATTAGGTACTGTAACTTTATAAAGGCTTGCCTAGACCAAGAAGCAGCACACACACCTCATTTATGCAAACTAAAAATGTATACAAACAGCATAGTACTGCAATACTGGGTCTTGATACATTACCTGTACACATAACTACTACTGTTATTAATAACCTTTGGGACACTGTCTTATGCCCAACAAGACGACATCAAGTCTTTCAGTCTTCTCTTCCCCCTTAGGGGAGGGCATTTCTAAACACTAATTTTCCCATCTAATATTCAAATATAGGAAACAGATTCCACAAGGTGCTTTAACTGATGAGACCTCAAGTGCTGTTTTCGCTCTGGAATTTTTGGCTAGCGAACAGTCCACGGGATCATACACAAACACTACGACGGAAGAGTTGTTGCACGGAGTCTCTGATGAGCCTGACTGGTGGCGGACTCTAGGACATGCTCGAGCATCGCACTGAAGGGGATCCCATCTGAGTTAACACTTTGTCCAACCACTGCAGGGGGCCATTCAGGTGAAGTTCAATCCAGCACGGAGTACTTGTTACTGTCTGCCTCCTGTTTCAAAGAACACAGAATGCAATTAGGAAATCAAAAGGCTGTGTATAACAAAATCTAGTTTAGAATAATTGTTAATTTTGAATGTAGAATTATTAGTTTGAAAATGTTTGATTTTTATTGTTAAAATGATCTAATGAGTTTTGTCCTTTTACAAAATTGTATTTATTTATGTGTAGTACACTTTTGCCTATGAATGCAGGTATACAGAGAGGCCAGAAGGGGTTGGGGGTCGGAGGTCGGGGGTCAGGTCCTTCCTCAATTGTTAACTCGCTTCCTTGAGTCAGGGTCACTCACTGAACCTGAAGCTCCCTCTTCTGCGTGGACCGACTGGGCAGCAAGCTCCTGAAATCCGTCTGCTCCCCAGCCTCCAGGTGGCAATCCCCACCCCAGCCCCGTCCCACGCTGTAGTTGTCAACACACATAGGCATGTCTGACTCTTACGAGTGCTAGGAATTCACATTCAGTCCTTACGCTTGCTCACTTATGAGTCTTAACAACTGAGCCATCTCTCTAGAACTTCATCTTTTTGAAAGACTTACAAAAACACCTTTTCCTTCTGATTTTAAATTATTATACTGATACTGTTATCTACCCATAGCCTCAAATGGGACAAGTATGAGAGAAAATTTAGATACTACTAATGATGAGGCTGGGAGGAGAGAAAAAAACCCAGTAAAGACTGCCCCAAGGAAACTGACACATATGGTCACCATACTTTTCCATGTATCAAATGAAGTCTAATTGGAACAAGATTCAAATTTAAAGTCTGCTGACCCAAGCTGAATCCTTGCCACATAACTAAGACTTGGTGCTGAACTTCCTCTTCTAAGGGACACAACAAGCAACATTCTTGTCAGCCACATCCCTCAGGCTTCTGGTTTAAAAGGTAAAGAAAGTAAAACTTTCTAGCACTGTAACAACGGGGCCCCTGCCTACTGCCCGGATCACAGAACATTTCTGTTACTCTACTCTCAGGCATTGGATTTAGCTCTATTTTATTTGCTACAAACTTAGTCAATACATTTACTTTTGCTTCTTCAACAAGGTGTCCTTCAAACATGATAAAAGGCCATTATCAGCTCTCCATCTTTAAACAATTCATGCCCAATAACATTTAGGATTGTACATTCAAGGAGGTGGAGATGGCTCAGCAGTGAAGAGTATGTACTGCTCTTTTAGAGGACCAAGTTTAGTTCCCAGGACCCATATCTGGCAGTTCATAAAAGCCTGTAACTCCAGCTCTAGGGGATCTAACACCCCCTTCTGGGTTTCACAGGTACCAGCACTCACACAAGCATAGACCCATATATACACAAGACATGCACCTAATTAAAGGCATTGTGAGGGGCACTAAATGTCTAAGCACATACATACTGCTTTTTAGCACGCTGTCATTTAGAATTATTGCCCAGTAGATCCTTGGGTTTTCGGTATGCTCTAGCCAACTTTCAAGTACAGGCACCTGAGTTTATGTGTACAAGAATTTCTGCCATGCCTGCATATATAGTAGGCTGGGAGATACATAACACTAACATCCATGACTAGAGTAATGTAAAGTGAGACCACAGGCGAGGCGAGGGAGCCTATTCAGCTGATCCCATCTCAACTGAACTGTCCCACCTTATTCTACTTCTAATCCAAGTTCTACTCTGCTGTCAAAATTACAGTTTCCATACTGCCCTTTCCTATCACCTGAATCCTGTATATATCTTCTGGAACCTAGCTCCCATGCCACTCCATTCCATCAGGAAGCTTTCCATGAGTACAAAGCAGACACCTCTGGTTTTATAAAATAACATAGCCTTTCAAGGGTACCCTTTCATAGTACTTAACATTCTACATTGTTAAAATGCATGTTTCCATATAATTTAATCCTATCTTCTATAATACCAGCACAGTAATGTTCAAGTTTCTTATCCACAGGCCTCCAACTTTCTTAACTAAGGGTCTCATGTAGCCCAGCATGACCATGAACTCCCAGACACACATCACCACACCTGGTTTGTGTTTCTGAACATTAAATCCAGCACCTCACACAAAACCAACCATCATCCTACACCCTTGCCCTCTTTTATTCTTTTACACAAAAGTCTGTTGAGAACAGACATAAACGAAGTAGAGAAGAAGAAAGGAGACTGAGTAGACGACGAGTCATACCGGTACTCTGCTCCCCAGCCCTTCACAAAGCTCATTCTTATGGTGCACATTCGAGTCAGCTGGTAAACAGCTTCGAAACCCTGGTTAACAGACTGCGCCAACAGAGCAGCGAACTCTTGGTTGTTGAAGATCTTCAGGTTACAGCCTAGAATGGAGTAGTAAAATATAAAAAAGTTATCATTGGAAATAATTCTAAAAGGATCTATGTTTTAGAACGAGCATGCAAATCAGCTCCTAATTCCTAAGGCCATCAGCAACTAGAAAAGTTAATAAAGCAAGCTAATACACACAGGTTTATTTACGTGGCTGGAACCATACCTGGCGGAATTTTACACACTGTTGCAGGGTGCCAGCCGTATCTCTGGTTACAGTTGGGGCTCTGCACAAAGATTGCACTATCACTTAGGCACTCGGCAAAAACTTCCCCACCTATGTAATACAAGCGCACTCCCCTTCCTAAAACAAAATACACATGGTTAGTTTCGGAACACTTGCGCTCCTCAGTGTCCCTGAAAGTCATCTAGGAAATATTCTAAGGTATTCCCATGACTTCTCAGGGCCTTATTTTCCTAATCCGTAATTCTGAAATATACCATAGCATCTTTCCCAAAAATTTTTAACAATTATTTTCAATTTTCAAATTATTGTTCATAAAAATATTTCAACATAGAAAAGTATGTAATAGCGAGACAGCTTCAGACAAGTTACCTGCTGTTTTAAAATTTACTTAAAAACGAGTTAATTTTACAGAAATTCATTAATGTCTGGGCAATTTTTTTTCTTAAGGATCCCACTAAGAAAAGACTCAAAAATATCACATCCACCCGGCTTTGTAAATGCCTACTTTGTAGTGTAATCACACACCAGGTTAAGAGACTTTTCAGATGTAGCTGAAGTAGCAGCTTCAGCCTTTGCTACGCAGCAGAGGACTAACCGATCAAACAGCAGCTGCATGGAGAGCGCAACTGCAGACGCTGGCGTCCTACTGTCTTAAGGCTATGTGCACCTCAACCATGCATTCAGCTGTGAGGAAAAATGAGGTCCAAGTCTGAAGATATACCCAGAGGGCAGTGTGCCTATGCAAGAGTCCTGGATTAACCTCCAGCACAGTGTTGGGTGGCAGGCAGAGCAAGTAAGTACAGCAAGTAAGTAGAAACGTAGACTTTTCAGACTATTCCTTGACCAAATTACAAGATAAACAAATATAAGCTTAAAAAAATGTAAAAGATAATCTAAAATTATAGTCAAGTAAAATTCTGTTGGGAGATATGAAAAAGTACAAAGAAAACTATTAATTTTCTTTAAAATACAAAGGTCTAATTAAAACACACAAACATAGAAAATAAAACCCTATGTGACTGAAGTCAGTGTGGCTGTTCACAGCTTTTATCTGCAGTGGTGTCTGGACTCCTTGATAGCAAGATGAGTCAATGAACAAGACCTGAAAGGTTCACACAGCCGACACACACTCTCCAGTGTTCTCATTCACACTGTCAGCATCGATGTCTGGTAATCAACATCATTTTTCACGAGAGGAAATGGTTAATCTCAAACAGGCAGAACAAAGTTGAAGTTAAAGAAGCAATCTGATGATGCTTGCTATTTGAAGCTCTATACTTTTTCCTCACGAAATACTAAGGTTCCCAGACAATTTAGGTATTTGTAAATTATAATCACGGAAGCTTTCCACATTAGATGTGAAAACTGAGATAAAATGTGTTAATTTTTAAAAAACTTAAAACAAATCTATTAATGCAAACAAGATTTATGAGAAATAACCCTTTTCAAACTTAAATCAGGTGGGAATATTTCATAGTTTGACAAGTTTCTCTAATGTCTGGCACAACAAAGACCTGGCTTCTCACGTAAGATCTACACTTTATCTCAGATTCGAAGTCCCATGTGTTGAGCCCCCAGAATGCTCTGCTTTCTGCTGTAAAGAAGTAGCAGGCAGCACCTTAGAATTATTGGGAAAGCAGTGTCAAGATGCTTTAAGGGACTGTCAGAAATTCCTGTATCATATTTTGAAGCCTCTAATTATATGTAAAATCCTTAGAGGTGGGGGAAATGAAAACAGATCATGACTGAACATGGGACTGCCTTTCTTTCTTTCTTTTTTCTTTTTTTTCTAAAAGAGACTGAGCAAATTAGTTATTTTACCAAAGGACTTCCCACTATCAAGAGTGCCAAATACAGGTAACACTGAAGATAAAAGTTTGCAAATTTGTCACCAAGGTGCTATTAAAGGGACTCACGGATGGAGATGAAAGTGGGCCTTTCCATACAAGCTTTTGATATAATACCAAATACTAAATCGTGAGCAAATTGTATTTTTCCACACAAAGAAAATAAAACATACCTATATGCCTTCTTGTCATTTCTACAGTAGCATTTCGGTTAACGTTGGAGAGCAAACCTAAGCAGAACCTCTCTGAGTTTGACGGATCTGTAAAACCGTCTACAGTGAGCGAGGGCTGCGATGCGTGGAAGGTCTCTCCAACCCTCTGGTTTAGTTCATAATACGCTATTGAACACCAAAATGCGGGTTCCGAGTAAGTAACTGGCTGCAAATCTGAAGTAGAGGAAGAAATGTTGTATGAACAACTCAAGATGAAACAGCGAGAACCATGAACATCCTCCACGCCATAAATCACACCAGATAAAAGTTTTAAAAAAAGTCTCTGACTCATAAAGTTAAGTATGGAGTAATATCAGTTTTAAACAACAACAGAGGAAAACAGACCAGTCTGCTGAATTTGGGTGCATTTCTAAAACATATCTTGATGGTAATTTTAGCAAGGACAAAATATAAAGCTGAGTAAAGAGAAAAGTCAAAAGCCACAGAGAAGAGATACTATAGTGGGAGAATCAAAACATTTCCCTGACATCTGTCTATTCTCATACATGAAAGAAGAAGAGTGAAAGACAAAGTGCAAGTGAAAACCAATTACAGCACCAATAAACACCTTACTATCAGAAAATGAGGACCACATGTAATTCACTTTTGTTGAGATGTACTATAAGAAAGATCACAAGGAAAAACCAAGACAATTTTGCAGAATAAATTCCAAATATGTGGAAGCTGAAGACTACGAAACAGCAGGGTATATGAGGGTTAGAGCAATATGAATGTGATCATATATTTGTGACATAAGTATGTACACTTTTCTACTGACTGCCACTCTAAGATACATCCTAAATAAACACCCGTCAAAACCTTATACAACTTCATAAAGAACAGTTTTAATGACTCAGACTGTCTCATAAATGTCTAACCGTCATGAGAAAGCAGGTAGTACCAACTATAGTATCAGCGTTTCTAAAGACAGTGATCTACACCATCTGAAGCAGTTTACATTTCTCATATATATATATATATATATAAATTTTCTCATATATATAAGTCAGATATATATATATATGAGAGAAAAGTAAACTGATTCAGGTGGTGTAGATATATATATATATACATATATATATATATATATATATATATATATATATATATATATATATATATAAGTAATCTCCACAGACAACTTTCCTTAATGTGGTGAAAACAGATGGAAGTAACAGCAACTCACCCAGGCTGTGATTAACAGGAGAGAGAGTAGTAGGAGACAGTTCAGCTGGAGAGCCTGAATTGGAGAAAGAAAACTGACATTGACATTTCTCCAGAACTTATGATCAAGTAACAAGAAAACGGTTCTGACCTTTTCACCGAAACTAAATACACAATTACATCTCAAGAATTAAAAATATGCAATGACTCTGAGTTTAACTCAGGGGGCTGAAACACACAAGGTACAAAAGGCTAAGCACTGAATAACTTCTTTCTCATGGCATAACTGACTTGTCTTCTTACCCTCTAGGTCCCCCACCTGGAGGAGCCCACTACTGACAGCTGTCTGTGTATCTTTCCAGAAATATTCTATGAAACATATCAGCAAATACACTTTAGTTTGTGTCACTCCCCTTTCATGACAAATAGTAATAGTTCTAAGCATCAGTATGAGGTAAGTCATTAGAAACCTTTTGTGCTGCTATTTCTATACCGTTCAACCTACCTGTAGCAGCCGCAGCCTAACACATCACGGTGCATTGTGGTACCCTGACAACTGATGATTGTTTACTCTAAGAACCAAGACTGCAATGACTGTTCTCAATTGACTAGTCCCAGTTTCTCTAAAAAGAGCTCTTATAAGAAAGTGTCAAGTCTGAGGGTTGGTGCCTATCCAGTTTTGACAGATCCTGGCTAAATTATCACCCACAAGGTTGTAACAGCACGTGTTCCCATTACGACCACCACCACAGTGTAACAACTGACAATAGATGAAAACATGGTCTATCCAAGTGCAGCTTTGAGCTGGGACAGTGGTGCATGCCTTTATCGCACCTCCTAGGAGGCAGAAGCAGAAGACCTGGAGTTTAAGGCCAGCTACAGAGCAAGGTGGAGACCAGAGTGGCAGGTGACAAGAAACTGCGTCTTTTTATTTTATTTTTTTTCAGGCAGGGTCTCTATATGTAGCTCTGGCTGTCCTAAAACTTAATCTTGATCAGGCCTTTTCCGCCTTCTGAGTGCTAGGATTCAAGGTGTGTACCACCATGGCAGAGTAAGAGGCCCTGTCTTAAACAGACATTTTCATTTACGTTTCTCTTAGTTTATGATTATTTATGTTTTATTTCAGTTCTGCTCTTTTGCTGACTCTCCTCTTGCACTGATCATTTACCCATCTGTAGGAGGCTCGGAATATAGTAAGAGATCTGCAGTCTTTTCAGTCAGAGTTGTGGAACATTTGGTCACCTGTTTGGTGATTGGGACTCATATCACAGTCTAATAAAACAGTTTTAACAACAGATTTACCTCTCTGTGCTGTGTTCAGGGTTTTCCCACCAAGCAGGACACCTGGCTTTGCGCTCAAATGGTAAATCACTTATTTAGAACTTCTCCAGCAATCTCAAGTAAGACTTGTAATTAGTCAACAGAGGAGATAGCAATCAGGCTCTATGGCCAGACTTGTGACAACTGAGGTTACATTTTCACAGCACATTCCTTAAGAGTTGAGTAGAGCCTGTGAAATTCCAGCTAACAAATCTAAGAGTTTTCTCTATTTTGTGAGGTTAATGTAAGTTCTTTATTAAAATTAACTTTACGAAATTCTATTTTCTTAGAAAAATATCCAATTTTTTCTGCTTTGCATAAATATCCTCAATCTAATCCAGAAAATATAAGGCACAAATACACAAAATGGGGGAGGGTAGCCACAGATACAAAATTTAAACTACATCTGTTGTAAACGTACTCTTACTACAATCACACATCCCACCAACCCCACGAGAAGCACACTCTCAGGAGCAGGAACCACATGCAGCTCCCAGCTGCAACAATGTGCTGCAACACAGACTAAAGGTGGGCAGAGGCATCACTGTGCACCATTCACACTACAAACAGCATATACGGGACACAGGTAAAAGTGGCAGTCACCACTGTCCTGCTGGGTCAAAGAGAGAGAACTGGAAATCACTATTTTTAAGAAAACAATTGTACTATACAATTAGTTTTGTTTTCGTTCTTCTTTTTTAAAAACTGCTGGCAAATCACAACAAGTACAAATAAGAAAGGTCAAAATATGCTTGGAACAATGATTTGAAATCCATGGTATTTCCTGCAGCAGACATAAACAACTGGAGCTGGGGGAGCTGCTCAATTATTCTTTCTTCTAACTATTAACACATCTAAGAAATACTCAGTAGAAGTAACCAGCAAGCTTGATGTTCTACAGTTCTGTAGGTGTGAAAAAGAAAGGCTCAGTATAAATTTTAAAAGTTGAATCAAGCAAATAATTAACACAATCCTTTTAAAAAATACAGTTTTAAACAACTGATAATTGATCAATGAATCATTCATATTATAAAAGTTGCTGAGGAGTTTGGCCTCCTACAGGCCTTTCATCCATAAGACAGAAAGTGCCTATCTGCACCTAAAGCATCTAGATGTATGCTTTGCTTACAAGTTCACAACTGTTTGCACGGTGAGTGTCTCAAGAAAGGAAGCATTATGAGTTTTTATAAGTGTCAATGCTCACTCCTTGAAATTTAGTCCTACCAAGAGCTGACAAGCTTGTATCTTTTTTGCATTATCATTGTGTGGGTGACACCTGCCAAATTAACAGCTTTAAAAGGAAAACTCTTTTATAATTTTTTGTTTATAAGTAGTACATTCTTATTTTCACCCACTTTTAAATTTAAACCAGTTCCTAGAAGTACCATGCATTTATAAACACCCCAGTTTTGGGATCTACTTTTTATCTTTGAAGGTGACATTAAAACTTCTTTATAAAAAAACAAAACAAAGCGTCCTCAATTTCTTTTTTAGAATATTGTTAGGGTCACAACATAATTGAGAATCAAGTCCAAAGAAGTCTCAGATATCCCTGCCACTGGGCAAGAACTGTTTACCACACTCAGACTGTACTATTATCCAAGTCCACAGTTTACAACAAGGCTCATGCTTGTTTTATTTTCTGTAGGTTTTGACAAGTGTACAATCCACTTCCTTCATTTTTTTTTACTCCATAAATGCAAAGGGCTTTTCCTACTCAATTTTCCTTTCTCTATAACCCCTCAACTCTTCACTATCTTCAGAAGGCTTGCCTTTTTAGCATATGAGACAGCTGGGGTTGGGCAGTATGTACACGGCCTTTACAGATCACCATTTTTCATTTAGTAGTATGTAACTAAGGTTTACATCTTGTCATTTTTTAACCTTATACTAAGCAACATGACACTGTCTCATGAACCACAATTTTTCAACATCTCAGTTACATTCAAATGTTTCAAAATTATGAGTCAAGCACCAAGGTGACATTTTTGTGTGAAGGATGTCAGTTCACCTGAGTAAATACCAAGGAACCAGACTCTGTACTGCTCAATATGATAGTGTACTACGGAGCCACAAATATAAAACAGCAAAACAGAGAGATACATAGACTGAAGGAAGCAAATGAGAACCCAGAACAAAAACCCACCTAGTTACAGCTGTAACAGCCAACAAACACCGCCACACAATGAACTCCCCTACTCATACACACTCACATAATCCTGTACTCATACTCACATACCCACACCACACATGTGCACACACTCACACCTTTGCCCCTGAAGAGTGCACATGCACGCCATGCACACAAACACACACAGGCCTCTCACTCTCTCATCCCCCCAATTTCTTTAACACCCCCTAAAACACATACCCCCTCCCACACCACCCTCCTCACAATCAACACAGAATCTCACAGAATACAGGAATTATGCTGAGGATACAGAAGAGTGGTAATGGGCTTTTAGCACGCATGAGACATTAGGATTGTCTATCACCATAATCAATAAATTGATGAATAGAACTTTTTTCAATCAAAGAACATATATAAACTATATATTCAGTTAACATCCTCCTCAATAGAGAATTATGCATGTATTATTCTGCAATCATAAATAAAAAAAATTGTTATTGTTATTTTAGAAAACTACTGAGTATGACATGTGTGTCGTGGCACGTGGAGTGGGGGCCAGAGACAACCCTGAAACTGCTTGTCGCCTTTCCCCTTCTGTACCTTCCAGGAACAGAACTGGCTTGTAAGAAAAACATAAAGACAAAACTACAGGTTATTTTCCAGTTACTTAATTTTATCCTTTCGTCTCCAATTTTTGTATATGCTAAAAAATATAACATGGCTTGGAATGGTAGTACATGCCTGTAATCTCAGCAATTTCGGAGGCTGATACACAATGGTACCTGTGAGTTTGGGACTAGTCTGGTGGGTTTAAGACCATGATGTGTGATTACTGCCCTGCATGACTGTGATCCAGTCTCAAAGGAAAAAAAAAAAAAAGAGAGAAAGAGAATATATTAAATTACCTATGTGATTCACAAACTATTAAATATAAGCTATTAATATTAGCAATGCATTCTCAAAACCTTATAGTTTTATATTAGCCAATCAATATTTATATAGAAAGTACCAAGAGTTGAACAGCTTAAAACCATTTCCTCTCACAGGTGTCAGCAAGGTCACACTGTCATGGGTTCAGGCCGCACTTCTACTGTGGGGATGTACCCTCATGTAATTCAGCCATTCAAAATGTGGTAAGACATCCGGGTTGTTTCCATTTGTGAAATTATATATATGATGTTTACAACACAAACATTTTTGCCCAAGTGTTAGGTGGACCTGTTTAAATTCTCTTGGGAGTTATTTAATTTTTGAAGGACAACAAATTTTGCTAAAGTGGTTATAACATTCTTATCAGTAATAATGAGTGTTCCAGTCTTTCCACAACTTGACTAATAGTTGTTAAACTCTTCCTCTTGATACAGGAATGTAGAAGTTGAAACACTATTTCACTTGTGATCAGTAACTTTATGTTACTCACTTTCAATGTCATGGTAACGCTACCTACCACAGTGCAACAAGTACTGCTCATTGACAAATACTGAGTGTCAAGGAGACAAACTTGAAAAGTCAAGTGTCATGTGCACTAACATACATAACATGCTATTTCATTAGATTATCATCTATCTTTCTATCTGCCACTCTTACAGCCAGACATAAATATTAGCTGCAGCAGAGACATCTTTCCTGGGTATGGAAGAAGTTAAACAATAGAATTCATATAAAGTCCTCCACTCCCCCCTCCAATGTTCCTCCATTAAAAATAATTTAGACAGGTTGAAATAGTGGCTCATGCTCATGGCAAGAGGATATGAGTTACAGTAGAGAGCAGGCCACACAATGAGCTTTAGGTCAGTTTGGATTACTAACTGTGATGGTCTAAGTAAGACTGGCCCTCATAAGCTCAAGTATCTGAATGCTTAGTCACCAGGGAGTGGCACTATTTACAAGATAAGAAGGATTAGGACATACAGTCTCGTTGCAGGAAATTATCACTGTAGTCTCACTCACTCTCTGCCTATGGATCAGAATGTAGCTCTCAGCTCCTACAGCAGTACCTGCCTGCATGCTATTATGCTCCCACTGTGATGACAATGGACTAAACCTTGCTTACAAGAAACTGTAAGCAAACCCTCAATTTCTTTCATGAGAATTGCCTTGCTTATGACTTCTCTTCACAGCAATAGAACAGTAACTAAGACACTAACTAATCCTTAAGGTAAAACAGATTGAATAAATCACACTGAACAATGACATCAAAGCACTCTCATGAGTACCCTACTTGGCTCCCCTGGGTTATAGAATCTGTTATTTAAGAAACAGCTTAAAACTTTGTGGTATGTAATATTCATTATTTATTATATGTTGAAACTTTCCCAACACTGGATATAATAGCTAATTATCAGAAATTAATCAAATTTAGATCAGGGACAATGTATTTTGTGTTAACAGTTTACTCTAATTCAGAATTCACTATTAAGTTAAAGAAGCACAGAAAAGCTGGTCCCCCTCTTCTAGTCTCAAATCCTTCTTATAAACCAGTTACTAGGGTGACCGTGGTCTTTTATGAAAGGTATTCATTCATGAGACAGCAGCATGGGAGGCATTGAGTACTTCCAAGTTTTCACTTACTCCAGTAAGAGGAATATCTACCAACTGCATAAAGTAGCTCATTTGATAGCTCAGATACTGTCAAGATGGAAGATTTGTTTTGTTTTCTCTAAGTTAAGGTGCCAGCAAACATTACTCTTGAATGCACTGTTTCGCATTGTGATAGGTAGCGGTTGTGTGGGCATGTGCTTTCCACAGTGCACGTGTGGTGGTCTAGAAACAAGTTATGGGAGTTGATTCTCTCCTTCTACTTTGAGGGATCTGAGGATCAAACTCAGGCTGACATAGCTACTCACACCTTTAGCTACTGAGCCATCGTTATAGGCTCCAGAATCTATTCTCGAATATTCTTAATGTGTGGCTGGTTGACTCTAGTGATTTGAGATTACAAAAGGCCAACTCAATGACTGATTACTGAGAAATTAATATTTACCTGTGTCCATACTTTGATTTAACTGCTGATCACTTGTTTCTCCATCTTCACTGATATATCCAGGTGGTGGCGTTTCTATGAAAGAACAAATCAAGTATAGTTGATTTGAGTTCAGCTTTTTCTCCTAGCTACCAAATGCAAGCAACAAATCACTTGGAAACCAAAAAAAGTATGTATCATTATTAAAAGGAAATTGGAATATTATGGGTATATGCATGTGTGTGTATGTATACAAAACATCATTATAAAAGGCAGAACTAGGCTTGCAATTGAGGCTCTAATCCTATCTTACAGGTGAATCCATAAAGATGGCTGGTAACATAATCCAGCTTTCCTGGTATATTTTCTTTAACATTGTTTACCATTTGATTTGTACGTACACATTCTGGGACAACAGCCAAAAACCAAAATCAAAGATGTCCCTCAGCAGGATTCAAAGACATATTAGTGCTACCATTTATTTTTAAACTAGTAGACAACAGGCATGGATGGACAAATAGCCCCAATTTCAGTCTACACTACCCACATAGGGCAAGTTACAGAAGCATGACTCAAGACTGATCTAGCCTGGATTCTACCTGAAAAAGCTCCCACCTTTCCTGCTGGGCTTTCTAACTGCTTAACAGTTCTGAATGCTTGAAACAGAAAATGGACAGAAGTACTCGCTGAAAAATTGCGATTCTAACATCATTTCCTACACATTTTCTGAATAAGACATTTATGTTCAAGAGGTACCTGTATAGCTGAGTAAATTTCAAAGACAATAAAAGCATGCATACAGTTTCATCATTTGTGACTTTAAGGAAAAAAAGTACAAAAGATTTTCAATAGTGTGCCATTTTCAATTTTTAACTGCAACTCAACATAAAAAAAATTCGGACATTATTCAAAGGGGAGAAGGATGGCTTTAATCACAGCATTTAGAAAACAGAGGTAGGAGAATCTCTACAAGTTTGAGAGCAGCCTGAGCTACACAATTAAAAAAAAAAAGTCTTAAACGAACTGCCCCCTAAATTCTCATATAGAAATCAATATATCAAAATGTTTAAAGCTAAATGTTTAAAAGTTATCTTCATATAACCAAACAATAATAAAAATAATTCATACCATTACATTTATTTTAGAGATTAAAACTAAGAAAATTTAAAAAACTAAGCTATGCAACGTAAGAAAATTTAAAAAGCTAAGCTTTGAAACATCAGTTTCAAAGATGGAGAAAGCTCAACTCTAAGACACTTTATCTCATTCTATTTCTTTACTATCATCCATTATTATGTATCTATATTGATAAAAAGAACTTTCAGCATTTTCAAAAATTGTTCAATTCTTTTGAAGGCGGGAGGGACTCTCTGGGCACCTGCAAGCACATGGACACACATGCACATGTATAATTTTAAGTAATAAAAATTTTGAATAAAACTATTTTGAAATGTAACAAAAGTAAATTCTTTGGTTTTGCTATTACTGGGAACTGACAGTGTCCACAAAAACTGGTATATTTCACTTCTAATTTGCTCCTTTATAAAACACTAGCATCTAAATAAAGGTTCTACACACTACGATCCCGGGAGCAGTAGGCGGGATGGCATAGGACAGGGGTGCATTTAAAGCTAGTCTTCTGGTCTGTGATGGTGGTGTATGTCTTTAATCCTAGCACTTGGGAGGCAAAGGCAGGAAGATCTGAGTTTGTGGCCAACCTGGTCTATATAGTAAGTTCCAGGACATCGAGGGCTACACACAGAAACCCTGTCTAAAAGAAAAGAAGAAAGGGGGGAAGGGAGACGTGGAAAGGAGAAAGGGGAAAAAGGGGAAGGGAAGGGAAAGTGAAAAGGAAGGGAAAGGGAAGGGAAGGGGAAAGGAAAGGGAAAAGGAAAAGGGAAAAGGGAAAAGGGAAAGGGAAAGGGGAAAGGAAAGGAAAGACCTAATATCTACTCTTTTGACATACAAAGGAGAACGAGGCAGGCAGAGACTAAGAGACAGTAAAAATCCAGACTACAATTAATTCCTAATTAGTTTCTGTTATTATAAAAGCAAACAAACACTGTTATAAAAGTAACAAAATAGTAGCTATTTTTTCTAGAAAACAGTAAAAACTATAGAGATTGGTATTGAATTGTGAAATATTACTAGGCCACATAAAACAAGACACAAGAGAGAATGTGAGAGACAGTAAAATGGCTCAGCGGGTACAGTATCACCACATAAGCCTGGCAACCAGAGTTCAAGCCCCTGCATTCTTGCAAAGGTGGAAGGGGATAACTGGTCCTACAAAGCTGTCCCCCTCCTTCCATATATGTGCACACATACCCCACACTCTGAAAGCACAGTTTTTACAATAGAGCTTGAGAACCATGGAGTTGAATTCACTCATTTCTCCAGTAGAACGCCCAGAAAAAACACAAATGAGCACCTTCTTGTTTTTAATGTGTTGTTTATCTATAAAACTAAGATGTTCTATTACGAATGTTTATTTGCTGTAGGCATTACCAAATTACACATGGAGAGATGATTATTTACATGTCTGCTTATGACTGTTCTAGAGACGCTTGTCTTAACCATACACTAGGTTTCACTCTGCACCTCTCTCTACTTCAATAGCTATGACAAACCTACTAGGATCTTTTTCCTACTTCTTACAGTACTTTGTTTAAAGCCACTGCAAAATAAAATAAAAAAGTAAACCTTTATCCAAATAAATGTTAAGTGTAACTAGACTCACAATGCACAATACAATTAATTATCCCACAAATGAGACTTTTTCCATCCAAAGTCAAGAACACCCTGAAAATGAAACCACATTTCTAATACTTGGGTGTTTGTTGCAAGACTGCTATTTCCCCAAGTTTTAAGAGACTCTTAAGGCAAAAATACCTGGGATGTAATTACTCTGTGGCTCAATTCCTGCTGGGAAATTAGTGTTTTCTGGAATGGAGTGAGTATAGTCATCCAGAGGCGGCAGTTCTGTTAGAATCTCTGTGTGCCGAGGCACTAATACTGGAGGCAAAACTGCAAGAGTTAAAGAAATCTGAGTTAGTGGCAAGTGTGTAAGGGAAGCTTACTCAAAGTTCTCACAAGGCAGAAGGCAGTAGCTTCACTTTTCAAAGTCTGAGCACAGTTATCTGGTGTTTTGATACTAAGAAATTGACAAATCTCATCATGGATTGTTCACACAATTCACCATTTAAGCTTGCAAATTAATGTCTATTTACTTTGGCAAACAATGTGACCCTGTAATTACTCTAGGAATTTATAAGTTTCCATTAGAAATGATGAGGGAACCCAAAGGTAGTGGCGCAGGCCTTTAATCCCAGCACCAGGGAAGCAGGGGGATGCCAGGCCAGCCTAGTCTAGAATTCCAGGACAGCCAAAGAAAGCTACACAGTGAAATCCTACCTCAGAGAGAGAGAGAGAGAGAGAGAGAAATGGTGAGACAATATCATCACTAACACTAAAGTCAAACTTTTTTTTCTAAAAGCATAGAATTTTTTTTAAAGTTTTAAGTCCATCATTCACCAGAAGTCCTACCACAGAGTCCACCAAATCACTTCAATAAACAAGCCCTTTAAGTGACTCTGAAAGCACTCAGGGTGGGGTGCTGTAAGAGGCCAGTACTACAGGCACATTGGTTGGCTCTCAGAAGACAGCAAATCTGTGGATTCCCGAGATACATACCTTGCTGTCCAAGAGAGTACGCTCCCAAGAAATGGATATGGCCTTTTTCCAAGACAAGTTTGTTTTTTTTCCATAAAAGTTTAAAAAAAAATAAGCAAGCATTTAAAAACCCTACCAAATAATATACTCAATTTAAGGTAGTTTATCAGAAAATTTTACATTAGAATTTCCCAGAGATACAAGGAGTACTAGCCCTCAGTCAGCCTTTTAGTTTAAAACCAGGAAAGCAAAAAAAAAAACAAAAAAAAACAAAAACAAAAAACGAAAAACACAAAAAATCGCCTATAGTTTTCCTACCTGGTGTCTCAACTCTCTGGTAGTGGTAAGGATTTACACATACTTCATCTTTTTTCAGATTAAAAGCATATTCGCAGTTTTCAATTGCTTTGAGCTCATGATGACTGTGAAGGTCCGGCCAGCGCCATAACCGGCAATATATAACATGTGGCAACCCTTTCCGATGTGAAACCTGAAGACGACCATCAAGAGACCTATTCAGAAGCAAGGGGGGGAAAAAGGAGGGCACTTTTAAAAGGAGAGACTAGGTGTCATCAAAGGGCTAAATTAATACACTAAGAGCACAATAAAGGAAACCACAACCATTAAGTTAGCAATAGAGATACCCAGGAGGAATAGTACACTCTGGCTTGGACCTGATCAAGCAAGCAGCAGCACTAGCACCTGTCTCCTATCAGTGTGCATACAACAACTCACATGCCAATGGAAGGCTAGCCTCGTGGGGCAAGCGATATAGAAAATGTCATGTGGTTATACTCGAAAACTTCATCAGCATCCACTTTTAATAAGCTAAATGCTTTCAAAGGCATTAATTCTGAAGGCAACTGGTTGTCAAAAAAAGGAAGTAGTATGAAAATGGTAAGTATCAATGATGCAACAGTAACTAACTCAGACTAACATAACTTATTATTTAAGTGTGACTTCTGGCACCTGAGGCTTACTCATGAGGCTCACACAGAAATGCAGATGGTGATGAAATGGAATGGACAAATACCAATATGCTTAAAAGAAATGAAGTGATTTTTTTAAAAAGGTGACAGAAAAACAAGTTAGCCTACTGTTAATTGTGATGTAAGAGGTTCATCAAATATGTACTAGTATAAAGATGAGATTTTTGATGATAACAAGAAATTTAGGAAAAACTAGTCATGTATCTACTTAAAAATTAGGCCAATAACAAATTTATCTAATCTTGGGCTACAATGAGTATATAGTTATAAAAAGGTCTTATTCATTACGGGACACAATAATTTAAAGATTCAAAACTAAAATTGCATTTACCAAAACATCAGCTGAAACATTGATATATTTTTAATACTGGCAAGCGGATACATTACGTGCTATGCCTTACTCACAGTAAGTTAACATCCTAGGCAAGTTACACTAAGCAACCCAGTCGAGGTCTTCCAAAGCACCACCCTCCCACACGGTCTCTAGGGTCCCATGGAGGGCAGAATATTCACCTGGTTTGTTCAGAGAAGCTGTAAAGGCCTGTTGTATCCCACTGATCTACCGTATTTGGTGTACTCAGTCCCCAAATTTCAGAGCAAGTGCTGTGCATAAATTGAAAAAACAAAAAGTTGATGTGAACATGGAAGCATGGTTATTCAAAATACCATGATGCAAGGCATGGAGAATGTACAGGATACTTCCTTCACCCAGAAAATACACAGAGCTTCACCCATCGTGGGCCAGTGCTGGCCACTATATTTTCTATATGAAGGAAGCCAATAAAATGGAACATGTGACTCCAGATAAGTTATGATTATGTTTTTATATGTGAACACCAATGCTCGCTAACCTAATGAAATCATACCTATAACGACCTCGCCAAACTCCTCTATTCAAAGAGTTCATCCCACGGCATTAGCCCCATTAATAAGGCTTTATTTCATTACTCAGTTTTAAAAAACAGCAATAAAAAACAATTCAATTAAAAATAGCTGTCAACTGGTACTTTTAATATAGAAAAAGTCCCAGCTAAAAGAAACACTTATCATTTGGGTGTGGTAGCGCACACTTATAATTCCAGCACTTGGAAGGGTGGAGGCAGGAGGATCAGTTCATTGCTTGCTTACTCTAAGCCAGGAAATTCAAGGACAGCCTGGTCTATGAGAGCCTGTCTCAAAGTAAATAAGTAAATAAACAATCACATCCACAGTTAAGAGTTCCAGGTTATCTGTTTATAATAACTTCAGAAAGTCCATGTTACTGAAAGCTGTAATTGCTGTCTTGTTACTATGTACAAAGGGCAGAGTAGATAAACTGAAGTCATTCTACTAAAATACAGCTTACATTTTTTTTTCCCCACATCTCTTTCCAGGACATGGACAGGTCAAAGACAATTCACCCTATTTCCCCTGAACTACTATTTCATTTCAAAGTAACTACTAGACTGCAGGCAAAGGGAAGAATTTAAAGGGAAACTTCAGAATGGACCTTTTGATTGCCTTGTATCTTGGCTATGAAGCTGTACTTTTTAAATCAGTCAAACATAATTTCCAATTCCACTTCTCTTGTATTACTGAAGTCAATAAAATTTGAGGAAAAAGGAACATTTCTGACAACTTTTAAAAATATACTGAGTTTCCCATTTGCTCACACTTTGTGAGATAACTGGATCAACAAAGGGCAACAGGAAAGCGCAGGTTTTCCTAAGGCTAAACACGGCAGTGGTTCTCAGCCTTCCTACTGCTGTGACCCTTTAACACAGTCCTCATGTTGTGGTGACCCCCAACCATAAAGGTATTTTCACTGCTACTTTATAACTGTAATTTTGTTCCTGGTAGGAGTAGTAACGTAAGTATCTGTATTTCCTGATAGTCTTAGGCAACCTATGAAAGAGTTGTTCCACGACCCCCTAAAAGGGGTTGCAATCTACATGTTGAGAGCCACTGGTCTAGGGTGACCCAGGGCCCCTTAAAACAGCTAGCCAGCTGCAGGCCACCCTTGATTTAGAGCACACAGTAACTGGAATGAACAGTTGGCAGGAAAGATGAGAAAGGAAAGAGTAGGACAGAGGGACAGACAGAAAAAGGAGGGGGGAAAAGCATGCTTGGAAATTTTCCTAAGCTCCCCTTACATGTTTTAGACAGTCTCACTTTTTAACAGTACATCATCATACTATGAAAAGCAGAAAAAGACAATAAATGAGGATAATTTAGACCTTCCTCTTGTGATTCTGAACTATAATGAATAGTATACATCTGATTCTTTCTTTGAAAAAATAAGAAAAATAACAGCATAATTGGGAGACTATTCTGTCATGGTATTAGGAAGAACATTTCACTCAGGTTCCTCTGAGACCATGAGAATCAGAATTAGGGCACAAAGCACTTAAGCTATACTGTCCTGGGCCTGAAATAAACCAAAGAATAAAGAGCTATGAGCAGGACCGTGAATGGGTCTAGACACAGTGATGTAGGTCTCAGCCTAACCCAGCCTCTGTCATCATGACACCATACATCTCACATCATTCATTTGCTATGTCCCTCAAACTGGAAACATTGTTTAAAAATGTTAATTTTAGCTAGTAACATATTTGCTTGTTTGTTTTACAGTAGCTCAGGCTGGCTTGAAACACACAATCCTGCTTGAGCTCCCAAGTGCTGGAGTTATGGTTACCACACCTAGGCAGAATAACTCTTCAAAACAGACCCACTCTGTAACAACACATACAAAGCAACAAATAAGTATGTGTAATTATTAAAGAAACAACTTTAGCATAACTAAACACAAAAGCACACGATGCCCCTAATTCATAGATTTTACAACCCAGACAAGATTCTCTAAGTAACACTGTAAGAGCCACAAGGAGAAGGCCCAGGAAAGACTAGTCCTACAAGGCTGAGAATTACATCACAAATCCCTGCTGAAAAGCACAGACACAAGAACATACTAACTCAGGGTAGACTCTGTTTCCAGCAAAGTCCAGGAGCTTTAATTAGGTCAGTTTTCCTCAAATCACAGCTCTGACCAACCAAATATAAAAGTATTTAAAGACAAACAGACCAGAAACAAGGCATCTGAAAGGCGTCAACCTGCGGATGCGGAATGGCACACTGGATGAGAGTTGCACTTCTACGACTTTTTACTGGGCAGTCCCCAGCCTGTGACTCAGGACAACTAGAGCCTACGCATGAAACAGCAGTTTAACTGTAAATAAAGGAGCCACAAGGAATTATCTTCTAACAACTATGACCTCTGCCCGGCTCCTTGCCTGACACATGTGGACAAGACTTGTGAGGGTTGACAAAATCGGCACTTGCAACTGCGACGGTAGCCATTACCAACAGCAGAAGTCAAGTCCAGATCAGAAAGCTCCTAGACACCTGCTAAAACAAAAATCAAAACCCTTCAGAAGGGGGGACAACAGAATTCCAAGTTTCTACAATGCTCAGTTTTGCATTACTAGTATACAAAACTAAAAGCCACAGAAACAGGTCGAATGAGAGCTTTAAAGAAATTACTATGAATATGTTCCTGAAATTAATGAACAGATCAGGAGTCTCAATAAATATAGAAATGAATTAAATAGAATATGAAAAAAGGAGCCTGACTGCCAAGGAATAAATGAATGAACTTATACATTAGCAGAAATTAGCCAACCAAGAATAAGAGACTCACAAACAAAATGAAGTCTCAGTAATGTGTGTAGTTACATAAAAAGAAAATAGCAAAATAAGTAAGTAAATAAACAAAACCTGAAATAAATTAATGGCTAAGGGGAAGATGGTTGGAATATTTTCAAGTCTTAAAACATTTTCAACTTAATAAAAAAACTAAATGTAAACACCCAAGAGGCCTGGTCAACACCGAGGAATTTAAACTACTCAACAAGCTAGAACAGGCCACTGTCTTCTATTAGAACCTTCTGGTACAAATCTTTTCCAACTCTGCAAGTTCCTCTCAAGGACCCCGAGGCAGACAATTTCTCTGTAGGCCCAGCCCTACTCCAGAAGCCAGTCACTGACTTGAGCAGGTATCCAGTTAGCACACGAAGGTGTCTACCTACAACAACACCCAGTGACCCTTCTGTTCCCTCCCTACCCCTATATTTCTGCCTGGGTCCCCAATTTTCTTCCTTTAATGCTCAGTCATCTCTATACAAGTCAAAACTGAAATCACACCTTTCCTCCCTGTAGAAACTACAAAATAGCACCCATTCTTACTGCCTTTTTTGGCAGCACCAGGGTAGATTAATCGATTACACACAGAGGCAGCAACACAGCATCTCTTAATAAAGAGTCAAAGCTGGAAGACAATGGACCCTCTTTATACAAGTGAGAGAAAAGAACTTCTAACCTACAAGTCCATAAACAAGCAAAGTAGCCTTTACAAAGAAGTCAAGACACAAATATGTTCTGAGGAACAACAACAAAAACTTAAATCAACTTGTTTCTAACAGACTTTGCAGAAAGTAAATACTTCAGGATAAAGAGAAATTAAAACAAGAAAACCCAGTATCAAGAAAAAAATTAAAAGCTGAGAATATTAAAAGGTAAATGTAAAAGGTGGTATTATTTTCTCATAATTTCTAAGAAACGGAGAGGACGGAGAAAAATTCGTAACCCAAAGAACACAAGGATCTAAGTTTTAGACAACAGTAAATAAGAAGTAATGTAAAAATCAACTCAATGATTACAAAGCTAAAGATGCTTATTATACTCTAAAAAGCAGCCAGAATTAAGACAACTTAAACCTAAAGAAAAAAAACAAAAATAAAAATGAAGTAAGAAAAATAACTCCAAAGAGATTTGACAGAAGAAAATACAAAGATCCAGACATAGTAACAAAAAACAAAGCCCAAATGACATTTAAGTCCAGTCATAGCAACAGTAAATAACTTAACATCAACACACCACCTCCAAGGAAAGGCAAAGGTCACATGAAAACAAAGTATCCATACAAAGAACAGTTGTGATGAAAAGCCACCTCCATAGGCACAATATTTGATAAAGAAAATGGTAGAGTAATATCAGAAACAATGGTTGACAAGACACAGTAAACTGTGCAGGCAGTTTAGGGATGAAGACCCAATTTCTGCCCTTGGAAGGGAAACTGGAAACTTGATCTTGTCCTGGCTGGAAGCCAGAAATGCTACAAGTATTTGGAAATACTGGTCCCTGGTCTGGTTTCTAAGTAATTTAGGGCCTCAACTCTTGAGGAGAATGTTATAAGAATTAATGGCTTTGGGGGACACTGAGAATGGGTCATCCTCCCTAAGTTTCCATTTCCCCATTAACACTAGAACAGCAAGCATCATAACTGCCTCTCCTTAACCTCCTGGTCAAATGAATGGAGTACATGTATCCCTGGGTAGTAATACTTCAAAGATTATAAGAGTACACACTACCGTCTTTTTTCTTTAAGAGTTAATCCAGTTGTTTTTGTCAATTACCTGGTCAGGAGCCCACTTGAGGAAAGCTGATTTACCTAAGGACACGATCAAGAGATGGAAGAAGGGGCTGGAGCTTCTGGCACCTATAGCACCGTAGCTTACAAAGACTTCTCACACAGGCTCCAGAAGGTCAGACAACATCTTTTGAACTCTGTGGGCACACACATAGTACGCACACACATGCAGGCAAAACATTCACACACTAAAACACAAGTAAATATATCTTTGGGGGTAGAAACCATTCCTTTACTGAGTAATGTGCTTGTCATCCCAAGAAACCTTTCTTCCACACAGCCACTTGGAAAGCCTCCATCATGTCGTGCACTCTTCTTCCCTGTTACCTAGTTAAGTGTAACCTTTCCTTCTTTTCTATCTCTTTCTTTTCAGATGCTGGCCAAGCCTGAGCACAGTTTCCTGGGATCCTTGGGGCATTCTCACTTTCTCTGAAGACCCTCTCCCTCTTCCACCTCCATGTGATTGCTTGCCAAAACTGTCTGCTTTCTTTTCTCACAGCTTCTGTTTTTCTGTTTTTTCCCTCTCCCAGGCAATTGCCAGGACAGTTTTCCTCTCCTGGTCTTCTCTGAAATTCTAATAAAATTGCCCTTGAGCTTCCTTCCAAAAATATCTTTAAGTTCTCTCACTGACAAGCCTCAGAATGCAACAGAGGTAGCCCCAATCCCACAATAAGATTATTACCAAAGGGTTTTTTTTGGGGTTTTTTTTCCCCAAAGGCATAAAACACTGACAGTCCTCCTTAGTGAACTGGTTGTCTTCCCTCTCCTTCCTCTCTACTTAAAATAGTGAGGTTAAGTAATGCCTAAAGAGTCACCACACAGAGTATTTTTTCTGCTTCCTATAGAAAACAAAACTGCCATTTACATACACACACACACACACACACACTTTTCCTTTTAGAATGTAAGTGCCTCGAGGACAGGTTAAGGATATTTTCTTTATATTCTAATGTGTCTAGCACACTGTCAAAACTAAATACAGAGCAGAAAAGACAGGGGAGACATTTCAAATCAATAAACACAACAACACATTAAGAAGGCTTCACTGGTCACGTAAATCTTAATGATATTACCTTCTGAGTTTTTTAAAGTACACTGTCTTAGTTAGGGTTTCTATTGCTATGAAGAGACACCATAATCACAGCAAATAAAAAACACTTAATTGGTGCTGGCTTACATTTCCAAGGTTTAGTCCATTATCATCATGGCGGGAAGCATTGTGGCACAAAGGTAGACATGGAGGGAGGCAGCTGAGAGTTCTACATCTCTATCTGTAGGCCTGGCTTGAGTATCTGAGACCTGAAGGTCTGCCCCAAATGGCATACTTCCTCCAAGGCCTCGCCTACTCCAACAGGGTCAAAGCTCTTAATAGTGGCACTCCCTGTGCATCTATGGGGACCATTTTTATTCAAACCATTACATGTAAATTGTGTCATTTTTCAACCTTCTCGAAACCATTCTTCATGCCCCTTTGTCAATTAACTCTTACCCTCATTCACTACTTCCAGGGGTAACTGCCATATTCATTTTTTACCTTAACTTTAGAGTCTTCCAGAGTATTGTATAAATGGAATTAATACACTGTACACTCTCTGAGTTCAGCTCGACTCATGCAGCATGATGACTCTGAGATTCACCAGTTCTTTTTATGTGTGTTTGTTGAGCTTTCATTCTCTGAACAGGTAAGTTTCTTTAGTCATTGTTTTCTGATGGATCCCCAGCCTGTTACCAGACTGTAACTGTTACAAATAAAGTTGCTACAAACATCCAAGCTGTGGAATGCATCCTTTGTAGACAGTTTCACCTACAACTCTGGGGACTTTAAGTAGATGCACGCTTGGCTTTATTGAAAATGGATAGCTCTTCTTCCTGAATAGACAGACCATTTTCAACATCTCTTCCTCATTATGTGAGAGCTCCCAGGACAGTCTATTTAATTATTCTGGTGACAGTTCTGTGCTATTTCCTTACGGTTCCAGTTTCTATTGACTAATGATATCACTCTTCCCTGTCCCTTTCTATCTTTTATGACATATCCAAATCTGTCAATTTAAAACTTAAAGCCACTCATATTTCACTATTTAATACAATTCCTTATAAACTCTTCATAAAATTTTCTTTCAAAATGTTTCACAATTATTTCTCTCCCACTCTACCTCATTCTTTTTTAAAGACTCTTCTGGTGAGCTGCTTCTAACACTAACAGCACAGCTTAATTTTCTCTTGAGATCAGTGCTCTTTAAACAAAGTGCCTACTCCCAAGACAAAATATAAAATGAAGGACTCCCTACGTTTTCTTAGACACGTTTTATAGTTTTAACTCCTGGAGGAGAATGATGATGGACTAGAATTTTCTCAGACGGCATAACAAGAGGTCAAGCTCTTTCTTCCATGTACATATCCAACTGTTTCAAGGCTCACTTTTCAAAGACTCTCCTTTCCCTACTGGACTGCCCCAGCATCATAATTCAAAGCCTCCAACACTGTGTAATATTTCTTCCATTTTAATTTATGAATTTATCGAGCACATGTGCACACATGCATGTTAAACAGTGTACATGTGGAGGTCAGAGGACATCTTGTGAAAGTCATTCTTTTCTTTCACTACATGCTTGAGTCCTGGGGACTGAGCTCAGGTTGCTGTCTTTCAGGCCTGGTGGCAAGCACTTTTACCCACTGTACTGGCTAGTTTTGTGTCAAACTTGACACAAGATACAGTCATCAGAGAGGAAGCAGCCTCAGTTGAGGAAATGCCTCCACGAGATCCAACTGTAAGGCATTTTCTCAATTAGTTGATCAATGGGGAGGGCTCAGCCTACTGTGGGTGGCGACATCCCTGGACTAATGGTCTTGGGTTCTGTAAGAAAGCAGGCTGAGCATGTCAGTAAGCAGCACCCCTCCATGGTTTCTGCATCAACTCCTGTCTCCAGGATCCTGCCCTGTTTGAGTTCCTGCCCTGGCTTCCTTCAAAAATGAACAGCAATATGAAGTGTAAGCCAAATAAATCCTTTCCTCCCCAACTTGCCTTTCAGTCATGGTGTTTGTTCACAGCAACAGAAAACCCAAGACACCCAATAAACCATTTCCACAGCCCTCAAATATGTTTCAATCTATTTTACACAACTTATTTTTTTTTATGCCAATACCACACTGGGAAGTATTCAAGTCTATGAACTTAAAACTACTCAGTGCTTCAATTAGAAACATGATTTATCTGTCAGCTCATCATCTGGCAGTTTCAATGTCTCAAGTTGTGTCTTGGTTGGCCACCTCACAAGGAAGAGACAAGTTTTCTTTCCCTGAAGTTGAGTAATTTAGGGCTGCAAGATAGACCTGGGGGAGTCTGTCTGTGATAGAGACTCTAGGTCTAGTCATGCTCTTCCATCATTAACTTTTGCTTTGGCTGGCTGTAATCAAATGGCACTCTCTGAGCAAGTAAAATCACTTTCTACCCCTTTTGAATCATCCATTTCTTTAATTTTCAGCAGGCTGCCTGCCCTAAGTCTGCCCTGCATAAGTGGTCAGTGAGTGATCTTCAGCACCATTTAAAAACATGTGGAGTTCACTCCTTGCTGGGATTCTGGTCTCACTTTCCAGCGCTGTGTTTGTCCAAAGCTCTGACTTGTGGTACTCCAGACCAGAGACAAAGTAGGCTCTACACTGGGGCTTTGGCTACCCTGCATACTTTGCATGGATAAAAGTGGCTCTCCATTGAAACTTAAGCCACCCTGCACACTTTGTGCAGATAAAAGCAAAACCCACCATACCATTACACTCTCTTCTTCCAACTGGCAATGTTATCTAAAATTTGTCTGTTCTTGTTTCTCTACTACTCATGCTACCTCAGTTCCACGCAGTTAGTTATGTGACAACAGTGTCAGTCTGAGAGGAAGACATACCTGGCTAGGCTGAAAAAAAACCCAAATCTTCCTTTACTTTATTTGATTTCTCTTGGCAAAGCTTTAGAATGTCATGTAGAGAACTGTATTCCTAGGTACTTTAGTTTTATAGATGGAGTTATTTTTCCATTATCACTTCCATTTGTTTGAGCTGGTATTTATACGAATATTATTAGCTTCAGACAGACAATGACTCTGTAAAGGACAGCCTTGCTGAATTTACTCATCTGCTTCTTTCCTAAGCTCATGTCACAGAAAGAATGGTGATCCACTCCATCTTTGTTTTCTGGACTTTTCATTAACTCACTGGACTGATTAGTTCCTCCACTGAAATAATGAACTGAGACACAGAAAAGGTATTTTTGTCTATTTACTAATGTTAGAGAAATTTAGGTCATCTGTAATTAAATGTACGCCATTTCTTTTTTTAAAATGTCCTTAATCAGAGAAAGACTCCAATTTGCCGAAAGTCTGAATGGACTATGAATTTTGTTAAGAGCTTTTGACCTTAACCTTCAGGTTTCTCTGCTATTAATCCAGTGAATTACAATGAGTACATTTTGGAAGTTATACACTCATATTGCACTGTTAGTATAGTACAAATTATACTCAATTAAAATGTATTTCCTCTTACTGCATATCACTTGAGTGCATTCCAACAATTTTTATCTATGTTTCTAACAAACACTAACCTATAAATACCTGCACCCTTCTTTGGTTTGGCACAGCCATTCTTAAGATGTAGAAGGAACCAGAGGGGCAATTGCAATGCTCTGCAATATTTTTCAAAGTTCTGTCACAAAGCTACTTGAGATCCTCCTGGATGTTTTTGCCTTTGAAAACTAACAACATATCTCCCACAAATATACAACACCCTTAGCCATTGAAATTATTTAATATTAAGTCTAAACATGGATTGTGGGACCATTTGAAGTCCTTTGAAAATTATGAACTTTTTACTTAAAAATTACAGCTAATGCTGAAAAGAGTACAAAGATTCTAATAATACAGCATATGGATTTTCTAATTTTATTTTCACATATAGTCCTTAACAATTCAAAAAATAGTATACCAAATGGAAAAAAATCCTAATAAAAATGCATCATTTTTATCTTTCAAATTAGATGCAGAAAAATCTGGGACAGGGATGACAATTAAAAAAATACTCTTGCAAAAGGCAAAGCATACATTTTTGCAATACTTTAATTTGGTTGTAAAGAAATGCTCTTATGGACCTACGAGGTGGCTCATTAGGGAAAGCAGCTTCCAGCCAAGCCAGATGACCTAAGCTCAAACCCTGGAACCCACACTCTGGTGAGAACTAACTTCTGTAAATTTGTCCTCTGACTGCTACATACCTACTCCCCTATTAACAAGTTTTTAAAAATGTTTTATAATATAACAACAAATATTCTAAAATCAGCACACCACCAAGTGGAAACAAACTCCCATTTAGATAGCAACAGTTTTTATATGCAGAGATGAAAATGTTCAGGCAATGTATAGACTATCTTCTACCTACATGTTAATGCAAATCATAATCCACTATGTATAAACAACAGGAAAAAAACTGTTTGTTTGAGACAACGTCTCACTATGTAGCTCAGGCTGGCCTGTACTCACTATGTACACCATGCTGGCTTCCAACTCACAGAGATCCACCTGCCTCAGCCCCTGGAGTGCTAGGATTAAAGGTATGAGCCATCATTTCTGGCTTGAGAAAATTCTTTATAAATTACTTTTTTATTATAAACTTTTGTTTCATATTTCCCTTCCTCAACATAAATAAAAGTAACTTTCCAGTAACACTTCTCCCCCACCTCCAGTATCCTAGCAAAGTTAGGAGAAATTAGATCCCCTGAAATACAGGTAAGAGCCTAAAGGATAGGCTTAAAAGAAAAAGGCCAAGATGACTGATTCAACCAGCATCTAACATGTTTCAAGTCTCATTTCAGCACTTACTGATCAGTTTCTCAAGAGCTTCCAAGTGACACTTCCTACAAGACATAGGACAACCTCCAAGCAGAGCTTCTGGATAAAGTTAAGCCAGGAAGCGGCTCAGTTGGTGAAGTGGCTGTCACTCAAGCACGACAGACTTAAATGTAGATATCAGCACCCAAACGAATAAGCCAGTAACAGCAGCAGACACCTGCAATCCCAATGCTGGAAAGACAGACAGGTCATCCTGCAACGCACTGACTGGCCAAATCATGCTCAATCAGTGAGCTCCAATTCAGTCTCAAAGATAAGGTAGACAGGGACTGTCCTCCACATACTAGAAAACACAGGTGTTTACACACACACACACACACACACACACACACACACACCACAGCAGAATAATGGTAATAGAATGAAATTCCAGTTAAAAATGGTTACAATAAAATAGTCTCTTTCAGTCCAGATATTAAAAGTTGACAAATGCTTTAATGTAGCTATTAAAAATATATCAAGGAAAAGACAAACTAGAAAATTATGATACCTGGAATTCATATAAAAAACTAAAACTGAGGATCACTAAGAAACTTATTAAATATACATATCAACCAGTACTATCTACCACCAAAAATAAATAAATAAATAAAAGATAGGTAACTAGCAAGTGCATCAATAGAAAAATCACAAATTCAAAAGAAAAAAAAAAAAAGAATGCCAAGAGCACAACAGAAGAGACATTTAATTTTAACCCACACATAAGAGGTTTAAAGTAGCATAAGATATTCCAAACTGGTATCTTACTATGTCAATCAACCACTGTACTTTCCACATATGATGATGTCTGTTACAGATCCCTTAAATGTGCTTACTTGTGCTGTCAGTGGCGACCACAGAAGCCTCCAGGTACTACGGACAGGAAGGGAAAGAATGAAACACTACTCTTAGATGCTGTCTTGAATGATTATGATCTTCCTAGAATGTAGTTAGCCATACAGGAATGGTATTGGCAAACTGAAAAGGCTCCAGTTAAAACTGGAAACAGATTAAGGATATTAAAAAAATCAAACTGATTGTCACTACTACTTTAGCTAGTGTGAGTTTCTCCCTGAAGCCAACACAATAAATTATGGCACAAGAAAGAAAATGCTTAAATTAATATTACAGGAGCTGTTTAGTCTAGGCATATTTCATTAATTTTTTATAAAAGAACAAAGGTCCTAAGGCAGGCATGTTTTCAGTGATGAAATAAAAAAAAAAAAAAGAAGTCCTGTGTGGGCTGGGGCAATGGCTCAGTAGGAAAAACACCTGTTGCAAAAGCACGAGGGCCAGAGCTGGAATGCCTAGAAACCACCTAAAACCGAGACACAGTAAGAGCGTCTCTATTCAGAGCCCCTGACAGGAGATGGAGGGCAAAGGCAGGAGCATCCTCAACACTTGTGACCAGCCAGCCTAGCACACACAGTGGAAAAACAACGAAATCTTGTCTCATTCAAGGCAAGGATGTCACCTAAGGCTGTCCTCTAACCTTCACACGAATGCAGTAGTGCACACACCCAGTTCCAAGTCTGAATGCATTATACAAACAAAAGGACTTTAAATGTGTTATAACAGGAAAAACCTAAAAACCATAAATGGAGGCATCTGAAAACCATCAAGGCTCAAAAGCGCCCTTCAAAGTATTTTACAGGATTGTTAACCACAACCCAAGCACTTTCACAGTTTGTAAACAGAACATATAAAAACTGTAATTGTATGCTAAGGCTGATAAAAAGGTATCATTACTTACAACCTCAAAGTTCTACTCCTGATTTTATAGTTTCATTGATCTCATTGGTTTTTACAAATAAACTACATATTTAAATTGAGTTAAATTATATGTAACACACTGATATGTACTAAAACTTTTTTTATGCATGATAGGAAATACCATTTAATGCACACTCTCTTGAAAAACATAAAAGGAAAGCAAAGACATGGAATATAAACAAATAAACCCTACGGCCACTGCTGTATAGCTTACAACTCTCACACTATTTCAATGGGCCAGAGATTGGACTGTGAAACTCACTCTGTATCACCACCTTTCCCACACAAGGAAACACTAAAACAGCAGCCACATCCACTCCCCACGGGTCAGATCTGAATAAGCTAACTCAAAGTCAATAAAAGGCAAATGCAGAGCTTTCCCAGTGTAAGAACATGAGAAATCTTTCACTGTTCCCTTAACTGTTTCCTTAGGATGAAAGACTAAAACAGTGATTACATGATCAAAGCTTAAGCTCGGAAAAACAAACTTTGCATTCTTACATATGTATGTGCAATGTCTATGGCTACTATGACATTGCTATTTTAGTTCCCATGGTAACTTGTTTTTATTTTTTTTATAATTCCATCCCCATCAGAGATTTTAATTTTTACTTTATTTTAATGTAGCTAAAATTACTTAAAGTTTTTTTTCCAAGTCAATTTCCATTCTGATTTTTTAAATATAATTTTTTATTTATTCCATTTTTTTAAAAATATAATTTCCATTTTGATTTTATGACCAAGTTTTCTCCCTTTCCCAAGTCTTAAAAATGCAGAGATACAGAAATTTCCTACATTGTATTAACTGGCCCAGGCTTTAAGGTCTACATAAGTTGCTCTGTGCCATCCATGCCACTGCACATCACGGTAGAAAGGTGACCAGTGCTGTTAGCTGTTCCAGCTTCTAAACCTCTGAGGGAGCTGGAGAGGGGGGTGGGCAGAAGGACAGAAAGTCAGGGCTATCCTAGGCAATTTTAATCTAAGTCTAATATTAGTAGGGCAAAGGGCACAAAAAGAAAACTGCATCAAGTCAACTAAACAGTTATTTTAGGTGTAAATATTTTAAACCAACATATTTTCCACTCTTTGACCTTGTAATTTTAGGCTTGTAATATTTTAAGGTATTTATTTTATTAACACCTGACTTGCAATTTTAAGTGAATGTGATCAAATACATTTTATATCATATTTTAGATAACTGTTTAAACTGGGCTTAGATTACCCACAATACACCTTTTCAACTCTCACCTCCCATCTTTTATACTATATAAATGAGGTGACTGAATTTCAATTAAAATTTATATTTAAGGATATTTAATAGTCAAGAAATGACTAATAATTGACTTATTTTCTACTGAAAAGTTTTAAAACATAAAAAAAAATCAAACTACAATGTAAGAAACTATAGTTTTTTGTGATCAACAACAATCCATACAAACAAATCTACATTTTAGAACAGCACACTAAAGTCACAAGGCCAGTTGAACACCCTGTGCATAACAATAATGACAGATAGGGGCAAGATATGCCCATAGGCACAATAGTGGCATCAATGTAACTAGACAACCAACAGCTTTCTGCTTGGATTTTACAGCCTGTTCCGCAGAAGAAACACAAACCTGATACTGTCAACCTGGCCAACACCTGGCTCATGAGCTCACCAGCTCCAGTTACTACTATTTTACTAAACGAACATAGTATCAAATTTCTATGTCTACACCCATGGAAGAGCGGCACTCTCAACCCTCATCAGACTTTGTCTGCAGTAGACATTGTTCAGCTCTAAGCTGTGTTCAGAGAATCAGTGTTCAGCCACAAAAGGAAGATTGTTATCACACAGACACCCCAAGGCTCAGGAACCAGTGTGGATAAGGGAATGGGAATATTTTAAGAGCTGGAGGTTGGGGAGGACTGGATTAAAAGAGCTGTCTACACATGACAGGACCTGTACAAGACCAAGGTAGTTAACATCCTAGCACAGAGTGGGAAGGGGCTCATAATTCTCCACCCCTATTAAGGAGCGCTACTGGCAGGTGATGGCTTCTGGAAGAGGAAGAATCAATTTTTTAAGGGTGTGGCCCTTGGTGGGTTAAATATACTTAAGTGGATGGCCTGCATCCCTGAGTATCTGGGCAGCACAAACTGGTAATCTTTGATTGGTTAAGAGAACACATTTCAATAATGAAGATCTAAAACATAAAGCCTATAAGCAAAATGGAAAAGAAGGGATGTAACTTGGTGGTAGAGTACTTGGCTAACACATACAGGCTCTATATTTGCTTATTCTCTAGCTCCATTAAAAACAAAACAAAACTGTAAAAATAAACAAAATTAGGCTGCCTTCTGAGTTTTCTAATTTTAAGACTTTTCAACAATTCCCCTTTTCCAAGTCACACTCAAGTACACTGAGAAGTCTACACAGCATGCTCTAGGTCCTTGCTTCCTTCAGGGTCACCCAACATCTCTAGTCCCTCAGCTTACACACTAAGGTTATCTGCTCACTGGCAGTGAGAAATCCTTCACCAATCCTTCCATCCCCAATGCCTACTACCTCCACCCAACAGTGCTACTTCTGTCGAAATTGGTTTCTTCTGACTAGTTTCTACCCTCCAACAAAGACACAAGAACAAGGCTGCCCATAGCTTCCTCTGGACAGAGGTCCCTGGGCATGCTTCTTTCCTCTAAGTACTACTTAAGCTTACCTCCCTTACTAGCAAGCAGTTCAATGGCAAACCCAGTGCATATTAGCTGCACAGGGAGCACTTAAAAATATTTACAAACTAAAATGACACTAACCACACAATAAAAAATTAACAATTAAAGCTTGACTTAATCTGAGCCAATTTTCCAGAGGTCCTGTGGTCTCCACTTCCAAAACACAGGTCAAGTGGCAGTCACCCTGGGCACAGCCGCATTAGTTCTGCATCACCTTGCACTAACAGCCACAGCATTACAGCTGACTTTCACATCTGCAATCACCTTAATACTCACTCCCATGCTAGCTCGCATCTCCCAAGAAAGCATCCAGCAGCACTTCTCCCTCCTCCCCAGCACTTGTCCACTGGCCAGAATATCTTAGTAAATACAAGTTTGTTTTTTTTCTTTAAAATGCAGTTTTAAGAAACAATCCTTATTTGAGCCTTTGTTATTTTGACAAACATTCAAACTTCCTCAGCTTCCTAAAATGCCAAGTGAACTCCTCCCTTTTTATTCTCCCTCCATGTAAGTCCTTCAATGCAGAAAGGCAGGCATTTACTAACTTGGGATCTTGACACTGGCCCCTTCCTCTGCCTTAGAAGACTCCACCTCAGTGAGAGGCACTGCTCCTAGAGATCAGCTCCGACCTTATCAAGCCAAAGCAGCTTCTTTAACTTTCACTCACAGGCTCGCTATGCCATTACTGCACTTGCCTTCTTTGAATTCATTACTACCTCAGATGTTATTTAATGGGTAAATCTCCCTTTGGAAGTTTCTATTTGCTCATTACTGCACCCCCATTTATCTAGGAAACAAGATATGTAAATATGAATACATATACATACCAAGCACCTTATCATCAGATGTAAAAACAAAACAAGAAAAGTAACTTACTTAAGATATGCATGATTCAAAGTAAAAGAAATGCCTAACTAGTCTCTCAAACAAGGGAGAAAACAACCTGCTCCACCTGCGAAGCAGAAAGTCTGGTGTTACTGGGGTCCAGTGTGTACAAGCATCAGCTGTGTGTTTCTCAAAGCTCACTGGAAACAAGTAGAGCCAGCTCTCATCTATGGCACTACCATCACTTAGGGAATTCTGTCTTCTGGACAGACACTATGCTGAACACAAAAGCACTTGAATATGCTTTCAAAACAACTTGTCACAACCCTGTGGTACTTACCTATAGAATGATTAAAATTATATTCAAACATTCAACCTCTTAAGAAACAGGTCCTTCCAGTTTAAGAGGCCAGCCTCTGAGATGAGTTCCAACTACAACACGAATTGAGAGGCTGTCTCACCTACTGTCTTTTCTTAAAAGTGTGTGTCTCACTGGGAGTCAGCAGCCTTTTTAACTATTTACTGATTGACTGAGGCAGGAGGAAACTACTAGCCAACACTTGTCAGCCATAGTTTTGGGTATCTCTGTAACTTCCATTCAATAAATCTTTATTCAGCTTTCAATGAGAGATGAGAATAGCATTCAACTTCGGGTAGCAGAGATAACACAACATATCTCAGTATTTCTTGACTAAAACTCACTACTGAAGAAAATAATCTGTAAAATACATCAGACTTAACAGAACAAAGTAATTGTATTTAATCCTCACTATGCACAGACGACTTGAAGTAAGAAGCACAGCCACTTTCTCCAGGTTCCCTCACCAAGCACAATGCCCCAACCCACTTACCTTGGTATGGTAACACATTTAGTATTGCAATTCTGAGTGGTGATGGCTTTCTCAAGCTCATCTAATCGTCCTGTTTTCTTTAGCTTTTTCACCAGACTTTTCACTGCTTTTTCACACCACTTTTCTTCCTGTCCATTCTGTTCTCCGCCACCTGCTCCTCCAGACCCACCGGCTGATTTTTTCCATCCCAGAAGTCTCTTCACCACTGGCGGAGTAAATGGCAAGATGGACGACATTTTCTTACCAGGCAGGGGTAACAATCCACACTCAGAAACAGCCTGGTAAATCTACCCTAAAAAAGACATTGAAACATTAATTTTAAAACTAATTTGAAAGTGGTGATTTCAATATGCTACCAAATGCAAACGACGGCACGTAACAGAAATTTAAACTCTTCACTTTAATCTGAAGTTCTTTCTATACTGATGAAGATGCTATCTTCACTACTTTAAGTGAACTGTGGCAACAAATCCTTCTGAAAATCATGAAGACTCAAATCTTGGGCAAATACAATTTTGCAATAAAATCTTTGTCAGTCTTGGAAAGGAGCAGGGAGGAGATGAGGGAAGGAGGGTGGGATTGGGAGGGAACGAGGGAGGAGGCTTATGGCTGGGATACAAAATAAATAACCTGTGATTAATATAAAAAATAAAAAATAAATAAAAAAAATCTTTGTCAGTGCTCTGGACAATTTTACTAAAGCCACTTCTCTTTATTCTTAACCTGTGCAAATTAACACTTGGTTAAAATACTTTCACACGACCAAGTTTTTTACATTTTTTAGGACTTAGCAAAAATGGAGGCTTGGAGTTTATATAGTTAAGTGGAAGGATTATTGCCTAATATAAACAGGCTGTGGGTTCAACCATCCCCCCAACGCTGAGGGGTGGGAGAAACTTAAAATATATACAAATCCACTGTTCAAAGTTTTAAATTTTCATTAAGAATAACTAATGAAAGTGAGCAAACGTGGGGGAAAAAAGGCTTTACCTAACCTGTCTGCTTTCGGGAATACCTTTAATTCCACTTATTCTTAAGAGCCATTTTTATCTAATGATGTACACAGTGAAATTAAGCACATTTTCTTCCTACATCAAAGTACCATTCTTTAAAACCTTTCATTTTATGTCAAAGTAACAGGCTTGTAAGAGTAACCATAGCATCAAGTTCAGGTGTTAGAGCATCAATTTCCCTATGGAAAATGATGGGCTATTTCCTTTATATCACTACGTACTTTCCTTTCTCTTACTATGAAAACCACTTGCAGCTGTAATTAAATAATTATGTGCATATTATCTAATGAGATCAGCAGTAAGTTACTATGTAAGCATGTTTTTTTCTGTACACCTTTTTGCATCACCAGAATTAACTTGTCTTTTCATTTGCTTATTTTCTATGTACTTAACCACCACACTTTCTTATTCTATGCCAGTCCCTCAGTTAAAACTTCGGTCAATTGACTACTTTAACTCCACAGCCTCACATCCTAGAGTGTGGTATTCTCCCACTCTGCACTGATCTAACAATACTCTAAGCTGCAGCATTACTACTGTACTGTCCTAGGAACCCCCTTCACCTCTCTGTGAGCTTCCTAATACCATGTCTTCATCTTTTCTACTGCATCTATTGTTTGATGGAGTGTATCATTCCCGAGAAAGAGCTACAGATACCACTAATAATCTGTTGGAACACATTTTTACACAGTATTTACTTTTAGAAAAAGCAATACTTCTCTTGCTTGTAACAATGATTAAAATATGGTATTATCTTAATTTTCCTTAACCAAAAAAAAAAAAAATCAAACCTCAGTTATTTCAACTCTGTAACTTAGTACCCATAAGAAAAAATACAGAGATCCTCTTTTTGATCCTTATCAAAGCCTGGACTCACCTATCACCCATCATTTGCCTGGCTGGTTCAGAAGAAATTTCATCTTATGGTTGTTTTGAGTCCAGGTGTAAAACAGACAATGCAAGTCATCTGGACAGCTTTTCTTCATTGACTCGGGAAGCATCTAGTCTCCACGTGAGTTTACATTCTTAAATTGTTTTTCTTGTGGTGTCACTAACTTATTCTTCTACCCATACAACAGGTTAGCTATGCATACTTTAGATTATATTTCAACCTGCAACAACAGACACTGTGTGGTTTATATCGCATCATTTATCTGTAAGCCTGTACCAGTTTACAGTCTAAGAACTTCCGTCATCCTTTCATACAATATGATCTCCCTTTAATAATCAATGGACAGATCTATTAGGATTGCTTTCTCATTCTATTTCCATTACTAGCTACAGTTCTTTAAAAGGAACTTTGCCTCACTGACTAGGGCTATGTGTTTATCCTAAAACACATTTACTTTATTTAAGCTACATCAGGTTCAGTGCTTAAGTATTTCACTTTAATGTCTCAGTTTCCTGGGGCTGCTGTCATGAATTATCACAAACTTTTATAAGGGCACTTGCCACTGGGTTTGGGGCCCATCAAGAAAATTCAGAACAATCTCAAGATCCATAACTGCGTCTTTTAAAATCCTTTAATCCAAATAAAGTCAGATTCACAGGTGGGAGGAGGGGTAATCCATTTAGTGCACTGTAACTTGGTTTACTTTGCCCCCCTATCAGCCTCTTCAGTCGTAAAAATCATTCCTCTAGTTTTATCTAGTCTGTGAATGTTTTACATCTATAAACACATCAGCATACATCTCTTCCCACACTCCATTCCTACATATGATAAACAGTACTACTCTATAACTAGATTTTTGTACCAACTTAATTTCCCCAGGCCATTTCTTTATCAGTTCATACAGTGAACTTGAAGACAGGCCAAATTAAAGTATCCAAACCAAGCCACAAAGGTGTGTGCAAGGTGGGGATCCCAGAACATCAAGGAAGAAGTGTTAATTATGCTTATTTAATGTCTAGTCTTCCCAATTTGAACTGTCTCAGCATGCTGAGCTGAAGCCAAGAGCAGTTCAGTGGTTAGAGCATTTGCACTCATGGGTGAAGCTTTGAGTTTGATTACCAGCAGTGGAAGGGGGAAACACTGAAACTCACATGGAAACAAACAGACCAATTTTGAGAATGAAGGAAAAAAAATGACCCATATTATCTTATCTCAAGACTTGCAAAAAAAAAAAAAAAAAAAAAACACCAAAACAAAACAAAATTAAAAACCTAAAAACCCTTAGTAATGTTAGAGTAGGCACAAAAGGGAAGGTTCTGATTCTAAAAGTAACAATATGTCTGGAAGAGCCTATGGTTTACAGCCTATTTTCCACTAAGGCACCAAGCTATTCTACTTCACAACTTTCCAATATGTAAACGAGAAGCATCTACCACTTCCTCATATCACTCTTCATGGCTAGGCAGAATCTTTAGCTCTTGGAGAACAGTAGACTACATAACCTTAAAAACGTAAAAAGCAACTATAAATTCCTATAAAGGAAACCATCAAAATTAAAAACTACTTAGGTAAGCAGGCAAGTCACAGACCTGGGAAAACTTTACAATACATAGTATCTGACAAAGGACTATAATTTAGAACATATAAAACTGAAAATCAAAGAAAAAGTTTGTTTAATAAGAGAGGAACAAATTATAAACATTTAATCAAAGAGAATAAAAGAACATACTAGGAGGTGTTTAATACCAACAACTATCAGAAAAATGCAAATTAAAACCAAAATTAAATACCATTTTATGCCACTTCGGATGGGTCTAATTCTTCTGACAGTACCAAGTGTCGGTGAGAACAGAGCACCTTAGTAGCCTACTGCAGCTGTAACGAACTCTCCCACAAGTGTTGTCTTTAAAACGGCACAAATGGTTTAGTATCAAGGTGTAAGGCTGGCTCCTTCTACAGGTTCTCAAACCAAGTTCATTTCCTAGCACTTTTCAGCTGCAGGCCTTTCCTTCCTCCACCTTCTAAGAACAACACTTTAAGCTCATGTCACTCTGCCATTAGTCTATTTCACACTGCCATATCCTTCTGTCATTAAATCTCCCACACATGTCTAGTAAGGACACTTGTGATTACATTTAGGGTTTACCCAGATCATCCACACTAACCAACCCATCTCAAGATCTTAACTGCATTATATCTATAAAGTCCCTTTTGCCATATAAAGTAACACTCACAGGTTCTGGTCACTGGGACCTGTACATATGTGGGGAGCATTTGGTCTACCAGGAAGCAAACTAAACAACCTTGCACTGCTGATACAAGCATAAAGTGACACACTGCCTTCCTAAAGAGACATACACCCACCTACAATACCGTTATACTCTAGAAATACAGTCAAGGAAAAAAAAACCAAATGGGGTCTATGAGTTGAGTTCTATTCCCAGAACCCACACAGTGGAAGAGAACCACTCCTGCAAGTTGTCCTCTTACAAGCCTCCCATACATATGGGCCCTGTCCCAAAATAAAAACATGTAAAACAAGTTCTTCAAAGAACAACAAAACCATGTCCACAAAACAAAACAAACCACCAAAGCACCTGTACAAGCTGAGTATGATACATGCCTGTAATCTCAGCCCTCGGGTGGCTGAGGCAGGAAGATTACAAGCTCAGAGGAAACTTAGGCAAAACTCACTGGTGGACAGGGACAGGGAGGGAGAGAAGCATAAGCGGCTAGAGTGATGGCTCAGTGGTTAACAGCACTTACTCCTCTCATAAAGGGCTCAGGTTCGGTTTCCAGCACCCACCTCAGTAGCTCACAACCACCAGTTCCAGGGGATCTGACACCTCTGGCCTTCATGGGCACCTGTAAGCACATGGTGCACAGAACTTCATGAAGGCACATATCCATAAAGACAAAAAATAATAATATTCATAACCAGAACTGACTGGAACTCATGGTATGAAACTGGAAACTATCAAAACTATTTTAACATTTTAAAATATTATATTCAAACAAGATACTGATCAGAAACAAAGCCAGCAAGCTACTTACACTACACAACATGGGTAAATCTCAAAAGCACCATATATACAGTTTGATCCATTCATGACTTCCCAAACAGACAGAACTAATTTAGTGACTGAAGTCAAAATGACTGTCTCAAAGGCACTGGGGAAAGCAAATGGAAATGCATATGAGAGCACAAAGTACTCTCCTGAGGCAGTAACACTGTTGTCTCTTGTGAGTCACATGTGAGAACACAGCTATTCAAACCCACACAACTGAAAACTTGGATCTATGCATACTTTATCAGATGTGTTATGAATGAAACAGAAATTAATTAACAATCAATTAAAAGAGAAATAGTATCTGAAAAATGTAATAAGAAGCTGATAAATGAGTTAAATAAATGTCTTTAAGGACTTTTCAAAAGCTTCACAACAGCAGTATCCACTAATATTGTAACAAAGGGAAGAAACTAACTCTCCAAAACAGAACAGAACAAAAGATAACAAAAAAAAAAGAAGAAGAAGAAGAAGAGAGCAACAGAACAAGAAAATTTGAACACAGGGAACTTCCCAGAGACTCATACTCCAACCAAGAACTATTCATGGAGATAACCTAGAACCCTGACAATGCAGCCACTTCTGATGAGAACTGATAGACTAAGATCAGAAAGAAGGAGAGGAGGACCTCCCCTATCAGTGGACTTGGGGAGGCACATGCATGCAGAAAGGGGGGGAGAGGGTGGGACCGGGAGGGGAGGAGGGAGGGGCTTATGGGGGGGATACAAAATGAATAAAGTGTAATTAATAAAAGTTAAATAAAAAAAAAAAGAAGAAGAAGAAGCCGCCTCAAGGCGCCTTCCCACAACTTTGCAAGACAGGTCGAGGGAAATTTTGTATTTATTGTTTTGAGGGACAAAACTGACAGCCCAAATAATAAGCAAGACAAACACATTTTAGACAATTGCTATGACTGTCATAACAGAGCTACACTGTAGTAAAAACAAAAAAAGTTAAAGAACATATATATTAAGCATCATCTCAAAAAGCCTTTCCACTTTTTAAAAGACCATTCTCAAATTAGGTAGTCAATGAACACAGGCTGTTGAAAAACAAGTCATGATCAAACTAAAACTCATATTTTTTTTTTCCAATGCAGTTTATTCAGGAACCTTGAACAATCCTCGGACCCAAAAAAAAAAAAATTGCAGAAAGGATCTGAAACAGTATGATTGATTCTGTCTCTCTTCCTTACAGAAAAGTTAAACATTCAATTTATAATCATTTTTAGCCATTCAAATAATATAAATTGAGACCCAACCTGTAGAACTGTTACATAGTCACATAAATATAATGTTTCTTGGCCATGCTTATAAAATGTTTATGTATAAGCTTTGACTCATACTATTTGTAGCTCTACATCTCTAGCGATAATTATATATGAGCGAGTAATCCTGTTAAACCAGAAATCTGTTGTCCTGGTGCCATTAATATTAGTTCTTATTATAATCATCATCATTATTATTATGGTAGCTAATATAGCTGAGTTGTGATAGATAAAGAGAAATTTCATTTCTTTTGTTAGAAGATGCAAAATTGTAAGTCTTCATTGTTGTACTGAAAATATTAAACAATATAAAAAAAAACTCATATTCATATCCCTCAAAAGGAAAAAAAAAAAAGCTAAATGGACCCTCAAAGATGCATTCAGGAGACCCACCCAAGGGTCTCCCAATTTGGCCTCAGGTCCCACTTACGGACATATGGACTCTGTTTAGCAAGGCTGCACTGAACAGCACTGACCGCTTTCAAAGTTTATAGACAGGAAAAAAAAAATGCAAACAGAGCTCATTAGATTCTGGAACTTTCCTTAGCAATACAGCAGACCCAGTGGGCAGGTAGGGTTTGCCCAGCTGGGGAGTTGCAAGGCAATAAAGGAGCAACAATGAGAATGTGACAGGAGCTATTAAACTGTCAACAGGAGCTGACAAATAAAACACGAGCAAGCATTACAATACATCAAGCTTCAATTTGACAAAAAGGCAGACATATAAAACCCCACCAGACACATGATAACCTTCATACCACTAGCAGGAAGCAAAGAAAATATACTTTTGGCCCTGTGAATTCCTACTGTACCATAAAGTATGCTCTAGGGAGGCCAACTGTGTAATGCCATGTGACACAGTCCCTTCCTAGCACAGAGAACATGATTAACTTAACCTTTGGAAGGAAGAGGTGCCATGTAAGTGACACAGAAGTCACTGTTTTGAGCAGAAGTCTCAAAAGAGATAGCTCACAGGTTGAGAGCTCAACATGTCTTCTGAAATCAAGTAACATTTTTGGAGCTAATCATTAGAATGTGAGTATTGGAAGCACTGTGCTAGAACATGAGAGCAGTTAAAGCCAGCACGTTTGTGCTCATCAAAAAGACTGTTAAATCAGTAATTCCAGAGACAATTCATGTGTACTTAATAATGACCAGCTGGATGTGGGTATTTATAATTCAAAGGTATGTGGCACTGCTTCCTGATGCAGGTGGGATGCACAGGTGCATTCAAGACCACTGGGAACACCAGGGGGCAGATCTCCAGAGCCAGGCCCCATCATCAGTTTATAAATACTGTTAAACTAGCAGAGGTGCCAGTGGCACGGACAGGGCCACATCAAATATGGTTAAGTCGTGCTGGAGAGGCCAGACAGGTCACACAGACAGGTGGACCAAGCTTAGCAGACACAACTACAGACCAGTGACCTCAAAACTTGCCTCAAGGAAATCAGCATGTTGTGTTACTGAGAATCTCATCTTTCAGGACAAATCCTTTTCCTGGGTTAATGGCTGATCCACGTGCCTTGTGGAAATTGGCAGAAAAAATTTTAAGACTTTAGCTTAAAAGTTTATATACCTTGGGTTCAAATATTTCACTCACAAAAATTTAGGCTAAAAACAAATGGAAATTAAACTTAACTATCTGTAAAATAGCATGAGAAATTCTCTTTAGTATCAGAAATACCCCAGCAGATTCCTGCTGCACCGTAGTTAGGAGTGAAGACATAAAATGAAAACACCTTAAATTCAAACCTGTTCTGGTTTATCTGAATCACATGACCTATGCTGCCATATATCAGTGTCCTTAATGTACAAGATCAATTATGACCAATCAGGAACCAAGTAAACACTTAGTTACCAACATTAACTTTCCCTATCATGGTAACCAGATTGACTGACATCTCATGTTTTTTTTTTTCATTATGTCATAACATTTTCAGCAATGCTAATTATAATACTGGATGCCCATTTGTTGTATTTTAAATAAAAAGTATTTAACCACTGCTTGAAATACAAATGCATTGAAAAGAAATTGACAAGACATGGCAATTTGTTCCAAGTTGAATACAAATGGAACAAAAAAGAAAACTCCAATTTATAATCATATCACAAAAATCTGAATGAGTCATATATAGAATAAAAATGTTTTCTTCAACAGTATGGCAGCAAGCTCAGACATGGAGTTTTTTATTTTGCTTTCTAACATCTGCAAGAACTAAGTTCAGATGCTACTTGTTTCTAATTCCTGCAATAAATGATGCTTAGATAATGCAGGTTTTGAAACCATAGAAAGACAGCTTTAACGCAAAAGACAGTTTAAAAATCATGTTAGTAAAACTAAGATTCCAAGATTACTCACTGGAAAGTTTCAATTATGTAAGGTCTGACTGTCCTGAGTTTCTAGCTAAGTTTTCTAATCACTGATAATTCTCTAACTTCAGCAAACAGTATTATCTACTACTTTACTGAACTACAAATCCTCTTCTATGCAGTCTTTCAACTGTTCTTTTTTAAACCACTTTTGATGTAAATGAGACCAGAGAATATGCATTCTAAAAAGAAAAATTTCCAAATGACTAGGATGGTTTTTCATCTTTTGATGTTATCTTCTGGAATGCACAAGTTCCATACAAAAACCCTACAGAAGTAAGATCAGAAGTGCTATGAATTTGTGAAGAATGTATCTGTGAATGAAAATGTGGTATTTGCAGTTATTTTGGACTTGATAATAGCCATCAAAATGTCATCTAATTTTTTCCACAAAGGTTTCATACATTTTGCTAAATTTACTCATTCCTCCAACCATCTTTATTATTGAGATGGAATTTAAAAAAAAAAAAAAAAAGGCAGGTTCTGAGTACGGTTCACTGTAGCAGTAGGCTTAACACGTGCTAGCGCCCTGACTGCCATTCCCAGCACCCGGAACACTCCTATCCTTTGACCCACTGTGAAATGTTAGGACTGTGCAATAATCGAATGTAAGGCATGCCAAACACAGTTAACAAACTCCAACATCTTTCTAATCCCGTTCCCCTCCGGGTGCTTCTCAGGGAGAACTAGCCTGCACACCGCTGTTCAGTACAGGTTTCGTCACACCGTAATACCCCAAGTTTTGTACCCTTCACAACCTTATGTTGAACTCACACTCTGGTCAGCTGGCTTTTCTTCACTCAATGTTGCGACTATTTGCACTGACCTGTACATAAATTAAATCTATATCCTAGTTTACTCACTAGGATATAGATATAAAAGAGCAAGCCATCTCATGGCTCAAGCCTTGAGATTCTCCTCTTTTCAGTTACCTGAGTTCCATCTTCGCACTCTTCTGGGTCCTCCAGATATGGTCTGGTGCATACACTTTTCTACACGATGTGAATGCTGTCCTACAGCAAGCACTTTCAAACTCTTTAATGGAGAGTCCCATGGCAAACACACTTGACACTGCAGCCCACCGTGCACTCTGCGCAGTGTCTTCAGAGCCACTTCCCTGTATGCTGTGCTCAGCTATTTCTCTAACGAACCACGACTGAGCAGAGAACCGAGGCAGCAGATCCTGAGACCTACCAGTTTTTAAAACTCAGAAGGAAAAAGGTAGATAACAGGTTCTGGTTCTATGTTTCGAACACTTTAAATAATAAAGCCACCACCTTGAGACATACTATCAGCAAGAAATGGTTGCAGAGAACACAAATGTATCATTTTACCAAGGACTAACGAAAAAGTTATACCAGCTGTCTAACCTCCAGAGAATCACGAGCCTATTCAATTATTACCAACACATGACATTGTCTGGCCCTCCTAATTTTAGTTGTAGGATGGGTTTTATATACAGGGGTTGTGATAAGGACTTTATGGACATCTTTGCCACTGCTGATTGTTCAGGTTATATTCCTAGCAACCCTTTGCTCATATTCACAATCTTTTCTCTTAATTCACGGCATTCACTTATGTATTCAATTACATAACTTTTATGTATCTTTAGCCAGCAAGTGATTCTTGAAGTTATCTGGTGGTATGTATCATTTCTCTCTGTGAGTTCACCCCATGTGGTTCACCTTGTAAGAGTAACACATTTAACCTTTCCTCTCTAGTAGCCTATTTGTATTTACATTTACATGTATCTGTTTTCCCTCCTTGACAAAGATCATGACATACACCAGCACCACAACTTCCAAGTTTTCTCTGACAGTATATAGACACTCTCTCTGTTTCTGGGCTCTTGGGCTTTCTTCTGGGAATGTACACCTCAGGCAGCTACCACTGTACCTTAACCACTAAAGCTCCATGCTACACCTGGATTATCTGCTTCCTACTTGCCTCTCCTGAAGCCTCAGCTGCTGCTTGGGCCACCGAGCCTGCCTGCTGCCACCCCTCCATATGGTGGATGGTGAGACACTCTTTCTTTCTGGATCCATAAACCCTTCTGTATTAGTCAGAAGTCCTTCCTTCTGGAAATTGCCTTGATCGTGGAGTTTTATCACAGCAAAAGGAAAGTAACTAACACAACACAGGTTTATATATAGACATATTTAACTTCTACCATTTTATGTTTTCTAATTTCTATATATTTATTCACTTCCTCCCACCCCTCACTTATAATCATTTTTTTTCATTTCTGTCTACTCATCCTCACTTACTTATCAAACTAGACATTCTATTGCAGTTCTTCAAAGGGTGTCTCCTAAATTTGTTTGAATGGCAAACTTGAACTCATCAGTAGATTATACGTAAAGACAGTCGTCTATTAAAATGCATAATAAAAGTAATTCTGAATTATAAATAATAATAAAGGATACAGATATAGTGTGGTACATACCAAATCCCAGGTACAAAAAGGCTGCAAAAGACCATCTCTTCAGCCTACAAGTTCAAGACCAGTCTAGCACAACATATGCTTCCCTTTAAAAACAAGTGATTTAAAAAGTCTCATAAGAATAGGAAGAATAAGTTAAAAGAGAAAAGAAAATTAGTAAGTGAGAAATAGACAAATATTAATTGTAAATAACTTAGGAACTATTTACTCTAGGTCAGCTGTAGGGGAAGCTAAGAAATATCACGCTAACTGAAACTGGGGGTCAGGAGGAAGAAGATAAAACTAACAGGGCCATGAGAACTGATCCTAGGGAATCTGATCCTCTGTGTAACTCTCCAGCTCTCTATGGGTAATTGCTTCTCTGTCTCACTGTTCTGTGGGGGTACAACAGAAGCCCTGACCAGGAAAATGGCTATGTATATTACTGGAACACAACTATACACTAAAGACTTTCTCAAGCCCTGTCCTCTGTTAGGTTCTGGCTCTTATACATGAGCAGCCAGACTTCTATCTCGTTGGTCAGATTTATAAGACTCTTCAAGAGAGTATCAACCTCAGAGAAAACATACTCACACTAATATTGAGAGCTTATAAACAGCATACTCAGCTCTCTCGCCCATGAAACTTAAAGGAGACATCTCCCACTTCTGTCCAGCTTTCAAAGACTACTTCTTAGTGGAGCACACACTCACTGACTACCTGAAGAAAAATGGCAAAAACAGAAAAGGGGAACTTCAGATAAACTGAGATTACATGGAAGGAAGAAAAATTCAGTCATCAAGAGAGCAATAAGAAGATACAGCAACACTGAAGCAAGAGCAGCATGTGCTCAGAGACAGCAACAGAGAATAAGGAAATCTAAGTGTGGTAGTTCACGAAGGCAGAAATGGGGCAACAGATCAACACACACACATGAAAACTCCCCAAAAGGAGAAAACAAAAACAGCAGAAAAGTGAAGAAAACAGGAGGAGCAGTTCTGAGGTCCAATGTCCAAATAGGAGTTCCAGGAAAGCAAGAAAGTTAATGGCGAGGTAAGGTGCCAAAGAAACCTAGGAAAACCCCCGAAACTAGATAGGTGCTTCCACAGAGAAGGGACCATCACAACTGCAGCACAGCAAATGGTCAAAACCCTCCTAACATCACAGCTGGTGACAGGGAAACCTCACAATGAGGAGGACAAAGCAGGAAGTTGCGGGATTAAAAAAAAAAAAAATAGGCCATACAGATAAAAGGATTAGAATGGCTGTGGTTTTCTCAACACAGCACTAAGTTAACTGAACAATTACTTCCAACCTGAATTTTTACTCTCCCAGAAATGAAGTGACCTTTACTGTAGTCTAATTTAGTGGTATCAGTGCTGTTGAGTGTTTTTTGAAATGCCTCTGCCCTTTTGTACATCTTCAGAGAAATGTCCATTTGAGTCCTTTGCTCATTTTATTAGTTTGTTTTTTTTGTTTTTTTGTTGTTGTTGTTGTTCTAGAATTCTTTACTCTGGATACAAACCTTCATAAGATACACTATTTCCAAATACGATCTCATTTTGAGAATAATCTTTAAATTTTCTTTTCTTTGATGCACAAAAACTTTTAGCTTTCACAAAGTCCATCTTAACTTTTTTATTTGTACTTTTGCCTTTGGTGTCATATTCACAAAACCACTGCCAAATCTCCTGAACTGGCCACTCTCTTCCCTTCTAGTCACGTGTGTCTTTGTAATTATTGTTCTGACTTGGGAATATTAAAAATACTGAAATTTTGTACTAAGTGTTAGAAATCTAAAACTGTGTATCTTATCTTTGAGTCCATCACAATTCAGACTAACCATTTTAAGAGCTGTTGAGCCACACATAGCTAAAGGCTATCATATCAGACTGAACAGTTCCAAAATATGTAAGAATCTAGTAATAATAGGGACATTTATGGAAAGCAAAACTAAGGTAGCAGATAAGGAAAATTACTTTGCACTTCAATTACCTATTTTGTTGCTTTTAATTTTTGTACTATATGCATGACTATTTCCTATGCAAAGAGGTGATTAAATTGCCTTTCTCTAAGACAGAAATTATTGGCCCACTGCTATAAATCTAAGAGACACGGCTGTACAGGTACTCAATGAGGTATCATCCACTGCAGCGCTGTTTCTAGCACCACAAGACTACAGGTTAATGTAAATGTCCACCAACAGAGCTCTGCTGAAACAGATGAGAGTATCACGCACCCTCAGAGGGTAAAGGCACTTGCCACCAAGCCTAATGACCTGAGTCAATCCCAAAACACTTATACAGAAGTAGAACCAATTTCTCTAAGCTGCCCTGTGACCTCCAGAAGCGCATGACATATATATGCATGCACAAGTGCTAATACAGCACACGATTATTTAAAAATGTATAAAAGACAGAATGTTACCATAACCAAAACAAAGGCATTCAATATGTACTGACATAAAGCAATCTACAAGATGGATTTTCAAGTACAATATCTGGCTATATGTGCTAAAACATAGTATTTGTCCAAGTGTGCTTATAGATGGACAGAAGCTTGGTAGCACTATTTGCCTTTGCAAAGACAAGGACTTATAATGTATCCTCTGATTTTCAAGACAGACTAACACATTACTTACATATGTGTCATCTAACTGTGGTTCTAACTGTGGTTGTGGTTGAAGTTTCCTCTGCTTCACCTTCCTGTGCTATAAACTCCAGCTGAAAACTAGGGCTTCTTAGTTCCTCTACAAACTGGAGTTTTTATCTCCCAGAAGCACATGTTTCAGTAACACCTGAATCTTTACTTTTGACTTTCCCTACCATCCTCCCTTTCTCAACATGAGAAACTACGTGGTCTATTTTATCTGACACTTCCGTGTTTGCAACAGGAAAAATGGTCCTAACTTGTGTCTGTTCTGGCACATTTGTTTGTCACCACAAGAAATCTAGAATAGGCATAACAGCATGTATCTTTAATCCAAGCACTGAAAGGCTGAGTTAGGAAGCTCTCAAGTTCCTATCCTGGGCTACACAGGGAGACCACGTCTGGGAAAAGTAAATAAGCAAACAGTACTTGAATAAAGTAGTTCATTACGACAAACAGTGATGAAAGCAGCACAACCATTTGAGAAAAGGCTGTGAAACTTGACATTTCATCTAAGAGAATAAAAGAAAATCTGGCAAGAAAAATACTTGGCAGAAGTTGAAATGGAGAACAGAATAGAAATTAAGCACAGAAAGCAAATGTAGGGCTGCTGAGGTAGCAGCCCTACCATGTAAGAAGCACCAGGTACAAAAGAAAAAAGCCAAATATAATAAATTGTTCCTTTTAAAGCTATGAAAGGAAGAGAAATTTCAAATATCTTCAAATAGTCAAGGAATACAAAATATTCCCTAATACATACCTAAATTTTTACTTCAATAGAAACCACGGCTGGGGAGATAGCTCAGTCTGTATAAGCACTTATGGCACAAGCATGAGCACCTGAATTTGAATCCCCAGCACTCGTGTAAACAGGAAAGCGTGAACCAGCTATGGAGGGATGTAAAACAGAAAGCTCCAGGTTCAATGAAGGAAATACAACGGATGGGTAGAGGAACACACCATATGTCCTTCAGGCTCTGGCCTGGGCACGGGGGCTTACACACGTGCGCATGCATACACACACACAACCTACAAATAAAAAAAAATTGAGAGGGGGCTGCCTATGCAAGCTACATGAACTTAATTCTTCCTACAGAACCTACAAAAGGTAGACAAGAACCAACTCCATAAAACTGTTCTCTGACAGCCACACGGCGCCCATACACACACCATACACACAACAATAGTTAACAATGTTTAAGAGAAACACAAAGGCAAATATGCCAACGACAAACAACTGAGAAGACAATGACGAATGCCAAAGCTCCAATGGAAATATTAGTAAAAAAAAAAAAAAAAAAAATCACTATTTAAGCTGTTGGCAATCTATGTTCAAACACAGCACACTAAGCAGAGAAATACCTCGCCAAGACCTGAAATTTCCTGTGAGCCAAAGAAATCATTGATAAGGAAAGCAATAGTAAGGATTTAGAAAACGAAATCATAAAGCTCAGTGGACATGTCTGCTTAGCAGACTCAAGCCCCACCACCACCTCTCTAAAAACATATACTTAAAACCAGTTTCTCAACTCTCTCAGTAGTAAATTTTTTTTCCAAAGTTTTAAACGAATCAAGAAGGATAATGCCAAACGGAAACACAAGTCAGCCCCATGGAGGATGGTAGGTAATGTGCCTTTTAAAGAGTACAGATAACATTCACATATGCAATTTTTATGGACAGTTACAATCAAATGTGTCTGGGTTTAACCCTTGAAGGAGGCCATTAGTTCAGTGACTATCCACTTCACAAAGGGGTGAGCTCTGTGTAGACAACTTGTTCCCTGCTGGCAGAATTTACACTTTTAATACACTGCATGGAAGCTGAATCTCTATCATCAGCTCATAAGCAGTCAAATTGCCCAGCTCATAAATGCACACCAACACAAGACTGCACATGCCCAAATGCAAGTCAGCAGAGTGCTGTGCACTCTTAATGGCCTTCCCAGTTCCTGAGTTAGTTACTCCTGAAGCATCACCTAGTATCACATCAACTATGTGTAAGGGCTTGTAGGCTGCAAATTCAAGTACATCTAAAGTAGTTGGTGCCAATAGAACTTTCTACAATGGTGAAAGTGGTCTTTACGTGTGATGTCTAATACAGCAGCTGATACCTATAATATAGCCATCAAAAGTTAGATTAAAATTAACAAAAATAATATAAAGTTTAACTTCAGTTCCTCAGCCACATGATCTATATTTCAAGTTCTAAACAGGCATCATAGCTAGCTGCTACCTAACAGATACACAGCCCAGGCTTCACTAAAACTCTTGCTCCTCAAGCAAGCTTCAAAGGCACCCAGGAGCAGAATGCGGTAGGGGTCGAGGAGAGGAGCAGGTAGGGCTTTTGCTGCAGCCCACTCCCCTTCCTATTATTACTACCATTAAAAAAAAAAAAAACAAACTTCATTTTGGATCTCTTCACAGAATATTCTTCCTTCCTGAGTGCATTAAACCTACAACTACCCCACCCAAAAAAGGAAAAGAAGCTGGGTTTTGCAGATAACTCAAAGAAATGCAGGCCTTCCTTCAGATGCAATGAGACAAAAGCTTCTACTTAACATTGCTTTACAGACTTGTAGCCAATTTTGAAATCCCAGATTTTCAAAATCTGTGAATCTAGAAAATCAGTAACCATTTCACATTAAGTTCCAAATTTTAACAATTGAGATATTGCTCAGGATTTCTTCATGGGTACAATTGTAAAGACAGAATGTCTACAGGGGCTAGGAAGCTAGAAAGGAAATGGGGGAGATGAGTTGGTAGAGAGGATTAACAGAACTAATGATGTATGAAAGAGTCATATGGAAACCTACTATTTTATAAGCCAATTTAAAAATAAATCAAAAGAATTCGAAGGAAGGCACTCTGCACACGCGGATAATGCTGCTCCTGAAAGTCAAGTCATTAAATGAAATCCCCCATGCCAGGCTACGGATACCTTTCCATGAGTTGTTATCAGGGAGATAGCATCCTTAGTCCCTGCAAAACAAAACAACAAAAAACAGGCTATTGCCATTTCTCTTCACTGACGACCAGAACTAGATGATTCCTCCACTGCCAAAGACATTACACACTTCATTTCAGCACATGAAGAAATTAAGCTATAACCAAGCTGGAAGCTTCCACCTGGAAGCTAGTTTTTCTAGTATTGAAAATGAGAGAAAAATCATCAACTGTTTGACCTAACTGTAAGTCTTGCAAACTGTCATCCTGCCAGACAACATGTGCCCACAGGTGCAATAGTGGCATGACAGTTACAGAGATAACCAAGTGCTTCCTAGTACTGTTAGCCTGGCCCAAAGCCAATGACCAGACAGGTCACAGACCATGAAGGAGAACCCACTACTGCAGCTAAATGGGCAAGGCATCAAACTGTCTTCTCAATACTTAAGAAACTAGCTTCTGCAGTGAGTCAGTGAGCAGATGATGGTTAATTCAGAGACCATAACCCATTAAAGTGCTCAGAACAAGAGATCTACTAAGTATTCAGACCTAAACAGGACATCTATTTCATCTTCCTCAAAAGCTCAAGGAACATCAATGGAAGAGGGAACAACAAATTTAAGAGCCAAATAGAAAGGAATGCTGTGAAACTTTGTTTTCTAGCCATAATGACTACTGCAACCAGGAACTTTCTGCTGCACAAGACTGGTCCCATCAAGATTCCATTATGGAGAGAGAAGAGGCTCATAAAGCCCCAGAACTAAAAGCAGTCAATGGTGCTAGGTAGAGGGGAGTCCTATTTCTCAGGGGCAGTCACTATTAAGTTATTCTTTTCCAAGAAATAACCCACAATCCATGCTCATGCAAGCATCCCTAATAAAAACAATGGTTACCAACCATTGGTAACCAATGGTCAACCAACCAACCAACCAACCAACCAACCAAACAAACAAAACAACTAAAGTGGAACAGGACCTGTTACGAAGGGTTTTGATGAGAGGTGAAGGGGAATAAGAAAGGATTACCAGGGGGTTATTTTCAAAGAATACTATACTTTTATAAAACTTTAAAAGACTATTTTAAAAAGCAAACATAAAGACACACCAAATCAACAAGCAACTGTCCTAGGAGCAGATTCAGTTAAAACGAAACAAAACCACTGAACTCGAGAACCACTCAGAAATGCACAGACAACACAATCACTCACTCTAACCTGTCTGGCCAAACTACAGCAATGTCGAAATCCAACTGGTTTGGCAAAATTATAATTTTCCTGAATCAAATTACTGAAGTGAATTAAGAACCATGTTTAACAACATAAATCTAGACTGCCTTATTAGATGTCACCAAAAATTACATAATGGAGTGGATCCAAATAATCAAAGTCATCAGGCATAGTGGCTTTATACCTGTAATCTCAGCACTTGGGAGGCTGAATCGGGTGAAGTGATGCATTCAAGGTCACTGGAAAGTTTTGAGGCCAGTTTGAGAAACTCTGATCTACAGAGAGCCTGTCTCAGTAAGTAATGTTTTCCCCCAAAATCAAAACAAGAAACCCTGACCAGAGTTCAGTGAACTGTTCACATTTGCTCTATCCAGGAAATTTCTATCATACTATCTGTAAAAGCTCAAGTGAATTTTTTCACCTGATAACAAGAGGTTAACAAAAAGATGGCTTCTGTCAAGTGTGATCCAGCACCATATCTCTAAGGACACCTTTCTTGAGTGGTGGCTAGCAGAAAGACTTTTCAGTCTGAACTCAGAGCTCTCTTATTCTCTCATCAAGTCCTTGGCTACAGCACAATGCTCTCTAGCCTGTTGGTTAATCATCCTGAATAATCATCTAGTATATTAAGTAGATAATAGGGTCTTAAAAAGGCTTTTCCCAGACCAAATTTAAGCTAACTGATGAACATTTATTGCTAAGCTTTCAGGTCTGGTCCTGCTCTGAATGGCCCCAGACATGCTAGTCAAGCTTTGGGCACTTGCTTTGTGTCTTGAAGATTATCTCTATTATCCTCTCTAGGCTATTATCTGTTTTCTTTTAACAAAGGACAGTAAGCTAAAAGTTCCCCCATCATCCTATCTATCCCCACCACACCCTGTTAAGCATCCCACACTACCACAGTCTACTAGTTTCAATCTACTGTGGATTTAGATACCAGATAACGTTGTGAAAAACATTTTAAACAAATACCAACAGGTTCTAACTAAGACCTGAAAGGATCCCCTATGCTTTACGGTACACTTGGACAATTAGGCTGAAGGACTGGTTACTCAATGTCCACTTCTCATCAACATTTATAAGAGATCAGGGGTAATAGTGCTGGCAAATCATCTACATTAAGAAGAGCCCAAGTAACTAACTAAAGAACAAGAACATTAAATTGGGAGAACCTGTCTCAAAGAATGTTCTCAACCCTCTAGTCTTATAATAATCTTAACAGTAAAAGTTACCTTTTCCACTTTTAGTAAGAAAACCAAGACTTGAGAGTTTAAGCAATAAGCCAAATATCAGCCTAGGTCATTGATTCCAAACTCCAAAGCCATTCCACTACCTGACTTTATTTTTTGTTTAACTACTTGCATACAATATTCCTTTCACTGGAACCCAAATGACTCAAGTTCCTTTCTTTCTTTAACCACTTTCTTTAACTACACGGCATTGGTTAATCAAACTGAAACCAAATTAAGCTTAGCAACTGTACATCTATTCAACAAGGATGTTTCTCAAAGATTAGCTATATCTTCCGTTTAAACGAACTACAAAAAGTGGCAGACAGTAACCTTACCCCAACTAAGAGATTGTTCTTAGTGACACAGGAGCTAACACACCCCATCTCCCCTAGTGCCATCCTTTACACTTGATAGAAGGCATTTCAAGTATACTTCAGAAACTGACTTTGAATGAATTGGTTGAATGCTCAAGCTCCTCAATTTAAACTAACATAATTAGTCTTGTTACTCTGGGGCCCTGGCCATGAGAGACATGGGGTCCTTTCCAAATTCCACTGAAGAGTGTGACAAGCCACAAAAAGTTTGTTGTGTAAGTGAGCAAGTGTTACTTGTCCAATAAAGTGACACTGAATTCTTTATAGTCAGTTTCTGATACACCTTTGCAATACTCAGTGGAAAACGTTTTTGCACTTACAGAAACCAAGGGCCTAAAATGTCTCTTCTGCTTCTATTCAGACAAAGCATCTAGAAAGATATGACTCTCTCCACCCCCTAAAAAAGATTCTTGTCCCAAGAATATGAATAAACCTCCATCTGCCAGACTGCACTATATACAGCTCCTGCATGCATTACAAAAGCACCTGTATAAAAAAAGGCTGCTGCAAACACGGCTTCTGGAGTCCAGAGCATTAAACCAAGCACAAAGGAAACAGATAGGCCCAAAAGTCAAATCTAAAAACTCAAATGGTAATTAAGCACTAGTCCACACAGCTAAACTGAGTTAAGTTCGCTAGTTTGTTCACTCACAGTGCCCCTGATGCCAATTACTGAGATTGCAGCAACATTCTGTTATCTGTATATCAAAATGAAAAGGGACCTCTTGCTCTCCTAAATTAGTAACACCTCTGTCCACAAGAAGTAAAGGGTTGTATACAAAACCATTCCCAATATTCCTATGGAGAGTTAAAATATAACCAAGCCTAACAGGCCACAAACAGGAAATTACTCCGTAGTTTCTCCCAAGACTTAATTTATGAACCATACAGATTGCATAGCTATTTAGTGATAAGTACCTTGGAACCCTAAAAACCAAACTTTGTCGAACACCTACAAGATGAAATCACTTTAGGTGTAGCTACAAGCTTTAAGAGCAGGGTCTTGATAGGGAACACAAGTGATGTCTGTAATCACATTAGAGTAATTAAGCCTGGACAGTGAGCACCCTTCAACTTCATTAAGTCAATTGGATTTTAACATTAAGCATGTAAGTGGGCACTCACTTTAGAACTGTCCAAAGATCGGAACAATTTTTCCTATTATCACAAGTTAAGTTTATGCAAAAACAAAGAAACTTTAAATATAACATGTTATTTTATGAATTTAAAATAAACACTGCCAAATGACCTAATATATATAAAAAAAAATCTTTATGGAGTTGTTTCATAGTTAAATGGGAAGGGAAAAAAAACCTTAAAACTATAATACATTTGCTTCTCCCATGTCTGGATTCCATCTGCTTCACTAACTCATGAATTGAAACTATTCCAACTTCGTTTTAGCTACTTAACACTTCTCTGTAAAGGGGAAAATTGCTTTTCCAGGGATCAAAGTAAACTAATAGGAAAGAGATTTCCAGCATGGCAGCAAATGTATTCTTGTGTTAGGCTCAAGAGAAACATCCTTTCTATCAGTGTTATGGGGTCAATTAAGATGAAATTAGAAAACAATAAGATTTTGGAAATTGAAATTCTAGGGAACCATTTTTGAAAAGATCATCTTCAGGTAAATTTGCCTGGTTATTCGTTTATTTACATATGTTGTATTAGTTTAAAACATCACTATTTGGAATATTCCAACAAGGTTTGACATTAAAGCGAAATGCTGTTGCTGAATTATCTTCACTTGGGCAGGTTTTTAAAAAAATACTGGGCTGACAACAAACAGGTAGCATTTGCCTTTAAGGGCGAAAGGAAAAAGTAACAAAACCAACCTCGATTTCTGTTTTTCTTTTGTTTAGGTTTAACACGCAAGGATAAGAGGACAAAAGTACCTGGCCCAAGGACAGTATCCCTAGAAGAAAATAATCCAAGCACTAACTATGAAAACCAAGCCTGAAAGACGTGCGATCAATTAACATGCCTCCTAAAGGCGTGTGATTAGAAACTAATAGGCTGCACCCACCGAACAACTTTCCCAAGTGCGGGGAGGATGAGCCCCGCAGTCTCAGCCAGCAGCATGTTTGAGTACACACAGCTATTGGGACCCCGCGACTCTCATGGTTAACAAAGGCCACAGGAAAGGAAGATGGGAGAAAGAAAAAAAAAAAAGAAAAGGAAAAAGTGGAAGCAAAGTACCACACACCCCTAACTCGGCTCCGGGGCCCTTCTGCATCGCAAACCGCGAGTGCGGCCGCGCACCCGGGCTGGAGCGGGCCGCAGCCGGGCTGGGCGGGGCGGGGGCTCGCGGCCCTGCCCACGACGCCGACCCCGGCCCGCGCGCCACGGCCCGCCACGGCCCGCCACACCCCACCCGGTGGCCACGTGATCCGGCCCCGCACACCCCTGCCCGGTGCCCCGGGCGCCCCGGCTTTACCTGCGCCCGGCGCCGGGTCCCGCCCCGTCCGAGCCGGGGCCCCCGGACCTTTTGTTCCTTCCTCTTCCGACGGGCTCCGCGCCGCCGGAGGAGTGGGCGCGCGCAGGCGGAACTGCGCCGCGGGCCCCCGCCCCGCCCCCAGGCCCGCGCTCGCCGCGGCCGGCGGCCGGCTGAGGAGGGAGGGAGGGAGGGAGGGCGCCGCCCGCTCCGCTCCGCGCGTCCCCGCGCCCCGGCGCCGCCCGCGCCCCGCGCCGCCGCCCTCCGCCCCGGCGGCAGCCGCCGCGCACCTACCTCCGGGCGGCTCGCTCGGCGCTCGCGAGCTGCAGGCTGGCGAGCTGCACCTCCGCCACCGCGCGCGCTAGCCCCGCCTCCCTCCCCGAGCCGCGGGCCCCGCCGATTCGCCGGCGCAGCCCCGGGCTGGCACCCTGCCGCCCGCTGATTGGCGCCCGCGGCCGCCCGTTAGGCGTGAGGCACGCCGGCCGAGCGGGGCGCGCACGGAAGACGGAGGGAGCGCGGCGGGGACGGAAGGAGGCCGGGCGCCGCGGGCAGGGCCGGGGGCCGAGCGGGGCGCGGGCGGGCGCGGGCCGCCGCCTCCCGCCTCCGGCCCGACCGGCGGCGCGCGCGGCCAATCAGCGGACGGGGTGCCCGGGGTGTGAGCGCCGCGTCGGGGGCCTGGGATCGGAAGGGAGACGTCGCTCGCTGATTGGTCCCGCCTTCCCCGTCGAGCGTGAGGCGAGGCGCGGCCGGGCGGGGTGGCACGCCCGCGGTTGCGCCTGAGTTCTTGTCCGGCGCGCTCCCACGGGGCTCGTGGTGGATCGCGGAAGGCCGCGCAGCCTGCCACGCCCGCAGACCCCCGCCCTGACGCCTCTGGGTGGAGCGCCGCGGCGGAGCGCGCGCCCACCTCCGTCGTGAGGCCGGGATGGACACGTGCTCGGGCCCGGGCCCGCCCCCAGCAGGGTCGAAGCCTCTAGGCCAGCAGAGCCTTGCCGAAGCCTGAGCGCTGGCCGCGGAGGGGCGCGCCCTATGCAAATGAGGGGGCGGGGCCCGCGCTTGGGAGCGGGGGCGGGCGGCGAAAACCGCGGAGCGAGGGTTCTTGTCTGTGTGGTTGGTGGTAGGGCCTGGCAGCTCCTGGGTGTTTTTCTCCAACCGGAACCTTGGCTTCTTCTGAAGTAGAATTACTAATGGTACATGTTTCGATTGCTCGTCGTGAAGTGTGAGCACCTAGCACGGTGCTCCTTCGTTTGCTAGATTCTCCTTAGCTCATTTTACCTTCACTATGCCCCTGTTTCGAGGCCCCAACTTTTCACCTTTATCTATTAAGAAGCTAGTTCCCAAACTTACGACTACCCACAGTGTTGTGACCAGGTTCATCGTTAATCTTGATTTTAATTCAACCCCAGCAGATGAAATAATCACCTTTAGTATTGAGTACCTGTGTTCGGGTAATAAACCTAAATTTGAAATGTCTCTGAGGTGTTTAGTGGTAAAGACAGTAGCAGAGTCCAGTTTCCTTGCCCGTTTGTTGTGCTCACGTATTCCTACCTACCTCTTCATAGATTTCCTAGGAGATTGAAGATAATCAAACAAGCCTCAGTACAAAACAGTCCAGGACTGCCAACCAAGCAGTTAACAGTGAAGCATTCGCTCTTGTCAGATGTGAGGGCATCAGAGGGGCCTTTGTGTGGCCCTTGAGTTATTTGGTCATTCCTCGAGACTTGAGGGTTATTTAAATAGGCTTTCAAAATTTCCACCACTATTCTCATGGGAAAAATGAGGAGTACCTGATATAAACGAGCCATCGTTTTGAATGCAGCTGTAATCCAAATGCAAGGCCTTTGACAAAGTGGTGCTCAACTTACACAGTTATAAATAAAAACTTACATGTTATAGACTGATGTAGTTACAAAGAAATCATAAATGTAAACATGAGAACTTTGAAACTAAAGTCGAGGATCATTAATTTCCCTTTGCTTATGAACAGATATTGATGTCGACATGAACTTAGCAGAAATTCACCTTCTGGGACTCTAGGGTGGTTTCTTCTGCTCACAGTTGTGGAGGCAGGCCACACAATCCCTGTGTTAACAGTCTGTAGGCAGAGACAGATCGAGCATTTGACTGGCCCACACTAGGTCCTGATTTTAACCCCTAGCACTATCAAAATGAAAGTTAAGTTCGAGCACCACTTAGGGAGTGTTCTTGTCTCAACCTTCCAAGTCACCTGGGAGTGTGGTTAAGGCAAATGATGCTCAAATTGGAAGTAGGAAAACTGGTTCTGACTTGCCATCCTCCTTTATACCGATAGAAATCAGCAGCTGTAATACCGAATGCCCTGTTGAAAGTGGTCTTGGATCAGACAAAAGCTGTGTGATTCATATGTGGGTTTGAGTGTCCACATGAGCAGTTGGCATGGGGAGGGGAAAGCAGGGCTGATTAGTTTCTAGAAGAACATGCTTACTGAATTAAACCATCTCTCCAAAGTGTCAGACTTTGAGATCATAACTCCTCTATTTAGAAAGCCTTCCAAGATCTAGACTCTGGGGCAGTGGTTCTCAGTCTTCCTAATGCTATGACACTTTAATTCAGTTCTTCATGTTGTGGTGACCCCCAACCGCAAAGTTATTTGTGTTGCTACTTTACAACGGAAATTTTTCTACTGTTATGAATTGTGATATAAATATTTTTGGAGCTAAAGGTTTCCCAAAGGGGTCACAACCAACAGGTTGAGAATCACTGTGTTGGAGGTTCTAGAAGATTGAAGACAGGAATAGAGGTCGCCTGGCTACTAATGCAGTCTCCATGGGCTCAGTTAGAAATGCATCTAAACCAAAGTGGGTCAAGACAAGCTAAAGGCACATGGAGCAAGGATTGCCATGGCAACAGTCAGCTTAGAAATCCACTAGGGTACCTGAAGATCTAGAAGGAGGTCCCTCTTGTATAAGTTATATTGAATGAGTCTGCTTTTTTAGATGACTGGACAGCAAGTTTAACCCTTCATTACTCATTCCACTCTAAAATCAAGCCTAAATCATCTCAAAGTGCATTAAAAAAAAAAAAAACATAAGAAAATAAAAGCTATTTCTGGAAAAAGCCTGAGAGTCATGAGTTTTAAAAAAAAAAAACTAAATTTCATTGTCCATTTTTCTATAGTTTGGTTGTTGGTTTTTTTGTTTTGTTTTGTTTTTTTTTTTTTTTTTTTTTTTTTTTTTTTTTTATCTATGCATTAGCTTTTCCAAAGACCCAACTCATGGTTGTTGTCTGTGTGTAAATCTATAAATCCCTTCTGGTCTACTCAGACCAAAGTTATATTACCTGTGTGCTTTCTTTGTTAATGCTGATTTCCATACATATCATGACTACCTGGATTAATGTTTTGATTGATGATTTATTCTTATAATAATGGGAGTTTCTTAACTTCTCATATGTGCTTACTTTGTCTCTACATCCAGATTGTAAACTCCTAAATGTCAGAACAGTTGCCTCCCAGTTAACTTTTCACACCCTTACCAACATGCCTGTAAGTGATGGTAGGGAAAAACAGTGTTTCTATAGCAGGAAAGTGGCATGTGTATCTCTGTTCTGCATTGTCCTGTTGGTGCCATCCTGCTTTGTAGTTCTGTATGTAACTGTTGAGTTTACTGGACATTTGTTTGCTTGTCCTGGTAAACGAAGTAGCAAGGAACCATAGTTATTTAAAACTCGGACAGTATTGGCTGAATGAGATAACGTGAGACAGAGTCACAGAGGACTGTAAGTGGTTACATTTAGTAAACATTAGAGGCTGTGCAGCAGCTGGATTGATGTTTCCATAGGGTGAGTCTTCAGGCTTTAAATGAGTGTGCATTGAGATGTTTACACATACCCACGCACACCAGAGACAGAACTCATTTACATGTAAATGAAGGACCTTCATTTACATGTTCAGTTTTGCTAGAAAGATCTTAATATCTAATGGGAAATGCTAAAGACAGCCACAGGGATATGAAAGGAAAACATTAAATTCAACAGGTGTTCATCAGGCATTTTTATGTACCTACCATAAAAGTATTGGCTGACTATTCTCATTCTTTGGGACAGTCTTTGAGAATTAGAGGTTATAAGACAAACTGACTTTTGAAAGAGAAAGCTGGTGCCTACCTAGAGTGTTCACCCCTACGGCTAGTGTTCTTGGTATGGGAGAGTATTCTGCATGCTATGTTTGGTAGCATGCAGAGAAATGTAGACACCAAGCCAGCTACAAACCCTCTGATCTACAATGGTGTGCTGTCTGTAAGATATGCTACTGCAAAGGTGGCACAAAACTTGTAGGAGTAACCAACCAGGATCTGATTTGACTGAAGGCCCACTCCACAAGATGGAATCTATACCCAACATGCCTGGGTGACCAAGAATCTGAGACTACATAGCCCAGGACCCAGGGGGAACTAAGTATTACTGTTCTGCTAAAGAAATGTAGTAATAAAATGACTCCTAATGACGTTCTGCTATACTCATAGGTGCCTTGCTCAGCCATCATCATCTGCTATAAGCTTCCTCTTATAGCGGATGGGAACAAATACAGAGCTCCACAGCCAAAAACATGCAAATTTTGAGAGAACTTGGAACACTCAGCCCTACACAGGATGTCTCCATCAAATCCCTCCCCTAAGGGTCCAGGGAACACTGAGGAAGAAGAGGCAGAAAGAGTGTAAGAGGCCTTCCAAGTCAACAGACATGAACTCACAGACACACACATGAACTCACAGGTGCTCAGGCAGCATGCACAGAGCCTGCATGGGTCTGTACCAGAAGGGGTTCTAGAGCTGCCAGGAGAAGTAGACACATTTTCCCCATCCCTGACAGAAGGAAACAAACTGCTCTTAAGGGTAGGCTGTACACCCAGGGGTAGAGGGCCAGCAAAAATGAACTTACTGGCATCACTAGAGGCTTCCTCACATCTGTCAGGGCGATTTTTTATCTTTTTAAATTATCATTCTCTCTCTTTCTCTTTTATACATACACACCTTACAGATCCCTTGTGTATAAACTATGGCTTCCAGTTTTGTGTTTTTATGAGATTCCTAAGTGGGTGAGTGAACACGTGTCTCTTTGTCTATTTCTGATTTGTGCCTTTCCTTGGGTTCTTTTCCTTCTTTTGTTGGCTTTGTCCTATTCCAGTTTGTTTTTTAAATTTATTTTATTATAATCCTTTAGAGGCCCGTTTGTTTTCTGATGAGAGACAGAAAGGGGGTAGATCCAGATGGGAGGGGGGAGGGGAAATCATAATTAGTATGAGAAAAAAAATATTTTCAATAAAAGGAAAAAAGTAAGACATAGAGGTAGGGTTTTGAGAATTAGAGATTATAAAACAAATCGACTTTGGTTGAGAGAAAAAATAGTATGGTAAAACAAGTTGTGTTTCCCATTATTCTTATTTACATATTTAAATCCACAAATAATTATTAGATTAAGTGGTCATTAGAAAACTTATAAATAATTGTTGAAATGTTGCTTGGAAATTACAGTAGATTCAGTACATTGAACATTCCTATAAAGGCACTTGAACATTATCAAAGATCTACATCTAAACAAAAGCCAACATCTAAACCCTGGGAGAACAATATACAAATTATTTAAAGTTCTTTGTGAAGGAGAAGAATATGCTAGTCAGATGTCAACAATAGGGCCTTATGCCTCAGTTATAATAGTCTGTGTGACCATATTATCTGAGCCAGGCTGCTGCCAAGTAGATAAGTGTATGAAGGTAGAATACTCGTGGGAAGTCAGTCATCTTAAGTGTACTTGCTCGGATGAAGACTGAAGAGCTTAACATGGCTAACTGTAGTTGACAATAGATACATAATCAGTGTCCCAATGACAGAATTAATGGGATTCAATTGTTTGTCCTTATTGTAAACAGTCCTTAGCTATGAAAAAGGCATTTTGCTAGATAATCTTGTACTAGCTGATGGGGGGGGGGGAATCAAATGTAATTAATGGTAGAAAAGAACCAGTTATTGTTGGGTCCTAAACACTGCAACGATATGTTTCAGGCTACATAGAGACTTCCTGTCAGCTCTTTCTTGTCTTTGTGTAACCTGCTTTAATGTTCTTACTCATCCAGGAAGGAAACTGAGACCCAGGCTTCCCCAGAGTTCTGTGAACTCAGTGCTATGATCACTGGCATACCTTCATTTTTTTCTCTGGTTTTGTTCACTAACTCTTCTGTCCCCCAGACCTATGCTGCCAAACAACTTAAGTCTTCTAATTACCATACATTCTTTGCATGTACCCTCACATGCTAATTCTCGGTGAAAATAGAGGCCAATTTTATGCCCTCACCTAAATCCCTATCGACAAATGCATTTGTTTTTAATATATGTTTTAGATAATTCTGCAGAAGTCTTGCTTCTCTTTCTAGGGGATTTTTTTTCCTTCTGCTCCCACTGCCCTCCACTACCCAGCCTATGTTAGAATCTCTCCCCATGAAAACATTTCACACCAAAGTCACACTCCAGTCGTGTTATGGTTTTGTTGCTGTTTAAAACTCTTATCACTATCTGGAATCATCATGTCCATTTGCAGACTGATATATCTTTTGTCACCCTCCCTCTGATGTAAGCTCTACATGACCAGGAACCATATCTGCTGTGTCACTACAGTGTCCTTATTCATGCCTGTCTGGTTCACATATTACCAGACTTTGATACTTTTTGGGTTCTTTTTCTTCCACCCTTCTCCACCCCTTTTCTTCTTTCCTTTCAACCCTCTAACACTAGATAGGAGAGAAAGAAGGATACAAAGGAAAGGTTAGAGATCCCTGAATAAAGTCAGGAGTCAGAAAAGGGGTGACATTATTCTTAGACTACTTACTAATGATTAGAGGTGTTAGGGTTTTGGGGAAAGTTTGATCCTCACCATCAGGATATCTGATTTCTTATTATTGTTTCTTCTTTGCTCACTACTTAACAAACAACAACCAACAGCAATCAACAGCAACCAACAACCCACACCACCTCTCCAAGGCGTAGCATTCACACACTCCCTGAAAAATCCCAGAATTCCAAATGTCACAATCACAGAAACTGTCTGCAGCTGGCAAAATCACACCTTCACCAGAGCATCAAGCAAACCATAGTCAGCTGCTGAAAAGCAACCCCATAACCCCACACCTGGGATTAAAACAACATATTATTCCAATGTTTCTGTGTTTTTTAAAGAAACCAAAATTCCAAAATTGTCACTACAACTTGCAGTATCCAATTTTTATATACATACTGATCCTCATTTTTTAATGTATAGGTAATTTTACTCAAGTTCACTCAGACTCAGTATAGCAAAACTAAGCTTATTAAGTTTTACCCTTACTATGTGTGTCTTAGATCAGTTCCCTAGGAAACAGAGCCCAAGACAAGGTATAAGTCTTGGTGCTTTGTTTAGGAGATATTAATCCAGGGGGCATCAGTAGTGAGATGAATAGCCAAGAAATGCTTGAAGAACAATGCATTGTGATAGTATTATACTAACAATGATCTAGGATCAACCTGGAAGAAATAACCAGCTTCCTTTTCAGAGATGCAACAACCTGGCCATACAGGGCATCTCCAAGTAAGCAGGATGGGAAAGTCGTGCCTTGAAACATTGGAAGAAGAAAGGGACTTTATATGCAGTTGGCCAAAGTCCATCCCATAGTGAGTTAATTTTCCTTTAGGTACCAGCTGTGTTATCCATGTCTTTTCAACAGCAACCTAGAAAGCCAGGATCCATGGCCTAGAGTCTAGAAGTAGCAGAAAGAAACCAGATGCCTAAAGCTGATTGGTCTCAGCAAGTGAATCATAAAGGGCTTGTGTTGGTGTATGGGATGGAGCAAAATACTAGGTCCTAAGAGATCTGAGAATATATCAAACTGAGATTGATACATAATCACTGGTACTGAAGTAAAAATAGGCCAGCTTTGCTTTATATGTGGCATTATAGCTAGCTGCTACCACAATAAGCACTAATTGTTTGTTTGTTAAATAAGGGAATGTATGAATGACCTTACCACTTACTCACTATGCTTGGAATCCTTAGAGTCATCCATGATCTGCCTCCTTTCATAACTCCTACATACCGCAATAAAAGCAAAACTCCTCTTGGCTCTGCTACCTCCTTAGTCTTTCTCAAACCCAGTGTTCCTCTTCAGGCTCTCTGCTTTGGTTCTCACTGTCATTGTGGAGTGAAAATGCTGCTGTAACTCCTTAACTTCCTGACACTAATCTTACTCCAGTTCATTCTCACCCTTGCTGCCAGGCTTTTTATGAAATTAGTATATTGTCTAAACATAAGTCCGATGTTACTACCATATTTTCCAGGATGAAACTACGATTCTTTAGCACAATTTAGAAGATGTCTTACAGTGTGTAAGCAGGACCTTTAGACTGGTCACCCGTGGACTTCGATGTGTGCTCTACTTCACAGCAAGGGTTGGACAGTAGGGAGCTGACATTTAGGGGCTTCTTGTCATCGGGATCTGCTTCTCTCCAGCAGATAGTAGGAACTCTGCAAACAAATGAAATATGGTTAAGTACTAGGGACCATTCAAGTGAGAAATGCCTACCACTTCAGCTTTTCATCCCTGTAACAAAATACCTCAGTCACCCAAGAGGAAAGCTTTATTTTTGCCAAAGATGTGAGAGGCTTTAGTCCATGTCATGTGGCCCTTTCTGAGTTTGTGGTGAGGCCCGGCATCGTAGTGAGGAGCACTTGAGGCAAAGCTGCTCACCGCATGGCAGCAGGAAAGCAAAAGGAAAAGGAGCAGTTGGTTAGAAAGGGGCAGGGACAAGATCTCACCTTCATGAGTATACCCTCTGTGACCTCCTTCATCCAGCTGGGCTACCTGAAGTTTCCATCATCCTAATAGTCCATTATTTATGGCCACACCATTGCATCAATCCACTGAAGTGAAAGATGCCATCATCAGTCACTTGCCCCACCAAAGCCCCATTTCCAAATAAGACTGCTGCTGCACTGGGGATCAAGTCTTGAATATATAAGCTTTGGGTTGATATGTCAGACACGCAGCATCTGGTCTGGCTTGTTCTCAAAGGCACTCAACAAGTAAGTTGGACATCCTCCTGTGCCAGGTTGTCTTTGAGGCACAAAGAATACAAAAAAAAAAAAAGTCATACTTAGGATACAGCTGGGATCACAAGATGAAAAAATCACAATCAAGGACATGGAGAAATTGAAACCCTCATATTCTGTGGCTGGGAATGTGAAATAGTGCAGTCACTGTTGAAAGAAATCTGGCAGTTGCCTGATGATTGAACAAAATTAATAAGAAACCCAGAGGTTTTATTTCTAGGTATATACCCATGAAAACTGGCAATATATATTCAATATACAGAAACCAGTACAGTGTTTACTGTGGCAATAGTCCAGGAGTCAACAACTGTGTGCATAAGCACAAATGGCAGAGCTGCAAAAAGGAATGAAGTATTTGAGACATATTATAATATGAACGAATCTTGAAACTTGAAACCTTATTCTAGCTGCAAAAAGCAAGTCATAAATGCCACATGCCATTTGATTCCATTTACATTAATCATTCAAACCATGTAAATCTGCACACACAGTAGCTTAGTCGTGCAAGGTCTGACATGGAGAGAGCGGAAGAGAGTGTTTTTATTCATGGTTACCAGATGTCTCTGATAATGAAATTGATTAGATTGTGATTGTTATAGTTTGAGCCTAAAATGTAGGCCACAGGCTCACGTGTTTCAGCGCTCAGTCACCAGCAAACTGCACTGTCTAGAAGGATGTAGAACACTTTGGACAGGGAGCCTCACTGGTAGGGGAGAGCTGGAGGTTTGCAGGCAAGCTTCCCTTATGACTCGGCCCTCTGTTTCCAGATCTGCTGAGATGTCACAAGCCACAGTACTATCTCCCAGCACCATGCACAGCATGCTTTCTCTGCAGCAATGGACTGGGTCTCCCAAACCGTGAGCCAAAACAAACCTCTCCTCCCTGAAATTTCTTTTCTGGGGATTTGGTCACTGAAGTAAAATGACTCATCCAATGGTTGTGGTTGTGGGTTTGGTGAGTGCATTAGGATTGTTGACTTGTGCAGTGATGGAGCAAATGTGTACAGACAGCAAAAAGTTGACATGGAAGCAACACAGTGCAGGTTTCTCTCATGCTTACCTTATTCCTCCGGATGGGCGAGAGTCCTTCCTCCTTCACCCAGTTCTCTTTATCAGTATGTGTTTCTTATCCTCCCTCCTTCATCTTTCCCTCAAGAGTGAGAGCTTGGAGGTAGGCTCTGTCTTTGAACTTTGTCTCTCCAGGCTTAGTTGGGGCCTGGCACACAGTAGGTGGACAGTGGCTGGAGCATGAACAAAGAAGAGAACAGAACTGGAGCTGCATCTCGTCCCCCAACTCAGACCCTGCCCACCACAACCAACTACTATGACGCTGGAGGTGTAGGCTTCCTGCTTGCAGCAGCTAGCCAAAGAGAAGGGGCACTAAACATTCCACGCTTCTCAGGTGTGTTCTCTACACGTTTACATTTTATGCCGAACCCTTGCTGTTTCGATTGTACTATAGCTTGTGAATCTTCTTTTCACTCACCTCATCTTCCCAGGTTCATCTTGCAGTATCAGTTTTGCTGGCATCTTTAGCATCCTGTAACAGTGACTGCTCACCATTGGTTGCTGGTATTGACTGGGGCTTTCTGTTCTGTACACATAAGATTTCCCAGATGAGGAAGCACAAAATAAAATTCATTTTAAAATATGTTTTCACGCATATTCAGTTTTGTTTTTTGTTTTGTTTTTAGCAAATAAACTCTACTACTTTTGCTTTGTGTGGAGAGATGAGAAAGCCCTGAATGAATGAAAGCCTGAGTAGGTGTGCTGCTGTCATGGGCACAACCATGCCAAGGACTCTAACACCTCAAACACATGGGAAGATGGCAAAGGCCCCTGCCACTGGGTGAGGGTCAGAGGGAGGGCAAAGCCTTCCTCCGATCTGTGGACAGATGGCAACAGTGCGTGCGCAAAATGCCCACCATAGCTTTCTCCTGCTGATATTTACAGCCCGAAGGCTTCTCCCCTGCAAGACGACTGAGATTGGCTAAACCTGTATCCTTTACCCAGCTCTACACCATAAGCCCTGCCTGTTGTTTATCCGTGTGTAATAGCCCTACCCTTTTGTTTAGCTGTGTGCAACAATCCACCTTCCTGTTTAACTGCATATAATAAACACCCCCAGCTTCCAGGGTGCTGAGGTTTCTCCATTAGAGAGCCTAGTCCACCTGATCCCAGCTTCTCTAGTCACGTGTCTGTGTGTGTCTTTTCTTCATTTCCTTACCACCCCAGTCAGATGAATCCCTGAAGCCAGGCAAAGGACAGAGGGATGGTTTGGCTGACTTTAGTTTAAGCAGGGTTTTGCAGTGTGACTTAGGCTAGCCTCCTGAGGCATCTGCCAGCCATTTCCTGGGAGAACCAATGTGCACCAAATGCCTAGCTTCTATGATGCTTTAAAACATAAACAGCTGTATTGATATTTATTTCACTTGCTATAAAACCTAATCATTTCAAATGTTTAATTCTATGATTTTTGCCACATCACAGAGCTATCTCCCACAGTTTCATATTTTCATCAAATCCATACTGTGAACATTCAGTCCTCAACTTTGGTTATTTGCTTTTTTCACTTTTGTGAAGTTGTCTATTCTGAATGGTTTATGTAAGCGGGGTCATGTGGTATGGAGGTGGGTGGGTATATACGGCTTCCTTCACTTGGAATAATATTTTCAAGGTCAATTTTTCTTATTGTGTGTCCTTTTTATAACCAAATAATATTTGATTACAAAGGCCAAATTTTTCCAAACCATCATGACTTTCAGGGTTTTTCCACCTTTTGTTTCTCATGAAAAAGGCTGCTCTGAGAGTTCATGTATGTTCTCTACTGACTTTTTTTTTTTCAATAATAAAGATCAAACTCAAGGCCAATGCTAGACAAACACCATACTTCAGAGCTCTGTTCCCATTCTTCTACCACTTTTAAAGTAGTAATTATGCTAGGAAATGCTCCAACCCTTGTGATGATACCTTCTGATAAGTATGATACCCAGGACATTGCCATGTTTTTGTAATAGGTCAAGTATGGATATTAGTAGCTCATTGATATAATAGTAGTGCATGACTCTGTGTGTGTGTGTGTGTGTGTGTTACATATATACATACACACCAGTACACCAACCTAATGTTTGCTCATGTTCACCAAACAATTGTCTAGTTAATGGCATTTCAATGACTTGCACTAAAAGATGCCAAGGAACCATGTTGCCCTCCCTGGCTTATTTAGCTAATGTTTTTGAAAGCCTGTTCTGTATTGGGCTGTGCAGTCTATTGGGACGTCGAAGAGCAGGGCATGGTTCCTGTCCGTCAAGGACATGTCATTCTGTTAGAAGAGACAGTTCACCTGGTCTTGTTGGTAAGGACAGGCAAACAGCAGCTCCATCAAACTAAAGTGAGCCAAGGAAAGATCCAGCTAAACACATACACAAAGACCCAGACATGAGGTGTGTGTCTGGATAGAAGGAAAGAATGTAGAGAGAAGCTGAACAAAGAGGGACCCTGTTGTTAAGGGGCTTGACTTCCCTTAAGAGAAATTCTTCTGCTTGAGGCGGAGGTGAAAGTGTGAGAAGAATTAAGCATTCACTGAGTGCTTGGGCCTTGGAGACAAACACCAGGAAGGAATTCATGGATTGTTTACGTCACTGTCTTCATATCAGAATCAAGTGTATCTGTCTCTTTTTAATTTTATTTATCTTTATTTCATGTGCATTGGTGTCTTGCCTGCATGTATGTCTATGTGAGAGTGTCAGATCATGAAGTCACAGACAGTTGTGAACTACGATGTGGGTGCTGGGATTTGAAACCAGGTCCTCTGGAAGAGCAGTCAGTGCCCTTAACCACTGAGCCATCTCTCCAGTTCATGTGTTTGTCTCTTAATCATAGCTTTCATTTGGTTCCAACTCACTATGCTTTTTAGTTTTTCAAGGCAGGGGTTTTTTGTATAGCCCTGTCTGTGATGGGATGTGCTCTATAGACCAGGCTGGCCTTGAAGTCATGTATATCCACCTGCCTCTGCCTCCTGAGAGCTGGGACTAAAGGTGTGCGCCATCACACCTGACAACTTACTATGTTTTAGTGATTTAATTTTATTATTTAACAAGTATATGAATGAATCCTCTGAACTCTGAGGCTACAGAGTATTACTAGTGCTTAGGGCTTACTATGGAATAAGGATTGAATAGTAAAGTTGGTGATATGTGGACAAAGGAAAAAATATTTTTATGTGATAGCTTTAATGAATTGCTTCTTCCAAAGAATAGGTACCAAAAAAAATGACTTGAAGACTCAGCCCTTGTACCTGTCATTAGCACACTCATCTACATGTGATGTTATATGTACTGTGCATACAGCACACAGGTAGGCACTATAGCACGCTATGCTTTTAGAACAATGCTGCTTTTACCACATATAAAATACATATACGGTGGTACTATATAACATCTCTGTACTGGTTTTGTTGTTGTTGTTGTTTTTTTTTTTTTTTTACTATATATGAGGTTTTTTTGTTTGTTTTTTGTTGTTGTTGTTGTTTTATGGTGCCAAGGGCCTCTTGCCTACTGCAAGCACCCTACCACTGAGCTAACCTCCAGCCCTTCCCACTACATTGCTTAACCCAAGGGCACTTCAGGCCCTTAACTGCTTTTTGGAAATCTATCTTCTCATTGAGCTCAGGAAATAACCATGAAAGGATAAAAAGTAAGACTGTGTGGGCTAGGGAGAAGCCTCAGTATGTAAGAATGCTTGCTCTGGAGGCTTGAAGACCTGAGGTCCAATCCCAGTACCCACGTAGAAAGCTCGGTGTAGCCACATGTGCCTGAAACCCCAACACTGGGAGGCTGAGACAAGAGCACCCCAGAAGCTTGATGGCCAGGTAGTCTAAACAAAGTGGCAGGCTTCAGGTTGGGTGAGAGATCCTCTTTCAAGGGAAGAGGGCAGAGAGAGAGCAAGCAAGTGAAGGAGAGGGAGCGAGGGAGAGAGAGAAGATAGATTGACACTGAGTCTGGTGTATGTGTGTGTGTGTGTGTGTGTGTGTGTACCCACCCATTGGGACATGCACCCACACTCACAGAAACATTCCACACAATAAGCAATGTGCCATACAATGAATAATGAAGAATACAAAGGAGAGTAAGGTACTATGAAGCTCCTTGATAAACTTCCAGTTCAACTAGTAATATAGGAAGTGTCAGGGAGGAAGACGGTCAACATCTGTCATCTGCTATTAATGTTCAAGGTTCATTCCTGTGTGTGTCTGTTTGCTAAACATTTTTTTTAATTGCTGCATAGTATTGTATCATATGACATATTACAGTTTGTTTATTTGCCAGTCGATCAATGTGTGGATTGTCCCCATTTCGTTTTGTTTTTGTTTGTTTGTTTTTAACTCTTGAACAAAGCAGCTATGAACATTTACAAGGAAGAAGCTGCTTCCACAAAAGTGACCATATCGGCCGTCCATATCCCAGCTTGCCTTCACATTTCCAACACCAATACATGTTGGTTTCTTGTATCAAGCTGCAGTTTTAAACCTAAGAGTTTCCTGTTGATGTATTTATTACATGTATATGTATTTTTACACGGACATATGTTTTCACTCTTGGGTAAACATGAAATAGAGCACTGGTGGGTCCAAGGAGTTTAAAGCTCACTTGTCATGTTTAATTTTGTAAAAGCCCATGAAGAAGATACTTTTATCCTGAATCACAAAAGTCCCCAGAGAGGTCAAGCAATCTGCCCAAGATCAGTAAACATTTCTGATGAGAGTGAAGACAGACATCCACACCAGGCACAGACACACGAGCCGCCACCCAGTTCAGCAAAGCAGCAGTGGGTTGGCGCCTCAGGCACCTGACTATCATGGGTCTCTTCTGCATGCCCATTGTGGTTCTGCAGAAGCTGGTACAAAGCACTGCTGAGACCAAAGCTATGGCTGGAATCATCCGGACACATCTGCACTCACATGTCAAGTGATGCTGCCTGTGGGCCAGTGTATCTGTACACAGTCTTCCCGTATCATTTTGTAAAAGAGCTTGGGAATAGAGAAATGGGACAATCCAATGAAGGGGAATACTGCTGTAAAGAAGATCATTCTGTTTGGTTGCTTGATGTGTGTATGTCTGTCCTGGAACAAGTGTGTCCACATGTATGCATGCCTGTGGAACAAGCAGAGTTCAGAGAACAGCCTTGTGGAGTTGCTTCTCTCATTCCAACATTATGCGGGCCCCAGGTGATAGACTTCAGTTGGTTTTCAAGGCACGTGCCTTTACCAACTGATCCGTCTCCCCTTCCCTGAGGGAAGACTTTAGCAATAATATGGAACAGGCAAGGAGTGATCTGGTAGGAAAGGAGAACTGATGGTGTAGGAGAAGGAGTGCACAGGACTAGAAGTTGTCCTGGAATTAAGGGGAAGGAACCAGTGCATGATGGGCTAAGAGCAGCTTTGGTGGTTCCGTGCCGCATATGTTCTCAGCGAGAGCAGCACTGGCTTTTAATCACACAGAGTACGTATGCATGCGGTCTATTAACAGGCCTTCCCTGGCACACATGTGTACACACAATTAAAAATGAAATCTTTTGGAGAAAAAGTTTATTTATCTTAAAGAAGTAGGAAGAATTTTCTTTGTGAGAAGAAAGAAATAGGCAGCTAATTGTTTATTCACTCTGGTTGCCTAGAAGCTCATAGGCAAACGTAGAGGCCATATCCTGGTTAGTCTTTATCATCAACTTGACACAGCTTAGCAAACTTATTTGAAGAATTGCCTCAGTCAGACTGACCAGTGGCCATGTCTATAGGGCAGTGGTTCTCAACCTGTGGGTCATGATCTCCATGCATATCAGATATCCTGCATATCAGATAGTTATCACTTATAACAGTAGCAAAATTACAGTTATGATGTAGGAACAAAATAATTTTATGATCAAGGGTCACCATGACATGAGGAAAATGTATTGCGAAGGTTGAGAACCACTGTGGGGGGCTTTGTCTTGATTGATGATTAAGGTAGGAAGGTCTAGCCCACTTGGGGTGGCATCATCTCTAGGCAAATGGTCCTGGGATAAGTAAGAAAGCTAGCTGAGCACAAGAGAGAAAGCTGGCGAGTAAAGAGAGTTCCTCTGCGGACTCTGCCTCAATTCCTGCCTTCAAGTCTCTGCTATGAGTTCCTGCCCTGACTTTCTTTAATGTTGGAGTGTGGCCTGTAAGTCAAACACTGAAATAAAACCTTTCCTCCCTGAGCTGCTTTTGGTCATGGTTTTTATCACAGCAACAGAAAAGCAAAGTAAGATGGACCAGCATGTAGAGCCTTGTACTCGGTATACACGAATGTGGAATTTCATATTTCTTAGACTTTAATATTTATGTTTTACCATTTAACACCTTACTTATATTTTACTGTTTTATTGTATGTTTTACAACATGTCTTTATTTATGGAATATAGAAAAGTATACATATTAATATTCACCCTAAAGAACATCTCTCTGGAACATCATCCTTCACTATAAAAATATGGAATTAAAATTTTTGCTTTAGCTGGTTGTTGGTGGTGCACACCTTTAATCCCAGTACTCAGGAGACAGAGGCAGGCAGATTTCTGAGTTTGAGGCCAGCCTGGTCTACAGAGTGAGTTCAAGGATAGCTGAGGCTACACAAAGAAATCCTGTCTTGAATAACCAAAATGTGTGTGTGTGTGTGTGTGTGTGTGTGTTGCTTTGTCTGAGGCTTGGTGAGACAGAGGGTAAGATGCAAGGAGGTGAGGGATCAAGGAACCGAGAGACCAAGGTCAAAAGTGAACCTGCCACATAAAGAGTGATCAATATTTCCTGAGGGTTAGCCAAAGAGAAAGACCAGTCTTCATCCATTGATCAGTGGATACAGAGGGGAGTGTCCAGTGATCAGTCAATCAATGAATAAAGAAGGGCTTTTTCTCTTTTGCTGCATCTTACAGTCCTTTAGAGCCATCTGTGTTGTTCCAGAGAGAGAAACCAGTTAGGGAACACAGAGTCGGAGATGGAGATGAGGAGGGAAGAGAATCCTGGCGCTGTGAGACTTCTCCAGGGAGATAGTAAGTTCTGAAGCTCCACTGCCTTCATTCTAAAGCATGGAAGTGGAGGATGACAGGAGAAAATGAACCTGCCTAGTTTCAAAAGCCTAGTTTCTAAAGCCTAATCCAGAATCAAACACAAAGTTTAGGAAGTAAATAGGGCAAAAACCACAGCTGCCTGGGTTCCTGGACTCTAGGCAGCATCCATAGTGAGTTTAGCTCCTGCAGGGTGACAGAAGCCAAATGGCCACACGTTGGGTGGTGTGCTGAAGCTAAGAATACTTTACCTGAATACAGAAAGACACTTAAGAACACTGTTATTGAATTAGGTGTTAGACTGCCGATTTGAGAAAAGCAGGAGGGAAAGTCTGGAAGATAAGAGATGGGAACACAGCCAATAGCCAAGAACTACAGGACCCTGCTGGCCCTCCACCTCCGTCGGAAGCCCCAGAAGCACCTTATATGGCAGCGGGAAGCACTGATTCCATATGAGCTGCAGGGTGCAGTGCAGAGAAACTCACCTGCTGGGTAGTAAATAGAGTTAAACTAAAAGCAAAAGAAATAAACGCCCCTCTCAAAACGAGCTAACACACTCAAATTATTAAAAGGCATTTGAAGAAAGCAATGGTAACCAGCAACTGAAATATAAATTTGCTCCATTAGAAAGGAATTGCAGAACTAGGCTGGGAAAGACCAAAGAAAGTATGCCCGAAAAAGAAAATCCTTTTTTGGTCTACTCTGCACCTGTCTGAGCCATCTATCCCAGCTCTTCCTCTTAGGTTGTATTTTGAAACAGGGTCTTGATAAGGGTGGTTCTTTTACTTTGTATTTTCAAACAGGATATCACTTTGGAGTTATGATTTTCCTGCCTCCCAAGTAAGCAGGGTTACAGGCCCAACTTAAAATCTACTATAAAAGACAAATTACAAAACAGATCTTTTATACTCAGAAATAACAATATGCATGACAAATTTTTATTAAGAGAAATGGCAATAAACATGTAAAAGTTGATACTAAATGTTTAATAGTTCATAACCAGACACTGTTGAAGAGTAAACTAGTTAAACTGAATCACAAAATACCAACATCATTCAGAATACAGCACAAAATGCATTTAAACATGTAAAGAATAATGAAGAGATGTGAAGATTAAATTGAGAGGCTACATATCTAATAAGGTTCCAAAAGAAAACAAGTAAATAATAATAAACAATTGAGCTGGTAACTTAAAATTTCCAGAATTAAACATGATACAAAATCTGGGTTTGAAAGGACATTGCAAGTGTTAAATAGGAAAAAAACCAAACCAAAACAAAACAAATGAAATCCCCCACTTAGTTTTAAGGAAAAGAAGTATTGTTGAGGAAATGATAAATCACTTAAAATGGACAACAACAACAAAAAGGGAAACTGATTAACAAGGATAAAATGATACATTTATGGTCACCACATGAAACAAACACTTATCTGCCTGTTTGTTTGTTTATTTTTCAAGGCAGGGTTTCTCTGTATAGCCATGGCTATCCTGAAACTCTCTGTGCAGACCAGGCTGGCCTCAAACTCAGAGATCTGCCTGCCTCTGCCTCTGCCTCCTCTGCCTCTGCCTCCCAAGTGCTGGAATTAGAGCACTACCGCTGGGCTTACCCGCCTTTTTTAGAAACTGCTGTGTAAAGCAGCCAAAAATTAGAGCGAATATGGAAAAGTTGAATAACGGTACCAAGGAACGTGGACATTAGCAGAATCTTAGCAAGGACATTAGAATGAAAATCCGTACATGTTTGCTTTGGGTTATGAGGTGATCCAACAACTGAACCCAAACCTCAAAAGCCTGAATTCAAGAGCAGGAGCCTAGAGGTGTCCATCATAAGGCAAAACTCACTAGAGAAGGGACAGTTCAAAATAAAAGTCCCTGGCTGAACTGAGCCACATTAAGTACATTGTGCTGGCCTCACCACACACTTCAGGCTTTCCTGCAGGGTCTCTTTCCAGGGGAAAGAGTGTGGGGTCAAAACATCTTATATCCGTGGTACAGATGTCAAGGAACACATATTCAGGCTAACTACTTAATGATTGGCTACAGTCTAACGACTGTTTTTTTAAAAGTAAAACAAGGTTCAGATTTGCCCCGCTCCAAGAATGTACAGAACCTGAGTTGTTACCCTATCAAAGTTTCAGTTTAGCAAGAAGAAAAGCAAAGCACAAGATTCTTCCAAAGTAAAAAGAAAACAAACACCCGACTCCATAAACACAGAGAGAGAAATGTTCAAGTAGCAGTTTGCTTGCTCAGCATGTCCCTTCTCTGGTAGTAGCTCCTTTCTAACAAGGAGGAATTCTGAAGAGATGCTACTATTGTTAAATAACCTTTATTTAAGGGTGGTTGGTCTAGGGATGGGCTCCCTGCCCGACCTGTGCAAATCTAAATGTCTCTGCCCAGGACTGCTGAAAGATGCTTTCCTGCAACTTAGAAAATGGGCCCTTCCTCAAGCCCCATTAGGCCAATCCATGGGGTGATAGTTGGCTCTTTTGCTGTAGTAACAGCAGTGTCCTGGAGTTTGAGCAGTCCCTCGAACAGCAGGGCTTTTGAATCTAGATTAGAACCGATAAAGCAAGCAGTGTCTCTAGAGTTGAATACAATTCAGTTTAGGGTAGATAGCCACTCTGACACATGGAAAAGGCAGGTCTGCAGGGAAGCAGATAAAAGACAATACATGGAAAGAAACAAAAATGCACAAGAGAGAATGATACTGTCTTATTTGGAACCAAAGCTCAGATCAGTCTGAAGAGTCAACAGTGTCTCTGACTCTCCCATTATTGTAATGTTTAAGTCCGTTTTTGCCCACAAGCCAAAATATCCCTGGTTTTTGCTTATGCAAAATCACATAGCATGTTTTTGTTATTCACAGCTAATACCGCTGTGAATTTAATTTCACTAATTTCTGCATCCCTCAATTTTAAAAGCAAATAGAGGGAGGGCACATTAGCTTTAATCTCAACTTGATCAAGTATGATTTTTACACAAAAGGAAACAGTTCTATTCCTCTCCATTCCAACACAGTAAGTCATTTCTTATTCTCTGTCCATGCCTAAAAAGAAAATTACATGTTGGCTGCCCACTTTAATTGTTTGTAATCACTGAAATTTGCAGTCCTATCCTGTGGTGTGTTCTGAGACCTCTCCCTATGGGGCACGATTTAGTGTGTATTGTTGGCAGTAGCTGTGGCAATTAGAAGATTGGGAGATGTATAAAATCCAGAGGGATATCTATTCTGGCATTTCTTTCCTTTAGTTGGTGTTTTAGGTGTACATAGGACTTTAGGAAAAAATTCAACAGAACCATGGGCTCTGCTACAGAGTTCAATGTGTTCCAAGAATCATACTCGCTAGCTTCATGGATGACTCCAGTTCTCAGAGCATCAAGATCCAATGCTCATCTTCCTGGAGGCAGCAGGGAGGACTCCTTCTTGTCTATGAATCGTGTTTAGAGTCTGGTGTCCTTCCAAAGTTATCATCTTCCCAAATACTCAAGGCTTTTTCTTATGCTTCTCTTCGCGGTTCCAGACATACATGCATAGCAACAGAGTGGAACCTCTTTTGTGTGTTTGCTTCCTGTCCCTGCATCAAACATGACTGTTAGAAGATGAACTTAAAGGAACATATGGAGCAGAGGCCCAGCTTATCCCTCACCTCCAGCAGGCTTCAAAGTATATTTCCTCTTTGGAAACAGGAAGGAGCCATGTGAATCACATTACCTGGGAAAAGGGGTATAATCAAGCTGCAAGATGTAATTTGGGGCCTGAGAAGGAGCCATTAACTTGTAAGACTGGTTTCCTATGCAGTCCAAAAGCTGCTTCCAAAAACAAGCTCCAAAGGAAATTAGCAAAGAACTTGCCAGCAATGAAAGTGTCCTTGGACTCATCGCCAGTCTTCTAGAGCCATTGCTCAGAAGAGAAACCACTCTTGAGATGTAAGAGGTCGGTGTCCTTGCCTGTCTGGAAAAGCTGGGGGACAAAAGGCACGAAGCAACCAGACCTCCTTGCGTGTGGCGTTGTGCTAGTTCCTAGAAATCATCAAGGGTTCTGGGAAAGTGGCACTTTAGAACTGATCAGGCTTGACTTTTACCCGCCTTAATATTCTAACATAAATCTCTAGCATATGAAAGGGAAAAAGTAAGCCAGAAAGCTGTAGTGATCTCAGATTATGTTAGAAAAGATAACATGTAACATAGCCTTGGAGTTTATCTTCTCAGTATAAAAGAAACAAAATTGTAAGAATGGTCTATCAACAAAACACCCAGCCTGAGAATAAAAACATTGATAGAATAAAGGTATGTTGAGTCTGGGTATGGTGGCACATGCCTTTAATCCCAGCGCCTGAGCAGCAGAAGAGCATCTCTGTGAGTATAAGGCCAGCCTGATCTACAGAGGGAGTTCCAGGACAGCGAGGGCTACACAGAGAGACCCTGACTCAAAAAACAAAACAAACAAACAAAACAAAAAAATAGAGAACCCAAAAAAAAGTATGTTGAATGCAAAGAGTAAAATAGCCTTTGTTTAACAGATCAGCAAGAAAATATGATGTATAAGAATGAGGCAAGGCTTATAAACTGTTTATTCTTACTAATTCCTCCCCTAAAAATATACAGAAAAGGTGCTATCACTAGAGTAAGACTGAATTTTTTTGTTCTGTGTTTTGACTTTACCTTTATCTGCTGGTGAAATTAGAGAGGAGTTGATGGGAGGTTGACATAAAGAACAGATTAGACATCTTACTGTAACAAAAAGAAATAGCCCATAATTTGCTTTTGATATCCACAATTGGGTTTAACGGCATGGGAAAAGACTGGAGAGATAGATTTAATCTGGAGGAGGAAGACAGCTTCGTTCCTGAAGCCGGATTTCAGGGACTGGTCCAGGATGACTCAGAGCCTGCAGTCCCTCGCTCTGTGAAAGAGCCTCTGCCTAGGGTAGTGAGCTCAGGACTGCCAACCTACGGGCAGGCAGTGCAGCCTCAGTGGAAAGTCTCCAGCAGACCTATCTTGTTCCAACGGGACAAGAAAGTCAGGTGCCCAGACCCCCACTTTTCCTCCCGTCATTTTCCAAGAAAGCATTTCAGTGTTCAGAGAAGTAGTTTGTGGGGGAGGGAGGCATGCCCAACATATGGGGCCAGAGATCGCTTCCCTGGATAAACAGTAGGGAAAACCCTACTTTGGGGGTACTTTGAGTCCGGAGGTGGCTGAGGCAGGTTTGGCAGGAGCTGGGCAGTCGCGAGGGTCACGAGCTTCTGGTTCTCTGTAGCCTCCCTGTACCTAGCAAAGGATCCACTTGAAGCCAAATGTCTAGTAGGAAATACACTGTGCTGAAGTCAGGAGCCCAGCGCAAGCACGTGGGGCCGAACCGGTGAGCTTGGACGGTCAGCAATGAATGCCAAGGCCCTCCAAAGGCAGCACGTTTAGATCGGGTTCCCACGGAGCTGACGCTGTGTTGGGGAAGGGTTGGCTGCTGAGCAGTAATTAGCACTTATACCGAAGGAGACAGGGCTGCTGTCTACAGGGAAGGAACAGGACTCTGCGCTGTTCAGCCTGAAGGGGCTCCTGAGGGTATGTTGATGGAATGTCCATATTTAATCAGCTCAACACTGAGCCACAGTGATACTACATTTTCTTAACATAGCAGTTCGAATGGTCTGCAGCCTTACTGACCCTTCCTCCTGGCTTCCCTCCACTTGCCATCCTTCTGCCTCAGGGTCCCAGTGCTCAGATTAACCCAGCTTTTCTCCCTCTCCCTCCTTTTTTTAAGTCAGGGTTGGGGGTGGGGTTAGTTTGCCTTCAAAATTGTGATCCTCCTGTCTCAGCCTTCAAAGTGCTGGTGTTACAAGTGTTTACCACCACACCTGGCATTTCATGAACATTACTTTTGCTATCACATTGTACTGTGTTTTCCATTAAAAAAAAAAAAGGTATATAAAATTACCTGTGTATAAAGGCATGCATTACCTTTGCAATAAAAGACACAATAAATCCTTTTATTAGGTAAGATCAGAAAGGTAGCATCATGGTTAAACTTATTTTCTGTAAAGTGAAGTGTACCATAAAAATTCCAGCCATGTATATTTCATCATTTTTAAACACAAAAACCAGTCATCTCCTGCACGGATTTCAATTATCTGTGCGTGGAAGTCCAACACACCCTTGCCTAATTAAGTACATGCTGACTGGGATTAGCACCGCTGAGATTTACGGCCCTGTGCGGCTCTCCCTTGTCCCTGGCGCCATCTGTGCCTGTGCGGTAAGTGGTTCTGGGAGGGTCCTGTGAGTCACTGGAACCGAGTGAAAAGTCTGGCGAGGCTCCCACAGCAAACAGGATATGGTAATTCTCGTGAGGCTTCGCCCACCTCTGCTGTGGTTTCCTTGACATACTCTCTGGTTCCCCTGCCGGCCTTCAGTGGCTTTATTGCTCCCTGGTGATTGGTGCACGAACAGCTTGTTGCTTCTCTGTGAGGCTCAGAGGGATGCAGGTTCCTCTGGTCATAGCCAGCTAACAACACGGTGAGGGCAAAACAGCATCAGAACTGCTCACCTGCAGTTCTGGAACACAGCTCTATAAAACAGAACCGCGCTTGCTACCCATCAGCAGTTATTATGGGCCCACGTTCATCTCTATAATCCAATTGCTAATCTAATCTCCCATGGGATTCACCACAAACAATTTCCAAACTGGGACAGGACTGAGTTGTGCTTAAATGCAAGCTTCCTCCTCCGGGAGACCCCAGAGGCTGCTCTTTTTATTGCCTCCAGGCACCTTCCCTTAACTGGGGATTTTCTTTTCTTCCTCTTTTTCTTCTTCTTCTTCTTCTTCTTCTTCTTCTTCTTCTTCTTCTTCTTCTTCTTCTTCTTCAACAAGTTTCAAATACTTTATTAATTACTTCTCTTTTCTTTTCTTTTTTACCTGTTTCCTGATTTATTGGCATCACTCACATCACTTTTTTTTCTTTTTATAAATTACAGTTTATTCACTTTGTATCCCTCCTGTACCTCTCTCCCTCCTCCCTTCCCAGTCCCACCCTCCCTCTTCCCCACCCATGTCCCTCTCCCAGTCCACTGAAAAGGGAGGTCCTCCTCCCCTTCCCTCTGATCCTATTCTATCAGGTCTCATCAGGAGTGACTGCATTGTCTTCTGTGGCCTGGTAAGGCTGCTCCTCCCTCAAGAGGAGGTAATTAAAGAGCAGGCCAATCAGTTCATGTCAGAGACAGTTCCTGTCCCCATTACTATGGAGGCCACTTGGATACTGAACTGCCATAGGCTACCTCTGTGCAAGGGTTCCAGGCCATCTCCATGAGTGGTCCTTGGCTGGAGTATCAGTTTCAGAAAAGACCCCTGTGCCCGGACTTTTAGGATCTGTCGCTGGCTTTGTGGAGCTTCTGTACTCTCCAGGTCTTACTGTCTCCCACTTCTTTCATAAGATTCCCTGCACTCTGCCCAAAGTTTGGCTATGAGTCTCGGCATCTGCCTCGATACCCTGCAGGGTAGAGCCTTTCAGAGGCCCTCTGTAGTAGGCTCCTGTCCTGTTCCCTGTTTTCTCCCTCTTCTGATGTCTATCCTCTTTGCTTTCTGAATGGGGATTGAGCATCTTAGCCCAAAGTCCTCCTTCCTGATTAGCTTCCTTAGGTGTACATATTTTAGTATGGGATTTTCAATAAGGCAGGCAGGTTTATCATCATCGTCGTCACCATTGTCATCATTATCATCATCATCGCCATCATAATGACGGGTAATCATGGTAGGTAATCCAAGCACATACATAAAAATTGTGCCTATGTGTGTATGTAGCAGCAATTAAAGAAAAAAAAAGCCATGAATTTGAAAGAGATCAAGGCAGGGAGAACCCCTACAAAACAACTAATTCTCACACATTCAACTGCTCAGTTTCTGTTCCCAAGCGAAGATAATGTTTTGATAACCTTCCAGGGTTAGTTCATGACTATGCAAGTGTATATAATTATGTGCATATGTGTCATTTTGAAAAATAGGTGGACCATGCTATTTATACTGCTGTCTCTGGCCTTAAACACTTTTTTGATGTCCATTTTTGTATATAATGGAAATACAAGGTAATTGTCTTAGGCCATTCTGTGCTGCTGTCACAAGATGACGGATGGAGTAATTGATAAGTGATAGAGATTTATTCTGTCCCTGATTCTGGGAAGTCCAAGAGTATGGTACCAACATGGTACCAGTTTGGCTTCTGGTAAGGGCCTGCATAATACTGCCCAAGGTTTCCCTTGGCTGAGAGGACTGAAAGGAGGAATTTGTGGCCTCAAGCCCTGTAATAATGGTATTAACCTTTTCCTGAGGCTCTACCCTCATGACCCAAATACCCCCTATTAAGTCCTACCTCCCAGTACAGTTGCATTGTGGGATATGGTTTGTAGCATATGCTTTAGGTCAGGAAGAGACACATTTAAACCATAGCAAAGATATTTGAAAGCAGAATTCAGTCACCCTCCAAGACGACACATTCAGTCACCCTTCCTTTGTCACATCCTGGTCTTTTCCAGAACAGCCGAAGGTTCTGGTCAGTTGGTAGAGTGAAACACAGGGGTCAGACTACCGAAGACCAAGGAGCAGTTGCAGATTGGCAGCTCAGAAGTAACGAAGATAATATGGAGTCTTGGATAGCTCCCTGAAGTGAGACAGGACTGAAGCTCTTGAATCCTGCAGTGCCTGTGGCTTGACCAACAGTGTCAACTTTCTGAGCTGTGTCATGTACTGTGGTTATTAGGCAGAGTGTCAGCAGAGCCTGGGGGATGATAGGCTAAGCCATCTTTGTCCCTCACCTCATCTACATGCTTCTTCCTCTTCTTCTTCCAGTGGTGTCTGCTACCCAGACAGGGGCCAGCTCATCCTTTAGAACGGGTACCAGACTTCACAGTCCAGCATCTTCCCTGACTGCATCATTTCCATGTTGCATTTTGGATGTGACGAAGCTCCCCACTCTCTGTGTCCTGACCCTTCATTGTCTCCCTACGATGGGCAGCTGCAGCCACACTTGGGGCAAGCCTTTATGCTTCAGGATTTTGGCTTTTGTTGTTTCCTCTAAATGGAACACCCTTCTCCTGACTTTTATCATCTTTGAAGTCTTGATTTAAGCATTACATCCTTCAGGATGCCTCTGTACCTAAAATTATCTTGAACCCCACCCACCACCTCCACTCTTTCCTAAAAAAAAAAAAAAAGCCTTCATTGTGATGTCATTTACTACCATGCAATTCACCTATCAAAAATGTGTAACCTTCAGTGGTGTTCAGCATAGCCAGAGACTGGTACAGCAGTCACCACAATCAGTGTTAGAAACTTTTCATGATCTCCATTTCCAGTCAATCCCAGGCCTACTTCAGCCCTTGGGCCTACATGACTCCTCATCAGTCTGCATTCACTCTATATGTACTCGGCTATTCTTCTAGTTTATATAAATGGACTCACACAGCATAGAATCCTTATAGGCAAGCTTCTTTCCCTTAGTGGGCCCTAAGGTTTATCCAGGTTATAGCTTGCATCATTACTTCATTCCTCTTAATGGTTAAATAACATTCCATTGTATGGATATACTGCATTTTATTTATATATTCATCACTAATGGGAATTAGGTTTTAGTACATTAGGCTTCTTATATATAGTGTTTCTACAGATTTTTTTTGTATAGATATAACATTTTCATTCCTTTTGTGCCCTCTATTATCAATTCCTTTAAAACAAATACTAGTTAACTTTTACAGCACAGAGCAAGTCGGAAAATATTCTTTGGCCGTGAGGAACAGATAACCTCTGTAGAAATAACCAGATCCTGCTACTATGCTGTAAAGCAGCCAGACAAGTCACAGACAGCCCTAGATGCATGCCAATACAGTTTGACTGATGGACACTGAGATTTGAGATTTCACGTGACTGTGAAATAATATTCATTTTCTTTCCCCAAGTGATTAAAAATATACAAAAATCATTGTTAGCTTCCAAGCCAAACAAAAAGGAGAGGCAGACCAAACTCACCCCTGGTCTACATACATATCACCAGCCCTTGCTCTGAATATACCGTGTTTATTTCCTTCAGGGCATGTACTAAAAACCTTGCATGGGCCCCTGGCAGGTTTTTGGCTCTACAGTTATTTCCTCACAAGAGAATTCAAGCTGCATCAGGTGACAGGAGATCCATGTTTGTTTGGGTTAATAAATACACTTGGATTTGTCTCACCGATGCCATATCCACACATTTTTAGTTGTGTTCAATTTTGTGAAACTACAGATAACACCGCCAAGAAGGCTTCTGCCAATGAGTGTAAATGTTTTGAAGCTTAGTAGTCTTCTTTCTAAAAAGTTATGCTAACAGCAGATGTGATGTGTCCACTCCCATGCCCAGGTGGACACTGGCTATTGTCCAGTGAACAAAGGAACAGGGGAGAATAAGGCCTATATATGTGGAACCTTGAGGACTTTGAAAATTATTGAGTTCATAGTTTACACAGAAGTGGAAGTCAATGCCTTGTTTTGAGTGTGCTGCAAGAAAGATGATTTTGTAAACTAAACATTTTTTTAAATTATCTTGCAAAAAAGAAGTTGTCTCATGGCTTTCAGACATATTTAGTTTTTGTTTGATCCTCCTCCCCATCCTTGGCTGGACCCTTTTGGCTCCTGTAAACCTCCTTCTTTCAAAACACATGTCTTCAATACCTTCCACAGTTCTTTCCCTTAAAGACTCTCTTTTCTCTCTCGTGAGTCCATTTCTAGCTTCCTGGCCTCTATATACACTCACTCCCACATAAATACAAATAAGTGAAACTTTGAGACTAAGACCCAGACATGAGAGAGGACACACAATGTTTATCCTTCTCGGCCAGGGTTACCTCACTTGACCTAGTAGTCCCTGGTTCCATCCATTTTCCTGCAGATTTCATCATTTCACTTTTCTTGGTGGCTGAATAGAATTCCATTGTATCTGTGTACCACATTTTAACTATCCACTGCTCAGCTGACGGACATCTTGGCTGATTTCATTTCCTTACTATCATAATAGAGCATCAGTGAACAGGTATGAGCCGATGTCCCTATAGTAGGATGGAGAGTTCTTTGGGTTTATGCCCTGGTAGTATATCTGGGTCATATCTGGTTTTAGCTTTCTGAGACTTCCACACTGATTTCCATAGTGGTTGCACCAGTTTGCCCGCTCACATCGAATAGGGCTCCTCCTTCCCCACACCCTTGCCAGCATTTGTTGCCATTTGCTTCCTTGATAACAGCCATCCTGACTGAGGTGAGATGGGACCTCAGTGCAGTTTTGATTGGCACTTCCCCAGGACCTACAATTGCCATTTGAGAACTCTCTATTTAGTTCCTTAGCCATTTTTTTTATTAGATTGTTTGCTTTCTTGTTTACTTTTTGAGTTGTGTATTTGGTGTTAATTGCCTGTGGGAGATGTAGTCAGCAAGAGTTTCTGCCGTCCCTTAGGCTGGCTGTCACTTGGCCAATACTTTACTTACTGTACAGAATGTTTTTACTTTTGTGAGGTCTTGTTTGTTACCATTTGGTGTTATTTCCTGCGTGATCGGAATATTATTCAGAAAGTCCTTATCTGTCCCTAAATCTTGAAGCATTTTTCCCATTTTTCCCCTTAGGAGTTTCAGAGTTTTGGGTCTTATGTTAAGGTCTTTGACCTATTTCGAAGTTGATTGTCTATTTATTTATTTATTGTACATCGTGAAGGGGTTTGGATTTTGTTTAAAGCCTTTTTTTTTTTTTGCATCTATTAAAATGATCATGGGGTTGAGAGTATGTTGGGCTAGACAGGGAAATTCTTGTCTCAAGAATGAGGAAAAAAAAAAGCAGGGCAGGAGGCTGAGAACATGGCTCGGTGGGTAAGAGCACTTCCTGCACAAGTGTGAGGACTTGAGTTCAAATCCCCAGAATTCACATTGAAAAACCTCACTGGTGTGGCTGGAGAGGTGGCTCAGCAGTTACGAGCATGGGCTGCTCTTCCACAGGACCTGGTTTGCTTCTCACCACCCACATGGAAAGGCACAACCACGTATAACTCCAGTCTCAGGGGATCGAAACCCTCTTCTGGCCTCCACAGGAACATGCACAGATATACATTCAGGCAATACCCAAATGCCCAAACAAAACAAAGGAAGGTACCTTGATGCTGGGGGAGGGGGGCAGGCAGGCAGATCCCAGGAACTCACTGGAAAGTGAGCCCAAAATGGTGGGCTTCAGGTTCACTGAGAAGGGAATAGACAGAGAGTGATAGAAGATGAAAGCCAGCATGTGCCCCCTTCCCTGGTATGAACAAGCACACAAATACATGGGCACACCAATATAACAAACACACACTGCAGAGGTTGAAAAGAAAAAAGACCAAGAGTTTACTTTTTAAAAGTTGTCTGTTTTTATCAAATGTTTCCTTTAAAAATTCAACATTTTTAAAAATTCAAAGTGTTTTTCTTCTTCTTCTTCTTCTTCTTCTTCTTCTTCTTCTTCTTCTTCTTCTTCTTCTTCTTTTTCTTCCTTCTTTTTTTCAAAGCAAATGCAACATAAGCCCCTGGCCAGGGAACCAGCACATTAGAACACAGGGTAGGCGGGGCAGTCAGTTAGCGTGCGCCACAGGTTTATTTTTTTACTTGGTTCTGGTTCTTCAGTCTATCAACTCTGATGTGATGGTGAGAATGAGACCCAGAGACTGTAGTCCCCAAGGACTTTACCAGATGTCTGGTCCACCATCAACTTCCAGTGGGTTTGACGAGAAATGGCTTGACAGACAAGCCATTTGTATTTAAACCCAGCTCAAAGCCTCCCTGGATTATTTGTGCATAGAGGCATACACGTGGCTGTACACTAACCAACTCTTAGAATCACTCCCATGCTGGCTGTGTGGACAAAAGATGATCAAAAGTGTTCCTTGTTTTGTGATGCCCAGGAACATTTGAGAGCAGCACAGTGAATCTTCTTCTTGAAGAAAATCACCCGCAAAACTCTCTGGACACAAAGCTTTGACAGTTTTCTTTTCCCATTTATCTCGTTGCTTTTATTCTTGCTGTGGCTAATTTGATTTTGCCTTTTTTTTTTAAACAAATGTAATTTTGAATAATTTGTATTTTCTTAGAAAACCAGCTTCTAATATTAGTACTTAAACTGCCTGATTCTTATTAGAAGCTGTCGTTCAGTTACTTCTTGTTCTTGTTCCTGCTTGAAAAGGGGTCTCATATAGACCACGCTGCCCTCAAAATCTCCATGGATTTCATGAGGCTCAGGATGCCACTGAATCCCTGATGCCTCAACTGCCCAAGTGCTGGGATCACGGGTGCATACAACAAGCTATGATCAGCTTAGCAAGGGTTCTCCAAATGGTGCAGGCTTAACTCTTAGATAGGGTTGAAGTTCAGATCTATTACTAACTGTCGAACTTGAGAAAATTAATTGATGTCACTGAATGTAACATGGGAACAACATTGTAGGTTTCAAGTAGCTGATGCATGCAAAACAGTAAATGGTGTCTGGTACATGGTTGATGGTCAATAGGTTCAATTGTTATCATTGCCGTCCTCTGCTCTGACTTCTTTTTGAGCATGTGTTATAAAATTGTCTGTGCTCGACTTTACAGACTTTTATCCAACTACGTCCCTTAGGGATTGCTTTACCTGGCACACATCCTCCAGTCCTCTCCCTGCTCTAGTGAGAATTCCAAAGTTCCAAGGAAACCCTGGGCAGAGGGTGGCAAGCTGTTACTTGTTTTTGGAGGAACCTTCTATTCCAGCATATTATTTGCCCAAGAATGCTGTTTATGGATTATCCTGAACTACCTCCCCCTGCCCCCACTCTTTCTCTCAGCTTTTTAAAATGTGCTTTGAGTTCAAAGGGGAGTCACTAACTTAGTGACATGTGCCTGGCAGGAGACATAAGCGGTGGCAGCCCTGGGAAACAGTGGGGACATCTGTCCATAGCTTACTTCTCGTCCTATGGAAGAGCTCTCCTCTTGGAGAGCACTAGGGCATCCTCGGGGTTTATTCCAGTGAGGAAACCAGGGGGACATAGGAAGAAGACAGCCTTGGGAGCCCATCTCCAGCTCATCTTTGTCATGAAAATGGATCCCGGCAGCATATCCTCCTTCAGTGTCCGGCTCACTGCCTCTTCCTCTGTATCTATGGGAAGGGTCCTCATACCACGAGAAAGAAACGGTCCACAAGATCATGCTACAGTCACAGGTTTAAGGGTTCCCAAACAACCCTTAAGTTGGATAGTTCACTCATGATTATGCCCACAGTTACAAGTTATTAGGTAGAGAGGACATAGGTTAAAATCAACCAGGGAGCTGCACCTGAGGCCCTGGGCAGGAAAGCTCCCAGCACAGCGCTTTGCTCGTGCTGGGGTTGGGGGCAGTGCTGCTTCCCCCGGCAGCAATGCCTGATGCACACACAGGTTCCGGACAATGGAGAAGCTTGCCCCAGCCTCAGTGTCACTAAATCAGTGTGGCTGGCTTCATGGCTGGGCCCTGTTTCCAGTCCTTCCGGATGCGGAGCTGATACCACATGACCCAAATCTTTAGCTCCCACTATCTGGAGTGGCCCAGGGCTCCGAGACAAACAAAAACATTCCTATCAGGCCTGGCATTCCAAGGGCTTTAGGGCTTCCCTCCCACTAGTAGACCAAAGACCATCTCTTTCTTAGGCAGGGTTAAATTCTTCCCTACAGAACCCCTGCGAATGGTTAAGTCACATTTCCAACCCTTCTATCAATTAGAGGAAATCTGATAGAGACCTCGGTACCCCTCTTCCTTTGGGCTCAGTTTTCTTTCTAGCTGACAGCCAGAACTTCTGGGATTGACAATAGTGCTGGCTCCTATCAGGCACACAGCATGTGTGTTGAGTGATGTACGCACACACGTAGGAATGGGTGAATGAATGAGGCTGTTTTTCAATGTTGTGCGTGTGTTCTAAATATTATATGGTATAAGGCAGTGGTCACTTTCTTGTGATGCTGTAGTTGACAATTTACTTTGTCCTGATAGATTTCAGAGAGTAGAGATGCCATTTTTGGGGGAGACAGTCCTCTTGGCTTACAAACAACAACAAAAAAACATGCAGTAAGACTGAGTCACCCGTCCACTAGGAATGGACAGACAGAAATAGGCTCAGAGCATAGGTTTCCCAATTTCTGAAACCTCTCTCATCCACATGCCTTGATTCTGCTCTCCTTGCAAAAACGACAAGCAAATGATGCTCCCTAGTGAGTTTGTACTGAACAGTGAGTGTCCTTTATCAGCGCCATGGTGCAGCAGCCTGCCTGTGGTGACATGGTAAGACAGAGATCCATCTGACTCAAAGATGAAATAGAACAGAACAGTGGGGGAGATTCGAGGATCTGATGAGGTGGGTACCACTGGAATACCCCCCAGATGGGTACCTCTGAGCCACTCCTCTCTGATAGTAGAGCCTTCTTATCCCATGCTTTGCCCTGGCACACAGACTGTCCAGCTGTCGTCCCCAGGGCATTCTGCCCACTACAGCTTCAAAGGAGAGTTTCTGTCAGGGTGCGTAGAGGCTAATTACTCAAAAAGCACTTCTTAACTGGTTGTGTTGGTGGCTCTCTAAAGGCTGAAGCAGGAGGACTTGGAGTGAAGGCAAGGCTGGTCTACACGAGTAGACTCTGTTTAACAATAAATGAATACACAGTATAGGTGTTTCATGAATCAGTGACTAAGACCATAAAGAGACAACACCAGCTTGTTCAGGGCTCCATAAGGGACGGTGTAACACAGCATACGATACATAGGTCGCTCACCCAAAGCCCTTGGTAGCTGAGGCTCTCACAACATTTGTGACTGGAGATTAACACACAGTGCTTGCTATGCTCGGGGCCATTTTCCAGGTGTGTGATAGACAGCAAAGCATCTGTTTTCCACTACACCTCTTGACGTACTATTGTTAGCATCCCTGATGGATAAGCTGACATACAGACAGGTTAGGTGACTGGTCCATGCTCACCCAGTTGGTTAGTGGTCCTATGATTCAAACACCAGCAGTTTAGTTTGAGTCCACTGACCTCCTCCTCACCACTCCCAGCTGTGATTAAAATACTTAAATCAAAAATGAACTTTGAAAAGGAGTCATTTTAGCTCTCTGTTTCTTTCTTTCTGTGTGTATGAATGGGAAAGTTATGTTGGTACAGAATCTCATTCTGTAGCCCAGGCTGTCCTGGACTTTAGTGTGGAGCTCAGGCTATCCTCAAAACTTGCAGCACACCTGCTTTCATCTCCCAAGTTCCGATGTTATGGGTATACAACGCCGTATCAGATTTCCCCTCTCCCTTCTTTCCTTCCTGTTGTGGGAAAGATTATTCTTGTGTAGGCACAGCACACATGTCCACCTCATCCCATAGAAGGGGCCCACAACGGACCAAGGTATGGATACCACCAAAGTCTGCCTTGAACCTTTGAGTTTTATTCGGGTTACTTACAGGAATATGAATGAGGGGTTATAGAAGCAGAAATAACTCAAAGGCAGCTGGACCACCAAAGCCCACCCCAGCATGGGTGACAGCTCACAAGGCTGAGAATCTGGGGCACACTGCACAGCCTGCAGGCAGCTCAACAGATTGGAGAGAAAGTCTCTTCCAGGTAATTCTGTTGGTCTGAGCCTCTTCCAGACAGCCTGACTGATTTTTGTTTCTTGTAGACAGTTTGACTGGTCTCTGCTACTTCTAGGCTGCTTGGCTAGTCTCAGAGTCCACTTCATAGCTTGTCTTGTCTGAAAGTGAGGCGGAGAAGTCTTAACTGTTTTTTCTTGGGGTAGGGAGGGCAGGGCTAGTGATAGTCAGTTTCAGGGACTTCCTAAGGCTACTTAAGGAGCTTCCCTTTTTTTTTTTTTAATCTCCTCTTAGAATATCCTGTTGTCTCAAGTTCCTGTAAACATCTTGTTTTAAGAAATTTTTCTCCAAAATAGAAGATTTTAATTTGTGTGTGTGTGTGTGTGTGTGTGTGTGTGTGTGTGTGTGTGTTGGAGGTGGGGGTGGGGAAAGAGGTTGATGATGACTAAGACAATAGCTACACAACCCTTCCTTCCCCTCTACCCTACTAGTTCTCCTTCTTTCACATTTACATTTTCCTTTTTTTTTTTTGTGGGACAGAAAGCTGAGAACCTGGAGCAGGGAACCTGAGAGCAAAATCCAAGCCCTTGTGCGTGCTGAATGTTTCTTTGGCAACAAACTAGAACATACTGTGTTGGCTTTGTGCGCACGAACCAATTTTGAGTAGGAGGGCTGGTTGTACCAGAAGTCAGTAGACTCAGCCTTTAGTGCAGAGGGCTAGCGCGTGTCCTCCCCTCCAGGCTATCAGCATCTAGAAACCACTCAGCTGGTCCACGCTCCCATCTTATCCCAGGCTCAGGGCCTCCTCTTGGCCCTGGCTGTTGGGAGAATTCAATGTTTTGTGGTTATAGCTCTAAGAGCTTAGAAGTCCCTGTGGCTGCCCACCGTCCCCTGCCACGTGGCTCTGTTATGGCAGCAGCTTTCTCGGGGCCAGTAGTGGATGGTCCTGCTGAAAGATCTCCCACCGAAGGCAGGCCTGTCCCAGACAGTTTGCTTAGAGCCTCCTGAAGCCAAGCTTATATTCATCCAGTCTTTTCATCCCTGCCATGTGTTTGAGTCACAGACTCACAGGGCGTAGACCTGGCAAGGATCCTGAGGGTCATCCTCGGCTAACACTGCCTTGGGAAATATCTCCAAAGGGTTGGAATGGTGGGAGGAGACAGCTTCCATTCTTTTTCCTATACAGCAGCTGATAGAAGCTGCTCCCTCCTCAACCCACCACCTTACTGCCAGGAGCCACCCAGGCATGCTGAATTGTCTTATTTTAGAAATCCTTCACCTCTTCCCAGCCCCCGCCCCCTGTCTGCAGGCTCTGACCCACCGTGACAACATCTCAATCCTATGTCCTTCTGGCACTATATCCTTCTGCCACTGAAAGCTCCCTAAGGGCAGTAAGTGAAAAGGCTAGTGGCTGTGTCAGGAGGAAGTGGTCTGGTTTGTATCACCTCTGCCCTCTCTGGCAATCTCTGTGTTACTGACAGCAGCTCTGGCCCCTTAGCATGACATTCCCCATGCTCAGATCCATAACCTCAGAGCTTTGAGTTGAACTGCTCATTTCACGCTTTCCCATTGTCCTACCTCTTCCGTCACATCTCTGAGCCACATAGCACTGCGAGTCTGGTGGCAGGTAAAAGCGGGTAATGGCTGGAGCAGCAATGTCTGTGTTAGGGGACAGGGTCACAGGCCAGTTCTTTCTGGGGGGAAGGGCAAGGGCTGTGTGTGTTTGCTTTAGAGATAAGGGTCCCTTGTGTTGTTTGATAAGACTAATGCTAAGAAGAAAGGCAGGGAGCCACACAGTCCCAGCAATCACAAGTGCTGGAAAAGTTCCCACAGTGAAGCAGTATGAGAAGCCGCACGGTAGAGTTGGCCAATGGTTAGGGTCAGGGAAGCATCCATGACCTTTGGAGCCACTCACTCTGCAGTCTCCCAGTGGCCAGCCTGGTGCCCTGCGTCTGGAATCCCAGCACACAGCTTCTCTCTCACTCCGCCATGGAGCATGATTTCAGTCTCTAGGGTAGCTTTAGAATCCCTCTCAGATCTTCATTCTTTCGTTCATCTAACTAGTATTTATTTAAAGCTGGAAAAAGGGCTCTTTCTGTCTTGGGGACACTGACAACATCCACGTTTCCATATTTAGTATAGAAAGCAAACACACAAAATAATGGAGAGTAGTAAAAAGGATTAGAAAGCAGGGGTGAGAGGGGTGAGTGGGTGGGTTGGAGGTGGGTAGGTACGGGGGTGGAAAGTGGGGGAGGGAATGTTAGTTCAGTGTTGCCTATCATTTATTTCTGGAAAACCCTTATAGTCTCTGAATCCCATCCCAACTGCTTCTACAGACAGACCTGGAAGGACCCATATATGGTGGAAGGGCTTGTATCTCTCAGAGCCCTGAAGAGTCTGCTGCAAAGGGAGGGAATCGTTGTTGCTCTCACTGCACTAACGGATGAATTTTATTTTATTTGTTTTCACATCAAAGATAAAAACCCAGGGCTTGTGCATGGAGGGAGGAAAACTTTGTTTTTTAAATTTGTTTATTTATTTTACATCCCAAGTGTGCCCCCTTCCTCCTCTCCTCCCAGTCCTCTTCCCCCTCTTTCTCCCTACCCTTCTCCCTTTCCCCCCAGAAAAGGGGAGAAAGGCCCCCTCCTCCTGTATCAACCTTCTCCAGAACATCGAGTCACATCAGGACTGAGCATATCTTTATCCCCTGAGGTCAGGCAAGGCAGCCCTGCCAGGGGGAAGTGATCCAAAAACAGGCAATAGAGTCCATGTTAGAAACAGCTCCCCGCCCCCTCCACTCTCCAAGCACTCATGTGAAGACCAAGCTGCTCATTAGCCACGTATGTGTAAGGGTTCTAGGTCCAGACCATGCATACTCCTTAGCTGATGTCTCAGTCTCTGTAAGCCCCCATGGGTCTAGGTTAGTTGTCTCTGTCAGTCTTCTTGTGAGGTTCTCATCTGGAGGAAAACTCTTTAACTACTGGCATATAACCCCAGCCTGGAGGAGCTTACTTTAAAATCCACACTATAAAAAAGAGAAGAACATATAAGCGGTAATTTACAGAAGGCCTGTAAAGAAAGACACCTCGCCAAAGGCCTGTGCTAATAGGTCATTCAACCTGTGGAGTAGAAGGCCTGTGTGTCACTGTGGCCATTGTATCTGCATAGGCCAATTTTTCGTGTTGCACCCGTTTTAGCTCATGGCTCCTTTAGGTCAAAAGTTAAACCTCTTATCTCCCTGGAATTTCACAAATAGTTCTTAAGTGGGGTCTAACCCTCAAGGAAGAAACACTGTTTTTAGTGTCATCTCACAAGCCAAGGTTCAGCCAGGCCAGTTCAGAGACTCAGGCCAAGTTTTCAGGCTCAGTATGCTGCTCTAATGCACACCCTACAACAAACACATCCTTTCTCCACATTTCTGCTCTGTTCCAGGCAAGCAGTCTGCCCCTGAGCCTCATCCCAACGCGTCCCCCTTCCCCTCTGAAGGCCGAGATTTCCTGGGTTCAGCTGAGTGTGTGTTTCTCTACTTTCTGTTCGTACTATGGGGATTTCTAGGTAGAAGAAGAAATAGATGGGAAAGGAAAGGGAGAAGTTGAACAGCAGGAAGATTTGTGTAAAGATGAGAAAACATTTGATTCCATTCCTTACTGAAATCCCATTATAGTGCCAGTAAAGGGATTTTTAAAGGCACAAACCCACATCAGTAGGGAAAATTGGAGAGTAGAAAACAGCAGTAAAACTGGAAACCCGCAATGCAACTAGATAAGGGGTAATTTACTACACAGACCCAGAAAATGGAGAGAAAATTGGATCCTGAGCCAATAGTACAGAATGTGGGAAACCAACTCGATCTGTAAGCCAGAATCCCCAAAGCTGGCAGCTCCAGGCACTGCTGGAAGTGGAGGTGAGGGTGAGGAGAGATAAAATTAGGACTGCTTGAAGGCCTGTTTGCAAAGTAGTCTCCATACTTCTCGTCTGTGTCTGTAACAGGATGGTCCTCCCCGCCCCCACCGCACAATCTGGAAGAGGTTTCCAGAGGATAACACTGAAGATGAGGAGCCTGGGAGGGGCAGGGATTCCAGAAGACAGGGGGTGCTCAGCTCCCCAGGCGCCATCTCCCCCACCCCCCAGCAGTCTGTTACTCAGACTGTCAGTCTTTAGGTAGGAACTTGGTATAGGCCCCTCTGATAATACAACGTCCCCAAAGGAAAGGCTGACAGGCACTTTTCCACAGGACCAGACTCAGTGAGGTAGAAGCGCCCCACAGCCCTGAGCTCTCGGTAAGTTCCTTTGTCTCCTGGACTTAAATGGCATGTATATTATTTACGCCCTCTTAGAGTGCGGCTGACAACTTTGCTGCTGCACACGTTAGTACAGAACTTAAAAAGCATGCTTGTAAAGTGAGCAACCCCACCACAGTGGGTACATGTTAGGAGATGCATGGTTTTGGTTGGTTTGTTTCAGATAAACAGGGGAGGCAGCTAAGTCAGTGGAGTAAGTTTGTCTCAAGTATGAGGACCCTTAGGTCAATCCTCTGCACCCACGTAAAAATGTACTGGGGAGGCAGAGGCGGAGGGATCCCTGAGGCTTCCTGGCTAGCCAGTAGAGTTGACTGGTGAGAGATACTCCGTGGACCACATTCCTGGGGGTGACATCAGAAGTCTTCTGGCTCCCACACTTTCACACACATGTGTACATGTGCTACCATCATGCACACAAATGTATGTACACACACATAGACATACGAAGTTTTTCAAAGATAAATAAATGAGACTTATCAGACAGCTGAGGAAATCCTGTACTGTGAACAATAGAGACCCAAACAACATAAAATGGGCTTCTTCGGGGACCTTGCTGCTTAAAACAAGAAACATCGACACCCTAAGTCTGTAATCTATGTTAATGTGGTCACAGACATATGTCTATGTGAACACACATAATATCATATCCAAGACATGTCTATGTGTACGTGCGTGTCTGCATAAAGATTTCTTGGCATTTAAAATTAAGAGAGTAAATCTGAAAACCTGGAAGTTAAAAGTGAAGAACTGTCCCAGAAAACAAAGTAAAAAAGTAATAAAGAGGTTAAAATTGAAGAAAATAAAGATAAGATGCCTAAGCCAGGTCAGGACATCTGAGAACAGTATATAGAAACTCCAGGAAATAAGAAAAAGAAGAACGTAAAGGAGATGCCAATTAAGTGATCCTTCAAGGGTTGGAGACACAGCTCAGTGGTGAAATACTTGCTACTGTTTGCAGGGACTGGCACTCAGTTCCCAGCACCTCCCTGGGCAGCTCACAACCTCCAGTAACTCCCGAGCCCTCTTCTGGCTTCTGAGCAGACATCCACATATATACACACAGACACTCACATACTCATGAACAAAAGTGAAAAAATAAATCTCTTTTGTTAAACAGTTCTGTAAAATCCCCACACCCGACAGGAGTGTGTTAACGGACCTACACAGAGGCGAACAACTTGAAATTTTAGAACACTAGATTCAAGTGGGTCTACCGTTACCAGGAGGAAGACAAAAATCAGAAACGCTATGATCAGGGGTCAGAAAGGCAGGAGACTGACCGATAGCAGCACCGACCGGAAGGAGACAAGACATCCAGCATGTGCAGGGAACTAGTGCCCACCTATGCAGCTAACCACAATGTTCTCTTACAGTCAAAGTGTGAAGAGTTTATGCCTCCCACGCCATCCTATGAGGGATGTGCCTCACCAAAATGAGGGTCAAACCCGGGAGAAGACGGATTAGAGATGCTGGAACCCAAACCACCAACTGAATGGTACAGGGAGAGCAGGGGACCCGCTAAGACTGAACAGAGCAGCCTGGAGTGATGGTGGGGCTGTGGCAGAAAGGAACCAGTTCAGTCTGGGGAAGGTTGTGGCAGGGTGGGGAGGATGGCTGGAGGGCCTTCTTACAAAGATTAAATTGCTAAAAAAAAACCCTGTGATCTTCTTGAGAGAAGACAGCTGCAGAGAAAATTGGGGTTGGATTACTGAAACATGGACAGTCACAGGGAAAAGAAAATGGGATGGCGATTCTAGTGAAAATAAAAAGTGGAGGGAAGTGACCCACAGCCACAGAGCGTGTTCATCCTTCTGTAATGGTGTGGAGCTTCTTCAGAAGGGATTGATCTGAAGCAGCGGCAGCAGCCTAGGAACGAGGGGTGGGACAGCAGAGAGGAGAGCAGCGAAGACCATCCACGGCTGCCGGAAAGCATCAGTTAGCTTTGCCCATCAGTAGAAGATGGGCACGTTGTCGAGAGACAAATATGTAAACATGGAAGCAGTCAGTAGCTAAAAGGGGTTACTAATGGAAAGAGAGGAATTTGAGGCGGGGAATCATGGGTTTCTGTTAACTTGAAGAGAACTGGAAATAGTTGGTTTTCCAAGAAAGAGTAAGTGAAATGTATATTAATAATATAAGGTTGTTTGTAAATATTGTAAAGTGCATATATGTATATACATCTGGATAAAACCAGAACGTTAAAGAATCAGTTTTGTCGGCTTGATTAGATCAGGGAGCACCTAGGACAAGGGCTCAACACATCCGTAGGTCTGTCTGTTGAGGGGTTTTCCAGACAGAAGCTCCTAAAGCAGGAAGACACCTAAATGTGGACTCAATCCTATGGGCTGGGTGCCAGATAAGAAGAGAGGACCCAAGTTCAGCTCCCAGCGCTCACTCCGGATGACTTCCAACAGCCCCTAACTCTAGCCCCGGGAAATGTGCCATGCTCTTCTGTTCTTTGCAGGCACCAGCTACACTCACTTGCTCGAATCCATGCACAATTAAAAGAACAAAAATACCATCTGAAAAAAGGAGGGATTGGAGGGATGGCTCGGTAGGTAAAGGGCTTACGGCCTAAGGAGAAGGAATGGTCTAGGTCCCAGCACTCACATAAGAGCCCAGATGCAATGGCATTTGTCTGCAGTGCCAGTGCTGGGGATGCAAGGATAGGTGGATCCCAGGGACTTGTAGGCAAGCCAGGCTCCAAAACCACAAGTTCAAGGTTCAGCTGGATGTCCTGTTGGAAGAACAAAGGTAGATTTGGGGCATCCACCCTCTGGCCTCTACGTGTGCATGCATGGACAAGCACACCCAAACACATATGCGCATGCGCGCGCACGCGCGCACACACACACACACACACACACACACACACACACACACACACACAGGGGTGGGGTGGGAGGGAGAAGCCCAACTGAGTTCCAATCTCCCCTGTCTCTGCTTTACCATCCACCTAGATGTGAACAAGCAGTTTCCCTCTGCCACAGACAGAGAGTCCCATCATCACGCTTTCTATGATGGACCGTACCCTTCAAGTATGAGCCAAAAAAACCATTTACTTTCTCATGTTGCTCTTTGTCAGATATGTAATCACAGAAACAAAGAAAAGGACTAATACAAGCATGACACAGGCCCCTTTCTGTTTCTTCTCCTTTCTTACCAGGTGGAAGGGAACACTCTACAATCAGCCTCTTCACCTGGCTTGGCTTTATTACCACTGCCATTTATTTGTTTTATTAAAGCACACATCCTCTGTGTAGCCTTTGAGGTCCAACCATAAGCAATACGCAAGATTTCATTCCTGGCAAGCCTCGTGGAAGAAAGCTACCCTCTCCACACTAAATGCCATGTGTGATCTGGGGAAAGCTATGGTCAGACACTCAACTCCAGGGTCAGAAGCCCCCAAGCTGTGGCTGTTCTTAAGAATTTCTGGGTGATTTCCACTTCCCCGAACCTTGCCTTGCCTTGTCTCCACCCACTTTGCATCTGGTCTCTAAAAAGGTGTGTCCCTGAAAGGGAAAAGTGTATATCCTGCTCTTTCCCTTCCTGTCTTGGGCACCAGTACCTGTAGCTGGAAACCAGTCTAAAGCTCACCCGAGGGCGCCTGGATGCATCTGGAAAGCCACCACCAACACAGCTCCTCTGCTGAGCTCCTGCAGCCCCTTCACTACCAACTTCACCGTTTTTACACACAGGCACGCTCTACCAAGAGATTAACTCTGCCTTTGTTTGTGCTTCCACTGTGATTCAGGCTTCTGGATGGAAAGTTATTGAGGGCACAGGCTCCCCTCCCTCTCCCTACCTCACAACACTTATTGCAGGTCTGGATGTGTGGGTACAGGTCAGTGACAACCCCACAAAGGATGCTTTCTGAGGTAGAGACACTTGCTCCTAACCTTGCTTTGCTTGTTTGTTTTCCCCTCCTATGTGTCCCAGGATCCAGATCAGCGGTTCTCAACCTGTGGGTTGAGACCCTAAACCCTTTCAAAGGGGTCACATATCAGACATGCTGCATATCAGATGTTTATATTAAGATTCATAAATGCCCCAAAGTTATAGCTATGAAGTAGCGATGAAATAATTTTATAGGTGTGGGGGGTTACCACAACATGAGGAACTGTATTAAAGGGTCACAGTGAGAACTGCTGATCCAGATGATCTACCAGAGTAGATTCTCGATTTTTGTCGAATGAGCGACTGCACTTGAAAGAAAGGCTGGGATGGAACTTGATGGCTAGAAACACTGACACATTTGAAAGCCCAAAAGACAAAGCTGTTGTTGCCTTTCATTCCCAGTGAGGGGCTGGAAAAGCCTCCTCTTCATCCTTGTTAGAATTCCCAATGGTCAGTGGAAACAGTACAATGTCTTGGGATAATGGCTTACCTAAATATTTAAAGCCTTAGAGGTCTGCATTACCAACATCTTCTAATCTCAAGAGCCTTTCCCTAAAGAAGCACAGCAGTGTACACACAGGTGATGACTGAGAACTTTACTGAACTCTTTTACTTTTTAAAGAGTCTTGTCTCCCTGTGTGGTCCCTATCCTGAGCTCGAGATGTTCCTGCTTCTGCCTCCCAAATACCGGGATTGTACACAGGGCTATTGGACAGTATAACAGAAAATCTGGAAACAAGTATTGCACGTGTTTGATTATAAGATTCTGGGCCCAGGGGGAAATGTTTGCTCAGTGTTACTTCATAAGAAAAAGAAGACAAGCCAGGTGGTGGTGGCTCACACCTTTAATCCCAGCACTGGGAGGCAGAGGCAGGTAGATCTCTGAGTGCGAGGCCAGAGATCTACAGAGAGAATTCCAGGGCAGCCAGCGCTACACAGAGAAACCCTGCCTCGAAAACTTAAAAAGAAAAGGAAGACATGTGTGTTTGCATAGATTTACATGCACACATGTAACCTACACACAGTAAGATGGACACACACAGAATGATAGTAGGAAGAATTTAAAGTTTAGTGTTTGGGGCCGGAACATGGCAGTTAAGGGCCATCTCGGTTAAAATCACCTGTTGCTCTGGCAGATTTTGGTTTCCAGCACGCACAATTGCCTGCAGCTTCAGTTCTAGGGCACCCCATGCTCTCTTTCAACCTCTGGCACTCCTACACACATTGATACATGTGCATACACATAATTAAAAATAAACCTTTAACTTACAAGGCTACATTTTCACCTTTTCCCTGTGTACTTTTCCACACTCTTAATGTTTGTGTTCGCTTTGCATTTAGAGGAAGAATCTCTTTTGTTCCTTTGAATGACATTATGACCACACCCACTACCCAAATAATGTAGACAATGATGTTGTGAACGAGCTTGAACGTTAACACTCTGAGGCAGTGGGAGGCCATGCTGGCCACACGCCATTGCGAGGTGAGTGGAGATTCATTCTGGGTGTACTTAATACACAAAGTCTGCTGCCGAGGATGCTCCAATTAACTTTGGTGTGTAACCTGTCCATGGGGGATAGCAATGTTAAAAGTGATGGGTGGAAAACAGAGTGAGACTCGAGGAAAAGTGCTTGTTTTTAATGGTTGGGGGATGGGGCCAGAGCGGGGCCTGCAAGAAGAAGGAGCAAATTGAAGACCCAAGCCCTGTGGAGTCAGACATATCATTAAACTTTTACCAAGGCCCACTCTATGGCAGGTGCTCGGAGAGGGATTAGGGATGCAAAAGACAGTTTATAGTCTAATTGGAAAGGCAAGCCTAGCACTTATAAAGCCATTAAAGGCAAGGGCCAGACTGCGTTGTTTATAATTAGCACTGAAGAGTGCGACTCGGATGAGTGGTCTGATGCTAGTCTTGATTTTAAATATTTTACGAAGCTCTCAAGATAAATATTTGCATATCTATGTATATACGTTTATACACCTATTCTTAAAAGGCAAATTTTTATTAAGAATTTAACTGGTTAAAAGTTAGCAAAGATGTGGCAGTGGTATAAGATTATGAATTTTGGTGTTTATATGATTTTGCAGTTGGCTCTCCATAGATAGCCACAGGTTCTGTATCTACTGATCAACCAACCTTGGTTCAAAAATGTTGAAACAAACAAACAAAAAAATGCCAATAGAAAAGAACAGTGCATCAATAAAAATGTATTCAAATTAAAACACAACTTGTTTATATAATATTGACACTGTATTAGGTAGTATCCCTAAAACTAGAGATGGATTAAAATGTCTGGGAGACTACATGCAGGTTACTTGTAAACACCACAAGAAGAGTTCTGAATCGCCATGTATTTTTAGTATTGGTGAGGTCACAGAACCCATTCCCCTCTGTACCGAGGGAGGACGGGATAGGTAACCTCTTAGTAAGGATGTTCAAGCACCCCTGGCTGGGACAGGAGAGACACAGAAGCACTCATTCTGGAAGATGAACACACAATAGAGCTGAGGCCTCTTTTTTCCCAGGACAGGCCTGATGGACGAGCAAGATCTATAAGGCCTGCAGCCTCAGGGTTCCAAGGCAGTTAATGGATTTGCCGAGGAGGGAGGGAGGGCAGGAGCAAGGGAGACAGAGAGCGAACTGGAGTTTTATGGAGATTGGACATGACAGGAATTGATGTGTGTTAGGAGGGCATAAGCTGAGCTGCCTGCAGTCTGGGTGCTACTGTGAGTTCCTGCTGTTCCGAGGTCCCTCCCTGTCTTCAGACTGTCCATGGACCCAACCTGACAAGGCGACTGCTGCTTACCCAGGAATTAGAGCATGTGGATTAGGACCTTCCCCCACAATACCAAAACAATACTTGTTCATGAGAGAGCAAATAGGAGGTCCAAGGAGGAAATAAAAATCACCTGCATGTTTCCTACAACAACGGTTGACAGATTTAACAAAGAAAACCAGAATGAAATTCCTAGGGGTTCCTTGGACTAAAGCTCCATTTCCTGATTGTCTGCCACTGGCTCCCAGGCTGACCTGTAGGCATCTTATCTGCAGCCCTACCTTCAGGGTAATCACTGCAGCCCACTTCAGTGCTCTACCCTGAGTGGACTCTCCTTCAGTATTGCATTCTGTGCCTCAAGTCAAACACCATTCTAGGCTTTTTGATACACTTTTCTTCAGGCCCTGGTGGAGAGGGGGTGGGAGCTGGGGGGTGGGGTGGGGCGGGGGACCTGGGGAGTACTGCAGCTTCTCTCATCTTGAGGAGCAGGGTTTGTCCCAGGCACTGCCTTTGTTCAGACTCCTGACAAGGTGCATTGGCTTTGTTTGTGACAGCCCCAGCAGGCCTCCACGTCCAGGCCCACTCACTCCCTGATGCTATCTGATTTCACTCAGCCACAACCAGCCCCCTGAACCATATCTGATCCAGCTCTCTCCTCCTGGGCCTCAGCCTCTAACAGGCAGTAGGCAGGGCTGATTCCCAGCTCTGTGACTGTCACCATGACCAGCCCTCACACTACCCAAAGCCTGAGAGTACAAGGAGGAACCAGGCAAAGTTTGCTTAGGCCCTGCGTACTGTGTCTCCCCAGCCCGGGTCCTATGCTTCCATCCTTTTGGACCACTCTCCTGGTCCTGCTCCAGTCTCCTCCTTTACTCCAATTTCTGTAGCCCAGGGCCCTCCATGGCCTCCTCACGGTACCTTTCAGACATGCATGGCCTCTAAGCTCTGTTGAAGGAAAAGAGGGCTACTGTCTCATTTCAGTGGTGAGGTGAGGACGGGGGTGGGGGAGACGTCACCAGAGTTGACTTCCCTGTTTTCTCTCCTCCAAGAGGAGGCAAGGTATGTCTATTTTGCCGGAAGATTTGGGTCCTTCTAAAGTGATTTCCGGCAACTCTATATTCACGATATTGATATGTGCAAACATCATAGTAAACTGAATGGCTTGGAAGCTCAAATAATTAATTGCCTGATTTCACAGAACCATCCTATTAACTTCAGTCCCCGTTTTAATTCTGACCATACTGGGTGCTGGAGGAAATATTCTTTAGCGCAATCACTTAATCCTTCTTAATCTGCACCACCACCTCATTTGACAGCCGGGATGGAAAAATCAATCTTTGCTGCCCAGCTGCCAATGCTAAGCAAAGAGCACTCCTGCCCCTCCAGAGCCCCCAGAAGATAGTGAACTCTGAGAATGGGGCTCACAGCCCCAGGGAGGAATTCACTTCTTTCATTTGAAATCCAACACTATCATACAGAGAAATAAAACAAGCAAAACCAAAACAAAAGCAGAAGTTTGGCCCAAGTAATTGTTTTTTTTTATAACTTCTTTAATTTTTTTTCCCTTGTCACTTTTTGAACACAGATGACACACTTGCTCTATGTGTAAAGCAACAGCAACAAAGCTTTTAATTGTATATAGATAAAAGGAGAAAACAGTATAGGCCTTCAGTTGAAAAGTGAAAGTAAAGGAACAGATTTTCCTAATGCGCTGGGACCCTTAGACTCTAGGCTTTGCAGCTGAGGCGGCTGACACTCAGAGGTCCAGGCATACCAAGAAGACAGCAAGAGCTGGGGCTCGGAGGCTCCAAGAGGAAAGTTAGCCATGTCCCTGACATACCTTTGTTGAGTTATTGCTGTTTTCAAGTGAAAGTTAGCATAATGGCATTTGAGGACATCTGGAGGAGGCAAAGAATGAGGAGAGTTGAAGCTGCCTTTCAAGGACAAAAGCAAAAAGGTCCTAATGAATGGGAGACAGCTAAGCACATTCACTCTAGCTACCCTCCGAAGGCTCCTCCTGACTCGGATGTGACTAGGAGAGCCAGGTTCTACGTGGCTGCTTGTCCCCATCCTCTACCTCCTCTCTGGAGACTCCACAAAGATTTAATTTCAGGTGGGGCCTTCAGCTGCATGCCGTGTCAAGTACAGAAGTTATATACTGTATATTGCTGAAGGTAGGGACTTATTGAGAGCTCCATGCAGGGTGGCTAGCAGTACGGCAGCCCCTCCATCCTACTGCAAACCAGATGGGTCACTGCTGGATGTGATATGTGAGCTTGTAGCTTCTCCTGCAGGACCTGCCCTGCTACCCCTCCTTCCAGGCATTGGACTTTTCTTCTGATATCAGCCGGTGTGACAGTGGGAGCCTCACCGAAACACAGTCTGGTGGCTGCTGTGTGGCCTACGCAGGGCACGTATTTCCAGTGATACGGGTAGTGCTTCCTCTTTTATCTGTCCAAACTGAAGACCTGGCCACTTTCCCCAGGGCCAAATACATGAAACAAGCTTGATACCTGCACCTACTGACCTGGACCGTTCTAGCTGGACCACAGTGATGGTCTTTTGGACATCCCAGACTTGTTTGTCAGCCTCCCTCTCCCATTCCCCTCCCTCCTTCTCTTTTTCCTCTCCTCTTCCCTCCCTCTTCTGATCCTGGACCCGAAATCATTTAATTCCCCAAGTTTGCCTTTCTTTCTGTAGTGGGGCCAGGCTACCATCCTTTAATGTCTCTTCTCCATTCTGGCCTTCCATGATGGGACTTAAAGCTTCTCATTTTGAGCTGATGCAGGAGAGCTGAAACATCTTTGGAGTCTTTGAAGCACCCTTTGCTCCTGGTTGCCATTTTTATTTCAGTTTTGGCCTTGACAACAGCCTGTAGCTAACCCAGAGAATGGCCAATTCCAGCTGACTCAGGAGTGTCCTAGCTGTCCTTGGTGTTCCAGAAGGAGGGCTGAACACACCGGGAAGGGTCTCACACTCAGTGGACATCAGATCTGCTGAGATGCTTGCTATGCAGATTGCTGGGGCTACACAGATGGCTCGGTGCTTACGAGCGCTGGGTGCTCTTCCAGAGGACCCAGGTTGGATCCCTAGCTCCCACATGGTAGCTCACTACTGCTGTAACCCCAGTTCTTGGACATATGATGTCCTCTTCTGGCCTCCTTGGGTACCAGACATGCACACGACACACAGACATATATGTCGGCAAAGCATTATGCCATGTATATTAAACAAACAAACAATATAGATTGCTGTGCCCATCAGGAAGTCTGGTTCTGTGGGGCTGGAGTTAGACAGAGACTAGGTTTATTCTAAGTTCCAAAATGTTGCTACTGCTTGTGGTCCAGGGAATGTACTTTGAGAAGCACCAGTCTCAGCCCCCAGGTTCCAAACACACTTGAGGCCAGTTGATGTCTGTACTAATCTTCTGGAGTTGAGGGCTTTCCTGCAGTGAGATGGGTCTTTAGCAGCTGCTGGTTTCCCTAGAAGGAAGACCATTAGCTGCCTTCTGTGCCCTGCCCCACCTCTCTGTTTCCTTCTCTCTTCTACTTAACCCAGTTTTCTCCTCTCCCTTGCATGCCGCTGTGTCTGAGTCTTTGGGACTCCCAAGCCATGAGCTGGCATTAGGTTTGTGGAGCGTGCTCACAGCCATCTGGAGAAGCTGGGCTATCCTGACTGACATATGCTAAAATCCAGGCATCAGAAAGAGTCTGGGCAGGGAAACCAGTTTGTTAATTTAATTGAGTCACAAGCAAGCAGGAAGCCAACAGAGTCTGGAGGGAGCCCATCAGGTGTTATCCAAATCAGACTCCAGGCTGGCTCGAGCTGAGGCCTTGTCTTTAGGGGACTATAGGAGAAGTGGGGCATGCAGCCATCAGGGCCTCCAGGCTATGTGGGATGCATTCTACTGCTGGCTCTTGCCTGTCCAGTGAATGCAATCTGATGCCCACCCTTTGCCTTCCAAATCCCTTTTCTGGGTTGGTGTATATTCCGCTCCCATGGAGCTCAGCCCTGGAGGGACCAGCACCAACTAGTCTTGGCTCCTTTGTGCTAAAGGACAGCTTGAAATCATAACTTGCTGGCTTGGAATTGAAAAGCCGGATCCCCAACAATGATGTATGTTGCATATTGAGGGGTTCCATTTCAAGGAGGGGGATTGGTTGCCCTGCCACTACCTCATGGTGACAAGAAGCTTGCCATGCAGTCCATGCTCCAAAGGTCCCCATGGATCAAGCTGAGGTTGCCACTGAGCTGAGACACACCACTGCAGAGCTCCTTCCTAGGCTGTCCTGTGCCCCCTGCTTCTGTGTGTACACACAAGTATGCTGAGTCCCTGCTTCATGTCTAGAGTGCTCAGTCTAAGAACCCACTCCAATCTAATCTGCCAGTGTGAACAAGCAAGTGGGAAGGGGATTCTTCATCACTGCTCATGGTTCTGGAGATAAAGACCATCTCAGATGACTAGTCATCAGCACAGGAACTCGCTGGTTTCCGAGGGGCCCCTCAACTTCACTGTAAGGCCCTTTTGCTCTAGCTAGTGGGCAAAGGCTGCTTAAACCTTTGTTGCACATAAAGCCTAAGACTGGAGATGGGGAAGATCTTGCCTTTCTCTATTGAATGTTGCGTATGTGCCGTGCACTCAATGCTATCTTGAGCTCTGTGAGGGAAGAGAATGGGGCGGATGCAGGCCCTGGCCTTCTGTGTAGCTCTACTGATAGACATTTCACACACACTTACAGGGCCATCCAGGCATGAGTTCTGGGGCTTGTTGAGGTGTGGGGATCCAGGGATGAGTTTCCCAAGCAGGTTCCTGGGATTGGGATGGGTATGGGGATGCTACAGTGGGGCTCTGGTGGGGCCAGGGTTATGCAGAGTAAGAAGAAGACAGCAAGACAGTCAGGATGCCAGTCCAGTCAGAGAGGGCCCTTGTGCTTGCTTGTCACAGAGGGGAAGTGTCCTGGAGAGGATGCTTGCATGAGGAAGGAAGGGATTCAGCCTTGGGACCTTGGCTCAGTGCTGAGAAGCTGGTGCTCCATTCTGGGTAGTAGATGCCTACAGATTTGTCCTTTGTACTCATTCAAACTACCTCAGAAGGCTGAAGGCATGCCATCTCTCCTGGGGGGCTACAGGTTGCTAGTGAGGAGGCCTGGTCTGTCACATAGAAGGTGAGGGAGGCTTTGTCTCTTCCAACCAGGCCCTTCCCTCCCCCTTCCTTGGCCATCACTACAAAAAAAAAAAAAAAGATGGTGGCAATGAGGACTTCAGAATCAAAGCCTGCAGCCTTGTTAGGATCTGTTATGAAACAGGTGTTAAATTACATGGCCGCATGTCTTCCTCTAAGGAAGAACCAATAGGATGGCATTTATAGACAGAAATGGATTGCAAGGATGTGGCTCAGGTGATCACAGAAGCCAGCAAGCCCAAACTCAGTGGGAAGTTGCTGATATTTAACCAACTCTAGACCTAGGTAGGACTGATGTTACAGGTGACTTTCAAAAGCTGTCTTCTGTAGAGCCCTAGGTTACTGGATAAGGCTAGGTTTTTGTCCTGATTGGCCTTTAACTAGTTGGCTGAGACCCACTTACATGAGATAGAGCAACATGTTTTACTCAAAGTCAACTTATTGAAGTCTCCCTCCCCCCCTCAAACCCTCACAGAAATGCTCAGAATGTTTGACAAATATTTGACCACCATGGTCCAGCCACGCTGACATATGAAATTAACAGTTGGACTGGCTGTAGAGATGTCACAGGCTTTCTGATTGTGTTCTCATTTGGCTTCGTGAGGGGTGGTTTTAAACTCTTATTTTAAACAAAGCCTCAAGTGCCCTTGCCTGGCGCTCCACTGGTGGCTCTCTAGTACTGGGGACAGGAGTGAAATCAGACTATGGGACCTCAGATACTACTTAGCACATTTTTCTTTTTCCTTTTTTTTCCCTTGAGAGCCCATTCCAGGATGATAAAAACATTTCTGAGCTGCCTGTTTCTAATCCACAATGAAAACAGCTTGATTCACTCTCACAGGGAAATGTATCCTCGAATAGAAGTCACTAAACTCACTGATAGAAATGCCTTACCTTTTTAGTCACAGAAATGTATCTGGGTTTATTGGGGAGGAAATGGTTTTCAGGTATTTCATTCTGCAAGAGAAGTGAAACAGGCTGTGTTTCATGTTCCTGTACCTCCCAACAGGTACCTGAGGACAACCCAGATGACCCCCAGAAAAAGCTACACCAGACGCACACACTAAAGGCAGCATTGGTGCTATGCAAGGCTCCCATGGCCAATGGTGCTGGCTCTTCATCCTGTCTAATTTTATTTCAGGGCTCTGGGCACGGCTTTCCCTAGAGGAATGCATTAGCACCTAGATTATGGAATTTGATGCTTCTGGAGATTCCAAACCCAAAGGACAAAGGCAATAAAAAGGAGGGGAGAACAGGAGAGGAAGAACAGAAATGGTGGGTAAAGGAGAAAGAGGAGAGAAAATGAAGCATGAGAGATGCTTTCCTAAGAAAAGAGAAGGAGCATCGAGGGACAAGAACGCGGTGGAGAATGTGTGACATGGCCGACTGTTCAAATAAAAAGGCTGTGCAATAACAGGACTACAGTGTGAGCAAAAGGAAGAGGGAGGCAGACTGATGGCCAGCACAGCATGAGCAAGATGGGCTGGGAAGTCTGGGGAAGCTTGTGAGAGCGATGTGGTTGATGGAATGGAGGATCATGCTGCAGACGTCTCCAAGGCAACGTAGCACTGTCCTGTTATTAATTTCTCTCTCTCAACTGCAGGAGGCAAGAGCTCAGGGTTTTAGACAGGATCTAACATTTTAAAAATTCAATTAAAAATAACATCATTTTATTGAAGTGCCTCATTGAAGTGTGTTTACTTTGTTTGCTTGGAGGCAAACAAACAATGTGTGTAGCCCAGGCTAGCCTTAAACTTGAGACAATGCTCTTGCCTCAGCCTCCTAAATGCTGGGATTTGCAGACACACATCATTACACCTTTGTTTTGTTTTCTGAGGTGTGTTCTAAGTTGACCAGGCTACTCTTGTTCTCCTGGGCTCACGTGATCGCTGCAGCTTCCCAAGTAGCTGGGAATACAGGTGCGCCCCGCAGCCAGCTTTATAGCAATGCCAGTGCCATTGTAAGTGTGTGTGCGTGCGTGTGTGTGTGTGTGCGTTATGTACATAATGATGTTCTAGTCAATGAAAGACTAAATGTTCAGCAGTGGTCTTATGAGAGTAGAAGAAAGGCTGGCAACATCATCTCTACTGTGATACCATAGCACAAGGAACAGTGCAAGCACATAGCAATATTCATGCAAACAAATGTACTGAATTGCCAGCCATAGAGAATAGTACATACACTTGCAAACAGTATGTAATACTAGATAACATGACCAGCAATTGGGCCACCTGGCTGTGCCTTTTACCACATTATACTTTGTATCTTTATTTCAGAGTATGTTCCTTCTAACAAAACAGAAACAAAAAAACAAACAACCCCCAAAACAACAAAAAACAGTTCCCAGTAAACAGAATGACATGTAGGTAGGTTGCTCTACCAGGCTGAATCAATGACCAATGATGGAGTAGCCTAACTTTTCTAACAGTGTGTTGCACCGGGAAATGACACATGGCTGTATTTATTTATGTGCTCTTCACTGGTGATCTTGATAGGAAGAGACTACTATTTATAATTTCTCACAGATATAAGAGAAAGAAATGTGATGACAAATGTGGGATTCCAGACTCAGAGCTTGCTCTTGCTTTCAACTCATCTTGAATGGAGGTTTGCCACTGTTGATGTTAGTCACTGCTTCATGCCTGTTATTTTCTTGGTCTGGTGAGACCAAAAACTTAAAAGGCAAGGACCAGGTCACTGACGGGAAGGAGGGAAGGAGGAGAAATCGAAGGTTCTAAGAGTTAGATCGCAGGTATAGTTTGGCCCTACCATGACTGTACTCTTGGACAGGTTATTTCCCTGCTAGAGCTCAGTTTCTTCCCACCCATCCAGTGGTGAGAAAAACATCTGCCATGTAGGCAAGCTGTGAGAGTTATGAGAAAGGGAGGCACCACATCTGTCTCGACAAGCTCTAAGTAAATGGTTGCCCACGGAGCATGCATCCCAGAGCCAGGCCCGCAGAAGATGTTAAGAAGATCTTCCTGGAGCTTCCCTGAAACCCAACCCCAGGCTGAGCAAGCTTTTCAATTGCCAGTGAAATTCTGGCCTGTAAGGTAAAAGCACAGGTGAAGTATCTCTAAGGGCAAAGCAACCAGGGACAAGGAGGCCAAGTCTCCAGCCTTCACTATCCCATCATGTGTCTAGAGAGCGGTGTGAGTGTCACCCCTATGGTCCCTGAGAGGTCTCCCCTCTTGAAGACAATAGGCATTGACCAGTCCTCAGCCTCTTGTTTAGCCTCTTGTTCATTTGCTAGGACAGACCTTTGGTTTCATCTTCTTCTATGTCTTTGGAATGAAAAGATCTTGAGGAGACCCATTTGTCAGATTCCCCAGGGATAAGAGGGACCCAACAGATGCCTCTCTAGTTAGGCCCCTTTGCCAGCAGCTCCCACTGTAGCCCCCTCTTACATACACCCCTTAGAGGTGACCTGCTGTGACAGATCCATCTTTCAAGGAGAAAGGTCACCGGTACTTGAAGAGCTCCAGGTGGCCTTCTCCATACTGCTTGTTCTCTCTCTCTCTCTCTCTCCCTCTGTGTGTGTGTGTGTGTGTGTGTGTGTGTGTGTGTGTGTGTGTGTAATCATCCAGGTCAACCCTGTTGTGCAGTTTCTTGGGGGAAACTGTTAGCAGTCTTCAACTTCATGTCATTCTGGTCCTGCTCCTCCACCTATCCAGACTCTAGCCTCAAAGCTCTGACTTGAGTGTGAGCAAGCCATTAGGCTGAACCAAGTGCTCTCTGACCCTTAAAAGGCATGCAAGTCTCCTCCTCCACGAAGCCTTCCTGACCTCTAACTTTGGATCATCAGAATCACTTCTGACCTCCAGTTGACCTTGGAGGTGTCCTGGGCTGTGGTTAGACTATCTTTCACAAGCAGGGCTTTTATTTTGGTGCTGGGAATCAAATCCATGACTTTGTGAATATTAGGCAGGTGCTCTACCACTGAGACACATCCCTAGAACCTTATGAATGGCTCTCAGTGGTAACCCCATAGTTACGAATGGCTCTTTCTCCTGAGTTAGTGATTGACCCCATGGTTCTTTTCTTTCTTTCTCATCTCTGTCCAATATGTGACCATTAGTCCAGTCACAGTCATCCTTGGGACCCTAAGCCACTAAAGGAGCCTTTTATGTGACTTTGTGTAGCCCTTCCTGAACTATTAGAATTTTCATCACCATGACAAATGCCTAGCAGAAAAATATCAGGGAGGCGGGATTTCTTTTGACCCATGGATTTCAGTCCATGGTCAGTTGGCTCTGTCTCTTTTAGGTCTAGTGGCAAGGCAGAATTATCATGGCAGAAGCACATGCCAGAGGAGAGCTGTTCTCACGCTAGCCAGAAAGCCGGGTGAGGTAGGAAAGACATATCCTTCAAAGACATGCCTTCCACGATGTACCTCCAGCGACCTGATACCTCTCACTAAGCCACACCTCTTAATTTCTGTCACCTCCCAATACTGCCATTGGATTAATCCATTGAGGAAGAAACTGCCCTCTTGATTCAGTCACTTCCCCACCTTCAGCCCTGTCTCCACCAGCTGAGGACTAGGCCTTCAGCCCACACACCCTTGGGGAACCATTCACACATTCATGGCAGCTGGCACAATCGTCCTTTCAGCCTGAGGGTTTCCCTTAAAAAGCGAACCTGCAAGCAGACAAGATGGCTCCTCAGTAAAGGTGCTTTCTGTGTAAGCCCGACAACCTGGTTTGGAGCCTGTGGACCCACGTAAAGTTGGAACCAACCCCTGGAAGTCATTCTTTTTCTCCACGGGAGTGTAAAGCACACACACCACCACTCCATTCTGTTTCTACGTTTCTCTGTCTTTCTCTTACACACACACTTCATTCTGCTTGTTTCTCTCTCTTTCTCTCTCAAACACACACACAAACATTTTCACTCACTGACTCTCTGTCTCTCTGTTTCTATCTTTGTCTCTGTATCCTCTCTCACACACACATATATACTTCACTCTCTGTCTCTGTGTCTCTCTCTCACACATACACATTTTCACTCCCTGTCTTTCTTTGTCTCTGTCTCTCTCTCACATACACATATTTTCATTCCCTGTCTTTCTTTGTCTCTGTCTCTCTGTCTCTGTCTGTCTGTCTGTCTGTCTCTCTTTCTCTCTCTCTCTCTCTCTCACACACACACACACTTTGTTTTCTGTCTCTGTTTCCCTCTCACACACATTTTCACTCACTCTGTCTCTCTATCTCTCTGTTCCTATCTTGTTTCAACCTCCCTGTTCCTATCTCTGTGGCTCTGTCTCTGTCTCTCATAATAAAGAAAAAGGGAAATGCAGCCTGTAATCTCTGGGCTCCTCCCTGGGGCTTCTCTGCAAAGCCTGCTGTGGCTTTTCCTTGCAGTGAGCGCAGTTTACCAGCACACTGTGATTTGGTTGCTTGGAGCACAGAGCCGCAGCAGTGTGCCTGCGCCGGTCTTTCTAGCTGGAGCCTAAGTCCTCTGAGAGCAGCAAGCATGTCTGGCTGGTTCTAGTGCATGTGTGGAGCCTAGCATGCTGCTAGAAAACTCCGCAGTTTCTGAATGACTGAATGAACAAACAATGCCCCCGAGCAGCCTTGGGGCTGCTGTTAGCGTGGTTCCATTTAGTCTCTGTCCTAGGCAGAGTTGTTTGGTAGTGGATGACTGGCAGCAAGACTCATGTGCCCATAACTTATTAAGGAGCGTCCCCAGGGGAACCTGTAAATACGTTGGCTTGGAATCAAAGATACATTTGATCTTTGCCCAGTTTCCTGGCACTGAGATTTCTAAAACCCTTGGAATTTCCTGAGTGACATGAACATATTTTGTTATTCATAGTGAGCCTCTTTTGACAGTACCTGAGTTTATGTTGATGGGGGGGGGACTCTTGGCTGAGCCTGTAGAGACCCTTAGGATAGGGCTGATAATGGGGGTTGGGGGCATGATAGAGAGATTGTGCCAAAGTATGAAGGTACATTGCTAGAATAAATTTTAGCAGCTTGTCACAAATGAAATCTGTCCCCCTTGCTTCTTCTATGCTGTTACTTTCTTCTTGAGCCGCGGAGAGCAGCATCAAGTCCCCAAACACACATCCTGCCTCAGGGATGCGGGGTGAAGAGATGTTGTGACCATGTTGGGCCGAACCCCCCTGGGACTTGGGGCTTCTTCTCTGTCCCTGAGCCAGGGACAGAATTGAGCATCCTCCTGGCTGGGGTGATGCCTGTGATGTTTTATGTCAGCTTAACATAAGCTAGAGTCCTCGGAGAGGAAGGAGCCTCAAATGAGAAAATGCCTCAATAAGATCAGGCTACAGGCAAGCCTGGTAGGGCATCTTCTTAATTAGTGATTGATGGGGGAGGGCTCAGCCCACTCTTGGTGGGGCTACCCGATTGCTGGAGGTCCTGGGTTCTATAAGAAAGCAGGTTGAGCAAGCCAGGGGAAACAAGCCAGTAAGCAGCTCTCCTCTATGGCCTCTCCATTCGTTCCTGCCTTCAGTTTCCTGCTCTGTTCCACTGTCCTGATTTCCTTCAGGGATGAACAGCGATGTGAAGCGTAAGCGAAATAAACCCTTTCCTCCCAGGTTGCTTTGGTCACGGTGTTTTATCACAGCAATAGCATCCCTAACTAATGCCCTGCCTGGGGTGAGGGGGTTGCCCCTGGGATATCAATAGTTGCTGAGTCAGCCGCTCACGGTCACGAGACTCTGCTCCAGGTGCTGACTGCTCTCAGTTTTCTGCTGTGACGTATCATTGAAACCGGGCTCTACCCCTACTCCCTGCCACCTCCTCTTAATATTAATTGCAGCCAAAGCAAATTAGAGGAACAAATCTGCTGCTCCTGGAACGCGCCGAGCACGACAGAGCCAAGTCAGATCTTTATTTTTACGCAGGTTATTTATGTGATTGCTCTCTTTTGTCGGTGCCGATTAGAGGATTAAAAGACAACTGCCTTCGAATGAGAGGTGAGGGTCCCTCCCTAACAGCCAAGAGGTAATTGCTGGAAGAGGCCAGATCCCAAGATGACAGCAGCACTCACGCTAGGGAAGGGTGAGGGAAGGAAGCCCAGACATTCCTAGATGGATAAAGGGCTGGGCATGCTTTGAGGTTCTATTTTCTCTTAACACCGGGGAAACGCTCGTCCCAAAGTCCCTCCCATTCTGTGGCATGTCCAATCAAGACCACAGTTGTCTACTGGATGGCTGCCCCAGGCGGCCTGACATCAGAACAGATCCTCTTTGCCCACCACCTCCTTGGACTGAACCCAAAGAATGTGCCTGGGAACCTGAGTTCCCAAGACTGGCTCGGGCAGCTCTGAATGAAAATGTGTGCCCCTGCATGGGGGAAGGCTAAGCTCAAATGACTGTTCAATGCAGAAGAGCATTAAACGTGTTGGTACTTGGTGCTTCCGTCAGTAGGAAACTGACCGTCGGTAGACCGCCTTTTGTATCATTTCAGTTACAGCAGATGTGTGTGTGTGAGAATGGGTTGCACAGTGCACAATCTTCCAGGATAGAGGGCTTTAGTAGTCAGAGGCTACTTCTCCATCTCATGGAAGGGTGGGGAAAAGATGGGATAGGAGTAATGATCTGTGTGAGAGGAATTTCTGTCTGGAAGGCAGGGGTAAATCTGAGACTCCCTCCTTCCCCACCCCAGTGAAATCAGGCTTTATCTAGAAATAGTCAGCATCCTGTGTGTTTCTCTTTTGTGGGGCCAGAGACACCCTTTGCTGTGCGCACGCGAGAGAATGCCAGCACCTCCTGCAGCATCCTTGCTGGATCCCAGCGGCTGAGCCCACCCAGAGTCTCTGAATCCAAAAGCCAGCGTAGGGCCCAATAATTCACACCTCTGCCAGCGCTAGGACACAGGCAGACAGAGTGAAGGCCATTTCTGGAGGTGAGGGGGCTGGGCAGGCGCTAGGTCAACAGGGCTGGAAGGTGCCAAAGGTCACAGGGCAACAGGAAGCTGAGGAGATGTCAAAAGCTTAAGCAACCATACACTGCTAAATGTTTGATAACTAGCTCTTGGGTAGGAGGAGATGACTGTAGCCTTGGCCAATTTATTGTTTTTAGTATATTGTAGGTGTGTGTGGTCTTTTTTTTTTTTTAAGATTTAAAAAATATTTTAAAGTGTGTATGTGTGTGTGAACATGAGTACCAGTGTGCACGGAGGCCATATAGGTGCTGGAGCCCCTGGAACTAGAGTCAAAGGCTTTTGTAAACCTCTCTCCAGCAACTTGTTTTTTTGTTGTTGTCTTTTGAGACAACTAGCTAGCTCTGTCTAGCTTAGAACTCACCATGTAGATCAGGTTGGCCTTGAACTCATAGATGCCACCTGTCTCTTCCCAATTGCTGGGATTAGGCCACCACCAACTTTACTAACATTTTTAATTGGCATCTATTCATTGCACATGGTACCAGGTTTCATAAGGACACTTTTGAACAAGTACAGAACACACCTTGAGCATGTTTCATCTGTCCTGCACTACCCTTGCCCATCCCATATTCATCTTCTTCCCTTTCATGTAGCTGTACATATATGATTAGGATCCACAAGTGAGAAAAAAACATGTAACATTTGTCTTGCTAAGACTAAATTTGCTTGCCACAATTATCTCCAGCTATACTGATTTTTCTGCCAATGACAAACTCTTGTTCTTTCTGGCTGAAAGAGTTCATTGTGTGTACGTTCTGCATTTTCTTTATTCAGTTGATTCATGGAGCTAAGTTAGCTCCGTGATTCAGCCACCACGAAGAGTGCTGCAGTAAACACTGCTGTGCAGGTATCTCCTTGAAGTGCGGGCTTGAAGTCCTCTGTTTAAATATCCTGGAGCAGCACAGAAGGGTCAGAGGGCAAATCTATTTTTAGTATACTGAGAAGCCTCCATAACAGCTTCCCTTGTGGCTGGACTAGTTTATGTCCCTACCAGCAACGTGTATCAGGCTTCCAGCTTGTCTACATCCTTACCGGCTTTTGTTGTTTTCTTTTCTTCCAATTTAAAAGCTTAAGCTATTTTGGGGATTGGTTTATTTTATATCTGTGAGTGTTTTGCCCATAAGTCAGTGCATCATGTACAAGCCAGTACCCAAGTTCAGAAGAGGGTGTCAGATCTCTTGGAACTGGAGGTACAGATGGTTGTGAGCCACCACATGGATGCTGGGAACCAAACCTGGTTGACAGCCAGTTCTCTGAGCTGCTGACCCATCTCTCTGGGCCCTGTTGCTTGTCTTAATCAAAGCCATTCTCACTGGGGTGAGATAAAGTCTCCACATAGTTTTCATTTGTGTTCCTAATTTCTAGCGATGCTGAACATTTCATTTGTAGCATATCTTTTAGGACTGTCAGCTCATTTAATTCACCCATTTATTTATTTGTGTTGTTTGAATGTATATAACATATACATATGTATATGTATGTATATATTAGTTCTTTTATTAATTATGAATACAATATTGTGCCTGCATGTACACCTGAATGCCAAAAGAGGGCACCAGATCTCATTATAGATGGTTGTGAGCCACCATGTAGTTGCTGGGAATTGAACTCAGGAACTCAGGAAGAGCAAGCAGTGTTCTTAATCTCTGAGCCATCTCTCCAGCCTATATATTAGTTCTTTGTATATTCTAGACCTCAATCCTCTGTCAGATGTGTAGTTTCCAAGTCTTTTCCCCCAGCTTGTAGGCTGTCTTGTCACTCAATTGCTGTGCAGAAACAGGTTCTATTTGTCAGTTGTTGTCTACATTTCATGGGTAACTGGAGCCTATTCAGAAAGACCTTACTTATGCCTGAATCGTGAAGTGCTTCCCCTTTCTTTTTGTTTAACAAGATTTTTTAAAATATTTTATTAATTACACTTTATTCATTTTGTATCCCCCCATAAGCCCCTCCCTCCTCCCCTCCCAATCCCACTCTTCCTTCCTTTTCTGCATGCATGCCCCTCCCCAAGTTACTGAAAGGGGAGGTCCTCCTCTCCTTCTTTCTGATCTTAGTCTATCAGTTCTCATCAAAAGTGGCTGCATTGTCCTCTTGCTTCCCCTTTCTTGTCCTCTAACGTTTTCAGAGTGTTAGGGTCTTTAATCCTTTCAGAGCTGACTTTTGTGCAAGGTGAGAGATAGGAATCTAGTTCTATCTGCTGCATGTGGATACTCGGCTTCCCCAACACCATTTGTGGAAGAGATTTGTCTTTTCTCAAAGGCATATTTGTTTTACGTCTTTGTCAAATGTTAGATGGCCACAGTTGTTTAATATCTGGGTCCACTAGTTTACTTCAGTGATCATGTGTCTGTGTCAGTCACATGCCATGGCTCTGTAGTATAACTTGAAATCAGGTATAATGATCCCTCTAGTATTGTTCTTGCTCTGAATTGCTTTGGCTGTCTGCAGCTTTTGACAATTTCTAGGGTATAAATAATCATAGCCAGCCTCAAACTACCAGAATGACGCTTCTGGATACACTGAAAAAGACATGCAGACTTAGCTCTTATCAACCTGAAGGGGGAGGGGAAGGTGCTAGAGGAGAACAGGCTTGTAACTGGGAGTAACTGCTGAAACAGTTACAAACAAACAAACAAACAAACAAATGTGAAATTTCCGAGGTCTCCCACTGAAAGAATAAGAAGCAGTAGTAGCCAGGCCCGGACAGAACTATTGTATGTGTTCTGGTCTTTCTTTTTTCTTAATTGCACACTCTATGTGTAAATATTTCTTCCTGGTTAAGAAAGCTAAATTTTAAGAGATAAAAAAATGAAAAGAAACATATATTATCCCACCATTCGGAACTAAACACTTAATATTTTGCATTATATTCTAGGCTTTAAAAAAATAAGCCACACTCTAAGATTTGTATAGGTTTCATGGTGTGGTCCACACAGAAAATTTGAAACCCAATCCTTACAGATAAGAGAGTGTTGTGAGCCGTCTCTCCTGCCATTAGATGTTCACTCACATGAATATTAATGAGCAAAGAGTATTCCCTTATTAAACGCATTGTTTATCTCTCTAGCCTCCTGCTTTGTAGCCGACACTGTTCAATTACAGAGGCGTTCTTCTGAGCTGCCTTCTAGCTCCATGTTTCTGTCCTGTGCTTATCTCTTCTTTGTATTCAGTTTTCCAGGGGGAAAGGGAGGCTCACATGGAAGTGTGCATGTTTTGGACTTTTTTATTATTTAGCTTACACTTCCAACACATTCATTACTGAGAGAAGTCAGAGTAGGAACTCAAGCAGGAACTCAGAGCAGAACCCATGGAGGAATGCTGCTGACATACTCCTGGTTTTGAACTGACTCCTGGCATCAAGTTCCTTTCCAAAGAGGCAAAGCTACTGGTCCTTTCACCAGCTCCCGTTTCAGCACTTGAGGCTTATGAGTCTTAAAAGATCAAACACATCAGTTATAGCTTGTTTATTTAATTTTTGCTTTAACATTACAGTGAAAGACAAGTAAGAAATGGACTGGTGACAGTTACAGGAAAGGCAGCTTATGAAGGTGACCTTAAACTTCAAAATTCCATTCAGTACTGAACTATTTGGCTTCAAAGGAGATAATAAAACTTGCATCCAGTTCACTCAGTGATGCTTCTTACAAGGTATTTGTCCTCCCTGAAGCAGCTTGTGGTGGGAAACTCAGGTACCAGCCAGGCATAGGGAGGCCAGAAAGCAATGAGAGGCTGTGCTGGGCCATCGCTCTCAATCAAAGAGTGACATTTGGTGATCTTAATTCCTCAGAGGAACAAAGAATGGACACTAGTGGAAAGTGGGGAAGTAGGGCAGAAAGAGGGCGTGCTATTAACAAGCAAATTAAGACCAGACAAGAGCTATGAATCAGAAGTGACCTGATAGCGAGCCTTAGATTAAGCACATCTGGGTCTCCGGGGGATTTCACAGTTGTTTGATTCAAATCGCTAATCTTTTCTGAGCAGTTCCCTGCAAGCTGTCTGGAAGGGATGGGTAAATGGATGGCCTCACCAAACCATTGTACTCTGATGTTTTATGCATGAGTGTGCAGTTAGATTGTCACGGCTTGTTGAGTCAGGACTTAAAGGGTGGCTACTTCATAGAGTTTCAGGATTTTGAAGACAAAAGCACTTTTCCCACCTGTGGTTTTCTAGATATAGAAATCAAGACTCAGAATAATGCTAATATTCTCACCTAAATTTACACATAAGCTACTAGTAAGCTTGGGCCAGAACCCAGACCAGCAAATCCTTAGACAAATCCTGGCACTTGCTACCATTTATTTACTCCAGAATTATCCTAGACACTCTTCTGTTGCTGTGAGGAGACCTTATGACAAAAGCAACGTTTAACTGGGGCTTGCTTACAGCTTCAGAGGTTTAATTCATTATCATTCCGTGAGAGAGCATAGTGGCCTGCAGGCAGACATGGTGTTGAAGAAGCTGAGAGTTCTTCATCCTGATCCACAGGCAGCAAGAGGAAAAGACACCAGCCCTGATGTGGGCTTTTGAAACCTGGAAGCCAACCCCGAGTAACAAGTTGGAGTACTTCCTCCAACAAGGCCATCCTTCTAATCCTTTCCAAAGTTCCACTCCCCGGTGACTAAGCATTCAAGTGAGCCTATGCCAGACATTCTTATTCTACCACCACAAGTATTTTCTGAACTTCCTTCACAGAATGACAGGAAGAATCAATGTGGGATCGGGAGGGAAAAAGTAGGACAAATAATCTCATCAGCTGTCATTCTCAGGTGGCACATTACATGGGCAAACACACATTCGTTACTCAGTGGATGTGATCTGGATTCATTTCCCTTCGCTGCATCATAGGCTCATTAAATGCCCACCTCAGCTGGGCAATGGTGGCACACGCTTTTAATTCCAGCACTTGGGAGGAAGGAGCAGGTGGATCCCTGAGGTCAAGGCCAGCCTGGTCTACAGAACAGCCTGGTCTTCCAAGACAGCCAAAGCGACACAGAGAAACTTTGTCTAGACAAATAATAACAACAACAAAAAATAATAGTAATAAAATAAAAAATAAAAACAAAGTAAATAAGAAAAAAGTTTTAAAAGTTATATGGTGTCCACCTTTCAGGTTGCAGTGGTCTACAGGCCGCTGGATAAGCAGTGGGGTTACTTTTTTTTCCCTTCTTTCTGTTGTGCTTTTTTTCCTTCTCCTCCTTCAGTCTTTTTTTTCTCCCCATCCTCCTTTCTTTCTCCTCCTCTCCAATCCCCTTCTGCTCTTCTCCCATTCTCTCCCCTCTTCACTTTCTTCTTTCTTGTTCCTCTTCCTCCTCCTCTCACCTCCTGTTTTTCTTCTCCTCCTCCCTTTCTCCTAGAAGGTAGTTGCTTCTTATTATAAGTTGAGGCAGAGCGCTTGAAGGAGCTTTTCTGTCATGCAAATATCTAAAGCAATGGAGGGGGCAGTCACCCTCAGGGAGGAAGAGTGCAGCAAGGCAGGGCGTTTTGTAGATGGATTCTTGGGGCTGGGTGCTGGCTGGGAGGACGAGGCCAGGTGTCTAGGAGTGAGGCAAAGTGCCCAAGCAGTAGGAAAGAAAGCCTCTCCAAGGTTGTCCTGCCATCAAAAGTCTGATATGAGATTTAAAGTCAATGCTAGAGAACTGTCCCCAGATACATACAGATCATGTCTGTGCAGAGACTCTGACTGTGTGGGAAAGGCATACGGGAAGGGAGAGACTGTGTCCGAGTTCTAAGCTGAGGCAAGAAAGTAGAGCATGAGCACACTGTTGATGCTCCCCAGGATCTACTTGGGGAGCCAGATAAAGGTCCCACCGACATTTACACATATAATAGCCCAACAATCTCTTTTAGTCTAGGGCTGAGAACTCTTGTTCCCCAGTTTCCAGTCTCTTGGATGATACCTCAGTTTATCTGCTGATGTCCCCTCTGCACCTGGACTACTCCTCTCCGTCTGCTCCCTGCTCAGTGCCCTGGTCTGGGCCTAGTGGTCTACAGTCTGGCCAAGAGCATGGGAATGGCATTGGCATTCATTCCAGTGGGCATGAGGTCACCGCCCACTGCCCAAGAGGACAGTCTGCATCATTTGATGGCCTTGTTGGCAGAGCATAAAAGCTGGAAGTACCTGATGAGGTCATTATGTCCAGGCCCCGGGGCTGGACCCTGCTGGCTCCCGGGGTAGCTGACACATTCTGCTACTTCCCCCTGAGGCAGCAGAGCAAGCAGGTCCAGGCAGGGGAGGCTGGGCTTGACGTAACCTTTTCCTGTCTTCCCTGTGGGCTCTACCCTTGCCCTGGAGGAGAAGACAGAGCCTCTGTCTTCGTGTTGGGAAGCCCCAAGACCTTGAGGCTCTGCCGACACCCTTGAGCCTTTGCCCTGTTGCAGTTCTCCCAGGAGGGTCCAAGAAGCTGTTACACTGATACCGAGCGTACAGAAGGGCAGGGAGGGTGAAACAGCAAGTGCATGAGCACCTACTAACTTGGGGAGACCCCTTCTCAGAACGGTGCTGTTGGCTGGCAAAGTCACCACTTCCTCCCCCGAGCTAATGTCCTCATCCGTACAGCTTGTTTGTTGGCTCAGAGACAAGGATCATAATTCACTGCGAATGCAGGGCCCTTGGTGCAAAGGCAAAGGGCAAAGTTATGAGAACATGAGTTCCAGGGCAGCTGCCTGCTGCCTTCCATAGAGACTACTACCCACCCCTCAGCAAGGATGGGCTGTCTGAAAGCCCGTCTCACCTAACAACCTCTGCTGCTTGAAGGTCACCGGGAAATGACACAGAAGCCCTGGAGTGGCACCTAAATACCATAGAGTCAGAATCCTGCAGCTCCAAGGGCCAGTCCCTGAGACAGGAAGGGAGCCAGTCAGTCCAGCCAGCGCCTCAGAAAGAGCCGCTGTGAACAGAGCCTTTGGCAGAAAGAGGTGGCCCATTCTTTGAGCACCCTCAAGGTTACAGTGGAGTACTGCAGATGTCCAAGGAGACAGACAGAAGGTAGCTTGGTCCTGTGCCTAAGGTGGGCCATGTCAGCAGGCATCTTGCTTTGCCCAAGCTTTGGCTCTGGCAGGAACTTTTGCTTTGTAGCTGTAATTAACCAGCTGGGTTTGAAAGGCCAGAAACTGAAGGAACAGTGTGGGTGAAGACCTGAGAAGGTGCCCGGCTTGTGGCGGGTGTTTCAAAGATGCAGGGCAGTAGGCAATGGAATCCTCAAGCCATCCATCCAAACAGGGATCCTATTAGGTCAAGCACAGGCCTCCAGACCTGCCAGGGTCCTTTACACTCTTCCTCTAACCGCTGAGACATCTGACAATCCTCAAACTCAAGCTGAGCAATTTGTAATTCTGGAGCATTCTGGAGTTTATCAAAATGGTCTGGGGGTATAAAAGTCTTACAGTTGATTTCAGCTCACATCAGAGACCTTTAGAGTTGAGGTCTCCAGTGGTCTTTGCCATCCTCTACATTCATAATTGTTCCCATTTTAAACGTTGAGAAAAGAGGCTTGGGTTACCCAGCTAGGAGACGTGGGTCTGGCCTTGTCTAGATAAGTGGTTCTGAGACCCCCTTGAGAGTTGAGTGACTGTTTTCATGGGGGCCACCTAAGACCATGGGAAAACACAGATATTTACATTATGATTCATAACAGCAGCAGAATTACAGTTATGAAGCAGCAACGACAATAATTTTATGGGTGGGGGTCACCACAACACGAGGAACTGTATTAAATGATTGCAGCATTAGGAAGGTTGAGGACCACTGGCCCAGATCTTGTGAAGCCAGACTGAAGTTATTTTACACTTACTTCAACCAGTCAGTTGAGTCATGATGCCAGAGTACAAATTATAGGTCTAAACTCAAGGTAAGCAACAGAAAGCCTCCATCAAATGTAGCTTGTTGCTTGCTTTTTGTAAAGTTTTATTGACATACTCTTGTTCATTCATGTATCCTCTGTGATAGCTTTCTTTAAGGGACAGAGCTAGTCTCGCAACGGAGTCTGCATGGCTCATAGAGTTGAAAGTAGTTCCCATCCCGTTTGTCCTAGTCTGGAATACATAAAGCAAGATGGATTTCCCTAAGAAAGCAGGTCACTAGGGAGTGACTTACAGACCCTGATGTCTAAGTATATACAGCAGTGTCACAAGTGAACACAGGCACCTGTGCTTAGTCAGCTGTCAATAACTCTTGCAGGTGACTCAGCCCAAGCTTTGCAGTGACAGCCTCAGCATGTCCGTACTCAAAGTGGCTGAGAACTTTGAGAAGTAGTTATCTATTGCTGTGAGGAAACATCATGACCAGAAACAAACTTGGGAGGAATGGATTTATTAGGCTCATACTTCCACATTGTGTTCATCACTGAAAGAGGTCAGGACAGGAACCCAAGCAGGGCAGGAACCTGGAGGCAGAAGCTGATGCAGAGGCCATGGAGGGGTGCTGCTTACTGGCTTGTTCCCCATGGCTTGCTCAGCCTGATTTCTTATAAAACCCAGGACCACCAGCCCAGGGATGGCACCACCCACAATGGGCTGGACCCTCTCCCATTCATCACTAATTAAGAAAATGCCCTACAGCTTGATCTTATGGAAACTTTTTTTTTTCAATTGAGGTTTCCTCTTTTCAGATCTCTAGCTTGTGTCAAGTTGACATTAGACTAGCCAGCACAGTGGTCACCAGAGGAGAGGCTGTGTTTGAGGCCTGAAGCTTGGAGATGGGGTAGGCCTGAGGGAGCCTGCTATGGACCTACTGTGAGAACGGGGACTTTTGATTGTGTGTGTGTGTGCCTGTGGTCTCTTCAAGTGTCTGTTTCTAGAGCAAAGGGAGGTGTTGTCAGGCAGTCTCTGAACTATTCCTTCCTGGAGCTTGCCTTGGAAGCTGTAAGGAAGCTTGATTAGGACCTTAGGACAGAAGCCGTGTGTTGGGGAAAGAGAGAGTCTGGATCCATGAGGATCTTTTACCTGTTTCCTCCCAGCATTCTCGGCCCCTCGTGGGTCCTTGGGCCTCCTTGGTCTTAGCAGGCCCAGGGTGCGGAAGAGGGATCCTGGGCTAGTTCTGGATTGGATCAAGGGACAGCAGTGGAAGCACCTTAGCTGTCCTCATCAGGATCCTCTGTCCTTGCCAAAGTTGGCGGCTCTAGATTTGTTTTATAGGCGTTGGTGGCATTTCCTCCTTTGGTCCCTGGGTGGTGCTGCTGAGCAGGGACCTTTACCAGCAGGACCAGACCGCACAGGATCACCGAGCTTGGCAAGGCTCCGGACTAGCTCAGTGCACGACTATGCCTCGCAGGTCATGCCCCACAAGAGTGGCCCTTGCGGAGTCGCATCTCCGCAGCTCAGCGCGGGGACTGGGTGCGCTCCGGCTGGTCGTCTTTCCCAAAGGACCGGTGTTTCGTCGTATGCTCTCTTCTGCGGCTCTCAGTAATCTCCAGCAGCGTGTCCAGAAGCTCAGTTGCTTTCTTTGCTGACTGGGACGCTGCCGGTCGGAGTCTCGGCCCCGCCCGGGAGCTGCTTTGTTTCTCGTGGACGCAGAGAGCAAGGCGACCACGCGGGGGCGCCGGGGTCCCAGACGTAGGCCTCCCAGCGTCCTCCTGCTTATCTTCCTCTGGAGTTCCGCTAGTGTCCACACTGGAACATTCCTGGCATGGTTGCCTTCCAGTCATAGTGACCCACGCGTGGTTCATATTCTCCTGAGGAGGTTTCCCGCCACCTCCTGGACTCCCTGCTCTCTGTGTTCCATAAGCAATACCTACTTCACTCTAATCGGGAACCTAGAAACTACAGAGCAGGCGCTCAGAGAATGTGCTTTACAGACCTTGCTAAAGGCACATTACCTTACCTTTTACACTCCCCCTCCCATATCTTTTAGGTTTACACAAGAAATGAGTGGAAAACACTGAGCGTCGGTGTACCCTCTTCCCTCTTCTCCCCCTCCCCCAGGACCCCCAATACCCACGCACCAGTAAGCTGGCAACCCTCAACATCCACACAGTGGCTCACTGGCGCCCATGAGCCCTCACTAATGCAGCACCACCCATATCTCAAGGCTTCCATGTGGGTGTTGTGGAGTTCATGGAACTCAACAAATGTGTGGTGCCTGTCCTGGTCACTGCTGCTCTCCGGTTAGTCTCCTCTCTCAGCCCTAACTCCTGGTCCTTACACGGTCTCTCTCCTTTTCCAGAATCATACCCAACTGCCACAGTCATCAAGGTGGATGTTCTTCCTGTTTTACCTTTGAAGAAAATGAGATTCAGAACTAATTACCAAGGCCGGGGCTGAGCCCTGTCCTGTGGCCACCCAGACCCTCAGCTTGCACACTGGTCTTGGAAACCCCCTGGGTAGTAAAGCCAGTGATGATGTGACAGGGGACTGAGGATGCCCAGACTCCGCATCACAAACCTCCCCCCCCCCCCCCCCCCCGCCAACAAGCCTGGGGACTTCCCTGGGAACTACGCTCAGAGGTCTCACTGTCCCTCCCGGCTGATTTTGCATCTGAGAAGTAGAGAAAGTGTGACAACCTGTGCCAAGCGCTGCTGGCGGGGCTGCCCTGGCCCCTGCTTGGGCCGGCCTGGCCGTCTTCTCCCCACCATGGGCTCTGAACTTACTCTATGGGACTTCTAGGGCACAGCGGGGTTTTCCCCCCAGGCTCCATGCCCCTGCTGGGACCTGTCAAGTACTGGATGAAGGGCAGTGTGTTGTCGCTCTTTGGGCAGAGTCCCGGGTACCCAGAGAATGAAAGACAGAGGAGGACCAGAGTTCCAGGTGGGCATGCCCTTTGACCAGATTCAGCCAGTTAAAACAGGATGCTCAATTTTGAGTTTTGATGAACAGTGAAACTTTTAAGTGCAAGCATATGACAAATGCGTTGTTACACCTTCCAATGAATTGTTTAACCAAGATTCAGTTTTAACGGAGCAGCCTGTATTTTATATGGCAATCTTGCCCAGTGGGCTCTTGACCCATGAAGAGAGACAGAGTGGGAAGAGGAAGTACATAGCTCAGGATGGGAGCTTCGTTCCCTGAGCTAAGGCCTCCCTAGCAGCAGTTTTAATATCCTGAAGTTGTACTAGTGTTCTGGGTTCTAGGGCTGCTAGGGGCCTGCAAGGCCTCAGTAGGCCCCCTATACTGCTTGACAACAAGTCCCACAGTCTGAACTATTTTTGAGTTGGATATAAGGTGGGGAAGGAAGAAGTAGACAATGAGAGGAAGAAAGATGGGAGAGATGGAAGGCTGTGGAGAAAAAGAGTTTCCAGGGTGGGAGAATGTACTGGAATGAATCCAGTGACAAATCCAGTGACAAATCCCTGAAGAAGAGCCAGCTTCAGCTGTGGCATGCAAGTGGTTGTGCGGCCTGCCTTTTTTGACTGAAATGTCCCTGTTAGCATCCTAAGTGAGACTGCAAAGAAGCCAGGCAGGACTTGACAGCACCAGAGCCGATGGTCTCCTGAGCAGCCGAGTGGGCTCTATGCTCACCCTGGGTCTGCTTGACTCTGTGGTTTCTCAGGGCAGCAGAGGAGAAGTCACACGAAAGAGGGTGGGAGGACAAGGCTGGCTTAGCGAGGAGACCCTGGCTATCATGGAGTAAATGCTCTTTGAGACAGACTGACTTAACAAGTTGACTTCTTTCGGGGAGGCCTACTGCCACTCAGGAGCCAAGATGATCACAAGTTCAAAGCCTGCCTGAGCTACAGAGAGAGTTGAAGGCCATCTTGGGTGACTTCCTGAGGCTGTCTCAAAACAGAAAGTAAGAGAATGGAGATACAACTCAGTGGGAAAGCTCTTGCCTCATACAGGAGTCCACTCCAGTGTGGCAAACACCAACCAACCGACTGGACGAGGAGCCGACCTCTTCCATCTCCTGCAGTGACTCAGAACGGGGTTGCTTGGAAGAGAGAGGCCTCTGGCAGGGCAGTGTCCTCAAGAAGCATGATCGGGTGGGAGTTATTTTCATACACTTCCCAATGGGCATGGCCCATGCCTCCTGCTTTTCGAAGCCTCAGTTTTTCTGCCTGTATTTATTGCCATTTAGAAACATCCATTCTGCCGCTGAGAGTTTCCAGTTCTGGACCTTCAGGAAGGATGCTGCTTGTGGATGTCTCTACAGGCACATTCCAGTGAGCCTGTGGATACACGCAGGGAGCGCACAGAGCACGGGGGAAAGGACCGGAGTCACGAGGTTTGTATTTTTACTTCAGCTGATGATGGCAAGTGATTTTGCAAAGTGCTCGTACCCGTTTGCACCGCTTCAGCAGCGTAGGGAGGCTGTAGTCGCTACCCATCCTCGCTACCACCTGGTACAGTCAACTCTGCGGGTTCAGCCAATCATTTGGTGTTGTGGTTCTTGACTGTGGCTCTAATTGTGTTTACTCTGGTGAGTAAAGGAACCACACACAATTTCCGAGGCTTGCTGGCCACTTGCTATTCATTTTTGTGAGAGATGCTTGATTTTAACTTTGTTCACGTGCCTGTAGTCGCCTGGTCTCTTCACATTCTGGGCCTGTTGACTTCTGTTTTCATTGCTGTTTATTTTGTTTTGGGATAGGGTCTTTCTAAGCAGCCCAAGCTGACTCATGAGCCTCCAGTGGCCTCAGTTTCCCCACTGCTTGGTTTACAGGTGTGTAGCGCCACACAGCTGCCCTCTGTCTCCTGAGCGTAGCAAAACCAGGGCTTCTCAACTCAGCTTTCATTTTCTTAATTCCACCTCTGGATGGACAGGAGTTTCTCTTCTCCATCAGTCCAGTCTCTTCCTTTGTACCTGCTCTGTCACTGGGATGTTTGAAAACTTCCTCCTTCCGCCCTGTGGAAGCTTTATTTATTGTTTTACAATTCACACTGTTCTCCCTGATTTTCATGTATGGTGAGGTAGGGTTTGGATTTCAATGCTCCCTGCTCCACCTACTGAAAAGCCCATGCTCTCTCTCTTTTTTTTTTTTTCCTGCAGACCACTTTCGTCTGTCAGCTGCACATTATCTAGTTCAAGAACTGCTGTTCTGTTCCAATGGTCTCCTTGTCCATATATACACAACAGCAATGGCTGAGCTGAGGCCACTCAGCAGCCTTGCGATCTGCTGGAGCAGCCCTTTCTGTTGTTCTTAATCGACTTATTGCATTTTTAACCAATTCCCTGCTTCGGTGGTATGGAAGCGACCTCTTGGTCCTTAACGCCAAGACTTAAATATGCACAGATCTTACCTTTAACTTTTTGCAATAAATAATCTTATTTGACTTAGAGGTTCCCCATTTACACTTTACGTCTATTGCTATCTTTGGTTTTGTGTGTGTGTGTGTGTGTGTGTGTGTGTGCATGTGTGTGCAGGCATATTTATTCTAATTTCTCTGCTCATCACTTTTGACTTATGCATTACTTTAAAAATCCATATTGGTTTTCTTAGAGACAGACACACGCATCTACAGTCTAGGCTAATTGCTACTTTTAACGTTCCCAGGCGATGTGCCTCATGCACAATGCTTTCATTTCTGTTTATTCTCCCTGGATTTGTTTCTCTGTTGTTGTGTATCTTAATTCACACTTCAAATCCCACTCAAAATCATAGATATGGCTGTTTTAAATGCACATTAATCTGCATTTACCTCAGTGGATGACCTTATTTTCTGACTTTTCTGTTTTTCCAGCATTTCTAACCTGGTTCATCTTATTATTACCCTAGCATCTCCTCAGCATGGCATTCCTAGTGACAATTTTTCTCTCTCTTTTTTATGTCTGATGTGAATTTATCTCAACTTCACTTTATTGGAAGATATGTTATTGACTGTGAAATTCTAAGCTGGAGCAAGCAGTGTGGATACATGCATGCAATTCCTGTAACTAGGGAGGCGGAGGTAGGGTCAGAAGTTCTAGGAGAGTCTATGCTGTATGGTAGGACACTTTCTCAAAAAACATAAACACAAACAAACAAAAACACCCTCAGACCTAAGCTGGTTGTTGGATCTTACAGTGTTGTGGTGACATTGGCTTGCTGGTGGCTGGCTGCTTGCTGAGAAGTCTGCATTAGCGATGCTTCTTTTCTTCCCCTCTGAGTGTTTTAAAGACTTGAGCTTTGGTTGTCAGCAGTACAGATGAACCAAGCTACGTGTATGCATTTGTACTTATTTCTCCTGGGTTTCTCAGCATTTCTCACATCCTCATTTAGTTCTGGTCGGCTCTCAGTGGTCCTCACTTCTCACTTCTTGTCTTTCTCCTCTTGTGCAGAAGGATAAGTTACGTACATGCTACGTCTTTTCAGCAATACTTTAAAAATGGTTTAACTGTTTAGTTGTGTGTGTGTTTGCTTGCATAAGTTTATATGCACCACATGCATGCAGGAGTCCTTGGAGAAGACAATCTTTAAATAAGTCTCCTGTCCATTTTTCTTATGAGGGTGGAAAGAAGTTTTGGGGCTCCTCCTTTGAACCTCATTATTCTTCGGATGATAAAGCACATGTTCAGAGCAGAGGCTACTTTTTCAGGGCTGAATCTGTGCAAAGAGAGGCTGAGAACTGGTCTTCTAACTGTGTACCCCACCGGGCTATCCTCAGCAGTAATTTTTTTTAAAGGATGGAGTATAATAAACGACTAAGGAAACTTTCCAAATCCACAAATTACAAATAAAAATCTTTGAAATGCAAAAGCCCATACCAGCATTTAGACATCATCCCTGGTTTCCAGTGCCATCGTGGCATCCTCCTTGTGACAATGACAGTGGCAGCATGGGACTTTTTCCAAAGTGTGCTGGTCTGTTCCCTTTTGGCTGTCCTGTGTGCAGCACATTTCTGTGTGTAAAGGCACCTACAGAACCTAAGGGGACCAGGGACAGCCACCTCCAGCCTCATGGTAGCTGTATTTAGGCACACAGCCTTGGCCATTTTTGTGTTTCCGGGGAACTCTGGAGAGAGCGATGCTTGAGCTATATGGTAGTTATGGGGGCGGCTGAGCTCTGGTGCCAGTGCAGTGCCTGCCTCCTACCCACACACACTGCTGGGCCATGACATTGGCCAGTCCTGCTGATGCGCTGTTTTCTGAGCCCCGTGCATTCCTGCCATTCTGCCCAGCTTTGGCGTTCTTTAAATAAGTCCCCTGCTCCCTTTCAGTCAAAGTCCTTCCATGTAGCTCAGGTTAGCCTGAATTTGACCATTCTCCTGCCTCAGCTTTCTTAGTGTTTTACAGTTGTAAACATGTCCCCTTTCTTCTTCCTCTGCTTTGCTTGTACCTAAGAGCCTTGACTGAGGGGGGTTATGGAGGACATCGGTTCTCAGACCCCACGTGAGGCACTATGTGGGGCTCTTTGGTATGTATGCCTCACTACAAAGATCAGTCTTTGATGTCCAAATAATGAAAAACTGGAGGCTTTAATTAAATTTCACCTTGCCCTAAGGAAAAGAACTTTAAAGTTCACAACACCTTGATTCCCAAATGGTCACCCAGTAGAACCTGTAGAAGTTTGTCTGTAGGGCCCTCTTCTGTCATCTGTTCCCTGCAAATGACCAGCACTCACTCAGGTGAGGATTCCTCACCAGCAAGACCTGCTTACAGGCAAAGGGATGCTGGGAGCAGACCACAGGGGCGCAAGGGCTGAGCTAGAGGCATATCCACTCATGTCATTTCCACAAAGACTCTGGCTTGTTTGTAGACTCCAGAGGTGTGAAGAAAACTCAGCCAGAGGGGAGAGTGCATGACTGGGGTCCTGGTGGGGCAAGGACAAGTCAGCGCATGGGCGTCTGTCACCTGTGCGTGCAAAGGGCCTAGAAGTGACCCTCTCCATCCTTTTCCTTCCTCCTTCCTTTCCCATTTCAAGGGTAAAAGAAAATCAACCTGAAGGGCAAGGAAACAGACATAGGCATTAATATTTTAAGTATTATTGATGTGTGGGAAGAAGTCTGCACTGATCCAGGGACTTCGACATGGCTGGACAACATGTTTTCCCTGAAGACCTGACAGAACCTTCCAGGTGGCTGTCAGTTCTTATAAGGAGAAAAGCGGGGGGAAGAGAAGACTCCATGGCTCAGACAGTGGTCAGTCACAGGCTATGATGGAGACAGCCTCCTCTCAGGTCCCATTTGACCCATTTTGTGATGACCTTCATGACTTCTCACCCATAACTTTTAACCCCTTGGGGCCCACCTGAGTGGGACATCCCAGGCACTGGGAGATGAGAATGAACTTTCCAGTTTAGGGTACAGCTTTTAGAGGACTGTTGTGGATAATGGAAAATAAATGCCATTTAGATTAAAACACCCACTTCTGTAGGGCCAACTGAATTAGGAAACCCCGTTTTGAAGAGAGAAGCAGTTGGACATGGAGGCTTCTAAGACTTCTTCACCCCTAAGGAAAGGGACCAATGTGACAGAAAAGCCTCCCAAGCCATGCCTGTTGAGGGACAGTGAGGTGCAGACCTTCCCCATCCCCACTTGCTACCCAGAGCTTTTCAGCAGCTGCTGAGGAAGTTGAACTGCAGAGGGCTGAGGGGCCAGGCAGTGGGTAACCCAGGACCACCCTTGACTCTGTCAAAGTTCACCATGAGGCCTTAATCCCACCATCCATCAGTTGAGCTTTAGGCCTCTTGTGAGTCAGGATCTGCATGGAGCAGTGATGTATTTAGAGGGCACTCAGCACTGGCAAGACTGATGTTTGGGGAACTCACAGTGTGAACCATCCTCCAAGACAGAAGCCAAACACTCAGCCTCCCATAGGCCTGCGTGGTGCCCAGCACTTGCCTTCAGACGTCTCAGCCTGGATAGTCCACAGCAGGGAACCAGGAGGGGGGCTGTAAGAGGCGCTGTGGACTGTGGGATCTGTTTCTAGAGAGGTGTGGGAGGTACACAGTGGGCCTCAGGGCGGAGTCTGCTGCGTCCTGCTGGGTCCCTGTCGTGCAGCAGCAACCATCAAGACCCCACTGGAGCACCCGGACAGTGCGGAGCAGGCTTGTGCCGCCACAGGTCCCTTGGAGACTGAGCACAGACTAGACAAGGGCACTCTTTCAAGACATTTCACTGCCCTCTTCTAGAAAGCAGGTACAACATACATGTCTGTTATGTAACACACATGTAAATCTGTCCAGGCAAGGCATCCCTCCAGTGTGGTGGTGAAATGCGACACAGCTAAACCTGGCACCTCTGGCAGTCTGACCCTCAGACCCTGTGGAAATCAGGGATTTAATCACCAGAGATTTAATTACCTCTAATGAATGTTTTTTAATAAATAGGATGGCGTTTGAACGGAAATGGAGATAAGGCTTACTTCCTGCCTCAAGAGATGACCATCAGAGGGGAGTTCTCTGAGATGGTACAAGACACACAGGACACCTGGACAGTCACTTCATGCTTCACTTAAATGACTTTGAGACAAACACGAGTCTGACGCAATCGGCCTTCCTTTCTCATTCCAGAAGACTATTGGCTTGGCCATTTGATTTTGTCGTCTGGGTAGGAGCTCATTGCTAAAGATGGAAGCTGCAAGAATAAAGAATGTCAGGTATGAATATTCCAGAGGGGGAGAGGGGGCAGGGGTTGGGAGGGAGACGGGACCTGTGTGTGTGTGTGTGTGTGTGTGTGTGTGTGTGTGTGTGTGTGTTGGGGGGAGGAATGGCTGTTCCCATTTCCTTTCATGCACGTTGCGCCCCCTATTGTTACAAGGAGGGATGACATCAGCCCGGGCATGGCTTCTCCGCGCTGGTTGGTTTTGTCAAATTGACCCAATCCTAAACAGAAGAGCCAATCTAAATCGAGAAAATGCCTTCCTAAGATTGGCCTGTAGGCAAGCCCACGCTACCCTTTTCTTGATTAAGGATGTGGGAGGTTCCAGCTCACGGTGGGCGGGGCCCTCCTAGGGCAGGTGGTCCGAGGTTGGGTAAAAAGCCCGGTGAGCTAAGCCGCTGGGAGCAGGCCAGTGAGCAGTGTTCCTGTGTGGCGTCTGCTTCAGTTCCTGCCTCCAGGTTCCCGCCTTGAGTTCCTGCCCCGGCTTCTCTCAGTGATGGACTGTGTCCTGAGAGCATAAGGTGCAGTAAATCCCTTCCTCCCCAAGTTGCTTTGGGTCACAGTCTTCATCACAGCAATAGAAATCGAGCCCATTTGGTGATCCAGAGGGTGTCTACATGCCTGTGTAGGGTGTGTATGAGTATATGAGCAGGGGGGGGCTGGGGTTCGGTGCAGGACTGGCGGTTGTTAAAAGGCTCAGCTGTCGGGTTTTTTGTTTGTTTATTTTTTGGTTTTAGATGTTTCTGCTGTTCTGTTTTGGTTAGAACCGTTTGGAGCTAACTTTTTGGTTTAGGTCAGTGGGCATTCCAGCTCCTGAAAGCCCGTGCCGCAGGATGTAGACAGGCGGAAAAGGAGCTCGGTTTTCCCAGGGAGCGCTTCCATCCTTGTATGGCAAGTGGGTTGTTGACTGGTCTTCAGTAGCCCCTGATCCTTAGAAGGGCCGAGACTTTCCTTCGCGCGTGAGCAAGAGCAGCGCGGCAAGGGCCGGCAGGGGGCGCTCGAGAACCACGCTAGCGCCCGCGCTTCATGCTTCCGCCTCTTCTGCAGCTGCCCCAATGTGGGCGCAGTCTCAGCAAGGAGGGGCGTGGAACAGAGGGTAGGAGAGCACGGGGGTTGGGGCGAGGGAGAGGTGGCGGGGCTGGGAGTGGGGTATCACTGATTTCCAAGCTTCACGGCAGGCAGAACACTCCCAGAATATTCCTCTTTCCACTGCTCAGCGTGCAACAGGTGCAGACTGTCCTTAGAGTCTCCAGCCACGCTCCTGGCCAAGGGACGTGGCAATGAAGCCTCCCACTCAGCTCCTGCGTTCTCCACAGAGATCCAGCTCTACCCGACCTCCAGAGAAAATGTCAACTCGGGAGCGCTCGGCCCTTCCTGTGGCCCCTACCTGCTCTGCAGGGAGCTATGAGGACCAGCAGGAGGAAAGCAAGCAAGAGAGAAGGAAAGGATGGACAAGATGGAAACCATGTGGGTCCCATCACCTTGCCACTCGCTTTTCTCCAGCCCCAACTTGCTGAGGGCACCAGCAGAGCAGAGGGTTGTCCCAGGAGCTTTGTGAAATTGTCCCTATGTTTCTTTTGCACTTTCTGTGGCAGCTGTCCTTCCGGGGTCACAGGCAGAGGTGATACTACAGTTCACAAAACAGATGGAACGGACTGAGGGGAAGTTGACATGTTCTCCTCCCCTGCTGAATTCTCCACCCCAGCATCCCTGAAATGCACGGTGCCAGGATCTGAGCCCACGCCTCACAAGCAGCCTCATTCCTCGAGGGGTAATTCTGGATGTTAGGGAGTTAACTTCTGTTTGGACAACTGGTCTCCCTCCTATTGGCTCAAGCTGGACAAACTCTTGGCTAAACCCTCCCCCACCCATCGCAGCTCCAGGACCTGTTCTGGTGCCTTCTCTAAACTTTCCTTTCCAGTTAAGGTGCATGTTCCTTGGCTTGTCCTCAGAGGGACCCATCCTGCTCTCTTTCCTCCCTGAAGGCCCTTGGTGGCAGCTCTCTGTGCTATCAGGCCTGAGGAGGGCAGCCTTCGCCTGGTGGGGCTCTGTGGAATTCCCACATGGTCAAGCTAGATCTTACTTCCAGGGGGAAGGAGTTCAAGGGCAGTCAGAGGTTAAGGTTCACTGGGCCCTAATCTTTACTCCTTCCCCATCATGATTTATATCCCTCAGCAGACAAAATGACTCCCAGAATGCCTGAATTCCTGGGAGCACGTCAGCTGTGAACTGACCTTCCAACACTGCAGGGTAGCCAAGGGCCGTTTTGATGTCACTTGGAGACTCTGTGAAGAAGTAAGCCATTTGGCTGGCAAATATCTTGGACATTGTTCTTATGGTAAATGTACACGTGTAACGGAGTGTAGAGGCATAAATTGTTAAACAACCCCAGGTGACCTCAGAGGAGCGCTACCTGCACAGGAAGGGAATGTCAGGCCAGCTCTTTGGCTTTCTGTCTCCTGTCAGGAAGGCTGGACTGGATCCTCTGCTGAAGGCTGTTCAGGTAGAGAGCTAGGGAGTGTTCTTTATTCCAAGACGTCTGAATGTGAGAGCCAGGGTGATAAAGTGTTGAGGCCGAGAAACATAGCTCAGAGGAGATGGGGCTCAAACCCCAGGCCAGACCCTGTCCCCTGTACTGGGAACTGCTGAATAGAAAGGGCCTACCATACCCACAAGGGGATGAAAAGCAGAGAGGGAGCTCTGGGTTAACCTTCAGTTTGTCCCACCATGCGGTTCGGTAATTTCACTGCAAGAATCTGAGCTCTGGGTCTGTGGGCTGGATAGGGGGCACCATTCAATGACAGGCGTATTTCCCTCTCCCCAGCAGACCCGGAGTCTCTGGGTGAAAGGAGGAGAAGCAGCCCGACTCCTCAGCAGGGAGCGGGAGGTAGAAGAACAGCGTGGCAGCAAGGCTGGCTGGAGGCTACTGGGCCCTGAGCCAGGGAACTCATCGGACCAGATGTACTGCCACAGTCAGCATCCTGAGGGTTGTCCCCCTGTCACACACCACAGGCTGCCTCTGTGCGCACTTGTATGCACACATACACCTTGTGCCCAGGCTCTCTGGTGGCAGAGGCACAAGCAAACAGCATGCCTCACAAGATACTGTCAGGAATTAAGTTCTGGCCTTCCTCCCCACCCCCGGCCCCTGATATGAGAACAGAAAATGGAAAGCCAGCCTGAACCACGGCAGTAGACAAACAGACCTCACTTTTGCTCAAAACACTACAGGTGTGAAGGCTGAGGCAAAAGGTTGATGAGTTTGGGGCTAGCCTGGGATACATAGTGAATCCCTTCCTCCAAAAGTAAAGCTAAACCTCCCACTTATCCTTCAAGTAATCAGAGCCAAACATCTTGGGCTGGAGAGATGGCTCAGCCATCAAATGACCCAGGTTTGATTGTGAACACCCACATGATAGCTCACAACCATTTTTAGCTCCAGTCCCAGGGGATCTAGTGTCCTGCTCTGCCTCCTTGGGTACCAGGCATGCACAGACATACATGTAGGCAAAACCCATAGACATAATTTTTTAAAAAGAGTCAAAGGTTTGTGTTTTGTACAGGTGTCTTTGATACTCAAATGGTTGCGCCCTGTGTTCTAAGCTGTAAGTAATGTCTGTAGGTGGGCGTGTCGCCATCCCCTGAATGTCCAGCCGTCACATCCCACAGAATTGCCACTCTCAATATCACTTAATCAAGTCACTTAATATCGTTTAATAAATAGGCCAGAAAAATTAGCTTGAGCATTTCTGGGCAGGATGCGGCGTGCGACCAAAGTTATGGAAGATTGTCCCTTGAATCACTAAGGCAAAACTTTGCTGTGTGTCATTTTACATAGAGGCATCACACATAAAAAAGTTATAAATAGAAAAAAAAATCCAAAGTTCTCCCATAGACAGACAGGGAAGTCAGAAACATAAACAAAACAAAACAGAATAAAACAAAAAAAAATCCCACCCCTCCCTCACGACCCATTTGTTTCAAGTGCTTGCTCATACAGTACTCAACATCTTTGGGTATTTTACAACATACAACTCCAAATTGCAGCCCAGAAGAAACAAACGACAAAAGCCACTAAGCCGTCATCTGAAAAAGTGAGTTTATAAGAAGTCATTACCTTTACAAAATAAAACCAGAAGCCTGACACCACTGCCTTCCCGGGGTCCCTCTGCTGGTTCTGAGTCTGGTTCAGCTGCAGTCATTTGGCTGGTGGGACAGTGTGCCTATTGGCTGGCGGGTGAACGACAGATAGGGATCTAAGGGGCAGCTGCCCCAGCATGAGGAGCATGGGCTATCTGAGGGAAAGCCACCCTGAGGGACTGTCATCTGCTGGCACCGGCAGGCAGGGACTCTCTCTCGGGAGCTTCGGGAGGGACAGGGTCTGCTGTCTTCTCTGGCCTTTTCGTTTGTGTTTGATTTGTACATGAAAAAGCGGAGGCAATCAGTATTGGAAGAACGGCATCTCATGTACCAACGGCTTGGGACTCCAGGCTTAGAGGCCTTCCAAGCAGGTGGAGTCTCCTCCCTGGGATCTCAAGAAACCAATGCCAACTCAAGAAGGCACGGGCCAACAAAGCTGTCTTACTACCAACCCAGAACCAGGGTGACTGGCTGCATAGAGCTCACCACAGCCTGCGGGATTCCACCTCCTGGCACTGGAGCCCTTTGGTCAGATATGGAAAGGGGGAGCGGGGGCTCACACACAACAGAAGGGTGTAGCCAGCAAAGCCCAGGCCTGGAGAAACCCCCACTCAAGAAGCAAACAGATGAGCCCTGGGTAGGTGACTAGCTGCTGTGACGCTTCCAGGGTGGGGGAGGTGGACAGGTAGCGTCTGTTAGATCCCATCCCTTGAGTGTCAGCTCAAGGAGACTGGACTCGAGAGGGCATGTGGGATGGGCCAATGCTGACTCCTGTTCCATGGGTGCCCAGATAGGACAGTGACCTGCCAGGAAGTGGGGCAGAATTTGCGGTGCTTGGAGCTGGCTACGGACGGGTATTGAAAGCCATGAAGCCCAGCTTATCTCTATCCCTGTCTAGTTCTGCCATGTCTCATGGGGGGCTAACATCGATGTCCACGTGGAGGTATGAGGGGGAGGGGAAGAAAAGTTACCACCCCCTTTCACAGCAGGGTGACTCTGAGGCACCTAAGGGTTGACCTGCCTGAGGTCACAGGTCAAGCCAATATAAAACAGGCTCACTCCATGCCGGCTCCTAGCTGCAGGAGGCCTGTCTGCCCAGTAGGGACTGTCTTTCCCCGTGGCCCATTTGCATTGCTCAATTGGATCTGGGACTTCTGCGCTGGAACCTGATTCCGTCTCAACCAAGGTGCATGGTCAGGACACAGTCCTCATGCTGGCTCCTCCGATAACCCTCTGGTCAGACTGCTCCCCCCTCCCAGCCCCATACCGCGGCACAATGCTCCTGGCACCAGCACCGAGCTTTCTGAGACATGGCGCCCTGTGTGTTTCTAAGTGAATCAGAGACAGCCAGGGAGAGCTGGGGGCCCCCAACCCTTAGGGGAGAGATGTCCAGGTCAGACACTAGCAAAGGGGAGACGCTGCCCTCGAAGGCCAGGAGAATAGCATCTCAGCTAAAGCGTATCTTCTCATTTTCCCTTTGTGTTTGCAAACTAGAAAGTTCAGATCCACTGGGTGGGCAGGGCAGGCTTTAGAGGGACTTAAGACAGGGTTTGGGAGTGGGGTGGACCAGGGCCAGCCTAGTTGTTGGCTTCAGACATGGAGGCCACGTGGTTGAGGCCGGTGAGCCCAGGGAGGCCAGCCAGGCCGGCCGCCCAGGGGTCGGGCAGCGGGAAGTAGGGGCGCGTGGTGGCCACGTTCTCGGCCAGCGCCAGGGCCAGGAGGCCACCCGCGTTCCTCTCGGCCTCCAGCTGCGCGCGTCCGAACAGCTTCATCTGCGTCTCCTCGAACTGCCGCTCCAACTCCTGCAGGCTCAGGGCGCCCTTGGGTGCCGCCAGGAAGTGCTTAGCGGGGCTGGGGCCCGGGAGGCACACGGCCGCGCCGCCCAGGTGGCCACCCACGTCGCCCAGCGCGGGTGGCATCACGAAGGCCGTCTTGTCGGCTGCGGGACCGCTTGGGCCGAAGAGCAGGCTGGCAGCCCTCCAGGCGGCGGGCTTGCGGCCGCGCCGGGGTCGCGCCATGCGGCAGCTTTGCCGCTTGATGTGGCGGTGCAGGTGGTCGGAGCGCGTGAAGCTCTTGTAGCAGAACTCGCACTGGTAGGGCCGCACGCCCGTGTGGATGCGCATGTGGTTCTTGAGGTCGTAGTTGTGCACGAACTTGGCGTTGCAGTGAATGCACAGGTAGGGCCGCTCCCCCGTGTGCTTCCGCATGTGGATCTTCAGTTTGTCCTGCCTGCAACACAGAAGCCAGCATTTAGTCCCTGCGTGGGAGGCCGGGGCGCTCTTCACGCCGTTTCCTACTTCAGGACTGGCTTCCTGCATCCACGGGGCCAGCCAGGAGCCGAGTTCGTCCTCAGGCGGGACCTTCAACTTCTGCCCACATGCCTGCCTTTCCGGATTAAAGCAGGAGGGAACAGTGTCCTGAAAGACACCCCACAAGTTCTACACACAGGTCCAGAGCGAGAGCCTCCTATTGATTATCAGGGCCCATCCCACATTCCCGGAGAGACAGCTCAGCATTCTGGTGTCGGCCTGTAGTGGTGAAAGGCCTCCTGCAGCCCGTCCCACACACCAGCCCCGGTCCTCAGCCAGAGCTCTTCCGGAGACTCCGGCAGCCTGGCACGCCTTGCTGAGGGCTCCTCCTGTGTGGCGGTTTCTTACCTAAGCCCTGGGCTCAGCTCTTTGCAGACATTTCAGGGCTTATGAAAGCGCCAGGTGCAGGAAGAATGCAGTCTGAGCCGGGGCAGAGCTCTGGGTTAGAGGCGTTATTCAGAGGCGAGGCATGGGGTGGGGCTCCAACCGCAGACCCACCATCCACTTGCTGAGCGACCTTAGGCAAGTTAGGTAAACTCTCCGGGCAGAGCTGAAGCTAGAGCCAGACATGGTGCCCATTGTCTACGGTTTCTAGAGACTCAGGCACTGCTTTAGGGGTTGGGAGTTCAAGCCCCCCCCCCCCCCCACGGTGGTCTTGAAAGAAAGGCAGATGTTCTGGTTTTGTCATCTAAAGACTGAGCATTAGTATAAGTGGGGGGGGGGAGTTGGGGGGGTTTCCCACGTCCTCCCAGGATCACTGTATAAGCTCTCCCCAAGCGGCTAAAGGCTAGGAGCACCGTGCACCTCCTTGCAGGTGGGGCTCTGGTGGTTTCTCTGCTGTCATTCCAGGTTGGGCTTTGAGGTCAGAGCAGATGCGGAGGTCCAGTGTCCTCCCTAAAGTGTCCAGATTTAAGCCACCCTCAGCGTCACCCTGGACAGCAGGGTGTCTTATGGCCGCTAGAGGTCGCACGCGATCTCATTTGGAAAATAGTTTTCTTGGGTGGATGCAAGAAGAAAAAAGATAGTCCTTGTCTTGATAGGCACTGTCAGGTGTGTGTGTGTGTGTGTGTGTGTGTGTGTACGCATGCGCAGAGACCCCCTCCTTCCTGTGCTCCCTGACGCTCTCAGAGCCTGGGAGGTGGGGAGAGGGACCAGCAGGGGAAGCAGAGGAGGAAAGGGGTACAGTGCTCCAAGTTTCCTCCCTTCTAAAATGTCCAGCCACCTGGCCCGCACAGTCACCTGCCGTAACTTTCCAGCCCCCAGCAGCATATGCTCAGTGGCAGCTGTGACCTAAAGGACTGAATATTTAGCATGAAGGGGACACAGGGAACACCTGGCTAGTGGGTCACTCCTGAGCAAGCAAGACCTGAGACACTTGTGACCCGAACACTCCTTTCCAAGGTGGGTCACCTGAGGAACCAGAGAAAGCAGGGTCTAGAAGGTCCACAGTCCTGGGTTCAATTCTCGGCACTGGGGGAAAAAAACCCAAATGTAAACCCAAGCCCGGAACCTGACAAGAGCCACCGCTCTTCTGGGCTGGTGGTCTCATACGCATTTGCATGTCTCCCACTGTGGGGACAAGACTCTCATCTGCATGTCTGAGGGCCTGCTAGGCCCTCCTCCTGCTGGCAAGGAAGGACACCTGCTTAGAGGTGGCATGGTTGCTGTTTCCAGGCAAGGGTCTCCATGTGTGCACACAGAACTGTCCCACAGTGCTAGGCGCTCCAGGATGAAGGGGGCAGTAAAATCATGTGCAAGGACGCAGAACTCGGGATGGCTGTGTGCTCACAGGGGACTGTCCATCCCTCCTGGTCTCTCTGGAACCCCTAACAGACCAGTCCCTCCAGGCATTTACGGCAGAGATAAACAGCTCACAGCCCCCTTGCCTCTGCTACTTGAGTGGACTCTGGGAACCGTAAGCATCCTTAAGGGGCACCCACTTCATGACCTCAAGTGACAGCTTGGGAACTGAGGCCTGGAGCTGGCAGGAGACTGGGTGAGCTGGGTAGAGGCAGAAGCTGGCCCAGCCCTTGACGAGCACCTGATGCTCCTTTCAAAGTCCCATGACCCACTGCTGATGAGCCAGTGGTCATTCCTATGCTGACTGACAAGCAGCGTCAGTGTGTGTGAACATTTAGGCTCACACACGAGTGTGTGTCTGGATAAGCTGTGCTATGCTGTGCATGTGGGGGCCAGAGGACACGTTTTGGGAGTCAGTTCTCTCCTTTACCACAGAGGTTCTGAGGATGAAACTACGTTCTTCAGGCTTGGCTTTGGTGGCATGTGCCTTCACTGACTGTGCCGTTTGGTCACCAAGAACCCCGAAATCTGATGAGGGCAGCACAGGTGAGGATAGTGCCTACCCTCTCCCTCTGGCTCTGCTTTCCTCGCCTGTTAGCTCCTTCTATTTTCCTCAGCTGAGTTAGCACCCATCTCCTTCCAGCCCAGGGTAAGGCCACAGTAGGAAAGAATGCTTGGGGCCTTATGGGCTTGTCCCAGTGAAAGGCAAGGTCAAGGGTCAGGGCCTGAGCTCCAGCCACTGGGAGGCCCCGTCAGTCTGAAGTCTCCCACCACTGTCCACCCTGACTTCCTGTGGCTTGCTGGTCTGATGGACTCTTCCTGCTACCAATGCTGATGGCATTTAGGAACTCATGAAGTTCCCGGAGCTGTTGGGAGGGCTTCTCTAAGAAAAAGGGGAAGAAAGCCTGGGGCCAGGCCTTGTTGATGCCTGGGAGAGGGGGGCTGGTATCCAGCTGAGGCTGTTGCTGGACAAAGCTGGGATTATTTGCAAGGGATTCTGCAGAAACTTCTCTTGGGAAATCAGTGTGGCCTAACCTTTGCCTGGGTGGCTTGTTCTCCAAGGGACCTCTGTTGGCTATGGGGAAGCATCTTTTCACTCTGCCTTCGTGTCTTGCTGTCTGCCGTGTCCAGGTATCTGAATGAGGAGGCTGTGGGCAGCTTGAGGGACTCAAGAGGAACATCAGATCGCCCTTGCTCTCTAGGAGTTCCTGGCCAAGGGGCTGGGAGAACCAGGGAAGGATCTCATGGCCTCTGACCAACTATGCAATGGGAAGGGGAAGGAGGGGACCTGAGGCCTTCTTGGAGCCCAGGGCCTGGGAGCAAGGTTGTCATTGGGGAAACTAAGTGCTCAGATGTCAGCTGCAAGGTGAGGTTAGCCAAGCCTCTACTTGTCTTCCCTCTATTTCATGGTAGCGCATCTGAGGTGTTACCTCTCCAGCCCTGCAGTCCTGCCTTTTGGCCTCCAGACTCTTAAAACTAAGCGTGGGACAATGGGTGGGACAACGTGAAACTGAGAGCTCACAAGGAAGACTAGGGAACAGCTGGGCATGGAAAGTCCCTCCTCTTGGAGCCTCATAGAATGAAGGCAGCAGATGGGACTTGGGGGTGGTAAGGCTCTGCCTGGAGAACTCCACCGTGGGCAATGCCATAAGAGTCCAAAGGAATGTTGTCCCCATGGAGTGTCCTTTTAGAAAGTGGTGTCTATTATCATGGAGAATCTTAGCATGCAAGGGAGTCTGGAAATTCCAGGTCTGGAGGCAGTCACCCAGCTGAAGGCTGATTGTGTGTGTGTGTGTGTGTGCGTGAATGTGTGTGCATGCACATGCATTTCTGCCCATGCACGTTTGTGTGCATGTACATGTTCATGTGTGTGTGTGAGTATGTTTGTGTATAATGAACAGCGGCCAAGGAGCTCAGCCCCAAAGCATATCCTCATAAAAAGGATGAATGAGAACTGGCTACAGAGAGTATCTTAGGAAAATCTCAACCTGGCAGGTCCAGGCTGGGGTTTTGGATGGATAGCTCTTGGCTGGGTAGGAGAGGATTCTTTCAGGGCAGCCATGGGGAGGACAGCAAGTAAAGGGCCAGTGGCTCTGAAGAATGTGATGGGAGTGATGAGCATGGATAGCCTGAGTCCTTGGTAAGAAAAAAGTCCCTGATGGGAGTCTGGATTCCGGCGGAATCTCCTGAAGTTCCTGCCCCTGACCTTGGAGAGCAGCCTGCCTGATCTTGTTCGGAAGGGTCAGGGGTGTGGGAACCAAGAAATGGGAGTTGAGATGGGGGGTAGAATGTAGTTGCTACAGGCAGGCCTGGAGCCCAGATGGCTGTCTTCTTACAAAGGAGGAGGAGGAGTCACCCTAGGGCAGGCAAGGTGGAGCCTGATAGCCAGAAACTCTGAGGGCTGAGCTGACCTAGAGATGAGGGACTGCTGTAGGCAGAGGCCACACGAAGCGGCCTTCAGGAATGTGTTGGGAGGAAACATTCTGGAATTTCATTCTTCTACACAAAACAGAATTGTTTTGTGACCCAGGGATCTCCCCTGGAAAGTGCTCTCATGTCCGGAGGACTGAAAATGTCTGTGTGCAGGGACTGAACAAGTTTAAGGTTTTGCCTAGGAAAGGCAGGCTGAGACCTGCACAAAAAAACAAAAAAAAAAAAAAAACAAAAACAAAAAACAAAAAAAAACCCACAGAAGGCCAGCTTGTGAGAGATCAGAGGGAGGGGCAGGAAGGAAGGAGGAAGGGGACGTGGGCTTCCAGGAGGTCTATATAGGTACCCTAAGTCTCCCAAAGAGAGAGTTGCTCCCTTAGTCATTCTGCCCATCAATGGACACAGGAAATTAGGGCAGAAGAACATGGCTGGGCCGGGAGGTCGGCAGCTGCACTGCTCCATTAGGTCTGGGTCTTTATCACCTTCCCCTTAGGGCTGGACTCTCACAGGCCCTGCTGAAGACAAGTGGATCACACTTGAACTCAGCCTTCGTGCGAACTCTGCCTTATTTCTCTGGTATTCCATGCTATGGCGAAGCCTTGCCCAGGTGTCCCCAAGGCCAGCTGGCTCTGTGCAGCCAGATGAATTCAGGAGAGGAGAGGAGTGGAGTTAGGGACGGCATAACTCAACAGGATTTTAGTGTGCTGGGACGTTATCAGGGACACCCAGGGGGAATTAATCTGGGAATTTGGGATCCGGCTGCCCAGTGAGATAACAGGAGCACAGTGCCCTGAAGCCAGCATTGCAGGGCTGCTGTAGCCATCTGCCAAGAGGCACAGAACCAGGTGAGTGAGATTATTCTTCCAACCCCCCTGCAACTATCCACGACAGATTCTGTTTCTGGTTTCCATCCCAGGAGTGGTCTGAACCCCCTCCCCTCAGTGCTGTCCTTCGAAGGAGTCGCCAGATTCCCTGCAGAGCCATTTCAGCAAGGCCACCGTCACCTGAACACATTCTGAAGTCCTCCCTCAGCTGCTTCAGATAGAATTTCCTGCCACCCATGACACCCGGTCACTTTATAGGGTCTCTCTTGTTTTCTCCTGGAAAGGCTCTGCCCTTGGTGCACATGGTGCATGATTCAAAATTTCATCCCATCTATGAAGGCCAAAACTTTATGCTTACTACAAAACACACACACACACAAACCAAACGAGTCAAATTCCAAGACACACTATTAGAGTAAATAGGTCTATTAAGGCAAGCTCTTTGAAGTGTGCAGTGGCAGTGGGAAAGGACCTAGTTCTTGAGCTATGGCTGCAAGACAGGTGCCAATAGGCTTTGTCCACATCAGACACACTGAAGTGATGGAAAGCCACTCATCAGAACTCTCCCACTGTACAACCTAGCTGAGAAGGTCTACCTTTACTCCACGGACACTACTGCTACCAACAGGCCAGATTAAAACACACACACACACACACACACACACACACACACCAAAGGGAAGTCTTTGAAACCTAGCATGAATAAATAGTTGTGACCCCATATCCCCTGGCACAAAGAAGGTGGTGCATGGCAGGCTTTTGTTGAATAGAAGGATGTCTCTGAAAGATGACAATTCCCTGATGTGCTCATTTCAGATCCCAAGTTACCCTCCTGGCAATGTGGAGAAGAACGTGATAAGAGGCCCAACCTGCCAGGGGGATGGAAAGTGCCTCCAGGAGTCTCTGAAGTATTCTAGTCGTAGACTTTATTGTCACAGAAGAACTGGGATTCCAGTCTCGTCTCTGTGATTGTCCAGCTGCTCACAGGAGCACCCAGCTAGCCAGCCATGGGCAGTGCCTGGAAAACACTGGCACCAAGCACACACAGGGCCTACCCTCCGTGGAACCTGCCTGGCTCCTCTGCTCTTCTCCCCAGCACAGCCCCGACCTGCCCTGTTTTTATGTTTTGGGTTTCACCCTACCATTGCATTTGAGAAAGCAGCTTAGTTCCTAAAAGGGGCTGACATCATTGCCCCAGGAAATGCTTAGCATCCCTCCAATCGGTGAGCTCAATGTGCGATGGCTCCCCATCCCTTACCCTCCACGCTCCTCTCTGCTTCCAGCCCCGGCCTCCAGCACCGCCCCCCCAGCTTTCTCCCAAGACTGCGCACCTGGTGAAGCGGACCTCGCAGATGCTGCACATGTACGGCTTCTCCCCGGTGTGGGTCCTCATGTGCCGAGGCAGCTTCCCGGCCCCCATGATGACCTTGTGGCAGATGGGGCACTGCTGAGAAGCCTTGGGCTTCAGCTTGCGCTCCTCCACCAGCGGCCAGGGTGGGAAGAGGCTCCCCAGGTGGGTGGCACTCAGGAAGTTGAGATAGGCACCATAGTCGTTCTCCGCCTTGATGGGGCCCAGTGGCCCACCAGGCAGGTCAGGAAACATGTCCTTGAAGAAGTCGCTAGGGAAGGGAGGGGGCGGGGGTGGGGCCAGTTCCTCTTTCTCCTCCTCCTTGATTTTTCGGTCCTTGATGACTAGATCCAGTGGCCCACTGTCCATGGGCTGCTCAGGCAGCTGGGCAAAGGCACCAAAGTCACCTGGCCAGAGGTGTGGGAAGAATTCTGGGGTGAATGGAGATAAGGAGGGCCTTCTGTCAGGGATGTTAGCTTTGGGGTACAAGTTCTCCCTCAGCAGAGATTCAATGGAAAAGTCTCGGATCACTCCCAGATGGCCAGGGCTGCCAGGCTGAAAGGAGTCAGGGAAGTCCCTGGGTGTGTCTGAAAAGGCCTTCTCTGTGAGATGGTCTGTCTTGGAGGGGCTTTGGGGACAGTTGATGTCCTGGGGGTCAGGCAAGTTCTCCTGGTCAGCAAAGTCCTCTGTGTCATCCTCTTCTTCCTCTTCCTCCTCTTCCTCCTCCTCCTCGTCCTCCTCCTCATCATCATCTTCATCATCGTCGTCGTCCTCCTTGTCGTCCTCCTCGCCGCCGTTGCCCCCAGGCTCCATGATCTCCAGGCACACATTCACGATGCACTGGATCTCCAGCAGCCTGGCGGCGTTGAGGATGTGCTTGACGTTGGAGGCGGTGATGGTGAGCGTGGAGGTGTATGCGAACTCCAGGATGGCAGCCAGAGCCTCAGGCTGGACAAAGTCGATCTCGTACACATAGGGCTGGCTGGCCAGGCTACCAGCCGTGAAGAGCTTCTTGAAGTACTTGCTGCAGGCCGCCAGCACTGAGCGGTGCGTCCGGTACTCCTGCTCCTGAACCACCAGCAGCACGTCGCACAGCAGCCCCGCGTGGCGCTGCTCGTTGAGGCTGCACAGCACCTCGCTGCTGTGGTTAGGGAAAGGGATGCCTATGAGCTCATCAATGTCATTGGCCATGTTCTCAGCCAGAGCCCTGCAGGGACACACAGAAAGGGAGAACAGTTAATGAGCACAGGAGGTTGGGGACTCTCTTGGACCAAGCTTACCTGTAGGTCACCACCCTAACCCCAGTTCGGGCTGGGGTTTCTCTCTGCACCCTAAGACTCTTAGAATTGGCATCTTGCCAGGCCATGAGCACCAGCTGCTCAGGGAGAGACACCCAGACTTCTCACAGGCTGGATTCGCAGAATTCTGCTTTGTCAGTATGGACTTGGGAGTGGCATCCTGCTCTCATGTGGTTTGTGCTTCTGCTAAGAGATGCTCACAGATCCCCAGGAGCTGAAGCAGTCTCATATTTTTGCACAAGCTACCAGAAAGCCCCCACCCAACTTTGTGGCTGACTTTCAGTGAGTGAACAGAGGCGTGGAGGCATACGGTTTCTTTCCTGACTTGCTCCTGGCTTCACTGTGCAGCTCAGCAATTCTTAACCTTAAAAAATCCCTAGCATCCCATATATGTCCATACAAGCTGTTTCTCTTGTAAGCAGACATTTAAAGTCAGTATAGATGAAGGTACTGTCAGTTACTTCTCAGGTCTGGCTGGTTAACCTCACAGCTCATTAAACCCTGGAAGAGACAGCGTGTGCGGCTCCTTGACAGTATGGATGGCCCCCTCACTTACAATGATCTTTTGACGTTTTGGTAGTATAAAGGGTACTCATGCAGCCATTTGCTTATCCCCTTTCAGGACAGCAATTCAACAAACTATGAGGTATTTGGTATTTTTATTATGAAGTTGATTTGTGTTCAATGATTTGGCTTAGCTAGCTGTAGGCTAGTGTAGGTGCTCTGTCCAAAGCAGGCTTTCGTAGAAGGTCAGGCATTTTAAATACAGCTTTAAATTTAAAATTATATTGTTATTGTTATTGGGTTTGTGTGCATAGGTGTGTATTCCAATGAGTTTATGTGGAGGTCAGAGGACAACTATGTTGTCTCTCTTTATAACTTTATGTGATTCCAGGGATCAAACTCACACATTGTTAGGGAAGGTAGAATGGTCCACCCTCTATGCAAAACACTGCAAATGTATTTAAAGAGCTAGCAGAACACTGCAAGCCTATTTAATCTAGCTGTCCAGTGACAATCGGATTCAGCAATGGCACATTTACCCCAGGGAAGTGAAGACTGACAGTGAGTCTGCATCACGGCCCTGAACTGGACCACACTCGGCCACTCTTCATTAGGTGGGTGGCTGAACAGCCTGTAGACCATCAGTTTGTTGGAGCCCTACTCAGCAATGAAGACGAACACTCTGATAGCCTGATACACTCAGCAACGTGCGTGGATCCTCAGAGACTTGTAATGAGTGAACAGAACCAATTCCCAAACACATGCTTCCTATACAGCATTCCTGAAACTGCCACTTCCTAGAAGCAGAGAATGGTTGAGGGGTGCCAGCAGCAAGTAGGGGGTGCTGCTGGTTTTAGAGGGGAGGGAGGAAATGTGGCTGTAAAGGGGCACAGGTTGGGGTGCGTCTTGCGTGCTGGAAGTGTTCTGTGTCCGATCCAAAGCAATATCAGTATCTTGGATGTAATACTATGCTGTGGTTTTGAAAATGTAGCATGTACCCACGTGTAGGGTACAAGTTGATTTCTCTGTACTTTCTGTTATAAGCATGTGTGAAACTATCTCAAAAGAGGTTTAATTTAAAAAAGCAAATAATAGAATAAAAAGCAAATACAAAACAGCCTAAGACAGTCTATGTGGCTGAATACCAGGTGTATCTTTTAAGGCCACTGTAGCAGAGTGGATTTGTGGACAGTTTGAATGGAGTCTGCGGGGTAGCCCTCTGAGCCTGGGTCAGAACAGAGCTGTGTGTAATTCTGACCATGTAGAGGTAGGTTCGGTGTGACAGTCTGTGCATGAGAGCAAAGGGAACTGAGGTTACCTGTCCCAGGGTCTCAGCTCCCTGCTTCAGATATTCAAGACCTGATGAGACTGGGAGGACAAGGATGGACCACCTGGCCAGGGAGGACAAGAACAGACCACCTGGCCAGAGCTTAACAACGGGTTTCTCAGATGAGGATGCAGGCTCAGCATCTTTTCTCAGGCCTTGGCTCTCCGCTGGCTGTCATCGTAACCACTGTGTCACGAATGAGGTGCACTGAGCATGCAGAGATAGTCACACCAGGGAGAAGTGCTACATCTGCCCCTGCAGCTCGGCTTTCCTGGGTCTGTTTAACCGCATGCTCCTATGCCGTATAGCAAAGATAACCAAGCATGGGCAGTGTCTGCTGTCGCATTCAGGGATCTCGGGGATACCTGAAGAGAAGGGAAACTCGGTGGAGGGGGGGAGTGGTGCTGCCTTCCAGGGAGCCTGGGCAGGCTGCAGCAGCTTCAGGTGCACGGGCCCTTCTGCATCTCTACCTTCCTCACAGTCTAGGGAAGGGGCTTCTTGCTTACTCCTGGGAAGACCCCTTGCTAGCTCTCCAGGCAGCTTCCCAGCTCTTCCCAGTGGCCCCTTCCAGGTAGTTGTGGCAAAGCTCTGCCAGTGAAAGACAACAGAGGGAAGGAATGGGAGATGAGGCTTCATCAGGATTTCCTAGCCTTTTTTTTTTTTTTTTCAATAGAGTCCCCTGTGGCCCACACTGGCCTTCAATTCTCTAGCTTTCACCTCCCACGTACTGGGGTTTCAGGCATGGTCTACCACCATACTCCCCTCCACTGTGCTCCAAAGAACTCCCTGCACCCCAACTCTCCAAGCCCAGATCCATACCTCAAGCATTTGCTCATGATTTGTTCCTGACAGAACACTGGACATCTTAAATGCCCCAGGTATATCCCGTGCATTCCAATGTCCCTTGCATGTGACCCCATCTCCATCCCTCAAATCAGGCACTGGGTCCCTCTCTAGTATTTGATCTTCAGCATCTTGATGATTCTGTCAATTAGTTTAGTTGTCTCTGTACTGTCATGTGTTTAAGCATGGCTGAGCAACCCTGCTAGCCCCTAAGCTGCACTAGGGCACAAAGAGCATTAAATGCTCACCATCCTGCTGGCACGTATGTACTAAGGGCTGTCCCTCTCAGCGCTGTCCCTCTCAGCACTGTCCCTCTCAGCGCTGTGTAGGTTTTACACTGTAGTGCACTATTCCAAGAGGATTTGGGCAGGTTTCGGCTGACTATTGACCTCTGGGAGGTCATGAAAGACATTGCTGTGTCAGCTTTGCTTTCTTGGGTCACCTGAGGAAAAAGGAGTCCACGTTGGGAGGCTGCTCAAGCAGCACTACAAAAAGGGCCACACGGCAAGGGGCTGAGGCTTCCTGGTGACAAACATGGCACTCAGCTGTGCAAGTGACCCAGTTTGAGAGTGGTTCTTCCGGTCACCTATCAGACCTTCTGTGGCACCCCAGGGGACATTTTGACTGCACACAGCTGCCTGAGAGACAGACCAGAGCTGCTTCTGAAGCTGTGACCCAGGGAGGAGGTAAAACAATAAACACTCACCCTCACCAAAGCCACTCCATTTCAGAGTTGTTTGTTAAATGGAAGTAGAATACCGATAGAGGACACTGTTTGTTTTATAGACGGTATAGATACAGGACTTTTATTCTGATGGTTTCTGGTAGATGGCAATAGTATGTGACACTGTGAAGAAGTCCACACAAAAATGAATTTATTGAGGAACTGACACCTTGTCTTAATTCCCACAAAGCCATCCTATGAGTAACTGGGTCTGAGCCCCAGAGGGATGAGCAGCCTTCCTCTCTATGTGAAAGCCCAGGCTTACGGGATGCTGCAGAATGAGAACTCCCAGAGAGCCACAGTTCTGTTTTACTAAGGACTTACACTGTTAAAGTCAGCAAGGCTTAGAGATGCTGCCCAGATACTGCTGCTGTAGAACAGTTAAATACAGTTAGGCTTGCAAGTGTTACATGTGTACTTGAAAATACTTAGACTATTGAGGTTTAGGCATTAATTATTGTTCAATTTCTCTCTCTCTCTCTCTCTCTCTCTCTCTCTCTCTCTGTCTGTCTGTCTGTCTTTCTTTTTTGTCTCAGGGCAATGTTAAGAATTGAATGCTAGGCAAATGCTCGACCACTGAGCTACATTTCTGGCCCTATAATATTAATGGTGTATATAATCAATAGGTAAGTATATGATGAAATACATAGAAAAACCCACAATAACTGGAGGTTTTTCAGGTTCTCATACAGTCTTATTAAACTTTGCCTTATCTACTGGAAGATGATTGTTTGGGAGAACTCCCTCCTCTGCCTTCCCGTAAGAGCAGAGGCCTGTGTCCAGGTGTGGTGCTGCGCCTCTCTGTGTGGTGAGTGGGTCTAAGCCCCACCTGGGACAGGGCGTGGCTCCCAGGCTGCTGAGCTTGTAGAGCACCGTCTCCTTTGGGATCTGGAATCATGAAGATGCAGCTCAGCTGTGTGGCTCTAGAGGCCTCTCCACCTCTCTTCGTGCCATTGGAAAACAATGAGAAGGCTGGGAACAGACATGTCCATGAAAAGCTTGGGGAGGGGCTTACAGGCTAGTGACCTTGACACCCCTTATTCCACTGGCTTCTTCTTACTATGTTTTGTGTTGTGGTCTTTGTTCCAATCCTGGAAGAAGGGATGGAGTTGTGGTAGTGCAGGAGTGTTTTTCTAGACAGAAGACTAAGCTCAGGGTGAGGCTGGAAGGAGGGCACTGTGCCCAGGAAGCAGGCAGAGGCCCTCCTGGGGCCATTTCATTGTCTCTTTGGGAAGAAGCACGGGGACCCTCAATGTCCCATGTACTGGTGGGTTGGCAGACAGCAGTGTCCCAGAAGGAAAGCCGTGCCCCTCCTCCATTTCTCACCCAGGCTTTGCATCCTTTCCCTCCACTCTCCTCACCCAAGCCAGGGTGAAGACCAAGGCCAAGAATAACACACAGAGGGCAAACAAACACACGTGCATGCAAGCGCTCGACAGCATGCAGAGGCTTTAAGAACTGTAAGCTTCCAGCGGGAAGGGAATAGCAAAGTAGACTAGGAATAAAGGGCACAGGAGAGAGATCGCACACAGGTGCATGTAGAGGGGTGTGGTGCTGGAGGTATGGGGAACTCAGATATGGAGGAAAAGGTAATCAGTTATGCCCACCCGTCTAGAGAGCACCAGGCCTAACTTAGCAGGTCTCCAGTCTCTGCCGCAATGGAAGCTTCTAGAATCCCAGGGGACCCTAGCTGGTATTCAACTGTCAGGTGAATGTTCAGTCTCTCAGAGAGAAAGAACTGTGCTGTTCAGTCTCCCTTCCAAGAGGCCAAAGGCATCCGTGGTAGCGGGCACTGACAGTCATTCTCACCCCTGCTACCATTTACCTGGTGTCTGTTACACCTGAGTCATCACACCTCTAATCCTCCCTCCACGGAACAACTGTTAAAGGCGTGTGTTCTTAGCATCATTCACAATGCACAGAGAAAGGAGCAGCAGCTTTGCAGAGGCCGAGCGATGAGCCCAAGGCCACACGGCTGGCAAGTGATGGCATGATTTGAAACCCATTGTGTTGCAAGTATTTGCCTTTGCCCTCTGCCATGCCCTAGCCTACCATGTCTAGTTTGGGGACTGAGAAATCTGAACTTTTCCCCCTGAAGGATGGCTGTGTCTTGCTCCGGGATTTTATTTGAGGCCGTCATAAGGGACGAGCATCACTCAGCTGAGACCCACACCTGTAGGTAACTAACAGTGTGCATAGGAGGCTCAGAGCCCTGTGATATTGGGTTTGGTGGGTTATTTAAGAAGAAAAAAAGTTACAAAGTTGGAAGGGATTGGGAGCCAGGAAGTAATCCAGGGAGAGTTAGGAAAAGGAATAGAGGGACTATGATAAAAATATATTGTCATGCATGTATAAAATTCTCAAAGAATGAAAATATTATTTTAAAATTAACTAATAAGTTAACTTAAAAAAGATTGGCTCAGAGAAACAAAGGGGATAGTTGGGACGCCATTAACGGAGGCGGGACAAACCCAGCACGGGGCCCTGGGACACCAGCCGTTTGCAAACAGCCTGTCTGCCAGTTATAAGGCGTTTTCTCAGTTCTAGTCACATTTTCTATTGGTATTGGGATCCTCGTTTGATGGGATTTGAGAGTCACACGGCTAGAAAGCACTGCTTTCTGGTCATCCGTGGCTGCCTTGGTGGCATGACTTTGGGGACAATTCTGTTAGTGTGATGGGGAATGTAAACACCTCCCTGAGGGTTTTCCTCTGCCAGTCCCCTAAATGGTCCAGACAGCAGGTTTCTCCTACCAGCCCCTACCTAGCTCCTCCATGCCCAGGCCTGGAGCATGGCAGCCACCTGGCGGGATTGGTGGCTGTAGATGGGGCACATGGGTGCTACACAGGGGCAGGTGGAATGTAGGTTTCCTCTGCAGATCCAGGAATGAGGCTGGACGGTAACTACTGTGTCCTCTGAGTAGGTCTTTCCTCCCCATGGTCTTTGGGTCCTGAAGTAGGTTGTAGGCTAGGTGGCAAGGAGCCTGGGGGAGTCCTGGCTCAAGCCATCAGTTCTGGGTGTGCCTCACCCTGGCTTTGGAAGATTCCTCAAGCAGGATGGCGATACCCCCTTAGCCCCAGAATTCCTCTAAGCCTCTGATGCCCTGGAGGCTGGAGCCAGACATGTGGGCTTGGAGGCTGGGCAGAGCTACTTCAGCTAGTATTCTGTGCCTCACCTGTTGCAAGCACCCTGGGCAGAGTGCCCACACCGGGTGAAGCCAGCCACACCTGCTCTGCCACTTTGCCAGGACATGCCTAGAGCCAGCAGCCCTCAGCTCAGCTGGGCCTGTGCAGCCCTTGTCCCCCCCACCCCCCGGGGGGGCTTCAATGCAGTAGGCTCAGAGGCCTCTGCAAAGGAATAATCATCACACTTTCTTAGAAGCCCTCCCGGTCACTTTCTGTGAACCCTCCCTTTTTCTCCCTTGCCATGCCCAGGGCTATAGTAGGGGCAAGACCCGGGCATCAGGTACTACTGCACTCTCCTTCCAACCGTAGGCAGGCTTCACATGAAGGCCTTGGGTTTGCCTCTGGTGACAGGCACCCAGTCCTTGATAACCCCAAAGCTAAGGACCATTAAGACTCACACAAGGGAGCTGCCTCATGTCCACATTTCTTGCAGATTTTCCTGGGGCCTCTTTGGAAAGAGGATTGTTTTCTGATAAGTATGTTCCTGTAATCCTTGCGCTTGGGAGGTAGAGGCGAAAGGATGTCAGATTCCAGGCCAGTTTGCATTGCTCTGTGAGTTCAAGTCAGTGTGCAATCCTGCCTCAGAAGGAGAAATGGAGGTAGAGATGGGGACAGAGGTGACAGTGACCGAGGAGAAGCACACTCGTGTAAGGACACTGAAGGGCAGAGGTCACACTCCCCTGGGCTCAGTCTGCTGTGCCAAGCCCTTTCAACTCAACATCCACCGGCCTCGCCACCCCCTGCTCTGCCTCCTGTCTGCCCCACGCCTGCCTTGCCTTTGCAGGTCAAGTGATGCTCCCTCAAACTGGGCTTTAAAAGAATTATTTATTCAACCTTTTCTGATTACAGGGTGGGGTAGGGTGGAGAGGGAGACTCATTTTCTTTGAAGAAACATTGCACACCTATTTCTTCTTGTTCAGAAGAAAGAACTTACTGCCTGTTCTTATTACAGGTGGTTTCCTGAGCCAGAAAACTCCCTGGGAGGCTTTTCAGAACCTTATTAAGTTACAGAAAATTTAGATAGTAAAACAAATCACCTTCGTCTATAGTCCCAAGTCATCCTGGTGGTGTGGTTCTGACCCTGCCCGGAGTACTTCACTGTCTGGAAAGCACAGTACAGCTGTGCAGCTGTCTGGTCCTAAAAGCACCGCTCCTGCCTGTCACCTCCATCCTTGTTTCAAGGCTCCCAGTGTGGAGGACAGGGAACTTTTCACTGGCCAGAAGGGAGAGCAGTGACAAGTGTGTCACAGCCAGAGCTCAGAGTCATGGAGTATGAGGAGGGGAGGCCCTTAGCAGAAAGGGCCCATTCCCTCCTGGGAAGGAACGACAGTTAAAAAGCCCAGATCTGCTCGGCAATAGATCAGTGCTGCGGTCTTGGACCAGACAAGCCTGCCTTGCAGCTCCCGCCTCTCCTCTGTTAGTCTAGGAGGTTGTGAGGTCCGGGTTGCCCCTTCGCTCAGCAGCCCTGTGGCACCCTCCAGATAACCTGTCATTTTGCTTACAAGATGGATCCTTTCATCCCAAGGTCACGACCCACTCAACTTTGGATGTGGGGTGATGGTGGAGGGAGTTCTGTGCCTGAATATGGGTTTCCTCTGACTTGACTACACCCTTTCCCTCACCCTAGGTCTTTCAGGAACTCAGGCAGGTCACATGGAACCACAAGTGTGAGCACATATGGGACAATTAGATGAGTGTGGTAAACAGCCAAGGCAGAGCATCGCTTGACCACACCGTATCTGGAGCTCCACTAGTGATGTCAAGACTAGCTGTATCCCCTCCTCTGCCTGGGGGAAGGGTGGTGAAGTGTGCTCTGGGTATGTCTGCTCTCCTCCTCATAGTGGCCAAGGGTGGTTGCAGAGCTGGGGTAGCTGCTTCTTTCAATGGGCAAACATTTGCTGTGAACAACCCCTCTGTGTGGGACCCAGAGAGGGACAACTCCTGACCCCATGCTGATTGCAGGTGTGTGTGTGTGTGTGTGTGTGTGTGTGTGTGTGTGTGTGTGTGTGTGACAGGTGCAGTATGCGGAGGCTCCTCCCACTTAGACTGTATCCCACTGGTGAGCAGGAGATTCAGCATGCTACAGGTGCTGGCTGGGTGCTGGTCTCGCATTGTACTTGGAGTCTCGGCTCATCCTTATCACTGAGGACAAGCTGGGACTTGAAGACAAGCAATGGGGTTCTGCACTTCCTATGCAGATGGCCGGGCTGCCCCTCCACCCTTTAGGAAGAAGGTGGGGACCTGGCCAGGGAACCACATCAAAGGCACAATGCCCTCAGGTAGTCAGGGCTTGGGACAGGGGAGCAGAACATTCTGGAAGGGGGCGCAGCATGCACAAGGTAAGACTCAGAGGCAAGGCGAGCATGGCACATTCGGACAGCAATAGCAAGTGCTAGGTGCAAAGGCAGAATGTGGGTGAGCTCAGGAGTGCACAGGTCAGAAGAATCTGTAATGGTAACTGGCTCCCACAGCCAGGGTCAGGGTAGAAGAGTGAGGTGGGAGCAGATGAGGGGACCCTCCAGACATCTGGACTGTGTTACAGAGGCCACAGAAGGTACTGGGCAGGAGGGACATGGCTGGCGCTGCACATTTGAGGAAGGGATGGCAACAGGCCGGAGGAGGGAAGGGCAGCCAAGCACCGAGGAGAGTCTTCCCGCCCAGGCAGCTGCTCCCATTACTCACAGCCTTTCCTGCCCTTCCCTCCAGACCTCATGCAGGATCTGGTCAGGGAGAGCTCCTTCGGTGGCAACAGCTGTGGGAGGAAGGAGAGCAGAATCATGGCCCTAGCCTGCCACAGGTGTGAGATGTCTCGGTCATGCCTCGGCTCTTGAAAAACACTCCTGCCTCCATGCTATTGTCATCTCGGTTTGGAGACAAGAGCCAAACGAGAGGCAAAACTGGAAGGTCATCAGATCCAACCCAGCCTGTGTTTTCCAAAGGAAGTGAAACCTCAGATTTGCCTCCAAACTTGCATTTTTCTTCTAAGTAAATGTCCTCTACCGAGAGAGCCGCCTAGTATTTGGCTGGGAAAGAACATACTGGAAGCTTGCAATTTCCAGGCTTAATTGCACAGCTATGTGTAATATTATTATATAGAACTTTTATTGCCCCAAGAAGTCTAACTATTTCCTCTTCCTATTTATACTCAGGCCCCTCTCTCCTGGGCTGTAATTTCTACCCTTGCCCACTGAAGGCTCTTTGGTACTAGGAACCCTTTCTAAAGAAGGACAATGAGACTGTGAGCTGATCACCCAACTGTCTCTCCAATCAACAACCAGTTCCATTATCACTCTCATGGGCTTGATCTGGGCCTCACCTGTGAGATACTCTACAAAACGTCCAAATTCTGCTCAGACACCCGGGAAAGCTAACCCATAGCCAAATATCACAGACTGATAGGAGACAATAGGAACCCCAGGTAGGTAATCAGGGTGGCCTGCAATCAGGGTCACAGAGCTGATGAGCCACAGGCGACTATCCATGCAGGTTCCCTCCGTCACGGTTATGGAGATGCTTGACAATCTATAGCAAGGTTGGTGCTCAGACGGATGCCTGCTGTCAGTCTTTGATGATTTCTGCCTGTAGCCACAGAGGTCCAGCACCAAGGACTGGACTCTAGGAAGCTGCTATCACAGAGAAGCCACCCCCAATGGGTACACTCCCACCCCATTCCTCACCGCTGCCAACCCTTTTGCTCTGAGAAATTTGATCCTCCGTAGTCATAAATCACAGTGAAAAGATTCTCCAGGCATGGAGCTTTCCCCCAGCCCACCCCACTCAAAAAAACCTGCCAGATCCAATCCACCCATGAGTCAGGGTTAGTGCAGTTTCCTCCTACCCAGGGCAGCGGCCTTCCCGTGATGTCTCCAAGTCAGAAATGTGGAAGAAGAAGTACAAGATCACAAAGTTAGAAGTGAGCTGGCGGAGTGACTGGGTGCTTTTCCATGCTCACGGCAGGCAGGTGCAAATGCATGAGACAACTCCACTCACCCAGCAGCCAAACCGGAAACAATGCTCAGGTCAAAAGAAATGTACGGCAGCCGGAGCAAGAGGGGTCCAGACATGACCAGAGTACTCTGAAAAGATTAGCTTCATATGCATATACTGTGTGTGTGTGTGTGTGTGTGTGTGTGTGTGTGTCTGTGTGTGTGTGTGTCTGTGTGTGTGTGTGTCTGTGTGTGTGTGTGTCTGTGTGTGTGTGTCTGTGTGTGTGTGTGTCTGTGTGTCTGTGTGTGTGTCTGTGTGTGTGTCTGTGTGTGTGTCTGTGTGTGTGTGTGTGTCTGTGTGTGTGTGTGTGTCTGTGTGTGTGTGTCTGTGTGTGTGTGTGTCTGTGTGTGTGTGTGTCTGTGTGTATATATATATATCTTCATAAATAAATATATATTTTTTTCATCTATTGTTCTTAGATGAAAGTTGCCAAGTCACCCTAAATCATTGTTTGAGTTCAATATGATCCCAACAAAGACATCAAACAGGATTTCTACTGGAGTTCATATAGAAAAATAAACATTTAAGATAAGCCATGACTTTGAAACAGAAGCCCATAGGAATAGGGACACTAGACCAGGCAGAGAGGCCGCCAGGAGGCAAAGCACAGGAACAGGGAGAGGCCAGTGGAAAAGCATGCATCCGCACGAGTCCATATGCAGAAGAATCAAATATGCTGTCAAGACAGAACTTCGAATTTTGCTTAAACATGGATTTGACACAGAATAATAGGAAAACAAACACGTATACTCTTCAAATATGGGGGATATGCTCAGCACTGCTCAGTACCAAAGAGCAAAAATAAATGTTCAGGGCTGTAGAGACAGCCAAGCAGTTAAAAGCACTTGCGGACACCCTGGCGTTCTGTTCCCAGCATTATGCTTGGTCAATTACAAGTGTCTGCAACTCCAGCTCTGAGGCTCTGACGGCCTCTTCTGGCCTTTTGGGGCACACACATGTGTATACACAGACACACAGACACCCTCGGATTTTTCGCTAACCACAAAGCTCAGCCCATGTTCGGCAAGAGAAAGACACTCACACGTAGGTACTTGCGTGTGAATGCGTGGCTTCATCTGACTGCTAGCGGTGTTGGAGGGGGGCTGGAGGGCTGCCATGAGGGGACAGAAGGAAAGCCATTGTCCTGTATACGCTCAGTGGCATTTGGTTTTAAAGCCATTATTATTAAACTGTTGTGTAATTTAGATTCTCCTTTCACTAGCTGATGAGTCATCTTTAGAGGTTTTCTTTTTTGCAGCATGTGATCACTATTGATTGGTTCTGCCTTTTTTTCTTCTTCTTCTTCCTGTTTTTTAACTCCAGGGAATGACCTAGATATCTGCAGGTGCCAGAGGAGCTATCTCTGGTGAGCCCAGACTCTGGACACGAGCACATCCTGTAGGATACAGCCTAACTGGATATTAGGTTGGCCATGCTCTGCCCAGCATCTCTCTACCACACAAGCAACAGTCCTGTGGCTGGATAGGTTTGCCGTGCAGATCTGAGTGGCCCCAGCACAGGATTCCAGGCTCAAGAGGGTATTTATTGTGTAACTATAAAGAAAATGGGTGACAGGGGAGCCATGACACTGTTTGGACATCATCTGATCTTAGGTCTCAGGAGGGCTTGGCTTCTGGAGACATCGCCATGAGGAAAGTCCCAGCTGTGGCCTACGACCACTCATCCATCATCTCTGTGTTACAGACATGGCTACTGAGCTCTACAGTTAAAGCGACTCTCCTGGAAGCGCTTTCTCCTTGGGAAATGCTCTACTATTTCCCATGAGTCTCTTGAAGGTATTCCATTACCTCAGTTTCAAATCTAGCTTCAGTGTTATTTCTGTCTTTCTTTAAAGTAGGTCTCTGAACTGCCCTCCAAACACATCATGTCCATTTTGCCCTGGGTGCCTGTTTCTCAGATTCACTTAAAGCTTTTAGTCTATAATCTATAGTTCAAACAGAATTTACTTTTTTAGTGGAGATATGAATGTACATGTACACATAATATATGAATGTTTGCCTGCATGTATGTTTTAGCACCACATATGTGCAGTGCCCACAGAGGCCAGAAGAGGGCATCAGATTTCCTGGAGCTGGAGTTACTAATGATTGTGAGCTACCTACCACAGGGGTGCTGGGAACTGAACCTCTGTCCTTTGCAAGAACAGCAAGTGCTCTTAACCACTGAGCCACCTCTCCAGCCCCTCACTCAATCTTGGCAAGACCCAGGGCGAGTCTTACCTTCTTCCATGACACTGCCCCCTCTAGCCCAGGGGATTCTGTGCTGCCCGGGGACTTTCACCTCCTGATGTTTGTGTCTTGTGTGGGTTCCTCCCATAGCATATCTGGAACGGGCTGTGCATCCCGGGAGAAGGGTTGGAGGGGAACCCCCATAGCTGTCTCAGATGAGAACTTCTATTAAGCTTTTTCTCGGAACTCTTTGTGGATGAGCCTGTTACTGTGCCCAGCGATTGCATAACACAATGGAGAAGACCTGAGGCTTGCTACTATCAAAAAGCACCAACAGGATAGGGACTAGGCCCTCACACAACTAGCCCTTCTGTCCGTTCCACAGAGCCTGCGGATGATTGCAGCCTCAGTCTCTAGATTGAAACCTTACCGGAGTCCTAAGCCAGAGCTCCATAGCTGAGCTGCTCTTGAACTTGTGACTATAAACACTTCCGGTTGTCTTAGGCAGCTGAAGTTAAGGGGCATTTTTGTTACACGGCAATAGCTAACAACATGCACTAGTTAACTCCAGGAGGCAGATGTCCTTTTTCTTTCTTGCCCATTTACTGTCTCACCTATATTTCTGTGTGTTTAATCTTGCCTCTCTGACAAGACAGAAAGACAGCTGCACAACGTGCATATTCTGAGTCCCGTCATGCTTACAGGGAGCCGGGGAACATTCTCACCGACTTCCAGTCTACTGTGTATGAGAAGTAGACAAGCAAGTTCTAGAGAGACCCTGACGTGCGAGCAAGCACGCTCCGTGCTCAGTGCCCCTCAGCATTGCCGCAGCTTGAGTGAGGCTGCTGAATGCCCCCGTGCTGGGACCTTGATCTCCAGTGTGGTGATACTGAGCTGGTGGAGCAGAAAATGGACCAGAGCAGTATGCGAACAATGTGTTGTGTTTGTTTACACACAGGGTGCTTACAAACTCACACCCAAGACACGAAATTCACTGTCACACCCAACCATCCCCATGTAAGAAGTTCCAAATGTTCTCACATGTAGAGAGGAAGGGAGAGGAGGGCCGCTATTTTATCCAGTGCTTTTCAGGATTTATTTACTCATCCCACACCCTTTCCAAAAATATTTTCTTTTAAAGCCAGAGTGACAAGCCACCCTTTTGACTTTTCTGGTGGTCAGTCCTAAATAGATGGTGCGCATCACCCCACAGAACAATTTAGGAACTTAAGAATGAAGTTCCTGGGTGTGGGACTGCGGCAGCTTCTGGGAGAACCCTGGCCCAACATCTCACAGAGCCACCTGCCCCATCCCTAGGCACACCTCCCAGCCCAGGCCTTTCCCCTAAAGACAAAAACACAGGGGTGTGTGGCCCCTCCTGCTTGCTCTGGAGTCCATTCATAGGCTGGTGGGTGACTTTTCTAGGCCAATGAACACAGTGAAGGGTGTGGGGGGAGCTGTGTTGAAGGAGGCCTTCTGAACAGAACAGACGCAGCTCCGGCCCAGGTCTGGCCGGGTGGGTGGAGGTGACCAAAGATGCAATTAGTATGGAGCCCATCCTCTCCCGCAAGACCATTTTATCCCAGGGCAATAAAGCACCGGCTTCTCTGCCCTCTGATTTTGGGTCAGATGAGATGAATTTTTAGCTTTTCTGGGGAGTCTCTGCCAGCGGGAAAGGCAGAAGGGAGAAGGAGGGGGGTGAGGAATAAACAAACAAACTCCAGTTCTTCAAAGAGGGGGCAGAGGGAGTGGGCTGTGCACAGGGACATTCACTCTCACTTCCGCCAGCCATTCTCTTTTGTCCAATTAGCTGCCCCTTGTTGCCAGACCGGGTCTCAAACATTACCAGGCCCCCTCTCTCCTTAGCTCCTGGTTCCCAGGGCACCCCATGCTCAACCTGCCTACCTGGTTGCCTGCCTCTTACCTGTTTCACTGATCACCAGCAAGCCCAGTTCCTTCTACTTGAACATTGCTCATTCTGTCCTGTCAGTTAAAATGCACTCCCTGATCACCTCCTGTGCCCAACCCTTGCTCACCCCATAAGACCTGTCCACGTATCACCTCCTCCAGGAAGCCTCCCTGAACTAGATGTTTATCTTTCAGCTTTCTTCCCTCTATCCAAAGTATGGGGCACACATGAGAAGAGTGTAACAAAAGAGTGGTTTCTCTGTGCCTGCCTCACGATGGGGTACAGGCTGTTCCAGTACAGGACAGGACCTGTGGCTTCTCCTAAGTAGGTACCCATTTCTGTGGACTGAGTTGCTGGGCTCCTTCGGTTGTTCTCGCTGAAGCAGTCGCTACTGCTGTAGTGAAAGGGAAGGACTTGGGAGGATAAGGAATGAGGAAATGATAAATGGAGCATATGTTTTGCCATTCCGAAAAGGCTGAGCCCAACAGACACTGTCCATCTGCTTAGCTGTGGCAAGGAAAGGGACATGGTAAATCAGGTCATTTGTTAAACATGGGCTAAATCTCTGTAGGAAAAAAATAACCAATAGTCTAATTCTTCTGATTAAGCACTTTGTAAATCAGGAGGGAAAGGATTTCTTTGGAAGCCTTTGGGGCCCAACGGTGCTTCAATATGGTGATAATTTCAAGGCAGCCACTGTGGAACATTCCACTTTGTCCCTTAGCACAGGATTCCCTTTATCTTGGGCGATAGGAGCCCAGACCTACCCAGAATGCCAGGACTGTGGGAGGCACGCCCACACTCAGTTTCTCCTATACGCATGGACCTGTACTAGAGTTCAGCTTCAAAGTCAAGTAAGAGATGAACAATGACAACACAAGAGAATAATTACAACAATATGTTGTAATAAAAGTTGTTGAAAATGTATGAATTATTCATACCTAGATGTTTCTATTTAATATTTCAGGACAGTGGTTGACCTTGGGTAACTAAAACTGCAGAAGTCAAAACCTCAGCATAATTGCAATGGGAGTTTTAGATGTGAGGGGTCACCCCAGAAAGAGCTGGACCCCCGTGAGAGGGCACAGAATGGTAGTCTTCTGAGCACCTACTATGTACCAGGTAGTGATCTGGCTCCTCTATCTTTATCATCTCAGTCCTCATGTGGGTACTATGGGATGGTGATTCTTACTCCCATTTTTTTTTTTTCTACATCATAGATGAGGCTGCAAGAGCTAAGTCACTGCATCAGGTCAGGGCCTGAGCCATTCCAGGAGCTCTACTGAGAGGAGCAGTGACGGTTGGGAGAACCAAGGCGGCTGAGTGAAAACATCATAAGGTGGCCTGGCAATGTCAGGATCGGACGGGACCTTTCAAGGTCGAAGATGCGGAGGCTCAGAGAAGGAGGAGACATCTCTACCTGGTTAAAGTAGGAAGCATACCATGCTCTTTCCATTGTGCTGGTCACAAGAATGGCCAGAAGCCACAGAATGCTTGTGCTGGTCCAGCGACCACACCTCTTCCCCAGGGCCATGTTGCTTGCCCTGCTCAGCTCTCCATTAAAGGAGTAGACCCAGGCAACAAGAGGTGGGAGAAATTGAGGTTTCTGCCTGCCAGTGCCGCAGAGAGGGCTCTAAAACACCACTTTCACCTTTAAGCAACCTACTTCCCTCAGTTCTTACACCCAGAGGTGAGCTTCAGCCTCCGTGTTCCCAGGACTCTCCTGGCTTGTACATCCAGTGTCCCACATCCCATGAGCCTCCCCCATTTCAGGGCAAGCTGTGACAGTTGGTCACCCAAGACGGTTTCTACCTTCCCGTCCATACCACCCACCTTCTTGGCCTTTGAGGATGACTCTAGCTGTATGAAACACCTCGGGGTTTTTAAAGCCCACACCCTTGACTTGCTTGCTGCCTGCCCCATCTGACGCCAAAAACTGCTGTCACCTGTGTTGCTCAACCCTGGCACCTTTCCACCTTAGCGTCGAGGGGACAGTCCCCTGCCTGCCTCCAAGAGGACAAAGAGGGGCAGAAGGTAGAAGATAGAATGTGATGGAAATGGGCAGGAGAATGAGGAAGGAGGTTGTGAAACTAAAATATGGAGATGGGGGGCAAACAGAAGCAGGGACGAGGAGGGAATAGAGGAGAGAAAGGCAGGGTGACAACATGGCTGACACATGACGGCTGAGGCCTGGGCCAGATGGGGTCCACAGGTGCTCTCTGGGGCTTCAGGGTTACCAGACTCAGTCTTATCATCTTGACCTTCTGGAGCTTATACAGCTGAGGGTGAAGACCTTCCCAGCAGCAATCCTGGGGGCTCTTGTGTACCTCTGAGAACTTCCCTGTGCTCTAGTGTGTGATGTGATTGTATGTGTTCCTTAATAAGGATGGTGACAGTTGTGATATCCATCTCTGGCAATCCCGTCCTCTTAAGTAGGTCTTTCCGAGTCAATGTCAACACAAGGTTGGGTAATTATCTTGGAAATTTGAGTAACCTAGCCAGGAAGATGAGAAGGTGGCCCAATCCCTTGGGAAGGAGAATAAGGGCTGGCTTCATCCATATGTAGGTGGTGTTAGATGAGGTAACTGGAGGGCGTCTTTCTGAGCTCCACCCAACCCAACCTTCTAGCAACCTGACTTGAGGCTACTCAGCCTGCCCTCGGACCACTGGGAACTCCCACCAGGAGATTTGAACAGAACACCCTGCATTCAGCTTGGTCCAGGATTTCTGGGCTGATCCCAGAGTCAACCATGAGAGTTCATCACATCAATGGCTTTATGGAGAAATGGCAGGAACCTGCCTAGCACAGAGCGGCACAGGCACGGTGAGAGTCTCCCCACACAGCCTTCCTGCCTAAGTGCTAGACGTGCCTTTCAGTTTGCAAGGGGCCTCCATGGGACAGCTTTAATGCAAGTAGGACTTAGCCTCCCACCAAGGGACAGGCTTCTCCCACCCTCAAACATGCCCATGGATGGGATCACTTCTCCAGGAGCCTTAAGGGGAGGCCATACTGTGTAGCAGAGGAGGCCTCGGGATACCTGTGCAACCTCGGGAAGCTGCAAACAGTGCCAGGACATGAGGTCGGGCTTGGGGGTTGCTGACTCCCAAACCGTCCATCTCTGAGGTTCCCACGCAGTGGCTGATACCAGGCTCCCTTGGCATTCTTGCCAGCTGAGTTTTCCAGCCCCTCCTGAGAACCCTTGGACTCCTGTGTGCCTGAACCTATGGATTTTAGGACTGGAAAGTTTGGAAAAGCACAGCTTCATGCCAATGTTCTTCATTGTGTGAGTCACACCACCGAGGCAGGTGTGAGCAGAGACAGAACAGATATGAGAGATGGGGACAGAGTAGGACAGGACTGCTCCTGACCAACTCCCTTTTCTGGAGTTATCTCGGGGTAAGGCATTGCCAGCTGTGCCCTCTGTCCGTACACAGTGGCAGAACTGGCTATGGGCCAACAGATGACCTTTTATTTGTACATTGAGGGCTGTAATGGTCAGTTATCTGTATTAACTTGGAATCCAGGTATTTAGTCCAGTACAAATAGATGTAGCTGTAAAGTATTTTGTTTCTTATAAAGATGAGATTAACATTTAGATTTAGCAATAGAATAAAACCGAAGATCCAGGCATACCTCAAAAAAATGAATGGATGCCTGTTTTTTCACAAGGAAGCAAAATATACACGCAGAAGAAAAGATAGTATCTTCAACAAATAGGGCTGGTCAGACTGGGTCAGAACGATAATAGAGCCGTGCCGACCACCCTGTAACTCCAAATGGATCAATGATCTCAACTTAAAACTATGGATACCCTGAATCCTGAAGGAGAGAACGTAGGTAGTGGACTTGAACTCATAGGCACAGGAAAGAACTTTCTGAACACTACCCCAGTAGCACAGGCGCTAAGCCCCACAATAAATGGGACCTCAAAACGCTAAATGACTTCTGTACAGCAAAGGTCACCATCATTCAGACAAAGTGGCAGCCTACAGAATGGGGAGGAAAACAACCTTCACTATTATACATCTGACAGCATATAAATATCTAGGATATGCAAAGAACAAAAAAACAAACAAACAAACCAAAACCCAGAACACACAGAAAACAAATAACCCAATTACAAAATGGAACAGAGAATTCTCAAAAGATGAAATAACAAATGGCCAAGAAGTACTTAACGAAGTGCTCAACCTCTTCAGCCATCAGGGAATTTTGAATTAAAACTGCTTTGAGATTTCATCTTCCCCCAGTCAGAACGGCCATGATTAATAAAACCAACGACAGCACATGCTGGCCAGGATGCGGTGGGGAAAGGGAATGCAGAATGGTACAGCTTCCATGGAAATCAGTGTGGAGTTCCTCAAAAAGGTGAGCATACATTTTTCACCACAGCCAGCTACCCCACTCTTGGAGACACCCAAAGGACTCTACATCCTACTACAAAAGATAGCTGCTCATCCACGTTCATTGCTGCTCTATAATAGCTAGAAACCAGAAACAGCGAGATGTCCATCAACTGATGGATAATGAAAATGTGGTACATTTACACTATAGAATATGATTTAGCTATTAATGAAGTCATCAAAGAACAACATCATATTGCAGGCAAATGAATGGAGCTAGAAACAACCATCATGAGTGAGAAAGGCAGAAAGGCAAACACTGCCTGTTTTCTCTTATATGTGGATGTTAGCTTTTAAGCTTTAGGTACGTGTGTCTGATTTAGAATATCCACAGAAGTTAGAGATGGGGCCCACGCATTTCTGTTGCCTGGCCAAATCTGTGCCAACACTGCTGCACTGCCAGCAGGCTCAGCCCTATCCAGGTGTCTCTGTGGGTGGCACTCCTCTGGCCTTTCCCAACTCTGCCCTGCCTCCATCAGAAGATGCCCTTCCCTTCCTTGTTGCCTCACCTCCTAGCCTTGTACAGGGCCCAGGGGCGGCCACTGCCTTGGATCTGTCTTTCCCTCCACTGGCTCTCATCACAACAGCAGCAGGATGCTATCAGCTCGAGAGCCGAGAGTGTTCCCTATAGTGGAGCCCAAGGCCTGTCGCCTTCCTGCCCTGTCTTCTCCAGATGGAAAGCAGCCTGTAGACATTTAAGGCATACCGCCAGAAGCCATGAGGGCTGCCTGCCCATGGTCCAGGGAAGTGCCAGGAAGCCAGTCATTTAACTGTAGCCTCTGCTGTTGGGGACCAGGCTCTGTGCTATACACACATCCCTTTGAATGCTACTTCTGCCAGAGTGCAAGGTGCAAGGTTCCCACCGCAGTGTGACTAGGGTCTTGGGGAAATCTCTGGGCTGCTCTTGACATGGAAACGATATAGAGTACTTCTGCACCAAAGTCCCGGGTCAGAAAGAGGGCTCCGCAGGACTAGAATTAACAGTGCTAGTCTGTGTATGCCAAAGCAACTAGAAGAGATGGTTTTTAGTCTTTCCCCATAAAAATGATAAATGTTGAAGATGGACATCCTAAACATCTTATATGATCATTCCCCCAGGTGCACATGACACTGTATCCCATAAATATGTACAGTCATATGTGGAAATAAAAATGAAACAAAACTTCAAACAGGGGGAGACCCTGCCACCCGCCCTCCCAGCTACAAGTTCATCCCAAGTTTGCAAGGAGAATTCAAATCCAACGTCTTGCGAGAAATTATGTAAAGCCAACACATATCCAGGCTCTTTCATAGCCTTCTTACAGGTTTGTTAAAAGGTTTGAATAGGTCTCTCTGAAACAACAACAAAAAGGCCTGTGTCTGAGTGTCTGGAAGTGACTGAGAGAATCGGGTTTAGCATCTGCGACAGGAATGGAGGGCAGAGCTATCCCAGGCCCTCACCGGCCCTCTGTGCGTGGGCCTTAGATGAAGCCTGGAGAGCCCTGGAATCGTGAGGTTATTACACAGGCAATGGAGGCTCACGGGAGCTGATACAACTCACCCAAGGTATCTGTGCCCCTGTGTAGTGGAGAGGGGACCCAGGTAACTTCACGGGACATCCAAGTCATATCACAGAGGCGGAAAGAGACACACCTTCCCACTCACTCAGCACATGCCCGGTGTGAAAGCCAGGCATTGCCAGGCTTGCAGCAGCTGAACAATCCAAGCCACAATGAATATACAGTGTAGCTTGTGGGGGTGGGTGGGGTCAGCTTGCTGGTCCAGGATCAGAGGCAGTGGAGGGAAGAGGAGGAGGAAGCCTGCCCCATCCGTATGTGGGTCTGAGCCAAGGGCACAGCTGGAAAGAGCTGGGCCTCTTGGTGTGGGGGCCTGGGACAGGCGAATAAGACTGAAGAGGGGCAGAGAGAACGTTCTCTCTGCGGGGAGCGTGTGGTAGGGGTATTTTTAGGATGTGCCATTCTTCCCATTACCCTAAAGCCCCTCCTTGTGGGGAAGAGGTGGCACTAGATGATTTGGGGGGTCAGTTGGCACACTCTGCAGAGGAGGAAGTGGCTCTAGGCATTGTCCTTGGACCAGGGCCCTGGGTATTTGACTTTTGGGACTGGAGCCTACTGACTCCCCCACCCCCACCCCCACCCCCTGCCACATCCCCACTCTCCCTTCAGGATGACCTGAAAGGAAGGTTTATAAGAGGAAAAGGAATGAAAAGGATCCTATTTAACAGCACACACTGGGTGGAGGAGCTTCCTGACAGGAACCGGTGTGGAAACCAGGCCCAGCTTGGCCATGGAAAACTGGTTTGGCTCAGGACTGGCCAGAGTGGACAGGGGCTCTCGGGCAGCTGTACATCGCAATTAAACTGGCCTTGTCCAAGTTCACTTTCCTTCTCGCACCCCCGCTCCCCAAAGCAGCAGACACTGTAATAATCTGTATACCACAGGGTGAGAAAGGTACCATTTCTTTTAAATCCAGGGAAGGGGAAATCGCCCTCATTGAGGTCACAGAGACATGGACAGCAAATCGAGAGCAGACGCAGGCACTCGGCAGGCCAGAGAGCCGAGCTGCTGCCACCAGGCGCCCAGCCTGAGTCACCCGGGTGGGGAGGGCAGGCGGTGGTGAGCAGGGCAGGCGGTGGTGGGCAGGGCTGGCTATCTTTATTCTTGGGCTTGGGTGTGGGATGCAGGAAACAATGCAAACAGAAGAGTCCTCAGGGCTGGGACAGGCACAGGGCTGGGACAGGCACGGGGCTGGGACTGGCACGGGGCTGGGCAGGTACTGACAGGATCTTGGCAGTCTGCGCTTAGGGCCCAAGAATCACGACAGGCCCCAAATCCAAATGGGAGAAGGTCTTTCCTCCCCTGCCCTGCTCTCCTGCACCCACCCTGGGACACTGGCCAGCGCTAAGCCTGGCTGCAGCCGGCCGCCCTGGTTTCCAGTCCTGCTCCTCACCACCTTTCTCTGAAAAGCCAGGCTAGCCAGCGACTGGCAGGATAGGTCTGGTGTGAGCCTTTCGGTCCCTGCCCAGCTCCGCTGGGCTTCCAGGCCACATTGTGGTAATGCCCCATCCCTTCTCCTCAGTTCTCCTGGCCTCTCTGCTCTGTCTCCTGTAGTCTCCAACAGAAACACTGGCTCCCTAGCACCCAGATGCTATGCAGCTCTGCCAGGCCCCAGCTGCAGTATACCCCCAGGCTTCATTCACCTCAGCCTTTCCCAGAATCATCTTCCACCTGTGTCAGCCTTCTGAGAGCCACTTTTTTTTTTTTTTCCATCTATGTCACGCTGTCCCTGGGAACATGAACTTTCAGGAGCAAGAGTCTCCTCTGTCTCAGTGGCTGTGCCCTGCCCTCCAGTAGAGGACTGGTGGGGTGCCTAGCAGATGCCTATCATATAACAGAGGGGGAACCTCTGAGCACTGGGATGGTCTGTGCAGAACCCCAAAACTGCATGCCCAGTGTATCAGGGCTGCCTCAGAAACATCCTTGTGTCAGGAAGAGGGCTGCCAGGATGGTGTGTGATGAGTGATCTTACTTTTTACCACCTCTGCACCCTCCAGAGGTGGAAGGGAGAGGAGAGTGATGGCGTTTCTCCCAAAATGCTCCCCATGGCAAACAGGAAGCTCTCCACCCTGAAGACAGAGAGAAGGCAGGAGCAAAGACACTTGGCCTCGGCAGACTCCATGTCCAGGTCTCCTGCTCTCCTCTCTGCCCAGCAACGCTGTTCTGATGGGCCACACGGTGATTGACATCCTACCCCCTTTTCATCTGTCTCAAGTTTCCCTTGACCTTTTGACCTCTTATTAATTAAACTCAGCATCAAAATAGCCCTCCACTAAAACTGCTGAGGGGGAAGAAGGCAGCACAAGCAGAGGGATTTGCCATGGTCTCCAGGCCTCTGCCCTGGCCCCTCCAAGTCTAGAGTGTGGTGTGCATGGTCAAGCAGAGGCACACAGGCATGTGTGATGCCACAGGCTGTAGGCTGACTAGCCTACTCAGAAGGCTGTGGTTTCCCCCAACATCTCTCTCTTCCAAGTTCCACCTCGTTCCAAGGGAGACAAAACCCAAGCCCCCGAGAGGCCCCCAGCATCAGGTGCAGCCTGTTGTATTTCTGCGCATGGAAGCTGGCGATGCCGCCAACATGAAGCAAACTGGAAGTGGCCGCAGCTAGTCTAAAGAGAAAGAGCATTCTAGAACGTCTGATGCTTGGACATCCAAGGAACCCCAAACTGTCCCTCTCACCCCACTGTGAGCTTGGCTGAGTCAAGGCTTACAAGCTGCATTCTGGGTTGGCTTATCTGAAGGTCCATGCAGGGGGACTGAGACCCTCAGGCCTGCCTCAGGCAGGGGAGGGGCAGGTAGCTCCGTTCTGCCTTTGCCCTTTCTGCCATCTGAACATGAGAATGGCAGAGTTAAAGAGGGGAACTTCAGGGGCCCACCTGCCCTGTGGGTAATCCCTCTCCACCTGCAGAAATCAGCTGCCCAGCTGGAGATGCCCATCCTCCCCAACACCTGCTCTCAAGTCCCAGCTCTTCTTCTGAGTGAGCAGATAATCCATCTCCATGCCCCGAAGAGGGGCCTGACATGCAGGCCTAGAAATGCCCATTCTCCCTTCCCCCTCCTTGCACCTGCTGGGCAAATTCAACAAACACTTGGTTTTGTCATTGAGAATGGCTGGTGAAACCAGAAGCCAGCACCCATTGTGTTTCTACCTCACGTAATCATGGTTCTGATGTGATGGTTCTGTAATGGCCAGCACATAGTGAGCACCAAATATTTGTAGAGTGAGTGAAAGAAAGCAAACATTTATGCCCTGTTTTGTCTTGTTTAGTATTATCTATTCTGAAAAGGGAGGTGCCTGTTATTCCAGTTCAGAAGTTCAAGGCACCGGGCTGACCAAAAGGTGAGGATGAATGGGGTTCAGAGGAAATGGAATGTGGGACCTGGCTGATTGCCACCCTACTTCCTGACTGTCCTGTCCTGCTCATGTTACCACCTCCCTCACCTAGATAGTGGGTGAAACTGGTTGGCTCTGGGGAGTTCCAGTGATCCAGGAGAGGAAGCCTGGCTCACCCCAGGCCCATACCATAGCAAACGTCTCACTCCGGGAACAGGTAAGGGCTCACGTCCCCCTTGATGGGCCACCCGAGTCACTGGACTCTCTTGTCCAGGTTGTTCTACTTTGTGGGACACCATGGGAGCCCCCGGAACTCGTGCATGTAGCCTGCAGGGGATGGAGGGAAGGGGCTCTACTTCTTCAAGAGAGATTAGGTACCACTACCTCATATACCTCCTTGCAATGGAACAGCAAAACCACCCAGACAGTACAGTACCAAGCTTGTGTACGTTTCAGTGTCATTAGAGCAGCCGTCATGGTCGAGCACAGGCCCATTTGATAGATGAGTACACCGAGACTCAGGGGTTGAGTGATTTATGCCATTCCCAGAGTAGATGACAGCTTTCGCTCCAGAGCCACAAACTGACCCCATTTTACCCCACCCCCATGCTGAAAGGGACCTAAAGGGAAAGGTAGCTGGAAGAATGAGGTCTGGCCTAGAAACCAGGACCTGCATCTGAATTTCACAAGTTGGGTAACATTGCCTCACTGAATCCCAGGGTTCCTCAAGACCGGTACAGAAACCTCCACATATGGAAAACTGAAAGAACTCTCCACCACCCCCACCCCTGCCTTATTTAGAGGTGTGTGTGTGTGTGTGTGTGTGTGTGTGTGTGTGTAGTACGTGTTCCTGTGATTATGTGCAATTTTGCTTGTGGGTATACATTCTTACGTACGTGTGTGTGTGTGTGTGTGTGTGTGTGTGCACATCTGTGTGTGCCAGAAGTCAGTAGTTGAGTGTGTGCCTCGGTCATGATTTTCCATCTTGCTTTTTGAGACTGGGTCTTTCGCTGAGCCTAGAGCTCCCTGATAGGCTAGTCTGTCTGACTAACAAACCCTAGAGATCTGCTCTCTAAGGCCCCAGCACTGGAGTTAGACACTTGCCACCATGTGCTGGGGACGGAAACTCAAGTTCTCATGCTTGCACAGCTTTTTACCAGCTGAGCCATCTCCCCTGCCAGTGAAAGGTGTTTACTGACCAATTTCACTCTGCCTATGATGCACTTTGATTTTTTTGTTCTATTCTATTTTATTCTCTCTCCTCTCCTCTCCTCTCCTCTCCTCTCCTCTCCTCTCCTCTCCTCTCCTCTCCTCTCCTCTCCTCTCCTCTCCTCTCCTCTCCTCTCCTCCCTTCCCCTCTTCTCTCCTCCCCTTCCCTCCCCTCTCCTCTCCTGTCCTCTCCTCCCCTCCCCTCCCTTTCTTTCCTCTCCTCTCCTCTCCTCTCCTCTCCTCTCCTCTCCTCTCCTCTCCTCTCCTCTCCTCTCCTCTCCTCTCCTCTCCTCTCCTCTCCTCTCTTCTCTTCTCTTCTCTTCTCTTCTCTTCTCTTCTCTTCTCTTCTCTCTTTCTAGTTGGAGGCTGTTACCTGCTGAGTCAATCAAATGGCCTACAAGAGCCTGACAACCACTGTGCTACGCTGCAGGCTTTGAGGGGCTCTCCAGAGCTTACACGACGACATACTCTGAAGCACCACACCTCCATCCTGCTTTCTGCCTGCTCAGCATCTGTTCTTCCTCTCTTTAGCCCCTGTTCCCGAGCCCCCCTCACTCACCTACATCACCACACACTTCTCCCATGGATGGTCACACTGCAGCCAGAGGGGGGAGGAGGAGGGGAGCACAGGGCAGAGTTTGCCCCTGACCTCTTTCACAGAGCCCCACTCCATAGGCTGAATGCTGACATGGAAATCTCTCTATTAGGAATGAATACTTCTCAGTAATAGAATTTGTCCTAACAGGGCTTTACTATCCAATCTAGTAGTGAAAACATTTCAGAGCCTGAAAAAAATGAAATAAAAGAAGTTCCTCTGGCTGAAATGTGCCTGCAGAAGGAAACACTACCGTCCCTTCTGATGAAGAAGTTATTAAAAGCCTTAGTCTACCAACCCAGTTCTGGGTCTTATTTTCTCCTCCTATATTCTCCTGAAGAAAGGAAATGTTCTGCAGCTGAGGGTGGGGAACCCGAATCACACAGAGCACACTGTGAATGGTGTTGGCTGAGGGTAACCTTTAAACACAACGGAAGGTGGCTGGTCCCTTCAGGGTCTCCTCGGGGACAGCCTCAGATCCCTTCCTCCACCAAGTATCTGCACAAGGGACTTTCTGGAATCTTCCATGGGTTGGGGCCTCTTCTCTGGGGTGACATCCCAGTGAGCTGGGGTGTGGCAGTACACAGAAGTGCAGGGAGCACAGTGCCTCGCCCAGAGCAGACAGAAAGAGAAGTGAGCAATTTTGGGAGCCTTGACCTTAGGCATAAGGAAGGAAGGTCAGAGAGAGAGAGAGAGAGAGGTCAGGACCAGCCAGTGAGGAATGAGGTCCAGCGATGGGCTGTCTTCTCCTGCTGTGTGTTTCAGGGTCTCCACCTGTTACCACGGCTTCATGTACCTTTTGTCTCACTTGTCCTATTAACGCCGCTCCCTCCTTGGTATAGGGTTGATTCCTGGGGTGGTGACAGGTGAGTTTTGATCTGGGCCAGCTTTCTCTTTCTGCTTTGGTGTTTCCTCCTCCCCCTGGCTGGTTCCACTGGGGCCTATCCCAGTGTCACTAGGGTATTCAGCATATATGGGGGCCCAGGGTGCCCAGAGCCATCGTGGCATAACAGACACAAGGCCCCTTCCTTTCATGCCATGCCTCACAGCCAGCAGGGTGGTTCCAGGGTAGTTCTTTTCCTCAGCTGGTCCGAGTCCTCGCCATCACTGCCCAGGCCCTGTAGGGATGAGGGGCTAAAGAACACGCTGAGGATCATGTCCTGACAGGGCAGAGTGGAGCTAGTGACTGCCTGAGTAGGGGATGGTATCTGGTATCAGCGTGGGCCTCTGTCACTCTACCCTAGCGGTTCCTCACCCTCCCTGACACTGGTACTCTTTAATGCATTTCCTCATGCCGTGGTGACCCCCAACCATAAAATTATTTTTGTTGCTACCTCATAACCGTAACTTTGCTGCTGTTATGAATCATAGCATGCACATCTGGTATGTGACCCTGCGAAAGGGTTTTTTGACCCTCAGAGGGGTTGCGACCCATGGGTTGAGCACTACTGCTCTAACCCCTTCCTACTGATCCCAAATCCTCCCCAAATGGGTGGATTTCACAGCTCAGCTTTCTTCCCTCTGGTAAGGCAAGCCTGTGGTCTAGCCTACATGAGAAGCCCAGCCCCTGGGAGTGATGTCTTGAAGCCTTGTCAGTCATGTATCTTGGGGATAGGGCGGTTAATAATTCTAGCCAACTCAGCTGGGCTCAAGCACCTTTACTGCTGCTCCTTTTGCATGCACCCCCCCACAAGAACCTGGGGTTTCCCCCAAGAATAGGCTTAGGAGCTGGAAAAGGGACTATACTAAAGAGAGAGAGAGAGAGAAGGGGAAGCTAGCATCCACTCCTACCCCAGCATATTTAGTCTCTTCCATGTGCTCATGGGTGCATTATCTCTTCCTGCAGGATTTTCCCACCAAGAAAATCTGTTACAGATATGTCTGTCTATCTGTACTGCCAGAACTGGCATGAACTGACAGGGAGTGAAGGAAGTGAAGGGTGGCCCAGGCCACCATCTGCACTCTATAGCTGATGAGCTGCCTGGCTGAGCACAGGCCCAACCTTCGAGGGCCTCAGGCTTCCCCTCTGCTGGATGAGAAGAATCAAGCAACCTCCCAGGGTTAACAATGTGAGCACCAGAACAGTGTCAGCCTGGGGAGGGCTCCAGGGACATCAACCGCTACCATTTCCTACTGGCAAGCATCTTCAAGGGAAACTGATACCACAGACAGCCTTGCTGTCATATCCTTGAGGAATGTCCAGGAACCCTCAGTGGTTCCTCCTTGCTGTCTCTACCTGCACAAACGGTGACTCTCGTCCCAACGGGGACAGGTCTGTGGTCTCGACCATGCAGAGGGGACAGTGGCCTCCTCATTGTCCCCACACCTCTCTGCCCCTCAGGGTGTCAAATGACTCATTCCCCAAGCCAGAGGCTTGAACTGTTTTGCTCTTGCCCACTTTCAGTGGGCCCCATCAAGACACAAGGGAAGGTGCCTCAGCTTCTCATTTATCTGTCACATTTTTTTTTTCAAACTCACTGCTGCTCAGTACATGGGAGTCACAGCAAGCAAATTCTTGTTGAGCTGTTGGACAGGGTCTATCCCTGTTCCAAGGGTGATTTCTCACTTAGCCCCTCACACTAACCTCACAAAGCAGATATCGTGAGACATGGCTCCATTAAGAGATAGACTAAGAGGGGCTGGAGAGATGGTGCAGCAATTAAGAGTCCTTTCTACTCTGGTAGAGCCCCTGGGTTCCAGTCCCAGCGCCCACACAGTTGCGAACAACTGTTTTTGCAAAGTCCATTTCTAGAGGATCCACCCCCCTCTTCTGGCAGTGCATGCACTTGGTACATAGATAGACATACAGATAAAACACCCGTACACATAAAATAGTTATAAAAGAAAAAAAGGGAAAGAGGAGGCGGGGCTTCAAGATCACACAGCAAGGGAGAGCCAGGACTGGATTCCAGAAGCTGGGTCCCACAACCTTCCTTCCTTCTAATATCTTAAGAGTCTATGACCCCTGGGCTAATGTAACAGGGCTTAAGCTTTGCTAACACATACTTCCCATCTTGTTTAATACTCACAACCACTTTGGAATGTGTACTGTCATCCCCATTTTTTCAACAATGATATAATAATTCTCTCCAATTGCTGAGTGCTGGGTCCAAGTGAGTCTCAGCACTAATGTGTTAACATGTGTTTTCTCAAGAGCTCCTCCTTACTATTCTGAACAACAACAACAAAAACTCTCAAATTATCCCCATTTTTCAGATAAGAATATGGAGTATAAAGAATTTTAAGTGACTCAACCAAGATTATCAAATAACTAGTGGTAGAGTTGGGCCCAACCTGAGTCTCCTGGCACTGGCCCTTAGCCTGGACTTTGTTACAAGGGGTCCACTATGCTTCCAGGTCTGGAGTCCAAAGGCAGAGAGGATACCTTAATTCTATAAACAAAAGCAAGAAGGTTCAGAATGTTTCGGTGTGTTCAGGCATGCAGGCAGACACTGGCTTTTCTATGTGAAGGTGACTCGAAGGGAAAGGGTGGGCATCATGCCTGCTTTAAACACAGTTCCTGCTGCCCCTGGAGCACAGGCTGCAGATCTTCCATACCCAGAATGCACTATGTTTTTATTCCCACCACTCTGCCCTTTCTCAGATTTGCCTCAAAGTGGCTTGAGCTGTGACACTGTCTGGCGCTTGCTGATACAGGACTCTGGCTCAGCAAAGGATGAGACCTTTCCCTGATTTTTCTCACTTCTTCCAAAATAGCATTAACTTCCCCCATTTCGCTTTATTCTCTCCTTTCTGTCTTTTAAGCTGGTACTCTTGGAAGAGCCCTAAATGGCAGACTTATATGACTCTGAAAATATATTAGCCTGTGTGATGGACACCACCAGCATCCTCATCCAGGCTTTACTCTGAAATCCACCTCCAGTCAGGTACAGACGAAAATGATCTGAGCAGAGGCTGCAGGGCCAAATCCTAGGAAGTGAGGTGGCTTGAATAAGAATGGCTCCCAACAGTTCATATATTTGAATGATCAGTCACCAGAAAGTGGAACTGTTTGAAAGGATTAGAAGGATTAGGAGGTGTGGCCTTGTTAGAGGAAGTGTGTCACTGGAGGTGGGCTTTGACATTTCAAAAGCCCACACCACCAGTCTCTCTTTCCCTCTCTCACTTCTCCCTCTCTCCCCTCTCTTCCTCTCCCTCTCTCTCTCCCTCTCCTCTGCCTGCCTTCTTGAAATTAGGATATAAGGCTTCAGCTCCAAGACCATGCCTGTCTGTATGCTGCAATGCTCCATGCTATGATGATAATGGACTAACTTCAAGTCCCCATTTAAATGTTTTCTCTTAAAAGAATTACCTTGGTCATGATGTCTCTTCACAACAATACAACAGTAACTAAGACAGGGCTTGAGAGAAGCAGTCACAGGAAAGACATGAAGTTGTGACCTGTGACTTCTTGCGGCCTCATTGTCCAACAGAGCTCTGAGAATCCATGTCCAGGAGAAGAGGCAGGATCCACAGCCTGTGTTCCCATCTACTGCCCCATCCTGGCACACCCTGTGATTTACAGGACTCATACTCTCTCACTTCCACCAAGTGAGTGATACGATCCTAACATGGTCCTTCATGAACCCCAAGCAAGCATGCGTTGTTCTGTCTTTGGGCTTCCAGGAAAAGTGGCCTTGAAAGATAGACAACATCTTGGGACAGATAACTTCCAGGCACATAAAGGACTGGACAAGTAGGTATATTGAGTCACGTCCTTAATCCTAGCATCTGGGCAGCTGGGGCAGGAAGACCGCTATGACTTCCAGGCTAGCCTGGGCTACATAGTGGAGGAAAAGCTGCTGCTGAGGTTGATGACGGAGCTTCTTCACTGCCAACTTTCTTTACTGAGGGATATGGCTTGACTTTGGCATGTTTTCTTTGACTCCACAGAAAACATCTGGATTCTAGAGCTACGGATTGGAAACATAGTTCACCTGATGGCGTGCACGTCCTCCATTGAGCCCCATTTACCAATTATATAAAGGGGGAAAGTGATTTAAATCCATTATCCCAACTCACTAGAATCACCTAGATGCTGATTTAGCAAGGATCCCGTTCCCTGTCCAGACTTAAGAGTGAGGTTCAGAGATGAGGGCTCAGAATTCTAGACATTGCCCGACTTCCCAGATGCCCCTAACTCATGAAGAAGAGACTGGGCACCTCCATCCCTGGCAACCTGGATACTTGTACATTGACTAGGTGAGGGAGGTGGGGCTTCATGTTTGTATCAGCTCCCAGGTCAGCCAGATGCTGCTCATTCAAGAGCCACACTTGGAGTACAAAGGTGACAAGGTTTTGTCCTAACCGCTTGCTCTTCACTATGGAAAAGTAAAAGCAAGCAAACAAAAGCCCCTAAACTAAAACAAGAACTCATCCACCTCCCTACCAAATCAGACTCTCCAGAGGTAGGGTCTAGAGGCTGGGTATGGTTTTAAAAAAATGGCCCAGGCAAGTCTTCTGAGAGTCACAATCCCTGAGCTCCGCAAGGTGGGTGGTTCCCTTTTCATAATACTGTCAGGAATGGTCCCGTGACTCAGCCCTGAGCCCAAGCGTGAGCAGGGCCAGCAGATTGAGCAGTGAGGTGGGTATCCCTAAACTTGAGGTAGACTGCATAGGTCCAAGGAAAAAATTAAAAAACAATGGTTGGAGGCTGACAGACAGAGCCATCTTACAGCAGGACACCATGTGATCATTCAAGTAGTAAAGGAACCAGACGACACCGGGGCCAACGGGGCCATCTAGACAACTGCTACCTGTCCCTGGCTTCATTACAATGCCATCTCCATGTCATTAGCTGCCTGCTTCCTGCTGCCTGCTGCCATCACGAGTCTGATGCCAGGTCATGTCCAAAAGCCCTGTATAAGGACAGAAAAGGGGAAATTCTAGGAAAATCTTGATTCACTCTCGGAATTCCCCTCACTTCCCTGCCTCAGTTCATGAGTAATGTTCCCCTCTGCTCAAGTTGCCCATAAAATGAGCTATCCAGAATTCCAGTGACACACTCACTCTAGAGACCCACACTCAAATCTTGAGTGCATAGTTGTGCTTTGAAATAAAGGTCTAAGTCTTTACTCATCTCATTCCGTGATAGTGACAAAAGCCTGGAACCACAGCATACGGTTTGCCCTGTTCTGCTTCAGAGAACTTCCAGGCTTTATTGCTGACCCTTCTCACCCTTGACCAACAGCTGGTGCGCAGAAGTATTGCCAGTACCTGAGACCAGGGAGTGCCGGGAACACGGCCTTGCTCTGCAGCCCCCTCCTCCCAGGGAAAACACTTGTCTCTGGATTTTCTTAGGTCGTAAAAGCTGTAGGCAAGATGGCAGCCTGCATGAAGCCAGTCCCATCCATGTATGGCTGGTGTGAGTGCTAGGACAGAGGAAATGGCATGTGTTGTCAACAGGAGCAGTTCACAGCTGGCTTTGGTTTTGATGACTAATCCTGGGGGGGTGGGGTCTCAACAGTATCAAAGACAGCTTCGTAATGGATATACAAGGTCCCAAGAGTAAGCATGAACTTTCCTGAAAATCACAGTCCCCACATGAATCATGCTCAGTGGGGAGCCTCAATGTGGGAGTTAGAAGATAGAGGATGAGCAGTGGAATTAGGGGGGTAGAGAGAGGTTGAGCCTGTGAAGGTTCTGTGGGACCCAGGCCTGGCTACCTGGCTTTAATCTCCACGGTCCCTTCCAAGCGTTCATTTCCAAAAGTGCTGATCAACTGGCTGTGAGTGGATGGTTCCTTCCCATGGTTTCTCAAAGCTAGAGGGACAGCCTTCCCTCTGTAATCAGATCAGACCCTCCCATCTGCCAGTCCTACTGCTTCCCCACCCTGTGCCATGGATTCAGGACTTTGTTAGCCCTGGGTGGTTGGCTAGGTTTCCAGTAACAGGATGATTTTCCTCCTGTTGAGCAGGTCTTACATTCAATTATAGACAGTTGGTTACTAGAAAGGTATGTGTGTCGTTACTACACACTTAGGATTATCACGCAAAGTGGGTCATTGTTGTAGTTCATAGTCATCATAGTTGAAGCATTCATGGTGCCTTCAGGTATCATGTAAGCTGGTCTTCAGGGAGGAGGCATTCAGGTCAGTTCCACCACAGGGTCTGGCTGGCCACAGGTCTAACCTTCCAAACAAGACTGATGACACTGCCTTCTAGTGTTCTGATTCAGTCTGCGGAGGAGGACTCTGCTACCACACCCACTGTCGACTTTTAGGAAACCCAAGCATACCTTCAGAAGCAACTTGGTGACTTCCATTTATCCCTCTTTGGGTTCAGGGCTCAGATAGCCACACTAGGCCAGTGCTGGCCTAGGCCTCCAGGTCCTCTAGACCTGGGTTACAAAGTGGTGAAGCATAGACAGCTACAGGAAGAAGGAACTTGGCGAAGAGGCAGGCATGACTGTCAATCATGGAATGGCGGCAGGAGGGGTCTTACAGAGTAACACTGCAGTAATGAGAGCCATGTGCCCAATCAGCTCCCACGCCCTCTTCTCTACAGTGGGATCATGTCACCAGCCAGAGCGCTGGCTGCGTTCCAGCACAGCCACCTGCACTTGCCGGACTAGTGACACCAGCCAGCTCTGCCATGCCCTGTGCAGACCCCCTGAGCCCATTCTGGATACCAGAAGCTACGGCTTTGATCAGGCACCTGCAGGCATCAGCTGAGCCATGTGCCTCGGAAGGGGCGCCGCTACGCCAGGCCTGTTCATGTTTGCCATTCCTGTTACTGTGACGATTTCACAGTGTAAAGGGAGGAAGCAGAAGCCCCCACAGAGAGAAAGCTGAAGTTTCCATGCAAACTACGTAGACACACTCAAAGCTGAGTTACTAACAGACACTGTTGTGGTGGGAGAGAATGAGATAATAAAATATTGGGAAGCAAACCAGAAACTTGAAAAGATTTTTCACTTAAATACACTTTTTTGCATATGCCTTGAAGTTCATACATAATTTCAACAAATCCATTCTAGAAACCAGAAACTTGAAAAGATTTTTCACTTAAATACACTTTTTTGCGTATGCCTTGAAGTTCATACATAATTTCAACAAATCCATTCTAGAAACCGCAGAAGATTCCTTAATGGAAGTCCATGCAAGAGCAATAGTGGAGTACTCCGAGCACCGCGTCTATATCCACAGGCCGGGTCTTGGGTCAGACTGATGGCAGAGTGCGCTTACCAGCTCTATGCGAACAGACTGCGTAAAGCGTTAGGGTAGCTTTTGTTTCTGTTTTGCTTTGTTTTGAGACAAGGCCTTACCATGTAGCCCCAACCTTCCTAGAACTCACTATATAGACCAAGCTGGCCTTGAACTCACAGAGATCCACCTGCCTCTGCCTTCCAAGTGCTGGGATCAAAGGTGTGCGCCAGTGCCACCACCCCTGGCTAGTTCTGGTTTCTGATCTTTGCTTTAAGTGACACTTCGGGATGGGCCACAGTGGATTCTGATCAGGCAGACGAAGGCTGGCTTTGTCAGATGTTTGCAGGGTTTGCTAGCTAAGGAAAAGCTTACGGTATACAGCTGGTCTCCAGCGGGCACTGAGATTGGATACGGCGCCTCGCTTACTAGGAGGTGTTGCTATCCAGTCTCCTCTTTCTCTTGTCCTCCTACTGGGCAAACTAAACTAGGAGCCCACTGGCAAGGGCTGTACAGCTGGCAGGGAAGGTTCCCCGGGCTCCAGAGCAGGGAAAAATGTGAGGGCATCCGGGGGCAACAGGCACAGGCCTGTCCGAGATCTCCTGAAATCCAAAAAGTCCAAAATGACTCAGAGTGGAATTTAAGACACCGGGCAAGGAAAAGCGAATACTTGAGGCTGGAGCAGGGAGAGGGCTGTGTTCTTGGAGCCCCATGACTATGGTGTGAATGGTTGCGGCATTAAGGCTGGAGGGTGAAGGAGGAGGAAGCAGGCCAGAGCGGACTTGGGAGGAGAGTCCAGGGCTCAGGAAGGCGGAGGCGGCAAAGTGCCTCCGGGGAAGGCCCTCACCAGGAGTTACTTCCAGATGGTTTCTCAATTCTTACAAGAAAAATGTAAGATCAATAGGCTGCTCATTTATGATAACCCAACTCCAAAGAGTGCTTCGCTGGCCCACTCAGTTCAGTTCTGTTTTTGTGTTTTCATGACCCGGTCTTACTATGTAATTGAGATTGACCTCGAATTCACAACAATTCTGTTCTGCCTTCAGGGCTGTGGCTACCTACATACATCCCTATCACACGTGGCTCATTGAGATTTATTTATTTCCGTGTGTGAGTGTTTTGCTTGCATATATGTCTGTACACCATGTGGGTGCCTGGGGCCTGTGGAGGGCAGAAGAAGGTGATAGATTCTCTGGAACTGGCGTTACAGACAGCTGTGAGCTGCCGCGTGGGTGCTGGGAATCAAACTTGGGTCCCCTGGAAGAGAAGCAAGTGCTGTTTGCTGCTGGGCCGTCTCTCCAGATCTGAATGCGGGTGATTTAAGTAGCCATTGCACTCAGTTTGAGCTCCTGTCCAACTGCCGTGCAGGAGAGCAGTACATTAACACGTATGCAGACTCTTACACATAAAATAAATAACAGAACTAGCCACACTCACCAGTCCTGGTCACTTATGCCAGTAGTTGCGGCTCTCCCAAAATGAGGCAGCCACGTTTGGGGGGTGGCCTCACGCAATAGATGTGGCATTTGACTAGTGTCCTACAGGTTTTGCCGCCTGTGGCCACAGCTGTGTCTTTGAGCAACTGTCTGCCGCTCTTGGGCGCTCAGGGCCCTCTTTTGTAAAGTGAGGAAACGAAACTGACACTGTGTACCCGGCTGTCACTCTCCATCCCACACGCTGTCAGTGGAGAAGAAGGAGAGGGGGACAGAACAGAAGACGGGTTAGGGCCAGGAAGACTGCAGAAGTAGTTTTTTAAACCCAAGATGAGTTGTGCCACAGTCCTGTGATCCAAGCTATCTCCAAAGCTGAGGCAGGAAGGTGGAGAGTTCAACGCCCCAGCTACAAAGTTCAAGACCAGCCTAGACAACTTAGTGAGACCCTGTTTTCAAACTTAAAAATACTTTTTGCACCGGCAACGTCATGTTTAACTTTTTCATTTCATCCCCTTTCTATCTAGACACTAAGTTTCCCTCACTCCGTGGAGGCCCCAGAACAAGCCTTTTTCAAGTGAACACATGTTCATTTCTGAGGAGTCTGAGCTGTCAGCTGGGCCGGGGTCTAGCAGTAGCTGACAGCACCCATGGGTCTTGCCTCAGCTATGGATAAAGGCCCAGAAAATGTCTTGGGCATTGAGAATGCCAGTGCTCTCTGGCTCTGGTAGCCTCTGCATAGCCACAGTGACACTGCTGCCTAAGCTGTCAACCATCTGATGCTCATTTTTCTCCTCTGCCAACTACACACTGAAAGTTACAGCAGGCAAGCTGGCCCTGGACAGTCCAGAGTCAACATCTGGGCTGCAGATGAGCCTTGCAGCTTTCAGGCTCTGCTGTGCCTGCTTTATTCTTTTTGCTCTCTAACACAGGGATGTCCAATGACCTGAAATGGGGAGGGCCACAGTTGGGAATGCTGGTAGAAAGTAAATACATATTTTAAGGGGGCTTGGGGATATGGCTCAGTTGTAGAGCACTTGCCTAAGGTGTGAGATCGTAGGTTAGGGGTTTCACAGTACTGGGGGTTCCCAGTTCTGAAAAGAAAAAATTTTGAGAATTTTTGAGATTTTTGAGAATAAACTGTCCCTTATCATTCATATAACGACACCCCTTCCCCCCCCCCAACAGCAGAATTCTAAAAACTAAATCACAGGTAATTGAGAGGTCTGGATACTTGGGGGTGTTAATCAAGATTTTACCTCATTTCCAGTTGCAGTGAGTGATGCAGCGGTTTGCATATGCAGTCACCTCGTCAGTGACTTCTGTTCCCTGACCTCATATGTGTTTCATTAAAATTGAACACCCTGAAATGAAGGAAGGAGCACGGTGCAGAATGCCTCCACCTGGAAACCGCTCTGGGGAAACGGCAGTCAAGGTGATTAAGGGCTAAGCCGGCAGCCTCAGCCGCCCTGCTTGGGAGGCAGCGAGCGTATTTTCAACCACACTGCACTGCTCTTTCAGCCCTTGAGGCACTGCTGGACGAGCCCAGTTTCTCTGGAGCAGGTGAGTTTGGTGTAAAAAATCCCACTCCCAGGCCCCTCCTGGTAGTGACTAGATTTTAACTTTAGCTGGCTAAGCAGTGTAAGAGAGTTCTTTCTACTCCCCAAATGCTTTGTGTCAGGCCTCAGGTACATGCTGAAGTCTCGAAGAAAACAGTAGGCTTGGATGATCACGGCCACTTGAAGGTACTTCCCTGACAAGCACAATATGGCCATCTCATTGAGAGAGACATGAAGCCACAGATAGCCCTGCGTCCTCATCCCGCCAGAGGTCTGGTGCTGGAAGTGAAAGGAGGCGGGCTGCCCAGACTTGCCTGTCAGGTGAGCCCTGGAGCAGGGATCATAACAAGGATTATCTGGTGAAGGACCGGGTAGATGGACTGCACTTCATCACGACATCCAGTAGCCCACAGCTGCGGGGCAGACAGCTGGCTCCTGCCCTTGCTTCCTGTTGCGAGCCAGATGGGGGAATCCCATGGCTTCCAGCGGGTCAACAGCTGTGGAAGCTCTTTCCCTGGGAAGACAGTGTGGCATTAAGGCAGCGCCAGCAAGCACCCAATGTCTCTTCAAGAACAGAAGTGTCTATGGCTGTCCTTTAGCCCTGGGGGATCTTCCTTCAACAGCATCCATGTTTCTGGTCCCATGAATGCACCTCTATCCTTTTGGAGTTTCTGGCCCCATGAATGCACCTCTTTCCTTTAGTTTGGGAACACGACCACTTTCTTTTATCCAGAAAATAAAAAGAAGCAAGGGCCAATTGCAAATCTCTGGGGGGAAAGTTGGAAAGCCAGAGAGCAGACAGATGTTTTAGCTTCCTAAAAGCAAGCGTGAAAGAAAGAAGAGCGAAGGGAACTTACTTCCCCTGAAGAGGGAGGGTAAATTGAGGTGAGGTTTTTTGTTTGTTTGTTGTTTGGGTTTTTAGGGTCTCACTGTGCAGCCAAGGCTGACCTCAGATTCTAGATCCCCCTGCCTCAGGCTCCCAAATACTGGGATTACAGATGTGTGCCACTGCGCTTGGCTCTGGGAGAAGGGTTGGTTTTTTGTTGTTGTTGTTTGTTTGTTTTGTTGCTGATGTATAAGTGTGTGTATGCTTGTTCCAAGCGTGTCAGTGCATTTGTGTGCAAGTGTGCATGCATGTGTGTGTAGGCCTGTATCTTCTTCTATTTCTCTCACTTTATTTACTGAGACACAATCTCCAAGCCTGGAGCTCTCCAATTCCAAGCAGCCAGCTTGGCCCTGGATTCTGCTGTCTCTGTCTCTTGAGTGATGAGACTGCTCAATTTCAACTTGGGTTTTGGGGGTCTGGACTCTTAGACCTCACACTTGCAACAGCAAGCAATTTATCCACTGAGCATCTCCCTGTGCCCCCTGAGGTGATTGTGAATGAAAGCTTTGAACTGCCCAGGGCACAAGCTGCAGACCCCAACCATGCTCCCTGGACAGGGCACTTAGGAAATGGGGCTCCTGTGAGCACTGGCGCCTTCCTGTATTCCTGCAAACAAGGATCAGGGTGGGGCAGTGTTTGGCAGAAGATGGCAGAGTGGGCTGGGGCTAGCTGACATCTCTTAGGTGCTACCCTTCGAGCTGTTGCTTATGGCACAGGCAACGCTGCTGCGGTGGCTGTAGTGGAGTGGGGAAGTGACAGGTGAAGTTACACTTCCACCTATGGTCAAAGGTCTGAATTCCAACATGATGTTGGAGCTCATGAGTAAATGGAGCCTAATCTTGTGTGGGGTCAGAGAAATGGGTGAGGGGGAGGCAGGTACGATGGCTGCCAACTCAGTGACCTCTCTTGCCATCAGCAGCAGTTTCCTAGCAGTTATCAAACTGCATGGTTTGATGTGATAGCTAGACTACATGTCCCTTCACAGGACCCGAGCTGCTTTTATTTCTGTAGGTGCCCCACTGCCATCATTACCACCATGGCTACTAACCTTTCCACCAAGGCCATTACCAAGGAATGGCCAGCAGATTCACAGAACACACACAGAGGAGTCTCCTGTCAGAGCATCCGCCCCCTGATGCCTCTTGTGGTTTGAATGGGGAATGCCCCGTGTGGGCTCACGTATTTGAACATCTGGTCCCAGTGGGTGGTGCTGTCTGGAGAGGTTATGGGACCTTTAGTGCAGCCTCCCTGGAGGAAGTGCATCACTGGGGGGCAGGAGTTTAGAATGCACAGCCTCACCCACCTCCTGCTATCATTCTCTGCCTCCTGTGAATAGTGGAGATGTGATCTCTCTGCTTCTCATCCATGCTACCCATGTCCATACTTCCCAGGCCATTGTGGACTCTTCCTCTGAAACCGTAGGCTAAAATAAACCTGCTCTTTCTATAAGCTGTTTTTGGTGGTACCATTTTATCACAGCAACAGAAAAGTAGCTAACATAGCCCTCTTCTCTCTCTCCTGATCAAATGTTCCTCTCCCTGGTAATTAATCTTTTTGATGCCCAGGGTTAATTGGCTCAGAGGTATGGGTAACTGACTTAAACAGAGGCCAGCTGAGACTCTCTCTACACATGCTTGACCTGGTGGCTTTGCAAACAAGGGCCCTGACTGCCCTGTACATTCTCTTATGTGCAAGGAAAACCAAGAAAGCATTGGCTATAGAGAGGAAGGGGTAAGGAAGCTAGGCGCATATAGCCCCTGAGCATATTGAGGAGATAATTGCCACCAGGCTTTCTTGGCTCCAGTCTTTCGAGAGTGCCCTCTCTACCCCTGCTTTGGTGAATTTCCTGCTTTTAAGACCCATAACAAACCTCTGTGTCCTTATAATAAATGGCATTTTCAGCTTAAGCTGGTTTGAGTTCGGTGCTCTGCACTAGCAGAGAAAAGCTTCTTAAGGAATACAATACATGTGTCATCACCCTGGCTCTCAGCAGGCATCACTAATCAATCACAGCAGTTGTCCTGCTAAGCCTCAGAATCCTTCATCTGGCAGTCACTACCAATTGAGTTAAGTTAGCAGGCAAGTTAAAAACCTACTTGCAAAACCAAATAAAAGCCTCCATAAAGTACTGACTAGCCCAGAATCTACAGTGAGTGAGAGGACAGAAGAATACAACAGAAGCACATGGGAGGGAGGGGTTCTCTGTGGTGGGCCATGCTAAGTATGGGCCTCAGTGATGGACAGGGTGCCCTTCAGGGCTCCGGAAGACACCAGCATGGGTCTCTGCACTGTTTGGGAATGGGTCCAGCACTCATCTCAATGTCTTTTAACCACAATTTAACAAGCTGACCCCAGATCGTGGAACATTTTCTTGGTGCTGTTTAGGATCTAGATTCTAGAAGGATCCATTTAGAAAAGGGATACTAAACAAATGCTAGAGTTGGCTTGGCCAGAGCTTCTCTGCTTCCTACTTTCTGTGGGGCTTGGGGAAGAGCCAAACCCTTCCTGCAGGCTAGGGTTTCCAGGCTTAGCTCTGGAACCAGCGCTCCCTCTCTAGCAGACTGTGTTTTGTTGAGTACCCAGAATCCATTGCAGCTTTTTATTCTTAGCTCCTGATTTTGTTTTGTGAAACTACAGAGTGGGAAGGATTCCATACCTGGTTCTAGGGCGGGGCATGGGACTGGGTTTGGAGACAGATGTGAGACCTAAAATAGCCAATCAGGATCAACCACAGCCAGCTCCAAGGCTGGGTTTTAAACAGCCAGCAGGTAGTGTTTTGTTTTGTGTTGTTTTGCTTCCTTTGCTGGACTTGAGTGGGAGAGGCTGGGAGGCTGTCACTGACGCTATCATTTACCACCTTTGTTGAACACAGTGAAACCAACCCATTCCTCGTGTAAAGCAGAGCTGGGAGGCAGACACACCAAGTGCTGAGTTTGCTGCCCTGGTAGCTGAGTCTGACCTTGATGGATTGGACTGGTGCATTCCACAGCCAGTGTCATTCTGTTTTGCCCAAGCCCTTTTGATAAGGCGTTATTTTCCCTTGCATCCAAAACTCCCTGTTATACTCTGCCTCAGTCACCTCGTCAGTAAGATGGCATTTGTAACAATTTCCTTTGCATAGGACTGCTGCCAAGAATAACTGAGTGCTTTAGAATTGCACTCCAGTAAATGGTTTTAGGATGAGGTATAGGTGTTCTCCAGAGAAAAGTGAATTCGAGATTTGTTGTCTCATCTTTCATACAATTTATCCTAGCCTTGTGCCTGACACATAGGAGATACTTAATAAATAAACTAATATGGGTGCAATGAGAGGTACTAAGTACACACATTCCCAGCGGTCAACCTTCCCTGCAGGCTCTTCTAGCAATCCATACCTAGAGCGAGCCCAAAGGAGCCCATCTTGTACACTGCATTCAAGTGGGCTTCCATCCTGACCTTAAACCTTCACACCTCTCAGTATCACTTTCCCTCAACACCCATGCCCCATGCCCGCCTGCCCTACCGGGAGCTCAGGAAGGGTTTCAGGATGATAGACTCAGCTGAGAGACTGGCCCTGGTTGATAACTTTGCCGATTCCTAACATTAGACACACAGGGCGTTCCCATCTGACTTTTCCTGCAGGGTAGGGTAGTGGGAGCGGTCAGTTCTTCCTGGCTGGCCTTTCTCACCTGGCTGTTTGTCACCCATTCACCCATATGCATCCAGCAGCTTTCCCCCACCAATTAGGACAGGTACCAAGGCTGCATCACCTCAGCAGTGCAAACATAATTCATCACCTAAGGGAAACAATGAAAGGCTAACGGCGCTCCCCAAGAGCTCTTTCTGAACACATTTTCCTAACGTTATCCTGGTCTCCTTCAACCTGCTAACTGTAGACCTGACAAGCCTCTTTCCAAAAGGCTGAGTCCAGCATCAACCCAGAAGGACCTGCACACACCACACACCACACACACACACACACACACACACACACACACACACACAGCCACGTATTTGGCAGGATAATTCCCTTGTGGCCTTCCCTCACTCCTTTTCATCAGCACTCCCTCTGGGATATCGGTTCGGGGGAGCTGGATGCTATCTCCCAGGTTTTTCTCATCAAGCTCTCCCTTTCCCACTGTTCCGCCAGCGTCAGCAGATTAGTGTTGGAAATCATTTACGTGGAAGAAGGTGATTCTATAGTTCAGCCCGCATGCTTGACAATTAGCTAAATAAACTGCCCGGGGTCACTTGGAGTAACAATTCACAGACGTCCCCCATGACAGGCAAAAGTTAAACCCCCTCAGAGAGAGGGACCTCCCCGTGGGTTGAAGAGGAGGCTGGTTTTGCTGGAGGAGAATTCTAGGCATCTTATTATTCACTTCGCTCCCTTCCAGTTCTGACCTTAAGAGTACTCTTAACCTTCCTCCTCCAGCTTGCTAATGGGGAAATAAATCTTGGGAGAGTATCTTAAATTCTTCTTTATCACAGACTGTATCGCCGAGATAATAAGACCAGCCTTCAGAGTAACCATTAAGCCACAAAAGGTGTGGTCATCATTTATGATTTTTTTAGCCTTAATTGCTAGACAGACACTTTAAGTGGGAAGTCTGTCTAATGAGCCCAGTCATTAAAACATCAAAAACTGTTATCTGGGGTTTCTATTTTAGTTAGACATTACATTATTTTAATAAGGGGGCCGCATTTCTTGTCACAGGGTTTGGTAATGGAGGCGGAAGCAACCCCGTGGGGAACGGGGGAGGGGAAGCAGGCTTGCCTTTGGAAAACAAGGTCGCAAATCAAGCCTGGAGCCCTAGAGGGAGGAGGCAGCTGGAGAAGAGCCCTGCCTGGAGGGATGGAGGACTGAACTAGCACCCAAGCCTCTGCTGGGGACTAGGGAAAGCCAGTAGTCCCAGGTGCTCTGGCTTTCCTCTCCATCACGGCCAAGCTGTATGATTTGTGTACATCGTCCTTGTTCCTCAGAGGCTCCGATTTGCTGCCTTGGGTGGATCCAGTCAGCAGACAGCTCCTAGACCCTGGCCTCTCTAAGCCCCCCCCCCCTTACCATCTGAATGAACTAAACATTTCTCCACCCCTTCCTCCAGACCTTCGACAACTGCCATCTTCCAGCCCACCTGCTCAGTTCCTGATCCCCCCCACCCTTGGCTTTATCAGGTGGCAGACCCAAGATTTCGGTCACCTTATTTGTTCGTCTTTGTCGATCTGGACCAGTTTTGTTCACAAGAAAGAGAATGTGAGCCCAAATATGCTAGTAGTCACATTAAAGAAATTAAGAACAGAGAAACTGAATGCTAACTTATTTTACTTAAACCAGTATATCCAAAATATCATTTCAACATATAATCAATAGTGTAAAGTGGTTTATAAGATAGTTTCTTTCCTTTTTTTTTTTTTTTTCGTGATAAATCTTACACTATAAGTTTTCTCTCTTCGGAAAAGACACATCCTCAGAGCTCACCTATGCCTTGATTTTCCATATCAATAACCATCATTGAACATTTACTTTGAGCCAGGCTCTGGCCTTTACATGTGTTAATTCATTTAACACTCTTAATGACCTTAATCATTGAGCTATTACTGGCCAGTTCACAGAGGAGGAAACTGAGGCTCAGGGAGGAACCATAGGTGCTCCCGGACCAGAGAGGACACACTGCAGATGTGGACTCGGCCTGTATTTTTCACTAAATTTAGCTGAGCTCTAAGTAACTGCTGACAGCTCTCCCACCAAGCCGGGGCAGCTGGTTCTCTCTCTGTGTTTCACATCCTTGGCCACATAGTCCTAAGAAACCTGCCTTCCTGCTGAGGTGAATCCTGGGGTTCTCGCAGGACTGGGCACTGGCCTCCTAGAAAAGGATCTCTGGCCCATTGTTTCAGCATGGCTGACCTCCGCTAAGCACAACCTCTCACACAGCGATGCCTCTGCATATCAGCTGGAGCTGCTGCGCTTGCACAGGTCCGCCTGCCCCAAGGCCAAGCTCTGCTGGATCCTGCGAAGACCCCTTTCTTCCTGTCCTTTCCTCAAAAGATGGCTCCTGCTCTTGTCCCCAGCCCTGCTTCTGAGGAATGTATTAGTTACTTTTTCCATCACTGTGACAAAATACCTGACAAAAACAGCTCAAGGGGGGCTTTCTTTGGGCTCCGAGTCTGAAAGCAGTGGGAGCAGCTACAGCGGGGGCAAGAGTGTGAGGCAGCAGGCACAGCTAGGAAGCAGAGAGAGAGGGGAATGCTGGTGTTCATCTCACTCTCTCCTCTTCACCCAGTCTGGGAGTTCCACCCCCATCACCACCAATACAAGCACACATACATGCAAATACACATGCGTGCCCACACGTGTGTGCACCAGACCATGGCATAACACCGTTCACAGGTAGTGTGGGTCTCCCTTCCTCAACCAAACCTCTTTAGAAACACCCTTACCAATGTGCCCAAAATGTGTTTCCTAGGTGATTCCAAACAAGGTCAGGATGAAGGGAACCAGGGCAAGGACAGAGTAGGGAGTAGAATTCAGCCTACAGGTGACCTTGGTTCCTGTGGCCCTTACAGAAAGACCGTCAAAAAGCAAAGTGGTATCAGGACCTGGGAAGGCAGAGCCAAATGTCACTCATCTTTGTCATGGCCGTATAGTGTATAATATACTCTGAACTGATTCAGGTCTCTGAGCTTCGTTTCCAAAGCTAGAAGCTTGGCGAAGACTCTCACGGCTGCTCACACAGGCACTGTTGCAGCTGGGGTGTTATCATTTGAGGCATGAGATGGCCCACCCAGGGTCCTGGCCCACTTATTTCTAGCAGTGCCCTCCAGTGGTAGGAAAACTGCAGAAAGCTCACTCCCGCTTTCTAGATGCTCTTGAGGTAGGGAGGGGACTGCTCCAGAGAGAGGCCAGTGTGTCAGTGTACCCCTGGAGTTTAGCAAGCCCTGAACGTGGTGTGCTAGTGAAAGTTAAACCACTAGAATAAAAGGTGGGGAGGGTCCAGGATGTGGTCCTGAGGCACATGCTCCTGATCCAGCTGTTTGTAAGGCGACTGTTTGCAACAGCTGGTTCACAGCACTGTAACAGCTGGCTGAGCTGACTGGCTAATAGAGCTCCTGCGGCCAACCACCGCCCGGCATCTCATTTCTGCTTTACTATGCTAAGCAGTGATTTAAAAGGTGGGCCAAATGAAGAAGTCCTTTGAAATAGTCCTTTCTGTGGCCTCATGTTTTAGAATCAAATAATATTATTGTGACTAAATATCTTGATAACACATCCTGGGACTGAAGCTCTGGTTACACAAGAAAGGCTTTAGCAATTGACAAGGCTGTTAATGTCAGACAGGCAAAGGGTAGGGACCCAGGGCACAGAAGGCTGCTTCATCTAGTCCACCCTGGAGGCTGGCCTTGATGGCCAGCCTTTGTGGCTGCTGCAACCCTCTGGGAGGGGCCAAAGAAGCAGGCTCAGCACTGTAGCCCCATGGGTTCATTGCCTTAGTTTACTGCCAGTTGCCTGGGCACAAATCATCACCTTTTCTTGGCCTCTAGCCTTCAGAAAGGTTCCTGAAAGTCCCTTATCCTCAGTGGGGTGGGGAGCTAGTGGAGTTGTGGGGGAGGGCAGGGAGCAGACTCTTCACCTCTTCTAAGGGAGCCTGCATTTTCAAAAGCACCAAAGGATATGAGGTAAGTGGGCAGCAGCCCAGAGAGTCTCTGTAGATGCCAGGTTGGGGAGCAGCCATATAAAGCCGGCCCTCCAACAGAGGGCTGACTGTCATAGAAACAAGAGGCCAGCAGCCTGCTGTGAGAAGGGAGGATTAGAAGGGGTAGGCTGTATAAGCAAGAAAGTGAGAGTTCCAAGGCAGAAGATCTGAAACCACTGCCCAGGCAAGGGAGCAGGGTGGGGAGGGCAGGAGGAGGGATGGGAAGAGCCTTGCTGGCTTTGCTCACCAGGTCATGGTGGTGATGTTTTCCACGGTCTCCATGAGTCAGAACCTATCAAACTACACTTGAAATGCAGAGGCTTGTTGTACATCATTGTCTATAAAGCTGCTAAAAACTGTAAAGATAGCCATCACTGACTTGGAACAAAGCCCCTCTGGCCTTGGGGAGGGTCAGGGAAGGTGTTTTGGAGCTGTGGGGGCTGGAGTTTCCTTTGAATCCCACCCCCATATGGCAGGGGCTGAGAGCTGGGAGGGAGCAGCCCTGCAGGAACCAGCAAAACCTAGAGTGTCCGACTGGCCGAAACTATCTGCTGGGTGAACGTGATTTCACTGGCATCAGAGCTTCAGCTGAACCAGGAAAGGAAGGGGATCTAAATATCAAGATGCACAGTTCAACCAAGGGATAGAGCCAGGAAGGGGAGGGGGAGGATGTAGGGAGGAGCCTTGCACAAAAGAAGGGTAGAGGCCAGGGCAGGAAAGGGAGGAGGGGGAAGAGGTGATGAAGAGTGGTTGGGCGAGATGAAGGAGGGCAGAAATGGCTGGAAGGGATGGAGAAAGAAGGACTGGATGAAAGGACAGGGGAGGTGGAGGCGGGGGGAGAAAGGAGGACTGCAAACCTGTCCGGGTGCTGACACAGGGACTCCAGAGGTCTGGCCCTGGATTCCTATCGAGGATTCCTATAGTTGACTAACGCCGCCCACGTGGCAGGGAAAAGGGAGAGCTCAGAGGTGGGTGGAGATGAATGAGGCTGGCAGGGGCCACTCAGGAGAGGTAGCAAGTCTCACCTGTGTGGGACTCCTCACAGGTCCCCGCCTCACTGGGGGCTGGGGAGGGGGAATTATGTTCATACAAAAACAGTTTGGCATCATAAATTTAGCTCAGATGCCCAGACAGAGTCCAGCTGTCAAGGACTAACCTGGACCCAGCAGTCACTATGAGAGAGACGGCGGCTGGCTAAGCTATCTTTCTAGTCCCTGTCTCCCGTGTTCCCAGAAGACTCTGAGGATTCACTTTCATGCCTAGCCTTACCCCTCATATTTGACAGAGCATGGGAAATTTCATCAGGACTATCTCCTGTGAGTGGAAGCGGAAGCTGGAGAGCAAAATTACTCACTTACAGTCATAGGTGCCTGACCCCAGGGCCCCTTTTCCCCTGCCAGGCATATCTGGATGCCCTGAGGATGAAAAGCCCAGCTGTCAGGATGGGAGAAGGGCCTGGCATTTTCTCCTGCAGGGGACATGGAGTAGGAAGGTAGGACACAATCTGGGAGACGTTGCAGTGGAGTTAAGTAAGGCAAGGAGGTTACTCTACCCCAGCAGGCAGGTGAGGTCAGAGGCATTAGGGAAGGAGAAGGTCTCCACTCAGGGAGGACAGAGACAGGGAAGGGAGGAACAGGAGGCCTGGGAAGCTGAGCTGACAGCTCTGGGAAGGCTCCTAGGGTTAGGCTCAGGGGTACCCAGGGGTCTGCCTCTCCAAGCAGGCTTTCTGAGTCTGACTGGATGGTGGAAAGGCTCCCCTTTTGTCCTTCTCTGCACTCGGCCTTGAGTGCCCCAGGAACACAGGCCTGTGAACTGTGGGAGCCACTAAATAACTCTGAGTAATACAGCAAGGATAGGGGAGTACTCATTCAAAGATGGATACAGCCAGGCATGTTTGTGCCTGCTGGGACTCATTTTTCTGAGGGTACTAGAGTGGATAGGCTTTCTGGAGAGGAAGGGGGAAGACAGAACACTAGGATCTCCAAGTGTGGAGAAGGGGAAGGAGAATAGTCCTCAACAAGTCCAGCACTGAGAACCTGGCCCCGGGGATAGCAAGTGAGCTGTCAGGGGGCCAAAGGAGGAAAGAAAAGGGGAGGGAAGGCAAGCCCTATAGTCCCCAAATAGAGGGACCTCTGCCAGCCCCGCCCATCCAGTGTGCTCCCTGGAGCCTGTTCCTTTCTAGAACTGGAGGGATTCAAGGCAACTTCTGTCCTGAAAAAAACAGTGCTTACGAGAAAGCATTTGGTGAGCCAGCTCAGTCAGTAAGGGCACTTGCCTTGCAAGCCCTACCTAGGAGACTTCTGGCTTCCACCCTCAACTAAAACAATGATGATAACAAAAACAAAGAATAAGTGCACAAAGAGCGAGGTGTAGAAATTGTAAGCAGAATGATCACTTACAACCTACATCAAACAAACACCCAAAGCAATGCAGGCATGGAAAGACAGTGGAAGGAAAGACACAGGGCAGATTATTTGAGGTAGGGCCTGGGAGAGGAGCTGAGCTGAACATGCTACTTGCTGATGGACCCAAATAAATGTGACTTAGAGAAAGAAAAAAAAAAAAAGATACTGTGCTTTTTCAAAAGAAGACATCCTTAGTGCAGGTGAATTAACAGCAGTCTTATTCTCATACACCCTTTTCTGCCTGACCCCGAGTTGGGAGCCTGGAATCTTCCCTAGCAAGGACAGTCTTCAGAGAAACCTGTGCTGCAGTGTGAAACTGTGAGTGGAAGACTGTGAGTGGAAGAAGGGCCTATTGAACAAACAAGGAAACTGAGGCACAGTGAGGTGAAGTAACTTGACACCAACTCCAAGACCACAGACCTCCCAACTCAGTTTGTCACTCGTGTCTATTCTCTACACTGGCTGTGGCTTGAACTATCCTCCAAAGGCTTAGTCCCCAAGACACTTGTCGTTATCATCCGCCCAGTGCTGTCTTCTACCAGGGATGAGTAGTTACTGCCCACACGCACTTTGGACAGTGGTGGGAGCTGGTCAGAGGGCGGCTCAATCTCATTAAGAACCTCCAGAGACTCCCCCGACCACATCTGTATCAGTCATCAGGACTCCAGCAATACTCTGCCCCTCAACTGTTCAGAGGGCACTGCTGTAAGAGTGCTCTTACTCAGTCCTCACTAAGCGATCTTTGGGGAGTTAATTACCTAATTAGTGCGCTTAGAGGAAAGCTTAAGTCACAGGCGGCTAAACAGGCAACAAGACCATGAAACAACTGTGCCTGACGGCTCCTTGCTGTCCAGCTCCTTGTCTGCACCGAATTACTAATTACAATTCTTAATCACTCCTTTCCAATCAGAATCCCCGAGAGTTAATTTGCTTCCTTGTGTGGCTTTCCTGGAATCCATAGTTCTCTCCTGGGCAACAAGGAGAGTTGCAGCAGGTAGCCAAGCAGCCATTCTTCCTGCCCAGATCCAGCTGATGCCTGGGTGTCCCTGTGCCAGCTAGCCCTGTGCTGGGATAAAGGAGGCCCAATGAGGAGGTTGCAGAACACGGGTGACCGAACCACAGTCGAGGGGCCACTGCTGGGGAAAAGGCACAGTTGGAGATCCCAGGAGGAATCACGGATGACAGCCAGCATGCAGCCTCTGGAAGTCTAGTTTGGACTCTGCACAGTAACTTTCCACCAGTTACAGCCATGCCCAGGACTACCTGAACTGTCCGAGTGGCAAACTGGCCTCCAGCTACAAACTTTGAGCATTAGTCTCCTTCCATCATTTCCACCGAGGCCAAGGTCGTGTCTCATTCCTCCTGCCTGTGACCTCAGCACCTTCCACAGCCCCAGAACACACATACTTGAGCAATGTCTGTGAACTTGAATGAGAACAAATGTCAAATTCAACGAATAATAGTCCCCCATACATAGAAAATGACCATGGTCCCACCTGGGTAGTCACTGACCATGGTCCCACAGACATGCAAAGGAGGACATTTAGACTGGAGACAATGTTAGGGGAGATTTCTTTTTATGCCTTAGTTTTTCCTAAGGAGTAGAATGAACTCAAGATGTATTCATGAAAAGAACAATTAATTCCAAACTTTGAAAGTCAATGTAGGTAACTTTAAGACTTTAGATTTCCTCCAGCCCCCACGTCTAAACACTAGGCACACCACAGTGAACAGCAATAGGGCGATCTGGTGCTGCTATCTAGAACAGGGAGGCTGAAGGGAGGAGCCAGGAGCCCTGAAGTGTGAGGGAAACAAAGGGCTGTGGGAGGCACTCTTTCTCTTCATTCTTCTGAGTGTGAGGTCACCCAGAATCAGCTCAACACAATGGGTGCCTGTGGCCTACACCCCCACTGACCCCTCTCAGACAGAGCCAGCCCAGGGAGCAAGAGGAAACATGAGAGAGGGGGAAAACCATAAAGGCTGCCTTTTCTTGGGTGTTGGGTGGGGTGGGGTGGGGTGGGCAGGCAATTAAGTAGCTTAAGACACCAAACTGATTAGCTACATTTTCTTTGAGCAAACAATTCCACACAGGTTTATCCAAAGAGTTAAGGGTATGCAATGGTTTTATTGCATAACATTAACCTCAATGTTGCTATGTTGTGGAAAAGTTTTAATGTTCAACAAAAGACACATTAGTTAAATAGAAAGTGTGCGGTTGTTCATTTATACAGTGAAATGACCTGTGGCCACTAAAATAACATATTCCAGTGTCTTGCTGACATAAGGATATGCTGGGCTAGGTTGTGACATGTACAAACAATATGTATAAAGTGATTCCAATTTGTTTTTTAAAAAGAGATGTTCACAAAAATGTTTGGGAATATATATATGTTTATATATATGAATGACATATATATGTGTTTATATATATGAATGACATACATAAACATATATATATATATAACATTCAGAAGAATTACAAGATTATGACTTTAGTTTTCATTTCTTGTTTACTTCTCCATCCTTCCCCCATTTCTTCTTTCTTTCCTTTTACAACAGTGTGTCACTTTTCTAACTTGAAACAGTTTAAAATTATGCCCAGGTTTCTATGGGAAAAGCTCACTCTGAATGGTTGAGAAAAATAAGATTTAGGAGTGCCCGTGCAGTAAAAGACCATGTTTGTGATGTACAGAGAGAAAATATAAACACCAACTAATGCCGGACAGGGGGTGCTGAGTTTCTAAGTTATGGGATCATTTTTCCTTCGTCTTTTGTTTACATTTTTACCTATAAGATGTGCACTTCAGTGATCACGATTTTGAGCTTCATAATTGTGTGGGACCCAATGCTGCGTGGCTTCAGCGGACTCAGAGCTTCTGGGGGAGGAATGCAGGGCCATCAGTGACAGCCAAATGGAAAAATGTGCCCACAGACCCCTAAGCTGGTAGGTCCTGACTGGAGGATCCTGAGGTTTGTCCTTGCCTTCTGGATGGGCATTTTGTTGTAGGAAGGGTTGTGACAAAAGGTCTAGTCTTTGGACTTGCTGACCCATTTGTGATACTTACTAATGACAGGACACTGCCTCCCACCCACCCAAGGCAGTTATCCCATGTGTTAAACAGAGATGGTCCCCTCTCTTTTTAAGGCATGTCATCCCACTGGTTTTTGCCACCGGAGAAAGTGAAACTCCACCAGACTCCAGCCCCCATGCTTCATTATAGGAAAATCAAGAAGTCAGACTGGAGCAAAATTGGCTTCTGGGCAGCTTAGAACCTACTCTACCCAGCAGGGTAGTGAGAGGAAAGGGACCAGCCAGGAGATGTCCCAGCTGGCCTAGGTCACTTGGCCTCATTTGGAGCTACTAGGGCGTGGCCACTTTCATTTGGCTCTAAGTCAAGGGGAAAGCCAAGGAAATCCCCAAGCCTAGCATTTCCTCCAGGGTCTCAGGAACAGAACATGTGCAAACAATGAACTCCTCTCAGACTCGGCCATGGACACAGATTCATCTCGAGGGGTTTCCTGGCTACCAGCAGAGTGAACTCAGTCGGAGCCAGGCAGTCAGACTGCAGCAGGGCTCTGCCTGCCTCCATCAGGACACATTCTAAGAAGCAGCCTCTCACCAGAGCACCAGGTAGCTGGTGGAACACCCTGACCAGATACCAGGTCTGTCTTCATTCTGGGTCTCTGTTTCTTTGTCTACAGAGCAAGGGCCGTGTTGTCCCACACAGGCCTTTATTACTGTTGAGATCCTGGGTCACATGGCCTGGAGGAAGCACTTCTGTCCTTGACAGTGGACAATAGGTATGCTGTAAATTCACAAATGGCAGCTCTGGAGCTCAAGAAAAGACCTGATGCTCTTGATGAGGACAGGAGGGAGGCTGGGGGCAACACAGACCCAATGTTCAGCTGCGAGCTGACAATGGTACTGACCTGTGGAAAACTACCCAGAATTGTGTTATGCAGTGGAACGCGTACCTCTTACCCAGCAACCCCACTTCTGCTGCAGAACAGGAAACTCCTAGGCATGTGTCCTGGGAGAACAGAAACCGATGTTCCCAGAAGTACTGTTTTTAAGAGCAAAAGCCCTGGGAACATCTCCAATGTCACTCATTTAAAGAACAAAGGATGAGTGGGCTGTGGTTTAGTTCACATGGTGAAACAGAACTCAGTATGGAGGGCAGCCTGATCTTAGCACAGAGGAACTGTGGAAACTACATCCAGTGAGGAAAGCTGGCTGCAGTTTAACTTGACTTATGTCCAGTCCAAAGGCTGGAAAACATAAATAAATTAAGTACAGATAACATAAAATTTTTTGCCACTTTTAAAGGCATCAATTTTAACTTAAAAATTTAAATAAAACATGCAGAATTACAACTACCGATTTTGAGCCTTTATCACCCCAGAGACCTGGTATTGCTTAAACACTAATTCTCCATTCTTCTCCATTTAGCTTCTGGTGACCTCTATATGTATGCATGTATGTATGCATGCATGTATATGTGTATATATACATATGTGTATATATACATATATATATATATATATATACACACACACACACACACACATACACACACAGTCTCATAATCCTTGTATGGATCTGGACAGTAGGGCCTCAAAGGGGTATGCTATAAAAAGGGAGGAATCCTGGAGTTTGGAGTATACCTTCTCATACATATATATATGTGTGTGTGTATATATATATAAACATCTTTTTATCTATAAACATATATAAACAATGCAAAAAATATGTCATATAACCTATATATATATATAAACATATGTTTATATATATGTATAGGTCAAATATGTTATATATATATCTATATAGGTTGAATATGTCAAATAACCTATATATACACATATGTTTATATATATAGGTTATTTGACATATTTGCATTGGTGTCCATATCTGCATAGTTGATAATAATTTGCTACATTTGTTGATATATATGAACATATATATACATATACATAATTTTTACATGTATTTTTTATGTATATATAGATGCTGTTTTTTTTTTAATCTAGAAAAATAGAAAAATAAAGTTTGTCCCTTTATTCTCTCTCCACAGGATAGCTGTTCTTCACTGGCGTCACCAGGTGGAAGAGGCAGAGGCCACCACTGTTCTGAGCAGCACGGCTCTTAGCCTGCCCTGCTCAGCACTTCTTGCTGTCCTCTCTGGTCTGTGCCCCCTGGAGAGCAGTAGCAGATGCCGGTTGCCTGTGGACTCTGATGGAATGCGGCACTTGCTGTGCATATGCTGGCTCAGTAAAGAAGTGACTATATCTACAGTCTTTCCACAGAACCAGCTAGCTGTGCTCCTCCACAACTCCTACCACCGTGCCGCACACAATCTGACCTCAGGGCGGTTCACAGCACCTCCTGCCCCACAACCTTCTGTCACTGTTACCTTTAGTCTCTAAGCCAGTTTCACTGGGACCGGCCATGTCCTGGCCTGCCTTGCCAACCTTGAATGGTTGGACCAGTCTCTTCATGCCAGCACCTGTCCTGTATGCCTGTCACTGGCCAGGACCTCTGGTGTCCCTTTTGGGGCCCCTCTCCTCTATCAGCTGTGTTAGCTGCTGGCAACCTTGAGCTGAGCCTGCTCTTTGTTTACCACTTTTGTTCTTTCCCTGTGCTTAGCATGTCCCTGATCTGATCCCTTTGTGTGTGGCATGAGAACAGACATGAAGAGGGGCCATGGCGCCTATGACATAGTTGGAGGGTAAGGAGCTACCAGGGCCAGGAGTTGGAGGGACACTTTCCTCTGCTGCTGACAACACGGAGCAAGGCAACACTTGCCTGTCATGTGGAACTAATCTTTCTAACATAACTGATTTGCCCTGGGTCAGAACTCCACATTCTCAGCCCTTTCTGCTTTCTCTGGGATCCTGCCCAGGGCCTGGCTCTGTGTGTTCCTGCCTTATCTCCTTCTAAGTATGTCTGTGTCTCATAGGGCTTCTATTACTATAATAAACACCACACTCCAAACAACTTGGGGAGGAAAGGATTTGTTTCAGCTTACAGCTTATTGTGTACTGTCTGGGAAAGTCAGAACAGGAACTCAAGGCAGGAACTGGAGGCAGGAACTTATTCAGAGGCCATGGCAGGGTGCTGCTTACTGGCTTGCTCCTCATGGCTGGCTCAGCCTGCTTTCTTATGCCATCCAGGACACCAGACCATCCACAATGGGCTGGGCCTTCCCACATCAATCATTAATCAAGAAAATGTCTTACAGACTTGCTTGCAGGCTAATCCAAGGGAGGCATTTTCTTCATTAAGATTTCTAAGACATATGAGAGAACACTGGAAGTAATGACCTACCTCACTGATAGGCTTTTCTGGTTGTTTTTGTCATTTGGACACTAACCTAAACGTTATCTGGAAAGAAGAAATCTTAATTGAGAAAATGAAGGAATAAATAGTATACAAGGACTTGGGTTAGGGGATCCTCTAGTTGGGGATTCAGCAAAGCCTACCACATGGGGTGTTCTGGTCCTAAGTGAAGTCAAAGGGGCAGGTTAGGCAGGTTGTGAGGTTCCCTTAGGCTATTTCTCAAACTCCCATGTGCTTGCAGCACACGGTTTTTGATCCCGAAGGTTTGGGATGGAGCCTGAGGTGTTGCATGTACACTAGACTCCCAAATGGGGTCCAAGATGCTGGTCCCTGGGTAGGCCCTTCTGTGTTTTGATACCTTCGTGTAAAGAACAGAGAGTCCGGTCTAATTACTCTGGGGCCTCTCTGAGGAGCTGGGAGCTGCAAGTGACACACTCAGTCTGTGTGTTAACAGGTTGTTCTGTGGAGAGAGGATGTGTGGGAGAGCTCAAAGCAGAATCTGGGAGGCAGGAGTTAAGGTGGCATCTGAGGAGGTGAAGAATGACTAAACTGGGTGGCAGGCCACAGGACAAGATGCTCAGGGGGATGGAAGGATCTAAAGAAGACTTCAAGTTGGTGCCTGCCAAGGTAGGTCTGTACAACTCCGGCTTCCAGCGTTATGCACTGAACCTGAATGTGAGGCCTTCCCTAACCTGCTGAGCATGCTGGGAAGAAGTGCTGCAAGCCTGCACACTCGCTTCTCTGCAACACTGGGCTTGGGAGAGTGGGGTTGTGGTACAAGAAGCTTTCAGGGTCCAGGAGAGCCAGGAGCACTTCTCGGCTCTTGGCCTCCAGTGCTGCTTTCTGGAGTAGGGAAGGCAGCCACTTCTTGCACTGACTCCCGTATTTCCTCCTCCAGGAAACAGATCCAGGCCCTCAGCTGAGCCATCATCCAGATCCAGGTTTGCTGGGTGGAAAGGGAAGAGGTGGTGGACCAGCCGCTTGGTAGTAAAAACCAGGACATGAGCAGCTCAGGCATCCAAGTATTTGCACCTTCCCAAGCCTTCAGAACCAGGGGGTCTTTTTGGCTGCTTTTGCTATGTATCTTGAGTCTGCTACTGCTTTGCACCACTTTGAAACTGGCCTTATAGTCAGTAAAAATTAAAAGGTAACTTGTAATCCCAGCACTTGGGAGGCTGAGGTAAGGGGACCAAAGCTTTAAGACCAGCTTAGGCTACATACAGAGAAACTGTCTCAACAAACAAAAATATTCACCACCAAAAACTAAATGGTAAAACTTAAAAGAGGCACACACCCAAACCCCGCCCCTTTAACACAGCTTTAAAACGAGCTGGCCAGTATCTGGGTCCTTTGAGATACTTCTGTCCCCGAGGACTTGAAGCATAACTGGGGGCTTTCTGCAGGAACAGAGGATGTGCCAGGCTCCCTGGAGCTGGGATCACCCCAAGCTATCTCTCAACGCTGCTGTGGCAAACCGGTTCCAGAGACCTTGGAAATATTGCCCACTAGGGCTGCCGGCCATGCCAGTGTAGCCATAGCCATGTGTGCGATCCTGTTTCCAGTCTATCTCTTCTGTAAACAGCACTTCCTGATAATCAATGGCTGTTCATTTATCATTCTCTGGTGTTTCAAGACATTGGCTAGCGACGTGATCCACGTTGTTCTGAAACTCATGATGTGGTCCAGACTGGCCTCAAACTTGACAGCCTCTCACCCCAGACTCTCAGGTTTTGGGATTACAGCATGTACCACCATACCCTCCCTGTCTGACCCTTTTAATGGTGTCTGACATTGAACTGATTGTACAGGGACAACTGATGTCACTGCTCTCTTTTCCGGATACATACATTGATTGTAAATGACTTTTTTCCCCCTCATTTGCTAAAAAGATTAAGTGCTTTATCTTTATTTTATGGGAACAGAGCTGCTGAGCTGGGTATGTGGGAAGTAGGGGGTAGGGACTTGATGTTCTGTCCTGTGTAAGTTCCTCGTCTTAGAGGCCTGGCAGCCTGTGGTGCCATTGAAACTCCAGTGTCACACAATGGTAGCAGACTCCACAGAGAAGACCCAGAGTAGCTGGACGATTGGGATTAGAACTAACTGGACATCCCTCAGCAGCTCTGTGAAATGGCTGAAATGGGCAGCAAAGGGCATGAGTCTGTGTGACCGAGGGAGGGAAGGGAACCTCATGAGAGAAAGCTGTGGGAACTAGAGGTCAAGCAGAAGGAGCAAGAGCTGTCTGGGTTGGCAAGTGGGTAGGGAGGGGTTCCAGGACTGCAGGCAAGCTTCGTGCACAGCCCACCTGTGGTCTGCAGCCTTGTACCAGCAGCACTGTGGGTGCTTGGGAGTTAAGTGAAGGGACGAACAAATGGATGGAAGCAGCTTTTGTATCCCCACCACACTCTAACCCTTGTCCCAGGGGATATCAAAGTGTTTTCCCTAGAGTCCTGGCTCCCTCACAGGAAGGGTGTGGATCCAGGGGCCTGGGCAGACTGTCCCTAGGGCTCTGTCTGGAGAAGGCTGACACCTGGGCTGTGCTATTTCACTTCTGATAGCTGCGGGTGCTTATGTCACCTGTACCTAGGCCTGGAGAGCCGGAGCCTAAAGCCCATGCTATGCCTTCAGCTAGATCACTATCTCTTCCTGGTTACCTATCAAGTTTCAGTTGCAGGCTGGAAACCAAAGAGAGAAAGTATAGGGTACTTTCCGCCCACAGAGGTAAGAAACTGATGAGAAAGATGAGACAGGCTGAAGAGGCCATAAAAATGAGCTACCCAGACATGACTGCAGCTGCTAGGAGCAAGGTTAGTGCTCAGGATGGCCCCAAGGCAGAATGCCACCTGGCCCAAAGTGGCACCTTTGCATGGAATGATCACACTCAATAACTGCAGAGGGCATTGGACGCTCTAAAAAGGCCTGGGCTAGCCCAAACTGGAGTGAACCTGAGAGCCCATGAGGTTAGTTGGATTTTTGAGCACCTCTGCAGTTTCTCCTTTGTCTCTCCTGCTTGTGCCCCTCTGCTCTGCACATGAGCTGACCCCTCAAACATCCTGCATATTAAGCTGTTCCCTGCCCTGTCGCCAGAGGACCCCCCAACCTTTGAGAAAGAGGGAACACAATTCACACAGTAACGCCTAGGGCTTCTATCTCAGTCACTGCCTTATTGCTGTGAAGAGACACTATGACCAAGGCAACTCTTAGAAAACATATAATTGGGGGCTTGCTTAACAATTGCAAAGGGTTAGTCCACTGTCATCATGGTGGGCACACGGTGGCCCTCACGGCGCTGGAGCATCAGTTGAGAGCTACATCCTAAGAGATTCTGGGCCTGGTGTGAGCTTCTGAAATTTCAAAACCCACCTCCAGTGAATCGCTTCCTCCAACAAGGCAATACCTACTCTGTCCAACAAGCAAGCCCTTACTTCCTAATCCTTCTCAAACAATGCTACTCTCTGATGACTCAGCATTCAAATATATGGCCAGTTGGAGGCCATTCTTATTCAAAGTGTCACAGTTTCCCTGGTTCTAAACCTAAGCTCTGCAAGAACTGCAGACATAGAAATAAGAGCTTCAAGATACATACTTTAAATACAGTATATCCTTAAAATACAGCTTGTGCTTGGAATGTTAATGTATGTTTTCTTAATGAATCTGTGAGACAATCACAGGTCCACTGTAACCTCATTTATTAATAGGAAGTTATTCCTCTTGTATTTTATGTTTGATGCTGAGCTTTGGGGTCACAGATAAACAGGAAGTGATGTAGCCTGGGGACAGTGAGATGGTTTCTGCACTGCAAGGCTCAGTGAGCCAGGAAAAACACCAATTAAAGCAAATCTGTCTGCAAGGAATCAACCCAGTTGTCAGATTATCCTTACAACCTGAGTACATCTTCCCATCTCTCCAGGCAGACTGGCCCCTTTAATTGCCATCACTAACTTCAGAGAAAGGCAACCTCTACCTAGAACTGTCACATTCTCTGGGTTCGTGAATGAGTTCAGGCAAAGCCTGCCGTCTGTGACCCCATGAGGCTGGGATGAGAGGAATGCGGGGCCCATGGGAGATTCTAGGGTGCACATACCCTCCCTTAAGTCAATGGCACAGACTGGAATAGAGTCTCTCACCACTGTCTGGAGAGTAAACTGAGCACAGACAACGCGAGAGACCCACAGTATTGCTAACTACCCTTTCAGACACTTTTACTACTGAACTATTGTCTCTCCTGTTGCTGAGTCAATTAGTCTTTTCTACGGAGAAGGCAGCCGGAGCTGGGGTGTGCGTCTGGGTGTCCAGGGTCTTCTGACACAGTGATACAGAGGGTTTCAGATGGGCACTCACCTTCTGATGGCATTCCTGGTGTCCTGTGTATCAAGGGCTAAGGCAGCCAGGGAAGGGTAAGAAACTGGGACAACAGCGTCACCTTTTGGGGGACATAGACTGGAGGAATTTAAACATTAGTTGGGAGGAGGACCCTAGATATTACCCTCTCTCCTAACATCTCTGTGAACAGCACTGGCCAATATGGGGATAGCCAGGAAATAACCTAAGGCCAGGCAGCTGCTGCATGCTGTCATGATGGCAATGGTGGCAAGGGAAATGCTACCATTGTCTCATTTGGTGGCCCCAGAAGACAAGGCGATCGGGACAGCGGCCCTACCAAACAGTTCCGCCTGGGAGATGCTGCCCAGCAGATGGCCCCCTGGCATGGTGTGGCAGCAGGGCAGGAGCAGGCTGTGCATTCGAAGAATGTGGGACATCCGGTAACCCCGTCCCTGGGCACGGCCAAGAGCAGAGGAAGTACAGGGTAGCTGCAGAGCCAGTGTAACCCACGCGAGCACCTGCAGCCATCCCGTGGAGGTGCCACAAGCTTGGCCAGGCTAGTCTCTGGTGAAATGTTATTCTTATAACATTTGATCTTATCAAAGGATATCATTTCAAAAGTTTACATTCTTGTACTAGTGTTTTCTACTTCCTTTATTGCCTCTCGTGCTGGATTCCCCTACAGAATTACCTTGTCTGATTTAGTCCCTGGCAATAAGCACTTTGGGAAACTCATTATCAGTTCATTCTTCATTAATGTTGCTAACGTCTAAGTGCTGGTCCACGTTCGTCAGTTAGATTTAGGGAGTCTCTGGCTGCACAGATAGAATAACTGCCTTTAAAACACTGTACCCTGGACACCTGAACGTGACCAAGTGCTGTCCATCACATCAGAGTTGTGCTCTGGGCCCAGCACTAGCCAGTGTGAGCACACAACCCCTCCCAAATTTGATCACCCAGAACTAGCTGTGAGATTAAGGCCCCCACTGTTCTGAAATAGGCTTATTTCTAAAATTCTGGACAGTTCAAGGCCCTAGAGTGAATCCTGTCTTAGTGAGGGCCTCACCAGCTACATGCTCCTGGGAACACCGCCAGAGTGATCCATGGTGACCACTCCTGCTTTCTTAGGAGGCTTCCATGGGATGCTTACCTGGCTCTTGGTTTCATGGGTCTCTCTGAGAGACCCGTGACAGGGGACAGAGCTCCACACACAACAGCTCTGTTGGAGCTGTGCAGCTAGAAACAGCAGTCCTTGGGAGCTGCTCTTGGGGTGAACCCCTATGAGAAGAATCTGAACATCCCAGCCCTAGGATGCAGAGGAAGGGACATTTGCCCTCCTGTCTAGGTACTGGTTAAAGCAGTCACATTCAGGCAAAGAGAAAGAGAGAGGAAAGGTTGAAAGGAAGGGAGAGTGGCAGATAGAAATGGGAAGGATTGAGGGAGAGATATGCTCAGCTTAGCAAAGGTCCTTCCAAAGGGCCCCATGTAGACAGCATGCTCCACAGGCCAAGGCATTGAGAGGCCTGCCCCTCATCCCTGAGGCTTCGTCCTCATTGCCAATAGGAAAACCTCAGTTTAGATAGCGCAAATAACTAGGCCAAGGTCACAGAGCCTATTAACGACAGAGCAGAGCCTGGAATCAGGCCCTGACCACAGCGCCTATGGGCCAAGGGCCTGTGTCACATGTCTTTGCTCATCACCATTCCACCTCAGAGCATCTCTTGAGCCCTCAGCCCACTGGACATTTCTCTTGGGCCAGTCAGCTGAGGGAGTATAGACTCATGCTTCCTTTTCGGGCTCACTCCTAACTGTCTAGACAGAAGGCAGCCTCTGAGAAGGCAGGGCAGAACCTACAGGGGCCTGGACAATGGTGGGTGCTGCTCTGTCCCCACTGATCAAGCCCCTCCTCCAATGCCCTGTTAGCTGTGGGAAGGCTTACAGGTTTGCACACCTTCCAACAATCATTTTGTCCTCTCCCCAAATCCCCTCAAGCCAGGCCCACTGGGTGCCTCTTCCCAGAGAGTGCTCGCTCGGGCTGGCTTCTGCTCAGTTCTCTCTTCTGCCTGTGTTTGCAGAGCTCCTCCGTGTTCTTGTTATTGGACAGGCTTCCAACAGCTAGAGGCCAGGTTCACTCAGGGGCTATGCGATGGGAGTGGAAAAGGAGGGGCAGGGAGCATGGTGAGAAGCTGTCTCTAAGCATGGAGCAGCGTCAGAGAAGGGAGTGGGAAAAAAAGAGGCAGCAGGGTAGAACACCCCACCCATCACAGCCAACAGCCTGCTGAAGCCCGCCTTCCCAGGGCCTGAGGCATCTGGAGTAGCTGCTAGGCTCCATTGGACCCCTACCTGCCTGAGCTCACACCCTGTGGATCAGGAAGAAGGCCACTGCATAGAGGAGGTAGTTTCTCCTCCTTCAGAAAGGCTTGTCTTTTCAGCCACTCCTGGCTCTCCCAGCCAGGCCTACCAACCACTGTCCCCTCCAGCACGCTCACTCAGGTCCTCCATGTTCCTCACAACTCAGCCACCTGCAGCTGATCCTGAGCACAGGCCTAACAGGCAGTGCCACATCCCGTGACTCACACATCCCTCCTCGCAGGCATGGCCGGCCCCATACTGTTCAGAGCAACTGCTTCTGTTCTCCTTATTGGAGGGTAGAGGAGGGTGGGCCAGCTACTCTACTCTTTAATGCCACACCATCTGAACAGGGAAGGCCGTATCCGGTGACCTGGTATGAGGAGCCGGGTTTTCCTAGAACCAAGTGGATTCATCAGAGCCGCGGGACGAGGAGAATTTTGGAGGGATGTTAAGAGCTTGTAGGAGGCAACTATGGAACACAGACTAATGCCAGGGTGGGCAGGCACCTGTCAGGGGAGAGGGCAATGGAGCAATGGAGGAAAACCTATATCAACCGTTTGCATTAATACCTGCTTCAAATAAAGCCAAGAGTCAGGGGCTAGAGAGATGGCTTAGCAGTTAAGAGCGCTTGCTGTTCTTGCGAAGGACCAGAATTTGGCTCTTAGCATCTGTATGAGGTGGTTCACTACTACTTATAACTCTAGGTCCAAGAGGTTCAATGTCCTCTTCTGATCTCCACGGGCACCCCCATACATGTTCACATACATATGTAAACACACACATAGACACATAAATAAGTTCTTTAAGATCACCAAGACCCAAACACCAACCAAACTAAACAAATAAATAACAAAAACAAGGGCCAAGAGGTGGGCATAGAGGGCATGCCTATAATCCCAGCGCAGGGGAGCCCCTGAGAGGGGGAAGCAGGAAGACCAGCTTGGGCTGCAGAGTGAGACTCTGTCTTGAAAAACAATATCAAACCAGGGAGGGCCAAGGACACTCAGGGGGCTTCCTAACTTCCCAGTGTTCTTCTTACCTAGTTACCTTTAGATTAGTTAGTTAGCATCCAGTCAGGACACACACACACACACACACACACACACACACACACACACCACAATCCAGAGGGAAACTGCCATGCCCGGGTAACTCCCCCAAACTTGTTCCTTTTAAAGCTGCCAAGTGGGAGGCCCCCTCATCAGTTGGAAGCACACCAAGCCCATTTCCTTTATTGCAACCTCCACTCTTCTAGAATTTCTCCTTCTCGGCAGGTCCAGGCTGTAGGGACATTAATCCCTATTCAAATGAACCTTCCAGGCTCTTCCTTCATTAAAAAGAGAAAAATGTCTCCCACCTCCCAAAGCTGCAGGCCCCTTGTGCATTCCCAGGAAGGGAGGGGAGGGCTCGGAGCCCACATAGAGGCTGCCTCAAGTTTCCTCACCTGGCTCTCTCTTGTTGGAAAGTAGAAATGCGACCCTTCTTTACCTCCTCCCTGAGGCCGCCCTTCAGGAGCTTTAATAAACACTGATTATTTCGGTCCTCGGAGCACAGCTGTCCTGTGAATTGTCCAGTCAGGGTTACGGGGTGGGAGCTCACAGCTCAGATCTCTAGAATAAAGCTGCTGCCTTCCCTCCTCCGCCCCTTGGCTTGGCCCAGCAGGGGAGAGGGGAGTGTGGCTAGGATCCAGACACACTTGGTTCTTGCTGGTGCTCCACTCCTATCCCCACCCATTTCTACCCCCTCCTGCCTCTGCTTTCACATCACATGAGTTTTTTATTCTCTCTCTTCCCTTAAGATCTCTTTTCCCCTCCTCATGGGTTACTATACAGCATAGTAGACTTTAGGACAGAAATCACAATCTTCACAGAAAAGGCATTTGACAAAGTTCAACATCCCTTCATGATAAAATCTCCGAAGAAATCACGAACAGAAGGAACATATTTCAATGTAATAAAGGCTATATTAAGGCAAGCCTATAGCCAATATTATACCAAATGCAGTAAAACTGGAAGATTCCCTGTAAAACATGAAACAAGACAGGAATACCCAGTTTCCATACTCTTAATCAATGTAGTACTTGAAGTTTTTGCTGCAGCAATGAGAAAGGAATACAGACAGGAAATGAAGAAGTCAAATGGTCTTGACTGTGGCTGCCATGATCCTATGATTAAAGGACCTGAAAGGTTCAAGCAGAAACAGTGAGACCTAATAAATATTTGCAAAGCAGCAGAACACAAATACTAACTTTTCTACAGAACAATAGTGAACAATGCTGAGGAATTCTGAAAGAAAAGTCTCATTCACAATAATTTCAAAAACTAACATAAATGTCTAGAAATGCACTAAGGAGGTGAAAGAACTCTACAAGAAAAATTGAATACAGAAAAATTGAAAGACACTGTTCCAGGGCAGAATTAATGTGGTAAAAAAAAATGGCTCTATTACTAAATATACAGATTCAAGGCAATATCCATGTAAATTCCAGTAACATTCTTCATAGAGCTAGAGAGAAATTCTACAACACACAAGAAAATGCAAAATACCGAAAACAGTAAGAGCAAACACAGAGAACTATGTTGGAAGTTTCACAATATCTGATATTAAAGTATACCACGGAGCCATAGGGACAAAGATAGCATGATTCTGATGTAAATAAAGACATGTAGCCAATGGACTAGAATTGAGGCTTAAACCCACATAGCTACAACCACCAATTTTTTGAAAAATGTATCAAAGATATGCATTTGACAAAAAGCCCCTTCAACAAAGTAGTGCCGAGAAAAGTGACACCCACAAGCAAAGGAATAGAATTAGATATACATTCCTCACCCTACTGAAAAAATAACAATTCAGAATTAGTCCAGGACTTAATACAAGGCTGGAAGTGTGGCTACCGGAAAACACGTTAAGATATGGGGGCACTGAGAAAAGGACCCTGGCAACACAGGAAGGAACACCAAGGGTTGACAGATGGGACTACACAGAGTTAAGAAGCTCCTACACAGCAAATGAAACAATCGCCAGAGTGAAGAGACAGCTGGCAAAATGGGAGAAAATGTCTCCCAACCAAAAGTTAGACAAGCATTTAATATATAGAATATATAAAGGATAGGAAGAAAGAAAAAAAAAAACCTGACCACAGCCAAATCTTCCAATCACTAAACAGGTTAATAAATTGAACAGATAGCTCTCAAAGGGAAAAAAAATAGGGGCTGACGAGATGGCTCAGAAGGTAAGGGTGCTTGGTGCCAAGCCTGATGTCCTGAGTTCAATCCCTGGGACCCACATGGTGGAAGGAGAGAACTGACTCTTACAAATTGTCCTTTGACCTCCACACATGAGCTATATAATACATGCGCGCACACACCTCAAAAATGTAGAAACAGGGCTTCTGAGAGTTAACAGACATTACTTTAAAAAGCATAACTGACCAGTACATTTTAAAAAAATGTTCAACATCTTAGCCACCAGGAAATACAAAATTAAACTATTTTAAGATTCTATTTCATCCTAGTCATATCTGCTAATATCAGGGAAGCGAATGATGAATGATGTCTAGGCATGACTGGGGGGAGTGTAAACGGGTGCAGCCACTGTGGAGATCGTATGGAGGTTTCCCCAACACCTGAAAACGGTACAACCGTGCGAGCCAGCTATACGAGCCCAGGCTTCGTACCAGGGAAACTTAGCACAGAGATGCTTGTGCATCAGTGTTTACTGCATCACTGTGCAGAAGGGCTAACAAATTTCAACAGGCAGACACAGTTTTTGAGCCATCTGCCTAGGGCCAAGCTACAGTGAGGAAGGGTGGGAAGCAGAGCTGGAAGGCAGGTTTATAGGCAGAGCTGCCTTCCCTCTGCCAGGGATTCAGGTCTTCCTGACTCTCCTGAGTCTAAGTCAGGAGGGAAGCTCTAAAATCATACTGGTAGGAATGAGTCTCAGGATGGTTCTTGGCTTGCAATTTGTTGGCACGTTATTTGAGGGCAGAAACTGAGCTTTGGTTGGTTTGCTTCTCACAGAGCAGGGCTGGGATATTTGGCTGATAAAGGAATGAATGAATGAATGAATGAATGAATGAATGAATGAATGGCGTGCCAGGCTGCTATTAGATACATTGTAAAATAAGGCAGGAAAAGTCCTAAGGTGTTCAGAAGAAGTGGGTGGGACCTCACGGGGAGGGGACAGAGAAGAAAGTGGCACTGAGTCTAATTCTGTCTCATCACAGCTGTCTACACCCCCAGGCCACCCAGCGCTGCTAAGGTAGATGGTCTGGTTATCTGCTTCCTGTCCTCAGAGAGCCTGGCTCTGAGCACGTAAGTTCCATTTCGTAACTCCTGCTCCAAGAATTGGTACAATCGTTCTCTGAGGATGTGTACCAGAATGGTCAGAGCTAAAGTTCAAAGTTGTCTTTCTGTTCAAGGGCTTCGAGTTGCTCGAAATGGCAGCATCTCCCTTCACAAAGTAAATGCTGTACTGTGCCAGGCTTGGCCTGAACTGCTCTACTTGAGTCAGCTGTGTGGAACTCTCTGGAAAAAGACAGCCTAACCTACTGCTACCTCAGTGGAGGGAGCCGGAGCACAGAGGAGACTGTGGGTTCTCAGACTTCACCAACACCTGCAGCCTGGCTGCCACTTTGATTCTGCTTTTGCCCTCTCTCTCAGGTGGGAGCAGCACCTACGAGCTTTTAAAAGGCTTCGCGGTGAAAGTAACATGTGGTCAAGACTAGGGGCTGGAGGACTAAGCACCAATTTGAAGGTGCAAAGCCTGATCCAGCCGGTTCTGCCAAATTCTAACACAGTGACTCCCCCAATCTACCGGAATCAGCTTCTAGTACTGAGGTTTGGCTCACGCGGCCCCAGGATGCCAAACGACCTGTGCGCAACACACTCAGGTGAAAGGCAAGCTTTTGCAATCTTCGGTAGCATCAAAGTGAGTCCTCTCTGCAGCATGTCTCAGTTGCTTCTGTGAGAGAGTGTCACCCCTTCCATCATCAAAGCGATCACACAAAATTGTGTCATTGCAGACCTTAGAGGCCACTGAGAAACAGCACCCAGCCACACGGAGGTTACAGAACTGTTATGTGGAACTTAGAAACATGGCATGAGAGGACACATCAGTAAGGACATCCCAGAGGGAAAATGGTCCTCATGATATGCAGCAAATGTGACTGAGCTTACTCCAGACTTAAGGACACTGTTTCCCTGGGCAAATAAACCCTGAGTAAATCGGCCAGCCTTCAGGAATGGAGGGAGGCACACATCTGTAATCACCAGACTCAGGAAGTTGGGAAAGAGGCTCAGAAGTCCAAGGCCAACCTGGGGTACATAGCACCATTCTCCCCATCTCAGAAAACAAGACAAAACAAAGAAAATAGGAAGACTGTGATTGAAAAATATTATCCAGCAGTATCGGTGAGTGTTTGGAGGAACTGAAACACCTTTATACTACAGTGTAAAACCTCAGCCATCAAGAAAGACAGTCCTGCAGTTTCCCAAAGCTTAAACAGGGTTGACCAGAAATCCCACTTCTATGCATATACCCAAGAGAATGAAACCCAGGGCCACACAAGAGCTTATCCACAGATGACCACAGAAGTGTTCTTGATTAAGTAAGATGTAACAGACCCATGCCAGGAGGAGTATTCGAGAATGAAATCAAGTACTGAGGCATGCTCCCAGTAGATGGAGCTCTGAAAAGCACTGTGTGAACTAAAGAAATCACAACAGATCACATATGATGCCGCTCCATCCGTGATAATGTCCAGAACAAATAAGTCTAGGGAGACAGAAAGTAGCCAATTGCTTGAGATGAGGTAGGCAGGGACTGCTAATGGGCGCTGCTTCTGGCGGGATTTAAAAAATACTCTAAAATTGATTATAGCAACCAGTTACATGACCCTAGATATAAACGAAATGGCCAGTGAATTATACAACTTAAATGAGTAAAGTATGTGTATGTGAACGGCAACTCAATAAAATTACTATTTAAAAGCAAAAGCACATCTGTAATCCTTGTGTTTCAAAGCGGAGGCCAGAGGATCAGGACTCCAAGGACATTCTCAGCGACATAGGGAACCTGAGACAAGCAGGGGCTAAGCCTCAAAGCCAGAAACAAGCATGCTGAAAGATGGCTCAGCAGTTCAGAGCACTTGTTACTCTGACCGATGATGCAGGCTTGGCCCCCAGCCCTCACGGTGGTCCTCAACCCTCCACAGCTCTAGTTCTAGGGGATCTGATGCCTTCTTCTGGCTTTTTGCAGGCATCAAGCCACAAGTGGTGCACATGTAGGCAAAGCATTCATGCACAGAAAAATTAGATAAATCTTTAAAAGCCAGACAAACCCATCTACAACAACACCCTAAACATCTAAAACAAAACAATCCTTTAAAAAAATTCCTATTTTTGTTCTGTCTCCTAGATGCAGATAAGCCTTGGCTAGTCTCATCTATGTCTAAGGAAGGAAAGTGTCTACAGGCCCATTGTCCCTTCTGCAGTGGCTTGTGCTGGTAGCTTCACAGAGATCAGTGGGGCAATTGCTGTCTCTAAATAACTGAGTAGAATTGTCTGTCAGAACCCCAGCATGATGGTGGAGCAGGTAAAAGGGTCTACCGACAACTTAATGGCCTGAGTTTCATCCCCAAAACCCATGTGGTGGAAGGAGAGAATTGATTCCTCAAGTCATCATCTTACCACCAAATATCTTCTATGGCACATCTGTACCCCACACATGTGTATACACACACACACACACATACACACACACATTAAATAAATACAATAAAAATGTAAAAAGAATGGTGAGAATCCATACAAAACAAAGTGAGTCATGTATGTGTAGTTCCCACATGTGTGTAGGTAGCACAGACATTGCTGAGGGCCAAGGCAAGTTACACAATATCACTGGGAGGGTCAGGCACTCAGCTGCATGTAGTTTGTATGCGATGTGGAAGAGCCCACAAAGACTGCATGCCTTCTTCCAAGTTTTGCCACTTTTCAAGCTTGGAATCTAAGAGTAGTTCTACTCTATTTGTTCTGTGGGTAGATCGATTGTTGGCTACTGTATTATTGTCACCCCCTGGGTTCCTGTCCTAGGACCAGTGGGCTTCCCTGTCCCCTGCTCCCTGACCATCCCTGCCATGTTTGGGTGGGAAGGGAGAGGCACACAGTGAAGGTAAGATTGAAAGTGAGCATAGATGGAGCCCCTCCACACCAGGCCTGAATGGAGGGACCCACCAAGTAAAGCAAAAGCAAGGGCAACCAGTCCCCTCCTTACATAAGCCTAGGAGCAAGCCCCCCAGAGGGAGGCTGACATCACGCTTCAATCCCATGTCATCCACCAAATATCAATTCTCATACTCTCTCATAGTACCTGGGGGGGGGGGTGTCTATCAGTATTCAAATTTATTAGGTAACAACATGCAGAGTGTATGCTATCAAAGACTGGTTTCATTGCTCTATCCTCCAAGCTGTTTTTTTTTTTCTCTTTTCTTTGTTTTTTGTTTTGCTGGTTTCATCACTCTCCCAAGCTGTTTTCTTTCTCTTTCTTTTCTTTTCTTTTCTTTCTTTTTTTTTCTTTTTTTTTTTTTTTTGCTTAGTCATGAGAAGTCTAGCAAGATAAAAATCAAAACAAATACCAACACACACACACACACACACTCACAGAGAGAGAGAGAGAGAGACAGAGAGAGAGAGGCCCTTCGTGGAAGTTGCTATGTGGTGGCTTCAGAAAAGAAAACACATCTCTGCCTAATATGAAGGAGACTCCAAATTGCTCTTGGCAACAATCTCTCAACCCCATTCCCCTCCCTCTATTCATCTCCGCAGTTCCCAGCCAAAGGAAAACAAACTGAACAGCCCTCTCCCTGGCCCAACCTGTGTGGCTGCACGGCTGAGCAGGGCTGAGCCAACAAATGTCCCTGTGCAATTATACACCTGTGTAATTGCTGTAAACACAGGACAGTCAGCCCAGTGCAAGCCACCCTCATCCAGCCAAACATCTCAGTATTAGGAGGAAAATGCCTCTATTCTGACCATGGATGTCAAAACAGAGCGCAATCGGATCCAGCCACCTCGAGATCAGATATATTTTTCCCCGTTTAGGAAAAGGAAGAAAAAAAGAAAAAGTCACTATTATCTTGGCCAGAGTGTTGTGAATTCCACAGAGGCAAGAGCCCAGAGCATCACCCAGCCAGCCAGGAGCTGTGATATCTATCAGCTTGTGGTCCTCCCAGAAGTGACAGTTAATGTTAGAGGTAGTTATCATGCCATTTGAGATGGAAGGAGAGTTAACAGACCAGATCCCAAAACGCGTATGGGTGCTGTGTCCCAAACTTCCACCTGACATCATTTTATCAGGACAGGTATGTCTGGTCTGCTAACGAAAAGGGCAGAGTGTCGGACAATACGGTTGAGCCCAGGAACCTCCATGGTAGGCTAGAATAAGCCGTTGTGAGACACGAACTGGTGGGAGACCAGGCACCAGTCCTAGTTTTGTTACCAGGTCCCGTGACAGAAGGCAAGCTGTTGTCTTACGGTTGGGGTCAGGGGCTTAGAACAGCACACCAGCCCTGAGAGGGTGGGACACACCATCTTGGCTACTGAGGAGCATAACTAGTGTGTCAGGAGTGTGGCATTCTGGGGCAGGTCTTGGCCAGCCTGGCACTGCTCCAGAGAGTGGCCAGTCCTCTCAGGAGTTGCACAGGGGCTGCTTCTTCATCTGCAGCTGTCATGTGCCAAACTACCGGCTCATTTCAGAACCGGCAAGCGAGAGCCTGAACCCAGCCACGAACAGCAGGGGTTTCGGCTGGCTTTCTGGGCCTTCAGAACAGTGGCTGAGCCTGCCGTGGGCACCCTTTGAGCCAGGGACAAGTACTTGTGGCTGCAGCATGGGGGCGGTTGTAAGTCCAGCTCCTATTACCACCTTCCCCCTGCCTTCTCCCATCCCTCCTCTTCACCCAGGCCTCCTAAGGACACGTTCCCACCCAAGGCCTTACTTAGTCAAGCGATTCCCAGTGAGAGCCAGGCATTCCTGTTACTACTCCCACTGGCAGAGGACAGGGCCTGGCTGATTTCATTTACTGAGAGGTGCCCAGCATTTACCACAGTGCCCAGAAGCACATGGCATACAACATAATAGCAGCTGAATTGGTCTGACTGAGAGATTACCCAGTTTTTAAAAAATTAATTCTACCTGTAACATTTACATATTGGTTTATACTATACTGTAATTGAATCAGTCTCCTCAATCATGGCATAAGATTCTAAAAGACATAGGATAGGATGAGTGGCTCTGAATGCAGGCTCATGGACAGCTTACCTAACCCTTTCGAGCCTCAGTTTCTTCATCTGCACAGTGGGACTAACGACGGCAATCCAGTGGGGCTGGTGGAGTATAGGAGAAAGCGTGACAAGTGCTCCCTGGCACAGTGCGTCTCTCTGAGCTCCACCTCTTCCTTTGGCCTCCACTCTCTGCTTATCTTCAGCACTAAACCTGACCAGGCAGGCCAAGGCTCCTGCTTTGCAACCTGCAGGCCTTTACCCTCAGGTCTTCCTCCTTACCGTCCCTGGCCCCACGGTACCTGCTTCTTGAATTCCTCTGGCAGTCACGGAAGAGTCACTGCCCTCGGTCTCACTTAGAGCGGTGGTTCTCAGAATTCCTAACGCTGCAACCCTCTATGGCATACAGGTGACCCCCCACCATAAAGTTAGTTTCAGCACTATTCTTAACTGTAATCTTACTACTCTTATGAATCATAACGTAAACATCTGTGTTTTCCGATGGTCTTAGGTGACCCCATGGGAGGGTCAGTCGGTCCTATGCTGCTGAGGGGGGACGGGAGAAGCCTACTCATCTTCTGTGCCTCTCCCAGCAGGGCTCCAAAAGGTCTTATGCGCTCCGTGTCTACCAGTTACACACCTTCATGAGGGCAGGGCAGTGTCCGAGGACTGGCTGGTACAGATGCCCACTGTTCTGAATAAGGGGCCCTGGACTCCTGTGCTGTCTCGGGCATGATTTTGGAGAATGTTTGCCACCCAGTTTCTCACCTGTGAAATGGAGTAGACAGTGGTGGTGGGGGGAGCCTAGGGGACAGCCACCATAGGAATACCATACCCATCCAGAGAGAGAGATTGAGCTTCAGTGAAAACAGAGGGAGGAGTGGGGTAAAACTTGAACCTTTGCTACCCCCGTCCCTCAAGCATATCAAACACCACATCCGCTCCCATCCGCCTGCTCCACTCAAAAATCTACGTAATCTGGAGAAGACGGGCTCCCAGCTTTGATCACTTCTTTCACACTTCAAAATCCCGCAGTTAGAGAGGCTGGAAGAGGCATCACCCTGGCCAGCAGCGGAACTGCGCAGGGCCAGGACCATCTGCTAAACCAAGAAGGCAGCTGCCCCTGCCCTGTCTGTTCACCAAGTAGCCTTAGGCCAGGCAGCAGAAGCCAGGACGGGAGTCCGATGAGGGGGAATCCTCACCATGAGGCATGACAACTAGAGGACTCAGCATTGAGAAGCTCCACGCAGGGTTGCGCTCGGTGGGTGGTGGCCCACTCTTTCTAGCCTAAGCCAAGATCACCCCCCGGAGGTGGGGGTGGGAGGTGGGGGCCAGGTGTTGTGAGGACGACAGAGGCTAGCACCTGGAAAAGGCTGGAGGTTCCCCGCACTCCCCAGACCGGGTTGCCGCGACTCCCCCCTGAGCTAGACTCCCCCTGAGCTAGACCCCAGCTAGACTCATTTGACTCTAGAGAGTTTTTCCCACCTGCCCAGTCAGGATGGAGGGCACGAAGGTGCCTCCACTCCATCAGCTCCTGATTCAAACACCAGGTCCCTGATGGTACTCCCTTTATTTTTCTGCTCACGTCTGGGAACATGACTTCTGCCAAATCGCCATGGTTTTGTCCCTTCAAGTTTTTACATCTGATACTCCGGGCAGACCAACTTGCCCCCCCCCCACACACACACACCGGGACGCGGGTGTGCAATTTAATTTGGTCATATTTGTCCGCAATCGCCTTTAGCGGTCTCAAAGGAAGCTGCGAAGAAGGAAGGTGACGGGTGTCGCCTCAGAGTTCCAGGTTCTGTCCCAGATTGGACCCCGCAACTCCACACCCTCCTCGAGTAAGGCCAGGGTCGGAAACGACCCAGCCGAGGCGCCTGGCAGCGCCTGCAGGAGCCGCTCCGCACCACCCGGGCTACCGGGTCCCCGCCACCCCAGGCGTCCGCAGAGCTTCCCGGGGCGCCCAATCGGGCTCCGTCCCACCTCCTTCTCCCTGTCTCGGCGCCCCAGCTCACATCCCCAGCCTTGAGGAGGTCACCGCACACCCACCTGGCCACCCTGGGGACGTCGCGCTCCTGCTCCGGCCGTGTCCTGAGCGCCTCCAGGGTCCGAGGCTGGGCGTCCACTCGGCAGCGCTGCTCCGGGAGCCTGCCGCAGCCTGGGAGAGGTTGTCATTGATTCGCTTCGCGCTGGGCGAGTTAAGCCATTCCAGGAGTGGTTTGGAGAGAGCACTCCGACCCCTCCCTCCAACCAGAAGTATTTGGCAGCCGGCCCCTTTCGTCCACCTGTACAGTTAAACGCGGGACAAGGACTAATTGCTCCAGTGGCTTTTTCTGCTTTTCTTTAGAATACGTAAATTAACCCTTCAGGGAAGGTAAAACAGAAATGAAAGCAAGGGCGGTGGAGTTTTTCTTTCCTTCTTTTCTCCTGGGTTTTGTCCCCCCTCCTTTTCTCTAATATTTCACAAAAAGCCTTGCCACTTATCTCTAGGCAAGGGAGGCTTTTTATTATTATTGTTTTATTCAATTCTCTGTGTCTGTGTTTTATTTTTAGAGGCAATTTTGTTTCCATTTGCCTGAAACCTGAGCCCAATAAAATTACTAGAATTATATGTTTTCTCCTTAAAGGGTCGTGATTGTAACTTAACCAAATCAAACACTGTACAGCAATCACTCAAACCACAAAAGGAAAAAAAAAAAGAAAGAAAGAAGAAAAGAAAGAAAAAAAGAAAAGAGGTGCCAGCGGCAAGCACAGAGCTGGGGGTCGTAGGACCTGGCCTGGGAGGGGTCATCAGGCCTGAGGCAGTGGCACCCACTACTCCTCTCTCCATGGGCAGACACTAACTTCGCAGTGTGACTCAATGCCTCCCACTTGGGGTGGGCCAGCCACCATCACAGAGGTGTGGCCCAGCACCCTCTCCCCAGCCTGCCCACACCACACCCTTTTTGTAAACTGCCTTCTGGAAGGCTCTGGCTGGCTGAGTCTATCAGGTCAGGTCTCCTTCCCCCAGGGGCTGTCTGGTCACCCTGGGGGAAATTGCTATTAACTCTTAAACAGCTGGCTGTTCTCAGGAATGGGGGCGGAGCCAGGGAGGGAGTCTTGGTTGACGGGTATCACAAACCACAGGAGACCGTGAGGTGCCTGGCCTTCTATGCCGCTGTTCCAAGGGCAGGCCAGAAGCCCTTGCTCACCCTGCAGCCGGGCTACAGTGACCCACGGAGAATGAGCACTGGGGCCCGAGAGCTGCAGAGCCCTTGAAGATGTTCCCACTAAAACAGGACAGTCTTTCTTGGAGTGTGTCCTGCACAGAACCCATCCAGGCAGGCACATAGAAAGGGTCTCATGTAGTTCTGACAAAACCCAGAATGCTTGAGGCAGGGGTTCCCATCTAGTCTGGAATGAATTTGTCAGCTACCCCAAGCCTTAGCAGAAAAGCCCCCAGAAGGCAGTGTGAGGGGAGAGGGGCTGGTGTGGAATAAGGAATTGGGTGAAAGAGGGGAGCACTTCATGAGCACAAGTAGGTAGTTTCCAAGATCAGATGAGCCTATCGTAGTCAAACCGCATATTCCCGGAAGAAAACAAAAGAATGAAAAATCAAATGTTTGTCCATAAGTCACTGGTTATGTAAAATACATAACCAGGGCTCCACTCCCAGACCTGGGCAAGCAAGTAGTCCAAAACAAGACCCCAGTGGAGTTGGTACCCATCCAGAAATGCTTGTCTATGTACTGAGGGTTTTGCCTCAGCAGCCACAGGCGGGAAAGTGCAATGGGGGCCACTTTTGGCCTCCTCTATGGGGCAGATAAAGCATAGGTAGGGGATGGGAGAATGTGGGGCAAAGGGCATAGAGCACCATCCCCTGGGAGCAGGGTGTGATTTCTACAGAGTGCCAAGGGACCACAGCAGCGAGGAGGCAGGCTTATGCACACAGGCAGGCCAGAAGTTTATGCAGCTGTGAGAAGGAGGGCACGTGGGAGGAGAGCTGGGGAGTGAAGGCTGGAGGTGGAGTCATGGGTGAGCAGACAGCTGGTTTGGCTCAGAGGGTCCTCTTAGTGGGTCAAACATTAGGTGGGTGGGGTAAAGCCCCATGGTACATGTACCCATGGGTACAGCTCCAGTGCAGGAGTTCTTTTGGAGAAGGAGGGAGATTTGGAACACCTTTTCAAGGCCGGTTGAAGCAGGGGTCTGCAAGGAGGGGATGGGCAGAGGGGATGGAGGACTGGTGAGGGAAGGGGTAGGAGAGGGGAGGTGACTGGCTCAGCCTGCCCCAAGCAGCCCTTCCTCACAGGACTCCCTCCAGCCAGCTCTGGAAGGAGTGTCTGGGTAAGCCAGAGGGTGGTGCCAGGGCTGCTGAATTTACAGCCAAGAGCCTGGAGGAGAGCTGGCCCATGTCCAGTCTACCCGCTGGGTCCTGTAGTGGACAGTCAGTGTCATGCCTCCCTCCCTCTTAATCACAGTGTATGCCCTGCTGGGACACTCCCTTTGGAATAGCTTTGGGCAAAAAAAAAAAAAAAAAAGAGAAAAAAGTGGGGAGCACCACCCCTTCTGCCTTACTCTGTGCCAGCTGCCTCCTGGGAACAAGAACATAAATAAAGGCAGCTCAGAGAGGGCTGGGTAGGCAGGGAGCCACAGGGAGACTCCCAAAGCCACCCACAGAAGGGGCTCTGGGCAGGGCAGACTCTAGACCTATGATTGCCCATTTCCTTCTAGGCTGGTTTCTTCCTCCTTCCGGGCTTGGGCTCTCTGTGCTCCCCTCCCTCTTACTCACCAGCTCTTCTGCTCTCTCCCTCCTGTCCTCCATCAGCTGGCCCTCGACCCTTGATCTGACCTGTCCTCTCAGGTCAGATCAACCAAAGCCCTAAGCAGGCAGGCTTCACAGGCACACTGACTCTTACTGGCTCTCAAGCAAACACTCTTGACAACCTAGTGACAATGGGGCCCTCCCTCAATCACAGGCATGGCTCAAGGCATGCAGAGGCCCCACAGTCAAATGAGCTACTGTCATTATAGGAAACCCGGGCAGGGCCTGCTTGTCACTGTGATCGGGGCAGTGCAGACAGCTTCTATGCACGAGGAAGCACAGCATCCACACGTGCTGACATGAAGAGCAGGACACGTACCTGAGCTCTTCCAGAGAGGCAGCAGAGCAGTCACCAATGGTCTCCTTCCTAATTCAGTCCTCACGTCGGTACCACGAGGCAGCAATGAATGCCTTTCCATGTGCTGATGAGGAAACCGGGGCTCCAAGAGATCTTGGAACTCCCTCAAGCTCACATTGCATGATGTATAATAAAACTGCTTACCACACCTTGGTCTTCATGGTGCCCAAGGGCTGCCCTGGAGTTCAAGCCCTAGATCTTTGTCTAGGTAGACCATGGGTTCTGTATAGAACTGGGCTTGGCCCATACATGCCTCAGTTTCTCTACATCCTGGACATGAGAGCAATGTCTCTTACCGACCCCAGGAAATATTATTAAACAGAAGGTTGGACTCAGCTACAGCTTTGGAGAATCACCTTGTCACAATGGAACTTGTGTCTGCAACCTTGCTGTCTCCTCCTTGGCCCCTGCTTTGCCCATAGCCAAGTGCCCACCAGCTAACCCACTTCCACAACAGACTACAAATCCCTTCCTGCTACCCTTTCAGCTCCCCAAACAGTGTCGCCCCGCAAACCCACACACCCACCTCTATGGAGATATCTTGTCCATCCCTGTCCTGCTCCTTAGTCCCATGTCATATGACTTCCCACACAATCTGATCAAAACATGAATCAGGCCCTGGTGTATCAGTAATAGAGTATTTGCCTCACATGTATGAGGTCCCGGGTTCAATCACCAGCACTATAAAAAAATTCAGATCATATATAGAACACCTGCAATGCTCTCTGGACTGTGTACTAGGCCATAAGACCTGGTAAAATCCCAGCTTCTCTCTCCAGAGTGCCTCCCTCCTGCCCTATACTCCTGACACAGGCAGGCAGGTCCCATTGCCTTTCCTTGGCTCTCATTCCCTGACCTGAAATTATTTCTTCCACCTCAGGTCTCACAGAAATGTCATCACCTCAAACAGGGCTTTCCAGACCACACAGATAAATCAGGAGCTCCCCTTCCTGCCTGTCCTCTGTCTAAGGCCTTTGATCAGAGTGCCCTGTCACTGATATACTTTATTTTACAGAGCGCTTCTGTTTACTGCATTCTTTTACTGTCCCTCCTTTAGAGCGGAGTTTCCCTGAGGGCCAGGGCCTGGCATCTTTCATGCCTAGCATGTGACAGGCACAGGATTGCTGTGTGGGACAGCTGCTGGTTGAGAGAACTCGAGGCCTGGGAAGCATAGCTCTGGGTCTGGCCTGGGCTTTGCTGCTATTAAGCTGTGTGCCCCTGAGGATGTGGCCTCGGTGACATCATGTGCTTCTCCAGATCCACAGCCTCTCCCTCTGTAAGTGGGGACCACGGATGGGATGCTGGGCATGAGCCCTTCTAGCACAGATGTTCTGCGTCCAGAGCTAATCTCATCTGAGGAGAACTTGTGGGAGGTGCATCAGGCCTATAGCTCTGTGTCTGGCTGTGGCAAGGCCTGAGTTCTCTTCGGCTAGGCCCTTGACTCAAGGCAGCTTAAGAGGACCGAAGGCATCATCACATCCCTGTTACAAGACTTGGTGATGGTCTGCTAACCTACCCCCACCACCGACAAGCCACTCGGGCTTGGAAACTGAACTTCTCAGGAGATAGACTCAGTATGAGCATCGCCTTCCCAATAGCCATTTGCTCCAGTCACCAGCTTCGAGGGTCCAGACCCTCAGAGGCGACAGCTGGTGTACACACAGCAGAGCGTGTTCACTTCAGCTCCTCAGTAGTGTTCTGAACCTGCTGTCCTTGTTCCTGTCCTTATTGTTCTTATCTGGAAGCACTAGATGGCAAACCCAGGGCTCCCTGCATTCTCATCAACTGCTCTACCACTGAGTCGCATCCTCAGCCCTTAATTTTGTAGCCTACTTGGCCTTTACAACAAGTTTTGAGAAAATCCCTAAGAGGACCTGTATCCCTTTGCAGATGAGGGAGCCAACGCCCAGATTAAAATTTATGAAAGCAGAGAGAGGTCGCCCATAATGAAGGATGACTATTTGTGGCAGCGCAGGCAGTCAGTCTCCCTCCCTCCCTTTCTGAGCAGCTCAGCACTGCATTCAGTCTTCGCTTGACAACAACCCACCTTGAACCTGTTAGGTGCACAACAAACATTTAATCAAAGTCCGAGGGAGACCGAAGCCCCAGGAACCAGAGCAATAGGACAATCACAGCACTTCCCATAAGATTCTTCTGGAGGGCCCTACCAGCCTTTTCCTTCGTGGCTTCTCCAGGTTCCACTCTGCCTAGACAAGACCAAGACCTCGACTCAGGCTCCAGTGGCCTCTGAGATCATCCCGTGCTACACTGTCTGACCCCCAGTCAGAGCTTACTCAAGTGTATCAAATGCCAACTTGAAGTAAGAAGTCATTGCCCTTTAGCATCAAGAACAGAGAGGGAGCCACAGACAATCCATGCGTGTGCTCATCTCGGGTCCACTGTAATGGCCCTGCATGTGATCGCCCCGTTTAGCAGATGCAGGGTGCACTTTTGCCACTGGGTTTTAGTAGCAGACCCAGTCATGGCCAAGCTGCCCAAACTCCTCTGTTCCTCCAAGTACCCGGCAATCACACAGAGAAGTGGACCTCTGGGGCTGGCTGGCCATTGGCTGCCCTGTCCTATGGGAGGTGGAGGGTGAGGGCAAGGGGCTGTGGCCCTGATATCTCCAAAGACTGGATATCTTTGGAGGCTGCCTCTCACGTCTTGTTCCTGGGCCAGCTGGTGCTTGTCTGGGGCCAAAAAGCCTCAGAGGGGAGGTGCTGATTAAGTATAGGTGCTGGGGTGTTTGCCCTTGGGGGAGTAAAGAAAAGAACTCTGATGAGTTGGAACACAGGTCAGGGATAAGCCACTGGACGGGGATAGGCTCAGAGCTTGGCTGGCTGTGTGGTTAGCTGGGAGGGAGAGCAGTGTCCTGGCCCTCTTGCCCAAAGTCTGACTTCCTCTTAGATTGTATGGCACTCAGGGAAGGGGGAGGAAAGGGTGCCAACTAGAAGCCTGAGCTAAGCCTGGCTGGGGTGGGGCTGGGCCTGTCACCACCGGAGCAGGCTGGCAGCAGAGGGGAGGAAGAGGCTGGGTCAGATCCTGGCCTAGGTGGGGCATCAGCTGGAGGGCGGACAAGTTCCCCTTTTGTCTCCATTTCACTCGTTCTACTACCCCACTCCCCCCTGTTTCCCTTACTTTCACAGGTAAATACCACCCCTGCTTCCCACCTTGACTAAGGCTTTGGCTTGGCAAATGGTAAACAAGCCCTCCCAGAGCTGACCTTCCAGCAGAGGGGACAAGAAATATGCGAGCGTCTCCTGACGCCAGGCCATGACACTCTCAGCCCCTGTCGCGCCACAGAGAACCTCTCACCTCAATTGATCCTCACCCTGGGACCGAAGGAGGGCAGGAACAATACAGTGCAGTGAGGAAATGGGATGGAGGGTGGGGAGTTGGCTTAGTCAAGGTCACCCTGGGAGTAGGCCTGACTCCCTGCCCCGTGCTCTCCCAGGAGAGGAGGCTTGACTCTGTTCTTCTTAGAGACAATGTTTTTTTTTTAAAGGAACATTTGTACATAGATAATTAAGAAGAAAAAAAATGAACAAAGAACTTCGACCTACACAAGCTGTGAATTTGCCTAACACTAAATGAACATTTGGTGTGTAAGACAGGCTCCCTAGGGGTTCAGCTGCTCTCTGGCCTTGACCCATACTCCCTTGGGCAGAATCTGGCTTGTCCTCTCAGGATCCTTCACATCTGTGAATTCTCATTGCCCAGTTAGGCTACTGGATGTAAGAAATATTCCCTGGGTGTGAAGAGTCTATCCTTAACCAAACTTTGGACATGCTCCTCCAAGCCTTCTTCTTTCTTAATTAGGCCACATCCTTAAGCTTGTCTTGGGTCTGCCTAGGCCAATTTAAACAAAAACCTGCTAAGTTTGGGGAGAGCACTGTTGTCCCACTCCCAATAATCACTCTGTCTGCCTTCTGGGAGAGTCTTAACTTTGTCCAGCAAGAATTTGATGTTTTCTCTTAGTATTCTTTTACCCACGGCACTGTAACCTTACCCCCAGAGCCCTGCACTCCCTCCAAGTCCTTCCAGAGCTGAGCTCAGTCCCTCTCCTTTGTTGCAGTCCTGGCTCAACTATAGTCAAAGCAAGAACAGGAAAACTACCCTTATTTTAATAGCCCCAGTAAAGCTTTCCTTAGCCATTTTAGCAACTGTATGAATAGCTGTTCGTTTAAAAGCTACCAACTCAACAGTCACACTCAATTCTGACCCCTAGATTTGCATCTAGCACCCCAAGTTTCTCCTTTGATGGAGTGACCAGAGAGACCTACTCTTGATTCAATACAGAGTTCCAGATGACAGTCCTTGAGACATATTCAGGAAACATTTTTATCAGTCAGTTTCTGAGTGGACTCTCCCAGGCTAAGTTAGAGTGGCCGACTTCTTTAACAGACAGGTTCTTGTTTGAAACGAATCTTCCTGGATGGAAAGATCTTTTCCCCCCCTGGTTATTGATCCCCTGACTCGAGGGCAGGAGCCTCTGGCTTTTTTGGGAGGCACAGAAGCTGTGCCAGAGTCAGGGAGTACTGTAGAGGCTGGATTAGAGTGCTAGGCGTGTCTGCGCAGAAGACAGAGGCTGAGTGAGAGCCCAGGCTTCTTTGGGAGGTATCATTAGTTAAGGACAGGGAGCATCTGAGGCCTACTCCCAGGGTGACCTTGGGTAAGCCACCACCCACCCTCCATCCCACTTCCCACCCCAGCCCTGCTGACCTCAGGCTCCACCACTTCAGCACTACTCCCACCCTCTTGTGTTCTGTTGGCATGACTGGATAAGGAGACTTTGGAAGTTTAATGGCTTCTCTAGGAGGTCTTCTTCCTCCTGTTCCCCCTTCAACCTCCCCGTGACTCCCTCAGCCTGGCCATATGTTCCCCTGTAAGCCCTTCCTCCTCCATCTCTGTTCACCCCACAGCTTCCTTCCTCCCACTCCAGCCTCACAGGATCTCACAGTCACTTTAGACCCTTGACCCTCCCAAGGGAACCACAGGCAACTGTATATCAGGACAAAAGACAATCTTGAAAGTTTCCTCCATAAATATTGGTAGCAAGCTCTGACCTTCCTATTGAGCACCAAGCTTATAACCTTAGCTCATTCCATCTGTTAGAAACCAACTCTGTTGAAAATAGCAAGTGGAGCAAAGTTGAGGGACAGCTATAGTGTACAGACCAAGGAGTTTACATCACTGTATTTGCATAACTTATGGCTGAGACTTAACAAGCAAAGCTATAGTGACAGTTTGTGTCTGTTTATGTGTTCATGTGTGCATGTCACATATATGTGGTACCTTTTACCTCCAGATGGTACTATCTAATTAACTTATAAAACCCTCTAAGACAGTTGCATTCAAACTGGCTTAGATATAAAGTATACTTGTCTCCTCTCGTCTGTGGGCTCACTTTCTACAATAATTTTTATCTACGGTTAGTGATTGACAGTCAGCTAGGATCCAAAAATATCAAAAGGAGAATTCCAGAAAGAAACGATTCATTGGGTTTTAACATATATGCTTTTCTAATACTTGAGCAAAATACTGTGATACCGTAACCATTGATTTGATGAATAAGATTGCAACTATGTAACTACTGGGAAGGCAGCACATGCATACAGGATTCCGTGGACAAAGGGAAGATTCACATCCTAGGCCTGGCAGACGGGAAGACGTGAGATGTCAGCGCGCCACACAGAACGACAACCTGGGGACCAGCAGAGGTAAACAGCAGCCTGACGTCACAACCCCTAAGGAGAAACCTGTGCTGCTCACCTCAGTTGATCTCATCGTGTAGGTGTTGAATTACAGTCTTCTGTCATCACAGCGCAGCACAATAAAGTGTTCGGAGAATAAAGACCACATTTACCTATGTTTTGTTTACGATTGTTCTGTTTTATTACTACTTATTGTTGCAAATTTCTTACTGTGACTAATTTACAAGTTAAATTTTATATAAGCATGCAAAAAATAGGAAAAACAGTGTACTGTATGGTAGGAATCTAGTGGGGGGTCTTAGAACATACTATCGTAAGTACTTACATAGATTAAGTAAACTCTCAAATATATGAGTTTATCCAAATGTTTTCCAAGTTCATGTAATTTAGGCAAATCTTTTGTAAATAAGACAATTTAATAGTATTGGTTTCATAAAACTAGCCACGCATTAAGTATAATACAGTCAAGGTGGGTGGCCCACATGTTTAATCTCAGCACTTAGGAGGCAGAGGCAGGTGGATCTCTGTGAGTCCGGGGCCAGCCGACTCTACAGAGTAAGTTCTAGGACAGCCAAGGCTACACAGATAAATGCTATCTCAATAAAACCAAAAGAAAGAAAGAAAGAGAGAGAGAAAGGAAGGAAGCAAGCAAAAAAGGAAGGAAAGAAGGAAGAAAGGAAGAAAGAAAGGAACAATTCAATCATACATTTTGTATTTAATGTTCTTTCATACACACACCCACATAAACAACAACCTAAATTAACTGACAGCTCTGTTTAATGTCTAACACATTTTTTAGCAAACCAGAACATGTTTGTGGGATAAACATTTTATGAATAGACAATTATGTTGTAGGTTGGATAACATAGTTTTCAAGAATCTCTTAGTAACTTCCTACCTTAGATCTATGCTGAATTAAACTGAGCACCAGATCTTCAGTAAGGGCCTAGGTCACTTCTATGTAAGACCAAATACTGAGGCCTATGAGTCACCAAGCCCAAGTTTACACTTAGATGCCCTTGGATCTTTATTTTTATATAGTACAGGAAGGCTCTATATTTTGAGCTGGTTCATAAACATATTCTTTTTTACCACAAGGCAGTTGTACTCTGAAACAGTATAGCCCATAAAAAAGTTTTCTAGTGTGCTACAAAATCCTTGTATGTTACAGATGGTTTGTCTCTTTCAAATCCTGAATGAAATACTGACATTGGATTGCTCTCAAAATGTATTTTCTCTCACCTTGTAAAGAAAGACATGTTAAAAGACAATTAGGAGTCAGCCTGGGTGGTTCATGCCTGTAATCTCTGTACTTAGGCAGCTGAGGCAGGAGGATGGCTGTGAGTTTGAGGCTAGCTTAGGCTACACAGTGAGTTTTAGGCCAGTCAGAGGTAGCGTCAGATCCTGTCTCAAAGAGCAATAGTTTATCTGATGAGTTGACTTGCATGAAAATATTACCCAAAAGATAACATAGTTTCTTTCTCTTGCGTGATGCATGTATGGGGGTATAGTGTATTGGCAGAAAGCTGCATAAAGCTCTTCAGGTGTGTGGCTAGCCTTGCTGTTCGTGACATGCCTGGTATAAGGCCATAACTTCAAAAATTGGTCTATACGTTGCGCCACTGAAGCACCCAAACTTCCTAACAGATGAATTCCCATCGTACTCCGCTGTCCCAGTGGCAAGCTTCTGCTTTGCTGATTCCTTTCCGACGAAGCTTGCTACCAACTATTTCCAGAGTCCTCTGTCTTCAGCAGAAAGGGGGTTTCTCAGAGCCCCATGGAAAGGTCTGGGGGTGATTCTCTAGGGTCCAGGTTTCTGCTGGTTTTCCTTACCTAACCCTGGGCCCTGCCACTAGAGCAAAGCAGGATTCCCAGACTCCTAGGGCAGAAGCCACTGTTCATAAGCCCGCTAGCCGCATGGAAAGCAAACCTAGGTGTGATTACATGCGACTGAATGGAGAGACGAAGGGGGACAACTGCTCATTATTTTGCTGCTGCTCAGGAGGGAGTTCTCCCTTTTCTTTTGCATTAAGTATCCAGAACCTACAGCCATTTAGCTGACGAAACATCCCCCTTCTCCTCGTGTCTGATTTGTCCATAATTCAGGATGTTCTCCATTGGAGAAGGATTGACACTTGGTACAATTTCAGTAAAAATTTACTATCTCTGTAACGGGTGTGATTAGAAACACTGGTTGTAGAGGACTGGCATGAGGATGTGGCATCAGATATGACAAGGCTTTCCAAAAGCTACGGGCGGCCTCAAGGGGCCAGCGCTTTCAGCGCCCTCTTGGGAAAATCGGACTAGAACCTCACGTGTACGTGCATAACAAGGCCACTTCTGGGTAACTCAGGAATTTTAGGATATCTGGATATTCAAGGACTTCAATACACACACACACACACACACACACATCATATATATACATATACATATACATATACATATACATATATATACGTCCCAGAGTACACTGGTGGTAGTTCCCTGCTTTACTTCCTTGCTACGAGAAGTTTGTTCTGGTGCAGCCTCAAAGTCCCTAGGTTAAGTTCCAGCCTAGCAAACTCAAAAAAAAAAAAAAAAAAAAAAAAAAGCCAAATTGTCAATTGCCAATTTTGCTGCACCCATGCTCACTATCTGGTCGAATCTAATGAGACCAGACTTACTTTATAAACAAGAACAATTTTACGTTGATGATCCTTGCTAAAAGGTGGAGAGCGACTACAGGAGAATTTATAGGTCAGCAGAAAACACTAGTGCACCCTTCTAGGCTAGTGACATCTGTCTTCTTCATCAGCTGTGGGGTTTGTCCTCCACCGACAGGTTGATCTGCAATTATGCCTTCTTTTCCATTTGCTAGTGTTTGACTCTGAGGAAAACAGGCATGGGAAAATGAGGGCAGGTGTGTGTGTGTGTGTGTGTGTGTGTGTGTGTGTGTGTACATGTAGGTGAGTGTGTGCACGTGAGAGTTCAATTGGTGAGTGTAGGTGAGGAGGCACAGTGGATAGGACAAGCTGGCTAGGTGGCTGACTGCTGGATGGGACAAGGATTGTTTACCTGTACTTTCTCTGTGGCATCAACACAAATGGAGCATGCATGCACTCTAGCTGGCTCCGGTGTACTCAGGCAGAGGACGGATTCACCTGCTCCGATGGCTAGTGGAGCCAGCTGGTCAGTGAGGGATACTGAGTGTGGCTCAACTGTCTACAGCCCCTCCATAAGGCCATACAAATTGGAGAGCACAGCGGCTCTGCACAATGACCCTGTCCTTATGAGATGGGGATCTGTGAATTGTAGCTAGACATTTCCTATAGTCTCAGGTTAGACTTCTAAGACAGACAGGAGGACAGAGAAGAACTAAACAGCCATCACAAGATCAAAACAGTGTGCTTGGTTTCCTGAAGGAACCACATAAAGAGAAGACTCATTGTTCACCCCAAGGGACAGGAAAAATATCAGGGCAGCTGTGTAACTATGCTTCTAGAGTTGCGCAGATTATTTTCTAAAATATTTAACAACCCCATAAAATCAGTACATATTTTTCTCTTTTCTATAGAAGGACAACTTTGAGCCAGGATCTGAACTCAGCTTACATTTACCACCTCTGAAATCAGCCTCAGTCATGGGGAACTGGCTATTCTGGGGCTCTTAATGCAATAGGAGGAACCACAGCAAAGTACAAAGGTGGGCTCTGTTAACCACAGCAGCAGGAAAACACGAGCCAGGGCGCCTTGTTTGAGGCTGTGGATGCTGTTTGGGGCATCTTCTGACAGAGAAGCAACAGCTTTCTCTCCGGCAGCTTTACTGAGACATGTGTTTCAATTGGGAAGTGACTGTAAAGTTCGTGATGGTCTCCAAGCAGAGAACAGTGCTGCAGGCGGCCATGCTGTGTAGCAAGGGAGGCGCTGGGTATATCCTGGAGCAGCAGCCAGCTCTCCTGGACATGTGATTAGGAGGAGATTCCTGGGACCCACGTGGGCCCACAGAATTGGAATTTGAACGTCAAATCTGCATTTTCATAGGTTTCCCTAGGAGTATGAATGATGATGTTGGTGGGTAATTGGGGTTGGCTGGATTTCCGTACATAGGCAATACCATGATTGGGATGGTACACAGGGAGTTCATGGGCCAGGGAGTTTGCCCACTCCTAGTTCTCCAGTCTCCCGCCAGGCTGGAGGGAACTATCAAGGCTGAGCAGCAGTCTGGGTCCTACTTGCTCTTTCAGCTTCTACCCCAGCTGTGTCGGCAGCTTACAGCTCAGTGTTCCTCCTGGCATTTCTGCTTTGAGAGCTGGGTCTCTCCGCTCTGCTTTTCCATGGGTCAGACTGGTGTGTGTGTGTGTGTGTGTGTGTGTGTGTGTGTGTGTGTGTGTGTGTGTAGGGGTTGGTCATGCACATTTGCACTGTGAGTTGGACACAGATAAGGACTGTGGGTAGCATACCTGAGAGCAGAGAAGTGGGGCAAAGGTGAGGTGACAGCCAAAAGGAACAAAGGCCAGCCATCCAACCAGACTGATCCATGTGTGCATGCAAGGGATAATGTGATGGGAATATGGTTGGGGCCTTTGGTGAATGTTACACGTGCCAGGCTGTGGAGTCTAAATATTGGGGAAGGGCAAGGATCTATTTCTAAGCAGCCATTACTGGGACACGGCTATTTATGAAGGACCTTGACTCTGGCTCATCGGGTCCCTCGGCACTGTGCCATGGTAGGCTTCAAGGGCTCTTCAACCCTAAACTGCTGTGTGGACCCGAGTATGGAGCGTGTTTCTTTTTGTTGGGGAAACAGCTCACATCATACATTAGATTTTCAAAACAGTTTATGCGCCCGGATAAAGTTCAAGAAAGAATATTCTGGTAAAAGAATGGAAGCCGGCTAGAAATCCAAACTATTTCACGAGCTGCACACACAGAGAACCACCCCGTGCGCCGCTGACATACATTTCCATGCTATGAATGGGTGGCAGCGAAGCCGGGAACAATCAGGCCCCTGCTGCGGAGGTGTCCAGAGTCACCGTCCTCTAAGGACTATGGCAGGCAAAGATAAAGCCTCCCCGCAGTGACGAAGCAAGCCACTTTGTGGGAAAATGGGATTTGGTTTCACAACTTTTCCAGAACTGTCTCTTGCATAAGACGAGACACATTTGACAGGAGTCCCTCAGAGCCCTGACTGAGCGCTTGGGCACCATGAAAGGTGCCTTACAAGTACAGTCTTGTTTACTTCTGCAGAGGCCCTGGAGGCTTGGGCAGCGCTAGAGCATCTCATTTACAGGGGCGGAAATGGAGGCCCAGAGGTTTGGAGTCACTTGCCCCAAAGCAAACAGCTCTAAGTGAGGCGGTTGTGCTGGGAGCTTGTTGGATTGGTCCACAGCAGGGCTGGTTCTTGGAGGCCCGATGGTAGCCGTGATATCCGGTGGTTAGTCAGCTTCATCTTCTACAAAAGGGCTGGACTCTAAATGCCTTAGGCCTACAGCTCCATTTGTCCTTACAAAGACAGCGCTGTGTACACACCCGAGGTCACACTGCCTTGTAGTTCATAAAAGTAAGTATGTCGATACTTGCATTTGTTGGCTATCTAGATGAGTCCTTTTATCAATGCCATCCTTTTAGCAAGCTTCTAGGGTGTCATTTCACTGCTGGGACAAAGAAGTAAAAGAAGGCCTAGAACCCTACCTGAGGCCGGCTAGTAAGTGGAGGGGCTTGACCTTACCCACCTTCTCTCTGCGTTTTGGCCGCCTAATGAACAAGGAAGAACCTGAAGATGCAGGGTCAGCTTCCTTGCTTGATGCACTTCTGATGACTAAGGCTTGGAAAAGCTCCGTGCCACAGTCAAAGGGAAAGGAAGGAAGGAAAAAGATGGAGGGAAGGAAGGCAGGAAAGAGGCAGAGGACGGGGAGAGCAACTTGGATGAATGTGGGATATAGTTCGGGAATCATTAAAAATTTTTAGGAGTGATTTAAATATATAAACATGTAGCTGCAATTTCTAAACCTGGGGTTGGGGATCAGTGTGTCCCAAGCCACTCACTCTAGCATAAAGCAGGTGGGAAACATTTTCTGGACTGTGGTTTGAGGTTAGAGCCTACAGCTTCATTATATGTTCCCATGAAGGCAATGATCCTTCAGCTAAAATCAGTGGCTCTTTTTAAGCTTCTTCTCTTTCTCAAGGTTTGATCTTGACTTTTGAAGCCATAGGCTGGTGGTCCTCAACCTTCCTAATGCTGCGACTCTTGAATGCAGTTTCTCATGCTGTGGTGACCCCCAACCATAAAATTACTTTAATGGCGACTTCATTTCATAACTGTATTTTGCTACTATTATGAGTCATAATGTAAATATCTGTTTTCCAATGGTCTTAGGAGGCCCCTGTGAAAGGGTCATTCAACTCCCCAAAGGGGCTGAGACCCACAAGGTGAGAACCTCTGCCCTAGAGCCTAACTGCATGAAGTGCAGCAGTGAACAGCATCCAGAGAACAGAGCTAGCAGAAAAGAGTGGATGGAGCAGCCTATATAGGTCATGCCAAGTCTAGAAGCCAAGCTGGCCACAGAATCTGTGAGGCCCTTGGTGTCAGAGCATGCAGCCAGTGCTCCAAGAAGCCAGTCAGGGCTCAGAGCATGATAACAGGTGTGTGACCTGGGTCCCGAATCCATCTGAGTAGGTACAGTGAAGCAGTTTGGGGACGGATCCCAGGTCAGTGAGACAAGAATAGCCCCTTCCAAACAACCCAGGGATGTTTGGGGATCCCAGCAAGGAAGGCAGGCCATGGATGGAGGCACTGAGCTATAGAGCCATGCTTAGGGGCAGGACAGGGGTTGGGGTGTGACCCGGGAGAGTTGTTATGGTCCCGACTGTGGTCCCAGAAGTCAGACTCAGTCCACACCAACTTTTCCACCATAACAATCTCCCAGTTGGCTCTTAGAGACTCATTCTCCTAACCACATAGTCCTCTCATGACTGCAATTTCCTTTCACTTTTAGAATGAAAATCATGTCTCCGAATCTTGAAAGAAACCTTGTGCATTTCTCTTGTTTGTTTCTTCACTTACTATTTTATGGTGGCCATGATCCCGTGATGCACTTCCGCTCATCTCTATCCACCAGGTCTGCCTCTATCCACCTGCAGATGCCACAGTCTGTCATCCTCTGGTTAAGCCAGTGGCTCTCTGAGCTATCCTGTTAAACATTCAAGTCCTGGTCTCTTTGGTGGTGGTGGTGGAGGGGGATGCTTAACAAGTCTGAAGAAGTTTGCATAATAGAAAACCCATGAAACCCTACACCCTTACCCTACAGCACCAGCCCCCACCAGTGCAGCATCTCAGAGTTCCCAAAGGAGTCAAGAGCTGTTGCCAAGTAGGTTTTCCTCAGCAGGCCTCTACTTCTGTTTGCCATTTGGGGCCATGAAGACTTGAAAACCCAGAAGCTAAATATGTTAGGATTGTGTGTAAGATGGGAGCACCTAGCCCCCATCTGAAACACTGGTTCGCAGGCCTCAGAGGATTGTGTGTTAAGGCTTGTTTTCTGTGGTCTCTTTCGGTCCTTCAAAATTATTTGATTCCCCTTCAGGTTCTTGGCTCCAAGCTATATACAGGATGCAAGCCAGTGGAATGTGTTCCCCTGGACAGCACATAGTCTTTACTAGATTAGATGTGTGTGTGTGGAGGGGGATATTTCTTTGAAATTTTAATTTCTTGCCACTAAGATATTTGCATGGTGTGGGTATCTTAGTGTGTGTGGGAGCATTCTTGGGCTCCCCTGGCCAGGCTGATAGTCACAAGTTCAGTACAAACTGTAGCCCAGATAAACAAGTGTCTGTTTGTTTCATTCTTTTGAAGCAAGGTCTCATGTAGCCCAGGCTGGCCTTGAACTTGCTACTCAGCCAAGACTGGCCTTGAGTTGTTGATCCTCTTGCCCCTACCTCTTGAGTGCTGGGGTTAGAGGAGTGTGCTACCATGCCTTGCAAAAACAGGCTTATAGGTCATCCTTTTCCATCCAGCTTTGTGAGCCTAAAGATTTAGGTGGGGGATGGTAGCACCTTCAGCCTGTCACAGCAGCTGGGTACCCTCACTTTGCCCCCAAGGAAGTAGGGGTATGCCCACAGTTATAAAAGATACCTGTGTCTAATCACCGTACTCTGTAGAGATGTATGACATGATCTACAGCAGTCTGGAAAGGATGGGTGCATTTACACCCCACCTTCACCTGAAAGTGACTGGGACCAGCATCTGAATATGACTGCAGTTTAAGGGAAATGTAAAAACTCAGGAAGCAAAATGAGGGAAGTGGATCAGATGGAGCCAAGCTTGAGGTGAGCCTGGAGAAAGCCCCCAGGCCCACAATGTCTACAGCCTGAATACTGAGGAGGAGGCTGCATTAGCCTATGGGGCTCTGCTTTCTTAGTCTCAAGGACTTGCCACTCACCAACCTTGTACCAGTCAATCAAATGGGCAAATCTTTGTGCAGAGTGAGTGACATCGAAAGGTAAAGTAGGAAACACAGCAGGCTGGGCTTATACTCATAGTCTCATCTTCTTAATGCTGCCTCCTACACTGTTCAGGGCTGTGGCATGCTATGACCGAAGCCGCCATCATTGGTTAGTAATTCTGAGTGAATACTCAATGACTATTAAACAAACCTGGGGACTGACCAAAACCTGGGAAGCAGCAGCACCTTTTCTGAGTTCAAATTACACCCATTTATCATAGGTGGAGGGGAGACATATACCATAGCCTCATGTGTCCCTCTCTCCTGGCTTCAACTGGGAAACATTAAGGCCCCTAGAAGGGAGCAAGAAGGAGCATCATATTCCAGCGTAAAGTTTAGGTCTTCCTTAAGACTTCCTGTTATCTCTGGCAGAAGTGATGCAGGATAATAAGAAGAGAGAGTATTGAAAGAAAACCTCACACTTACAGGGCCTCTGCTGCTGCAAGATGACAGGCAAAGGCCTAACCGCCACTCAAGACACTTGCTGGGGTGGGACAATTCATCTTCAGAATGAGGGTCAAGGTTTGAGCTGAAAGTTAATTGGTGGTCCAGGGCAGCCAGGGTGCAAGTGGTGCAAAGAACTGTGGGTAAGCAGAGCGAAGGGTCCAATCCAGTTTCCCCAATGTGGCCTTTGCCAGTAAACTCAGAGTGCTAACAGAGGGGAACATTTTAATATGCAAAAATTATTAATTAATAACAAAAACAATTCACATAAATGTCATAACAATAACACATCTACAGGATGTTTGGTTTGGGGTTGACTATGGAAAAAAAGGTTTCCTTCTTTACTCTATAGAGAGGAGCCAGCAGTGGGGTGAATCTACCCAAGCAGAAGTAAGGTAAGATGAGGCCTAGCCTCCTTTCTGAGGCCCTCCACGTCTCCCAAAGTGACTATTCCAGGGGCTGACAAAGAGTGAGTTACCATCCCGGTTTTGCAGAGGCAGAAACTTAACCTGGGGTTGTTGAACCACGCGTCAAGGGTCTGGCTGTCCCCAAAACCGCCTAAACTCTGGAGTGGGACTCTGTCTACTTCAGTCAACTCTATCTAATCATGTGGCCTGAGGCAGCTTCTTTAGCCTTTCTCTACCTGAGTTTACTCACCTATAAATGCTGATGGCTAAATCGCACAAGGCAATATGTGGGAAATATCAAGAACAGCCCTTGACACACACATAGTGCTATATCAATGTGTTAAATGCAGAAACTCCTAGCATGGTGTCCCCCTCTGCAGCTCCTACACCAAAGGGGGTTAAGGCCCATTGTGTGTGTGTGTGTGTGTGTTTGTGTGTGTGTGCTATATATAATGCTACAGGAGAAAGCCCCTCAATACTAGTCAAGGCGTTCACTGCAGGGTGAAGGGGCTAGGGCCCAAAGGATGTAAGGAGAAGGCATCTGGAAGATTTCCCCAGTGTTCCAGAACAGTCTCTGCTTCTCTCAGAACTTTGCCAAAGAGGAACACACAGGCTGGTTAAGCCCAAGCCAGACAGGAACAAGAAGGTACCTGGGCCAGATAAGCTGCTGAGTTCAATATGCCCAGGCTAACACTAGGGCAAATGTCGGCAGCATCCCTTCCCTTCCCCCTACTCCTCACTGCTCTTGGTGCATTTTCTTTAGTTCCTGCCTAGGGTCCCATCAGAAATGATGGCTGCCTTGCCTTTGGGAGGGCCGCAAAGGAATGGACAAACAAACTCTGGCTAGCTTTCTCATCGCTTTGGCTTCAACATGACACTGGATGACCCTAGGACTGCAGTTATTTCTGATATCCTGGATCCAAAACCTTAGCAACAGGGTGTCAGTTCTGGGGCAAGCAAGGAACTGCTTCTAGTCTTGGCCTTGCTTCTGTGGGTGCATGCTCCTGGGGAGGGATTCTTTTCTTCCTGGTCCTTCCCATCTCCTGGGTATGAAGGGCTTAGGGGGTAGATGGGCTTGAAGGTTTTTCTTCTCTCTCTCAATCTGTTAGTTTGGTGAGAGCCTTCTGCGGTTAGGCAAACCAGGGACATACTCCATGGCTTTGGACATGGACAGGGCAATGGGGCACCATACATGACTGAACCTACACTTTCTCTAAGTCTGGGACTCATTTGTGGAGATTGCTACGATGCATACATTAAGCTCAAACAACCAGGATCTTCAACAGAGCTGGAGTACATGCGTTGCCAGTCACATCCAGGCTGTTCATTCTGGCCAGAGTTGATGATTGTTGCTGTTGAGCCTGACTCCTCCTAGTTCCTGTTTTCTCTTTTGCAAACTTTCCAATTTTTTCTTCTCAATTTTTATTACTGACTTGGCAAGACACTGGGCTGTTCATTCATTCAACGAATGCATACAGTGTCTGCCTCAGAGGGGAGCAGACTGCAACAAAGGAAGATGCTTAGGAAGATGAAAAGAATATTCAGCATGGCCTTCTCCACGTTACTGCCCCGTCTGTCCATCTGAGGCTTCTGAAGGCACATGATATTAATGATGGTTTGGGACAGACATCTTGCTTCCGGGAAGAGGACAGACAAGGGTTAAGCAGGAAGTAGGAGAAAGTTCACAAGATGTCCTCTATATAGTGCAAGCTCTTCAGGGGTTAGAGATATGAAGAAGATAGAGAGAGATGTTAAAGACTCAGCTGAAACCTCTACTCCCTTCTTTCTCAGCCCTCCATCTGCTTCCAATCAGCCAATCAGAAAGCTTTGTCATTTTCCATGTCAGCAACTGTTCTACCTAGGGTAAGCCTCCTCTCTCATATACTGTCTCCTCGCGCTAGAGTTCCCACTTCCCCACCCGTTCTGTCACCTGTAACCTCATCCTGAAGTTCTATTGGCTGCTCCATTTCTACTAGCCACACACATTGCAGGGTGAGCAGGGGATGGCCTCAACACGGCCTATGTCTTTATTCACCGAATGACTTGATTGGTTCAGTTGGTGACTGTTTACTAAATGCCAGGGCCTGTGACCAAATCTCCCAAAAGGAACTGGTGTTTCTTGTGGGGGGAGGGAGTTGGAGTCATAATCTATTATTTTACCCTTGTTTTCATAACACATAAACTATCTGCACATATTATAGAACCAGACTGTCCTGTTGTAAAACCTAGTGTCCTTCCATGCACCAGCCTCAGTTTCTTTGACCGTAAAATGGGAAGGACAAGCAATGCTACCTCCTAGACTCTTATGAAACAGGGATAAAGCTACTACCATAGTAACTTCATGCCCAGGGCCTGGGAGACTGAAGATGCTCAGTGAATGCTTGTAAATACAAGGCTCACGAATCTGAATAGAGACAAATTACTTGTGATCAAAATCTCTCTTCATAAGCAAGTTACACAATGTACCTTCCTCCTGTTCCGAATCACCAGAGCACGGGTAACGCATTCATCTGGGCTCTGTGGCCAAGGACAACACTATGACAGCTGTCCCAGGCCCAGTGACCTTGGGTGTCTGAGTCTACGATCTTCTCCTGTCACCAAAGGTATTATACCCACTCACTTTAGCCTCATTCCTCTCCTCTTTATTAAAATTCACAGCCGGGGCCTGGATGATGGACAGTTCTCCATCGTCACGCCCTCCTACGGGTGTGCCACAGCGATACTCACAACCTGCTACTACAGGTAGAACCCACAGGAGTGAGAAACAGAAGGTTTTCAGAGCTGACAGCTGGGACCTCTGGTCCCCCCAAAACCTCAGCTCCGTGGAGGCATGGTCCCCCAGTACGGTGTCTGTCAGGGCCACAAGATGCCAAGTGCCCTTACAGGAGCAGACATGTCCCAGTCTTGTGCAACCCGTTCAGATTTTGGCTGTGCATAATGAATGGAAAAGAGTCACCATGTTAATCGCTCTAATCTGGAGTTGCCAATTTGGCTCCCACTCACACTTGCCTTCCTCTACACTGCCCTCAACACAATAACTGGGCTTGAAGTGGAGGAAGGTGGCGCCAGGCTCTGCTAACAGTCACCCCTGCTGGCTGCCCTGGAGAAACATTTTGTGACCACTGTGCATGAGAAGGGCTATAATTCTGAGCGCCTCTGGGCCCCCGAGTCTTCTCACTTCCTCCCCAAGTAACATTAAACCAACTGCCAGGTTGAGGGCTGCTAGTATGGCTACCTCACCGGTAATTCCCCGAGCATTCCCTGTGCTTTGTCATGCTGTGTCTGTCCCTAATATAGAGGTGCCCTAAAAGTAAAGCACAGTGTGGTAGATGGCATAGTAGGGCAGCAGCTGGGAGGCTGGGTACAGTTCCTGCTCTGTCACTAGTAAGCAGTGTGACCACGGGGCTCGTCTACCAAACAATGAGCTTGACTGCTGCCGGTGGACTGGCTCTGTTAAAGATCCTGATTATTTAATGTGTTAAATAACATCTGATGTGGTTGTCAATAGTGACAATCTTGGTCAAGAGACTCAAAAAGCAAGTGATGCACCAGCCTCCCCGAGGTCACAGGGAGATCTCCTGTCTGCAAGTGCAGCTCTGAAACTTGGACAGGAGGGAGTCTATAGGGTATATGGGTGACTTTCTTCCTGTGATAGAAGAAACTCATGAAAGGCTTTCCTTGCCCCCAAATAACCGCTTCCCACCCTCCCCTTCCCAATCTAGGCCCCTACTTTGGGATTCCACCATTTAAAAGAAATATCGTTGGTTGTGGGGTGGGGGGTGGTTGAGTTATCTCTTCTTTGAAGGCATGCCTAAGGTGAACAGCCAGAGAAGGGCGCTGGTTCCTCAGAGCTCAGATAGGAATCCTCTGTGCCTGCTAGAAGGAGCCTAAAAGAGTCTGGAACAGAGATATCAGGCCCAGTGAAGGCTGCAAGAAAGTAGGACCTCCCGGGATAAATTCAAGTTAGAAAACCTTGGAAGTTTCAGAGGACCCCGGGGTGCGGGACAGAGAAAGAAAAGCAAGGGGTGTGCTCAGATTTCCGTTTCCCAGGAGAAGGCAAAGTGGGAGTGGAAGGCAAGGTGTTTGCCTTTGGCTAGCTGAGCCCAGCCAGAGGAGGAATCAACCCCGCAAGGGAAGGGAGGGAGGCTCAGGAGACAGGGTGGGGCCAGCAAGGGGGAAACTGTACAACCAACTGGGAGGACTCACTAAAGAATCTCCAGGCCGGAAATGTGGGGAGTGTGGGGCAGCACCCCTCCCACGCCCCTTCAGCTACTCTGCCTGTCCGGACCAGCCCGCCGCCCTCTCCCAGGCAGGCCCTTTGGCCGAAACCCTGAGAAAGCAGAACGGGGAACATCGTGTGAAGGAAGATAGCTGGATGGCACTGCCACCAACCCTGGGACTGAGCACGTGTTCTCAGGCCCTGCCCCTGGTCCACCTCTGGCCCTGCCCCTTGCCCCACCCTCAGCTCTGACCTCTCCCCCGCTCCCTGCTCTAATAGCCCTGGACCCGCCTATCTCCTTGTGCCACACCTCCTCTAATTCTGCTCCGCCCCTTCCGTCTCCAGGGTCCTCCCTGACCTGCTCCACTCCCCGCCCCTCGGCTTGGTTCCAGGGCTCGCGCTTCCGGGCCCTCCCTCGGATTCCGCCTGACTTCTCCCTAGTTTCACCGCGCCCCCGACTTCTCCTACAACCACCTCCCTGGGGAACCCGGGCTCATCGCCTCCCCTGCACGCAGTCTCGGCGGGAGAGGTCAGCACTGTCCCGGAACGAGATCTACGTTGACCCGGGAGAGCCGAGAACGCGGGCCCGGATCTGTCCAGCCCCGGCTAGGGTCCCGCCCGCGGGCTGCCAGCCAGGCTGCCACTATTATTGGGTGACCAGATGCCGTCTGGCAGCACCTCTACTCGAAGCACAGAGGCGAAGAGCGCTGTGACTACACGGTCTGGAGAGGTTGAAGTCCAGCTCAGTTATTTTCAGAGCGGCTTGGGCACGCTGTTGCTTCTCCCAGCCTCAGCTGTTACATCTGTGAAATGGAGATAACCGTGCCTCCAGGGAGGTTGTGAGTTCACTAGCAATAGTCACAGTGACCCCTTTCTTGCCTTTGCTGTTGGTCAGAGGGTTGTGGACGATTCTGAATCATGAGACCCCTGGCACAGGAGACCGCTGGGGTGCTACAAATCTTGCAGTTATGTGTAGAGGTTAAATTCCTGAGTGCAACTTTGGAAAAGGTATACCTCCCTGCACCAAGCCTCACAGTGATTAAAAAAAACAAAAACCATGCAGAGCCAACGCTTGGGTTAAATGAGATCATGTGGGAATGGTCCAGGGAAACATTCAGCTCACAGTATGTGTCTTTCTGAAAGCAAGAACTGATCCCCTGGCTGCTTCCTTAGAAGTTTAGGGAGGCTCTGTTCTGTGGTGGGGATGAACGTTTAGGGCCATCTCTGAGGTCAGTATAGCAAAGGAATGAAAGGACAGTTGGAACATCAGCCCTTTGCTGAAATCTCTGCATTTGACGGACTGTGCACACCGCTGGCCTGTTCACTGCGCTGGCTTTGTGACTGGCCCTTGGAAGACCCTGTATTTACCATGAGGGGTTGGCCAGATGCCCTGGAGGTATGGCTCCGGAGCTACAGCCCTCCTTGCTTCCTGAAGTGCAGCGCTGTCAGCCCCGGAGGAATGCAGGGAAGAAGCCAGGTTTCAAGGGTGCACCGCAGAAAAACGCTCCAGAAAGTGAGAAAGGCACCCATACCAGCCAGCAACCCTGTCCTCTGGGGTGGGGGTGGGGAGGTTAACAGTGAGCAGTGGACAGCAGCTCTTGGCAGTTCAGGGGGGTTTGCTTTTGTGATCAATGCTGCAGGCTCTACGAAGAGAGTCCAAGGGCACCGGGCTCTGAGTGCTAATATGCATTTTTATTCTGCAATAATTTTCATACTGAGTTCAAGAGGTACCAGCTCCAAGTACATAAAACCAAATCAAATTAAATTAATTGATTTTATTGAAACCTGCGGCAGTTGTATTCAAGCCCACAGCCAGGGGCATGACCCTCATGAAATACCAAAGGGGCTTTTGAAATAATTAAATTAATCACGCCCTGGGTTATGCACAAGGGCTTGCTTCTGTACTCACAAATAGGCATATTCCAGTCATGGCCAAAGGCAAAGGGGCACGTGGACACCACTCACCCAAAACTGTGGTGCTGCCTAGCGGGAGGGAGCCCAAGACAGACTTCTCATTCAGGGATCAGCCTTTGTTCAGGCTCTTTTAGCATAGGTATACACAGAGAATCATACCGCTCACAGGAGCACTTGTACACGCACCAGCCGGAACACCCATCTTACTGCTTGCCCAACTTGGCTCAGGCCAAGTGCTTTCCACCTGCCCCAGCCCCACCTCCAAGCTGGATCCAAATGACTCCACACTTCATTCACTCAGTCCTTGAAGCAGCTCCTGTTCCCGTCTCCCCAGTTGGAATTGCTGACCTTTTATTTTGGGACTGGCTGTCTATAGATAGCTCTGGCTGGCCTCTTACCTCTGTCTCTTGAGGCTGTGCTTCCGTGCCCAACCTGTCTTTATTTTAAAGAGGAAAATACCGAGGCACAGGAAGTGGAGTAACTTGCCTAGTTCACCTGCTTGGTAAAGGACCCAGGACTGCTTCCTGGTGCGTCTCACATGAGAGTTCCACAGACTGCCATGCTGATTGGCTGTGGCCCTGTTACCTCTTGTGGAAACATCTCTTAGCTGCACAGGGCCCAAGATGCCAACACTGGAGTGGAAGGGTCATTGGCCAACCCTTCACCTTACAGAGGAGGGAGTTTGTAAGCCACCAAGAGAAGGTTCTTGTCTATTGTCATACATCAATTTAGAGAGAGTAGGCTGCCTCCTGCTGGCATCCAGCTCTGAGCTTCCTGAGCTGGAAAACATTGCTGTCCGGTCCAGTCACTCTGGGGAGTCGCCCTGTGGAGTGGCCCACAAACAGTGGTTTACACAGCCCCTGCTCTACGTTGCGTTAACCTGCCTGGCCAGGTGGAGGCAAGGCCTGTGTTCCATCCTTGTATGGAGAGTTTCCAGAGTCCCCTTCTATCCCTTACCAAATCTCACTACCAAATGCCCTGGTCTCAAAACAGAGCCCTGGATGCTGGTCCATACACATCTCCTCCCCAAGTCTGTGAACTTGAACGTTCAGTGTTAATGAAAGGCACTATCACTCCTGGCCTAGTGCACAGCTGCTGTCCCCTTCAGCTCCTTAGCAGGTTCATTTAACAGGCAATGGAAACCTCTAAAGGGAGGTGGGTGCCAGCCCAGGACACAAAGCTAGTGCTGGGCTGGGGCTGCACTGAAAAAAACCAAACCAAACCAAAACAAAACAAAACAAAACAACCCTGGTGTTATTTTCTGGTTTAAAAATCACCAACAAAATGACCTCTCTGGTGCACTTGCATCCATCCCACACTGTGCTGGCTAGTTTTATATTAACTTGACACAAACTACAGTCATATTGGAAGAGGGAATCTTAACTGAGAGAAAGCCCCACTGGATTGGTTGTGGGCAGACCTATGGTTCTATTTTCTTTATTGGTCGATATGGGAGGAGCCAGCTCACCGTGGGTAGTGTCCCGCCTGCACTGGTGGTCCTGGGTGCTATAAGAGGGCAGGCTGAGCAAGCCGTGAGGAGCAAGCCAGTAAGAAGTATTCCTCCATGTTCTCTGCTTCAGTTCCTGCCATGACTTCCTTTAATGATGGGCTGTGACCTCCCCAAGTTGCTTTTAGCCGTGGTATTTTTCACACTAGTGAAACATACCTAAACAGACTTTAGATAGAAACACTAACTAAACCAGTCTCTTGAGAAAGGCTCTTGCCATGTTGTTCATATAATACTTGACCTTAATCTTTTTGTCTTCACCTCCCAAGTAATGGGACTATAAGTGTTTACATGCCATCCTTCCCCCCACTTATATTTTTGGACTTCTACTCTTTTTAGGAAAATAATTTTAAAACTATGGTGAATATGGAAAACGAAACATTGGTACTTGGCTCACTCTAAGAGTGGGATTAAGTACACTTACAGTATTAGCACTAAGTACATTTGCAGTATTGTATGACTGTCGTCACTGTTGCCAAAGAGGCAGAGCCCCTCCTTCCCCCTTCCCTGACCCTGTTTGCTTCTGATATCCTCAATCCCTATGGACCTAGATGGTCCATGTAAGAGGATGCACACAGCATCGGTTGTGTGGTATCAGCAGACCAGGTTCTGCTACAGCAGGAATCCCTAGTCTCTCGGGCCCTCAGTGTCTCACCTGCCAAACAGACCCAGGGACCAAATCAGTCCTCCCCACTGGGGATGCTGTGGGAGGGGGCCACCAAGAGCAGCACCATCCTGAGAAGGCCCTCTAGAATCCCTGGTTCCTCAAAGACAAGAAGTGCTTTGTTCCAGAGTTGTAACAACAGGAATGATGACAAAGCAGCAAATGAAGAAAAGGGAAAAGGGAATCTCCAGCAGGAAGATGCAGCCAGAAGTCTTCAGCGCTCCCAGGGCCCAGGCACCAAGCTGGCACAGAGGCCAGGGACAGCCTGGTACTGACCAAGCTGCCTGCAGCACTGAGTGATGGTTTTGTTTAAGTGAGCCTGAAAGCTGTCGTGTGCAGTAGAACAAGCCTCATGGGACTCGGGGAAGCCTGTGTCACTTACTGAGTGCTTCTGGTATACTGGGCAAGAAGGTGGCTGGGTTGTGTCATCATGACTGAAGCCATTCCATAGAAACAGCTCTTTTTGCTGTCTCTGCTCCCAGCCCCCAGCCCAGGCAAGGGCTCATCAGAAGCCATGCCCACCACTCCAAGGTCCAGGCTGAGCTGGGTCAGATTCCTGCCCAGCCTGCTGCGCTCTGTCCCACCCTTCCAGGAGCACTGCCTGTGCCAGACTCTGCACAGTGGCCATTTGGAGGTGGCAGTATGACCCGTCCTTCTTTGACCAGAGGAAACATCTAGAGCCTCCTTCCACCCTCACAAGCCTCACAACTGTTTCTGAACCCCAAGTCATTCAGGTCTACTTCTCATAGACCTGTGATCTGCCACAGCCACATGCCCATCCTCCTGCTTCCCCTCCCAGGGGCTGGCCTACCCATTTCCTCTGCCCTTTTCAGCCCTTGGCGCCAGGACTGGCTATTCTGAGCCTTTGGCTCAGTGCCTTCCTCCTTCCAGCTGCTCCTTGAGGAGGACTTCCTTGAAGTTAACTGTTACCTAGCCCAGGAAAACACACACACACATGCATGTATGCAAGCATGGACTCACACACTCCGAGTGGGCACAGGCACACCCTGAGAGCATTTGGCACTATGGTAAAGGAGCACCCAAGGTTGCAGCTTGGCACAGATCCAACACCAGAGTTACCTGCTTGGAAATGTTACATAGGAGGCACAGTGCTAGCTGCTAGATTGAACTAGAAGAAGGGAAGGAGAGGGAAGGGGGAGGGGCTGATAACAGGCTCTAGATCTTCCAGTCTAGAAAGCTTTTTGAAGCAGTCCTTCCCACCCTACCAGAAATAAGTAAAGACGAACCCCAGGAGGATGGAGAGCCCTTCTCTGGTTACCCACACTTCTCTCATCCTCTGGAGCACAGCAGCAGCCGGGGTTCAAGGTTCCTTTGAGTAGATTCGAGGGCAATTACTGCAGAGCTCATGAAAATCGCACTGAATGCTATGTTTGAAAAGATAATTTTCTGTGTTCAGCTGGGGGAAAAGTTTCTCACAGAAGCAGTCACAGGCAGATAAAGGTGCCGCCCACATCATAGGGTTTCAGATCTTTGCCAGAAGGGAGGGGAGAGGAGAGGACCACTCCAAAGAGAATCAGGTCTGCCTGTGATCTGGCCTCGGTGACTAGGAAAACATCCCCGGAAGCTGTCATGGTCAGTATTCGCTTCACTGAGCATATCATTAAGCCCAGACCCTCGGGCCAGTCTGGCACAAAGGATGAAGAGGGGTGAGGGTCCAGGGTGATGGTCACTCTGATAAGATGAGTAGGCCTCCTGTGTGAAGGCTACTGCAAAGACAGCCCTGGGGAGGGGTTTGCTTGCTGCAGGACGCCTTCCTGGGGAGTCTTTCCTGAAGCTTACAGATCTGCCATGGCAAACGTGTGGCAAATACAACACACCTGGGTTCACAAAAGCTAACAAGGAAGCAGGTATAAATGCCCACTGAGTCACTAAACCAGGGGCTGGGGCATGGCTCGGTGTGAGAGTTCCACCTGCAGCACTGTGGTTGTTTTTAACTGCTTATTTTTAATGTTTTAAAATATGAAAACAAATGATAAGTGCACATGAAGGGGGGGGCAGGGACAGGTGACTGTTCAGGACTTAATCACCTGGCCAGTGGGACCTCAGGCAAATCATTTTTCCCGGGTGGAACAGCTTCCTAGTTAGTCTTTTTAATGGGAATTGAATCAAGAATGGTCTTGTGACGTGTGCACCAAAAAGGAAGTGGCTTCTGGTTATCCCCTGCCCATCGTCCCTCGGGAGACTTGGTTCACTTTCTCCTCCACCCTCACTGATCCTGGACGTTGATTAGAAACAGGACTGTGTATCACCTCAGCTGTGGATCTCTGAGCAGAGGAGAGAGGGGCAGGGTAGTCCCCAAGCAGCCACGGTGACTGGCCCAGTTCTCTGGGCCTTCCACCTTGGGATCTACTTGCACCCCAGGATCTGCTGTCCATATGGCTGCCATAGGCTGGACATCAGGCAAAGAGTAAACAACAGAAGGGACAAGGGAGAGGCCTCTCCTAGCAGGCAGCTTGATTGGACTCTCTGGAAGCACACTGCTGCCTCTGTCTGTCGGTCTCCTCCACCTTAAAATGGATGTATCCTCTGCAGCCGGGAGGATATGCCTTAACCGAACCACTGGGCACACTTAAGAGAGCCTGGCCCTGCTTTTACACAACTGCTTACTACCTCCCCCCTGCCTCCCCCTCCCCCCGCCAAACTGCTACCTATGTGAGCATGAGTTGGAGTGTTACTAGAGGGACAGGGGACCCCAGAGGGCTGACAGTGCTGGACCAAGGTCATGGCCTCATCTATAGATTTGCAGTATTTGGTAAATTGTTTTACACAGAGAAGCCACAAAATAGTATCTATAGAAGGAATGAATTAAGTGTACAAATGAAGATAACAAGGGTTAGGGAGGTGAGGGACTTGCTAGAGCTCTCGAGGACCCTAGTGACCCAGATAGGTTGGGAACCCAGTGTTTGTCATGTACCGTATAATGGAGAAGACAAGACAAGGCAGCCAAATACGCTGGCTCACGGAGCCTCTGGTTTGCCAGGAAAATGCCCACTCTGCACCTGCTTTTCCTTATAATGACACTTCTGTTTTCAAAAGTGTCCCTTTGGGGACAGTGATCTGTTTGTCCACATTGTTGTGAGGAAGAGTGGAGGAAGATACTCTGCTTTCTGTCTCCATCTCTTTCTTTTTCCCCCTTGACATCTATCTTAACCTTTGCCAAAAATATGGTCATTTCACCATCCAGTCATTGAAAGCCCCATGTGAACATTGCTCACCCAAAGATGCCCTTTCCCCAGCAAAACTGACAAAGATACGAGCACCCTTGCCTGTGTGATGGTGCATTAGGGAGGCCTGTCGCTTCACGGTGTCCAGTCAGCAGACCTGTGGCATCCTCAGCCAACTAGATGACTGTGAGCATGTCTTTGCCGGGCCTGGCTCAAACACGTTAAACAACACCTAGCCTTTCAGTTTGGGGGACATCTTGGTTCATCAGGGGTGAACAGGGACATATTCATCACAGCCTGTAAGGTCAGAGGAGATGGCGACATTTTGGGCATGCTGAGATGAGAGCAGGGCTCCTGAGCTCGGTCCTCCTAGAGAAGGCTTAGGTTGAGAGCATCAGAGAGCCATCAAGGCAGGGGCAGACCTGGAGGCCATTTTCAAACCTGTTCTCTCGTCCTAGCTGATGGGTTGGTTGGGAGGACGGGGCTGGTCTCTTGCATAGAGGGGGCCGGAAAGATAACCCAGTACACCTTAGCACAGCACATGGTCAGTCCTCAGGTGTCTGCGCAGCCTCGCAGGGTTTTCTGCACCAGTTCACCTCCTGCTCCGCCCCACGGTCACGCTCTGTACCAACAGATGACTGAAGATAGAAGATCTCCTGTGGCCCTGGGGGCTTCCCTTTGCTGCTTTCCAGGCATGCCACGGGAGTGCAGTGCCTCCCATGGACCAACTCTGAGTTCCTAGAGCAGCTGCCTCCACTTCTTCTTGACTCAGCACTCAGCCTTCTCTTGGCATTTAACTGGATGCCCAGCTGGGAGCGGAGCACAAGAAGATGGGATGTGGGGGTGGTGGGTTCCATTCTTCTGGGCCCAAGTCTCCTTGGCAACTGCTCAGCCTGGCACTTTTCCTGTCCCTGCCTGAGCCCACGGAGCCTCAGTGTCCAAGCTCCCAGGCTTGGCCACAAGCTGAACAAGAGAAGAAAGCTGCCCTTGTGGCCTCTTTCCCACGCTGGATACACCCAGACCCCGGAAAGAAGAACCTGGCTACTCTAACACCTCTTGATCAGCAGTGGGGGATCTCGAGAACAGAGTGACAGATACCTCTAGATTTCTTATCCCACAACATCCCATGTTCCCTACTTAGGAGGGTCCTGCCTCTCTGTGAGCCATGTCACAGAAAATGTCCTTCAACAAGTTCTGGCCGCTAGTCTTGACTGATTGGCTGTAAGGATTGGGGCGAGTCACTCTTCTTGTGACAGGGTAGAATGCCATAGGTATGAGGATAGAGATGATGTATGCTTTACCACAGACTAGCCCTGGCCAGCTGGATAGCTGTGACAGGGGTCTGAAAGCCGCCCTCAAGTGTCAGTTTGCTCCTCTGGTCTGCCCTGAAACTCCTCTGTGAGTGAAAGACAAAGCCTTGCCCAAACCAGCTGGAGCCAGCTGCTGTGCCAGGTGCACTTACTGCTTTGTCTGGTGCAGAGGCCCTGCAAGGCAGATACCATTGGACCCTGTAGGGAATGAGGAAATGAAGGTTCAGGCAGGGCCAATGGCTTCCCTGAGGCCAATCAGCGAGAGTCCGGCCAGAGTTCAAGCTCATTCCTGCCTGTACAGAAAGAAAGTAGTCTCTTGAGGCTGGAGGTTCAAAGTTCAATAAACGCAGTCCCAGGTCACAGCTACCTTCGACACAAAGTGAGCTGCGGCTAGGAGTGCTAGGAAAGCTGGCATATGGACATGCAGAGGGAAATGGTCATTCTCTGCTGGAGTTTGACAGGCTACAGAGCCATGTCTAGGGCAGGGTGAGGCTGCAGAAGCAGGCAAGTGAGTCTGAGACAGCACGCTAGTGAAGAACCGCTGGTGGGGTGAGCCTTCCAGCACCCAGGAAATAGACATAGTCAGTTCCCCAGTTTGTGCAATGGGCTGCAGGGTAGAATGAGGCTGGGGGAGGGAAGGGGGAGTTTGAGAAATCTTCTCCAAGATGTTTAATTCTCGTCAGGAGCTGAAGAATTGAAGGGGGCAGAGGGGTGAGAGTACAGTCTCCACCTGCCCTTCTTTCCTCCCACTAAGCTTCTGGAAGATTCTGCAACCTCTTGGCCTCCATCAGCAGGAGCCAGGGGAGCAGATAAGCCAGCTTGAAAGGACACAGTGGCCACACTGCTGGAGACTTATCATTTTTCTCACATACTTGATTGACATGACCCATGGGGTCACAGAGAAAGGCCTCCATTAGGCCATTTGCTAGGTCCCTCACTGGGGATGGGGAAGAGCAATGAAGCCCTGGGGTCCTGGGTAACCCTCCCTCAGGGACAGACTAGGGTACAGAAAGCGCCAGAATTCGCTGTCTCCCTGGCTCCTCTGCTTACTCCTTGTTCTCCTGTGTGGAGAGGCTCCCTTTCAAGGCTGCCTAGCAAGAGCTTGAGAAAGAAAGAGTGAAAATCCAGGGGCTGGGGGAAGGCAAGATGTCTGGATGTGTCAGAGAGACTGCTGTGTGGACAAAGCCCTCACAGGGCTTTGCCTTTGCAAAGGCAGGCCATTGCCTTTCTGTGAGAGTCCCTGTGCTAGCTCCTACTTCACAAATCCTGCAGTTGCATCCAGGTTACTCCTAGCTCTGACTTTCTCTAGTCCTTAACAGGCCCCTTTCACCCAAGACGTTTCTAGCCCCGAGTTAATCTCGGGCTTGTTAGAATCCCATGAATGCCAGCCAAGAGTTCTATCACTGAGCCATTTGCCCTCTCTCCAGCCCGTGTTAGTTTTCTTGTCTAGCCGCCATCAGACGTGAAACCTGATTAAGGAAATCTGTAGGTCCCTCAAAATACAAGAAATACTTATTGAAGTGCTCTAAGCAGGCCTAATGGCAGCTGAAACATTTTTCAGCAATTATCTTATTTAATTTTGACATCAGGTCAGAGAAGAGGCCGCTTTCATTCTTATCCCTCCCACCAGGGCATACTTTCTTTCATTTCTTTGGTGTGCAGTGATTTCCCACCACCTTTGGGATCAAGTCCACGTGCCTCCCACCGTCTTTCCAATATCACAGTACTCGCTCACTCCCGACTTGGCCGTCCCGGATGTCCTGGCTGCTCGCTCTGCAGTCTCATTGTTGCGTGCTCTCCTCTCCCATTGCACCCTGCTGGGCTTCCCCCACTCTGCCATCCCCAGCTTTGCATGGCCTTCAGAGGGAGTACTTCCTCAAATGTTGCCTTGCCTTTGACCTGTCCTTAAGTTTCTCTTCAGTCCAAAGGACGTCGTCCCTCCTCCAAACGCTCCTGCCATGGATGGCACTAGGGGTTACGTTTACGCCACATATCTTGCTTTTTTGGGGCAGGTGCCCATGGCTGCAGGGCAGGGTCGACTCTTCCTCTGTTCATTTCCTGAAACCAAAAATGTTTTGGCTTCAGTGTCTCTAAACTGAACTTTCTCTCTCTGTCCTGATCTGCCTTTCACCCATCAGCTTGGGGACAGACACAACCCCCCCCTTTTAGAATTAGTCTTAAAATTATTATGGCTTATCTTTTCAGTGAAACACATAGCTGTTGAAAGTTGTGTTTTTATGTGGGTAGATTCTTCTCTAGCTTGGGCATGTGACAAGGTTTCCCTGCTGTAGCTACGAACACAGAGAGAGGCAAGGCAAGACTGAATAACGGACTGCATGCATGCACACACTCACATCAAGCCCCATGAAAAGTAAAACTAAATGAAAATGATAAGCCAGGAGAAAACATTTGACACATACATCATACACAAAGGCTTAATACTAACATGTATAACAGATTTCTCAGCAGGTTGTATTCATATATTTAGGTAGGTAGGTGTGTGTGTGTGAGAGAAAGAGAGAGAGAGAGAGGAGATAACAAAGAAAAAGAGGCAAATAATTTCAGTGTTACATGAGAGGAATTTGAAAAAGGAATGGGAAGGGAGAAGATAATATATTTTAATTTTTAAAAATTAAAAGTTAAAAAAAATTAATTAGAAATCTAAGGAACCCTGTGGAAAATGGGTAAAAACAGTCTCACAAAGATAAAAATCGCATGTTTTTCCTTATACGTTTATATGTGAGAGTGGGCATAGGTTCTGAAACTAGACACGGGACCCTGAGAGGTGGTCAGGAGGTGTTGAGAAAGGCTGGGGAGGGCAAAAGGCCACATGGGTCATGAAAATGTTAAGACAGCTCCAGTGGGGTGGGGTGGGGTGGGGTGGGGTGGGGTGGGGTGGGGTGGGAGGATACAAGAGAGAGGGAAGAGATGGGGAAGAAGGTGGGGGAAGAAACAAATTTTATTTGGAAAAAATCCTATAATAAAGTATTACTATTTATAAGTTTATAAAAAGCAAAATAAGACCTGGGCAAAGATTTTTTTTTAAATGGGCAAAAGATAGAAACAGAAAATTTACACAAAAGGATAGTTAAGTCATCATCCTTAGTCACATGAAAATATGGCAAACTTGCATTCATAAGAAAAATGAAAGTCAAAATTGCATGTTAATGAGATTGGTCAAAGTTCCAGGACTGGCGACCCCTTTTGCTGCAGAGAAGCAGGTGGGAGAGGATGCAGGACGGCACCGCCCTGTGGGGAGGGAGACAATGCAGGATGGCACCGCAAGGCAGGGGGGTCATGCCTGACAGCACCTCACCAAACCACGCACCATACATTCCCAAGCAGGAGAGGCCTAACACAGGCATGGCTGCTTACTACAATATGAAGACCTCCTAGGTTGTCACACATGAGAGGACAGCAAATAAGCCGGGGCACCTGGACACATTTGTGAGACGAGGAAGCCCTCTATGAACTAGTATGAAGTACAGTCCATGAGCTATTACTGAATGAATGCGTATCAAAAAGGACATGGAAACACAGGAGGCAGAAGTCCAGGGTAAATTGGGTGTGCATTGGGGGAAAGAATGATGTGTCCCCATATATATGTCTTGGTATAACCTTCGGAAGGATGCTAATGTCTACATAGCTAAGAAATTAAGTGAGAGGACTCTGTGCCAAACGCAAATGGACAAATGGTACTCAAAGCCATCATCAGAGCCGCCTCCCTTTCCAGGGAGGGTTGCTGAATGCAGAGATGCGTGGCCACACAAGGCGCAGAGAATAAGCGATAAACAAGAGCGCAGTCCTAAGCAAGACCATCCCCTCTAAGGATGCAGAAAACATTATGGCAGAGTGGATGAAAAGAAGGTCGCAAAATGCCATCTTCCGAACAGAGCACAGCCGTGTTAGCCACAGCAGCTGCATATGTGATTTGGGTCTGTGCAAGAATATGCTGGTCAACAGTCACGGCTGGAAAGGGCTCAGAGGGGCTTAATTGCACTAATGAGTTTTATTTATTTCTGATAGATTCGGGGGCAGGTTAGTCAGTACCTTCAGTTGTGAGCCCACTGGTGACCTTAACAGGCTGTGATGGATTGTTCTAACCCATTGGTCATACAGATGGACCTGGTTAAACTAAATGGGTGACAAAACAAAAAACAAAACAAAACAAAGCAAATGTCATAGAGGAGACTTGAAAAGGACTGGTAGGATTGAGAGGGGGTTAACAGGGGTGGGAGGGAGACAAGAGAAGGTATGGAGGGGGCCATGACCAGAATCATTACACAAACCTAGTAAATAAAAAGAAATTAAATTAAATCTGTAATAATAGAACACAAAGGAAACGCCTTTAGGTGAAAGGAAAAACAAACCCAACTGTATTTTAAATGAATACCATAGCCTCACTAAAGGGCCAAAGAGAAGAAAGGGAAGGCTAACCAGGTAATTTCTGAACAGGGCATATTGAAGTAGACAAGGCTGGCTGCTGTGGTCTTGGAGAAGCAATTCCCAGAGAGATTTAGGTGGAGCGAAGGACTGGGCAGATGTGTTGCTGATCTCACTGGAGAAGGACACGTAAATATGCAGTGGGGAGGAAGCACCTAACTCCATGGCAACAACCGGAATTAGAGCACGGATGTAGGCTCAGGGTATCTAGAAGAGGAATGTGTGTGTGTGTAAGTATGTGAATTAGTTACTTTTCTATTGCTGAGGTAAAGAATATTATGACTAAGAGCAACTTACAGAAAGAAGAATGTTTATTTTGGCTATGGTTCCAGGGTGACAGTCCGTGATGGCCAGGGAAGCCGAGCAGGAAATCATAACTTTAGCCCCAAGTACAAAGAGGGGGAGTGAACTGCAAGCAAGAGGCTGCAAACTCTCCGAGACCCTAGTTCCTCCAGCAAGGAACTTCCAAAAGGTGCCACCCATCTCCCCAAACAGTGCCACCAACTAGAGGCTGATCGCTCAAACACCAGAGCTCATGCAGGACATTGCCTTCTCATTCAAACCACCACAGTATGTGAGTATGTGAGTGTGTGTGTATGTGTGTGTGTGTGTGCATCTATGGCCATGTTTAGCATGAACATATATGCATGCATGCTTGTGCGTGTATGAAAGGTATGTAAATATACAGGTATATATATCCATGCATACATTTCCTTCAGAAAGCCAAGAAGTAAAGACCCAGCAGCACTGAGCACACTAAATGCTCTGATATCAGCACCTAATATCATTATCTAAGACAAGGAACCAGAAGTCCTTAGAGAAAATTGATCCCAGGGCTGTGGTAGGGAAAGGGCAATGAGCTTTTTTTTTTTTTTTTTTTTTTTTTTAGGCCAGAAGGTAAGCGTCTGCTTGAGGGGAGCTCTGCAGGTGTCCAGGCAGAGAAGTGAACCACAATTGACGAGAATGAAAACACAGTTGAGACTGATTTCATCAGCCTGGATCAAGACTTCTGGAGAGTCTGATGCCAGGTGTTTCACTGTCGGAATATTTAAAACAGCACGATTTGGAAAAAAGTTTCCTAGTGTTATATAATCTCCGGTGCACAAGGCAGCAAGCACATTTAGCTCAACACGCAATGCAGGTACGTGTCATTTCTTCCAAGAAGATGGGTTCTGGAGATAGGCTGCCTGAACTAGCTTAAGGGTCTGGGGCAGCTCTGGCCTGGTATGGCTCACACAGATATGTAGAGTCATTTGGGCTGTTAGCCACCTCTGGTCTGGTTGTGGGAATCTGAGGGAGCCTCTGGCTGTACAGATAATGTAAGGGTCATTTAGACTATTAGGTATCAGGTCCAGGCTGTGGAAGCTCGGGGAGCCCCTGGCTATAAGGGTCATTTAGTTTACCAGATACCTCCAGTTCTGGCTGTGGGAGCTTGATATGGCCTGGCCCAACAGATAATGGAGACCACCAGGCTGTTGCTCACCTCCAGTTCCCAGCTTTCTGGAAAGACAGGTTATATGCCCTTCTCTTTGAAAGAACAATTCTGAGTGCTTAATATTTCTGGGTTCCCTGGAGAACTGTGGGTACAAAGACCTTTGCGCTCCCAACGTCTGCTCAAGGCAGGATGGTGGGGCATCCATATCCCATGTGAGGTGGCTTGAAAGGCCCCAGTCATTAAATCTGAAACAATGTAAACACCAAAAAAAAAAAAAAAAAAAAAAATCGAGAACAGAGAAACAAACCCTTAGGAAAACAGGTTCTCGAGGCACACAGCTGATAAAAAGAGAAGCAATTCTGTGCTGACCAGCAGATCTGGAGGCAGGGCTGAAGTCAGACATCATTTTGCAGCCGTCATGTTCAGGACTGGATGGGATGAGAACTGTGAATGTTGTGTCTCAGGAGGCTGTCTAAGCTGCAGAGCAACTGCATCGCCTTAAGACACTTCCCCGAGCCTGTTTCCTCATTCTAATGGAAGGAGAAAGCAGGAGTTGTGACGTGAAGAAACTAGACGATAGATAGACTGGGAATCAAAATGAACTGCAGCAAGGAAGAAGGCTAATGTCTCTACATGTGATGCTCCAAGAAAGACCAAGAAGGCTTGTGCTGGGAAGCAGGTAGAGGCAAGAGGATTGAGTGATGAGAAGATTGAGTTCAAAGCCAGCCTGGGCTACATGGAAAGACACTGTCTCAAAACAAACACACAAACACAATCACCCCCCAAAGACATGAGCTACGCAAGATTCTGACCACAAACATAACCTGGATCTAATCATAAAGAAACATTAGATTAAATGGGGTGGATTTCACTTATTAAAAATGAGGGCATCATGTTCTTCAAAGATGTCAATGTCAGGAAAAACAAAGAAAGGCTGTAGAAATGTTAGAGCTTGCAGGAGACTATGGAAGATCTAAGGGTAACACCCAGTCCTCCAAGAAATGCTGTAACAATGCCTAAGTTATCCAACAAGAGTGAAATAAGTGTCTGGCTGATGGCTGGCTTCCCCCTGGCAAAGGTCCATTGTGGGGCTGTGGGCCTCCGACAAGCCTTGGGAACTCAGGCCCTTGTACTCTGACCTTGACCTACACGGGTTCCTACTGGTAGGATGCTTTTCTTTGGATCTGACCTGCTTCAAGGCTGCCCTGGACTCTGTGAACCCCTTCAAGGGTATTCTAACCCTCACTATGGGCTCCTTCAGGGAAGGACCGGTGAAGCATTCCAGCTTGGATTCTTTCATACTCTACTGCTTCTCTCCCAAGAAATCCCTTTGCACTGGTACCATCACTCCCAAGTTGCTTCCAGAAAGAAGTGAGCTCTATGACCTCTGGCCAGTAGGTTTTCTTACTCTCCCGCCTCTCTTCAGGGGCCCGGACTTCTCCTGGAGGCCTCTGAGTTGATTCTCAGGCCAGGCACACCTTGATGAGGCCTCTGGGTGTAGTGTCTTCCTCGGCCCATCATCTAGGGGCAGGTGTGCTGGGCTGCTTGCCATTTGTCCTTCCACCCTGCTTGTCACCATCCTCAACTAGACACTTAGCCCCAAAAGGCTGAGCACAGATATGTGCTTCCTGTTGCATCAGCAATAAGGAGGAAAGAAGTGAAGACCAGAAGGAAGGTAAGTAGAGGTCGGGATGGTTAATGTCTTCTCTCCCTTTCTTCAGGCTGGCTGTGTCTTTGGATCAGGCACCACAGCCTGGGGAAGGAGGCCCGCCTCATCCCCTCGCTGCCTCTCCTGGCAGTATCCTCTCTCTGCTCACCTCTTCTCTCTTAGGAGAGACGGCACCCCGTGTTAACAGTCTTGGTGCTGCAGTGGGTTTCACAAATCCCCGCAGTACACCTTACCCTGGCTTCTGACCTCAGCTTCCCTCACAGGGCCCACTCTGAGCACACCACCGGTTTCCTGCTGCCCTGATGAAAACAGACACCTGTGGATGTGCGGCTCTTCCCTCAGGGGTGTGTGGAAGTCTGTGCAGCAGCCTAGGTGAGGGGAGCCACCTAGAAGGCAGGTATGTGTTACCCAACAAATGCCAGAGCTGCCACCCCAGGCCTCCCTCTGAGGAGTGTTGCTTTTCAGCTGCATTTCATCCCTTTGTGACTGTTTACTGAGAAGCAATACGAGAAAGGAATTAAAAGACAGCAAGGTTGGTAGAGGAATATGTTTCTTCTGGGCTATCCCCTTTCTTGGGAGTGCTTTAGGAGCCAGACAAGGGGAGGGGAGTTGGTGGAGAGGCACGTGGCTGAGCACGTTCTTCAAAATTGGTTCTGAGAGACACTTGGGGCTTCTTATTATTCATTCTATTAAAATCAGGATGTTAGCTAATGCCTGCCATGTCCTTTGAGCGGGCCTGGCAACTTCTCTGATGCCCTGTCTGCTTGAAAGTGGAGGAGAAGGCCTTTTGTGATGTGATGCCTCTATCAGGTCCATTCTGTCTCCTGCCCTGTGACAGAGACACTGTCAGATCCAGGAAGCAGCAGTGGAACTAATAGCACACCCCACTGTGCCAGGACTCGCAAGTGAGGTGGCCTCTACTTTGCTCTGCACTGGTCCCATATCCAAGGCCCCCAGGGATTTGTAAATAAGCAGATGGGATAAAGACCCAAAACCTTGGTTTAAAGTCAGAACTGCTGGACAGCATGCTAGCTCTCTTTTGCAGCCCATCTCTGGAAGGGATGACATAATACAAACAAGTTCCAGTCCAGTGGGAGAGGAGCAGCTTTGGGCTCTCAGAGTCCTGGCATCACCGGGTGATAGGATAATTGTGACGCCTGGGCCAGTGAAGTGCTTTGCTGGTCCTGTGGAGAGACTAGTGGCTTCTGGCTGATGGGGGACCCTCATATGAGGATGGCTGGGCAGGGCTTATGCTAGGTGGCCTGGGTCACAGAAAAGATACTTGCATGTTGGGAGATGTTACAGTGAGTTGAGGAGCAAGAGTTCTCAAGGGGCTGCCGGGGGCTGGTGGAGGTGAGCTTTCCAGCACCTCAGGAGAGGCGGGATGGATGGGTGGCCGAGCATGGTGAGGACAGTGAAGACAGAGAGCATCAGGAAGAACTGGAAGGCTCAGAGATCAGGTGGTAGGAACAGAGTGAGGGTCAGGGGAAGGTCAGAGGTCAGGCTGGAAGAATGCTGACTACAAGCCGGCATACTTCTCTCTTCCCTTTGTTTCCCAGAGCAACCCTGACTTCCCTATTAATCTCCCAAGACTGGTCCTGTTGATCAATGTTGATTCCCCACCCCGCACACCTGTTCCCGTTTCAGATGAAAATGTATTATGAAATCATTCCATTCGGCTGGTGATTACCATGGCAATCAGGCGTGCTCGCTGACAGGCCAGCACTTCTCTCGAAGACAAGATTCTGCTGATAGGCGCTTTCTTGTCACTTACACCTGGCTGGGGAGGCAGGGGCATGAAGGGACACAGGGTGAGGCTGGCGGGTGGTGTCCTTTCCCAGGAGGCCCAGCCAGGTAGCACAGCCCCAAGGGCCTTGGAAGGGGAGTCTCCATCAGGAAGGTGGGGGTTGGGTCAGTGGTGGGCAGGCAAACCACTTGGTACGCGGCTGAGAATAGCCTCAGAAGGCACAGTCTGGGGGCTGTGTCTAAGCTACCTGCACCCACAGTTAGGCACTCAGCCTCCCACCCAGGGCAGAATCTACCTCTGTGGCCGCCTGGAGCATCACAAGCACATGACTGTCATTATGGTGGTTCTCTGTGATAAGGATTAAGGTGTAGGTTCTGATGACAGCCCAGGTGTTTTCAAATTGTTTAGTGCCAATGGTGTAAGTTTTAAAAGGCTTCAAGCAGACTACTCGGCTTTATTCAGATCCCAGCTCCACCGCTTGGTGACTCCTAGGAACAAGTTACTGAGCTTTTCTGGGCCTCTGCCATTTGAGGCAGATACTAAATACTTGTAAAGTACACAGTTGCACACATCAAGTATGTAAGCCCATTAGAACAGTACTGGCAGATAAGGTCAGACACCGATGGCCCTTGGTCACATCTGTATTGTAGAGGAGGCTACTGAGGCCAGGCCCTGTAGCCAACTAGACTAGACAATCTGGTCTTCTTCTGTGAAGCTAAGGAAGGTGTGTTGATGCTAGAGTGTATGGGGCTGAGCAGTGTGAGAAAAGAATCTTTGCTCCTCCACATTTTGACACCAGCAGGACTGGCTTCTTCCGCTTGTGAAGCAGGAAGGGCCTTGGGGAACATGAGAGGATGGACTACGCCTAAACATTGCCTTGCCTCCTTCTCCTGCTGCCCTGCTCGGTGCTACTCTCCTCTGAACCAGGAGGAGCCGGAAGCCCAAGAGATCAGAGCTGACCTGTAACAATGGTGGATGAGACCAGAAGCCAGACTATCAGTCCTCTCCCAGGATGTCTGTCTGCCTGCTGTCCACAGCTGATCCGTTTCACAGCCTAAGCTGGGTCTAATCTACCTTCTCAAGTTGTCATCCCCTTATTCCAGCTGCAGCTCTGGAAGCCTAGCATTGGGCACCAGGCTTTGGCACACACACTGTGAACGATTTAAGAATGGCCGCCCTATTTGCTGGCTTCCCCAGTTGCCCATTCACAGGAGTGCTGTCTGAAGGGTACAGCCACCACAGAGTAGAGCTTTGCTCAGGCTTCTCTGGGCCCCACCCTACCTCTCCTTTTCCATTTAATGACACTGGTCATTAACAGTATTGTCTTTCATCGACAAAGATAAAAGTAGTCATGCAAAGCAGGTCAGGAGCCACCTTGGGCTCTGTATTACAGCGCCCACCAGCCAGAGGCAGTGACAGGCCATTATTCTGTGTCCTGCAAACTGCAGTGATAAGGAAACTCCACCAATTTGATCCTTTATCTTGTTTCAGGTTGAGGAAAGATATTATTTCAATCTAGATAATGATTCAATTTCTCAGACGGAAATTAGATTTTTTTTTCAAGTTTTCAAGGGGGTGTGGGGGGGGTGACACCAAAATCCCTTTTGGTGCTGGATCAGGCCACGCTCAAGTTAGAGGATTTCTTGTAATTTCAGTAATATGTTGGGGGGGGGGCGTTGAACTGAGAGCAGGAAGTTTGATTGCAAGGGAGAAACATACAGGCTAGACGACAAAGTAAGTGCTATCTGGATATTCATAAGCATTAGCCTAAACCCAGAAGACCTAATTCAGAAGATATGTTTGCACTGAGATGCAGTGAGGTACAGAATGAGGATACACAAACTAGCCCCGCTGTGAAAGGGCCGTACAGGTCTTATACAGGCCATCACATGACAGAGCTCTCCTGGGCCATTTCGCTGACAGATGGCCTCAATACCATTTCAGTACTTCCTCTCACAGGGAAGGAAAGGAGCCCACTCCATCCCTGAGCAACTGTGCCTCCAAACTGAAGTCAAATCACCTCATCCAAGGAAGTCACAAGGTGCTGACAATGCAGTTCATCTCTGTGCACTCTGCAAACATCAGGAAGCCATTAAAACTAGATGCAAATGACATCAGATAACTCGCACGCCAATACTTCAATGATTTGCACTAAACAGTGAGTTCAGAGAAATAATACGTTAATTTTAAAGGCTTGGAAATTCCAAGAGCTTCAGTACAGTGTTCTCAAACTGTGTGATTTGCTTTAAACAATTATTACAATTAGAGAGATTTCTTGTGGGGGCAGAGGAAATCTACTAAGTTCAGAATGTCTACAAAATGGGTATGCATTTGAGCCATCCCTAGACGGCTGTTTGAGGAACAGCCAAAGGGAAGCTCATTTCAGCTCAGCCCCTTCTGAAACAGCCCCAACTGCTGACTCCAAGTCACAAAAACGTGGCACTTCTCAATATGGTCTTAGGGTGACCAGACTTGGGCATCTGAATCTTGCTGTTGTTGGTGTGAAAAGCATCACACAACAGTCAGATCATTGAGTGTCTCTAGGAGAATAGAAGCATGGGGCTAGGGATTGGGAGGAGACTTTTTGCTGGAGACCTTTTGGTACTTTCTAATTAAGAACCATGAGACTATCACCAATCAAGAACAAAAATGCAGTTAATAAAAGCTCACATATTCAGGACAGGTAGGCATCACTATTAGAGGCTGCTACATAACTATCACTATTTGAACTCTCATACTATGCCCAACCTGTGCTTTTGAAAACACAAAGGCAGTCGCAATCAAGATGCCTGCCAGGTCAAGTGGCTGGGACACATGGCTGTCTTTACCACAGATGTTAATAAGGCGTGGAAGTAAATGCAATGGGTGCCAGGCCGAGACCCTCTTTGCCTACCAGCACACGCCTGTTGAGCATATAGCATGTGGCTTTTGCCTGGGACAGTCTCTGGACTCCTGGCTGTTGAGTCAGGTGATGCCATGGAAGTAGCAACACTCTGAAAGTGACAGAGGAACAGTAATGCAAGTAAGTCCCAAGCCTTGTCTCCAACCCGTACATCACCTCAGGGCTGTATACAAACTGAGGAGACTCACCCTAACATATACATTTTGCTGGGAGCCTGCTCCCATTCTTGCTGCCCTGTCTCCCTGGCGAGTGCTTTCTATGAGTGTGTCGCATGCACCCTGTTCCATCTCAGGCTCTGCTCCCAGGACACTCCAACAGGTCTTTCACTGAGAGTTGCACATGCAACCCTCTCATGTTGACAGAGCCAGTGTTGGATGCGCACATGGCCTTCTGCTTTGGGGGCAGGACTGTTTGTCAGAGACTGTTTGTCTGATATATTGCCTATGCTGCCAGAGACACAGCACACTGGTCCCGGAATGAAGGGAATCCAGACAGTGGGACCTGAGTACCATGTGATCATCATTCCTCAATTTCTCCAACAGGGTTGCAGGCAGCCCCAGCATGGCCTGCTTCTTAATCGGAGAGAGATCCAGTCTCCTGCAGCGGAAGGTCAGAGTGAATTCTTAGAAGCACCACATACCAGGTCAGTGACCCTGAGCGGATATTTAGTCAGTCTGGGCCTCAGTTTCTCTAGTTCTACCACAGGGTGCCTGGTAACCTTGTGAAGCTCTCAAGAGGCAAGACTGCCAACTGTGTGCAAACAGCTAATGCTATGTGAATACCACTTACTAGTATTAGTATTTCAAAATAGCCAGCTCCTCCTGCCAGCTTGCATTTGTTTAGTACGTAAATTCAGTTGTCCCTCAGCCTGGGCACCAGTGGCTCTCTAGAATAAACAGGACCTTGATGACAGTCCACTGAAAACTTAGTGTGTCCCCAGTTCTAGCTTCACAGGTGCTAGTGGCCCTTCGTCGCTGCTGTCTGCAGAAGGCTCTCTGTGTACTTGAGAGCCATGTTCTGAGACCTGGGGAAGATCCAAACCTCATCTCAGTGCTGTATGTAGAACGGAGGGGACCTGCCCTAGCATGTACACTTGGGGGAGGCTGGCTCCCATTTTTGCTGCCCTGTCTCCCTGGCAGATACGGGTTTTCTGTATCTATCTCACATGTACATGTGAGGTTGGTCCCAAGGCCAACCTCAAGTTTGGTGAAAATGTCACACAGTTATCTGCACATGATGGAACAGCAGACAAACTGGGCAGACTTCACTTTTATTTACACAGGCGAGGGATACTTTGCTGCATGCTGGTTCTTCGCCTCTACACCCTTCATGGAGCCATTCTGGGCCCTCAGCACCTTGCCAGCCTCATCAACCTCTCCTCCACCCACCAGACCCATGCCTGCGCTGCCCACCGCACAGGGCTTAGCGGGTTTCCAGCCAGCCTCTGCTCTGCTCCTCCAGCTTCCTCTGCAGCCCACATCAAGTCTGCCCTCCTCCAGAGGGCACTGCCCTGGCTGCTCTCACCACTGGTGTCTCTTTTCGTGCCATGGGAGCCAGAGCAGGTCCAGGTGCCATTCCTGTGCACCTTCCCCCCGCACTGAGGACAGTAGGTTGCCTCACGGCTCTGGGTTGAGCACTCTGTCCTGTAGTGTGTGAGAGAACTGTTTCAACAGAGACGACCTAACGCAAACTTAGAGCAGCACAGGCAGCCTCTCGGCGTCCCGGGATAGACCCGCTCACAGATCCACAGCAAGGAGATCTGTCTGGAAAGCCCCCAGGGCTATCCTCTATTGAGAGGGTAGAGCAGAGTTCCGGGCAGCCTCCTTCGATCTAATGCCCTGTGCGGTTGGGATCAGCCCTGCCCAGGGAGAGGGACCTTCCAGAAGAAGACTCCAAAGCCCGTTCCACACAGGTCACACAGTTCCTGCCCTTGGCAGGGAAAACTGCCCATTTCCCAGAAGCATTGTTAAACCACAAAACTCAACAAGCAAAATTCATACTCACAAGCACCGACTCCTTAGGCTTCAATTTCAGGCCACCAGTTTTTCTGCAAACCTGCTCATTTCCTGCAAAGAGAGGGACAGGCAGAGAGAAGCGCATTAGCATCTGCTCTGGGTATCCTTCAAGCTTTCCTGGCTGGCCTCCGGCCCCACACCTTCTCAGCACACGTTCCTTCCTGCAGCACTCCCCTCCCCTCCCTGGGAACACCATGTTCTGTTGGGTGGGCGCCCCCACCCCTGCAGGCCTATGGGCTCTGCCCACGCCGCCTCCTCCCGCTCCCGGCGCCCTGCCAGTCTCCGATTGACCACTGCCTCCAATTCCCTGAAGGCACTGGGCTTCTTCCCACTCCGGAGCCAGCGAGGCCTCCACTTCTGTAGCATGGGGTTGCCTAGCAACGGTGCGCGCGGGCTCAGAAGGCCCTCCTAAATTGGACCTCACAGCACAGGGCATCTCCTTGTACAGCTGCCTGCATCTTAACAATCCGTCTCTGAATAATAACACAATGGTAATTGCATTCATGGACCCCAAACTACATTTAAATAATGTTCAAGAGCTGACACAAACCAACAAAGGCCAGAAAATGCATCGGGGAGGTTGACTGCGAGGCCACGCAGGGACGCTTCGCCGTGGGAGGGAGCTGACACCAAAGACTTGAGTTAATGACAATGCCAACCCGAACTGTGAATTCTCCTGCTTCTGCCTGAGCTTGTCATCACTGTAATGCGTGGTAATGTAAGTTTGGGCAATTAATGCAAGGAGGTAAGGATGCCTCAAGACAGGGTGCCCTCTGGTTCTGCTGACTTGTACCTCAATTTTGGGGGAACAGAGAGGAGGGAAGATTTCACAGGAAAGGAAGCTTGACAGTGAACTTCTTTTTCTTTCTTTCTTTCTTTCTTTCTTTCTTTCTTTCTTTCTTTCTTTCTTTCTTCTTTCTTTCTTTCTTTCTTTTTCTTCCTTCCTTCCTTCCTTCTTTCTCATTCTTCCTTTTTCTTTCCTTCTTTTTTCTTTTCTTTTTCCTTCCCTCCCTCCCTCCTTCCTTCCTTCCTTCCTCCCTCAACAAAGTCTCACTCTAGTCCTGTTTAGTCTGGAACTCACCATGTTGACTAGGCTGGCGTCAAACTCATGGGAGCACATCCTGCCTCTGCCTCGGAAGTGCTGAGATTACAGCATGCCATGCTCAAATACATTTTAGAAGGGAAGGGAAGAACCCAGTTAAGCAGAGGAGGAGACTCATAATGCTGCACAACTGATGTCCTCCAGGATGAAAATTGAAGGCCCTTATGGAGTCACAGCAGCAGGTCAGGTTGATGCCTTCAATGCCCGAAGCCCCACAAGACACTCATATTTGTGCAGCCCTGTTCATAACAGACTCATTCCCAACAGGTAAACCCAAGTCTCTAACAGTCACTGAGTAATAAAACATGTTGGGCACAGTCATACGAAGGACTATCATATAGATATACATATCTGAAATTCAGATACATCTATACTGTGCCTTAAGGCCACGTTAAGTAAACGAAGCCAGACACAGAAAGACCACTTCCTCATAATTCCCTTTACTTGAGAAATCCAGAGTAGCTAAATTTGTAGAGACAGGAAGTACAGGGCAGAAACTGGGAAGGGAGGGGGATGTCTTAAGAGCACAGATGGGGAAGAGGGAGGAGCTCTGAAGTGAGTGGTGGGAATGACTACACAACAATAGGACAAACTTAATATCATGGAACTGCACCCTGAAAAGTGGTTAAAATGATACATATATTCCATTTTTAAAAATCTACTTGTAATACTGGTACAAGGCTCACTAGGCTCTTCAAGACCATCCTCATCTTGGAAATCAGAGTGGCCCATGTCACTCTCATGTTTGAACAGGGTAGTTGTCTCCAGGACTAAAGCCACACTGCTCAGGGCAGCTAACAAGCATGGGGCTGTGCCATGTGGTTGAACACAGGGTCTCCATGCTGAAAGGCAAGGTTCTCCTACACAGCTGCTTACAACATCTGCTTTCCTCTGGGGACAGCGCCATCCTGTCTCCTGCCTGCTCCCTCCTGTCACACAGACTCCACTGCATTTCCCCTTAGCCTGCCCCTGTGCCTTAGCCCACTCTTCTGGGCTCACATCAAGTCCCACATCCCTCAGGAGCCTTCTGGATTCCGCACCCCTTCCAGTGTTGCTCCTTGTCAATGCTGTGGCCTGCACTGACCGGCTACTGCATTGTTTGCATTCTAGTCTGAGTGGTACCCCTCCCAGGGAAGCCTTGGAGGAAGGACAGCACCTGTGCCTGCCTGAGGACCACACATCTGATTCTAAGAGCTGCAGGGCTCCTTTGCTTCTTTTTCAGGGAATGCCTGCCATGAAGCAGGTCTGAGGGCAGAGCTGCAGAGCCCTGGCCTTGGGACCTCAGGTAAAACCCACCAGCAGCTTCTGCCAGTTGCTGGGAGGTGCCAGCAGTTGTGTATTTACAAGTCTGATTAATTTGGAAGAGTCCTTACAGCTAATGGCTTCTCCGAGAAGGAATGAATGAACAGCATAGGTAATTTTCTTTCAGTGTCCTAGATTTTTTTTTCTTGGAATGTGCTTTAAGTCTTAAAACAGAGTATTACAAGAAAAAAAAAAGAAGAAATAATAATATTAATAGTAGTAGTAATAATGAGGACAGAGAGGAGGAGAAGGAGCAGGAGGAGGAGACTCTAAGCCTGAGACATGGGAGTTGCCCAATAGCTGCTTGGACAAGCTTCCTCTGTCTCCCTGCTAATGAATGGGGCATGGTCTGGAAGGTCCTTCCAACTCAAACAGATAATAAAATTATGTCTGGAGATGAGAACGAGGAAGGTGGTTAGGAACTTCCAAGGTCATGCACTCCACCCCAGTAGGTACCACTATCTGAGGACAAGGTGCCAGCCATGGCCCTCCTTGGACAAAGACAAGGTTTTCAGTCACTCCACCGTCTTCCCGGACACTGACCCTGGTGCTTTCAAACTTATGACCTGGCTTTCCTGGCTCTCATCTGATCATTAAAGTCTTCCATACTAATGACTTGTTTTCCTGAATCTCCAGGAATGGCTGGAAACAGGCCAAAGGGCATCGTCTAGGCTCTGTCTCTCCAGCCCTTGGCTCTGTGACCAGCGGCCCTGTCTGTCAAGGCTGGCTGCTGCAGGACAGATGCTCCTGGCTCTCCCAGACAGGCCAGATTAAATGGAAGTGCTGTTCAGAGGACAGAGAGCTCTGGCTCCAGACTGCCATTCCAGGCGGAGACAGTCTGGGCGGATAACAGTGGTGTTCTTGCGTGGCTGTTTCCTGGTCATTGTACCGCTTCCCTGTGCCTCGGCAGACAGACAAGGGAAGGCAGGAAGCCTGTGTCTGTCACAAACATGCAGGTTCCTACTTCTGGAACACTCGTGGCTTTCAGTGGCAATGAGATGAATTGTAAATTAGAAGTAGATGAATTGTGACATTAACACTGATGTTAACAATGTCCCTTAACTAACGTGTGGACAGTGCTTTGTGGTTTAGTCTGGCCCCATGCATCTGCCAGGCAGGTGGGGTAGCTTTGGCCCATTTGTCAAGTCCAAGGTCTGCTTCTTGCTAGCGATGCAGAACGCAGGTTCTAGCCACACTCCTCTCAGGAGGCTTCCAGACAGGGAAGGAGCTAAGTTCTGAGACACTTGCTCAGAACCCTCCAGCTAATGAGTGCCTGGGCCCCCACCCTTTAGCCTCTACACAGGTTTTGTGTGGAGGCTTGAGGATAGTTGGTGCCATCTGCTCTGTCCTTAAGGAAGTGGCAGAACACAGGTAATATGAATGTGACACAAAATCAGTATTGTTTTTGGAGTCACTATTGGATTTTTTTAAGAGGAGAAAAATCCATGCTCATTGGAGCCCTGCAAATCCCCCATTCCACTCCTAAAAGTACCCCAGCTCAGGGAGGACAAATGCTCCAGACACACTGAATAACAGACCAGAGTTCTGTTCACAAGCTCACAGCCACAGAAGCAGGTGAGGAATTTCAATTCGGTCCCTGTAGCAGGGTCTATAGTTCTAGAAGTTGTGAGGTCTGCTGGTTTAGACTGGCCAACTGTCACTGGCCATCTGTATGACCTTGGGTAAGTGATTTAACCTCTCTATGCCTGAGGCTTCTGTTAGCTACCCCTATAGCTCTTGCAAAGTCCACCCCGGCATCACACCCTCATGAGCTGCAAATGTGCGTCCGCATGAAGACCTTTGAGCCAACGTTTAAGCAGCTTTTTTTATACTAAAGACACCAACACATCCTTCAGGGCGCAGACGGATAAATACGTAGTCAGTCCAGACGGCAGGCTCGTATTTGCTGATGAGAAATGAGCTATCAACCGTGAGAAGACAAGGAGGGAGCTGAGCTGCCCGGCGCTGAGTGAGAGGAGCTAACGTGACGAGGAGGCAGCTGCGCTGCATTCTGGGAAAGGGAGCCACATGGAGATGACCCGAAGGTCTGTGGTTACTAGGGACTGGGGGAGGGAGGGATGAACACAGAGGGCACAGCGAGTTCTAGGGACAGCAAGACCTTTTCTGTGTGCTCACCCATTGAGCGCAGCAAACCAAAAGGACGCTACTGCGAGCCCATGAGCCCAGTGGGTGGCGTTTTGAAAGCACTGGCACCCGTTCACTGATATTAACAGGCCTGTGCAATGCCGACATTCTGGGAGGTTGGGGGGAAAAGTGAGGAGAAAGGCCTATATTCCCCCTCTGGGCTTCCCCTCAAGTTGTTTGTAAATGGGGGCCTTGGGTAAGTGCAGCAGCTGGCTGCAGAGGGAAAGCTGGGGTATAAGCCATCCCACCTAGTCTATCTGGCATCAGGCTAGCTTGGTTCCTTCTGAATCAATGAAGGAGGTATGTGGAAAGGGAGGAGAGGGGAAGGGCTGGTCACAGCCTTCTCAGGCAACTGAATCCTCCTCTGTCCTTGCTTTGTGGGATGATGGCTCCTAAGAAGTCTCAGTCTCAGTGGCCTTGGCCTAGAATCTTGAAATAGTCCTGAGAAGGGGGCAGTTAAGCCCAGAGCTAGGATGACCCTGGAGCCTGAGTGTGGGAGTGGAGGCAAGGGGTGGGCGCCCTGTCTAATGAACAAAGGCACAATCTGTGGTCAGCATGCTCCACCCTGCTTTCCATTCAGTCACACACACGGCATGTTTTTCTGGCCTCAGAGAGGTTCGTTCTGGGGTTGGGTAAATCCGAGTCCCAGCAGATATGGCCTGGAGCTGCTGAGAGAGAGGTAAGGCCATTCACTCCCTTGGGAACACACACCCCACTCATCCCCAGAAGCAAACAAGGAATAGTCAGGGTTATAACGTTGAATGGCAGTTCATGTTTGCAAAAGAGCTTTTAAAGACACAAAATAAAGTGTGGCAAAGTCTTGTGCCTCCTGGAACAGCCCTTCTCCATGTCTGTCCTTCGGGGTGAGGTGTGAAGACTACTCAAACAGCTTAGTGGGTTCTCTGTGTGTAAGTCCAGCTACCCAGGGAATGCTGACTATGACCGTGGCTGTGGGACGGTGACCCTAACCCTGCCAGGTTCTGTGGCCTGTGGGGCTGTTGAGGTAGGCATCAGGCTGGGGTGAGGGGCTGGGTACTCTGAGCCCAGACAGCACAAGGCCTGTTGGAGTGATGTGCGCGCAAGCAGCCCTGACTTTGGTGAGCTCTCTCTGTCCTTTTTATTTTTTGTCTTATTTCGCAGGGTTTGAGTCCTGTTATTCAATCCTCCATCTCAACCCACTTCCCAGAAACTTCTATTTCTACCCGGTGTCCAGTGACAGCTAACTGTCCTTTCTCACAGAACAAAAGCATCCTTTCAGGTGGAAGAGAAAGCTACGTTCCCTGAATCCTGCACTTTAGGATCTATCATAGTGAGGACAAGCTTGGGGCACAGGCAGGGGTAGAGAGGGGTGGGGTTCCTCCAGCTGAAGTGCTGAAGTGTTGCTGGGAGAAGGCGGCTGTGAAGTGCCACTTCTCCTGTCTCCTCAGAACTGGATCCTACCCAACATGCAATGCGGTTTCAGAAGGGGATCCCATATGTACACAGCAGACCACTTCTCAGAGTGCAAGGGGACACTGTTGATGGCCACCCAGGGGATCAGGTAAAAAGTGACTTAGCTATGCCAACCATGTACACAGCCCCTACCAGTGCAACCCAACTCTGGGCTTGGGAACACTCTCAGGGCTCCGCCTGGAGCAGCCATGCTGTCTTCTGCATGGAAGATGATGTGAGGGGTCAGCAGTACTGTCACTGTCACTGGCCCAGCTGAAGCAACTGCCTGCCTCAGCATACTCTGAAGGCTCTCCCTAATGCTGCCTCCTGCAGGGAGCTTGCCTGCACACTCCAGGATGCTCCAGGAGCACTTCCCATCTCACGAGCCTGGGTTTCTCACACGTGTGGCCATCTCTACAGTAGATCAAGAGGGAAAAGACTACCATTTGTCACTGACTTCTGGAATGCATGCCCCTCCCTTCTCAAACTGTGAGTTTCTGAGGCAGCAAACAGACTACAGAGTGTGGAAGGCTCCAGTGGGTGCAAGGAGAGCTGCTGAGTAGAGCTGAAGAAGCAGAAAGAACACAGTCAAGGTCATGGGTCACCAGGTCTTGGAGGAGCAGAGGACATGAGCATGCAGAGGACGAAGCACAGGCTTCGGCTCCAAGAAGAGATGGAGCTGGGCAGCAATGAAGTTACCATCCCACCACTGCTACAGTCTGGGGAGGGATGAACAGGGCTGGCTTCTGGGCTCAGAGAAACCTCTAGGAGAGGCAGAGGACATGGGCTAGGCTGAAGCCATCTCCCAGTTCCTGCCTCCCTGAATCCATTTCAGCCAGTCCCAGAGAACATAGCTAGCTAAGTACGCGTCCCTCAAAGCAGGTTTATTCACCTCAGGCTGAATCCAAAGGAGTAAAAGATGACACCCAGGAGCAGATGCCAGGGCTGACTGGTGCAGCTGGTTCATCACCTGATACATCTTAACACTTATGTAACCAATAACCAGGATACCACGTAATGGATAACAGAGCTCTCCAGGCTGGTGATGGCTCTTATGAACTCTGCCTCCTGGATGGCATCATGCCTGTCATCTTTTATATGTAAGCGACACTCAGATGATAGTCCTACAGTTTATAACTCCAGTATTTTATTTTCCAGTGGAATGAAGAATGACATATTCTTGCAAAGTAATCTGCGTGTATGCTGGAGTGTAGTTCAGTTGGCAGAGTGTTTACCTGGCATGCACAAGGGTTTGGGTTGTAGCCTTAGCATCCAGGAAACTGAGCATGGTAGCTCCTGTCTGTAATCCCAGCTACACTGAATATTGTAAGTTCAAAGTCATCCTCAGCTACATAGAAAGTTTGAGGTCAGCCTGGGGTACATGAGAACCAGTCACATGAAAAACAGAAACTAAACTAAACTATGTCAGTAAAATGTCTCCTAGAATTTTAAAAAATGTTTCCCAAGCTTTCATTATTTTACCTCCTCCTAACTCAAAGTATATATATATATATATATATATATATATATATATATATATACTACCAGCTTTTTTTCATTCTCTTCAAAGCTTCAATTCAGTTTTCACAGAAGCAACTTTTTCTTTTCTTTTGCAGCAGTATTTAAGTGATTTGTATACTATTTAATTAAATTGCATAATTACAATAGCAAGTTTCACTGGCATAAACAGGTTTGGGCGCTGAGCCAGCTGTTCTGGGGAAGCACGGGGCTCAGCTGCCTGGAGCAGATGTGGGGAAGTTTTGGATAGCTGCCTGCCTGATCCGAGCGCTCCTCCAGCTGGAGGTATCAGTCACAGGGAGTGGGGAATGTTGGGAGATCTGGCAAGGTGGTTCATTGCAGCCAAGATGAAGGATGATTCTCCAGGGCCTAAGGACCCGTTACTGAGCCTCCCTGTACCTGGGTAACCCTCCTTCAGATCCAGCTGTGCTTGCTGACAGGCACCCCTCTCTGCATGCACTTTGCCACATAGTAGAGCCACTCCCAGGAAGCCGTGTACATGCATCTTTCCAGTGAACTGTACAGTTTCAGTGACAAATGATGGCCCAATGCAGCCCTCTCTCGAACCAATGGGCATCTCTTCCAGAGGACTCTCTCTCTACATGACATAAAATTGATATCATTCTGGGCATATTCTATAAGGAGTTGGGGGTGGGGCGGGGTCAGGGGACAATCTACAAGTCCCTGAGTTTTACCATCTAGATGTCCAGGTTACACAGTACACACATCTTCCAAGATGCCGCTGTGGGCTCCCCTGGGGTTTTCATTCCTCAAATTCTCAAATCCCTTATACTGTAGGATACTCTGCCTCCTAAGACTCCTCAGAATCATTTTCTTCATATGAGTATCCTTCCTTACCTCATGGGTTACACAATTAGACTACTATCTAGCAAGCTAACCAACCAGCCACAGTTGCCAGGAGAGGGAAAAGGTTCACCAGGACAGATCCACAGCAGACTTGCTGTTTTAAGCTACCTACCATTTCCTCTTCCTTTCTTATCAGCAAGAGAATCATGATTTTTCTTCTAGGTTAATTTGCTACATGCCCTCACAGCCAACATGTTTCCCAGGGTAGGTCATGGTTGGCTTAAACCCATCAGTTCAACTAAAATTTATCATGAGGTTCAAAGACACATGGGGGGGCGGGGGGTTAACTTCTGGAGAAGAAGCCATCATTGATAATGTGGATAGGCCTGCAAGGCCTGGAGCCACGGCAGCCTTTCTGTTATCAGAAGGAGCCCAGGGTGAAGCCCTAAGAGAGCTGTGGGGAAAAGAAACTGAAGGCTTCACCATTCTGCCTCTGCATTTCTCACAACCTAAGTCATAATAAAACGAACACCACCCCCTGTTTTTAACTACTTAGATTTTAAATTTCATATATACAAATATGAATGCTTTGCAAAATAAAAAATCAATAAAAGCTTGAGAAGGTAAATATGTAGCTCTTACCCTAGCTCTCCCTACACTGAACCCCAGTTTCTGGAGGTTAACCTTTCTCGACTGTTTTAGCTATTTCTTGTGCTCTGTTCTGGCCCATTTCTACATAACACAGCGCATTAGTCAGCTAGTGATGCCATAACTAAATACCACAGACCGTTAGCTTGGACAACAAAAATCTGTCAATGCAGGGTTGCACCACAGTGGGGACACAGTACAGGTCACAACACGGTAGGTTCCGTTTTGTCCCCTCTTAAATTGTGGGACCCTCAGTGTCCCACAGAGAAAGAGTGCTTTCTCGTCACTTCATCTCCGTCCCACCTCCATCAAATAGTCCTCATCTCTGTAGCTAGTTCTCGTTCCGTCAGCCACCAGTGTTCACGATATGCACCCACGCAGGGACTGCTCCTGGGCGAGTCACGTGTTTCCTTCCTTGCAGAACATTCACGTTTCCTCTAGCATTCAAAGTGGTTCTATAAGCACCTATTTCCACAGAAGCCGCCCTGAGGGCTGTTAAGATCCCCCTGGGATCAGTCAGCTCCACTGGGATTTTTCTGGAGTCCTCCAATCTAGAGTTCCTGCAGAGGCATGATCCAAAGCCACCAGCCACCTAGTCTCAGCTGGGTTCAGATTCTATACAGGAACAATGAAAATGGAGGTGTATGTCAGGTGTGGTGATAAGTGCCCATGGTCCTAGCTACTTGCTAGGCAGGGGCTGGGGGGCTGGGGTGCCGCAGGTGGATTTCAAGCACTCTGGGTAACACTGCAAAACTCTTTCACAGAAAGTGGGTGGGGCCTGTGTGGGAGAGTCCCTCCCACTCTTTGGAAAGACAGCAGACGTTGTCCCAGATGCTAGGGGAATAGTATCATTGTACGGCTCCACAATGGCACCAGGCAGAGCCCAGGAGGCCATATCAGGCCTTGCCTCCGCAAGCCCAGAGCAATGGGCTTGATGAGGAAATGCATGATGAGGCTTTGGACCAGCATGTTGCTTCTCATACCAGGTTGAAAACAAGCATCCTAACAGCCCAAGTTTCACCTGAGCCAAGGAAAGCTTTGCTATTCCAGGAGGTCAGTTCAAGCAAACAGCACCCCCGTAAGGGTTGTCTCTTCCCAGTGAGCACCAGAGGCTCACCGACACTTGAAATTAGGTTTTTAACGTGAGAACAACAATACTCATGAAGAGAATGTCCACCCTCCCCTGAAAAACAAACAAAGAAACAAACAACAACAACAACAACAAAAAACCCTCCAAGTGCCTAGAAGCAAAGGCATAGCTGGGGATTGACTCGGGGGGCTGCCGAACTACACAGGGGGATTCTCTCGAAGCCTAGTACAGCTGACTAACAGCTTTTCTGTTGTCTGTGCTCACAATGACAGCCTGGATCTGGCCTGACCAGACCACGCTCTGGTAAGTCCCTGTAGTCCCAGTGACTCACAATTCAGATTTCCACATTCCTCTTTCTACCTCTTCACTAGAATCCTGTTCTCCTTCTACCTACACTCCAGGTGACCTGCCTCTTTCTCCGGCTTCTCTCCCTCCATCACAGTGGCCCTATGCTCCTCTTCCTTAAAAAATGTTACAAAATACTCCAGACACATGGAAGGGTGAAGGTTTTCATATGACACCTTTAGACCCACCGCCACAGCCTAAGTGAGATGCCGTTCTCTAACCCCAGACCCTGCCCTTCTGAGACAGAACATTAACACCCTCTTCCATTCTCTCTGGAAGGAGTTCACACAAAGTCAAGCCCAGCAGGTCAGAGGATCGCTGAGAGCTGGACTAGGCACTTCCTTACCTCACTAGGGCTTTGGACCTCTCTGTGAGTGCCCTGGAATGGGGAGGAAGGAAAATTATGGCCTCTCCCAACCCCCACCCTACCCCACCCCACCCCTGCCAAGTAGCTGAGACCAGGACACTGCCTGGCTTGGGCAGAGAAGGAGTAGGTGCCAGATGAGGGCCTCAGCAGTGGAGGAGTCCCGCATGGATCCTTTGTGGCACAGGCCTTGGAAGGGGACAGAAGGGCAGGGCTGTTGACACTGGCACTGCCTCATCAGAATGGACAGTGGCTTGCTGGATACCCTCGTATGGCAGCAGAGTGGAGACGAGAGACTGAATCATCAGGATGAAGAAGCCAGCCAGCAGGGAAGGCTGGAGCGCCTCCTCACCTGGGCTGTGTAGTGAACTGAGTGAGTGCCAGGAAGGTCCATGCTGCACACACTTGAGAAGGGCTGGCGGACTGTAAGTGTCCTCTGCATCTAAGGGACCACAGTCCTCACATCTTGGGGCTTTTCCTTTGTCTCAGTAGCTGACTTCCATCTTGGGAGCGTCTCACTTTCCCTTTCTTAATAAACTGTTCTATTGCTATTTCACATGTCCCTGGTGCAATCCTTTGTCACAGAATTGGAACCCTCTGAACTCAGACCTTCGGTCCAGCTCTAGGCATATCCTTCTGTTTCCTTTTTTAAAAAATCTCTTTTCTTGATATGGACCAAAGCCTAAACACATTTTCTCTGAGACTCTGGGCTTTCTCACTGTTTTTCTGGCCCTTAGCCTCTTTTTTTTTTTTTTTTTTTTTTTTTTTTAACAAGCCATGATTTTTCTCACTGTCTTTCTTCCTGGTAGTTGCAGGGCTTTACAGCCTTCCTGGCCTGTTGCTTCTCTCCCAAAGTCTAATATAATTGTTCTCAAGTTTCTGCTTGTGTCTGTCTCTAAGTTCTCTTATCAATAAGGCTAAGAACTCAAACCATAATCTGGTTCCCTGTGGCACTCTGAGCTGCAGCCTCCTGCCCAGAAGACCATGGGGTTGCCACTGACATCTCAAGACAGAGGAGGAAGTTCAGAACTACGACAACCCCTACCTGGCATCCATATGTTCCTCCAAAATTCCCCTACGTCTGCTCAAGTCTATGCCTGGTAGGTCTTTTATGTTGCCAGGCCTCACCCTTGCATGCCTGTCTATGATCCTTCAGCAGACCATGGAGAACTGTGAAGCCCTCTGAGAAGCAAGATTTAGGAAGGCCAGACACCTGGCTGACACCTCTGTCTATGCGCAGGACACCTTTGCCCCATTCCTGCCTATTTTCTCCTGGCTCATGTGTTTGAACATGTGGTCCCCAGCTGATGCCACTTTGGGGGAAGGTTCTAGATGGGAACTGCTTCCAGGTGCGGTCCTTGGAGGGAAGCTCAGCTTTGATTCTGACTCTGGATGAGATCTCATCTTCTTGATCGGTGTCCTGTGAGAAGGTGCCACTGTAAGCTCCAGTTGCCATGGACCCACCCATTCCAGCTGCATGCTTTCCCTTTATGATGGGCTGTAAGCCATGGCATTCAGCCAAAGTAAACTCCTTCCTCGCATCGTTGTTGTCAAGGATCTTGTCATAGCAACAAGGACAATAACTACACAAGAAATGGCGAAATGTGGAAGATAGAACCAATATTTATATGTATATCCATCTATCTGTATATGCCACTTGCTATCATATTCCCTTAGTAAACACCTAAGGAGCAAATATAACAAAATATGGGTACACCCTTCACTGAGAAATACAAAACAACACTGTGATAAATCAAAGACTTAAATAAATGATGGAGGTACTATTTTAAGCGCCGAAAGAAGTGATAGAGTTAATATGTCTATTTCCTCCAGTTTGATCTACAGATTCCATGCAATGCTTATCAAAATCCCAGATTTATGCCATGGTGCACACGCATGTGTGTGTGTGCAGGTGTGGAGACTCTGACAAGTGATTCTGAAACGATAGGAAAATTCAAAGGCTCTAGGCTCGCTAAAGTGGTGACAGAGTAAAGCTAGAGAAATGGTGTGGCCAGATAATAACCCTTCCACCATAAAGCTACAGAACGGGCAAAGCGATACGGGTTCAGGGTTAAGACAGGGGCAGATGGAAGATGACACAGACATTGATGCACTTATGGTGACCTGGAATGAAGGCTGCACTACACTTCGGTGGGAAATGATGGTTTTACAGTGAACAGTGCTAAGCCAGTTAGTTGTCTACATTAAAAATAAGCACAGAGCTTTACTGCATGCTAAGGAAAAATTAATTTTAGAGGGAATATAAGCCTAAACAAAAAAGATAATAAAGCTGTAAAAGAAACCTTGGAGAATATATCGAAGACCTTGAATGGTAGAAAAAGTCCCTTAGCAGGACAGAAAAAGCATTAGCTATCAGTGAAAAGACTGATACATTGGGCATGATTTAAATTAAGAATGCCTGTTCATTAAAAAACAACATTAGAAAAATGAAAGAAAGCCATGCAGTGAGAAGAGGTCGATGGCAAAGAACTAATCCAGATATCCAAGAAAGACAACATACAGCTATTAATTTAAAAACATGGAATGTTTGAATAGGCTTTTCACAAAAGAGGGTCACAGAGTGTTCCATAAACACACAACTGTGCAAATGAAAAGAAAAAGCAGAGCCACAGTGACTCCGGCCAGAAGAGCAAAATAAGATATCGAGGCTGGTGAGGATGTGCAGCACCTGAAACTCTCAGACTCCTGGGAAGAGTGTCAATCAACCACACCTACTTCAAAGAGCATTTGGCATCACTTATAGAAGCTATACAGACTTGTGCCATACACAACCCAGCAAATCCGCACGGGCATGTGTGAAGCAGCAGAAGGGTATTTATGTACACATGCAAGAGAAAACACAGTAAATGTTTTAACAAAGTAGTCTCTCATGAGATGTGACCCAAATGTCCATCAGTAATAGAACTGGCGAAAACAAAAAGGGGTACCATGGTCATACATCGTGGACATTATTTAATAAGGAGAGAGAGACCTGGCATTGTGGATAGGTCTCAGGATTTGTTGTCAGGGAAGTATAAAATGGATGAACATGATGAGACCCCACTTACAGAATGTTCAAAACAGCAGCCATTGTTTTGTACTAAAGTCAGGATAGTCACTATGGAGAGGGAACTGACTTGTAAGAGGCAAGAGGCAGTTGCCTAGAATGGCAAGAACTATTTAGAACATGGTTGTTGTTTGACTCTGAGAATGTTTATCTACGAACAAATTCAGCGTGATATACATTTAAGATTTGGGTACTACTTTATGAAAAAAGGTATGTATGTTGGAGGGTATCATGAGGAGGGACAGGATCACAACTAGAGATAGGATGGACAAGGACCACACAAGCATGTTTTAATGAGGGTGGACAGCTGGCCTCCATGGCCTGTCTTGTGCTCAGAAGTCTCGGGAAAACAGAACAGAATTGTAGTCATAAGGCTAACGCATCAAGGGGCAGCTACCAAAATACTATGGTGCCTTCAACAGTACCTCATCCACTTTGAGCCGACAAACAAGTCAGAGAGGTTCCCTCAAGCCATGACGCCAAGCTGCCTCCATAGAAACCAGACCACAGATAGACGCTGAGACCACAGAGGTCTGCCCCTGACTTAAACTACCATAGAAGAAACTAGTAAAATGAGTTTTCTCTCCTTCCTTTATAAAAAGTGAGATGTCCATAGGCAGTTACCTCGACTTTTTATTTCCCAAAAGATAGGGGCAGAGAAATATTTCTGCTGACCCCTGGGCTAGGTGGGTCCTCACCTGCTTAAGAGAGCTTTGGCTTTACAGTTCTTTAACTCAGAAGCTCCTGATCATCTCTGCACATTACATGCGGACTGTGTTGATTGCCCCATGACAGCTCCTTGGCATGATCTAAAAGCCCTGTCAACCTCAGCTCACTCACCTCACTTTTAGACTTACAGTCACAGAAGGCTCACTTCCCATGCCACCTCCTTATTTGCTCTTCGTTCCCCCATTCAACTTGTTGAGGTACTGATATTTGTTTGCCTTTAGCAGTCTGGCATTCTGGCTTCCCTCTCCCACCCCTGTGTCTTCTGTTAGGGTGGCTCTGTAGTCTGTTTGGCTTTGCTCTCCATCTGTCCCGTGAGCAGTGTTGTGGTGTTCCACGTTATATTGTTTAAAAATAAAGTCGCAAAAGCAACAACCAAATAGACGACAGCCTGCAAAAACAGCAGCTGTTGCCCATAAGGACAAATTTAAAACACCCCCTGGATGTATTGCTAGAGAGATGGAGAACATGGAGCCAGGGGGAGTAGGCCTAAGCCAATGGGCATTGCGCACCCCTCTCTGATGCAGAGGTTGTGATGCTCCAGGCATCTGTTGCTCAACCCTCAGGCTAGAGATGAGAATGAGCAAGTGAAAGGGGGCCTCAGAGGCCTCTGGTCTCTGGAGCCTCTGAGCTTTGCTTCCTGAGCAGAGAGCATGTCATCTGCAAAGCAAGCTACCAGATCCTGATGTCAATGTGGGAAAAGACAAAAGTTTCACATGGACTCTGCCAGTCGACTAGCTTGAAGTAGATGAATTAACTACAACGTTGCTGAAAGCTCACAATAACACTTACTTTAAACAGCAATGTCACATGTGTCCACGAGCATAGCAAACTTCTTTGAACTTTAAAATATTTGTTTCAAAGGCAGCCAGCCTGCTGGCTCGCACCTATATGCCTTGATCTTGGGAGGCAGAGGTAGGAGTTCAGGACAGCATGGGCTACTTAAGAAAAAGAAAGGAAGATGGCTGGGGAGATGGTCCAAGTGAGTAGAGGCTAGCTCTCCAAGCATGAGGACCCAAGTTTAGACACCCAGCACTTATGTAAAGAGCCTGGAACAGGCATGTTAGCACCTATAACCCCAGAGCAGCAGGGAGGGCAAAGGCAGGAGGATTGCAAGGGATGGCTGGCTGCCAGTCTAGCCAAAAATCCAAGTAAAAAGTTCAGGTTCGCAGAAAAATCCTGTCTCTGGGTAATAAGGTGGAGAATGGTAAAATAGGACATCCAGTGTCCTCCTTCCACAATCCTGCACATACAACCATGCATGTACACACAACACATGGATGCACACACAACACATGCATGCATACATACAACACAGCATGCACACACACATGCACACTGAATAAGTAGTATTTTTTATTAAAGGAAAGGAAAGAGGCAGGGAAGGAAGCAGCCTACAGGTTAGGAGACCCTAAAGACAATCAGTATTCCCACATGGTAAAGGACCTGGATAGCCATTTCTTCAAAGAAGATAGAAACAGCCAGTAAATACTTGGGAGGATATTCGCCATCATTTGGCACCAGGAAAATGTAAACTAATGCACAGTGAGCTGCCGCTATGCAGCCATCAGGATGTCTAGAATCTACAAGCCAGCTAGTAGCGAGAGAAGATTGGAGCCCTTACACAGTGCTGGGGGGGGGCACTGTAAAATGGTGTGTCCCTGTCAAAGACAGCCTGACGGTTTCCCAGTAGGAGAGTGTTTTGCCTAGAGTGCACAAAGCCCTGGGTTAAATAGAGTCTTCATGTGATTCAGTGATGAACTTCTAGGTAGATACGTATACATACACCCAAAGAAATTGTATGTCTGCATGCAAACTTGTATATACTTATAGCAACAACACTAAAAATAGCCCAAAGTGACAAATACAAGATGCACACACTGGAAATTGTCCAGCCAGGAAAGTAAAATGTGGAACACACCACAACATGGATGTACCTGAAGCGTTACACAAAATGAAACAGCTGGGCACAAAAGGCCATATGCTAGATGATAGCACGCGTGTGGACTATCCAGAACAGGCAAATCCATAGAGCCAGAAAGGGAAAGGAAACTGCTGTCAAGGCTGGAAGGAGGGGAGGATGGGAAATGGTTTCTGGTAAGAACGGGGTATGCTTGGGGATGCCTGAAATGTTCTGGAATTAGATAATGTCTAACTCCATGAATGCACTAAAAGGCCATTAAATTATATGTTTTAAGTGTGCAAATTGCATACCATGTAAACTGTATCTCAACTGAGCCATTTAAGAAAAAAAAAAACAAAAAACAAAAACCAGAGTTTAGATCCTTTTGTAGAGGCTCCCTAGCATTCAGGAAGCCCTGGGTTAGCACAGAAAATTAAGTTCATAATGGCTGGGTGTGGTGGGTCATTCCTGTAATTCCATCACTGGGACACTGAAGCAAGAGGGTTACCATTAGTTTGAGGCCAGCCTGGGCTACAGGTTGAGACCCTTTTCTCAACCACCTTTCTCAGAAATCAATAAATACATTTATAAAGTTCATATATACAGACCCAAAATAATCAACTCAGTATGGCAGAAGAAAATAAAGCTTTTGAAGGACTGGATCTATCCAACTTTGAGACTTGTTATAAAGTTACAGTGTGATATCAATAAAGTTAAGACAGTGTGATATTGATGAGACTGAAAGTAGAGCAGTGGAACAGAACAGGGAGCTTGGACACAGGTACACATAAAGGGACTGTTCTTTGACAAAAGAGCTGAGGGAATACAATGGATAAACAGAGATGATCACAAGAAATACTGTAGCAACAGCTGGACACCCATAAGCACATGATGAACTTGACACGGAGCCTACAATTCTTAAAGCATCCTAGGCATGAATGTAATATAGAAGATCATAAAAACTGCACAAGATGAGAGGAGAAAACTGATGAAACTGGGCGTGGCCATGATGTCTCTTTACAATACCAAAGGTTAAACACATGAAAAAAATGACCAAGAAGCTGAAGTCCAAAGGAGAACTTATGCTCTGTGACCAGCACCACCAAAAGATTGAGAAGACAAGCCACACGCTAGAAGAATGGATCATAATGACATTTAGATAAGGGATTGTTATCCAACATACACAAATAATTCTTAAAACACCACCATAAGAAATGGACAACCCAATAAAAATGGACAAAATACATGAAGAAACACCATTCCAAGGAAGAGACACAGATGGCAAGCACGTTTGTCAGCTTTTCTGCACTGTGTCAAAACACAAGACAAGCAATGTGAAAGGAGGGAAAAACGTATTTTGATTCATGGCGTTAGACCCTGGTCATGTGGCCTCATTGTTCCTGGGCCTGTGGTGAGGCACATCTCCACAATGAAGAGCAGACTGTGGGGCAAAGCAGCCAGCCTCCGGAGGAGGGAGTAGGCAGGAAGAGGAGGGGCACCTGCAAATGTACGCATATGCACTGGACACAACCCTAGTGAACTGCTTCCTCCAGCTACGCCCTGCTTCCTGCAGCTTCCCTCACCATCCAGGGCCCACTCAGCTATCAACAGATGAGCCCAATGATAAGGTCAGAGACCTCATCATCCAGTGACCCTGCCTTTGAATATTGCTGCATTGGGGGAACAAACCTTCCACACATGAGTTTTAATTGAACATTCCAGATCCGAATTATAATTCAAGAAAGCATATGAAAAGGATTCTACAACACCATATGTCACTAGAGAATTAGAAATTAAAACAAAAACGCAGTGTAACATAGACACATAGAAATGACTCAAATCGAATTACTAACAATGGGGAATCATGGTGAGGGTGAAACTCAATGAGGCTGGCAAGAATGCAAAATGGGAGCCTGGGAGACAGTTCAGTTAGTAAGAAGCTTGGCATGCAAGCATGAGGATCTGAGTTTGGGAGCCCAAGATCCACATAAAAGCCAGGCTCACTCCATTGCTAGGAGGGTAGAAAGAGGTGGAACTGTAGAGACCCATCTATCCAAACCAATGCGCTCCAGGCTTAGTGAGAGACCATGTCTCAAAGAATAAGGTGGAGAATGACCAAGATAGACACCAACGTCAACTTCTTCCTTTATGCACACACACACACGCCCATTTGTATTCACAGTACACGTATCCACGTGAACATACACATATAAAACACACACAAATGTGAAATGATAAAGTCACGTTGAACAATAGTTTGACAGTTCCTTGTTAAAATAAATACTCTTTTACTCTGTAAGTCAGTTCATTTATGCCAGTAACCAAAAACTTATGCACACACACACACACACACACACACACACACACACACACACAAATCTGCCCGTGGACATTTTAACAACTTATTTATAAATTCCAAACTTGGAAGTGATGAAGATGTCCTTCAAGGTATCAAGGAGATGTAAGCTATAAGACACAGAGGTCATGGAATATTACTGAATGCTGAAAAGAAGTGAGCTATGAAGCCATGAAAAGACATGCAGGAAACTTCATGGGAATTGCTAAGTTAAAGAAGCTAGTCTGAAAAGTCTACAGACTGTATGAGTCCACCTAAATGGCACTACAGAAAATGAAAAGCTAAGGAGACAGCAAAAATATTTATGATTGGCAGGGATTATGGTAGGATGGCTAGGTGAAGCACCAAGCTTTAATGATACTATAACAGTACCATGAGTAGCACATGTGTCTTAGCTTTTCTGTTGCTGTGACTTTAAAAAACCACCATGATGAAAAAGGATCTTAGGAAGGAAGGAGTTTATTTCAGTTTAAAGCTTGTAGTTTATCACCCTAGGAAGTCAGGGGAGAGGAACTCAAGACAGAATATTGGAGGCAGGACCTAAGGCAAAGGCCATGGAGGGGTGCTGCTTACTGGATTGCTTCCCATGGCTTGCTCAGCCTGCTTTCTCATACTATCCAGGACCACCAGCCCAGAGGTGGCACCACCCACAATGAGCTGGGTCCTTTCACACTGATCATCAAGAAAACAAATGCCCTAAAGACTTGCCATCAGGCCAGTCATCTGTAGACATTTTCTCAGTCAAGAACCCTAGCTTGTTTCAAAGAAACTGTTCAAGCTTGTAGAATGGTCAGTACACAGAATGAGCCCTAATGTAGCCCATGGCTTTCAAGTGATGACAAAGTACCAGCGTAGGTTCATTCATCGAGAAAAGTGCACTATTTGATGGGGAATGATAATTAGGAGGAGTGACGATAAGGGGGAGGATGTAAGTTCAGGAGTTCTATGGAAAAACTCCTGTACCTCTGCTCAGTGTTCCCATAAAAAGTACATTCAAAAGATAAGATTTATTAATTTTAAAAATCAGAGCCAAGAGACGAAATGGCCCACGTTAAGACTTCATGGCTGAGATACTGGTGCATAGGACAGGCAGAGGTCAAAGTGGAGTGTCACTGCAGACAAGGGGATCCTGCTGGGTCTTGCTGGGGTGAATATGGAGAGTTGACACCAGAGTGGAGCAAAGGAACACAAGCTAAGTTCAAGAAAAGTACCACCCCCTTGCTATGTCTCTAGGCTGGACCACTGGCAAGTGTGAGGGAGTCACAAGGACTCTTAAGACCTGGCTCAGACTCACAGGTGTTGTCTTTTCCTCTTAGAAGGCCAAGGATGCCTCTTTGTTGTCATCCGAACGGCTTACATACTCTCCTTGTCCACTGTTCTCACAACCCAGCATCTCATCACCTGAAGAGCGTACTCCCAAGGAGCCAGAGTGGCTGGGACACACTCACCAGGCCTAGTGCTGTGCAGGGGAGGACAGCAGTGACAACATTCAGGAGAAGGTAAGGTGCTACACAGAATATGAGAGAATCCTGCATGAGCCAATGGTGGCTGTTCTTCCGGTTCTTAGGGAGGCTGGTGGCATTGGCGCAGAGGCCTGGTACTTTCTCAGCAGGAGGAGATAAACATAAAGCCTTTGGAAAGCGATACGGCTGGTGTGTTACAGGAAGAGGACACAGGTTAGGTGCCTTTACGGGGACATGATTGCAGGCTATTATTTATCACAGATTTATTCTGTGTGTATGAGTGTTTTGTCTGCATGTATGTATGTGCACCATGTGCATGCCTAGGGCCCACTGAGGTCAGAAGAGCTTATTGGACCCCCTGGAACTGGAATTACAGAGAGTTGTGAGTTAGCATGCGGAGCTGAACCTGGGTCCTCTGCAAGACCAGCAAGCGCTGTTAACCATGGAGCCGTCTCTCCAGCCCCTGGGCCTTTTTATTCCTAGCTGCACAGCTGATCGTTTTTTCTCATCCCTAAGCCACTCAATGCCAAGAGACTAACTAGACCAGAACAGCTCACTGCAGGTGAATCCCAATGGGACCCCAGTCACTCCTGGGAGAACAACATGCCTTGAGGCAGCACTGAGACAGACCGACTCCCCAGTTCCCCTAATGTTGTAGCAGTTCTTCTAAGAGTTATTTTCTGGGGCTGCAAAGATGGTCCCATAGTTAAAAACACCAGCTACTTTTGCAGAGGGCCCGGGCTTGGTTCTTAACACTCACCTCAAGCTCACAACTACTTGTAACTCCAGATCCAGAGGACCTGACACCGGCCTCCACAGACAGCAAGCACACACACGGTGCAGTGAAAATAAACTCAGGCTTTCTCCTCTACAGAGCCATTCCTTCCCCCCCCCCCCCATAACTCCCCTCTTGCTCACCCCCAACATGTATCTATGCACTTACAGCTAGATTTTACAAAGGAGAGAAAAATATGCAATAGCTGCCCTTTTTCCTCCCCCTCCACTGCTCTCTCTCTCTTGTCCTCCCTTCCTTCGTCCCCGCCCACCCCCATGGTAGAGAAGATCCACTCTTGCCTTCCCGCGATGGCTTCTCCCTTCTCCCACGGGCCGGGGAGAGCGAATGGCTGCTATTGTATCTTCTCACCAACACCTCTATGTTTTTAGAACACCCTGCACTCATTAGCATCTCATTGCTCTTAGCAGAAATGAAGCAAACACTTTTAACTTATGCCAAATCTTGGAAGAAAGCAGCATATTTTAGTCAACAGAAAAGAGACAGGGTGCAAAAGCATGTGCTTTAGCTGAATTTCTATGTCCATCTCCATTATAAAGTATATGTAGCACGAAATTCTAAAGTCCACTCTTAAGTTTCGTAGCATTAACTGCATATAGATTTCTGTATAATCTCCTCCACTCATCTCTATAGCTTTTTACATCTTCCTGGACACACACACCTTTAAAACTCAGAATGTCATCTAAATATCTATATTAATGAATTCAGTATAAAATCATCCCCAAACCTGTTCTGATGAGGCCAATCACACAGTCCTGCTCACAGCCATTGCTTACTCTTCTTTTTAAAAACTTGATTTATTTACCTGTGAGGTGTGGGTGTGTACTTGTGGGTGTGCACAAGTGCATGGAGGACAGAAGGGGCCAGCAGGTGTCTTCTTCCACACTTTCTGCTGATTCTTTTGAGGCAGGGACCCTCCTTGACTCTGGGCCTCCTGCCTTCTTGCCTATGCTGGAAACCACCAAGCCCAGCTAGAGAAAATAGTGATGACCATGACAGTACAAATGCCTGTGAGATTTGATGCCACACGAGGCCCAAACACAAACACCTGCAAAGATTCATTCATTATTCCCAGCTGCCTGTCTGAGGCAGGTACTGTCCCCATCCGGGCTCCAGCTGGGGACGCTAATGTGGAGGTTCCTTCTCAGGTCACATAGTTGTAAACAGTAGAGAACTGACTCGGGCCCAGGCAGCAGGTTGCTGGGGCATGTTTACAAATCTACACAGGGCACTGGGGTTGCCTCAAATGGCAAGTGGACATGACTGCAGGGTGGGGAGGGAGATCTGATCAAAGGGCCTAGCAAGCAACATCTCCATCCTCAGCAGTGGACCCGACTACTGAAGCTGCAGAGTGGATAAGCAGGTCCCTGTCAGGGTAACTGACCTCGGAGCAGGACGGATGGTTGAGGAGATAGAAGTACAGCCTGGTCAGGAGGAGACTGCAAATAGTGCAGATGAAACGATGAAGATGGCCCCAACTTTCCCCAGGAAGGCAGCTTGCCCTGAGAGTGCTAGCCAGTCTTAGCCTCCACCCGCTTGTCATCCATAAATGTACTACAGAGCCCACTGCCTCAGGCTGTCACCTCTGGCTGAGCATCCTGGAGGACATAAAATTTGCTTTTGGACCAGAGCGCCAAGGCTCTGACTTACAAGAGTTCAAGTAGTTGGAGATGGAAGATGCTTGAGGTCAAGACAGGACAGTTCCTAGTGGGTGTGTCCCGCAGAACATCTGGGGGTACACTCAGAGCGTGGACAGACCCCGGTGCAGAGAGGAAGAGCAGAGGCACTCTCGCCATCCATCCTGCCGAGCTGCACTCCAGTGTCTGAGCTGTGGGGGAGGGTGTGGGTCTTCACTGTCTCAGACAGTGGCCAGGTCTACCACCCTACAGACGTGGGAAGCAAGGTTGCCCCCCACGGAACAAAGGCACATGAAGTCCCCAAGACCTAGGAGTGTCCAGATAGACATTAGCCTTTGATTCCACACCTAGCTTGTGCACAGAGCTCCCTGTTTCCTTAGAAAAAGGTGGCTACATAGTGAATTTGAATCCAGCCTGGGCTGGATAAGACATTTTGAGACCCTGTCTCAAAAATGAAAAAAAAAAAAAAAAAAAAAAAAAAAAAAACACTAGTCCATGGGGGTAAGGCTTCTAGTTAGGCACCAGCTCAACTTCTCCATTTTTGATGAGCAAAGTAAGGCTAGCTCCCTACCATCAGGTTGCAGAAAGCAGCTAATAGCCTTTCCAATAGCCTGTGATATTTGAAGGCCTCCATGGGACCCCTTTGGCCAACAACTGAACAAGATATAACCTATTCCTGGAACTGGAGGTTTCATTTGGTGGTATAGGATATCTAGTTGGGATAATTTCTCCCCTATTATTTGGTGACTCCATTTATCTTTGTTTCACATATGTATATATTTTAGGAAGCTTCTATAGTAATAGGTTTCTATGTGACTTTTCATATGGCCTTTATTATTTGTTGTCCCTCCTCAGATTCTCTCCTTTATCCTTTTCTTCTACTCCTCTCCCTATCCTCCTATTCTAGTTCCCATGACACTATACTCTATTTCCCCTTCCTTGGAAGGTCCTCTCCTCCCCCTGATCCTTTACAGGGTACCTAACTTCTGTGGCTATTCATATTGTAACACACGATTGGAAAGCTTAAAAACTAACATCCACATATAAGAGAAAACATACAATATTTGTCCTGTAGGGCCCGGGTCACCTCACTCAAGAGGCTTGTTTCTAGCTCCATCCATTTGCATGCAAATTTTATAATTTAAGTTTTCTTAACAGCTGAATAATATTTCATTGTATAAATGTACCAGATTTTCATTACACATTCATCAGCTGATGGACATCTAGGCTGTTTCAGGCTATTATGAATAGAACAGCAGTGAGCACAGATGAACAAGTACCTCTGTTGTAAGATGTAAACGTTCTTTGGGTATATGTCTCAGAGTAATACAGCTGAATCTGGATCTTGAGGTAGATCAATTCCCAACTTCCTGAGGAGCCTCCACACTGATTTCCATAGTGGCTGTCCAGTTTTTGCTCCCACCAGCAATGTTCTAGATGGTACCCTGCATGCTACTAGAGGAGAAAGGTAGTAATCAATATCACCTAGCGATAAGACCTGAAACCTACAACAGTATCTTGCCTGCAAGATACACTGTTACAATAATGGCACCTATGTTATAGAGTAATCAACCATTTAAAAATGCATTTAAGACCCACTTCTTAAGATGTGATCTATACATGGCATTGCTAATGTGGCCAAGAACTGAAAGTAGATAGATCATGGTTCTGGGGAAAAAAATACTATTATTCTGCCAAAGGAACATAGCAATAAAATGACTCATAATGACATACTGATATACACATAGATCAGCACCTCCGTCACTGCTCATCAGAGAAGCTTATTCTGAAGTAGATGAAAAATAACAAAGAGACTCATATTGGACAATTTGAAGAAAGTGAGAGATTTTAGAGTAATCAGTCCTACATGGGATTTCTTTTATTAAATCCCTCACCTCAAGGCTCAAGAACTCATGCAGATGAGGAGGCAAAAACCCAGAGGCGATGACTCCAAGGAAATCATCTTCCAGATAAAACAGAACTAATGCATACACAAACTCACAGAGGCCATGACAGCATGCACAAGACTTGCACAGGCTCAAGCCTCACAGAGTGTGAGCCCTGAGAGGAGAAACTGAACATGCGGCTCCACTTCTGACCAAAAAGCTATTTGCAGTTGATACCTGCTTTCTGAATGGAGTGTATGGGTATTCCAACCCCAGCCACAAATGAAGCACCTGTTGTTGAGCCATTCCTGAAACACCTCCGCATCCTCCAGCGTAATATACACGAACCTATCTGGTGTGGTCAGGACATGTTCTCTAAGGTAGCGCTACTGTGTCTATCTTGGCACGGACTGTGAGATGCCAGTCCTCCACTCTGAAGACTGAAGCAGTTACCGCCCTCCCCTGCCTTCCTTTAGCCTCAAGGACAGCCACCTTTAGAAGCGGCTGACAAAGCTGTCTGGACCAGGACTGGCTGGACAAGCAACTCATAGCTACAGATCACTGCACGCTCCTTCCAGTCAGAGAAGAGAGATGCTGGTGCACTTCTCAGAAATGCCTGCCAGACGTCTCCTAAGACTGGGCCCTGAAGGGCACCTTTACCTGCCTTCCCCAGTACATCCTTGCAGGCAGATGTTATGGTGGCAAAGAACAAGAAGATCCACTCTTTGGATTGTATCGCTTCTCTAGTTCCAAAGGAGGGAGCGTTTTCCTGTCTCTCCTGCAGTGGTCTCTATGGACACTAGATTATATTATTTGAATTTCATCCATCTCTTTGCTTCTAGTTTCTCCTTTGCTACAGGAAATTCAAATGATCCTGGAAGCCTTGGTGTTTTTCTGTATGTTAGTTGGCTATTGTTGTCACTGCCATTACCAGAATGGACCAAAATAAAAAATGAATAGGACACAAACTGACCAATTTTTAAAGCTTTACTGGCTTTCAGACTGCAACGAAACAGAAGTCCTATTTAACTAAGTCCCGCTTTCCAATAAGGATTTCCAGCAGGAATCCTTGTACTAGTCTTTTCCCTAAGAACTAAAGAAAAAATGGGACATGAGGGGGAAAAAGAGGCATGGGTAACCTAGGAAGTATAAGTGTGTTATCACTACTCAGAAATGTGACATTAACGAGGAGCATCATGATGACAAAATGGAGCACCATGATGTCACAATACACAAATGTGATGAGACAATGGATCATTTGATGGCAAAGGGGAATCATTTGGTGACATCAATGAGAACTGTGATGTCACTATGCAGGATTGTGATGTCATGATTAAGCACAATGGTATCAAAATCACTCTGTGATGTCACTATTCAGCACTGTGACATTAAAATAGAGCATTGTAATGGGACAAAGAACATTATGATGTCACCATCGAGCATTGTGACATAAAAATAGAGCATTATAATATAATGGTACAATGGACATTGTGATATCCCTATTCAGCATTGAGGGATCAAAATGTCACAATGATGGCACAAAGATTGTGATGTCACAATGGAGTACTATAATGCTATAATTTAGTATGGTTGCAGACAAAAAGGAGTCTTTTCTCCTCCCCTCCCCCCTCCTTCTGAGTAGAGGGCAGGAGTCTCAGGAAAACACCCTGAGGAGGAGGGTTTAGTAAATTCATCTGCTTCTTCTGTAATGAAAAGCCCATCCTAATGGTTCTGTAATGCAGCCATGGTTGAGAGGGAGTGGACTCCAAGCAGAGAGGGCAGTGGAAAGGCCAGCAGAGTGCTGTGTCTGAACCTTGAACAAGAAGATGACCTTAGGTAAGGTTAACTGGGCAGAGAGCGCTGTCAGAACTGAGCAAACTCTCTGAGGCCTCTCCTTGCCCTCACCTCTGCCTCCTCCGCCCCAGCAGGGCCCCTTCTTGCTGTCCCACCCCACCCACTGGCTGGAGAGCAGCTGCCAGGGGCGGAGGAGGCTGTGGCAGGAAGAGGAGAAGGCGCGTCCTGGCACACTGTGGTCGCTGCCCATCCCCCATGCATCTGCCCACAGCCCTTCTTGGACGGCAACAGTAAGGAGGCTCTGTGAAGTCAAGCCCATATGTCCTTCAGCTCAGAATTTATCTCCCTCTCTGTCTCTCACGTACACCTGCACGCTCACGCTCACACTGCAAGCACAGACTCACATTCTCTCTCACACACGAGATTTTAGCACAAGGATATTTTTTTCGTCCTTCCTTGTCCCCTGACCCTCACAGAAAGAATCCATCTGGCTCTCGGGTAGCAACCACAGAGCTTCAAACCATCTGGAGAGACAAGCAGAAGACAAGGAGGGGGAGCGCTGCCAGGCTGAGGCACAGGCCGCCAGGGTCAGGAGAAAGGAGGGGAAAACCAGGGTGGCTGCCAGATTCCAGTGAAGCCAATGTGCTCCTCCCACAAACCCAGCCTCCCGAGTGCCCCCGGGCCCCACAAATCTATAGGCCAGCTCTCCACAAACCCCTGGCCTGTCTGATTCTTGCCAGACTCCAGCAGGACTCCACCAGTACCCACTTGGGTGATATCAAACACAGTCACACAAAGTCTAATTCTAATGCTCATCTTCCCTGGCCACGGCTGTGTGGTTTCTAATTATTTTATTCCCAAGATTTACCTTGATGGATAGTTATACATTTTCCAATTTACTGTACAGTCGCTTATAAAGTGGCCTTTAGAAAAAAAAAAACTGTGGATTATTCCACATTGTTAATTTTCCAAGCTCTAAGGAGAAATCTGTGGATAATCATGCTCCCTGGAAGCTCCAACTCAATCCCTATTTCCTTTAATACTAATAAAATGGACAGTTCGTTTATAAGAAGTTCCCTAAAAGAGGGTATTGAAAAACATTATATTTCTTTTTAAGTTGTTAAAGGGCATAAATCCATTACTCAGATAGAGATCACTTAATAATTTAATGTCTTCGGCTTGGCATTGTTCCCGGAATATTTTCTCTTTATCTGTCTTTATTTTCAGGTTGGAACAAATGACGGAATAATCAGCCTGGTTGGCGGGAGCTGCTTTAGACTCTGCAGGCAGGAGCTGGGATGACTTGGGGGATACAGATCCAACAGCACGAGGGAACTCCTATCTGCCTCACTAACCTTCAGTCCACACGCTGAGGTAGGCAAGGCGTGCGTAGCGGGGTTGCGCGGGATAGGGAGAGAGGGACTAGGCCTTCTTGTGGCCTCCACGCGAGAAAGAGTGCTGCGCCAGAGGTCAGGCTCAGAGGAAGCAGGAAGCAGCCCTGACACTGGCTACTCCTGTCTCCCAGCCCTGCGTAGGACAGACAAGCAGGTGGGAGGGGTCTGAGAGAGAACCCTTCTGCAAGGTGGATTAGTTTGCACTTTCTAAATAAAATCATTTACATGATGCATTAACCCAACCCCGCAATTAAAATCATTAACATTTCTTTGTGCAGATTAGCAGTAAAGAGAGCATAACTGCGGAATCAACATTTCCTCTTGCAGGCTTTATCACGCGCCAACCTGGGGAGGGCTCGGAAGCACACCCCCTGGATCCCGGATGACTAGCCCTGCTGTGTCACCCGAATAGCTACCTCAGTGAAGCACCCGAAGAGAGCAAGCAGTTGGGAGGAGACTGGACTGGAGAAAAGGGTACCTGTGTCTCCTGTACCTCTCTGACTGTGGTCCTTTTCTCTGCTTCTCTTTTTCCTATGAAATAAATCCAAAGGACTAAAATGCTGTTGAAGAGTTATCTCTAGTTCCCCATCACAGAACATGTGATCTGCCATCATGTCCAGGACAGCTTACTTACCCGTAATTAGCATTATCGAATGTTGAGGGAGCACAATGGAGGGGTCACCTCCAGCGCAGGGAGGAAAGCTGGAGAAGACGGGTGGGGGGGGCACTTACTGAGGCTCCCAGAGCAGGAGGCAGTGTGGAGCTCTTATCTCCCAAGCCAAGAGTGTGGCTGCTTCTTCAGGCCCTACCTAGGCAGGAGGAGCACACCAAGGAGGCTTACGGATCCAGTCCAGCCTCATCCACCCGGGACAGTAGACAGTTCTCTTGCAGAGGGCCACAGCTGGGGATGCCAACTGTAACACCAGCGGATACCTTTCAGAAACTCTCAAGTGTGGCTGGCTTTTCTCTGAGAATAGTTGGCTCGTTTCTTCTACATCAGGCATCATGTCCGCTGCATTAGTTATTTGTTGCTGAGACAAGATCCCTGACAGGGGCACTCAAAAAGGAAGGTTTTTGTTTTGTTTGTTTGCTGTAGTTTCAGCCCACCATGGCAGGGGGGGCATGGCAGAGTCCCTGGCACTCAATAGAGCTCTTTACCACCCTACATTTTGGCGGGTCAGGAAGCACAGACCTCCAGCAGGACAAAGGCTGGTCTATAATGCTCGAAGACTCCTGTCTGCTGCTCCAGCTCTACTGGCTATGCCTCTGTCCTCAAAGGACCCACGGCTTTCCAAGATAGTACCACTAGCTGGGTACAAAATACTCAAGGACATGTGTCTTTGGGAGACATTTCTGACTCAGACCATGAAATCCATTCTCCCCCTTTCTAGAGAAAACTTCCTGTGAGAGTCCCTCTCTATGAATTACTCGTCAGGGCCACCAATGACAGTCAACTCCTAAGATGAATTGCTCCAAGGGAAATTTTTCTTTTAATTTTCCAAGCAGGATTTCGTAGCACCCAGGCTGGCCTCAAACTCACTGTTTATCTGACAATGACCTTGAACTTTTGCTCCTCCTGCTTCTGCCCCCCGAGTGCTGAGATTACAGGCCTGTACCTCCACAATCCAGTTTTATGTAGTGCTGGGATCAAACCCATAGTTTCTTCAGTGCTAGGCAAGCAGTCTACCGATGAAACCACCTTCCAACTCTGGGAGGTTTAATCACCTGGGACACCGTCCCCTTCCCACTAAGCCTCAACCCCGCTTGAACCGCAAGATCTAGCAAAAGCTCTATTCTTCTGATGCCTCCTGTAGCTTAGTCACACTGGTTTGCTCTGGGCTGACAGTGGTCTACTGTACAGACGCTGACATTGAGAACATGTTGTTTTGTTATATATCTACTGTGTTTTTACAGATGCCCACTCTTATAATTCATACTTTTAATAAAAACTAAGGCTGACAGAAAAAATTAAAAAAATGTATGATGAAAAATAGGCCTTCCTACCTAACCCCTATTCCTCTGTCTCAGAAGAAGGCACTGTTGTCAAGTTGTAGGCCCTCCGGACATACATACATTGTGGCAATCTGTGGCCCTGCGTTTACCTTCTACATACAAGAGGAAGGGGCATTTGTTACCTGGTCTATTTCCATAAGCTGCTAAGCCTTGCTCTATGATCTGACATCAGACTGGCTTTGAGAATTACTCATGGACGCCTGAGAAGGCCACCTATTCTCTGGGGTTGGAGCTGTGGCCACTACATTAAGGACCATGGTTGATTTTCATACATTCTTCTTGCTTAGGGTTTTTTTTTTTATCTACCAAGAGAGACAGTTGTTCATTTTTTTTACTTGTTTTTATGCCTGGATTCCGGATTCTCTCTCTGTCCCTTTCTTACTCTCTGTTTCGTATTTCTCTCTCCATTGTTAATCATTAATGTCAGTGATTTTAATAAAGTTAGTATTGTTTGTTAGCTTATTAAATTGCTCATTAAACTGTGGGTCACACCTCCATAGGTAGTAACTACACGTGGGGAGCTGAGAAAAAAAATTGACAACAGTTAAAAGAATTCTGAATGTACAATGAGCAAAAGTAATTTCCTAGTCATAGGAATAATGAGCCTGAGGTGTGTCAGTCAGGCAGTGCTCACCGAGTTGTGGCCTATGATTTACGGCATGCCGCCTTGGCTCTGAACGCTATGCACGTGCACTTTGTATTGTGCATGGCGCCACGTCACACTAAGCCAGCGAACGCTGCCTGAAAGGCCTCAGCTCAGATCCCAGACTTGTCTGGAATAAACTGCTGTATGCACAAAGTTTCTGCTCTTATAAAGAAAACATAAGGGCTCAGTAATGGAAAACAAAGACTTCTGATATTTTCCTACTGTCCTTCCTCATCACGTAAACATCAGATTAGTATATATTTAGGTGTGTTGTGTTAAATGTTTGATTTTAGGAATTGAAATAATAGACATAACAAGAACATCATATGGACTAAGAAGGTTGTGTTTATATATTTAGGAATATATAGACATACACATGTAAGAACAATTAAAGAAAAAAAGGCCATGGATTTGAGTACATAGGGGTTGGAGAGAGAAAAGGGAAGGAGCTTAAATGATGCAGTTATATTTTCATTTCAAAAAAAAAAGTTTTTAATTGCTATTATATTTGCTGGCTGGAGTTTCAAACATAAACAAAAATCATTAAATGAATTTCAGATTAGGACAGAATTTCCAGCAATTTCTGAAATGGCTATAAACACACTTCTGCCATTTTGCATGACATAATTGTGTGACGTGCATCCTGAGAATTAATGATGGCAAAATAAAAATATTTTTTAACTCTGAAAAAACACTGAAGAAACTAAATCTTGAAATAGCAAATACTCAGTCATGATTTCATTCTTTACATGAAAGTAAACAACTATGTCCATCTTATTAACATGAAAATTTGGGTTTTTTTTTTTTTTGTCTTTAACAAATGGTAAAACTATAAAATAACAGAAAATTGGTTTAAATTTATCATTTATTAGTAGTATACCTACTTTCTAGTCTTCTTATCTGGGGCAATGTAAATCTTGGGTCAAAAAGAATTGTAAAAAAAAAAGTTTAAGAAGCCTTGGCTATGTAATTAACCATTGGCTTGCCAACGTCTCTGCTCTTCATTCCTCCACTGTCCTTTGTGCTCCCCTGTGCAATGAGTCTTCCATCTGAAGCACAGGTCTTAGGGATCCTTTGATGACTGTCTTCCAGTACAAACTCTGACATTTTATTGTTCAAGTACATATTTCTACATCATTCATGTTTGCATAAAATTCCAAAATGAAATCCCATCAACATTTTGAAGTTGTCTTCTGGCGGCCACAGTTGCTGTGAAGAAGCCATTTCTGTCCACTTCTATTTCATGGATTTTGCTGTCTTTTCCTTCCTGGCTGGTTTAAGAGCTTTCTGTCGTTAATACTGCGAAAGTTTTCTCTTTCTAACATATGTTGAACCTCCCTATGCAGCCTTTGGGAGCTGCTAGCCTGTCCTATATTTTCTCAATTTATCTTTCTCTGAGCTACATTCAGAATGACTTCCTCATTTCTGCTTCCATGCCTATGTTTTCCCATCGTTCCCATCCAATCCCCATTCCTAGAGCCAAGTGTATCAAGAGCCTGGTGGAAAATCATTCTAGTTAAGTTAATCCGTACTTTGCTATAAAGCCAATGTCAACGCCTCCACAGCACTTAAACTTACAAATGAATACTTACTGCCACAAATTCAAAACAGACCTTTGCCTAGGAAAAGGGTTTCGTATATCTTTGTTCTGCAGGTGTAGGGGCCTTAAGGAAACAAAGTTATAGCTCAAGAAGTCAACAGAGGCACCAACTAAAACACTCTCTGGCCTCAGGGAACAGAACTTCAGGATTTTGTTTGACTTGAAAGAAGACTTCAAAGGAGAAATCACAGTTGGGTTGAGCCTTGGAACAAAATGAGCATTACTGGGGGAGGGGGCAACCTGGAAGATCTAACCTGGAGCAGAGCGGGAGACCAGCTCAATGAGAGCAGCAGGTGGGACGAGGGGGAGTGAGGACTAACTGCAGATACTTAAGGTTGAATCAAAGTGTGAAAATCAAATAGGAACATCCTACCTTTATCTTATCAGCAGCAACACACTGGCTGGCCATTTTTTGATCAGCCAAGAGAGTCTGTTTCAGTCAGGGGCCAGGCATAGAAACAAAGCCTGGGTCAGGTAGCTTCAGAGAGGGAATTTGATACAAAACTAGTTGTAAATATTGGGAATAAAAACCCAAGCACTGGACTGTTGAGACCACACAGAGCAGTGACACAGGAAGGGAGCCAAGCCAAGGAGGATCTATTCCATCAAAACAAGACAGCAAGCTAAAAATGTCTGAGAGCCAGGAAACCAGAGATCCAGATGAAGGCGAGGGAAAGGGAATCCGTGGGATGAGGATGAAAGGTGACACCACCACTACCACCACCACCACCACCTCCACCACCACCATCACCACCACCAACACCAACACCTCCACCACCACCACCACCTCCACCACCACCACCACCACCACCACCACCACCTCCACCACCACCACCACCATCATCACCACCTCTACCATCACCACCTCCACCACCACCCGCTGACAGCTGTTTCACAGCTGTCAGACAAGAATGGAATATGGCAGAAGTTTCCAGTGAGATTTCAAAAGCAACTGAAATTGAAAGGACTAGGAAGAAACTTATCTACTTATAGGAATGTTAGGACTGAATTAATGATAAATACAGGGGGGAAGCCCCCAGAAATCAAAGCAAAGCAACAACATAGAAACAGAAAGCATAGCAATTATTAATTTTAGAAACAAACACTTACACACAGAAGGAGTCAAGTAGCATGCTAACAAGCAAGTGACAACTGACACTTAGTGATACAAACAAACAAACAAACAAACACTCATCACTTGGCCTGGACCAGGATGCAAGCACAGTGCTCTCAGAGATAGAAATGCACATCACCCAGGCCTGACCTAGATGTAAGGATGGGCTATGGAGGATGCATGTTTCTTGTGTAGCTGTAGGGAAGGAGAGTTAAGCCACCATCTTCCACAAGAGAAGGTCATGCTTGCAGCAGAAAAATTAAAGCATGCTAGGTATGCTCTTAGAGATAGAGAAGCTGGGAGACATCTAGAAATGAAAACTGGTATAAGGTGGAAAATGCTATTTATTATTGTAAGTTTCATTAAGCTATGTGATCCCTTGAACCATGAGCATATATTCCTTTTAGGAATAAAAACTAGAGCGAGGGATGTAGCTTGGAGGTTCAGTGCCTGCCCTGAAGGTGAAGGCCCTAAGTTTGATCTCTAGCACCATAAAAGTAAGTAAGCAATTAAATATGGCAGCCCTGAAGAAAGGCCAAACAGAGCAGCGGTGGAGGGTGGGGTTGGGCTGACACTGAGTGTCAGAGAAAACACTCTGAGCCAGTGAGCTGGATGGTGGGTACAGGCACTTGTCCCCAAACCTTAGATATCTGAGGGCCACCGTGTGGAAGGAGAAAACCAACTTCTGCAGGTTGTGGCCTCTGCTCCACATGTATGCCGTGGTCACCTTACCCCCTGTGAATAAAAATTTTAAAAGAGGATACTCTAAAATTATACCAGGACAAAAGAGCATTACTCTGGGGTTATAAGCAAGGATCGGCGTTTCTACTGTTAGAATATGCTGTACTACGTTCAGATGCTAACAGTAAAAGCATCTTATAATTTTATTGCATACTTAAAAGGTATTTTATAGACTTCAACTATCATTCCCAATAAAACTTTAAGAAGCAGAATTAAAGGAACTTTCATTAATATCATAAAGCACCCAACTTTAAATTAGTAATAATTGCTCTAAATTCAGAACACATAAAGATGCCTACTATCATCATTGTTATTGAAGTTATTAATAAAGATGTAATTATTTTACATTTCCCCGAATGCTCTTGTCAAAACATTAAAGACAGTGGAAGGGGAATAAATACTGAAAATGAAGAGGCAAAATCATCCCCTGCATATGCCATGATTCTATTCCTAGGAAACAATTCAATATGAAACCATCTAGTGATCTAGTTAGATTGTGCGGCACAACACGCCCCACCCCCCACCCGTCCTGTCCCCCTTCTCCCGTTAAGTCCTGTGACCCTGGCTCTGACTCTGCCACAGTCCAGCCACAGGACTTCCAGTGCTGCTCTGCACCTCAGGCCCTTGTTCCTCTGTCACCTCCTCCAGTGCCTTGCTTCTGTGACATCTTTTGGGAGAGGCCACCCCTATCCTTCCTCACAAATGTCGCTCTGTGAGTGGCCTTTTCTGAGGAGAAAATGATTCCCTAGCCTCTGCTTCACTTTTCTCTATGGGATTTCTCACTGACATCTTAGTTGTTTGTTTTGGGGGTTTTTGTTTGTTTGTTTGCTTGCTTATTGTTTGTTTTCTCACTAGCATATAATATCCAAGAATATTCTGTCCTTGGGGTCTGGGGGGATATCTGTCCACAAAAGGCAGGGTATTGGTGAAGGACTAAATGATTCCATGTTACATACTCCAAAGATCGGAGGAGAACCACATTGTCTCTCCTTTTAAAAAAATAGTACTTGCAGATTAATTGTTGAATGATCCCTACATACGGCAAAATAAAGTCTCTCCATAGTGAAAATGGAGACCCCTGAAAGGATGGCAAACCGAACATCTGAACCAACAGGACAAAAATGATTAAATTTATGATCTACAAAGAGCCTATTTACATTTATAAGAAAAAAGACATCAGGACTATATTAGTTAAAGAGATACCACATAGAAAACTATATATAACCTAAGTAGACAGGGTGGACCAGCAGTCTCTACTAGCAAACAAAGGAGCGCAGATGACAGCGAATTCAACGCAACATTGTTAGATTAGGAGGGAATGCTCAGGCTAACTGCTACTGAAGGTGAAATAAAGCCAGCAGCTTCATTCCAGAGTGATGACACTGTATTAAACAATATTTTTGGAAAGCGATTCAGCAATACAGAAAGGAGTCGTATACATGTCTGCGTTCTAGTAATTCCTCTATTAAGAATTATTCCTGTGGAAATTCAACAGCAGCCAGACCCTATTTACAGGAAGATGCTCACTGCAGTGTTATCTATAAAAGCCCCAAACTGAAAACATATAAATGGCCAACATTAAGGGGAAATAGCTTAATAAATTACACTACCTCTGCACAATGGAATATTATGTGGTCATTAAAATGATAATTATGCAGAAGCATGAAAAATGTTTATGATCCACTGGTCACTGAAAACAAGCCAAATGCAAGATAGCATGTTTGCACCTTGGACAAAATCCTAGCATGTATAGATGTGTAGAAGAGATAATATATAAAAAATGTGTTGTAATTGGATTGGGAATAGAATAATTTTGTCAATGACGTATTTTTAAACGCTTTCTTTAAGTTTTCACCCAGGAGTCCCTGCAGCTTGCAGGGAGGTTGCTTTTTCAGGACTCTTCTGGTTTGGAACTAACTGCACAAGCCCCCCTTTTGGACTCATTCCCACAAAACCCACGTTATTTATTACACTTGCTTTTATTTACATTGCTCTGTGGGACTGGCTCCTCCTCCTCCTCCTCTTCTTCTTGTAATTAGTTATTCGCTTTACATCTCAATAGTAGACCCACCTCCTCTCCTCTCAGTCCCTCCCCTCTGTCCCTCCCTCATCCCCTTATCCCCCTTCCATGCCCCTCAAAAAAAAGGGGGAGACAAGCCCCCCAAACTCGCCCCAGCACTTTCAGTCTCATCAGGACTGTTTATTTCCTCTTTCACAGTGTCCTGCCAAGGGTGAAGTGATCGAAAGGCATGCAACAGAGACCATGTCAGAGACAGCTCCCATTCCCTTTCTGGAGGACCCACATGGAGGCTAAGGTGCCCATTGGGTATATATGTGTAGAGAGCCTAGTTCTAGTCCATGCCTGGTCCTTGGTTGGAGCTTCAGTATCCACAAGCCCCCCAGGGCCCAGATTAGTTGGGACTGTTGGTCTTCTTGTGGAGCTCCTGTCCCCTCTGGGTTGTTCCATTCTCCCCCACCCCTCTTCTACAAGGCTTCAGATGCTCCGCCCAATGTTTGTCTGTGAGTGTAGGTTTCTGTTTTGATCTGTTGCTAGGCAAAGCCTCTCAGAGGACAGCCATGCAAGGCTCCTGTCTACAAACACAGTAGATGCGGAGCTGTCGAACAACAAGGCAGTCAGTCAGGCTGGAGCTCAAATGGCCTGGAGCCTGCCAGCCGAGCTCATGTCTGTGCCTGCTTTTTATCTCCACGTGGAGAGGGCACCCTTGACCCAGACCACACATGGTCTGGAAACTTAGCCAAAGTCACAGCCCTAATGGATTTTCTGGGAATCCCAAGATCAGGAGCTCAGCGCTGCTAACCGCGTGGTGGCTGGATACCATCTTTCGGGAAGCCTTCCTTCCTCTCTTTCACCTAGGACAGACCTCGGGCCAATCCTACGACATCCTGGGGACCTTTCTGCAGTTAATCAGTCTGTCCTAAGTTCTTGCAAAAAGGCCCTGTTAATACTGAGATTCTCCGGGGCAGGGGGTGGGAGGCAATTCCACCATTTGGAGCCAAATTTAAAGCAAGCTTTATTAAATATTAAATACTGACTGAGAGATAGACTTTGTTTGGGACCATCCCTGGAATCTTCCAGCTGGAAGGGTCCCGAGCCATGTGTTGCAGGGACTTATATGGGCAAACCTATAGGCTACCATATTTCCCCAGGAGGCTTTGTTATTTTCCGAGAACTACAACTCCTAGCATTCCAGGAAGTTACCTGGGTCTTGGGCAGGTGCTGTTTTCAGGTTAATTTTGGGCATTACAGCCTAAAGAGACCAAATTAAAAACCAACATGAAGATGCTTCAGTTCTCCATGAACAAACTCTGGATTCTGACCTGAGTAGAGATCAAAAGTCAAACTAGCCACCCGACATCACAATGAAGCCCCTCTACCCCAGTCCCGACACCAAAAAGGGTTCGAATTTTAACCCATGAACTCATGAGTTTTCCTATTGTCTGTCTCCCTACCTTACAAGGAAAGAAACTTTGAAACACTGATCTACTTTTCTTCTTGTAATGCTTTCGTCTTTAACCCTTCTTAGTTTATAAAACCAATTTCTGCTCCACTCATTGGAAAAATAATTCTATGCTAAGGAACAGAGCCTTTTCATATTCTAGAATGGAATATAAGGCCAATTAAGATCTTTAAATGGCTGTAATCCACTTCATTTGACATGGCTACATCCTAGCTCGAAAGTCTTGAACAATGCCCTAGCTAGTTTTCACTGTCGATCTGACACAATTTGAGAATCAAGCGAGAAGGCAGTCTCAAAATGACAGACTGCCAGGATCAGGTTGCCTTGTGGGAATGTCTGTGAGAGATTATCTTAATTGATGAGAGATTGTTTAATTGATGTAGGGGTCCATCATGGGCAGCACAATTCCTTGGCCAGGTGGTCCCAAGAGGTACACATAATCCAGCTAAGTATGTGCTAGGACGTGAGCCAGCTGCTAAGCAGCATCACTTATGGTTCCTGCTACAAACTTCTTGGCTGTGAAGTGAGTTCCTTGGTAACCTTGTGTGGGATAGCAAGCAGGTCTGCATTGAGGTCCTGCATTGACTTCCTTCAGGGATGAACTGTGACCTGGAAGTGTAAGCCCAACAAATTCATTCCTCCCTAAGTTGCATTTTGGTTATGGTGTTTGTCACAGCAGCAGGAAGGAAACTACCTTTCTGTAAAGTGGGGTTAGTAAAACCCCTACCTCACAGAACTGTGTGAGAACTAAGGGAGTTAATAGCTGTCAGCAAAAGGCATGGTGCCTGCTCTATAACAAACATGCTGTGTTAGCTACAGTTACTGCAGCCTCCACTCTGCTTTGCTCTGTCTTGAACACACGGCTAATAAGGCAACAGTCCCAAACCTGGGGGACACTGCATCTCTGCATGATGTAATTCCCAACTTCCTTCTGGGAAGAAATTAGTGTTGATAAATGCGTAAGCAATTTTCTGATAAACTTTAATAAGATTAAAACCTCTTCTGGGAAGCCAGTTACCCACCCACTCAGCTGACTGCCAGTGAGGAGTTGCTAATGCTTTTGAAACAATTCTCGGTCTGCAGGCAGTGTAATGGTGATTATCTAATCAGACTGTTTCTCTGTATAATTTTTCTACTGAGACCACCTCTGAATTGGCCTGCTTAAGCCTCTTTTCTTTTGACCTGCTTGAACTGAAACCTGATGCAGGGCTTAAGAAAAAGTGTCTGAAAACATACATAACCAACTGCAGTGCATGGAAGGGGTTATAGCATTTCTTTGTATTCTTTCCTAATGTTCATGTTAGGAGAGGATTTAGGATGTGGGAGGGAGAGACCACATGTGTGTTTTTAGTCACATTTTAACTCAGAGCTTAACATTGCTACCGATACATAAAATGTTTATTAAAGTGAAAATTTATCTATTAGAAGACAAAGTGGGGGAAAATCTGGAACTCATTGGCACAGGAGACAACTTCCTGAACAGAATACTAACAGCACAGGCTCTGAGATCAACAATCAACAAATGGGACCTCATGAAACTGAAAAGGACACTGTCATCAGAACAAAACAGCACCCTACAGATTGAAAAAGATCTTTACCAAATCTCAATATCCTTAGTCATCAGAGAAATGCAAATCAAAATGACTCTAAGATTCCGTCTTACACCAGTCAGAATGGCTAAGATCAAAAACTCAAGTGACAGCACATGCTGGAGAAGACATGGAGAAAGGAGAACTCTTCTCCGTTGTTGAGTGCAACCACTTTGGAAATCAATCTGGCGCTTTCTCAGCAAATTGGGAATAGCTCTACCTCAAGACTCAGCTTTACCACTCCTAGGCATATATATGCCCAAAAGATACTCCACTATACAAGGAGGACATTTGTTCAAATATGTTCATAGCAGCTTTATTCATAATAGCCAGAATCTGGAAACAACTTATCTGAAGAATGGATAAAGAAACTGTGGTACGTTTACACAATGGAATACCACTCAGCCATTAAAAACAAATAAATCACGAAATTTGCAGGCAAATGGATGGAACTAGATAAGTGAGTGAGGTAACCCATACCCAGAAAGACACACATGGTATATACTCATGTATAAGTGGATATTAGATCTATCATACAGAATAACCATACTACAATGCACAGACCCAAAGAAGATAAGTAGCAAGGAGGGCCCAAGGGAGGGTGCTGGAATGTCTCTCAGAGGAGAAATAGAATAGGTATCAGAAGTGGATGAAGAGAGGGAACTGGGCAGGAGATGAAATGGGGATGGAAATGAGGGTGGGGATCAGATGTGGGGAAAATGGGGGTGGGAGGTGAGAAAGAAAAAAATGAGGAGGGAATCTCTTTGATAAGCTGAAGGCCTGCAACGTGGTGGGCTCCTAGGAGGATATGGGTGCGATTCTAGCTGAGACTCCTAGCGGGGGGGAGGGGTATGAAGACTGCAGTGACCACTTTCTAGCCAGGCAGGACTCCTAGTAGAGGGAGGGGGACAACAACCCACCCACAAAACCTTTGATCCAAAAATTACCATGCCTACAAGAAGTGCAGGGATAAAGAAGAAACAGAGATTGAGAGAGTGTCCAGCCAATGATTGGCTCACCTGAGACCCACCCCACAGTGGAGCCATCGCCTGACACGGTTACTGATGCTCTGCTCTGCTTGCAGACAGGAGTCTGGGAGGCCCCACCCAGCGGTAGATCTAGACAGATGCTGGGGCTTGTAGTCAAGTGCAGGAAAGAGCTCTGGGGGTTTTGTGGAAGAATGGGGGGAAAGATGAAAGGACCGGGCAGGGATAGGAACCCCAAGAAGACCAACAGAAACAATGAACCCAGACCCACGGGGGCTTACAGAGACTGAGACATCAACTAAGGAGCATGCATGGTCTGGACCTGGGCCCCCTGCACATAAGTGGCTGATGAGAACATTGGTCTTCGTGAGGGTTGCCTGGCAAGTGGAGGGGGGCTGTTTCTTACATGGACTCTATTGCTGGCTTTTGGATCACTTCCCCCTGGCAGGACTGCCTTTCCTGGCCTCAGTGGATGAGGATCTGCTCAGTCCAGATGTGACTTGATGTGCTGAGGTTGAGGGGTGGGGGATGGGGAGGGGAGGAAAGGAGTGAGGAGAAAGGGGAGGAAGGGGAAGGGGCCTGGGAGAAAAGGAAAGGTGGGGAGCTGCCCTTGGGATGTAAAGTAAATAAACTTAAATTAAAAAAAAAACTGAAAAAAAAAAGGGAAAGAAACAGGCTGAGAGAGCCAAGGGTAGCAAGCCAGTAAGCAGTGTTCCTCCATGGCCTCTGCTTCAGTTCCTGCCTTCATGAATCTGTCTTGAGTTCCTGATTTCCCTTCACGACAGACTGCAATCTGTATGCTAAAATAAAGCCTTTTTTCCCCAAGTTGTTTTTAGTCATGGTCTTTATCACAGCAACAGAAACCAAACTGAGATGCCGCACACATGAAGACATGAGCCCATATCCCTAGCACCCACACAAAAGCTAGGCATGGCATGTGTCCCTGTGACCTCAGCACTGGACTCCTTGAGTTTGCTGGCCAGCCAGCCTAACCAAGATGGTGAATTTCAGATGCAGTGAGAGACCTGCCTCAAGGGAATAGAGTGGAGAGTGATGGAAGAAGATACCAGTGTCCACTGGCCTTTGCATGAATGTACACATGTGCACATATGAATATATCATGCCATATCACACACACACACACACACACACACACACGCACGCACACACACACCACTTTCTCTTAGACAGACTGGGAGGGTGGACTAGAGAGCACTATATGACTTTATGTACTGACTTTGGGTTCAACTGTGAACCCCAAATTTGGTATTAGTAATGTGGGTTTCAGAAAGTTGCTCCCCTTCTTGACTTTCCACTTACTTGTACTGTGGAAAAATGGCACATTACAGTTAATATGAGAGGAGAAAGTTATTCAAAGAATGAGACACATTATCAAGTATATTAGAACCTCAAAATATCATACTTCCATTTCTTACTATTGACTCTTTTTTAATTAAATTTTTATTTTTTATATTAATTACAGTTTATTTACTTTGTATCCCAGCTGTAGCCCCCTCCCTCATTCCCTCCCAATCCCACCCTCCCTTCCTCCTTAGGGGAGTTCCTCCTCCCCTTCCATCTGAATCTAGCTTATCAGGTCTCTTCAGGACTGGCTGCAATGTCCTCCTCTGTGGCCTAGCAAGGCTGCTCCTTCCCTGGGGCGGAGGAGGTCAAAGAGCCTGCCATTGAGTTCATGTCAGAGACAGTCTTTATGACATTGAAAAACTCATGTCCTTTCTCTAGGTCTTGGTTATCTCATCCAAGGAGTAGGAGTTCAAAGAAAAAAAGTCTCTAAGACCCTATTGATGAAGACACTACACCCTTTGGACATGAAACAAAATCAAGTTTGTACTACCAGAAAGCCTTCCCCACGCCATAGCTAGCTGACATAGTACCAAAAGATGCTTTTTAGTCTGCTGGGGAAGAAAAGTCATCAATAGTCTTACTCTGTTGGAACCCTATGAGCTACAATAATGGCAGTCTGGCTAGTTAAGCAATGGGTACAATAGGGGCACAAATGTTATAAGGGTAACCACTTGCTTTCATCTTGCATCTGAGGCATGTTCCACAGGAATAAACTAATGCTTAGCACTATAAATCTGGCCAAGAACCCATGGCTAGGGAGTTCATGGAACCTACCTCTGTTATTTTTGCTAAATAGACACAGTATCAATGTGCCCTCTAGATTAATATCTCTATGCTTGTAGATTAATGCAGTCCTCAGGCATCATGAGAGAAACTTCTTTGTGCAGTAGACAATGATTAACGCATAATCTCATAGTCAACCAAAGTACAGAGAGTAAGTGTGGACTGTCCAGCCACATGGAAATCTGTATCATGCATTACCCTCACCCCTCCCCAAGACTCAGGGAACATCTTGGAAGAAAAGGAGGAAAAATTACAAGAGCCAAATAATGGAGAGGACTGGAGTGAAACAGTGTCTTCTGGACTTGACAATAGTTGTGGTTGCCTATACAACAGCGGCACAAGATCTGGTAGTCAATACTATCAAAATACATTGGATGTATATATGACATTCTCAAAGAATATAAAATTTTTGGTCACTTCCTAGCCCTTCTTTTTTTATTTATATTTCTATTAATTATAGTTTATCCACTTTGTTTCCCATCTGTAGCTCCCTCCCTCCTTTCCCAATCTCATCCTCCCTCCCTCTTCTCCACCCATGCCCCTCCCCCAGTCAACAGATAGGGGAGATCTTCCTCCACTTCCTTCTGATCTTAGTCTAGCATGTCTCATCAGGAGTGGCTTCATTGTCTTCCTCTGTGGCCTGATAAGGCTGCTCCCCCCTCAGGTAGAGGTGATAAAAAAGCAGGCCAATCAGTTCATGTCAGAGACAGCCCCTGTTTCCATTGCTAGGGAATCCACTTGGACACTGAGCTGCCATGGGCTACATCTGTGCAGGGGTTCTGGGTTATCTCCATCAATGGTCCTTGGTTGGAGTATCAGGCTCAGAAAAGACCCCTGTGCCCAGATTTTTTGGTTCTGTTGCTCTCCTTGTGGAGCCCCTGTCCTCTCCAGGTTTTATCCACTTCTTTCATAAGATTCTTTGTGCTCTTCCCAAAGTTTGGCTATAAGTCTTTCCTCAAGATCCAATTATAACATTCCTAGGCATATATCCAAAATAAGCTCAAGTATACAACAAGGATATTTGCTCAACCATGTTTGTAGCATCTTTATTTGTAATAGCCAGAAGCTGGAAACAACCCAGATGACCCTCAGTTGAGGAATGGATACAGAAATTATGGTGCATTTACACAATGGAACACTACTCAGCAATTAAAAACACGGAAATCATGAAATTTGCAGGCAAATGGTGGGAACTGGAAAAGATCATCCTGAGTGAGGTATCCCAGAAGCAGAAAGACACACAGGGTATATACTCACTCATAAGTAGGATATTAGACATATAATATAGGATAAACATACTAAAATCTGTACACCTAAAGAAACTAATCAAGAAGGAGGACTCTGGCTAAGATGCTCAATCCTCATTCAGAAAGGCAAAGAGGATGGATATCAGAAGAGGGAGAAAACAGGGAACAGGACAGGAGCCTACCATAGAGGACCTCAAAAGACTCTACCCTACAGGGTATCAAAGCAGATGCTGAGACTTACAATTTTTTTTTAAAGAGTGTTTTTAAAAAACCTTCACATGCCAGCGATATATCAGGGCAAAATAAGAAAATGCCTTAAAAATGTTTTGTTTTGTTTTGTTTTTTAAATAATAAAGGTCAGGCACATTTTGCTTCCAAATAAGATGAAGACATGAAGATTGAATTTACTCTCCTGCCTGAAGCAATAAAAATACTGGTCAATTTAAATGAAGTGACAATTTTTTCAAGATGCTTGACATGAGGACCCCAAAAACTGATATTTGAGAATAAAAAACAAAGTGGGCCATACAGGTGTTCCAGTGATAGCTATACAGGTGTTCAGTGATAACTGAGCTAAGTGTCGTGTTCTACCTGAATGGAAGAAACAGATCTGAGTCCAGATGCCTTTAAGGTTCACAAGGCAGAACATCAGAAGAGAGGAGGCGAGGAGCAGGGAGAGAGAAAGGAAGCAAAAACCATCTAAGCTCAGGTAACGATGAAGACCTGTACAGAAAGGATAAAAACAAATAGTACCAGCCATTCATGGCAGACAGGAACAGAACTTTCCCACCTGCAAGCTGGAGCAGCTCATATTTCAGGGTATTGGTTAGCACTCAGTAAGGTCTTAAAACTGTACTCGGCAATAATTAGGCCTAGAATACATGTGGATCTTGACTTGCCTAGAAGATATTAAGACAAAAGGCAAGAGGATCAAAGTGTTTCCAATAAAAAGTTCAAGAACATTTAGAGAAATACAAAAATGCCCACCATATATAATAAAACCATCAGTGCCTGGCAACCAATCAAAGATTATCAGATACACAGTGAAGCCAGGCAATGAGGCATAAACGAGGAGATGAATTAAAAACTGACTGGGAACTACGCAGATGTGAGAATTTACCAGAGTAGGAGAACACTAAAGGTGTAACTGTATGTTCAGAAAGTTAAGTTATAGAATGTAGGACGTAAAAAGAACAAAGTTAAACTTCTAAGAGCTGGAGAACAACATGTTTGAAATGAAAAACACACTGGACAGGATCCAGTTAACTGCTGATTAGATCTCTCTTCTCATAGTAAAATTGGGGAATTTAAATACATAGACACATAGCCATAAGGATTTTCTAGAAATAATCACACAGAAGGGGAAAAAAGAATGAAAAAAAAAAAGTACAGAGTAGCAGTGCTTGTGGGGTAACTGCTGACAGTGGTGTGGTGTGTTTGTGTATGAGTGTGCATGTGTGCATGTGTGCGTGTGTGTGTGTGTGTGTGTGTGTGTGTGTGTGTGTGTAGTCCCCATAGGACAAGTGGTAAAATATAGGAAAATTTTGTGAAAACATAATAGCTAGAAAATAACTACCCTTGATTTAGAAAATTCTCAAATCAATATGTTCATGAGTGCATGAGGCTCAGCCAGCAATCCTGAAATACAAGAGACAAGAAAACTGTATCAAGACAAATTGTCTAGTTGTTTAAAATTAGTAAAAGCAAAAGTCTTAAAAGCGGACAAAAAAAACATATTCAGAATAACAAATATGTGTTATAACAGATTTTTTTCATGAAAATATGGACAAAAATAGGCAATATCTCTATTAAAAAGGGTCAACCTAAAATTTTCTACACAGTAAAATGTCTTCCAAAAGCAAACATGAAATCGTGACTTTTTTCAGTCATTGTCATAGTTAGGGTTTTATTGCTGAGAAGAGATGCCATGACCGAGGCACTCTCTTAAAGGAAAGTATTTAATCGGGGCTGGTTTACAGTTTCAAAGGTTCAGTCCATTATCATGATGGCCATGAACCTGGCGGCGAGTATGGTGGTCAAGTGGGCAGGCACGGTGCTGGAGAAGGAGCTGGGAGTTCTACACCTTGACCCGCAGGCAGCAGAAAGGGGTGTGTGCATATTTTCCTTTAGCTTGAGCATGGGGGACCTCAAAGTCCACCCCCACAGTGACACCCTTCCTCCCACAAAGCCACGCCTATTCCAATAAGACCACACCTCCTAATAGTGCCATTCCTTTTGGGCCAAGCATTCAAACATATGAGTCTATGGTGGCCACATCTATTCAAACCATAGTCCTGTAAAAGTTGGGGGAGAAGCAAAGAGATTGCTCGGTCAGTAAAGTGCTTGCCAGGTAAGCATGAGGACTTGCATTTGGATCCAAAGCATCCAAGTTTAAAAAAAAAAGAAAGTGCTAGAGAATCTCCATGTACCTATATTCCCACCACTGGGGAATCAGAGAACGAATTCCAGGGGCTTGCCTGGCATCAGATTAGCCAAACCAGCAAGCTCCGGACTTGGTGAAATTCCCTGTTTCAAAAGATAAGGTGGGGAGCGACAGACACCAAAGAAATAAATAGGTCATCAAAAATGTGTGCCATGCTACAATTAATCAAAAGACAGGATAACTGCATTAATTTTAGACTAGGTGGACTTCAGAGCAAAAGTATTGCCAAGAACAAAGGTAATTTCACAATGATGAAAAAATTTACTCACTCCAGCAACAGCGGCTCCTAGCAAAGAAATCCTAGCTCAGGATCTGGGACAGAGGATACTCAGTCCCTACCACCCCCACCCCCCATCCTCCACCCCAGCACTCTCCTGGCCACCATAATCCTTCCCCAGCAGAGGTGAAAGATTCAGAGGAGGCCTGCAGAGTCCGCCACAGAGCACACCGCCTGGGCTCCAGGGCAGGTGGCACCCAGCACGGCACACAGTGCTGGTGGACACCAAGACCTGCTGCTACAGCACCACTGAGCTGACTGTTAGCTTACACCCATATTTGCCCCAGCAGGATCAAGTCGGAGAGTAGGGAACAAGGGGAACAGTGCTTTCCAATGGTCCTGCAAGAGAGTGAGTGCACCTTCAAGTGAGTGCTTGCAGAGCCCCAGATCCAGTGCCCCTCTATGCAAGCAACCAGACAACAGATCCCTACCACCCACACCCCTAGTGTGAGCATCATAGGGATTCTTGGGACAGCATTCTCAACTTTGAATCCTGCTCTGCGGGTCTACCAGTGAATTCCAGCAAACAATTCCTGGAGCCCAGACAGATCTGCATACCAGTGGCTTGTAGGCCACGAGGTAGTCAGAGAATCTGCGCCTGAGCACTGCGCCTGCTAACAGCGCCAGCCTGCGAATAGCACCAGCATCACATTCTTCACTTAGGTACAGATGAAACATCAAAGCATACTCTCAAACCAGTGAACCTCTCTCATCTTCATGAAAAACATTCCAGAAACCAGAAAAAGACGGACCTAGTCTGAAGTACAGACTCCAGGAACAAACAGTGAGGGTTATAGATAAGCAGATGGCCAGAGGTTGGCATAAGAACACACCCAACAAAAATCAGGACATCATGGCTTCACCAGCAAACCCCAAAATCAATGGACACTTCAATTCATTGGAAACACAAGAAAATGACTTTAAAACTATGCTTATCCAGTTATTAGAGACTCATAAAGAAGAAATAAACAAATCTCTCAGAGAAATGGCCACACAAATAGAGGCACATAAAGAGGAAATAAACAACTCTTTCAAAGAAATAGCCACACAAGTTGAGGCAAATAAAGAGGAAATGAACAAAGCCTTTCTCAAAGAAATACAGGCAAATACAGCCAAACAAGTAGAGGCACAATCAGTGGCATATAGAGAGGAAACGAACAAAAAAATAGAAGCCACCATTGAAAAGCAGGACTCCACATTCAAACAGATGAAGGAAATGGTGCGAGACATGAAAACAGAATTAGAATCAATAAAGAATATACAAACAGAGAAAACCCTGGAGCTGGAGAACTTAGAGAAAATATCAGGAACTACAAAGGTAAGTATCACCAACAGAATACAAGAGATGGAAGAGAGAAGCTCAGGTGCTGACGACACACTTGCAGAAATTCATATGTCTCTCAAAGAAAAAATAAAATAAAATCAGAAAAGTTCCAAACACAAAACACCCAAGAAATCAAGGACACCATGAAAAGACAAAATCTGAGAATAATAAGAGTAGATGAAAAAGAAGATACCAGGCTCCAAGGTCCGGAAAATATTTTCAAGAAAATCATAGAAGAAAATTTTCCCAACTTAAAGAAAGAGATGTCCATAAACATTCAAGAGGCCTACAGAACACCAAATAGACTAGATCAGAAAAGAAACTCCTCACAACACATTGCAGTCAAAACACTGAACCTACAGAACAAAGAAAAAATATTAAAAGCAGCAAGGGAAAAAGGCCAAGTAACATATAAAGGTAGACCTATCAGAATCATACCAGAGTTCTCAAGAGAAACTATGAAAACCAGAAGGGCCTGGGCAACTGTCATGCAGACTTCAAGGGACCACAGATGTCAACCTAGACTACTCTACCCAGCAAAGCTTTCAATCAACATAGATGGAAAAATCAAAATATTCCATGACAAAACCAAATTTTAAACAATATTTACACAACAACCCAGCCCTATAGAAGATCCTAAAAGGAAAATTCCAACCCAACAAAAACAACTACATCCAAGAAAACATAGGACATAGATAACTACACAACAAAAAAGCAAAAGAATACAAGCAATGAAACACAGGAACACCACCAACTCCACATCAAAAGAAAGTAACATTCCTTGGTCACTAGTATCTTTCAACATCAATGAACTCAACTCTCCAATAAAAAGACACAGACTAACAGAATGGTTGCAGAAATAGGATCCAACATTCTTTGGCATCCAAGAAACACACCTACGCAACAAAGATAGACACTACCTCAGAGTAAAGGACTGGAAAATGTTTTTCAAGCAAATGGACCCAGAAAACAAGCTGGGGTAGCTATCCTAATATCTAATAATCTTTCAACCAAAATTAATAAACAAAAAAAAGATGAGGAGGGGCACTACATTCTCATCGAAGGAAAAATCCACCAAGAGGACATCACAGTTCTGAACATCTATGCCCCAAATACAAGAGTGCCTACATTCGTACACATTATTAAAGCTTAAATCACACATTGATCCCAACACCTTAATAGTGGGAGACTTCAACACCCCACTCTTACCAAGGGACAGATTATCTAGACAGAAGCCAAAGAGGGAAATAAAAGCACTTACAGAGTCCCTAAATCAAATGGACCTAACAGATGTCTACAGAACTTTCCACCCAAATTCAAAAGAGTATACCTTCTTTTCAGCACCTCGTGGAACCTTCTCCAAAATAGACCATATAGTTGGTCACAAAGCAAGCCTCAACAGATTCAAGAAGATTGAAATAATCCCCTGTATCTATCTGACCACCATGGACTAAAGCTGGACTCAACAACAATGGAAATAACAAAAAGCCTACATGCATATGGAAACTGTACAAATTGCTATTCAATGATAGCTGGGTTAAGGAAGAAATAAAGAAATAAATTAAAGACTTCCTAGAATTCAATGAAAATGAAGGGACAACATACCCAAATTTATAAGACACATTGAAAGTAGTACTTAAAGGAAAATTCATAGCACTAAATGCCTTCAAGAAGAAATTTGTAACATCTCAAACAAGCAACTTAATGCCCCAACTGAAAACCCTAGAAAAAAAAGAAGCAGATGTACCCAAGAGGAGCAGATGGCTGGAAATAATCAAACTCAGGGCTGAAATCAATAAATTAGAATCAAATAAAACTATTCAAAGAATCAATGAAACCAAGAGCTGGTTCTTTGAGAAAATCAACAAGATAGACAAACCCTTAGCTAAGCTAACTAAAAGGCAGAGAGAAACTATCCAAATCAGCAAAATCAGAAATGAAAAGGGGGACTACGGACACTGAGGAAATCCAAACAATCATTAGGTCGTACTACAAAAGCCTATATGCCACAAACCCATATGTCCCTCAGCGGAGGAATGGATATAGAAAATGTGGTACTTTTATACAATGGAATACTACTCAGCAATTAAAAACAAGAAAATCATGAAATTTGCAGGCAAATGGTGGGATCTAGAAAAGATCATCCTGAGTAAGGTATCCCAGAAGGATAAAGACACACATGGTATATACTCACTTATAAGTGGATACTAGACCTATAAGATAGAGTAAATATACTAAAATCCGTACATCTAAAGAATATAAACAAGAAAGAGGACCCAGGGTAAGATGATCAATCTTCACTTAGAAAGACAAATGGGATAGACATTGGAAGTAGGAGAAAACAAGTAACAGGGCAGGAGCCTACCACAGAGAGCCCCCGAAAGACTTTACCTAGCAGTGTATCAAAGCAGATGCTGAGACTCATAACCAAACCTTGGGCAGAGTGCAGGGAATCATATGAAAGAAGGAGGAGTTAGTATGACCTGTAGAGGACAGGAACTCCACAAGGACCAAATATATCAGGGCACAGGGGTCTTTTCTGAGACTGTTTCTCCAACCAAGGACCATGCATGGATATAACCTAGAACCCCTGCTCAGATGTAGCCCATGGCAGCTCAGTATCCAAGTGGGTACCCTAGTAAGGGGAACAGGGACTGTCTCTGACATGAACTCAATGGCTGGCTCTTTGACTCCCCCCACCCCCAAGGGAGGAGCAGCCTTGCTAGGCCACAGAGGTGAACATTGCAGCCAGTCCTGAAGAGACCTGATAAGCTAGGATCAGATGGAAGGGGCAGGGAGGAGATGAGGGAGGGAGGGTGGAATCGGGAGGGAATGAGGGAGGGGGCTATAGCTGGGATACAAAGTAAACAAACTGTAACTAATATAAAAAAATAAAAATTTACTCATCAGCAGATAAAACAAACCCCCTCCAAAACCATTAAATACCTAATAATAGAACTTTGAAACCTTAGAGCAAAAGCTAAAGAAAATGATACTTTAACAATCACACATCTATTAAGATAATTAAGTCTGTATGTGAAACATATTCCACTAAAAAATCTAGGCCCGGTAGGCTTTACCGGTAAATTCTATCATTAAAAAAATAATAATAACAACAATTTTACATATTCTTCCAGAAAGCAAAAGAGAATTCTTTCTAGCACATTCTATGAGCTGGATTATCCTAATACCAGACAAGGACATTACAAGAAAACTACAGAAAAATAGCCTCTATGAATAAGATTGAATTCAAACATTATTAAGGGCAAACACTCTGACCAAGTGTTATTTACCTCAGGACTGCACGCTGGCTTAACATTAAAAATCAGAGAGCCACCAACACCCTGGGTTAGTCAGCTTTCCATCACTGTAACAAATACCTGAGATGCTCAGCTTGGAGAGAAAGGCTAATTTTGTACCACAGTTGTGGAGACTTCAGTCTGTGATTGATGGCTCCACTCTCTTGGGCAGGTGGCTAGGCAGTACATCATAGGAAAAGCATGCAACAGACCACCACCTCCCTGGAGACCAAGCCTTTGCACATGGAACCTTGGGGTAGACATTCAACATCCAAACTCTAGCCCAGAATGAAAAGAAATAGCTTATGAGCATCAGGGTAGATAGAAAAAAATACATTGGACAAAACCATTTATTCCCGATGAAGGAAAAACAATCGTATCAAGCTGGTGAAATGGTTAAACAGGTAAAGTCATGTGCTGTGCAAGCCTGACAATGTGAGTTCAATTCCCACGCAGACCCCAAGAGAGAATTAGCTTCCAAACATTGTTCCCTGACCTCCACAACTCATGCTGTCTGGCACGCACTGCCCCCATACACATACCCACAAATAATAAGTAAAATAAAATGTAAAATTATAAAAATAAAAACCCTATTAATAAACTTAGACTAGAACAGAAGGCCCGTGACCTGCCCCGGAGCAGCTACAAGCAAACGCGCCTGTGCTTACCAGCTACCACACCTCTGCCTACTGACTGCCCATACTTAATAGCAAACAACTAAATGCTTTTCTTATAAGCCACAGGGCCAAGGGTATCCAGGATCAATCAACACTTTCATTCAACATTGTCTTGAACATTTCGGGAAGTATAAGAAGAAAAATAATAGCGATCACCCAGACTGGAGTGAGGAAGGTACGTCTGGCTTGCTTCACAGCCAACACTACTGTCGACTTAGAAAACACAATCAAATCCATGTAAAAGCTACTAGAATGAACAAGAAAAATGTGACAGTTTTACAAGGTGCGATCAATATTACAAACCTCAATTGTAATTTTTGGTCCTAGAGACCAGCTACTGGAGTGGAAATTTAAAAAAGTAATAGCGTCTCCTTAAGACAGCATCAAAACACAAAGGGCTTAGTAATAAATGCGGGACTGCATGTAAAACCTGTTTTGAGAAATATGAAATGGTATTTATGAAAATGAAAGGTCGAATCAGACAGAGACACGTTTTGTTCTTGAGATAGAAGGTGATTCTCAATCCCCCCAAATGGATCTATAAACTCAACAAAACCCCAATCAAAATCCCTGGAAGACGATGGAAGCTTCTTTTTCATCTTCTTTTGGTAAATCTAAGGTTTAGAGAGAAAAGGCAAAAGATTCAGAATAACCCGAACCATTTGTGACAAGTGAAGTGTTTGGAAAACTGGTGCTGTCGGATTTCAAGGTATACTCAGCTATGGCGCTCACACAAGTTAACACTGAACAAAGATAGGTAATCATGGCTATAGCAGCCACACAGGTTAGATGAGTATAAGATAGATAATCAGTGCAGCAGAACAGTGTATCTAAATAGAAAACCAGTCATAACTAAACAACCCATTTGTCTACGTGTAACGACAGCTCAGTGGACAGGGGACAGTCTTTCTAATAACTTATATAGGAACAATTTATACATACGCACACACACACAATGAACATTGATGTATGCTTGTATCATATTTTTTAAAAACTCTCAAAATGAAGCTGTACCCTAAATGTAAAATCTAAGATGATGTGGTATCTAGTCCAAAGTAGAGGAGAAAAAGATTTCCATCCTGGAGTGAAGCAAAGATATTTTGGAGTAATGTTCCCAACAGTACTATAAATAAAACACTGGACTTTACCAAAATTTAAAGAAGATAGAGAATGTTTGGGTGGTATGGCCATAGACATCACTTCACCAGACCTTAGCAGTGGTCCTTAGAAGGTATTGTTAAGATACTGGAAAGAAACCACAGAGATGGGAAACATTTGCAACTCCCATCTGGTCCAGCACTTGTGAGTGTCTATCTCCCAATACTCGATAACAAGAAATCAAACTACCTCCCCCGCACAGGCAGAAGACTTAGATAGGCGCTTTGGAGAAATAAAGAGATACATGATTCAAAGCAAAGACTCATGACCAAACCTTTGGCAGAGTACAGGGAATCATAAGAAAGAAGGGGAGTTAGTCTGTTGGGGAAAGGATAGGAGCTCCACAAGGACCAAATATATCTGGGCACAGGGTCTTTTCTGAGACTGACATTCAACCAAGGACCATGTATGGATATAACCTAGAACCTCTACTCAGATGTAGCCTGTGGTAGCTCAGTAACCAATTGGTTTCCCAAAGTGAGGGGAACAAGGACTATTTCTAACAGGAACTCAATGACTGGCTCTTTGGTCTCCCCACCCCCGAAGGGAGGAGCAGTCCTCTTAGGCCACAGAGAAGGACTTTGCAGCCAGTCCTGAAGATACCTGATAAAACAGGATCAGATGAATGGGGAGGAGGTCCCCCCTATCAGTGGACTTGGAAAGGGGCACGGTGGAGATGAGGGAGGGAGGGAGGGACTGGGAGGGAATGAGGGATCGGGACACGGCTGGGATACAGAGTTAATAAAATGTAACTGATAAAAAAAAATTAAAAAAAATAATAAAATAAAAAAAAACTAAAATTATGGATATAGATGTAAAAAGTGAAAGGTTGTTTTAACGAATAAATTCTCTAATATTCTAGCAGTAGTTCCTGTCAGTGAGAGAATATTGTGAAAAAAATAAAATGGAATCATAATTTTCGAAAAAAAAAAAAGATACATGAATGTCAGGTAAGCATGTGGACTGATATCAGCATCACTAGCGAGTAAAAGATAGATATCCAAATAAAACCACAACTGTTAACAGCACTCAGGAGGCTGAGGCAGGAGGGCGAGCAATGCAAGGGAAGCCTGGGCTTTGCAGAGACTACCCAGCACCAGCCAAAAACAAAAAAAATCAACCAACCAACCAAACAAACAAACAAACAAAAAACCACTCAGTGAGATGCCACTACTTAATAATTAGAGCACATGAAATGAAGAAAACTGAGAACATCAAGTTCTGAGGAGGGTGAAGCTGACTAGAACCCCTGTTCACTGTAGGTGGGTGTTGACACCATAATGATCAGGAAAAGCAGTTCGTACATTAAGATACATAGTCTATAGTCCAACTGCACAGTCCAGCCATCCCAGCCCTAGGTCATAGCCAGTCTGAGACTCTCGTATGGGTGTTCACAGAAAGTTTGCTTGAAATTGCCAAGGACAGGAACCAAGGTAAAGGTTCACTAATAGGGCAAAGATCAGCAGGTGTGAGTGAGTACACACCACGTGTGTCTTTGTGGGTCTGTGTTTCCTCACTCAAGATGATCTTTTCTAATGCCATCCATTTGCATGCAAATTTCATAATTTCCTTGCTTCTAATGGCTGAGTAGTAGTCCATTGTGCAATGTGCTCCCTTAGAAACAGATTTTAGTCACATAGTACGGGATAGACATACTACAATGCACAGACCTCAAGGAGATAAGTCCAATGGGCATCTTAGGCTTCATGCGGGCTCACTAGTTACAGGAATGGGGGGGATATCTCTGACATGGATTATGTTGCCTGCTTTTTGATCACTTCCCCCTGATGGGACTGCTCTACAAGGCCACAGGAGAGGAAGACGAACTCATTCCTCTTGTGATTAGATGATCTGGGTGTCTAGGTAGGGGCTACCTTATTCTGGAGAATAGGGAAAAGGGGATGAGAGAGGGAGGGTAAGAAGGGGAGGAGAGGAGGGAGGGGCCTATGATGGAGTTGTAAATTGAATTAATTAATAAAAATAAATCAAGAAAAAAGATCAGCAGGTATATACCATGCCACAGAAAACCTCTCAGCACCAAGAATGAGTGACATATTGGTACTATGGATAAATTTCATAGTACTTGAGTGAGAAAGATCCCATACAAGAACATGCACTGTGTGAATCTATAAAATTTAGAAGGGGAACATAATGTGTAGTGACAAAGCAGCGATGTCACAGAACAACCCCTACCCCCTGATGGCGGCGGGGAGTGGTTAGAAAGGAGCACAAGGGAACTTAGGGTGAAGGATAGGCTCATTTTCATTATGGTGATGACATCACCGTGTCTGTGTAGGTCAAGCTTACCAAGCTGTCTGCCTTAGCCATGTGTAGTGTGTTGTCCTCCCCCTGCACCTGCATAAAGCTATTTAAAGCAGCATGGGCCACATTGGCGAGTAGCTAGCCATTCCTTGCTTCCTTTGGATGTCTTGCAAATGGAAGGTCAAGACAGAGATCAGTTGTCCTTGGAGGCAGGCTGGGCCTCCTTTTGTGTGTTCCACCTGTGTGTCTGATCCTCATGTCTGAGTGGGAGAACTGCAGTGAAATTTGCAAGTTAACCAAAGACAGTATAAGATACCACAGAATGCCACCTGGGCTGTGGAGCCTAGCCTGGAAGTCTGTTACGGCTCACCCCTTCCGGACTGTCCACTTCCTAACAGAAGGTAGCTGCTGGCCCTTATCTAGCCTGGCTGGCTTCAGCCCACACTTGAGAGTCCTTCTCCCACAGGAAAACCATTCTCCAGAAAATAAAGAACCAAAATCATGATAGAAGGCAGCAGCATGGCCCCACACAGGGCTCTAATGGGCAAATTTGTATGAGCAAGGGCAACGTGAAGGACAGCGAGTAAAACACTGAATTAAAAGCCACTTAAATTAAGAATTCAATAGCATCCACTTAACTAATAAATAGTATTCCTCTTTGCCATTGATCGACTCGGGATTGTAATGAAGAGTTCCAGGGGCAATGGCAGAATGTCTTAATTCATGGCATAAACGTCACCAGCCCTTGGGTTCCTAAGATTGAATGTGTCGGAGAAGAGGGGAATGAAGAGCCCACAGGAATTAATTCTTGGAACATCCCTGCGGGGTCAGCATTATTATACCCTGCTTCTAGGTAGATTTAATATCACAAGTGCTAGGCAGGGCACCGTGTGCCCAGGGAGGCTCCATAATCGTTATTAAGTGATGATGGGGTAGATAGGCCAGAGCCGGCGCTCACTCCAGATCGGCGGTCTTCCTTGTGCTCTAGTTAAGAGACTGAACAAACGTAGTATTGTGATTATCACAGTGATTGCAACTGCCGCTGTGAGTGATAACGGCCCAGCGCTGCCAGCACTATGGGCCAGGCCACTGCAAAGAAAGCTGCTTTCTCCTAGGGCAACATGCTATAAAATAAGAAGCTGGCCACATGGATACTCCAGACTCACCGAGACCCACTCCCACTTAACTACTCCGCTGGAATCCTCCCTCTGAGCCATTTTCGTGTCACAGAGGGTCTTTATGCCGTGAACAGGGAGCTCACAATATGCCCTCACATAGACTCAGCAGTTCAAAGCTTCTGGTGAGCCCTGCTGGCTCCTCCTTGACAGCCTTGTATCCACAGGTACCAGCTCCCATGTCTGGAAAGCCACTCAGGAATAAAACTTCACTTGGTACAGCTCAGCGTCCTCCTAGCAGGGGCCACTCTTCCTAGCCTGGTGCAGCTCCAGTGGGAACCGTATGCTGATTCAGTGCCTCACCACCTCCATAAAATCCTGGAGGATGTTTCCCCACCCAGCAGGTTCCTCTGCTCTCGTCGTCTGGCTTTTACCTTGCCCATTTTGGGGGCTCTCCTCCTCATCCTTGACTGCCATAAATCCCCTGCTGCCTGGGGTTCCCAGCACCCTTGCCAGCAGCACCTCTCTCCTGGTACCATTGCGGGCAAGCCCATGTCATCATTAGATATTCACATACCCTCCTCATGACAACAGCAACCAACGGCAGCACCACTCCGTGCCATTGCTGTCTTCACCACCCACCTACAGAGAGGGCTGTAGAGCTGATGTGGACCTAGAGGTTGTCTGATGAAAGAATGGAAGGTCTTTATAAATGAACTGAATGAGCGCATGAAATTGAGTTCGCTGGCATCCTTAAGAAGACCTCTCTAACCCTTTTCCAGGCTCTGCTTTGTGTAGCAAAGTCCTGAGGGGGTGAGCAGCGTGCCCACACGGATGGACTTTCTGTGCTGTGAACGCTGGGAGAGAGGTGATTCATGGCCATGTGACTTCTTAGTGATGATAAAAATGAATATAAAAAGTCAGCAAGAGGAGCCAAGTACACAAATAGGCAAATTACATAGAATAGATTTGTAATCAAAGATATGCAAAGTAAATGACTCAAGGCCCCCAAATGCAAAACTACAGCAATAATACAGCATTTATAGTTATAAATTAGTGCCAAAAGGGAATTCGTAACTCAAATGCTAAAAGGATTATGAAGAAATTTCAACATTTATAAATGGTGAATGACATTAAAATCTAGCACAACATAAGGAGAAAATATTTAGCAAGCGCACCAAGATCCATACAGACATTTGTGCCCTATAACCTAAAAATCCCGCTGATGACATTTCTCCCCAAAGGAACAAACAAACTGTGCAGCCTTGCTGAGTCAGCACTCCTAAGGCTGATGGCTGCTAATACCCCTGTGCGTGGATGACATCTCTGTAGTCAATTAGCAGGCCGGTCCTCGTGAGATATAACATTAGCTAGCCCGGTCAACACAGTCATGATCAGAACTGAGCTGTAGTCACCTAGTGAAGAATGCCACGTCGCTTTTTTTAAATGACCAGCATCAAATCACCTTCGTGACCAAAGCTAGGCTAAATCAGAGAAACAAAGAAAGCAACACCCACTGAGCGTCCCTTCACACAGCTAGCTCAGGGCCACAGCACGTCCTCACAGGCCCAGATGGGCTCGCCCCCTCCAGGAACATGAAGCCAGAGCCCTTCTGGGGTCTCCTGAGTGGCCGAGGTCCAGCTGTCACACACAATCCTGGGGTCACAGAGGTGGTTGCCCATGTGCTGGAAAGCAGGGCTTCGAAAGGCTGGCTGCAGAGTGGGGATTAGGAAAACTGGGGAGGGCTACCACTGTGTCACTATGGCAACAGCCTCCCTGGCATCACTGTCCCCCTAACTCGGCCAGCCCCCACCAACTGGTCTGCACACATGGGGACAGGGGGGAGGACTATGACTAACTGCCTCTTCGTGTGGCTGACACTCCTCCACAGGCTTGTCTGTGAGGGCACCAAAAGGGCAGCCAGCAATCCTTAAGAAGAACTCTGCCGTTTGTTATCTGCCTGCCACCACATCAGGAGGAGGGACAGTCTGCCGGTGAGAAGTAGGCGGACATGGAGTTTTCCTCCTTGGGTTGCTCACAGGGGAAAGAAGCTGTGGGAGAAGGGAAGGTGAGGGGGTCCTGTGCTGTGATCCTGGAGGCACTGTGCACCACTGGGAAATCTAAGCATTACATTTATCCTTTCTGGACAACAGAAGAACAGGATGAGCCACAGCCAGAACTCTTGCTCTTTGTGGCTTATGTTGACCACAGTAAGCATTAAAATGGCATTTCTGACATAAGTTCACTGGGTTTCCCATGTTACAGTAAAAACTACTGCTTATTGTCACTGTGAACATTGCAGGCACGAATCAGGATGAGTCCCCCAAAGAGGGCTTCGGCGCGACGCAGGAGTAGGAAAGACACAACTACAACATAAAGAGTGACCCTTTAAAGGAATACAGTCAGTGTAATTAAACTACATGCACATTTCCCGCTTCCTCACAGCCCGGAGAAAAACTCCAGGATAACTCACAGGTACCAAGGGCTGGTGCTGTGAGAGAGCAGCAACCGGTGTCACAGACATGGACTTGAGATCAGGGTGACCACCATGCGGTAGCTGTTTCTTCAGATATTTCCTTCCAACGCTAGAGCAGCTGTCCCTTTAACAGCCTCAGTTTCCCCTGTCAGTTTTTGTCAGCTTCCCTCACAGTGAGGCCTTAGTAAGAAAGTGGTGACTCCAAAAAAGCACCCATGAGCCAGTGGAATAACCTTCTCTGGGTTCCACAGGCAGCCCAGTCCTTTGCTCTGTGAAATGCAAAGACCAAATGAGTGGACATCATAATGAACGCACAGCCCATCGCAGCATATCCGCCTGAGAGGGGAGGGGAGAGTACATGCAATTTGTACTTGGGCCAAGTGCTGGTGCTGCTGCAGGTCTTCAGAGGTGCAGAGCAGCTGGGTGGAAAAGGAAGATGCCCCCCATTCCCTACCCCATCCCCAAGCCTCAGCGCCTGTGTGAGCTCAGCCAGGCTTGAGATACACTGCATCAGCTCACCCAGACCCAGTGCCTCCTTCTTGGGAGTGCCTCAGTCTGTGACAAGGGATCCAGGATCTACAGATGGCTCAATAGGCTTAAAAGTGACTTACAGTGGTAGCAATGCAAATGTCTAAGTCTGGAGCATACCTGGCAGTCCCAGAGGCTCCGGCCTGGCTCTCTGCAGGGCGTCTGCGCTCCGCAGTCAGGCTCTGGTGCTGTAATTTTCAGCTGCCCCAAAATTCTGAGCTCCTGAAAGGCATCCCAGAGTGAATCTCCCATCCAGGGCTTGCTTGATGAGTCCAGGCTCTGAGGCCTTGTGGATGGGGAGGTACATCCTCTCCTACCCAGCTGCTCAGAACCACTGCCCACCCACAACCCTACAGGCCATGGGGTGAGGACTATGGACACTAAAGATGACTGGACATCTATCACAAGTGCATGTTCTAGGACACTGACTCTACAGGAGTCTTGAGGAACATCCTCAAGGACAGCTAGGACTCAGGGAGGCCACACTGAAGTTCACGTTCTTATTCATTCTTCGGGCCAGTGAGGTGCTGGAACCCACATTTTCATTTATGCCTCTTGCTGCTCTGATGCACTGTCCTTCCACTAGGCTAAAACTTGCCTGGTCTGTTCACTCCCAGCTTTATTGCCAAGTCCACATCAGTTATAGCCTCGGGGGTAGGGGTGGGGCCTGGAGGGGGAGGTTAAAAGCACCTCAGCCAGGTCCCAGCCCTGTCGTCAATGTAGCTGATGTCCTGGTCACACCTCTAAAATCATTGAGCCTAAGAGTTTCTACCTCTCCAAAGGGCGTATTGGTCGCCGCATGACTTGAGGAGAAAGCAGGGACACTTTGTGTGCACTGAAACTGTAAACACAGAACACACAGAGTGTTCAGCAGGGCGAGTGAGGAAGGCCGCTTTGACCAGACTCTGCTCTGGGCCATTTTCTCCACCAGGTCACCATAGTGTCCATCTTTGCTCCACAATAGCTCACCCTCGACAATAATGTCTTTATCCTTGATCACTGAGCACCCCAGCAGCATTCTGTAGCAAGAACCACCCACCACACTTAGACAGCTCCTCTCAGTGGCTTTCTATTCCTCCACCCAATCACAACCCGACTTATCTTTGCACTTGAGGTTGAGCTCAGTGCTGTCTTGAACTCTCTTCTCCCATTGTGATAGCTTCTAATTAAAGGCTGCTTTGCCTCTTTCTGACAACATCCAATATGTTCCAAGAATTAAATGCCTCAATTCAAGTCCCGAGTCTACAAGTCCCTCCCTGAGCCCTCTCTGGGACAGGGTGTAGTGACAGTGGCCTACAGGTGAGTGAAGTTAAGACCATCCAGACAAAACACCACAGCGTGGAACCCAGTGGTGACCCCGGTGAGGTACAATGAGTGCAATGAGGCACAGTATGTAGCTCCCTTACGTTTAACATACAGCTGGAAGAATGCAGCATCCCATCTGCTGTCAGGGGACATCTCCTGAATGTCCTCATGCCATCATCAGACACATCCTCCACCAGGGGCACTTATGAAAGAGCTAGCCTCTCATCACTAAGAGAGTCCCGGCCATGGAAGTCAGACACTCCATGCTTGAGGCTCTGAACTGAGTCCTTCGACTACTAGGTCATTAGTGAGACATTTGGCAAAGATTCTGGAGCAGGAGCATTACCATGTGAGACCCCTCGCTCTAAAGGAAATTGCCTTGTCTACAGGAAATGCACACCCAAGTACTGCGGGATGGTGGGACGTCAAGCTGGCAACCTTCTCTCAGTTGGCTTAGGGGTGGGGAAAATTTGCTGTCCTATATATTTTATCTATTTCTACTGTTTCTTTAAGATTAGGAACATCTCAAAATAAATATTCAAAAGATAAGAAAAGCTGAAAAAGGCTGATGCTCAGAGAAGCTTAAGTGGTCTGGCCAAGGGAGGGCCCATCACCAGGCCTTGGGTGCCAGGACCAGTGTCCTCCCTACCCAGTCCTTGGCAGATGGAGGCAATTAATAAGAGCCACTTACATGCCTCTGAGTCTAGTCCTCATTCTGTCTTTGACCCCAGAAGCTCCTTCCTCTCTCTGCACTGTTGTTTCTTAAAAAATGAAAATCCCAACCATTCTACTTTACCAATAAAGACTCAGGAGCCAGATGCTAGCGTGAAAACATGCTAGCTCAGAGGCAGAGAAAGTACCCAGCTGACCTTCTTTCTTAGCTCAGGTCTGGATGGAAAAAACCCAAAAGGCTCACTAAGCTCAAATGACAGCCCCAGAGGAAAAGGCCAAAAAACAAACAAAACCAAGGCCAAAGGCTTGTTAGCTCCCAAAAAACCCCCAAAAGCCAGGGAGCCAAGAAGCTGAAGCCTAAGCTAAAGCCAGAGCTTAAACTGAAAGTCCTTTCTTCTTCTTCCCTCTGTCTTAAATGCCCCTCAACTCAGAGTCCCTCCTACTCTTTAATCCCTGCCAGCTTGTTTCTTGCTCCACCTCTTGACCTAGGTTTAACTTTATTAAATCCTGTGTACAGAGAGCTCTTGGATTAAAGGTGAGTGCTAGGGCTGGGAGAACCACATCATAATCACCTGTTTAGAATAAAAATTCTTGGATTAAAGGTGTGTGCTAGGCCTCAACTACACCAAACAAGAAACGGGTTTTACAGTTCACAATTTGGAGGTTCACGATGGATCAAATATCCTGCAACACTGCTCAGCAATCTTCCACCTTTCACTGGAGCAGGAAGCAGGGGCCTGAGATTCTAGGCCACCCTCGACTCCTGTGAATGCCAGCACCCAGTGTCCGCCACAGCACACCCCTGTCCCACACAGCTGAGACTCCCCTTGCATGCCAGCACTTAAGAGATATTGCCCTCTGTTTTGTTCACAAGTTGAGCAGGAATTATTCACGATGCCAAAAGAAATATCACCACCGTGCTGCTGTCAGTCCCTGAGTTGTTCACAACCCCAGTGTCAGTCCTGAGTGCGAGGCTCTACGTCAGGGGCAAACTACCATCCACTCTGCTGTCTCTGGTATCGCCTCCCCTAAACACTGACAGAATGAGATACATATGATTTTGTTATAAGCTGCCTTTTCAGTTTTCTCTTTTATGTACAGAAGGCTTTGGTGGATGGGATAAATTTTAAGAAATTGTGTGTAGATAGATTTGTATGCATTCCCCAAGTTTTATTTAAGGCTAGTAGAAGGACCATAAATTCTATGTTATAAAAGGGGTCATTGACTCTGCAGTTGAGACTTTCAATTCTATCTAATGCTTTCCACTTTGTTCTTTTAAACAGTTATATAGTATTCCACAGCTTAATTGCTCCTCTCTGATGATCATTTAGATGATTTAGATTATTTTTCTTTCTTTTTTTTTTTTTTTCAAAGCTGCAAAGAAGACTGCAGTGAACAAACCACCTCTTTGGCTCATGGCAGTTTCTACAGTAGATCAGATTAGTTCAAGGCACAAGGTCCTCTCCTTATAGCCCACACCCTCTAATACTGGTCACTCCCTGGGCATCATGAGCACGGTATGTCTGTAACAGTTTTTCTTCTGGTCCAGGTCCTCTCACCATCAGCAATAAAGTGATCCCTGACAGCAGCTCCTTCCATGTCCAATAATGCAAGCAGTTATGGCTTTGCCAACAAATCCCTCAGCAACTCGGCTCAACTGGAGCAAGGTGGAGCTTAGCCCTGCACACTCAGCCAGGGTGCCCACACGCAGGAGTGCATCTGATTTCATCAGCAAAGTGCTCTTTGCAACAGGGCATTCATTTTTGTCAATGTGACAGCCAGTACCAGAAGAATGAAGGAAAATCAGGTTCTCTTTCTTTCCCAAGCACATCATTTTGTAACATTCAGGTTTATAGGTCAGGAAGCCCCATATTTTTCTTCTGTTGAATTTACAACCATGAAGGTGATGGTTTTAGTAGGCGATAGCACGGGGTGAGTGTGGCCATCAGGGTGTGACTTGGACGGGAAGGTGGAGCAAAGCAGATTTCATTCACGTTAACGCAACAGGTGAAGAGACTTCCACATGGACCTGACCTCAATTCTCCACGTGGCAAAAGCAACTGGACGCTGATGGTCAAGGACCAGCAGGAGGGGACCACTATGGGTGGGTTAGCGGCTCTATAAGATCACTGGGGAGCTTCCTCTTCCCCCACAAGACAGTATTGTGTAAACGAGGAGTAGGATGCTCACTGGCTAATGAATTTATTGGCCCTTTGATCTTGGTTCTTGTGGTCTCTAGAACTGTGAACAACAGCTTTTGTTTATAAGCAATCCAGTTTGTGGCACTCTCGACAGCACACCTAATTGAACGGGCCTTTTGATTTCCAACATCTATGTGTCTCTGCATCACACGTGTGAAATGCAAGGGTTCTCCACAGGCCTCCAGCCAAGGCAACACAGTAGCAGCTCTAGCATTTACCACACCCAGCACTTAGCAGAAGGAGATGAGAACAAGTGTGAAGTGAAGTGTTTGGGATCAGCATGTCCTGGGTTTGCGTAAGTGTCCCGTCTTAAAGTCGAACAGGGCAAGTTACACAGCACTACAAGTGATTCTCCAAACCCACACTCCCCCTCCACTGCTTTGTTCAGTATGGAGACACAGATGGAGAAAGTTGCAAAAGAAAAAAAATCTGTACCTCATTAAAAATGGCAGGACAGGCCAGTGGGATGGCTCAGTGGTGCCTGGCACCAAGCCCAGTGACTTTAGTTCAATCCCCGGAACCCACACAAGCTGCCCTCTGACTTCCACACATGTGCTGTGGTGTGTGTGTGTGTTTGAATGCACAAAATAGATACATGGAATAATAAGTAAATGAACAAACACAAAAATGAATGAATGAATGAATGCAAAAAGTGACAAGAAAAATTCTATCTAGGTTAATGCAACAGATGAAGCAACTTCTGCAAAGATCTAACTAAGCTCAATTCTAAATGGGACAAAAACATCTGGAGCTTATCTCGAGGACCGGCCCTTAAAGTCGGGGGCCTGCTATGGATAGGAGTATCTAAGAACCCAATCAGATACCAAGGGCGAGAGTTTCGAGAACCCTGTACAACAGGCTTCTTGCTTAGAGGTGGGCCTAGGCTGAGACACCCATGGTCGGGGGTTCTTGATACTGCTGTCGAGCAAGATCCTCTGCCAAAACTGGACTCAGCCAGCTCACTTCAAAGCCAGTCTCAGAGTGGGCTCAAAGTGGGCTGCTTGGGGTTAGGTAGAAGCAGGAGGTGTCTTTCCAAAGATAGACAGATGTAAATAATATGGACATGGACATTTTCCATGGAAAAACACACCCCTTACCTCAGAGGGAATAAGAAGTGGTTTATTCTGGTGCCAAATCTCAGTCGGCATGGCCTGGGAACACAGGTTCAGCCTACAAGTGCCATGCTCCACTATAATAAGTTTTCTGAAGTTAGTTACAAAACAAAAGAAAGTCATAAGCCAAGGCATTTTTCAAAGACATTGGTGGGAACAGGGGGAAAGTTGGTGACTGTACAGTGTGGACTCTCTGCTGAGGGCTCAGGTGTGATCTAAGGACTCTGAGTTTGGGGGTTGGTGGGAGCTAGTGATCTGTTAATGCATGCCAACAGGCAACATGTCACAGCATACTTTGTCATACACAGAGGCAGGCAGTGAATGGCTACCAGGACATCTAAAGCTAGCCCGAGACATTTTAGCTCCCAGGCTGCAACATATGACCATCCAATCAGCCTGGGAGAGTCTTTACCACCCATAGGGGGCTTTTGTTTCTTCTGAGAACTTCAGCTGACAATGTTAATACCTATATGAAGACCTCTGTTATCTATCTAAATACATATGCACCTATTGGGATGCTTTAACACCTTGGAAGCACGTTTGTTGCTCACGGTTCTGGAGGCTGGGGAGTTCAAGGTCAAGCTACAACAGATCCGCTGTCTGGTGAAGATTTGTTCTCTGTTGCCGAGGTGGAGGACAAATGGGCCTATTTTATAACGAAGGCACGAACTTCATTCATGAGGGCTCCACCCACATGGACTAATCCCCCATGAGGTCCCACGTCTTTAAGAAGTTGGAATTTATTATCTGTGTGTGTGTGTATGTTGATGTGGGGGGCACACATGGAGGTCAAAGGACAACTTTGTGGAGTCAGTTATCTCCCTCCTGTCAGTGGATCCTAAGGACTGACATAGAGTCGACAGACATGCAAGTGAGTGTCTTTTCCTTCTGAGCCATCTCATCAAGCCAGGTCCCACCCCCTAATACCATCACCTTGGGAGCTGGATTTGAGGTAAGATTTGAAAGGGGGGTAGATATTCAGACCTTGTTATAATCAGTACCAGGCTGGAAGGCGGGTAAAGAGGGAAAAGAGCTTAAGTTCCTGCTGAGAAAGAGCCCAGCATCAGGAACTTTGCCAAACTGTCGGCTAATGGAGTTTGGGTTAATGCGTCTTGGCCATCCTCAGAGCAGGACACCTGCAGGCAGGTCTGTAGGGCATTTTCTTAATTAGCAGTGGGTGTGAGGAGGCCCAGCCCACTCTTGGCAGTGTCTGGGTGGTATAAGAAAGCAGGAGGTACAAACCACGGGGATCAAGCCAGTAAGCAGTCTTCCTCCACGGTCTTCAGTCCCTGCCTCCAGGTTCCTGCTCTGCCTGAGTTCCTGCCTTGGTTTCCCTCAATGATGGACTGTGACCGGGGGTTGGAAGATGAAATAAATGGTTTCTTTTACTCAGTTGTTTTTTGGTTAGTGTTTTATCATAGCCAGAGAACCCTAATTATGGCAGGCAGGTCTCATGAAATCTTTACAGAGTGGCTAGATAATCTCTATTTCAAGTGTGTGTGTGTGTATCCTATTGTAGCCTATTCTGCTTTTCTGAAGACTCCTGTCTAATACATCCCTAAACCTAACCAGAAAGAGGAGGATAAAGAGGAAGAGGAGGAGGAAGAGGAGAAAGAAGAAATTCAAAACCATGATCAGAAGGGCCACAAGAAAACTGGAAAATGGAAAACTACATTGATACATTCCAGGATTACACATGAGAAGGCTCAATGCTGAGGTTCTAATCTCCACAGACCAATTTAGAAGCCAACGAGATTAGATTGAAATGCTATGGAAGTTACCGCCCCACACCTACCAGAATATAGAATATACAACCGCATGGCCCCTTTGGGAAACAGTTGGGCCATTTTAGGCTCTCCAAAGGACCCAGGAATCTCACTCCCAGGAATATACCTAATACTCATAAAAACCATGTTCACATAAAGGCTTGAACATCAATGTTCATGAGAGCATGATTCATAATAACTGCCAAGTTGAAACAACTCCGTTGTCCATTAAATGTTGGGTGGGTAAGCAAAATGTGTCTTATTCCCATAGTGAAGAATTATTCAGCTATAAAAATGGAGCAAAGTACTGATTCATGATCCAATATGCTAGGTGAAATAATGTAGATACAAACATCTTATGCTGTATCAAATACATGTATGTGTGATTTCATTTAGAGAAAATGAAAAGAATAGACAAATCAGTGAAAACAAAAGATGAGGGGTTTCCCAACCCACTCTGGCAGGGAGGAGGAGGGAAATGAAAACAGGTCGCTAAAGGGTGTGGGGTTTCTTCCGGAAGGTGACGAAATGTTATAGAATTTGTTGAGGTGGTTGCAGAAGTTGTAAATTATTTAAAGCCACTGGATTATACATTAAAGGGTGAAATGCACAGTATATAAACTACATCTCAACTTTAAGAAATTTCTAGAAAAAAAATTTGTGGTATCCATCATTGATCATAAAACCAAGAATTGTTATGACAATTTTAAAAAATATAATACCTAAAGAGCTGTTGTACTATATATCAAAGCTTATTAGCAAATTTTGTGATAGGACATGTTATCAGGATAGAAATAAGCATTTAAGCCAAAGAAACAGCCGGTCCTAGAAAAACCCAGAGATGGATGTGAAGTTGGTGTGTGGTGATCAGCAGAGAGAGGGTTAACTATATGATAACTTTACCATGAAATGGAGATTTTTTTTTTTATTTACCCCAATGAAGTCAACAAGAAAATGCCAAGTTACACTAAGTCTATAAAAACTACACAGTAGGGGTTATACTTTAAGAGGATGATAGAGATTGGAAGGGAAGGGCACGGATGGACAGGGGCTGAATAACAGCTATCATACGATGGACAGAGACTGAATAACAGCTATCATACTTTGCTTCTCAATAGAAAGAGACCCAGGCGGAATGCTGCCAAAGGTGAAGGCTGGTTCCTTACAGCTCATAGTACGGGAATTGCACTCACATTACCATGTTCCTGCAGGAAATATACTAAAATATTAAGAATCATTTTCTCACAGTAGTGAACCATGTGCCTAGATTTCTCCCCTTATTTCCACTTTTCAGTATTTTCCCTCTTTGTTACAGGGAGGTAATACTGTGCTAAGGGAGAATATTAAAACTGTTCAAAGAGGAAAACAACCTGCTTCTCGCTGCCGCCTTGCTAAGAACCCACATCATGATGACCATAAAAATGACAATATCTGTAAACATAATAGCACTATCTATTTTTACGACACATCCACTCGTCTGCGTCATGATACATGCGTGAAGTAGATGGGCCAAACATCTCAACAGTTAGCTTGTGTTATCTCCTGTGGCTAATTAGAGATGGTGCTGACTCCATAGTTATGCTTAGGACCCATACTCTCCTGCTTTTTGCTGCTCCAGATTAGCTCCTAAAACCCCAGTGTCTTGGTCTCAACAGACGTGTCTGCTCCCCAGCGGCCAAGCAGTGAGAGTTTAACTGTGACACCTGGTATTTCAAACTTGAACCCTGTTTCACACAGAGGCATCATTTAATAGTTGAAGATTGTTGGCTCACAGGAGATTATCACCTCTACCTTGACCTCTGGTAAAAGTGCCTTCTCTCCAATATGACACTCAAGAAACTTCAAACTGAGTACTGCTGACATGGAGATGCTTGTTTCTCCAAAATGCGTTCCTCTGCCATCTTCCTATTTGACATGCACAGGAGTTGGTTCAGGAACATCCCTGACATCCCTCCTCCTTCCCAGTCCTACACATCCCCATTATAGTTAGCATCTGACTCATCACCAGAATGGGTAGAGCCTGCCTCTAAAATGCATCGTGGTGCTGCCGATTTGTCTCATTTCCATCTTCCTGCCACTCCCCTGCTCCAGGCCACCACCATTTCCCTGAAACTCAGTGACATTCAAGATAGTCACAATTGGTGGTCATTCATCTCATTCCACTCTTGGTGGCCTTGACATCTCCAACTTGAAGCAAAGATTGTTTGTCTTGGTTATTTATACAACACACTTGTCACTTGCTAAGCCGTGTGTACATAGACTAGGGAATTCCGATGACCACAGAGAGCACTAGTAGCAGCACCCTGTGAGCAAGAGATAGCCCAGCTCAATGTGCGAACAGAACACCTTTCAACATATCTGACCCAGAGTCTGACAGCATAGACTGAGTCCAAACCCTCAAGTTAAATGCAAAGCTCAGCAAGTCTAGAAACTTGCCCAGGACCCCAGGGTTCCCGCTGACAGAGCTGGGTTTGCCAGACTGAGTTCCCTCTCTACCATCTCCTCTAGGCAAAGGACTGCAACCTGCAGCAAACATTCTCCCTCCTGTTCTTGCTGTGCTTTCCTGCAGTTGGTGGTGTGCTCTATACATCTCTCCAGAGCACGGAGCAGTTCAGAGGTGCACACACCTTGGCCAGCCTGGAACCTCAGCACCAGATGATGCGGTGTTCACCCTCGATGAAGTTCGAAAGCCCCGTGATCCAGAACTCCACCTGCTGAGGTGTGCAATGGTGCCAGCAAAAGAGAGCCGAGCCCAACAAACAATACACCTGTCTTCACCCACTGGAGGAGAAGCTGCTTTTGGAGGCGTGGCTTTGGAAACATTTAAGCACAGGATCCTAGAGTGGATTTATGATAGGGAGAAAAGACAGAGGGGATTTGAGGAGCTGGAGGGGGTCTGAGCAGCGGTCAGACACAGCTGTGTGCACCATGAGATATAGGTCCCTGAGATAGTTTGGATTTTCATACTTGAGGTGAGGGGTTGGAGAGATGTCTCAGTGGTTAAGAGCACTGGCTGCTCTTCCAAAGGACCGTGGTTAAATTCCCAGCACTCATATGGCGGTTCACGACCATCTGTGAGTCCAGTTCAAGGGGATCCTACACCCTCTTCTGGCCTCCACAGACACCATGAAAGAATGTGGTACATATATGTGTAGGCAAAACAGCCATACACACACACAAACAAAACCTCTGAGAATTCTCTTGCTGTAAATTTGCCCTGTACCTCATGAAAGGCAATTACCCTCTGTCTCCCTCTCATTTTCTTGTTGTGTCATGGCCAACGAGGCAGGAACAAGATCCTTTTTGATCCAAAGAAAAGTACAAACATATAACCATTTGCCTTAAATTTTGAAAACTTAAATTTTACAGCTATTCTAAGGAAGGTTAGAACCATTAATGGGCCATTTAACAATGTGCAAGATGCGAGTTTTCTGTTTGCATAATTGAGGAGAATTCTGGCCTCTAGGCCACCCTGCAAGAGGGAAAGGGGCCTTGCTGGGGCTTACTCCCTAGTGGCTCTGGAAGTTTCCTTATGGAAGGAGAAAGGATGCCTTATACAAGGCAGCTCTTGAGGGTCACATTTAGAGACACACGTGTTAGGTACATGAATAAGAAAGTTCTAGAATTCATAACTTTTAACCATAAAAATAGCACACACAATTAAAAAAAATTAAAACCCGTTATGGTCGCATTGGTGTCCTTTTTGAGGATAAGGAGGTGGAGTTGAATGGCCCAAGTGAAAAAGTTGTCTCCATAGCCACCTGCTGAAATTCCTGGCCCACTCAATAGTAAATGGTTGCTTTAGGCAGGGTACCAGAGGAAGCTTCAGGTATCTCAATCACTCAATAGTAAATGGTTGCTTTAGGCAGGGTACCAGAGGAAGCTTCAGGTATCTCAATGAACACCTGAAACCCACCTAACTGCTCTCTGCTACCAACTTCCTCAAAGGCCGTTGCCCCTAGACCTGGCAGAGAGTTTGGATTTTGAACTTATTTCTGGGTTGTTTCTGTATTGCATTTGTTTTAAAATTTTCAGCTGGAGAATCTTGCTTGGGACAAATGAAAGGCTGAAGAAGTCCTTAAACATACCAGGCAGGGGAACAAGGATCTGGGCACACTGTCGTGATGGTCACACATACAGGGAAGAAAGAAGTCTTCAATCTCAACCCACTCAAGTCCAGAGGGTGGCCCCAGGGGCGGCCTCCAAACACACAGCAGGACTGTCCTGAGCAATGACTTCTAGAGGAATGCCTTGGGAGAAGGCCCTGAAGACCCATCACTCGCAGACCCCAGCGGATTCCCTTCTAGTCCGAAGTGACAGGCTGGCAGATCTACTGGCTGGGATGCTCCAAGCTCCTCACCCTCCTCCACTCACATGTCAGCATGACAGAGAAAGAGAAAGAAAACAGGGCCACATTTTTCCCACACAGAGTTTCTGTTGGGCATTGTGCCCCACCCCTGCCCCCACCCACCTATCTGTCAGGTTCGAAAGCCTCAGTGAATGGAGATGGAGGAAGCCAAATGGAGGAGTGAGCAGGTGGGAGCCATTGGAAGGATTGGCAGAGGGGAAGCTGTTGTGGCACAGGAAGACATCGAAGGGTCCACAGTGTTTATTACCAGGTGACATGTTAATGCTAGGACAAGTTGATAAATAGGACCTACCCAGTTCTTGCCCCAAACAGTTAGAATACTGTGTGGCAAGTGCTTCAATGTAGGGACAGAGCTAGGGAGCACTTTTCAAGGATGATGGGGTACAGTATCAAAGGGGTGGGCAGGAGGAGAGGCATATGTAGGGTAGAAAAAGTAGAAGCACCCTTTAGGGTAGTCTGAAGGGCACAAAGGATCCTGGGCCCTGCCTACCATCGGGGGTTTTCTTGGCTCCCTCCCTGGCCTCCCAGATCCCAGCCAATGCCTCTCTGCATCCAGAGCCTCAGATGTTTCTCCACGAAGGTGCACACCTACTCTAAAGCCCTCAATGTCAACTCGCCGCCTATCTAACACTTCAGGGTTTGCTCTGGCTTCTCACAATCTGTCCAGGCACACAGAAACCCACTTGGAATTTACAGAATCCCCACAAAGAACAGCACCCAGTGCCTCTGTATTGCTGCCTGCACAACCACAGGGCCAGCACATCCTCAATCTTGACTATACTCATAGGTAATTGTGAAACTTCGCGTTTCTACAAGCAAACCTAAACACAGGGTCTCTATATTCATGTGGCTACGTTTATGGGGTCCAACAGTCCCCAACATGATATGTAAAATCTAAGGAACAGACAGTCCGAAACTCTGTTAGCCCTTGTTCTTTGATGTTAGGCTCAATTTTCTGAGGTAGCACTTTGGTTAAATGCTCAGTGTTCTGGCTCAGCAGTTCCTGCTCTGGGCACATAAAGAAATGCTTAGCACCACTCACTACAGCACAACTTTAAGAACATTCATGGCGCCGCCCATCGCAATGTTTGCAACCCAAAATGATCCGAGTGCCACCTACAGAGTGTGGGCTAGATTGTAGCACAGAAAAACACAACACAGGAATGAGAACACACGAATCACAACCATACACAGTGATGTTGGTGAAGTAAGTAAGGCAGACACCACAGAAACAACGCTATATGCTTGTACAACATCTGTATAAAGTTTGAATGGAAGCAAGACTAAGCTGGAGGCTGAGCTGGGGCAGTGGCCAGCACGGGTAACGTGATGATGACCAAAGGGTCACCAGGGTAGGTTGTGTGTCACTGAGAACCCACTCTGTAGGATGTAGAAGCTGGGTTCATGGCTTTACTTGTGTGACATTCATGGAGCCATTCTCATAGGATAGTTTCGCTTTAATGTGTATATAATACCTCAATAAAAAGTCGACCTAAGAGGAGGAAAAAGGGATAGAGAAATATTGATGATGGTGTACAGAAATTAATGTTCTTTTGCACGGTGAATGCAAATTAGTAAAGCTTTATGGAAGGGAAGCTGGCAGTATTTATCAAAACTTTTAAAAACTTTATGGCCTTTGACCTAGTAATTCCAGCTCTAAGCATTTGTCTTTAAGAAATAATGGGGCTACAGTGGCATTTGTAGCAGGATTATTTATTATAGCGACAATTTGAAAATAGGCTAAATACTGAGCACAGGTACCCTTACTGTGCAGCCGCTAAAATACATTTTAATAAAATATTTAATGAGAATATTGTGGGAGGTTTTAATTTCATCTTTCTACTTTCCCCACCCCATCCCCAATTCCCTACCGTAAACATGCATCACTTTTGCCAGGAGAAAAGTCATTTGGAAATAAATGTAAACACCCTTGTGGGAATGAATAAATCAGCCTGGCCCACACCCCACACGTACACACTGGAATCTTTCATTCCTGGGCACAGGAGGAGTGAGCGCGGCCTGAGGCCTGTTCCTGGGGCCTTGTTCTAGTCTATCATGAATGATTCACAGCTGATGCAAGGAGAAAAACAACCAAAGTGATGACAAAATTTTGTCATCACAAATTTGAATCAGCTCTACTATTGGCTTAAAAAACAAAAAGCGAGCGCCCCTCATCAGCTTGCACATGTGTAGAGTGAGTGCCCAAGTTCTCCAGGATACCACGCCTGGACAAGCGCAGCCACGACGGGGACTCCAGTGAGCACACCCTGTGGCTGCATCAGGACTGTGTCTTCATTTACGCCGTAGACATAAGGGGAGCAGCACGCTCCTCAGCTCTGCACGTTCATGCCCCAAAAGGTGCAGTTTCCATTGCAAGGTGCAAGGTCTCGGCAGATCTCTTCACACACGCGCGTCGCTTTGCCCTCTTCAAGGCTTGCTTAGGCCTAGCATTTTGTATCTTGGTGTATTTGTGTTAGCTGTGCTTTCAAATCTCCCAAAGTAACTGTGGATCTGCCTTTTTGAGTTTCTCCTCTCTCATCCAGAGGCTGTTGCTGTTATAGGCAAATTATGACCTGGTTACAGTTGTCCTGGCAAGCTTTCCTTTCTACCCTTTCCACATTCTCTTCTCGCAATCCACACTCCCAGTAACACGCAGCCTCAGCTCTGTTTTCATGGCCACACTCCCTGCTCCAGCTTTCCTGTTCTGTTCATTAAATTGAATTTTCCTCAAAGATTTTTTTTTAATATGAGAGATTTATGGAGAGTTTTACATATTTCTGGTTTAAAAAAAAACTGTTTTGGTATCTGTATAACAGCTTAGACTCCATCTATTTATTTATTTAGTTCATATGTAAATACTGAATTTACATCATTTTCACCTCTCCCTCCTCCTGTCCAGTTCCTCCCATGTCACTCCCATTCTCAAATTCATGATTCTTCCTTAATTGTTACACACACACACCACACATGACACAGCAAGACCCCCTAGCTGGCATTTCAAGTCAGCTGCCACACCCTCTGGCATTTAATGGGTTCTAGGGATTTGAACTGTGGTCCTTAAAGCTTGCACAGCAAGCACTTCACTACCGACCCACCTCCCCAGCCCAACTGTGCTATCTCAAAGACCACAGAGCCATGTTAGAATGAACATGGACAGAAAGGGTGCAAGCTACAAGCGTGCAATGGATTGATGCTTGTGTTCTCCTCAAATTCTGAGATCTTGGCCCAACATGATGCTGTTAGGCGGGGACGGTCAGGCCATGGAGGAGGAACCCTCCTGAGGAATTGGTGCCTTCTCCAAGGAGGCCAAGGGAGCTCAATGGCATGTCTGCAACAGGGGACACAGCTTAGAGAGGAGGCCAGGAGCCAGGCAGCACTCACCAGACGCTGCCCCTGCCAGCACTCAGGTCATTGACTTTCCAGCCTCTGAAACTATGAGAAAGCAATTTCTATTGTTCATAGATGCCCCATTTACAGTATTTTGTTATTGCAACCTCAACAAACTAAGACAGAGGTCGATATACAAAGAAATCAACTACATTTTCCTACTCTTTAAAAGTGGGCATCATCTAATGTTAGAAAGACAAACACCCACTGAAACTGGAAATTGCAAGTTGTTGGCTAAACTTCACTGAGCTAACGGGGAGGGGTCCACAGAGAGCAACACTACTTCCGAGGCCAGATGGTACCGGGCACTGGCTGGGTAATGACAGAGTTCATTCTTTCAAGATTTAACTGGATTTAAAAGATTCTGAACAGCAACTGAGAAGTGTAAAATAAATAACAACAACAATAACAATAATCTGTGCTTTCTAAGACCTGGCAAAATCATTCCTAGACCTGTTCTTCCTTTTAATCTCTCAGATTTGCACCCTAGCAGGTAAGTTCAAGGTTATTAATCTCAGGACTGAAATTAAAAAAAAAAAAAAAAAAGATTAGACTCAATCTCCATGCCCAAGAAAGATGTTGAATTTGCCATTGTCCAAAAAATCTGCCTGAGGCTAATTGAGGAGCTTTGGATTAACACTTTGGTGGAGGAGATTTCCGGACAGCCTAGCATCCACTGTGTTGCCTGTTTATTAGTGGCCATGCTTATGCAGCTATATAATGAAAAACAGCAAGTTCAGCAAAGAAAAATATAAAATGTAGATTAAAAGCTGAAAGAAAAACATGATTCTAAATGGAAAAAAGGGGGGACATAATGACCTCAGGGCAAGATCCCACCCATCTAAGCTTCCAATTTCTGCAAATAAATTGAAGAAAAGTTTAGGGCTGGGCATGGTGGCCACATGCCTCTAATCCGAGCACTCAGAAGGCAGAGGCTGGAGGATCTCTGAGTTCGAAATCAGCCTGGTCTACAGATCAAGTTCCAAGACAGCCAAGCTTAGTCAGTGAAGGAGAACATTAAAAACAGAAAGCTGATTGCTATGTAATTGAATGAAGGGATCATGTTTCAGCCCCATCAAGCAGCAGAACTTGGCAGCTTCAGCCACATGGTTCTGGCTTTAGAGTCAAGAATAGAAGAAAGGGATTATGGAATTGAATCTCCCTCAGCAAGTAAGGAAAAAGGCTGAGGCCATGCAAGTGACAAGGTTGTACCAGCATGGAGACCTACAGAGGCCATTGCTTGAACCTGTAAAGGTGAAGCCTAGAGTGTCCTGGAGACCCCAAGATGTCAGAGATGTCACAGGAACCTGCCAAGGAGAGCTGCTAACAAGAAATGGAACCAGCCTGAGAGAAGTATCTTGCAGCCAACAAAGCTAAAAGAAGTTGGGGATCTGAAGAGTGCTTTGACATCAGATAGGGAGATGCAGAGTTTGGAGTTTGCCCAGCTGGTTTTGGGTCTTGCTTTGGTCCAGTATTTCCTCTCTATGCTCCCTTTCCTCCATTTTGGAATGATAATGTATATCCTGTGCCATTGTATGTTGGAAGTATGTGATTTGCTTTTCAATTTTGACTTTATAAGGGTTTACAGTTAAGAGATTGTCATGAGTCTCGAAAGAGACTTCAAACTTTGGAATTCTTTTTAAAAAAAAAATTTAATTAAATTTATTCATTTTATTTTATGGGTGGTTTCCCTGTACGTATGTATGTATGCAGGTATGTGCGACACTTGCATGCTTGTTGCTCTTGGAGATTAGAAGAGGCAACGTGATTCCCTACAACTTGGGTTACAGACAGCTGTGAGCCACCACGTGAGTGCTGCAAATCAGACCTGAGTCGTCTGCCAAAAGCAAAAGTACTCTTAGCCACTGAGTCCTCTTCCAAGACCCCAAACTTTAAACTTTTAAACAGTGTTAAGACTGCTATAAACTATGGGGGCTTTTGATATTGGACTAAATTTGCATTATGACATTGCTACAAGCCTATGGGAGCCAAGGGGTGGAAATGTGGTGGTTTGAAAAGTGGCCCTCAGATGGTCACAGAAAGTGTCATTATTTGAAAGGACATGTGACCTTGCTGGAGTAGGTGTGTCTTTGTTGGAGGAAGTGTGTCACCGGAGGTATGCTTCAAAGCCAGGCCCAGTGTTTCTTCCTGCTGCCTGCAGATCATGACGTAGAACTCTCAGCTCCAACAAGCATGCCTGCATGCTGCCATGCTTCCCGCCATGATGACCTTGGACTAAGCGAGCTGTAAGCCAGCCCCAATGAAATGGTTTCCTTTCTAACAGTTGTCATGGTCATGGAGTCTCTTCACATCAATGGAAACCCTAAGACAATGAGGTGACTGTGTGGACACAACACCATCCATTAGTTCAAGCACATGATGGCTAGCGGGCAACGTGGATGGGGCTCTGTGTGGTACAAGCCCTGGTCACCTCTGCTTGCTGAAGGTTGGCTCTGTTACTTGTTAAAATGCAGGTAACATTTAGGCTAGAATGTTTCTTATAGGGTGGTCATGTGCCTTCACTTAGCAATCCCATCACTCAGGAGACTGAGGTAGGAAGATTGTGAATTCAAGGCCAGACTGGTTACATAGTAAGACCCAGAGTCAAAAAAGAAGAGTGTGTGTGTGTGTGTGTGTGTGTGTGTGTGTGTGTGTGATTTATATAGTGATCATCACACAGCACATGCTCAATGACTGACAGCTAGAGACCATTTTATGAAAGGGCAAAGGGGACACCCAAGCCAGGACCATATTTGCCATCCTCAGTCATGCTATAGATTTGGCAGGAGAGTGCCTGGCCCTGTGGCCCAAAGTCTGCAGTAACTGGCCTTCAGTAAATCAGTTCCATCTTGCTTTCTGTACAGCTCCACACTGTGACAGGGGCTCTCTTTTTGGCCACCCAAGTTTGAGAGGGGGGACAGGCTCCTATTATGGGGTGATGACTAACTGGTTTGCAGGGGAGAGCTGTATGGATCTCAGAAATATGCCTTGCTACAGGCATGCCCTGACTATTGGTCGGGATGAGCACTGTGAGTACAAATTCAAGGCTTTGCCTCAGCGGGGTGGAGCTTCTGGACAGACCTTTCTCCTCCCATATGCCGTGTGACCACAGATGACAGCCTGGGCAAAACCAGGGCCCCCCATCCTCTCTGCAGGTACTTACATCAAGAGGCAACAATGGAGGTCAGACTTCCCTGTCAAGCCAGTTTATCAGGAGCTTAACCCTTCCTGGGATTTGTAGAAGGAACAGTCTCCAAACCGCCTCAGGAGAAGCGTCTCAAGCCATCACTCCCAGCTTAAAATCCAAAAGAGGCCACCCACACCCACTCTAACTCTGTCACCACAGAATTCCTCCTTGGCTGAACGCACGGCCATTTCTGGCAGGAACGTGCTTCTGCTGAGAACAATCCATGGCTGCACTTGTAGGGTCTGGCCGAGAAGACCTCACTGACAAACTGGACTCTGCAGCCTTGGATCTGGACCACCCACAGGGTAGTGTAGATAGCAATAGAGCCTCCCAGATCCTCTCACGGTGCTGCAAGGTGTCCCAGAGCCCGAGGGAGGGCAGTGTGGCTCCCGAGGGAAGGGGTGGAAAAATTAACAGTTCTGTACCCATCTGGCCTGGACTCAATGAGCCTATAAAGAAAGGTAAGTCCCCCCCCCAAAAAAAAAAAAGAAAGAAAAGAAAAAGAAAAAGAAAAAAAGTTCTTTCTCTAGGAGATTCAAGCCCAGGGGCATTCTTGTGAGATGGTGGGGTTTGTACCCAGAGGAATGTGTGTGTGTATGTGTGTCTGTCTGTCTGTCTCGGTGTGCATGTGTCTATGTTTGTCTGTCTGTCTCTGTGTTTGTGTGTGTATGTGCGTTCTCTTCCTCTGTATGCATTAACTCCAACTGGAGGCCCCATCTAATAGCCCCACTTCCAATTACCCTGGCATTGGGGGTTCCCACTTCAACATATGAATTTGGGGGAACCTAAACATGCAGTCACTCTAAACAGGGGGAGCTTAGTGGCGGCCCATCACAGCAAGGCCCAAAGGAAAACCCTCTCACAGGACTGGAGCTCATGGCCCTGAGGGCTTCTCATCCCCTGACTCTGCCTGCCCCACTTGCTGTGTAACCACACCAATGCTTATTCACAACGAGGAGCCGAGGAGTACTTCCAGGTAATTGATATACACAGACCTATAAGTAATCAACATATGGGACAATTATGTAACCGCAGCCATTATAATCATCAGTCATTCTCCAGTGCCCTAGACTGAGGAGGGCGGCCTGGAGGTGGGGGAGAGGCAGAGAGAAGATGGCGGTTAGCAGTCACAGAAAGTGCATCAAGGTTTCCAAAGCCCGGATGCAGGGCTAACTCATCCACATGGGGTGCAGACGTCTGTTACCAAAAACTCTAAGGGAGAACGAAGCCTCTTCAAAATTATTACCGCCTGGGTCAGCAAGTCATCCCAGCCCACACACGCCTGATGACCCAAGTTTGATCCCCAGAACACAACATGGAAGTAGAGAACTGACTCCTGGAAGTTGTCCTCTGTCTTCCAAGTGTACTCCCGCACACATGTGCACATACCCATGCACACATGCATAGATAATAAAGGTAAAAATTAGATGGCTTGAGGAGATGGTTTGGTGGCTAAGAGTGAGCATTGCTCTTACTGAGGACCTGAGTTCAGCTCCCAGAACCCACATCAGGCCCACAACTGCCTGTAACTCCTGCTCCAGGGAATCTAATGACCCTGACCTCTGTGGACACCCACACAAGCACATTCACATTGATAGGTAGGTAGACAGACAAGATAGAAAGATCTTTAAGAAAAAAAAATTGTTTTTAATCTGCTACCTTCTATAAGCACTTATAAATCCTGGTCACTGTGCATACATAATTGCAAAAAAGAGAGAAGATACTAATGTCCCATTCTACCGTGGGAAAACTGAGACCCAAGAGGTTAAGCCAGTTGCCCCAGGTCCTACATAAGGATGGAGGGGGGGTTGAGACTGGCCCTGCCTATCTCCAGAGCTTTCTGTCATGGCCTGTGGTCTCCAGGACCTTCAAGGTACCAGCTGCTAAAAGGACCTGTGAGACAAAGGTCCTTTAATTCTTTAAAGGACCTTTAATTCAGAATTTAAGGCAGGCTTTAATTCAGAAGCCTGCCTTCCAGAAGGCCCCAGATAACACCAGAATTGGCCAGTGGACAGTGGTAATGTGTGAGAGAACTCACTACTCACCTGAGCTGCTGGGCTTCTGGAAGAAAGCCTGCAAACCTCTGCTCCTACGGACACTTCTGTCCTAGGTGGCAAGCCCTGAGCTGACTGAGCCCCAAGCCGGGAGACACCACCTGTCTCCATTCTGCCCAGCACTACACAGTCTCTGTTAGCACAATGATGCCCAGCCCTTTGGAGCCCCACACTGATCACATGGATGCACAAACACTTGTCTCTATCTGTTTGGGCTGCTGTTTCATGATGCCAGACACTAGGTAGTTTAAAAAGGAATTTCTTTCTCAGTTCTGAGATCTGGAAGGCAAGGTCAAGGTGCTCACCCCCTTTAGCTGCTACAGTCTTGTGAGATGGTGGGGTTTGTACCCAGAGGAGTGTGTGTGTGTGTGTGTGTGTGTCTGTCTCTGTGTGTATGTGTCTGTGTGTGTCTATGTCTGTCTATCAGTCTCTGTGTTTGTGTGTGTATGTGCGTTCTCTTCCTCTGTATGCATTAACTCCAACTGGAGGCCCCATCTAATAGCCCCACTTCCAATTACCCTGGCATTGGGGGTTCCCACTTCAACACATGAATTTGGGGGAACCTAAACATGCAGTCACTCTAAACACCATTTGGTGTTTACTGGTTGCCCAGGCTCTTACTTTTGACACAGTTTTAATGGATGGAGATTCTAGCAAGCTTTAGCTTGTTTAAGTCTGCAAATAGGGGACAGTAGCAGTAGAAAAGAAAAAAATCACTCTGAAGTGTGAAAAGGCCAAGTATGGATGTTGAAGGGGCAGAGTGCTGCCTTGACCCTGCAGTGTGGCAGAGTCCACTCTTCCACTGCGTCCTCCAAGCCACGGGCCTACACTGTGAGTGTGGTCCAGAACACAGCAGTGTTTCCAGCCTGCCTTTAAGACTCCTCTGAGAACAATGAAAGGAAGGCAGCTCGGGATCTGGGCCCATGGTGACCATGGGTCCTCGGTGAGATGCCCAGGGGTGGGCCTGCTGTGGCACTGCCGGAGTCATTAGGCAGCTGCAGCGTTTATCTGTCTGGAGAAGGCAGCAGTCCTGTTTCAGAGTGCACTGCCCCTGGAGACCAGGGACGAACAATAGCAGAGGCTGCAGAGGGGCCTGTGCAGAGGCGAGCTAGGAATAGGAATTCGTCACCCGAAGAAGCTCAACGGGCAGGCTAAAGGGAGTTGCAGGGAAGGAGTGAAGCTAGCAGCCAAAGAAACTGCTAAATTTAGCCTGGTCCCCAAAGCAGGACTTAATTAAATTAATTCTCTGCCCACCCCCAACTCCAAAGCCCAATCTCAGGTGGCTTTCGCTTGGCTCACATTACAACGTGGGCCTCCACACAGATCCCTTGACAGATGCCCCAGGCCAGATCCTCTGGTGTGGGTGTTGAGAACAAGCACAATTGCCAGCTGTCTGTGGAGTTCCTGCAGTGCTGGGTGCAGCCTGAGCAAGACCTCCTAAAAGTGCCTTCTAAGCCTTGCAATTGCTGAGAGAGACAACTGTGCCCCCCAGCACCTCCCAGTGAGGCAGGACCCACCCCACCCTACCCACACACCAGGGCACGTACTTGCTGATCTTTCTTATGTCCTGTTTTCATGTAGCCTGGGCTGGTCTTAGCAGGTGTCTGTCTGTAAGGAGGGGCTGAACAAACCATCCTAGCCCCATGCCTGCTGACTTATTAGCTGTCAAGATTTCAGCCTAGGTCTCTTCCCAAAGGTTCTGTAACTTCAACATTCACCCCTGCTGTTTCCTCTCCTCCTTGCTTTACACAGCTGCAGTTAGAACCAGGCACCCCAGATGTGGACCCCCACCACCATTAGCTTGCTGAAGGAAGGGGCAGAATGCATGCCTGCCTGGGCAGCCTTCTCCCTATTGTTAAACAGAGAAGTGCTGGCCACAGACGATGCTCCTCAGTTGTAGAACCTTGAAGCTTCTCCCCAGGGTTACTGTCAAGTGCCCAGGCTGAGTTCCTACACACAGAAACGGCTCTCCCTGCCTCGTTCTCATTGACTCTGAGGTCTCTTCTTTTGTTTCTCTCTCTCCGACACATTGGAAGATACTGATGCCGTTTTTTAAAAGTGTTGGTAGAACATAGGCAAAGCAAGAGAAGACAAAGAAAGACAGGCATAGCTTGTCTCTACTCTCCACATGGGGCCTTCTAGGGATATGCTGTATCTGCCCACATGTTGAATGCCCAGTTATTCACATGGCTCTAACCCCTTGTTGTTGTTGTTGTTGTTGTTGTTCACATTTTTATGTGACTCTAAAACATTCCAGCTATGTTGACAGATCATGAGGCAGAGAAGCAGCAGCAGGAACTCTGACCACATTGCCATGGCTTGACAGGATGATGCATTCCCCCTTGATTTTTTTTTTCCTTTCAGAAATAAAATGTTACTGGTCCAGTTGGGGACCTAGTTGGGGACCCAGATTCCTCTTCCTTCTACCCAGAGCTCTACCATGATCTGCTGTTTATTGTATCTTTTTGTCTCTCTTGCTCTTTCCATATGCCTAATTCCCAAGGAAACCATTTGGGACTGGGAAGTGCTGGCATTACCAGCAAGGAGTGGGCTGCTGAGTCAACTCTGTCACCTAATGTCAAGGTGCTTCAGAGCATGACTTGGCATTGTTGTCTCATGGGGCATTTACTGGATACTCTAAACCTCCCAGGTTCCAAACAGCATCATCCCTTCCCATCAGAAGTCATTACAAATGGCATACATCATGGCTAAAAAAATCAATGCTGCTAATGTCCTACAGGAAGGCAGAAAGCTGGGCTTCATGAATTTCTCTTCTGTTTACAAGCTCACTAACAGGATGAAATGTTGCTGGTTTGGGTCAGGCTTTGCTGTCTGGGATATGGATATGGTCCAGCAGAAATCGCATGCCTTCCTCTGGGTGTGGTCTTGGGAAATTCGATCTGTACCTTGTCTTTCTGGGCATCAAATGTCCTAATATCGAGGTAGTATTGACTGATGCCTGGCTGGGTACAGAACTGGCCATGGCTGTGTTCTTCAGGACACCAATGTTTCCTGGTGGGTGGCTGTGTGGTGGCCAGCAGTCCCTGCAGTGTCCCTAGCTATTTCCATTCAAGCCCCTTCATCCTGGCCTTCACTTCACAACCACACTGAGACTCCAGCTCATCGTGACACATGAGCCACCCTCCATGGTGCTCTGCTCAGGTTTCTGTTGAGAGGTGCTCCCACCCTGTTGATGACCCAGACCAATGCCACACCACACTACTCAGCTGAGGGTGCTTTCATCAAATAAGGCAGCAGAGACACGGAGCCATGGAGCCAGGGCATCCAGGAGGCTGAGTATCCTTCAGAATGGTAGCATGTCTCAGCAGAGTGAACCTTCATGGGCTAGGAGGAATGCTTCTTTCCTGTGGCTGTCTTTGTCCTGACCTGTTTCCTGGTGGCACTCAAGTTCCTGGATGCCTCCTTGGCAATAAAGACTCACTTCGAGCTCTTACATTTTTTTTTCAGAAAAAAAAAAAAGCAGTGATCTCATGTGTGTGTGTATGTTTGTGTGTGTATGTGTGTTGCCATGACATTTGTTTTTCTCCCATGTCCAAGGAATCCAGAATTAGGCAGAGGTGTCTAAGGAACAGGGAGACCTTCTCCCCATCCCACTCGGCAAGCAGGGCAACTGAGCAGGAGCTAAGGTGGCCTGTGGAGGAGCAGTATATTGGAGATGGGAAGGCATTGCTTGGCCCTGGAATGAAGGGGCAAGGGAACAGCAGAGGAGACAGGAAGGTTCTCCTAGGTCAAGTGGTCCTTTCCAGACACTTAAAGCTTACCCTCCTGAGGGAGAGATGTGTGTTCCAAAGTAAAAGACCAAGGACTGTTCTGTCCTCACAGGCACCTCATTCGGGGGCTCTCTTTCCTGCCCTAGCTCTGAGAAGAAAGAAAACTATGGATGCATTGATCATTCCTTCCTTAAGAAGCAGCCATCCCTTCATGCGATCCTCACAGCCCCCAATGAAATGAACAGGAAAAAAAGAAAAAAAAATCCTTGTCCTCTTTTTGCATGAAACAAGGAAAATTAAAGGAAGAAACAGAGGAAGCGGCAGGTTACATTTCAATACAGGCTTAGTTCTCCTCTGCCACTCTGGTTAAGACATAGAGGGATGTGGGAGAGAGAGGTGGGCGGCAGAGGATGTAGCTGAAACAGCCTGCCTGGCCCTGAGCAGCTGGGGCAAATGGGAATCAGCCTGGTGCAAGGAAGATATAGGGCTGCAGGGAGGCTACAAGGCACCAGGCAGAGAGCACAGGCAAAGGCCCTGTGAGCAGAGCTTGCCAATTGTGGGGAAGTGAAGATAAAGTGTAGCTGCTGTATCTACTCTCACACATACTGATACTATCTGGAATTGGAGACCTTTTTTTTTAATGGTCATCTACCTCCCAAATGATTTTTCTAACCACATTTGAGAAACAGATATAGGGTGGGGGAACCCTCAAAGACTACATGTAAGGTAAATGTTGTAGGGTCTCTGGGAAACTTGCTGTGGACTATCTGCCCAGCAGGGTTGATGGAGAAGTTTTGCATCTGGCCTTGCAATGTCCTTCCTGGCTGCTGTTGTTGTTGCTGCTGCTGCTACTGTTTAGTGAGAGTCACACTGCAGGCAGCAAAGCTGGGGGCAAAGGCATCTCTGTAGAGGTTCCAAGTTCGAACCACATTAGGGTCACCTGGGTCACCTGCTTTGGAAACAAAGATGCCAGAGTCCCATCCTAGTCTAATTACATCAGTCAACCAAGCATCTGAGAGGAGCCAGTGGGGGAAAGCAAAGGCCTGGAGTGAAGCTAGAGTTGTGATGAGTAGCCTAGGCTTTCCATGAGTTTCGTGCATGCCCGTTGTGCCTGTCTGGCAAGTGACTTGCAAACAGTCGTCTCCCTGTGGGATGGAGCTTGGCCAGCAGGTTCCAGAATGGGAAACCAGACTTTTCTACTAAGCAGGAACCGTAAGCAATCAGAGCAGGGTATCTGGAGACACTGAGGTTCTGAGACCACACCGTTGGTAAGTGGCAGGGCCCGGACCAAACGTGCAGCCCCAACTAGAAATTGAACACTTTCCACTCCTCAGTCGGGTACCAGGTCCCGAAAGACAAAATGCTAGGTGAGGCAGTACCAGGAGGGGCTTCAAAAAACGAAACACATCACTGCGGGTTGGAGGTGGCGCCTAAAACTTTGTGTTAAAATGCAATCCTCTAATCCAAACATTAATGGTATTCAGAGGGGACCAGTCAGATGAGGTCCGGAAGGTGGGAATGCTGTGCCCTGTGCTAGAAAAAGAGGAGAGACCTGAGCTGGTCTGTTTGGTGATATCCTCTATCCTGTTAGGCTGCAGCAAGGAGACCCTCACTAGAAGCCATGCTGAACTGTAAAACCCCCATTCTGTATGAATCACCCAGGCTGGGATGTTTGGTTTTATATATATCAAGAAAGGAAATGGGTAGAAAAATGTTAAGGAGGGAAGCTGAGGGGATCACCCTGGGTTCCTTTTAAGCCATGTGTATTCAATCCTGACTGGTCTGACCACCAAACAAGCCTGGGTGGCTGCTTTGAATGACACACAGGCAGAGCTGTCTGGAAATCTATAGAGCCTACCAGGGCAGACTGGGCCAGAAGCTCACCTGTCAGCTCAGCTCCAATGCCAGGGCTTTCCTGGGCTGAGACCGTGTGTCTGAGAGGATGTGAACGGTCGCACTCTGGGCCTGGCTTTCAGCAAGTTTCCAGAAAACAAAAAGAGATTGCATCCTTGACTACAAATGCAAATGCCCTCCAAGGACCCCAGAGCATTATCTCCTTGTCAACAAGGACTGTCATTATCAATCTGCTGTTGGGCAGCCATGATGGATGAAGAAGGGGGAGGGCACAGGAGATGTTCAGCCAAAGAGAAGCTGAAGCACAGGCAGGTAGCCACAGACACCTCCAGGAGGACTGTTCGGTGCGCAGAAAGGGAAGCAGTGTAGACAGCAAAGGCAAGTGGAGGGAGTAGGGGCGCATGGGTGCAGACTGTAACTCAGTCACACACTCTGAGAACTTGCCAGCCATCCCAGCTCCCCGAGAGTGGAGAGCTCTGCCTCCAGCATGGGGAGCCTCTGGTGAATCGCCAGAGTGGAGGCAGCTCTGCCAGCTGTAATGGAAACTATGAAGAAGGTTGGAGAAGCACTGTCAGGTGTTTCCTACAGTGTTGAGACTGTATAGCCGTACAGGGCAAGGTTCTACCCTGGATTGCTCTCCCCTGCCTAGATGAGAAAGAACGGGATAAAGCAGCCGGGAGAAGCTGCTCACAGGGGCTCCTCAGGACCACAGCACCTAACACAGAGGCCAGTGGGCATCTGGGTCAGCTGGTCAGAGTGCCTGCTGCTGGATACAGCCTGAAGGATTCTTCCAACAGCTCCCACCCACCCACAAAAGATGAGCTCCACCTCCAACATGTGGCCTGTGGGGAAACCAACACCCAGCTCTAAAGTCCCCGAGAATCTCCCTGCTCGGCTCCACCTGTCTCAAGACTCCCTAGGAACTCTCCTTTCTTCTTCCAGAATTGAGGCAGCTGCTCCTTCAGTTTGGCCCTACCCCAGGAAAATTTAGACTTTTCTCTCAGTTGCTCCCTGCCCCAAAGTATCAGACACAACTGGGAGCTCCAGGCTTGGGAGTGGAGAACCCTTGGGACTTCGAATCAGCAGATCAGACAGTCCCTACACCATGCCACCCCAGGGACCATTGGCTGGAACTCCAGGCAGGCCCTGTCCCCTCCCTCCCATCCCCTGCTGTCCCTATTGGACAGACAGTAGCCCTCTCCTTTCCATGTATATCTCCTCTCTTTCCTCGGGGCTTCATCTCTTACCCAAAGGACCCATCAGGATAGCTCTTAACTGAAGGCAGTTTCTTCCCACCAGTAGGCAAAAGTAATCATTTTTCACACTCTGCAGAATGCTCGATAGCAGAGCTCAGCGGATCAATGCTCTCTTCCCCCCAACCCCCACCCCTTGTCAGCTCACACGGTTTGACAGGATGTGGATGTTCCAATCTGAACTTGAACATCTCTGGTGGGTTCTTAACCTATCCTTCCACAAAGGATGCTCTCCAAAAGCCATGCTCCACCCTGGGGTTCCCAGCACTGTGAAGGCTGAGCAAGTCCCAATAAGGCTACAACCCAGCAGGCATCTGTGGACCATTGCTGATCCACGATCAGCCTGCTGTGGCATTCTCTGGTGGGGATGTGTTGGGAAGAAGCCATGAACTGCAGCCCCAGAGCCCGTGATCCACACCGAGCCCCTGCTTCTGAGAGGTTTGGGGGCCCATTAGTGGTAGAAATGATGAGAGAGGGGCCCAAAGGATGCAGGGCCGGCAGCTTTGCAGAGGGGAGGGGGGCTGCGAGAGCTCTCGTCCTCTTCCTCCCCTTCTCTGTCACTGAGCTGTAACACAAGTGTAACCAAACTGATTTGTACCCATGAGCGGAGCAGCAGTCTTGCCTCTTGACAACTTCTTTCATTGACTGCTGGGGGAGTGGTGGCAGAGATGGGGGTAGGGGTTCAACACTGCTGGGACTAACATTCCTGTTTAAAGTTCCTAAAGACAAGGCAGAGAGGTAGAACAGGTAGCAAGTTCACGATCATCAGGATTCCTCAATCTCCCTGTGCTCCTGTTACAAGAGCCCTAGCTCTATTAATCTCCTAGATCCACGGGGTGGGACTGGTGAGAGGTGGGGTCCCAGTGAGCAAACTCTCCCCTGTGGTGGTGACAGGGCTCGGAACTGCCTCACCTCCCCATACCTCCGCAACTTGTGAGCTGGTTCCTGATACCACAGCCTACTTCCTGGTGTGTGAGAGGTTGGTCTTGGTTAAAACACCATCTACGAAACAGGGGATTAGGCTTTGAGTTACTTCTGGCCTTGGGAATTGAGGCAAGAGCAGGAGAGATCAAAGCTAGGCTTGTAAGAAGTTTAGAGCATAGGATAAACCTACTAAAATCTGTACATCTAAAGAAACTAAGAGAGAAGACCCTAACTAAAATGCTCAGTCCCCATCCCGAAAGGCAAAGAGGATGGACATCAGAAGAAGAAAACAGGAAACAACCTAGGAGCCTGCCACAGAGGGCCTCTGAAAGGCTCTGCTCTGCAGACTATCAAAGCAAACGCTGAGACTTATGGCCAACTGTTGGGCAGAGTGCATGGAATCTTATGTAAGAAGTGGGAAATAGTAAGATCTGGAGAGGACAGGAACCCCACAAGGAGAGCAACAGAACCAGAAAATCTGAGCACAGGGGTCTTCCCAGAGAATCATACTCCAACCAGTACCAGGATATAACCTAGAACCGCTGCACAGATGTAGCCCATGGCAGTTTAGTGTCCAAGTGGGTTACATAGTAATGGGAAGAGGGACTGCCTCTGACATAATCTGATTGGCCTGCTCTTTGATCACCTCCCCCTTCGGTGGGGAGCAGCCTTACCAGGCCACAAAAGATGACAATGCAGCCACTCCTGATGTGATGTGATAGACTAAGATCAGAAGGAAGGAGAGGAGGACCTCCCCTATCAGTGGACTTGGGGAGGCACATTCGTGAAGAAGGTGGAGGGAGGGTGGGACTGGGAGGGGAGGAGGGAGGGGCTTATGGGGGGATACAAAGTGAATAAAGTATAATAAAATAAATAAATAAGTAAATAAGCAAACAAACAAACAAACAAATAAATAAATAATTGGGGGGAAAAAAAGAAGTTTGGAGCTCAGATCCCATGTACCTAGGAAGACAAGAGCCACAGAGTCAAGGCCAGATAGACAAGGACAAGGACAAGCTCAAGGTCTTATACGTACCTGGCCCCAAATACAGATAGTAAGATTAGGCTCTGGATGACTCCATTTCCACTCTGCTCTGAGAGCCTGGACTAACTCATCCCAGGTGGACCAAACTCAACTGAATCTCGTTTCTTACAAAATCCAGGCTAGCTCTACCAATTTTCTTCTCGGGTACATGATCTATGATAAGAAAAGCCAAGTTTCAGCCTGGGCCAGGTACTGTCCTAAGTTGTCACCATATGCTAACTCACGATATCAAAGCAATGACCAGCCCTGTGGCACAGGGCACAGCAGTGGTAAAACCAGGCATGATCCTGGCAAGTTAAGTCCAAGGCCCACTTCTGTACTCTGTGTCCAGGAATGGGCAAACCCAGAATATGAGTTAAAATATCTGAATCAAACATTGCAGTCCTGTTTACAAGGAACACAGTGTGCCTGACGTACCCCACCCCCCAGTCAAATATGGAAGTAGTCCCAAGTCCTTTTTCCAAATGTCCCAAGGAGGGAGTCTGTGCTCCACAGCAGGGAAGCCCCACCGTCCCTACCCCTCCTAACAAGAGGGCCGTGCTGGATTCAGCGCTGGATGCCCCGGCTGCATTTTAAGCTTGTGTGAGACAACACTAGCTCCCTAACTAGTGCTGTGCAGGCTGGACACTGCAGGGAGGGCTGGCACTTCCAGAGCCTTAGTTACCTTTAATTAGGTGTGCTCAGATTGATTGATTGATTGATCCTTCTCCCCTGAGTTGCAGAGGGGACGGCGCCCCTGCTCCCCAGGTGCCCAGGGCCTGCCACTGGAATTATAATAAGCACCAAGCCGACCCAGCACGGCACTCCACAACGGCGAGCCCACCACCAGCTTCTTGTCAAACCTCAAATTGATTCTGAAATTGCTTTGAGAACATAGAGTGGCGAACAATTTGAAGTCTGTGTAATTATCTGAGCAGCCGTTGCTGGGTGCCACATCAGGACCCTGAGACCATGCGAAGAGGCCAGAGCTGTGGCTCCCAAATGAAAAAGGTTAAAGAGCTGTTTGGGGAACTCACATAGGACAGACTATCTGTCCCCCTGCAACTCTCCTCAGCCCAGACCCTTCAGTGGGGATGTTCCGGGTCTGTCCTTGGGAAATGCACCCAGATCCTGGCTTTGCCACAAAACTCTTCGTAGTCAACTGAATGTCACTGAGCACTTACCAGAGGCCCAGCGCTGGAAGACACATGGTGGACATGCAGAGAGGTGATGGCTTCCAGGAGCTGCATGAGCTGAGCAGGGAGAATATCAACACAGAGGAATGCTAGTGACACATGTGGCTGGTCCAAGGCAGGAGGTGCTGACAGATCTAAATGAGGTCAGTCCCTAGGCTGGCCAGACCTCACAGCCACATTTTAGCAAGAAATACACCTGACGGACAGTCCTACCCTCTGGGGCATGGACATTGACTTTAATGGACACATGGGTGGATAGCTCCTCCTGCACCTGTCCCTCAGTCTGCCCTGCTCATTTCCCGAGGCCCCTAGGTTTTCTCCTGACCCCCTACATGCCAGTAGCCTCCACAGTCCAGCCTCCTGGAGACAGATGCAAAGTTTTCACAACACCAGCCCTTTCCAGGAAAGGGCCTTCTGTTTTGTTGCTTTACTTATTTATAGTTGAGGCAGGGTCTTGACCTATAGACTGGTCTCCAGCTTGTATACCTGTGCTGAGATCATAGGTATGCATATTAGACCTGGCCCTGCCTTTTTAAAAACTGTGATAAAAATATATATAGCATAAAATATAGTTTCCATCATTTTTCAAATGTTTATTTTTATTTTGAGCATGTGTATGTGTGAGTATATATGGCATGTTGGGGGTGCTCATAGAGGCCAGAAAAGATAATCAGATGCCCTGGAGTTGGAGTCACAAGCTGTTTTGTGCTACCCTGTGTGGGTGCTGGGAGCCAAAGTCTGGTCCTCTGGGAGAGTAGCAAGGGCTATAAAATGAGCCATCTGTCCAGCCCCAACTTTCCACTTTACATCTTCCTTCCTTCCTTCCTTCCTTCCTTCCTTCCTTCCTTCCTTCCCTCTCTCCCCCCTCTTCCTCTCTCCCTCCCTCCCTCTCTCCCTCCTTCCTTCCAATTCGTATGAGTGTTTGTCTGCATATATCTGTATGTACCATGTGTCTACCTGGTGCCAGTGAAGGCACTTAGGTCCACTGGAACTAGGGTTACAGACAGTTGTGCCTACCATATGGGTGCTGGGAACCAAACCTGGGTCTTCTGCAAGAGCACCAAGTCCTCTGAATCACTGAGCCACCCGTCCACTCTTGTTCCTACCATTCTTAGGCATATGGTTTGGTGGCACTTAGACTCACACTGTTGTACAACCATCACCTCTACCGGGCTCTGGAACTGTCTCCCCACTTAGGTCAGAAAAACTGTTCAAGAAAGACTTGATGATTTGAACAGTCCATACCCAGGTGCCTGGCCATCCCTTGGCTCTGACACAGAATCCCATACAGCTGTAAAATCTGACTGCTGACCTGAGGAGTTCTGCTCACCTCAGGCTGGCCATTCAGCACTAACTCAGCAGCTGTCTCTAGGCACAGGAAACAATGGAGAACCATTTCTGTAGTGCTGACTTAAGACCCAGCAGACGAGCAGGCTCTTCAGAACCCGTCACTGGAAGCCAGCATCTACACACTGCAAAGACGAGCAAGGGAGGTGCCAGGAGCAGAGGCTCTCACACCAGAATCTTCTGCAAAGCAGGTTCTAGTGAGCAGGCCCCACCTGGGTGATTTGCCAACTATCTGTCACCTCCTTCCCACCTTCCTTCCCTCTCCCACTCCACCCTCTTCAGGAATCCCAGGCCTGGCATGAGAAACAAACGAGGGGCTTTACTCCCTGTAATTGCTCCAAATCCCACTAATTATATGGTGAGCACCCAACAATAGGCTAACTGCCTGCCTTAGAGCACGCTGACTGGGGTGGATTTGGGGCCTGTAGGGCCCCAGTTTCCACCACTCCACAATGAGGGGTTTCTGAATGGCTAAGCCCCTTCTAAGTGCCACGTTTTGTGACCCTGAATTTTGAAGAACCAGTGTCCTCATCAAATGCCCAAAGGCACAAGACTACTAATTATTTCCCAAGGTGTCACCATAAGATGTCAAAACAGTGTCTGCAAAGATGGCAGGTTGGAAGTGCAGGGCCAGCTTTCTCATTTGAAAAGGACTTGCCTAGGCTGGGTTAGGGTAGGGGCCGAAGCAAAAACGAGCTGCTGAGTTGCAGGCTATCGGGCCTTCGCACCCATCCACTAGCTGTGGTGCTTATTACTGTTAGAGCCTTCGAAGCCATTTCCCAAACCACCTGCCACCTTTATGTTCTGCAAACTTCCCAGGCAAACAGGCATAGCCTGCATTATGAAAGACGCTGTCTTGAAAGCCACGCATACACTGTTTTTTGTTTGTTTCCTTCCAGACAAAGTCTCAAAATGTGGCCCATATTGATATCAAACCCCTAGTTTCTTCTGCCTCAACTTTCCAAGTGCTGGGATTATAGGAAAGGGCCACAATGTTCTGCTAGACTACATTTTAGGTATATTTTTTATGTAGCAGGAACTCCTATAACGGATCTGTTTAAAAGATAATTATTTCACAGTGCTTGCCAATCTATTCCCTTTCTTTGGAACTTTTGCATAGTGGTTTATATATGCTTTTAAGACACTCAAGGAAACACCTCACTCAAGGCCAGCCAGCCAGATACACACACACACACACACACACACACACACACACACACAAGCAAGGACATTGTGATCAAGACAGTTCCATCTGAGCCTCCACTTCCTGTCCACCTCTCCCCTGTGGAACAATGCTGGGGCTCTGGAGTACAGACAGATTTTTAGCTTTGTCCTTGCCTCTACTCATTGTTCCTCAAGCGGGGGCGGGGGGAAGCTCCACTAGCTTTCAGAGAGAGAGAGAGAGAGAGAGAGAGAGATCATCAGTGGTAACTATGGCCCTCCCTCAGCCATTGTTGTAGTCAGGTTCTCCAGAGGAGCAGAACCAAGAGGATTAAAGGCAAAAATTGTGTGTGTGTGTGTGTGTGTGTGTGTGTGTGTGTGTGTGTGTGTGTGTGTGGTTAGTGAGAATTTTGGGTTCTTTAAAAACCCTGTTATGTAGGTTTTTGTTTTAATCCCAGGTGTGGGATAAGAGGCTGCTCCACAGCAGGTGATTATGATTTGCCTCATGCACTAGCAGGGGCGTGATCTTTGCCAGAGGCAGATAGTGTAATTCTGGGACTGGAGAGGATATAAACAGGAGAGCCCTGAGAGGGCCTACTGTTCCCACGATGCTGCTTGTTCTTCCTGCTGCTGCATTTGCTGTTGTGTTTGCTATTGCTGGATTGCTGTTTTGCCAAGCAGCTGGAGATTCTAACGAGGAGGTCTGGACTTGCCTCAAGGTACTCTGTGTCTCTAATCAGCAGAAAGTACCCTACAGAGGTCTATGCCCCCTTTCCCCTCTAATCTTTCTCTCCTACCTAGTGGGGGGGGGGGTTGGAAGGGAAGTAGAGGTATAAGAACACAATAAAATAGCTTCTATGTATATGCACATGTGCACATATTTTTTTTCAATAGTGGTGATGGTCAGATCACACTTGAGTTGCTGAGAACCCCACGCTTCATCCTTCCTGCATGCTGAATGCCTCAATAGTCAGGGTACTCCCAGAATTGCTGTCTCCCACTTGGGGGCTGGTGACAGCCTGTTACTCAGTCCACAGGGTGGGTTGCCTCAGTAGCTCCAATCTGGTTTTGGAAGTTCATGATGAAAGCTTGGAAATGCTGATTCTGCTATCAGTGAAAGCAGCAGCAGCAGCAGCAGCAATGAGACAAATCAACTGTGAGCCAGCAAAAGGCAAGGCAATCTTCCTTCACATCCTTTCTATCTGGACTGTTCACAACCAGGATGGACCTTCTCGCATCAATCAAGGTCCTCAGGACAGCTCCTCAGGTGCCGCTCCCAACTCAGGTGATTCTAATTTGTAGCAGGTTGCCATTAAAACCAACTGTAAGAGCCGCTAGATGCCACTTTTCTCCTTTTCCCCACTAGTCTTTGTGACCAGCAGCATCTTGGCTCTCCAGTGTTTCTAAACACGTTCTGAGGCAGAGTCCCTCTGCTCAGTTCCTCAGAGGGCTTTGCAACTTTCCTGCCAACCTGGAGCTGCCCCAACCCCAGCCGTTAGCAAGTTCCTATCAGTGGCAAGACAAAACACTGCTCTTCAGTAAGCACCAGCTTGGGTGCTGGGACAAGTCCAAACTTCAGCTCAGGTTTCCAGTTTCACTCTCCATTTGCTACTTGTGTCCACACTGATAGCAGGCAGCACCAGTGGGCCACAGCTGGAATGGACCTGCTTGCTCCGGACCACTGGCTCTCAAACCACCACCCCTACCCCAATCTCAGGCCAGCAGCAGGATGGGCTGGCAACATGATGGAAATTCAGATTTTTCAGTCCCACCCAGAACTAAATGCTTCACCCTGGGGTGGACCAGCTGCCTGTCTTCCCCACTCCACATGAGCCTGACCATCTAAAGTTGGGAAACCAGTGCTTGAAATAGTCTCTGCCCTCAACATGAGTCTGGACTGGTAACCCCACAAGAGAATGCTACCTGAAGACTCCAGAACCTTCCAGGTGAGGTCTCCATCCATATTTCTTACCCTACCTCCCTGGAATTACAAGATCCACTGTGGGCTTGGCCATAGGACTGTGCAGATGAGGGAGAGAGAAAGAGTGTAAAACTGAGGATTTCTGCTGGGAAAACATTCTTTAATTAGGGCCAGACTCCTAGAAATCACCCAGGGAGGCTTGCTGGAGACCACTAGTCTCCATTAGCATTTTTCCCAAGGGCTATATCCAGGTTATAAAATAGGAGGGCAGTGCGATTTACATATAATTTGCATATGCTACTTGGACTGCACAATCATCTCCAGCAATTTTCATCAGAATTACAATCTTTTCTTTAAAAACCACTGCTGCCCTAAGGGTTGCCTCTTAATCATTTTTCCTGCTCCCCTCCTCTCTAACAAATCCATAGTCCTACTCACAAAGTATAAGGAGGCCAAAAAGCACAGAAGTGTGACAGGAGCTGCTTTCTACAGAACAGCAACAGAAGCTGTTCTTCACGGGGTCCTGTGACTTAGAGTGCCATTCCAGAAGGAATTCCTAGACTTAGGACTCTCATGGCACCATCTGTTGAGGGGATCAGGGGATCAGATTTCCATGTGGCTATCTTCTGCCTCTACAGTTATCGTAAGAGGATAATGGATCTTACTACCAAAAGCATTGGGGAAATGTGAGTCTCTCAATAAGGGGCAGCCTTATTTAAAACAAATAACAAAACCTACTTCATTGTGCTTATCGTCCTCATTTCTTCTCAGACCACATCCTGGCTCCAGTGGAAGGTACCACCGAACAATGCCAGGCTTCACCTGTACAGCAGGACATATGTGTTCATCAGGATCTGGTGAGGAAAGGTTCTATGCCTGAAGCGTAGCAGGCACTTGGCACCTGTCTCATTTCTACCTCTGTTGTTGTGACTATTAGCAGTTTCAGGGGCTTTCACTTCCGGCCACTCTGGAGCAAGTGAAAACCATGCTTCACACTCCTCCAGACTGTTTACACAGAGCGGGATCTCAAAACCAGAAACAGCAGAAAGTGGATCCAAACTGAAAGAAGAGCTCTGTCCAAGCTTCTCAAGACAGCTGTGGCTAGGGCACACAGCCTTTCTTGCTTTCCCAGTGCTGAGGATGGTGACGGCAGGAAAGACTTCTTTGGAGAAAACAAAAACAAAGGAAAGAAGAGTGTGTAATCTTAATTCAGAAGGTTCAGAAGGGCATGGCCACCAAAGCCCTCCTCTGGGGCAGGGAAACTCTTTCCTGAATTTTTCTTTAAGACACTTTAGCTCTAAGCAGTGAGATCTTCTCTGTTGTCCCAGGTCTAGGCGCTACTCAGACTGTCGTGACAACTTCTGCAATATGAGGTTACCCACTTCAGCCTTCCCAGTGGACACATCAAGAGGCCCCCAAGCCACCAATGTCAACACAAAGCAGCTGCCCCTCTGTACAACAAATGTTTGCACACTTCAGCCGGCTGAGGCAGTGAATTGTGTCCCGTGCAGCCTTTGCTCACCATCCCAGCATTCACCCATCAGTATTAGGAACTGAAGGTCCTGGCAACCATGGGCCAGTACTCTGAAAGCTGTGCCCAACACCCAGGCCTCCCTGCCCTCCAGAGGAAGTACAGGCACAGACAGCGAATTCCCAGGGCACGCTCTGGTCCCTACAGTAGCATTACCAAGAAGTGATGGATGCCCATCCAGGTCTTCTCACTACTCTTTCCCTGTGTGGGAAGTGCATGGAGCAGATGGCAGCCCTTTGTTCATCCTAGCCTGATGCCTGGCTTGGTGGCCAAAGCTGCCTTTTACCTAGGACTCATAAAAATCACAGTAAATCAAATCCAGGCCGTGCATCACAGGAGGACAATGACAGAGACCTGTGAACCACCATGCCTGCAGCAGGAGCCATCACAATGTGAGTCTGTGGTGGTCAGATGGGAGAGAAAGAGAAGTGGAACAGCCTGAGCGTTATGAAGAAAGACGGACCTGGACACTCAAGGGTGGAGAGGAGTAGCCTGTCCCCACCAGCCCCACCACCTGGGGCCATGGTGAGGTCCCTGCTCAAGCTGCTGCTTAGGGTTATGTCTGAGGCCATAGTTATCCAGCAGCAGGGTTCAGTGTTGATGTCTGTGATCATGGAGATGTTCCTGGTCAGGGCAGCTGCTGGGGACCACATGGATATCCAGGGGCTATGCAAAACTGGCCCCACCCCTCACTGGATGCAACACTCTGAAACCTGGCCCAGAGCCTTGCCCAGGCAACACAGTGGAGCTGGCCCTGGTGGTGAAGGAGGGGGTGAGTAGGACCCCAAGAGCATGAGTGTGGGAGAGCTGACCCTGCCACTTGTCTGTCTTCCCTCCATGTCCCTTGCCACCAATGGCAGTCAGGAGAATGGGCCCTGGAGCCATGAAAGCAGGTAAGCTGGCCCTGTCTGTCCTCAGGTGCAGCACTTGGGAGAGCAGGCCCTGCACACTAGCAACACTGGCCCTGGTCGAGGGAGAGCAGGTGAACCAGCCCCAAGGACAGAGCAAGGGAGAGCTGGTCCTACCACTCTTCTGCCATAAGGTGGTGTGGGTGATGCCTTCCCCACCCTCACCCCCCAACCCCTGCCCCTCACTACCTGTGGAAGTCGGCAGTCAGGGGAACTGGCCTGCAGCACTCCAGAGAGTGGGCCCTACCCCTTGCCTGGGCCCTGATGGAGAAGGCATGGGAGAGCCAAACCCCAAGGGTGTGAGAGCAGAAGAGCTGACCCTGCCTCCTGGCTATGGTGGCAAGAGCTTACCCTGGCGGTGTAACTAGCTGGGGGGCTGACCAGCTCAGCTATTTCCCAGGCCCAGATCCAGGGCTCTGAATTGGTCCACCCCCAAATCTATCATCTGCATATGGTTGAGACACATGGGAGAGCCAGTCCTGGTGTTCCAAAGCTGCAGGATCTCCGTGACACAGGACAACCAGGAGAAGTACTAACGAGGCTCCAATGGTGATGGTGTCACAGAAGCCGGAGATCTCGAGCCACACCAAGGACTCACTGCAGTGGACATTTGCCAGTGAAGAGGTGTGGACGAAGGGGTGCACTGCGCGGCACGCTGTGACACACTACAGCGTCCCCGATGAGATGTTTTCTATGCCTTGTTTTTGGTTCTGCTGCTGTTGTTTGTTACTGTGTGTTTTATTTTGGAGGGAGTCTGCAAGGGCGAAAGGCAGATATGAGGGACCATGGGGTACATGATGTGAAACTCACGAAGAATCATAAAAAGTTTAAATATATAAAACTATCGCAGTGACCCATTGTGAATCGGTACTTAGACTTTCCTTCATTTACATGATAAACAGGAGCATCTGCACTCTGGCCCAGATATTGCTTCCCAGTGAGCCACTTGTTGCTGAAGTACCCATCAGTTGGGCTTTTACCTGAAACTGAGAAGTTCACCTTTCAGTACGTCTCCCTCCTCTTTTGGCTGCCCAGCCTGCTGCCCTTCTTTCTATCCATCTCTTGAGGACAGCAGGACAGCCTGTGTATTTCCTCCTTGAAGCCAGGTCTGGTTCCCTTAGCAGAGAGGGAGGCCTTCTCTTACCCTTGCCAACACATGAGGCCTCTCCTGCTCAGGAGGAAGAAAGAGCTCCCAGTTTATGCTCCTGGCACCCCAGCCCAGGGGCCGCTCAGGCTATCCAGGCAACTTGCCCATTTCTTTACCCCACCTTCCCAGCACTGGCCTCACCCCTGAAGCCTTCCCTCCCCTCTACCACTGCCGCCTCATAGCTGTGAGTCCAGGTCACTCCTTCAGGCTGTGTGTGACAACCCTTCTATACCATGGCTTGGTACTCAGGTGGCTCGCTCTTTACATTAGGAAAGCATGGGGCAACGTTAGCAACAGAGTTGCTGGAGTCAGATCACATAGGTCCCAGCCCTGACTTGGCGGCTTCCTGGAGAGTGGCCTCAGTTCACTCAGGTGAAAACCAGATGATGGTAGGATGCCAGAAGTGGCAGAGGGCCTGGACATAGCAAACACACCAACCTCTCATATACCACAGCCACAGACATAGCCACCTCTAGCCTCTAGGATGGTCTCAGTTACACACTGGAGCAGTGGGGTTCTGAGTGTCTCATATGCTGGGAAGAATGCTGGTGTTGGGTCGGGTGTTAGGGTCTGGGAACAGGACAAGCTCTCCCACGATGTCAGGGGCATGTGCTAACCCGTTCACCACAGAGATGTTGTATGGGCTTTCTTCATTGTCCTCATCTGACACCGCTAGGGCTCTTCACAGACCCATAAAGCATCTTACACCATGCCTCTCTTTGTTACAGCTCTCACCCCACACCACACCCCACCACACCCCAGACCCCTTTGTAAGAACAGACCTGCAGGTCACAGTCCATAAGTGATTTATTCAGAATCACATGGTTACAAAAGCATGAACTTACAAGAAAGCTGCCCGGCTTCCCAGACCCATCCCAGGGGACAGCATTCACATGCTCACCGCACCATGGAGTTAGAAAGGGGATCTGCCTGGCTCCTAGTAAAACCCAGGGCTCTTCGGCCAGCAGGAACAGAGAGAAGAAGTTACAAAGGAATTGCCCAGGGCAGTGATCCTTGGGCCTATGGGGAATGAATTTGAGCATATAAAAGTAGCCAACAAATTAATCCAGTGGAAGTGAGGTGGAGACCGCTAGGCAGGGCTTTTATCTGCTCCCCCATTACCTGTGATTCTGGTGTTTATTGCTCTTCTTCCTTGAGCCAGCAGCACAGATGTGCTTGTTAGACAAGCCCTGCCTATCCTCACCTCCTGCACCAGAACCTGCATTCAAATGTTCCTAATGACAGTCTCCCAGACATCATCAAGGAGAGCTGGCCTTGTAGAGGCTAGAAGTCACAGAACTCAGCTGTCACCTCTCTGGGACTCAATGCTGTCACAGCAAGCACTCTCTGTGAATCAGGCTGATAGGCTTAATGAACAAAGGCTTGAGTCTCAGCTGAAAGACCAACTGATTCTAAGTATATACATCTATCCTGTGCAGTGAGTACGTTATGACGATACCGACTCTTCTGTGTGGCTCACCTGGAGCATAATGGCAGATCCGATTACAACTGGGGCCCTGCCTTAGAGCACCAGGGAAGGATCAAAATCACAGGGAGCCCCAGGAAAACAAGAAGGTGGAGAGGTTGCAAATCATGGCCAGGTGTACCGACAGCTGCCACACCAAGGCAGGAAATCAGGAGGCAGCTGGTACCAGAGTAGAGGGCTTTCCATCAGGTCAGATCCCAGCCCTTCCCAAAAGCCCTTTCTGGAAGGCATCCCCAGCTGAGCATCCTTGGAAATGAGGGAAGGGGGAAGCCACAGGTAACCTCTACCAAGCTGGCCCACCTCCCAGAGACACTGACGACTAGGAGCAGGGTGCCTGCAGCAGACCACCTGAGGCACCCACCCTGACCTTGGCTTTCACTCTTAATGAGCCATTTTCCAAGCACTTCACAGGAAGGCAGCAGGCATTGTGTGGGGCGGCAGGGGAGAGCTGAGCGGTTGTTGTTAATGGGCTTGGGTCCCTTTGGCTTCCTCTTCCCACCAGTCCACACAGCCCCTTGGGATGAAAGGAGTCCCTGATGGAGGGTGCCTGACCCTGGGCATAGAGATCCTCTCCTGTGTTCTTATTCTGCCTGGGGGAATGCCTTCAAGAGTGCCAGTTAAAGCGGGGCACGACGTGTGTGCTTTCAGACCCCAGTTGAGCGGGGACAGCTCTGACTACAGCGTGTGACCTGCAGGGAAGCCATGGCTGCTGGCAACGTGTAGAAGCTCGCCTGGGCAGACTGGTGTGAAGGAGGCTAGCAGGACTCAGGGGCTTCTGAAAGTAGGACACAGGGCGATGACCAAAGTCCTCTGTGCCCATAGAGGAGAGTGAAACAGAGGGCTCGTGACATGACACCCAAGTCCACCAACCTCGTTCAGATGTGAGGTTCACTGATCTGATGCTCCACCCAGGAATTAACAGTTTGCCACCTACTAGCCTGGAGAACACTACAGCCACTTCCTATTTAGGGCCTAGTTTCCTCATTTTAGGGCAGAGCGGGAAGTAAGGGGTTGTCCCCCAAACCCATCACCAGCAGGACTGTCAGCTCCTACGGTCTCCCCAGGCTGGGAGGAGTGCAGAGTTAGACCCTTTCCTGGCTGAGCAGTCTGCAGTCTGATGTAGCCTCAGGCCCAGGCCCACAGTGGAACTCAAAATGGAAAAACTTACACTGACCTACAAGCAGCCCCATGTTCGAAGGGTGGACTTTGGGGTCCACTTAAGCACCACAGCCCCCACCCAGGAAAGCCCCAGTCTCACCTCCCTGAACTTCCTGCCCTCTAGTACAAGGGAGTGGTCCAGATGGGACAGATTTACCCTGGCCGAGGCTCCACAGTCCCCCACCCAGACAACTCCCTTCCCGGAGCACATACGGCCCCGCTGGGCGTCTGCACACCACTCCCCCACTCATTCTTTCCCTCTCTTGCAGATGGTGTTGAAGAAGTATTTTCAAAAGAACGTTACTAAAAGTCTTCACAGAGAACAAACAGGCTGGGGTGTAGCTCTGTTGGTAGAGCGCTTGAACAGCATGCTCAAAGCTCTGGTTCCCCTCCAGCACCGCATAAACTGGACGTAGCGGCACATACCTCTAAAGCCAGCACTGGGGACAGGGGTGGGGGGAGAGTAGAGGCAGAAGGATCAAAAATTCAAGGTCATCATCAGCTACACAGTGATATCAAGGCCAGCCTAGCATCTATGAGAGCTTGCTTAAAGAAAAAAAGAGGGCTGTAGAGAAAGCACTGTGGCCGCTGTATACCTATTCTTTCACGGGGGGTGGGGGACTTTTGAATAGAATGTCCCTTCCCTCCAGGTGGAACCTTAGGAAGAAGGACCACAGCCCTCTTCTGCAGAAGACATCAGAGTATGAAGGGTTTTAGACCAGGTCCTCCTGTGTGACCTTAAGCAAGATGGTAGACCTCCCTAGGCCTTGGTTTCTCCCTCCATAAAAATATGGATAAATCTACCTGGCTGCTGTGAGACTTGGGTGAAATAAATGAGAATGTATATAGTCCATAGGAGACACTCTATAGATATAGCCTTTCTAGCGAGTTTGGCTACAGCCATTGTCACCAGCTGGATGTCACACTGAGGCCAAGGTCTTGAGTGATGAAAGCTGTCGTCTTGTGCCTGGCTCTTTCCATCTGGTACTGGCCAGTGCCCAGTTTTTTGATCAGGACGCTTGGCCATCCTGACACAGATCTAATTCCAGAAACGAGAGCTCTCCCCAAATGTTCTTTGCATCTCATGTCCCCAGACACTGCTGTCTCTCTCTGAGGATGCCAGCTACGGAGCTTGCCTGCAAGCACACAGCTGCATGATGCTCTGTGTGCATCCCTCAGTGAATCCTGGGGCGTCACAGTGTTAGCACAAGCCACAGCGTCACTACCGTCTAGGAGATTCCAGCCAATGTCCCAGTTCTGGCAGCTACCGAGGTGAAAGTTGATGGCTGTCAGCGTGCCAATGGCTCCCAGTCCAAGGACACTGAAACATCAGACTTCCTAGGTCATTCCCTAGTCATTCTGATCCCACTGACCTAGTTGAGTGGGGACACAAGAATTATATTGGCCACCAAGGCAAGTCTAATGTATAGCCCAGGTTGACACACTTATCCTATGACTAGCAGTGATTTCCCACATCCAAGCACTCCCTGCCTTCCTTCTCACCATATGCCTCAGGGAGTCACACTTCAGTGCACAAACACTAGCAAAGGACTCCAGCCCCTCCAGCAATGCACACACACACACACACACACACACACACACTCTACTCAGCTGGAAGGCTTCCAGGTCCACAGGTATTTAGGAGAAACTCAAAGGAGAAGGTGAGCTTCTGGCCAGCAGTGAAGCCCAACTACTTGTCTTCCTCTCTCTGCCACCCCCTGTTGGTAGCAGGCTTTCCTTCCTCGGCTCCTCCCACCAGGCTCACCTGGAGCCCCTCCCTGGCCTGCATATACCCAGCCCCGCCCACCTCCCTGAGATGGAAGCCTGCTCATCCCCTTGGTCTTCAGGCTGCTGGCTTCTGGAGCTCTTTGGACCTCTCTGCTCCAAGCTTGGACAGACACAGGTGCGGCAGTCAGACAGGCCTGACTGGAAAACGGTAAACTCATCCTCGCTCTGTGTCAGCCTGGCCCAGGCAAGCTCAGCCCTGGGCTTGGGACTAAGGCTACCAGTGTTCATTTATTCGCCTGCCCTTGGCTCTGCTGCACAGACATCTCCTCCTTCCTCAGGGACAGCATCAAAAGTTTAACCAACCCTGTGTCCAGTTCTCCATCTTCTCACTGTTTCTATTTGTCTCCAAAAAAAAAAAAAGTCTCACCCCTGCAGTCAGGAAAGGGCAGTCAATAGGTGCTCCCCCCTCCCCAGAATGGCAGCAGGCAACACACATTTGCAGCTCTGCCGAGCCCCGAGCCCCCGCAGTAATTGTGCCCTGATGTGGGAGGAGATAAACTCCTAAGCAGAGCCTTCTTCACATGGCCCAAGGACACAAGTCCCTGCCTGGTCCCTCTCCTGGCAGCCAGGCCCAAGGGCTCAGGCTGCTGGGCACTCTCTGAGTCCCCAGCCCATCAGAGCAACGTTGTCTGCTGACCTCCACATATACACTGTGGACACTCTCAAAAACATCACACACACACACACACACACACACTATGGGCACTCATCAATACCCCCCCACAGTCACCTACAAACAGACACAAAACCCCTCCTTCCTGGGGCTCACGTGCTAGCATGGGAAGGCACAAAACTATTGGTATGTAATGTTACTCAGAGAAGAGGCTGTAGCAAATGGCTGGTGAGGGTATCACCAGAAACATGACATTCAAGCCGAGGCAGAAGGTAGGGAAAGGAGGTGTACACAGATGTCTGGCCAAGACACAAACAGAGGAAGACCAGCCATGGCAGAGGCTCCTGAGACAGGAGCTGGAGAGCAGTGGCAGCCTGTGCGCAGTAGAGTGGACTGGGGAAGGAAGGAGATGGGGTCTAAGTCAGGTCATCCAGCCTCTGCTCTGAATGGCAAAGTGGCAGGCCACTGGGTGCAGCTGGTTACTACCTGGAGAAAGGAAACCTGGAGCAGAAGGATGCCAACCTAGAGGTTGAAATAACCAGGTGAGAGGTGACGGTTGGGGAGGGGAGATGGCTAAGCTCTGGATGCTGCTGTAAGGCACTGCTGCTCTCTAGCAGCTCCCAGCAAAGCCCCAACCCCCACCCAAGCCCATCCCAATAACCACACTAGTAAACCTCCTACGGACAACTCCAGCAGGCACCTCCTGCATCCTTCCCTGTCCCATGTGGCCCAGAAGCGGCCCCTGCCAACTTCAGGAAGTGTGCTGGCACCTGGCACCTGGCACCTGGCGCTGTACTCAGACCCTTGTTTCACTGGCTGCTGCCACATTGGAGCAGTGCTGTACCCATTAAGTACCTGTGGCTAGTCTGCCCAGAGATGCTATCTATCCGTGCAGCCAGAAGGGGAACAGTCAGTCCCTGATCCTAGCTTTCCTCCCCGAGTTCCAACCATTCCCTGGGGCCTTTGTTATAGCCTCCACATGCCCACCATGCTGGAGTCTAGGGGGACTTTTAATCAGGCTTCTATGTCTCTCGTTGACAGCCCTAATAGAAATGAAGAAACCACTGCTGCCAGAGTCCCATCCCCAGGGGCTTCTGGGATGGGTCTGTGGACCAGGCTGGCAGTGAAGTTTGTTTAAAGACCCCAATTGATTCTAATGTGCAAGCAGGCCTGAGGACCACAACTCAGGTGCCTGCTCTAGGGCCCTGTCCCTGCCGGTTGCGGTGCATGCCTCTCAAGCCTCTCTTTGGCCTCTCGCTCTCCCAAGCAAAGCTCTGAGTGCAGTATCTTCCACCCAAGGGCAGCCTGTCTTCAGGGTCTGTTAGTGCTAGCTGAGCTAACTACAGGTGGAATGTGCAGGGTATGTGCCGCCTAACCCACACCATAGGCTTGGACCCAGACTTCCTGCAGAACCAAGCTCCAGGCTTAGAGACAGGTTTAGATACCTAGTACCTGCTGCTTCCAGAGACCCCCAGAAAAGCCCAGAGGCTCAGCCTCACTTAATCAAGGCTAGACTGGGCTGGCTCCCGGCCCCAGCTCCTCCCCACTCCTGCTCCTTTAGGACTGACTTGGAATGCATTTTTATTAGACATTCTTCTAGGTGAAAATGGTGCTGGGCTGGGGGCAGAGAAGCTGGATGGAGTGTGATTTACACCTACCTAACGTCCTCACACCTCCCAAGGGCGGCTCATTGGAAGATCCGCTGCAGCTGGGCTGCACACACACACACACACACACACACACACACACACACTCCGTTCTGGCCTTGTGAAGAGCAACACCTCTGTTTCTGCAGCCCACCTCCATCTTTAAAGGGTCCCGGGACCAGGAGTGGGTGAGGCAGACTGGAGCCAAAGATGCCACTCAAAGGAATGCTCCTTGCATTCTTCCCCCCAACCCCCATGTCTGCTCCCCAGGACCCTCCTGCCCTCCCTTGGTCAGTTTCCAGTGGATTTTATTTACCTGAGGCCCCCTCTAAGCCCTAGGCAAGGCTGCTCATTCGACCCTGATGGCAGTTTGTGTGCCGTGAGGGAGGAGGACAAAGGCTGTGTCCGTGCTGAGAGCTCAGAGGGTGGCAAGGACGGAAGAGCAGGTTCTACATGGCTGTGTCAGGAAGCCCACCCTCTCTGACTCAGTGTCATCGCCCCCATTACTGGCTCTCAGAGCTGGTGCGGTGCTAAACACTTTGCTTGGATTTACTTCTTCAGTCCTCATGGTGTTCCTCTAGAGAACACTATCAGTTCTAGGAAGAACTGATCCTATTTCACAGATGGGGAAGCAGGCTTGAAGAAGGTAGGCAGATTGCTCAGGATCACTTAGCAGAAAGAAGCAAGCTGGCCCCAGAGCCCACGGACTAACCTACAGGGTCTGTTCTCCCTCCCCAAAGGTCAGGGGCCTCCTCCAAAGCCCTGTACAGTCCCATGAGTTTGCCATTCTTCCTGTGTTGCCAGGACTATTCACTGGAGGCACTGTATTCCCTGCTCCTTGGGACACAGCTTGTTCATACTTGCTTCTTTCAGTGAATTTTCTCCTGCCACATTCAGGCTGGGTAATGGGACCCTGGAGTTCAGCTGTCAAAGGGACATTGGGTTTGCATTCTGGTGAGGGGAAGTCAGTAAACAGCCTTTGAGATATTTATTAAAAGCCAGAATGCTGTGGCCTGTATGTCTGTGTCCCCTCAAAATTCATAAACTGAAATGGTAACTCCTAAGTGAGGGTGAGGTATTAGGTACTGGGGTTGATCATGTCATGAGGGCAGAGCCCTGTGCAAAGGATAAGTGCCCTCACATGACACTCCAGGGAACTGCCTGGAGGGAATCAGGTGGGGTACGGCCAGAAGGGTCTGCCTGTGGAGGCGGTGGCCAGCCAATGTGCTGGCTCCTTGACCTTGGCCTTCTCACCCTTCAGACCATGGTCAGAGTTTCTGTGGTTTGTGAGGCAGCGGTACGTCTAATGTGATGAGACTTCCAGGATATACACAGACAAGGAAATAAAGTAAGCTTCGATGTGGAGTATGCAGGAGGCTGTTTGGCTTTTTGGTTTTGTTTGGTTGATTGGTTTTGGTTTTGGTTTTGGGGTCTGGTCTCTCTGTGTGTAACCCTGGCTGGCAAGGGACTCATCATATAAATGAGGCTAGCCTGGACCCTGCAGGAATCCTCTTGCCTTGCCTCTCATGTGCTAGGTGTGAGCTACAGGCCTGGCTCGGTAGTAGTAGGTTATGTTATACATGATGGAGTAGAAACTAGAAACACACACACATTCAAATCTCCATGTTTCAGTGACCACCCATGTGTGATGGGCATGGGTGGCATTCTCCACTTCTGTCTAAAGGTCTTGTGCTTCCGTGGGGAAAGCACACTGCACCCGGTTTTCCGGATAAAGATGCGATAAGGAGGCCTGCCGGGTGACTGGGGGGAAAGGTGGCAATATGGACGCCATGAAGACATGAGGACTGAAAGTAGCGCAGGCTCCAGGAGTGCTTGCTGAGTGGAGGGTTCAGAGAGTGGGGTGGTTGCAGCTGGAGTGGCCTTGCTGTTCACAGTGAGAGTCCGTTCCAGGCTGCATGACAGTGCAGAGTTCCCGATGAGCGCAGAGCGCTTGCAGGATGCCGCGCAGGACAGCGTGGGAGCTGCAGGACTGGTTGCTTTACTGGCTGATTGATCATCTACTAATGGACCAGGACAAAACTCACTTGTAAAGGTCCCCGATAGACTCAAGACAGTCCCTGCACAGGAACAGGCTCGTAGCAGCAAAGGCATGGGCCCCAGTCCTAAGCTGTTATCACAACTACCACATGGCACCTGACAAGATCACAGCCAAAGGTGGAGCTGGGGCACCTGTGATACGCTTTAAATGGGCTCCAGTGGTGGTTGGCCACTGTGTTGGTTCTTATTCATGCAGAAGCTAAATCACAGGGCTAACGTGAAGTGTGTGTGAAATATCCCTTTTTTTGTGCACTGGTGAGGAAGGGCTTCACAGTCTTCAGCCAAATGGATGTGATCACCTGTGAGGAGTGTGTGTACAGCCGAGGTCTGAGCAGACAGCACTCTGCCACCCAGGTGCCAGGACACACAGGCAGGGCCCAGGTGGAGACAGGGACATCAGGTTATCACTCACTTAACTGATTTCTAGATAATGTATACTCTGCCTGCTTCTCCCAAGGACTTAGGCTGCTTTGTAATTAAATGTATACAAGCAAAATAGTTCAGATGAAACAAGTAACTTTTTAGTAGCAAAAAGAAAAGAAAACTGGACATGACCAACAGACTCAATACATGCAGTCTGTGATGGGTGGAATACTACACAGAAGGCCTAAAGAAGGAGATTCTCTAGACGTACAGTGAAGGAAATAAAACCAAGGTGCTCTATTGAGTATTCCGTAGGCTATGTTCTATATGGGAAAACTAGGAATAAGCATTCAGATTTCCACATTCTAACAGCACAGGAAGAGCAAGAGGCAGAAGGCACAATGCAGCACCAATGGCAACCTACAGCAGCTGCAGCAGGGATGAGGAGAAATGAGACAGGTTTGGAAATGCCTCCATACCTTTAGGCAAAATGCAGCGTTTGGATGTGTGGTTGTTTAAAACATGGTCTTACCACCTACTTTATTTCTTAGCATAACTATGGCTCTTCTGTTAACACCTGCTGTAGCCTTTAGCATATCAGAAGCCATTTTGCCTCCAAGTTTCCATTTTTATTATGTCTCTATGCTTTCATTTCTCAAAGTTTGTATACTTTGTTACCTGGACACTCTATGAAGTCTTCCACCTGCAGAACCAATTAAATTAAAGGTTAGTTAGAAATGCTTTGTCTAGCTAGTCAAAATGATGCAATGTTGCTTCCTACTTGGATACTTGGTTGCGTTTTTGTTACCTTGTTGTTACCTAGTTTCAGTTTGTTTCCTACAACTGGTTATTGGTTTTGTTACCTGATTGATACTTGGTTACATTTGTTTCTTTGTTTTTGTTTTGGTACTTAAAAAAAAAAAAAAAAACGGTTTTAGGAGCACACCAATGTCATAATCTGGCTCCCTAGTCCAGATTATGGCTCTGACTGGTCAGTTTCTGTTTAGCGTTCAATAAACCACTGTTGATTTGAAAAAAATAAAAATTAAAAAAAAAAACCAACACATGGTTTTACTATGTGGCCCCAGCTGGCCTCAAGCTCACCACCCTCCAGCTTCCTCCTTCCCAGTGCTGGGATCACACATGCTCTGGCGGGCCTGACCCAGCCTTTTGATTTTGAACTCTAATTCAATTGTTCATAAGAGGAGATGGGAAATTACTGCAGATGGAAAGCCAAGTCTTTCTCCTTTCTGCCTTCTTGGGAGAATGAACATTAACAGTGTCCTGCCAGGGAACTCACCCTCACGTTGGTGCAGAAAGAAGCTAGTGACCACAGGGAGTGGGGGATGGGGTGCTGTCCTGTGCTCAGCCTAGCCATGGTCACCTGCCCTCCCCTGCCCCACTCTGGAGGGGACCAGGGAAGCTCACCGGTCTGGGGCCCACATGGCTTCAGACCTGTGGTTCTCTACAGGGCTGTGCCCACATCTGCTCGTGACCACATCTGGCTTGCCCAGCTCTTGGCACCAGCTCGAGGAACACCCAAATCACACTGGGCATGTGTTTACATTCTCAGAGCCCAGCTGCCCACTCCATTCTACCCCGTGCTTCTCTGCTGAGGCCTCCTCGCTGCGTTCCCAGTCTCCATCTGGCTTTGGCATGGCACCAAGTGTGCATACCTGCTCCGCACTGTGGCTGCCGGGGAAGGCTCTGGAGAGGTGAGAGAGAGTGGATGGCTTCTCCAAAGGTCAGAGGTGCCCCCCCCCTTCCCCGAGCCTCGTCTCTGATCCTCTGGGGTAGGAGAGGAGCCAAACGGCAAATCTTAGAACATAATATATCACCCAGATGTCCATCAGAGAACTAAATTAATTCTACCCTATTAATAAATCATACCCACATTATAGAAAGCCTTATCATAAAGAATTAAGTATGGTGTGTAAGCAGTTTTAAAAATAAGTGTTAAGCAGAAACACAAGATAGGAAATACAGTAGATAGCTAGATCTCAGTATACTTACTATGGAGGTAATTTCTAGACCCAGGATACAAGCAGACACCAAACAGATTCCTATGGACAATAATAAAATAGTAACCCCCAAATCACCTTTGTTGATTGCAAAGGGACCCAAGTTCCTTCACTCAGTTGAGTATCACTATATAGTTTTATATGTATGCATGTATATGTGTATGTATGTATGTATGTATGTATGCAAGTTACTTTCGCACCTGGAGCAAAGAGCTCCCTGGCTGACTGCAGGCTTTCTACACACTGTTGGGTTGGTCCTCAGTCAGAGGCTCAATGGAAACTCCTCTTTCAACCCGTATGAGAGGACCTGCAGCCCAGGGGAACCTGGGACCTCCTTCCTTAGCATCCTACAGTGAGTAGGGTTAAGAACTCTTCTCTAGAGCCTCAGTCCTGTGTTTTTAACCTTACTCTTGGGGCCTTAGAAGGATCATAATGTCGCATTTCTTTTCCTCGGGGTCCATGAAGGGTTAAATGGAAGAGTGTTGGAGAGAGACTGTTAGGTAAGGGAACAAGGGAGGGAGGGGATGTCTTAGTTCGGGTTTCTATTTGGGAGAAAAGGATTTGTTTGAGCTTAGAGTCTACACGAAGGGATGTCAGAGCAGGAACCTGGAGGCAGAAACTGAAGGAGAAACTATGGAGAAGGCAGGCTGCTTACCAGCCTGCTCATGGGCCAATCTGGTGGGGGCATTTTCTCAGTTGAGGCTCCCTCTTTCTAAATGACTCTAGCATGTGTCAAGTTGATGGAAAATTAGCCAGCATGGGGAGAGAGAAAGGGAGAAAGGGAGGAAAGAAGGGATGGGGGCGAGGGGAGAAAGGACAGAGAAAAGTGAAAGACAACGCAAGCAGTAGACCTGGCACCCCAGGCCTCAGGCCAACTGCCAAGTCAACACTATTACTTCCTTCCTGAGCTCAACCACTGGCTGATGGAAGACTCCAGACAGGCATTCACTTAGAGATGAACCACTGACTGTAGTCACAGCCTACCCAGAGCGAGTGCTGAGTCACAAATCTCATTGCAGTGAGTGGGTCAGTGCATGGCTGGTGTCACTCCCAGCTGGTGTCACTCACCCAAGGTGTAGGGAGACCCCTGACTCCAAAGGTAGCAGGGAATCAAATAAACAAACAAACAAACAAACAAAATCGCCCTGTCTCCCTGAAGACCGCCAGGAAGGCTGCACATAAATCAATTAACAATTAACGATAATCAAGTTAACAATATTTGTTAATCACTCCACCTCCTGTAGGATCCTCTGTGTTCTGTTGGTGTCTTTAACCTTTATTTTTTGACTTGGTTATGCTACTTGCTCAGTGGAAAAGCAAAGCAAGACTCTAGCTCTTTCATACTACACTGGGGACGTGGCAGGGCTGCTAGACCAGTAACATAGTTGCTAATGTCTCACCCACCTGCCCAAGGTTAGGCAAGACACATTTTTGCTACTCTGAGCTTTTGTCTTCTAGCTGAAGTTCCTGGGGGAAGGTGCATAAGTGAACCTACATGCAGCTGCCGTCTAATGTTCGACCAATTCTTCACACTCCTTGAAGAGCCTGAGTGTGCACTGTCCATTAAACCATCTCTTCATAGTCAAAGGGTGTCAGCTCCTTCTAGTTCCCAGGGAAGGAAACTGAGGCTTGAGCAAGGTTGTGTCTCTTGGTGGCAGAGATGGAAGAAGCAAGAACTGAATGTTGTTGAGGGCCCTGAAACCAAGAGCCTCATCAGCAGGAAGGAGACACTGTCCCCCATATCACACTTGAGAATACACATGTTCTCTGATTTCAGACAGGTTGACAACGGGCTCTAACTTTGGGCCAAGTGCTGTGAAAGTCTCATCTGAAAACATCAGTACAAACAACAGTTCCCACCTCATGAGCTAAGCTATGTCCATCCAGGACTACCGAGGACAAGGCATGAGTCCAGCAGACCTGTAGATCCAGGCACAGGCCAAGACACTGGATACACCTTGTTGCCTTACTCCCCGACCCCTGGCATGGCTTTTTCCACAGCCTTTGCTTTCATTTCTTCTGTACAAATGAAAGGACAGCATGGGCTTGGAAACCGCCAGTGCGAGTGACTCTATAAACCAGGAAAGCCAATACATAAGCAGCTTTCTGCACCAGGTGCCTCTCCTCCTTTCATCTCCAACTAAGCCAATGCTACCCCCTCCCTGGTGACTTTTGTCTTTGAGTGGCACTTGCACTTAAGGAATGTTGGTGTGATGATGGTGGGTGTCCAAGTCACACTACTTTGCTCTGTGTCCATGCTTTAAAGAGAGGAGAGGAGTGAGGATACTTAGCCCTAGACCAATCTCGGGAAACTGGTGGAGAAGGGTGAAAGGAAAAAGATTGAAGAGGTGGAAGGGCCAGCAGAGGACTGTCAGCCCTGGTCTGCACAGGAAAGCCTTGGGCACCAGGTCCTCTGCTGCAGGAATACGCACAACGTGTATAAACGTGGTGGGTGGTATTGAGGCAAGAGGCAGGGGTGGCTCTGCAATGGTGTGTGACTCCCAGTCAGTGTCACCCCTCCAACTGGCCATCACAGACCAGTCATCATCACCCTCAAAGTGGCCATCACAGACTACCCTAGCTAAGAGCAATACCAACTTGCTCTGAATCTGGACCACTCATTTTTCCACATCATAGTGGCATTCCAGATCCACTGCTGATTCTGATTTCAGCCCCAACTCCATGATAAGTTATCCCAAAGCAGGGCATTTATCCTCCTGCCTCCATATGGTAATGTGTGGCACCCGCTGACTACCTTCCTCTGGGTCGTGTTGGATGGCTCCCTGTACTCAATCAGAGCTAGACAGTATGAGCATGCAAGCTAATGCGTGCAGACTGAAGAGTCTGTGGGATTGGCACCATATCTACTCAACACTTAACCATTGATCCTAGGCTTCGTACTATGCAAAGCCACTAGACATTCTTGTGAGGTATAGGCAGGTGATCTGAAACCCATTTTATGGATGGGAAGCCTGAGGTCCAGAAAGCCCGAGAGACTACTGTTCAGTAGCTGTTGATGTACAGAAAAGCTCTGGTCCTTGATGGGACATATTTCTGATTATTTCCCTTTCTTTCTTTCTTTCTTTCTTTCTTTCTTTCTTTCTTTCTTTCTTGATTTGTTTACCTTGGTGGCGCTGCTGCCCCTTTCTCGTGGTATCTGCCTACCCAATTTTCAGCAAAGCTGACAGTGGCCCATGGGTTTGGAGCATAAGAGACAATTCATTTTGACCAACTGGTTTTCCCCTAGGGTCTTCAAAGACTAGCACGATCTAGGATTCTGTTCTGGAAACATCTCTGACACAGAATCAGCCCTTCCTGATGATTTCACGGAAGCTTTCCTGTACCACCCAGCTCCACAGTTCCATCGGCCTGACTCCTGACTGCCAGGAGACCTGTGCTCCCTGCAAGCTTGGCCCTCCCCAGGAGTCCGTGGGAGGGCGTCCAGGCCGAAGCCCCTGGGATCTCCTTCCCACTTCTCAGGAGACAAGTCAGAATCTCAAGGAGAACAACACAGGGCTGAACATGATAAATATGCATCCAAAAAATTTTAAAAACCAAATCGCACAAATCAAGCTTATTCTGAGAGGCTCACATTGAGGGGGTCTCTAGAGCGCCAATCAGCATAATTAAATAGCAAGGTCTCTCTGGAACTGATTGTGCATTGCCTGTTTTTTCCCCTCATCTGAGGGCCATTTTACTGAGATGATTTTAAGCTAATAAGAACCCCCAAATTAGAAACTAATTAAGGAGATGGAAAATACAAATGTTTTTGTTTTTAGTTGGGCACTATTTTTATCAGGAGTACCATGAAAAATTAAAATTGTTAAGTACATGTATGAAGGTTGTCAGTCAAGGGCAATGCGGCTTTCTGCCTCCCCTGTTGCAAAATTTGAGGTGACACATGGGTGGCTGCTCCCTGTGGGCCCCCAGGAAGCACCGCAGAGAGCAGTGCCCTGGAGACTCTGTGTGGAAAGGGACTTGCCGCAGTTCTCACTAACCCTAGGCCATGAGACCCATCACCAGGCCTCGTTCTTTCAAGATGTGGCTCGACGCGGGGTGGAATCACACTGCCCATACTTCCTCGCACTTATTAATGGTGGGGGGTGCTAGAGGGGGGGAGCTCAGAGATCCACACAGGGCCACACAGCAACCTGAGAAGAGCCAGAGCAACACTCTTGTCTGGTATGCTGGATTTTGTGACAGGACACCGCCCCTCACACACTGCCACCTGAATGTGCATACCACCTTCTGAAATAGATGGCAAGCCACAATGACACGGGTTTTAGAGGAGTCTTTTAAGACTCAGAGCATCTCAAAGGCTTAGGACCCATCAGACCCAGCAGGAAGCAGGCGCCTGCTGGGATGCAGTGGAGCCCTCTGTTCTAAAAGGACACAGATGCCACCACAGCGAACATCAGAGGCCCCTCACTCCACTACACATGGTCCAGAGAGCGAAGCTCAGGGCCAGGGGCCTGGGAAGTTTCCATTTGATTTAGGCTTTACCCTTGTTCTTGCATGGTCCATGCCCAGCAACTTTTCACTATGCCTACCTGTGTCTCCTGATTCCGTTTCCTCTACACCATGCAGGACACCAATCTGTCCCCTTCCCTCAGGCTCCAGTCCTCCCCAGGGCCACACTAGAGAGACAGGGCTCTCTCAGATCCACGGCCTCACTCTGTACAGAAGAACAGGTTGTGGACAACCAGAATAACCTGGGTAGAGAGGCCACCTAGCAGGCTAGGAAAATAAAGAAGTCATGGACACTTGCCATCACCAGTAACACACATGACTCTCCGTCCTCCAGAGCGGAGGAATTCCTTGAGAGGATCTCAGCCTGGAGGAGGAGCACCTGATAGGAGCACTCTACTGAGAGGACACTGCCCGGAGCACAACCAGAGAACAGAAGGTGAGAAAAGAGATGCCTTCTTGAAATCAGGGATATGGAATCAAGGCAGAAATTTCAGCTCAGCTCTCAGGCCAGACAGCCCTTGGAGGACCCCAGCGTCTCATAAACACCTGTGATTTCTACAACAGCCTTCTTTACACAGGGGCGTGTGTGAGTCTCAGGGAAAAGAAAAAAAAAAAAAACCCAGAAGGCAAAAATTCTTTAATGCATTCTTTGGACGGAGCCTGAGCAGAGGGGGACTTGACCTTGCAGAGTTCCAGCGACACATGTAGGACACTGTGTTAATAAAAACACAGCAATTACTGCTTTCTGCTATTGCTGGGTGCCAGGGGCAACTGCAGATGATAGTCACAGAATAATAAGTGTACCCTGTCCCCCTTTCCCAGACAGAGCAGCCATGTTCTGACAATGAGATATGGGCTTTCTTATCCTGGGGAGCTGCATCTTTCTGGCTGTGTGTGGGGGGGGGGGTACGATAGGACTGTTTCAAAGGCTGAGGTCAGGAGAGTAAGTAAGGGCTGAAGGGCAGCTGTCACGGACAGATCACTGGGTGGGACCCAAACGTAGCAGGATTGCTTGGACCCCAGGCTGGCGATAGCCTTCACTTGTATTGGGTGACCTCTGGCGACGGTGACACCCTAGGGAGGATGGACACAGGCTGCCTCCAGATAGCCACCAGGGTCTGAAGCTTCCCCATGGGCTGAGGGCTGGCCGCCCTCCCGTTTTCCCGAGTTGCGAGGTTCTCATGCACCAGGAGGGCAGAGACAGAGCTGCAGAAATGTCTGCTAGGAAGTCCGCCGACTTCATTCCATGAAGGAGCTCAGATTTGCTTCCATTTGATTAACAAAAATAAAAAGACTTATTTCTTGACACCAAGTGTCACACAGCAATCACTCGCCGTTTTCTTTAGTCTTCATGGTCACCCAGCATAATAGAAATCGTTAGTTCCATGCTCAGTGACACTCTGACCGCTTCAGAGTATTTCAGAAACTGCCTGAAGTCAGTCTCAAACTCACATGTAGCAGAGACTTGAGTCAACAATCTGGAGAGCCAGAAACCACCCTGGCTCCAGAGAACACAGGCCTCCATTGCTAACAAGTGACTTGAGATATCTCTTGCATCTAGGTAGGGTAGCTCACTCCTGGAATCTTAGGACCTGGGAGGTGGAGGCAGGAGGATCAGGAGTTTAAGGTCATCTTCTGCTACACAGTGAGGCCACCTCTTGTACAAATTTCTCTAGAGACACACTGTAGACTTTTTGTAGAAAGTTACACAGTAGCAAATTCTGTTACTGTTTGGTTCTGGATCCACCTAGCCTCCAGTTGCTCCTTGGAAAGCGCTTCTAGATTCTAAAACTGTCTTGGGAGATCCAGTTGCCACCAGACACATAGGGCAGGCCACTGAGTTCTTGAAATGTGGCCTATCCTGAGATGGGCAATTAAGTATAAAATACACCCAGTATGTCAAAGGCTCTGTGGGAGGAAAAACACATCTCCTTGGTAATTGTGTACTGATCACCTGTTGAAGTTACAGTGGTCTATACTGAGCTAAATGAAACACACTGTTAAAATCAATTACACTGGCTAATTTTTCCTTTTTTCAATATGGCTACTAACAAATTTAAAGTGACTATCATGGCTTATACCTGTAACTGGTCCCAGTCTCCAGACTTACCTGGGCTTCCGTGACCCTCCCCCTCTCCCTCTTCCCTCTTCTCCTTTCCCCCTTCCCCAACACTGATATGGGATGTAGGGAGGCAGACTCTCTAAGAATCCTGAGAATGTTCTGTCTGCTCATCATTTCTCCAAATTCCCATGCCTCTCCTGGCTCCTGTTTTTCTCAGCCCAGCTTCTGCCTCAACACTCAAGGTGTGGTTAGCAATTCTGAGTGCTAGGCACCCCTTGACCCCCCCATTCCTGCAGCCAGAGCAGCTCTGATGGCCAGGTTTGTAAATCTGTCCTCTACCAAAAGCCTCCGGTAGAGTGAACTCTCTCCAAGCCCCACCTCTACTCCATAAGAGCCCAGTAATGAAATAATTCAGTGCGCCAATCACTTACTATAGCGCCAGATGCTCAGGTAAGTATTTTGCATGCTCCATTTCACTTAGTTCTCCTGGGCCACCTGTGTAAGAGCGAGTTTTACTCATCTGAAGATAGTGTCTTGAGACACCTAAGGCCTGGATCTGGTTCTGTGCTATGACCTCGGCCCCATATGAAGCCACAGTGTCAACCTGACTGGCACAGCTAGAGTCATTTGGGAAGAGGGAGCCTCAAATGAGAAAATGCCCCCAGCAGACTGGCATGCAGGCAAGCCTGTGCGGCATTTTTCAAATTAGTGATTGAAGGGGGTGATGCCACCTCTGGGCCTGTGATCCTGGAAGTTATACAAGACAGGCTAGGCAAGCAAAGAGGAGCAGGCCAGTGAGCAGCATTCTTCCATGGCCTCTGTATCAGCTCCTGCCTCCAGGTTGCTGCTTTGACTTCCTGCCCTGACTTCCCTAGATGATAGACTGTAAATGAAATAAACCCTTTCTTCCCTGTGTTGCTTTTGGTCATGGTGGTGTATCACAGCAATAGAAACCCTACTCAAGACACATGCCTTGCTCTCTGGAGCTCTGGCTTCAGCGCCCGTAACACGAGAGGTATTATGGATGAATGTTCAGTGTCCTCTATAGGCTCAAACATTTGAAGACTTGGTCCCCAGCTGGAGGTACTGTTTTTGTGAGACTATAGGACCTTTGAGAGATGACACCCAAGCTGGCGGATGAATGTAAGGCCATAGTGGCAGGGTTTGTGGTTTATAGCCTAGCTCTGGTTCCAGCCTGCACCCTCTGCTTCCTGGTTCACACAGATAACAAGCAGCTGTTGGTGCCACAATGCCATCCTACCATGATGAACTGCATCCCCCTCAAACCGTGAGCCAGAATAAATCCTTCCTATCTTAAGCTGTTTCTGTCAGTCATTTGATCTCCATGACTGAAAAGCAACTAATACAATAAGCGCTTGGTAAATACTGGTTAATCAGCATGGTGCAGCTGTGGTCCCTGAAAACACACACTAAGAGAATCCTGGCCCATCCCTGCAGGGCAGGACCTTTGCTTCCTCCACTCAGCCTCATCTTTTCTCCCACACCCTTCGCAGGGTCAGCCCTAGCCAGACCCTAGCCCAGGCAGAAATGTGTTGATCAGCTGCTCCACCACAAGCAGAACCGTGGACCATGATGCTCAGGACTAGTAGCTCAGAGTCATGTTTAACCCAGAACCCAAGGAGCTGCCCCCCCCCACCCCAAGGCATAGCCAGTTCCCACCGCTCCAAGTACTCAAGCTCCTTTCCTTTCCACTCTCTCCAGCAGGTAGGAGCCCAGTGACACCCCCACCTGTGGCCTGTAGCCTATCCATTTCCTAGAGAGGGGTTTAGCTTGCTAAATTTCTTCAACTTAGTCTTTCTAGTTGATTTAAAGCAAGACCACCCAGAAGTCCTAATGCTCTGCTCCTCCCCAGCCCTTGGCTCTGACCAAGACCTCAACCCTAGCCTGAGCTAGATGGAATTTGCCACACCCTCTTGGGTCTCCTGCTGCTAACCATTGGCCTTTCTCCCTTGCCCCAGGGTCATTTCCCAAGACTTCAAGCTATTTTTGCTTCTCTCTCAGCCTTCTTTGTTCCCCGTGGAGGAGGCTACCAGAGTGCCACCCTCATTTCATATGTGGTAAAGACCAGCCAACTAGTTCTGTTGTGGTATTTCCAGCCCTGTCCGGTCCTTGTCCTTCTAGTCTCAGGGAGCCATGCCTTCTAGACCCCAGGGATCTGCCTGATGCTTCCACCCTTGGCTAAGTCCTGGGATTAATTGCTCGACCAACAGAATCTGCGAGACTCTGCATGTCCCCTCCACCTCCCTACAAACGACCTCCCTGGCGCATTCAGTCTTCCCCCACTAGTACAGGCAGCCCTGAAGGAAGAGATGGGCACAGTCCACTTTTCCATTTTCTATGAGCAACACAAGCAGCACCAAAACTCTGGGCATGTGAACCAAACCTGAGGTGGTCCCAAAGTACAAAGCCCCATCTACCCTTCAGGCATCACAGGTATATAAGAGCTCCTTTGCCCTTTCTTACCTCAATTTCCTCGCTGACAAAACCCCCCACCCCACTTCCTGCAGGAGCTCATGACAAGAGTGACTTCTTGATTTGTACTCTACATCCCTCAAATAAGATATGCTGCATGCATAGCCAAGGCGCCAGGCCTTCCCACAAGGCAGAGGAAGTGAGCTCAGCTGATGCTAAATCTTCCGGTACCTGGCTTCAACAAGCACATGGCTGAAGACAAATAACTCTAAGGTGTCCATCTATCATCTTATCGGGCTCTGTGTGCTTTGTTTGCACAGTTATCTTCTCGAGCCTGACACTATATGCCGCATACAAACTGATATATTCCCCTACCTGCCATAGCATTGATAAAGAATAGCCGAGCTTCGGGTTCATTACCTGTCATTACACCATGAACATGTCGCTGGGGGCCAGAGCATCAATTCTTCCTGAGTCACTCCAGCAGCGCAGCCTCCCAGTCGGTGCTCCAGGTCCAACAAGCTTCGGCTCACTGCTCAGGCCTGGGTAAGCCCCATGCCATCCTCCCTTCCTCTTCTGGCTGGCCAGATCCTCACAGATGGGAGACTTGAGCTCCAGCTGCCTCAGAGGGGACCTGTAAGTAGAAAGTAGAACAGCGGTCTCTATCACAACTAGGTCCAGACAGACAGGTCCAGGCGTGAACTGTTCTGGAGTCTTCTACTTGGCCTCTTATTGTTCCTTATTATTAGATCCCATGGTGCCTGGAGCCTATAGCATGTAGGGTTTCCACTGACAGTGCTCTGACCACAGGATCAGCAAATGATGTATACACACACACATACACATGTGTGTGCGCATATACACATCCATTATTCCTGATGTCTTAGCTCTGTATACTTCATTCTGTCTGCGTCAAAGACTCCCATTTCAATCAGGTATCCACCTGCTAGCTGTCACTCAGGCTTCAGTCAGACCCTTCAAGAGGACCCCTGAGCTGTCCCAGTGTTCTGGGAGAGAAGGGAGACGGATGCACTCCCTCCGCCAATGGGAGGTCCAGGGAACAGGACACTCCTAATACTTCCCACCAAATCCTGGGACAAGACTTCAGGAGCTCCAAGAAGACCACCCTACCTGCGGCCCCATGACGAATGTATTTCCAGCCCTTCACCTTAAAGGAAGAAGCAAGGGGGGGTAGAGCTCCCTATGGCAAGGGACAAAGACACTGACACTGGTCGTACTGAACCCCGACATTTTAGGGCCAAAACTATGGCTTTTATTCTGCAAGGAGGCTGTGCCACCTGCTTGGACACTGGGACCACACAGCCTGCAGCCCTGTTCCTCTCATCAGGCCTGGACACCAGCTCTGCTGCCCACATGGCTGAGGTCCACTAGGGGCCCTCTTGACCTCAGTGGGCCAGCTGCTGAGAAGGCACTGTAAATGGAGAAAATGGCCCAGGTGCCCACCACTTCAGGAAGAGAAAGCACTGTGCACCGGGTGTAGATAGCGATGGAGCCAGACAACACACACTCTCCCCTCTGGCCTCAGTGGACGAATGAAGCAAGGTGAGGATGATGGTCGGCCATGTGTATAATGACTGCAGCCTAGAAATGGCTTTTGCATCCTGTTTTGCAGTAAGTAGTTCTGTGAAGAGCTGTTTCAGAGATGAAACAGAAGCACAGAGAGGTTGAGAAGATTGCTGAATGTAACACAGTGAATGGAAGAAGGTCAAGGCTGGCATTTCCAATTTTTAAATATCATATTTTTCCAGGAAGCTTCCCTGTGGTAGGTTAATTTCCTCTAAAAAAAAACCCAAACAAACAAACAAAAACAAAAAACAAAACAAAAAACACCACATAACCTCGAGGATGAGGGCTGAATGAAAGTAAAGCAAGTGTGAACCGTGCCTTATTAGGGAGCAGGAAAGGCAATCGAGCTTTCGCTCTCTTCTCCAAATGAAAGTCTAGGAGGGGTAAGCAGGAGGGTGAGGAATGTGAAGCAGAGAACAGGAGCTGGAGAGATACTGAGGCAGCAGCAGCATCTTGGGCCCAAAGAGAACTGGCTACAATTAAATGCTAATAACTACCAACCTCCGAGCTACCTGGCCCACAGCTCTGCCCTAGAGAACCTTCTTCAAGGGGCAACAAGCAGCACAGAGTGGCTTTAGAAGGCAAGACAGATGCTGTTATCCCCTTTGAAAGGCACACATCCACTCCGTATGCTCTCTTACCTCTGCCATCTCTTCCTGAGAACTGAAAGGGGGAGGTTAATCCCTCAGGATTCTGCCCCTGTGAAGAAAGTCCCCCACTCTGAACAAAGGCTTCCCAGCTTGATGCTGAAGCAGCTACTACTACCAACACCCAGGACTTCCACCTCGGTCATCCTTCCTTGGCCATGGTAGCCAGGGCTAGCCTGACTCTGGAAGCAGCACAGGTCCAAGAGTGGCTAGCCAGGGCAGGTGGCAGATCCTGAACAAGGCAGCAAGATGGTCCCAAACATCAATGGCCTCATATAGCTTGTGCAGCTCCCTGTGCCTGCCTCCAGCCAGCAGAAGACCAGGCACAGCATATTAGACTATAAGGAGGAACAGAAATCAGGGCCCCTACCCCTGTATTAGTGGTACTTGCTAAGACAGCCCCATGTGTATGCAGGTGCAGTGGGGGAAGGAAGGAGCTGCCCTTAAGAAGCAGGCCATTATCATGGCCCACCAGTGACAGTCACCTGGATCATCTGGCACTGGACTGATGGGAAATGGTGGGACACCCACATCTCTGGGCATGGGGGTATGTGTATATATGACCAGCACGTCCTGGCCCTCCTGGGGGGTGGGGCTGAAACATATTCCTAGCAGATGGTGCTGTCACCCTCGCTCCAGGATTCTCATTCCTAATTATCTGTGCTGTCAGCCAAACAATTAACCCTCAAAGAAAAATCGCAATGTCCACCCCCAACTGTATGAAAAGGCAATTTTCCCAAGGGCAAGATACCTAGGGCAGACTTGTGGTTGGCTCCAGATCTCACCTCCTCTGGCCTCAGAGGTCTATCACTGGCTTTGAGGCAGAGGCAGCCTCCCCACTTCCTCTGACCCTCTGAGTTTGGTTTGGTTTTTTTTTTTTAATTTTTATTTTTTATTTTTTGTAAGTGGAGGAGGTGGGGCTTGTCCTGAAGGCTCCCTGAGCCCTCCGGAACTACTGTCTTAGATTGCTCTTCATCTGAATCTGGGATGTGCTTGCAGAGGCTGAGCTCCCTGTGGGTCCCCTTCGTCATTTTATTTATTTATTCAGTTGTGGCAGGTGGCTGGCTGGAGATGCAGAGAAAGTGTCTCCTCAGTCTTCCTGACCCTTTTCGGAGCTCTGCCTGCAGGGAGCAGAGGGGCAGTAGGAGGCAGAAGTCTTCTTGAAGGATTTAGATCCTCTCAAGAGGTGGGGCTATAGAAACACAGCCTTGTATGAAGAGCAAGGCCCTATGGCCCCAGAGCAGAGCTGTAGAGGGGCGGGGCACTGTAGAGAGGGGCGGGGCACTGTAGAGAGGGGTGGGGCTCTCCTATCCCAGCTCCCACTGCTGTACCTCTCAGGTCTGGAGGCCTCCACGAGGCAGAGGCAGTCGCAGGGCCCGCCCCTACTGGTGCGCTTTAAACAGCAGAGGCACAAGTGAGTGCTCCAGAATGGCTTCCCCTAAAGGAACAGTCTTGAAAAGAGAGTCTTGAAAAAAAAGCTTGCGAGGCTGAGGCAGTGTCTGTCACCTGAGAGGGCTACTGTGTAAAGTGTGATCATGAATTGAAGTCCTCCATCACCATGCAGTGACATGAAGAGCAGGAGGCGCTTCAAGGCCGCTTTGTATAGGGGATGACAGCCCCTCTGGCCACTTTGCACCAATGCCATAAGAGACACCGAGGACCCAGCCCTTCACAGAGAGGAAAAGGAATAGACCTGGCGCAGGCAATCTCAGTCTTGTCCCACAGATTATGGAGCTCAGAGCAGGAAAGGGGATGGCAAGACAGGGACATGGCATGGCCCCCTGAAAGTCAGAAAGAGCCCCCCCAAGACAGGGACATACCCTGGGTACCCCGGGGAAGGGGTGCAGAAGGTGGACAGTGAGCTGGAACTGCTTTCCCACCACCATGTGGCCAGCCCACGCCTTGTGACATCACTGTGATCCTGCTGTTTGTGATCTGCCGTCCACCTGCACACACCCTTTTGTATCCAAGGGGTGCAGGTTCCCACAGCAACTCCACAAAACCGGGCTGTGTTGATATTCATACAGGGAATCTGCCTGCTTGGAGGCAGCACTCGTGAGTGCACCCCCTGCCCGGGCCCATGTCGGACAGGCGCCAAAGTCTGGCTGCAGACATTTCTAAATATGAGCAGCTTGGCACTGACAGTCAGGTTCCCAGACCTCCTTGGCCCAGGAGACCCTGCCAGGATTCTCCAGGCAGTCAGAGAGAGGAGAGAGCTGGGGGCAGTGGGATCAGGAGCCTGCCAGGCGGTGAGAAGCACGGCCCAGCCCCTGGAAGCCCTACAGCCTTGTTAGGGGAAGAAAAAGGATTACCCAGCACCCAGCGTCCAGAGCCTGATCAATTGCTCACAACCCCTGCAGCAGGCATGGGAACGCCGCTGCCTTCTCAAATGTGCATGGATTAAAAATATACAAATGGAATCTTTTTCCTACCCCTCTCCTCAACCCCCTGAAGCCTAGGATGCCTGTTAAAAATAGCCTTGCTGTGGCGGGGATCCTGCACAACCCGAAGGCTGGCAGGAAAATGAAGGCGCCATTGGAGGGGGCCATGTTAAGTGGCTATCCTTGGGAAGTGGGACAAGGAAAGTCCCCTAGGAAGACTGCCTGTCTCAAGTATCTCGGGACACACTTCTGCATGGCTTGAATCTTTACCAGCAAGCTCATATTTCATTCTATACCACAGGAGGAGCTGTCTTTCCGCTCAAGCCTTACGAAGAGCTGATGCCGGTTTAGCAAGCCAGCCACACTGTGCAGCCTGGCTGGGCATTCCAGCCACCAGAGACAAAGCGCCCAGCATCCTGCAGGGAGCAGGGATCGAGGGCAGGGCCTCAGGAGGGACCTGAGTTCTCTGGGCCTGGTTGCCTGCTGCAGAGGGGAGCAGTTGGATTTATTGCTTTATTGCTTCCTGATTTGAAAAGTGCTATCTGCCCCTTGTATCTTCCTACTGTGAAAGATGAAGGAAATTGTCTTTAAGTGCACTAGGGTAGGGGTGGGTGGTGAAATGAGGGGTCACTGTGAAGGGAGAGACTGTTCTGAGTGCACAGGCCAACTTCCCACCTTGCTGAAGTGTGCGAGGTGGAAAGACTATCAGTTTGGTACCTAAAAGCATTCTGAGTTTGAACCCTGACTTGGGCTATCAGTAACTATGGCAAACCAGCCTCCTCACCCTGCCGCTCAGCTGCAGCTCTGTACTTTTAACCACTCTGAGATATAGCCCAGACTATGGAATCAGGTTTTTTTGCTAGCCCTACCAACAATGAGCTGTGTGATCCTGAGGAAGCCCGTAGAACTTCCTGTGCTTTAACATCTTCATCTCTAAGAAGGGAGTGAGAGGCAGTGGGGGCTGTTGTTACTGAAACCCACACTCTGCCCTGAGCAACTATCTTGGCTCCAGTTGCCACGCTTGTAGATTCTATGGATTTAGCTTATAGAATTTCCCCCACTCCTCCACTCTTATAAACATCTCACTGGCCTCTTCACTCCCTCTCTCTGCTCAGCAGCTTGTGCACCTGGCTTGTGCCTCCTACCCTGGAGCTCAGCAGGATACAGACTTGAGATCACTGATCCGCAGACTCTGAGCCCTAATACAAACACAGATGCTGACGCGAACAGCCAGGTGAGCTGGCAGTGTACATTTCTAATAATCTCCCTGGGGACAGCCATGCCACTCCGCTGGCCTGAGACTGTCCTTTGATTAGCAAGGACCATGTTAGTGTGGGGAAACAGGGACCAAGAAGGCCGGTCACCCACAGGAGAGGAGGAGCATATTCAGACAATGGGGGTCAGTGGTGACCCTGTGGGTTCGAGAGACACTGGGGAAGGAGAGCGGGAGGGTGCTGTGTGGAGTTATATGATGTTACCTGACCTGTGCACAGGGTTCTACAAGACACGGCCACCCAGAACACTTTCCCCACGTGCTGGCAGGGCTGTCCTGCCTTCAGCGCTGGCTTGTGCGGGAACACTGATGATGGGGCTATCAGCAGGAGCCCTGGAGACTGTGTTAGCAACGTCTGTTTTCATTTATTTGTCATTTTCTATATTTTTTCTGAAGTTTTATCATCTTTGTAATTTTAAAATTTATCTTCCGTATATTCTCAGATGCCCACTCCCCAGAACTGCCCGTTATTCTTTGTTATTGAGGTTTTATGTATTTTTTTAGCACAAGCTGCCATTGTTGCAAAGGCTGGAATACAGAGCATTAAATCTTCTCAGTCAAACCTCAAAATACAGCAACCTGGGTTGCGTTTTCCCTCGGAGCCAAGAGTCCAGCGCTTTGGAAGGCTGGCGCCATCACCTCTCACTATAGCAACAGGGAGACCTTGGTAACCCTGAGCGTGGCTATTAAGAGTAAAAATAGGAAGTGTGTGGAGAGACACTGGGTGAGAAGCTGTCGCAGACCCGCTGGGCAGGCTGGCTTTGCAACCCTCTCAGCCCCTCTTGCAAGAAACAGAAAGCAAAAACCAGAGTGTGGAGCCGGCTCCTGGGAGATTACAGGAGCACCTGGCATTTTCCTCTTTGTCGCCTGCTCCAGACATCCTCGCTGCCTTTCAGAACAGTTCCAGGCAAGCCTGAAATTGGGCTTTTCTAGAACAGCAGTCACACGATATTGTGGTGGAGGACGGTCCAGTCTCTGTTACATATCAGGCTGTTTGCACTACTCTCAAATCCCTACCTGAAGTAGTCCCTAGGGTAGCTTTCCTGGCTCCTCAGCAGCATCCTGACTGACATCTCATTGGTGCTGAATCTTAACTTGTCTCTGGATAGATATTTCAGGCTCTCCGGGGTCCCATCTAGGTCTTGGCGCTGACCTGGCAGGAGCTGGGGAAGGTCCCACCTCTGTTCTGTACTGCAGTGCACAATGCTTGAACCCAGGCTGCTGTCAATTCCCCAAACCCATTTTGTGCCACAGTGCTGCCAAGCTCAGGACCCAGGCTCTGCATCTGCTGAGCTGTAGAATGTGGAGCAAGTCACCTTCTCTCTTGGAAGCGCTGCTGCCCCATCTGTGAAACTGGAAATGCAATCTCTCAGTCCTCACTGCTTCTCACCTTGATGCCAACACTATAGACAGAAAAGTGGTATTTTTTTTGAGACAACGAAACATCATCCTCTCAAGTAAGAAATCGTATTTTATTTTAATCTTACTGCAAAAAGTATGTTTTTAAACACTTACAGGCTTCTTTTCCTTTTTTAGGGAAGAAATGTGTGATGTAAAATTCACTCTTGTACATCCTTCCAGCTCTTGTTCTGCAAAGCTCTTCGGGGGCCGAGACCCTGAGCATCTTCCAGTCTCCTCTCACTGTGTCAGGCACTGTCTGCAACACTCTGGCTTTTCCCTCCTCTGTCTTCCCATTGAAGCCAGGGTCCCAGTCATCATGCCCAGTCTGGGCATGACTGCCTAAAGCAGCTACCCACCTCTTATTTAAGGTGCAATCCAGGGTGGGCAACCAGGTCTTGAGCAAGGGTAGGGAGGGCGTGCATGGGAGCAAAGGTACTGCAGCTGTCTACACTGCTGGATGCTTTCCCTGCTTTGATGCCTGTGGCTATGCACTGCATGAGAGTGGTTGCCAGCACACTGCTCCGGATGAGCACGGTGCCTCCCTCTTGACCCTCTGCCCGAACAGGCACATCCTAGTGTCACCAGCTGGTTAGAGACCATCAGAGGAGCTGACCTCACCATGAGGCCAGTCAAGAAAGTAAGGCCACAGTTAGACTTTCGCCCCAACTCGTGCAAGCCAGCCCCCAATTTCATTCTACCCTTGTGAATGGCTTCCCACAGGAGAGAGAAGCCTCAGTTCCCACAAGGGGGTTTTCTTGTTCCTGTCTTCCCAAGAAGCCTTCAGAGGCCCCAAGGCAGAGACAGGCTTCTCTCTAGGCCCTGGGCCACTGAATAGAGCAGTGCTTAGACATATACCGCCCCCCCGTAGGTGCTGAAGCAGCCATCTTTAGAAGTCTCTGCTCCTTCCATTCAGAGACAAGCCACCTTCCACTGCTGTGGTTTTGCATGTCATATAACCAGCAACCTCTTCTCTTTCCTGCTCCAGCCAACCACTGTGTCAACAACTCTCCCCTGTGCCATCCCCAGATACCCAAACTTCCTGCCCAGTGATACAGCCTGCAAGGAACTTGGGGGTGTGAGCAGCATGAGAGTTCCAGTTTGTCTGTGTGTAGGCAGACTGTGTTCTGTGATGCTAGTGGCATCTGTGGAAAGACCAGTCCCACCCCCATAAAAAAAGAAGGTTCCAGGGACAAAACAGAGAAATCACTTTGAGATGAAAAAGATAAAGTCAACAGCAAGAACACAAGGAGCAGGACAGAGGGTACAAAGTGACAGACCACAGGGATGGAGAAGGAATAGGAAAACTGAAAGGCCCCAGCCTGGCTGGATCAAGCCTCCACCCACCGAGAGGGTTGGCATGAAGATATGGCAGCCTCTGCCAGCCCACAGCCCTGCCTCCCTGGCCTGTGAGTAGCACGGTAGCACCAAAATGAGCCAGGACTATAAAAGAGTGCAAACTTTGCCACAGACTAATACCAGGAGCCAGGAGTCTTGGGGGATAAGTTCAAGCAGCCATGAAAATAGCCCTGCCCCCAACTGTACCTAACTCTGCTTTGCTGCCTACATTCCCGTGGGAGTAGAGGAATATTTAGCCCAGGGCTGATCTCAGCACTGGGGCCAGACTGGAAGGCAGGCCCAGATTATAACTCAGTCCCAGACACACCCATCCCTGGGTCACCCTAGGTCCTGGTCCAGATCCCATTTTTGCAGATGCTCTAGAGAGTAATTGACCAAAGGTCACAGAGCCTGTCAATGGGAAGTGTGGATGGGAACCATCTGCTCATTCCAAAGCCTATGCTTCCCCGAAGGGCACAGTACCTCAGCAGGCACAGACATGGCTGCCTGGCTGCTTTGTTCCCAAGGATGAGGCCATGCTGCATGAAACCACTGCATGCCACCTGGAGATGGTGCTAGCAGGATTAGCCCTCAGGTATGTCCAGTTTCTAGGAATCACACGTCACCTGGCTATGTCCACTGCAGCCTCTATTCTGACACACAAAGGAAGAAGCCGTGAGGGTGGGACAGAGATGGAGGAAGCCTAACTGGTGAGAAATGGCCAGGACACAGGTGAGTGTAGGGGAGTGAGGGACCTCTGAGTACAGCCCTTGAGTGGCATTGGAAACAGGTGGCACCTGAGAAGGGTCTGTGGGTAGCTTAGTGACACTTCTCTGCTACACAAACCAGGAGAGAAAGGACTCATGGAGGAAAGAATTTTCCCCTTTGTCCATTTCCCAATGTACAGTGGTCACTGGCAAAGGACACAGCAGGAAACAACAAATGTTCTCTTGACGGCTAGGAACCAAAGCTCAGAGCTCCATCTTCCTTGTTGGTTCTCTTTCATTCCTCCTAACCCCTGTCTAGCGTCAGCTGTGCAAACACTAGCAGCTACATTTGTTCTTCTACTTAATGACATCAGTGAGTCCTTGCTGAGATGACAGGCTGGTAACAGATGAACAAGCAGGCCTCTACCTGTAGCCACAGGGCTCTCATGAGAGAAGGTGGGTCACACAGGAGGCAGAGCAGAAACTCTAAGACACCGTAGAAGGCAGATGCGATGATGCCTGGGCCGAGTGAGGCAAGCAGATCAGAGCCAAGCTTCTCTGGGGCAGGGTTTGCATCCCAGGGGGCTTTTCAGTTGGGGAATGAGGTCTAGTCCACAGGGCTCAAGATGACAAAGCATCTCGAAATGCCAGTTCATGCTGAGACTATGGTGGGGACACAGCCCCGGCACCCTAGAGTCAGTTATAGAGACAGAAAAGACCGCCACAGAGCCAACGGCGTCTTGGCACCCAGCGAGCACCTGGCACAGTTGCTTCTCTACATGGACTAATGCAACAGTCCAACGGTCTGGGTACACAGCGCCTACTGAAGGGGCTCTAACAGGCCTGAGCGTGGCAAACACTGTCCTTCCCCCATTCTTTCTGCCTTGCTAAAAACTGTTAGATTACATTTCTAAAGCTAGCCACCCAGGTCTATTCCCTTATTTGGCCACTTCCTCCCGCTGTGGCTGACTACCAAGATCCAGCTATCAAAGTATTGAAGTCCAGCAATCAAAAGCTCTGTTTGGCTCATTTAATTAACATGTCCAATCAAAATTAACCACCTCATCTTAACTCAGGGTTTCCCCTTCTATTTTTATAAACTGCCATTTGCCTATGGACCACATGTCTCCTCTCTATCCAGAGGCAGACCTTTGTCCCTAAAGAGCAAATATTCTTCCCCCTTTTTCTTCCCTGTTCCTTTTCCCCTTCTCCTTGTCCGCTATTCCTTGCCTTTTGTCCCTCTGGAACAAAATAAATCTCCTTTGTGCTGAGAACTTGGTCTTGGGTGTCTTGTGCCAACTTTGAGGCTCTTTCAGTAATAGCCTGCACCACACAACCCTGCAATGGAAGCCAGGAGTCTCTTAGGTCCCCATGCGGCCACCCTGCTCTAACTAGACTGCTTTCTTCATTGCTCCTGCAGTTTTTGTTGCTGCTTGTCTGGGGACTGTATCATTATTGTTACAAATTTCCACAAACTGAGTGACTTCAACAACAGGAGTTCATCTCTCAGCTTTGAGTGTCAGAAGCTGGAGCCTGTCTCCCTGGGCCCAAAGCAAGGTGTCAGCTGTTGTCAAATGACAAAAACTCAAAAATTTTTTTTTCTAGAGAGACACAACACACTCTGCTAGCTCTAGATAGGGTAACTATAACAGACAGAAGTAGAGATGCCACTAAAGTCCAATTTGGGATCAGCAAAGCCTACCCCAGCATGACTGGCAGCTCCGCAAAGCCAGTAACCTGGAGCACACTGGAGCCTGCTGGTGGCTCCTTTCCAGGTGCCTCAGTTGGTCTAAACCTCTGCTGGTTTCTGCTTCTGTCAGGTAGCTGGGCTGGGCCAGAAGTTTTCTTGGCAGCTCATCTCCTTCAGTCTGAGAAAGACTGTCAGCTTTTACTGCTTACTCTGGCAAGGAGACTAGTCAGTGTGAAAAAGACTCTCAGCTTTTACTCTGGCAAGAAGGCACCTAGTGGATCTGGTCACTTTCAGGGACTTCTTGAAGCTTTTTTTGAATTGTTTATCTTCCTGCTTAAGGAGCTTCCTGACTTTGGGAATGTTTCAGCCTCAGAGAAAGGTTGACACAACAGCTGGACAACATTCCCTCCTCTGCTGCTGGAGGCTTAAAGGAGGAACAAGTCCTAGCCTTAATAGGACTTACCTATGTCTGTTAGCTTCTGAGGCCTCTCTCTCCACGTATGGTGCCAATAGTTCTGTAGTTACTGATCTGATCCCAGCTGGAAAAGTCTTTCTACAAAAGCATTGTCTGGGAGACTACGACTGCAGCTGTCATTCATAACTGCAGGCAATTCTCTTGACTATCCCATGAAAACAACATGTGTTCCAAGCCGACATTCCAGTCTCAACCTAAGAGGAAGTAATAGACTTTCTCATAAGAGTTTCCTGCTGGAAGCTATCTGTGCACTGCTTCTAAACATGGTTCTCACACACATGGCCCCCAAATCCCACCCTGGCTATGAAAAAACTTGTGATTTGATGAGTGTCTTAGTTACTGTTCTATTGCTGAGAAGATACGCTATGACCAACGCAACTCTTAGAAAAGAAAGCGTTTATCTGGGAACTTGTTCACAGTTTTAGAGGGCTAGTCGATGATCATCATGACACAAAGCAGACAGGCATGGTGCTAGAGCAGTAGCTGAGAGCTTTACATCCTGATACACAGGCAGCAAGCAAAGAGCAAGTGAGCCTGGTGAGGACTTTGGAAGCCTCACAGCTTCTGCCAACAAGGCCATACCTCCTAATCCTTCTCAAGGAGTTCCACTAATTAGGAACCAAGCATTCAAACATATGAGCTTATAGGGGCCATTCTCATTCAAATCACCATAAAGATATAAAGTGGTTGATTCATCTTGCCAAAAAGACCTGCCTGACACCTTCTTTTCAGACCCTTATCCCCAAATGTAAGTAGAATTGAGTTTTTCTTCCCTCATGGTTTTTGGGTCATATCTATCTAATGGACTTAAAAATGGATCTGAGAGACATGTAGTCTCCTGTTCTTACTGACAAGTCTAATAGAAACTCCACCCCCTACCTCCAGTTAGGTACAGGAGGAGCTGCGGCAGCCAGTCTAAGGGGCAGCAGTAGGCCTCTCAAGGTCTGCATAAAGAGAAGGCAACAATACTGACTGTTCTCATGAGCCCCAGCCCACTATCTGCTGATGTCTGTCAGTGCCTCTGGGCATATGGGCCCCTGGCCTCACACCACCACAACATTCAGAACTCAAAGAGGGCTCTTCCAGTCCAGACCAGCTCTGTCTTACCTCTGTCTCTCTGGCCCCAAGTGTGCTGTTCATCTCTGCTGCTCCTGGCCTTCCCCACTTTGCCTTCAAGTCCATCAGCGTTCACTATCTCATGTGCACTGCCCACTGGAGAAGATTAACATGCAAATCCTCTCCAAGGTGAGTCAGGATGGTACGGTAAAGTTATTACTTCCCTTCCTGGGCATCTGTTATTACAAAATAAGCCTCTGAGAACCCTGGGGTTGAAATGAAAAGTCTAAAAGGAAAGCTAGGGCAAGTGGGGCAGGAAAAGCTCTGACATACAGCCTTGAGAAAAACACGCCACACAGATCATCCCTGAACAACTAATGAAAACTCTGCTTTTCAAAATGCAAGGCCTGCTCTGGGCTTATGAACCTGGGTTCTTATCCTTACCCAGACCTGGGAGCCTCCTCCTCCTCCTCCACCAGCAACAGCACTACACTGCACAGCTCTAGGAGGTGGTACACACTGCTGGTCTCGATGCACTGCACAGCCTTGCATGCTCACATGCTTCCCACTTTCCAAGGCCTACCTTCTTCTGGCAACCACCACACTCCTTATGCCTGACTTTCTTGGCATTTAGTCCCCACCCCAGACATCTGAACTACATCTTCTCTTAATTGGGGTTCAAATTGGCGGTAGGTGGGGATATGACCCTCATCAGACTGTAAGTGCCCTGGGAGTGGTGACTGAGTACTGAAGTCCAGAGGGCTGAGAAGATAGCAAGGACCTTCAAGGGGACCAGCAAGCAGCACTTGGGAACTGGTGGAGGGTACTCTTTCTGCGTCCCATCTCATCCCTCTTGAATGGGACACCCTGGTGGTGGGGCCCAACAGCTGTTTTAGCAGGTCATCAGGCAACTTAGAAACACATGAGGTTTCAAAAGCACCCAGTTACAGGTGCCTTAGGGTGTCTTTGTTAGCGCTACTGAATGGCTAAGCCGTTTTTTTTTTTCCAGTGGCAATTGCTAAATACCTGGACACCCCCTCCCATCCCACACTGGCTTTAGGGGTTCTCCAAGAAGCAGCACAGAAAGCCTGCACAAGCTGATGCCAGGGCTGCAGGCAAATAACGTAGGCCAGGCAGCCTTGGCCTCCTCCAAGCGCCCTCCTGCTCCACAGCCTCTCCTGGTCTTGCTAACTGGGTGGTTAAATTATTCAGCAACCAATTAGAGCTTAACAATGCCCCTGTCTCCCAGCCCAGTGATTCTCCTGGCTGCCGCCAGCCATGGCAAATGATTTTCCAACACAAAACAGAGAATGTTCAGGAATTTAGCACCAGCAATGGCCTCCTCTGTGCATGGGTCCCCATGCTTTAATCACAGCCTGCCCCCATAACCGCCCCCCTTTCCCATCCTATCTCCTGGGACAGATCTGGATGGATGAGCAGACCAGACAAGCAGCAAATGAGGGGCCAGACTCCAGACTGTCAGGAACAAACTGGAAATCCAAACACTGAACTCGTCTTTATGGCCATTCCTATCACTGAGCAATCTGAGAATCAACCAATGGCCCTCCTACTTCATCCCACAGATGGAGAAACTGAGGCTGATGCAGTGACTTGGCATTTTCTCTACTCTGTTGACTCCTACCACACTAATAGTCTAGGTCTTATGGCAGCGCCCACACACACTCAGTCACGTGCACACACACACACACACACACACACAGAAGAGAGAGAGATAATCCTATCAAAGACATCTAAACACAACCCTGGAAGGGCCTAGAAACAGTGACAGAGCTCAGTCCACCTCTCCACGCTCCATGCTGGACAAAGAACCTTCAGGCCTGGGAGGGGTGTGTGTGAACAAACACTGCAGGAACAAACACTGCAGGCAGGCTTACCCTCTTCGGCATATGTGCTGAGAGGAAATCTATCAGATAACTAGATCATCACCCTGAGAACCACTGGCAGGTGGTCCCAGAGGGCAGAGAGAACACATTTGGATGGAAGCAGACAGCTCCCAGTAGGGAATGCCACTCTCAACCCATAGGAGGAAAGTTGGGGGCCAGAAGGTATCAAAAAGGCAAGATTCCCCTTCTTGTTGGTGGTTTTGCTCAGAGCCCCCTGGGAGAAAGGCAGCTGGGAATGGAGAGCATGTTCTCACCTTTCCACCTGTCTCTCAAAAGCCTTTACACTGAAATGGAGGAGGTGACGGTGAAGACAAGACCAATACAAGCATCAAGGAGAAAAGACTGTTCACTCAGAATGTAGGAGGCTCTTACCCAGTTCCCAGGTAGTGTAGGAAGAGGTGGCCTACCCTGAGGGCACAGATGGACTACCAGGCCCAGGCTCAGGTCCACAAGGACAACACAGGCATTCAGACTTGGCCTCACCCACCCTGAAGAACCCATCCCACCTCTCAAAACCAGTCGTCTGGGCCAGTAGCACAAAGAACTCCTGAGTGTCTCAGGCCCGAGGCAACACAAGTTCATTCATAACCACGTGTATCTATGCATGTAGAGAAAATACCAAGTCACCATGCATGTCTCCTCTTCACAACAACTTCCCCCTGATTTGCCCTAAGCTAAGGTCACAGGATGAAAGTCTGAGATGAGCATGCAACCTCCAGGCATAGAGCTGGGGCCCATGCCAGTCAGGAAAAGCTGGGTTGTGCTGCTGTAACAGCAAGTATGTCCAGAGGCTCTGAGACTCCATTGTGTACTTGAAGTCATAACAACACTTGAAATTAGACAGTGGTGATAGTGGCTCAACCTCAAAAATACCCTGAGTCAAGACCTAGGACAGGGCAGGATCCTGGGAGGACATGGGGTGACTCTGGCTTAGACCCCCAGTAGCAGGGGTCATGGAGACTGAACAGGACACCCTCTAACTAGATAGGACTCCTAGTGGAGGGAGGGGAATACCAACCCACCCACAAAACCTTCAACCCAAAATTTGTCCTGCCTACAATATGTGCAAAGATGGAGCAAAGACTGAGGGGATGACCAGCCAATGCCTGGCCCAACCTGAGACCCACCCATGGGAGAGAGCCAACCTCTGACACTATTAACAATACTCTGCTATTCTTGCAGACAGGAGCCTAGCATAACAGTCCTTTGAGAGGCTCTACCGAGCAGTGGAGAGAAACAGAAACTGAGACTCACAGCCAAATATTGGGCGAAGCTAGATAGTCTTTTGGAAAAGTGGGGGAAAGGATAGAAGGACCTGGAGGGAACAGGAACTCCACAAGAAGACCAACAGAGCCAACTAACCAAGAGCTCAGAGGGGCTTGTGGAAACTGAAGCACCAACCTAGAGCCATGCATGGACTAGGCCTAGGCCCCTACACAGATGTAGCTGATGGGCCACTTGGTCTTCATGTGGGTTTCCTAGTAAGGAGAGTGGGAGCTGTCTCTGACATGGACTCTGTTGTCTGCTTTTTGATCACTTCCCTAAAGCAGGGCTGCCTGGCCAGGACACAGAGAAAGAGGACTTGTTCAGTCCTGATTCAACTTGATGGTCTGGGATGGGTTGGTGAGGTAGCTCCCCTTCTCTGAGGAACAGGGGACAGGGAAGGGGGAAGGGTGAGAAGGGAAGAAGGAGGGGAGGTGGCACTGGAAGGAGAGGGTGGAGAAGGCTATGATCAGGATATAAAGTGAATCAATAAAGTATTTTTTTAAAAAGAATACACCGAGTCCTTGAAACTTGTGGTTTCATCTCAGTAAGGCTATTAAGAACACAGCCAGGTCTGTTTCTTCCTCCATAGCCATAGGTGCACGGCTTGTGCACTCACATCATCTTGAACACAGCTGCCTGTATTGCAAGCTCTGGAGGAGAAACATTCCTTCCTGGAAATGAAACTCACACTTAGGACTCACTGGGCAGAACTAGCCCTGTTCACCACCCCACAACAACAGGCGCAGGCAGGGAGGCCCTGCCCAGGGCTGGAAGCCAGGGATTGGTGAAGTGCTCCAGAGACTTCCAGCCTCAAGCATACACACCCAGTTGCCCAGAACTGGTATCTGAGGGCTCTCTTCTGCTTGCCCCTTCCCCTCATCCCATGACAGGCCTGACTTTCTCTTCTTCTTTGTCATTTCTACCTCAGGGTGAAGAAGAGCTTCCAGAGAGGACTTAGAACCAAGATAACATGAAGACTTAAAAAAAATCAAAATGCTGTTTTCAAAGAAAACTAGGGAGGCCATTGTGATAATAGACAAGATCACAATCCTATAATATATAACCACAGGGGACATGATACAGGTTAACAGGAAATAAAAAGTATCTACACCATTGCACGTGACCCAAAGCAGATGCAACCAGAAAGACCAGCCATTCCTATCACTGAGCAACCTGAGAAACAATGGATGGACCACCCACCCTGTCCCACAGATGGGAGAATAACATTGATAAGGAAAGTTCATCTTCTCTCTACCTTCTCGGCCCTCACACACTCATAGCCTGTTCTGGGTCCAATGGCAGTTCTTTTTTTTTTTAATTTGTTTGAGAATTTCATACATGAGTACTATATACCATTTCACCCTCCTTCCCTTCCAACTCCTCCTATGTCCACCTCACTCCTCCAATTTTTGACCTCTTGTTACTAATTATTATTATGTAAATAAATATATATTCTGAATCCATTTAGTGTTGCTCATATGCATATGTGTTTAGGGCTGACCACTGGGATTGGATAATCTATCAGGGAGCTCTATCCTAGAGAAAACTGAGTCTCCGTCTCTCAGCAGCCGTAGATTGCCTGGAGTGGTTCATCTACGGGGGATGAGGGGGCGTTATGAGATTTCCCAAATCACACTGGCATGTCACCTGGTGCTATAATTATTCAGGCCAGTTTATGCACCCATATTGTTGAGAGTCCATGGGTGCCGCCTCCCTGTCATATAGACGATACTAACTGGCAGCAGACATCCTGATACTCTGGATCTTACCATCTTTCTGCCCCATTCTTTATGATATCTCCCAAGCCTTACGTGCAAAACTTGTAGTATAGATTTGTCCATTCAGGTTAGGCACCCACCGTCTATTTCTCTCTGCATTTTTGACCAGTTCTGGTTTTCTGCAATAGTCTCTATCTGTTGCAAGAAAAAAAAAAAAAAGGAAAAAAAAAGGCTTCTTTGAGGATGGGTGAGAGCTAAACTCATCTGTGGTGGATATAGAGATAAGTATTTAGAACAAAGTTAGAAATTGTATTTGGTTTAGGAAGATGACAGTAGTAGGATCTCTGCCAGGGTCTATAAAGTGTATCAGCCATGGGGATTGGCTGTGCTTACAGTATCAGGCACAAATTTCCTCCTATTTAGGAAGCCTTAAGTCCAACTAGACAGCTGTTGGTTACCCCCAAGATCCATGCGCCACTATTGTACCACTGGTGCTATCTTGCCAGGCAGGTTATTGTGTGGTCCATAGACTTTATAGCTGGGTAAGACAATAGACTTCTAGGGAACTTTGGGTTGGAATTGACTCTGGAAAACAGAAGCCAGAGGAAGAGGCCAGGATCCCAAAAGAGATAAAATCTATAGTCCAGGGAGAGGTAAGAGCCTGAACCAAAGCAAGGTCATGGAGCACTAAGGAGAGCCCATAGAACATGGGAGCCCTAAGACTTGATGATCATTCAAATGTGACAGTGGAGTAGAGAGATGTAAGGAGCTGAAGGAACATCAACCAGGCCACATAGAGTAAAGATCTAGGTAGACAAGATGGGGCATCTAGTTACTATGAGGGAATAATAATAGAGATGGAAAGTAGGGAGGAGTCCACAGGGGCACATGTGCCTAAACCCACCATCAGGAACTGGTAAGACAATGGGAGCTGGGGGCCAGAGGGACATAGAGGGACTTCTCCTAGGGTGAAGCACACATGCTTCGTCCTGAGTGGACAGAGCCAGTGGAGAGAGACGGCCTGGAACATGAGGGTATCAAGAAGCAGGCTGGCTACTTCTGCTACCATGGACGAGGTCTAGTATGCACATGGTGGGGAAGCCTAGGCAAGAGACCAATAATTGAGGACATTTAGTTTCGCAGTGCCAGGAAAACCCATGGTATTCAGGGTCAGGGCTGACAGGGCAGAACTTTGTATGCGATGTTTTCGCTGGAATAGAAATCATGGTCTCACTTGTTTCTCACAGTGATCCTGTAGTAGTCCAACTCTGACAGGTGGAGAAGTTGGGTTTGGGAGCACAGACCACCTCCCCGGAGTCCTAGGGTGAGTGGTGGTGGAGCCAGTCTTCATAGCCCACCTTCCCATGAGCCAGAGCTCTACTGTCCCGCCTTCGGCTTCCCCAAGCTCCCAATTCTCAGATCCCACAGGACACTGGTGTGACTCACCCACCCAGCCTGCTGCTGAGCACAGAACTCACATGCTTGTATTTAATCAGATTTGACACTGCAGACTCTGGCACCCAGCTCGAACATACCAGCGCGTTGCCAAGTGAACATGTTACTTCTCTGCCCTGTGGGCACATGCACCGCCTTGGGAATGCTGGTGGCCTGCTCCCCTTGCTCTTCTCTCCTCGAGTGCCCTGTGCAGCAGAGAGGGAGCACACTGGTACCTTTTGGAATCCTGCAAGAAAACCCTAAGCTCAAGAGGCACCCTGTCTGAGAGATCAGAAAGTCTGGGAACATGGAGGGAACTGGGCTTCACAGAGAGGGAGCAGCAGCTCCAAGTGAAGAAGACCTCCAGAAAGACTCCATTGATAAGCCAGAAGGAGGGAGGAGGCTGCATAATTTTACCGAGTTTGGACCCCACAGGCTCAAGGGCCAGTCAGTGCAGCAGGAGAAAGCAATGGGCAAGGTGCCCACTGTCCTGCAGATGCAATTTGACCTGCCCTGAGGTGATGGCTTCTGCTGGGTGTACCTGCACTTCACCCAGCAGGAGCCCCCAACACCTGTCACCAAGACTTTTGCCTACCTGAGCTTCTTCATTTTCACTAGGCAACCCTTTCTGGGTTTCCCCCACCTCAGCCACTGAACGCTCTTCCTGGATTTATATATACATGCCCATTTCTCCCTAGCAATCTCACGCAGACAGACATGATTTCGAGCCTGCCATGATCTGAATGCTTGTAGCCCCAGCTTCATACGCTGGAATCCTAGCCGCTAACGGAAGGGGCTTTTGGACTTTTGGAGACAGTTAGGCCTCTAGAGTGGAGCTCTCAGGAATGGGATCCATACCCTTGGAAGGGCTGAAGAGACCGCCCCTCCACTATCTGAGGACACAGTCCAAAGGCACCTTCTAAGAACCAAAAGCAGGCCTTCACTCTGTCTGCCTTGACCTTAGCCCTCAAGCCCTCAGAACTGTAAGCAGAGCAGTTCTGTCGCCCACGAGCCACCTGATCTGCTGGTGGCTGGTCCTGTTCCAGCCTCTCAAACTGACCAAATCAGATGACAGTGAGGTTCTGCTGCTTACAACACCAAGTCCTCCCACCACTCTCCAGAAACACAGGCAACAGCACCAACCTAGCAGATCAGCCTTTAGCTCTAAGATAGGTACAGCAGACCCCCTGCCTCTTACTCCAAACTCTTACTCTCTGTGATTCATGAGGAAAAAAATCTCCACTAAGTGACCCACAGCTATTCACAATGCCATTGCTGTGTGACTCACAGCCAGAGGGCTTGTTTTGGCTTGTTTTGGCTTGTTTTGTTTTGTTTTGTTTTGTTTTGTTGAGAAAAGGTCTCACCATGTAACTCTGGCTGGCCAGGAACTCACTATACAGACCAGGTTGGTTTTGAACTTAGAGACCTATGTGCCTCTGCTTCTGGGGTGTTGGGACTAAAGCTGTGTACCACCACACCCAGCTTCACTATCTGCATGGAAACTCTGGCCTGAATACATAGAATGGAAATTCAAGAATTAAACTAAAATATAAAATGAAATGAAATGTTTTGAGAAGAAGAAGATTCACCTAGATGAAAGGGTGACACTAACCAAATGTGCGTTGCTGTTCAGGGTCAGGTTGCTTGTTTTCTCCTCACCTTAACCTTACATGTGTGACAGCTACCTGGCACCAGTGTTGCCTGTGAGCCAGGGCGTCACCGTGAGAAGCACTGAGACCATGCCTTGCAGGGGGGGAGGGTGCAGAAGGACTGGTCTGCAGTGCTGTCGGCATTGTAAATGGACTTGATCTTCAAGGCGGGAGGGATGCTTCCAAGGGCATCTGCATCATGCATCTGTCGGAAGGTGGCCTTTCAAGAACTAATACGACGGAGAAGGGAGGGTACCACACACAGGAGAGCAGAAGATGAGAATCCCCAGAGTTGGAATTTGGACATTAATTCACTATCAGGAAGCCACAGAGCACCGGCTGAGCCCTGACTCCAACCCCCTCCACTCCTCCTGCTGCTGTAAGATGGACCATGTTATTAAAGAAAATACCCCACAGGAGCCTAAACCAAACAACTCCAGGCAACACAAGTTCAGGGAACCTTTGGCTCTATCTCCAAGGCAATTGAAAAGAGCTCAAAACAGATTAAAATATGAGATGAATTCTGAAGCCTGGGAATGAGATAAAATGAATCCTGTGACTGAGGAGCCAATATGATTATTTCATTATTTGGCTAGAAAGTTAAAATGTGCAGGAAATGTCAGCTGCTTTCCCTGGGTGGAGGGAGGCGAGGGACATATGGCCATTGGGGCATATTCTTTTAATATTAAAAAACACCTTCACCCCTGACTTAGTTTTAATAAGAAAAGCTCGTTGGTAGGGCAACCTGCCCTCCTGCCAGCCCGCATGAGACCTTTCTGTGTCACACACTCCCATCCCATCCCATCCCCACAGAACACTGCTGGCTTTTGAAAAGAATACCTTCAAAATAAAATGAAATTCCACGGCCCCAGCTGAGATTGCCCCTCTTGCAGACCCTTGGAGTGCGGTGGATGATACAACCACCACCAGCCTCTTCTGCACCCTTTCACCCCTCCTTCTTGCTTGCCCCAGCTCTCCTCTCCTCCTGGGGCAATTCTGATTCTCATTCTGTTCACTGGTCATGGCTTCTCATCTCTGTCCCTACCCCTATGTCCACCATGCATTTATTTGCTCAGATTCTCTGAGACCATTCTGCAGGCTGAATAAGTGGAGACCCCAAAACTGCTAGGGTAAGTCTGTGTCCACAAGGAAGAGATTGGGATCTTATCCCAGAAACTGAGGAGCAGGGAAGGCTGGGACAGGGAGGGTGCAGAGCAAGTCTTCCCCAAAGAGGCAGCAAGTGACCCTACCTTAAAGGGTAAAGGGACTTTGGTTACTCAGGAAAGTGTATAGGGAAGATCAGGCAGAAGCAGAAAGGCAAGCAAATACCCATGCCAGGAAATGGCGCCCACCCCCAGGAGACACTCAAGAGACACATTTGGCTGGCTTAAAGAGGCCATTTGGGAGGAAAGCAAGAGAGCTAATGAGGAATGTGAAGATTGGATGGTGTGGTGGTTAATCTGACTGTCAGCTTGATTGGATTGAGAGTTACCCATGGGAGTGTCTGTGAGGGCATTTCCAGAGATAACTGGATCACAGGGCTCTGACGTAATCAACAGATTAATTTCTTGATGGGTTCATATATGATGGCGTTATGGGGAAGTGGTAAATGGAGGAAGCAGGTCACTGAAGAGTATACTCGGGGCTGTATCTCGCCCTGGTCCCTTACTGTATCCCCCTTTCTCAGCTCCCTGTCCAATTCACTCCCACTTCCATTGCATCCTGCCCAACTGCATCCAAGCTACTGTGGAGTGGATCCTCTGAGACACAGAGTCAAATAGATATTTCCTCCCTTAAGGTGTTTCTATCAGGTAGTGTTGTCATAGTGAAGAGAAAATAACTGATACATCTAGATAAGGACTTTTGTATTTTTATTTTCCAAGTAAGTACCACATGGTCCAAACTCAAAAGACACAAAAGGATGCATGGTGGAAAGTCAGCACTGGGAGCATAGCTCCATAGAAGGAGCTTTAACTAGCATGCCCAAAATCTGAGGGTCAATCCCCAGCACCACACATACAAAACAAAACAAGACAAAGCACCACTTTCCAAACCTTGTCTCCATTTCAAAGACAACAAATGCCACCTGTGTTTTCTGTATCTTTTCAAAGATGATTTTACACATATATAAGTAAATACATAAAAGTGGAAACACAATGTACAGTTATCTGCCATTTTCCCATTTCCTTATTTGTACCATATAACCTAGTAGTTCTCAAAGTGACACGTGCATGAAAACTATCAAGTCAGCTTGCTAAAACACATAGAGTGAGGACCTACCCCACAGTATGAACCAGAAGGTCTGCGGTGAGTCTTGAGAATGTGCATTCCCCAAAAGATCCCATGGTTCTGGGTCAGGGACCACACTGTGAGAGCCACTAGCACCAATGATGCCTCACAGATCTATAAAAACTCACATTTCTCCATCCTCAGGCTTGTGTAGCACTCTGCCACCAGCCCTCCTTTTCAGGGGTTTCCAGCAGTTCACTATTTCAAACAGTCTCATCAATATCATGTGTACACAAGATCTAAACAGGGGCAATGCAAAGAGACGTGCTAACATGGAAGGGGAAAATCTCATCGGGCCGTGCCCCTGGACAAATTAACTATAGGCAACTAAGGAATGCTGGGAGTGGGAGAAATAGTCTTCCCCAGAGAAGACTTCCTAGTCAGTTTTTCAATACAAGTGGTCAGCCCTTAAGTCATATTTATACAAGTAACATTATGATAGATAGATAGATAGATAGATAGATAGATAGATAGATAGATAGATAGATAATGATTAAAGAAATGGAAGCTATATCTTTAAAAGAGAGCAAGGAGAGATACATAGGAAGGGTTGGAGGAAAGAAAGGGAAGGGAGAAATTATATAATTATATTTTAATTTCAAAAAAATAGAAAATTTAAAAACTAGTCCATAATAACAAAAGCTGGACACGAGTAATATTAGGGTCAAGAAGGGACTAGGAATAGGAGAAAAGTGGAGGCAATTTTTCAGAAGAAGGCAGGACTGGTGAGCTCATAAGAAGGACAGACAGAGTATCCTACCATCCCTGGGAAAGACTGCTTGCTGGACAGAGTCCCTGACACAGGCTCAGCGCTTCTTCATGAGACGAGATCACAGAGCAGCTCAAGGTGGAGAACACACCCTTTACTGAGATGAAATACTTGAAAAAAAGCATCTTAGGAAGAGTTTATTCTTGCTCACACTTTGGAGGTATTCTTCCAGCATGGTGGGGATGCACGGCAGCAGAACATCAGACGGCTGGACATGTTGTGTGCCCAGCGAGGAGCAGAAAAAGGTAAATGCTGATGTAGCATTTACATTCTCCTTTTATGGCACTCAGGACCCACCCATGAGACAAGGGTATCTAGATTCAGAGTGGGTCTTCCTTGCCCAGTTAAACCTTTCTCAAAACACCCTCATAGAGATAGCCAGAGATGGATTTCCGTGGTGAGTCTAAATCCAGTCAAGTGGACAATTAAGGTTAGCCATCATATGCTTGATCCTTATACCATTCTAAGTGTGTTCCTTTGTTGGTACTTTCTTGAGCCAGCCTCCCCAGGTCACCAGCTGCCCTCTGCAATTTTCCAGAAAGGTAAATGAATGACATCTACAGGGAAGACTCGCTACAGATCAAGGTTCATTTTAAACAAACAGGGAAAAGATGGACTGAATGTGCTCAGACAACCCAGAATCATCCAAAACAGAAAAAAACCCACGGTGCGTATGTGTCAAATACCAAAGCAAAGTAAATAATAAAACCATCATACAAGAAGTAGTAGAAGAAAAATCTGAGATAGCACTTGTAATAGTCTTGCAGTGGGAAAAACTATTAAAACCTGACCTAAACCTAAATAACATTTTTAAGAAAAGACTACATATGATTTAATACTATTTTTAATTCTTTTTTAAAGATTTATTTTATTTTACAGATATGAGTGCTCTATCTGCATGTGCACATGCATGCCAGAAGAGGGTTCCAGTATAGATGGTTGTGAGCCACCATGTGGTTGCTGGGAATTGAACTCAGGACCTCTGGAAAAGAAGACTTAACCACCAAGCTTTCTTTCCAGGCCCGTGACTTAATATTATAAATTATCCAATACTGGAAAATAAAATAAACTGAAGTAATAAATGATAAAATAGGAAAAATGATATGCTACAAAATATGGTATACACAGGGCTAATTCTTTCGGGGAATAAATAATACACATGTGTAAGCAAGTCCATAAAAAATGCCAACAAGCTAACAGAAAGACATAAAATAGAGAAGAAACTGTCAGTCCCCAAACAGGAAATACATATACATTTTCAATATTTGAAATAAAGCTCACACTCACATAATACAAGAAATGCAAATTAAGACTACAGTGAGGGCTAGAGACAGATTTAGCCCTGCTTGGCTAGCATTCCTGAGACCATGGATTCCATTCCTAGCTGTGGACAAAATCAAAATAAATAAAACTAGACTGAGATGCAGTTTTTCATTTATCAGGCTGACAATTGTCAGTAAGTTAAAAAAAAAAAAAACGCATGTGTTTATCAAACCAGAGTAAGTATAACTATTTTCATGTATGATTGGTAGGAAGTTTAAATTGGTGCCACTACCCATGTATAAAAGATAACATACATGCACACACATGTAAATTAGCATGGCTTTCTAGGAAGGACATGTGGTAATGGTGCCAGAGATGGATTCCAATAGAAGACCCACATGACCACTGTCCATGCACAGAAGTGAAAAAAGGCTTTATAAAGTTTCCTTATTTTCTGTCTGTCTTTCTCTCTCTCTCTCTCTCTCTCTCTCTCTCTCTCTCTCTCTCTCTAGTATGTGTGTGTGTGTTCTTATGTCTAGCCTTCTACAGAGTAACTCATTAAGCCATGAATCCTTAAAGTATTTTTCCAGCTCAAAGTTCCCAACACTTGCACAATCCTCCCCCAAACCCATGTCAAGTCCATCACAACAACACTCCACTTTTGGTTCCAATTTCTGTCCTAGTTCTCTTTTCCACTGCTGTAGTAAAAGCATCTCAGGAGAGGTTTATTTTATCTTCCCAGTCACAGTCCATCATCAAGGAAGCCGAGTAGGCAGGATCTTGAAGCAGAGAGCAAAATCCTAGTTACCGGCTTGCTCCCAGCCTCACGTTCAGCTTTCCTTTTGCTATAACCCAGGCCCACCTGCCTAAGGTTGTTGCTGCCCACAGCATGCTGGGCCTTCGTGGGTCAATTAGCAATCAAGAGCCTGTGTCACAGACAGGCCCACATAGATGGAGGCAGCTACTGCTGGGGCTTCTCCTTCCTGGGGCGTCAAACTGAGAAGCAGGGGTAGCCATCACACACGGTCAGCACGTGTACAGGGGTGACCAGAGAATTTATTTGCCTCTTGAGCTTCTAAATCATACTCAACAGCTGAATCGAAAGTTTAATACTCTCTGATACAGCAGTACAAGTATATTAAACAAGCTGGGCATGATGGCACATGCCTTCAATCTCAGCATTAGGGAGGCCGACCCAGGCATATCTCTGTGCATCTTCTAGCGAGTTCCAGGCCAGCTAGAGCTACATAATGAAACCCTGTCTCAAAACAAAAACAAGGGGGAGGGGGGAAGTATAGTGAAAAAATACTTAAGATACTTACATTACGAATAGGGAGAAGGTAAAAAGGTTTTAACATTTCACTCAAATTTGTCAATGATTACATCAGTAAACGATGAAAAGCTAAATATACATGAGTGGTAGATAGAGGAACCACTAAGGAAAAAACTATACAAAAAATTTTAAAAAAAAAAGAAACTACTGCAGGGCCTGCAAAATGAACTAGTGGGAAAGGCATTTGCTGTTGAGCCTGACGCCCTCAGGCAACCCTGGAGCCCACATGTTAGAAGGAGAGAAATGACCCCTGAAAGTTGTCCTCTGGCAGCAAGCATGCTATGCCTCCCAAAAAATAATTAAATGTAATAAAATATTTTAGAAAAAAAACTGTAGTCAAGTAGAATTTTTAAAAATGTTTAGATCATCCACAAAAAGTAGAGGAAAAATAAAATTACAAACACAGAAAATAGACATCAAAACAGAGGCAAATTTACATACATTAGCCCTAACCTGTCAATGATTATATAGAATGTAAATGATTTAAAGATACTAATTTGAGAGCTCCACAAGGAAAGCAACAGAACCAAAAAATCTGGGCACAGGGGTCTTTTCAGAGACTGATATTCCAACCAAGGACCATTCATGGAGATAACCTAGAACCCCTGCACAGATGTAGCCCATGGCAGCTCAGTGTCCAAGTGGATTCCATAGTAATGGGAACAGGGACTGTCTCTGACATGAACTGATTGGCCTGCTCTTTAATCCCCTGAGGGGGGAACAGCCTTACCAGGCCACAGAGGAAGACAATGCAGCCAGTCCTGATGAGACCTGATAGACTAGGGTCAGAAGGAAGGAGAGGAAGACCTCCCCTATCAGTGGACTTGGAGAGGGGCATGCATGGAAAAGTGGGAGGGAGGGTGGTTTTGGGAGGGGAAGAGGGAAGGAGCCACAGGGGGATACAAAGTGAATAAAGTGTAATTAATAAAAATTAAAATAAGAAATATTTTTAAAAGATATTAATTTGAAAATGTGACCCTCTATCTTGACTTTAAGAAACTCACTTAAATATGATGTAGGCAGGCTGAAAGTAGGAGGATGAAAAAATTTCAAAGGAATGCTGGAGTAATTACACCAGTATAAGATAAAGTGAATTTCGGAGCAAAGAAAATTGCTAGAGATACAGAGAGATGCTATATAATAATAAAAGGGCCAATCCACAAGGAGACAAAGCAATCTTAAGTTTGCATGCACCAAAAAATAGAGCTGCAAAACGTATAAAGCAAAGCTGACAGAATGAAAGAAGAAACAGACAAATCCGCAGTTAAAGACATCAGCACTCATCTCAACAATTAATCACACAACTAGACAATCAGCAAAGGTATAAAATAACTCAGCAACACACCCACCAACACAGTTAAACTGCCCCAAGGTGAATGCCTAACCTAACAACAATACAGGACCCAGTGTTCTTCAGTACCCAAAGAACACGTACCAAGACCATATTTTGATCATAAACCAACCTTAACATGTTGAAAGAACTGAAATTATACAGAATGTGTTTTTCAGTCTTCATGGAAAAAACCAACCAGAAAGCAGTAACATCAAGATAACAGGGAAATCTCCACATACTTACACACAAACATCTAAATAGTCCCTGGGCATCAAGTCGGAATTTGACATTCTTCAACAGCTAAATGATTAAACTATATGAGACAGATCCACACTGATATACTGTTGCATGTTTTCAACCTAAATGAACCTTCAGGAAGTCTGCTGAATAGAAAATTTTCTTTCTACCCAGCAGTGGAGGCACATATGAGGTAGGCAGATATCTGAGTTCAAGGCCAGCCTGGTCTACAGACTGAGTTCCAGAACAGCCAGGGTCACACAGAGAAACCCTATGTCAGGGAGGGAGGGAGGGAGGGAGGGAGGGAGGGAGGGAGGGAGGGAGGGAGGGAGGGAGGGAGGGAGGGAGGGAAGGAAGGAAGGAAGGAAGGAAGGAAGGAAGGAAGGAAGAGAAAAGAGGGAAAAAAGAAAGAGATGGATAGGAAGGGAAGGAAAGAAGGGTAGGAAGGAAGAAAATTCCTTTCTATGAAATATATATAATTATATTTGTCAAACATTCTTGAAATTACAAAAATCATAGACAAAAAAAAAATAAAGCTGTTGGAGGAGAGTCATGTGCACTGTGTTTTCAGATGCTGATTTCAGTCCTGAGATCTGGTTACCGCTCTGCCATGGGCATTGTTATGAATGTTGAACCATACCCTGTATCCAATGCTTTCCAATTATCCCTGATTTGCTAATAAAGTTGCTGACCACCTGAGCTGGGCAGAAAGGTAAATGGAGTGAAGGTTCCTGAGTTTGGGGGTCACAGGAGTACCACAAGGAGAGGAAAAGGAGGAGGTTGTCATGGGGTAATCAGGAGCACTTTGCCAAGATAATCTTGCTCTGAGGACTGGCATGGTGAAGCAGAAGCAGCCCAAATGGAACTTTGTGCAAGTATTTGGGATTTGGGATGGGAAGCAGACAAGATAGCTTAGAGGGTTGATATCTGCCCAGCTCTACTGCTTTAAGTCTTGTTATAAATCTAAAATGTTTCTGTGTCTTTTATAAAAGAAAATAGCTGGTTAACGAATAACTGCTGCTGTAATAATATCCTGTATTAATATATAAAAATAATTCATTTTACATGGAATAGTGGCTTCCAGGTGGTGGTTAAGCAAGAGTACAGCTATCAAAGAGGGGCAGGAAGGAGCCAGCCACTCAGTGTTGGTATGGCAGTTCCTGACTATCAACTTACACATTTGTAAGTCTAATCTTTTGCTACCTGGTATCTGCTATATAATAATCTTGAGGTGCTGGGTGGCCGTTCACCACTGGAATGTACAGCTACACAAACAGCAGGGAAACAATCAACCGCATGAGGTGGGCTGTGTTGCCAAGCTGAGACGGCTATAGGCCAGGTGTACTAAATGCACTGTCAACCCACAGTTATCTTCAACTTACAGGGAAGTTACCAGGATGTAACTCAGCATCAATGTGCATCCTGACTGTGATATCGGACTAGAGTTTTACAAGCTCTTACCATCAATGGAAACTGGGATAAGCATACTCAGGATACCTCTTTATTATTTTTCCACAACTACCTAAAAAAAAAAAAAAAATGAAGCTTACCTTTTAAAAAATACAAAATCCTTCTGAGAAATGTTGATCAAGGAAAAAAGTGGACATGTATACACACACACACACACACACACACACACGCATGCATGCATGCTCACACACACATTTACACCTCCTGGCAAGTGGCTCCAATAACCACAAGTAGGTTTGCACTGATTTTTTCTCAGAAGAGCCTCATCCAGTCCTGGGAATCCAGTGTAAACACATCTGGGTCCTTCTTTCAGCCTTTTGAGCCTCTTCTACAAGCGTTGAGTTTGTGATAGAAATCCAAACCCAGTAGAAGGAAAAGGCAGGCATGAGGCAGAAGTGATCCATGCTGCATTTGGGGAGACCCAGAAGGCCCTGCTATTAAACGTAGAAGGGGTTTTAGCAGGGTGTGGTCTGAGCACGATTTTCTGAGGTGGCCATGTAAGGCTCTCTCTCACGAGCCTGCTGGTATTTGATGACCTCATTTGAAAACCTCATGCCCACCACCTCTTCACTTACAGAAAGGGAAACTGAAGACCAGTTATTATCCAGTTAGTAGCAAAGTTTAAACCAGATCTCAAATTCGCTTTCTTCTACCAGCTTTGTGACATTCTTCCCTTGACTTGGCTTAAGAATCTGGTGTCATAGAGGGACTGAGAGGGGCAAGAATTTCACAAGAAGACCAACAGAGTCAACTAACCAAGAACAAAGGGGGCTCATAACCACAACCAAAGAGCAATCATGGACTGGAACTAGGACCCCAGCACATACATAACTGATAGGCAGCTTGGTCTTCATGAGGGTCCGCTAGTAATTAGAGTATGAGCTGTCTCTGACATGGACTCTGTTGCCTGCTTTTGTATCGCTTTCTGCTAGCTGGGCTACCTTGCTGGGCCTCAGCGGAAGAGGCTGTGCTTAATCCTGATGCAACTTGATGTGCTAGGATGGGTTGTGGGAGGAGGCTCCCCTGAGGAGGAGAGAGGAGAAAGGGGGAAGAAGGTAGGAGGGCAGGACCAGGAGGAGAGGAGAAAGGGAGCTGCAATAGGGATGTAAAGTGAATAAATAGGTATAAATAAATAAATAATAGAAAATGTTAAATATAGTCAGGATAATAATAGTAGTTTTAAATTATATTAAATTATAAATATTATTATAAACCTAAACAAATATTAAAGTATAGTAATAAAATTTATTGAGAAACAAAGAACCTGATAACATGCAGGGCAAACAGAATGGCAAAGCTGGGGATGAGGACCTCTACCTCCATGGTGTTCCCAAGGAAGGTCAGAGAAGGAATACAGCCAGGGCCCAAATTAACACGAGCACAGACACACACTAAGTTAATGAGCAAAAGCCTCCCCTGGAGATACTGAAGTGTCTCTAGTATGGCAGCTGTCATCATTCCTCAGGCATACAAATAGGTGGTAATGAGTAGTAGGAACGTGAGAGTGTGTCTTACCTGGAAGACAGGCCACTGAATGTCACTGTTTCCCAGGGATGTTTCCATCTGCCCTCTCCCTTTCTTTGTTCAGATCCGTGGCTTCATCTACCAAGTACTTAGTCACATGAATGCTAACTGAGACCCTCCTGAGTGCCAAGAACACAAGGGTGTAGATGCACAGACAGCCCCTGCCTGTCGAGGGCTGAACACCAAGATATCATAACATTCTAATCTCAAGCTTTTCTGTGGCCTGGATCCGACTGTTCCTGTCCGCCTCCCATCTTCCTCAGAACTGCTGTCCCAAACATTGCCACCACCACACATCTCTCCTCCAACACTCACTGGCTTACCTGCCGGCAGACTGAAGATCATAGCCACTGGGTATGTGGGGAAGGACTCTAACTGGCCTCCCTGCCTTGACACCCTCCAGTCTGTAGATCACCTGCTGCCAGAGTACCCTAGTTTGAATATGAAGTGTTCCCCACAGACCCGTGTGTAAACACAGACTCTAAGGCAAGGTTTGGGGAGGTTGTGGAAACTTTTGGACATGGTACTTTGCTGGTGACAGACACTATAGGGCTAAGGGGCAGGACTTGTATAAATAACCTTCTCTGTCCTTCCCCAAATCTATCTTCCCCGTCTGTCCTCCCCACCCCTTTCCTCATTGCAGACATGACACAACTATTACAGTGAAAATAAATATTAGGGTCAACACAGCAAGGTCCAGGGCAGGATGTAGGAGGTATTGGACAAGAAAGCTCACCTCTGCATGCTCCAGATTGTTCCCAAGAAGTCCCAGTGAGGAGCACACACAAGGCTCCTTTGCCCTTTCCCCAGTATACTCCTCAACTCCATAAGTAGTTATGCCTTCAGGTACATTCTTGCATCTGATTTCAACAGACTGAACTATGGGTAAGAGCAGCTTCTAAGAAAGCCTCCACCCATTCCATCACCCAGACCACCGAGGGATCTGCAAGGGGAATAGAAATGCAGACTAGAATTTGTAAGTCCAGAAAGCACAGGCAGCCCTTTGTCATTTCCCCCTTGGCTTGATGTTCTCCTCATTCTAGAGGGTATACTTAACCTTCTGGTTTTGCTTTCTCAATGGCTAAAAATCTTTTTGCTTGCTAAAATAAGCCTGATTACTTGCTCACTTCAGTTGTGTCTAGTATGGATTCTTCTCCTTTGGGAATCACAAAAGCCAAGACTACTGCTTGAAGAAATGCTGGAGAAGGCATCTCTCCCCATCCACAATGATAAACAGCATCTCACATCCCCATGCCTTGGTGACCATGATGGACCATATCCCTGAACTAGGAGACAGAATGGATCTTTCCTCCCATAAACTGTTTTTTGTCGGGTATTAGTAATCAGAGTTTTTGGCTATTTTATTGGATTCCTACCACCCTTCTCCACCTCAATCCCTTCCAACCCCCCAACACTAGGTAGGAGAAGGAAGGATACAAAGGGAAGAGGGCGCAGATATCTTTAGACTACCTCCTGATGTTTAGGGACTTCAAGTTCCTGGGGGCAAGTCCAGTCTTCATTATCAGGATATTTCCAACCAGCAATACAGCAAACAGCAAATGGCAATCACCAAACGGCAAAGGCAGCAGCAGCAGGGGGAAGCAAGACCACCAGAACTCCTCTGGGGCTCTGGCATTATATACTCTCTCAAGAGTCTCCAGAGTTAAACTAGCTTCAGCTGGCGAAATTACACTGCTGCCAGAGCATGAGACAAATCATAGCTGCTGCCATCAATATGAAGAAGCCCTATATTCCACACCTGGGACTGAAACAAAAACAGTACCAAAATAACAAATTTTTTTCAAGGGGGAGGTGGGTTGAGACAGGGTTTTTCTGTGTAGCCTTAGCTGTTCTGGACCAGGCTGGCTTCAAACTCAGAGATCCGCCTGCTTCTGCCTCCCAGAGTACTAGAATTACAGGCATGTGACACCACTCCCAGCTCATAACTGGTTTTTTTTAATATTTATTTATTCATTATGTATACATTTTTCTGTCTGCATGTACACCTGCACCAGATCTCATTACAGATGGTTGTGAGCCACCATGTGGTTGCTAGGAATTGAACTCAGGACCTTTGGAAGAACAGTCAGTTCCTAACCTCTGAGCCATAACTGGGTTTTTAAAGAAACCAAAATTCCCACTACAGGTACTCTATCAGAGCAATGAGAAAACTGAGCAGCACCCAGAGTGAAGCTTCATGACTGACTGCATCACTTTCCCAGTGAGCAGCTTTCCTGGAAGGACAATGAACTCTAAAAACAGGCATGTCTCCCAACATTTTCCTCATGTCTCTATAACTACTCTGGGACCAATTAACTAGTTCTGACCAGCATATGAGAACAGAACTCTTTAACTCTAGGCTAAAGGTATAAACAGCCAATGTGCCATCACCAGCTTTATCTTCCCTCCACCATAATCTGTAGGGTACATTTTAGCAGACTTCATTTTAGCAGATAATTAAACCTCCTTCAGGATTATGTCATAAAGCTTCTAGGAGTTGAGGCAATGTGGGAAGAGGTTATCTATTAGATAGCATTGATTAACTAATATTACTGTTCAAAGGATTCCCATTGGCCTCCATATAGCCAAGTTCAAAGCTTTATTAGCCTGACCATTCTCTGGTTGGCCCTCTCTCTTAACCCTTCCCTAAGCATACCCTGTCAATAACCACAATTCACCCATATCTTCAGGCCTTGGAAGAACCATAACCTCTCCTACCTGAGGGTCATCCCCACCTGAGATGCCCTTATCCCCTCTGCCATCTGCTTAGCAGACAGCTGCTTACCTCTTTGATACCCAGATCAAATGTCTCCAACCCTACTTTCCCTGCTCTAGTTCGGCCCCTCCTACTGGCCACTGGAGCACCATCTACAGCTCTGGAGAGCCCTGTTTACATTGTTCAGTTTCACTTTTCTGTGTTGCCCACTGGACTGCAAACTCCATGTGAGCAAGAGTCTACTTCAATATCTAGGGAACTGTCGGGGTATTTAATGACTGCACAAATAGATCCCACTCTGAAATCTTTGAGGAAGGCTGGGTCTCGAAGAGACAGGATGCATGGAACATTTAGGAAAGATGTGGCTTGAGGTAAGAAAGGAAGCACCCAGCACAACCCGTGGAGCCTGCAGGCTGTCTGGCCAGCTCTAGCAGTTGCATGTCCCTGAACAAAGCAGTCCAGGGCCTTCTCCGTGATCTCTAGAACTCCTGTCAGCGTCAAATGACAGAAGCCTCCCAAGTTCTTGGGTCCTTTCCATGGAGCCTTTGTTTAACCAAAATTCTAATAAGGTATTTCCCAACTAAGAATTGGCTTCCCTGGCCATTCTACTTTAACACAGGATTATGGATCCTCTAGTGAAAGGGTGCTGCTGGGTTGACTTCGGGCACATTACAGGCAGCAAATAGACATGGGGTTAGTAGCATGGGGCTCTTGAGAAATACATCTTTCCTGTCCTCTCCCATCACACAGCAGAGGTAAGAACTGTCAGAACAGCTGGATCCCGGCAGACAGCAGGGAGGCAGCCCGCTAGGAAAGACAGTTAATAGTTTGATATCCTGAGGGTGGGACCCGAGCTCCCAGGTCTTCATTCTTCATCCCTCATCCCTCATTCCATGGCTTCTTTTATGTGGTGTTTCTGGGCAAGACAACGAGCAGCCTGCCTGGAATGTTATAGGCCAGCTTGGCCAATCCCTGCCAAAAATGCAGCAAAGCAGGCTGGGAGGAAGCTGGATGGACACTGGAGCCTCTTTAATTTCCTCTTCTGTTCTATTCTGCCAGCTTGCCCCAGCCTGCTTCCTTGTCTTCTGGCCCTCGGGCTCTAAAGCCAAGGCTGCTCCTTTTCCTTTCTTCTCCTTTGCAGCTACATCTGGTAAGCTCCAGCCCTGCCTCCAGCACCAAAGAGTCCTAAAACCTCAATCACACACAAACTTGAAATGCAGAGAAGAAAGAATAGGTGGGCTTCTCAATCTCTCCCTTTGCTCTCTAAACTGGAGTCAGGGCCCAAAAGGAAGCAAAAAATGGGAGAGGTGGGAGGTAGGAAGTGGGAGAGAAGCCCTCAGTTCCCTACTCCCCCCAGGTGAAGGCCATCCCTGGCATGCCCCATAACCACACAGACACCCCATCCTCACCCAGCATCAAGAGTGTATGGTCAGTGGTGCAATGTCAACAAATGCAGAGAAGAGTTTAGATGAGGCACAAAACCAGGGGGTAAAATCCAGTCTCCAGCTGGGTGTGGTAGCTCCTGTGTGGAACCCCAGCACTGGGAAGCTGAGGCAGGATGCCACAAATTTTAGGACAGTCTAAATTACAAAGTGACTGCCAGGCCAGCCTGGGCAACAGTTTGAGACTCTGCCTCTAAGAAAGCCAGGAACAGAGGGAGGGAGGGAGGGAAGACAAAAGGAAGGAAAAGAGACGGGAAAGGAAGGGGAAAAGGAGAAAAGGAGGAGGAACATCTTCCTAAAATCAGATAAGTAGTTTAGCCGCACTGAGCCCCAATTTCTTCCCTTGAAAAGCGGACCTGTGCAGGACTGTGTAAGGACTGAGTGAGGCATGTCTCTGCTCAAGGCTTTGTGTGGTAGCAAGGCCCTCCCTAAATGCAAATGTCCTCCTGACCCTGATGACCACATGTCATCTGAAATTAACAGGCCAGGAAGCAGAAGACTTAAGCCCCAGGCCCTGGTCTGCCATCATGAGCTGTAACTTTAGCAATGGTCTAGGCCCTCCACATTTTTGTGTTTTGTTCCCCGTCTTCCTGGCTACCTGGTTTCCTAGTCTCTAAGGGCAGTATTCCTAAACTGCAGTGGGCAGCAGAGTCACCCTGATCGCTTATGAGTGTGTGTCTGGGGACAGGGTTGACTCCCTCCCAGAGCCTGGACATCAGTGGTGCTGGGAAGGTGCATACTCCTGAGTTCCAGGTGATGCTGCTGGCTCCGGGAGCTCGGGGGAGGGGGGACAGCCTAAGGATCTTAGCTCAAATGACTTCATGGCTATTTTAATGCAACCAGGTGGCTCTGTTAGTGACCAATACCTGTTTAATATACTCTGCTCGTGGCTGTTTGTGTTCTAACTACAATAATGTCTTAAGCCAACGAGATCATCTGCTTCTAAGTTGGATATACAGCATCTACAGCAGAGAAAACAGTCTCAAGGAAGGGGTTTCCCAGGCTTTTCTGGCCACTCAGCTCCAGTAGGGGTTACCTAAAAGGCAGATCTTCAGAAAACTCCAGCTTCCCCTGTGACTCAGAAATGCTTGGCTAATTATCATGCAGGGGCATAATGTCTGAGGAGGAGAGGCCCCCGGCTGCCTGAAATCTGCCCAAGGCCAGGCCCCACTGCTGGAAGGAGAGCTGTCAGTCATCTGATGGCATTCTCCGTTCCACCAACGGTGTCGGGGCCCTGGAGAGAAGCCTTCTGCTGGGAGTGGGCAGCAGGGCCCACGGCCCACACCCTGGAGGCTGTCGCTCCGCAGCTGGGGTGCATCGCCCCGCTTAGTTTCTCTCCCTGCCTTTGTGTCATCATCAGACCTGTCCAGCCAGGTGGCCAGGCTCTGTAAAGGCTGCTGTCATTCTACTACCGCTCTGGGCTTTGCCTCAGGGAAGAGAGCTGGCCTGCCCGTCAATTACAAAATAATGACACCCTCCTCCACCGCCTCTCACCAGACCCCCACCAAATAGTACCTCCTGCCTTGGTGAACCGGAGCCTGGAGAAGGCAGCTTTTATTAGGTTCCAACACCTTTTCACACCAAAAGTGGTCTACACATTCCTAATGGAGAACCCAGAGTCTTTAGGGGAAGGTCCAGGCAGAACCCAGAGGCTGACACCAGCCTGGAATCAAGTGCTCAGAGACTCATTCTGGATCTCCACCAGCCTCTGCCAGGCTATTGGGGAGTGGCTGCCGTGAGCAAGCTCACTCTAGAGCATAAACCTCTTGAGTTTGTTCTGGGTTCACACTGCGGCCATTTGGTAAGAGTCTATTCAGAGGGATGAAAAGAGGGTGCCACAAATTAAGAATGCTGTTCTCCCAGAGGACCCAAGTCCTGTTCCCAGCACTCACTTCACCCAGCTCACAACCACCTGCAACTCCAGCCTGTGAGGGCACCTTAGCTCATTTACTCATTCCCACACACAGACACACCCATATATACATAACTCAAATTTTAAAAATTATTAAAAAGAAAACAATTTGCTCAAGTCTGGGGATCATGTCATATGCTGGCGATCTGAACATAAACATGATGCGGCCCCAAAAGTTCTGGTCTAAGAAGGGGAGAGAACCACCAAAGTGATTCCTGGGTACAACATGGGAGTTGAGTATGAAATGCTGGAAGAGCGATTTAATTCTGCTGGGCTGGGATGGTGGCACAGGAAAGCATGGAGAGGGAGTGATATATGAACTGGTCCTAAAATGCTAACAGAGAAAACAGTCAAGGCAGGAGTACATCTCAGGATCTTTAACACATGCTAAGGCCCAAACTCTACCCAGTCAGCACAGATACTGGTTAAACACAGCAAGTTAAGCAGATACGTCTCCTCGGGCCTCCTCCCCAAACCTTATTAGAACACCTGTTTTTAAGAATTAAGTATAGACACACATGAATGAGAAGAGGTGGAAAGGAGACTATGGGCAACTTAATTTTAGAAGCTGGAAACAAGATAGACAAGTGATGAATGACTCAGGACTCATGAAAACCCAAATTCTACGAGGGCAACAGTACTGACCCCTCCCTCATGGAGAGAGGGAGAGAGGAGAGGTGAGCCAGGATAGTTGGCTGCTTGTCTGTTTAGGCAGCAATTTAGAGCTCCACTCTTTCTAGCAGAGAATGGTCCTTTGCCCTGAATCAGCAGATGATGGGGTTTATTCCTTGAAAGAGATAAATAAATGCTTTGCAGTAGGAGACACCAGGCAGAAGTGAGGGTGTACCCACAATTCCAAAAGATAGGAGGACTAAGGAACATTCAAACATTTGTTTGCATTGTGCTTCAGAGACCTGATGCTGACCCATCGACCTTTCAGGGCTAGTGCATACTCTCCAGGAAGGAGATCAGATGAGCTTCCTCCAAGGTTCCCTACTCAACTAAAAAGACACACTTCATCATGCTGACAATGAAGACTCCTAGAGATGAAAGGCCAAGAGGTCATCCTTTTGTCATATGATGTAAAGTGAATACAAGTATATTTTCAACATACACCTAAGAAAGTACCTGCATCCAAAATACACAGACAGCTCCTAAAACACAGTAATAAGACGGGATAGAGAAATGGCTCGGCTGTTAGGCTCACACCAAAACAAAAAAAAAAGGTCAGTGATAAGAAAACAATGAATTTAGAAATAACCAGAATAACTGAACAGACATTTCCCCAAAAAGAAATACAGGTAGCAAAGACTGTATGAAATGATGTTCAAGATGATTTGTCACTAGGAAACAGTTTAAACGAAAGGCTGGCAACGCATCTGTTAAACTGACCCACCCTCCCAATCTGACAAAACCAACCCTGTCAAGGACATGGAGCAAAGAGCTCTTCCTCACTGCCGGTGACAGTTCAGAGTAGCACAGTCACTTTGGAAGTCAATTTTTTAAACACACTAAACTGTTTTCTCAAATCAGCCACACTCCTGCAAAGGTGTCAGTCGAGTGACATGAAAACTTATACTCACAGAACCCCCATATGTGAATTTTATAGTGGATTTAGTCATAAAGTTTCCAAAAATTAGAGACAACCAAGAAATCCTCTGATAGGTAAATAGTTAAAAAAAAAAAAAAACACTTCAGTACATCCATATAAGGAAATATGATTCAGCAACAAGAAATGACCTTTTACGCCTGAAGAAATTATAGACAAATCATAAGTGTATACTGAGAAATACCAGAAACTAATCTGAAGGGCTATACACTGCAGGGCTCTGATTATATCACAGTTCAGAAAAGAGAAAGCCATAGTGACTGTAACTCAGCATTTACCAAGGGTGCTGGAGATGGGAGGAGGAAGATTCAGTGGATCCAGGGCATATTTAAGGTGATAAGGAAACTATTGTGTCTGTAATTGTAATGGTAGATGAAAGATCTTGGCATATGTCAAACCTTATAGAGCTTCTTGTGCGTGGAGTAAGCCCTAATGTAAGAAAAACAATTAGATCATCTTGGAGGTGGAGTTATCCCAAGACAGAATGCAGAATGATGTTTAAAAACAAAACAAAAACAACTCAACTGCATTTAAAATATATGAAACAAATTCATTCAAAATGCTATGGCACTAGTCTAAGAAGTTGAGTAGGGACATGAAGCTAAGATGAAGATCTGAAGCTGCCTATACGAGACCCAGTGAAGAGGATAAGATTTTATTGCAAAGAGAGAACAGGCAATGGCTTCAGAAAAGTTACAACAGAATGAGAGTTCAATGTGAAGAAGCAGAAGAGTGGTGCATTAAAAAGAAACGCAAGGCAAGTTCAAGCCCAGCAGTGAGGCCACAGCAGGTGAAAACTACTGGGCTGAGCCCTCAAGAGCAGGCTGTTTGAAAGAAGAGCCCCAAACTGGAAGGAATATCAACCAACATGCGCACAAATCCCAGTGTAGAAACACAAGAAAGCAATGCAATCCAACTTCTCCAAAAGGTCTCAGCTCCTCAGCTACTAAATTACCCAAGTGGGTAAAGCGCAGTGTGGAGACCTACAAAGCTATCTCCTGATAACAATGGACACAACGAAGATAGGAACCTGCACAGATGAATGAAGAGAGAAAGACGGGACCTGGAGAAGAAAGCCAGCAACATAGGAGAAAAAGTCAGAAAAATGGGTGAGAAAATCAACAACATGGAAGAAAAATTCAGCAAAGAAGTTGCAATTTTGAAAAAAAAAAAAAAAAGAAACGTTGGAAATGAAAACCTCAGTGAATCAAATTTAAAACACAATGGAAAGTGTCACTGACTGACTCAAGCAGGCAGCAGAATGAATATAAGGAATGAAAGATGTGGTTAAGGAAAGTCAATGCTCGAGGATAATGGAAAAAAAAAAAAAAGGCATGACTGAAACAGTCAAGAATGATGAGACATAGAGAGAGACCAAAGCTGAGCATCCATGTTCCATGGAGCAGAAGTAGCTGAATTAAAACCTAGAAGCAGGGAGATTCTACTCAATGAAACTATAGAAGAAAACTCCCCAAAAACTCCCAAATCTGAAAAAAAGAAACAGATATACAAACATAAGAGGCACTTAGAACACCTAAACAGCCATGACCAGACAAGGACCTCTTCATAGATTAAAAATATAAAGCAAATATATTAAAAATATAAAGCAAATAAATGATATGAAAAATAAGACAAAAATGTCAACTCTCCTAGAAAAGCCAAACATAAGAATATCATCAATCCCTTACCAACAGCTATAAATCCAGGAAGCACAGAATCTTGTATTTGGTCTCTAACAGACATTGCTATATCCAGCAAAGCTATATTTTAAAACTGATAGAGACATAAGGACATTTCAGGGCTAGCACAAGCAGAGGCAGCTCATGACCACAAAGTCAGAACCACAGAAAATACTTATAAAAGCAGTGTATAAAGAGGAATAAAAATTATCAATTATGAGAGCAAAGGAAAAACAAATTTCATTATAAGGCATAAATGAGTAAAGGAGGTCTGAGAAGAAATCTATCATGTTCAACACAGTAAAACAGCAAACTCAGCATTGACAAGGGAAAAGGAAAAGAACAAACAATATCCAACCAAACCAGAAAATGCAGCAAAATTGTAGGAATTAACCAATTTCTATCAATAAAGACCTTAAATATAAGTGGCTTCAACTCACCAAGAAAAAGGTACGGATTGCCGAACAGGATGAGTGAACAAGATCCAACCGTTTGTTGTCTCCAAAGGATACGCCTCATTGGCAAAACCACTCACAGACTTCTATCATGGGATAAAAGTCAATTTACCAAGCACAGCTGGCAGAGCTACCAAAATTAGTCAGAAGGGAGAAGGAAGGTCACTAAATATTAATAAAGGTACAATTCACCAGGAATATGTGACAATTAAGTGTATATTCACTGGATATCACAGCTTCCAATGCTATTAAATAAACACTAATGGGCAGAAGAGGTCATGTGGGTCCTTAACACAACAGAGAGTGACTTCAACACCCCACTCTCATATTTAGCTGAAATAAAAGTCAAAGAAACTTCAGAGTCAAACTACACATAAATAAAAATTAGTACAACAGTTTTTTCTATCTTACTGGATCCTTTAAAAATAATTTTTAACATTGATTGATTGTCTGTGTGTACACAACTTACCTATGCAGGTGCAAGTGTAGGCATGATGCAGGGGTTGACACCAGACGCCTGCCTCTCCTGCTCCCCTCCTCAATTTTTGAGACAGGGTCATCACTGAACCTGGAACCCACCCTTGGATAGGCAGGCTGTCCAGAGAGTCCCCCAGATCTGCCTGCCACTGCCAGAGCTGGCTTGTAGATGGAGTTGCTTCGTTTAGTTTTTCAGTAGGTTCTGGGATCTAAGCCCAGGCCTTCATGCTTGCACAGCAAGCACTTCAACAACCGAGCCATCCCCATCTCCCCAGCCCCTATGCACTGTTAAGAAAATATAAACACCAACGTTCCTCAAACTGTTCCATAAAATTGAAAGAAGAAGAACACCCCCAAACTCAGGGTACGAAGATACCTTTACCGTGATACTAAAACTGGGTAAAGGCAACAAGCCAATTTTCAAGGTGACTATAGAGGTAAAAACTCTCAATAAAACTTTTGCAAACCAAATTCAAGAATATATTCAGGAACTCATATACTACAAACAAGTTGATTACAGTCCAGGAATACAACATACAGAAATCAATACATGTAATACAGCACATAAATACACTTAGAGCAGAGGTCACAAGATCATCTGCAGAAAAGGCCTTTGACAAAGTTCATCTCTTTATGATAAAAGCCCTGAAAAAAAAATCTGTTGCATTTTTTTTTAGCTCTTTTATTTGGGTTCTTACATCTACCACCCTTCTCCACACCCATCCCTTCCAACCCACAAATATGTTGATGAGAAAGAAGGTTAGAGGGGAAAGGGGATGTAAGACCTCTTTAGACTACTTCCTGCTGATCATGGCCATTGGGTTCATTGGGACAACTCCAATCTTTGTCAATCCAGCAATCCAGCAAACCCCAGCTCAAACCGGCAATCCGGCAATCCGGCAATCCGGCAATCCGGCAATCCGGCAATCCGGCAATCCGGCAATCGCAAACGAAGCAGCAGGAACCAACAATAGCAGGGAACAACAGCAACCACCACAGGCCCTCTTGGGACTCTCACATTTATACCCTCTCAAGAGTTCTGCAGCTGGACCTGAGCCAGAGCATGAGATGCATTATTGTTAGCTGCTGTGGACATTCTGAAGCAGCCCCATATCCCACACCTGGTATTAAAACAAAAACATATTCACATAGCATAACTAGGTTTTTTAAGAAACCAAAATTCTCACTACAGAAGCCAGGAATATAAGAAATATAGTGTAACCTGACAAATGGAATATATAAGAAGCTTATGGACAACATTACACTAAATGGATAAGACTTCTTTCCTCTAGAATCTGGAATGAGACAAAAAATTACAACTCTCTACACTCATTTTTATGTTGGTGCTTGAAGTTTCAGCTAGAGCAATATGGCAGCAGAAAGAAATAAGAGTATAAATGAGAAATGAGAAACGTAAACTATCCCCATTTCCAGGTGACATATTTACTTAAAACAAACTGTACTGGCTACTTTTATGTCAACTTGATACAGGTTAAAGTCATCAGAGGAGAGAGCCTCAGTTGAGGAAATGCCTCCAGAAGACTGGGCAGTAGACAAGCCTGTAGGGCATTTTCCTACTTAGTGACTGATAGGGGAGGGCCCAGGCCATAATAGGTGCCATCCTGGGTTGGTGGTCCTGGCTTCTATAAGAAAGCAGGCTGAGCAAGCCATGGGGAGCAGGCCAGTAAGCAGCACCCCTCCATGGCCTCTGCATCAGCTCCTGCCTCCAGGTTCCTACCCTGCTGGAGTTCCTGTCCTGACTTCCTTCAGTGATGAACCTTATATCAAACACTAGAACTCTATCAGTATCTCTCACTCCATACAGAATCAGCTCAAAGGGTTGAAAAGCTCTGCAACATGCTTCAAAATGGCTTGCTGAAAAGGACTCCAGTAGTGCAGGGAAAACTCCAAGGACTGACAAAGAGAATTTCGTGCAATTAAAAAGCTGCTGCACAGCAAAGGAAGCGACCATCAGAACAAAAAGGCAGCTTACAGAATGGGAAAATCCTTGATAACTGATTATCTGACAGGGGATTAATATCTAGAATCTATAAATAACTCCTAAATTGAAATACCCAAATCCCAAATCATCCAATTAGTAAATAGGCCAATAAATTGAAGAGACAGTTTTCCTTTTTAAATTTTTAAAATTAAAATATAATTACATCTTTTCTGCCCTCCCATTTTCTCTTTCCAACCCATATCATGTAATCCTCACTTGCTCCCTCTTAGATGCCTGCATGGCCTTTTTTTTAACTGTTATTGGTAAACACATGCGTGCACGCGTGCCTAACAATATAAATACAACCTGGCAACCTGCACAGTTTGTATAACGTTACTTCAGGGCTGACCATTTGGTATTGAATAATCAGCCGAGTTCATCCCTGAGAAAGACTAATTCTCCCTTTCTCAGAGGTCACCAGCTGTCTGTAGTGTGTTGTCTATGGGTGGGGACACACAGACGTCTAAGTTGATGTTGCGCTTCTTTGGGTTTTCTTCAGGCAGCCATGTTGTGTTGTAATATCCTGGGTGAATCTTCTCTGTCACTTCTAGGAGACGTGATCTCATAGCAGACTTCCTGGGCGTCTGTCTCTGCTCTTTCCACCCCCTTTTCTGTGATGGTCCCTGAGCCTTGAATGCAACAGTTTTGTTGTAATCTATCAAATGAAGCTGAGCACCCCAAAATTGCCTATTCTCTGAATTTTGGTTATAGTTTTCTCTAATGGTCTCTGTCAATAGACAGTTTTCATAGAAATAAATACAAAAGGCCTGTATACATGAAAAAAGTTCAACACCCTTAGCCATCAAGGGGATACCAATTAAAACTGTCTTGAGATTCTATCTCATCTATCACCAAGAAAATAAAGCCCACAGACACTGATGAAGATTTTGGGAAAGAGGGTCATATTCCCTGCTGGTGAGAATGTAAACCAGCACAGCCAGTATGAAAATCAACATGGAGACTCCTCAAAATACTACCTTATGATCCCAATATCACATTCCTGAGTGTACACCTGAAGGTTCTAAGTCATCACACTTGCATCCACATTTATTTCAGCTTCATAGTAGCCAGGAAATAGAACCAGCCTACATATCTATCAACAAATTCATGAGTAAAGAAAATGTAATACCTAAGCGTTGGTGGTTTGGTGGTATTTTTAGTTTAGTGGAATTCTGCTTCCCACATACACAATCAAATTTTATGCAGCTGCGAAGAAAAATGAAAATATGGCCTTTGAAGAAAAATTGATAGAACTGGAGATCATTATACTAAGCAAAATAAGCCAGAAGCTGAAAGACAAATATGTTTTCTCTCCAATGTAGGAGTGGGTGAATGAGTGAGTGTGAGAGAGAGAGAATATGAATGTCTTAGAAAAAGGACCACAGAGGGGAGGAGGAGGTCATGTGGGGTGGACCAGGTAGGAAAGGATAGTGAAATATGCATGCAATGAAGACAGAAAGAGCTACTATTTGGTGTGAGGAAGGGGACCCGCAAGAGATGAGGAGAAATGGGGACAAGAGTTAAGGGTTGTGAGCACAAAGTACAGTGATAGACATATATGAAAATGTTAAAATAAAACCTACTTCTTTTGTGCTAATCAAAAAGTTAATTTTGAAAAGGAAGAGAAAAGAATAAAGGAAGGAGAAAAAGGAAAGCAGAAGGAAGGAAGGAAGGAAGGAAGGAAGGAAGGAAGGAAGGAAGGAAGGAAGGAAGGAAGGAAAAAGGAAGGAAGGAATTATAGTGTGTGAGATTAAAGGCCAGGGTTGGTCCATGGCACTGACTCTGGATTTCCCCCATGAGGATACAGGCTAATGATCCTCACCTTTACACTGGAGGTGACTATCAACTAAAAGGCTGGTAGGAACAGTGATGGGAGTTGTTTCTAACTGTTGGAATAGGCAAATTATAGGATAAGCAAAGAGGCTAATGTAAGTCTGTGACAATGGATTAGAGATGGAGACTTCAGCAGAGACTCATAACAGAAGGACTCACCAAAGGAGTCTATGAAAGGATTGTGCACACACACGCACCCTTTTCTATATAACCTGAAAGTCTAGGAACAACCCAGTGACAATTAACACAGCCTGTGTCCTGATCTTTGTTACTAACATAAGTTTCCTAGAAGGATGGCTGGTTCCGGGGCAAGGAAAGAAAATATAGGAAATAAGCCCAGAGCATTTGTGGTGCTAGAGAATGAAAGTCCTAGGCATGCACCATAGAGATGACAGAGATGTTCAAAGATAGTGAAGATAGGAGCCAGTAGACAGAGCTACTGGTGGGCAACATGGAACAAGCAAAGAATCAAACAGTATATTTTATAATCTAAACAAAAATGAGTATTCATAAGTAAACAGTAATAGAAATGCCTAAATGAAAAATAAACAAGAGATTTTAAAATGAAGAAGAATGTCCCATGCACAGAAATGATAAATATTTTATGCAGATAGTACATTCTTGGGAGACAAAGCCCAACTCCCACATACTAAGTGTGGCCCATGTAAAGTGTCCTTTCAAAGACGAAATTAAGAAAAGGGAGGAAAATAAGAATAACTTTATTTATAAAAGAGGAATATGACAAGCTCTGTCTTGAGGCAGGTGATCACGGTGAAGAATATGACTGCTGAATTTTACTGACAATGTGTTACCTTGATGTAGAATAATGAAAATATCACTATGCCTCTGTGAACATCCTCCCTAAAACATATCACTCCAGTCTAGTCATGAAAAAATACGAGGTATGTTTCAATTGAGAAACATTTAACAAAATGCATGGCCAGCACTCCCCAAAGCTGCTGTGATCAGTGAAATATGGGGAAGCTGAGAAACTGCCACAAACCAAGAAGGATCTGAGGAGACCTGACGGCTAACCATAATATGACATCCTGCACGAAACCCTGAACTTGGGGAAAACACTAAAGAAAGCTGAGTTCTGAGTGAGGAGTGAGCATCTTACCCAGGGTCCTCCTTCTTGCTTAGCTGCTTTCGGTGTGCAGATTTTAGTATGTTTATCCTATGTTATATGTCTAAAATCTGCTTATAAGTGAGTATAAACCATGTGAGTCTTTCTGCTTCTGGGATATCTCACTCAGGATGATCTTTTCTAGTTCCCACCCTTTGCCTGCAAATTTCATTATTTCCTTGATTTTAATTGCTGCATAGTATTCCATTGTGTATATGTACCACCATTTCTGTATCCATTCCTCAGTTGAGGGACATCTAGGTTGTTTCCAGATTCTGGCTATTACGAATAAAGCTGCTATGAACATGGTTGAGCAAATGTCCTCGTTGTATACTTCAGCATATTTTGGATATATGCCTGGGAATGGTATAGTTGGATCTTGCAGTAGCGCTATTCCTAATTTTCTCATTCAGAAAGACAAACAGGATAGACATCGGAAGAGGAAGAAAACAGGGAACAGGACAGGAGCCTACAGAGGGCCTCTGAAACACTCTACCCAGCAGGTATCAAAGCAGATGCTGAGTCTCATAGCCAAACTTTGGGCAGAGTGCAGAGAATCTTATAAAAGGGGGAGATAAAAAGACCTGGAGGGGACAGGAGCTCCATAAGGAGACCAACAGAACAAAATAAATAAATAAATAAATCTGGGCCAAGGGGTCTTTTCTGAGACTGATATTCCAACCAAGGACCATTCATGAAAATAACCTAGAACCCCTGCACAGATGTAGCCCATGGCAGCTCAGTCTCCAAATGGGCTCCCTAGAAAGGGGAACAGGGGCTATCTCTGACTTGAATTCAGTGGCTGGCTCTTTGATCACCTCCCACTGAGGAAGGAGCAGCCTTACCAGGCCACAGAGGAAGGCAATGCAGCCAGTCCTGAAGAGACCTGATAGGCTAGGGTCAGATGGAAAAGGAGGAGGACCTCCCCTATTGGTGGCGTGGGGGAGGGGCAAGAGAGGAGAAAAGGGAGGTTGGGTGGGATTGGAAGGGATAAAGGAGGGGGCTGCAGCTGGGATACAAAGTGAACAAATTATAATAAATAAAAAATAGATTAAAAAATCTGAATTCTGAAAAAGATTTAGTTAGCAATAACGTGTCCATATTGATTAGTGTATTGTAAAGATTAAATTAAAATCTACCAGGGCCACTGCATATGGAGCATTTGGGAACTATGGAAAATCACAAAAATTCTATCAAGGTGCAATCATCTAAAGTAAACTACTTTTATGGGCTGGAGAGATGGCTGAGAGGTTGAAAGCTCTTGCAAAGGAGCTGGATTCCAGCACCCACATAGGGTAACTCACAACCCTCTATATCTCCAGTTTCAGGGGTTCAACATCCGCCTCTGGCCTTCATGGGCACCTGAATTGCATGGTACATACACATGCATATATATATATATATATATATATATATATATATATATATATATACTCATACACCACACATACATCATACATGTAAAATAAGTACCTAATTAATATTTAAAATAAATTACTTTTTACAAGACCTACAACTTTCAAAGAGAAAATAATGGGCTATATACAAAAGATCAAACAGATCAAATTTTGAATAGTTTCTAAATTATCAGTGATAAACAATAAGATCTGAAAGATTTTTTTAAAGTCTTCAAAATTATATTCTTTAAAAAGCCAGGCATAGTTGTACATGCCCCTTTAAATCTCAGCACTTGGGAGGCAGAGGCAAGTAGATCTCTGGTTCAAGATCAGCCTGTGCTATAGAGTTCTAGCTAGCTAGAGTTGCATATGACACCTGTCATAGTGTGCAGGGAGGTAGAGGGGAGCTGGGACAGTTTGGAGGAAGGGAAGAATGTGACCAAAACTTATTGTATGAAAAGTATTAAAAATAATCAATAGTCTAAAACAAGACTTCAGGAAAGTTATCACCAAACTAGAATTCCATATCCAATTAAACTATAGAGAATGATGGTAAAATAAAGAAACTTGCAGACACCCGAATAACCTGTCTCATGTACTCTTCCTGAAGAAGCTCCTGGATTGAGAATGATCTAACCTTTTGACATCATAATACAGCATTATGCGGCCCGTGAGCCACAGGTTGGACATGTCTGTGACTGGAAGATAGGAAGCCATGGGATGTAAGAAACAGGGGCCCAACCTAGGAGGGATTCCAATAGCCCTACCCATGATGGTGAGGGGATCGTAAGCAGATACAATGCTGCAGTCAACTCTAGGGAAAACAATGACTTTTCCAAAAAAGCATCAGCCTCGCTGATATGTTAGGTTAACTCACAAGCATGTCCTTGTCGCAACAAGCAAATACGTGGTGTCTAATTTTTGGAGGGGGGATAAAAATATATCAGGTTTTTCTAGTTTACACTGAAGTAACAAAACCGTCTCAACAGGTTACCAGAAAAAAAAATGTTCATTCTTACTCATGTCATCCTAAGACACACCTCTGCAAGAGCTGCGGCCACACTGAACACTTTCTTCATTGTAAATCTAGGCAGAAGGATCAGCCCCTCTTTGGGACATTTTCGTTTTTTTGTTTGTGGCTGACAAGAAAGCATCAAGTAGTCCTACTGTCTTAAGCTGCTGCTCGGGGAGCAGCAGCACTCCGCTCATTCCACTGACCATGCTAATCACACGGCAAAGCATCATGTCAGTTTATTGCTCTTCCCGTAGGAATGCAAGTCACATAACAATCGAAACGAATGTATTATGCATTCACAGGGGAGCAGGGAGTCCAAGGGAACAAAAATGCAGCTGATAAATGTGTTGTCTGTGTTACAGTGTGAGAAAAAGGATAGGTGCAAAGAATAAATTAGATTTTCACCTTTCCACTAGTGGGAAACCAATGGACAGTGTCTAAAACTGAAAAATCAAGAATTTTAAAAGGAGATGTGAGTATAGAAATTCAGAAGCAAGAAATTTAAAAATAATACCTGTAAGTTTTTCTTCGAAAGTGTCACACTTGTATACAATGTATTTTTTGTTTGTTTGTCTGCTCCATTTTGAGACAGGGCTTCACTATGTAGCTATGGCTGTTCTAGAACTCATGTAACCCAGGCTGGCCTTGAACTCACAGAGATCTGCTTGCCTCTACCTCCCAAGTGCTGGGATTAAAGGTGTGCACCACTACACCCCCCAGGACAATGTATTTTGAGTATATTGAGAATATTCACCCACCACTACCCTTCTGTAACTCTCCAGGTCCCTCCCAACTTCATGTCTTTTTCTTAACTGTTATTAAAAACTTCTTGAAGTCCAATTAGTGCTGGCCATATGAGCGAGAATTTTTTAAAGTTGCTTCTTGAGACAAAAGGAGAAGAAAAACAGTATACTTTTATAAGTTTGCAACACATTTGCTAAAAATCACGGAAAGGTGAAAAATTACAGCAAAGTGGCCAAGCTATTCTTCCTACCTAACTTCTCTGTGCTACAGTGCTTTTCACTGTGTTTTTCCTAGTAAGCAGGCAGTTAATTCTCTTAAAACAATGGAAGCGAAGTCGTTGACAGCAGTTATCAGAACGCCCCTTCAGAATCCACCACTTTGTGTCACATGTCCTCAGCAATGACACTTGTTCCTACAGAAGAGAAACCTCACTATTCGTTATTCTTTATTATAATCCAAGCCACCAAAAGAGTAAGAATGAATAATGCAGAAATTGCAACAATGTAACTCAAGAGCCATACCATCAACCTTAGAGCATCACTGTTAGAGCTTTGTGGGTGCGTAGCCTACAAAGAATGCACAGATCTAGCCACGAGGTTGCTGGGGATCACTGGATTAGAGCCAATGAGCTACCGTCCTCGCCTGTTGGCTTTACAAACCCAGCAACTACAGATCCTGTCACAGGGTGTGGCCAGAGAGGGGACATGAATGGGGTGTGGCAGAGAAGAGATATGGCCCCATGCAGTCATCCCTACCACACAGGTGCTAGTGAAGTGGGTAGAACAAGCCTGTGTGGACCTGCCAGTGACACACAGACCAAGGAGAAGCAATGGAGCTGGGTAGATGTCCCAGAGAAGTAACTGAAGCACATGGAAGGCTCCTTAGGTGTGTCTGGCGTGCTCCTTGCTTCTCGACAGTTCACTGATTAGCGACAGCCGGTGGGATAGACCCATGGCCCACGGCCCTACAAAGCCCCCTCAGAACCCCTTTCCAGTTGCCCTGATTCCAGCAGGAAACGTTCTCCCCTCCCCCTCCACCCCCTAGGATGCCAGCCCTTTGCCCATCCAGCTTTCCTCTCCCACCAAGGCTGCAATCAGGAAGAAGGGATGCTCAACAATGATGGCCTCCTCTCTACTTTGAACATACTGCAGGTCCAGTCTGAGGAGAAACCTTCCCCATCCCCTCAGGGACCATCAATGCTACAGTCAAGACTTGAGGAAAGCCCGCCCTCCCCACCAACAATGACTCTTCCTCATTGGATGTGACAGGTGAGAGAATAGATGGAGGATGGAGCAGAGGAGAGTGCTGAGTCCACGTGGAGAGAAACGTACCTGCCCAACACCCAGGTGAACTTGGACTGGGAGCTGTTCCATCCATTAACAAATACTCGCCCACCCTAGCGAGAAGCAAACCGGCCACACCGTGCCTGCTGGAAACCACAAATCACAACTCTGCAAATATCCCGGGTTTCCTGTGAGTTTCTGAAAGAGGCCAGGATACCTGTGTGGTGTGGGAACAGCCTAAGCTGCAGAGCCCAGGTTCACCCACAGGAACCATGTTTTCAAGCCATAACTCAGAGCGTTGTGGAAAATTCCAGTCGTAGAACAGAAAGGAATGTATACAAACAGCAAGACGATGGAAGACAGCCTGGGCACAGATGTGCCTCCCACAGATGTGGGAGAGGGGGTAAACTGGCAACCCAGATAAATTCAGTGGCATTCTGTACGGAAGCTAGGCCAACAACCGGAAATAATTGAAAGGAAATTCCAGGCTTTTTTTTTTTTTTTTTTTTTTAATGATTCTATGAGTGTTATCCTCTTGCCAGCCAACAGAGCTCCCATTGCCCTTTCGCCCTCCTCAATCTCCAAACTTCTCTGGAGCCTCAAACCTCTGCCAGCTCTTTCCAACACTGCCCAGTGCCAAGTGTGCAGCTGCTCTGAGCTCTCTCCCTTCTCAGCCCAAACTAATGTAGGAGTAATTCATTCCAGGGGTGTAATCCAGGAAGACTTCTCAGAGTAGGAAGCAGGCTCACTGACTTCAAAGAACTAATCGGCTTGTCATAGTAGTGAAACAAAACACTGCAAATTGAAGGCATATCGTGAGAAAAGCTCAGCAAGGACATGAAATATCATGGCACGTTCCAGAACAGCTGAGTTGCTGGGGTCGTGCTTCGTAAAGGTCAGACACAACAGGACAACAGGGCAGTCAAAGCCTAGTCAAGAGTGGATGTGGAGGCCAGAAATCTGAATGCACTATCGGTTTTTCCACAGCAAGGTGAAATGCAGCAAACAGCATTCCAGGAAGCCCTCCTGGAGGTGGGGGTTGGAAAGGCCAGGGGGCCCTGTCCTTCATTTATCCAGCAAGTCAGTCTCCATCTGAACAGCCACTCAGAGCAAAGGAGGCTTTCTTTATTGCTAACCGACAGCTGAACTTGAGAACACCAGGAAACAGAGTCACCTGAAAGCCACAGCTTATTCCTGGCTCACTCTCAACCCCTGACGGCCCGCTGCCCTCTCCAGTGGCATTCCTGAACTTCAGGGAGCCCAAAACACAAGGCATTTGGCCTTCATGTCTCTTTGCCTGTATCGTTACTCAAACCAGAGGAACTAGTACTAAAATGAGCTGGAGAGAGAAGAGAAAACAGGTCAGGGGCTTCCTGCCACCTGAATACCACAAGCAAGGAATGTTAGCGTTATCTGAAGCAGCACCGGCTGAGTCTGGCAAATTGTGCCATTTGACCAAACGCGTGGTTTCCACCTTGCACGGTGGTCTGATTGGCTCTGCTAGCTTATTTTAGAAGCCTGCTTCCTCCTTGCAGTTGAAATCCCAGCTGCCCTTTAAAATACCACATCTACAAAGCCACTGGCTCCCCCCCTCCCTATCGGCTGTCCCTCTTCCAGACATGCTCAGTACTAAACAGCCTACTCCACCTAATACCAACGACACTTTGTTTCAGTGGATATTCATGCCTTCTCCTGGTGAGGGGCTGGCCCTAAGACTGAAATTTTATTTGGCATTGTCACATCGCTTTCCTGAAACACCTCCCAGAGCGCTGGGCATACAAGAAGGACAGAACGAACTGCTGCCCAGTAACTGGTTTTTCAAACTAGTTTTCTATTTGTTTGTTTGTTTTGCCTATTTGTCTGTTTGTTTTTTAAAGAAAGCTTGTATGTACCTTTTGCTTTTCATATTGATTAATCCATTGGACTGGCTTACTAAAATGATTTCAAAAGACCTGATTTCATTTGAACTGGCAAATACTGGTATAGAAATCATACATGGAAGAAGGTTTGTGTAACTCGGTGCATTGTACACGGAAGTCACTGGTGAATAATTGATTTAGAATAAGTGGCGATAAAAGGATTTTTTTAGACATGTACAGAGAACTTACAAAACTCTGAAAGAGTTCAAATTGTGTGTTCTTTCTCCTCTTGTTAACTGCACACACGTGCACACACACACACACACACACACAGATTCTTTATTTTGGATTTAGTTATGCTTCTGCCCAACCCTGTCTGAGTCATGACACTTTCTAAATAATTGCCCTGCAGTCTAACTAATGTGAAGGCTTCGGCTGGGAGTGGCAAGCTAACTCTGTGGCTGCTTTTGTTATGTATTCACAGTGGTGTTCAAAGCACTGAAACTCTTCGTGTGTCCCTGTTTCAGTATGCATCCGTGTCTTGTGATGTGTGCATGTGCTCTGGGCTTGAGTGTCTGCCCATCTGTGGGCCTTGTAAACCCTCCAGGATTCTATCACACCCTCAAGATGGCATTAGTGAAGAACAGGTAGGTACTGTGGGTCTTGTAGATTAAGACATGGGGGTTTGGTCATGGATTAGACGCCTATCTAATGTGTGGCCCAGAGCCAAGCTCTCGGCTTCCGTGACTCTCGGTTTTCCAGCCTTTAAGGGGTGTGTCCTCTGAAATAGGACTGTCTTGGACTGGTGCCTGGTGCAGGAGAACATCAGGCAACAGCCATGATCGGCAGGACTTCCTTCGAGTGTTCCCAAGGATGAACTGTGCCTCAACCTCCATGCAGGTCTTTCTTAGCCCTAACTTCAGTCCATCTGTTACTGCAGAGGCCCACTGATGTGCCCGTCTCTTTCAGTGAGGCCTTTCCCTAACAAACAAACAAATAATTGGACCAATTAGAAGAATAGCATTCAGCCATGCTCAGTAATACTCTGGGGCATTGGCAGCGCCCACCAGAGGGCCTGGAACCATACGGTACTTGATATACAATTTTGGAACAAATTAATGAATTAACTGTCTCTCTTGAACTTCTTTAGACTCCCTTCTCTACGTCGGGAGGTACCTTGTAGTTACTGAGCTGGGCTGAGGGATCCTCACGAGAAAAGCTTATGCTTTATTCAAGATGTCATGGCTGGCATTAGAAAAACCACAACCATCCATGTGCAGGACAGCACTGGTCCAAGGACACTTCACGAGGCGGGACCCTGGAGTGACTGTAGACATGTGCTTCTTCTACGTTCTAATCCAAAGCAGTAAGTGGCGTCGGGGAGATGGTGCCATCTTTGAAGCACCTGCTGAGGATGAGGCTGGAGACCTGGCTCAGCCTTTCAGAGCACGTTGGGCCTGCAGAGGGCCTGGGATCCGTTTCCAGCACCTGCATGGTGGCTCACAACATCTCTCTGTAACTCCAGTTCCACATACATGCAGGCAAGCATTCAAACACATAAAATAAGAATAAGTGAGTATTTAAAATTTAAGAAAAGAAGAAGAGCGAGGAGTTCAGATCCCCAGCGCCCATGTGGAAAAGCCAGTCATGGTCTTATATTCTTGTAACCCTAGTACCAGGGGGTAGAGAGACAAGCAGATCCCCCAGAATGTTCAGACCAGCCAGTCTACTCAGTCAGTGGGCACTGGGTTCCACAAGAAGATGGCTCAGTGGTTAAGAGCAGTTACTGCTCTGGCAGAGGACCTTGGTTTGGTCCCCAGCACCCATATAAGGTGCCTCACACCCACCTATAGCTCCATTTCCAGATGACCTGACACTCCTTTCTGACATCTTTGAGAACCTGCATGTACACAGTATACATACAGACAAGCAGGCACACACACGCATACATAAATAGAAACAAAATTTTTAAGTGGAAATCAATATCAAAAGATACCTGACACTGACCTCTAGCCTCCATACACTTGCCTCATAGGCACCTGCACACATACACACATACACACACATACACACATACACTACACACACTACACACACACACACACACACATAATCAGTAATTATTGTTGTCTAACTAGAAAAGTGACATGTTGGCCCTAGCAGAATGAAAATCCATATAGATAAAGTAAAACAAGAAAATTTTAATTTCAATACTTTCATATTCATTTCACTTCTGTGCACGGACATGTTGTTATAAAAATAGGGTCCTATCATTGCTTTCCCAGTAAATGATTTTGACAATCTTTTTGAAGAACTCTGTACATCTCCACTAGGAATTTATTTTCTTAGTGTCTTTGTCAGGATTACTATTGCTGTGATGAAACGCCATGACCAAAGCAGCTTAGGAGGAAATGGTTTATTCTGCCTATTCTTCCGCATCACTGTTTATCACTAAGGAAGCCAGAACAGGAACTCAGACAGGGCAGGAACCTGGAGGCAGGAGCTGATGCAGAGGACTTGGAGGAGTGCTGCTTACTGGCTTGGTCTCATGGCTTCCTCTGCCTGCTTTCGTATAGAACGTAGGACCACCAGCACGGGGATGGCCCCATCCATAACGGGCTGGGCCCTCCCCTACTGAGGTCTAATTAATAAAGTGCCCTACACACAGATCTTAAGAGAGGCATCCTTCCAACTGAGGTTCCCTCCTTCCAGATGACTTTAGCTTGTATCAATTTGACATAAAACCATGCAGCACGATTACCCCTCTTGGGGTGCCAGGGATTGACCCGAGGCCTCATGCATGCTAGGCAAGCCCTACTCCCTTGAACTACATCCTCAGCCAAGAGCTTTATGTTTTTAAATCACTTTTTTTGGGGGGGAGGGGAAGACAGGGTCTCACTATGTAGACCAGGCTGGTGTCGAACTCACAGAGATGCTCCTGCCTCTGCCACCTAAGGGCTTGGATTAAAGATGTGTGCCATCGTGCTTAGTCCTTAAATCAATCTTTTAACATATACATATATATAAAGACAGTAATTCAACATCTGTCCTGCTGTCCAAATGTCTCTCTCCAAAAGAGATTAATCTTCCTCTCCAGTCATTGAGGCAGATGAGAGTGATAATCCTGTGAGGCCACTTTGGCCCTGCCCTGGGGTCTTTGTTCTTGACAAAGAACTTTCATCTGGCTCCTGCAATTGCTAAGTGCTCTTGTATTTGTCCTCTCATGCTGTGGGGCCAGCACAAGTGAGGAAGGACAAGCGCCTCCCCACAGACCCCACTGCTACCCTGCTTCTGCTAATAAGCAGTTGTGTGACTCAAACCTCCAAGTTTTCCATTTTCTCATCTTAAAGTATATGTGGTAATGCTGGAGCCTCAACCAGAAGCGAAAAGCAACAGCATCTGGGTGGCTGCCACTGTGTGATGGCAGGGCCCTCAGGACAGACTCAGCCAACAGAAGAGACACAGCCTCTAAGGGCAAGCCTGCTGGGCTGGGGCCCTGAGTGACTATGATGTCCTCACGCTGGACAGGACAGAACAGGGTACAAAGCCTGTTCGCTTCACTCTCAGAAACTCCTTTTTGCTTTTTTTCTGACTGCAATCCCTTGCACATCTGAAAGACAAACCAGTCAACTATATTCTCTACAGAATAATAAAATTCTACTGAATTAACCAGATACGACTTAACAAAACCAGTCCGGAGCTATACCCTCAGTCACTGCTTTAAGCACCCTCCTTTCCACAGTGATGCTGCTCCACCCAGGGAGTTCACTGGAACACCTTCCTCTCCCTGAGGGTTTGCTCTGCAACAGCTGTATGCCAGAACCCAGGGGTTCTGACTCATGATCTGTGTGCTCTGGGGCCATTATATCGATCTCTCACGTGTTCCTGGACGACCCCGGCCCTGCTGATCCAGCGTGTGCCCTGCTTAGGAACCATTCCGACAGAAGCCCTGTCTGCATCCCTCCCTAGCCTGTAGAGGATCCATGAGGCTCCGGGATTGACAGCTGTCTCCTTTAGGTGCTCAGCCCTCACATCTGGCCTAACCGCCCTGGTGCTCTCCACCTGCGCCTGCCACTGGCCTTTCTCCCCGCTGCAGCTCTCGGCTCCAGGGATGACTTGGCTTTCTGTTCCACACCAGCTGGCAAAGGCTGAAAGGGAGAGCCTTGTTAACAAGCACCCCAGCAGGATGAATTCTCCTCCACGACAGTCCCTGGAATCAGAGGGAAGACTGTGCCCCTCTCAGAGCACAAGGGCGTCCCTTCCCACAACACATGGTTTGTGTAATAAGTACTTGTAGTTACGTACAATCTGGGTCTTCACTGGCTGGCTTGTGTGTTTGCTTGTTTGTTGTTTTTGTTTTTTGCTGTTTTTAAGCTTTGAAAGCTTAAAAACGAGATGCCCTTAAAAAAAAAAAGTCTCCAAATATAGTTGGATTTTTTTTTTGTTATTTTCAGAACTTTCAAAATAACACACATGCACACCCTAATAGATACAAGAAGGATCTTAAATAGTGGTTTCTAAGTAGAGGACCAGTTGCAAAACGGGGGTTATTTTTTTCTTTAGCGGCTCAATTTCTTACTCCAAGTTATCAAGTATAATAAAAGGCTTCTTTTGGAACAGAGACCTGCGTTCAGAGGTCTGTCCTGGAGCTCCATTCCTCTCTAGCACTTAAGCCTTCACCAACAATACTTGCAATATGGAAAGACGGCTCTGGAGCTAGGCCAGGCCACCAGCCTACCATCCACCTAGGAAGGGGACAAGTGGGCCTTTAATACCCATTACACTGTCTTCTGCCCACTTCATCCTGTGCTCACATCAGGTCCTTCCAGAAGAGCATAGTCAGGAGACCCAGGTCTAGACCCTCCCCATGTGAGTGCTCCTGGTCTCCCCCATCTGTGCCAGGAGAATAGCTGCTCTATAGATAATGGAGACTTGGCTAAGATGAGCCCAGAATGGCTCCTGAAGACTGGGAGTGAGAACAGAAAATGGTTTGGGCCACATGTGCTAATGAATATGCTTCTGATGTGACAATATTTCGGCATCTGTGAACTGATAATGACTCAAGGAAGAACTCAAGGACTCTATTGCTGTCTAAGCACAGAAGAGTTCCACCTGTCACGTGGGACCAAAAGGGAACAACCTGAATATCCCGTCATACATTCTGATGATGTGGCTCCCCCTGCAGGCAAGAGAAAGAGGAGGCGCACCTCCAGGGGCCAGAAACAGAAGTGTTCCTTCCCAGCTTCCCTTGTGCTCTTTGCTATTCCCTAATTCCTCTCTCATTAATGCAAAGTTAGTCTGTGAGTTGTATACCTAAAACACAACGAATCCTATCATATATACATTAGTAAAGCTTCTAAAACATGGCTGTACATGCCTAAAATCCCAGCTCTTGGGAGCCTGAGGCAGGATGCTTCTAAATGCAAGACACATTGGGCTACATAGTAAAACCTTGTCTCAAAAAATATAAAGGAAGGAAAAGCAAAGGCGGGGGAGAGGAAAGAAAGGGAGGGGCTAGGAGATAGCTCAGTGGTTAAGACCACTGGCTTTTCTTGCAGAGGACCGGGGTTCAATTCTGAGCATCCCCATATTGGCCTACAACTGTCTAACTCCAATCCACTGATCAAAAGATTTTTGTGGCCTCCCTGGGCACCAGGCACACATGTGGCACATGGATACATCTGCAGGCAAAACACCCAAACATATGAGTTATTAATTTTTAAAGAGAAAAGGAAGAGGAGGAGAAAGGGGGGAAATAAAAACGGGGAAGCAATCTGTGAACCTGGGAGTATGGTTCTGCAGTAAAATTTGCCTAGCTAGCATAGATTTTGTGTTCCATCCCCAGCACTACAGATCTGAAAGTTTATGACAAAAAAAAGTGCATATATCTTTAATGTGAAGCTTTCATTTGATTCTTCTCTCACTAAGCTTTCAATCAAAGCACAGTTTTGGTTAGGATACCTACAAAAAGATCACATATTCATACACACACACACACACACACACACACACCTAAAGCAAATGCTCCTGATTAAAATAAACAACAAATGACAGAACTGAAAGGTATGGATTCAGCAACCTCAGGCTCCTGAATCAAGACTGGTTGCTGCTTCATCAGCTGCCATGATATCCCTCATCCTTGGGTAGCCCAGAACCTCTCAGATGCCTGCAAAGACAGTTACTAGTCTCCAGAGAGCTCCTTGCAGCATGCACTTTTAAAATTCAGCATCACATCGCTGGGCAGAGCTAACCACACAATGAAGCCACTGGTGCCTGCTCTCCCGCTCTGGCTAACTCCAGCCCAGCAAGCCCACGGTGGTTTTGGCAGCATTTCTACCAAGGCCTTTGCACTTGAAAACTTCCATGGCTTCGCTTTCCAATTCTCACTAACCCCAAATAGGGTGGAGTGGACTTAGAGCTTCAAATCTTTTCCCCCTGAACTTCAAAAAGAAATCATTTTTTAAACAAGATCATTTTTTAAATCCAGGGACCTTGAACCTGGGGGAGTTGGTGGTGGGGGTGGGGCTGTTCCAGAAGCTTCTTTTCTTGCTGCTCTATTTGGTTTAGTCAAATCAAACACTGCCAATGGCAAATGCTCCAACAATTGATTAGGGGCTGGGGGTGGGTGGCTGAATTTTCTGGTGATACGAGCTTGCAAGAGCAATTTCTGAAGCACTCTCTATGTCATCGCAGACCTCAGCTTAGCCAGAGACTGGGAAGATGAGTCAAGGTAGAGGTGGGGGAGGGGAAGCCAGGGACCCCATCAGGGGAAGATCAGATCCGTCGGTTCATTTGTTTTGACAAATCTTTTCTTTTTAATCATCTATAATGAGGCCATAGTACATTGTGCCGTGTGTATGATATATTTTGGAAAGGTAATGAAGTCTGGGGAATAGGCAGCATAACTCAGCTCCCAGCTATTAAATCTCTGCTTAGAAGTAGGATAAAGTCAAAGATTTGTGTGTATGCGTAAGAGTGTAAAAATTATAAGGCTGGAACATTAGCAGGGGCAAAAATTAGCCAGGTTCTACTACTCTATTGAGATTTAGAGCATCGGAGTACAGTGACTACATTTTCCTGAGAGATCTTTACAGCTATTTGGAATTATGAACCCATAATATGCAAATGCACGGGGCTAAGAAATACGCATTCTTGGCAGAGACTGAGGATGGTATAATGTGCGCTGTAAACGGCCCCGCGTATGTGTATAAAATCAGCACGCACATACTAACTGGTCGATTATCCCCTCTAAAACCGCACATAAATTCTCTTGACAGGAATTGGAATTTTGCACACATCCCAAGAATGAACAGACTCTTAATGCGCTGTGTGTGTAAAGGATGGAGAATGGGAACCAGCAGAAAGGGTCACTGAGCTAAACACGAGGCCTTCCTGGTTCTGCAGAGTGAAAGCAAGAGGTTCAAGGTTCTCCCTGCTGAGCACGAGGATTATAACGCTAGCCATAGTCGGTAATGCTTACTGGGCTCCGGGCTTCCAGATAGACACTGTCCTGGATGCTTCTCACCTACAACCCAAGAGGAGAGAGAGAACATGTGTATGTACATGAGAGTGTGTGTAAATATGTGTTTGTGTGTAAATATATGTCAGTGTGTGTGTGTGTGTGTGTGTGTGTGTGTGTGTGTTCTATTCAAGTGTTTTACCACCCTGGCAAATGACTATTTCCCAAAGGAATGCAGCAATTTATTATGGTGAAAATGTTAGTTTGTTCACTCGGCAAGAAAGAATTCAGTACGCAGCCTGGCCAATGATAGGGCAGAGACCTCCTACAAAGACCTGTCCTTTTGTGGTGAGAGCACTTCAGACCTGGAGCCAAATCTAGGCAATTGCCATTTCTGATGAAAAGAGTAGAAAGTAAGGGAGCTGCAGCCCAGAATCTAAGAAGAGGTAACAAATGCCCAAAATAGAATGTTGCTGAGTCAGGTCTTTACAAATGCAGGGGCTGGAAAACTGTGAGGAAGGGAAAGAAAAGCCTTTAGTTAAACAATGGCTTCTAATGACTTCTGCAAATAGGTGGCTCTCTGCAAGGTGCCGAATCTGGTGCATCAGGACCTAAAGGAGCACGGAGCTGAGGGCAAAGCTATAGAGGGAGACCAGAGCATGAACAGTTTCTATAATATAAATGGAAATATTACTTTATTAAATAATTTACTTTTAGTGCCTCTCTCTCCATCCCTATTCCCTGGCAAAGCAGTTAAAAAAAATTTAAGGACCCTGGTACACAAAAGCAAGCACACAATTTTCCCCCAGTAACTGGCAAGGAGAGTGCCAAGGACTGCCCCTATTGTGCCCGCTTGTGAGAAAGACTTCTGAGCTCTTGACAGTAGCTGAAATCTGAATTAGGATACATTTTGCAAAAGCAAGACCACCGTAGCAGCTAAACCCAACAAACGAAGCATTCCCCATCATCCTCCATAGACATCCTGAAGAAAAAAAAAAAAATCAAGACAAGAAGCTTGAGACGAGAGGAGGGGTGTAGCTCAGTCAGGGAAGTGATTGCTGTTGCATAAGCGTGAAAACTGATTTGGAGCTCACCTCCAGCACCCATATAAAAGCCAAGGGCAGTGCCAGGAAGCTTGAAGCCCTGCACTAGCTGGATGGGGACAGACAACTCTAGGGCTCAGTGACCAGCCAGCTGCATGTTCTAGAAAAGACCCTATTTCAAAACATTAAAGGGGAGAGATAGTGATAGAGGAAGACACCCAACAACACACCACAACACACACACACACACACACACACACACACACACACACACACACACGCAGCCTGAGAGGAACACAACCTCATGAGGCGAGATGCAGACCTTCCACCCACTAATCTCTCATTGAGACAGACATAAATCCACTGAAGGGAGCATATGCAAACTTCGACTTTGGGGTGGGGTCCTTGAATCTCTATGGCATATCCAAAGCCTGATCACCTATATGCAAGAGTTACTATCCCTCAAATCATTTCCTCTGTTCCCCAACAACACCCACCTCCTGGTCCACACCAGCAAGCACGACTCTAATAAGAGAGGAGTTCTTACCCTCCGTCAGTGATAGGATTTCAGAGTGAAAATGGGATTTTCCCTCTGCAGAATCATAAAACACATACAATCTTCTGTGGTGTCTTACCTCCTGAATTTAGCAACCTAGTTTTCTGTGTACTGGTAGTTGCATTCCTACAGCAGTGCTTGACATGATTCCAAACCTAATTTCCCAAAATGCTAAATGAAAGAGATATTGGCCAATGACCAAAAATCATCCCAAGGCTAGCAAGCTGCCTCAGTGAGTAAAAACACTTACTATGCAATCCTGATGCCTAGGCTTGATCTCCGGAGCCCATGGGTGGAAGGTGAGAAATGACTCCTGAACGTTGTCTCCTAGTGTTTACATACAAAGCAATAACTGATGATGATGGTGTTGGTAGTGATGTGATGGTGATGATTGTGATAGTAATGTTGAGGGTGATGAGGGTGATGAGGTAATGTTGATGGTGGTGATGGTGGTGATGATGGTAATAGTAATGTTGAGGGTGATGAGCGTGATGAGGTAATGTTCATGGTAGTGATGGTGGTGATAGTAATGTTGATGGTGATGATGGTGGTGGTGGTGGTGATGGTGATAGTAATGTTGATGGTGATGATGGTGGTGATGATGATGACTTTTAAAAATCATCCCAGTGTGGAACTGGACTGAAATACATAGTTTTACTTCTTGGTAGCTAGTGGCTTATCTCTTTCTAAGGCCTCATCACTTAAGGGTGAAGTTCAAAACATAATACCCCTGAAGCATATCAGCATTCGATGAGCCAGACAAGGGGGTCCAGCCAGGCAATGACTGAGTTTTGCAATGACTTCCACAGATTTGATCCCCTAAATAGATGAGTTTCCTCCTGATTCCACACACTTTTCTTCTGAAGGGGTCACATCATCACTGACGTCATGTTGGTCCCACCACTACTCCCTTGCCCGGGGCTGTTCTCCTACCCCAACACTCCATGTCAGCGTAATAGATAAAATATGGGCTGTGGAACTAGCTCTGTCACTTCCCTAATTGCTTCCTGCCAGGCTCACCACCTCAAGCAAGTTAACCTAAACATCCCAAGTCTTAATTCTTCATTTGCTAAATGGGGATGATAATGCTGAATTGAAAGTCACTGTGAAAATTAATGGCCATGTCACAACCAGGACAAGCTTACAACGCAGCTGTTGCTTGATAGTGTCATTTCTTTTCCTCCTCTAAGCTCCCTTGTAGAGGTCAAGTCTCACAGTACCCAGATGCATGGGACACCACTGCCCCTTCTTTAAACCAGTAGGGCCTTTCCAGGATACACTGTACTGTGCAGTTACCAGCAAAAGCCCACACTGCATCATGTAGTCACCAGCATAAAAATCAAAAATGTGCTGTATACAGCAGCATCTTCCGAAGAGATCTCTGACTCCTTGAATATAAAACTATTTCTTGGATTTCCCTTGTGTCCTGAAGAACTAAGCCCAAGACCAAAAATACCATAGAAGCCCAAATAAACTTTGGTTCTACACCAGGTTACTGTTTCCTTCCCTAAGAACAAACAAATGAACAAAGTGAAGATTATTCAAGTGCAGTGCTCTCCTCTCAGGACCTATCTGTAACTCTTTGGCAACTTTGGCTCATCTATGAGGGTCTGTCCTCACAGCCTGGGGCTGTTTCAGAGAGCAGGCTGCCCAAATTCAGGCCAGCATTAATGTAAAGCAGATCACCCTAAACTTGAAAAAGGATGAGGGAGCTGCTGACACACACAGGTGAGCCCCAGACTTCAGGTCAGATTAAAAAAAAAAAAAAAAAGCCTGCCTGCCTTCTTCCATGAAATGAGCCCAGTCTCTCCTCACTCTGCCATGACTGCCCACTCGATGTGACGGGAATGACCCAAGTAATGACCCAAGTAACACTCTTGCTCCTCAGACTCTGTAGCCAGCCCTGATTCCTTGGGATACAGAAGAGTTCCAAAGGCTCTAAAGCCAATAGGACACAGAGTCTAAAAATCTGCCCTACAGAGGACTACAAAAGGTAGCCGAGAGGACCAGGGGCAGATAGCAGGAGTGGTGTTTAGAAAACACTTTGCTCAATTGGCCTGGATACTTTTCTAATGCCCCAAGAGCACCTCTCATCCCTGGGTTCCAGAACACAACCCGGGGCTCCTATTTTCCTTCACCAGGGCTGTAGCCAATGACACATTAGACAACTTTTCCCCAGCATGCAGGCAAGACTGCTCCAGTCTGTCAGTACATAGCACCAGACTGTGGGTGCTATCTTCAAGTCCTTTCCTCTCTTGTACCCCACCATTTCCTCTCATGCAGTTGGACCTCAAGAAGCATAAGCTGAATACATAAAGTTTGACTACATTTATTTTCCAGGAAGTCTGGCCCAAAGTTCATTCAGCTGTGTGTGTGTATGTGGTGTGTGTGTATGTGTTTGTGAAGTGTGTGGACTTGGTGTAGTGTGTGATGTGTAATATGTGGAGACCAGAAGCCGACCTCTTCTACCTCTCACCGTCATGTCCTTTGAGGCAGGGTCTCTCACTGATCCTGGAGCTCACTGATTGGTTAGACAAGCTGGCCAGCAAGCCCTCCTACTCATCCTCCTGTCTTCTCCTTGGTTCTGGGGTTGCATATGGGTGCCACCATGCAGTGCTGGGGTCCAAAATCGACCCCTTATGCTTACCTGACAAGCATGTTAGAAAACAACTAAGCCACCCCCCCAGCCCCTCACTCTACTCTTAATCCTTAAGGAATTAAGAAATCTTATCCTCTGAAATATCTTGCACACAGTGATAACAAACTTACTCTTCCCAGAGCTGAAAAGTTCTTCGGATATAGAAAAATAGAGATGTTTTCATTAAAAACATCTCTGGATAGTGTATCAACAGAAGACTGGAAACAAAAATAGCCATGTATTAGGAGCAGTCAAATAATCACTCAGATTTTACAATATCCCCAAGATGGGCTGTAAAGATGGTTCAGTGGCTGAATGCTTTTGCCTCTAATCCTTACAGTCCGAGTTTGACTCCTGAGACCTACATGATGGAAGGAAGGAATTGACTTCTCAATATTTTCCTCTGATACTATATATTCTCTCCCTCAATATCTTTCTTTCTCTCTCTTTTTTTCTCTCTCTCTACACACACACCACCACCACCACCACCACCACCACACCACACCTATGAATTTAAGGCCAGCCTGGTTTAAATATTGAGTTTTAGTCCACACAGAGCTAAATAGGGAGACCCTGTCTGAAAGAGAAAAAAATAATAAAATTTAAAATGTAATAAAAAGGGGGGTATCTCAGAGATATATTGACATGAAAGTGGAAAATGAAATACTATGGTCTGATCTGTTTATAGTTGGTTGAAAACATTAAAAACACACATCCATGTTTTCTTGTGTCTGTACTAGATGTCTTTAAACTGAAGAAAGCACGAATAGAAGCTGCCTTGGGTAAGGACACTAACAGCAGCAAGAGAAAGATGTTTCACATCAAATACCCTTTTGTACCTTTTGAATCTTAAACCATATAAGTGTTGACCTATTCAGAAAAAAATTAAATTAAAAATGCAAAGCAAACAATGTAGAGAAAGTAATAAAAAATGTAGTTTATGAAAAACACAGAGGAGAAATCCTTATTTGAAAGTAGTTCAGAGCAGCACATGGAATTGCCCATGAACCATGGAAGACAAAAACTCCACAAGCCCATGCTTCAGGGGACGCAGGAGACTGGCATGGGTTCTGGCATCCATCATCAGCTGCCTGCTGGAGTAGATTTCAAGAGGGATGCAGTCCTTCTGCACCTCAGTTTCCTCATTTGGACCAGCTTGCTTGGGCCTCTTTTCTGCCTGGGAGATGGGGGTCCCTCAGGGAATCCCAAGCTAGGTGATAGCATGTTTAAGAAGAAGGCAGAGCTCTTGAGAGAGAGAGAGAGAGAGAAAGAGCTTCTTCTCCCTTCTGGATGGGTATGGCAGGAGGTCAAATGCCAAGTGCCCCCCTCCAGAACACAGGAAGAGCAGTGGCTCTGACTTCAGAAGCTGAAAATACACTGGTCGCACCCTTCCCTCCAAACACGCCCACCAGAGCCCTCCCTCTTCCACATCCTCTCTGGACAGGCCCGGTGCCCATTCATGACAGAGCTGAAAAAGTTCCCTTTTTTGTGTGCTAATATTTCCTGCCAGGCCACTCCCATCTTTTGATGGTCGTTGTTCAGGGCCCTCTGGGATGACCGGGGACAGAAGGAAGCTTCAGAATTGTATCACAGTGAAAATGTCAGTTTTAACATGGCAACGCCCTTGCCCAAATCCAAAGCACTCTCTGTCACAGCTTACCTCACTGACTGGACACGGTCCATTCTTAGAGAGCTAACAGACAGCCTCTAAAGAGGGCCACATGGGTCTCCCAAAGTGGCCCCCACTGCAGACCTACTCTTACATCCCACCCTCTTCATAATCTCCAGTGCTTGAACTGGCTCTCCATGTCTTTCTCTTGGAAACTAGAGGGTACTAGAGCAGAAATGGCTCTTGGAAATAATCTGACCTCACAGACAGATGGGGAAACTGAGGCCCATGAAAGTGGAATACCCCTGCTCAGGTACATAGCATATGCCTTCCACTGAGACAGGATAAAAGTCAGGTGGCTTCCTGCACTGGTCCTCAGTTTTTTGTTAGGCTATTCTATGATCTCTCTCTTTCTCTCTCTCTCTCTCTCTGCCATTATACAGTGTAGGTAACCCCTCCACTGTATAACATGCAACCATGACTCAAGAAAATGGCAAAACCACGAATGGACTCAGTACTGGCCACCTCCAAAGGCTCTGCTAACTTCTCAGCCTCCACCTCCTTTTCTGTTAATGGGGTAAAGGGGAGGCGGGGTTTCAGGTGTTCAGAAACCCAAGGACTCACTCTCTGCTGGGACTAGTTCTGGGCTCTGGTAAGCACCAATCAGAAGAGTCCATTGCTACCCTGAAGCTCCGCCCTGCACCCTGTCATTCCTCCCACCTGGAGCCCTCAGCTTTCCCTGAGTGCTTCCAGGCTTTGACACAAGATTTCACTAAAACCTCTCTGCACCGATTGCAGTAAGTCATATCAGTTAGAAGTTAGCCTTCCTGCGTCACTCCTCTCTGCTCTTCCTCCGACCTCCCAAGCAAGCACACTCTGAAGAGACCTTGACCTTCATGGCCTTTATCAGGGTCTTCCCTCCCACAGGAAGGATTCCGTATTCTACTCATTCATCAAATGCGTGTCAGCCACGTTTCCAAGCCATGCATGCCACAGTGAGGGAGGCAGCAGCCCCCAGCCCCTGAAGGGGTAACGAACATCCCCAGCGAAACCTTGAAACACTAATGGAATGACACAGGTTCAGACTTTTTAAAGTCTTCCTGCCTTTCTTAGTTTTAGGTCAAAGAACTATTAGCTAATGGGTATTGGGGGAAAAAAAGAACTCTTTTATAGCAGACAAATGAGGTATGGTACAGTCCTTGAAAGGAAACTATATATCCTTGGTGAATGTTTCCAAACATTCTAAAGTATGTGTGCAATACCAAAGACCCCTTGTCCTTGTCATGATGGTACAGAGGGGAGCATGAGAATCCTTCCCGGTGTGCTGGGGTGCTGGAAGCTACAACAGTTTTCTTTACTGGAAGTTCAGAAGCTAAAGCCACCCAAGGTCTTCTTAGAGTGTGGCCTCTTTCTTCCTCCTCCAGCATCAGCGACTGACGGTGGGAAAGGCAGTGTTAGGTTCCAGGAGAAAGCAACTTTTCTGGTTAGAGGGACATGGGGTGGGAAGCCATCATAACCACATTCTATGTGTGCACTTGTTCTAGATGTGTGTCTGTGGATATAGAAAAAGACTGGAGTGGAATGCAACAAACTTAGGGTGCTGCAGCTGTTTTGTTTAACGTTGCACTTTCCTGCATTTTCCAGATTTTCTATAATGACTATTAGTTCTTTGATAACCAGAAAATAAGCAGCAGTAAATGGGATGTTAATCATTTCTTAGGGTTCCTTGTGAATCTGTTGTTGTTTTTTGTAAGCACTGTTTCCATGGGGTTTGTAAGTCAACAGGGTGTGAAGCATTAATGAAATCCCCTGCTCCTGTGGGACTGAGTGTGCCCCTTGGCCCTGGAGAGGAACCCTCCCTGTATCCATGCTGGCAAGCAACTGTCCACAGCTGTTCTGAAGATGCTGCCAACGAATGGTGCCGGTGGAAAAACACAACTTCTGACTCTCCAAGGGTGCCATTATGCTTGGACTCTTGCTCACCAGAGAGAGAGAGGTGGGGGCAGGAGCCGAGTCCTGCCACCAACAGAGACTTCTCTACCCAAGCTACACCAACCTTGACAATGACGAATGCTTCTTGAATTCCACGTTCCCTTCCTGCTATATGTCAGAACACCTATAACAAGCTTTATTTCTGTCTCTGGGCTGAAGAGACCTAGTGTGTGGAGATCCCGGCTGCCTTTTCTTCACACATCCCAACAGCTCTAACAGGCACTCAACTACTTACTTCAGCATGCCAGCACAGCTCTGCTGTGGAAGAAAGGACGACAAACATTTAAACAGGGTCCCTGGCCTCCTGGAGCTAAGACTCCAGTGGGGAAGACAAGCAGTAAAGAAAAGGACCAAAATCACAGCACAGTAGCACTGGGTATGGTGAAGAATACACTATCTTTGCACTGTACATGATCAATCAGCTGTGACAAGGTAAAGCCAGCTGGGAGATGCACAGGGAAGGACATTCTGGACAGAAAGGAAAGCAAGCCAGAATGGGAAGCTCTTTCAAGAAACCAGGAATGGTGCGTGAAGTGCAGGGGGTAGGGAGGTGAAGAGACCAAGCTCCTGGCGGCCACAGGATATGCAAGGTCCACCCTGCCTCCTTGCAGGAACCTCCTTGTATGCCTACTGGCCTGGCAGCTGCTTCTAGCATGCCTGATGGTAGTGCATAGTCAATGAGGTTGCCCTCAAGGCTCTCAAAATGCTAGTCAGACAACCTCACTCCTTATTCACACTCCGCTGCTACATCCTTGCCCTCCCAAGATGCCTTTCTCCATGCCACACTGTCCATAAAGAAGCCAATTTGATTCCTATTCACTGGACTCAGCCCATGATACTGTTTATGAAGACAGCCTTGAACTGGGCACCCAGCCTATGGAGAAGAGCCATCCAAAAGCCCTGCCCTGGCAAACATGACTTATGTACCTGTCCCTGAGGACCTATACTACATCTCCTTTCTATGTGGGAAGTCTTCTTAAGTCTTCCCACCTAGTGAAGCCTCCTGTGAGCCCCTACGGCCCTATGGTGGTTCCTGCAGGCAGGTCTATTCAAATACAGCAGGGTGGCTTTCCCACCTCCCTTCCTCCCACCACCAGCCCAGGCAGAAAGTCTGGAGTCTCAGGAATGAAGCTGTAAGCAGCATCCTGACAGGTACTATTGATCAAGGACAAAAGAGGATTTGGGTTTGGTGTAAAGAGTAAGCTATAGAGGGGACCCACTGGGAAGGGGGTGGGGCAGGTGGGGAAGGAGTGCCAGCCTCAGACCTCCAACACCGCACAGAAATGCGTCTGGAGTCAGAGAGGACCATGTCTCCTGCATGATAATAGTTGCTGCCATTGTTTTTAAAAGCCAACTACACTCTGTTCAGCACTTCAGTCCTGTGAGGGCTCAAGAAAAGATGCACATATTGGCTCTAGGGAGTCCTTGGAGCTTAAATCCCCAAGGCAGTAAGGCTCTGTGAAACCCTGTGGGCTCTTTTCCCCAGATCAGGGATCAATCTGACATGGGTGGGTGGTAGGCTTTTTTTTTTTTTCCAGTGGGACATGGTCACCCTGGAGAGAAGTCACTACTGGAGATGGTTCCCAGAGCCCTGAGCCTCTTCTTCCCTAGAAAGGGACTTTATAAATAGACTGACTGCACACATGTAGATCTCACACCCCTGCCCCAGCCTCAGCCAGCCGGTTCCCAGTTCCCAAGTTCCCATAGCCTTCTAGAGGAGGAAAGACAATAAGCCAACATGGGGTGGGGGGTGGGGGAGAACAAGGTGCCTGGTGACTGGCGTCCAATCAAATGTAACTGTAACATCCACCTGCCCCCACCCCCACCCCCACCCCCACCCTCACCCCCACCCCCACCCCCCACCCCCCACCCCCCCACCCCCCACCCCGTTACTTCATCGTGAGCAATGCAATGGGCCAAAGCATTGCTGGAGAGTCTCTTGCAGCAGATCACCTCTGGGAAGCCCAAGCTGAACAGTAGACTAATACACTAGCAGACTCTTAATATGCCTCAGTTTCCCCATCTATGTAGCTATTGGGCATGCTGACGAGATTAGCATGCAATGGAAGTGGACGGCATTGGCAAAAGATTCTATTTCTTATTATGATTACAGATCTTGTTTCTTGTTTTGTTTTTCTTACAGAGTCCCAGGCATGGGAATGGGGACCTTGATCCTTGTCTGTGTAAGAGAGCTGAGAAATTACAAACTGTGGCACTGTTAGCCTTGAATTCCTCATACTGCATGTCCTTGAGGGCAATGAAATCTAGAGAATGTTCAGAGAAAATACCTTCTGGTAATTTCTGACTAATACAGATCGGCACATACCACACCCAGTCTTATTTTGACTTGGTAAGGTTCTGCCTGGCCATTTATAACATTAGAGACCAAAGGCTAAGCCTTGCCCTAGAATATTTAGGTTTGAAAAAAAAAATCTTCTTAATCATTATCATTCCACCCCCAAACCACCCCACACATACCACATACATACGCTGGTAAGGAAAAAGTGACTAAAATATAAGTGGCCAACTCAAATCTCTTTTTTAATTAAGACACTTGTTTACTCAATAAAATACAGAGTAAAAAACATTTACTGAAAACCCATTCATTGATGCTTAATAGCTATGTCAAATACTCATAACAACATTCATTCCAACACCCCCAGATAATTGCTCATCTCTCTCATTTGGTACCCACAACAGCACTGAATTTGTGTCCAAGTGTAATTGATCCAAAATTGGGCTCCCTTTCAAAAATATCTGTAAAACCTAATTACCAGGAAAACAGTTCTGGCACCCTACAGAAAGTGGGTGCTTCAGCATGGCAAATTGTACACTTATCTTGGCTAATCAAGCCACATTATGTCGCCCAAGGAATCTGGGAGATTTGGGGCAGGAAAAGTTGGGACCATGTCACACTGGACTTCGCAGTGGCAATCCTGATTTTTGTTGGGTCAAGGACAGGGGACAGGAAACTGAATGTCTTTGATGGATGGAAAGTATGAATTTAGGAAGTGCCAGATAATAAGCCCATAATGGGCTCAGGGGCAGGGGTGGGGTTTCTGTCACCAAGCCTAGGAGGCCTTGCCCCAGGGAATTCTGTCCAAGCTGGCCTGAGCTGCTGATGTCATTTCTAGTTTCCATGCTCCCTTACCACTGTGGTAAGTCCCTCCCTTCCTCGGTGTTGGGATTGCTCATTATGGAATGAGTTCTCTTAATGCCTACAATTTCTTTCCCCAAATCCTGTGGCCTTCTGTAAAGCAAAGAGCTCCTTCCCTGCTCATGAGCTTTGTGGGTGTAGCAGGGGGATGTCGAGTGAAAAATAGGAGCCAGGAGAATGAAGGACTGAGTGTTTCCAGCTCTCGGTGGTTTTGTACCTACTTGCAACACCAGGTATCAGACCCTCTCTGGGAATAACGGTTCCTTTCAGCCCAAGCCGGATCTTCCCTGGTGGTTATATATCTTGCTGCCCTGAAGAGCCAACCTGGCCAGTAAGGAACAGAGCCAATCCACGGAACCTCAGACTTTCTCTCTCAAAGCTGGACACAGAACATCCTCATTTAAGTGTTTTTTTCTCGCCCGGGGTCCACTCCTGTCTGTCCCAGAAGCTTCAGAAACCCCAGCCCCAGCTTTACATTGCTAGCACATGCTGTGCGCCTCTGCTGCTTCTGCCCTGAGCCGTGGACTTGAGGCTCGAGTGAGTGCTGGTCTCCACCGCTACGCAGATTTGAAGGGTAAAGGCACCTTGGGGACTGCTTCTGGTGAAAGCAGACCAACAGCGCGAATAACAAAGCCTCCCAGCGTTCCGAGACAATTCGCTGTCAATCCAGCAAGAGGGGCGCACACGGTGAGCAAAGACGCGCACGCGGTTTCCCGGGCTGTCGCTAGGAAGAGATCTCCACCGCGTGTGCGTCACTGGAGAAAAAAGATCTTCAGAAGCCCAGCGAGGATGACAGGTTCCTGGGTGGACTCTGCTTCGCTTTATCAAGACCCCGAGGAATGGTGTGCGTGCCCCCATTTCCCTCAACTTCCCCATGTGGCCGCAGCCGAGATGTTCCCCTGGGCATCCCACTTGAGTCCCGGCCGCCAAGCAACCCTGGGGCCTCACTGAGACCTGCGGGATCCCCCTCCACCTTTGCCAGCCCCTTTCGTAACGTCCAAGAAAAGACAGCGCGAGGTGCGGGTTCCCAAGTACCAGAAAACTGTCACTGCCCCAAATGCACTCCAGCCTTCCCGGCAGAAGTACAATCAAAACTTCTGGCAGGAACCACCTGTAGCTGCCGAGAGGGTCGGCTCGCCCCGCCCGAGCCCGGAGGCGCCGAGGAGCCCGGGGCTGCACACGCCGGCCCAAGTTCCCTCGGAGCCCCACGCGCCACTTCGCTCCAGGCCGCGGTGCCAGCCAGGAGGCGCGGCGCCCGCTCGCTGGCTCACTCTCCGCTGGCTCTCCCCTCCCTCCTCCTCTCCCTCTTTGCCTCCGCCCGCCTCCTTCGGTTGCATGGCTGCCGCACGCACCGAGCCCCTGAATAGCCACCGCAGCCCCCCGCCTCCTGCCCAGCGATGGAGCGCGCCCCTGCCCCCAGCCCCGGCACCCCGGGACGCGCGGACCTCCCGCCTCCTAGCAACGGTCCTGCCGCGGCTTCGCGGCACCCCCGGGGGGGCACAGTCACCCTCTCCGAGCCCCGCGACCTCCCGACCCGCCCGGGCAGCCGAGGCGCCGAGCAGACCCCTGACAGCCCGCGCGCCGAGCCGCTCACCTCCGCGCGCCGCCGAGCCCCGCGCGCCTCCCGCCCTCGGCCGCCGGCAGCAGCGCTCGCGTCCTCCCTCGCCGCCGCCGTCCGTCGGTCCCGGCGCTCCCGAGCCGCGCGGGCCGCGCCGCTGTCAAGAGTCTCGTGGCGGGGCCGCTCGGGCGGCTGTGCAGCCGAGCGGCGGGCGCGCGGGCAGCTCCTCCCTCCCGGGGCCGCGCCTCCGCCCTCCGCACGCCCCGCCTCCCGCGCCGCGGCCGGCGAGCCCCGCGCCCCGCGCCCAGCGCCCGCGCCTGCGGCTCGGGGGACCGCACGGGGCGAAAGGGCCCGGATGTGTGCGGTCGCCTCGCTCCGGCTCGCTCGCGACCGCCCCCTCCCCGCCCCGCCGCACGTGCACTTGCTGCGGCCCGGCCTTCCCCCCCCGCCCCCTCCCCCGGCTCCGCTAATTTCTATTTTGACAGTCGCTGGCGAGTGGGCGGGGCTGCCCGGGGTCGCCCGGGACCCGCGCGGACGCAGAGCGGGAGTCAGGCTCCTGCGTGGGGGGCGGCGCGGGGGACCCGGCAGAGCCACCCAGCGCCCGGGGGGCTCCGCGTCTTTATTCTTTCTTTTCTTTTTTTCTCTTTGCCTCCTCCAGGATTTAAAGGGACAGCCCCGGCCGAAGCGACGGGCCGGGCGGCCGCCGTTTCTCCGGTCTCCAGACGCCCTCTGCGGCCCGGCCGGACCCGCTCACACGGGAGCGCTAGCCTGGAACCGCAGGGTGCTTTTAGGCGCACACCGGGCCCCGGGCAGCACGGCTGCGGAGCTTGGCTCAGGCGCTCGGTGCACTATTTTTTCACAGAGTCCGATTAAGATAGGAAATTAAACGACTCGACAACTGCTTTCCAACCCAGAGGCGGTGAGCAGAGAAGGTTCAGAAGTTTCTCTATTGCTCCCGGAATTTCAACGAGTTCCCCAAGACGCCTCGCAGAAACCAGGAAGTTGGTGCTTGCAGCACCTTAGGGCGCTCAAATCCCTGGGAACAAGCCCTGCAGGACGCTCGGGTGAGGGACCCCAAAACTTTCTCGGGCTAAAGCACGCAGCGCCGCATACCCAGCCTCCGGCAAATCAGACGCTCCCCAGAAATGAAGGCGGATCTCCCAAACAACCAAGGGGCGGGTCCAGAGAGGTCTTGGCTCCGCCCCCTGCTGCCAGGTACCGCCCCCGAGGCTACAGACAGAGTGTAAGCGGTGGGGGCATTTCTAAACGCAGGAGAGACTCCTCCCGGTAGGTACCGCAGGCGCTGTCTAGGGCAAGATGACACCGACAGGCCGAAACACCCGAATCAGCTTTGCTTCCTACCTTTGTGCGACCCAGATAGGATTCCCTGACCTCCCCATTTGGGGCTGTATCGCCCAGATGTCAGCTGGACATTTCTGGGGCTCCTGCCTCAGGCTTAAAAAAAAAAAAAAAAAAGTTTACTTATCTCCAACTCCTGAGCTGCGAGGGACGCCCAACAGTGGCGCGCGAGAGAATCGCCACTACCTTGCCTCAAATCTGGCCACCCATCAAAAGACAGCCCTAGCACCGAAACTCTAGCTTGGTCTTCCAGTGCTGCAAACACTCCGTACTGTTTTAGAGAATTCCTGCAGGCTTGCTTGGTGAGTCTTCCTAACCATCGAGATATTCTTATTCATTTCATTAATTCACATACTAAACGTATACTGTGAAACATCATATGGTGAGAAATACACACATATATACATTTCTATGTATATATGGCAAGGGAAAACACGCCTGAAAGTAATTGAAGAAAGCCACGTCGCTAATGAGCCAATGAAACCTGGCTCTTCCTACTCAGGAATTACTCCAGCTCAAGTCTGAACAACTGTATCCAAATTATCCAAAGGTTCATGCAAGTCTAGAGAAATCTACTGGAGAAATGAAGAGATTTTCTGGACTCAGGTTGTCACTTTCCAAGCTAATAGATCTTCCAGAATGGCAAAAATAATACCCCTTGCTCTAAGTACCTCGGAAACAATTGCCCTTCCAAACTAGATTGCTGAACTAGGTTGTCTGTATGGCTTCCTTTCATTTAAAGGGTCTTCAGCAGTGTGGAATATTGCTAAGCTAGCTGCTGTCTTTCGAGCCACAACTCTGACTGTTCCCCTGCCAAGTGTGGTGGCCCATTCAGGAACTCCCTGGAAGTTCAACCCTGAAATGACAAGAATGCCAGTTCTGGGAAATAGGGTGGCTGCAGTCAGGGAAAGGGTGTCCTATTTAGAAAAAGCGAATGGTTTTGAATTGCAAAGTTTCTCCTCCCTTCTCTACAGAAGTAAACAACTCACAGCTAAACTGTTTGCTATACCAAGAGCTAGGGACCAGACATTCATTGCGCTCTCCCCAGTGAGTCTCAAGGGGACTGGTCCTAAGTCCTGAAGGCAAAACCTCCCTAAAATGTGCACACAATTAAGATGGTAATGGTCTGCAATTTGAGGTGTTAGCAAGCACTCCAAGAGGAAGCAGCTCTACACCACATTTTTTATTTCTCCTCAGGTGCCTCTTTACCACTTTCAGCTCCAGAATGTTCAACTCATGCTCACATCCAATGCATCTTCGTAAAAAGAGAAATTGAATAAGCAAAGTAGATTTTGTTTGTTTGTTTGTTTGTTTGTTTGTTTTGTTTTCAGTACTAGGGGTTGAACCTAGGGCCTCACACATGCTACACACTTTACCACCAAGTGACATATTCCCAGCCCTTTCTTCATCTTTTATTTTGAGACAGTCTTACTAAGTTTCTCGAACTGGCCTTGAACTTACAATCCTCCTTCCTCAGCCTCCAAATTAGCCAGGATTACAGTATGCACCCCCAGGCCTAGCTCGCTTTTATCTTTATTTATTTGCTCTATTTATACTGCTGTACACGGTATCCTGGGTCTTGCACATGGCTAGAAAAGAACTCAAAATGTCATTTTAAAAAGCCTGGAGTTGAGTATGGCCACATATAATGACAGATCCAGTGAACTCGCTGAAACTCATTTGTAGTGCATTTGCTTGTATATAAGTGCAACTGTCAAGTTCACTTTGCCATAATTAATAAGATTCCCCGTCAGACCCTGCCATTTCTAATCTAGGGGATCTCATCCTTCAACATCTCAAGCTTCCATTAGCAAATCTATAAAAGAGGAAGAATAACGGGGCCCTTTCTACTCCATGCTACTCCATGGAGATGCTGGAGTGACCAGGAGAGACAAGATGTGGGCAAGTGTTGCCCCAAGAATAACATTCACAAAGGGGAAGGGGTGTATCGTGTACGTGGAGTTCTGTGTGAGCTGTCAGCGTTAGTATAATAAATTGCAAAGAAATTTCTGAGAATTGGGCTTAATATTTACCTGTCATTCGAAGACAGTAAGAGGCTCTCTTGGTAGCCACATGCAGTGATGCAAGCCTGTAATCCTAGCACTCAGGGAAGCAGAGGCAGGCAGATCTCTGAGTTCAAGGCTAGCCTGGTCTACAAAGTGAGTCCAGGACAGCCAAAGGCTCCACAGAGAAACCCTGTCTTGAAAAAAAAAAAAAAAAAAACAAAGAAAGGAAGGAAGGAAGGGAGGAAACAAAGAAAAGAAAGAAAGAGAAAGAAATCTCTTTTTGAAAGGGAAAGAGTTGATATTTACAGAACTCCTTCTAGAATTAGATCTCACAAAAGTATTTCTATTATGTGTTCCTGTGACAATTGTATATACCACATTCTGTTGTGACCATTGTAAATATGAAATTCCTGATCTCAACAACATCTGGGGAATGAGAGAAAAAGCACTTGGGGCCCAAGTTTGTGCTGGCACTTCAGGAACATTCCCCTCTGCAATGCTGCCCCTAGAGGTGTGTGCCTGAGAGAGAAAGAGACAGAGACAGAGAGAGGAGGGGGCAGACGGAGAGAGAGAGACACAGAGAGAGACAGGCAGACAGACAGAGAGACAGAGGATTCCAGGAAACTAAGATTCCCACCATCCTTACTATATCTTTGTCAGGAAAGTTGAAAGGACACAACTGGCAATACACATGAAAAGGACCAGAGGCTCCCTTGGGCTGACCAGCCACTGCAGCCCAGTTGGTGAGCTCTAGGCCAATGAGTGACCCTGTCTCAAAAAGGAGAATGACATTCCTCAGGATGAAACTAGAAATCATTCTCTATCCTTCACTTGCGTCCGCAACCACAACCCTGCACAGATGTGCACACACGCACAGTCCAATCCCTATGCTGGGCCCCAGTGCTAACTTTTGCTACTTGTGCTTTACCTGATGACCCCTGTACGTACATATTACCACTTCCAAAAATCATTTGAGAGTAAGACTTGATACTCCTTTAGTGAAAATTCTTAAGTGAGTGTTTTCTGAGAGGAAAGACATTCTGTATCATAATAATCAAAATCAGAGCAGAGCCACCAATTACAACACTATTATCTAATCTAAACATTTCATCAACGCTCATTGATGGGAGAAAAAGAAAAAGAAATAAATTCTGGTCCAGATCTAGCCCAGGAGTTCACCATAGCTCACAAGAGGATATTTCCTGTTAGTAAAGATAAAGATTATAATTTTTTTGTTCCTTATATTAATCATACATGCTAACCTATTATATCCATTTTACTTTAGCATTAACTAAGATTCTGACCAAATGGCAGACAGGATCCTTTGAGTCCTTTTGGCAGACTAACTTCTCATCCTTGGGTCCTCTCTTCCTCATCCTTCCTGGTCCAGATTTGCAAGAATCTTCTGGGTCAGGTCAGTGAGAATGCCACCACATTTGATGTTTGAACACCTCAATAACTGATCAAATCCTTCCTCCACTTCTGATATCTGATTGCTCCAGCTGTCTGTAACCAGAATCCTGTCAGGTCACTTCTGCAAGAAGCTGTCTACCCTTGATTTTGCCTCTTAGTGACTTTTCCATCTACTCACTAACTGACTCCCTTCCATACTCCACTCCGTGGCTCTAACGCCCCAATTCTTTTTGTCCCATCTCTCCCTTAATTGCAATACTCCCCATTACAAACATCTTGAAGAATCCTTATTATTCTTTTAATAAATATCAAAATGGACGTCTTGTTAATAGACTTAATAGACATGTGTAATGTTCCCAGGGGCCAGTTTCCTCTACAGAATTCTAAGGGTTTAGTTCTACTTCCAGATCTTTCAGTTTTCCACACTGTCCAGTATTGTTCTTACTACTCTCAGCTTGACCATAGCACATCTCATCCTTTTTCACTAACCCTCCTTCAGTTACTGTGTCCCTAGGGGGAAAAATGCTACATCTCCTATAGAGACATTAGTATGGATAGGCTGTGAAGCTATTCTGCTCCTTTGTTTGCCCCACCAGAGCCTGCAGAGGCCATGGGTAACAGCTTTGATAAAGGGCCTAGACAGACAACTTGAAACTGTATATGGGACAGGATTCCCCCCAAATTCCAAGGAAGAGTGGCCAGGGATTCAACCCACTGCAATGGGACACACCCATGCTAACCCAGCTCCTCAGCTTTTAGGATTCCTTATTTCATGTGTCATATATTAGCTGTTTGACCCAAAGACCCAACCCCCAACTCCTGGAGAGTGCTTCCTCATAATTCCGCCCTTTCCCCCTTCAGTCAGTCACGCCATCTACAGTAACAGCCTAGGGTGGTTACGTGGTGACCACTTGTCTTGGTCACTGTTCTATAGCTGTGAAGAGACACCATGACCGAGGCCATTCTTCCAAAAGAAAGTAATTAACTGGGGGCTCGTGTCAGAGGGTTAGTCCATGATCATCATGGGCAGAGAGCATGGCGGCTTGCCGTGGCGCTGGAGCAGTAGCAGAGAACTACATCCTGTTCCACAGACAAAGACAGAAACACTGGGCATGGTGTGGGCTTATGAAACCCTCACAGCCCGCCCCCAGTGACACACTTCCTTCAACAAGGCCACACCTCCTAATCCTTCTAATCCCATCAAAGAGTTCCACTCCGTAGTGACTAAGCACTCAAATATATGAGCCTGTGGGGGAGGGGGCATTCTTATTCAAACCTCCACACCACTGAAATTCCAGGTATGGCAGGAGAGCTAAATCAGCCAGGTTAGAAGAGGTGAGGTCATGGTACCACCCAGAACATCTTCCCCAGAAGTCTGAGCTGCTGGTGTGTCTGTGTTGATTTGCAGAAACTAATGAGTAGCAGTTGACCCATGTGTGTTACTGTGTATGCTTCACCGCGCACCATCCAAGGCCCATTCTCAGAGATGATTACTCTTATGATGATGTCTGATGGCTTTTGTGATGGCTATTCTTGGTTGTCAACTTGACAACATCTGGAATTAACTAAAATCCAAGCTGCTGGGCACAACTGTGAGGGATTTTTCTTGATTGGATCATTTGAATTGGAAAGATCCACTCTAAATCCTGGTCTGTTAAGGAAAATGCACCTTAAATCTGGACTACATCCTCTGTGACAGGCTATATATATATATATATGACATGGGAGAAGGAAACTTGTCCTTTAGATGGCAACTTCATCCCATACAGGCATTAGAGCCGAATTCTTCAGGATTCTGTCGTAAACCGAAAACTAGCTGAGACATTCACCCTCACTGACTGAACAACTACTGGATTCTGGACTTTCCATTGGAAGACAGCCATTGTTGGAATGGCTTAGAGGACAGTAACCTCTAAGCTACTCTAATATACTATATATATAGAGAGATTCATTCTATCAAATTTGTTTCTCTAGAGAGCTGAATATAACTTATGGTCAGAGAAACAATCTGATAATTATCTCAACTATTTTTGCCAAATGCCATAGTATTAACTGTATTCCTTTACCATCCCACTATCTTTATTATCTTATTATTTTTCCCAATAATGTATGGCTATTCCATCTGTCAGACCTGTACAATTAGGGATCTGTGATAAACCTCAATGGAGAGCCCTCACCCCGTTCAAGTACATGATGGAGAAAGAGGACTGCTTTTATTCCAGAAGTGCTAGGCAGAGGCAAACATGTGTTGCTGAATACCTGCCTTTATAAGCACGGCGATTTTAATATGTACTCAACAAAGCCCATGAGTGTGTGCAGCGCGGTGAGTGGGTGATAAGGATTTAGAACGGGGTAGAGATAGTGGCACATTTGTATACCTATGTAGCTATCACATAGGTATTTGTAGTAAATAGTCTTCCTCATGCCCAGGCACCGACTCTTCCTATGCGAGTGCAATTTTTCTTTTTTTTTTTTTTCTTGCTCACAGTCATCAAATTCATCATTCTTCATTAGTTTCATATCTCTCTTTGAGAAAGACTACAACTCTGTCACTCATGTGAAGGCTGCGGCTCCTCAGAGCCAGTCTTTGTGGACAGGGCACCTTGCTGACTATGCAGGTCCCAAGTACTACAACAGATACTGTGTCACCGGTCCCCACGTCCAGGCTTCCCAGGAGACTGTCCTAGGTTACATCCGTTTTGCTGTTAAGGACCTCAACTCAAGTCTTTCCCATCATGTGGACAAAACTGTGAGCAACCATTCTGTTTCCTGTCATTTTAAATTGAACATTTGTAATTACGCTGTTTAAACATAGAACAGCACATACCCCACTCAAATCTTCTTTTAGGCCAAAATTATTGGATACTAATATATGATCTCATTCAATGCTGACCAAATGCATGTGCTCCAGATTGAATAGGATCACCACCATGATGACTGTTTACCTGCAATTTATAAATATGGCCTTATGTGTAAATATTTGGTCTTCAATCAAGTTGACATAAATTCATTCTGTATAAGAATAAAATACAATGAGTACTTCTATTAAAATGTTAATGTAAAATGTCTTCTGAAGCCTTATATATTGTGGGGCTTGATTGCCAGCCAGTGAACGTTTGGGAAGAGATTAGATCCCAAGGGCTCTGACCTACAGGATGGATTCACTCCTCGGTAGATTCATAGCGTGACATGATTGGGAGATACTGAACAGCAGGAGGAGGTAGATCTCTTGGGTATAGCATTCCCTGGGTATATCCCTTTGACATATCCCTCTCTCTCTGCTTCCTGTTCACTCTGAGGTGTCACTGTGTCACTATGAGGCAAATCGGCCCCCTTCTCCACACACTTCCACCACCATGACACTGAGCGCTCCAGAACTGTGGAGCCAAAACACATCTTTGCTTCCCTGCCTCTCTCAGATACTGAGTCACAGCTAGGGGGAAAGTAACCAGGAAAGCCAACACTAAGTTGTTGCTGCAACCACCTGAGAATGTAGCGCTGAGGTTTTTGGAACCTGTTTGCGGGAGGAATTTAGAAAGAGGCAGGCTAATAAAAAGCTTATGATGGCCAGCAAGATGGCTTAGTGGGCAAAGGCACTCACTGCCAGACTTCACAGCCCAAGTTCAACCCCAGAAACCACCCAGCAGGAGGACAGTGCCAACTCCTCCGAGCTATCCTCAGGTTCCCGCACAGGTGCCACGGTGCGCACACACACCGCACAATAAGCAAATAAAAAGTTAAATGTTTTATAAGATTGATGCGCCTTTCAAATATTTTTTAAAAGCAAAAGCCTGAGATGCTGCAAGCAGAGTTTAATGACTGATTCTGACGGGAGATCAGGGGTCCAGAATGGTAAGAGACACGTGGACAAGAAATACTGCACTCAGAAAGTTTCCTGTGGAGATTGGAGTAGAGGTCACTCATGTTAAATCCTGTTCAAAAATAAATCTACACTTTTACATACCCTGAGACTTTGAGGGAGAGTAAATTTTAACATAATGGATCAATTTATTTGGTGCCAGCAATTTCGAGAAAGTAATACAATCAGGCTATGGCAGGGTTATTGATGGATGCTTTTAGCCAGGTTTGTAGTGAAAATTGGCGGAAAGGCCTAAGAAAGTTGCAGGCTTCTCAGAAAGGGCCTTGTGAAATAGGAGCTAAGGAGGTCAATGGTGTTTGAAGAGATTAATGCCATTTTAAAAGGAACTGTTCACTTTGCATTGGTATAATCTGACAGTGGACAGCATCTGAGAATTTTGCCAGACCCCACCCATCACAGGTCCAAGGGAAGGAAGTGAGAAACTTACCGAGAGACATTCCTGGAGAAGGAAAGTGCAAAGGGAAGACTAGCAAAATGTTGTCTCAGTATTCGTCTTACTGTGTTCAGATGCCTAGCCACTCAAAAGGCTGTGCAGCTGTCATCCAAGGGGACCCACCCTGAGGCAGTAGCAGGTTCAGGTGTGATGCTGTTTTTACAAGCACACAAAGCGCAAGAATTTCAGACTCAGAGAGACTTTCAGCCAGATGTCAGAGAAAAGCCTGGGAGGCCAACTGATGGGAGTAAAGTAGAGGCATCCTTGGAGAAGGTGATGAATAAAGCTCTGAGGGAAAGACCTAGGCTCCAGGGGAGACCCCAGCCTGTCAGGCGTGCCAGCAACCTGAAATGTCTACTGACACTTCAAAGAGGGAGTGGTGCTAGCCGAGGTGGGAAGCCATGTGGGCTACAAATGGCAAGGCAATAGAGGAAGCCCGGCTGCCCAAGCTCTTGGGAGCTCTTATCACGCCACATGCTGCAGATGTCAGACCTTGAGCTGTGTGATTTAATTTTCACCCTTCTAGGTTTTGCTTTAGTCTAATTGTTCCTTGATAGTCACCTGTTAGTCTATTTTTAAAAAGGGGGAGAGGGTCTGGAGAGATGGCTATGAGTTTAAGAGCACTGGCTGCTCTTCCAGAGGTCCTGAGTTCAATTCCCAGCAACCACATGGTGGCTTACAACCATCTATAATGAGATCTGGTGCCCTCTTCTGGCATGTTGGTGTACATGCAGACGGAACATTGTATACATAATAAATAAATCTTTTTTTTTTTTTTTTTTAAGGGAAGCTGGACTCGGTAAGATAGCTGCTCGCGTAGCCTACACAGCTGGAGAGCATAGAGCAGGCAGGAAGTAGGGCTGGGGCATCAACTCTCAATGCCTTCCCTCAGAGACCCCACAACCTTCCAAAACAGAACTTCCAGCAGGAGACCCTGCCGGGGAGAGGTCACTTCACATCCAAGTTACACTTCGTAAGGGAGATTTGAAGACACAGATGTGAAGATGGAGGCAGAGATCCAGGTGGTACGGCTACAAATGAAGGAATGCAAAGGACTACCAGCTACCCTAGAAGCCATCAGGAAGCCATTCTGAGTCAGATCCTACCCTTATCTTGACTTTGAGCTCCCAGTCTCAAGAATTATATAAAACAGTAAATCTCTGAGATGACATCAAGTTTATGGGAATTTGAGATTGTAACTCTAGAAAGTTAGAATACTTTCTAGAGAGTGTCACCAAAAGCCAGCCCAGAATGAAGGAAAATGCCATATTATATATATGGCATTTATATATATTTATATACAATATAAATTTATATATATTTATATACAATATACAATCATATTGTGTATATATACAATATAAATACATATAAATGCCATATATATATATCAAGAGAAACCAAACTTGAAAGTCATGACATTAATACACTGGAAAGAGACTGAGACGATATTAGTGAGAAAGATTTGTATGAAGACACTGCAAAATTGTCTGTCCTATAACACAGAACAACTGAGGGAATGTTGTGGCAGCCAAATGTTGGCAGCTGTCATAGCCAAACTTGTTTTGTTTTGTCTAACTAGGTAGTCCTTGCTGGCCTGGACCTCTCCAGATATATCAGGGTGCCCTCATATTTACAGTGACGGTCTTTCTCCCGATTCCCAGGTGCCGGGAGTACAGTGCACACAGTGACTCTGTAGCCTTTGTAACTAAGAACCCATGGATACTCAGAACAAGTCCACGATGCGGGCGTCATCTCTGCATAATGACGGAAGGCTGGGACTTGCCCAGTGTCACTGACAACAAGGGGCAGAGCTGAGGTCTGCAGCCAGGTAGGACCTGCACCATTCTAGGGCTGCATTTTGAGAAGCTTTGAGCTTCTTGTTTTAATTTACATTTTAAGAGAACTGAAGCGGTGGACATTTTTTTTCAAACTCTCTCTAGTCATTTCATTTTTTTTTTTTTTTTTTTGGTAATTGTTTGTGCCCTTTGCCCATTCTCAAATTAGCTGTTCACTTTGTTTCTTGTGTCTAAGATCTTTCCACACTGTGAAGGTATTAACCCCTTGTTACACATGTTGTAAATATTCCCTTTAGCATTCGCTTTAAATTGCGGTTTTGGAATATTGATGCTTTTAATATTCCAAATTACACAGACAACATTCTAAGTCTTTGAACTCCTAATACTTAGTATATCAGGCATTGTAAAACCTCAGTCCAGGACAGTCTTTGAACTCCTAATACTTAGTATGTCAGGCATTGTAAAACCCTCAGTCCAGGGCTAGATAAATGGCTCAGCTGCTGAGGACGCATGCTGCTCCTGCAAAAGACCCAGGTTCTGTTCCCAGCACCCACATTGGGCTTCTGGCCTCTTCAGGTGCCTGCAGTCACGTTTATAGACACATAATTAAAAGTAAAAATAAATCTTTAAAAAACTAATTTTCCATTCCCACCCATAAAACACAAGAATTTTTCTTTACTTCTCCCACAAATAACCACATGTTTGACAGCCTTCTAAACCCTTTTCTGTGTGTCTCTACTAAGAGTCTTGTGAGTGCATACAACTTCAGTTTTTATTTGCTCTAGATGCTTGATTGAGATGTCATCCCTTCATCCATTCTGATGTCCTATCGGAAACACCCTCCTGGCTCCGAGAGCTACAAAAACCTACATTTTTCTTCCAGGGTCTTTCTTATTTTGTGTTTTCCACACTTAATCCAGATTTTATGTGGTGTGTGGCTTAAGGTCAGGAAATTTCCGTTTTGTTTTTCTATGTAGATAGAGTTATCGAGTGTTGGAAGGAAGCACATCCCACAATAAAAGGGAAAAGACGGGAGATGTGGGTATGCAGAGAGGTAGGGCATGGCAGAGGAAGTCCAAGGACCTAGAAGGCCACGATGCAGGGGACCAATGCAGGAAAAGGATCTGTTCCTTTTCTGTCACACCAGAAAGCATAGAGCTCAGTCAGGAAGTTGTTTGATGCCCAGCAGCTCCCACCTGCTGGCACAGGGTGAATGCAGAGGAGAGGGGCTTGGGGAGAGGATTCTCAGCCAAAGGCATCCCTTGGCCAGCAGCTGGGTATAGAGAAGTAGAAGGGCATCTACTTTGACTACAGAACTCTCCAGCCTGTGGTTGTTCTGAAGGCAGAAACCCCACGTCATCTGGATACAGCTGTTCTGGCCAGTTTTTCACAGCACTTCCTCCATCTGCACAGGTGGAGTGTTTTCCTCGTTTACAGGTGGAGAACAGATGCTGGAGGGCAGCAGGGACGCTGGCTGCCTTCCTGTGGCACTGATGGGCTGACGAACGGCAAGGCTCCGGACACGGTGGGCTCACTGCTCCTGTGTGCCCAACACGGTGGTGGTGACATGTGCACCCACTGGGCTATCTTCAGAGTAATGGCACCAGAGCATCGTGGGTGGCCTCCTCCCAAATAATGAAGATATGACACAATGTCTGAAAGCCCAGAATATTTCCTGTCTCTTTTGGCCTGGTGCCCTGTCTGCTGCCACCCCAGCCCTTCCCTTCCCACCCCCACTCCAGCCTCTGGGGCCAGGTCCCATGGAGCACTGTGATCTCACTACCCTTGCCCTGGTTAGCAACAGCTACATCAAGAGCTGGACTTTCTTGTGCCAAAGAAAACCCAGCAGCTGTGCCAGCACGCTGGACTCCTTCCAACAGACTGGTCCAGCAGGATCTCCACCTGGAGGCTCTGTCCCACTCCCGGGTCTGTTTTTCCTGTTGGTACCCCTATTTGAGGGGTGCTGGATAAGGCCCACTGCTATTAAAAAGGAAGTTGCATTCCCATAAATCATGACCTTTCCAAGTTGATGCTGAACCAGCATGGAGGGTATGTCATGAAGGGGACCTGGAAGGTCCTAGCCTACAACCATGCACTCCTCCTTTAAGATCCAGGTCATAGGCCATCTGCTGAACAGTCATCACACCACGTGTTATGTTGTTAACATCTCAGCCCTCGCTGTCTGGGAAGTATAGATATTCTGAGCCAGGCCTGGCTGATGGATAGCCAAGGCCTGGTAGTTGTGTCAAGAAGAATGTAGAGGCCACAGTGGGTACAGCAGACTTGTTCACTGGCTAAAAGAGGCTCGTGGGGTGGGTCACAGCCAGCCCCATGCCTCTGAATCCACCAAGCAGACTGCCAGACGGTGCTGCCTTTCTGCCACCAACCTTCTGAGCAACTGGAGAACCTTACTTCCTTATCTTTGTGTTTCCAGGACCCTGCACAGAGCTTGGCATTTCGTAGGAACCTAAAAAGTCTTGTTGCCTGAAAGTCTAAGGACTCCATAATCCTGCCCATTGAGCAAGAAGCAGATGTGCTTGCTCTGTCCGAGCCTTCTTTACTGTCTGTCACTCATGGTCCCCACTGTGGTCTTAATCCTGGTGACTTCTTTGACAATGTATTGTGGTTTTGTGTTTTTTGTTTGTTTGTTTTTTGTTTTTTCCTACACAGTTGTCCTTGACCTCACGATCCTCCAGCTTTGGGTTGGTACTATAAGAACGTGACACCACACCTGGATGACAACCTCTCTGCATCTCCAAATCAATGTCTTGAGATTAGGGATGGTGTCCTCTGCTTTCACTTGCACTGTTCCTAGCCCACCAGGGCCTGATGTGAATTCTCAGCCTAGGTCTGGATTTCTGGTTAAGTGGATCAGCGTGTCAACTTCTGATTCTCCAGTTGTCATTCACCGTTCTGGTTTTTTAAAACACAGTGTGCTTGGATTTATTATTTCATAGCGTGTGGACCACCGTGTGTCTTAGTTAGGGTTTCTATTGCTGTGAGGAAACACAAGGTAACTTGGACCAAGGAAACTTGGAAAGGATAGAGTTTATTTGGCTTACACATCCACATCACTGTTCATCATTGAAGGAACTCAAAAGGGAAGACTCTGGAGGCAGAAGTTGATGCAGAAGCCATGGAGAAGTGATGTTTACTGGTTTGATCAGGATTACCTTCTTACGGAACCCAGAACCTCCAGCCCGGGGATGGCACCACCTGCAATGGGCTGAGCTCTCCCCCATCAATCAGTAATTAATAAAATGCCTTACAGGCTTGCCTATAATCCCCTCGTAGGAAGGCAGTTTCTCAATTGAGTCTCCCTCCTCCCTGATGACTCTAGCTGGTGTCAAGTTGACATAAAACTAGCCGGGACACCATGTCACATAACTGTGCCTGATTTCCTCTTATCAAGCTGTGAACATTTTAACTTAATTTCTGAATATTCAAAGGCTTCTAAATTGGAATGTGTGTTGGCGCCGTCTAACGCCCACCTCCACCCCAGGGGAGGGCACGGAGCTTCAGGCACGGACAGCGCTATCTCCTTGCTCCACTGACAAACAGCAGCTATTCGTTCACTCAATTTGTACAGTGAGATGCTTAATCATACGCCCACCACAGCGCTGTCCTGTCTCCCATGGGCTCAGAATCCGTGGAGCCAAGGACCGTGGGCTGTGAGCTAAAATAAATCACCCTGAGTTGTTTATCTCAGACATGTGTCATGGCGGTGAGAAAACTTTCTTACAGTGACTCCCTGATGTTTGCATCCTGCCTCAGGCGTGTGTTACCATCAGCTCTAGGGCACCAGGGTATCTCACTCCTTTTGTCTGGAATGAGGCAGTGGTCCCTCCATGAGATGGCCCCATTAGGTCTGACTGGCTGATTCAGTCCTGATATTCTGTAGTTGTGTGATCCTCAGCATTCTGTGCCCTTTCTCTGTTTCTCCTCTTCAGCCTTCAAATAGAACTAACTACTTCAAGATCTCGCAAAGTTTGGGGTTTTTTTATTTTTAAGACTAGTACTAATTATTGTGCTGTATATGTGGGACAGACTATATACTTCAGATAGTGAACCTTCCACTGACTAGCTGTGTGATCTTGAGACATAACTTCTCTGTTCTCTCACCTAGCACTGATAGTGAAGAAACATGCAGAGCAGGACCTGAAGAGCAAAGGAGCTCAATACATGTTTGCTATTGTCACATTTCACAGGACTGTGAAAGGCCAGTGTGAAAGACTGAGAAATCCAAAGATGAGAGAAATAGCCGTGTGGTTATTGACCTAGTACCCACAACTCCTTACTTATATCTTTCACGTATTGAATTGATATCTCTCAGAAACACCCAAAGCCACATATGAAATGAGGCAAGACCAGCAGGGTTCCCTGAGGTTGGCATGGTGCAATGGGGCAGCCTTTGGCTCTGAAGGCCCCCTCCTTCCTGAGACACTGGGACCCTCCACTTTGAACTAGAAGGCCTAGGTCTCTTCTCTGAGCCTCCTGCCACCGCATGATTGGTCATGAGAACGTGGCTTGCTTTTGTCACCTACAAAGGGGGACTGACACAAGCTTCCCTGCCTCCCCAAGAGGGCTACTGTGAGGTTTGGAAAGGAAGTTATCTACAAACTGAGTAAGAATCGTAACACTCACATGTGCATTGTTCTGGAAGAAGGGTCAAGGAAACAGTGCAAGAACAGATCTTTTCCACCTCTTATCCATGGCTTTCATCACCATCTGCTCTTGCGTATCTGGCCAGTGCCTCAGCCACATGCTGTGACGTGCTTGCTGAGACAAGGGAAGGGGACCCTGACATTACCTTTCAGTACTTCATGGAGAGGCATGAAATCGTAGGGCCACCAGAAAGGAGCGAGATCAGGAAGAAGTTACTAATTTTGTAAAGTTGCCCCATCAAGCACATACCAGTGGGTAGTGGGGAGGCAGGAGATAGATGAGACAGAGACAAAGTCAGGAGAGTGGGACCACGCCCCTTCGGATGACTCTCAAGCCAGGCGGTCCCTGGGTGAAGCTGCGCAGTAGAAAAGTAGTTTCACTGCTATCACCCACTCCACTTCATTCCCTCTCCGTCCACACATTATGGGATGTCTGAGAATGTAGAGTTCTTAGTCCCATCTCCCTATGGCACTCCGTCCTCTGTCATGCCCACTCTTTGTAACGCATATTTTTTAGTCTATTTTAATTTATTGAGTTTTTTAATATCCTTTTCTTCTTTCTCCATCCTTACCCCTTTTAATACCTTCCAACCCCTCAACACTAGATATGAAGGAAAGGTTAGAGGGGAAAGAGTATATCTATTTACTACTTCCTGCTGGTTCATTGGGGCGAGTCCACTCTTCATTTCAGAATATCTCCAACTTCTTCTCATCAAACTGCATCAACAGCAACCAGGAGCAGCAGGAGGGAACAGCAGCCTCCTTCTTCTTTCTCAGAGCTCCCTCCGATCTCTGGGCTCTGGCATTTATGCCCTCTCAGGTCCTCAGAATTAAACTATCTGCAGCTGGCAAAGATCAAGATAATCTAGTTAACAGCTGTGGGCAAACTAAAGCAGCCCCATACTTGTGGGATTAAAACAAAAAAATATGTTTGCATAACACAACTGAGTTTTTAAAGGAACCAAAACTTCTACTACAACTCCTGGCCCTGGAACCCCTCCTGCATGCTTCTGACAGACAGGCCAGGATCTTTTCCCATGCTCCATCCCATTCCCACCAGCATCCTGATCTGGGCCCCAGAGGATGGATGCCAGACCCTACTGATTTTCCTGTCATCCCTTGCCACAGTAGCACTGGTCACCTTATGATGACAGAGTTTGAACTTCACCTTATATTCCCACCCTCTGAGCCCAGATTTGCTTCCAAGGTGGAGGCAGGAGGATCAGAAATTCCTGGCCATTCATGACTATAAAAGGACTATAAAAGATCCTATCTCAGGAGAGAGATGGGGGAAGGGAGAGAGAGGAAGAGAGAAAGTCATGAAAACTGAGCTATAGCTAAGTTGTTAAAAGGACATTAGAATCCATCAAGTTGTTAGAATAAGAAATTGTGGGGAGATAGCTGAATATAAGAATAACTCAAAGAATGAAAGCATTTCTATAATTTGTTCACAGATAATTATGACATGTAATGGAGAAAAATGGTTAATTTTGGTGTTTTTACTTCTTGCAAGTTTTGTTTATAATAAAGTTTACAAAATTAAAAAAAGAATAAGAAACTATTTGCTAGAGGAATAAGATTTAGAAGGAACACGGAGCTTCATTCACTAAAAGAGATATATTCAGGTCTCGTGAAAAACTTGCAAGCCTCAGCAGTTCTCTACTGCTGTGGAGCAAACCTCCCAACACTTAGCAGCCAACAGCAACAACCATTTATCTGCACGTGTGCCTCGCCTGTGCTTGCTGGGCAGTTTCTCTGCTGCTCCCCACCTGGGCCACTCATGAAGCTGCAGCCACTGGTTGTCTCAATGGGCTGCATGTCCTAAGATGTCTGCATGAAACTGTGCACGTAACAGTGTTGGTACTGTCGATTAGGTTCTCTTTCCGCAGGCCTGCAGCCACAAAAGGGTTCCCAAATGCAAACGCCACAGGTTTGTATTGCTCAAATTTTCAGGTTGAAATTTAAGCCTTACTGTAACAGATTCAAGACCCAAGACCTTCAGATGATTATTTGCCTCTGATCATTGGTGGTGTAGGGTGTTTTGTTTTGTTTTGTTTTCCCTGAGACAGGTTCTCACTATGTAGCTTTGGCTGGCCTGAAATTTGGTATTAGACCAGGCTTGGCCTGAAACTTACAGAGATCTGCTGCCTCCCACTCCCAAGTGCAGGAACTAAAGACATACAAAGCACAACATGACGCCTGGCTGAACTGATGAAAGAAAGTAAAAGAAGGAGCAGAAAATAAAACAATAGGGAAAATGGAGGGGAGTGCTGGAGTTGTAATGTATACAATTGGAGCTCCAGTGAATAAGGAAATAAGGGAGATATTGTGTGTGTGTGTGTGAGAGAGAGAGAGAGAGAGAGAAAGAAAGCAAGAGAGAAATAGAGACAGAGACAGACAAACAGACAGATTTGGGTTTACCAATTTAAAAGACCCAATATAGATGCAGCCAATATAATGATGAAATAACATTAAGACTTTAAAATTTATATGAAGGAGAGAAAACATTGTAAGCACATAAAATCCAGAAAGGCTCTGTGTTTTGGCAGTACTACTGCAAGCCCGAAGGCAACAATGGAGGCCTTCAAAATTCTGAGATGAGTTATTTCCATTCTAGAATTCCACAACCATCCAGGCCATCAGTATCAGTTGGTTAGGAGGACGATAAAGATGTGTGCATACATGGGAAACCTCGAAGCACGTACTTCTCTGTTCCCTTCCCTAGGAATCTTCTGGAGGACCATGCCCTAGGACCAAGAGATACGCCGCCACTAAGAAAGCAGAAGAGCCGGCAGCCAGGGGGCGGCCGGGAGCAGAGCATCCGGGTACTATCTCGGAAGCTTCCTGAAGCACGCATAGAATCCTAGGGAGCCCATTCGGAAGATGGGACTTGTGAAGGAAAGCAGGCCGACGCTGCAGCCTTGAGGTAGAATGAGATCCGTGGAAAGAGAAAACCTGAGCCACCAAAACAGGATTTTATCATTACCATCAGCGGGGACAAAAAAGTGGTGTGGAAAGAGAGAAGCCATTGTGGCTACTATGTGGCTCTAATCAAGGCTTTAAAGATATTTTGTCTATTTTTATCTTATGTGTAGGAGTGTTCTGCCCGTGTACCATGTGTATGCAGTGCCTGAACAGGCCAGAAGGGGGCATCCCAACCCCCTGGAACTGAACCTGGGTCTTCTGCAAGAGCCGCAAGTGCTTTTTTTTTCCCCCCTTTAAGATTTATTTATTCATTTTCTGTATGAAGAGGGCATCAGACCGCATTATAGATGCTTGTGGGCCAACATGTGGTTGCTGGGAATTGAACTCAGGACCTCTAGAGGAACAGCCAGTGCTCTTAACCACTGAGCCATCTCTCTACCCCAGCAGCAAATGCTTTTCACCGAGCCATCTCTTCAGTCCCTAAGCAGGGCTTCCAGATAGTCATAACAATCACATGAACCCTAAAATAGATTTTTTTTAAAAAATTATGATGCAACCAGATTGGGAGGAGGAGGGAAGGGAAGGACGCATGTGGGTGAAGGGACAGAGCAACTCGGGAGAATGAGATTTTAATTTTCATGATGAATTGAAAAAAATAATAAGCGACAATGGCAGCTTAGAAACATCACTCAGAGGCAAGAAGTGAGCTTCAAAATAATCCCAGTCGCAAACGGCCATCTGAGGAGAGAGAGGTGCAAAGGAGGCAGATGACTGCAATGTCATATCAAAATGTGGAAAATAATTTAGCCCTCTAAGCTACGGATGTGTGTAACTTTCTTTAAAATGAACTTACAACATAAAATTTAAAAATAATTAAATCATGGCCATCATATATAGTTTCTTACTATTCCACTGGGTTTGAGAAATCACCAGTTTCTTATACATGAGTAAAGGTTTCTGATGGCTAATGAGGCACAAGAGCAATCTCGCAGGTCAGTATTGATAACCTGCTTGGTATTTCCAAATGTCACAGCTCTGTCATCCGTGCTCACTCTTCCTGTTTGTGCTTCTTTACCTTAACTTGCTTCAAAATAGAGAAAATTGTCATGGTGTGTCACACACACTCACACACATGTATGCATTCACATACTCACACCCAGTCACACACAGGCACATACACATCTACACACACACACATATTAACACACAAACGTTCATTCATACACACATAAACAAGCACACACCCAGCGCCAATTGTAAGCAGAATGTCAGGGGCTTGCCCTATCACATCACCAGGCTCTTTTTTGGAAGCCTGTGTCGATTAAGCACAGCAGAAAGCCACACACCGGTAAAGCCGCAGGATGTTCGGAGACATCCTGACACAAATGGACGCACAGCAGAAGCACTCATGCTGAGGAAAAGGGCTTGGGATGACTGCTTGTCTACACGGAAACATTGACATTGATATGATGTTTCCATTTCCTTTCTCTCTTTTTTGTTTTAAGGGGAAAGTTAAAACATTTAGCGAAGTACTAAGATTTGAGACCTGAGCCATCAGTGCCAGTGACAGCGGTTGGTGGATAAAGACATTTGCCACCAAGCCTGCCAACCACAGCTAGATCCCGGTGGCCTACATGGAGAAAGGGCAGAACTGGCTCCCGCAAGATGTCCTGTGACCTCCTCACTCACGCTGAGGCCTAAGTGCACCTACAGGATGAAGAGAGGCCGGGAAGAACAGGGAGAGACAGGAAGGAAATGTGTTTGCTCGCCCACACACGTAAACACGCACTAAGTAAATAAACAAATGTAATTCTGAAAGATTTCAGCCATACCTAGTGGTGTGTACCTTTAAACTCAGCATTTAGGAGATGAGGCAGGGGGATCCAGGGTTAAAGGGTAGGCTTGGCTACACACAGTGAATTTAAGGCCAGCCCGGGTCACGCGAAACCTTCTCTGAACAAGAAAGTATTTTATAGCGTGAACAGAGCTAGATCACAATGGTTGTGAGCTGCCGTAGAGTTGCTGGAGCGAAGCCCAGGTCCTCCCCAGGAACAAAAGCTGCTCTTAAGCACCGAGCAATCTCCCCAGCCTCTTCTGCTACATTTTCGATGTCTGGGACATACTAGACCCCCAAGTAAAGCAAAAATGGCTGAGGCCAGGCCCTTCGGTGACACCAACACGTAAAGTGTGAGAAAGGAAAGGTAAGGAGAAGCCAGCATATGACATTGATGGCAAACTGAGACCCTAGAGATGCAGCAGAAGCTCCCACTGGGGCCAGAGAACAAACCCGGATGTCATCGCCATTCCTTGTGACCCTCACTGCCAGCTCAGGCCCGTAAGGCCTACTCTGCCTTAGATTTTATGGGACTCAGCAAACCTCTAAATCCAGTTTCTTGGGTTTGAGTTGGGACTTCTTTCTCTCCTTCCCACCCCGTGCCAACCAGAATAGTCTTTGCACCACACCTACTGTTAAGATGACATCCTTAAGGATAATCAAACATCTGTGGACATAGAAAATGTCCCTTTAAGGAGCTGTCAGCAGTATGCTACACACATTAAAAATAGAATCTTTTTTAAACTTGTGTGCACACTTGTGTTTATGTGTGTGTTTGGGTTCACCTGTGCAATGGCACATGGGAGGAGGTCAGAGGCCAGCCCCAGCCGGCAGTCCTTACCGTCCACTGCATTAAAGACAGAGGCCCTCGCTGGTCACCACTTCATGATCCATGCTAACTGGCCTTGCAAGCTTCTTCAGATCTCTTGTCCCCACATCTCTGCATCGGGCTTTTACCTGAGTTCTGGGGACCCAACTCAGTTCCCCGTGCTTGTGGGACAAGCACTTTTACCCACTGAAACATCTCCCATGCCCTAAAAATAGAATCTGAGCACCCACATTTCCCATTTTGGAATTAGAAGCTTCCCTAGGCTCTACCTGCCAGGGACAGGGGGATTGCCAGCAGCTACATGCTATTTACTGGCCTAGAGAGGACTCACCGTGCCTCCCAATCCAAGGACATCCTTACAACTTTTCCCTACTCCCCATCCCCAAGGATCAGACTCTAACTGTGAGGATCAGGAACGGGGGAAGAGGGGCTAGTGGCAACAGAGCCCATACAGAATCCCAATCCTGGGAATCAGGCTCAAAAGAGACCCTTAACCAATTGAAAGGCCAGTCAGACCTTCCCATGCTGGCCTCAAGCACCAATAATAATCAATCAGGTTGGTGCAAGTCACCTTAGAAGTCTTCCGGGTTTCCTGAAGCAGTCACTGCCACAGCCTCCGATCTATTTTGAGATTCATTAGTGTGCTAGGAGACCCTCTTGGATCAACACTGTGTGCAGTGGATCAGGATCTTTCGAGGAGCAGCTGACCCTTCTCACCATTCCCTACCGGCTTCCTTAGCTCGACACTCCCCATTGGTCTCTCTGTAGTGAGACCCATCCATCAGGAAAGTAGATGAATTAAAGCCTGCCTGGGCTAGCCAGTAGCTTCGTTGAAGCCTAGACCATGCCGGAACCCATCCGGCAAAATCCACTTCTTTTGTGAGTTTTAAAAACATCTGGTGCTGTGCTGAGAGCCAACACTTCTGTGTTAATGAAAGCGTGTGGCTCTCTGTGCAGAAGGCTGGGACTTCTCTGAAGGACGCACTCAGCATTCCCTGCCTCCCCCTCCCCAACTGGCACAGGATGTCCGGCCTGGGCAGTTTCTTCCACCACAGCAGAGAATGCCAGTTGAAACACAGCCTCTTGCCAAGGCTCCTGGGCTGCATTCAGATCCAGGCCCAGGGAGCAAATGGCAGGACCACGCCAAGTTCTGCAGATCCAGCTCCTCCGGGCTCTTGTCCTGCAAGGTTTCTGGCCTCCTTTCTGGAAAGGGAGCATCAGTCTTTGAGGGTCCCTCACAGCCACAGAGGCCTGGGAGCTGAACCAGGAGTTACTGGTTTGGTTGTGGACTGCCTTTACAGCTGAGCTGGCTCCAGGTGCCACATTTCTGAGCATCAGCCCTTCCGCCAGCTGTTGCAATGCAGACACTCCCGGGAAAGGTAGCCAGCACACTGGACTCGCCTAATGCTGCCCCTCTTCATTTCTTGGAACTCAAAAATATATGGTTTTGTGGAATGAGAGGGGAGTGGGTGGAACCTCAAGGTCTGAAGTTCTTCCTCCCGTAATCTTGAAGGCCTGGAGGCTGAAGGAAATTTTCTTCATTTCTCTGTGAAGATTTCTCTGTGAAATACTTTGTTAGCCATGTGCTTGGAGGTCAGCCTGCCTTCACATGCCATTTACCACAACAGCCTTCTGGGGAAAACAAGGGATCTGGCCTCCTTTCTGTTCTGCACATGGAGAAAGGAGAGCCTCAGAGGCAGCTGTGTGAGACAGGCAAGCTTACCAGGCAGTCTTTCTGACCTTGGAGCCTTAGAAAGATGGAGTACCTGAGGTCAGCTCTCTTTACAGCCCCAACCTCCACGGCTGGCACGGTGGTCAGCGCTCTGAAATCCAGGCCAAGAGGCCCAGGTCCGGGAAGGTTTCCCCAGCCACTCCTGTCTCACCTGAACCACTTTCCCTCTTCCCCCCCCCCCCCACATTCCCATTAAGTCCCCTCTCCCCCAGCTAGATATTTCCCAGCTCCTCAAGTGCGCTGGATTTGGAAACTCCAACCCTGCTGGGTTTTCCCATTGTTTGCCAAACGAAGTTATCACAAACAGCCCCAGGCAGGATCAAAGAAGGCAGTCTTTCACGGCTTAGAGGAAGTGGCCTTGTTTTCCATAAGAACCAATACCCTCCCGCCCTCCCAGGGGAAAACCAAACACACGTCTGAGATGAATTTTGGCAAAGAAGCCTGTCTTTCTGTTCTGGCCATGGCCACAGAGTGAATCCAGGGTCACTCTGGCAGGACAAGCAAGGGAATTTTCTAGCTGCTCCCCTCCTGGAGACTTCCATCTGTACGCACACCCACTGTGCCCATCCAGAAGAGTACCCAAGGAGCCCCTCCCAAACTTCAGGCTCCTAGCGTGACTCACAGGAGTGAGGCTCACCATGAGACCACCAACCTGCTCCAACCGTGACCTTCAGCTGGTGTTCCTGGCTCTGGGTCTCAGTGTTTGTGCCTTTATGAAAAACAAGAGGATTAGGCCAGCCCACCTGTAAGGGTCTCTGCAGCGTGGTACAAGCGCCAGGTTGTGTGTGTGTGTGTGTGTGTGTGTGTGTGTGTGTGTGTGTGTGTGATCCCTGAATTGTTTGAAATAAAAAGTTTAGAGTGTGGGAAGTATGTTCCATGATCACAGAGCCAGAGCCCACACGATGCCCTGCTGCCCACGCTGGAAGTTGATTTAGAAAGCAGCGAACCATGTCCCCAGGGACACCAGAGCTTCCTCAACCGAAAATTCATCTTCCCACCCAGCCAGACATCCCTCATCATTTACTCTCCTCTCCTGTTAAAAGTCGGGTTCCCTTGAGAAGGGGCTAAACATCTGACAACCAGAAGAGAGACAGAAGATTCTTCAAGAAGGCAGTTGTAGAGCAGTCTAGGGCTGTTTGGGTTAGCTTCCAAGAATATCCAAGGGTGTCACGAACCCCAGTGGAGTCAGCAGTGACTGGCAGCGCCCTCCAGGCCAAGAAGGACACAGTTTCTAGTGAGTAGGTCCCCCTAAGAGCTGCACGTACAACTAGAAACATGCCTCAGCGGTACTTAAGCTAACCAGTCACGTGGACAGAGGCCATGGCACAGCCATAGGAGGTGAGAGAAGCAGCCAGAGGGAGCTCAAGGCAGGGCCTCTCCTGACCGTTTTGAAGGTGAATTTGGGGTGTGTGTCACTCCAGGAGGCAGAATAGGGCCAGTGCTCTGTGTTCAGAGTGACTTTTGGTTCAGCAAAAGGAAGCCCAGGAGAGTCCTGGTCTGGGGTCAGTCAGGTAGGAGCTGGGGCCGGGGGAGGAGAGGGGACCTGTTGGGAATCTACAAAAGGCTAGACCTAGAGCTTGGCTCTAGGTCCCTTTCCAAGTCTTACTGCTCTGCTTCCAGAGGTGTGGTCAGTAGACAGCCCCTCTCTGCCAGTCAGTCTCCACTGCAGCGAGCCCTAACCCAACCCCCAAGCCTCTTATCCCCGTGCTAGTGTGATTCAAGAACCCTGGGCATCTGGGCCTGCTGCTGGTTCACTCCCGAGCCAGGCTACCAAGGGGCCGTTGAGTCTACATCATTCCCTTCCATCTTCTGTACTTCAACACCACCCCAGTGTCCGCTTCTGAGAGCCCCCACCAGAGACTGACAGATACCGTGCAGGATGAGCGACCCACGAAGCGCCTGTGATCCAGGTTGTTTCACGGCTCTTCTAGGTGACCTTATGGCTTAGTGTGGATAACGCCACTGAAAGCCACACAGAGAACAAGTGGATACGTGTGTGGTTCAAGAAGTGTCGGAGAAAAACAAACAAGACTGAGGAAGTGAAGAGACAATGCAGTGGTGCATATACTCTGGGCAGATTGTGTTATATATATATATATATATATATATATATATATATATATATATGAATTGTAATTCCACAGAACGTCGTAGAAGGTAGAGATAGAATGGAGCCTGTCTGCATGAGTTCTAAACAGCTGTAGAAAACTCTCAACGTAACTCGAGAGCCGGGCCTGGGAAGACGGATGGGAGCTGCTTGGCTCCCCCACGAGGCTGCCGATTCCTGTGGCGGGGTGGTTTCAGCAGCCCTGAAGGGAATATTCCGTGGACCCCCCACTGGAGTGCGCAACTCGAAAACAGACAATGTGTGCGTGAGGGGGCCTGGCTGTGTTTCAGTAGAGCCTTGCTGTCTAGAAGTCGGCATTAGGCCAGATGTGGTCACGTTCTCCGTGTAGCTCGTTGACAGCAATCTTAGACTGGAAAGCCAGCTACTTGCAAGTTTTCCACTATGTGAGGCATATCCAGGCATCGTGTTTCTTCCCTCCCAGGCCTAACTGGAAGTGGGCCCAGTTGCTCTCCATATGCTTTACATATATTTTAGTTCAACCGGGAGCAGAGATTTGTAGAATATGGTCCCTGCTCTCAAGGAACACGGGCTGGCTCTGGAACTATGTAAATAGTTTTCATCCAGTGTGAGGTGCGCATGTGAGCACAGGTGCATGTCTGCATGAAATGCATCTCTGGCCAATGCCAGCAGAACTCAGCTTATTCATTTTGGTGGCCTAGGTCAATGGCCCTAGACCGTGGTGGGATAAGGAAGTCGTTCTTGTCCCTCTCTGCCATGGTTTTTGTACACCCACAGGGGACTAGACTTTCTGAAATTAATCTTAGAAACAAAGACAAACATATCCCAGACTGTCTCTGAGTTGGGCATTATGGGTAGGGACTGTTCTGTGCATAAGCCACAGACGAGTCTACCAGAAAGGGAGGGCAGTCAGCGTCACTGCAAGGGAAAGGCTATGAGCAGGGTGTGGTTCCAGATGACATAGCCCCGCGTTCTGGACCCCTCTGTGTATTTCAGCTTCTGCTTGCACTGTGCCACCATACCCAGCCAGGCTTTCTCAGCTAGTGGCTGCCCACCAGGTTTGGCGGCTTCCAGGGCTCTGTCTTTAGGCGCCCTCTGGTGGCTTGTTAGCTAGAAAGCCTTGTTACCTGGTAAGCCAGGAGGAAACCGAGACATTTCTCCTTAGCTCCTCCCCAGGACATAAACTCAGATCCAGCCCAGAGACTTGGGAGTGCACGGAACTGACCGAGGAGTCATTTCATTGCTAAGCTGGTCCCCTACGTTTTTTCAAGTGGGATGGCTCATGTGCTCACTCTGCATGAGAAGCCTGGTATCCTGGACTCTCCCATGACTGTACAGTGGCTTTCGACATTGCTGATCTACAGGCAGCTGTGGCATTTCCTTCTGGAGAACCATTCCCCCATCTGTGTTCATCTACTATCTCTTGCAGCTGGGATCTCCAGGAAAAACAACAACAACAACAACTTCCCAGCCCTGAAGGCCTTTAGGGCGTGTGTGTTACAAGCTGTGGTGTTGATGCCTGGGACACAGATCATGCCCACCCTTGGTCAAGCTGAAATATTTGGAAAGCTTGTGTCACTTCTAGGCCCCTTGCCTTGTCCAGTGTCCTTTTTTCCCCCACCCTGCACCCCATTGGTCTGTTCCTCTACCCTCTCCTTTCCCTGTCCACTCTCAAAATGAATCCTCTGCCAACTGACTTCCAGGACCGTTCCTCCAGGGAGCCTTGACTTTTCCAGCCCACTTCTTTTGCAAAGACAAAGTGCTAATCTCAGAGTAAAAAAGGTGTCCATTTCCATTTCTGTCCCGGCCCTGGAAACCACGTGACATTGGATCTGCCTCTTTTTGTCTAGGTGACCAGGGTGTTGATTCTAGCTGAATTCTCTCAACTTGCCCACAAAATAGAATCACCCAGGAAAATTTTTTAAGTACCCATTGTTGCCAGGAGCTCACCGAGAGTCTGCTCTATATGGTGGGGTGGCGGGGCCCCGTCACCAGGATGTGTTGTAAACTCATTTTGTTCTGACAGATAGTCATGCCAATTCCTGATTCGGGACACCATACTCTCACAGAAGGATGGAGACCCCGGATGCGTGGAGAAGGGGAAGTTAGAGCCTCCAGGACTGTCTGCTATACTGTCTGCTATACATTTGTCTACACACAGGCAGTCAGCCTGGAAATACCCATGGAAGGGAAGCATGGCCGCAAAGAGTACAGGAACTCAGGAAACAGCCTTGACTGTGTGGCCTCTGTCAATCCTGGGATGACTGTCAAGCAGTAGGTCCGCCCAGTAACTGAGGGTGATTGCAGGAAAGCTCAGGTGCCAGGTTCAAACTCGGCCAGCACCGGCTTGCGTCTGGAAACACTGTGCACGCTCCCCTGTGCCCTGCTCCTATGTGTCCAAAGACTTGGCAAGGCTCAGGGCTCAGTAGTTAACTGCACAGACTGAGCTCCAGAGCCAGCCACTCATTCATTATGTAACCTCAGACAAGTATTGACTCTTGTCCATTTCCTTGTCTGTAAGATGGTGGTTTGGACAGTCAAATCAGGTGATACCCTTCCCCAAATGCCCAGCAAGTGCTTCCTGTTCTTCAGGAGAAAGCTCACTTCGTACAAAAATGAGAACTGGCTTTACTTTCAGGTCCGCTTTATTCCAATCTGAGACAGGTGACCTCAGCTCACTGCCTAGTGCCCTCTGATGGTAAGACTAACCCTTTCTCTCAACTCCTCCCTAGCTCCCCACTGAGCTCTCTTGGCCTCTGATATCCTTCATGCCCTTAGCTCCTGTCTTTCTTTATAGCCTCTCCCTATGATGCAAAGCCGAAGGTGCTCACAGCTAGTGAGAGAGCTTAGGAAACACCAGTTGGGCCCAGTCCCTCCTCTGCCAAGAGCCAGCCCATGCCTCTCCACACCACTGGGGTAAAGCCCAAAGGCCTTTACCTTGGTGGGCCCTACAGGCTGAATTCAGCTCCTGCAGCCACTACCCTCCCCCACCCCCATTCCTGCCTCTGAGCTGTTTGCAGGCTGCTCCCCTCTTGTTACCCTTCTGCCTGGAATACTTTCCTCAGGCACCTGCTTGGCTCACACTCACCTTCTGCAGGTCTCTCTGCCCAAGTGCCTCCCACTCCCTCCCTGCAGGCCTGAGGCTGTGACTCCCTTATCTATGTTTCTGAACAGCTCCATGACCACCTGTTCGATGCTCATTGTTTTCTCTCTCTCCTACCCATGGTCTAGTTCCGGGTAGCAGGAATTGTGTTTTGCTCATAGCTGTAGCCTCACCTATCAGAATGCTGCTATTTTGATCCCCAAACTATTGAAGGATGAAGGATACAGCCTCGCCCAACTTGAAGGTGTGCTTTTACACAAACAAACAAACAAACAAACAAAAACCTCTCAGGACTTCTCTATTTCAATATAAAACAATTTGTCTCTCTTACAGGTGATGCCAAGCCGAGAAGATGGTTGGGAACAGAATGCCCAGGACATTTGGGCAGTGCCCGCCTCCTCTGAACAAGGCCATTTAGACCAGCACTCGCCTCACCAAGTGTTGGCTCCCAAGTTGGACCAGAATGTCCTTGCTCTGAATAACAAGCTTCCAGCCCAAGCAGGTAGCATAAATCCCTGAGCTCATGATGCTGAGGCAGGAGGATCAAGAGGTAAAGGGCAAAGGGCGAAGGGTAAAGACTCTGCCTCGAAAGGGCGAGGGTGGCTGAATCAATCAAAGGCTTCCAACAGAGAGTGAGGTGGGATGCCTCGCTCTATTCTTCCTTCTGCACCATACTACTTGAACCCTTGGTGGCTTCCCAAACAAAGTCACATGGTTTGATGGCAGTTCCCTGGGGAAATGGCACACCCTCTCATTGTCTTTGTGACTCTTCCAAAAATAGTCTTTTATTCAACACCTAATGCAGTGACTGTTTGATATAAATGAATAATAGAAAGGGTGAGTGTGTTTTTCCCAGCTGCCGCATCAGTGTTCCTGAGCGATATTTAAAAACCCATCCTGTCACAGACTGAGTTCTGCCTTCCCCAAACCTATTGAAATCCCCACCCCCAGAACCTCATGGAGGGGGAGAGAGGGGTGCCAGGGGCATTTGTTCAGGTTCCCAGTCTCCCACACCTGCATTAATCAGGCAATGAGCACCAAGCTGTTCCAAAAAGACACAAGAGATGCTGTGTTGCCACAGGTTCTCAGAGCCGCAAAATCTTGAAGGCTGGAAGAACATAGGGCCAGGCCAAGCCCAGTGCCTAATTGTGTGATTAAAGCATAAACCATGGAGCTCACTCCATGCAGCAGGCTGGGAGTGCTTCCTTACTCCTAAAAGACAGAGATCAGGGTGGGCTTGGGCTGTTCTGAAAGCCTACTGACCAACTCCACACCCATTTCTACCAGGAATTCCTCCCCAATTGCCAGTCACTCCCTTTAGACACCTGCTATGGCAGTGGAGGTGACCTTTCTGTGACCTCATCACTCCCTAAATGTCCCTCCAACAATGCTGCAACATTCACAATGTGCGGAATCAGCTGGTTCAGTGTTCAGGTCTCTCAGGGCCTCACACACAGGAAAGGAGGAGCCATATTAGTCTTGGCTGTTGGCACCACATGCCCAGCACCCAGTGTGGAGCTATGTGGGCCTTCAGCCATGTGTTGAACTTTCTCTGTTGGAATACAATGTCATTAATGTTCCGGGCCACCTTTGTCTCCATATGGTACCCATCACTGAGTCAGCATCTTTTCTATTTGTTGTCTAGATGAATGAGTCCAAGAAAAGAAGGTGCCACAGTCTTCTTTTCAATGAGATCTGAGTTTTACCTACAAAGATGAACAATCCCCCAAAGATGAGCTTCTCCAGGAGAAGCCATGATGGTTAAGATCCCATTGGAGCACACTGATCCACTGCCCTGGTAGCGTAGCATGGAAGACCTCCAGACCAATACAGAAGGCCACCAGAGGCATGATCTGGATCTGCCTCAGTTATGGGCACACCCTAGGTGTTCTTTAGATCCTCGGAGCCTGGCACAGAGCCTGGCATGTGACATTCTCCTGGTAAGTATGCACTGGACTGTCTCAAACCTGTAATTGTCACTTGGCCGAAAGACTGGGACAATCTCTTTGGGCTCTGGGGGACCTACATTTGGCAGGGCTTTCTGTCAAAATGCCTCATCTGCAGGGCTTAGGCCAAGAAGTAAACACAGAAAGCTCTTTCACATCACTGAGTAGTATAGGTGTTGCTGGCAGAGAGCCCTTCTGAGGCCTGGCTGCCAAAGTTCGCCAAGCCTGGAGAGTTGGCCACTGGACTGAAGCAGAACCTTGAACCAATTGAACCAATTACTGCTGACACCTTACGAGAAACGAATGGATAGGCTGCGGGGCAAACCAGGTAAAGCCATGTACATTGCAGGGCTATGTCTTTGACCCCTTGTTCCTCCCTTTTCCAAGACTGCCTTAGTGGTGGGCAGGATTCCCTGTAAAGCTCTCCATGTTCAGCCCAGGGAACGGACATTCCCTACTCCCATCTCAGGCCAGCTTCAGCCAATGCAGAGCCCCTCTCATGTACACACCTTAATTCCCCAAGTATACAACAAGAACTATAATAGAGCTGGCATAGTGTGGGAAACACTGGCCTGGAGAGTTGGGGACCAGCACAAACTCTAGGCTAATTAATGTCATAATGTCTGCTCCACTCTGAAGGGCAGGAAAGGACAGGCTGTCACAGGATCGGACAAGCCTGTGGCAACGAGGCTAACGCCCAGCTGGAATCTATTTGTCCTCCTCCCAAAGACCCTCAGCAGGACAACAGGAGGGATTGGGCCAATATTCAGGAGTGGGTGTACCAGGCCAGAAGAGGGCAAGACATACCCAGGATTACCCCATGCAGAGCTGACACTAATTGGCCCTGGAAGCTGTAGAACCACAAGGCCATTGTTCACAGGTCTTCTGGTGGAAGGAAAGCTGGCTAGAATAGAACAACATGAGCTCCCAAGGAGTCCTCCCTGCTCGTCTGACTCCCTTTAGAGAATGGACAGGAATCAAGGTGTGTGTGTGTGTGTGTCTGTGTGTGTGTGCGGTGTGTGTAGGCCAGAGTCTGACACTAGACGTTTTCCTTCTTGCTCTTATGTTTTGAGACAGTGTCTCTCACTGAACTGAAGATCATCCACTCAGCTATGCTCCCTGGCCAATACTCCAAGGATCATGCTCCCTCTGCCTCCCCAAGGCTGGAATGTCAGACATGTGCCACCAACATCTCAGTTCTTGGGGACAGGAAATATGTCCAATAGATAAGAGCCTTAGTAAGGCTCTATAGGAACCAATGTGGGAAAGAGCTAGACATTTCTTCCGCCCTGAGCACTTCCTGTCCTGTGTGTGCAGTGGGGAAGGATGAGAGGCCAGAAGGTGAAAAAACAATGGACCTTTCTGGGGCTACAATCCAGGGTAGGTCAGGAGAGTTGGTAAGAGCAGGAGTTCCAGCATTCATGCCCGTCTGCTCAGTGTGGTGAGCCAGAAAGGCCCTGGTGAAGGGGTTACTGTTTCATTTGAGTGAGTCACCTCTGGACAGTGTCCATCCTTAGGCAGGGTTTTCGGTCTTGATTCTGCCGCTCTCACAAGCAAGTTGCCTGGAACTAGTCAAGCCTGTATTTTCTCAAATGAGAAGAGAAAACAAGGATATTACCCTTCCACAATGCATCCACGGGATTGGCTGGATGAGATCACCCACCTGCACAGCGCTGAGCAGGGTGTCTACTGCAGAACAAGTTGTAACAACACTCGCTGTGGTTAGGGGTGAAATGGTTCAGTGTCAGAGACAGAGGAATGGGGGAAGTGGTGTCAGGGACAGGCCAGGCCAGTGCTGTCTGTTAGTTTAGGCTTGAGTTATTTAAAGAGCTACAATGGAAAACTAATTTGTAAAATGAGCACCTCTTTAAAAAGTGAAAACTCTGTCCCTGCCTTCCTGACTTTAAGCTGGAGCTTTAGTTACTCTTCTATTGCTGCAACAAAACACCATGACCAAGGCAACTTGCAAAAGAAAGCATTTAATTTGGGGCTCAGAGTTCCAGAGGGTTAGAGAGTCTGTGACCATCATGGCAGAGAGCATGGCAGTAGGCAGGCACACATGTGGCTGGCAAAGTAGATGAGAGCCTACATCTGATCCACAAGCATGAGTCAGGGTCAGAGAGGCTCACTGGAAATGGTACAAGCATTTAAAGCCTCAAAGCCCATCCCCAGTGACACACCTTCTCCAAGAAGGCCACACCTCCTAATCCTCCCCAAACAGTTCCATCTGCAGACGGAGCATTCAAATATATGGCCTGTGGAAGCCATTCTCACCCAAACCACTACCCTTAATTATTTCAGAAGTACTTATGGGGTGCGGTGATAGTAGTCATGCGAGTCAGAGCCACCAGGCGGTCTCTTGGCAAGTCAGTGACAAGTCCAACTGTGTGAATCCAAGAGAGAGAATCACCCACTTCCCAGATGCCCCAGTGCTGGGCAGCCCTCCTTCTTCCGCTAAGATCAAGAGCAAAGGATCCACTGCTTGCTAAGGTAAGCGAGTTGCAGTTGCCAAGGGGGAGAAGTGCAGGTCTGGTGAGAAATTCCAGCACCTACCAGCCTGCTTTCTCTGCACCAAAAAATCAACCGCCCAGCGGCAAAGTATTCGTTCCCTCTTCAAAGGGGAACAGCCAGGGGGATATCTGACCTTGGCTCTGATCCTTCTCCCTTTGCTGCAGACCAGGGCCGCGGATGCATTAACCTTCAATCCACAGAACCACTGCTGTTTACTAAAAAGCTCCCAGCTCCTCGTGGGATTAGCAGAGGGCTGCATTGTGTCACAGTAAGCATAGGCTGGGTCACACCCGTGATGTGAGGTAACTTAGATCTGCCAGGAGCTGGAGGTTTGGGAACACGCTTGATGTTAGAGCGCTTGCGTAGCTTGTCTGGGGCTCCCGGTTCCATTCCCCAAACTAACACTTGTACTAACTAGAGTAACACTTGTGCTACTAAAGTAATGCTGATGAGAAATGCCCAGAACCCAGGTCCTGGGAGTGAGAGCAAACACTTCACAGCCCAGCTGTAGCCATAGCCCCTAGGTGTCTATTATGAAGCTGTGGTTCGTTAACAAGAGCCTCAGTCTGTGCTGGGTGCTGGGAATCCTTCCAGGACTCAGATGTTTTCTTTAGGACCTGCTGCATCAGAGTAGCACAGCTGTGGCTTTACGAAAGCAGCTAGGAACTCAGTGGGGGCTATATCTCATGTTTTATTTGCCTGAAAGGATCCTTCAAAACTAAGTTTTTAAAATGTCAATATCCTTAATATTCAATTTTTTTGCCCAACTTATATCCTACACTTTACATCTGATCCTTCCCTATTTAAATAGCTGCCTCGCCACAGAAAGAATTTGAGCCTGTGGGTCTGGTATTATAAATCCTCCTTCTAACCTTTAAACACTATGACTTCAAAATTGGTGCTCTGGGACATGTTGTTTTGAAGGTACCCTGTATTCAGTCAGTCCCTCAAGAGGAACTTTGAGTATCCCACTGTGGATATGCATGGGGAATCCAGACCAAGCACACAGCAAAAAGAATTTAACTCATAGTCTTCCCTTATTCCAACAACTTTGCCTCCCCTGCCTATCCTGAAGAGAACTCCACAACCCCAGACAAAGGAGTCTGTGTTCCTGAAACCAGAAGTCCACTGACTGTGGGCAGCTCAAAGGGAAACTAAGCAGCCAGCATTAACCCACAGGCCTTGCCATATCTAGTACTCTATAAAGCCTGGCATTGACTAAGACCTCTGAGCTCAAGGCTAGGTCACCACCACCAAGCCCACAGAGCCTGCAAACCCGATGCAGCCCTCCCTACCCTAGCTCTTCTAGGCTCTGAGAGAGTGCCCTTCGAAGCGCCTAAGATCAAAAAGAATGGGGTTGGCTGGCCCGAAGTGCCCTAAGGGCTGTGGGCATTCTTTGTTTATAGATTCCTAAGACAAATCTTGGGCAGCTTTCTGATGAGAACACACACAGAATGATAGACAGAGAGAGACAGATAGACAAGCAGACACAGACAGAGAGACAGGGTCAGAGAAAGAAGATAGATAGGCAGACAGAGACACAAGCAGAGAGAGAGACAGAATTATGTTGGAATGGGGAGCAAGACAAGAAAAGAGAATGAGAGAAAACCAAAAGACAAAACAAACCAGTTCAAAAGATGTGGTTTTCTTCTTGTGGTTAAATGCAAGAGCTTGGTGGTTTCAGTAAAGCCCTAAGCCCAGATTGTGGCATAGTTAAAGACTAGGTGTGTCTGGGAGAGTCTGAAAACACAGAGCCCATAGAGGGTGCCCTGCCCTGGGGAGAGGCAGCATCTCTACTCACCTCAATTCAGGCCCAGCCTTGTAGTCTGACTGCCATTAGCCTGGCCTTCTGGTCTACCTGAAAAGCTTTTCCCAGCATGATTCACCCATAAGTCCATTTCTTTTAAGAAGGCAGCTACGAGAACCAATGTTCTTTAAGATACATTTTAGAGACAATGTAAGCACATAATGAGATTCAGACCTGGAAATTAGAAATGTAGTCTTCATAGGAAAAAAAAAAACCTGAGGATTCAGCTTGGAATCTTAATTCTGGAGCAGTCAGTAGCCCTCTACCAGCCTCTGCCATCTCTATAGTAACTGAAGCTTCCTAGGATCCTAGACCCCTTTTTATGGGTGTAACCTTCCTTCCTTCCTTCCTTCCTTCCTTCCTTCCTTCCTTCCTTCCTTCCTTCCTTCCTTTTGAGCTCAGCAACAACAAAAGGCCTGAGGTATGGTATGATTAATAACCAAAAGCACATGGCACACTTATCACTTGCCACTGGCTTAAATGCTAATAAGCCATTTAACCCTTGAATGTCTACAGAGGAGCTCCAAGCAGTACGACTGTGGGAGAGAAAAAGAGATAAAGAGAAGTGAAGAAATTTGATGAACTGGGAAGCCAGTTAATGAATTTTGTCTGTCTCTGTGTGTGTGTGTGTGTGTGTGTGTGTGTGTAATCCAGAGGACAATCTCAGGTGTTGTTCCACAGCAGATCTCTACTTTTTCTTTTAGAGACCTAAAGCCTGTCAGAGAGCCCCAGGGATGCTCCTATTTCCACCTCCCTAGTGCTGGGACTGCCAGCCAGCACCCCCACAGCTGGATTCTCTATGTAGGATTTTTTTTTTCTGGGGATTGAATGAAGATCTTCAAGCTCACAAGGCCATCTCCCTAGGCCTCTAGGTCCAGCATCTTTATCATTACTGATACGCTGGCTCATCACAGGAAGGTGAAAATGCTGTGACAAAGGCCAGCATGAGGTTGCCAAGGCACCTGCCACCCAAGACCCCTTCCTCGGTCTCCAGTACACACAGAGAAAGAAAGATGATGTTCATTCCCAATGGAAGCCAGTGCCCTCACTTCCTGAGCCTGGGGAAGATAGATAGGGTGGGCCACATGACCCCGTTGATCTCTGTGAGATAAGGCCCAGCATGACAGAAAATCTTGATGAGTGAGAAGTCCCGTGGTGTGGAAAAGGCTTTGTCTAAAATCCCCACAGTGAATACAGTGCCCAGAATTGCAATTTTCTGATAGACTGCGATTTTGGGTTATCACAACTCCATTGACTTCCACTGTTATCTCTAGAAACTCTAAAACTGTATGTGAATAATTGCAGAGGGCCAGTGAGATGGTGTGTGGTTTGAATGAGAATGCCACCCGGAGGCTCATAGGCTTGAATATTTGGTCCCCAGTTGGCAAAACAGTTTGGGAGGAATTAGGAGGTGTGGCCTTGTTAGAGGAAGTATTTCACTGGGTATAGGTTTTGAGGTTTTAAAAGTCTCATGACATTCCCAGTGTTCTCTCTCTCACTCTCTCTTTCTCTCTCTGGCTCCTACTTTTGGATCAAGATATGAGCTCTCAGCTACTCCTGCTTCTAAGCCTTTGCCTTTGTTCTGCCATCACGAACTCTAATCCTCTGAAACTGTAATCCACCATTAAATGCTTTCTTTTATAAATTACTTTGGTCATGGTGCGCTATCACAGCAGTAGAAAAGTAACTAAGACATGCCTCCTCCAATAAAGACACACCTCCCAATTCTTCCCAAGCAGTTCTACAAACTGGGACCAAGTTCAACCCACAGGACCCACATGGTGGAAGGAGAGAAACAAGTAATAGTTTTCTTCTGCCCTCTGTATACATGGTGAGACAGATAGATAGATAGATAGATAGATAGATAGATAGATAGATAGATAGATAGATAGAGAGAGAGAGAGACAGATAATCAGACAGATAAGATATGAAAAGAGTAAGAGAGAATAATCCCAGGCCTTCCATTAACCCATCCAAAGTCGTTCCCCTCAGTTCCGGAAGGAGGCTGAAACCAAACATCATGTTTATTGGCTTTTATGTTTTTTGTTTTTTGTTTTTGATAAACCAGGTGTCGTGGGAACTAAGCTGCCCTCTCTACACCTGGCACCTCAGCCCCACCTCCACTCTAAGAGCTACATGTCTTCCTTCACATTCAGTCACAAGGCCCCTTGGAGCCACCCAGGACTTGGAGACAGGATGCTGCAAAGTAGCACCATGGTGGAAAGAGAACTAGAGGGTCCCAAGGGTTACTGATTTGGAGTCTTTCACTAAGCTCTCAAAAAAGCAGTAAAAATACCCTCTTAAGTGGCTATGAAGATTGAAATGGAACCCAGTCACAGGGGAATGAGCCCAGAGACTATTTCTGTAGGTGTCAGCTATTTCCTGGACTGGCATTGGAGTTACTGTTGGAGAAACTGAGGCCAGAAGTGCAGCATTGAATAGCTTGTACCTGGGATTCCCAGTTAGCATCTTGCATGTGCTTCTCCATTCATCCTGTGAAATCAGATGAAAAAAAAAATTTAAGATCCACAGAAAATAAGGAACTTGCTCAAAACTATCAACGCTAGTAAGTGACCTAGGTCAAATTGCTGGGAATCAGCCGGGGGGGGGGGCGGGGGCGCTGGGAGCTATGTGACACCGGATAGACTAAAAGAACATAACAATGGTACGAAAGAAGGAATGAATCTACAAACACGGCAGGTCTGAGTTCAGATATACAGTAAAAATCTTGAAATAGCCTGCTGCCATAGACACCGCTACCAAGGAAACTGGGAATGCATTTCCTGAGAGGCTGTGGGTCAGAGCAATGGCCACGGTGAAGGATCTGTTTTAGCAGGGGATGGGAGCATTTAGAAAATACTGATGCCATTCGTTATCTGGGTGGCCAGCCATTCCAGCTTTCTGGACACACTGGGATGCAAGAAAAGATCAGCCAGTCCTCTGCTCGCTACCCAGGCAGAAGGTTAGGAAGTGAAAGGAGACAGGACGAGGCTGAGTTCTGGGTGTGAAGGAGAAGGCTGTGCCTGGCACAGGCCAACAAGGGTCTGCTGAGTGAGTGAGATGCTGAGTTTGGCAGAGTGAGACTGTAGTGAGGCAGGGGTGCCCTTCATGACTTACTTCTTTCCCTTTCACCTATACCTATGTCTCCTCAGTGCCCAGGCCACAGGAACACTGTCTGTGGAGTTCCTGGCTTGTCTCAAACCCAGACTTCCGACATTGAGATATTGTAGGCTCCTAGGCACCAGGCTTTTCTGAAACTGCAGTTCAAGGGGTGCCTGGCGGCTCCAGCCCAGCCCTCCTCTATGAGATAGCAGAGATAGTTCAGGAGGTCAAGCAAACAGAAGAGATTACAATGTTCAAGGCTGAAAGAAAAAAAAATGCAGGCATTAAAGCAAGGATCCTAGCTTGCAAATAATACTGGTAATAACAATAACAATAGGCAGGGGAGACTCTAAAGGCCACATAAAAATTAAGTATTTGGCAAAATTCACTAGTGAACTACATGGGCCGTTTGTTTTCTCCTGCACAGCTTGTTACTTACCATCTCCATTTCGTTGCTGTAATACTTGTTTTTTTGCCTGTTCAAATTATCTGCTCCTTGAATGTCTTGGTAGATTTCATCTTTCAAGAAATTGCTCTGTTTCAGTTAGATTATAAATTTGGGGAGCAGACGGCTTTTTTTTCATACTTTTAATAACCTGTTTGATGTCCTTGGGGACTGTAATGGTTTCCCCAGTTCCATATCTAATGTTAGTGATGTGAGTCTTCTCCTTTTTACCAGCCTAGGTGGTAGCTTAACAACTTTAGAGCTAGAGGTTGAGATTGTTGATGTTCTCTGTTGATAGTTTTCGGTTTCCTTGATTTCCGCACTAATTCTACTAATTGTTTTCTTCTGCTTATTTTAGGTGAAAATTTCTTTTCTTTTCCTGGTTTCCTATGGTGCACACTCAGATTGCTGACTTTTGTCTCTAATATGAACTCAGTGCTATAATCTCTCTTTAAATGCAGCTTTCACTGTATCCCACAGACACTGGTAAGCTGAGGTGATCCAAGAGCCATCAGCTCAGAATGGCAAAACCCTAGAGAGATGAACAGTCACATTCCAACCTGTGAGAATGCAGTAAGTCATGGTTCTCTCTGGCCTCTGCAAGGCATCTGGCAAAGATTAAACCTGTGCTGGCTGGTCTTATGTCAGCTTGACACAAACTAGTATCATCTGAAAGAAGGGAACCTCACTTGAAAAGAAAAAAAAATGCCTCTATAGATCCAGATGTAAGGCATTTTCTTAATTAGTAATTGATGGGGGAGGGCCCAGCCCATGATAGGTGGTGCCATCCCAGGGATGATGGTCCTGGGTTCTATAAGAAAGCCAGCTGAGCAAACCACGAGAAGAAAGCCAGTGAGCAGCACTCCTCCATGGCCTCTGCATCAGCTCCTGCCTCCAGGTTCCTGCCCTGTTTGAGTTCCAGTCTTGACTTCCTTTTATCAGGAACAGCAAGACAGAAGTGTAAGCCAAATAGCCCTTCCCTCCTCCCCAACCTAGTTAGTGGTGTTTCATCACAGCAGTAGAGACCCTACCTAATGTCCCTGAAAAAAGAGTGCTCATGATGGCGTACTGGTCCCATTCCAACTCAGCCAGCTGGATCTCTCAGTGAAACTGATGAAATAAAAGTCTGAAGGGCCCCAAGGACTTCTGCATCAAGATGATGGGTCTTCACTTATCGGCCAGTGCAGTTCCCTACAGGCCTGCCGTAGAGCTGGCCAGTTCCAGAGGTAGGCCTGGTTGGCAAAGCAGGGAGCTTTATCTTCAAAGAAAATTTCAAACTCCGTGGTCTTCTGGACCAGATAATCTCAGTTCCTAGATTCCAGTTCATCTCCTGTTTGTACACTCTGCCCTTTGTCCTCCATCTTCAAGTGCAAGGTCAGACCAAGCCCATGCTGTGAAGCAAGACAGTACAGACACTGTCCATTGTTGCAAGATTCTGCAGCAACAAGATGGAACACACCTGCAATGAAGAGGATAAATACAGCCCAACCTAGTCTAATTACATTTTTTAAACTCCAGTCATTAGTCTGTCTGTATCTGCCATTGAAACACCTCTCACAGACTTCTTACGAACTGCTCTGACTTCCAGACATCAAAGAAAGAGATGAATGGTTCTTTAACGGCCTTCCAGCACTTCTCTCTCAATCTCATGATGGAACAGATAAGGGACAGAATTAACGTTTTTAGTCCACTTAAACAGAAAGAATGACACTAAATAGTTACTAAAGGCACCAACCATGTGAAGAGATACGGTCTTTACTGCCGAGGAAATCCCGAAACAGCACAATTCATTAACTTGCAGACTCCAACGCAATTAAGGCTCAAGTAATTCTACTGCAGTCACTTTCTCTAGAAGGCATCTGCAATATTCTCCAGCAGGAAAGAAATGAAAGGCTGACATACATGCATAAATACATACATATTTACATACACTTGCCTGCTTGCATGTACATATACATACAGAATTCTCCTTATCAAACCCATCAGATCAAAATCCTACACTGTTCAAGTTCAAATCTAGATAGTAGTTCCAAGAGATTAGCAAAGCTGAAAGTTACATACTGTAGGACATCGTCTCGTAATGTGGCTCCAGCAGAATTATGTTGGGGGTTGTCAAAATTAAAGATGGTTTTCATCCCTACAGGCTCGGATTCAGGGAGTGGAGTGTATGTCTTGGATTACATTCTTCAGAGCTTCCAGGCTTATTCTGATACATCACTGAGCTTGAGAGCTGTGTTAGTCGGGCTTCCCCATAGGAGCAAAACCAACTGTAATATGAAACATCTGTGTGCAGACTTACTTATTCGACTGGCTTGCATGTTCCTCTGCTGGTCTCTCAGTGGCTATCTGAAGGCTTGCACACTGCAGCTGGAGAAACCGGTAGCTGCTCCCTTTAATGATTTGGACACCTCAGAACATGGGAGACCAATCATGAGGTCCTGGACCAAGGCCTGGAAGCTCCCTGCAGAGCTACTGTTGTGAGTCTGAGTTAAAGCTGAGGATTCCGGAGCCTGGTGCCCATCGGAGATGGCAGTAGCCATAGACACACTCACTACGGAAGAATTCCACTTGTGCGCCCGGTAGGCCCCCTCTTCCACTTTTGTCCCATCAGTCCCTCCATCTATTACATTTACATGGAAGCCATGGCTTCCTTGCTTTGCTGGAAGACACCACTGAATACTTGACTAATTTCAAGCTATCACTCCATCCAATAAGGTTAGGTTGGCAATCAAGATTTTTACCATAATAGAAGCCTTTGGGACAGAGGGTCTGATGTCAGGGTTATTACAGCAGATAAGAGTCAGGCACGGGTCCAGGTTTTAAAAAGGGGGGGGGGAATAAGGAAGATGGCAAAATCATTTACCAGCTTGCCCGAGGCAGAAAACAGGGCTCCTTGCATCAGCTGTTACTGCTTTTCCTCCATGGATAACTCTTTCCTGTCCTGAAGAGTGCCACAAGCCCCAGCCCAGAACTGAAAGTTAGGAACCATCTCATGAACAAACGCCTGCCCCTCAATGCCATGTAAAGTTAGAACAGATCGGGAAGCCGCTGGGGTTTATTCCTAGTCAGTGCAAATTCCATCCGGCCTGGGCAAACAATGAATTTGAATTTGAAGATCACGCCGCAACACTGGATAGCATGGACCTTTAAGAAAGTCTATTATGTTGAAGCTAAATTCTTGTTAACTGATAATTAGAGTATTATTGATCACAGAAAACCACACTTCAAAGGAGGCCCCTTAGGACACACAGCCCTTCCAAGCTTTCAGCAGCAGAGTGACTGTGAAATTAAGCACACCTGTTTGCTTTCACGGACAACCCACTCTTAAGTTTTCATTTATAACATGTAGATCCCTTATGGAACAAAAATTGCATCTAATTAGCTTGTCTCAAAGGTAATGCTTATGGAGTAACATGATCTCAATTTATTCTTATCATTAATCATAGCTTTTGGACACAGGTGTACCTCCTCAGATTACTGTCCCCGACTTCCTGAGTTCTTATCTTCTGCATGCTGCTGCCACTCCTGGCACTAACCTCCCCTAGATGGCAAGACTCAGGGGTAAACCCAGACCCACAGGGCAAAGGTATCCTGTGTGGCACACTGAAGCAGTTTCCATTTCCAGGCTTAGCTAGAACGTTCCACTCAATTCATGGCATGTGGCTTCCCGAGCAGTGACCATGGAGCCAGCTAATATAGCATAGGAGTATCACCTTCCACTTGTAAATGGAAAATGAGAGAGCGCTCCGTAGTAGAAGGTTCAATTCCTTGAGCTACTCAGAAAACTGAAACTATGGTGTGCCCCCGGAGCTTGTGTGCCAGTTGGTGTCCGTGCCTCTTCGTGACTCATTCTGAAGTAACAGCCAGCTAGCAGCACACTTCATTGCCTCAATACTTCTTTGTCTTTCTTCCCATCTTTCCTGACCCTCATTTCCCTGGCCTTACACCTTGAAAGTATAAAAACTAGCACATTAAGCTAAGCAATTGTCCTAGAATGACTTTTGGATAGAACTAAGAAGCTGAACACCCTTCAAGTTCTAAGTACTTCAGTCAGGCATGGTGGCATGTGCTTTTTCTAACTTGTGAGTTCAAGATCAGCCTGGTGTAGGTAGTGAGCTCCAGGTCAGCAGGGCTGCTGAACTTTGAGGTTTCAAAAGCCTATGCCAAGCTCAAAGTCTCTTTCTCTACCTATGGATCATAATGTAGCTCTCAGCTACTGCTCCAGCACCTGACTTGGTGCCATCATGCTCCCTGCCATGATGATAATGGACTAAACCTCTGAAAAATATAAGCAAGCCCCCAGTTAAATGCTTTCTTTTATAAGAGCTGCCTTGGTCATGGTGTCTCTTCATAGCAGTAGAACAGTGACTAAGACTAAGAACTTGTTTTGTTATGGGTCCAGGAATAGCCGCACACTGACCACTGGAACACCAGACTCAAGTATGAAAGTTTATGATGCAGGCCTGTTTCTAGGGAGTTAGGCAAAGCATTTTTAAGCTAATTGGTTAGAATATAGGTTTGGGGACTTTCCAGTTCCCCATCATTATGGGAGAAAGGAACACAACAGGATGTTGTGGCCTTAACTCTAGTAGAACATACATTTATCTTTAACTCAAGCAGAATATATGTATTTATCACCTATTGTTTTATTCTAAGTAGCAAGTATTGAACTATTGAATTGTATCCTGGTCTCAGGCATGTAGGCCTGAGAACTTGAACTTAATTTCATCTTATGATCAAAATGGAGACTTGGAGGCAAAATGGCTTCTGATATGCTATAAGCAACAGCAGGTGTTAACAGAGGAGCTACAGTTATGCTAGGAACTAAAGTAGGGCTTAACAGAGTGGCTATATTGTCTAAGCAGGTTAAGCAAGTTACAATAGTCTGGAAAAAATGTCTAAGTTGTACTTCATTACTGACGCACTTGGCTGATAACCTATTGGCATGGTTTAGATATGCGATTTTTTTTTCCATTTCACTCTGGCTGACTGGGATAAAAAATGGGTAGAGGAGAGGTCAATGCATTAGCAGATTCAGTGGCATGGCTTCAATCTCGTTCATTACAAGGATTGTGGACTAGGGTAATGATTTATGACAGCATTAAAGGCAGGAAAGAGATAGCGGGCTCAAGCCAGGTGCTTGTGATACACACCTTTAGTTCCAGCACTCAGAAGGCAGAGGGAGGTGGATCTCTGTAAGTTCAAAGCCAGCCTGGTTTACAGAGCAAGTTCCAGGGCAGCCAAGGCTGCACAGAGAAACCCTGTTTCAAAAAGCAAAAAAGACTTATGGCTTTAGAAGCTAGATTACCTCTACAGATTTTATTTTTCTTTGACTTCAGGGAAGATTACACTGAAAAATCAGATCAAAGACTAAATTCCAAGGTTTCCAGAGCAGCCATAAAGATGCTGTACAGAATGCTGAAAATAATCTACAAGAAGTCACAATCATGACAGGGAATAAGACTCCGAATCTTGGGACAGAGACGTTGAGGGAAATGAACTTGAGAATCTAAGACCCTCGAATCCCCATAAGCTCCTTTCTCAAAGCTGTATGTCTGGAAGGCACACCGAAATCTCACCCAGAGCAAGCTGCGCAAGATGACCCTTGTACCTCTCAGCACCATATAGCCTCCTGAGACCTTGTGTCTTTCAGCCTGTCCTAATTAGCTTTAATGGTCAACTTGACATATCTCAAAGTCACCTGAGAAGGGAGTTATAAACTGAGGGATTGCCCAGATCAGATCAGCCTGTGGGCGTGTCTACAAACATTGTCTTGACTGTTGATTGATGCAGGAAGGGCCAGCCCACTGCAGGCAGCACCACTCAGTCCTGGGCTGTATTAGAAAGCTCACTGAGAAAGCATATGTGAAAGCTCATAGGCAGCATTCCTCCACAGTTTCTGGCTTCAAGTTCCTTCCCCGACTTCCCTCATAGCAACAGAATGAAGTCAGAACACAGACTGATGGCCACAGTTGAGTCACTTTACTATGTAACCTTATTCTCCAGAGAGGTAGATGTCATGTCATCTACAAAGAATGCAAATCTATCAGGACACAGAAGTGCCCTCATTTGCCGGCAATATTTCATCTAATTCAACCATGCATTCATTTCCCCACACCCAGTTTCCACCTCTATAGTCTGTCTTTAACCTACAATTGTTACTGCCCTTGCCTCCTCATTGTCGTCCCTAGGGGCAAAACTAGACATAAGGAAAACTGAAGAGTTAGTGCAGGCGTTGTTTTAGCTACGTTTGTCACTGAGTTCCTTCTGATCTTTCCACATAATAAACAGACTACAAACAGTTCTTTCTGAATCTTAACTTCAAAGCTTCTCCTTGTGGTAAGGCCATCCGTTTTCCAGGCACACTGTTGCCAGCAGGTTTTCTGTTTCTGTGTAATGTGTCTGCCCTCCTTCAGACATCTAAACCACTGTTTCAATGGTTAACGGCACCTGAAATGGGCCCTTCCAGGTCAGTTCCAGGTTGCTCTCTTCCATGTTTTATCAGCATTTTGTCTCCAGGCTGCAAAGGAGCTGAGAATTCTAGTGACAGAATCAGATTAAGAGGACCCTAAGAGAAAGCAGAGTGAAGGAGAGACACATCACAGAATTTCTGAGAGACTGAGGTCTCCATGGTGGGAAGTCATGTGAATCTATATGTTTTTTAACAAGGTCAAATTGTGACGCAACTCATTCTAGGGTGATCTCAATCACGCTCTCAGCAAAGCATCGGGGAAGGTCTCTGTCCTCAGGATAGTCTGTTATTGCCAGTAAATTTTTCTGCTTCTTGGCCTGAGGTATTTCTGTGACGTCCATTTTGAAAAGTTCTCAATCCAGAAGACCTCCCATCTGGGCTTTGTCTTCTCACCTTCTTGTTTATCTTTTGTCAGGTCACACATTTTCTATCCACCTGCTGAACAATGGCATAGACCCTCACGCAATGATACCTTCTCAACATGACATCGTAGGTCCTCAGTGTCACCCCTTCTTGCAGGATGTACACTGGCTAGAACGCAGCCTCGGGAGACTCTGTAGCCTCTCTGATCAAGAGGACAGGTGACTAACCAGAGGAATCCCACTGTTCTCCCGGAGGGCTGTCCCCTCTCAACCCTCTTGCCCCACTGACTAGGCTCCCATGCTTGGTTTGTTGAACCCTAAAAAGATAACTTTCCCTGCTTGATCATTCTGACTTATGCGTAAGACTTAGAAAAAGCACAAACAAAACCTTTTAATAAATAAGTAAAATAAATCTTTACTATTATCATGACTCAGTCTCCCCAAGTGGTTAAGCCAAAAAAAAAATTAGCAAAAATACAAGTAATTATGTTGATCAGACACACACTCCTGTTCTCTTAAGACAGTTAAAAGTTACCTAGAGCAGATCAGCATGATCTAGGGAGTTTTCATGATCTTTTTATCATCACACAGCATTATTCTTAGGTCCCATCCTCCAAAAACCTTATAAACCTACTCAATTAAAACCTTATAAAACCAGCCTTCTGTTACCTGGCTTTCAGATGTCATGGTTTTGTTCTTATCTTTTGTTCTTTAATTGTGCAGAATGCATACTTATCTAAAATATTCTTTTATCTTTAACCCTTTTCACCAAAAATGTAGTCTCATACTTACTTCTTTCTCAATAATTTCTTCTATGACCTTTTTACTGTTTCTTTCTTATTTCTGCAACTAGAGATGCTTTTTACCTCTCCTCTTCCTATTTCTATCCCTTTAGTTTTCTTCTCTTGTTGATCTATCTGGGGTTTCGAATATTGAAAAAGAGGTCAGCATTGTCTCAGTCTTGGTTTTCATGGGATTGCTTCATGATTTTTCTCCATTTAGGATGATGGGTTTGCCATATGCTTTTATCATGAGGAAGTATGTTCTCTCCAGCCGTACCTTCTCCAGGACTTTTGTCATGAAGGTACATTGGACTTTGTCAAGGTCTTTTCTGCATCTGTTGAGATGCCCATGCTTCTTCACTCACCTAAACAAGAGCTGACTCCCAATTACACACACGACTCTGTGTAACAAATTAGGATTACTTTACACATACTTTTAACTATGAATACATTTCCCATTTTGAAGCTTCAAGAAAAATCTCTCTGCTTGATCTTTCACACCTTTCCTCTCCCATTTCCTGTGGTCTCATGGAACCTGAGAGTTAGAAGAAGTTTACATTTTACGAAGAGTATTGGCACATTATCAAATGATCTTGAGTGGAAGGATGGTTTCTTGTAAACAAGAAAAGGCAGAAAGAAAAGTACACAGGGAACTCAAAGTCTCTTCGCGTTAGCCCTGTAATTGTGGTTTTAGACGACAAAAGACATCTGTCTTTCCAGTTAGGATGGAGAGACGCATGCAGACCCAAAATTGCCCAGAAAAGTACATCTTCTCCACCATATCCACCTCGGTCTTTTGTACTCTCTCAGTCTGTCTGGCCAGCTGTCAGTTGCAAAGCACAACTTCAGCTTCCCTCGTCCCGAGGGCCCTTCTGTGTCTAATCCCAAGTTCGTTTCCTCAAACCCTTCAGCCTTTCCAGAGATTCCGCAGGTCCCTTTCTTGGCCCTGTTGTTCAGACTCTCCGGTCAATGTACTGATTCTCTTAGGCTTGCTTTGACCAGGTTTTGAAGCTCCTCTGTGATGCTCTGATGAATCCCGCTATTACTATCCCTAAGGTTGTTACTTACAGGGCTGTCCTGGGGAATCTTTCTCACTGGCCCGGATCTTTCTTTTATCCTTCCTCTTGTATCAAGAGTTGTCTTCCCAGAAGCTCAAAATTCATACTCATGGTTTCTTGAGGGAATGTCAGACGAAGCGTTTTCATGTCTCCCTTTCTCTGTCCTCCCTGTAGTTACTCACTGCATGCGTGTGTGCTCACGTGCACACCCTCGAGCACAAGCACACACACAGACACACATACGTTTGCACTGGAGGTTTCTTATATGCCTCCTGGATTTTATGTTTCCTGCTTTCAGAATAGTCTTGTAATCACTTGACATCTCTGTCATATTCTTATTCTTCGAAAACCTCCAGCCAGCAATGCAGGACTATCCAGTGAAATTTTCCCAGCGTGGTTTGTGCACAGTGACCTGGTTGCCTCGGGGCGTGCTCTGGGCTTTTATCGCCATGTTGCCAATTTACTTTTGATTTAAAGTTTCCAATATTTCTGGAGCCAGGGCCACCACAAGGCAGCACAGTACAATCCCAGGATGGGAATCAGTCCCCAAGATCCTCAGACATACAGACCAAGCCCCACTTTAGGTGCCCAAGCTGCTAGAAATGGAGCTGGAGCCTCAAGAAATCCAGAGCATTTGGACAAAGCCGAGGGCTTTGCTCCTGCAGAAGAGTGAAAGCAGTGTTTAACCCTGCCAGAAGGGACCCTGGTGGCTGGGATTCCTAACGCATAGGGGGCCGTGTGCCCACTTGAGGGGTCAGAGTTCAGCCTCAGATTCTTGCCCCATTGGCTAGAACAGAGCTCTGCCTCTGATAATTAGAATGCAGCCTTGAGCACAGTTTAACCTTAGGAAATGCTGACTCAGGAGAGACTTTTGCCAAATGGCAGTTTTACATTTTTTGTAAATGGTGCCTTCCTTGTCTCATTTAACCCTTTGGTTGAAAAGGAGCACATTTCTTTTACATTCCCCACAATTCGTCACACAGGGCAAACAGCTCTCATTTCAGGGCATGCAACAATTCATTCCTCCTAGAAATAACAGCGACCCCAGAGGAGAGTCTTCTTCAGTGGAAGGAGCCAAGGACAGACACCACATACACACACACACACACACACACACACACGCACGCACATCTAAAGCTTTTTAATATAGAGGTAACGAAAAATCTTGTGGCCTGAAGGCAAACGCATGTGGCGAGTGTTCCACGGCTCAGTCACCTCTGGCCTCGGGGCTTCCGGCATATCACCAACCATCTCCGAACGTCTGGTTTTATATCTGTTCAGAAGAGGAGCAAAGCGACCATCCTGCAAGCTGCGTACAGAGATGAGAGAGAATGATCGCAGCGTGCCAGGGGCGGACGTTGGCAGGCCGCAGTGCTCAGCGGGCACCGGGACTCATTAGTTCACAGACTCACACGGTAAGCAACGCCAGAGCCGGGGGCACGGCCCCGTTTTCGAAAGGTGAGCCCCATGTGGCCCCCGCGGTGCCCTGTGTTTTCCCCCAGGCCTGCTTTGTTCTTCTGCCAAACAACCACCTGTTCATCACAAAGGAGGCCTTGTCAGATGTCCCAGGCCGGGCTGCAAACCTCTTCTAAACACTCGGCCAGCTCGTGTTATAAGGGCTGGGATTAAATCTTGGGCGCAGATAAAGTGATATGGGATAAAATTCTGTTGTCACAGAATTCTGCTGCACTTGGAATAAAGGTGACAGAGGGGTCACAGACAGAAACAGGCATTTCAGGAATGAAGTTTCTTGTGGGGCTCCATAAATGGCTTTAAGTCTGCCTGGGTCTCGCTGCGCCCTCTGGTGGCTGCGAGTTGAATTGGGTTGGTTGGTTTGTTCCGACACTCTGGAGGAGGGATGGAAATTCTCATGCCGGATGGACCGTGGGAACCTCTTCTGGTGAATGATGCCAGGAATCAGTTTTCCATCCACCAGCTCCGTAAGGAGGCTCAGGGAGGAGCCTCCACAGTGCACAGGCAGAGACTAACCCCAGGGCGCTCTGCCTGGAGGCCCCAGAGAGGTAAGGATCTCCCCAACAAAGATGTGCAGGGTTTAGAGGAGCGGGCCCTAGGCAGACAGGGGTATGGAAATAAACACAAACGAGAGGAAATGGGGGCAGAGAAAAGCTGGTATCTTCCCTGACTACAGAACCCTGTGGGCCACTCATCTCCCAGAAGGTACCGAGGGCTATACCGAGGGCTAGCCTTCACCAGGTGTGTTGTAGACAGTACCACCCGTGGCCGCCAGGCTGCCAGAGGCACACTTCGTCTTCATCCTGCTATGCCGGAGGGGAGAGCAAACTGGTCCTCGGGGCAAAGGACACAGCACTGGTGAGGACAGCCCGGAACAGCCTCGCAGCCGCCGCCATGTTGGGTGAGTCCCCTGTAGAGGCTCACTCCTGAAGGGAGCCTCCCTGGGCTCTAGAGCAAGTGCAGGAAGTCAAGAGAAAAGGTGACACTTTTTAAGGATTTGGGGAAAAAGGAATTAAACCAAATTAAATAGCTCTCTTATGTTGTAGGAGTTCTTGGAGTCTTTGGGTTGGGGTGGGTTTTAAAGACACCTGTGTAGCCTTGGCTGTCCTGTCTTCTTCTTTCTTTTAACGTTTAATTTTATGTGTATGCTTGGCCCTGTCTTAGGATTTCTATTGCTGCAACAAAACAGCATGACCAAAAGCAAGTTGAGGGGAAAAGGTTTATTTGGTTTACATTTCCACACTGCTGTTTGTCAGGACGGAAACTAAAACAGGGCAGGAGGCAGGAGCTGATGCAGAGGCCATGGAGGGGTGCTGCTTACTGGCCTGCTCCCCATGGCTTGCTCAACCTGCTTTCCTATAGAACCCAGGCCCACCAGCCCAGGGATGGCACCACCCACAATGGGCTGGACCCTTCCTCATCAATCACTAATTAAGAAAATGCCTTATAGCTGGAACTTATGGAGACTTTTTTTTTTTTCAGTTGAGGCACCTTCCTTTCAGACAGCTTTAGCTTGTGGGTCAAGCTGACGTAAGACCAGCCAGCACAGGCCTGTATGTATATCTGCACACCATGTGCTTGCCTGATGCCTGTGGAGGCCAGAAGAGGCTAAAAGATCCTCTGGAATTGGAGTTACAGGCAGTTGTGAGCCACTGGGAACCGAACCTGGATCCTCTGTGAGAGCAGAAGGTGCTCTTTACGACTGACCCAGCTTCCCCGCCTGGGATTTCTGGAGTCAGCACGTAAATTTAATCAAAAGTTACAGCAGTGCGGGGAGGGGGCTGTAGCTCAGTGGTCTAGCTTTGTCTGGTGTGCTAAGGCCCTGGGCTCTTCCCGAGTGCTGGAGCAGAGGGGGCAATCGGACGAAATCACAGTGAAGCTCCATTAAATGTATTGTCCTGGGGTTGGAGAGAGGCCTCAGTGCTTAATTACGAGAAATGGTTGTTTTTGCAGAGGACTACATGGTGGTTCACAGCTACCTGGAACTCCAGTTCCAGGGGCTCTGGTGGCCTCTTCTGATCTCCACGGGCACTCCACTGAAAGGGGAGGGGAAGGAGAGAAGTGGAGAGGGAGAAAGGGAGGAGAAAAGGGAGAGAAAAGGGAAGTGGAGATAGAGAGAGAGTTGGAGAGCAGGAGGAGAGAGAAAGCCTCAAGGGCAAAGTGACCTTACCTGGCAGGCTAGCTTTTCTGTCTCCCTATTTACTCTTCAAAACACCAAGAAGACCAGTTATAATCTGTCTGTCTGTTGGTCTCTCTCTCTCTCTCTCTCTCACACACACACACACACACATCTAAACAGAACCTCACAGATGACCTCTAACCTTTTTGGTAAATTACGTGACGGGAATCCATCATTGCTGGGGAGTGGACGCCCTAAGCAGCAGCAGCAACAGGGCCTGGCCACACACATCAAAGCATCTCTGCAAATTCTCCAAGGAGAAGACAATGCTCAAGAAGAGCAGGGAGAAGTCACGTCAACAAACCCAAGGCTGCAGGAGAAAGCACCTTGGGCTCTGAGGTAGGGGGGAGGCTACAAAAGGAACTGCACACGGGTGTGGGTAGAGCTCAGAATAAGTTCTGTACTTGTCACTCTTGAAGGAAAGAGCCTTCCATCCTACTGGCTCTAGTTCTCTTTAGCCTCAGTTGAGCACATGGGATAAATGAAGTTACTATTCATTTGTGACTTAGGACTTAATGGCCTGGTAAGGACTTGGAACCAGCTCTAACGTGTGACCTGCCGCCTCCTTGATATTCACACATGATGATGGCAAATGGATGAGAGTGCTGGAACCCACTTGTCAGCCTGGAGTCTAGGATGGGCTTATTATGCGAGGCTGGAGACAGATGGTGAAGTGGGCAGATGTACTGCAGTCAAGGCAAGCACATCCACACTCTGAATATATATTCATGCAGGGAGGGAGGCCTGACGTCATCAACTGGGAAACTGGATGGTTTCTCGGGGGAATGGTTCCAAGCCCAGGGTGCACATTTTGCCTCTGCTACCGGTTGTAGCCATGTCCAGCCTGCCTTAGCAACAGCATATCCTCCTTTCCCATCACTGTGGCCACTGTATTCCTGGGTCCACCGAGAAGCATATGAGGCTGGAAAAGGTGGTGATGTCATTTGGTACACCTGCTCACTCAGCCTCCTCTGCAAAGGAGGTTTTTAACGGGACATCACCTAAGATGCAAAAATATTGTGCCCATGTCGAAGGTCTGTGTGTTACCAGTAGCCAACGCCCAGGCCAGATGTTTTCAGGTTCTTGGCCCCTTATTTAAGAAAGTAAATAAAAGAAATTAACATAAAGGTTTACACAGATTTGCAAAGGCACAAAGTCACTTTATTCGAAAGCAAAGCAGTAGGACAGATCAGGAAGGAATATACTAGCAAGAATAACAGTGGGCCACATGAGTGGAGGTACTCAAGGGTCCTGATTTTGTTGTCTGGGGGTTCCTTTTATGGAGTTGGAGAGAAGATGTTTGGTTGCTAGGGGACATAGTATGTGTGTGTGTGGGGGGGTTCTGTTTTGATTTACAGGCTTGTAAATCTCTTCTCTATTGTGCATGTCCCTTTCCATAATGTATCTGATTTCAACCATAGACATGACCAAGTATACATACAATGGCAAACAGGAGCCTCCTCTTCGAAGTCCACCCAGAGGACAATTTGGGGTGTCCTTGCACCCCAAAGCAGTTCAGACCCAATCAGCACCCCTGCTCTCTCACCACATGGATTAGTAATATATATGACTAGAAATTGTACAAGTTAGATGACCATTAAGGGAAGGAATGATTCATTCCATGTTCAGAGAGGGGTGTGCAAGCTGCTCCATGGCATTCCCCAATGGCAACGGCTAACAGATTGCCAGGTTCATTGTCCAGAGAGGAACGTGTGTGGTTAGTGCATACAGGTAAGGGTCTCAGACTGCCTGGTGCTTTGTTAAAAGGTGACTGTATACATAGCTCAGCCCAAGCAGAGTCCCAAGCTGCTAAGTTATTCCCTATGCCTGACTCACAGCCACGTAACTTCCTCAGAGCACCTTGCCACCAATTCTCAAATCCCTGCTCTTTCCAAGTTTTTGGCATTTTACCAAACCATTTCCCAATACTCATGGCTCAGTATAGGTCCATATTATGGACCACATGCCTTTGTCTTCCCAAATCTAGCATGTCGCAAACTTGATCTCCAGTGTTGTGTCATATTCAGAGGTGAGACCTCTAAGGAAGTAATCAAGGTTAAATAAAATCATAACAGTGGCCTCTTGTGTGCTCCGATTACTATAGACATTAAAGAGCCTCACTCTCCCTCCTTCCCTCCCCCTCTTTCTCCCTCTGTCCTTCCTTCCTTCCCTCTCCTTTCTTTCTCCTTACACATACCAAGAAAGGTCTGTTTGAGGACCCAGTGAGAAGGCAGCCATCTGCAGAGAAGACAGAGAGTCCTCAGCAAACTCTGAGTCAGCTGGGACCTTGACCTTGGCATTCCACCTTCCAGCATGGTGAGAAAATCTCTCTGTTGTTTAAGCTGCCCAATGGGTGGTGTTTTGTACAGCAGACAAATGCAGATACGTGCTCTAGGATGTATTTATGTGAAGGTGTAGAGCATGCATGCTGCCATGTGTTGTTTGGAAAGCCCACATATGTAGTGATAACATAAATGTGTGCTGGGATGGATGGACGCCACGTTTAGGAGAGTGGTTCCCTCTGCAGGAGAGAGTGTGGAGGGACTGTGCTTGGGAAAGGGCCAGAATCATCAGTCTTGTTTGTTATTTCCTAAAGCAGATGCTACACTGCTTTCTTAAATGTGTATGCTTTAGGGTGGGCTGTAAGACTTGACTTGCCAACAATTCCAAAAGAATTCCTGGCATTGAGCTTTTTATTTGTTTGCCTCTGGTAGGCATTGCTACCCCATTATGGGATAAAATGCCTCCATAAGATCAGGCTGCAGGCAAGCCTGTAGGGCACTTTCTTAGTGATTGATGGGGAAGGGCCCAGCCCACTGTGGGTGGTGCCATCCCTGGGCTGGTGTCCTGGGTTCTATAAGAAAGCAGGCTGAGCAAGCCATGAGGAGCAAGCCAGTAAGCAGCACTCCTCCATGGCCTCTGCATCAGCTCCTGCCTCCCTGTTTGAGTTCCTCTCCTGACTTCCTTCAGTGGTGAACAGTGATGTGGACGTGAAAGCTGAATAAACCCTTCTCTCCCCAAGTTACTTTGGTCAAGGTGTTTTGTTGTAAAAATAGAAACCCTAAGACAGTATGTATGTGTTTTAGGAAGCTTCTACAGCAGTAAGTTTTTAGGTGACTCTTTAAAAAGGTCTTCACTATTCATCTCCAAATTCTCTCCTTTATACCCTGCCTTTCCTTCACCACCTCAATTTAACCCTTCCTTTTCCATTATTCCCCTTCAGTCCTGTATTGGTTACTTTTTTCTGTCACTGTGATAAAACACCATAATGAAAAGCAACTCATATAAAGTAGAGTTTATTTGGGCTTATGGTTCCAGAGGGTTCGGAGTCCATTGTAGGAGGAACGTCTGCAGCAGGCAGATGTGGTTGGAGAAAGGAACGGAGAGACCACATCTCAACCACAGGCCTAAATCAAGGCAGCAAACTGGAAATAAAAACAAAGCCAAATACTCTCGAAGCTCTGCCCCAAGTGGCATACTTTTTCAGCAAGGAGGCACCCTTAACCCTTCCCAACTTGAAATCAAGTGTTCAAATACCAGACACTTGGGGGACATTCTCACCCACTGGAACCACTTCCGGTGCTTTATATTCCCCTGTGCTTTCTCCCCTGCCTTGAAAGCCACCCTCATGGCTGCTTACTAACGTCATAACCTCTTAGGTATTCCAAATGAAATGAAATGAAATTCCATCTGAAGATTCAAAACTAACAAGTACAAATGAGAGACACACAGTTTTTGTCTCCTCTGTCTTCTGGGCTACCTCACACAGAACAGTTCTGTCTAGCTCCATCGGTTTATGTGTGAATTTCATGATTTCATTTTTCTTAACATTGTGTAAATGAACCACATTTTGATTACCCATTCATTAGCTGATGGGCATCTAGGCTCCTGTGAATATAGCATCAGTGAGCACTGATGAGCAAGGACCTCTGTAGTGGAAGATAGAATCCTTTGGAACGTGGCCAAGAGTGATGGCTGGATCATGCAGCAGATCTGTTTACAGCCTTTTGAGGAACCACCACACTGATTTTTCTCCCCCACCGTCAGTGAATGAACGTTCTCCATTCCCCGTTCCCCACATCCACGCCAGTATTTGTCATTTTTTTTTTTATCTCAAAGTAGTTTTAATTTGCATTTCCTTGATGGCTAAGGATGCTGAACATCTTTTTTAAAAAAATGTTTCTCAGTCATTTGTACTTTTTTGAGACCTCTCTGTTTCATTCTATGCCCATTTTTAAATCAGATGTTTTCCTTGCTGTTTATTTATTTACTTAAAAATTATTTATTTTGCATATTCTAGATGTTAGCCCCCTCTCAGCTGTCAAGCTGGTAAGGATTTTTTTCTTTTTATTTTTTAGGCTGCCTTAGTCTTTGCTGTATAGAAGCTTTTTAGTTTTATGAGGTCCTAATTATCAACCACTGGTCTTAATGCCTGTCTCAAAACCTCCAAACATAACAGGCTGTTGCCAATGCCCTTGATTACCCTCTAACCTTGATGGTGAGACTCTATTGTCGAAGACAATGCATTCTTGACTCATAGAACATAGAGGAATCAAGCTGGTGCTCACTTGGAATTCACCCCTAGCTTTAATAATGCCATACAGCCACCAGAGGAGAAAAGTAATCCTAAATCTTACCCTGTTGTTGACCGCGAGAGCTACAATAACAGCTGGCCCAGGGCAATTGTGGTACGAACATTATGGAAGTAACAAACCAATTTTTAATTAGATTTAAGTCCCACCGCACAAGATAAACCCACACCTGGAGGAGAAGAGGGAGAGGAGGAGGAAGAGAAGAGAAAATAATGTTGAGTGGAAAGGAGGAGTGAATCTGGGAGGAATTCAGAGGGAAGTGACTATGACCCAAGAGAATTGTGCCAATTCTCAGAGAACTGCTTAAAAGTGAGAAAATATATATGCTTTACCTATCACGATTTTAAATGACTTATCTATTTTTATTTGTATATGTGTTTTGCTTGTGTATACGTGTGTGCCCCACATGCATGCAGAGCCATTGGAGGCCAGAAGAGGGTGCTAGATTCCCAGAAATTGGAGTCATAGATGGTTGTGAGTCACCATGCAGATGCCGGGAATCAACTCAGGCTGTCTGCAAGAGCAGCCAGTGCTCTTAACTGTTGAGCCATCTTTCCAGTCCCTTACATATCACACTTTTTTTTTTAACAGAAGAAGTGGGGTTCTGGGTCAAGCCTTACTGAGTTAGGCAGGCCAATGCACCCCACAGCACTTTCGGCTAGTTGGAATTTCTCTGTCTTGTGGCTGCAGCCAGAGGCCTCCACAGAGAATCCTTGCCTAACTTAGGCAACTCTGGAAGGAGCCCATTTCTGCTTGCTAGGTGCTATGGTGGGTGAAGCTGGTCCCCAGGTACTTCATGTGCACTTGCTGCCTCTTGAGTGCTTTGCATGTGCCTGCACAGTGCTTAACTTTCTATCACCCCTTGCTCTGTGCTCACGGTTACTGACTCCATTCTGCAAACCGGGAACGTGGAGCGTAGTGCAGAGAATAATTTTTACACATTTTACTCATTCAGGACTGCACAGCAAAATAAATAGACTAAGCTCCTCCATACACTGCTAGTTCTCCAGGGGCAGGACCTTGGCCACCTTTCTATCACCCAAGAGAGTCCAACAGTGAGCTGAGGCCATGCTGTACGAATGCTTTGTCCTCAGCGCTGTAGAAGAGGGCCTTTTGTGGAAAGACCTGGATACTGGACAAGTGGCCAAAGATATTACTGGTGAAGGACACAGTGGCTGGCTCTGCAGAGGTCAGTGTGTTCCTGGGCCACAGCAGCCCCAGGTCCCCAGGTCTGATCAAACTGTTCTCAGCCTCCTGGGCTGACTTCCTGAGCACTTGCTACCAACACCACTAGGGGTCACTGTTACTTTATTTTTCTGAGACCAGAAAATGTTCTGATGACACTTGAGATTGTTGAAAGCAGGTTTCCGGCTGCCTGCAATCTCGTTATGGCTTCAGAGAAATCAGTCTCCCACTGCCAGGCAGCCCAGGGGGACCTGAACAGGAGGAGAGAAGGGAACACACTCCTGATGAGGCTTTTGCTCGCTATCGAGCTTGTATGCCTAGATATTAATTATAGCCAACAGTAATGCTTAGCACGCACAAGGCAGTAGCATGTGCTATTTATAAGTCATAACTCACTTAGATTTGAGATACATGCAGAAGCACGGAGAGGTCAAGTAACATGCCTGAGGTCACACAGCTAGCTTTTTCCGGGATTGCTTCGAAGGAGAAAGGGACAGTTTGTCACTCTTCATGCAACGACAGCTAAGTGGCAACGTGGGTCATAGAACCACGAAAAGTCAGCAGACAGTTTTTCATTCTCTACCCCAAGCACCAGCAATGCTCTGGATCTTGTCAGGGACTTGCTGTCTCTGTCAAAGCTCACGGCCATAACGTGGCAAATAACGTGTTAGTGCATGTTAGTGCGTGGTTCTCAGGACTGCAGTGTCATTTATAATGATATAATGACTGATATAATGGCCCAACACTGAGGAACACTAATCTAGAAGTCATTAGCACATCAGTGTGAATTTTCACAGAGCCAAGACTTTGGAGTCCCTGGAGTTTATTTACTAAGGTTGGGGGTGGGGGGAGAGACGAGAAAAGAAAAATTTGGAAAGACTGACCTCCAAAGATGGTCCTGAAGAGATTCTAGCCAGTCTGAGTATGGCAAATGTGGCTCCTGCAGGCCTTGCCCTGCTCCCTCATTTGCTCTGCCTTGCTAAAAAGCCTTTAGATTACATTCCTGAAACGAGCCACCAGGGCTTATTCTCTTCTTTGGCCACTTCCTCCTCCTGAGGCCGACTACCAAGGTCCAGCAATCAAAAACTCCCTTTGGCTCACCTAATTACATGCCCAATTAAAATTAAACACCTGATCTTAACATGGATTTCCCATTTTACCTTTATAAACCACCATTTGCTTATGACCATGTCTGTCTCCTCTCTATCCAGAGGCAGTCCTGTGTCTTCTCAAGACAAACATCCTTCCCTCTCTCTTCCCCCTTTTCTCCCGTTCCCTTGTTCCCTTCCCCTTCTCCCTCTATCTCCTGTTTTTGTCCCTTGTTCTTGCCCTTTGTCCCTATGGGGCAAATGAATCTCCTGTGCCCTGAGAACTTAGTCTTGGGGTGTCTTGAGCTGATTCTAAGATTCCCTGCAGGTCCTACATCATCACTCTCCTCCTGTTATGTATATAGTGCTTTTTACTTTAACAAGTGGAAATAATTTTTTTTTTTATTTTGAGCTGATTTTAGTCACTAGAGTGAAGTTATGGGACTCTCCTAGCCCTTCATGGCTAGGTCTTCAGATACTGTGATCTCTGAAGACAACCAACATCTGTTGTATAACAGTTCCCACCAAGACTGAAACACTCTATCCTACAGGGAAGCTCCTGAAGTAGAAAGGCAAGCAACTCAAAAACAACTTCAGGAAGTCCCTGAAACTGACCAAATTCATTAGGACCCTCCCTGCCAGAATAAACAATGAAAGCTGAGAGTCCCTCTCAAAGGAAAGTAATTAGGCTGCAAAGAAGATCCCTAGACCAGACCAGAAGCAGAAATCAGCTGAGCTGCCTGGATGGATGGGTGGATGGATGGATGGATGGATGGATGGATGGATGGATGGATGGATGGATGGATGGATGGATGGATGATGGATGGATGGATGGATGATGAATGGATGATGGATGGAAGGAAGGATAGATGGATGGATGGATGGATGGATGGATGATGAATGGGTGGATGGATGGAAGGAAGGATGGATGGATGGATGGATGATGAATGGATGATGGAAGGATGGATGATGAATGGATGATGGAAGGATGGATGGATGGATGGATGGATGGATGGATGGACGGACGGACAATGGCACCACCTGGGAAGGACTCCCCAACCTGCTGAGCTCCCTGCAGGCTGCGTGTTGAGCTCCAGGTTCCCAGCTTTTTGTGAGCTGTCACTGATGATGAGGTGGGCTTATGTGATGTAGCTGTCTTTGAGTAATTTCAGCTTCTGTAAGTAACCACACACCCAAATACCTGTAAGTAAGGTGGGCTTTGATGGTATCTGTACTTTGGTCCACTATGGGATCCCTATCTGGGGTAAATAGACATATTCATTGTATCTCCCCAAGAAAAGTTTTATCACACAACAATACCCCATCTCAGAAAGCAACTGTCATGGATCAGAAGCTACTTTAGAAACCATTGCTGGTGCAGGTCTTACTGTGGGAAGTAAGACTTATTGGAGGGAAGAGGATATAGGGCTCTTTGAGAATTTAGTAATTATGCAAGTTCTTCCAATTAAACACTGATGTAGGCATTATTGAGGGTCTTCATTGTCATTGTTTTGGAAACCAGCAAAAGAAACTTACCCTAAGTACAACTGTTTCCTTTTTCAGGCTCCACTTAATCATAGGGAGAAACTAAGTTCAGGGTCCCAGGCTCCAGGGGAGCTGGGGACTTCCCAACAGTTGAACAGCTTCTATAGTACAGAAGCAGTTGTCTGAGTCCACACATCTCAGGGACTACTTCTCCATCTTGCTGGCAGGGTCAACTAAGCTCATGTTCTCAGGCTCAAGAACCCACTCCTATCCTGACTGATGGAAACTCCCTTGCTCACCCCTTATGTCAAAATATGGCTGGACAGTGCTACAGCCCATCCCCCCTTGCATTATGTTTTCATCCATATATTCCTTTCAAACATAGATGCAACATTTCTCAAGGGTCACAGTTCAGCTCCCAGGTCTGTTCTGTGGCCCTGGCCAATCAGTAGCAGCTCCATTACAATACATTGACCTGGTGTTTATGTTGGATTTAAGTAGACCCCACATCAACTGTTGCTGTTTTGTTTTGAGATGGGATCTTACAGTGTGTTCCCAGCTGGCCTCCATTTTTCTGTCCTGAACCCTCCCTCAAACCCCCAAGATCTCTGCTAGGCTCAGAGCTGGTCTTGAACTCAGGAGACCAGTTCAATGAACAATGATCAACATAGTAAACTTTGTCTTCAAGGCCCTGAAGTTGTAGAGGGGTGAGAATTTTGTACTTGAGCATGGCTGTGATTGCTATTCTCGGTTGTGAATTTGACTACTGTAGACAAACAGGAAAAGTATTGGCTTGGGACATTCAAGTTCTCAGCACAAAGGAGATTTATTTGCCCCAGAGGGACAAAGGGCAAGGAATATGAGAAAAAGACAGGAGACAGAGGATGAGGGAGAAGAGGAAAGGAATAAGGGGGAGGGAGCAGGGCTTTTTGTCCTGGAGGACAGAGCACTGCTTCTGGATAGGGAGGAGACAGACATGGCCCATAGGCAAGTGACAGTTCATAAAGGCAAAATGGGAAAGCCTGTGTTCTGATAAGGTGTTTAATTTTAATTGGGCCTGTTAATTAAGGGAGCCAAAGGGGCTTTTGATTGCTGGACTTCAATACTTTGATAACTGGACCTTGTTATTGAGCCTCAGGAGGAGGAAGTGGCCAAATAAGGGAAGAGACCTTGGTGGCTAGCTTTGGGGATGCATTCTATGGTTTACCAGGGAGAGAGGAGGGGGACAGGAAAGGCCTGCTCTCTGAGATCAAGCTGGCAGTGTCCCTTCAACTACATCTGGAATTAACTAAACCCCTAATGGCTGGTTATAACTGCAAGGGTTTTTTGTTTTGTTTTGTTTTGTTTTGTTTTGTTTTGTTTTTTTCTTGATAAATCATTTGAGGTAGGAAGATACATCTTTAATCTGGACCTTATGAGGTGAGAAGACCCACTATACATCTGGGCCACACTCTCTGCAGGCAGCCTGCATACAGGACACAAAAGAAAGAAAGCTTTTGCTCTTTGCCTGTTTGCCCTCCATCTTGATTCACTGGCATTAGAGCCTAATTCTTTGGGATTCTGGCGTATACTGAAGACCAGCTGAGACATCCAGCCTGGTGGCCTGAACAGCCACTGGATTCTCAGAATTTACATTGGAAGACAGCCATTGTTGGACTAGCTGAGCCACAGCCTGTTAGGCACTCTAATAAGTATTCTGACATTCTCTGATGTCGGCTCCTCAAGTGAAGCCTGACTAGTACAGCGGAACAGTTTGTATGTCCGTACCTTTCTGGGGACTACATAAACCAGCATGCACTCTAGCACCAAGCTGTACCCAGTCCCTTTTAATGGGTTGAGTTTTTAAAATTATGTTTTTATTTTTAATTTCAATTTTTGAAGCAGGATTTTTACTAAATTTCTCAAGACTGATCTTGAACCTGTGATGTTCCTGCCTTTGTTTCCCAAGCAGCTGAAGTTACAGGACTATGTCACCAGAGTGGACAGACTTGCAGTTTGCAAAGATTACATTGTTGTGAGGCAGAAAATGGATGAGTGTGCCTGGGCCTAAGAAGCTACCGGGAAACTGCTACAATCCAGGGAGACATTAAGATGTTAAATGTATTTATCCACTTAGTCAATGTTATTCAACCCCAAATGTGGCCTAGACAGTTCTTCAAGAAGGGTACAAATCGTATCATAAATCGTTGTGTTTTTTAAATATTATTTTTTTAAAGAATTAAGTTTATGGTTATGGTGTGTGTGTGCCGTCTGAGGTGGGGGAGGGGTGATTCTTGGAGGCCAGAGGAGATTGCCAGATCCTCTGGAACTAGAGCTCCAGATGGTTGTGAGCTGCCTGATCTGGATGCTAAGAACCAAATTCGGGTCTTCGAGAAGAGTACCAAGTGCTCCTGCCTGCTGGGCCATCCCTCCGGCCCCTCGTGTTATTTTATTATTAAACTCTTGTAATTAGTTTACACCTTGGTGCAACTCAAGTTTTCCTTTCACTTTTTCCATAAAGAGAAATGGTGCTGAATGAAAACAATACAAAAATTTAACTCTTCCAGTTCTCCCCATAGATGACCACACTTGGGACAGAAAAGAGATCTAACAGATGCTACTGAGAGCAACAGGAAAAGCTGGATCCAAAAATACCCACAAGGGCCAACGCATTCTCAATCAAAAGAGTCACAGTAGCATCTGTATGCTCCTGTTAGAAGTCCTCAGGCAGGCTGGGAGATGATTTAGTTGACCAAGCATTTGCCTTGAGGACTGAGTTGAACTCCAGAACCAATTAGCACAAAAGCCTGGGCATAATGGCACTCCTTTATAATCCCAGCACCAGAGACGTGGTAGGAGGGGCAGGCTGGCTAACTAACATGGCATACCTGGTAAATTCCAGGTCAGTAAAAGACTCTGTCTTCAAAAAAAAAGGTGGGTGGAACCTGAGGGATGATGGCCAAGGTTGATTTCTGGCACACACACATACAGACCCCCATAAACATGTGTACCTGAACACACATGAATACACACGAAAAGGAAAAGAAAGGAAGGAAGAAAACAAAGAGAGAAACAAACAAAACAAAACCAACAAACAAAAAGAAAAAGAAAGTTCTCAGGCTTGTAACTAGCTTTGCAGAGGCCCAAGGCAGCGGGATCTTCTGGTTCCCCTCATTTTCATTTTCAGATCACACACCACTTCCTGATGAAGTTCCCAGAAGCTATTAGGCTTTGAAAAGCAATACTTTCCAAAGAAGGTGAAAGAAGGAGGAAAGCCAGGCTTGAGGACAGAGACGGTAAAAGAAAGAAGCATGTGCTTCTTAATGTTTCCAAGAGCAGCTCGCTTGAGATAGCTCTCTCACAGCTGTGAATGCACAGCTGCATTAGAAGCTGATGGGCCTTCATTCCCAGAATTCCTAGAGCTTTCCAGCAGATGGACTGAGTCACCTTGGTTTGCAGAATAGTGAGGGCAGCGGGTGACTCTCTTCTAAGTCCTTGGCAGAAAAGGCTTTGCAGGGTGGCAGGCTTGTTTGGGCATGGGGCAACTTAGAGTGGGCATCAGCGCTTGCCTGTAAGTGGGGAGGAAAATAAGCCACAGAATCAAAATGGGGGCACTGCCTGCTGGTCGCTCGTTTTGCCACCTGTGAACTCTGCTTTGACATCTCCACTTCCAGAGGATATAGGAACTGGCATCTGCTTTCCACTGATGAGTTCTTAGACATCCAACACCTGTTGGGGGCTCTGTGCCTTTATCTGCCAAACAGAAATGGCATCTTAGGCCCATGCACTGTGAGCATCTCTTGACAATATGACTGATAGTGTAGCCTGATATTTTTAAGTACATCTAGAACACATAATTTCTCATGTTCAAATCATCATCTCTTCCTCACACAATCTGTGTGTGAATCCATTGACCGCTTCCTCCCTCACACAGACACAAATGATTCATCGTTGATTTGCTCATTCAGCAAATATTTTAGAGCCATGTGTGCACAGCACTGTTTTAAGCATTAGGGCTATATCATAAATAAAATGACCCTTGGGAGCTTAATATTTCAGGGGAGGAAGGAAAACAGATAAGACATATATTAGATAGTTGGTAATATGTAGAAAATGTTCACTGAAAACCTTGAGTCTAAATGTTACACTAATAAAAGATTGACGGTTTGTGTGCATATGTGAGTGTGTGTACCTGCATTCACGCATACAGATAAAGTGTAAAGGAGAAAAGGGTGTGGCGAGTAGGGGGGAGCTGGGGAGGAAGATGAAGTCCTACATAACATGTGTGCGTGTGTATAATATGGGAGGTAAGAATTAGGATGGACTTGTGACTTCCCGAAGAACATAGAGTCCAAGTGCTATTTATTCTTGATTCGTTGTTCTGGCTTGGTCTGGACTGGGTCAGACAGAATGTCTAAACACCGTGTCCTTCGGGGCTCACTGCTGATGACCAGTTGTGGAGGCCAAACAGGACTGAGCCTGGGGACCACACCTGTTGCCCCTCCTCCCCGCCACCCTCCCAGCCCTCCCAGTGTCGGATAGAAGACTGGATAAGGGTTAAGAGGCACCTTAACCCTCTCTGTTCCTTGTTCACCTGTTCTCAGGCTCAGTTCCTGAGAGGCCACTGGCTCCTTTTATCACTGTTGTCCCCGGGGAGGGGGGGAGATAGGCTTTCCTCCCTCATCCTAGCTAGACCTCAGCATGCCTGGGCTCACTGGAGTCATGCTACATCCACAGATCCCAAGACTCTCCCCGAAGATGCAGCTTCTGAAGGCCTTTGGATAGTATCAAAAACTGTCTGAGTCTCAGTCTCCATGCCTGCAAAATGGGTATATGGTGACAACCTTGACAATCATGAGTATTGTTTATGATGACAGTAACACACTCCACATACAGAAAGTTACTGTGTGCCAGGCACAGTATTAATTACTTCACGTTCAGGATTTCATTTATCTCAACAAAAATCCATGAACACAATTGTCGTGCTTATTTGTCAGAGTCCTTTTTATGTTGTTATAATAGATACCAGAGGTTGGATGATTTATCAAGAAATGAAGTTATTTACTTCACAGGCTCCAGCAGCAGGAAGTCCAAAATTAGGTGGCTGCATCTGGCGAAAGACTCACTCGAGCACGGTAGAAAAGTAGACAGGGAACCAGGCACTACAGAAAGTGGAAAACACAAGGGCAGCCTTGCTTAAAACAGCCCTTCTCACGGGAAATAGTCCAGCTCGGGGAGAAAGGCATTGTGCTCTCTAGACTCCCTAGCCTAGTGACCGCCTCCAGAAGCAATCAACTTTCAACAGGAGTTTCAGAGGATCACACCGTATCCAAACCGCAGCAGCAGTCCACAGGAGGAACCTTGAGTAATAGCTCAAAAACACTGCCAAGGGACTGGAGAGGCGGCTCGGTGGCTAAGAGCACTGACTGCCCTTCCCGAGGGCCTGGATTTGATTCCCAGCCCCCACATGGAGGCTCACTTCTGTAACTCCAGTTTCAGGAAGTCCAGAGGCCTTTTGGGCATTGCATGCACATGGTGCATAGACATACATGCAGGCAAAAACACACACACATGAAGTAAGGGCTGGGGAGATGGCTGAGCAGCTAAGAGCGCTCGTTGCTCTTGCAGAGGACTGGGGTTCAGTACCCGGCACCCACAAAGTGGGGTACAGTTGTCCTAACCCCAGTCTTGAGGAACATAGCACCCTCTTCTGACCCCTGCAGGCACCAGGCATATGCATGATGCACTTAGAATTTCGAGTTGATCAAACACATTGTCCAAAGTCACGGGACCTAAAGTCGGTTCTGTCTTCCAAACCAGAGTGCTTAGCTTATAAAGTCCTTCGGCTGTGAAAGGCAGACTAGTTACTGGTTAGTAACTGATAGAAAACAGATGATCCTAAAGCCTTCAGACCATCACTAGTTTTGATCCCAGAATTCCATAGGCCAACGGCAAAGGCTGGGCTCAGCCTTGCTGGATCCTCTTGAGCTTCTGTAGTCAGTGAAAGGAGGCTGCCAGGCTCTGATCAGCTGTGGTCTAGTCTTTCAGCTGTCTGCCAGAGTGTCTTCTCCCAGAGGCCAGCCGAGGCTTTCTCTCACGGTGGTGACTTTGGTTTAAGACATATGCACTGTCACTTCAGCTGTATCCTCCTATGTCCACAGTAAGTAATGAGCCATGCCAGATTCCAGTGGGAAGTGGACCCCATTTCCTGTTGGGATATGTGGCCTGAGACACAGAGACAAAGAGAGGGACAATGCTAATGGAACCTGCACTGTGATGAGCCCACAGCAGCGGCCATTCAGTGGGCAGCAGGAAGTGTTGCCACGAGTGATTGGGTACATTAGCCATCAGACAGTGTCAGGGAAATCAAGAGTCTTGGCAAACAGCTAGTAGAACTATGGTCATCAGGAATCTGTCTACCTTTGGGATAGCATCCTTCTCCCTCATCGCCAAGAGATGACCAAAGTGACCATCTGCAGCCCCAGGCTTCTGCTCTCATTTCTCTTTCTGTTGAAGGAAGTTTTCTTGACCCAACACCTCAAGGAAAGTCCTAGAATTCCCACATGACATTCAGGAAGATTCGAGTGTCCCAAAAGTGCCATGGTCTTCCATTTACAGGCTGGCTACATGCTGTCTAATCCCTATCCCACTGGTGCCTTCAGTCACCAACTGGCTAGGTCTGACAAAGAAGATTTGTGACCCTATGAACAGGTACTAAGAGGAGGAGAGGGTACTAGCAAGCCACTCAGAGAATGTCAACTGCTAGCCCCTTCCACCCAGAGAGGACCCCTCCCCACCTCCCTGGAGCCCTTGCATTGATCTGAAGTTTCTGGGCCCAAATGCACTTACCGGATCTGAAATATTTTTTGCATGATTAAGGGGCCAAGAATACTTTTTTAATCCTCAGCAACATTGCCTTTAGATGCTAACTGTGAAATCTGAAATGAGAATGTTGTGTGAGGCTCAGAATGAGAACTAGTCAGATTAAAAGGCACAAGGAATAAAAAACAAAACACTCAAAGCAGAACAGACAGGAAGTCAATTGGAAAAGCCTTATGTACACGGGATATACTGGATGCTTTCTTCCAGATCTGGGGAATGTCTGGGAGGGAACTCTGTGCAGAGGCTAATAGAGAGAGAATTCCTGGCTCCTTCCTCAGAGGATCTTCTTACCTTTGACCTTATGATTCCTGCAGTTCTGAGTGTCCTGCTTCGAATACTGTTCTCATACTGACCAGCTATGTCGTCTGGGCAGGGTGGCAAATATGGTAACAGACCAGGACCCCCGAGGAAGCAAAAGGAGATGTTAAGGACTGTCTCACCTGGGGAACACAGTAGGATCCTTAGAATCTAATGTCCTGTGGTCATTCTTTTAATAACTAAAACAGCTCTAGCAGAAAACATGGGAAAACTTGTCACAGCTGAAGATTTCTTAAACATGACATCTAAAAATGATTCATAACGGGAAAGTGTGATAAATTAGGCTTTAGCCTGCTGGGAGCTTTTCTTGAAAAGACAGTAGCAAACAAAGGGAAACAAAGGGAAAGACAGATAAGCAGTCGCTGGGGGAATGTACAAATCACGTAACACCATTCCAGTCTGGATTGCTTGAAAAACTGGTGAGCAGTTGGTTGGAGCTATCGGTATGATAGATGCCTTCACTTCTTTGGGGTGCTGGTGACATTGCTGGGTCACAGAGTAGCAAATAAGTCAGCATTTCCCACAGGACCAGACAGGAGAAGACAGCAGGTGCCGAGGCAGCTGGGTAAGTGGATGGATGGATGGAAAGTTAGTTAGCAAAAGCCAGAGATAGGCACAGGCATAAGACCCTGGCCCATACCCTGTAGTCTAGAAGTCCTCTGATCAGCCATCCCCAAGCTGGAGAGCCAGGACGTGGTGATGTAATTCAGTTCACAACTGGGAGCCCAAGAACCAGAAACTCCGCTGTCCAGGACAGGAAAAGGTGGCTATCTCAACTCAGACTGGAGACAAGGTTCCTCTTCCCTCGTGTTCTATTCAGACCATCAGCCTGTTGGTCGAGTCTCTTAGTTACTTTTCTATCACTGTGATAAGGCACCATAAGCAAGGTGACTTATAAAAGGAAATGCCTAATTGGCTTACAGTTCTAGAGGTTAGAGCCCATGATGGTGGGGGGAAGGGAGGGAAAGGCGTGGCAGCAGGAGCAGCTGAGAACTCTCATCTTGATCACGATCACCGTAGGAGGTGGAAGCCTGACCCCCAGTGACACCCCTCCTCCCACAAAGTCACACCTCCCAATCCTTCCCAAATAGTCCTACCCAGCGGGGTCCATTCTCACCACACTGAGGCCCGCCGGCAGTGCCAAGGCAACCTTACTTGTTGCTCTCTCCTAGAAACACTCATTCAAGACACTCCTCAAACTTACTCCTTCTAGCTCTCTGTGAGATTCTTGTAGCCCAGTCAGCCTGACACCTAAAATTCACCGTAACAGGTAGGTGTGTGTGTGTGTAACTCTAGAAGCTGTCAGGCTTTTGAAAATACCTAAACCATGTTAACGTTTACAGCAATGTGTGGGAGTTTCAGTTACTCCACATCTCAGAACTCGGGGCTGATCATCATCATCTCAGCCATTCTGGCGGATGAGTACATCACGGTTTTCGTTTTCATTTTCTTTGGCATTTTTTTTTAATAATAAATTTTTCTTTCAGTACTTCAGTACCAGGGCTTGACCCCAGGGCCATACACACATTAGGCAAGCACCCCATCCCTCAGCTTAACCTCAAGCTTGCTTTCTACATCTTCTTTTGTTTATTGGTGTGGGTGTGTGGGTGAATGGGGTGTGTGCCAGTGCGTATGTGGGGGCCAGAGGACATACTGTTCTGTTCCTTAGACACAGTCCACCTTGGTTTTCGAGACAGGGTCTCTCACTGGCCTGGAGCTCACCAAGCTACACCAGCTGACCAGTAAGCCCAGGAATCCTCTTGCCTCTGGCTTCCCAGAGCTGCCATTGCAAGGCTGACCACCATGCCCAGCCATTGATTCTGGGGTCCTTGTACTTACAAGGCGAATATTTTACTATAGAGCTCTCTCCCCACCCCCTTTTTGGTTCTGATTTTGTTTTTCTGGGACAGGATCTCATGTAGGCCAGGCTGGTCTCAAACTTACTATATAGTAGAGGCTGGCCGTGAACTCCCGAACCTCCTGCCTCTATTTCCTGAGTGCTGGGATAACCATTTTCAGCACTGAACCTGTTCTCATGTGCTTCTTTGCCATGCACGCGTATATTTGAATATAATGCCATTCATATATTGTATTTTCTTGAAGCCTTTTCATCTCTTGTCATTGAATTGCCTCTTTCACTCATTCTTTTTTATTTTATTTGTTTTTATTTCATATGCATTGGTGTTTTGCCTACAGCTATGTCTGGGTGAGGGTGTGGGATCCTCTGGAACTAGAATTACAGACAGTTGTGAGCTGCCATATGAGCACTTTGAGTGCAAACATTGAACCCGGGTCCTCTGGAAGAGCGGCCAGTGCTCCTAACTGAGCCATCTCTCCAGCCCGTCCTAATTCTCTCTACATATTGTGAACACAAATTCTTTGTTCTTTGTTTTAGAAAAAAATTTCCTGGGTTTTGCATAGCTCTTAATTTTCTTAATGATGTCCTTTTCTTTCAATGAATACAGATACTTAATTCTGACAAAGTTCAATTTATTTATTTTTTTCCTTTTGTTATTATTTTCTATGTCCTAACTTAAAAAAAATCTCTGTTTATCCAAAAATAGTACAAATATTCTTTTTTAGGCAAAGAGGATGGACATCAGAAGAGGGAGAAAACAGGGATCAGGATAGGAGCCTACCACAGAGGACCTCTGAAAGACTCTACCCTGCAGGGTATCAAAGCAGATGCTGAGACTTATAGCCAACCTTTGGGCAGAGTGCAGGGAATTTCATGAAAGAAGTAGGAAATAATAAGACCTGGAGAGGACAGGAGCTCCAAAAGGAGAGCAACAGAACCAAAAAATCTGGGCACAGGGGTCTTTTCTGAGACTGATACTCTAAACAAGGTCCATGCATGGATATAACCTAGAACCCCTGCACAGATGTAGCCCATGGCAGTTCAGTGTCCAAGTGGGTTCCATAGTAATGGGAACTGGGACTGTCTCTTGACATGAGCTAACTGGCCTGCTTTTTGATCACCTCCCCCTGAGGGTGTGTGTGTGTGTGCAGCCTTACCAGGCCACAGAGGAAGACAATGCAGACACTCCTGATGAGACCTGATAGACTAGAATCAGAAGGAAGGGGAGGAGGACCTCCCTTATCAGTGAACTGGGGGTGGGGCATGGGTGGAGAGCAGGGAGGGAGGGTGGTTTTGGGAGGGGAGGAGGGAGAGAGCTACAGGGGGGATACAAAGTGAATAAACTGTAATTAATAAAAATAATTTAAGAAAGAAAAAAGATATACTTGCATATCAGAGTCTAGTTGTAGCTACCACAATGCCCTAAATTTGAAAGATGTATACAATATACCTTTTGTCGAATTTTTAAATTTTGTTTCAGAAGTAAAAGCTAAATTAATTTTAAAAAATATTCTTTTGTGTTTTCCAGTAGATTTATGGTTTCCCGTTAGGTCTGGAATCCAACTTCAGTTACTTCTTTGCAGTGGTATGAAGTAGGGACTCGAGTTGTTTCCCGCCTCAGTGTGGTATTCTGAGGACCTGCAGCAGTGCCTGGCACATGCAAGGAATCAAAACAAAAAAACAAACAAACAAACAAACAAAAAAAACCCCACTACCATTTGTATTGAGATTTATCATACAGATATGAATGGTTTTTCTTTTCTTTTTTTTTAAATATTTATTTATTTATTTATCTTTATTTTATTTGCATTAGTGTGAAGGTGTCAGATTCTTTGGAACTGGGGTTACAGCCAGTTGTGAGCTGCCATGTGGGTGCTGAGACTTGAATCCGGGTCCTTTGGAAGAGCAGAAACTACTCTTAACTAGTGAGCCATCTCTCCAGACCCCGAATGGTTTTTCTTTGGGGTATATTCTGAGAAATCCTCGATGCTCTGGCAGCAGAAACTGAGATTATTTTTCTCCTCGATGAGCTGCGTTGCTGAGACGGAAGTCACTGTGTGACATGGGTAAACATGAATTTCTGGGATCCACATTATGTTCCCTTGGTCTTATTAGTTTATCTAGATTGACTTCATGTTGCCGTTCAGCATTGCAGATCTTTGAGGTACCCTTAAAATCAGGCGTCTTGTCTCAAATACAACTTTTTGTTTTTCAAGATAACTTGGGCTGCTCGAGGTTAACTGTGGGTTCTAGTTTTGTTTCTGTTGCTGTGATGTTTACATCACAACCCAAAGCAGCTTGTGGGAAAAAGGGGCTTATTTCATTTTACCAGTTGCAGTCCATCAGCAAGATAGCTCAAGGCAGGAACAGGAAACAGGAGCCACAGAGGAGAAACGCTGCTTCCTGGCTTGCTCCCTCTGGCTTGCTCAGTCGGCTTTTAGTACAGCCCAGGGCCCAGCTGTCTACAGAGGGCACAGTCCACTACGGGCCATACCCTCCTCCCTTAATTAGTAATTAAGAAAATGCAAACACGGCCACAAATCACTGTGATGGAAGCAGTTCTTCATTTGAGGTCCCTGCTTCCCAGGTGTCTCCAGGTTTGTGCCAAATTGTTGCTGAAGCTAATAGCAACGTTTTGCCCCATATAATTTTAGAAGAAACATGTCAGTTTCTATCATACACCCTATCAGTGTTTTGACAGTGACGTTTAATCTGCTGATCAGTTTGAGAGAAGTGTCTATCCTAATGATATCAAGTATCCCAATAGATTTATGTAGACAACATGTCTCAGCAACATTTATGTATTCAAATGTTGATCTTACATGCTGAAAAAAGAATCCCACAGCCAGAGAGATGATAGCTCAGTGGTTAGGAATATTTGTTGCTCTCACAAAAGGCTGGAGCTTTCCCAGCACCCACATTAGGTGCAGATGTGCGTCGCCTGTAGCTCTTCTGGCCTTCAATGGCACCAAACTCGTGCACATTCCCACACATGGGTATACACATGGGTTTTTGTTATTACTGGGAGATTTTTTAAAATCAAAGAACTAAAGTGCCACTCACCCACTTTATCAACAAGTGACCAACTAACCAGTAAAAAGCAAAGAGATGCTACCTGACACTCACACAGTAGGTCAGGTTATTTGCTCCCTCGGGATAGAAGAGAGTTTCCCTGGCTGGATTTGAACCATCTGATTACAGTTTACACCAGGAAGAACTCCCGTAGCATGGTAAAAGCCTCGCAGTGCCTCTCTGCCAAGCATGACTTACTCTCCAAGACTCAGCTCAAGTGGCGCAGTGTTCCCTGACGACCGCCTGCACCTCAGGGGTCTCCCGTGGAGCCCGGTCTTTACCTCCATCTCAACCTGTGATTAGTTGGGCTGTGAGTGGTTGAGCTCTAAACGAAGCAGTGATTTCAGCGCTCACTCCTGTAAACAACTGTCTGGCGGGGCAGCCTGAGGCTGGCAAGGCAGTTAGTCACTCAGGTCATCCGGGAGCCAGCCTCGTTCTCCTCCAGCATCCTCAATGGAGGGTTCTCAGCTGCGCCGTCACCCTGCGATCCAGGATGGCATCCAGCTGCCTGGTCCAACGGTGGAGAAACGAGGAAGGCATGAGGTAAAGGCTCCCTTTCAGCCACCTTTACAGACGTTGTGAATGGCATTTTTGCTTATATCACAGTGGCTAGATGCTGATCGGGAGACCACAACGGAGAAAAGAAGCCTGGCATTGCCACATTGATCCCTGGCAGGAAGGCTGCTTCTGAAGGAAGAACAGACAGGACAGGAAGCCTTCCTACAGAGCTGCTCCTCTGAGAGTATTGTGATGGCCTGGCTGGGTGGCCGTGTTCCACGGTGTCCTGAGACCCACAGCAGGGCTTGGTATATGGCAGAAATTTCCCACAGATTCCCATTTGTATTCAAGTTCGTCATATATCTGAACATACTCATTCCTGAGAAATGTCCACATATAAATACACTGTAGTGTCTCAAAAGGAGAATCATTTCCTGAAGGTTTCTTCCTGCCTCTTTCAGACTATCTCTTCACGGCCGCCTCCATGGGTGGGTGGTGTTGGTGTTGGTGTGTGTGTGTCTGTGTGCACGTGTGCACCCTTGTGTGCATTCCTGGTGACTGTGGAGGTCAGAAGAAGTTTCAGATCCCCTGGAACCGGAGTTGTAGTTGGTTGTGAGCTACCATGTGGGTGCTGCCAATCAACTCAGGGTCCCCTGGAGGAGCAGCTGGTGATCTTACCCACTGAGCCATCTCTCCAGCCCCTATTTTAATTTTTTTCCCCTAAAACGGTCTTGCCATGTAGCATAGGGTAGCTCCACATTGCCACCCTCCTGCCTGAGTCTCTCGTGTGTGAGGATCACAAGCGTGCACATCAACTCCTGGCCAGCAGGTTAACCTTTAAAGTGTAGTAAAGGCTGTGTAAGGATTTTCACCATCAGGACCACACATAGTGGTGCTCTTGGAAGACCGCCTCACCTCATGACATCACTGCTGCTTGGTTTGTGCACGGCGTATGAGGTTCGCCCTCCAAGGACATCACCCAGTGGTGGAGTTCTCGGAACATGTCTCTGTGGCTAAGAAATGCACAAATGTCACGGGCCCCTGACCAATACTCTACTAGCCAGCCACACAGAGGTGTCGTATAGCTCCATTCTGTTCAAACGAAGCAGTTTCTAGAAGAAAGAAAGAGAGAGAGAGAGAAGGAAAGAGAGAGAGAGAAAGAGAGAGAGAGAGAGAGAGAAAGAAAGAAAGAAAGAAAGAAAGAAAAAGAAAGAAAGAAAGAGAGAGAGAGAGAAGGAAAGAGAGAGAGAGAAGAGAGAGAGAGAGAGAGAGAGAAAGAAAGAAAGAAAGAAAGAAAGAAAGAAAGAAAGAAAGAAAGAAAAAGAAAGAAAGAAAGAAAGAGAAAGGAAAAAAATCCTCTTGTCTGTCTTCCTTTTCAAAAGAAGCCTTAAATGCTGCCTCCATCCAGGCTGCGGCTACAGGCTGGAGTGTGCCAGGGCAGCCGTGCTGGTGCAGCGAGGCAAGCAGACAGTGTGGCAGGAACAATAGCCGGCCCTGGAGATAAGGACGCTCCAGGCTGCCATCTGGAACACCTGCAGCCAGCCCAATAGGATGCTACGTGCCAGTCCAGGCTACCTAGCCGGGCGATGTCTGCCTTGCCACCCCCGAGAGGAAACACCACCCCCCTTGCAGCCTTCGGCTTTCTTGGTTGGCCCTGAATTTGTTAATTAGGCGCAGCAGGATATGACAAAAGCTTAGCAGAAGTGTGGGCCACAGACAAAAGCCTGTCAGAGCTGGATCCAATAGAAGGCGGAGGGGAGTCTTTGTAGTAGAGGCACAGCATCTTCCTCCAGTGGGGCAGTGACCCTACTCTTCCTGGGAGCCACCCCAGAAAGTTTATTCTGCCATGCGTCAGCCGCACTACAACGGGGATGCATTCCTGAGGCATTGCAAGTGTGACAAGGTGGCATGAGCCGGGCGTCTTCTGTCCTGCTCCCTTACAGTTAAAGTGGGGCCCCCCCAACAGGTCCTGGCGGCAGAGCTAGGCCTGCCATCCAGTGTCTGAGGTGCCAGGGTGGGTGGCAACAGTGAGGCTGGGTCTTCCAGCACAGGTTCTTCTCCTGGCTTGTCTGAACCTTCTCCCTCCCTCCCCCCAACACACACACACACACACACACACACACTTTGGCTCTAGGAACTCCCAGACTAACTAACTAAATAACTAACAATTGTGTTAGGTAGCTTTTCATTACTGTGACAAGATGCGTAACAGACAAAAAGGGGGGAAGGTAGAAGGGTTTATTTGGTTTTGGAGGACTATGGTGGAGAAGGCATGGCAGAGCAAAGTCCATCATGCCATAGCCATCTGGGATGCCGAGAAACAGAGAAAGGGGAGGTGGGCCTACTGTTAACTTCCTCCTTTGGGATTCCTAGCACATTTGATGGTGCTGTCTGCTTTCTGTTAGTTTCTTCCCCTGGGCTAATCTTCTCTGGAAACATTCTCACTGACACACCCAGAAGCATACTTGGTCATCTTCTGGGTGATTCAAAGCCCAGTCGCGTTGCCAGTGAAATTCAGTCAGCACAGGCGTCAAGTGAGTGACTTTCCCGGGAGTGGTGGCCCACCGCCTTTCCTGGTGTATTAGCACCTTGAGTTCGGAAGGCAGTGATACTCTATTGGCAGCATCTCCTCAGGAATTAAGCGTAAAAGTTTGGCTAATCCACATTCAAAGGATAATAGAAGAATTCTCCAAGGAGCTCCAGAAGTTAATACAGAAAGATCTAACTAAGGGTAGAATTAGAGCGATCTCTTTCTCTCAGAGGTAATTCTTCCTCCAAAGGCCAAGCAGGGAACTCACAGCACTTCACCCCAAGAGGGAGAAACAGACAAGCGTAAGCGCCATGCACACATCTGAGAATGCCTCAGTATGAACACCAGAGGCGGGAGTCTGTCCTAGGCCATACTCAATTGTATCTTGTTTTGCAAGTCCTCCTCCTGCTGAAGTGTGCCACGCCAACATTCATGCGTAACCCAAAGCACCCCAGACTGTTTACTATTTTGGAGATAACACATTTCAGGAAGTAATCAAGGCACAGTGAGAATCTCCATACCTGTAGGTAGATCCCAACCCAAGAACTAGTGTCCTTATCCAGAAAAGAAGAGGCGCCAGGAACTTGCGGAGAGAAAAGCCATGTGGCAACACAGTGGGAAGACAGATGTCTGAAAGCCAGGGGGGTGGGGGGAGACTGAGAAATGAGTGCCTGCTGTTTAAGACCCTCATGGGTGTTTGGTATGGTGGACCACCTAACCTAGCACCTTAACAGAAGCTTTTACTTCCCAGTGAGTTTGGCTACCATTCTGACAGACGTTTGTTTTCTCTAAAAGCTTATAGTAAGATGGATGAGATGATGACTGCCTGGAATACTGGCACTTGGAGACTGAGGCAGGAGGATCAGGAGCCTCAGAGCAGCCTGAGCTGCATGGTAAGACATGGTCTCAGACAAAACAAAATAAGTTTACAACAGTGTGATGGTTTGAGCAAGAATGGCCCATATGCTTATATGTTGGCGTTACTTTTTTAAACTCTTATTTACATTTCTTATGCCTCTTCCTCCTTTCTTCACCCCAATCCCTCCTAACACCCCAATACCATGTAGTAGAGAAAGGAGGTTAGTGTGGATATGGGCAGAGTCTATCTTAGCTACTTTCTCATGGTTAGGGTCATCCGGTTTCTTGGGGCAAGTCCCATCCTCATGTCAGGATATCTCCAACTTCTTCTCATCCAGCTGCATCAAAAGCAAACAGGAGCAGCAGGGGGAGCACCAGCAGCCTTCTTTCTCTGAGCTCCTCAACACTCTCTGAACTCTGGCCTTTATTCCCTTTCGTAATCCTCAGAATTAAACTATCTTCATTTGGGAAAGAGCCCCTCTCAGAGCCCGCATGATTGCTGCTGTGGACAGTCTGAATCAGTGCCATATCCTACACCTGGGATCAAAACAAAACATGGTTACATCCACAGCACTTATGTGTTTGAATACTTAATCATCAGGGAATGGCACTACTTGAGAAGGATTAGGAGGTGTGGTCTTGTTGGAGGAAATGTAGGGATGGGATTTAAGGCTCCAAAGCTCAATCCAGGCCCAGTGGCTTTCTCTTCCTGTTGCCTTTGGATGCAGATGGAGAACTCTTAGCTACTTTAGTCAAGTATGTCTGTGTGCCACATGCTCCCCACCATGACAATAACGGACTAAACCTCTGGAACTATAAATGCTTTCTTTTATACAAGTTGTCATGGTGCTTTTCCACAGCAGTAGGTCCCTAAGACAAACAGTAATAAATCAACTTCTTCCTGGTACAGATCCATATGAACATTTCCTTCCCACAAACTCCAAAAAGGTCCTTATTTTTCCTGGAAACCCACCAGAAAGTTTATTTCATGCACTGCCATAGTAACAGAAGCTCTGGTAAGAAATGACTCCTCACTCTCACTATAACGGGGCCTCTATCAGATGAGTTCAGCATGCTTTGACAGCCCTATGATTTGGATTTATCACCTGTAGCCAGAAATCACAGTCTGGGCCAGTGAGACGGCTCAGTAGGTAAAAACAGTTACCCTCAAGCCTGACAACCTGAGTTGAGTTCTTAACTCCCACATGGAGGAGGCAGAAAACTAGCTCTAAGAAGCTGGCCTCTGGCCTCCATATGTCTTGTGTGTGCATGCACACACATACGTGTGATTTTAAAAAGGAAACCGTACAGTTTTAAAAAGCAGCAGCCAAGCACTTGATTCTGCTTTGTGGCCTGTCCTTTTTTATTGGGTCCGTCTATTCTATTTGTCTTCCTGTCACAGCCCAGGTTTCCAGAGAGCAGAGCCTGTGACAAAGGCTTATGTGCAAGTGTCCTGTTGGAAAAGGTGACTCCAGGGAGTGAAAGTGAGAGAAGGGAGAAAAGAAAAACGAGAAGGGGGAGGGGTCAGCAACACCAGGACCTGCTATGAATTGGGTCACTTGAAATCCTAAAAAACACACTCAGGATCACCCCTCCTACAGATGGGTTAAGGGGTGGAACACTGGTCCATTTGCCTGTGCTTCCAAACTATGTATGCAGTGATACTGGGTGTATTTCCTGTGGTGGTGCCAGAGGCAACCTCAGGGTGGAAAGTGTAGGGCACAGGCAGGGCTGGCCTTTACAGTTCTTTTTATAAACAATTTCAGTTAAAAGTATATTCCAGAACCAGGTGCAATGGCACACACCTGTGATGCCAGTATTTGGGAGGTAGGGTCAGGAAGATCAATGGTTCGAGGCCAGCCTGGGTTATGCAGCTAGCCTTTGTCTCAAATTTATGTTATGCAAATATACACTGTAGATGCACTGTCTATGTTAAACAGATTTCACAGGCCTACATGAAACAGTATTTGTCAATGGCATGGAAGAATAGACAATATACACTTGTTTGTTGTCCTGAATGTCAAGCCCTGAATGTCACCCCTGTCAAGCCCACCTCAGTTAGTTAGCTCCCTCCACGCCGTGACAGGATACCTGACAGAAGCAGCTTAAGGGAGGAAGGCTTTATTTTGGTTCTCAGCTGTAATGGCTATGATGGCTAATCTTCAAGACAGGTTGCCTGGATTTGGGCTCACATAGGAAACAGGCCCCTGGGCATGTCTGTGAGGGTGACTGACAAGAAGTCTGATAGAGCGAGCAAGCCCAGCCATGGTTGTGGGCAGCACGCTTCCATGCGCTGGAACCCTGAAGTGAACAAAAACCAGAAGGTGAACGGAGCACCAGTGTCCATCTCTTCCTGCTTCCTGACTGCAGCTGAGATGTGAACGTTTGCTGCACACACCTGCAGCCATGACTTCTCATCAGGATGGACTGTATCCCTCAAACTGTGAGCCCAAGGCGCCCTTCCTCCCTTAAGTTGCTTCTTGTGTGGGACTTGGTCAAGAAAAAGAAGAGTAACTAATCCCTAGTTTAAGAAGACACAGTCCATGGTGGCAGGAGCTTGAGTCTGGCTGGCTCACACCTCAGCAAGCAAAACACAGGGAGCGCTGAGGCCAGAATCAGGTTCAGAGGATCCTGGTCCTCAACAACCCATTTTCGCCCGACTTCTTAAAGGTCCCACAGCCTCCCAAAATACCATCAATTGGGAATCAAGTGTTAAAACACATGAGTGGAGGACAGGACACATGCAAACGGTAACACCACGATGTCTGACTGAACCTATATTTCGCTGAGAAAGGAATCAGTAATCCTGCTATCCCGATGCTGTGAATCCTCAGAGCCTGTGTGTATAGCTCTGCTTGCCTCTGCAGTTCCCTAAAACCTATACTTAAGGCTGGTTATGTCAACACCCAGAATGCTGCCTCATCTTTTCAGCTACCCAGTACCTCTGGTTTCCTCTCTGAGGTTGGTTTTTAATGAGCTTCACTGATGCCAATCGCAAAACACAGGTATCAGCTAGAGTGTGCAAGACACTGTGATAAGTCACTTTCCAGACTCAGTTGTTGAGCTCACTCTTAACCTTCTGAACTTAATGACCATAAACCCAAACAGCCTGGCTTTCTATCGTGACTTTTCCATAGTCTTCCATCAGCCAGAGCAGCACATCCTGGGATCTGATCTCTCTGAATGCTGCTGTCACCCCTTCCTGTCACATTGCCATTAGAGGAAGGTACAGACAAGAGTTGTGAGGGAGAGCTACAGAACAGAACAGTTCCCACAAGAAATCTCCACCCCGCACTTGGCAAGCCTTCACCAAACTGGAGGAGCACAACGTCTCCACATTCATCAGAAGGACCCTTTACTGGGAGGCAAATGAGGCAGGAGGGTCAGAAATGTGAGGCCAGTATGGAATATACAGCAGACTGAAGGCCAGTTTGTGTTATTGTGAGGCCTTGTCTCAAAAAAAGAAAGAAAGAAAGGAAGAAAGAGAGAGAGAGAAAGAAAGACAGACAGAAAGAAAGAAAGAAAGAAAGAAAGAAAAAAAGAAAGAAAGAAAGAAAAAAAGAAAGAAAGAAAGAGAAAGAAAAGAAGCAAACCACAAAACTCACACAAAACAAAAAGAAAATAATACTGGCCTGAGGCTGGGGGTTACTGAGGTCAGTATCAGAGGGCTTGACGAGTGTGTGAAGGTCCTGATTTTGAATCTCAACACCACACATACAAACTAAACAAAAATAAATACATACATCAATAATTATTGCAGTTACCTGTTTGTTTGGTTACCTATTTCTTTTTGAAGGAGTCAGAGGACAGGGTCTGAGAGTTGATCTTCCTCCCACCATGGGAGTCTTAGAGTTAAACTCTGGTTGTCAGGTTGGTGGGCACCTTTACCCACTGCACCACCCTACTGAACCTGGAAGAATTTTATTGAGGACTGTCACTCTCATGTAACACAATGTCCTGCTGTAAGAAGAACGGTCTCTATCACACTGGATTAGTCGAGCACTAACTGGGATGTGGAACCCAATTAACAGCAAGTCCCTTACTGTCTCCTTCCCAGGGGTCATACAGTGGCCAGAATGAATATTGATCAGTATGGGCTGAGTGAATGAACGTTTGTATTTGGAGCTTCAGCTTGTCCTGGTCAGAATCTGGTGTCCTGCTTGGAGTCAATGAAGTCATATGAGGAGCAAGTTTCAACTGTCACTGTTTCCAGGCCTGGGTCTGGGACTGGCCAATGCACTAAAAGCAACAGATTAGAAGACTCCACAGGGCTGAAAACCACAATCTAACAGTCAGCTATATCATGGGCCTGAGGACCAAACTGGATGACCCAGATTTGGGGGTGCACACCTGTGATTTCCTCATAGCTCACACTGAGATATGGACTTCCTAAATGTTTATTTAATAAGAGACAAAGATAACCCAAAATTGCCTTCGAGGACCTCAACGCCAGCCTTTGGGGAAGCAGTGAGTAGAATGTCCCTAGCGCCCAGCCCAATAGCCCGTAAGCCTTTGCATTCCAAAGTTCTTGGACCTCCCTCCCACGTACTCAGGAACTCTGTGCAGTGCATGCTTTGAGTAGCTCATACCAGGGAACAAATCATTTTCAGAGCCTGCTTCCATCTCCGTAGTCACCGTGCAGACCACCTGCTTCTATCCTGTCTCATCAGATGGTGTGGGGATTGGGTCACCTGTTCCCACGGAGTGAGGTTCCTAAGCACGGGCCTGCTCTCTCCACCAGCTCTTGCAGAATGCGGTGATTCCCTTCTTGCCAGCACCCACTGGCAGCTGGGAACTTGATATCACGCAAGGCCGACAGCAGTCAGGGCCACTCCAGACGGGCCACTCATTATGCTACACCGCTTTGGTGTCTCCAAAACGCTTTCCCAAAGATGAAGCCGCCTTTCTCCACACGTACTAAAAAGAAAAACCAGCCTCTTTATTCCACCATTGAAAGTCAGATTTACATCTTACTGGCAAGATGTCTCACCAACCTGGGTGACTCATTCTCTCCTCAGAGACCACATGGTAGTAGAAAAGTGACTCCCACAGTTGTCCTCTGAGCTCCATACGCATTACATGGCATGTGTGCATGTGTGCACGTTACACACACACATACACACACAGATATAATTTTCTCAAAAGTATAAAGATTTAAAAATAGAAATAAGATATAAAATGTCAACATTGCTGATGGACCTTCCCCGAAAACCTATGATCTCAGATCACCTATAATCACAGTCCGCAAAGTGCTAGCGGTGAACTGCACATTAGAGTCCCTGAAGCTTTTGAAACGCGCAGGTGCCGTGGCTTTGCCCACAAACATTCTGACTTAAATGGGTTTGCTGCACCCCGGGGGGCAGTAGTTTTAGAGCTCCCCCACTGGTTTCAGGGCACAGCCAGGGACCACTCCCGCCTTTCCCCTTCTCCTGACTTTATTCGTAAGAAGAGGAGAACTGGAGAAGGAACGAGACTTGCCCAGGATTGAGACGCCTGCTCCTTCATTGCTGGGAGGGATGGCATGTTCCTCCTGGCTGTGGCTTCTCCTGCAGGACTGGCGGGGAGAAAGGCTAAGGGTGCCACCATCCTAGGGAAAGGAGCGGAGGAAGAACATAGCTGGGCACAGAAGCTGTGGCCAGGTTTGCTCCATTTTGCATGTGTAGAGTGTAAAGGTTGCTGCCGTGTTGCACGGCCTCGCCTCCACCGGGGGAAGGGTGCAGCTTGGCCCACGATTACACTCTGTGGTCATTTGTTGCAGCCTCTGCCGTTTCCCAGCTTGCTATTATCATGATGGTTACCACAATCTCCAAACGTGGGTAAGATTCCCAGCCCTGAAAGGCCACACTGAGCCAATCTGCTCCTTTCCCCTGCCTAGGGAAAATTGCAGTCGACACACAAAAAAATGGCCACTCTCTGGGGACAGTTGTGCTGAAAGGGCCCTGTGTCTTAGAGGCTGCACATAATACCCAATTATCCCCTGTCTCCCCTGGGGAGAGAATGGAGAGGTGAAGGCTTTCCAAAGCCAGGGTCCCTCCAGGCCCCATTGTGGGCAGTTTTGACACAGCGTCCTTTCTCCACACAGCCCGGGACGTCCCTGAGACACAGGTTCCAGAGGCAGCTCTGTGAGTGAATAGCTCTCGCTGTCAACCCGGCCCGAGCAGGAAACGTCATTTTCATTCTTTGCTATAGAAATGAAGATGGAGGACACTGTTGTGGAAACAGTGCCACACAGAGATGCCTTGTGGCATCCTGCACAGGCTTTGGACAGAGCCACAGGGAAGTCCAAATCAGGAGGTCTCACTGTCCTCCAAAGGCACTCCGTGTGTCGCTCCACACCGGCCTTGCCCCTAGCCACGCTTAACTTGTGCACTGAGCATCTCTGGCTGTCTTCCTCACCCAACAGGCTATGAGGAGTTGTCACCTCTGCTGTTTTCCTGTGTCTCTCAGCCACAGTTACAAGATCCGGGGCTAAGGCACCCCATCTCTGTGGTTAGCTCAGCTTCTGTATGGCTGTTTACACTGTGGTGAGCGCCCAGCAAAGGCGACGCTGTAACAGCTGTTGACTGACAGATACTGGGAGATTAAGGTATTTTCATGTCTCTGAATCTGAATGTCTGGGCTTTATATCACCCCCTTTTGCTCCTAGAAACACTTAGGTTTCAGTCACACACACACGGCTCATGAAAAGCACACCTATTCTCAGGGAGATGTCCCTCGAACTATTTAAAGGTATGAAATCTTAATGTCTGCCAAATCTTTTCTTTCCCTCCTTTTCACATGTATGTGTGTATGATGTGCATGTGTGTGTGTGCATGTTCACGAGTATGCGCACAAGCACGTGAAAGGCCTGAGGCTGATCTTGGAAAGCTGCTTCAGCCACTCTTCTACCTGAGTCCTTTGAGACAGGGTCTCTCTGTCAAAAGCTTGCCAAGACAGCTAACCTGGCTAGCCAGCTTGCTCCAGGGCTTTGTCAGGGTGGGCTCACAGGTGCGTTGCCGTGACCACCTGGGTCCTGGGATTCTGTGTGTCTTCTTGCTTGAACAGTTATCACATTCACCTCTGTGCTGTCCCTCCAGCCCCTGACATCTGAGTTTTAACTCTCAGTTCTTGTGCTTGCTAACTAGTTTACATTGGGCGGGTAGTTAGCCTTGTCAAGCCTCAAATCTTCATGTGTCAAATGGTGACAAGCTTCGTACCTTGGACTTGTCATAGCAGCTAAACAACGTGATGCAGGTAAGGTTCTTTGTGTGCTACCTGGCTCATGGCCAGCTGTGATAAAAGCGAGGCCTCATCATTTATTGAGGCTCTGCATCTGGCCAGCTCAAGACACAGCCCTAGACATTTGAAGAAGAAGAAATCAAATGTATGGTTTTAAGACTTGCAAAATGGGAGGAGGCAGAGCATAAAGAACTTTCACAGAACAGTTTTCTAATAGCAAAATGGAGATGTGGCTGGATTTCTTAAGGAGAAAGAACCCTATCAGATTTCTTGGAGGAAGTGAAAATTCAGTGTGTCATGCACGGAAGCCCGGAGGTGGCATGGGTTTGGCCATCTAGACAACAGACATAGAAAGACCTAAAGTACAGGAGCTAGAGGTTGGAGCCAGCCTATTAAGTGTGCATGTGGGGAGAGGGAGCCTGGCTACCTGATTCCACCGGGACATTACACAGAAGGCAGGATGTAGCCTCACAGTGTGTGATGATCTCACTACTCACCTGTCCCCATCACTGATCTTGGCCAACAGAAGTACCTCAGAGTGAGAGACGCAGGGACAGTACATTTTCTTGGCATCTGCTGGTTATGTCAGCTCCCAGAGCTCCGAGCCTGGGGCCACCCCAACCCAACCAGGAAACAAGTTGGCTGATGGTCTCGTAGGGGAGTCTCCTGTGTCCCCACCCACTTCAGAGGCCCATGTATGGAACCTAGTATACTGTCAACCTTGTTGCTACAGACCTTTCCATGCAGCATTGGTGATGGAGGATCCGCAAAGTAAAAGGACCAGTTGGCTTGGGGGTGCCTTTTTATAGCTTTATGCAGGGGACAAAGACATAGCAGAATCTGCCATATGCAGATGTGCTCCAGCAGCCTGGGCATATCACATCACAGGACCCACTACTCCTAATGGATGCAGAGAAAGAAGAAAGTCAGATCTCACCTTCTGGTACTAAACAGTCCTGTGCTGGAAACAGACTCATTCTCCAATATGTCCACAGGTTAATAATCTCCCCTCCCAAACCTTGATATCCTCTTCTATAAAATGTAAATGCTAGGAATAAGCAATCATATAGATCTTGTGAGGGTTCCATGAAATAGGACATTTAATACATTTGGTACATGCTAAGTACTCAAGAAAAGTTAACTGTTATTATTGCTAATATTACTCCTACACCACAGATTATCTCTAAAATCCAGTTCAGAGGTTTCTCCTTTGACAGGTGTTGGAAGGACTAAGGACAATAAAGGGAAAGCATTTATTCTCTGAAATTTATAATTTAGTGATGGAAGGAGATAAAGAAAAAGATGTCACAAGTCAATCCCAACAGATGAGGAACACAAAAGGGAATTCAGTGTGAAGCTAGAGAAGACACAGGCAATGGCTTCTTGGGGGTGTAGCTGGTTAGTTGAGTCCTAAAGATGGTGGGTATAAACCAGGGGAAAGAGTGAGGGGACATGAGCAAGGGCTCGAGGAGGATGCTCTAAGCAGTGAGAATAAGGCTCCATTAAGTGTACTAACCCACAAATCATGTGACTCCATAAGAAATGTGGCTTGGAGACGAAGGTCCCACTAAGACCAGGTAGATGGTCAATGGCCTGTTAGACCGAGTGTGGCAGAGCTTGTCATTTGCCCCTCAGATATCCATGTCCCCCTCTTCCTCATCAACAGGACTCCCATGACTGAGTGTGACAAATGTCCAAAGGAAAATCCACTTCTGAGCCTCTCTTGTATATGGATGGCTAAGGAAATGTACATAAGAATTTGTTTTTATATTTTATAATAAAAAATCCAGCCATGTGTGAAAATGCAGAACACAGTACGAGAATCTTTGCATAGCTGTACAGCCGCCAACATTTTGCTATTCGTGTGTGATGTGTTCCTACATGTGTGTGGGTATGTGTACATGTAGAGGCCTGAGGTGATGTTGGGTGTCTTCGCTGCTTTCTGTGTTATACATCGAGTCAGGAGCTCTAATTAAACCAAGGGCTCACTGTTTCAGCTAGTCTGACTAGCCAGCTTCCTCCAAGAAGTGTGGGAGGTGTCCCTGTCTCCATTTCCAGTGCAGTGGGATTACAGGCAAGCCACCATACCCAGCCAGCTTTTTACTTGAGTCCTGGGGATCTGAACTCTTTCCCTCACACTAAAGTAACAAGCCCCTTTACTCCCTGGGCCATCTGTCCAGCCCCATCCTACCTTCTACCTGCCTTTTCCCTCTAGATTCCTTTAGAGCAAAGGCAAAGGGTTACATTCTTTCCATTCATAAGTAATTCACTATGTATCTTCAAGAGATAAACACTTGCATTTTTAACATAACTAACATACTGGTATTATACTCAGCCACATTAACAGTAATTCTTTAGTATCACATAAAATGTAGACTGTGCTCATTTGGGAAATGTTAGACGTTGATTCTGGGATATTCCCCAAATCATGCTCTGTTGATGGAATCATACTGAGTGGGCCACTGGAGGGGGGGGGCGAGTTGAAGAAGGTGGGTCACTAGGCATTTAAAGGGTATATTTTGTCCCCATGCACCCACTTTTTGGATATCAGGAAGTGAGCAATTTTCCTCAGCCATTCCTTTGCATGGTCATGTTTCTGGCTTCCTACAGATACAAAAGCAACGCAACCAGCCAGCCATGAGCTGCTGCGTGAGCAAAGTCGAAGCTCTCCTTTCTTACTTCCTCAGGTATCACAGCAATAAAAATGTGACAAGACACAGGGAATGGCTTGGTAGCTGGCAGGTATCCCTTAGCCCTTCTCCCGATACCTCTATTGTTAGGTAATGTTCCAATGGCCAGTTGGTGAGGAGGAGCCAGCTTGGAGGATGGAAGTCAGATGCTGGGGAAATCAGGAAGCTGGCGGGAGCTGGAGTCCCAACACTCAGGCATCATCATCCCCACATGACACTGTTCAACTAGGGAATTTATCAGTTCTCAGCTTGCTTTTTCTTACAAAAATATTTTATATCTTAATTTTTGAGTATTTTTAGATTTCCAAAATACTGAGGAGAAAATACAGAAATTCCCTCTCACCAGACCTCACTGTTTTGCCTCATATTAGCATCATATCTTATACATTTATTGAAATTGATAAGTGAAGATTAATATGTAATTAACTAGCACCTATAGTTTATATTAAGCTTTACTTCTGGTAGATTCCATGCATATTGACAAATGTATAATGATATCCATTCACAATTATAATATCACCTAGAATAGTCTCACTGTCTTAAAATAAATAACTGCATATTATATATAAATATGCATAATTGTGTACATCTTGGGGTCTAAACCAGCTATAGATATTTTTACTGGTTTATAGTTGGTCTTTTGGAAAGTCCTGTGGTCAGAATCCCATAACATAGCTCTTTTTTCAGTTTGGCTTCTTTCACTTATTGCTATATACTTTAGGCTACTCCGTGTGTTTGGTAACCCGACAACTCACTTCTTCTCGTTGCTTAATGCTCCATCGCCTGGCTTTACCACAGTTTATCACCCATTCATCTGCTGAGAGACAAACTTGCTTCCAAGTTTGGTCACTTTATATAAAGGTGCTACGAACATATGTGTGTAGGTTTCTGTGTGGATGTAAGCTTCCAGCTTATGTAGGTAAATACCAGGGAACACGGTTAGTGGGCTGTTAGGCATGCTTCATTCAGTAAGAATCGCCAGCTCTGGCACAATGGCTGCACGGCTAAGGCTTGCCACCATGCCTGATGATCTAAATTTGACCCCTCAGACCTACATGATAGAAGGCAAGAACCAACACACACACACACACACACACACACACACACACACACACACACACGATTAAAAACTAAATTAAAAGAAGCAGCTAAATTATCTTCCAAAGTGGCTGGACCAGTTATCTTTTAAGTAAGAGGAAAGTCTCATCTTTGTTTAAAAGTCACTATAACTTGGGTCTGTGATATTAGCAGTGAAATGTAATTATCAATCAAACAGTCGGAAGAAGTCTCTCTGGTTACATGCTGCCTTTGGCCCTCGGGAGGTATCAGGGTGTCACATGAATCACGTAGATCCCTGGTTCTCTCCTATCCCAGCTCTCAGTGTTTGCAAGATCAGGAAAGTTGGGCTTGGCTTGTAATGATCTCATTAAGGAGTCCTCGGTGACTGCTTCTCCCTAACCACTGTAAACCACTTTAATCAGCGTTCCCCCCTTTCCCTGGCATGACTCTGTGCTTTATGATTTCACCAGGATCAAGGGTTGTTGGTTTGACAGTGGAGTCTGTAAATCCTTTCCTAGTTGAAACCCTCAAATGCTGAAGTGAGCAAATATCCCATGCTATCATTAGCCTGCAATCAAAAGCATTTTAGCAACTTGATTTGGCTTCATGCTGAGCAGTAGATGTGTTCTGGGTTAGTTAGATATACATCATATTGTCAGATTAATTCATCCTTCAAGTGATGGGAGAAAGCTCATCAGAGAAGAGGATAACTCAGTGAATCCTCCCACAAAGCAAATAAATTCTATTATAGGAACAATCACCCTCTAATTAAGTTCCTTGTGAATATGAAATATTCAAATATTGGAGGTTTTAATTTTTCTTACATAGGGGCATTCTGACTGGAGGTTTGCTTATGTTCAGGTCCCTTCTTGCTTCTTTAACATTATAATCATGTGTTCGTTTTGTTGTTGTTGCCAACAAAAAAGCATAACATTTTAAAAGCTAGAACTGTATTATTGGAAATTGTCCAGTCCACTGATAAGAAAGCCTTCTTCCAAACTGAGGGATTATGGCTTCCTCAAAGGCTAGTTCAGGGGTACACAATGACTATTTGGCCAGTTAATCTTATGGAGAGCATTGATTATGTCAGTCAGTTTACACATCTGTAAAAATGGGAATGGTTGGGCTAGAGAGACAGCGCAGAGGTTACGCGCACACCCTTAACTGCTCTTCTAGGGGACCCCGGTTCAGTTCTCAGCATCCATGTTGGACGACTCACAACCAGTGTTAACTCCAGCTCTACAGAGTCAACTTCCTCTTCCAGCCTCTGTAGCCATCTGTACTCACATGCACAAAACCCCACATAGACACATACATGCACGTAATTAAAACAGATGTTCTTTAAAAATATAAAAATGGGGACCCAGAGAGATAGCTCAGCGGGTAAGAGCATTCTGCTGCTTTTCCAGAGGACCCAGGTTCAGTTCTCAGCACCCACGTGTGAACTCACAACCAACTGTAACCCAGAGGATCTGATGGCCACTTATCTGGCTTTCATGGGTACCAGGCATGCACACGGTACGCAGGTGTACATGAGGCAAAATGCCAATACACGCAGAATAAAATACTAATAATAAATTAAAATTTTTAAGTGGGAATGATAATGGACATATTTTTAATGTTGATTTAGTGGTCAATCTGATAACCGTGCTACTATGAGTTCTACTTTCAACTCATGACAGCTATTAGAGTTATTAGCAATGGTGTCATCAATAGACGGTTCTAGCCAGGCCCTCCTCTTAAAACATGACTCTTACACACTAGGCTGTCTACTGGTCAAGGAAAGCAAATGAATGAATGGAAGTGGAGAAGAATGCAGAGAAACTGGGACACTTATGCGCTATCATGGAAGTGTGAAATGGTGGAAAACAGAATGACACTTCCTAAGAAAACTAAAAATTCCCACACCACCCAGCAATCCCCCTTCTGAGTGGACATCCCCAGACAATCTGAAAGAGGTGTTTGTGCACCCGTGTTCACAGCAGCCTGTCTGCAGCAGCCAAAAGCCAAAAGCCAGTGTCCATGCATTGATGAGTGGATAAACACCACACTGCCCCATACACACAAGACACATGCATGCACACATGTGCTTGCATGCTGGCATGCACACACACATGCGTACGTATACATATGCAAGAGGATTGTAATCAGTCAGCTTTGAAGAGAAAATACAGTGACTTGTGTTAAAGTATGGATGAAGCTTGGGTGTAGCATGCTAAGCAAAATAAGCTAGGTTCAGGAAGACACGCACTGCATGACTCTACTACAAAGGACTCCTAAAGGAGGGGATCAGAGTAGTGCCTGCCAGGAGGTGCAGGAAAGGGATGTGGGAGAGTTAGTGCTAACCAGGGATTTATGAGGAAGAGGAGGCATGATCGATGACGTGCAGACACCACATGCCTGAAGCACACATGAACTCCCAGAGACTGTGGCAGCGTGCACAAGTACTGCACAGGTTCAAGCTAGATGGGATCCCAGCACCGAGAGGGAAACGTGGATATGGGATCCCACCCCTTTCCAAGAAGCTATCTGTAATTGAAACACTTGGGAAAGGAGAAATCAGTTTTCTCCAATCAAATCTCACTGAGTATTTTAACCACACTTAAGGACAGGTCCCAGGCCCAGGCCCAGGGGTAGCAAACAAACTCAATGGTATTTTTGTAGACTTTTTGTGTCATTTTTGTTTTGTTTTGTTTTACCTGTCCTTTGCTTGTTCATTTTGATTTTCATTTTTTGTGTGTATGTGTGTGTGTTTCTTGTTCTTGTTTTGTTTTTGTCTGTTTTCTTTTCAACAAGAGGTGGGGAGAATCTAGAGGGAATGGGGAAGAGGGAAATGATAAAATATAATGTATGAAAAATTCAATTAAAAATTAGTATTAAATGGATAAAAGTTCAATTTTACGAAATGAAGTGTTCCTGGGAAGGACGGCAGTGAGGTTGGCCACTTAATGTCATTGAACTGTGTCTTAAAAATGGCCAAGCTGGACCAGGCATTATGGTGCATACCTTTAATCCAGCACTGGGGAGACAGAGGCAGGCAGATCCCTGTGAACTGGAGGCCAGTCCGGCCTACATATTGAGCTCAGACCAGTAGAGCTACATAGTGAAGCCCTATCTTAAAAAGAAAAGAATAGAAAAGAAAAGAAGAACAAGAACAAGAAAGAAAAGGAAAAGGAAAAGAAAAGAAAAGAAAAAAGAAAAGAAAAGAAAGAAGAAAATATAAAGGCTATGATAGTTGATTTTATGTTGTGTGAATTCCACCATAATTTTTAGAAAATAAAAGAAAGCAAAAATAATATGGTACATTAGGAAATGTCTAGATATAATTAGGAAGTGGGGCAAATGAGGTGGAAAGAGATTATAGAAATGGAATGCCGGAGAGCAGACATGCGGGGCAGTCTCACATGGGAAGATTGTAGGCATGGTGAGGCGGAGAGCACACATGTGGGGCAGTCTCACATGGGAAGACTGTAGGCATGGAGAGGTGGAGAGCACACATGTGGGGCATTCTCACATGGGAAGAGATGCCTTCCATTCTCCCCTCCCAGCAGCTGACAGGCTGGTGCTCAGGACGCACTAATATTTCCCAAGCATCCCTCCAGCTAATTCTGAGGCCTTGTGGCTTCAAGCTCAGCAAAGGTTAAGAGCAGCATCTGCACAGCCACAGCTTCCAGAGACGGGCCCCGCCCAGGGAGCTGGCATCCAAAAATTACAGCCCCGCTGATAGCAGGAGAAGCGCTCCATGATGCTAGGCTAATAATTAAGTTACAAGGTGATTATTAGGCTGCTCAGGCAGGAAGATCACATCTGACTACTGTAAGTAGCCCAAGACTCAGAGTCCTTCTAGAAAGAGAATAACCTGTAACTAAATTAATAGCATTTCTACCAATTATAGATGCCCTCTAGTGACTACACAGTTGTCATGGCAACATGCCCACTGAAAGGGCACCTTTGATGAGGCCTGAAGAAAAGTCTTCAAATCTTATCTCCATGCCAGACCAAAATTGTTTTCTAGGAGTGGGGAGGGGACAAGTGGGCTGTCGTCAGCTCACTTTATTTTTCTGAGAATTCCTTTTCTTCTAACTAGCAGCTGCGTGGCCGCCAGATCAGTTTCCGTCCAGTGGCTCACACAGACCAAGGACTTCCCAAACCCTTCATTTCTGCTCTAGGAAAAGCAACCAATATCCATAAAGGTGTTAATGCTGGGTAGTGTGGGGGCAGGCTGATGCCAGAGGAAGACTCTAAAAGAGTTGCTAAATGAAGCAAAACTCCACCAGTCAGACCTGGTGCTGCTCAGACTGCGTGAGCTGTTTGGAAGAGCCATGCTTACTCTTTGTAAAGGGATTCATCCCGTAAGGCATCCTTGGTGTCCACTCCTATTTCCTATAGTAGGTATGTCTTCGAACTGGAAGTGCTGTTGCTAGCCCTTTCTGGAAAGAATAGGGGGAAAACACACCTGATAACCCGCATTGTTGGAAAAGTAACAGAGCTGAGGTGTGCATGTGAACGTCATGTCATGTTGGAAAGGAAGGGGAAGTTGGCAGTCACTCCTTGTGCTGAACCCCAGAGGTGAGGTAGGAGAGAGAATGACAGGTCCTGTGTTCTCAGATCTGGTGGGATCTTGCAAGCTGGGCCTCCCAGGACCGTGTGGTGGAATTGTCACATAACAGCAAACTCTGACTTCCCATTCCTGGGTCATAGTTTTGTTCTTCTTTCAATAAGGTCAGATAACAGTCAGGCCTGGTGGCACACACCTTTAGTCCCAATGCTTGGGGTTCAGAGGCAAGTGGACCTCTGTGAGTTTGAGGCCAGCCTTGAGTTCTAGGACATGGTGAGTTCTAGGCTATATAGAGAGAGTCTCTCTCAAAGAATAAAAAAACAAAACAAGCAAACCAAAAAACAAGCACAACAACAAAAACGAAGATAAAGGCTAGCCTTACTCCATGCACTATGCCTACACACACTCTCCTTTAATGCTTTAACATCCTACTGAGATGTAATCTCCTTATTTTATAAAGGAAATGAAAACTCAGAGTAATTGGGTTTGTCCAAAATCAAGGTTATACACATCTGATTCCTGGTCTGAGACTTAAACTCGCTACACAGCACTAACTTAACAAACTTCTGCCTCCTTCCCTGAGCGTGTTCCCTTCCCCTGCCGAGTCCCACACCTCAGGTCCTGCTGGCCGCCCCTGGAAAAGCTACCCCATGTGCCATTTCCACAGCATCCTCCTACATCTCCACAGCACCCTTCTCATCCCCAGCACATTCGGGTGCCAAGGCCTGTCCTGCCCAGATTGTGCCATACATCTATCCTTGCCACCTATCCTTTTTTGTTCGCTTCTTTTCAATTAATTTTAAAATAAAACTTGATTTATTATGATGTGTGTTCATGATACACATGAATGGGGCATGGCAGTGGAAGGCAGGGGGCAACTTTGTGGAGTCAGGTCTCTCCTACCTTTCTGTGGGTCCCAGGGTTCAACAACACAAGTTGTCGAACTTGCCAAGTGCTTCACCGGTGGAGTATCTCACTGGCCCCGAGCTTTGAGAGGCACCTTTAGCCCAAACAAATACTCTGTCTACAGTGTACTTGTTTTTATTTTGATCCCCTCTGCCTCCCAGCACTGGGACTAGAATCTAGGTTTCCAGTGCATCTTGGGCAAATGCTAGTTCACCAAGTCATACCCCTTAGATTGCCATTTCTGTTTAAAATGCGTCAGTTTTCTGAACTGTGAGGTTGCTTAAGCCTAGATTAATGCACATTTTAATGTGTAGCTGTCATGCTTGATGTCGTAAAACAAACCTATGTACTTAATGCTAAAAATGGCCATTTAAGTAATTCTTTGGGGTTTGTCTACAAAGACTGTAACAACACAGAAACCATCCTTTAATTTTACTAAGTGTCTAAAGTAGGATACAAACTGCATGCCCAGTGCCATTTCGACTACTGTAACATACACAGTAAACACTCGTTTAAAGACGAGAGCCCTGCAGGGTGGTACATGCTCATAATCCCATCAGGAAGGCACTGGCAGGAAGGTGAGGAGTTCAAAACCATCCTTGGTGGCATAGCCAGTACACACACACACACACACACACACACCATAAAAGCAGACTAGTTGGAGAAGGAGTAGATCAGTGGAAGTGCAGAGAGGAGACAAGAGGTAGTAATTGGCAGCGAATATAAACAGAGTACATTGACACACATGTGTAGGCTTAGATTTTTCAAACACCTACTTTATTTAATGTTCTTAAATGCCTCTACCTCCCTTCCACCACCACCACCCCCCCCGACCTTAGATAGGAGTTTAGAGAGAAAGGTGCTGAAGACCTCTTTTGGCTACTTCCTGCTCATTAGGGTCACTGGGTTCTTTTGGGATATACCAATCTCAGCCATCAGGATACCAGCAGTCCAGTCAAACAGCAAGGCAGCAAATCACAGCAGCAAACAGCAAGCAACAGGAGCAGCGGTGGTACCACTCAGCAGAAGACGTAAGACTCCGCCCCCAAAGCAAGAGTCAGCCAAGCAGCAAAACCCCACCAAAGCAGCATGAGAAATTCTCCGGAGCATTTCTCTCTGCAAAAACTAGCAAAGCAATCCAAACCACTGCAAAGTGAAGTGAAGCAAAAAGTGTTGTGTTGGTGTCTGTGGGCTTCTATTTATTTCTTCTCAGAGTCCACACAAGGATGTTTCCCAGCTTGCAAAAAACATGCCCCTCACACAAGTTAGTTTCCAGCCTACAGACCTCATGCACCTATTCATGGGGGCTGTTTCCTGTGTGAAACACACACACTCCCACATCCGACCCTTGAGACCAAAACAAAAAATATTCACATGACATAAATGAGTTTCCAAAGAAACCAGAAACTTCCACTGCACACATGTATGAAAACATGACAGCATTGTTCTGTGTGGAAATTAACTTTTAATGTGCATCTGTGTGCATGTATGGCACATGTGTGGGTTCCCACAGAAAACAGAAGAGGGAGTTGGATCGCCTGGAAATGGGTCATCAGCAGCTGTGAGCCCTTCAACATGGGTGCTATGGTCTGAATCCTCTGGAGGAGCAGCAAGTGCTCTTAGCTGCTGAGTCATACTATTAGCCCCTTTATATGTGAATTTTTAAAAACTAATTTTGAAAGTTACTTAAGACATTTATTTCATCTTTAGACCACCATTTTAAATGTTTATTTTGGTGAATATATTAAGTAGTGAACGGAAGGCAGGCAGGTGGAGCAAACATTTTTAACGGCGCCCAAACTTTCTTTTGGCTGATGAGATGATGGCATAGGTGATCCAGAATCACTGTTCTGGACATAGAATTGTGTGAAACATCCAGGCATGCCTCACACCACTGAGGCCTCAGAAAACAGAGACCTTAGGGTAAGTATGCCAGTAAAGATGACCAATACGCCCAAGGTCTCCTGTAACTGGATGAGAGGGCTGGGAAGACTTTGGGAGAAGGTGCACCTGACCTTTGGAGGTGTGGGATGAGTCCAAGCTTGCTAGTCCTGCCTCCACAGCTCCTGCAGACCGACAGCTCTTTACTTGCCATGGAACTCAGCATTTCCTTCACACCTCCAGCTTCACTTCCTTCTAACTGTTTAATTAATAAATTAGGTATTGTTCTCTGAAAATATTAGAGGTGTGGAAGATTCAAAGCCAAATTATTTTGCAGAGTTCAGAATAAGACTTTGGTGCACAGGGTTTATAAACCAGTTGAAGGGAGAGTGATCTGGGATTTAAAGAGAGAAGAAATAGTCAGCTACCAGGTTTAACTCCCCTGCACACTCGAAGGTCTTTGAATTAAAGATATGAAGCCCACTTAGCCTGGCACAAAGCAAAGGAGATTACAATAAGGATTGAGAGACCAGGGAGCCAGGAGAGGAACAGCAGGACATCCAGTGAGTGAGAAGGGGAAAGGTGAGGAACCAGGCTGTTCCAGGCAGCTTCCTTCCATCCCTTCTCCCTCCTCTTCTCCCCAGTCTTTCTCTTCTTTGAGTACTTCTTTGACTTTCTTATGTTGGGCCTGCATACCTTCGTCACAGGCCTTTATTCAAGTTGCTGTCTATCAGCGGTGGGCTCTTCAATCTCTTCCTTCAGATTCTTGCAAGAAGAAATTGATTGGCTCAATTTGATGGAGCCCAGTCAACCTAGCCAGTGGGGCCTTGGATCTAGCACACATCTCTGGTTTAATTCGTTTTGGCTACCCCTCCCAGGAAGACAGTGATTCCCTTTATTTTGAGTGTGGCCTGGCAAAACAAGGACACCATCTTTTGCAAAGAATTGTGGTCTATTTTTCTCCAAACCCTTTACAAGGTCAAGAACAGATGTTCATGTCACTGACCTGAGATCTGACCTTTAACTCGAAGGGCCCTGAGAAGTGTCTGTTGAGACATGGGCCTCTCACTGTCCTTGAATCTTACCAGGCAAGGTCTGCTTGCTTTATGTCCATCTTTGGGCTCCAGGGCTTTCTCTAGTGAGAGTAAGGAGCCCTTCGTGCAGGCTGAAAATTTTCCAGGTTGAAAATTCAGCCTCTCAGCCACTTAATTCCATAGTTCCTTTTGCCAAAAGACTGCAAACTTCTTAAAGGGAGACAATCTCGGCGATCAGATCCAGTGGTCTCATCTTACAGATAGAAGAACTGAGGCTCAGATGGAGGCAATGTCACACAGTGAGCTAGGGTCAGGAGGCACCCGGAACCTCACAGGTGCCTCACCATGACTTCTGCATAGCATGCTCCCAATAAGCCCTCCTTGTTTTGCCTCTTTTTTTTTTTTTTTCACTTTAGCTTCTCTCAAGTTCATACTTCTTTGTTCACGTCCCCCTCTCACTGATGGCTGCCTCTGAGATCGATTTGCATCTTCTTTCCCGGTAATGATGGTCTTTGGGGTTGTGTAATGGAAGCTGAGATGAGGCAGGAGTGAAATTCAACCTGGGTCTATCAAGCCAGTATCTCTCTGGGCCAACACCACTATAACACAGCACAGACACCAGAAGAGCACCTGCCTTCCTTCTGTGGGGTCAGCGGCAACCACGGTGTACAATGAAGGCACTCTAGCTCCCATCAAATGTCATTGCTTTTGCACTGTTCCCAGGCTACATCCGTAGCAAGCTGGACTTCTGCTGACTTCCTCCGAGTGATGAAGACCTTGTTGCTGTGGATCCATTTTCCTCCCAGAAGGCTTTTTCTGACCACTGCAGCCCCTGGATTTTTAGGTCACTGAAAGTCACCTTACCCAGTTTCATTCCTTTCCTACCATCTCCTGGGTATCAGGGCTCTCAGCTCCCAAAGGCAGCCAGCTTCTCTCCAACACAGCCCTTTCTAGCTTCCCAATGGTCCTCAATCCGTGTAAGGGGGCTGAAGAAGATCCACTGAAAAGTGCTTGCTTAGCAGGCATGAGGCCCTGGCTTCCTAGCATTGCAAAATAAGTAAATACACAACTATGTAAATGTGAGGGCTGCTGGCTTAACTTTTCACCTGGAAAAGCTGTGGAGATAGCTCAGAGAAGGACTTGGAGGGAGATGCATAGTACTTTTACTAGCATCTTGGGCAGGTATACATTAGAAAAAGCAACTGCTTAAACCAGAAAGAAAGACGCCGGGTTTTCATTTCTAAAAAATGTTACGACAAAAACAAACCAAAAAAATACCCTCCCCCCAAAACAACAAACAAACAAACGAAACACCTCACTCCTGCAGTTTCTCAACACCAGTGTTATTCCCCCATGCCTCTGCACTCAGCCACTTTTTCTGATTTCAGTGTGCAAAGTGAATGCTGGATCAGCCATAAGGCTCCGAAGGAAGGTCCTGCTTGGAGCCAAGCAAGCCAGGCCTTCACTCTGAAGGATACACAAGGCTTCCTTCCTAAAGACCCCCTTCCCCCAGCAAGGCCTGTCACCCGGCCACTTTTAGAGAGCTCTCAGCAGGAAAACACAAACATGTGGGTTGGAGGAGAGAATGAATAGAGGGTGTGAAGAAGTTAGTAACAGACTGGTGATCTGGGATCTGAGAATACAGAATCAGGAAGTAGTCTGATACCCTCCCATGTAGTGTCTCACGGCACTATACACTGTCCAAGGGGAAACAACCTTGGGCAAGAAGACTCAGTATGGGGTCTTTAAGAACAGAAAGAACGTAGACTTCAGTCAGCTGATGGGGAAACAGCAGAAATGGGCCAAGGTTCCTTTAAGACAAAAGAACTTATTTCCCTTATTAGGATGAAAGCTTAGGATTCCTTCCCACTCCATCAGCTCTGCTGACCTGTATCTACAGAAAGAAAAAAAGAAAAAAAAACCCACATAGTCATACTTATGGACCAGAAAGATCTCAGTCCAGAAAGGAATTCAACCACCTCGGCCATTTCCCAGGGGACAGATCCACATAAAGACTGGATCAGCACTTGTTCTCATATGGCCAAAGCTGTGGAGTAAGCTCAAGGTTACCCTGTCTGGAAGTTACATTATCTAGCCATGGTCACTGCCATGGAGGATCATGTCAGTATTCAAACTAAGGGGTCAGGTTAACTGAGAGAGTCCCCTTTGCTGTGTGCTCAGCCATGGCCCAAACCAGGTAGAGCCTCGACAAGTGCTCTGTGTGCATATTTTATTTCCTACAGATTGTTCAGCCTCTCCTCACCTCTGAAAGATGAGGAGACTTACAGCCAGGGCAAAGACAAAACCAGACAGTTCATTCTCAGATGCTTTGCAGGTGGCGAGCCTGTCTGGATGTGCCAAACGAGCCCTGACAGCAAGGTAAGGGGCTCAGAATTTCTGGAAAGAGACTAGACTCTGGCACTATCAGTTAATATTTTGTAAACCAAGGAAATCCGCCAGATGTTAGAGCATACACATGACCCATTGCTGAGCCAATGAGGCCTACTGCTGAGGGTAGGCCCCCCAGGAAGTCAGGTGCACTCCTGTTCCTTTGGTAATGAAGACAGCAAGTGGTGTTGGAGGTGGAAACCCCCTGACCCCCAGACTGTAGGCTTCAACACACTGTGCCTTGTCCCATTGGTTGGTTGTGGATGATGGGCCTTCAATGAAGCTTGCTTCCTCCCCCCACCCCATGTGTGTATGTGTGTGTGTGTGTGTGAGAGAGAGAGAGAGAGAGAGAGAGAGAGAGAGAGAGAGAGAGAGAAAGGAAGGAAGGAAGGAAGGAGAAAGAAAGAAGGAAGGAAGGAAGGAAGGAAGGAAGGAAAGAAAGAAAGAAAGAAAGAAAGAAAGAAAGAAAGAAAGAAAGAAAGAGAGCAGGACACACAGAGAAAGTCCCCCACTGAGCCCTTTGGCTTTGGTTCCAAAGTCAGAGGAGCTGTCCACAGGCCGTGAACATGTATTCTGTTCTGCTTTTCACCAGTGGCCTGGTACAGCCAGGGTTCAAAGCTCATACAAAACAAAATCCCATCCATCCATCACCCCAGTCTGACTCCAAGCCCCACTTCTCTTAGCAAGCGGTCTGGAGCCCTTCTGCCCTCTAGACTCACTCTCTGGCCATCTCTTCCTTTCTGCACTGCTCCCCATCGCCGACAACATGTCCCCTATCCAGCCAAATAGCTGGGAGTTGCAGAATTCGCTCTCTTCTCTTGAATCTAGAGCCTTCCATAGCCTTAATAGATGCCTGTCCCTTTATTAAAAACCTTAGTAATTCTCCATTCCAGTGCCGGGTCCCTCAGGAATCCCTCCCACCCCCAACCTGGTGGACTGCCCCTCCATGGTGCTTTCTTTGTGCCTGTCCCTGTATCAAGTCCTCACTTATCTCCTATTCTTTCACAGACTGTCGCCCTCCCACAAGATTGAGCTCCTGCCGAGCACAGACTGAGGGCCTTCCTGGTCCCTGCATGTCCACATGTGCTCATTAGATATTTCACAAATTAATCACTCAAAGGATTTCTGCAGCAGGTCCGTCCCAGCCCTTCCAGTCTGCACCTGACTCCGCGGCTTCCGTGAGACGCCTCTTATATTTCTCTTGGAGGCTTCCGCGCTAACCTGCTTTAACCAAAACAGCAGAGACCTGGTCAAGTGAGGACCGAATTATGCACTGCATCGAATTCTTCCGGCCACAATGTTCCAGCTCTTAAGCATGGCCAATGGAAAATTAATTGGTCGCAAAGTGCATATCTAATTACAACATCCCGCCCCTGCCACAGCGATGCGCAAACGTTAATTATAACATATGAATCCCAATGACCGACGGTGGCACTTCGTGCCGCATTAATAACCCCACTTGTCTCCCCCACAGCATCGCTCCCAGTGCACACACTACGCTTTCTCTTAACGGCCATTAGGACAGACTGTACACTTTAAGCGCGGAAGTCCTCATCCTTACAGCTTGCCTCATTCTAAAACCGTGTTTTTCTGCAAACCCAGACGGTGCCTTCGCCCTCAGTTCTGTCCCCCACCGCAGAGGGCCCCGCTAACACAAGAGGTCGTTGGAAGGCAGATATCCGCGTAGCAACACTAGTCTGTCCAGGCAGGTCAGGCCGCATCCCCGGCGTCCCCCTAATTCCCAGCTCTCCAGGGCCCGCCATCCCAGGAAAGAAAGGCGAACTACATTACCCATCAGGCTTGCAGTCTCCCTCTTTCCTTTCAAGTCTTTGCACGTGGCCGGAGGGGAAGGCGGGGCCTGGACGTCACTCTCCTACATTCTCTTTCCCTGTGTCAGTACAGGGATCTTTTTTCCTTCCTCTACTCCCTCCCTCTGCTTGCCCCTCCCTCCCTGTCTCCCTTCCCTCCCTCCCTCCCCTCTCGACTGGGTCGGTCCGCTGGGGTGCCGTATCCCCTCACTGCCGGGACGGGCCGAACTCCCAGCAGGAGTCCGATCTCTGGAGCCTGGTCCCTCCCTTCCCCTTCCCTGCCCCCTTCCCCCACCCCCGACGCGGGCTCCGCGCGGCAGCCGGAGGAACCCCGAGGTGAGCATCCCTTGTCCGCCCTCCTCTTTTAGTCACCTCGGTTTGCGGGTGGATTCGGGGACCCGGGAGGAGGGCTACGTGACGTGCTCTTGATTATAGATAAATCCGGGAAAACCGCTCCAAACAATCCACCCCCTCCCTTCCTCCCTCCCTCCCAGTGCTTTAGGCAGCCCGATGTCCGCACCCATCCCTGGTCCCCCTCCTCTGGGTCTAGGGGTACCGCACTCTCCGATCTCGCCCCCTCCCGGGGTTTGTCCTGGGGTGGTGGGCCCAGCTCCCCGCGCGGTGGGCACCGTGACTTCGGAGCTCCGGAACCCAGAGAGGTTCCTGGGGAACGCGCGTCTGGAGCCCCACTCGCGGTGGAGCCGCCGTCTCGTGCCGGGTTCCGACCTGCGGGAGGCAGCCCGCGAGCGAGATTCCTTTCCCTTTTGTTTTGGAGCCTCGTTTGCTGCAGTGAGCAGTTGCTCCAGCGCCAGGCAAACTTGCAGCTGTTCCGACCGCGCGCTGCGCCGAGGTCGGAGCTCGGCTGGGGAGGCGGCTGCGGGCGCGGCGGCTGCAGCACCCGGGGTTGCGGGAGGGACCCCGCGCGCGCGTGTCTGCGCTGCCCTTCCCCGCCGCGCTGACGGATCGTGTCTGTGGCCGCGGCGGTCCCTGCGGGCTCGGGGATGGGATGTCTGTGGCTGGCTCGCGTCTAGACAGGCGGCAGACCCCTCCCTTCGTCCTCGGTGAGCCCGGCGGGCCGCGGAGGGCGCGGCGGGTAGGAGCGGTGGAGGGAGCCTCGGCGGAGCCATTGCAGTGGCAGCTTTGGCCGTTCTCCGCCGTGGTGATTCTGTTGGCTTTAAGAATTACCATTCCTGTGGCCTCGGAGTAATGGGGCCTGGGGGCTGGCTACGCCCTGCGGAGCTGGGGTTAAGTTGACAGGCTCTGAAAAGCCGGTTCTCGCAGGCGAGGGCTCCGAGGGCTGCAGAGTGGGCTGATGAGGGGGACCAGCAGGTGACGGTGGCAGGCGCGGGGTCTAGGGGAGATGGGGGCGGTGGCTTGGCTGAGGCCGATGTCTAGGGGATCGGGAGGGCTGCCTGCCGGTTTCTGGATGCCACCGGAGGAGACGTCCCCCGGACCGGGCGTCGGAGCGGGTTATTTGTTGGTGTTATGAGACAATCCAGGATTCAAACCCTGCTCTCCGCCGCCCCTTCTCTGGTTTTGCGGAGTTCTCAGGGTAGGGGCCGGGGCAGGGGTTGGGGGGACGTGTGAGCTCAAAAGGGGGCGCGGCATGCAGAAGGGAGGGATCGTCGGCTGTGCCCTGCGTGTCCCCACGAGGAGGGAGGCTTCGCCTCCTCCGCCTGACTGTGTGTGTGTACACACAGCTTGGTCTTGGAGGGGGCGGCGTAGTGGAGGACTGCGTGGAGTGGATGCCTCATGGGATTGGACCAGCCAACCCCAAATGATGTGAGACGGGCTCTCGGTCTTGTGTGTGTCCACGCTTGGGTTACTAAGGAATCGTTATGCTGGCTCCGGGGACCACCTTAGGATGGCTTGGGTTCTCTGGCAGCCTCCCTCCACGCGCTCTCCTCCCCCGAGCCCAGTGACTGGCTGCCCCCCCTGGCTGCCCCCCCCCCCCCCAAGCCACGTTCGGGATCCTTGAACCTAGTACGGAGGCTCCCTGTAGTGATGCTTGTGTCTGCTCATTTCCTCGGCTGTCCTCTGAGATCCTAGAGAGAACTCACGCGTTCAGACACCCCTCCCGCTCCCAGTTCTTCAGTTGAGGACCGAAGCCTGCCCGGTAGCCACAGCCTAGGGCCTATCTGCCTCAGCCCGCAGCGGGGTCACACGCCACTGCCCCGCCCGCCCGGCTGTCATTTCTGAAGCTCTGAGATTATCCTCCTCTGGCTTGGGGCCCCTGCACAGCCTGGACGCCCCAGGTCGGGTGTTGGGAGCCTCCCCAGGTCGAAAGTGACACTGTTTAAGCACCGCCTCTGCTCAGAGGGAGGCGCGGCAGAGCACAGGGAGGAGCAATGGGCTGTCCTGCCGGGTTCCTCCGGCCCAGCGCAGGGGCTGGGCCCAAACCTCTGGAATCTCTGCTCCTAGTCCTACGCCATGCAAGGAAATCGCCAAGATTTTTAAACAATCCAGTTATATAGGAACAGATTATCCTCAACAGACACTAGATAGTGGCAGGACGCTCTCGGGTAGCCTGAGGAAAGTCCTCCGAGGACTTTGTGAAACAGGACTCCCCTGTTAGCAATAGGCCCAGCGGTGAGTCCAGTGCCTATCCTGGCGAGGACCCCTTCAGGTCGGAGACAGTAATTTGCAAGGCGTTCTGGGTATAGCGCCATTGAGATGAGTAGATTGGCTAGAATGAGAACAGGTATCTGTGGATTTACAGAGAGAGAGCGTCAGTCGCCCCACCATATATCATCACAGTCGTCAAAGAGGTAGGGAAGGCCCAGGCCCACTGTACACAGGACACCAAGGCCCCCGGAAGTGATGTCACTTGCCTATGGCCTTTCAGTAGGTAAAGGACAACTTTCTTCCTTGTGATTTCTGTTTGCAGCCCATAGCTGTTTATTTTTGTTTAAGGCAGGGTCTCCACATGCTGCCTGGCTTACCTCTGCCTCCCAGATGCTGGGATAGCAGGTGTGTACCTGGTACCCACAGCTTTTTATTTAAACAGTGATATTTATTTATTTATTTATTCATTTATTTATTTATTTATTTATTTATTGAGGATGGGTTCTTGGTACCTGAGGAAATGGCCCCAAAGGGGGGTAAATTATCCTGGTACATATTCTTTGTCAAAATGCATTTTTGCTGTTACTGTGACACAGGGTCTCACTATATAGCCTTGGTTAGCTTCCCTATGTAGACCAGGCTGTCCTTATAGCCTCTGGAGTGCTAAGATTAAAGGTGTATACCACCATGCTTGGATTTTCTCAAAATAAGTAACACTAATGAAAACAGCTACTATAAACCGGGGCCTTTAACACTCACCTAATCATTTGGTGTTGACGAGTGCATGCCAGCTCTGATGCACCTGTTACATGACAATATATAGTCAGCACTTAGAGAGCGTGTGCACTTGTTCATGGAGTCCTTGGTGAGTCCAAGAGGTGTTGTTTGCATGGGCTTTTGTTGTCATTTTTTTTTTTTTTTTGAGACAGGCTAGCCTGTTGTATACTTATAGAGCCCAGGCTGGTTGGTCTCAGACTTACAGCAACATTCCTGCTTCAACCTCCCAAGTACTGCTAAGATTTATTCTTTACTGCTCTCAGTGCCTAAAATGTAAACCCGCCGTCTTCCTGTCTTCCTGCCTGTCTAGAGGTGGCCAAGCCTGGGAAACAACAAAGCATCCTTACATGTCTGTGTGAGTGCCTCAGTGGTCATGCAAGTGGAAGTCTTCAGGCGTGAGCTAGGAGGGTTTTAATGTTGGCAAACGGATCAGAAAACTACCTGACCCACCCATTGTGTTGGGCACCTTTGAGTTTGTGTGTCTTGAAGTACATACAAAAGAAATTAACAACTAGTTCCAGTTATGTGTTAGGACAGTGGTTCTCAACCTGTGGTTTGCCACCCCTTTAAGGAGGTTGAGTGGCCCCCTAAGGCCACTCAAAGAGGGGTCACCTCTTTACACTACAATTTATAACAAGTAGCAGAATTACAATTATGAAGTAGCGATGAAATAATTTTATGGTCTGGGGTCTCCACAACATGAGGAACTGTATTAAAAGGTTGCAGCCGTAGGAAGGTTGAGAACCACTAACACTGCCCTTCCTGCTGTGGTGGATATATGAATGTCAGTTTCGCAGATGCTTACGATGGACCCATCCGTATTGCTTTGGGCACACAAAGGCACCACAGCAGGCATCGTTCAGTTACGCTGCAAGAGGCAACCCATCATCAATATTTTGTAATACTCACCTGGGACATATGTTGGTTGCCAGGTCCCCTACCGCTTGGTATCTGAGAGCAAAGGTCGAGGGAAGCAGGGGCAGGGAAGGTCCTCCTGTCTCTGTGACCTAGCTGCAAGCTGTTTGGAATCTCTGAGGTGGGGCTAGGGCTAGATCCTGCAGGAGATAGGCAGCCGAGGAAGGTTATGCCCTCAGGCCAACCAGCAGGTCCCTCTGAGACCGAGGCACTGTGAAGATGTTCTCTCTGTTCCTAGCTCTAGCTCTAATGTGCCGTGACTCCGAGAGAAGCTGTGTGGTTTTGGTCCAGGTCTCACCCAGGCCTTCATGAGGTCTGTAGGTGTTTGTATGAGGTTGCCCAGCTCCAAATTCACATGTGTGATCTCTGTCTTCCTCCAGTTCCGCTTCCATTGCCCCTACTCTAAGGATATATATATTTTTTTCAATTCTGATTATGATGGTAGAAGCTGGAGGTGGGCGGTTGGGATGCAGAATCTCAGTTCTGGAGAGACAGGAAGACAGGCAGACAGACAGGCAGTCTGTGAGAATTCTCCCACAGCAGCACTTCTGCAGAACTTACCTGATCGAGTGTTGCAGCTGGACTTTATAGCCAAAGCCGAGCTGAGGGGTTAAGAACTGGAAGAGAACAGGCCCGTCCCTGGAGCCGGGCAAATGGGACAGAAAAGCTGGTTGTGTGGTCTCCATGCAAGGACCTCAGGGCCTCAGAAGTAAATGACTTACTCAGGGTCACATGGAGCTCTTGTCAGAGTGGGGCAGGAAACCTTGATCTTTCTCATGGTCCTCCTCTTTTCAAAGTCGGCACACTTTGTCTTCTTTCACTTGGCTGGCCATTGCTGCTTTCCTTCAGGGCTGGCTTTTGTTGCCTCGTATTCTGTCTTAGCGTCCAGGAATAAATGAAGGCTTTTTGAGGTGTAGACACCTTGTTCTTATTTGGTGTGTTGCTTTCTGGCCCTATGGCATGGAGCTAGATACCAGTGTACTTGCATTTTCCAAGACCTTTAACTGAGTTAATTAAGGACAGATCCGAGGTAGGGAAGACAGTGGGGTTGGCTGAAACTCATGTTGTAGATGGACTTAAGTGTAGCCCGTGATCATCCCAGGTGGACGTTTCATGTCTGCCTGTGAGGTTGGGCTCATCTCCCCACCCCGTTTTATAGGTGAGGAGGTCAAGTCTCCATTGCTAATGACATGCCCAAATTGCAAGTAAGTTTTAGAACAGGCACGTGGACCCCATATCTCCATCCTCCCTCAGTGCCCAGTGCCAAGGAGGCTGCTTGGCCTTCTGACATCATCATTGTGGTGGAGACCTGGAACCCAGCAGAGATTTGTGTATTTGTCATGTCCAGCCGGGAAGCTGGACCCAACTGCTGGCTCAGGAGAAGCATTGTGGAGTAGATACAGGATGAGAGGCAGTTTTCATAGCAAGGATACGTAGAGTAGGACCGGTTTGGGATGGTTTAATGGAAGAGGTGTTTTTGGGAATAGTGCAGGTGTTCTGTCTGTGTGAGGGGTTTTAGATTAATGGTCCAGATGTGGGTACAGGAAACTGAGTGTGCATGAGGTAGGGTGGAGCAGAGAGGTTTAGTCGATCACCCTGCAGTCAACGTGACCTTCTTCATTGCTATTGGGCTTTGTAGGCCTGGGTCAGTGTTAGGTTGGGCTACAACAGAGGACATGCCTAGAGCTTTGATTCAGATGTTGTGGGGAGAGAAACACAAATTGTTACATTTCCCAACAGTGTACAGGAAAGCCTGAAGATTTCTCAAGTGCCTGATGACTCAGAGGACCTGCCATCAGGGAGGACTTCCTGAAGGAGGCAGCTCAAGCACTGACTATTAAAGGAGAGAAAGGAACCAGCCAGAGGAGACAGGAAAAGGGCCTTCTGTGGTAGGCAACAGCAGGCACAAAGGGGGCGGGGGCTGGAACAGACTGACTCTGGGAAGGAACCATTAGCGGTGAGGTGGAACTCAAGAACGCAGCCGAGGAAGTACTGTCCTTCACAACCAGTAAACTCCAGCTGTTAGACTGATGCTCCATCTAGGATGGGAGAGGGCCTTTAACGAGGTGGCCTCTGGGCTCTGGGAGCTGCAGTGTTTGTGTCAGAGGGAGGTGATCTGAAGCCAGGCCAGACACTGGAGATGAATCAAGGGTCACATGTTGTCTTACTTAGGTTTCTGTTGCTGTGACAAAAATAACTGGGACCAAAAGCAACTTGGGAAGGGAAAGGTTTATTTCATTATACTTCCCTGTCACAGCCCATCATTGGAGGAAGTCAGGGCAGGAACTCAAGGTAGGAAGCTGGAGGCAGGAGCTGAAGCAGAGGCCACGGAGGATGCTGCTTACTGCCTTGCTCCTCCTGGCTTGCTCAGTTTGTTTTCTTCTAATACCCAGGACCACCGGTCCAGGGATGACACTGCCCAAATTGAGCTGGGTCTTCCACCACTAGTCATCAATCGAGTTAATGCAGTGCAAGCCAGGCTGGTGCGGGCCTTTTCTCAGTGAGGGGTCCCTTTTCCCAAATGACCCCAGCTTCTGTCAGGTTGACATACAACCAGCGGGCATACATGTTAAACAGATTTGGGGAGCACAGCCTGTGGTTATGGCTTATACGTAAAGGGGAACCCTTCACAGATCCCCAGGCTTCCGGCCACTCTGACTGAGTGCGGATGGCAGCCCGAGCATAAACCGGGATAGGTCTGCCGGGTGAGGGTGAGAATAAAGAGCTGTGGCAAGTTCAGCATCATAGACTTTGGATTAGAATCGCAGATACTATCATACCGGAGGAAGAAGGGTGAGCAGGAGCTACTGCGCTGAGGGCGAGGAGGCATCTGTGAGGTGATGGGGGACCCAGACCCTGTCAGACAATGCAGCGGACCTCTTCCTCTCATTGTCAGAGAATCCTTTGTCACACAGGGCTGCTGGCTCCGTAGGGAAGCCAGGCAGTGATGCTGTGTCATGCTGGAGGCCCAGCTGGCGGAAGCAGGCTGCAGCTTCAGCTGGATGCATTAGAGTGAGCGAGGCGAGAGAGGCGCTTTCCTCTTTTAACATTCACAAGGAGAGCGGAGCCCTGTCCCAGGCCCTTGAGAAGGAGAACTGCTTTTCAGGAGCAGGTGGTGTGTGTGAGGTAAGATGGGGACATACAGAAAAAAAGAGCTAAGGAACTGCATAAGCCAGAAGCGTAGAATGAGTGTGAGCGAAGTGAAACTGCGTAGCGGAGATCCCCGTTTCGTTCATCCATCATTGTACAGGGCTGCTGGTGGGACCAAGCCTTTTCCTGTTTGGACTCTGAAGACCCAAAGCTAAGCCTGGCACACAGGAGGTGTTTGTCTCCCGTGGGTCTTTGCAGGGATGTGGCCGGTGTGTAGGATCGGAGATTGGCCAGAGAAGTCATCTGGGCACAAATCCTAAGGGGGCACCCCCATACTGACTTAGACACTTTCAGTGCCACAGTAGAATGCCCCTGGAACCCTTCCAAATACAGAGTGCCTGGAGATGCTGCAGGAGATCAGCAGAATCCTTTCTAAGAACAGCTTAGCTCACTGAACACAAGGGAAGCCCTGCCCCAGATGAGACCCGGGAGTGTGCGCAGGCAATGCTGGGCTTGACAGGTAGCTGCTGGGCTCAGAACCCCAGGGCCTGAGCCCTGACGGTGTCTCCTCTGGGGTGGGGAATGGAGAGCCCTGCCTCTAGTGGGTACAGGGAGGTTTGCCTATCAGGAGAAAGCACAGGCTAGCCATCCCCCACCGCCCGCTGGCATGGGTGGTGCTGGCCTGTTTGGATTTGAGGTTGGGAAAAAAATACCTCCCAGCTGTTGGAAACCTCAGGCTTTTTACAGCTTTGGGTGTCCACCTGTTATTTTATCCTAGGGCTCCAAAGAAGAAATTAACTCACAGTCCCGGGGCCTTGATCCTGCCCATTGTGGGCCAGAGGAAGTGAGGTTCTTCACCCATTGTTGATTGTCAGAGTTCAAGTCTCGCATTCAGGGCATCGTGAATGAGTGAGTGAAGGGGAGGAGGAGAGGGCAGAAGGGCCCTGAGTAGGACCTAGAGAGTGGTCCTGGAAGACAACTGCCCAGTGCTGGAAGCAAATGGATCATGTAGAGAATTGTCCCTGCCTCACCTCAGATGTATGACATGGCTTGGGTCCAATCCCCAGAACTGCAGGGGAAGGGAAAAAGAAAAAGAAGTAACATATTTGTGGATGAATCCCATCTGGCTACAAAACCCACATCTTTTCTCACACTGCTTGCTCGTTGCAAATCCTTACAGGTATGGCATCTTCCCAGGCTGCTGTTTAGGGCACCCAGTGAGGATTTCCATGGTCATTTCTTCTCCAGACCACATTCCTCCATGTCCTCCCTGAGCCCAGAGATACAGTTTCAGACTTGGGGTCAGCTAATTTCCCTTTTGCCTGCTTGGGAATGCAGGCCAGCAAAACACTTGGGCCACTGTGAACCTTTATTGCACTGCCACTTCCGTCTTCACCATCCTGCTTCTGCCAGAAGGGCCCCTGTTTGCTAAGGCCGAGAATCCAGCCAATTTCTGTCTTAACTGGTTTAACGCACAGAGACCTTGCAAGGATACATGTTGACTGGGCAGAGCTGGTTGTGCGGGCGCAGTCTGTGATATGGAAGCTATTTTTTAAATTTTTGTTTGATTTTGTTCTTGGTTTCTGAGATGGGGTCTAGGTATGTAGCCCAGGCTCACCATGAACTCTCTAAAGTGTCTTGTATCCAAACTTGTGATCCTTCTGTCTCAACCTTCTAGGTACTATGCCTGGCTTGATACAGACACTCTGAGCTACTTTGCTTTATAGACAATTGCAAGAGACACCTGTCTTTGATGCCTGGAACACTTTTGCTCATGAGGGAGCCATATGCATGGATCTAGGTTCAGTGGGTATCTGAGGTATGCCAGGCTCAGCGTTGGGTACTCCGGTATGGGTCTCACAGAAGGAAACTGACTTCTGTGAGGGAGACTGCGAGGGGCAGAGACATGGAAATGCCTGGTTATAATGGTGGCCACAGAACCCTGAAGTTACTCAGAAGGCATGTATGTGGGGCAGGGTGGACGCTGCCCCTGTGATTCTGTTCCAGGGTAATCCCTTGGGGTATACAAGAACCCCACGTTACCACCTGCTGGGAACACCCAGGCCTTTGTCATGATCTTGGGGAATTTGCTATGACTCTGAACCATGAGATCAAAATAGTGGCCTGCTGCTGAACTCTTATCCTGGCCTGTTTCCCCACAGGATGGCATTCACAGTGTAATTTTTACGGCATATGTGTTATTTATTTGAGTGTTGTGTCTGTCTGTAGCACCCCAGGATCTCCTACAAACAGAGGTGTTCCACAATTCCTTTCTTTTTGCAGAGCAGGGTGGCTAGTGTCTGCGGCTTACATGTCTGCTGGCTCCTATCGGCTAAGGAGAGCAGCAGCTGCTGCGCAGTAAGGTTGGCCAGGTTGAGGCAGCTCTGCTAATTTCTGCTGGACTCCTTGCTGTGTTGACAGAGCCAGTGGTGAGGGCCAGAGATTCTGGAAACACACACAGTCTGGGTCTTTCTCCTCCACAGACCTCTGTCCTCCTTGTGCACGTGTATATGGGTTTGCAGATGGCTCAGGCCAGGGGGATAAGAGCGGGCTCTAAGCATATCCAGCCTCCACCTGCTTGGGTGTCTGTGGTTGGTGTACCAGCTCAGAGAAGCACACAGCCTTTCCTTTGGCTTCACCCTCCACCCCCATGGTTCCTCAACTGCTTCCCTGGTTTGTGCTCAGAGGTGCTGAACACACTAGAAGTGTCACCCACTTCCGTGTCAACCGTGCGGGTCCCATAGGGCTGGTGCAACCCTTGCCATGACACCCACACCAGGAGGAAGGTATGGTTGGTTACAGTACATGCCTGTTAAAAGGCATGTGTTCATTTGGACTCGGCTGCAGACTCTGAGTCAGCACATGGTGGCCTGCATAGGGCCTGGAAGAGGGTTCTGTGGGTCCTCCCCTTCGAATGTTTTGAAGAGGAAGAAGGATCACTGCTCATGTTGCGCTCATGTTGCTCTGAGTAGACTGTGTTCCCTGAAAGCCCTGCTAGAGCCCTTGAACCCATGGGGTTTCTGGGAGTCAGGGTCTCTACAGAGGGCAACGGGCTGCATCCTTAGGTAACATGATTGGCATCTGTGTAAGAATGGAACCTGGGCTAGGTGTGGAGGTGCATGGGTGTAAACTTAGCACTGGAGAGTCTGATGCAGGAGGATTGCTGCGTTATATAGCAAGGCCTTATCTGGAAAGAAAAAGGAAAAAAGTGAAAGAAGTCATGGACTGCAGATGGAGATGAGCGGTGTCCTGGGGTTGGCCCCTGTACCCCCCCCCAACAAAGCCTGAGTAGATTAGAGCAGATGTAACAGACTGAGGGAACCAGCGCTCGAGGACACGGAGCCCCAAGGAGAAGGGCTTTAAACTACACAAACACAAACACACACGGACAGCATAGTATATAGCACAGCACAGCACAGCACAGCACAGCACAGCACAGCACAGCATAATATAGTATAGTAATCAGGGCTCCTGATGCCTTGGTTCTGGACATCTATCCCCAGCACTGTGTGCCTTGATTTCCTGTTGCTCTCGGCCTCACAGTTTGCCCCAGGACAGGAATGTATCTCCCCTGAGCATGGAGACCATTGAGCCTGCATACTGAGTCTTACTCAGAGGCCAGTTAGGTACCAGTAAGAGGTTCTGAGTAGCACAGGGTCAGGGGAAGGGCAGGTGTTTCCGGAAGCCCTTTGAAAGCCCAGTGATAACTTAAAAAAACCCAGCATGTATTTGATTGATTACTAATGTAAGAGCACATAGCGGGTGCTTTTTATATACTAATTAGCCTTCCAGATCTATATTTTATCCATGAAAAAGTTGAGGGCACAGGGAGCGTTTGCCTTAGGTTGCATGGCTAGGGAGTAGTATAGCAGATTTCAGTTCGGCCTTGCTTTTTCACCCTCACACACTGACTAGCTGTACGGAGGCCCTTGTGATGTTCTGGGGAGGTTGTCACTTATAGTTTGGATGAGCAAGTCACTCCTATCCACATGTTTTCTTCTTGGTGACTCCAAGACTTACATGAGATGACATCTTGGGTGCCTGCCCCTTCTCACTCTTAGGTTCATGCCTGTCCTTTCATTAGTTAGAATTGCCCACAGTGGGGCTGGTGTGGAGAAGGAAGGGACCCTGAGTCTCAGTCTCTCTCTCTCTCTCTCTCTCTCTCTCTCTCTCTCTCTCTCTCTCTTTTCCCTTTGCTGACCCTAAGGCTGCAGCTCCAGGTCCACCTGAGTATAACAGTCTCTCTTGTGGCAAGAGATGAATTCTGTCAGCAGCAGCAGAACTGACCCCACCCCATGCCAAGCCACCCCAGGTCCTACGAGGAAGGCCTGGGATGAGTTATATCCAGAGAAGCACTCGGTCAGCTGGGGCTGATGAAGCCCCAGGAGGCAGATAGGGCCTGAGACTCAGGCTCTCGCCCATTCTGCTTCCCCGTGTTTAGGCCCGTGGCGGCAGCAGCAGAGGGCCGAGTAAGGAGATGGCTGTCTGGAAGTTCCAAGGACACAGTTGAGAATAGGGTCATCAGTCAGAAGGGAACTTGGCTGTCAACATCTGGCAAGCCAGAGCAGAGCATATCCCTAAAGGAGGCTGATTTTGCTCACCACACTGGAGACAGGCTTGCTTAATGGATCCGTAATAGATATGGGAAAAGTGTCTTTTCAGAGAACCCAGTTCTTGGTGGCCTGCTGTGATCTCATTGCTTTTCTGATTCTTGCATTAAGACATTTGGATAGAGACAGCAAACCTCTGTGCCTTCCCTTCTATTGTCAGGGTTCTCTGGGGACACAACTCCTGTGTTCTTGTGGGGCGCCTAGGGGGCTGATGGGACTAATGTACTTATTCTAGCAGGGCTCTTAAAGGAAAATAACCCAGTGGACCAGCCAAGATCACGGACACTCACTGTAGAACAGCACATGGAGAAAGGGCTTTCTGAGCCATGCCTTCCTGGCTCTTCAGAATGTTGTGTAGAGGTTTTCGGGTACCCCGTCCACTGAGCCACCCTGTCAGTTATTGTGGCCAACAATAGTGTCATCTCCCAGCTGAGACAAGGGTCATACCAATTCAGATTTACCCAATGCACCAGAATGGATGGGGAAACAGCTTTTCAGAATAGCGGGCAGTCCTGGGTCTGGATCTCACTGAAGATGGGCCCCTTGCAGAGAAAGGCAAAGCCCTGTGGTGTGTCCCCAAATTCATCCTCTGAGCAGCATGGGCAGTCTCAGACAGTTGAGAACCATTGGAAAGTCTCTGCACACCTACCCTTTTCGTCTTGGGGATGGAAGAGCCTGATAATTTGACATAATCCATGTTCCTGAGGTTGGGAGGGGTCTGCGGAGTTTGGCCTTCAGCAGGTGGGCACCTAGAAATCTCTCAGGGCCTATGGCTCACTACTTTATGGCCCAGAGCCATAACGGGAGGCAGGTTGGGATAGCACCCGAGGTATAAAGTGAGTAGTGCAGGAAACAAGCGATAGCCAGTTGTCTCTCTTCGCACTGCTTCTAGTGTGGCCCATAACGGGCTAATCTGTTTTAAGATTTAGTTTCTAGGTGGGGGAATCTCCATTTCCTCCCGGCTCTTGTCAGAATAATCTAGGGTAAAGATCTGTTTTCCAGGCCTGGGCTCCACCCCAGCCCTGGTGACAGCCAAAACCACCTCTGCCCAGTTTCTTCTGAATGGTCCTGAGAGCCAAGAATCAGATGCAAAAGCAGTGAGATATTTTTAGATGTATTTATTTTATGTGTCTGAGTATTTTGCCTGTATGCATGCCTGGTGCCCACAGAGGTCAGGAGATGGGACTCAGCTATCCTGGAACTGAGTTATGGTTGAGAGCCACTGTATGTGAGCTAGGATCTGAGCCCAGGTCCTGGCAAGAGCAGCAAGTCTTGTTAACTGCTGAGCCATCTCTCCAGCCCCAGGGGCAACAATTTTGTGTTTGTTTTGTTTTCTGTAAGGGTACCAATACATAGCCCAGTCTGGCTTCCTGCCTCAGCCCCTTCACTATTGAGCTTACAGACATCGACTACTAGGTCTGGCTGGGGAGTGAGGTTCTTAAGAGCTGACTCACGAGGCCTGGGAAAGCTGGGGGTGGATCACACAAGACCTAGGGACCTGTGACTTCCCTTGCATTAGGACCTGGCTCCTACAGCCTAGGACCATAGCTGTGGCTGGCGGCTCAGGCCCTGCAGCCCCCAGCCTCTACTCTTTTCTGCTCAGCAAACAAAGCAGTCTAGCTCCCACATTGGCTCAGTCTGCAGAGACCTTGTGAGGCGGAGGGCCAGGTGATTCAATTGTGGACGTGCCTGGGTTGAGGGAGGCCTGAACGGCTAATGGCATGCAGCTATGAGTGTGTATGCAGCTATGAGTGTGTCTGTCGTGCCTGTCTCCAGAGCCCATTAGATCATGAGGGCTCTGACCTCATGCATGTTTAATCTCCTGATGGATCCACTCCATGCACAGACTGTTGGAGGTGGTGAGACATGGAAGGTGGGGCCGGGCTTGAAGAAGTAGTCCCTGGGGGTGCCTTAGAAGGCCATTTCTTCCTCTGGTGCCTTGCTATCTCCACTCTGCTTCTTCGTTGCCTGGAGTGGAACTCTGTTCCAGCACAATCCCTCTGCCATGATGGACAGGCAACAAAATCGACTTTTCTTCCCTTCAGTTGTTTACCTCAGGTGTTTTTGTTACAACATAGGTAGCAAACACCGGTGACTTCCTAGCTGAGCAGTAAACCCAGGGCGTAACTTTTCAGATGAACATAACACGTCCCTTGGCCTGTAGCCCCAGGGAAGTCTTTGGGGCTTGAGTGAGCAGGGCAGGGGTGAGCTCAGTTTGGGGTGCAGGGACAAAGGGAAGGCTATAGGAACGTTTATTCAGCAGGAGCCGTGTCATGACCTTAGTGAGGATCTGCCTTTGCTCTGCTTCTGCAGAGGCAGGCGGGCACAGGGCCTCCAGTTCTCCATGTCTGCACTTCTGGAAGCTTCAGTGTGGACCTGTCTCTCTGTTTCTGAATACTGCTCTTCTTCCAGAATGTACCCTGTCTGTCCTCAGCTGTCTGTCCAGCTGACCATGCAGGGTGGTGAAACTGTGCTGCGTTTCTCATTGTCCCAGCATCTAGGACATGGGGGTGCTGAGAAGTTTGTTTTCTGGACTTCCTGCTTCTCAGTGCCACCTTCTTGTTACTCACCCCTACCCTTATTCTGTACACACACACATACACAAACACATGCACATACACAGAAGGAAAGCAGCATCAGTGTCTGCCTTTATGACGATATAGCTCCATTGAGTTTGGGCCTTACCATTTGGCCTCTTGTGACTTTCATCAAATCTTTAAAGCCCCCTTCTCCTAGTGCAGTCACATTGGGGGTTAGGCCTCCAGCAGATGAATTGGGAAGGGGCATGATTCAATTTGTAACTAGCTCCATCCAGTGAACCCTTCCTGTGACTTAAAGAAATGCATTTAGATGGCTGGCGGAATGGGATGATTTTAGTTGAATACATTGGAACATGTAAAACATTTCATACCTTGTATTTGTTTAAATATTCATGTAAGAGAAACAAAAACTAGCTGGGCATGATGATATAAGCCTGCAATTCCAGCACCTGTCGGGGAGGAAGGGGCAGGATACTCTTGGGAGTTCAAGGCCAGCTTTAGCTGCATAGTTCCAGGCCAGCCAGAGCTATAATACAGCCAAGTGCTGAGAGTGTAGCTCAGGGGTAGAGCTTTGGCTCATCTCTGTGTGGGTACTTTGGTTTTCCTTACAACATAGCAGCAGGGCTCTCAAAGTGAATGTCCCAAGAAACAAGAAAGAGCAGCTGCCAGTTTGCTATGGCCCAGTCCAAACACCGGTTGAGTGTGCTGCTCCTGTGCTGTTTGGTCAAGAGTCCACATTCAAGGGGATGGGGGAGGGTTTTGAAGAATATGAAGGCCATGGTTGGTCTCACCCTTCCTTTCCATAGGCTTTCCTGGAAGCCTAATTCACCTCCTACTTGCTGCCTTTTGTGGGAGCGATAGAAAAGAAATGTATGTATGAATCGGTCTGTATGGCTTGAACTCAGTGATAGTTAATAAAGACTTTATTTCATCCATTCCTTAAAAGTTGTCCCTACCCCATTGTGATTCGTTACTTTTTCTGTTACTGTGATAAAACACCAGGACCAAAAGCAACTTAGAGAACAAAGGGTTTATTTTGGCTTATTGTTTTAGAGGGAGACTCTCTCATGGTGAGGAAGCATGGCATCATGTGACAGGCATGGCAGCTGGGAAGTCCCATCCTCAGCCACAAGCAGAGAAAATGAACTGGAAGTTTAAATCTCAAGGCCTGCTCCCAGGGACTTCCTCCAGAAATGCCTGACTACGTAAACATCCCCAACAATGCCATCAGCCAGGGACCAAGTGTTCAAATGCCTGAGACATAGTGGCATCTCTCCTTCAAACCACCACGTACATCCCTGTGTGTGTTGCTTCCCCTTTACCTGACACTCCCGTTCCCTCAGATGTCAGCAGCTGGCCTTGCAAGACAGAGCATTTCCCTGCAAGGCTGCCTCCACCAGATCAGAGCCCTCTCCTGAGAGGCTTTCCTGTGCCCGAGGCTGGGCTGGCTGCAGGGATGCAGGGAGGAATCTGGATGCATACGCTTCCATGCCTGCTTCACTTTCAGGGATCCTGGGGCATCAGTGGGAGAAAATGGTGGCCTCCAACACTTTTTCTCAGGGTGTCCTTTTCAGCAGCATGGCATTGTATGTGGGGGTGGTAGTGGAGCATCTGTGCTCTGTCTGTGCCACTTCTTTGCTGGCCTGGGTCCTGGCTTAGGGTGGGTCCCAGCACCGTGGCTCTGGTTTTGTTAACTAACCAGTCTTGTTTCCTCTCCTGTAAGAGTGGAAGACTCCATTTAGTCTGAGGATTGGCAGCCTGTGGCCTGTCCACCAAATCCAGCCCAACTCCAGCTTCTCACGGTGAAGCTTCAGTTTCACTGAAACAGTCATACATGGTCCTTTCTGTGTATCTGTCATGGTTGTCATAGAAAACGTGGCCTAGGAGGCAGCGTGTCTGGACTTTTAGAGAGAAGGTTGATGACCCACAGGTAAAATCCCCGTCTCTGTGGGATTTGCATCTGTGGAGCTAACCAAGACTAAAACATACTTTTTAAAGCACTGGGATGACTGTGGTGGCTCATGCCTGTAACCCCAGCACTTGGGAGGCTTCGGGAGGAGGATCAGGACCCGAAGGACATCCTTAGCTTTGTGTTAAGTTGAGCTTGAACTTGAACGCTGACTTGAACTGCATGAGGCCTTGTCCCATAAAAAGAACAAACTAAACAAGCCGGGCTTGGTGGCACAGACCTGTAACCCACACACATGACTGGGGGGGTCGTGAAAAAGGGTAAGAGGAGGGTGGGGAGAGAAGGAAGGGGAGGGAGAGGAGGAGGGAAGAGGCCTAACACATAAGTTCTTCAGAACTCTAGCCCCTGCTGGGCTGCTGTTACAGAAAGCCACAATGAGAGTTTGTTTGGCTCACAGGTCCTGAGGGTGGGATGTGCAAGCTCCCAGGGCTGTTTGCAGGAGGCCCCTTCTTGCTGTGTCCTTACTTGAATGACCTCTCAGAGCTAAGCCTTTTGATAAAGGTGGAACTCTGTCACCTCCCTCCTAGCCTCCTCCTACAGGCCCTGCCTCCCAGTGCCAGCTCTCGGAGGGCACACTAAGGCCAAAATGTTCTTCTGTGGAAAGGAGGGTGCCAGATAAATAGGCTTTCTAGTGGCCATCTAGTACCATATTTCAATTCATTTTAGACCACTCTATTTGGAGCCAGTTCCCTGGGCCAGAGGGTCTCAAACTCTGCAGTAACAGATGCAGCCAGCCAGAAAGGAAGTCTTCAGAAGGGTGCCCTGGGAATCCGACATCACTAAAGTGAAGAGAAGCCCAACGGGCAACTCTCCCCCCCAACCCTGAAGATTCCAAAGAAATCTAACCTTCTAACCAAGTTCAGCTTCCTGTGGTCAGTCAAAATAGAAGGCGCCTTAGAGAGGCACCAGCAGGGTGGCTTTGCTCCCTGAATGTCACCTGCCCAGCTCCCTTTCTCCCAGTACCCCTACGCCAGAGTGAGCCAGCTGGGAGGTCGAGCGGTAGACTCATTCTCTGGGAGAAGTGTAGCCTGGGCCTGGGGACAGCCCACAGGTACACCCTACGGCAGGATGGCTGTCTTGACCAGCTCTCTTTTCTGTAATGGAGGGCCTGTGGGCATGAAATGCAGCCTCCCTTGGCCCTTGAGGAGTGGGGAGGGGAGGTGGCATTAAACCTTTTTATTTTTACTCTGGAAGCTTCCTAGCTTCAAACAGACTGGGGATCTTGTTTGTTTACACAAGCTAGCTTTTCTTGAATGCCGTTTGCCAGCAGTCCCATTGGTCTTAGGCATGGAGTGGGTCACCAGAGTTCTGGAAGCTGGAGCATGTTCCGTGAAGAGGGCATTTGTGTGTGGGGGAGAGGTATGAACCTGGAAAGCAGGCTGATTCCTATAGGCCTGGAGAGTAGGGGAGACAGTCCTGTGCTAATGGAACCCTGCTTGGGGAGGGGCCTGAGGGGGTGTGGGTCGGTTCTACATAAGCTGTCTGAACAGCCCCTCCACACCTCCTAAAGTCCTCCAAAGCCTGGCTCTCCAGTAGCTTGTCCTAGGAGAACATTTGACCACATTTGTTTAATAGTTAACCATTGAAGGAAAGCAGGTATTCCATAAAACTGAAGTTACTGAGTTAGAATGTTTTTCCTTTCCTTTTTAGATTTATTTATTTTATGCGCATGAGTGTTCTGCCTGCCCGTATATCTGTGCACCGCGTTCATGCCTGGTGCCTGCAGAGGTCAGAGGAAGGCATTAGGTTCCCTGGAACTGGAGTTACAGATGTGCCTCTGTGTGGGTGCTGGGAATCAAACCCAGAGCCCTCTGCAAGAGCAACAGGTGCCTTTAACCACTAGACTATCTCTCCGGCCCCTGAACTTACTTAACTGGAATAGCCATTGTGGTAAATGAAAGTTTGTCTCCCTTGGAAGTTACATCCTAGAGCATGTGGCCAAGCAGGTGGATTTCAATATTCTTTAAGGAGTTCCTGTATCTAGGCTTCACTCTTGCATTAAGCTACATCTAAGGAAGCATGAACCACTGTGTTCATCTTTACATCTTACACCACCTTCCCCCTTTTCGTGGCAACTGGCCACAATGCAATTATGCTACATAAATTTGCATGCTTAATTAGTTGGAGGTCTCGCTTTATTACCCTGTCACTGCCTGTGCCTCTCACATGATCTGGGCACTCAATTCCACGATGCAGTTCCAGCAGCCCTGGGCACATACAGCCCTCACCTGTGACCTTCTGGGCAGAGTGCCTGGTTGGAGTCTGCACTTCCTGGCTGTCACTTTCCTACCTCCACAGGAAACAGCTGAGCAGTTGCCTGAATTGCTGTATCCTGAGATAACATCTGGTGCCACTCATTTGAGCTGTAGTTTGCTAGTTTCCTGAGTGCCCTCCTGCTTTCTTTGTGGCCAGGGAGACAGTGTTAGTCTTTAAGTTTTGCCAGGATCCTCCGGGGGACTGGAAGTGTCTCACAAGGCTTTGTGGCTGGCATAGGACCAGAGGCCACATCGGCACTGAAGTCCCGTGCTCTTCCAGTTACACTGTGGAGTCAGGGGTGGGCCGCTGTTTTCTAGTTTTCTAGAAAACTAGGTCCGTGATGTAGCGGGACCCTATGGCACATCTCTGCTGAGCCCAAGCTTCAGCCTTTCCTTCTCTGGGGTGGTGTGGCTAGTCTGTGATGGTGGGGCTGGCGCTTGGAGGTATTTTAGGTTTATATTACTGTAACAAAATATCAGAGCCAGGCTCATTTCATAAAGCAATGAAGTTTCTTTACTTCATATATGTAAAGGTTTAAGCAAGCAGCACTGCCTGCACTTTGTGGTGAAGATAGGAGAGTGAGTATGATGGTTACACTGGGAAGTAAGAAGCCAGGAGAACCAGAGTCCTACTGTCTTCTCTGAGAGCACACCCCCAAAGACCTCCCACTGGGCCCCATCTCCTCCCAACAAAACCAAGCTGTGAGTCTGTGGCTTTTTTTTTTTTTAAAGGGGACAAGCCCAAACTAGATCAGGACAGGCTGGCTCCTGAGGCTGTGTGTGTGTGTGTGTGTGTGTGGTGAGCAGCTGAAAACAGTAAGAGTTGGTGGTTGCTCTGGCATCTGGGAACTGCTCAGGTTTTGGAAGCAGAGTAGAACCCAGCAATGGTCCTTTGAGTATCAGTGATGGCAGAAGTGAGCCAGAAGGGAAAACCCAGCAAAGAGTGCAAAGGAGACAGGAGTGTGACTGCAGAGAAACACACCTACTCAGGAAGCCATTTGGCCATGAATCAGTCTCTCACTCCCAAACCTTGGTTGACCTCGGCTGTAAAATGAAAACAGATTTGTTGTTGTTTTGTTTTTTTAAAAAAGTGAAAACGCTTTTAGAGGGGGAAAAAGAGCCAAGTGTTAATTTCAGAAGGAAAAAACAAAAAAAAAAAGCCAGGCTGCTGGTGTGAGGATCTCCTTCTCGTGTTGGCACCCTGCACCTAGCAGATTTCAGAAGTGAGAGAGGAGACTCGCTTTCCTGTGAGGAAATGACAGCTCTCAGCATCTGACCACAGAGGATGCCCGAGCTCCGGCTTTGGCATCCCAGTGGGCCTGGGCAGTAAGGGGGGGATGGGAGCCTTGCACTGCATCCCTGCTCCCATCTCAGGTCATGGGGACCAGATAGACTCAGTCTGCCTGTGTGCCCAAGCCACTCAGCAGACACCAAGGATAGGGTGGCTTAAATGACAGACATTTCTTTCTGAAGGCTGGGATCCAAGGGAAAGTGCTGGCGGGGTTGGTTTCTTCTGAAGCCTTTCCTCTTCCTTGTAGATGACCATCTTTTCCTTGCGTCTTCACGTGGTGGTGCCCGTCTGCATGGCTGTGTCCTCTTCTTAGACACCTACCTGTCAGATTGGGTTAGGAGAACTCACCTAAGACTGTGCTCCACCTTTCATACCTCTTTAATAACTCTGAAATATTGGGGTGAATTTGGGCTATACCATTCTTTCAACATGTCCACAATGGACCCTTTTATGAATGGAGACGCATACCCTGTAGAAGGGTCAAACCTTGCAAAACTCCAGGGAGCTTGTGCAGACAGTCTGGGGGAGGGGTGCAAGTGAGAAATGCAGCAAGGCAAAATGTGCATTAAACTTTTCTTAAAAGAATTCCAGAAACTAACCCCCAATTTCAAAAGGCTCCATGAGCTTGCTTTATATATGGTTTCACAACAGGTTTCCTTTAAATGCCGAGCCTCGCCGTACGCTTGAGAAATTATTTGATTTAGTACTACATGGTTAAAGTACTCCATTTTCCAGCCTAGCCATTAAAAAGCAGGGAGCAGCCTGCAATCAGCCTGATGCTGTCTCTCTCCTCTGAAGGGCAACTCAGTCCCCAGCCATACACCGTCACTGCTGAGCAACCACACTGGGCTTCCACTGCCTTTGCTGTAAGTCCAGGGCGAGCGGCACCAGCAATCTGGCCACAGACTGGGCCCAGGGTGCTTTTCTTTGTGTGCGATGAACCAGGGTCTGTGTCAGCAGCATGGTTGGCCTTCTTTACCTCTGTTTTTGGGTACAGTGACACCGGTCTCCTCCGGTTAGGGGGCAAGATGATACTGACCAAAGCAGACTGAGTGTTGCATAAACTCTTCTTAGCACTTTAGCCTGCAATTGTGAATCAAATTCATTGATGGACTTCTAGTCTTCTCTGTAGGGATGCAAAGGTGTCCATTGCCTGGCACCATGGGAAATCCATACCTTTACCAAATGGGCGGGCGAGGAGAGCATCTCTAATCAGGGGAGAGTCTGTGAGACCCATTCTGCTATAGAGGAGTATACAGAACCCTCAGCTCATCAGAGTTGCCCTTCGGGAAGGAGATCACTTCCCGTCCTGGGTGAAGAGATGCTCTGTAAAGCCACAGGCCGTTGCTTAGATTCTGAGCCCTCCCATCTCGGAGAGTCACTCCACTCCAGGAGCTGGCCTGAGTTCAGGGCTTTGTGACCTCTCAGGGTCAAACATTGTAGGGTTGAAACACAGTGCCTCCCTCAAGGGACACGCAGGCCTTCATGGATGGCATCGTAGAGCAGGGAAGACAGGCAGGAAAAGAGACGTATGTGAGCTGTTGGGGGCACCTGGACTACCTTGAGGAGTCAGGGAAGGCCTCTAATGGAGGCACTGAGCAAGCAGAGAGCCAAATCACAGGTCTCAGGCAGTCTGGTCTGGTCAGAGGTGTGGCTAAGGCCAAAGGAACATTCTAGGTCAAGCCCTGGATTAGAGGACCAGGGGTGTAGTCTTCAAATACTTGTGTGGACCCAGGATTTGGAGTATGTGAAGGCAGGCAAAGAAGAGAGCTACAGAATTGGGCAGGCCACAGGGGCACAGGTGAGGGAGCCAGATAGCCAGGAACAGGATAGAGGCTGCAACTCTCACGTTCATTCCTAGTGTTCTGCCTGGACTAGGCTGGGGGCCCATGGCTGCTGGGGGGGGGAGGGGAGGAGTCTCACTCAAATCCCTCCCTGGCCTTCAAGTCAGAAGTCTTGTTTTTTTTTTGGTCTGTAAAGATTTTCATGGCCTCAACATCTTTGTAGCTTCTGGCTACTTTCTGGGCAGCGGATGTCTCTCTGGACCTTTATGCCAGCACAGGTCTCCCATTTCAAATCAGAATCTCCCATTCTTTAGGAAGAAACCAATCCGTGTGCATCTGTTAGAGAGAGACCGGAGATAATGTGGATCTCAGTAAGACATGTTGTTTCTTTACCATGAAGGCAAGCTGGTGGGAGCATGTGGGTTTTGTGGTAAATGGAACTTTTGTGACTCTGTCCTTTTTTTGCTCCATCTTTTATCCTGTGCATGTGGCCACTTACAGAAGGTCACCTTGCTGTTGAACTTGATCACTGGAGTTTTAGCCTTATCCTGGTTTGCTTCCCTTTTGCTATGATAAAGCACTAAGCCCAAGACTTGAGTAGGAACAGGTTTATTTCAGTTCACAGGTAGACACCAGGGCAGGAATTAAAACAGAGACTATGGACACATGCTGCTGACAGGCTTGCCTTTCTTGGCGCACTCAGCCTGCTTTCTTATATAACTCAGGACCCCCAGCCTAGGAATGGCACTACCCGAGTAGGCCAGATCCTCCCATGTCAGTTAGCAAACAAGAAGATGGCCACAGGTCAACCTGATAAGGGCAGTTCCTCAGCTGAGTCTCCCACTCCTCAGGTGTGTCTAGTTGACAACCTACCACATTATCCATGAGGAGGATGAATGGTGTCCAGTTCCTGCTCGTCAGCTCCATTCCTAAGTGGGTCTGGGAAGTGCAGTGTTTCACCCAAGCACTGTAGCCAAGGTTCTGTTAGTAAGGAAGAGTGGGAAAATGGATGGTGAAGAGGCAGCTGACAGCTTTGGTGATGGCATGCTCAAAGAATGGGCTGGGGAGGACCAGCTGCTCCCTGAGGGCTGGGCTTCATGCTTTCTTTCTCCGTGGTGCTCGGCACCACACGGCATACAGTACATGCTGCTCCAGGGATCCCTGAATGTGATAGAGACCCAGAGGAACCTGTTATGGCTGGAAGCAGTTTGGCCTCTGGGGTTCGAATATTGCAAGCTAGGTCTCCAGTGTAATGCTGTGAAGGTGGTAGAACCTTTAAGAGATGGGGCCTGCCGGGAGATGATTAGCATCTTGGTCTAATTAGACCCTGCCTGCTTGGCGTCTTTTGCCCAGGGTTGTACTGGTGATGCTCTGGGCACACAGTGGCCGTAGACGCCTCAGTCCAGGCTATAGGGAGCTCAGTACAGTCAGGTGAAGACTAGGGGACAGTCTGAGGTCTGAGGGCAACAGCAATGGATGTTACTACACCTGGCTGCAGCCCAGGCTCGTGCCCATACCCTGTGTTTCATTTTAGACAAGACTCCTGTGCTTTTCTGCTTGAAGGTGAAATATGTAGGAAGCTGCATTCCCAGGGCCTCTCTGTATTATGATTTATCGTTCACTTCCTTTTTATATTTTCAATGCTTTTCACTATTTTTTTTTTCAAGCTTTTATCTTTTCGGTGACTCTACCCAATGTCTCCATCCTGTCTTCTCTAAGAGAAACTTTTTTTTGAGACCGTGTCTTATGATCGTCCTGCTGAGTACTGTAATTACAGGCGTGGTGCACTGCCATGTCCTACTTAGAAACAGTTTTATTGACTTGCAGAGACAGCCTACTTAGTTCAAAATAAATCAAAGTAAAAAAGAAAAAGCAAAAGTGCTGTGGAAACAGCCTGGTGTCCAGCACAAGATGAATGGGTAAATGAAATGCACCCTCTCCATACAGCCGTGAAAAGGAACAAGATATTCTCATATGTATTAGTGCAGAGGAGCCTCATCCGTGGGAGAACCATGCCCATCACAGAGTGATCTGTTGGACGTATAGTCAGCTGGCTGCATGGTCAGGAGAGCAGACACAAAGCCACATGCTGTGTGGTCGGTGTGGGTTCTGCATCACTGCTTGCTCTGTGGAGACAGCCCTGAGATGGGTCCTTACCCAGGGCTGCTGAGGAGACAGGTGAGAGTCACCGCTTATGGAGTTCAGTGGAACGATGGGAATGTTTCAGCAGTAGTTCTGCAGTGATGTCACTGTGCTCAGTGCTCCTCCCTTGTATTTTAAAATGCTTACATTGGTTAATTTCATGTCATGTGACCTTTGCCTCAGTTATTTTTATTTTTATTTTTTTAAGAAATGGTATAGTCAGCCAGCAATGCAACTGTACTTTTCATCCTGTCCCCATATCCTCACTTCCTTCTCAGATTCTCCCTCCTGGAGCTAGCAAGCTGTCAGAATCTTTTATGATTGAAATTTCCCAGCAGATGAAAGAGGACAAGCTTGAGTATCCTCCACCCAGCACCCTCAGTTTTCGTTTAACACTCAAACTCACAGCCCACTCCCGTGAGCATCGGGAGCTGAAGAAAGCCGAAGACATTATTGCCCATAACTGATTAGTAAGCAGAAACTGGGAGTTCTGACCACAGCAGGTGCCGATCTCGTTTCTCCTCTCACAGTTTCTTTCTTGTCCTTGTATCCTGAGAATGCTTTTCTGTGTCTTCTTCTGCATAGGAATCCTGTAGCCTCCTTGCATAGCAACAACACTGACTCTCCCTAGTTCTCCGCTGGGTACGTGACATTTCTGACACATGGCTCCATCAGCCTTCATCTTCCTGTCCTCTGTGTGGGTGCCAGGCCTCTGCTTCTCCCTATGGGGGTATGACCCTGTGCACCAAGTCAGCCATGTTAGCTCTGGCACATGTGATTGTGCGAGCTGGCATGCCAAGGTCTGGAGGGTAGGCAGGCTTCTGGGAAGGTGTATAAAGAATAGTCTTGCATTCTTCCATCTACAGAACTGAGGGAGAAGGCCTGGGTCTCTTCCCTGGCTGGAGGAGGTAAAGATGAACCGAATTACTTTATAATGGAAGAGTCTGTAGCTCAGAGGGGTTCGCTGAGTTGTGTAAGTTTGCTCAGTATTAGGCAGTGCAGGAATCTGGTCTGGGCTAATCTGGGGACAGTGTCCATGTTGTATTTCTGTGGTGGCTAGTGCTGCATGTGGGACTTGTCTGTCACCTTGGGGAGGACAAGTGAAAGGAGGAAAGGTGTTCCTAGCTAGACTTTGGAATTTCTCTGCTCCAGGCAGTGGCTGTGCAAGAACAGTGTAAAAATGGGCCGTCTTCTCTCGTAGAGGGCACCTGGCTGCGGATGGCCTCGGGGGCTGCCCAGACTGTACCGTGCAGGATTTGGGCCTCATCATGGAGCCCAAACGTCACCAACTACTCAGGTCAAACATTTGGCTGCTGAACCTGACAGCAGGCGCCTCCCCATGCCACTCTCTGGCTTGGGACCTCTGCTCTGTCCCATTTGTTCACCCCTGGACAGTTTCTCTAAAATGCTCACCTCATCAGAGAAATCACATCTGTGCACTCGCCTTCCCTAGTATGTGTTTATACCCATAAACATATGCTACTGTGGAAATGTGCAGTGTCTACATTTTCCTAAAGGAAATACTCACAGCAAGCTATCCAGCTTGTTGTCCCTATGTCCTAGTGAGGTACCCACTTTGCAAAAGATGGGAAGCCACAGAGGACAGATGCTGCAGTGGGAGCTCTGGGTCGCAGAACAGAACTGGGTCCTGGAGGGGCCATGGGGAACGTCGGGTCAGTAAAGGAGGGTCTCGCCTGCTGTGCTCCAGCATGCTGACTTCACAAATGTAGCCAACTCAGTGCTTGCCTGGACTATATCCTGCACTCTGCCACACTTCTGTCCTTCAGGAGGCTAACATCGTCACACAGGGAGCAGGAGGGGGCATCAGTGCTCAGCTGCCCTAGTCACCTTCCGGGGAATGACATCTGAGGTCCCTGGTGGTCCTCAGGCCTGCCCTGCAGTCAGCATGCCAAGCCCTACCTCCTCTTGGCAAACTCTCAGCTTGTTTTTTTCCAGCCACTGTCATGGTCAGGTGACCTTCCTGCCATCCCCCCAACCCCCACCCCAAGAAGGAGGTCTCTAGTCTTCTAGTAGCTATGTGTGGGAAGAAGTATCACCCATCTAGGGTAATGGGGTTCCAGGGACCCCAGACTTCCCGCCTTCCCCAGTACTCTGTCTTGCTTCTGTTTCATTCTTTGTCACAACCTCTTTGCTTTAGTTGTCTAATCCTGCACTAAAGAATTAAGCCCAAATTAGTGCCTTAAAATGATGACTTTCTTATTATTTGCTCACAATTCTGCATAGTTGGGGAGGGGTTCTCTGTCAGTGGGTTTTCAGCCAGGGTAGCTAAAAACCTTTCATGTCTCTCTGGGATGTGGCTCCATGATTGGCTTGGGCTCCTCTCAGCTTGGTGGTCACATGTGGGTGGGCTGGTTTCAGGTACCGGTTCCCCAGAGCAAAGCTGCTTGGCTTTCCCAGGTTCAGACCCTGAGCAGTCACAGTGTCATGGGACAGAGGGCTGCACACGAAGAAGTATGCAGACTGCTCCGTCAGTAGCTGTTTCACTAGACATAGTCCTACACTGCTAGGCTCTCAACTCTTGGGGTACGTTTGTGTGTGCCCTAGTCCAAGCTTGCTTCCTTTCTGCTCTCTAACGGGGAGGGGGGGGGTATAGAAATGCTAGTTAGTCATCTGTCCCTTTGAAGGCTGTATCTCAACCTGTGGGCTCAACCGATTTGGTGGAGGGTATGCAACGCTTTCACAGGGGTTGCATGTCAGATATCCTGCATATAATGTTTACATTGTGAGTAATAACAGTAGCGAAATTACAGTCGTGAAGTAGCAATGGAATACTTTTATGGTTGGGAAACCCTGCAACATGAGGAGCTGTGCTAGTCGCAGCATTAGGAAGGTTGAGAACTGCTGATCGTCATCCAGATGAGAAAGCTGAATGCTCTGAAAGGATCCAGGAGCTGGGGGTGGGCCGGCTTCGGGGACCTCCTTCCCTGGAGCCTTGCATCTGTCCAGGACTCTCGGGTGCAGGAGGAAGACCCCCTCTCTTTCTCCCAAGCCATCTTCGGGGCAGTGCGCCATTGCAGATGAGTTTGTAAAGTGTACTTGATGTCCGTCTTCTCAGGTGCCCCCACAACGCTCTATAAAACGAGTGTCTCGTTTTCTTCTCGGACAGCTGTCCCTGTGATGGCACCGCTGAGTGACAGAACTGTAGTTTCTACTCACCATCTCCAAACCCTGCGCCCTGAAAGCTGGCTGGGAGAGACTCTGGGCTGCATGCCAGAATTTCCTTCCTGTAAAAGGCGTCGCCTTTAATTAGATTAATTTTCACCTCTCTTTTGCCTTTGAGGGGTTTAGGAACAATGCCGTCAGATTCTGGGCTGGGCTGTGAACAGAGCTAAGGATGGAGGCCAGCAACACGCAGGACAGGAGATACGCATCCCTGAGCTCCACAATGGGGCCAGAGGGGTAGACAGTCCCCGGGACCCAGCCCCATTGTCTGGCCCTGCCCTCCCGTGGCGGTGTTTATTCTCTGCGGTTTCTCAAGCCTCTCGCTGACACATGATGCGTTGCCTGTGTCCTTACAAAGGCCACTTCGTGCGCACGTCTGCGATTCTTGTCTTTGGTCAGTGGCAGCTTCCATGCTGCGTGCCTGATCTCTGTCCAGGGTTAGCTGTTGAGGGAGGTTATTGGCCAGCGCAGACCTCAGGAAACGAAGTGCTTTGCTGAATCCAGGTCTTGCTTTTAGCCCTCTAGAGACAAGCACAAACGTGGAGGGGGCCTCTTATTATGCCGGGCAGGCGAGAAGGTATGCCCCCTGGACCAGTCGACCTCAGATTAGAGAGCTTGCTGGAGAATAATATGGGTCTGTGGATCGTCCATCCCTGATCTTGGAGGGTAGCCCTGTCCACGGTATGCCCAGGTGTGCCGCCTGCCCGGGCCAAGCATGATGAGAAGTAGCCTGTGTTCTGTGGAAGTGTGGTCCCTCACAGAGTTGACCTTTGGAAGGTCAGGCGTGAGCCTTTGAGTCTAGCGTAGCCTGGCTGCCAGACCATGCAGCTGTAGTTTGTTCCAGCCTCCTCTGACCTGCTTTTTTTCCTGGTAAGTTCAAACCATAGAAGAATGAGCAGCAGTTGTGTGCCTAGGGCTGGGTGGTAGGAAGCAAGCCCAGACCAGAAGCAGTCCCTGGTTTCACATTTGCTGTGCCAGCGGAGAGTACTGAGTAAAAGCTCATGAAACAAGGTTCCATGGCATCCCTGGGTAGCATTTGTGTGTGACCCTAAGGCACGGGACAAAAGGGACATAGGTGGGGCTTGTCTTCTTCCGCCTTTTCAGAGTCCTCTCTTTTGACTGTGATTTCTGGCTCCACTTCATAATCACCATGGTCTGTGGCCTCAGGACTTGTCCTCTGAATGATTTGTTGTTTTGTCTTCTGGCTTTCTGCATTGAGAGGAGAATATTCTAGAAGACTGTGGTTGCTAAGTGTCCTTCGTATGCTGAGATCCAGTGATGTGTGTGATGTTTGAGTACTTTGTATTGTAAGCCACAGCAGCGGATATGTGAATGGCGCCTCCAAGAGAGAAGACTCATCCAGCGGATGAGAACCTGTGTCTGATTAGGAAAGCATACAGTATACCCCAGTGGAGGGGTCTGGGAAGCACTGGTGGGAGGGCTCCTGCAGACCCCGTGTCAGGCTGGAGTCATGGCCTGCATTCCTCTAGAAGGACCCAGGAGGGCAGAGGTGTCCCGGTGTGGCACCGTGCTTCGCAAGCTGGCCTGATGCAAGCTCTAGACCAGTGCTGCCCCAGTGAGGTCTGACACATGCCCCCATGGAAGGTGCAGAGGGTGGTGAAAGGGTATGGGTGCGGTGTCCAAAGCCACACCCAGAAGGAAGCAGGCTTATTGTGGTCCCATTCTTTCAGAAGAAGATCCCAGCCCTCCTCTGTCTTTACTTTATCTTTGTCCAGGACACTGAAGATCAGTGCCACAGTCTCTGAGTGCCCCTCACTCTGAACCGCTTTTCTTTCTTAATACAGGATTTACTAAATTATATACACCATAAAACCCACCTCTGTAAAGTAGCTAGGTCTGATATGTTCACAGTGTTGGGTAGCCATCACCACCCTTTAAAGCCAGGATATCTCATCACCTCCCCATTTCTCCTTAACCCCTCAGCCCTGGGGAACCACTAGTATGATTTCTCTGTAGATTATATCTGCCCTCAGCAATTCATAGATGTGGAATTGTGAGATACATAGTCCTTTGTGACTGGCTCCTTTCTCTTAGCATAGTTGGCTCAGAGTTCATCTGTCTTACAGTATTTCATTCCTTTTCGTTGATGAATGATGTTCCTTCATGTGGTTATACCACATTTTGTTTATCCATCTGTCAGAGAGCAGAACTTTGGAGATGGTTTCTATATTTTTGGCTATTATGAATAATGACGCTGTGCATGTGCTAGTGTGAGTTTTGAGGGGTTATGTATTTATTTATTTATTGTGGTGCCAGGGGTTGGTTTGCTCGGGGTCATTAAATGGAGGAGCTAAAATGTCTGTGACTTACTAAGTGGCTATTCATTTATCCACCCAGCCACTTCTCAATCTTTCTATCTGATCTGCTCCCAGCCCCATCTATCTTCCCATTCCTCTACCAAGAAAGAAAAATATTTCTCTGTCCCTGTCTTCTGATTGCTGCAAGTTTACAGAAGTACATAAACTCAAGTTTTAGCTGATTATCCAACTTAGGAGACAGTTTCCAAAAGGCCAAAGTCTAAAATTACCTGCCATATGCTTGGTGAGACACAATGGCATGGGGGCCTTTTTTGTGGGTAGATCTCAAGAGGTCCGTGATACAGGTGTTAAAGCCAAGGGACAGAGCAATGTCAGGCTCCCTTGTTCACTCCAGGAATGACTCTGGGCTGGGATTTCTCCTCATCATAGTTTCATTACTAAGGATGGAGGTAGAGGCTGCTGAGAAATGGCCACTCTGTAGCATACTGGCCAGCAGCCTTCAGTAGTCATGTCCTTGGGACTTCAATGTTCATTGTATATACCTGATACCTACTGGGTTCTCTGTGTCCTAGAATCAGGCCTAATGGAAAGCTAAGGTCTTGACCTCGACCCACTCTTCAGAGGCCCTCTCTATTGTGACCTTTCCTCCCATGCTTCCCTGGGTACTCTGGTCCCATCTCAGTATGCCAGGAACCTTCATGAATCACAGAAATTTTGTTAGGTTGTCCTTCTGTCCTTGTAAGTCTGGTCTCTGTTTACTGGGCCCAGGGCTGAAGGTTAGTAGAGGCCAGATTTCCCGGCAGGCCCCAGTGAGATAGGAGAATGGATACTACCCACCAACTTAAAGGTGTGGCCTCAGAGCTAAGATGCCCTACTATGTGCACGGCAGTATCTGGAATGGAGGCCCTGGCACCATAGGCTTTTGAGCCACCTTTTCTCCACGGAGTAATATGCTACCCCAATGTTGCCATTACATTCTCACTCTCCAGCATCACGAGATCCCAGACATTCTTCCAGCTTTTCTATTCCACAGTGAGAGAAGGCCAGACAGCAAAAGCTGTTTTCAGAACACCAGGCCTGAAGGTACACAGGTTTGTTTGTTTGTTTGTTTGTTTGTTTGTTGTTCTCTCTCTCTTTTTTTTTCTGAAACCTCCCACATCCCAGAATGACATATATAATGTCTCTCCCTGTTCTCCCAATGACACTTTGCTCTTAGAGCTTTGAAAATAATCCTACTGAACTTGACTTTGCAGGCTGGCTTCATCCTGGCCCCGTGACATCGTTTTGTTCCAAGACCCTCCTTCCTTCTCCCTCCTTTTCTGCTGCCCATGCGCAGAGTGGAGATGAAGGTTCCCCTCTCCTTGCTATGCTCTACAAATTCTTTCTGGCATTATTCTAACCACAATTATTCAATTGACACAGAATGGAGGACAGCCAGGCTAGGGTAGGGAGTGCTTTCCCTGCTGCCTGGTGACTGGGAGGAAAGTGCCTGTCCAAGTTGCTCTCAGCTACAGTGACCCCTTCCCTCCTGCCTTTGGTTTCTTTCTCACTGCCTGCCTCCCTCCCTCTCTCTCTTTAAACATTTTCATATAATACATTTGGATCATATTCTTTCCTGTTCTCCAGCTCCTCCAGAGCCTCCCACCTCCTTATCCACCAAACTTCATATTCTGTCTTTCTCTCTCAAAGAAAAGCAAAACAAACAAACAGCACACACAAAAAATCAAGCCTTTTTTGTGTTAGCCAGCTGCTCCTGGGCATGGGGCCTGCTCTGCTGTGCAGCTGATATCCACAGTGGCGTGATACTTCACTGGAGAAAACTGATGTTTTTTTTTTTCCTTTTCCAACAGTTATCAATTGCAAATAGCTTCTTAGAGGTGGGACTTTATGTCATCTTCTGCTAGGGTAGGGTAAAGGAGAAAATAAGGGGATGGACAGCTAACATTAAAGGCCTTTTGAAAATCCATATGGAACCTTACACTTTTGAAGCTTCCTAAAATACAGACAAGGGGATTTAAATGGAGTCAGTATATAATGGGGGAGACAGTATCCCATCTAGATGTCTTATGCCACCAAGTAAAAACCTCCAGTGCCGGATATGAGTTACATCTTGTTGAATTGTTGGTCAGTGGGGTTCTGAGGAACCCCTCCCCCCCCAAAAAAAGTATAGGCTATTGCCAAGGCTGCAACAGAAAAGGCCTGTCAGGAAGATATACTAGCACAACAGTGGCAATGGAAGTAACCAACCGCTTTTTAAATTTTGGATTTAAGGCTTACTTCATGAGATGGAACCCATACCTCATGCTGCTAAGGAGGCCAAGAACCAGAGACTAGATGGGTCGTGAGCCCTATGGTTTGCCTCTTAAAAGAGCTTGAAAGCTGGCATGAGCATCATTATCCTCTTGAAAATGATTACTGAGTCTCCCTACACCCCTGGCACCTGGATGGTGTTATTACCTTCCCCAGAATCGGGGGTGGTAGGCTCCAGGGAGGAGTTAGGCTCCACACAGGAAAGGTATGGCTAGTGCAAACAGAAGGGGTAGAAGTCAGTTCTGGAGGCTCTTAGGCAAAGGGAAATGGTCATAGGGCATGTGAGCCAATGCAAGGCCAACGTTGCATCTGAGAGACGTGGGAGCTCTGAAGGAAGGGTGGGCTGTGTAGACGGAGGGAGGGAGGAGATACTCTGGGAGGGAGAAGTCTCTGTTTCCTCTTAAATACCCCTATGTGACTTGGCCTCTGTGGAGATCTGTGTGAGGGGGGACCTGGAGTCCCAGGGTGAACGCGTAGTTAGGTGGCATGGCCAGGGAGCCCCAACCGGTGGATTGGGGCCAATGAGGAATCAGGGGGGTAATTTACACAGAACACGCTGGGAGCCTAGTCACAGGCTTCCAGGACGAAGGTGTTAATTCTGCGGTTATTACGTGCATCATGCTGTCTCTCCTACCTAGGATGCTCCCGCCTCAAGGTTGTCCCTTTGCCTCTTGGGTTTCTGACGTTCATAAGGTCAGTGACCTGCCCTGTGTGCATCTCAGCACAGAACACTCTGTTCTCTTAGAGGGCCTCCCAGCCAGCTGAAACCAGCAAGTGACACAGAGAGGTTGGGGGTAGGGGGACTGGCACTAGTGTGGGGTGCTCCTGAGTGCTGAAGGCAGTTAGGATACCCAGCTCACCCATCCTTTAATCCATGGGCTTGGCCTCATTTCACAGGTAGAAGAACTGAGGCAGAGAAGCCATTTGTCTGCAGGGTCAGGAATGCAGCCTCGGCCCTGGTCGTTCTCTTTGCACACTGTGAGATGTTTAGGTCTCTGATGTAGAGATGTGTAAGTGATGCCAGGCTAGGCCCGAGAGAGCGGGAGTTCAGCTTGCATTATTTTCAGGTCCCTAGACTGACAGGGAGGAAGCTGCCCTATTTTTAGAGAGCACCATCGTAGTTTGTAATTAACAGACAGCATGCCCTCTGCCGCACATTCCTTACTTACTCACACTGTATGGTAATTAGTGTTTTAATCATCTTCAAACAAGGTCAGCAGGTCTGTGAAGGCCCGAAATGTGCCTGACTCATCCCTGTCTGTCCTCCACAGCCTATATTCATGAAGGGCTTGTCCGTCCGGAAGTTGGACAGGTTTGTAAACGGTGTTAATGGGGGACAGCTGACGAGTGAGAGGCTGGGTACACAGCATGGCTTGACCCAAGCCTGGAGGGGCAGGAGACAGGTGTGGCCTGGGAAAGGCAAGTGACAAGTAGCCTGGAGATGAAGGGGGAGGGGAAGGCTGATGGTAAGAGGCAGGGACAAAGATCGCCTCGAATTCTAAGTCTCCCACTTCTCTAGAGTGTAGGGAGCCCAGGCTGAAACCACGTGAGGATTTTCACGATGCTAGTCTGTTGTCCCCCCCCCCCCATCCATCCACCCACCGAGAACCTTGAGAAGTAGGAAAAGGCACCACTTGTCTTGGTGGATGGATTTGGAAGAAAACCACCCTTTCCTGTCCCCCCACCCTTGTGAAGGTGGCTTCACGAGGACACAGGCTTGACAGTGAGTCCTGGATGGTTTTGAGCAGTCTGCAAACTGCCCGGATGTATAAATGGCCACACTTCTGAGATGCACGGCTGGATGTAGGCTCCTCTGCCACCTGAGTGCTGGCATGAAAGGCACATGCCATCACTGCCCAGTAAAATTTTCAAATCTTGTGCCCCCAGAGCATCTTCACAGCCAGGGCAGACCAAGTACCAGGGCAGAAAGGAAGTGTTTTAGAGTGTCTGTGCCTGTGGAAGATTGTGTGGAGGCCAACTGTGGCACAGAACAGAGCACAGAAAGCTTCTTAAAGGTGGTGACTCTACCTTAAGGAAAGAGCTGGCTTGGCCTGGGTTTCACCCTGTGTGTCTAAATCCCTGAAGTAATGCTGTCTTGCTCCCGGCCTGTCTTGGCCTCAGGATGTGTGAGAAGATGCTACTGTGTGACGCTGGAAGTTATTCCAGGGACCTGTAGCTTTGTGTGTGGCTGAGTTGGAGCCGGGGACACAGCCTGGACACTGTGCCCCAGACCTTCCCTCAATGGGATGACCTGCTGTAACTCACAGCAGCCCTCTTTCCCCTCTAGACTTGGCAGGTGCCTGTTCCCCAAGCTCTCTTCGGGGAGTCTAACTAACACAAAGCTGTGAACAGGGGCCTGTGGGACTGTTGTTCTAGCCTCAGTCGGGGCTGTGTCATCCTAGAGACGTGAACTCCAGGCAAGAGAGAGGCTGTGCCGAAGGGCTTTGGGGCAGGACTGCTGGTCTCACCTCTCAGGGTGGCACCTTGGCCCACGGAGGTCCAGCAGCTGGCCTGCCAAACTTCTTAATGGTTTCACGTGGCCAGTCAGAATTCCTCTGCCTGCAGAGGCCTCTTACCTGGCTTACAATTTTCCGTGCTTTCCTTTCCTGTGTCACTGTCACAGCTCTTTACAGTTGAGTCAGAAAGTCAATGCCCTTTGTCTCAGATCTGTGATGTGTCAGTGGCTTCTCTGAGAAGTTGGGAGACAGCGGACACCTGTCCTCGGGCAGTGGCCTCTGCGCACACTGCTCCCCAGGCTTGGAGACGGTTGGCCAGGCGTGTTCACATAGGTTAGGGTAGGCTGTGCGTGAGGCCAGACAAGTTTTCTAGATACTTGTTCCCTGCTCTGCAGAAGACGGGTTGCTCGGCTTGCTTTCACTCCCATTCCAGACAGAAACCGTGTCTGCCTCCTCGTGGGTCAGCGTGCCTGGCTGCTCTTCCAGGTTTGACAATGGTGAAAGGTATTTCCTATTTCCTTCTCCATTTCTTTCGTGACAGGCCGGCCTGCGCTAAACTGTTTCTCTCTTTGCAGATTTACTTGTTATGGTGTTTTTACTCTTTTATGAAGACATTTATGTAAACTCCCCCCTTTATTTTAATGAGAGTCTTTAAACAAAACTTAAACCCTCCCTTTGCAGTTTAGGAAAAAAAATTATCTCACTCTGGAGTCTGAGGCTTGGAACAAATTGACTTGAGTGAAGCAGGCCGCTGTCGGTCTGTAGGAAAGGTGGCTGGCCAGGCACGCACAGCTCCAGTTCTGATGTGGGGTGCAGCAGGCGGTGTGTGGCGGGGTTCAGTGAGCCAGCCTCCCTCAGCTGCCCCGCTCCCAGACACAGCTGCATGGCCACGTGACCCTCGCAGCTAGTACATGGCCTGTGTTGGTTGGCTTTCTGTTACTGTAACACATGCCTGAGATAATCCGTGTATAAATAGAGAAAGGTTATTTGGCTGGTGATTTGGGAGGTTTTAGTCCATGGTCGGTTGGCTCTGTTGCTTTTGGGCATCCAGTGAGGCTGCAGTGTCATGACGGGACATGTGTTGAAATAACTCCTGACCAGGATGCAGAGAGAGAGAGAGAAGAGACCGGCATCTCGTGGTTCCTTTCAAGGGTGTGACCCCCTCCCACCCTGTGCCCTCTCTCCTAGATCTCCGGCTATCTCTCCCAAAGTACCACATGGGGGCCATACCATCAACACTTGCCCTTTGGAGAACTTTCCAGATGTGAGTCATAGCACCGTTGCATGGAGATACCTGTGAGTGTGTAAAACGTAGCCAAGACACTTGTGAAAATATAAGCCAGGACAGTACAGTTTGTAATTTAGTGGAGCATCCCAATTCTTTCTGCAGGGACCCACCAGGCTGGGACGGGACCTGTGGTTGTTAATATCAGTTTGCCTTGCACTGGAGTGTGTGGTAGCAACAGGCGCTGGGGTACTTTTAAGAGGTGTGGCTTCTGGTCCTGGCCTTGCCGTTAACTAATGTCCTGACTTTGCCTGGTCACCTGACTTCCCAGCCAAAGGACAGACTGTGACCTAAATCATTTTTGCTTGAAATATCTGCAAATCCAAGATATATATATATATAATTTAATATGTATATTATATAATATTTATGTATGTGTATGTGTATGTGTATAATATGTGTATATTAATATATAATATATGTATAATATAAATATTAAATATATAATATATATTCATAAACATTTAAGACTGGCTTTGTTTTTGTTTTCTTTAGCAACTGGGTTATCTAGAAGGAATTTTTTTCAATTTTTTTTTTTTTTTTTTTTTTTGAGACAGGGTTTTTCTGTGTAGCCCTGGATGTCCTGGAACTCATTCTGTAGACCAGGCTGGCCTTGAACTCTGCCACCTGAGTGTTAGTATTAAAGGTGTGCACCATCACTGCCCAGCAAAACTTGCAAATCTTGTACATATGTTTTTACATTTCATTCATTTCGGCCCTAGTGATACTTTAAAGTGAGTCTGAAAACAGGACACATCAACACAGACAATCCTCTGTTCCACATTTCACCAGAGTAGCAGCAGTGAGAAGGCGTGGACACAGCTATAGTGAGAAGCTGATTTAGCCTCTTGCCCTCCCACCTCCTCTGTCCTGCCTCTTAGTGACTGTGGAGTTTTTCTTCCAGGGGGCTCAGAAATGAACAAGTCTTCAGGGACCTTAGCACCTCACGGGAGGCTGTATTACCAGGACTGAGTCCATGAGCATTCTGCTTCGTTCACTGTCTTGGTGGCCTTCTCATGGGGTACCCTCACCCTCTGACTCTTGCTGCTTTTGTCCCTACCCACCATGGGCTGGCTAAATTTATATTAACTTGACACAAGCGAGAATCATCTGAGAGGAGGGAGCCTCAGTTGAGAAAATGCCTCCATAAGATGGGGCGTTAGGCAAGTCTGTGGGGCATTTTAATTATTGATTAATGGAGCAGGCCAGTAAGCAGCACCCCTCTGTGGCCTCTGCATCATCCCTTGCCTCCATATTCCTTCTCTGTTGGAGTTCCCGCCCTCTTTGAGCTCCTAGGAAATGGACCGTTATCTGGAGGTATACACAGAATAAATTCTTTCCTCCCCAGTTTGCTTTTGCTCATGGTGTTTCAGCACAGCAATTGTAACCCCAACCAAGACACTCCACATCGCCTGCTCTCGCCATCCTCTCCGGGGCCCTGTTCATGGCCTGTTGATGCTGGGGACCCTGGAAGTCCTAGCTGCCCTGATCCTTGGCCCTGCTGTTTCCACCAACACTTAGGGCAGCAGAGTGGAGCTCCTAAATCCAGTTCCCAATTCCAGACCACACTCCCTGTGTGGGTGACTTCTCTTGTTACCTGTTAATTCCCGAGCCCCATCGTGGGGGCTACTGGGGTTGTTTTGCTGTTGTGTTGTTTTGCTGTTGTTGCTGCTGGTGGGTTTTTGTTTGTTTGTTTGTTTTGTTTTGTTAACCTTTTAGCTCCTGCACATGTAGCCACTCTCACCATGACCTTGCCTTTGATGTCTGCCCTGCTCTGCCACCGCCTCTTTGCTCGGTCCCCTCCTCCAGCTTGGGTAGCTTGTGGTTCCTCTGCCTAGCCTCAGGCTGCATCCTCTTTCTGGGTGGGTTGCCTCCTCTATCTTCAGAATACTCCTGTTTCAAATTTAAAACAGGAAGAAGCGCTGCTTGTAAGGGAATCTCTCCAGGGCCATTGTCCCCCTCTCCCAGCTGGTGGAGAAAGCAGGCTTGCAAAGATCACTTTGGGTTTTTTTTTTTTTTTTTAACTGTTCCTGCCCTTTCTGGGCTACAGTGTAGATAGAGACATTAACACTGTTTCTCTCTCTCTGATGTCCTGTGTACACCCCCACCTCCTCTATCTCCCACAATGCTCTGGGGCTGCATTCTACCGGGAGATGTGGCTCTTTTCTACATTCCCACCTTCCTATGGTCTTCTCTGTATATATCCACGTACATGTAATGTATCCTCTTTTTAGACCTGTCCTAAGCTAGTGTGGGACCCCATCAAATCAGGTTGCCCTGCAAACAAGGCTCAAGTGGATCTTTTGGGGGCATACTGAGCCTCTGGCAGCATGGTAGATGCCACTGCATTTGTGATAAGAGTGGGGGTGGCGGGTACAGGGCTCACATGGAGTCACCTTGGGCTAGATTTAGACTAAGTCCGTAGATGTGGAATTCTGAGCACGCTCTGAGACTCAGGCCCTCCGCAAGCATGGTGCCAGCACTGGGGCTCCTCTCCTTGTCTGGGTGAGGATGAGGTTCAAAATCACAGGGTTTTCTTTAAAGCGCGGAATCTTACACCTCATCCTGCATGCCCTGCCTCACAGAGGCGGCTCTCCTGTAGTAAGATGGTATTACTGTTCCCTTGTAGTCTGTTTGGAGGCTCCGCTGTTTCTGCTCTTCTGAGCTTTTGAACTCAGGGCGGGCACGTGCCTGCTCTCCGTTAGAGGGGAGTGCCTCGTGCTGCTGGATTTTGATGTCTCTGGAAGTTCTTTGTTGCTCTGGCCCTCCTGACCTGACCCATCTGGTTTTTGGCTGTGTGCAGCGTTTCTGAATCAGCATTTGGAGTGGCTGGAAGGCTGCAGTGCAGTCGACAGCTGTGGAGGTTTGAGCCCAGGCCCGCAGGTGGGAGAGGCCTGGGTCTGGGGCTCCATATTTAGCCTGGAATCTGTTCTTGCTGCTATGATGCTACAGCAGAGCCAGGAATGGTGGAGCCCTGGCCCCTACCCAGGACAGCCTGCTGCACAGCCAGGGCATGAGGCCTAACTGAAGCCTACCTCCTCCCATCCTGCCCATCCAGTAGCCATGGGGCAGGAGGGAAGTGAACAGCTGGCTTAGAGTTAGAGGCCTTAGAACCACAAAGGGGCCCGGGAGTAGAGCAGGGTCCCCTTCTTGCACAGATGGAAACCAGGGTGGCTTAGAGCTGCAGCTTGCCCAAGGTCACAGTTAACTCACAGTTGAGCCACTAGATCTAAGTCAGTAGATGCTGAGACTCCAGCTTTCCTTAGAACCACGGTGCCAGGTGTCTGTGGTGCCATCCTCCAGGCCCCAGCCCTGACCTAGAAGGGCACCCCGGACAGCACCCATATTGGGAAAACACAGAATTCCAGGTGTTGTCTTGCCTCCTTCCTGTACTGTCTTTGGGTTCTCATTGGCTTGTGCCAGCCATGTTGAAACTTGTGATTAATCATTTACATCATAGTCCAAATGCCAGTCTCTTCCCAGGGGAAGCTGGGCAATAACCAGAGAATGAGGGCAAGCAGTTTAAAGGCTGCTGCTCTGCGTTTGTTGCCTGGTGCTCCTCTTGTTTCCTTCTCTCTATGAAGTTAGGGAGGTGGATGGGTGGTCCGTGCTCCCTATGTAGAATCCTATGCTGATCCTCTCCAGTGTAGGCTTCAAGTGCTGTTCTCATTCTTGCCCCAGTTAGCCTAGGTGCCAGTGAATAAATTACCATAACGCCCTTCAGCTGCCAGGCAGCAAACAACCCAGGGTGATCTGGAACTTGGTTCTTGAATTCTTTGTCCACGTGGGCCAGAAGCAAATGCAGAGGCTGGACTGAGCCTGACATGAGAGCTGCCAGTCAGTGTGGCCGCAGACTTGTAATCTGCCTTTGTGACATGCAGCTCTCATTCCTGTTAGTATTGGAGGGTCCGGGAAGGGCGTGTGGTGCTGAGGGAGGCAGTTAGCAGGTGGTGACCGGCCTGATGAAGTTGTCAGCACAGCAGGGCCCAAGTCGGCCACTCACACACTTGCTTGGCTCTGGGCCCCGTGGACAGCGAACAAAGGAGAGGGGCCAACAGCTGTGGGCCAGGGAGTGGTGGCACAGGGTTCTGAGTGGCTCGGAAGCAGACGGGACCACAGCCAGGCTGGTTGACCCCAGTGAGCCCCAGCCCCTGACCTGCCCCCCAGAGGAGTGGGCGACAGTCACAAATGATCTCCCGGAAGTCCCCAGCTGTCCCGCCCACCCTGGGAATTCTCAGTGGCCAGAGAGGCTGGCATTGCATGCCAGGGGAATCTGGCAGTTCTCACCTCAGAAGGAGTGCTGGAGGAGGTTTCTTGTGCCAGTGTGCCGTGGGCAGCAATGTGTGTGTAACCATGAGTGATGAGCAGGGACCCAGCACAGCTCCAGGAGTTCCCTGGGGGACTGAAGAAAAGGGCAAGTTTGCCATGTCGGGTGAAGCCGTGCAAAGTTATCTTGGTTATTGTCATCATTTTTGGTGTTAGTGGTTTTTTTTTTTTTAACATGTTGCTAGAAGTATAACTCACTCAGGCATAACTTAAAAGTATAATTATAGTTTAACTTAATTTCCATTTTCTTCAACTGAAGGAGGTTAAAAAAAAGTTTGTCTTCCCATCTAGGTAGGAAAAGGATGTTGAGTCAAGGTGGGAGAGCACAGGTGGGAGAGCCAGAGAGGGCCTCAGCCTGTGGTGTGCCCAGGCCTAGCACAGCTGATGGTGCCCTCAGCTCCTTTTCTGATATTTAGTTAAACACCATATAGCAGAAGTTTCTGGAAAAATCACTGACAAAACCACTGTTTTCTACCAATCTGATGAGATGGCCCAGAAATATATGCATGCTGTGCTGAAGGCTCCTCTCAGTCTTCCAGCCACACAACCTGCCTTCCCTTCCTGAGCTGTGTGCTGGGCAGTGTATTTGCATCAGAGAACCGAGGCAGGTTTAGGGAGTCACCCGATATTGCTACACACAAACACACACATTACACACATGCTACACACATACACACACATATACACATAGACTCACATGCACATACTCGCACCACACGTGCATACACACACAAACACACACACTGGCTTAGTTTGAAGTTCTATTTTGAAGAAGAAAGGCTTCTCTTTTCTTGCTTGGGCCTCATAACTTCCATAGCTGAACTAGTTACCCGAGACCCCACAGTTGGAGATCATATACCCTGGGAACTGTCAGCTGGCCCAGCTACGTTGGGCGGAGGCTACAGTGTGGCTATCTGTGGAATGCAGTTACGCAGCAGGTAGCTAGCTGAGTCAGGCCTGACATTGTGGGATGAGCTCGCTTGCATGCTGGACTATCCTCTCCACCTGCTCCTCATCACCCAGGCTTCAGCCTGATCTCCTCACCTAGAAATGCAGATGCATTCATTGACCTCGCTGGCAGACCCACACAGATTGCTGCACTTTGCGCCCACCTGCGGTGGGTTTCATCTGAGATCCTGTATGATGGACAGTGGAGGGGACTTCCCTAGCCCTTTTGGGGCTCCTCCTTACCTGGCTAGCAGTCAGCTGGGTTGGAGCAGTAGGTCCCAGGCTCCAGGAGCAAGTCATATCCTGAGGTGAAGTTTTTAAGGCATTGTAAATTTCCAAGAAGGGCCAAGTGTGGTTAGCACCGGCTCTGCTGCCTAAAACTGATGATCTTTAAAATGGGTCACGGGATATCTGCCCAAAGAAAGCCTTAAAGTGCCCCTGTAGAGCTTGCAATGCTGATGTCTACGTTGGCGCCTGTTCTGGCTAAGTAGGCTCAGCATGTGCGCATATGTAAATGTCATACATGTGATGTGTGTTGTGCACAAACAGTGTGTGTTTACTGGAGCTGCTGTAACAAAGGACAGCACTTGGCTTAAACAGCCACAACGTATGGTCTCCCCGGACGGAGGTGGGGAAGGTTAAGTGTGGTCATCTGTGCCACGCTTTCCCTGGCTTCTGGTCTTTGCTGGTCAACTTTGATGTGCCTGGCTTCCTGTTTTGTTTTAAACCCGCTCTCACTATGGAGCTCAGCCTGGCCTGGAACCCTCGATCCTCCCACCGCTTCCTCCCCAGGTTGGGATTACAAACATGCAGCAGCCGCCATGCCTGGTTGTCCTCTGGCTTCTGGTGTCACCTGTCTGCCTTCGTCTGTACACGGCTTCTCCCTGTGTGCAGGTCTGCCTCGGCATCCCTTTCTATAAGGACATCTGTCGTAGGAAGATTGAGCGCAGCGCTGACAGAGGGCCACATGGGAAGCTCCCCTGAGCCGTGTCCCCAGGGCTCTAGGCAGGTTTGGCTACCATGTTCTTGATGCTTTGGCTTTGGCTTTTCCCTTGCCGCCGTGAAGGTATCCTTAGGACAGAGCTGTGTCTCCATTCACCATGGTACCTGGGCTCCAGGTGTTGCCCAGCAGATACTAAGCCAGTGACAGGTATTTACAGACAGGGCCAGAGCCAAGAACTCCTTGGAGTTCTAACAGCTCAGTGTCCCCAATCTAGCCTTAGCTTGTCCCTGCACCCCAGACTGGAATGTTGAGCGGTTTCCTGGCCATCCATCCCCTCCCTTTGATGGTGCCAGACAAGGTGGACAAGGGTGCCCTTCTCCTTTTACAGAGGTTCTCTTCTTTCTCCTGCACTTCCTGACCAGTCCAAGTGGCTTCCTGTGGCATCCATCCCAGGGCAGCTTGTCACGTATCAGTGACATTTCCTGCACAGCCCGGTCCCTGGGGAGGCGGAGGATCATGCTGACATTGGAGTGTCACTTCCTTACTCTTGGCCGGCAGATGAGGTGTCCCTGCAGGCACTGGTCTCAGCGCTGGGCAGATACGCTCTGGCTGGGAGAACCATCCTTCAGGCTTTAGCCCCGCCTGTAGAAGAGGCATAGCTTTAGTGAACTAAGAGCTACCGTCTCCACTACTGCTTCAGGGCCCATCGGAGGCAGGGGTGAAGGGGGCATAGCTGAGGTTCCAGGCCCACAAAAGAACTACGTGTCGTCTACCGTCTTACCAGTGACACACAAGACAGACAGATGAAAGACCCCTTCTGAGTCCTCTGGACTCTGGAAGTGCACACCAGGCTCCATGACTGCCGAGGCCCCACTCAGCAAGGACGCTGCTAGTCAGTGTGTAGGTGATATACTGAGCCTGTTCCCAGGGGCCATCCCGTACAGAGTGTTTCCTCTCTTGAGGAAATCTTTGTAGTTCATAAGACCTTCAGTCCCTTATTAGCCCTTTACCCATCACTGCTGAACCTCAATGTCCCCTGATTCATCAGCTTATATTGTAGGGTTAGACTATCATGTTGCAAATGCTGGGGGCTGGGGTCAGGATCCTGTGTTACTGTCCTGCCCTGTCCAAGAGGACAGACTGTTCCAGCCCCAGGGGTTCTAGCGGTAAAATGGCGGCAGCATTCTTCCTCTGCCTGCCTGCAGGCATGGGGTTAGTAAGAACTCACTCATCCAGGCTGTGTAGCCCCCAGAAAGGTGGAAGACCTGGACCACCTCCCAGGAATCCAGGGATAACCTTGACCAGCTAGGGGCAGTTAACTGTCACCTGCAGGACCTAGAGCCTGGACTTGGATGTGGTTCCAAAGGCCCCTCCAGGGGAATCCAGCAGCTTGTGGCTACTGAGAAAGGGACAGGATAGGGAATGAGCTCCTCTTTTCTACTTAGAATAGTTGCGTTTTAGAGCCATTTCATGTGGGTTTCTGTTCTAACTCAGTCTATCATGAACCAGGTAACCTTTGGCCAACCCCTGCCCTCCTCAGTCACCTTATTTGTACAGTGGGGACAAAAATGGTATCTGCGTGTGGTGTCATCTTGCAGATTAAATTATTGTCACACAGGTTATGGCCTAAGGTAAAGGTTTTGTATATTGGTGTTTATTACTTTCCATATTGCAGGAGCATTTATGAGTTTATTTAGAATATAGTCTTCTAAAGAGGGGGAAAGGGCTTGGAATCCAGTAGTGTTTGAAGGACACAATATTGAGGACTTGCTTTCAAAGGCCAACTGTGTGAGTGGGAGGAATAGAGGTAGCCATGAGGGTGCTTGCTGGCCCTGGGCCTAGTGGCCAGTTTGGGAATCCAGGATCCAGGGTTCTTGCTACTCCATCTCTTCAGGGCTCACAGAGAATTCAGGAAGCACCATGGCAACACTGGGAATAGATTGGGCTTGGAATGCCCACAGTTGTCCAGTGGGCCTGGACATTGCATAAGATACATAAAAGCTACCCAGAAGAGAAAGGCTGGCCTCCAGCTGAGATGTCGGAGCGGCTTCTCCTGTATTGTGTCACAAACACACCCTCCTCTGCCCATTAGCAGCCTGCCTACTGATACTGGGAAGGAAGAGCATCGGCTCCCTGCTGGCTGTTTTCTGCTTTCTGCAAACCCAGCAGCACACTCTCAGAGGTGAACTACATGTCTGTATGAGCCCAGCTCTGGCTCCCAGTGACCAAGAGGAGGTGACATGTCGGGTTGCTGTTTCTCTTAGAATAGTCGAGCCACAATGTCCACTCAGCAGTGTTGAGCCGGGGACATGAAGAGGAAGGAGGGTCACCCCTGGATGTTCTTTCCTCCCTAAGATGCCCAGAAGGAACACCCTGTCCCTGGATCGAGCTTGGATGGCTTGCCTGCTGTGGTGGCTTTCTTCTGAGCAGGCCAGCCCAATGCCTCCAGGTGACATCCCCTGCAGCCACCTTGTGAAGAAGAAAGCCACACGCTTTCTCCTCTGGGCAGTGGCTTTTCTGCATATTTCTGTTTGGCCTGTCATGTGAATGTCACTTCCAACTCCCAGGGAGTAATCCTTGTTCTAGATTTATTTCCAGGTTCTTAGGGGCACACCCATCTTTGTGCTCATAGACGACCCCCTTCTGCTCTCTTGCTGGAGAGACACCTAGACACCTGGAGGACTAGGCATGCAACATGTGGGTGAGGGGAGCCTCGTAAGTGATGGCCGTGGGTGATGGGGACCAGGTAACAAGGGCATCCCAGATCTATGCAAGTTATAGGTTGACTGTGGTCCGAATGGACCGATATTCCTTCACTCGAGCTGATAGTTTACAGTAAAAAGGGGGGCCAGAGTTGAGTATCTTCCAAAAAGCTAGAAATGCATATATTTCCATTAAATCTTTTGATTTGTAAATATTTGCTCAAATATTTTTAAAGAAATCCATCACATAAAACACAGCAGAGTCCACAAGTAATCAGGAGCTGCAGTGGTTGTATTTTGTGGCTGCGCTTCTGTGAGTGAAGAGTTTATCATCTGAGGGGTGGTGAAGGCAGTGGTGTGAGTGAGAATGTCCCCCGTTACCTCCAACAGTTGAAAACTTGCTTCTCAGTTGGAAGTGCTGTTTGGGAGGGCTGAGGAAGTATGGCCTTGGTGGAGCAGGTGTGGCATTGGAGGAGGGCTTTGTGAGCTTAGAAACTCACACTTTGTAGTTTGCGCTCATTGCTTCCTTCTCTCATCTCCACCCTGCTGCTGGAGTCGCCATGCCTGCTGCCATGCTTGACACTTCCCCATAATGGAGATGGGTACTTTTCCTTCTGGAGCCGTAAACCCTAATAAACCCTTCCTTCTAGAAGTTGCCTCAGTCGTGGTGTTTTTGTCACGGCAGTAGTAAAGTGTGAGTACCTGTGCAGATTCCAGAGGACTCGGTGAGCCACTGAATAGCTGTTTCAAGGGCCACTGTGAGGGTCCAGGTGGCTTTCAAGAGGACCACATGAGGAGAGGGAAAGGGGTACTGTTCTCAGCTCCACCTTCCATGTGGCCTCTTGATGCTGAAGACTGGCAGGCCCTCATGTGTGTTGAAGCCCCACTGAGACCCAGGTGGTGTGGAACCACGGCTCCTGCTGGGCTGTGGTTCAAGAAGGACAAAGACACAGAGAGGTGGCAGGGGGCTGTGGTTACCCCAGGAGGGACACTGGAGAAGGAGTGTTACCTGAGGAGGGCCTGGGCACTGAGGCCGCTGCACACCCTTAGAGCTTTCTGGCCTTAACCTGAAGTGCCCTGCTGGGTTCAAAACAGGGCACATTTGGTCTCCCTTTTCCTTCCCAACATGGCTCTAAGGTAGTCCTTTTTCTTAGAGAGTAAAGCCAGAGGCTTTTGAAGAGAGCCAGTGGTGGGGCCCAGCCATCTATCTGGAGTGCAGGGATGAGAGAAATGGGTCCCCTTGAGTCTGTGCAGCGTAACAGAATGGAGGGCACCCCAGATTTGTAACCCAAGGGAGGACCAGACTTAAGGCTCAGTCAAGGTGTGGAGAGTTTAAGGTGGTGAGACACTAAGGAGGAGAGCTCGCTGGCGGCAGCAGCCAGTGGCCAAGGAGAGCTTCGTGGATGAGGTGTGCCTGGAAACAGTCCCCAGATGCAAGGCTGAAATTCAAAAAGGCAGAGGTGGGTGGGAGAGAGTGCAGAAGCAGAGACAGGGAGAGCAGGGCTGGCTATGAGGTCCAGTGATAAGTGAGGGCTTGCTGTGTGCCTGGGTGTGCTGAGCCCTTCACTCCTGCCTCTTCTCGCTTCATGCTTGTAGCTCCTTGTGAGGTCTTTATGTTCATCAGTGTGTTTTACAGATGAGCAAGAAGGCTAGGGGACAGCCCACAGTCGTGCGGGAGGCATCGAGCTAGCCAGGGTTGGAATCAGATCCCATACCCCTTGTATTTCCCCTTCTTGGGATCAGGGACATTTAGGAAGCTGCCTGACTCCAGCCAAGGTTGTGTGGTTCATTCGGCTGACTGTGACCCTGCATAGCTTTGGTCTATCTTACCTGACTGCAGTAAAATGCAAGGTTTTTCTATGCCCACCTCTGCTCTGAATAATGACACGGAGACCTTTATATTTATTAAAAGCTTCAGGCACTAGGGCCAGGCAGATACTCAACTATTCTAACCGGCAGTAATGGCCTGGCCTACTTCCCACCATGTGGCATGTTACCTGCCACCTAACTCTCTGCCCAGCACCTCCTTCTTCATCTTTGTTCTGATAGCCACCTGCTTCTCTCTCTGGTCCCCACCTGGGATTCTTTCAGGGTTCCACCTTATCCTTTCCTGCCCAGCTTCTGACTGTTCCGCTGTCCATTTAACCAATCAGAAGGTGGCGGAGAACAGTGCTTACAACTTCCTGAGACAGGAGGTGCTTCATAATAATGACAGTGCTGACTATAACCAGCTCTCAGTGCACAAAACCCTCCTCCAATAGGCTTCCACGGCCAGTAGGGCACAGTGCTCAACAAGTGTCCGGGACTCCTTAGTTGTAATAAATTGTCATAGGGAGAGGTCAAGCCCTGGATTGGGAGGAGGATATTAGGCAAGAGGATCCCAGCACCCTGTCTTTGACATTCTAGGAACTGGAGGGGGCTGGGGAGAACTGGGGCAGGAAAACTAAGAAAGCTGGTCCCGAAGCCGGTGCTAGGGTATGTGTGAGGCCTAAGACAGGTATAAAAGGCGGCAGCACTTTGCTGTCTTATCGAGGCCAGATAAAGACCCATAAATATTTCAAGAACAACCAAGGGCTGAATAACAGAATAGGGGAGGATAAGAAGGTGTGAGAGGTAGTGTGCGCCTAAAGCCAAGGGAGATGGTCAATGTCCAATCCAAGTGGAGGCCCTAGGTCCCTGAGAATTTGAAGGAAGGCAGAGTTGTCCAGTAGGGACATTCAAAGATAATACAGAAACTGTACCTACAGAGCCTGCCTGAATGCCCTTCCCTTCCCCCAGTTGTCCTGGGCCCAGCTGCTCTGTCTCTGTGTCTGTCTCTCTCTCTAGATTTATTTATATGAATGCTCTGTCTGCATGTACATCTGAAAGTAGATGCCATGACCGATCACTCAGCCCCTCTCCTGGGTCTTCTCTACCCAGGCCTTCCAGGATTGATTATAACTGCACAGACCAGCTATCCTAAGAGGCCACAGCACAGTTCCTGCCTTCTGCTGCCCGTGCCCTGCCCTTTCATGGGAACCAGCCCTGCTCCCAGGCACCCTGAGGCTGCTGTCAGGATGGAGCAGTAAGCAGAAGGGACCTTGTCCAGGACTGGCTCACAGAGTAGGCCTACAGGGTGACTCAGAGCAGCCTCCTATTGAGGCAACCCAGATCTACATGCACAAAGGCTGTCTTCACGGGTACGGCAGGGGGCTGACTCAGCTGGGTAGGGGGCTGGGTGAGTTGTTGAGTGACCTGTATCTAGGCTGAATGCAGCGAGAGGACCTTCCTCCAGCAGGTCCTTCCACCTGCAGGTTTTGATACCTTCATCTGTGCAGGATTAGGCTGCGTCCTCAGAGTGCCGCTGAAGCTGTGCAGCCCGGATGTTAGGAACAAGCGCAGTGTGGAAGCAGTCCCTAGGGTCCCCCAGGAGACAGTCACTCCAGCCCATGGAGGTCTACTCTGTGCAAGCTCTCCCTGAGCACTGTATGGACCAAAAGAGGAGAGGGTACATCTAGCCAGGTCAGAATGGAGCCTCCAGCCTCTGCTATGCCAGGGTGGGTATCAGAAGAAGGGTAGGAGTGACAGGAAAGGTTCTCCGATCTTGGCTAGTCCGAGGGTAGGCCTCTACCACCAACAGCCACCCCTGAGAGCTGGCTAGAAATGTAGACCTTCACAAGACATGTTGGCGCATAGTTTCAACATATGGGAAACAGGCAAGAGGATCAGGAGTTCAAGACCAACCTGGGGTACATAGTGAGTCTGTTTCAAGGAAAAATAGCTTCAGCAGCTGGGTGCAGTGGTGCACGCCTGTAATCCCAGCACTCTGGGAGGCAGAGGCAGGCAGATCTTAGTGAGTTTGAGGCCAATGTGGTCTACAGAGTGAGTTCAGAACAGCCAAGGCTACACAGAGAAACCCTGTCTCAAAAAACCAAAAACCAAACAAACAAACAAAAGTAGCTTCAAAGTGTCTGCATTGGGCTCCAGTTCCAATTTACTGAGTTGTGATCTATAGTTTAACAAGATGCTAGGTGCTCTGTGTCCATTGAGTTTTGGGGACCACCGTGCCTGTCTGCTAGGCTTCTTCTCTTTTGGTCCTGCCCACCCCCAGAAAGAAATACATCAGGGGCCAGTGAAACAAAAGTTCTAGAAGCAGAAATACTTCAAATGCCTGGTACATATGAATGCTGATATAGTCCATTCAGCCCCTCAGACTCTAATGCTTGATCACAGCACAGGGCATTTGCTGTGTAACACGCTAGCATCCTAAAAACACCCTATCCAGTGTTAGAGTGACAAAGGGTTAAAGTCCCCATTCAGAGGATGATGGATGCCCTACCTCCTGCTGCAGGAAATGTCACTGCCTTTCAAGTCGCACCTCTGCTGCTGTGTGTTTCTGAACTTTCCCACTGCCCAGGGGTTGGGAACCTGACGTTTCTGTTCACACAGGCCTCCACTGAACCATCCTGCGTTTCCCTGGCACACATGAATATATCGAGCTATCAGGCCAGCACTGACTGTAGCAGCCAGACAATGGGGATGAAGAATTGATTGCCAGGGGAATCGTATTTTCTAGAGAGTCATCTGTGAGTGGTTGGAGCACAGGCCAGAGGAGGTGGGGGCCTGGCAGGGAAAAGGTTCCCATGGCTTCCTCTGGACAGCTAGGGCATCTTCCCTCCCAGGCAGCCCAGCCTGTCTCTTCCCACAGGCTTTACGTATATTCCTGGCCCAGGTCTGCCTGGCAAGTGACCAAGGAGAACTGTCTTCCCAACTGTGTGTTCTGGGTGAAGCTGTTCTAGCTGGCTTGTGAGGAGGTTGGTAGGGGAATCTAGGAAACTTTCATGTAATGACAGCAGCCAGCACATGTGTAACAAGGTCACCAGGAAACTGCTAGCAGGGAACCCAGGGGCATGGTGCTGTGTGGTTTCAGGCCTCATAGGAAGTGATGTGGGGAATGCTGGGATGAAGTCTTGGGTAGATGTGATGGTTGCTATTAACAAAAATAGAACAGTGAGCCCATGTTGGGTTCCCTGCCCTCAAAGCTCAGATGTTGCTCTGATGTAACGTTGGCATCCTGCTGGGATCAAGCACAGACTGGAGAGTGCTGGCTTCTGAGCCCTGGAGCATCAAGCAAACCCTCCTCATTCACTTCTAGGGTCCCTTGCAGCTTCCCTGGATTCCCTTGCAGTTTGCCTGGGATCCAAGGGTAGCTGGGTTCTTTGTTGTTGCCCAAGGCAAACAATGAGCCAGGAAAGTAGACTTTGAGATCTTCCAGTTTCCTGCATGAGGTCCAGCAGCCCTGCTGGGTAGGTTGGATGCTGAAGGGGTTAGGGAATGAGCTTGAAGAAGTTAGGGGGCTAAAAATGATGGACTCCCAGGGCCTGAAAGGGCAGGTTTTCCATCAATCAAGCCTCCTGGCTTGCAGGTCACCTAGCTCATCTCTGAGGGGGGAGGGGAGGGAAATGCCTCTAATGCCTGTCTGTTCTTAAAAGGATTGGCTAAATTTACAGCGCTTGATACCATTTGTCACTGAGCAGGTGGCGGGTGGAAGACTTTATCTTATTGGGCCCATGGAGTGCCTTGTGATGTGAGTGTTGCCCGTAGCCTGAGGGAGGGTACTGTGAGCCTCTGGGCTTGGAGCCAGGTAGGGCCAGAGGGAGAAGAGATAGGTACCTCAGCAGAAACCCCTAAGCTTTGTGCTGGCTTTCTATGGAAGCTGCAGACAACTTTGGGCAAAACAAGGGTTTGGGTTGTGAGGTCTTGGAGTGGAGATAATAGCATAGAGAGAGTGTCTTTACATCAGAGAAAGGGTGTTTTAAATTTCTGGTACAGGTACCTTGGGCCTGTAGCCACAGCATGAAGATGGCCTAGCTGGAACTGAGGTCTCAGCACACAGCCAGGGCTGTCTCCTCTACACAGACATGGGTAGGCCCTTCATGCTCTCTGGGAATTGCAAGGGCCGCCATGCCCTGCTTCCTGCTATGTCTGCTTCAGCCCCATCCTTTGCCCGCAGCCTCAGGATAGCTCCTTCCCCTTTGGTGCCCTTACACCAAAATGCAGCTTCAGTGCTTTTCCTCCTGCTGGCTTTTGGTCCTCCTCATCCATCACCTGGCAGGGAACAGAGGCAGGTCAAGGTCCCAGGGAACCACTGCAGAGGTCAGCTCCTGGGATGGGTATTTCAGCATGTGCTGTGCTTGAATGCCTGAGTCGGGTGTCCTTGGTTCTTTTCCACACCCTCATCTCTCCTTTTCCTTCTCTCCTTGGTCCCGCCCTTCCTGCTGCCTTTCACTCCAAAGACCGGCACCCTCCTCTGTGGCTCCCAGTTCAGCCTGTTACCCAGTTACATGAAGATTTCCCACTTCCCCTCCCAGTGACTCGCAAGCTGAATTGAGAGAGAACAGAATAAAATCATCATTTGTTGTGGAGGGATCACCTTCTTGCCTTGCAGAGGGAAGCCTGTAGGCACCTGCCCAAAAGAATTGCACACGGCAGAGCAAGCATATCTGCACACGCATGTTCATAGAGGAGTCTCCACAGATGTGAGAACAGCCCACATGCTGGTGAAAGGATGGGAGGATGGCCAGAGGAAAGAGACATGATGTGTTACTGTAATCCAATACCTCATCAGCCAAAAAAGTACATGAGGTTCTGCAGCATGGATGAACCCTGAATGCACTGGGAAATAAACCAATCACAGAAATATTGTAAGACTTCATTTAAAGTACCCAGAATAAGCAAGTCACAGAGTCAGAAGGAAGGTAGGGTTAAACAGGGCCTGGGTCGGGGGAATGAAGCCTTAAGTGTGCAGTGGGTGAAGGACTACCGTTTGGTATAATGAAAGTTATGGAGATGGGCAGTAGTCATAGTTATGTAACATTGTGGCCATACTCAAAGCTGTTGACTTGCATGCTTGAAAAAAAAGTTTGTTTATATTTGAAACACAGTGGAAAAATAGTTGACGGACAGGGAGATTACAGCCTAGACCTACCTGGCACCTGCTTGGGATTTTGTTGCTTTGAGGGTCAGTTTCCCAGCAGTGACTTCGGTAGACGATAGGAGGATGGCATCTCTGTAAACTATGTCCCCCAGGAGAGAGGACAGGAGGGCGTGCAGGGGAGGGGCACTGGCAATCTAGTCACTACTGTAGTCAACTGGGACTCAGTCTGCTCAGGCCCCCTGAGAGGTCACAAATGCTGCCTTGGAACTGTCATCTAAACCTAAAGATGGAGCTTCATTTCTGCCTAGGATGGCCCTGGGAGAGGCTGGATCCTTACACTTCCAGGTCACAGGGATCAGGGGCCAGGCGGGTCCTGCAGGTGTCTCCTGTCTGAACAGCCCTGAGCAGGTGGCACCTGAGGTCAGCAGCTGGGCCTGGAGCAGATTGGACAACAGTAACTGGAAAAGAAGGGAGCCAAAAAAGAACATGTGGATATAATCGGTGCCCAAGAGAGGGGCCCATGGAACAGTCCTTTTCCTCCCTCTGGCTACTAAAATATTGCAGGATCCAAATGAGTCATGATTCCTGTCTTTATCTCGGTGAGCCGGAGTAGGATTATTGCCATGTCCAGCTTTCTCACAGGATATATGTCTGTGAGACTTGTCCGTAGAGAGCCCAGTAGAGGGGACCACAGGCTGCCAATGCAGGCCGACCCTATGCTCCGTTCTATGGACTCCATGTCCAGTTCTTGGATGTGCCTAGAAGCCCTGGCTAAGATCTGAGGTCTTCAAGGAATAATGGACACTTTGTTAGGTACTGACAGTGTCAGCAGGTTTCTCCTCTGTAGACCCCTCTGGCTATCGGTCTTTTCCTTCCCATGCAGCTCCGGCCACCCACACAAGGTCAGGTCCTGACCTTGAGCAGATTGCCCTCCCCAGGCTGTACCCAGGCAAGGAGTCAAAATCACACTTCTATACAGCACCAATCACTGGAGAAATAGGGAAGTAGGGAGGAGCATAGAAAACTGAGACATGTCCATACAAGCTACCTGCAAGTGGGAGGAAGGGGAGGTCATGGGAGGTTTAGGCACAGTCACACCAACCGTGTGAACTTGGGTGTGTTGCTTAGCCTCTCTGAGACCCTCTTTCCTCTTCTAAGTAGTCCAGTTATGCTAATTCCATAGCTGGTAGAAAGATGATTGCATTGGGGGGAGCACAGCTGTGCTGAGAAGGATGCCTCAGCCAGTGATACAGGTGCAGGAACCATTTGCATTTCTGTTATTAGGAATGTCATAGTCACGCCTGAAGCCATGCTGGGTGATCCCTTTATCTGCTAGAACACCATTAGCCAGAAGTTGGAGAGACCCCAGCTGGCCTCTAGGTCACTGCTGTAGGATCCCGTAAGTGGAAGAGAGTCTAGGTTTGGAAAGTGTGGGTAGGAAGAGTGCGGCAGTGGGCAAACACCGCCTGCTAGCTTTCTAATGCTGTGTGAAGAATTACCTCACCCTTAGGGTCTTTCAGCCGTGCCCGCTGTTACCTCACAGCTCTGGAAGGCAGAAGCCTGGCTCCCAGCAGTCTTTTCTCCCCATCTCCGGTCCACACTCATGGTCTCCGTAACACGGTTTACATGGGACACTCCACTGGATCTTGGTTATTAGCAAGATTCCAGAAGAGTGCTCAGGAATTGTAAGTGTCGGCACCAGTCCTTCCTTTGAACGCTCAGGGTCTCGCCTCTCCTACCTGGAGCATCTTCACGTGGCCTGTGAGGTGTCTTGCCTCCACTCTTCAAGCCTGCCATGTCATTTCGCAAGGGGGTGGTCTGTAGAAAGTCCATCCAGGTAGTGTGTTGATGGAGTATGCTGTTTCCACAAACTGCGTGGGGCTTTTCTGGGAGGTCACAGGTCCCCAGATGATAAAATACAGACACAAGACAAGCTGTAACATCCTTTGCTGTGAGGCCTGGAGTTCTGTCCATGCAAGGAAGGGGTGGAAAGCCTGGAAGGGGGGGAGGGGTGGCAGAGGACAATAGTGGATTTCAGCTCCCATAGACTAGGTTGACAGTTTTGTTGCACCCTAGTGCCTATCCCAGGTACAACTGGCCATTCTGTCAGGCTGAACTCAAGAGTAGGGCAGAGGGCTACTGGGATAGTCACACTCTTCTGGACGACAACGAGGCAGCATCTGTGGCTGAGCCACAGCCACATAAGTAACCCACCGACTTTCAGCATTCTGTCAGTAAAATTTGGCCCTGTCCCTATAGACTCATGCCGCACGTGTCCTCAGCAAGGTCATATAGCTCTGCTGAGAAGCTGAGGCTCACAGACCATAGCTACATATGTGGCAGTCTCATGGCCAGAAGGGGAAAGTCTCTTTAGGAGGCATTTCTTGAAGGGATTGTCTCTCTGAAGAGTGTTTCTGTCTGGGATGTTCCAAACATCTCAGTTCTTGGATCAGGAGATCTGTCTTGCTTTGCATGGGTTTAAAGTTAGGATTTTTTAATTAATTAATTAACTAATTAATTAATTAACTTTTATTTATTATTTATTTATTTACAGTTTATTCACTTTGTATCCTAGCTATAGATCCCCCCCATCCCCTCCCAATCCCATCCTTTCTCCCTTAAAGTCAGCATTTTAAGTCAAGCTGGACAGTAGGGCTTGGGTGCTGAGCTAGATTTATTGTCTGCTCTTTCAGGCAGTAGGCACTAACCTCAGCACTACACAAGTCACTGTGCCAGACAATTAGATAAGTCACCTGTGCCTCCTCTAGCCTCAGTTTCCCTCCCATCATAGTGGGAACTCAGCATATTTTAATGCTAAAGATAAGTCAATATCACAAACTAAAGTCTTCTGAGAGGATGGAACCTTAATTAAGAAAATGCCTCCACAAGATCTGGCTGTAGGCAAGCCTGTAGGACATTTTCTTAATTAGTGATTGAGATTGATGGGGGAGGGCCCAGCCCATTGTGGGTGGTGCCATCCCTGGGCTGATGGCTCAGGGTTCTATAAGAAAACCAGATGAGCAAGGCATGGGGAGCAAGCCAGTAAGCAGCACCCCTCCATGGCCTCTGCATCAGCTCCTGCCCTTCTTAAGTTCCTGCCCTCATTGTTTTTGATGACGAACAATAGTTCCTATGGAGCAGTGAGGGCAAGGAACCTCTCATCTCCACGTTGCATTTGGTCATGGTGTTTCATCACAGCAACAGTAACCCTGACTAACACAGGGAGGTGTGGCTTAGCTGTGAGTCACTGAAGAAGGCAGGCCACATGCATTGTAGCTCATACTGCTTCAGGCTAAGCTGCCTCTGCTACCTGGTCCACTGAACCACAACGCATCCCAGCTGCAAAATTCCCGTACCATGAATGTCCACCATTCCATTCCTGCCGTAATAGAGCTTTCTTCAACTAACCCAAAATAAACCCTTTCCTCCCTCAAAAGAGAGAGAGAAAGAAACAGATAAGCCAATACAGTCCACTAACTTCCTGCAAATGAAGAGAATTTCTCTAGTGGGGCTTGGCCCTGGCTTCTCGCAGCATCTCACAGAGGCTGTGTGTCTGTCTGTCCTCTTCCTCAGCAGCCGGAGGGATGGAGAACTCTTCAGCAGCGTCGGCCTCCTCCGAGGCAGGGAGCAGCCGCTCCCAGGAGATCGAGGAGTTGGAGCGCTTCATTGACAGCTATGTGTTGGAGTACCAGGTGCAGGGACTGCTGACCGACAAGACGGAGGGGGACGGCGAGAGCCAGAGGACACAGTCCCATATCTCCCAGGTGAACATTTGCCCAGGCCCAGGGGCTTAGCAGACTCAAAGAGGTGACACCTTAATGATAGCATCCTGTCATTTCTCCCTACATTGCTGCAGTGTGGTGATCCCACTGGATCACCTGGAGGAGACATTTTGAGATCCAGCCAGGAAGCCTCAGCTGAGCACCCTTGATCCTTGAACCTACCTCTGGGAGCCAACCAGACTACCTGTCTCTTAGCATACATTGATTAGACACCTACCATGTGCTGGGTGTACTGTTCCTTGTTCCCCACAAGCTTACACTCTAGAGCAGCATTGGAGAGCAAAGTTACCCATAGTGCATGTCATTGGAGAATTCTGATTTGTGACTTAAGAACTGCATCTTCTGTGCATCTCTACAAGATGCTATATGCCTATGCACTTAGATGCACGAGTCATTCAGAGACGAATCCTAGGGTGGTCTCACCTCCTGGGTTGGTCTGTCTCAACTTGGCCTTGTAGGGGAGGTGTCTTACTTGGCGGAGTGTGGGCTGTGATGTCTTCAGCAACCTGCCATCACACACATCTTTGTAGGACGCAGTAGAGTCTTCCAAGAGTTGCTTTCAGATTTGGTTCCAGCTGCCCATTTGACCTTGGCAAAGCCCTTAATATCAGAGACTAAGTTTTCTTTCTTTGTTTGTTTGTTTCTTTCTTTCTTTCTTTCTTTCTTTCTTTCTTTCTTTCTTTCTTATTGGTTTTTCAAGATAGGGTCACTCTGTAATGTTGGCTGTCCTAAAACTCGCTCTATGGATCAGGCTGGCCTCAAACTCGAGATTCACTTGCCTATGCCTCCCCAGTGGTAGAGATTAAGGGTGTGTGCCACCACCACCCACTGAGGCTCACTTTTCTTACCTGTGAAATGGTATTAACCTGCTGCCTCAGGAAAGCTGGACTGTTATGGGAGACAAGAGCAGATGCTGCTCAAATGAAGAAGCAAGGAAGCGTCTTCTCTCCTGTCCAGGGTCTGTGTATCAAGGGCCCCTCTTATAGCTGTCCCCCCTCAAGCCTGGGTAGTCAAATAAAGGATGAGCTACTTGCAAAAGCCAAATGCAGCCACCTGGCTCGCTGCCCAGTGGGGAGAAAAATCTAGTCTTCCCGCTTTTTAGAAAGCCAGAATGAAGCCCAGACCAGCAGTCAGGCTGGAACATCTTTAAGCAACAGGGGTCCCCTGCCTCATCCCACTGGGCACTGGGGCAGAAAATAGTCCCCTGCTCTTTGCCTTAGTGTCCTTGATATTCTAAAGCCATAAGTATGTGAGCTCATAATTTGCCCATTCCCAGTGTACAGGGGTGGGTGGAGCACCCAGCCTCCATGGAACCTGGGAGATGTTGGAATTGGGAGTGAGTAAAAGCCCCACCTTCATGGAACTGCTGCTCTAGTGCAGGTGACCATCGCAGTTAGGAAGGCTAACACGAGCAACTGAGGAGCCAGCGGCCTATTTACTTTTACTTTTTGAAGTGAAGTTGGGGTTTTTGGATGCTTTGACGGACTTAAGTGCAAGCACTAAGGGAGCTGGAGAGGGACCTCAGAGGGACCATACACACCCAGTGCATGGGTAGAGACTTCTCAAGAGAGTTGCTAGTTTGCAGTATGAAGCCGTGGGCAGGGGGAGGTCAGTAAAAGGGGAAGGGATCAGGTAGTGAGTAAAGAGCATGTGGACTGAGGATGCACATGCCAAAGCTGGGGTCAGAAGAGGAGCCAAGACCCAACCAGGAGTAGAATGCTAGAGTGGAAGGAGGAGACTGAGCTGACAAGGTATAGAGAAGTGAACCTCCAACAGGAGGTGCAGGGCTATGGACCCCTGGGAAGATGGGAGAGGAGGAGGAGCCAGCAAGAACGGGCTGGAAGAAAGCCAGGGTGGGTGCAATGCCAGGAGCCTGGGAAAAGGGGGGTTTAGGAAGAAGGCGGAGGGGTAGGGGAGAGGTGGGTAACTTTTGGGATTGCTGCTAGAAGACAGCATCACTGACAGAGCAATTGACTCACTAGTGGCAGTAGCTGGAGAGGATCCGGCACAGGGATAGATAAAGGCGGCAATGGGAGACCAGGCTTGTTACCACCACGAGGAGCTCAGCCGAGGGGGACGGTGATACGGGGGAAGTTGCAGAAGTGAGGGCCAGCAAGAGCATAGCCAGCATAGGTGTAAGGTACAGAGAATGGTCCAGGGGGAGGAGAGTAAGCAGAGCAAGCGCTCGGTCTGTGCACCTCCCAGCAGCCCAGCCTGCCACCACATATGTGAAGTCACACCAGCAGCAGAGCTGTGGAGGATTTCCAGGGACTTTCTATCTCACAGGGTGAGATAGGGGTGGCTGCCATCCACATGGGACAATGGGGGAATGGCCTGCTGATGAGGAAATGACGTCAGGGTGGTAGGAGTGTGTCTGAGGGTGTCAATTTATTTGTGACAATTTCATTTCCTAACTTAAGCCACTCTGGTGTAGAATTAGCACTGTCATGACCCGGACGAGAAAGAGGAAGTGGCAAGCATGAATCAGGAAATCTTAATCCGCTTGGGTTGTCTGGGGCAATTTGTTAGCTACCATTGCTTCACTGTGATGAGATACTTGGCCTTAAACCCTTAAGAGAAGGACGTGGGAGACGGCTCAGTGTTCACACAAGTGTAAGGACCTGAGTTGAATCCTTAGAACCAGTGTAAAGCTGGGCATGGTGGCATGTCTCTGTAATCCTGGTCCTCTCCCAGCTACGTAAGGAGGAGACAAGAGAATCTCTCAAGCTCACGGACTGGCCAGCCTAGTGTACACACTGGCTAAACAGAAAATAGAAAGAGACCTTGCCTCAGACAAGATGAAGGGTGGATACAAAAACTTGAGGTTATCTGATTTCTCCGTACTCATGCGAGCACACACATACATTACTTTCTTCATCACCACGGCAGTGTGCCCCCCCACACACACACACAGGAAAAAGGACATTTAATTTTTATAATCTAGAAGAAAAATGTATCTCAGAGTTTCAGAAGTTTTGGCCCATCGTCATTGTGGGCAGGTTGTGCAAGGACAGAGCAGTTGGCATTGTTGGGGACAGGGCGTGGGCACATTAGCAAGGTGCAAGCAGGATACAGCCTCTCCTTTGTTGTCATGCCCCCCACCACACATAGACCTCTTTCCTCCAGCCAGGTCATTTGGTCAGTGTTCTCATGATCTGTCTCTAGAACTGTCCTTATAGACACACCCGGAGGTCTGTCAGATCTGTTTCTAAATCAAAGTGATTTCAAAGGGAAGAAATGCTGTAGATACCTGGAAACATCCTGAGCTGATGTCCTCAGGCTAACACCTAAGGCTCTGTGGAACAGAGGGTGGGGACAGGGACAGACAGACAGGGAAGGGAAGGGACGCCCAGCAGAGAGTGGACCATCTGAGGCTAGCTCTGCACTTCTTCCTGCTGCTGGCTCAGGCGGACCTGACACACACTTGGATCCCTGGACCTGGAACAGATGAGGTTAAGCAGACGGTTTCCAGTCTGGGGAAAACTGCCACTTGTGACGTTAGGGTGCATTCCTTAAACTTTTTACATGCTCTGAAGTTTGATGAGAGCGAGCAAGCACCTGGCATGACTGCAGAGCATCTGCATGCTTCAGGGGAAGAGGGATTTGTCCCAAGTCTTTCTCGCCAGACCCTCAGACACCCAGGGGTGGGACAATGGTGGCCAGCTTTACTCAGGGCCAAGGTTAGACCCATCCTCCACAGACATTTAAAAAAATATAATAGCTATTGACACAGCTTTGTAGGAAATAGTTCTGCTAATCCATTTTGCTTGTTTTTTATTTAATTTGATGACTGTTTTAAATGGAATTTTAAAAGCACACAGACATACAAAGAATGTCTCTGTCTGCCTGTCTAGTGATGTTTTGATATTTCTGGGAGAGGAAAATTGTTACTGTTCTTGGAAACCTTGAGAAAGTTTGAGGGAGTGGAGAATATTGTTCTATTGGTGGCGGGTATTTTTAGAATCTGAGCAATGGCATTGGACACTTAGGAAGAAAATGCCTCCTGATGCTCTGTTGTGCTTCCCATCACCATCTCAGCAACACTAGAAAGGATGGATGGATGGATAGATGGATGGATGGATGGATACATAGGTGGATGGATGATGGAGAGATAGATGGATACATAGGTGGATGGATGATGGAGAGATGGATGGATGGATGGATGGAATGACAGACAGATGGTTAGATAGATGGAGAGTTGATAGCTTCCCTTGTCTTAGATGATGTGATAGTTGGTCAGCTTGAACGAGCTAGAATCACCCGGGGAACAGGCGACTAGGCAAGCCGATGAGGGATTATCTTCGCTTGCATTGATGTGGGAAAGTCTGTCTTGATTTTGGGCAGGACCATTCCCTGGGTAAGATCCTGAAAGAGAATTAGGACTCAGTCACACTGGTCATTGGTCCTTTGTAGGGGAGGTGGAGATGCTATGGTTGGAAATGCTTAGCACATCTGATGTTGTTAGGTGACTGGGTGATAGATAGTTCATCAGAGCAGCATTTGCAGGATCACAGGGAGGTTTTAGGAAGTGCTGAAGACTGAGCCCTACACAGGAGATGCAGTCGAAGAAGAACCTAAATATTAACCTGTGTGTGGGCCCCTGGTGACTCTGCTATTCCACTCAGGTGGGACATGGCTGTCTCCTCTCCCCAAGGTCAGCTGCCTCCTAATGGGATCTCTTGGAAGAATGTGTGGATGTGGCCAATGGTGGGCACACGTACTAAAGGCACAGTTTCCAATCTAGTCTTTCAAACAGATTAAATCAAGAGTGGATGAGAGCATTCAGTGGCCCCTGGCTCCTTCTCATGTGGCTTCCCTCCTTTCCCTCCATGGTCCTCCTGCCATTCCACCTCTCTGTTTCCCTAACCACCATCCCCTCAGCCCCTTGCTAGCCAATTTCTATATTTATTTTTTCCTACGTTGAGATCCATTTCCACGACTGTCTTGGCTCAGTGGTAGGCCACCCATGACAGGCCTAATGGAAGTGAGTTAATAGGAGCATGGTGGCTGACCATGGAAAGGTCCTTCTATGTGTCTTCCTTATTTTTTCTTTTAATTTCATGACTATTCCATGCCTACATACGCCTGTCACACAAGAATTAAATACCAACAATAAATGTTCCCTTAAATACAATCTGTCCACAGCCATGCCGCTGGTGAGTAATCTTCCTCAACCCTCTTAGATGTCCTCTGATAATATGATTTCTAGAAACATACTTTTTCAAAAATCATACAGCACTCACACTTCCCCCGTATACCCAAGGATTCTTCTGGGCTTGTGCATTTGCTGTGCTGTGTGCTGGCTGCCCAGTGGTGCATTGGAGGTACTAGCTAACCCTACATTTAATCCTGGAAACCCATTTCCCCTGTAAGCTTTCTTCTGGAAATGCATGACACTTTGGTGCAATGGTTGGCTTGCTTTCTTCCGCAAGAAGCTTCCGTAGAAGCTTGGAAATAGAATTAATTTTAGTGGCTCTTGGCAAATAGCTCTCCAGAATGGCCATTCTGCTCTTCATACCACCACCAGTATGTTGGGACATCCCTGTCATTTTATTTTGCATTGTCTGCCTTCTGGTAAGACTGAGTACTTTTTAAACCGACTTACTAGCTGTTTTTTTCTAATATGTTAAAAATTTATTTTGGTTTTAAAGCAACAATTGAAAAAACAAGACAATTGGGAAATGGAAGGAGAGGGATCCACTATCATTTTGTGGCAAAGATTGACAAAAATTGTTGTGACTTTTGTTTGTTTGTTGGCTTGTTTACCCTTTACAAAGTTGCTCTGCTAGTATACATAAATTTTAGTTTGTTTGCTTATTTGGCACAATCCCCTCCACATTGTTAGCTGATGCTTTTTTAAGATAAAATGTAGTTATTTAAATCTGTCCTCCTTCTGCTGCCTGCTGTTGGCCCAGGAGAACAGTATAACTCAAGCTAGCATTTATTCATTCGGGCCTGGTTGCAGGCTCAGAAGCAAAGTGATAGACAGAAACAACAGTGATCCCTGCCTTGCCAACTCTTGCTTTCTGGTAAGAAGGATGGGAAATAGGGTGAGAGAAGGCAGTCATTGGTGGTGAAGAGAGAAGGGCATGGAGGCCAGGACTGCTGGAAGGAGGCTTTGGAGGGAAGATTTAAAGGTCATTGGGGAGAGGTGGCTTAGAAAAGAGGACTCTATACAGAGGGATTGACCAGAGATGAGCTCTGGGGTCTGTAGGCCACACTGAGGCACGAGGCAGAGCCAGCCTGGCAGTTGCCGAGCCCAGAAGAGGTATGGCCAGTGAGCTGGGCATCAGGGCCTGTCATTTTGAGAGACAGGGGAGAGTCCCAGCACATGGACCTTCATAAAACCTTGCGGGTAATCCTTATTCCCCTAGCGTAAGAAGCCTTGAGTCAGATGGCCTTTTGTATGTATGTATATTTTTTTTTTCATTTTGAAATAGTTTTTAAAGTACACAAAATTTCAATTCCAGTATAAAGAATTCATGCATACTCTTCACCACATGGCCCCGATTTTAACATAGCACATTTTACGCTGCCTCTAAGTATATACTTACGTATTTACTGCATATACATTCACTGCTTTTAAAAGAACAATTGGATGAATAGATCCACATACACACACATATATGACTTTTCTCTGAATCATTTGCAGGCATGAGACCCCTTGCTCCCTACTCACTTCAGAGCATCCCTAAAGACAAGAAATAGCATGTGGTCACAGTGCAGGAAATAGACAGATGCTGCACTGTTGCCTTTAATTCCTGGTTCTCCCAGTAAGATCCACACACAGCTGTGTTAGTTGCTTTCGTCTCTGTGGCACAATGTGCGACACAGCCGTCTGGAGGACAGCAAGTGAGGTTTGGCTTCTGCTTCCAGAGGATAAAGCTCATGCTTCATAGTTGGGACTGTAGGGAGGGAGAGCATCATGGCAGAAGGCATGGCCAGAGGAAACCTGCTATGCTGTGGGCAGTCAGGCAGCAAAAGAGTGACAGGAAGGGGCTGGGACAAGCGAACCTTTCAGGCTCCACCCAAGTGACTTACTTCCTCCAGCTAGAGACACCTCCTAATAATACCAGTGTATTGTGAAACCACCAAGCATCAGGTCAAGGCCTCAGGAGCCAGCAAATAGAACAGAGCTGGGGCCAGACTGGAACTTTTGAGTGTTTTGGAGAGGAAACTTCACATCCAAACCACAGCAACAGCAGAAACAAACAAACAAACAAACAAATCTGTTTAGGACATCAAAACCATAGCTGTACATTACATTTAGAATTAGCCTTTTTCCTTCCTTCCTTCCTTCCTTCCTTCCTTCCTTCCTTCCTTCCTTCCTTCCTTCCTTCCTTCCTTCCTTCTCCCTTCCAGTTAATAGCTGTTTATGTCCTTGGCCCATTCTGCCCCTTTTTGATGGTGTAATCCTAGACAAGTTACTTAAGCACATGTGACAAATGAAGAAAATAAAAGCATCCAGTAGGGCTTGAGAACCAAATGTTACTGAGTTGATGGGTTTGGCATAAACCCTGATTTAAGGGAATACCTCATTGATCCTTGTTATTAAACCTTGACTATATATGCTGCAAGTAGCCCTTCATCTGCTTGCCTGCCTGTCCTCCCTCCCTCCCTCCCTCCCTCCCTCCCTCCCTCCCTCCCTCCCTCCCTCCCTCCCTCCCTCCCTTCCTTCCTTTCTTCCCTTCCTCCCTTCCTTATTTCTTGACTCCTGTTATCTACACAGAAGTTTTAAATGCTGATGCAGTTTAAACCCTTTTCAGGGCTTTTAGTCAACTTGAAACGTGTTCCCCGGGAACGGCACACAGTAAACATCCAAAATAAGTTTTTCTTTATGTGGTTATTGATGAGTCTCTCCTAGCCCCTGTTTTAAAACCCTGATTTTATCAGCCAGGTATGGTGGCACATGCTGTAACCCCAGCACTTGGTTGATGAAGTTAGGGGAATCGGTAGTTTGAGGCCAGTCTAGAATACATGCATGAGCTCTTGTCTAAGAAAAGAACACTTACCTAAATATGCTAAGTTTTTACCTAGGTACTAATTGTTTATGGCCTCATTTTTATCAGTTGTTTGGTTTGGGGGCGGGCCTCTGGTTTGGGAGATTTTGTTCCTCTTCCAAGTCAGCATGTGGTAGCATGGTTTGAATGTAAAATGTCCTCTATGGGATCCTCAAGTACTTGACTATTTGGTCCTTGACTGCTTCTGTCTGGGAGATTATGGGATCTTTAGAAGGTGGAGACATGCTAGTGGACACTGAGAGCTAGCCTGGAGATTTAGTACCCTGGCCTTACTTCCTGTGTACCCTCCGCTTCCTGGACTTCTGATGTTTGAAGAGTGCCAGGCTTCCTTCCCACCACCATGAACTCCATCAGGATGAACTGCATATACTAAAGCTGTGAGCCACAACAAACCCTTCTTCCCTAAATTGCATGGCCAGGTATGATCAGAGTGATGAGAAAAGTGATGAGAAAAGACAGGGCCTTGGCCCCACCCTGTCATCAGCTTTGATGTTGTGTGGGGCTAGTCTGGGGAGGCTTTTGACACTAAAAAGTGGACATACCTATGTTTACTGTCAGCCTGCCCTGCTCCAAGCCTTGACCCTCCTCCCCACCCCCCCCAGCCCCCCCCCCCCCGCTGCAGTGCTCACAGCCATGTGGACTTCTCTATCCTTCCCAGCATTTGCTAAAAGAGTGTTGAACGTTGTAGGGTGCAAATGACTGGTAAATTACTGTGACTTTTAGTTGTGTGCATCTTTTCATGTACAGATAAGAGCAAAAAGTGGTGAAATAAATGTTTTGAGTTCAGAATAAACATCTATATTTCAGTGATTGTCAAGTCTTAACCCTGTGTCCTATTTGTTCCAAATTTTTAAATCAAGGTAGACATTACAGCATCAGTGTGGAAGGCCTAAAGCCATGGTTGTATGGTTGATGTGAATTGTTCCCACATGCACCATTTCCCCACATGTCCTGACTCTTCTGCTGGATGCCCTTTGCAAGGAGGGTACACCTCAAGCCCCTAGAGGGCCTTCATGGTTGGGAGGTCCAAGATATGAGCCCATTTGCCTTGAAGGACAGATGGTCTGTGTCCAAGAATTTAGGCTTGTGACTGAGTATTTGAGAGGAGGGACCCCCTCTGCTCTAGAGTCACCCCAACAGATTTAGCTAGATTTACCTACAGCTTTCTAGGTAGCATCTCAGAGGGACCAAAGGAAGCAGGCAATGCACGGGGAGAAGAAAGAAAGTGCTATGGTTGGCATCCAGCTATTGGCTGGAGGAGTTTGGGGAGGAGTTCCCCAGGACTTTGAAAGCCAGAACAGATGCATCCCCTGACTCAGATGTGGAAATGATTCCCCATGTTTCTGCATGGCTGGACCATTCTAGTAGGGATCCCACAAGACCAGTGGGTGATGAATTGATTGCTCATACTTAGAGCTGCCTTAGGTGTCAGGGGTGCTCAGGCATAACCACAATCCCTGTTCTCCTGGGGCCTGGGTTTTGTCTCACTCACTGGATCTCGGTTCGGCAGGCTCCATCGCCATCTTCACCTTCCCTGACATGGAACATACACTTTCTGCTGCTTGCCCCCATGCTCTAGGTCCTTTCCTCCATTTCCAACCTTACCATTACTAAGAAACATGGAACCTGGCCTTGACCCATTACTTACTGGCCACTCTGCTGAGTGCTGCCTGGTGAGAGCTGCGGACTCTGTCCATGGGGGAAATGACCCTGGCTTCTGTGTCTTAACGGCTATGGAATGCCTCCAAGCTGCCCACTGCCTCTGCTTTGACTCCACCAGCTCTGGATCACCCTTCTCTGGGAACCCTGACAGTGTGCTCACGGGCCACTCATCTCCTCCCCTCCCAGCCTCTGTAGAGATCATGCTCTTTCTCATGTCTGCCTCACACCCTCGTCCCCCTCCACACTGCTGCTGGCAGACATGTTGCACCGCTTGCTCCAGCAATCACTCTGTTAGGAGGGTCTCAGGAGTGACTCGGTGGACACAAGAGAGCTGCCTTGCTTGGCCTAGTGGCTCATCAGGTGGCATGCTTGCAGAAGCTATGCTCCCCTGCAAGTCACCACTGTCTGGGCTGTCACCTCAATGCTATCGAGCCAGTGTCTAGAAGGAGAGATTCCTAGCAATCGCTTTACTCCTTTGCTGTGTCCTAGTATGGCTCCAGGGATTTGGATCTGGCTGGAATAGCAAAGAACAGACAAATGGACACACAGACAGAAAGCTGCGGTTGGGTGGTCTGGGCTCTCAGATGGAGAAACCTCAGCACCCCAGAAGTTCAGCATGCTTATTATTAGAGTTGAACAAAGAGGTGGGGCTGTTACATACGTTATGGTATACTAAGGACATGGGTTTAGCTTATTCAATAGGAGCAGCCTCAGCAGAGGAGCAGTGTTCAAGCCTTAAACACTTACCCACTCACCGGAGGAGCAATGATGGACATTTTCTGCACGTACACTGTCAGCATTCACACTCGGTCCCCCCAAGCTTGGCCATCCCTCTGAGCCTGAGGCTGTAGGGTCCTTGATGTGGCTGTGCCTACATCAGCAACACATATTCAGTTAGCTTCACTCACTCAGGGCCTCCTTCACACCCTATACTCCTTGGCTGTACCTATCCTGACAGCCTCAGCTAGACTTCCTCCATTTCCTCCAGGAGAGACGTTGTGCCAATATGTAAAGCAAAGGCATGCTCTTACCATGTTTTAAACATCATGTACACACACACACACACACACACACACACTGCGTGTGGATATATGTATGTCTTCCCTGATTGTGTATATGCACACTTACATGTATATGTATACTTATTCATAATATATATCTCTATATAGTACTTTCTGCTTTTTTAAACTATTTTAGACTCCTGACGAAAGTGCAGCACTAGTCCCAAGGGCTCCTGCCACCCAGTTTGTCCTGGTAGGACCATCTTGCATAACTCATGGTACAAAGATCAGAATGAAGCCAGTAGCAGGGAACAGTGTCCTTTCTAAGTTCTGAGGTCCGAATTTGCATCTCATTTTCATGTTATCCTGTCTTTCAATCTGTGCTACTTCCTTTTCTTATACAATTCCTGGCACTTTTGGTGGCTCCTCTGTAATTTTGGAGATAATCGATTATCCGGCTTTTCTGATGTTTTTCATGATCACATTATACCTGGGCACGGGGTGGAAGGGAAGGCAGGGTCCCTCAAAAGTGTTATGCCCTGCTCAGCATGAAGTATCAGGAGCCCATACTGCTGTTGTGTGCCATTGTCATATTGATCTTCTGTAGTCGGAGTAGAGGCTGAGGGCCTTCTCCATTTTTAATTAGCTAATCTTTGTAGAAAAGTACCTTGAAACTGCAGTTATCCAAACGCAGGGATTATAATCCTGGGAACTGGTGATCTGTATAAAAGACCTAAGAGGCTAAATTACTAGAAATTAGCACCCACTTAGAGGTCACTTTTTCCACCTCTTGACATGAGGCCCAAGGAAGGAGATAGTATCGCCAGTGGCCAGGGTGAAGGCCACATGTACAAGTCTATCTGATGAAGGCTGGAGCAGTGAAGAATGCCCATTTGATGCTAATTACACCTTTAGAGGTAGAGAGGGTATCCTGGCTTCTCTCTTCTTCCTGTTTTGGGGAGCCCAGCCTGAGTCTAGATTACCCAGGAACCTGAAAGGCAACTGCCTCTGCAGTACAGAGAGAGTAGGATGGTGTGAAGTGGCCCTGCTGCTTTGTCTTCTCTCCAGAACTGTACTGTCCAATGCAGAATGACTGGCCACACAGAGCAACAAGCCGCATGTGGCTCAGCCAATATGAGGTGTGCACTGAGTGGATTTCAAAGCAAAGAATGTTGTCTTAGGGTTTCCATTGCTATGACAAAACACTTTATTTGGCTTATGCTTTCCTAGTACTGTTGGTCATCGAAGAAGCTGGGCCAGGAGCTCAAGGCAGGAGCCTAGAGTCAGGAACTGAAGCAGAGGCCATGGAAGAGGGCTGCCACTGGCTTTCTACCCATAGCTTGCTCAGCTTGCTTTCTTAGAACCCAGGACCGCCTGCCTGCAGGTGGCGGGGGACTTGCCCCCAGTGACCTCAGCCCTTCTACATCAATCACTGATCAAGAAAATGCTCCACAGACTTGCCTACTGGCCAATCTAATGGAGGCCATTCCCCAGTTGAGATTCCTCCTTCCCAGATGTGTCTAAGTTTGTGTCTGGTTGACAGAACCAACCAGCACAAATGTCAAAGGACTAATTAATTAATGTTTGTTTTGTTTCCACTACTATATAGCCCAAAGTCAGGACCCTCCTGTCCTAGCCTGCTTCATGATGGGTCTACAGGCATGGATCCAGCCTTAATTTTTTATTACCTATTTAAGTAATAGTATTTTGGATATATTAGGTTATTAGATATATATATTGGGTATATTGCTTAACTTGATTTTTTAAAAATCTGGCTTCCAGGAAGTATAGTCAGGTCTGTGGCTTATCTTCCTGCCTATATTTCATTTCCTTGGAGTACACTTGAACTTGGCCTACAGCATCGGCATACAATGGAAAGTCTTGCCTGCCCTAGGCATACTGTCCTCAGCCTCAGTGCGCCTGCACTGGCCTGCAGCCCTCCCACTCGGCTGTGACCAAGGTTACACTCCTTCCGCTTTGCATGCCACATGGAGCGGAGGTTGAGGCCAGTCAGCGTGCGGCAGAATTGGAGGGGCTGGCTAATGTCTAACACCCCCTCGTGGCTGGCTTGCACTGGGCAGAGGATTGTTGTCCTGCTTCGGTGTGTCCGTGAAGTGACAGTGAGTCCTGTACAGCTCTACGGAGTTGCCCAGCATTGCTGTGGCTGTTGAACAGATGCCAACATTGGAGAGAGCACATAAATTTCAGTGGCTTCCAGTGCAGCTCGTGGGGGTTTGTCAAAATGCTGATCCCTGGACCTAGACCCATAGACTGTGGGTCACCAGTGGAGAGTGAGGCCCAGGGTCCTCCATATGACAGACTTTGGGGACTCTTGGTAGGTGGTAGTCAGCCGCATGCAGAGACATTCCTCAGCTTGAGCCCATCTTCTGAGAGCTGTTTGCACTTTCTCCACGATGCTGGACCCATAGTCTTCCGTTGCTGCCTTCTGGCCCTACCCGTGTCCCTAACATGATGGGCAACCAGCATGAATGGAGCCTGGCCAGATGGTCAGGATGATACTGAGTGTCCAGAATAACTAGGTGTCATGTTTGGTTGACTTTAGGATGTAGCTAGACCATCATCGTTTTGTGAACTTGGCTTCCCCAGGCCAAGTTCACTCAGGAGCCACCTTAGACCTACTGGTCGGAGGAGTGGGTTTGCTGTTGAAATGTCAAGATGGATTTCCTCATGAGTCTGCTGGGAGGCAGGCAGAATGAGGGTGAGCGTGTGTCCTGCTGTCACTAACCCCTCCTTTCTGCCTGCAGTGGACTGCTGACTGCAGAGAACAGCTGGACGGCGGCTGTTCCTTCTCCAGAGGGCGAGCCCCGCCGCAGCAGGTAGGGGACAGCTCTGTGTTCTGTCTGGAATCTGTCACATGTCTTGCTTTTCTGGGACCTTGGGCTGGCCCTTGGGTGACTCCTCCATGTTGGGGATGAGGAGCAAGCAGAAAGATGGGTGGAGGGAAGGTCCGGGGCCTCTAGGAATCCTCCCTTAATTCCTCTGTCAATTTGGAGTGCTACCCACAACACGTGGATTCTGAAGACTAATCTTCAGTGGCCCTTTATGTAATGAAAGACGTTTGGTGAGCGTGGTGAGATGCTCCTTTGTTGAATGTTGTGTGGTGTCAGGTGACGCTGACATTGGTGGGCCCACAAACACTGGGTCTCTTGGGATTTTGAAGCTGGGGTGCTTTGAAGATCACTTTTCTGGGTCTGTGAAGGGCTGGGCCAGTGGACCGTATGGAGAAGCTCAGAGGTCTGGAATCACCAGTCCACACCTCCTGGGACAGAGGCCACTTTCCTGCCCTAGGCATTCTGGCTCTGCAAGGAGTTACATGCTCAGGTGGGCCTGAGGGACTGTGTGGCCATGAGAGAAGGGAGGCAGCTGCTCCTGGAGCGCTGTCCTGGTGGCCTGGATGTCCCTCCTTCCCAGTTGGTCTTGCCGATACCTTGTCCCTGCCTGTAAAACACCATGAGGTTAGGAGCTGGAGAAACGACTCACCCCAACCAAGCCCCACTGCAGACTTGGCCTCTTACCACCTCAGACTCCACAGCTCTTGATCTTACAGTTGTTTCGGGAACATGTTGCCTGGCTCACCGGCTTGCTCCCACCTCAGTCTCTTGTGCTAGTTAGAACTAACCCTTTGCTGGGGGTGCGGCTCAGTGGTCAAGTGCATGCTTAGCATGCGCAGGTCCCTAGTCTCCACACCAGGACTGCAGGGATAAAAAGCAAAGCAAAGTCCCATCCTTCCCTGTCTCTATTCTGTTCCCAAGGAAAATGCTTAGTGTCCTCGGTTCTGGCCCATTCCTCAGGTGCAGGGCTTTGCTGCCTGAAGGTGTGGGGGAGACAGCTATCCTCCCAGTTCACTCTCATAATATTTGTATAATTGTTTCAGTTTTAGGGTTTCTTTTGCTGTGATAAACGCCATGACTAAAAGCACTTGGGCAGGAAGTGTATTTCATCCTACACTTCCATATATAGATCATCACTAAGGGAAGTCAGGGCAGGAACTCAGGCAGGGCGGGAACCAGAGCAGAACCCATAGAGGGGCACTCTGCTCGTTGTCTTGCTCGGCCTACTTTCTTACTCGACTCAGGGTAACGTGCCCACAATATGGGATTGGCACTGCCCACAATAGTCTGAGCTCTCCAAAATCAATCATTAATGAAGAAAATGTCCAACAGATTTGCCGGTAGGACAGTCTTAGGAAGGCATATTCTCAGTTAAGAGTCCCTCCTCTCAAATGACTCTAGCTGGGGTCAAGTTGACATAAACATTGAAAGTCAGTTTCTCTTTAAATTGTTATGTTAATTGTACAGAGAATTTGATTTGATTATGGCCTTTCCGTAACTGCACATTAAACTGCGGAGACTAGCTCTGTGGCAGGGTGGATGCAGGAGCCTAGATTCTGGTTTCTGTTCTGCTGCAAACTTGGTGGCGAAGACCTTCCCCTCCGCTGAAAACCAGAGGCTCCTGAATGGCCACTAGGGGTCCTTTTGGTACTTCTGTCCCATTTGCAGATGAGTGAACTGGGGCACAAGGGGAAGGAGGCCTTGTCCAAGCTGGGCTTCGCACCTTACACCCAGTTCTTGTCTACAAGAGAACTTCTATCTCCCCTGTAGCAGCTCAAGTACTTCTGATGGAATCTCTGTCTGCTGTCTCCTTGGCTGAAGACCTGCTTTCCTTCCTGAAGCATTCACCTTGGCCTGAGCCTTGCAGCTCAGCGTCTCTGTCTCCATTCTAGTCTCTTCCTGCAGAGATAGGACTGAACGTGGCTCCAAGCAGGGATGGGAATAGACAGTAAGAACTGCATGTTTCTTGGTCAGTAGGTTTCTAATTAGGAAGTTTTTCAGGGTAGGATCCTTCATTCATTCATTTGCCACCCCTCCTGAGGCTCCTCTCCCTGCCCTTGCCCTCTCATCCTGTCATTCTAGAGGCTGAGGAAAGGCCCTTCTCCCATCCCCCACCCAGGTCTCCTCCAAACTGTCCTTGCTCCATTGTTTACCCGCTTGGAGTAGGTAAAGGGACTGGACTAGGCAATGTGGTGGGGTAGGGCTTGTGGGATGACCGTGCCCCAGTGTTGTTGTGTGTGGCTCTTCACTGCCTAAGCTCCTTGTACACACGTGAGGCCCAGCAGGCCATCTTCCCTGCTTTGGGAAGGGACTGGGCAGTGTTCTGGGGTGAGCAGGTTTCTTCAGAATGAAATCTAACTGAACATAGAGAAGGAACTGAAATGCTCTCCTGGCTGGTGGAACCTTAGCCACAGGTTCACTGTGGGGCAGGAAGCTTGGGCTGGAGGTGATAGTCTGACATTCGCCTGCCTACCTGGCAGACGTGGCTGGCGGTAACACCAGCATTGCTACACCTGACCTGTGGCCACGTCCTGATCATCTCAGAAAGAGGAAGTGCAGGAAAGGCTGGGACACGCTCACACTCAGTGAGTGACCACATGGCCCTCTACCTTGGAGTTGGGTGGGAGGCTTGAAGTCACTATGTTTGGCGTGTGGGGGAGGCTGGCTTGCCTACATTAAGTTGGGGGAACATGGAGTGCTGTGAAAACTGTGCAAAGCCAACGCAGTATAGTCAGAGGTCTTGTGGAGGGCCCTGGGTCAAACTGATGTCGTGGTTTCTTTCTTCAAAGGCCTCACCTCAGGGAGAAGGCCACAACCCAGGTGGAAATGAGCTCTGAGCTCAGATACACATGTCTTTGGAGCAGTGGACGGTTAGGAGGGCTCCACAGGGCCATGGACGGAGTGCTTCCTGACAGAAGGCTGAGTTGGCGCCTGGTGCCACACTACCCTGCACGGGGAGGCAAGAGTGGGTGGCAGCGCCTTGTGTCAGTGGCAAAGGCATGATGGGTAGACTTGGGGGAGAGAGTGACACAGGATGGAGACTGGGTGGCGGTCACTTTCTCCCTTCCCCCCAGCCGAGGTATGTATTTAAGAGAAGCCTAGCAGTTCAGCAAGGTCAGGCTAGCTCCCGCTCCTCTCTGCTTGGCCTGCCTTTCTTGGGTATGGCTTTTTTCCGTGACCCTTTGCATGCCCTGCCATCTCCGTGCCCCACCAGTGGGAATGCCACCCTGCATCCCATCCCTAGAATCTTGACTCTCCTCATGGAGCAGCCATTCTGAGAAGACCTCTGGGGAGGGGTCAGAGCTGGCCACAGGAAAGCCCCAGGTAGCTGGCCTGTGGCGGTGCTGTGTGGTCTTGTCCTGCATTGGTGGAGGAGGACCGGGAACTGGCTGTTGAAGAGTGCATCGGCCAGGCATGGCCGTCCTCCCCACAGCTGACCTCCTCCGTATTGCTGTCTGGATGGGCACCTTCACACTAATTCATGTCACAGTCAGGCTGTGCCTGGTGCCCCACCTGCCCCCTCCGCCAAGCAACCCTAAGAAAAGGTGTGCCGTTGGCTCCGTGTCTCAAGCCCCTGGCAGGGAGCATTGCATTCACTGGGCTCAGGAACAGTGTTGACCCTTCCTGGAACTGGCCAAGGCTCAGGCTATGCAGGCGTCCCCAGCAGGCCGCTTTCCCTGGACCTCACGGAGTCTGAGCTTGCCGGGGTTAGGATGACGGTGTTGCTCTAAAAACCCATGTTCGCCCATGGGGACAATCACTGCACAGAGCAACCTGCTCCACTGACGGCCACACCTGGGCCCCTGGTACCAGGAACACAGAGATCATCAGGAGGAGGGGGGATGGGGCCAGGTAGAGTGGTCCAGAAGGCTAGCATGGCATTGCGTGACCCTGAACCAGAAGCCTAGGGGTGGGCGGCGCCCGTGGAGATCAGCCATGCAGTAAGGTCGTTATTTCCCTACGGCAGGCAATGCTCTCACTCTTTGGTTATTTCAACTAATTCCAAACAATACCTTGCCCTCTCTGATGCTTTCAGGCAAGTTGAGATAGGCTGTATCCCATGAAATGAAGGGGAGGGAGTCCGGATCAGCAAAAACTGAGCCAACCAGCTGCCCATAACCAGGATTGAGCCGTATCTGGCAGTATGCCACCCCGGGTCCTCTTTCCAAGAGGCTACTACCACTAGTCATTTGGCGAGGATGACGGGACGTCCTGGCTGTCACTGCAGTGGGGGAACCACATGGCGGCAGCCGAGAGGACAGTATACAAAAAGGGAGTCTGGTGGCCGTGCATTCAGAGACCTCGTCCCTGTACAGGCTGGAGGTGTCCGCTGCATCAGCTCACACCTGCCAAGGGAAGGGAGTGAGAGTGTAAGAAAGCAGCAGAGCTTCTGTTGAGAGAAAAATGTTCTGAAGGACTGGGTGGCCTGTGACAGTGGCTCCTAGGGCAGCGGGATCATTGCTGGGAACCTGATCGGCACACCCTCTTATCGGACAGTTGGCGGCTCCTGAAGCTGTGGGAAATCTGGGGGAGTGTGAGAAACGATGCCAGGCTGTGGCCGGTGACTTGTAATCTCACCTTTTCTGGAATGCTGGGCGTGGTGTGGGGCACCCCTCTGTGGGTGGGAAAGCCTTGTCCCGAGGTGACACTGGAGAAACACTGATTCTGATCGCCTCCTCTGGCCATAAGACACTGTCACAGGTCTGGGTTTCTGTGCCAACCTGCAAGCTGCTGCAACCATGACAGAAGCAAAGGATGGCAGATGGCAGCTAGGAGAGCTTCAAACACTTCAGTCCGCCTCTCCCGACAAAGGGCAGACACAGCTGCCTCATCTAGCTAACCTCCAGCAATGGCAGGATATAGTTTGTAGACAGGAAGTTATTAGTGTGCTTGGCACCTTAGCAAAAACACCTGGCTTTGAAGGTGTGTCTGTGGACAAGGGAGAAATCCTCTCCATGTTCACGCCACTGCTCCCTGTGGAGTTGGTACTTACTGAGCAATACTGTCTGCTTGGCAGTGTAGCAGCTTGATCGCAGCTGGAGCCTTCTGTGCCATTGCCTGCTTGTAGAGTGAAGATTCATTAACCCAAAGTGGATTCAATATGTGTTCCTGAAATACTCCCAACAGACGTGACCTAAGAACCACAGTCATTCCAGAGAGTGGCTTCCCTGTTGGTCTCTGGGGAAAACATAAGAGTTGATTCCCTCATTTGGAGACAGGTAGAGTGCCTGAGTAGGTGGAGAGGAGAGTGCTGGGGTGGTAGGAGCAAGCACAGCTGGCACTGATGGCTCATGCCGGGTAGTGCTAGCTGGAGGGGCTGACCAGGATGAATGCAGAGGTGCCTGCTGGACTGTGATGTTGGAGCTGCTGTCCAGCCTTGCCCTTGTCCGTGTACCTGTATATCCTATCTTTCTCTGTTACCCTGTACTGATGAAGTCAGTGCCTTGTGTCAGTCGGCACAGCCAGATGATGCTGTGTAACGAGCAATCCCAAATCTTAGTAACTTCAAACAGTTCACTGGGACCCAGCTGGATGGGGCAGTTGCCTGTTTCTGAGTTAGGATGTCACTCTATCGCTCGGGCAGATCTAGAACTCATGATCCCCCTGCCTCAGCCTCCTGAGGGCTGGGATTACAGGTGTGTACCCCTACACCTAGGTTAGTAGTTGCCATTTTTACCCATTGGCCCTTGGAGAAGAGAGCTCAGAGGAGCTTGCATTGGTGGCACGTGCTGCCTGCCAGGTGCATCATCCATTTGGCTATGAGCTGTTGCCCAGTCTTTGAGCGCGAAGCACTCTCATTCCTGAAGAACCCCTTTGCCGTCCCTTTGTTGGATGTTTGGTTTCCCACCCATCCTCCTCTTGCCCTAACAGAGGTGGTGTCTGAGCAGCTAACGGACATGAAGATTGAAGTAGAATTCGGTCTCATAACATGAAAGTGTCCTAGTTTCCATAGGAAGCAATTTGTCATAGCAAGAATCAGGAGAGTCTAAACAGTGACAGAGATCAGTGATTAATGCCAACCCTGAGTTGCTAAGTCAACCTTCATCAAAATTAGACCTATGCCCTGGAAAAGAGCGTTCAAAGAAGATGAAGAGATGAGTCATAGGCAGGGAGAGAATATGCAAAGCTCATATCTGACAAAGGACTTATAGAACATAGAAGGATCTCTCAAAATTTATTAAATATCCCATGAGGAAAACCACAAAATATATGGAGAGACATTTCCACTGAGGCACTGACAGGAGCTGAGCATGCAGAAGATCCTCCCCGGCACATGCCTTCAGAGAAATGCAAACCAACCCTGAGAACACTCAGGTGCTGGCGAGTGTGGCAGTGCCAGTAAAGCTGGTGAGGGATATAAAACACAGCCTTCCACAGGCTTGACAGGTCCCTCGAAAGAAAGAAAACGAAAATGAAACCTCTGAGAACCGTGTGATCCCAGAAAAAAGAAAGCTTATGTTTCTACAGAAACATAAAGAAACATATCTCAAGTGACAGCAGCCTTCTCTGAGTGGGAAACTGCAAGCACCCTGTGCTGGCTGGTCTCATGTCAACTTGACACAAGCTAGAGCCATCTGAAAGGAAGGGGCCTCAGTTGAGAAAGTGTCTCCATAAGATCTGGCTATAGAGCATTTTCTTAATCAGCAATTGATGGGCGAGGCTCCACCCCATTGTGGGTGGTGCCATCCCTGGGCTCTGTAAGAAAACAGGCTGCATTCCTCGTGGCCTCTCCTTCAGCTGCTGCCTCCAGGTTCCAGCTGAGCTCAGGTTCCTGTCCTGACTCCCTTTGATGGTGAACCGTTGTGGAAGTGTGACCCGATGATAAACCCTTTCCTCCCCAGCTTACCTTTGGTCATGATGTTCCATCTCAGCAAAAGCAACCCTAACTAAGACACAGCCCCGCTGCTCCTCAGGGGCTGAGTGGTGAGGTGTGCTGTGGTGCTCACCAGTGGGAAGAAGTGGCCGGCAGCTGCGACAACACCCTGGGTGAATCTCGAGGCGCTGCTGTGTGGGAGAACTCTAGTCCCCTGGGGCTGGACACGGCATGATTCCATTTCTGTAATGTCATGGACCTGAGGAGCAGGTAGTTGTTGGAGGGGTTGGAGAGAGAATAGACAGGGTAGGAATGGGTGTGGCCACAGAGGGAGCCCTGTAGTGATGGCAACACGTGTGCCCTGGCTGTATCAGTGTCAGTATCTTGAAGGTGACCACGAGTTACACTTGTATGCATTTCCCCGTGGAAGGAAGCTGGAGTCCATGTGTGTTCTTTCTAACAAGTCCATGCCGGTTTATATTTCTTACAAGTTTAAACATCTGTTTAAACACAGCTTTGCTTTTTAAAGCATAGAGCTCTGCTTCGCCAGGATCTTCTGTGACATTTCAGCATTGCTAGCCACTGGGGAAACGCAAGCTAAACCCACAGTGAGATATTATTAAGCTCCTCTCAGAATGGCCAAGACATTCTCAAAGTGGGGGAGAAGATGCCTGGCAGCCGTCCTGTCCCTGCCTGCCCCTGCCTGCCCCTGCCCAGCTTTGCCCCCCCCCTCCCACTGGGAGCCTTTTTGTGGGGACCTACTGTTTTGTAGCTAGCCAGGAGTGGCCTGTGGTATGGGTCAGCCTGGGACATTCTCAGATAGAACCACCCACTTCAAGCCTCAGTCTCATGCCCGGTTGGCAGAGATAGTGGGTGGGAGGGCTGGCTTAGGACGGATAACATGGACACGGGCTTCAACCGCAAAGTGAGAAGATTAGATGTTTTCCTGGCCCCAGCACCGTTCTCTGCTTTGACCATTTCTGCTCTGCCCTTCTCCAGTCTCAAAGGCACCTCTGTTGCAAGGGGTAGAACATGCCAGTCCTTTCCCACTGACCTTGCCCCGCGGGTGCTGTCCTTGGTGCTAAAAGATACCCTTGCTCTCCTGTACACACTCCTCCGCGCCTTGCGCCCCTGACAGTCTGCTACGTGCTGACATTTTCATAGTTTATTAATTCAGCTTGTCACAAATATTTGTTAAGGAGCCTTGTTGACTGCCCCACCCCTAAAGCTCCTTCAGACCCCAAAGGAATAAGGACTATGTTTCTAAAGGTGTGTTCTGGATCACCCCAACTGGACTACCAACGCTGTCCTCCAGAGCTGTTCTGAAGCACACTGGCACCTGAAAGCCAGGGCCCTAGAGCTCCCGGGGAGCATTCAGGAATGCCCCCACACTGAGCTGTACGCTGCCGTTCTGTGTCTGAAGGCCTGGGGGCCACGGCTTCACATGGAGCTGCAGAGCCCCAGAAAACGTTGAGCTGGGCTCGCCAGGAGGAAGGGCTTGTGGAGGGAGTGCCCCTCTGTGTTTCTGCATCTGGGAAGAGCACTCTGTAGCAGAGAGGAAGGCAGTCCCATGCAGTCTTCAGCCTGCCGTGACCTCTGAGCTGCCACACACAGGATGAAGTCCACGCCACACAACAGCCCTTCCTCTTACCCACGTGGTAATGGGGAAACTGAGGCTTCCATATCAGGAGCCTAGAGAGTTGGACATGAAAGGGTGGGGAAGCACTAGGATGCGCCTAACTCTGGGACCCTTCCTGTCTGCCCCAGTGTGACAGGCAGGTCTCTATGCAAGTCCTGGAGTAACATGGAGAGGGCAGCTGGCTCCTGGCATGATGTTCCAGAAGTCAGGTAGTGGGGGCAATCTGTCTGCAGCCTCTACCACTTTGCACTTCTCTGATGTCTAGGAGTATTAAAAGGGCTGAACAGTTGATATATGTGTGTATATGGTTTGTGGTATATGTATATGTGTGGTGTGTGGTGTGCCTATATATGGTATATGCAGTATGTGTATGTATGGAGTGTGTGTCTGTCTTGTGTACGGTATGTATTGTGTGTGCTAAGTGTATGTATGATGTGTGACATGTGTATGTATGGTAAATGTGGTATGTATATGTGTGTTTGTCGTATGGATATGTATGGTGTGTAGTGTGAATCTACATAGTATATGTAGTATGTATTATATGTATGTATTGTGTGTATGTGGTATGTATATGTATTGTATGTGTGTGTGTATATATATAGTATATGTGTGTGGTATATAATATGCCTGGTGTGTGTGGTATGTATATATTTTGATATGTTGTGTATGTGAACACATATGTGTGTATGTATGTCTTAATTGGGGTTACCATTGCTGCGCTGAAACACCATGACCAAAAGCAACTTGGGGAGGAAAGGGTTTATTTGGCTTACACTTTCATATCCCAGTTTATCACTGAAGGAGGTCAGGACAGGAACTCAAACAGGACAGGAACCGGGAGGCAGGAGCTGAGGCAGCGGCCATGGAGGGTGCTTCTCACTGGCTGGCTCCTCATGGCTGGCTCAGCCTGCTTTCTTACAGAGCCCAGGACACCAGCCCGGGGATGGCACCACCCACCAGGGTCTGGGCCCTTCCCTGTCAGTCACTAACTTAGAAAATGCCCTACAGGCTTGCCTACAGCTGGATCTTCTGGAAGCATTTTTTCAGTTGAGGCTCCCTCCTCTGATGACTCTGCCTTGTGCCAAATTGACATAAAATTAGCCAGCACTGTATATATGCTGTATCTGTACAATGTATGCATTTGGCGTGTGTGGTTTGTGTGTGTAGCCTCTGTGCATGTGTGTGTATGATGCATGTGCTGTGTATCTATGGTATATGTAGTGTTTGTATGGTATATGTGTGTGTGTTGTGTCTGTATGTACGATGCATGTGATATGTAGGCATATATGATCATGGGCCACATAATGAAGTTTCAGTCGGCAGCCGACTGCATGTACCACACTGGGCGAATAAGACTGTAGTGAAATTCCTGTTACCTAGCAACATCATAGCTGTTGTTCTGTCTCAGCACTGTGGCGGTGCCTTTGCGTTGGTGCTGCTGCGGTGCCCAAATGAGAGCCCAGGTCCTGCCGCCTTGTCCCTGAGAGCAAGCCGCCACACAGCAGCGCTGAGGGCAGGTGTGTGGCTCCCCTCCTCTGCGCTGTGTCGGTAGCTGCCCAGGTGCTTGTGGAACACGCCCCTTTCCAGGAGAGCTAAGTGGCTCTGAGTAACGGGTCCTGGGATGGACCCATCTTTGTGAGTAATCAGTAGATTAGATCCTACAGAGGGAGCCCCGAAATGAAGGCTGCGACGGCAGCAGGTCTCTAAGCAAGAGATCATAGGACTCCTAAAGGAAAGCATTATGTCCTGCTGGGCCAGTTCAGTGGGTTTTCACAAACCAAACCCCTAGGCGGAGCAGGACACTTGGTCAGTTTCTCTGATGTCCCCTTCCGTGTAAGTTCTGTAACCACAACTTAGTTTTTCAGTCCAAAACTTTATGAAAATTATATCATGTGATCAATACTGTTCTGTGTCTGTATATCTTTTTCCACATTGGCTGTGGGCTTGTTTACAGCTGTGCATTGTTTTCATTGGTTTATTCTCACTGCTGTGTCATATTCCAGTCTGTGACCGTAGCAGTTGTTCTGTGTGGTCAGCTGTTGGCAGGCACGGGGGTGGCTCCCAGCCCGGCGCTATTGTGATGATGCTACAGTCTTCTTGTGTAGTCGTGTCTAGGGACATCTGTACACATTTCTGTTGTAAACACTAGTTTGACCTGGGGATGGGCTTCTGTGTCTCAGACTTGCCTGATGGTGAACGCTAGGCAAGGTTGGGGGACTGATGGAAGGGCACCAGAGTGAGGTTGGCTGTTGGAGGGTTTGTTGGGGTGACCAGCACCCAGAGGGCAGTGACCAAAGCATAGAAAGTCTGTAGGGTGAGCTGTGGAGTAGAGCTCCAAGGATGCAGACTACAGCAGTGAAAGTAGGCAATGCAGTTGCTGGGGCAGCCTTGATCTGTGGGTTTTCTCAGGAGGCAAGGCTTAAATGTTTGAGAAGTCCACTCCTGCATGGGTGCTGTGGCATGCCTGGCTTGTTGAAGCCCCTGGCCAGGGGGAAACCACTATCACCAGGCAGGTGGTGGTGATGAATGCTCACACAGTCATACCGAGTGCCTGCTGGGTACAGAGGCATTGAGAGGGGACTACAGGCTCCGGCAGCAGAGATGCAGGCATGCCAGGTCCTGACGGCATACCTCTGGAAACACCATTTCTGCTGGGGAGGAGGCCCACAGTGTCCAAATGGGACACTCCCTTAGGGGGCTCACTGCAGCCTCCACCCATGCAGGCTAGCCAGCCTTGGATGTCAGAGAGGGCTTGCAACTCTCTCTGGCTTTGACCTACTGTGGGCCTCTACCCAGTTGTCTTCAGAGTCCTGGCCCAGAAAGTAATGCGTCCCCTCACCTTGTCTCTTTCAGAATGGCAACAAAGACAACACGCTGGACATGCTGGGCACAGACATCTGGGCTGCCAACACCTTTGATTCCTTCAGGTAACTTCCTCCTTTCCCTCTGATGTCCAGTGCAGGCCAGGGCCCCCACCACATAGGACTTAGGGTGCAGGTCCAACACGGAAACAGAGATGAGGCTATGTGGAGGAAGAAGGCTGCTAGTAGAGGCTCTGAGGATGGAAGAAACAAAGATCAGAGGGCTGAAGGAAGACGGGAAGGCTGAAGAGGAGGGCGGGCAAGAGAAGAGAAGGTGCTGGAGAGGTTGGGAGTGTTCCTACACACATGGCTATAATGGAAGGCTGAGCTGTACCCCACCCCTTCCACCTGCCAGTCTACAGAGAAGAGGGACTGGGCTGTGTAGCTCAGTGGTGGAGTACCTGCAAGGCACACATGAGGTTCGCTCCTAGCAGCACACATAAAAGGACTGACTGGTTCTGGTTTTAGAAGGTTCCTCGTGGTGCTTGGACCTGGCCAGGGCTCCTCAGGACAAGTGACATACCCCTGTAATGGTACTCACCGCCCTTGTCCGAGGAGTGGCCTGGGGCCATAATGGCTAGTCTTTAGTCATCTCTGCCCAGTTCCTTGAGCTCTGGGCACACTGCAGGTATGCCTGTGCCTGGCTGCAGACTCTCCGTGCTGAGGCTGCCAGGATGGGAACCAGAGAGCTGGGCCCTGCCTCCCTACCGCTTGCTCACCCTGCCCTTAGCTCCATTCTGTGTTCCGGTGATGGGTTTTTATCCTTCTCGTCCAGCCCTCCTTAAATGTAGGCATGAAACAAACTGGGCTGTGGTGGGGACCCCTGCGGGGTGGGCAGCCAGCCCACGCTCATGTTTGGGAAGCAGAGTTGAAGAAAGGTGAAGGCCTGATGCGTTGAGTTCCATTCTAAACGGGGTCTGAACAGGCCCCTGCCCTCGGGTGTGGGTAACCTTCCCCTCCCTTCCCTCTTCCCCTCCTCCTCCCTCCCCTCCCACCCAGCCTCCTGCCTGTCCAGTAGGATGAAGTTCCTTGCCTCCTGCCTCACATTTGTCGCCCTCCTTCGCCCTCTAGTGGTGCCACCTGGGACCTGCAGCCTGAAAAGCTGGACTTCACCCAGTTCCATCGGAAGGTCCGCCATACACCCAAGCAGTCCCTGCCACACATCGACAGAGAGGGGTAAGGACACGGTGGGGAGGGAGGCTCTTACAGGGAGAGGAGTGGGGTGTATGGGACTGCGCTGGGTGGGAGGGAGGAAATGGAGTGAGTCCATGTCCCAGGTGCTCTCCAAGACCACCCCCAGGACCGGCTTTCAGAGACTCCCTCCATCCTCCCCACCAGCCCATATACCCGTCCAGAGCGCACACGGAGTGTTCTCTTTTCAAGTAGCTGCTCTCCGGGGTCACCGGCTGGAGCCTCTCGGAGGAAAGGACCCCCCCGGAGCCTCCGATTCAGTGGGTGTGGGGTTCCTTCCCTCCCAGCTAGGGCCAGCCTGTGGACATGCGCAGCTCAATTCACCACTGTAACCCTCCCTAAACCATCGTGAGGTGTGCTGCGATTCTTTGTAAACTTGCTGTCAAGGCTCTTAGGCTTCACCAGGGCTTTGTCTGCAGTGTTGGCTAGACATATCCTGGGAGCTCCCAGGGAGAGGCCGCCCCGCCTGTCAAGGCAGGAGCCCGTTTTGAGAACAGGGCCCAGGGTGCTCTTCATCCTGGCCTGTCTCACCCTTGTTGGCTCCAGGAACCAGTATTGCTTTCCTTTCAAAAGGTGGTCTCAGGGCCTGAGCTGTCCTCAGGACACGTGTGTGTACTGGACATAGGTGTGAGACAAGTAGCCATCGTTTCTTTTCAGTCTTTCTGAAGTAATGTTTTTAGTGGTGAAGCTCATGCAGGGTGAAATCAGCCACTTCAGACTATGCGGTTCGGCGCACTGAGCATACAACGTTCTGCGGTCATTGCCTTTGTCTTCTGGTCGCCCCAGTGTGGTCACTCCTGCTCACACCCCCATGTCCACCCCTAGCCCCTGACAACCACCAGTCTGCTCTCTGTTTCTGTGGGATTCCACCACCACCACCCCCCGGGTATTATAGAAGGGGAATCATCTGTGTCCTTCTGTATCTGTTGTCTTTTCTCTCAAAGTTTTTTCAAGGTTTGTTCCCAAGCATCAATGGTCTATTCCTCTTTGGAGCTGAATCACAATTCATAAGCCATTTGTTTAGTCATCTATCCACTGATGAGCATTTGGGTCCTTTCCTTTGGGCTTTTATATATTTAAAAAATTACTGCTCGAGACAGTCCATTCGTGTACACAGATCTGTTTACGTCCTGGCTTATGGGATTGCTCAGTCATATGGGGACTCTGTGTAACTTTTTCAGGAGCTCTGAAGTGTTCCCAGAGCTGAAAATTTTACATTGCCACAAGCAGTATAAGAGACTTCTGGTTGTTCCCATCCTCGCTCAGCCTCACCTGTTTTCCGCTTTGGGGCTCATTTTTATCGTTATGATTTTATTTGCTTTTCCTCCAATTCTTGCTGCCCACTCCTGTCTCCCTGTTACCCTAGCCCTAAACATAGCTGTCATTATGGAATGCCATACTGTATGCCATGTATCCTCCGGCAGCTGATTGCCCCTTCCTGTCTGTAGAGGCCAGCCCCCTTGTGGCACAGGAGGGACTGGGCAGGAATCTGGGGAAAGTGATGCTCTCACCCCATTTTAGAGCCAAGAGAAATGGGGTCCAGAGAGGGTTAAATAAAATGCCCACAAAATGAGGTAAAAGTGGGGTACTCCCTAGGGAGTGCTTGGGTAGTTCTGAAGCAGTGGGGACTAGGGGACTGGGTAGTTCCAGTCCCTCCTGTGTGCGTTCCTGGGAGTATGTCTGGGGACACCAGTGGAGAAACTGAGACTCGGAAAATCTAAGTGACAGTGACGATTTAGCCTATGAGTGAGGAAGGCACGCATCAAGTTCACTCACTGAGATGAGCAGCCTTGTCACAAACAGGTTGATTAATGGCTGCACAGGGGGCAATGTTCTGTGCCCAGCACCCCTGTCCTGTCTTAAGCCAGAGGACCAGGCCACCTCCATTCACCAGCTGCAGGCCCGACTTCCTAGGATTACCCACCCAGCCAGCAGAAGCTGGCTCAGCATTCCAGGGGCAGACTCCGGGGCCCTGGACCCATCCTGCCTCTCAGCATCTGTGGGCAGTGCCCTGTGGCCACCTGTGGTAGGACAGGAACTCTCTCGCCCTCAGCCTTGCCATGTGAGAGGTGGACCCCACGTGTCCAGGCACTGCAGCCTCCCTCTGAAGCAGGTTACCAAGGCTCCCCACAGCCTGTGTTTCCATAGAGGGACAGAATTGGAGCGGGCTGTTGCCTTGGCAACCCCACTGGCAGCAGTGACTCAGCTGGTCTGCAGCCACCATCTGCCACACCTGCAGCTTTGTAGGAAGTTTCACCCTGGCCAGGCAGGCTAGGGGTCAGAGTGGCCCCTGCACACTGCCCACTGCTGACCTAGACTGCTAAGATGAAAAGCAAAGGCCAGGCCCGTACTTGCTAATAGAATCTGCATGGTCTCCAAGCCCATCTCCACCTGGAATATTCAGTTCCTGGGTGTGCTTTACACATGAGATCTTGGAGAGTGGTGTCAGGCATCATGTTGGGGCCGGCTTCCTGGTGCCTTCTTACCGACATCTATGGTCTCTGCATGGCACACAGTTGGTGCCTTCACAGGCCTGTGACACATAGTGGGTGCTTTCATAGGCCTGTGGTACACAGATGGTGCTTTCGTAGGCCTGTGGCACCCAGTGGGTGTTTTCACAGGTCAGAGGCACACAGATGGTGCTTTCACAGGCCTGTGGCACACAGTTGGTGCTTTCATAGGTCAGAGGCACACAGTAGGTGCTTTCATGGGCCTGTGGCACACAGTTGGTGCTTTCACAGGCTTGCCCATCACTGTCAGACAGATTGATTTGATGGCTACATGGTCCAGTCAGGCCTTTCTCTGCCTCCCCACTGTGGCCCAGCACTTCACAATGGCTGTGATAGCAGGGCCTGTCCTTTCTTTTCTCACCTTACACCTGTCACGCCCTCCTCATGTCCCCTCTGCTTCAGATCCACCTGCCTGAGCCTGGGCTATCCCAGTCACTCCTCTAGCATGCTCTCCCCTTCAGTACATACCTGGCTCTCAAGAAAACTGAAGCCTGAAGCCCAGCTTGCAACATAACTGATTTGAGATCCTGGCTTTACTGTGTCTCGCACTCCGTGTCCTGAGACTTTCTTCACCATTCTCTCAAGCGTTCTCCTTCCTGCCCTCTGCCCATCAGCTCTGCACCCACCCCCCTGGATTCCTGCGGCATCCCCTTATATCCCCAATGGGACACTGGCCACAGTTCCAGAGGGCTGTTTCCCACCAGTTCCCTGCTTGTTGAACCTAGGTGCCAGGCTAGGCCCCCAGCCTGGCACAGGCATGCCTGATGAAGAAGAGAAGAGTCTAATGGAGGCCAAGTTCATTGGCCTCCTGTTTTCTTCCACCCACGCCTTTGCTAGTTTGGACCCCTAGCTAGTTTCTTTCCCCTGTTTGGACTCCAGGACTTTTCCCGACCAGACTTTAGGGACACTTGTCTCATGCTGCCCTCTAGTGGAGCTCAGGCTCCTAGCCCTAGGAGGGGAGTTTCCAGTTTACTCTAAGTTGTCTGTCTAGAACCACATCTGGTGTTTTCCTTGACTGGAAACCAGAAGAGATGTTAGGAAGATATTCAAACAAATGAGGAAATTACTCTGCAACTTGAGTTGCAGTAACTCTGAAGCTGGAGGTGTTGTCTATCCACTGGAGGCTCATGAATGAGAACTGTGGCGGAGCCTCTGAACCTAGGCTCTGATTGGTCTCCCCCGCTTCGATAACAACAGAAGCAGCTGCAGCGGGGGCACACGCCCCCCGTGCCTGATGTTGGTATCATTCTGAGCCACTAACCAGGTTGGGATATTAGGCACTGTTCTTCTCCCCATCCTCCAGATGGAGAAATGGAGGTGTAAAAAAGCTAAGGGGTTTACACTGACTCCCCAGGGAAGGAATGCATGCAGCTGGAGTTCAAACTCCTTCAGTCTGGTGCTAGAAGCTGCACCTTTAAAATGTGCAGATGAGTTAGAGCTTTGGACAGCGACGTGGGCCAGCATCTCCAGTCTGCAGGCACACCCGTCCACAGAACACACGAGAGAGCTGAGTGGCTGGTTTTACAGACATGAAGACAAAACAAGGAGAGGGAAGCTACGCTGGGTTTCTGCCAGCCCCTGCCTGCCTGTGTGACTTCGAGACAGTTGCTTGGTCTCTCTGTTTGCCGATTTTTTCCTGTGGTGCAGTGGGGCTTCAGGAACTGTGTGGATGTGGGGTGATCCATTAGTCAGGAGCTTAGCAGCTATGTCTAGGAGGGGGGTGTCAATGAGTTCACCTCTCACCTCCCCTCAGATATATGTTGTGTGAGGGCTAGAGGAACGCGCCTCTGGGACCCTTTCCTTGGGTGAGGTTTTTGAAGGATGGCAGGGCCGTGCCTTTCCTATCTGCCGTCCTCTCTTACAGCCAGGCAGGGACAAGAGCCCGGTGAGCCATGCGTCCAATACCTTTCTGTCTTTTGTGGTCTAGGTGTGGAAAGGGGAAGCTGGAAGATGGAGATGGCATCAACCTGAACGACATTGAGAAAGTCCTCCCAACCTGGCAGGTATGTCCTCAGTCCTGGTCTCCACCCGGGCACTGCTGCTGGCCCCTCGCTGCGGCCAGTGGTGTGCTGTGTGGCAATGGGAGCAGGTGGGCAGAAGGCCAGCTATCCCAATGACAGCGTTCGTGGCAGCACACCTTGGTGTCACCGAAAGATCAGGCCTCTGTCCCCTGAAGGAAGGGCACTGTGCTGGCCGCTCCCCCAGCCTGGAAGTTCGTTCTTTGACCTGGGACCACAGAGGGCAAGAGCTCTGCAGCACACTCACACGGGCAGCAGACCTACGGAGTGTCAAGTGTGGCTTTGGAAAAATGAGGTCTTCCTGCCGGCCTCCGGTGCCCGCCGTGCGTGATTTTGTCCTTGATTGGGTTCCTTTCCCAGAATGGGTCCAAGCTCCAAGACAACGAGGACTCACTCAGCAGAGCTGAGTGAACTCAGGTCTAGAGGTGCCAGTAATGCGAGACCTCAGAGGAAATGGCAGGGGCCTGGCTGTTCCAGAGACGGTGGTTAGAGCCGTGATCCCCTGCAAAGGGACTGGGGAGTGTTGGCCTGCTCTCCTCACTCCAGGATCTCTTCTCCTGTTTTACCTTCTTTCTCCTCTTTCCTACCTCTAGCCTGTTTTGTTGTTGTTTTCTTTTCCTCTCTCTTCCCTGCCCTGTCTTGAGCCTGTCACTGAGAGAAGCAGGGGTGTCCGCATGGCCCCAGCACTCTTTACCCCCGCCCAGGTTTACTGAGGTTTGTTTTTGTTGTTGTTGTTGTTTGGAGGGGGATTGTTGGGCTTTTTTGTTTTGGTTTCATTTGTTTTTGTTTGTTTTTTGGTTTGTTGTTTGGTTTGGTTTGGGTTGATTTTTTTCTGGTCTTTTAAGACAGGGTTTTTCTGTGTAGCCTTGGCTGTCCTGGACTTACTTTGTAGACCAGGCTGGCCTCAAACTCAAAGAGATCTGCCTGCCTCTGCCTCTGCCTCCCAACTGCTATCATTACAGGCGTGCACCACCATGCCTGGCTTTTACTGAGTTTCTTAAATCTGGAGTTTGTAGTTTTGTCATATTTGGAAGTGTGTGTGTGTGTGTGTGTGTGTGTGTGTGTGTGTGTGTGTGTGTGTATCCATGTGTGTTTACACACACAGACATGGACAAAAAAGGGTTTCCCTCAGTTGCTGTCTACTTTATTCTTTGAGACTGTACTAGTTTGCTTTCTGTTGCTGTGGTAAACATTATGACCAGAAGCAGCATGGGGAGGAAAGGGTTTGTTTCAGCCTACAGCTCATGGTCGATTAGGAAGGAAGGTGGAGTGGGAACCTGAAAGCTTGAACTGAAGCAGAGGCCATGGAGGGGTGCTGCTCACTGGCTTCCTCCCCCTGGCTTGCTCAGCCTGCTTTTTTATAGAACGGGACCACCAGCCAGGGATGGTACCACTCACCGTGGGCTGGGCCCTCCCCCATCAACCATCGGTCAAGAAAATGCCCCACAGACTTGCTTACAGGTCAGTCTGGTGGAGAAGATTCCTTAATTGAGGCTCCTTTTCCCCCAGAGGACCTGAGCTTTTGTCAAGTTGGTAAAAACTAATAAGTATATAGACCAGCCTGAATTCAGCCAAACTAGCCGGCAAGCCCAGGGCCCGCCTGTACCTCCCCTAACGCTGGGACCATGCAGCCCCCGACCTGGCTTTCACACAGGCACCAGAGCCTGAACTCCAGCCCTCGTGCTTGCACAGCAGGCATGTTTTTAACCTGCCACCTCCTCGCCCACCCGCGCATTTGGAAACTTTTCGCATGTACCCTCCTCGTTCCCAGTCTGTGCTTTCAAATGTGTGTAGGCCCCACTTCTCATTTCCCATGGCTTGCCAAAAATCTGCCCATTTTTTAAAAGGTCTTCCCCCCCCCCCATTTGGGGTAACTTCTGCTGTTACATCTTCAAGCTCACTCATCTTTTCTTGTGGTGTCTAAGCGACTGTTAATCCCCTCTGGTGTTTTTCCCTGTTGGAAGTTTCCGTGGATCTGTCTCCTGTGCCTTTCATCTTGCATGTGTTTTAAGCACCAGACCTGACTTGCAGTCGATGCTTGATGCTGTTCCCCACTATCCTGTTGCTGGAACCACTCCCGTCTGTTCCTCTTGTTTGTTTCTTTGTTTGTTTGGTGCGGACTCAGTGTAGCCCAGGTTAGACTCACAGTGATTCTTCCGCCATAGCCTCCCGAGTCCTAGATTGTAGGTGTGTGCTACCATATTTGGCTCAGAGGTCGTAGCTCACAACACGTCAGAGTCAAAGCGAGCAAAAGAGTAGGCTGGTGAAGTGGCTCAGTGGGTAAATAGGCTTGTTGCACAAGCCAAATGACCTGAGTTCAATCCCCGTAACCCACACAAAGGTGAAAGGAGAAAACCAACTCCACAAAGTTGTCCTCTCACCTACACACACATAAACACACACACACACTGTTGCCACTGTACTCACACACAACATCACATACATTCACACACACAGGCACACACTTGCACACACAAATAAATAAATAAATTATTTAAAAAAAACAACTACAAAAATCAAATCAGGAAGAGGATGTTGGAGTGAGAGAGCAGAAGTGTCCCCCTTCACAACCTCACCTCATAAGGACAGGGCAGCCTGTCCTTGAGCCATGTGCTGGACCAACCCTGCTGCATCATGGAAAGACCTGCTCAGCTGCAGGATCATGCAGAGGAATCTGTGTTGTTTAATCGTTGCAGGAAATCCCTACGTGCAGCAGTAGTCAGAAACCTCAGGTTCTAGCCGATTCTGACCGTGGCCTAGCCACGGCATGGGGCATTTGCATTTCATCATCCTAGGGCTCCCTGGGATGAGGCAGACACAACTCTCTGGCACAAGAAATCCAGGTCCCAGGGAAGCAGATGGCCAGAGGATGGCTGTTCTGAGAGCGCTCAACACCCGTCAGTGCGCGCGCTGCACAGCTGGAGGAGCCTGAACTACTTCTTCGTTGGGGCTTCCGAGTGTCCGCTACCCTGGCCATGGCACTGGATGTGCCAGGCTTCACTGTATGGAGTCACATAGTGCAATGCAGAATGTTTGGGACTCCTGCCCTCAACCGCTCAGTGCCGGTGACTAGGAAGAGTGTTCGGTGACCATGATGGCCACCATAGAAGAAGGAAAACTCTCCCTAGCTTAGGGACTCCCGGCTTCCCTTGGAATCCCTGGGCATGTGTGGAGATAAAAGAACTCCCAGACAGAAATCCAATAGCTCCCTTCCTTCCCATCAAGAGCCAAGAAGTGGAGAGAGGGGGTGAGCCTGAGCTCATTTCCTGCCTGTGCTCCACCATCTCCTCAGGAGAGGATGGACGCTAAGGTCCTTCTAGCTTTGTCCCCTAACAGCTCCTCTTCCCATAGAGGCCCAAGCTATGGTCTCCAGTCTGCAGCCTGGCCCCTGTCCTGGGCTCAGTCTACCCTGCCTGCAGTGCGGCTGGATGAGGTCACCTCTCCAGTGATAACCTTCTCAAATACACAGAGCAAGTCCATCCTTCCAGCCCCCCTCTCCTGCCTCCTCTGAGACAGGCTCTCTCACAGGTCTGGAGCTCGCCAGTTAGGCTAGACTACCGAGTCCCAGGGATCCTCCTGTCCCTACCCCCTCTTCCTCCTCTATGATGGTTCCTGTCCCTGCGTTCCTCCTCATTTACATGTCCGACTCTCTCCCTAGAGTTAGACACTGGAGGGCTGTGGCCATATGTCCCTCATAACACAACCCAAGGCCACATGCACCTTCATAATACAACCCTAGTGCCTCTTGAGAGAATGGCTTTCCGGGGGTATGACTGTGGCCATCTGGAGGAGACAAGTCACGCGAGTTTTATCTGTGTTACAGACAGCCCCCTGGGGCAGTCTTTTTAAAAAACCCTCCTTTATTTGGGGGTTTAGGCCTCTACTCCCTTCCACCAACCCCCCAACCTTAAGTAGGCGAAAGAAAACGGTAGTGGGGAGAGGGGGGCCACACCCTTTTACTTCTCCTGGCTGTTTAGGGTCAAGGTGTTCTTTTAGGGCTCTAGACCAATCTCCACCAACCACAGACGCAGCTAGCAGGCTCCTCCACACCGCTGCACTCCGAAATGGTTCTCTCTGTCTGTCTGCTCCAAACCACTGTCTCTACTCTCTGGTCTCTCCAAACTGCTACACACCACACGCCACATACCAGCACCGAATGCCACACCTTCTCTTTCTGGGCCTCATATTTCTACTCTCAGAGTCCTAGACCACGCCCCTCTCCATGCAGCATGTGGCAGGCCATTACCAGCTGGCAAAGGTCACACCCTAAATGGGACAGTTATCAGCTATGGACAAACTATAGCCCAACTAAAAACCCACACTTGGGATTAAAACAGAAGCATGTTTACATAACATACAAAGAACCCAAACAGCTGTGGCTGTGTGGAGGGTACAAGTCCTGGGAGTTTTATCTGTTCTGACATCGAGGCCGTTCCCTTCATCCCCACAGCCCCACACAACCCCAGCTAAGAGTGTCTCCTATCACTCTAGTACTAGCCTAGCTGTGCTCTTTTGGGTGTGATTTCTGGGCTATGGCTTGAAGGTTTTTCTATCATCTCTTATGTTAGGATTTTATAGGCCACAACACAATGTTAAACCCCCAAATCTCGGTGGCTTCATACACAGAAGCTCTCCTGATGTGCCAGGGGATCCAAATGTCCCCAAGTTGCTTCCTTGGGGATCCAGGGATCCAGTTAGAGTCTATTTGTAGGGCATCTAGGTTGCCCTGGCAGAAACAGAGAGTAAGGGGTTCATGTCCGGTGTCTTAAATGCTTGGTCCCAGAAAGATCACTTCCACTCACATTGGACAGTTAGTCACATGACTACACTCGACTGTAGCACAGTGGTCTGAGAGGCAGCAGGCAGCTGCTCAGGATGAAGCAGTGCCTTCACCCATCTTCCTCTTTCCTTCCCTCTCTCAACAAACCTTCAAGGGCAGATACTTTGCTCTGGCCTTTTAGAGAGAATGGCATTTGTCCCTCAGGAAGGGCACAGTCCCTTTAAGGAAATGACATGAGTAACAGACCAAATGCCACGTCATTAGATCTGTAAATGCCGAGCAGATGCTGGCATCTTGCCCAGGTCACAGTCCCTTAGGATGAAGTCTGTGTCCTCTCCCTACAGGCGCCACCTCCCTCCTCCCCTTGCTGCTGCAGTTTCCAAAACCTTGGCGCTCCAGCTCAGAGCAGAAGACTCCAGGCTTAATGCTCCGAGGAGCACCGGGGTTGGCGGGGGGGGGGGGAAGATGGGGTGCCTCAGTTGCAGATCAGATGTGACACTGGTTCCCGGCGCAGTCCCCATAGCCAAAGCTCAGGACCCTACACTTGGCGATCCAGTTCACAGTGAGCAGTGAAGCCTAGTAGGAATCCTTTTCAGTGCAAACCATGGGGATCCCCATTGCTGGGGCTCTTGGGCCTTTGGGCGTAGGCCCTCGGAGTACACGTGGTCTTGGGGTAGCAGGGTAAGCAGATCTCCATGTCCGGAGATCACACCTGCATCTCTAGGAACCCCAGCTACAGGAACAGCCCCCACCCACCCACAGATAGCATTTAGTAAGTTCTATTATAGATGAGGTTTGGCTTCGCCCTGTCCCTCTTCTTTATATATGCATGTACAGATCCCGAGGTGCCAGGGACGACCTCGGTGGCATTCCTCAGTCACTCCTGCCTCCTCTGAGACAGGCTCTCTCACAGGTCTGGAGCTCGCCGGTTAGGCTAGACTGCCGAGTCCCGGGGATCCTCCTGTCCCTACCTCCTCAGCCCCCGGACTTCAAGCGCATGCATTTAACATGGCTTCTGGGAATCGAACTCAGGTCCTCCTGCTTGTGAGGGGAGCATTTCCCCAATTGAGTCATCTCAGCTGGTGATGTAAGGTTCACCAGGGTCCATCTCTCTGAGGCAGCAGGAGAGGAAGAGGAGCAGGAGACTGGGCTGAGTGAAAGCCTGCAGCAGGCTTTGCGGCACCCACTAGCACCTGCTGCTGTGCATGGCTGAGTCTGGCTTGCTCTCTAGGAGCTCTGGTCAATGAAGACAGCAGAGGCCAAACATGGACTCGGGGTCCAGTCATTCTGGGTGGAGAAGCCGTAGGGCAGGGCCTGGGACCCACACAGTTCGGCTTACGTTGGGGTCCTGCGGGCCTCCATCCGCAGTCATGGCATTATGAACTGTGTAGGACTGAGCAGCATGCTCTGCCCGCCTCGGCGCAGCCTTCCGTTCCCATCACTGCGGATGACGGCGCGCTGCCACTAGAGGGTGTCGAGGACCACTCTGCTAGCACGCTAAGGCGTCTTCACAGTCACTTCTCCTCAATGCCCCAGGAGCAGATTGTCTCAAAATGGGTCCCACTCAGAGACCAGAAGAAAGTAGAGAAGTAAAGGCACACACACACACACACACACACACACACACACACACGGACTACCTTCCTGGGGTGCCTAGGCATGTGTAAGATACAACATTGGCATGAGTTTGGGGAATTGGAAACCATCGGCTTCTGCCCTTAGAAGGAGGGAAAATAACTGGTGGGCCACAGAGGGGGGCAGATGGAGTTCTGGGATCCGTAAGCTGAGCCACCCATTAGGACCAAGTTCAAATTCAGAAAAAGGAGGCCAGCTCCTTTTGCACTCCCCTGGCCTCACCTCCGTCCCATCCGTGGGGGAGCCCCAGCTGGGCTCTTCCACCTCTAGGTCTAGTGGCTTCAGGAGCCATTCCCCTTCTTTGCTGTCTCTGCCCTGTCCCCACACCTCAGCCTACTTAGAATCGAGCGCTGGCAGGGACAGACACCATGCTGATGTGCTGCCCTCCTGCTCTCCAGGAAGCCCCAGGGCCTCCTCGGACTTCTCCACATTCCTTGGCACAGACAGGACCCTCGCAGTCCTAGTGGAATGCTCCTTGTCCCCTGCCCTGACCCCCACCACGCACACACACGCTCACTTCTCTGATGCTTCTGTGTCTTCTGAAAAACTCCAGTAGGAAGACATTGCCAGTTTTGTTATTGTTTGCTTCTGAGACCAATCTCACTGTGTAGACAGGGCTAACTTCAGACTCCCACCGATTCACCTTCCGCATCCAGAGTGCTGGGGTTGTAGGCATGCGTCACCGTGTCCAGCTAGGGGCGTGCTTTTATCCTCTAACCTGATTCTTCAACAGGAAATGGTCTGCTGCCTGTGATTTGTTTGGCAGTAGAAATGGCAGCACACCTTACTTCTCCATTTTGTGTCTCCGTTAGGAAATTTGTAAGCTAAATCCTCCGCCTGTCAATCATTATTAGTTGGCTCTGACCTCCGGTGACTTGAGCTGGATTAAGGAAAGTGGGCCAGGCTCTTCCTGAATGTTCTGCACAACTAAGTCAAATGGAATGTCTTACCTCGTGCATGTGCCCAAGACACTCCCTATGGAGGATCCCGTAAGGCCCAAGGGACAGTGGGCCTTTTGACCTCGGGAGAATGCGTCTAAAGCATTTTTTCACACAAGACCCAGAGAGGACAGGAGACACAGAAGAGAACAGTAATTATGGCTAAGCACTTAGGTTTTCCCCCCACTGCACTCATTAGAAACCTGAGGGACAAAGGTACTTTCAAAATTAAAATCAGCTTCCCATGAAATGATGACCAAGAATTCTAGTATTTGGCGGAGTAAAAGAAAAAAAAAAATGGTGTTGGGACAGGAGCTGCCTCTTTCTACCAGCAGGTGGCGCTGTTGCTGCATGATAACAGGCTCATGGGGCCCTCTGCCCCACATTGGGTTGGCATTGCCGCTGAAGTGACTATAGCCAAGTCTTCAACCCTCCAGATGGGAAACAGTGACTATCATTCCCTAAGGCTGCGCTGTCACGCTTGCCAAGTCTTCTGGAAACTTCCGGGACCCGTAGGCATAGGATTAGTAAAATATCCCCGAAATGCCCAGGCGCGAAAGTCACGTGAACACCAAGCTCCGTTCACCCCAAGCCCTGTCCTGAAGGTGCTTCCAGTCAGCTCACAGTGGTGTGGGAGGGGTGCTCTGACCTCCTCACTCAGTGCACAAGTACTGACTGGACTCCTGTGATGGACTGGGTCCCTTCCCGGTGCACGGCATTCTCCGGTGTTCCCTCAATGGCACACCACCAATGGGTGTGACGCAGTGACTAACACTTTCTGCCGTGTACCGAGTGCTTTCATGAAGACACTTGCCTCTTTAAATTTTTTTTTTAATTTATTGGCTTGACATTTTTTTCATGCACTATATTTTGGTCATGTTTTTTTCCCCTCCTCCGGCTCCTCCTAAATCTTCCCCCACTCCCTCACTACTCAACTTAATTTTTTTTCTCTCACTTTCTCAAAAGAAAAGGGAAAGGAAAAAAATAGTTCAACAAAACCAAAACAATCAAAACATGGAGTCTGTCTTATGTTGGCCCACTACCCCTGGGCAGAGTGCCTACCTTTGAGAATGGTTGACGTACCCAGCCACACTTGCTGAGGGGTGGGACTTTGCACATGTCCGCTTCCCCTTCTCCGTGCTGGGCTTTTTGTCTAGTTTGAACCCGTGCAGGACTTGCACATTCTGCCACAGTCTATGAGTTCGTATGCACGTCAGCCCTGTTGTCTCTGGAAGACAGTTTCTTTGAAGTCGCCCACCACCTCTGGCTCTTACAGTCCCTCCTCCTCCTCCTCTTCCTCCCTGAGCCTTTCGGAGAAGGATTTGATGAAGACACCCTGTTTCTGGCGGAGAAGCTACCAATCACTGAGTTCCTTTGCAGCTGTCTTCGAGTCGGGCGTCACCTTCTCTGTAAGGCCTTTCGAACACTGGATGCTATCCCCAACCCTCTGGCTTTATTCTTCCCTTGGTGCCCGTCGCACGCATGCTGGGTCGATTGGAGGCTTCTCTTCTCCCCTCGTCAGCTGCACGTGGACACATGGGGGAGGGGCTCGTGGTGAGATGCTCTTGTATCTGAGGGTCTCACGCTCACTGTGTACCTTGGTCCAAAGCTTCTACCTCCGTCTCATGGGCTGCTGTGAATAGAGCCTTCTGTTCTGCCCCTGGATCCTCATAGCCACCTCGTGACTGGTTCATTCCGTCATCATTTACGGTTTGGAGAGCTGGCCTCGGTTACCTTGAGCTGAACCCACAGCTTACAAAGGGAAGCCAGAATTAGAATTCGGGCAGCCTTTGTGAATGGTAGGACAAGGCTGCAGCTCCGCAAACCCATCTTTTGACTGTAGGCAGCGAAGGATGCGCAAGTTAGAGGAAACGTGGTTTCTCGATTGGCCCAGAAAAAGTGGTTGTCTTTTCTCCCTACTTCTGAAAGTAATCAAAATGGAAAGGGGTGGGGGGAATAGGAGGGAAACCCTCCGGACAGTTTGGAGCGAGGGTAAAATATGAGCGTTACTTTTAAAAAATCAGACCAGTTTCCAATGCTCTCCTGCTGACTGAAGACAAGTGCCAACCTACGAGAGCCCCTCACCTCTCCATCCTCCCTTCCCCCAGAGTTTCCTCCCTTAGCACAAAAATAGGCAGCTGTACAATAAAGGAGACCAGAAGCTCTTCAATCCCTGGCTTCCTGTATGAGGCTCCAGGTAGCAAGGCCCGGGGGGAACTGTAGGCAACGTGCTAATGAGTGGAGCCTGTTGTTATTTTTGTCACTCCTGAGTCTTTTTTATAGAAACGACTATTTGGGAGTTGAAGGCTTCTGGTGGTGACAACCAGGAAGGACCCTCAGGAAGAGGCAACTAGCTGAGTCTGAGCGGGTTTCTCACGGGTGCCTCCCCTCCTACCCCCGTGAGCCAGGATCTAGGGTGGCAACTGCTTTAGGAACTGCGAAGGACTGGATCCAAGGGGCCCAAGGACCCCACCATCCCTGTGTGACCAGAGTGTGGCCAGGGTCCGGCAAACTGCCTTCCCCACACTAAGTCTAGCCTGCCTGCACAAGTTTTGCAAACAGAAGTTCCACTGGCAGATAGCCAATGCCCTTTATTTGCTCATTGGCCATGGCAGCATCTGTGCTGTAGAGCCATGTGACCATGTCACCTCCCCATTGGCTCCACGCGCACAGTATTTACTATCCAGTCCTTTGCAGAAGATTGCCAAATGTTGGCCCGGAATATCAGTAGGAAGAAAGTCTGGCCCTCCCCCAAATGAAGCATCGTGTATCTCATCTAAATAATTCTCTCAGGGCCTCCACCTCTTTTTCGGCTGCATAGTGTAGATCATATACCTGTTTGACATCGTGAAGCTAGGCTGGAGTTCAAGATGGGAGATGGACAGGCGTTTCTGAGTTGCTCGTGCTGAGTGCTTCGTTAACAAGCCCAGTTCCAATGAGTGAGCACATGAGGGCGGGCTTGACAGGCGGTGGCCGTTCTTGGGTGTCTTGGAGTTGCTGGGGACAGAGGTTCTCTTGGATTCCATGACTGCCTCGGACTAAAGGCTGCACGAATGAAGTCTGCTCGCCATCACCTCACTGCAGGTGCTGGGAGATTCTTCCACTCCCCTAGTCCTCCCTCCCGGCGTGTCTCTCCCTCGGCCTTTCCGAATCTTCCCTCTCTTCTTTGACACCATCTTGGATAAGTCAGGCCGCAGCTGCTCCAGAGCTTTCCTTCTGGGATTGGGAGGCGAGGGCAGTTCCGAGTGTCTAATGTGGCAATTTTGAGTGTCTAATGTGTCTTGACTCCTCATATGTTCGTGCTTCCTAGAGGAGGGAAGCCTTGAACTCATCCTTGGGTGTGTGGCAGGGTGGAGGGGAAGGAGTGTCGGCATCAAGGGGAAGTAAGCTGATGATGCTTCGGACAGCAGGGTCAGGGTCTTCTAGAGACGCGCACCAGAATCAAGGTAGGCTCTCAGCTACATGTCCTGAGTTGGGGAAATGTGTGATGAAAGATTTGGGAAGCTGCCAGTTGGGGTCTGTCGGCACCTCCTGGTAGACATCGCAGGACTCTCTGCAGCTGTACAGCAGCCAGGGAAGGAAGGAGTTTGGCTACTTGGCCACCACTGGAAAAATTATCCAGTCTGTGCGCCTGCTTTGAGCCAAGCCGTACCCATAATCCTTTGCTGAATTCCAGAAGGCTCCATCAGTCGTGAGGGCGTGATCAAAAGGCCAGCATGGGATAGAGAGCTTCTGTGGGCAGTAGAGGCACAGGCCTAAGGAAGGCCAGACTGAACACTGCCTCCTTCAGGGTCAGTGCTCTGACCGTGTCCCGCCCTGCTGGGGGTGGTGAGCCGGCCTTGGGAAGAGGTGGCCAGCAGCGGTGCCGGGCAGTCAGTGCTGGGAGCAGGCTGCATTGGCCCATTGGGCCTTACCTGTGGGGGCACAGAGGCGGTGCGTCTTCCACACTGTACACTAATCCCTGCTAGGAGAGGGCCGTGGCCTGTGGTGAGTATCTATCTCATCCTCCACTCTGGCCTCACCACTCACCTTATAGGAGTTTGCAGGGGCTAGCCACATGCACACCGCACACAGGCGCCACTTCAGTGACCTGGTAGCTCGGGCCAGTCCTGGTAAGCGAGGCTGCATGCTGGTCTAGCACCTGCTCTCGCCTGTGATCTGCCAGCGGAAGGAGCCGCGAGGCTGGGGAAAGGGAAGGTGTTGTGAGAGTGTGAAGCATCCATTATTCCTTTATGAGCCAGGGGCCTGCTTCTGGTCTCCTTCCTGGCAGAAGTGGGTCTGAGGGCGGAGAGGCCGGTTATTTTCGTTTCCCCAGGCTTCTGTCACCAGGAGTGGCAGTTGGGGGCGGACAGGGCTACGTGCTGTCCGGCAGGCATTTGTGAATGGGCCCCAGCTCCCAGGCCAGCGCCAGCAGGCGGCCCCCCCGCCTCCCAGGACGCGCCGACTCTCGCTGGCTTGATGTCGCTTTTTGCTGCTATTGCAGTGGTTGGGTGGAGGAAGCCTTCTTCTGGCCCAAGAACAATACCAGGGTCAGCGCAGGGACCTCCCTCCTACACCCTCTTCCTTCCATTGTGAGCCTCCGCACAATCCCAGGCCTCGAAGTCCTGCGCAGCCAGTTGGGGGGGTGGGGTGGCTGGTGGTGTCAGGCCCGGGAGAGATCAGCGATGTGTGTGATCAGGCACCCGAGTTGGGGGTCTTGGAGGGGAAGCATAGGGCCAGATGAAGCATATTTGAGTGGCCCGTATGCCCCTCTGCTACGCAATGGGCTGCCAGCAGGATAAGGCAGGTGGGTGAGCTGCTTCTCTCTTCTGGATGGCCCAGAGAGTCAGCACCCCCAGGCTGGCAAAGCCTTGGATCTTCTGCCCACCGCTCCACTGTACCGATAAGGAAAACAGACCCTGAGCACTAAAGGGCCAAGCAAAGCTCTTCTTGCACTGTTTCAAAATTTCTCGCTGACCCTCAGAGCTGGCAGAGTTTCTCCCGTCTCCAGTGCCCAGTGACTTCCGGGCCTCCTTCCTGCAAAGCCTGAGCCTGCCTATGGTCTCACCTGCCTGGTGACAAATCGACAGGCCCTCGGTCCAGAACCCTGGTCTCCTGCCCGAATGCCCTTTCTCCTTGCCTGCCGCACGCCTGTCCACCAAAGACCACTGGAAGGTTTTCCCCTCCCTAACAATATGCCTTCCTCATGCCCTGCAGTGTATTGGTTCATCTGACCTCTGCCAGTGCTTTTTCCAGACCTGGAGTGAACAGGGCTGCCCTTTCCTCAGCATTGGTGTGGAGCCATATCCCCACCCCCCACCCCCCGGTGTGTTCCAGCTGCTGGCTGAACACGCACCTTATCCAACTTCGCAGCAGATTCTCAAAGTGGGGTTCCCCTCCATCAGCATCAGAATCCCCTTGGAAATTCACCAGAAGTACAGCTTCCTGACTCCTGGCTTTCTCTTCACCCCAAGTAAACCGGAAGCTCAAGGTTGAACCCAGGTGTGGGTTCTAACAGACTTCTCCGGGGACTGTCACCCACGATGCCATTTGGTGGTTTTCGCTCGAGGCGTGGCACTAGGCCCAGGACTTCTTGCATGCTGGGCGTACACCCTGCCACTGCACTACCCAGCCCCAAGTCTGCAGCATCGGAACCAGCCCCTGAGGACCTGCTTGCAAGCAAATGTGGTTTTATTGCAGGAGTCAGGGGAGGGGGCCAGGGTTGTGAGTAGAAGAGGCAGGGTTTTAGCATGTGTAGCCCAGGTTGGCTTCCAAGTGTTCATCCCCACCTCAACTTGGCCTGCATCACACGAGTTATGCTCCCTGTGGTGATGGCGCCGCATAGCTCCCTGGTAATTGTTGGAATGGCTGGTAGAACCTAATCCTGTCATCTCGGTCGGTGGCTAAGATTTTTGATTGTTTGGTTGTTTTGTTTGTATCCTGTTTCTTTCTTTGTGAATTAGTTTTCTCAAATGAAGGACAAAGAATCCTTCTGTATTTGGTGACGTGGGATGAAGATTTTTGAAGGTTTAGGGGATGCGGGGAGGACACCGACCCTGACGCTCTGTTACTGGTCGTGTCCTGGGTGCCTCCTAAGCCTTAAAGTCCTGGCAAAGCCACCCTAGATCAGGCTTCTGGGGGGCTCCTTGCCATCAATGCTGTTGAAGGCCAGCTCAGCCACGTGAGCATCAGCTGGGGGGAGAGCTGGGGCAGCCCCAGCCTGTACATGGAGGGAACCTCTGTAGCCGTTCTGCAGTGTCCCTTCTGTGCCTGCTTTGAATATGCACGGAACCATCTTCTGTGTGTACTGGATGACCACCGACAGTGGGGGAACTTGTGCCCAAACTTATAGCGTGTCAGCATGAGGCAGTATCGTCACTCACTAAGCGGCCAGCAAAAGGCAATCCAGAAATGAGCCAGCAAACACAAGCTTCTGTCTGCAAAGTTTTGAAAGCATCTTAAGTTGACATTAAAGAGTCCATGAGCTTACTGCGGAGCTCAAGTAGCTGAGGTGGGTCCAGCCTTCCCCACGGAGACTCTGTGATCTCACTTAGTGAGCAGAGAGTCCTAGGACTGACATTTATTTCCTGGCCCTCGGCCTCCTTCTTCCTCTAAAGAGTATAGGCTGCACCATGTTTCTGGGTCCAGTTTGTCATGTGTCTAAGCATGTATGCAGGCACACACACCCGCTCTTGAGCATATACACACACATACAGGAACACACACTGTTCTCAGCTGAGGTATTTCTAAAGGAAGGACTTGTCAGATGATAAAGCATTGTGTATAGTTATGTGTTCTTCAAAGTCAAGGGTTTTGTTTTTTGTTTTTTTGTTTTTTGTGTGGGTTTTGTTGTTTTTTTTTTTTTTTCCTTTTGGCTCCAATCGGAAAAGCTTAGAAGAAAGTTCTATGCAGAGCGCGTAGCCCCGCCTGGTTCCCACAGACCTGGGTGTGTGTTTCTATACTGATGGAGGATCGATGTGCCGCTCTTCTGCCTTCGATGCCTCTTGCGATTTCCCAGAGGTCTGCCAGCCTGGTGGGATCTGGTGAAAGGGAACCAGCAGCCTCTTCATCCACAGACACAAGAGCAGCCCACAGCAGGCCCCCTGCTCTGAGGATTCCATGCCGCATGCTCACAGGTCGCTGTTGCTTCAGGAAGCCCAGAGCTGTTGTCACAGATCTATATGGAGTGGTCAGTGGAGCGTAGGCCTGCTTTCTCCCCACCCCACCCCACCCCCTCGGAGTGGTCCCGAGTGGTCAGGTGGACCACAAGCTGCTGTGCCCCCGTTGTTAAAGTGTGTCAGATTAAGTAGCTTCAAACAGCCACATCCAACTCAGAATAGTGGGTAACCTTGGTTCAGGTGAGAGCCGAAGGGAGGGAGGGAGGGAGGGAGGGAGGGAGGGAGGGAGGGAGGGAGGGAGGGAGGGAGGCAGGGAGGGAGGCTGGACACACTTCTGCCTCTAAGGCAGTGATTCTCAATCTGTGGGTCTTGACCCCTGTTTGGGGGTCAAATGACCCTTTAACAGGGGTGGCCTAAGAGCATCAGAAAACACAGGTATTTACATCACAGTTCATGAAAGTAGCAAAATTGCAGTTATGAAGTAGGAAGGAAAATAATTTTATGGTTGGGGGTCACCACAACGTGAGGAACTGTGTTAAAGGGTCGCCAAAGGGACCCCAAAGAGTCACACCCATCTACTCAGCTACATGCTTCTATACAAAGAAATGATTCTAGAAGGCGAATGTGTTAGTTTTATATGTATATGTTTTATATGTAAGTATGTGAGGTTTGAAACTCACAGACTCACATGTAGGCCTGGGGTGAGGCATACCGTCACAGTGAGGAACGTGGGGCCGGTCAGAGCCATCTCCCCAGCTCCTGTCAGTGTGGTCCTAAGTATTCTTTCACCTAAGCACAGCTTAATAGTCAAAATCCAGAGGTTAACAACCATAGACTAAACACTTACCTATAGATCTTACTTAAATTTTGCCAGCTGCCCCATTCATGTCCCTTTACAGATGAAGTTTTTATGGGATTTTCTTGAGAGAGGGTGGGATTTTTATTTTTGTTTTGCTCTGTTTTTTGTTTAGAACCCAAGATGATATTTGGTTTCTAATTATCTAAGAATATCTAAAGCATGTTTCTTTCCTCAGTCTTTCTTCCATGACCTTGCCATGCTGCAGAGTACAGGCTAGTTAATTTGCAGAATGCTGATCCATTTGGGCTTGGCTGGTGATGCCTCGTGATTTAACGCACACACTTTTCAAATGAATGCTTTAGAGCGGATGCTTTCTCCTTCTTGACACACTGAGCCAGGAGGCAGGGGGATTGCAGGATATGGTGCTGCACCTGGCTAAGTCACTGTCTCCCAGGACTCAGCACTGTAAAGATACACTTTCCCCTTTGTAGTTACCAGTAAGGAGCTATCTGAATCGGTATAGATACACTGTTTCTGATAATACTTTTACCCAGTGAGCTTCATTCCTTCATGATTTATACCTAAAACATCATGCTGGCTAACAAATTATTTTTCTGCTTTCATGTTATTACCTGATTTTCTGCTATAAACAACATCTGTCCCTCTCCCTTTTATCTATTCATTTGTGTTAGCTCATAGTTTTTTTTTTTTTTTTTAATTTGGGAGATTCTAATTCATTATTTGTTTTGAAGCACACATTGTCCCAAATTTAAATAGTGGGAACCTCTTCAACTGGCTTCCGTGTGTTTCTGAAATGTCCCTTCAGTCCTTACATTCCTCCTTACTTTTTTGCACAGGAGGTGATTGGTCTTATCTAGTACCTAGAAGCTACTATTATCTGCAGAGCCTGAGGACATTTCACTGAATGGCTTTTAGAAACTAAGATTGGAAATGAGTTGCATTGCTGTCAGGGCCCCTTGTGGCATTGACCCTTTTCTCATGTCCTTCAAGTCTCCCCCAGATTGGACCTTTCTGGTCTCTGCCTGGGAGTGAAGACTGAAGGAGAGTAATGGTTATGTGAGGTTTGGAGGGGAATTCAGGGTTCCGTGTTCAGTCATATTCAGGCTTTCATCTGCTTCTACCATTTCTTCCCAGCACATGAACCCTGCCTTTTCTGGTACCGGGTGCTCTCAAGCCTCAGGCAACAGGTTCTGTCCAGTCAGTGTTCTCTACAGTCAGTATTCTCTGCCCTCACTCTTCAGCAGCTCCTTCATTCACTCTGTCCTCTGGAAACTGTTAAGAAATTCTTCTCTGATTCTCTGTGCTGCTGTGGATTTTGTAGCTTTTCTGTTAGGAGAAGGGGCAAACAGGACGTAATTGAAAGAAATGGACACAACCAACCCTTCATGTCGAACCGGATGTCGAACCGGAAGTCTCAAGTGGTGGTGCACGCCTTTAATCCCAGCTCTCGGGCGGCGTGGGCAAGCAGATCTCGTGAATTTGAGACTAGCCTGGTCTACAGAGTGAGTTCTGGGACAGCCAGGGCTACACAGAGAAACCCTGTCTTAGAAAGAGAGCAAAAGAGAAGGAAGAGAAGGAGGGGAAGGGAGAAAAGTGGAAAGAAGGAAGGGAGGGAGGGAGGGAGGGAGGGAGGGAGGGAGGAAGGAAGGAAGGAAGGAAGGAAGGAAGGAAGGAAGGAAGGAAGGACGGACCTCAGGTGCTGAAAGGATAGCTTAGTCAGGTGCTTGCCTGGCAAGCATGAGAACCTGAGTTTACCCCGAAACCACACTAGAAAACACATGGTGGTGTGACCTCATAGTCCCAGACAGGCAGATCCTGTGACTTACTCACTTTAACCACCGGGCCTGCTCCAGAACCACACGAGACCTGTCTGAAGAAGACAAGGTGAACAGCACCTGAGGAACATCTGAAGTTGACCTCTGGCTTCCCACCCAAGCTCGTGTGCACGTGCACCCCAGCACATGAGCACACGTGGACGTGCTCATACATGCACAGCACGAGGCAGGGCGGTCAGAACGGGAGGGCTGCAGGTAGCACCGAGCTTTGAGTGCTTGCCAGGGGCAAGAGGAGCAGCAGATGATTGCTGTCTGGGAGTCGGGTGATGAAGCGGTCTGTTCTCTTAGTCCAGATTAAAAAAACAAAAAACTGGCCTGTGACCCTAGCCCCAGCCATGTTGTCATTTGGCTAGAGGATAAAGGGGACAATCTAATGGACCTTATAGGTATTTTTTCCTATTCTTCAAAAGCTTTAGGAAAGGACAAACACACACACACACACACACACACACATATGCATGCATAAAGCAGTTCTGTGAATCAGTAGAAGAGCACAGGAGGCAGAATGAGAGCCCTCACCCAGCTGTCTGAGGTCCATGTCTGTGCTCCAACCTTACAAAGGTTGAGACCCACCACAAGAACTGCCAGGATGGCAGTACCCTGGGTCCCAGTGATAACACCCTCACGATTCCAGCCACCCCTCCCTTTGAACTTGGCCTCTGTAATGGTAAGACTCCTGGCAGCAAGCCTTGAGAGTCCTGAGAGCTGAGTTCTTGTCTTAAAACACCCCTGGCAAGGGACTAGGCCTGCAGTAGGTGCTTTGTCCATCCTGGCACAATCAAGTCACCACTAAGGTGTCAGTAAGCGTGCGAATTGATGGCAAAGAAGAGGTGAGCCATCCCAGAAAAGCTGCCCTTGCAGTCTTCCAGGCCTTGGGTCATCGCTAGTGTCTTCTGTGGTCACTTGGGACTCTCCCTATTGGTGTTACTAAGAAACCTGATCCCCACCCATCCGCATGGGTGGCCTGGTCCCAGAAAGCCTTGTGTAAAGTACAAGCTGTCCTGAGAACCACATGCGTAGAACTTCTGGTAACTTTAGTCTCTGTACTTGAGAGTTTCTCTCATCTGGAAATGTTTAAATGAGTCAGGACACCCTTAAAGCAGGTTGACTATCTGGAATAACACGCAATACCTGAGGGCTAAAGGTGCGACCACCTGAGAGTTTAAGGTGCTCACGGAGGGCTGGTCTCTCAGTGGCCTGAAAGGGCGAGGACTATGGGAATGACGCTAGTTCCTGAAAATGCTTCATTTCTGGCTGGTCACTTTGAAGGATTTGTCCTATGAACATTGTTGCCTGAGGCCTGGATATGTTGGGCTGGGTAGATGGGAGAAGACTGGCCAAGGGAACGCTCAGGAATAGGGATATTAAGTCTGGGTACCTGGACCAGCTGAAGAAAACGTGGGGAACGTGGCTGCCTTGCCCTGGTGGCCAGGTTAAGGAGCAGCTGTGGCTGTGTAATTTACTGATGAGGTGACATTTCTTGCACATGGAACCCTAAAGACAGCCTAGTCATCACCCCTCATTTAAAGAAGGAAACTGAGGGCTCTAATAAGGAAGGACTAGCCCCAAGACCACACAGCTAGTCTACCCACAGATCTGGGGTCCAGGGTCCCCAAGCCACTAGTTTCTCAAACAACCTACGGTTTCTTTTTATGATGCTGGTCTGTGTAAAGGGCTCACAGGACACCTGTTTAATAATTCATTCTAAACTTGCTGAGGGATCATGATCAAGTAGGTGTCTTTAAAAAGATTTCAGCACTGAAGTGTCTGCACATAAAATGCTCTGCAGAAAGGAAAGCAGAAAAAAAAAAAAAAAGAAAGAAAGACTCCCTGCTGCCAGCTACCTCTGCAAGCTCTGCAAGCTCCCTCTGTGAGAGCCTGCTATCTCCGTGAGCCCTAAGCATGCCGCAGGGGCCGCCAGCAACAGTCCTTGTGAGGAGCCGGGCTCTCCCAGGGACCTCTCTCTAGCTCTGATGTGCACAGGGCTCACATAGAAGGTCTCCGTGGAAGATGTATTCATAGAAACACTATCAAGAATTTTTTCTTCTGCCATGTCATTGCCATGACCTGCACTGTCAGCTGTCCCGTGGCCTCTTGTAACTTTTCACTCTGTGCTGCTGGGCATGCTGGGAATTCATCATTTAGCCCTAAAGGAGGCTTGTGTTACATGGACCAGTGTAGCCACTGGTCAATATGGAAACTAATGAACAATGTAGTTTCCTTTCGTTAATACACGCAGCAGCCTGTGCTTGGAGTTGTCAACAGATTCAGCATGTAATGACCAAAGAGACAACAGCTCTCTCAGGATTTTACAAAATATGGGTGAACAGTACCCTGGCCTCCTTTTAGGCAGATGAAGTTTGATTGAATATCCAAGACATTTGCTCATTTTTTAGAAGGCCACATCTGGCAATTAGAACATCTGGCTGAGGAGAACCCTGTCTTGGAATATATCTGCTGGGCAAGAAGGCTGAACACCCACTATTTCCTCAGGGAAGTCATGAGGGAGTCATGAGGTCCTAAAGATCTCAGAAAGGAACCTATAGAGTCACCTACTGTTGTGCATTCTTAAAAAAAAAAAAATCAGGGTTAACTGGTTGGTTTTTTTTTACTTATTTATTTAAAAAGTTTTTGTTTTTTTTGTTACTTATAAGACGTTGATCATACTATCTCTCCTCTCCCAACTCCTCCCAGATCCTTCCTACCTAACCAACTTCATGTTCTTTCTCTCCCTCACAAGATCAAACAAAAGCACAGTAAGACAAATAAAAGCACACACAACAGATCACATCACCTGTTTTGTTGTTATTGCAACTATTGATCTATCTAGTGACACTCACTGGGAAAACCTATTTTCTCTTTCCCAGCAGGTGTCAGTTGCAAATATCTTCTTGGCTGGGGTTAGGACTTTGTGCCCACTTCCTCTTCCCCATGCTGGGATCTTGTCTGGTTTGAACTTGTACAGGTCTTAGGCGTGCTGTTAGAGTCTCTGTGAGCTCATGTGTGCTGTGTCGGCTGTGTCTGGAAGATGCTGTTTCCCTAGAGCCATCCACCACCTCTGGCTGTTAACAGTCTTTCCACCTCCCCTTCTGTGTAAGTCCCTGAGCCTTGGTGGGGTAGGTGTTGATGAAGGCGTCAAAGTCTCCCGCTCTCTGCACATCGTCCAGATGTGGGTCTCTTTGTTATTTACCATCCACTTCAAGAAGAAGCTTTTTTTGATGAGGGTTGAGTGATGTATCGATCTATGGGTATAGTAATATGTAACTAGGAGTCATTTTATTGATGTGTTTCTTTAGCAGAGTAATAATAGTAGGTTTTCCTCTGGGGCTCATGGGCTATCTAGTCTCTGGTTCTTGGGCAGTTTAGCAGAATCACTATCAAGTTGGCTTTCATTTCATGGGCCTTGAGCATCCAAGGTTTTGTGTTTTTTTTTATGTGACTGGTTGCTTCTATAACATGCATGCCACTATTGCACCACTATATCAGAGGCAAGTCACTGTGGTTTGCAGGATTTGTAACTGGGTAAGACTGATGATTAGCTTTTTCAATAGTATGTGATGTTCGGGAGATGGGATCTATGGGGCCCCATCCATTGTGTTTTGCAGCTAGGAAAACTGAAGCCCAGAGAGCTCCTTCTCTGAGTGCAGAACATCTGTTCTCCTCAGTTTTGAGCAGGCGACCAACTTCTGGAGGCTGCTGTGGACCAGCGGCCACTCTGTACTTGAAGAGGCAACCGTAGTCCTAGCGCACAGGAGACTTGCAAGAATAAAAAAGGCTGCCAGGGTGCTGGAATTCCTGAGTGCTCAGCCAGGCCAGAGCAGCTTACCTCACTCCATTGTCCTGGATGATGTCATCTCCTTAGAAGCATATTCTTTTTGTAGACGCGTAAGTCAGATTTCATGCATAAGTCCACGCTCCAAGGTTCACTTGAAGGAATCCATTGCGATGATTCTAAGGAAAGTCTAGAACAAGAAGAAAAAAAAGAAAAGCTTATGCTAGAGCCCTGTGCCATGGCCCATAAATTCTGCCTGGCTCAGCTGATGCATAATGGATAAGGCTGCCTCTGTGAGGGACAGTTGTTGCTGTTCTGTGACACACGACACCACACACACATATAGAGGGAAAAGGAGAGGGAAGAATGGAGAAAGGGGAGAGGGACAGAGAGAGAGGAGAGCCCCACACACGCACCCCCAAGATCCCATGGGTGTATTTCACAAACACACCAAAAATGCCTGGAAAGCCCATTGTGGGTTCCTGCCCCTTCCAGATCGTTCTTTGGTCTCAGTGTGCCCTCCAGGTCAAACAGAAACATCCACTTGGCAAGAAAGGAGAAGATGCTCCTTTCGGTGGTGCTTCCTGCCGGCGCCAGGGGAGCATTGTTCCAGCAGGCTGCCGTGTGGTGTATGGAGGCCGTGTGTCACTCCCTTCCACAGGGTCCTCTGAGGACACCCAGAGGGCAGCAGCATTGGTGGCTGGCCCGCAGGGCAGGCTGTCTGTCTCCTGGAGGAGGGAAGACAAGGAGCCAGGCAAGACAAACCCGCAGAGAGGGACACAGAATGGGATGCCCCCCCCACACACACACACTGAATAAGGCGTTTGTGTCATAGAAAAGTAAGGGGTCAGGCTCCAGCCTCGTACTTCATGACTTGTGTCTTTTGTATTAATCACAGGCAGCTTTGAGTGCTACTCCTTATTTGTGTCCTTTAAGAAATCAGGTTGCATCAGAGCAGGGGCTAGGTCCGTTTTGCCACTTATTTTTTCTCTCCCACACCCCACCTTTATCTCTCCCTCTGAACAGCTTTGTCCTCAAGCACTCGCAGGCTGCCCACCTTCTACCTCCAGAGGCCTCTCTAGTCCCTGCAGTAGTCCCTCTGCCCTCTGGCCATTGGCGTGGCCGCCTGCTGTGTGTTTGGGTCCCACCCTCTTCAGTCCACTCCACGTGATTTTCAGAATACACTTAGCCAGCCATCAGCCTGGTTTGCTCCAGCTAGGCCTCGCTTGCCCTCGAACACAGGCCGGATCTCCCGTTGTGCATGGCATCCTCTATCCAGCCCCTTCTCTCCTCTCCTGTCCAGCTTAGGGGACCGCATCGTTCCTGCTTTAGACCCTGTGCAGTAGCCACACCAGACTCTCTTGGGACCCTGTCTGCACCTGGCGGCCCATCCTAACGCAGTCCCCTGTCACAAGGATTAGCAATGGAAGACAGACTGTAGCAAACATGTGTCAGCGACAGATGGACTGTGGCAAACATGTGTCAGTGACTCTGGTCCAGCCTTCACCACCCTAGGACCCAGAGGGTTGGATTTGGCCCTGACCTGGCCCTTCTAGGCTGGGAGACCTTGACAGACTTATCTGTCATGTCTAGAATGGGATGGGAAGATCCTCCTGCAGGCTACCATCGCTGATGGCCTCCATGAGAATGGAGCAAGGTGACCGGGAGAGTCTTAAGACACTAGTACAATCTCAGGCCTTGCACGTGAGCACCAGCGAGTGCAGGCCGGCTCCCCGGGGCCTCCTGGGACCACTCACACTCAGCACTGTGCATGTGCTCATGAGCAGCCCAGACACACCAGTGGCAACTCGGGCCCCCCTCCCTCCGAATGTGTACGAAACGACTCAGGTGAAGGAAATGTCTAGGAATAGACAATCTTCCTCAGCTCCCCCCAAAATAACTCCAGTGGAAACAGTTGCAGCCGCGTTCGCCCTGATGTATTGTTCCAGCCTCCTGCAACATGGGAAAAGGGGCTCCGGTCATTTCCAGCTCGACTGGGAATCCGCTGGACTTCCAGAGAGGCCTGGGAACAAAGGGGGCTGAGCGTGAGGGCCGCCCCGGGTGGCAGGGCCTGCTGGTGCTGGAAGCCCAAGCCTGCGAACACGGTTGTTCTTCCTCTCTCCTTCGCTTTGGGAACAGGCTTGCTTGACGCTGATGGATTTTCCCATGGATGACCCGGCTGGGGGGAGGGGGAGGGCACACTAGCGGAGGTGTTTACTAGAACTGTGCAGAGCTGTCCAGAGCTTCCTCCGGCCGCAACACTCAGTGCCACCTTGCCCCCCCCGCCAGCCAGTTGGTGCCCCTTCCTCTGAGGCCTCCATCTGAAGAGAGATGTGCAACTTGTACCCCCCCCCCACAGTGCCAATCTACCCACATCTGAGGAACCATGGCACACTCACTTTGCTTTTCCTCCACCGCCTCTCTCCCTGACTCCTGGGAGACAGACAGGACTGAAGGCTTTCCTTTCCTCCTTCCATCTGCCAGCACACACGCCTTTAATCCCAGCACTCGGGAGGCCATCTTAGTGATCACCCCAGACTTTTTAGGATGACTCTGTTCCCATCGCTGCACCCTTTCACATGCTCGCACACACGCGCGCACACTCACACACGAGACAGAGAGAGCTAGTTCTCTCCTAGCTCTGCCTCTGGCTCTCCAGTTCATCGGAGCCTCTGCTGTGTCCTCCTTTTTCTAAGAAAGCCTCCCTGACGACCCTGGTGGAAGATTTGGACTGTTGGCTTTTTCACGGTGTCATATGTACCCCAGCTCATCATGTCTCACACTCCAGGGCACACGCACACTGAGAGCAAGTGGATCTGGTTAAACATGCAGATTCCAACTCGGAGGACTTAGGGGAGGCCCCCGAGCTTGCTTATCTTCAGCCACACCCACACACCCCGAGCACGGCTGTTGCTACTGGGGTGACCACTAAGGCGTGGGCACATGGCCTGATGGGCCACGTTAAGCTGTAGGATCTGGGAACAGTGCATTTTCCTGCACGTTGAAATTGCATTTTGAGAAGAGGCCTGTACCAGCTTTCTACCTTAGGCATTCGGATCTGATTGGCATGCGTGTGCATGCTGATTTCTCCGATGCTTATAACTCAGAGTAAAGGTGGAAGCAGCTAGAAAATATGGCTGAGGTTGTTGTTTCTTTCATCGTGTTTACCTTGTCTCCCTTGACAGAGACAGAGTGTATGTGTGTGTGATTATGAGTGTGTGGGGGGGTGCCTGTGTGTGGGTGTGAATATGTTTGTGTGTGAGTGTGCAAGTGTTTGTGTGTGTGAGTGTGTGGTGTATGTATGTGTGAGTGTGTGTGAGTTTGTGTGTATGAGAGTGTATGTGTGTGTGTGACTGTGCACAATGCCCCTGGCCTCTGGGCAGGCTGCAGAGCTAGGTCAACGGAGCCCCGACCCGCTCTCTGCCGCCGGCTTCAGAAAGTCTTCCTGGGCCGCAGCCACACTCCTGTGCTGCTCTCCTGTACGATGGCAAAAGTGAGCTGTTGTGACGCAGACCATATGGCTCGTGAAGCCTAAAATAGTCAGTCTCTGGCTTTTTACAGGAAGACGCTGCCAACCCCTGCTCCACAGGGGGACCCGAGTAGCCCGGCTGCGGCTGACATGCTGGCATTACACACGTGCTGAGAAGTCGCAAACCGCTCCTTAGGTTCTTTTAGTGGCCCTAACAGCGTGGAGATCCACACAGGCAGGCTCTTGGGGACGTGCGCCCTCTGGCCTGAGCCGTGCGCTATGTGTAAGCTCCGTCCACTCTGTGGCCTCCCAGTGCAGAGTGAGCGGGGTCCCACATCAAGCCCCCACACACTGCAGGCCTCTGCGGTCTGGCCTGGGCTTGGGACGGTAGAGTCTGGCAGAGGCAGGGGCATGGCGCCGAGGGGTGAGGAGTGGCTCCAGGAGACTCCAGAAGGCTGGCCATCGGTACCCTGAGCACACGGGCTCCGAGGCGCTCCTCCATTCCTTCTTGAGCCACCAGGGTGCCCCGAAAGTAGGTCAGCTCACTGTCTGCTCCAGCCGAGCCGAGGGAAGCCGACACCGAGTAGGTCACCGGCTGCTGCCCGGCAAGCCTGCAGGCTGAAACCGATGGCCTAGCTGACACGCATTACCCAGACCTTTTCATGTGGCCGAAAATCCCCAACGGCCCCCTCCCAGAGAGCGAAAGGTCAGGCTTGCTTTCTGGGTGGGAGAGGAATGAACACTGAATTTCTGACACGGTCAAGTGTGCTAGAATGTCTGCCAGGCAGAGCACGGTTCCACGCAGGAATCTGCCAGCATGCCATGCTGGGTTAAGACCTTTACGGATTTATCTTTCTTCCAGACTGTCTTAGACTCTGTACTTGTTAACTTGGGGAGGTTCCTTAGTTTGGGGGGGGGTTGTTGGTTTCTGTTCTGTTTTTTGTTTTGATCGATCCCCCTCGTTAGGGGGATCCACCGTTCGCCCAGAGCGTTGACTCTGCCCCCTGTTGTCATTTGAATTCGGAAGAAGGGGCGTGCAGTGAACAGGGTGCCCACGACGGCGGCTGTGGGTGTGTGCTTCCCACCTGTACCTGCCTACAGAGCAGACCCCCACAGTAGCACCCACCCCCACTCCAGAGCTTGGTTCACGCTGTCGCCGTCACTTCCCCGTCCTGTCAGCCAGCATTTGCCAAGTACCAGCTATGCAGGTTGCCATGGGGAGCTCAAGCCTCTCCCCCACCCCCTGACTTCTGGACGGGTTCTTACAGTGATGCCGTGGAGTCTGGCGGCTGTCATGCTTACGAACACCTCATTGAGTTTGATCCTGAGCTATATTCAGATCAGCCCTGGTGCGTCAGAGGCGTCGGCACCCCGGTTCCCATCCTTTGCTCCTAGGCCTTTAGATTAACACAGCCTGTCTCCTCTCCCGACCCTGACGGCGGTGGATCATGATGGCTCCCTTCGGAGCTGTCGGGGGCTTAACTTAGTCCGTACATAAAAAGCCTCGGTGTGCGGGAGTCGCTGTGTTTGGCACTGTGATGGCTTAGAGTCCACGCAGATACCCCTTTTCTCCCTTCTGAGTACCTTCCAGGAGAAACTGGTGGCTGGGGAGGTTGGGGCCATGCATTTGTCAGGCATGCTGCGGGGGAAGGAAAGAGCTGGCAATCTAGCTTCCCCTCATTGTCAGAACGGCTCCGCTGCACGTGCGGCCCGGCCTGTGGATGCCTGAGCGCACGGACAGCTTTGTTGTCTCCTTGTCTTCTTGCCCCCCTCCCCCCGCCCGCAGTGACCCACCACATAGCTGTTGAGAAGCCAGGCGGTAGAGCGGACGGGTTTTTGTCCCGCACACCTAAGCTGTTCTTCTTTACTTTTCCCACATCATCTCATCCATCAGCTGGAAGATGTCCACTGGGCATCGGTGACACTCAGAATGTGACCCTGGAGGGGAAGCTAAGGCTTCAGACAGGGAAGGGGGGACCCAGGAGTCCCCAGCGCCCTGCAGCTTTGTCTAGGCTGTGCTCCTGAAGAATACAAACCCAGGACAGAAGGAAGGAGTTCCCTGCATTTTATAATCAATGACCATAACCAAGCGGGGACCAGTGAGGGGGACACCAGCTGGGGCCTGGGCTTCCACCCTCACTGTGCTGCCCCTGTGTTGCCTGCACAGCCCCACCAGATCAACTCGTCCCTTTGCAAACACTGATACCAAGTCTGGCTGGCTTTGGCTCTGTGGACCTTGGGTACCCTTGGACCATTCTCTCTATGGGCAGAATTGGGGCTGAGAGCACTTTGCCACCGAGCACAGTGAATCTGTATTCCAGCCGGACTCATTCCCACACAGCACCCGCTTCCATTTCCACACCTTGCTTATTTATTCCTCGCAGTGGAGGGCCAGCCTCAGCCTCTCCGTAATAAACTGAGGAAACCAGCTCAGAGAGAGGTTGTCTGAACACACCTGTCTGCTGCTCTGCATCTAGAACTTGCTCGGCAAAACTGAGCACGCAGAGTTGAGCATGCCACGAGCATGCCATCCCCCTGCCCCTTCAAGCCAGTGAATGGCCACCTTGGTCCTCAGAGATCTTGGTCCAAGTAAGGATAAAGGATGCAGATAGCCACCACCATTCCTACTTAGCTGAAGAAGATTTAGCCTTGGCTGAGCAGCTAGTTGTTTGTTAGAAAGCTGAGAGCTGGTAAGCCTGTCAAAGATCTAACTTCTTGCAAAGCTAGAAATAGTGTCTTGGGAGCCACAGGCTATGGGACCTGGGTCCCTTGGTCACCTGTAAGTGTTGTTAGAACAAGAATGACCCAAGTCTGTCTTGTCTGGGTCAATAGCATTGTCTTAGCTTCTTTCCGAAAGCAGTTATGGAGGTCTCCAGTGTCTAAGACCCTGAGCAGAGGCCATGAGCAAGCAAGGAAAGGAAGCATAGCTCTGAGCTCCTGCAAGTTTACACAGCTTTGCTAGGGAGGTAAACGTGGCAATTACCTGGACTATTCGGCCCACAGATGGAGTGTTAAGGAGACTGTCCAGCTGCTGTGACCACATGGATTCATTCTCGTGGGAATTAGAGCCAGCTGTGGGGAGCAGGAACCTTGTGCTAGGGGCAAAGGCTGGAGCCTTTGGGAAGGCTAGATACTGCAAGTTAAGAAAGAGAAATGTTGTGTATGGTGGGGCGTGGAGGTCCTTGGAGATCCCTGGATGACTGTTCTCCAGGCTCCTCTAAACCCCAGTGCAGGCACTGCTGCGTCCTGGGCCCAGCCCAGCTCCCCTTCTGCTGTATTTCCATAAAGAGAGGTTGAAGTGGCTCCCCAGGCCAGCGGGATGAAAGGAGTCACTGCAGTGTCTCTCCTGCAGCTCTCCTGAGTAAGACCCCTGAGTGCTACAGTGGGAATCAGAACCACATCCTCCCAACGAGAACCACCACCTCCCCAGCCAGAAAAGCTATGTGGTAGCAGGGAACGCCAGCCCTGTCATCCCAGTGGCTTCCCCCACCCCCGGCTCCCAGTCCCTGTACCTGCTGCCTGGTCCCATCCCTCAAGCCTAGGCTGTACACTCTGGCTTGACAGGACAAGCCTGAGACGCTGCATCTAAAGCAGGAGCCAGGTGCCAGATGGCGATACCAGAAAATTCCCTCCTTCCAAAGTCCAACCCGCAGAACACTTAGCCATCAGGGGAAAAAAAGCACACAGAGGCACCCCCCGAAGACCTGGCCAACAAGGAGAACCATCATCCCACGAGGGGAAGGTGACCATGGGAGACTTTTATTGGAGTGAAATCTGACACGAGGGACAGCCCAGCTACAGGATAGCCTGGGAAGGATTTGGGCCTGGAGCAGGACTCTCCTCCATGTGGCTTTGGGACAACTAAAGTATACAGAGCAAATGGTAGCCGAGGGTTGTGTGGTCGTGGGCCCATGAATGGACACCCAGAGCAATTGTAATTTGATGAGTGGTCCAAGTGGAGGCAGCTGAGCATAGAAGAACTGATGAGCAAGTGAGCCCCTCCCCCTGAAAAAATGTCCTGTGTGTGCTTTAAAATATGAAGAGTGTCCTAAAGAACTGGACCCAGCACTGGGGGACTTGACTAAATGTCAGGAGCGAAAGCAGACCGTGTTTGAATAGATGTGTGTACTTGATTTTCATACCAAGCAAGTCAAGGCTGATGCTAAGGGCCATGCCCTAGGCCAACCCAAGCAGAGGTTTTCTTTAGGTCTGCAGAATGAGAAAAACAGCAGCTTCGTGATGACTTGGAACTTAGATCCAAGCGAAAGTGGTAACTGATAGTCAAAACGGCTTTTGGAGGCCCTGTGACACGCTTCGGTGTGCTGCTAGCATGTGTGAGAGTGCGCCCTGCCACAAGAGCCTGTGCAAGAGCTGTGTGCTAGTTCTTCCATTCCAGGTCTCTGTCAGTGAATCTGAGTGACTTAGACCCCCGCTTGCCAAGATGCCATCCAGAACATTTTTCCTACAGAGCCATGATTAGCCCATGGGAAGGACCATCTTTATCTCAAAACTAGGTCCTTCAGGGTCTCCTGGGGCAAAGTGGAAACTACCCATTCCCCAGTTATCAAGTTTTTCTGCAACATGAGATTTAAAATGTTGGTGACTACTAATCCAGTATAAGCTGGAAAAAATTGAATTAAAGAAACAGATTTGCGTATAGTGAAGAATAGGAAGAACAAGAACGACCCACTTGAAGTGGTAAACGCTTCTGTGTTTATTATATTAGCATCATGTACATGTGTGCGGGTGTGCATAGACATTGCAGGATATGTACAGCAATCAGGCGACAACCTTCCGGAAAAGGCTCTCTCCTTCCACCCTCGGTTCCAGGAGTGAACTCCCATCAGCAGGCTCACATAATAAGCTGGGCCCCCATTGATTTTTTTGGTCTGCTCCTCAACTCTTTCTGGATCTGTTCATTCAGGCTGCTCTAGCTCTAACGTCACTTTCTTAAGACCTGCCTCGGGTCTAAGGCATTCCCCCTTCTCAGTTGCTCCTTAGTGCACTTACCAATTGAAATGATGCCTTTTAGCTTCGTCCTGTCGATTCTCACCACCTACCACAGAGTGGCTGTCCTTGTCCTTGACTCACTGCTACATCTCCAGGACTCTTGGGGATTTTGGTACCTTGTGAGCCTCTGAAACGTGCAGCTCAAGTAGATTAGAGTGCCACTGGTTCTGGGTTAAGGAACTGCCTTTCAACCAACCCTCTTGTGCACCCCCACCCCTACCTCCCAGTGCCAACGCTGAGCTTGAGTTCTCGTTCTAGCCCAGGAGAAAAGCTGTGCCCTCCACCATTCTCAGCGTGAGAAACATCAGAAGCAGCTCACAGTCAAGGATGCTGTACTGGCCATGGCTGGTCCAGGTCTTGGCTGACCTTCCACCACTGGGCAGATTTGTGGAAAGTCCTGCCTATCGGAGACAGCTCTCCCTGGCCCTTCTGAGCACCCTTCCAGACTTCTTACGTCTTACCGTACTAGGAGTTCTGTGTGATGACAGTGGAGAGCAGGGGCTGGTGTGGGGTGGTAAACAGGTGGCACCCTCGGAATGAAACATAGCTGAACATTCGGGTGGAGGAGGTTCAGTTGCAATGAGGTGTTCTGTGGTGTGCTGAGCGTGTTCTGGACATAGCTTAGCTGCTCAGGAAGTGGTTGTTTGGTTGGCATGGAGTAGCCAGATTCTAGAATTATGTTTCTGGGGATTCTTCTGCTTCCCAGAAGGCTCAGGAAGGTTGTGGATGGAAATACACACACACACACACCCACACACCCTTGAGCTGAAGGTTTTCCTGACCCAGGGGTTCTGTGGACAGTTGGAGTATTCTTGGGCCAGGAAATGAAAATGCCTTTCTGTTGGTCTTCCTGATGGTCTGAGCTAGGCCTTCAGTACTTCTCCTCTCTAGCTGAGGACAATAGACACTTGGGTGATGTGAGTTTCCATCCAGCTATCCATGGTGGTGTTTAAACCAGACTTTTGACTCCCAAGTCCCCACTCAGGTAGTCCCAAATTTGCACTAAACAAGATTCCTGCTCCACCACCCATCATGAATGAACACAAGACCAACTCAGCACGTGCTGATCATGGGCCCCATTCCACTCGGGTATTCTGACATCATCAGCATCAAACTCAGACCTTTCACTGTGGCCTCTGGCCAGCCGGCTTTGACTCACCAGGGGAGGAACGAGATGGCTATCAAGTCCCTTCATGTTGAGCCTTAGAGACTCATTATCCTTCCATAATGGGGTACACCTTGTGCTCAGCATGACTGATGAGTGCGTGGCTCAGGCAGAGGTCTCCACTCAGAACTCTCGTGACTGCTAGTTTGTGTGATAAGCTGCACAGCAGACTATGCTCAGAAGGAGCCAAGTCAGGAGCACCATGACCCCTTTTGTCACTTCCCCCTCATTTGTGGCCGTGAACCCATGGTTTCTGGCCTCCTGGAGCCTGTGGGTTTCTCTGAGAAAGGTGGGGTCTCCTGTATCTTCAGCACGTAATGACTTCGGCTTCACAGGACATGGGAGACATCTCAAGCTGTGACTAAAATCTTCAATATGCGGGCCTTCCGGGGACCTTCCCGATCTAGATGATAGCAGGGCCTAAGAGTGTCTTGCGTGAGGGACCCAGCTCTAGGACCAGGCCCAGATTACTACTGCATTGGTTCCAGTGAGGCTGTGGGTTTTTACGCAGATCCTGCTGGGAATGAAATAGTCACATGCGATTTCAGGAAGATCCCAGGCTGCACCGAGACCTCACCAGAATCCCTTAGCTGTGCACACCTCGCTTCCTGGGCATCTGTGGTGGGTGGGACAGGTTGCTTCAGGGAACAGGGGAGGAACGAGATGGCAGGAGTGGCTACAGAGAGCTAGAGCAGCCTAGGTGTCACCCCTCTCTGCTTTCATCTGTGTTTTATATTGAAACTCCAGCTAAGGTATTGTTGTTTTAAAGCGTTTCCACCAATTAAGAATAAATAAATTATGAGAAAATTGCCAATTTCAACATTGCAAGCAGGCCTTCCCCTGGGTCCGTCCTTCTCCCGAAGCAGGGCGGGTTTCTCTAGACAGCCGTACAGTCTAGAGATTCCAGGAATTCTAGAGACATTACCTGTTTGTTTCTGTTTGGGCATGACCCACACACCCTGCCCATATGGCGGCAGACCTTGGTAGGGTCACTTCTTGGAAGCTGTGGAACAGCGTAACTCCCAGCAGGAGGAAGCCTCTGTCCTCAGAGGAGCAGTGCCGAGGTCTTTCTGGCCCCTTGAGTTCCCAAATGGCTGGGGATCCTTTGGAGCGCTAACCTTGGCAACATCTCTGGCTAGAGCTGGGAATGGAGCAGATGTGAGGAGCCTTAAGTTAATGTGCCACACAAACCCCTACTCCACCCCCTCGGGATATGCCCTGGCTCCCAACGCTCACGCTCCCTCATTTGCCCAGAAAGCACGGGAGAGCTGAAGTCTAGTTGTCTCTTCTGTGCCCGGCACTCATAATCCCTCACATACAGGTCACCTGGAGTGTGCCGAAGAGAAGGAAGTTGTCTGTTCCCGCTTGTGTTATAAATGTTCTAGAGAGGAGCAAGGATATTGTTTGCAGAACAAGTAGAGGAACTGTGGCTTCCTAACTGCCGGGCACAACTGGCAGACAGATGGATCCATGTGGTCAGAGAAGGGCTTACCTAGTCGGGAGTCTGGCTCAGCACCTCCATCACTCCCTCTGTCTAGGCTAGGATACCCAGTCTCTGGTTTTCGTTTTTGTTTTTAGCCCTATCGTCTCATGGCCACTTGGCTTCCTAATAAAGGCACTTGCTTTGGGCCAGAGCCTCTGTTGTCTGGGAGGAATTTAACACACCGGGACCAAGACCTCCTTGTACGTGTGTGATGATTTCTTCTTTAAGAGCTGGCGTGGACTGAGAGAAAATGGTAACAGACCTTGAGGGAGTCATGGGCTAACCCTACTAGATCCACATCCATGGTCAGCAGCCAGAAGTCAGAGAGCCAGGAACCGGGCCTTGCACTGTCTGCCTGTAATCCCAGCTGTCCAGGGAGGGCTGAGGGAGGAGCAATTCAAGTCCTGGGCCAGCCTGGGCTACATAACAAGTCCAAGGCCAACCTGGGTACTTATTAAGACCCTACCTCAAAATTTAAAAAAAGAATTGGAATGGACCCCAGTGATAGAATACTTGCCCTGAGATCAATACCCAGTACTGAAAATTAATTAATTAATTTCAAAAGATCATGGGAATGCTTAGAAAGTAAATCTTCCTTGAAGGTTAGATGAACATTGAGATCCATGAAACTACAGGCTGTCACCTTGAGCTCTGTGAGTGAAACACTTCTCAACTGCCTTGAGGCAGATGGGAAGGAATTGGGCAAAGCAGCAACTACAGACACATACGCACCCGCCATGTGTGCACATGACATACACACACCTGAATGGTGAAGGTAAGCCTGGCAATAATGAAGGAGAGAGAGTAAGGGCAGGGAAAGATGGAGTCATATGAGCTCACACGTTCAGCTTTCTTAGTAACTGACGAGGGACTGGGGTACACTGAGCCCCACAGGTCCTGCTTGGGGCTCATCAAGGCAAAAAAGAGGGTGTGTGGCCCTAGCTGACACCCAGCTCCTTTCACAATGCTGTTGCTACTACATCACCTGCATAGCACTTGTTTAACAGAGCAGCTCCAACTGGCTCCAGCTCCTGACCCCTTTTCCACTTGCCTTTTCCTCCTCGACAAACATTTCAGTATCATCTACTGTGCGTCAGACAGCATCCCATGATCAAGACAGACAATTTCCCACCGTCCTCTTGTGATTCACATCTGACTGTGCTTTCTAAGGAAATTGGAATTGAGGTGTGTCATATGCAGAAGGGGTCTGGTTTGACAGGTTCCCATCTCAGTACCCCAGCCTGTGGTCTGCTGAGCTCAGGATTCCTCTCCCTCCTAGCTGGCTCCCCGTCCCTCCAGATTGATTTCTGTGAGCAGTTTGTCTCTGAGGCCCACACAGGTCAAGTTCCACAGGGTCATGGGGAATGTTGCTAGGTCTCAAAGCCGAAGGGAGAATAGTCTCCGGGAGAGGAGCTGAGGGAGAGTAGGCCCTAGTGGCAGTCTAGGTTCAGGGTGATACCTCAGAGCCATATTCACAGCCACCTGGCCATAGGCAGGAAGAGTCACCTGAGAGGCCTGAAGCCTGGTTCCCTTTCGTGGGGAGGAGCAGACAGATGTGCTGAATAAGCTGGTAGCACAGAGGCCACAGGGGTCTCAGGGACGTTCTGACAGCCTGGAGAAGCCCGTTCTCCACCACGGGGATAGGTGCGTCTCTGATCTGAAGCCAGAGTCCCTCCCCTCCCACCTGCCCCTTCCTCTCTCCCAGCTCTGACCAAGCCACCAGAACAGCAAACCGTGCTCCTTCCAGGCTCCTCACTGATTGCTTCTGTCCTTGTGTGCCTTTATCTAGGACGTGCCACTCTCCCGGCCTTAACTCAGCAGTCACAGTTTGGATCAGCTGTTGCCAGAGATGAAGTGGCTGAGGGAGCCTTTTCCTTGGGGATGGGTCTGAGCAAAAGGGCAACTCCCCACTGCTGCTGCATGTGTGGGGCGAGGCCTGGATATGCATTAGATTCCAGAACTCTGAGGCGAGCTGGAGAGACTGGCACCTCCTGGCTCGTGTTATGCCAGGCACCATGGGCAGCTCCATCTGTCAGCCCAGAGCTGAGAGCCTGGTCTGCTGCCAGCTCAGGACCAGCCGGGGAGGGAGTCTCAGCTTCCTGGCCATTGTCTATTGGGGGCACACCCACTGTGTTCCTACAGTGACCTGGAGAGGCCTAGAATGAGGCAGGAAGGGAGGGAGGGAGGGAAGAAGGGGAAGGAGTGGGGCCAGAACCTGGTCAGGGTGGGAGAGAGGAAGTGAGAGAGGAAGAGTTGGTGCTTTTCCTTATTTGTGTTTTATATTAAAGAAAGCAAATAATATCCTTTGAAAACCCCATTAAACAAAGCATATCCTGAAGGTCCCAGTGGCCCATTTTGGCTGCCTGGAGCCTGGAATCCATTCACACATTTTTTGGCTAGATTGTTAGAGGCTAGAAAGGCTGGAGTGGGAGGGAAGGACCATCATTAAAATAGTTTGAAATGGCTTTTGCTCCTGGGGCTCAATAGAAGTCTGTGCCAAGTAACCATAAGTCCAAGATCCCATGTCTGCCTGCTCCGGTGTCCTCCCATCACCTCTCTGTGAAGCTCCAGCAAACTAGCCACCAGTGTCTTCCACCTTGCCTTGTGAAGGCAGAGTAAGGGGAGGCTCTCCCTGGACAATCCTGGTGAAGGGAGCTGCAGTCCATAAAATTGCTCTCTCTCTCTCTCTCTCTCTCTCTCTCTCTCTCTCTCTCTCTCTCTGTGTGTGTGTGTGTGTGTGTGTGTGTGTGTGTGTGTGTTAGTCTCTGTTTCTCTCTCTCTTTCTCTGCTTGACCTCTCTGGGCCTTTATATCCCTGACTGCTGAGTGGGGCTTGGGGCAAAGGGACACCCTCCCCCCCGCCAGTCTCCAGTATACCTCGATCTGTGGCTCCTCCCTCATGCCTAGGTAATATGAGAAACTGTAGGTATGCCAGGCGGGAACTCTTCCCTTTAGGCGCCACTAGTCCACGCCAGCTGCCCAGGATGGAATGACAGCCTCCTGGGCATGTTCTCTACGTATTTACATGTCCGGTGTGTGGACCAGCTTCTGCAAATAATTCTGCCTGGGCCCGGGGTTTTGGCAGGATTGACGTTGCATATAAGCAGGTCTCTCCCCAAGCTTGATGTTAATCTATAATCCTATATAATCATAAGGCAGTATGCCAAAGCCACCCTTAGAATTTCCCCCAGGCCCTTCTTTGAAGTCTAGCAGACAATGAGCTCTTTGCATGTTTTCCCTAAATACTTCCAAGGTAAAGAAGGGTAAAATCGCATGGGGTTTGGCCGTAGGATTAGGAGTGAGCTTGTGCTCAAGGCTTGGGCGTGGCACCCTCATCTCCGGGCCTCTCAGTGTCCTAGAATGCGGTGACATCGCTAACTGGAAATTGGGAAAAGAACCTATCCCCTTCCTGTAGCCATTGTCTATGTACCTGACCCTTATGGGTGACAGGGGAACACTCAGCTCTGGCTTAGGACTCCACAGGAAGCCCCCCACTTCCCATCTGTTTTCATGGAATCTGCCCCTAACCAAGAAGGATGAGGCGATATTAGTGGCCTTGGCACTGTTGCTTTTCTCTACAAGACCTTGGACTGTGCACTCAGTCCTGGCCTGAACAGCTTCCATACTTAAGAGCTTGAACATGATGCATTCTGAGGGCTCCTTCTGGTCCTCCTATTCTTCAGGTCTGGAATCTTAGCATTCTCCTTCGGTGGAGATTCATTTGTTCTAATGACTTTCATCTTCTGGTCTGATTAGATGGGCAGAGTCTAGCTTCTCATGCCCTTCACTGGATGTTATCATGGGAAACGTGGTCTTGGATACACTCTGTTCTTTTGCAAAATGATTCATGTCCTCTCTCTCTCTCTCTCTCTCCCTCTCTCTCATCACAGGGCTACCACCCAATGCCCCATGAAGTAGAGATTGCACACACCAAGAAGCTGTTCCGGAGGAGGAGAAATGACCGAAGGTAGGAAAGACTCTTTATGAACGCTATCACTTGTTCTAGCTGCTTGGCCAGTTCTTACACCTGTAAACAAAATGGGTACGTAGAGGTGACATTGGCAGTAAAATGGGCCTGTGCGTTTCTGTGCTTGGACCAGGGACTGGGTCCCCTCAGAAGACCAGCAGAATGCCACCATCTCTACTCCTTCCTGGGAGCAAACATTGCCCAGGATTTGAGGAAGAGTTCTTTCTGCCACCCAAAACTTCTCTAGGAACAGAGCCCACGGCGGCGTGCTTAGAGGCATGGCCTCCAGGAGGCTCCCCAAACTCAGAAATGCAAAGGCGTTCCTCTCTCTGCTTCCATCACTGGGAATAATCCTGCACTTTGCAATGAACCTCACAGTTTAGAGCTTTAACCAGGGGACGAGAAAAGCATGATGAGCTAGCCTGCATTGGGGCAAGCAACCAAGACACAGCAACCAAGAAAAGCATGTGTTTATGTGGTAGATGGGGCTTTCTTACGTGGAAAGGTCTTGATAGGTCTTTATATCAAAAAGGTCTTCTTGATATAGTTTAAGTGAAAAATTCCAGGTACAGAATCATATTGTGCTCAACCATTTGTGTCAAAGTGGGGAGTGGGGTTTTTATTTTATTTTAATATATATATATATATATTTTTTTTTTTGTTGTTTGAATGTGCAAAAGGTATTTCTGTATGGGAAATCTTAAAAAAAGAAGAAGAGCAAAAAGGCTTAATGCCTGAGAATTAAAATCAGGTGTTTCCCTATAGGGAATTTATTCTCATACAAAGATGATGGCTTCTGGATTTACCTTCAGTGAACAGAGAATGTCCTTTAAGAGACAACAAGAGTCAGCCAGCTGACCTCAGAACCTGGAGAGCACCACAGATGAAGGTGCTGGGCTCCGGCCAATCGGGGCCTCCGACCCCTCACTCCACATGGAAATTCTGAACCAGGATGTAGTGGATAGGCAGAAGATGGATGCCCAGAATGCCTGTCATCCAGTAGTAGATTTTCTCTTTCTGAAAACATTCACAGGGGAATGAGTACCCAGCTAACTGGGAGGCAGGCTGTCCTGAGGAAGGACTAGGAATCAGCAGACACCAGAAGAGGATGCTGAGCTGAGAGTTGGGCCTGCCCCTGCCCCTGCCCCTGCCCCTGCCCCTGCCCCAACCAGCCTGCTCTGAGCCTCCTCTCTGCTCTGTAGCATTTCCACGGGACAAGTCTTGGGTTCTGGATTTTGTGTGGAGGAAAGAAATGGGGAGCATCCTTCAAAGGAGAAAGGTTTGCATTTATTCCTAGTCAGTGGTTTTTACATGGGACAGGAAGGAGTCAGGAAGAGCAGAAGGCCTTCCGTCCTTCCTCCCCAGTGTGTGTCTCAAAGATGCCAAGACTCTCCAAGCTTACAAATGAGAAGGCTTCTCTGGGCCAAGGCACTGGCATCCAGGTCAGCCCACATGTCACTTTTTGGGCCAGGTCACCATGCTCCACAGGCGTCTCCTAGACAGGGCAGGCCTCCGGAAAGGACATGACCCAGGAATGTCGGGAGGGCGTGTGCATGGCATGGGAGGACCAGGAAGGTGGGCCTCTGCTTATCCATGCTCATGGTTGTGAATGTGCTGGGTAGGCCAACACACCCCAAGAAGGGTGTGGACCGGGCCCGCATCCAAAGAGATGCCAGAAAGATGATTAAGGAGACAGAAAGTACGTCCTGTGAGGAGGGCTGGAGGACCGGGGCCAGGGTAGAGGTTTCCACACGGTGAAACCCATGAAAGATTTACATGGGAGGACTGGCAGCCGTGTTTACAGAGAGGGGGCATCGTGTTCACTGGAGTCAGACTGCAGTTACAGGTAGCAGATACACACAGCTGAAGTATAGACAAGGAAGCAGTCAAGAATAGAACAGAGCCATTTCTCACTTGGGGGGAGTGCCTTCTTAGAGAGCCCCTGCATGGTAGAGGTTTTTAGGACAGAGCAGGCAACAGTGTGGCTGAAAGACTTTATTACCTAGAGGCTGGGAACTCCTATAGTGATTCTGGCAATCACAGATTGGCTATGAAACATTACCAAGTCAATCCCAGCTCTCCCAGAGATGGCCTTCCATAGTGGCTTTGTGAGATACAAAACCTGTATACTTGACACTAGCCTTGCTAGCATCTAAAGCATAAACCACGCTTAGAAGGTGCCACAGCAAGATGACCAGAGTCAGCTATAACAACCAAGGAACACAACCAGCGCCTACGTAATACGTCAGATCTTACCATTGGTCATGAGCAGCGAAGTGGAAAGCCACATCCTCCTGGTGTCCCTGTGACTCACCTTGGAATGCCCTCAGGAGTCTTTGGCCTTTGTCTCCCTATAAAGTGGCTGGAATTGGGTCTGATAGCTGCAGGCCCCATGACACTTTGCTCTGCCTAGAACTGAATGGTACCTCCCAGCCAGAACAGGCATTCTCAAAACTTGGACCTAACATCCCCATCCGCACAGAAGTCTGCCACTTGTCCTACTCGTGTTTGGCCTCCCAGTTGTCTCTGTGTACCCTGATGCTGTTCTCGCCCCTGCTTCAATGTGGCGGCATCAAGGAGCTGAATCATGTAGACATAGGCATGATGCCCTGAAGATAGGGCTGCATGCGGAGCGTTGCTTCATTTTGCTAAAGATTATTCTGAATTACACATGTGTATGTATATGTGTATATATACATATATACACACAGATATATACATACACACAGATACATATGTGTGTATGTATATGTGGGGGGGGTATGTACACGTGTGTGCTGGTGCACATAGAGGCCAGAGGCATCAGATCCCCCTGGAGCTAGAGTTACAGACAATTGTGAACCTCCCAGTATGGGTTCTGGGAACTGAAGTTCAGTTCCTTTGCAAAGACTGTAAGTGCTGAGCCATCTCTGTAGTCCCTCGGGTACTTCATTTCATGAAAAATATGTTTTCTTTAATAAAATCGGTCCACTACCAGAGAGCCTGTGCAAGCTCATTCTTGTAAAGCACTTGAGTGGTCTTAGCAGCAGCATGCTCTCTAGGTCAGAGGGCTTTTAAGGGGCACAGAAAGCATTTCCATGTAGATACTCTTCTCATTACTGCCTTGAAAGTCTAACCTCATGGTCATGGCATCTCAAGCCCAGGACGGTAGGTAGGTAGAGCCCCTCTACAGAAGCAAGCTAAGGCTCTGCTCCCCATTCCCTCAGGCTGCTTTTGGGGGCTCTAATTAAAGTTAAGTTGTAGCTGTTTTTCACCTGCTTTGCAAAAAGGATTAACATGAACAACTTGGAGGTTTTCCCCTTAAGAATTTTTCTCAAAATTTGGACATTTGATAGGCATTTGCTTGCTTTTTGGGGAAGGGGGTAATAAAATATGTCAGATGTCAAACAAAGGTTTTGCATTTGAGGATAGAAATGGAATGAATGAATATCCCATGCATTCCCTGGGAGTAGCATGGTTTTGCGTGCTCAGTCTCTACCAGGTTAGAAACGGACAGCTAAGAAGGTTCCGCTTAAAGCTCTCTGCCCAACCCCAACATCTGGGAAGAAGAGTTTCACTAAGGGGCTGAAGTCCTGGCCCATAGGCTCTGCTTGCTTGGCGGATTCCCTTATCCCTGTGGAAGGGGAAGAGTGCTTCAGCCCTCCTCCCACTCCCCATCCTCACTCCCCCCACCCCCTGCTCTGTTTCAAGAGGTGAACATAGCACTCTAGGGAATAGACACTGCACTGCTGGAAAGCAGACTCCAGGGCGAGGGCACTTTGGAAGCATGCTGTTAGGGGCAGCAAGGGGCAGCAGGCTCGAGCAGAGAGGTTGAGCTCTGGGCAGACTTGGTGGGATGGTCTGACCCTGCAGGGAGTTCTGAAGCTGGAGGAACTTCGGACAGTTGACCTAAGATGGAGCGACCATGCAGAGCTTTCCATGCCCTGTCCCTTGATTATCAGAAGGGGCGTGGTCTCAGGGTGAGCAGGACCAGGGCCATTTCCATAGGGACAGCCAGAGGGCTGAGAGCAGTTTCAGATAGGGATGTAGGCAGTACATTGAGTGTCCCACCATGAAGCACTGTTAAACCCCATCCTAGTTACATTTCTATTGCTGTGACAAAACACCATGACCAAAGTACTTGTAAGAAGAGTTTTTGAGGGGCTTCTGGTTTCAGAGGGTAAGTGCATAACCATCATGGCAGGGAACATGGGGGCGTGCAGGCATACATGGTGCTAGAGCGGTAGCTGAGAGCTCATGTCTGGGTCCATAGCACAAGGCAGAAAGAGAGAGGCATTTGGAAATGGTATGACCTTTTGAAACCTCAAAACCTGCTCCCAGTGACACACCTCCTAATCCTTCTCAAACAGTTCCACAACCTTGGGATTAAGTATTCAAATATATAAGCCCATGGGGACCATTCTCATTCAAACCTCCCCCCTCCAACATAGAACTGTTCTCCATGTTATGTTCTGTGATCTGGATAATACCAAAAGGCAAGGCTGTTGCGGTCAGGGGCCTAAGGTGGAGTCACCATAGTTGCATTCTGTCTGCAGAATTAACCAGATTGTTGTATATGTCTGTATGCCATCCTAATTATGGTGTAGAAGGGGCATCATGGGGGGTGGGGGTCAGGGAGAAGGGAGACCCTAGAATGATCCTCTTTTGGAGTAATGATTAAACTACCAGTGAAAATCAAGGAAATGGACATGTGAGGGAAAAGAGAAGCCACAGCCAGGCAGATGATGGGCCAGGGATCCCCAGTAGCTACCCACAGCTCCTTAGAAGCAGAGACAAATGTGGGGCTCAGAACCCCCTGTGGTTAATAGGAAGGAGAAGCCACTGCCTACTTGCTCTGAAGATCCCCTGCCTAAGTCATTGAGAGTCTCAGAAGACTACACAGACTCCAAAGCCTGGCCTCTCAGCAACCAATAGAGGCATTCATGGTCTTCTGCATGATGCCCACCTGAGCTGCCAGGAGTCAGGAGAGCCCTTCTTCAAACTGATTTGCTTCGTTAAGTGAGGTCTCAGAATGCTTAATGTACTCTGAGCAAAGCAGACAGACAGGAGGAAATAAGAATACCTTGGCCATCCTGGCCAGCGTCAGATGGCCCCACTGCACGAGAAGCCAGACAGCAAGCTGTCCCCCTGGGGTGCAGAGCAGGGCTGCCTGCTGGACGCAGAAGGGCAGTCATGGTGTCTGTCCTACAGCTGACCATGACTGTGGCATGGTGTCCTCAATCTGTGGAACCAGCTAAGGCTCTAATCTCTTCCCTGCTTCCTCTGCCTACACAAACTCAGATCCCAAGTATCAGCCATCAGCTTTGATTTTGCAAGCACCTTGTAAACACTGCCTATCACTGATAAAAAACAAACAGGACATCAGGAATGGGGAGCCATTGGCACAGCACAGTTACAGTTATACTAAAAACCAGACAAAAACATCAATTCTATGCTTTAGAAGGTTGAATTTTGTGACAAATGAGTTATATGTCCATTTTTTTTAAACTTCTGAGGCAAGGTCTCCTTGTGTAGACTCACTGAGCCATAATCCCCCTGCCCCAGTTTTTCTCAGACCAGAATTACAGACATGCACTATTCATCTTTGGGGGCAAACGTTGTAGGATTTTGCTGCTGTTTGTTTCCTGGGTTGTCTTGGGGCTTTGTTTGTTTGCATGATTAGAGAAAGCCCAAGGATGATGTGATAGGAAAGGCCCCTTGTAGCCCTCTTTAACTCTTGGTGTGCCAAGGGAGTGACACAGATTTGGTCTGGCTGTGATCTAGTCTATGAAGCTATCTAGCAATTAATAATCACTAATTTTCTTCTAAACCATCTATGTTTGCAAGTCTTCTTGGGGAAAAAGTGGGATCTATATTCTTTAATTTTTGAAATTTAGAACTATATACATGCAGCCTTAATTTTTCTCCATTTTCTATCAGAAATGGCTCCTAAGATCATAGAGGCCAGGACATCACTCAGTCTGTCATTTACTTTGAGCATTGCTGCAGGAAGCCAATGGGGTAATTCAATCTCAAGTCCAAAAGGCAGGAACCAAGTGCGCTGATGTCTGAGGTCAAGAGAGCGTGAGTGCCTCACTTAAGAAGCCAGCATTGTGCTCTGCCCATCCATTGGCAGGTTGGATGATGCTGGATCTTCTTTACTGAGCAGTGACTCAAGTGTAATCTCTCTAGGAAGCACCCTTGTGGATACACATAAAAAAAAGTTGTGTGTGTGTGTGTGTGTGTGCGTGTGTGCACGTGTGTGCATGCATAGCACAGCACCTGTGTAGAGGTGCTCCCCATGGGGCACTGGGGTTACAACAGCTTGTGTTACATATCCAACTTGTATGTTAGTTTTGGTGATTCAAACTCTCATCCTTATATTTTTTCGGGTGCTTTTTTACCCACTGAGACACCTCCCTAGCCCCTATAAAAAACCTCACCAGCTATGTAGTTATCCCCTAACCCAATCAAGTTAACAGCTAAAATTTGCCATTTATTGTATCTGTTCTCTAAAATGCTCTAGACACAATCAGGGGCCATTCGTGACGTATTCTCATAACTAAGTGGCCCCATCCCTCCAGTGGGAAATTCCTGTTCTGTGATCCGTCTCCTTCATAGCCCCGGCATCCTGCCCACATCTCAGGTAGGGTTGCCTTTTCCAGGTCAACTCTTGTTCTCCCGTGGCGATCAGGCTTGGAGTTTAAGAGATCTACTTTCTTTTGTCTCACATAAGTTACATCATGTTCTCCATCACCAGCTTCATGTTTCTATCCACTGTCCCTAAATACAAACATGTAATTTTAGAGTTGTGGTAATATTTTTAAGTCTGACTGCTTGCCATTGCTCTGGCAACCCTACTGCAGGTCATCTGTGGTTATGAGTGGCTCCTCTCTTCAGCCCAAAATCCAGCCTCACAACATTTGACCGTAAATGGTCAAGTGACACCTGGGTCCTTAGGCAAGGGCCTTGATAGACAGCCAAGGCCCCTTGGTCTCATGTCTGCAAGTCTCAGCATGTTTCTTTCTGGAGAAGCAAGCAGTCAGCATTCCTCCATCACGGGTTCTATATTCTACAAAGAGGCTAGGTCTTCCAGATGCTGTTCACCAGGAACTGATCAAGAATTAACTATCCCAGCCCTGTGTCTTTCCATCAGCTCACCCACAGAAGTTGCTGCTCAGTTAGCCTTTTTAGAAGTACCGTCAATGTTCAATGATCCATGGACTCCATATTGCAAGTTTGCCTACTTGCTAAAACTGACTATAACATGAAAATACCTGTGATGCTTTGACAGTCAGTCATTGGCAGACATGGACTAGGTAAATAATTTGAGTTGCAGGCTACGCAAGATCCCAGCCAAAGTCATGCAATATACCATCCTGCTTTTCTTATCTTGTCTCTTATCCTGATCATGTGGTTTGTCTAGTGCCATGCTTTTAATATGTGTGTGCTTTTGTGTGTGTGTGTGATTTTGCTGTTTGCCTGGCTCCTGAGTAAAGTGCTGGAGGTTTGTGTAGTGATTGTAAGTTCAAGTTCCTTGTTGGGATAAATAAGGAAGTTGTGGGGAGTGGGAGCACAGATCTGTTTCATCCTCCCCAGGATACTAAGTTCAAGAAAACTGTGATGTGCCTTACAGAAAGAGTGAATTTAATGATCTTCATGTAAGCAAGACTTAGTCCTGCAATGAGTTCAATGCTAGCAGGTCAACAACATAGACTAAGTAAGCCGTCTCTAGGAGGCTGAAGTGATGGCTCAGTGATTGATAGTCCAGCCAGCATTTCCAGAGAGCTGGATCCAATTCCCAGTGGCTACACAGTGGCTTATAGACACCCTGTAGCTCCAGTCCCGGGGGATCTGACTCCCTCGTGTGGCTTCCACAGGCAGAGCATACATGAGCTGCACAGACATAGATGCGGGCAGAATGCCTGTGCGCTCTAAAAGAAATAATCCAATGAAAAAATAAATAAGTAGTCTTAGAAACAGAAACACAGATATGCAAAGAGTTTATGTATTGATGAGTTGGTGAAAATGTGACCAGAGGAGCAGCAACTCAATGTGTTTGCAGTGACATTCTGGAAAGTAGCCTCCTGAACAGCAAGGATGAGATATACTTACTCCTTAAAACAGGGTAGAGAGATGTTGAAGATGAAGGGCATGTGGGAGCCATGGGATTTGGGGCATATTGTTCATGGTCGTAGTGATAGGGCTGGGAGGAAAGGAGGGGGCACTTTCCACCTTGCCTGTCACAAGCTTGGTTTTGCTGCTTCGTTTGTGCCATCCGGGGATGATGCTGTCACCAAAGCTCTCGTAGACAGCTCAGCCCCATAGTGACTGTCATTGCCATCCTGTTGTCAGGAGCTGGGGGGCTGTGAGACATCCGTGCTCACATTGCCCACGGTTTCTCTTTCTATCTCAGTGAGGAAATTGCCCTCATTAAGTCCCTGCTAAAGATAGATAAGAAAATGGGCCAGGCAGACCCCCACCTGGCAGGCAGCCCTGTCAGATTGGGAGCAAAATGAGTCAGATAGGAATTATTTTTAGGCTGTCTCCTCCTCCCCGCACGCCCACCCCCAGACGGGCTCACTTGGAAAGAACGGCTCGTTGCTTCGAGCCGCATGTCCGGGTCCTCATGGTCCTCGTTAGATTGGAGCCCCCAGGCATTGAGCAAACCATGGCGTGTCACGCCGTCCTCTAGAGTGCCGTTGCCTCACCAGTCCTCCTGGTGCCAACCCTCCTGTGAACCACGGGCCTTCCTGGATCCCTTTTCTGCCACTGTGCTTTGGTGTACACTCCAAGCTCACACTCCCAGCTTCACACTTTATGAGGATACAGATCCCTGGGAACCTTGTCCTATGGGAGGAAGAGTGTGTCCCTAGCTCAGAATTCACAACCACATAGAGGCCAAACAGGCACAAGAGGCGGCCTGCCATACATTTGGCAGGCTCCCTTAGCAACTATTCCTCCCACTGGGCAACAGGCACCTCCCAGTACTGTGTCCACAGCTGAGGAGCTGGGCATTACTTTGGTCAATCATTCTTACCCCTCTTGTTCAGCTTTCAGAGTTCTAATGAGCAAAGCAGGGATAGCCAGGATCAAGAAAGGCAACTGAAGAGGGACCAGGGGGCATGCCTTGTAGCCTGGGGATGGGAGGGCTATTGATCGGGAAACTAGCCATAGACTAATGCAGCTCCAGGTATCTGTGGCCGGGACAGGATACAGAGGACCCTAGGAACCAGCCACCAAGTTTGCTTTAACTATTCCGGCTCAAATGTCTTAGTCATTCTTTTTCTGGAAGACTGGGCATTTATGGATTGGCTCACCAGCACTACCTCCAACTCTTCCTCCTCCACTCAGGGCTCAAATAACCAAGCGTCAGTCAACCAAATCATTTCAGCCTCCCATGGGGGACAGCGTCCATGGTGGATAGCCAAGCCTTTGGCCAGGCTCACTTGATTTTTAAGTTCAGCTCATCTGCCACCAAACAGGAGTCTTGGGTTGGGGGAGACACTCACCAAATTTATTCTTCTTGTTCTCAGGGTCAAGGATGCCATTAGATTATATGTAGGACCAGGTATATATCCTCAGAAATCATGCATCCTTCTTCTTCTTCCACTATGAACATGGAGGAAAAAGATGGTGGATGAGGAGCTCCAGAGTCTGGTCCAGGACCCTTGCCGTCTGCTCTAGGAGCCCAACTTTTCTGCTGTGAAATGTAATTTTGAGTCCAGCTCTCAAAAGTACTCCAGAGTACATGGCACAGATAAAAACAGAATCTTCCCAGACCTATTCCATTCATTAACCATAGGATAGAAAAGGCAGAATTGAGAACATGATGGAAGCTGGCCTAGGCTCTCGGGAAAAAATGGCTAGTGTTCTTTCCAGAAGGTTCTAGACAAGCGGGACGCATCTCTGTCCCTGTGTACGCCTTTCCTCTCTGTGTCTAGTCCGGGTCTGTACGCTGGCACCCAGCTGTCCTGAGCTATGCTGTCATGTTCCTTGCATCTGGTGTCTAAGATCTGACAACACGGGGGAGCATCCTATTGGCAGAGGTGCCAGCCTGCGCATCTGTAGGTTCATCTGTGGATCCGCTGGATCTAAAGGGGAACCATACTGCAGATCCTCTGGTTCTGGGGGGTGACAGGCTATGGGCTCATGGATTCTAAAGGAATACTGGGCTGTCGAACCACTGGTGCTGAAGGGGTGGCGGGCTGAAAATCCACTGATTGTAAAGGGGTGGCAGGCTGTCCATTCATTCATTGTATGGTTTTTTTTCTGCTGGATCCTAAGATAAGCCTGGCCCACCCTCAACCCATGCCAGAAGTCACTCAGCCACCCCGTGAGCACTTTCAAGGCTCACTATATTAAGAACACTGTTTTGAGCCTTAAACAAATATTAGTTCATATAATCTTTCCAACGTCCCGAGGAAGGGCACACTATTTTTATTTCCATTTTGCAGATGAAGAAAGTAACTTGCAGAGGGAAATAAGGGAGCTGGGAGGCCTAGCTTCAGAGCTTGTGTCTCTAACCAGTGCTCTGACCTTAATCTTCTCCTCACTGCCCCGTGTCCCCATCCTCCCTGTCCTGAGTCCTTCCCTGCCTTTAGCATAGACCCAACTAACTTGTCATCACACATTCAAGACTCCAACGTCTTGGGAGGATGGGACCTTCATTTTCAAATGGGCTGAAAGAAGGGCTACTCTTGCCTCATGGCAAGAAAGGAATGAATGAAAAGACTTCAGCCAACCCCATCACACAATCCAGTCGGCTGCAGCACTAGGCCAGTCCTGCCTTCCCTCCACTGAATGATTCATGAGTGGGCATATATTGGAAGTTTCTGTAGTAGACCGCAGATTTTTTTTCTTCCAGGTGATGACCCCACCCAGTAGGAGGCCCAAGAGAAGGTAACATGAGTTGTAGGAAAATGGGCAGCCCTGAAGTGAGGGCTTCCTCCTGCTGCCCTCGACCCCTAATCAGGAGGCCCAGCCCAAGGCTTGAGGGTGCATTCCACTCACCGAGGCTCCCTAGCAATGACCAGGCCACAGGTTTTAAAAATACCAAGGAGCCTTCCTGCCTGGGTCAGCATTTACCCTGAGCCCTGGGAGTTATTTCTGAATCTTCCCAGTAACTTAATTTTAGCCACTTATTCCAATGCATGTGTTTTAGGGATGCCAAAGTGGCCTCTGTTATGGTTTGGAGTATTTTTGGGAGGGCCTGGTTTCCAGAAGTGATGTAGGGGCTCAATTAGGCAAGACACCAGCAAACAGAAATAAAGTAATTCAGGAGAACAGGTCCCCAGAGGTGACACCTCTGCGTAGCATGTGCGGGAGAAGCTAGGGGGGAGAGGTCAGCAGGGTCCACATGAGTGGCTGCTTGGGCTCTCTGAGACTCTGTGTACTTACAGAGATCTGAGCATCTTCTGAGCATGAGCAGGATGCAGCTTCCCAGCCTTCCCTGGTCGGCCTGGACAGTCACAAGGTGGTCCAGCATGAGTAGTCAAACCCAAGCCAGTGGGAGGCTCTGTAGGCCCACCTTGTAAGTGGACAAACACCCAAGTTCACGGGCAACCCAGGGGAAGCCTGAACATCCTTGTTGTTGCCACACTCATAATGAGCTGTCTTTGGATGAATTACATCAACAGTTTGTTACTTTTCCCTCCAGTACCAGGGACTGAACCTAAGGCTAACCCAAGTGATAACAGGTGCTTCACCACTGAGCTATATTCTCAGCTCTCTCTCTATCTACTAAGTTGCCTGGGTTTGCTCACTCTGTGCTCCAGGCAGGCCTTGAGTTATGAACATCCTCAGAAGTGTTCAATACAGGAATTATAGGCCTGAGTTGTTCATCAGTTTTCAAATAGGCCTTCAGAAGCCCTGTCAGTGCCCCTTACAAGAAGCCCAGGGCCTGCTCAATCTACCTGCTGCAGCTCTCCCTGCCTTCCTCGGCTCTCCTCACCTGCCTTCTCACTTCCATCTTTATCAATCAGGCCCCCATCTTTTCTTAGATCCTTAAATAGACCTGTCCTGGCTGGACCCTTCCTGGGACTCCTCTCCCCAGGCTTCCTCTGCTGGAACCTTCCATTGCCACCACTCTTTGCTCTTCCAGTTCTCCTCTGCCCTTTGCTGGTACAGTTCCCAGGTGTGTCAGGCCTGAGGACCCAGTAACAGGCAGGCAAGAGGCCTGAGAGCACACAGAACCCTACCAGTCACATCCCAGAAAAAGCACCTCAGCCCCCACATCCTCATTCAACTCCCTTGAGGACACCATTACTTCAGACCGAAAAGGATTCAACCCTCGGTTCTCCTGTCAGTGTGAAGTGTGACACTGAACTCAGGAAAGGACGTGTGTAAAGACTGGACACTAAGATGATTTTGGAAACAGGACAGATGAGCTGGGGCTGGTGGCCCAAGTGGTCGCCACACGTGTTGAACATGTGTAGTGGAATGGATGGCTGAGTTTCTCTGCTCTGATCAGGAAACACCATGCCTCTGAACCTGAGGCACAGCCATGGTGCATAGAGGCAGGGCGGAGCCCCTGGGGGACCAGAGCAGGCAAAGAGCAGGCTTGCCTGGTGTTGCTGATGTTGGAGATGGTGGAGATGGTAGAGTCGGTCATTAGGTTCCCTCTGCTAGAACCATGTGGGCCAGCACCTTCTTGAACTCCTCATCCCACTGCCTCTCCTAAAACATCAGGGAAATCTCAGACCCTCTTTCCTGGCCACCCCTGTTATACTTTGGGTTATCTGACTGTAAGCAATTGAGGACTATCATCCCACCTCCTTGTAGTGAGAAGGGGAATGTGCCCCACCCCCTTCTACTGCAAGCAGCTCCCTGGAGCCCCCTCTCCCCTCCCCCACCTTACTGCTCCCAAGCCCCTATCTTGGGAATCGGCCATCAGTGGTTAATATGGCCCTAATGGATCACCCAGGCAGCTCTCTTTGTGTTTTCACTTACACCTTCAGTGGGCACCCAGAGTTAAGAGAATGACCTATTATTTGTGGTGCATTAATGAGACCCTCCCGTGAATGGGGTGCTGGGGTGAGAGGGCAACATTGACCGAAAGCAGGATTTGGGGTTCTTGAAAACTGAAAACCATCCAGCTTGAAACCAGCACACATTTTACCTGTACCGTCATTGTCTGGGAGCCACACAGAGTGAGCGAGCCTCTGCAGGGCCCACATTCCAGCCCCATTCCTAGGTGGCCTCCTGAATGTGCTGAGCTGTCTAGACTCTGAGCTGTTTGAGGTCTGTTGCTGGATGAATAGCCCCAAGGCAGAGCTTCGCCTCTTTGAAACAGTGTGTCTTCTATCAAAGAACCCATCTCCTTCATAGCTAGGCTTTGCAGTGCAAATCAGACAGTGCCTGGAAAGCAGCTTCCAATGTCAAGGGCTTATACGAACTTGAGAAATCTGTGTTTGTGTCTGTATTGTACTCATGTCTATATTTGTAGGTATGTGTGCATTCTGTGTGTATGTGTGTGTGTGTGTGTGTGTGTGTCTGTGTGTCTGTGTCTGTGTTTATGGGCTGTGTGTCTGTGTGTGTATCTGACTGTGACTGCTTCAGGACTCTGCTAATCAGCATTGCCAATGATAGTTCGCTGAAAATGGAACAGAGGCCCAGACTGGATATGTATGTGGAACGGTATCTATTGCTCCATATCATGTAACCCCCAAAGTGTAGAACTTAGCTCCGCAAACTTTCATAAACCTGCACAACTTTGGAGGCCGAGAAACCAGGAGTGGCTCACCCAGTACACTCTGGCTCGGAGTCCAGCTGTCCTTCAGGGAACGTGGGCATCAGCAGGCTCGGCTGGGCGGTATCTGTTTCTTGGTTTACCAGGTGATTGGCACGTCCTGCTTCCTCCATAGCTCTGGGTTACAAGGTAGGCCTCCTTATGCGCGCATTCATGATGTGTCCATGGCCTCAGTTAACTCTCAGAGAATGACCTTAGGGAGGAGCAGATGGACAGACAATCAGGCGGAAGCCGCAGCACTGTATTCTTTGAGACTCATTTTAGAGATGGTGCATCATCCATCTTCTACCATCATCTCTTGGGCAAGAGGACAAATTCTCTGTGGTGTAAGAGGAAGTCCCAAGGGTGTGAACGTCCAGGAGGTGAGAGCCATCTGGAAGGCTGACTATGACAGCCCACCTGCCTCCCTGAGTGACTCATCCTTCCTCCATACAGAATACACTTGCTCCTCCCACTGTTACTATCAACTCAGAGTTCAGCCTCCCGTTAGTAGAAGCCATGTGCAAGATACACACGGGGCTCTTTGGGTACAGTTCTTTGCATCTGGTTCTTTCCAGGTCCGCCGCCTTGTGGTCTAAAAGGGCTAGTTAGCTGGGCCCCTGCATACACATACCCAGTATATAATGTCAGGACAGACATGGTCACTGGGGCAGACATAGGGTCACTGCCACAGACACCCATTCAAGAAGGGGAAAAGCAAGAAGCACATAAACCATTTGTCTATATAGCTTTTCTGTAGTACAGCTGGGCAAATGTTGGAGGTTCCTCCATCAGCTAGAGTCCTGCCTTGTTCCTGTCAGGAGCTGCTTTACATGGCTCTGGCCCCACCCTCTGCCATGGAAATCTCTCATGTTATTGCAGCCAGGATCAGTGTTATAACATGGAGATCGCTCATGTTATTGCAGTCTATGATCACTGAGTACTCTGGATCATCAGTTCTACCTCCAAGTCGCCCCTCCATGGTCCCCTACCCTGCCGCCCAGCTTCTGAAAGATGACGCATATTTGCAATTGAGCTATTTTCTCAGCTGGCTTCCTATCTGTAGAACTTGAGGTCCAATGGCTTCTTTTCATACTGTAGTCTCTGGCCCTTCTGGGGCTGCTGATACAGTTCTTTCAGGAATGAGGTCGGACCTTCTGCGGAGCCTGCTGTTTTCCACAGCATTGGAAAAGCTCAACTTCAAGTCCCTCAAAGACTTCCTCTCATCTTCTTTGGTCTTCTGCAGAGGGGATGGCCTTCAGCTTCTTGGGGCTCTGATGTGTGGCTGGGAATATCCGAGGGTGGCCCTCGAGGATAGTTATAGGTGCCTCCATTTCACTGAACTGTGCTGGGCAGTGCCACCTTTGATCTTCCCAAGGTCTTGATGAAATCCCATCCTCCTCCACCTCGTCTTTGGACACTGCTTTCATGAGTGTGCTGGCTTCTGATCTTTACCCAGGAGTCATTTCCTGATTTTAGCATCATCCACCATCTGGTTAAGTCTAGGACACTCTTCAAAACTAGCAAGTTCTGGTTCTGTGTGCATGTGGTGTGTGTGTGTGTGTGTGTGTGAGAGAGAGGGGGGGGGGGAGGAAGAATCCTTTTAACTTGTCTAGATCCTCTCATCTTACTGTACTCATCAAGAAGAAACCAGGCAACATCTTCAGTGCTCAGGCTGGAAATGTTGAGGCAAGGTCACTGTACCTGGTGGACATTTATTCTTTTCCCCCTCAGCATCTCTGATATTGCCCACAAGACCCCTTCCTATAGTCTCTGTGGCCCTGTCACTGGCCATGAATCCTCACAGTGGTTTATCCCAAACTCACGTTTCTCCACGGAGCCTACGCTCTTCACGAACATGCAACTTGAAACCCTCATTCCTGCCTACCATCCAGGCCCAAGACATCCCATGGCTGAGATTTCACTGCAGCAGAATCGCTAGGCACAAAAGCTGCATTAGTTATCTCACACTGTGTAACAAATTAGCCCGAGAATTAGCAGTTGTTACCCCACAGCTTCTGGGGGTTAGGGATCCAGAACACCACAGCTGGGTTCTTTTGGCTCAGGTCTTGTGACTCTACAGGCACCCTGGCAGCCAGATGCACTGTGCCCTGCCCTCTTCCATCTTAAATGTGAAACTTCACTAAAAGCTTTAAACGGTTGAAATTTTCTGTGTTTACCTTGAAAACTCTCTGATGTGACTGTTGGTTCCCCATAGGCTTCAGGCTGCAGGCTTCATTTCCTTGCAATTGGGCCTCTCTACAGGCTGCTCATGGCTGAGGGAAGAAGGAGAAGAGAAGAGACAGCAGAGAGGGAGGGAGGGAAGGAATAGAAGGGGGAAGGAGAAGAAAGGAGGGAGAGACAGAGAGAGTGTGTCAGAGATAAGATAGAGGAGTGGGGGAGATAGAAATTACCTGGTCTGCTGAGGAAAGCAACCTATTACCCCTTCTGCCTTATTGTATTAAGCACACAGAACTGCCCTCTACAGTGGAGGAAAGGACTAAACAAGCATGTATCTAGCATGGCGGTACAGGGCTATACGCCAACTCTGGTGGTTTGAATAGGTGTAGTCACCAAAGGTTCATGTGTTCGAATGCTTGACCATAGGGGGTGGCACTATTAGGAGGTGTGCCCTGGTTAGAGTTGGTGTGTCACTGTAGAGGTGAACTTTGAGGTCTCCTATGTTCAAGCTATGCCCACTGTGGCACACAGTCTCCTGCTACCTGCAGATCCGGATATAGAACTCTCAGCTCCTTCTCCAGCACCACGTCTATCTGAACTCCAGACACGCTTTCTGCCATGGCGATAATGGACTAAACCTCTAAAACAGCCCCAATGAAACACTTATTTTCCTTTATAAGTGTTGCTGTGGTCATGCTGTCTCTTCACAGCAATGAAACCCCAACTAAAACACCAACACTGAGGAGAAAGAAGCATGACAGCAGAATCTCAAGTTCTAGGCAGCCTGAGAAGCAAGAGACCCTATTTCAAATTGTGATGGCGTTGGGACTCAAGAAATGCCCCAGTGCTTAAGAGCATGTGTTGCTGAGTTCATTTCCCAGCACCCATGTCAAGTGGCTCACAACTGGGACTCCGGCTCCTGGGACTCCAACTCTCGCTTCTGAGCTCTGTGAGCACCGGCACTCGCATGCACATGCCCACACAGCATGCGCATGTGCGCACGTGCACACACACATACACAATGCAAAATAATAAAAAGTGAATCTTTAAAATCAGCAGTGTAGAGAGAAGAGCCATTATTACTACTTAGGGCTCCTGGTAGTGCCCTGCCCCCTTCCATCTTAAATGTGAAACTTCACTAAAAGCTTTAAGTGGGTTGAAATTTTCTGTGTTTACCTTCTGTTCAACGTCAGCTCCCTGCAGGAACACCGTTCCTAACCAGCTCATGCTCTGGACCGCCATCCTCCCCATCATGGCTCGTTTCTACATATCTGCAGTGGAGCATGAGCTAAATCTTTCCTCCCTGGAGAAGGCTTGGAGCTGAAAGATGTTGTTGCCTGAGCTTTAGAACAAATTCATCCCTCAGGGGATGCAGCAGGGGTTCCAGGAAAAGGGAACTCTCCAAGCTGTGAGCATGTGCACGCACACAGGTACACACATACCACACATACAAACACACACAAACTCTAGCGTCTCAATGATTACGACAAGCTGCACTTTTAATTGGAAGCACTCTGAAACACTGGGATTTGTCAGACACTGGTAGGGAAGGCTGCCATGAGTAGATGGGAAAATTTTAGAGTGTTAACTGTGCAAATAATGATGTCTTGCCCGGCCTTTCTCAGAGTGCCCTGAAGTGGATCCAGGAGTCAGGTAGGGTAAATGCTGGTGTCCCCACTGTGGAGGAGGAGTGTAAGACTCAGAAAGGCTGAGCGACTAACTAGGGACCTTACAGAGCTGAGTTGGTCTCAAATCTCTGAATGTGCAGTCTTCCTTCCATAGAGTCCCTGGAACATACTCTTTGTCCAGGGGACATACTCTTTACCACTTCGGTGTAAGTGCCCTGGAGTTGTGTGCCAGTCGAGGTGCGGGGTCCCGTCTGGAAAAGGCCAGCTGTTGTGTGATTGCGTCTGGGGCACAGCAGAGAAGGCGCTCAGCCTGTGCACTCCAACGGGTGTGACGAGAGGTGGTGAGCTACCACAGTGCTGGGTGCTGGTGCAGTGCTGGGTGCCGGCAGAGATAGAAGGGGCTTCTTTCACTCTGCCCTTCCTCTCACTTTCAAGGTTTCCCTGGCAAAAGCACTTCAAGAGACTCTGTCCTCAGGTGGAGAAACTGGGGTGAAGTAATAACCACCCTCGCCTTGTGTGCCTGGTGCAGTCACCAGCTATCACCGCCTTTGCCTGCAGTCAGGCCACATTTAGCATGGAGCTGGTGATTGCTGCAGTGGACGGCACAGATGTAGAGCACTGTTGAGCCCTGCACAAACTCTCCCAATGACCCAGAGAGCAAGCAGGGCACAGTGTGTTTGGGGAAGGAAGGGACAGCAGAGCGGGAAAGTCTGGGCAGGTCTAGAGGCTGGTAAGAAACAAGGCCTTGAATGAGAATATACATGGCTGAGAAAGAAACAGGTGAGGCCCCCTTGGGAGATGAGGAATTATTCCCAGAGACGAGACTGAGGCTGGGGGACAGTGCCGATCCTCTTGGGCATCCGGAGCCCACAAGGGCCCTACTCTCCTTTCTCAGGAGCTGTGGACCAGGTGGCAGCACCCTGAGACCCTTGTGTGGGATGTCACTGAGAGTGGAGTGTAGAGCTCAGCTCATGGGTGAGGCCAGCATACCCTTCAGCGTGGGAGAAGCACCCAGGACATTCTGAGGAATAGAGCACATGTGTGTGCACACGCACACATACTCAACACACACACACTCACACACGCACTCACACACACGCATACTCACACACACACACTCACGCACACACACACACTCACACACACTCACACACACACTCACACACACACACTCACACACACTCACACATACATACTCACACACACACACACACACACTCACACACACACACACACTCACACACGCATATTCACACACACTCACACACTCACACACACACACTCACACACGCATACTCACACACGCATACTCACACACACACACTCACACACACACACACACTCACACACACACACACACTCACACACACACACACTCATACACACACACACACACACTCACGCACGCATACTCACACACACACTCACACACACACACTCACACACACACACACTCACACACACACACACTCATACACACACACACACACACTCACACACATACTCACACACACACTCACACACACACTCACACACGCATACTCACACACTCACACACACACACTCACACACACACACTCACACACACACTCACACACACACACACTCACACACACACACACTCACACACACACTCACACACACACACACACTCACACACACACTCACACACACACACACACACTCACACACACACACACACACACACTGCCATTGGGTCCTCCTGCTGTGGTCCCTGCCTCTACATCATTGGTTCTCAATATGTGGGGCATGACCCTTGCGGGGGATCAAAGGACCCTTTCATGGGGTCACATATCAAATATCCTGCCTATCAGATACTTACATTCTAATTCGTACAGGTAGCAAAAATTACAGTTAAGTAGCAGCAACAAAATAATTTCATGGTTGGGGAACAGCATGAGGAGCTGTGTTAAAGGGTCACAGCATCAGAAAGGCTGTTCTACCCTGAAGTAGGTTTCCCTAACTCTCTAATGCCCAGAGAATAAATATTGCTCAAGACACATCACTAGTTCAAGGACTCAAAAAGGGCTATTTGGTGCTGGTAGGTAAAGGGATGTGTAGACGAAAGTCTTGTATGGAAACTGGCCACATAACCCAAAAAACCGGACTTCCAGCTTCAGTTAGGTTGGGGCCAGGAACTCTGATGTCCCTACCACCGGCTTCTGTTCCATTTACAGCAATCATGGTGGATGATTCTATGGGTACCTTCTGTGCTGGGCACCTTAGCCGGATCAGGGACCAGCACACTTTATCGGCGAAGGTCTCTTTGTGAACCATAGGCTCTCCTCTGTCACCACTGCTCCATTCTGCTACTGTCTGGCAAAGGCAGCCTTCATGATACAGAAATGCATGCTTTCATTTGCAAAACAAGTGGTGGCTGGATTTGGCCCACAAGCCACTGTTGACCAGTCTCTGGTTTAGATGGTCACAGGTCAGTGTAGCATCTGCTCCGCCCTAGAGCTGAGGAGACCAGGTGCCTTCCTGCTTATCACACGTCTTGGGGCAGACTTCAGCTCATCTGACCTAAGAGCCATTCCCAGAGGCACACATTTTGAGACAGACTTGGGCCACCCATCTGGCCAGAAAGCTGTCTCCTAGGGCCACATTTTGATGAAGAGGCTTCAGAAGGCCTTGCCTGAGGCCATCATGGGAGGCTTTAAGGCATCAAGTTCTTAAGGGTAACCAGTAAGGTCCAAGAGGAAGCAACTGGCCTTGCAAGGCATGAGGAAGAGTCTCCTTATCCTATTACCCTGAGGTTAAGATGGTTTGAGGAGAGTAGGGGAAGGGGCCTACAGGAAGGCAGACAGACAGACAAGAGGGAAATGTTGCCTCGGGAGCTGGCTGACTACCACTTCATGCGCATGCCTGCGCTGCCTCCAGGCCTCACTGTGGAGAGGCCTGCTCCACAGCTGTAGCATAGGCCACATGTGTCTCCACAGACATCCATCTGTATCAGAAGAGGAGGAAGAGGGGGCAGCAAGTCATTTGAGAGGTACCAAGGTTCCTATGGATTGAGCTTCCGTTGATGGTACAGACTGTTAGGCTAAAAATTCACAATCCCCATGCATGTGATTGGCTGTAGCAAGCCAAGTGGACTGCAGATAAAGAAGGGGTTACGAGAGGCATACAGGAAGGCAAACTGTGAAGGGCTGGACCCAGGTGTAGTGGACAATCTCCTAATGAGCCATAGAGTCCCTGCCCTCCTGTCTGGGGAGACATCCATTAAGTCCTCAGATCCGACCACAGCCTGTGTAGCTGGAGCAGACCAGGCTTCTCTGATGGCTGCAGCTCCCTGAGTAACCCGCTGACTCTGGGGCCAGGAGCAGGGCTCCTTGGGCCACAGATGGAACCCAAGCCCAGGAAATGTCATGGAAGGAATAAGGACTCTTGGGATGGCAGGAGAACAGGGATACATCTCAGTGGATTGGTCCTGAGTCAGGGATTGGTGTCTAAGGGCAGAGATGATGCATTCTACCATAGAGCAGTGTGGCCATTTGAGGGGAAGGAAAATTATGAGTCTGCCTGGCTTTTCACATGGCCAGGGCAAAATTCAGGAATAGTGTGAGAAAAGTTACTTTGCCTGGTACCTTTCAGACCAAAAAATTAGTAACCCTACGTAGGCTAGGCAGACTCCCTTAGGACTCCCCCAGCGAGTTGTAACCAATGCAGCCTTTCTTCAAGGCATCCCTCCCAGTCTTAGAGTCCTCTGTGCATTTACTGAAGTCTTTCTTATGTGGACAAATAGCAAGCTGAGGTTACAGCTGGATGTCCCCAAGTAGTACTATTCAGCGAAGCCACGTAGGACAAGCAATTAAGAGCATTGTACTCTGTCCTCTGAGCCTGGTTCAAGCCCAAAGTAGGAGCAGCCAGCAGAGGCCCACATTAGGCTGGCTGGAAAAGAGACCACAGGCCCTGCCTGAGCAACTTTACAGCATGGGCCTTACCTCTGTGGTCCCTGGAGTGATGGGGCCCTGTGCCAGTCCCTTTAGAAGTACATGAGAGTCCCAGGAGCTGGCCAGGAAAGGAAAAACAGTGCTTCTTGCAGGCCTAGACCTGGGCCAGGCATTCAAAGAACATACTAATTACAAAACAAAGTAAAACATACTGAAAGGTCCACACAATACCATACAGCTATGTAAGTGCTCATGTATACACGCATATAAACATACATGGGTGTGCATGCTTGCAGTTATGTATTACTACGCATGTTGTATATCTACACATTCTGTATGTTTAAGTGTATTGCTGTATGTGCCTGTATGTATGACTCCATAACCATGTGTGGGTATTGTGCATATGTGTGTAGTTTGTATGTATGTGTGTAGCGTGCAAAAATAGCTTTCTGAGGGTTACTGTGGTCAAACAGCTTACCTAACCTGTCCCACCAGTAAACTGGGCAGAGGGCAGGGGGCTGATCACTGCTGATAATGGACAAGACAGAGGCAAAGATCCAGGCAAGACTTACTGCCTGGTGCAGCTCAGGGGCAGCAGGCAAAGGCTTCCCTGGCTTCAGAGAACCCTTCGAGGGGCTGCAGAGGGCAAGCAGGTCAGGGAGGTGGCTGTGACCACAAAGCAATCAGTCAGAGCCATGCACCAATCTGCCACACTGCCTCCTATGCCCTCAGCTTGGGCATGCAGGAGGCGTGCTCATGGGAGCCTCTTCTCAGCCTGGGCAACAGGTACAAAAGTCAGAAGCCCAGAGCCTTGGGAGGAGGGCAAGGAGAAGAGGAGGCAGGAAGCTGCCATGGGCACTGGGAGGGGGAGGATGGGACACCACTCAGACTGTGTTTCTGCCACTTCCTGGAAGCTTCATATCCGTCTAGAGTTGGAGACACACGCACACCCATTCTCCCCCTGGCTAGGTGGAGGACAGTGTGCGGAATGCTTACTGGTGATGCGGTCGTCTCCATCAAAATAGACCGTGAGCGAAACGAGATGCCCACCGCTACGGTCGGGAAGGTGGATGGCTCCATGCCTTCCGGGAACCTGCCTTGAGCCTGCTGTGGATGCAAGGCAGGGCTAACAAACAGGGCCTAAATGTTTGCAGAGGGAAGAGCGGCAGAGGGCGGGACCGCTTGTGATCCCGGATGTCGTGGGAAGTGGAGGAGGTGGAAAGGGCACGCCAGGGTGGTCTGGTGGTTGGGATGGCCACATTCCTGGGAACGGTTGCCACGAAGCATTTTCCCCCCAGCTTCTCCATGGCAGCGACTGTTGCTTCCCAGAGTGTTAGGAAAACCTTCAGCCGCCTCTGGGTGGGAGTGTCCAGCCCTCTCCTTCGGCCTTCCAATATACACCGAGTCAAGACGGGGTCAGTGCAGAAAGTGGGGGCCTGTCCACACTTCCCATGGGGCTGTGGTTAGGAACGTGGGGACTGGGAAGGTGAAGGGGACTGGCTGGATGCCACTGCCTCTCCGTCTGGCATGGCAGCCATCCTGTACTTAGCATGCTCCGGGGCTGTCGGCAGTTCCATGACGTCACTGGGATCTGGAGACACTTCTCTGCCTTGGCACTGAGTGAAAGCCAGAACTGTGGACTGATCCTGGGAGTGATCTCTGGGCAGGAAACTATGATGTGTGGCTCAGGGGAGGCTGCCCATGCCGCATCAGCTTTGCTCCCTCCTGCTTTCCCAATGATTTTCCTTTGGGACTTACTTATTTCCTGTCTCCTTGCCTTTACATGTGTGGGTTGCAGCAGAGGACATGGAGGGAGAATGGAACTATCTGGAAAGGTAGCCCCAGCTACAGTTTTCACAGTGGAGGAAAAAGCAAAAGCCGTCCAAGTCAGGAACTTCCTAGAGCTGTACCTCCTTGGCTGGTGGGCCCCCAGCAGGAAAGGATGTAGGGAGTTCCCTATGGGTAGCCTAGGCATCAGGGTCGTGACCTCCTTACTCCTGGCGCAGGTGTTCACTCCTCTGCCATCTGACAGGGTGTCCAGGGCACTATGCCACACACCATTTAGGCAACTCCTCCTAGAGTTGCACGTCTTCTTCCCTGCTGATTGTGGATTGTCATGTCATAGTGCCGTCTCCATGACCCACTGTGCGCTTGTCACCCAGCAGACCCATGCCTCCCCACCATGTCCAGAAGTTGGATGGGTCCTGAGGCAGCTGCACGTGAAAGCTCCTATCTTTGTCTCCTCCTCTGCCCCACGTGGAGTTGCCCTCTGTACATGGTCCCTGCCGAACCAACATCTAGTTGAAGGCACATGGGGGTCATCTCACCCAGCGCCAGACACTTGCCCTTGGCAACCCTGCACTACCACTTGGCACCTCTCCCAGCAATTGACAGTCCTCATCTTCATCTCAAGATCAAGGTCTTCACATTCCAAGCAGGAGGAAACTACACAATGACCCATTCCCATAACGTACATGTGCAAAAAGGTCATAATAAAACTCATTCTTTTGTACCCTAACTAAAAGACAGTGACAGCAAAAATAATGAATTATGAATGATACATATATATAAAGAAGAAAAAGAAGAAGAAAAGGAAGAAGAAGAGGAAGAGGAGGAAAACTGCTACACATGGAATTCTGGGAACTGTTTGATCCTTATTCAAAACCTTAGGGCTGGAAGGTGGTGGCACCCAGCCACCTTTAATCCTGCACTCTGGAGGCAGAGGCAGGCAGGTCACTCTGAGTTCCTGGCCAACCTGGTCTACAAATCAAGTCCAGGACAGCCAAGGCTACACAGAGAAACCCTGTCTCAAAAGAACAAAATAACAAAACAAAACCTTAGGTATTCCTTGGCTCCACCCCTTCCCTCCACCCACACCGTGGTCATCAGTGATTGGTCCAGCTTCACCTTGTAAACAAACCCCAAGCTCCTGTCCTCCTACCTCTGCCCCAGTGCTCTGCTGGCTGTCACGGTCCTATAGTCCCCTTTGTCTCTTTGTGCCTGCTTTTTAAAAGTCATCACTTCATTCAGAGCCTGTCAGTAGTTTCCCATTCCGTGTAGAATAAAGGACAAAGTCTTCCCAGTGACTTAAAGATGATAGGGCTTTTATTACTTTCCTGACCTTCTGTCCTGCTCCGTCCCCCTCACTCTGTGCTCCGGTCACACTGACCTTCTTGGAGATCTTGAACACGGAAGTGAGCTCCTAGCCCAGGCCCTTTGCACTCACTAACCCATCTGCATGCATTGTGCCTCTCCCTCGTGGGTCCGTGGCTCTGCTCTACTCCCTCAAGTCACTGTTCAGCATCGCCTTCTCAGTGAGACCTACCCTAACCCGTCTACTTTGAAAATGCACCCCTACTGGAGGGGTCCCCGCAATGCACACTAGTTCCCTGATCCTTCTTCTTGCCTCCCTAGCCTCAAAGAACTCCACATGCTTCAGCAGAGGGAGTTTTCTCTACAGGACCACTCCCTACCGAGTGGTGTCTACAGCATGGCTTCTGTCAGATCGCTCTCTTCTTTCCCTAAGCAGGCTGGTGCACAGTGAACGCACAGGCAGCATTTGTTAGGCAAACAAGCACTGCTCAGTCACCGCCCTTTCCCTCAGGACCTTGCACAGTGCTATTGCCCACTGTCTAGACCAATGGTCCTCAACCTGTGGGTTGAGACCCTTTTGGGAGGGGTTGAACGGCTCTTTCATGCAGGTCACCTAAGACCTTTGGAAAACACAGACATTTTTATTACAGTTTATAACAGTGGCAAAATTACAGTTATGAAGACACACATGAAAATAACTTCATGGTTGAGGGGTTCACCACAACAGGGGGAACTGTACATTAAAGGGCTGCTGCCTCAGGAAGGTGGAGAACGCCCTGGACTGGTCCTCCTGCGTCTTTCCATCCACAACTCAGACAGAAGCCCGCAAGATGACCCAGGAGCTTCATCAGCAGTCAGATTTGGGGCTGGAGAGATGGCTCTGAGGTTAAGAGCACTGGCTGCTCTTCCAGAGGTCCTGAGTTCAATTCCCAGCAGCCACATGGTGGCTCACAACTCTCTATAGTGAGGTCTGATGCCCTCTTCTGGTGTGCAGGTGTACATGTAGATGGAACATTGTTTATATAATAAATAAATCTTAAAAAAAAAAAGAAGAAGAAGTCAGATTTGAAGAGGAAGGGATATCTGCCCTCTCTATCCAGGTGGAATTTACTTGTCCTTTAGCTTCCTCTTTCCTCCCTGGGTTCACGTTGGTCACTCTCATATTCGGTGTTTCTTACATCTCAACAGCTACAGGAAAGGCCTGCTTCCTCCTGGCTGGGTTGCCAGGGGGACCCCTCCAGTAGGGGTGCATTTTCAAAGTAGACGGGTTAGGGTAGGTCTCACTGAGAAGGCGATGCTGAACAGTGACTTGAGGGAGTAGAGCAGAGCCACGGACCCACGAGGGAGAGGCACAATGCATGCAGATGGGTTAGTCTGCATTTTTATTAGTCCTCAGCCAGCACTGAGGACTGTTGGTACTGAGCCTAGGCAAAGATGGCTTAGGGAGGACAAGCCAAACACCTGAGCTGAGTGCCAGGTAGATTCACCCGCTAGTGGTGGCCCTTGACAACTCTGTAAAGGACTGAGTCCTCCCTGTTTTATGGGCTTCTAGGGAAGTATTCAGTTGATCTGTAAGGCTTCATACTCTGTTAAATGGATAAAGAGGGACCGAGCTCAGGCAGCCCACTTGGCCCCACCCTACCCTTCTGCCCTGGCCTGAGCTAACTTCTAAGCCCTCTGCCATGGCTTCGCCTTAAAGAGGCAAAGTCACTGCTGCCACTCATGGGGCAGAGCAAAGACAGAGGCTGTACCGTAGATGTGGAATCCCCAATTTGGGTGGCACCTCCCAGCTATTGGCCGGGCAGAAGGCAGGCCTTAAAGAGACCACAGGGAGCTGACAGGCTGGTGAGAGACACAGCTCTGGAATGAGATGGTGTCCAAGCTGCAGACATCATCTGTGAATCCCCAGATGCCAGCCTGCCTCCTGGATGCCTCTTGCTGAGGTTTTCCAGGCCTGCCTACTGAGGTTAGTAAATCCCCAGGGACCGCCCATGTGTTGGAAGAACTCTTACACATATTTGGACGTGACGGGTGCTCTGACAGGCAGTTCACAGACAGAGAAACTAAGGCAAGGAAGGCTTACATAACTGGCTTGGTGAGACATGGTGAAGCAGAGCTCTGGCAGGGGCCGAGCCTCTTCTTTCTGCCCAGCAGCCAGGGACTCAGCTGTGCCCTGGCCTGCTGACCCCCAACTCTGGCCCTGCAGCCCAGCAATGTCTGGCCTGCAGAGCAGCCTTGCTCCAGGATGGCCCCTGTCCTTGCCTGGCTCACTCAGCTGCCCTAGGAGTCACTCTGGTGGGTTGAAGCTTTAGAGTGTTTTAAATGATTTTTATTAGTAGTCAAGTATTTAATTTTTCACCCATACTGGACTTTGGTTAAGGGGAGGGAAGCACTGAAGAGCACAGATATTAAAAGGCTGGTTGGAGCACTGAGGTGGTGATAATTCTGTGCACTTGCCATGGGGCACTGTGCCCGCGTAATAACGATATGTTGCTTTGAAACTTCTTCATAGAAAATCATGATTTCTTTTAAATTTCATAACTTGTTTATAATGAATGAAGGACCATGAGTCTCTGGCTATGTGGGGGGAAGGTTTCGTTTGGCCTCTGTGACTGTTTCTAAGGAATGTACCATAATCCACATTGGTGTACATCAATAACCCTGGCAATCCAGAGGCTAAAGAGGAGGAGGCTAACCTGTGCTACTAACCAGGACAGTCTCTCCAAAACTCAAAGGGAAAAAAACCCCAAAGATTATGTTAAATATGTGCATTGTAATCCGATTCTAAGTGCATATCAACCTAAAGATTGTATTTGATATCAAATTACTTCACTATCTTAATGGGCTTTTAATTCCAAAGAACATTTACAAGATAATGTTCGGCTGTAAACGCACTTTTCCAGTCCAAAAGGCCGGAGCAAGGGCAGCTTGAGGATACTGCTAAACTGCCTCAGGATCCACAGGGGTAAACACAAACACTGAAGACCCATCCCTTTCCCGCCCACCAAGCAGCAGGTTTCCTGCCATGTGTCATACAAGCCCACCCTGGGACGCAGGATCTTACTTTGAGTTCAACTTTCAAGTTCATCCAAAAGGGCATGCCAGTGTGTCCAGGTGGGTGCTACTGTTGAGGGCCCTCCCGGGTCCCTTCAGACAGTCCCCAGTACATACCCATATGTCACTATGGTCCACAAACAACAGAGCTCCACAGGGCAGTGTCTGGAGCCTGTGGTCCTCTCCTGTATGCATCTTTGAGGTGAGAGCCTGTCTGAGAGGTTGGCTGATGTCACTGTATTTTGTTTGGTTTACCTGGAACATAAGAAAGTAACTCAAGCAAAATCCTTACCATTAGAATTCTCACCATTTCTTCCAGGATGTCCTCTCTGCATCTCCATTTTAACCAAAATTTTTGATGGTAACCGTTCCAGAATCTCAGAAAAGTTGGATTTGGGGGCTGTTAACTCAGTTGGTGGAGTTTTTGCCCAACATGCATGAAGCTCTGGGGTTTTTGCCCTGTGTAAATCCAGGCACAGTGGCACGTGCCTATAATCGAAGCACCTGGGAGCTAGCGGAAGCAGTATCAAATGTAAGGTTTCATCAGCTGCATAGCAAGTGTGAGGCCAGCCTGCGCTCTATGAGACCCTGTCTCAGAAAAGCAAAACAAAGAAACAAGCATTCCCTTCTCCCCTTTTCACTGCCAAGCGGTCACATCGCCGGCCCTCCTCCATCTGCATTCTTTTCTGGTCTGTCGGTGAAGTGAGTTGCCAAAACAATACTTCACAGACTGGTTCGTTAAGACAAAGTCTTTTTCATGACCACAGTATGATGGTCAGGATCGAGACACTGAGTCCGGTCCACTAGAGGTTCGCTGTAACCCATCTAAGCCCTGTGTGCAGCCCTGCAGTCTTCCCAGATGGGCGTCCCGTCTCGCTGCTGTCTGTTGACCTGGGACAGACCTATGGTCTCAGACCCTATCAGACTATGGCCTCGGAGCATCCTGGCCTTGGACTGCTTAGGAAGGAGCTGTCTCTCTGTAGTCTGGCTTGTCCCGAAGATCAGACTCGGGTCATTTGCTCTTGAGTGAGATGATGTCCAGCCATCCTATCAGGAGGCAGTGTTGTACGTAGGTCCCGTGTTGATTGTGGTTACCTGCTTAAAGGGAAGGCTGCCTGTTCCCCACGGTCAAGGGTTTCCTTTGTGATTCTGTGGGGAGGTCACTGGAAACCTACTAGTGTTCAGTCTTTTACCCTGTGGCCTCCATTGATTCTTCGTGCCTGAAACAGTTGTTAATATTGTGGTTACCAAATCATTTCCCAATTTCATCATTCCTTCTAAATATACTAGTTGGCTTGTTACCATAGAGGATAGTCTTACGCGCGCACGCGTGTGTGTGTGTGTGTGTGTGTGTGTGTGTGTGTGTGGTTTGTCCGCATGTGAGTGTATGTTTCACATATGTTCCTGGTGCCCTTAACCACTGAGCCATCCCTCCAGACCTTTTCTTGTTTGTTGTGTTCTGTTAGTTTGAGATAAGGTCTCTCACTGGATAGGCCAGGCTGGCCCTGACTTTGTGATTCTCCTGCCTCTGCCTCTGCCTCTCACGTGCTGGGATTACAAGAGTACACAACCATGCATGACTTTTCTTTGGCCAGTATTTATATTGATCATCAAACTTGGGATAAAGCCAAGGGTCTTATGCATGCCAGGCAAGTGCTCCACAATGGAGCCACACTGCCAGCATCTGGGCACTAGATGGAGAAGTCCTTGGTGCCCATCTCAGTGCCCCCGGGCACTGCTACATGGCTGAAAAGGTATTCCAAGTGAAGGTCACAGCTTCATGGCTGCTGCAAGTCCCTAGCGTTCTGGAAAGCTCTACCCTAAGAGAGTATCTGCTGGAAAGCATGTCCCCAGGTGGCCTGGCTGGAGTGAGAGTGAGGCCATGTGTGAGCCTGTTGAAGGTCCTCTGGGGTCACATCTCACCACAGATTCATCCGTCTATCAGCCCCAACTGAAAAATGTGACCCAAGGGAAGCCCTGCCTCAGCCAACGCCATTTTGTATTTCCTCTCCTTCCTGGGATGGAACAAATGGCCCTTCAGGGACAGTGAACCTGTCAGTAATGAAGTTGTGAGAGGAGGAGGCTCTCCCAAGAGGGTGGCTGCTGGGGAATGGCTAATGGATTAATGTGGTGGCCAGCAGAGCCTGGGAATTCCTGGCCCCCCTCAGCCCATGAAGCCTAACCAGTCCTAGCCTATTAGAGCTCCTTGACCTCCCATACCTGGGACATTTGCTTCATTTAGGGAAACCCCAGAGCACTTCAGGCCCGGGATGTTCTCCATGAGTCTTCTGAGCCTGCCCAGACACAGCTCTGTACCTGCCTATCCTCACAGGCCCTGGGTACCAGATTGGCCCCCTGGAAAGTGCCTGCCTGTGCCTCAGTCTCCCGGACACTTTGTTTGAGATCGCAGGGTCACAGCCTGCTTATCGGATCAAATCCTCTAGGTTAACCTGGGCGCGGCAAAGCTTCCTTCCCTCTCTGAGAAGGTGCACTTGCATCAGAATGGCCGGTCTCCATCCTCTGGGAGTCCAGGGCTCGGTGGCAGGCAGACTTGCACGTCGTGTATGCTCTCTCTCTCTTGCAAACGAGCAGGCAGGAGCGGACGAGAGTGCTTTGTGAGGATGGCGGCCCCTGTGTATCTCACAGAAAGTAACAGCCACACAGTGAGGAGAGACTTGTGTGTGCTCTCTTCACCCACAGAGAGTTAGTCCCAGGACCCAGGCCACAGTTTTCTGTAGAGCTTGAGGTGATTCTGCTACCCCACATTTTTGTCTCCATACTAACCACTGCTGGTATTGCATCTCTCCTCCTGTAATGTTTTCCCTGTGTGGCCTGTCTTCTCAATCCCTCCCTCCTCTTCCTCCTCCTCTAGAAACCTTCTCAGAACTCAGCAGATGTCAAATAATGCTACGTGGGTAGACTTCCGGTGACCCAGCAGTGCTACTTGTACTTTTTAACATTATGATATTGCCTTGTAGCTATGTGAGCTACACAGACACTGATAACCTGGATCAAAGGTTGCCGAGGAAGGTTCTAAACGCAATGTATGGCCTCAGGCAAGGCTAGCCCAGAAGATTTATTTATTCATTTCATTTCTTTCTTTCAGCAGTTAAAAGTACAAACTGCTCTTCCAGAAGACTCCAGTTCGGTTCCTAGCACCCACGTGGGACAGCTCACAATTGCTAACTGGATTAAACAGGCATGTGCGTGCTGCCACAGGTAGCCAGCACTCTGTATACATGTCTCCCTTAGTCACAGAAGGCAGGTCCCCAGATCCCCAGTGGGTTTGGAAGCTGTAGCTGCACTGCATTTTTCTCAATGCTACAGTTTAATTTGTAAATTAAGAATGAACAAATCAATAGCAGCTAGTAGGTTAGAGCCATCATAAAAATGGATTCCAATAACAGTTATGTGTGTCTGTGCTGTGGCCGCCCTGCTTGTATGCCTGTGAGATGACAAAAGATTGTGATGATGGGCTGGAGGGAGCCTGGTTTTGCAGTTGGAGGTCCAGTCACAAAGCTAACACAGATGCGATTGCTCTTCACAGTTTCACAGACGGAAGGTTTGTGCTTGCTGTAGTTCTCAGCCACCTCGGCGTGCAGGTTTTATTCTTTTTCCTCATTAAGTAAAAAATGCCTCCCGTTTTAACCTAGAGTGCTTACAGCTTCTCCTTGTGCAACTGTGTTGCCCCTGTAAGCACTTTTACTTGATCATAAATATTGCAGTATCCCAACAGCCAATCTTCTTAACCCTGCTCAGTATCTAATAGGCAAGTAGCATATACAGTGTGGACACATCACAGGGACCCTCCCGATCCCCATTGAGATGGAACAGGAAACCGGCATATGACCTACAGCCCATGAGTTGTGACCTCTGGGATTTTTCATTTTGTCTTTTCGGAGCATGGTTAGGGTATGTGGCTTAAACTGCAGAAGGCCACTCTGCAGGTGGGCTGGCACCTGGTGTCCTGGAGGCCTAGATGTGAGTGAGCAGGTGTAAGAGATGAAGAGAAGTCCAACATGCTCATTCTCCAGTCTGGGTCACCTGTGCTGGCCACACACCTGTCTGGAGCACTGACCTCTAGCCCTGAGATGGGATGGAGGCAGAGCACTGTACCTGTGGGGCAATGCACTGAATTGCAGAGAGAAAGCCTGAGAATGGGCTGACAGGCTGGGTATCTCCTGAATACTGGCCCATCTGGGCCCCTATGCGGGCTGTTAAAGGGACTGTTAGAAGAATAAAGCAATGACTCAAAACTAGAAATACATTCTGTATTTGCTAGCATCTATACATACAGTGAGGACTGGGAGAGGTTAAGGAATTTGCCCAAAGTTACACAGCTAGAGATGTAGCATCAAGATTTGAACTCAGGGAGTTTGGCTCCAGAGTCCCAATTTTGAGTAACTACATAGCTCAAAGACTAATAACTATAAAGCTCAAAGATGCGTAGACCTGCCAGCAGGCTGCAGTGAGGGGCCACAGGCTAGGCCTGGAGACAGCAAAGCCTGGCTGGGCCAAGTGGAAGGGCGAGGGCCTTCCCCTGGAACCACGCCACCAGGTTCACGTGGAGCCTGACAGCTCCCAAGGGCAGCCGCGTGCTCTTCCCATGACATCATACTGCCTCAGAACTCTGAGGCCAAGGATTCTTGGAATGCTTGATTCATCCTGGAACAAAAATAATACTGCGTATTTATAACATGCCTTTGTACCCCAAAGGCTTTCCTGGGCTTTATTTCATTGAAAGCTCGGGCCAGCCTTATGACTACACAGGAATCAGAGAGGTGGGAAGCTGCCCTGAGCAGGCCCTAGCAGAGGTGTCCATACTCCCATGCCACAGTTAGAAATGCCGAGGCTCAGGCACTGTGTGGCTTGACAAAGCCACTTAGCAAATCATCGGTGAATGAGGCGCCCAAGAACCCTGGTTTCCAGCAAGAGCAGGATGAGGAACTCATGAGCTACCAAGTTTCCCCAGCAAAGACACTTCCTTTTAGCTTCTGCCTTACCAGAGATAGAGCCCACAGCTCTGCCCTCCCTCCTCCAAGGGGCAGCAATGAAGCCAAAGGGCCACCCTGAAACTTGGCCCCAGCCGTATCCCCAGACTCCAGCCACAGGCACCACAGAGGAGATGGGCAAAGGATTGTTCCCAGTGCAGTTGGAACGCAAGGCCATGCATGGCTCCTGTGGTTCGCCCCAGACACAGTGGAGCCCAGGCTGGAAGACTGTTTTCCACACAGCTTTCCTTCCCACAGGCCCCAGCCGCCTCCTGTCCCTCCCCTTGTCGCCTAAGCCTTTACTTCTGCCTGTCTAGCCCTTCTGCACCCCACATTGTCTCAGGATGGCCCGCAGCGCCCACACACATACACACACACCCCGTGACTTTGGCCAAAGTCCTCCCCATAGCTCTTGCAGTGACTCTGCAGCAATTTGCTGGCAACCCTGGGCCTCAGGACCCTGGAACCTTGAGCCAGGAAAGCATAGTGGTCAAGATTGTACATGCAGGGGCCAGACTACCCAGTTCTAAGCCAAGCCCTGCTGGCCACTTGCAGAGTAGGACGACAAATCCTCCCTGTGCCCTGCTGACCTCACTGTAAAGTGGGGTGAGCAGTAATACCCCGAGGGTGAGCAGAAGCTGTGCTTGGCATCCTGTACGTGCATCGCCTACGTTGGCTGTTTTTGTCACTGTGACTCTGCCCCTGATGCCTTGAGTCCTCCGTTACCTTGAGCCCTGTGAGCAGGGCTGGCTCCAGGGTGTTCGGCCTGCATACTGCACAGAACAGTGTGCTCGAGTGAGTGCTGGGCTGTGGCTGTCTCGACCTCAGACATTCCTGGATGGAGGGCTATCATTTTCTTTCTGCTCTAGGCTCTGCACGCTGCATGCTTCGGCCCCTTCTTCAGCCCCAGGAATAGACTGAGCCCCTTCTCTGCTTGCTTGCCCTTGCCTTCTGTCTCTGGTAATAGCTAGGTCTAGCTTCTGGAATTGGTAGGCTAATGTCTCTGAACCCTGGTGTAGGAATTGAAGCACCCACTGTGGGTTCATGAAAGCCCAGGACACCCAGAGCTGCTGTTCCTGCAGGTGATTGCAGAACAGGCTGAGAGGAGAGACAGGGTAAGGTAGGCCAGTGTAGACAGTGACCATGGTGGACACCAGGAGGGGCAGGGGCAGGATTCTGGGCTGACCTGACTCCAGATGGGAATGGGGCAATGCTGAGAGGCTGCACGGGGACACCGGACACCTGCCCCTCACTCACACAGCCCTCAGAGGACACTTCAGTGAGCCCAGTGACAACTTGGATCAATCTCCAGGTGGAGCCAATTTAAATTAGGGAGTGATGGATGAACCAACCACAGTTGGGACGAGTGTTTTCCTGGCGCCTGGCACTCAGGGTCAGCGAGACCTTCCACAGGACAGGAGCTGGTGAAACGCCACACTTCTGAGTTTTCCCTAGCTTGCAGAACCCTCGGTTTTGAACTGCTTCTTTCCAACCCTGAGTAAAGAAGGAAGCTGCAAAGCATGGGAGACTATAGCATGGTGTCAGGATAACAGGGGTGTTCCAGTATCCACTAGCCCTCAGGAATGTGGGGAGGACAGAAGGACAAAGTATACTGTCTTTTCCTAGCTGAGTTTCCCATCATCCTGTAAATGGAAGCCGGAGGAGCGGTTGGCTCTTTGTCTCTGAGTTTCATGCACCAATGCTGGGCAAAGAAGCCCTTGTGCTTCAGGGAAAAGGCCTCCGACGCCGCGCCCCTGAATTCCATCTTATTCTTAGGCAGGGGACACGGAAGCTGGCGCAAAGAGCTGGTCCTGCGGAGGTAGGCAGGAGTGAGGACAGGAAACGTGAGCCTCTGTGGAGCCTTCGAGTCGCTCGTCCGGGAATTTTCAGAATTTTGAAGCAGACCCACAAATTATGTGGTGAAGGGTCCCACATGGAGAGAGCTATAATAAGCCAGTGGGCCTTGGACTATCTGGTTGGGAGCTATTATGAAATTTGTAAAAAACTGAACAGAGAAACATTTGTCTCCATTTGGCCTGATGTTAAAACCATTAAAAAAATTTTTTTAAAGTTATTCTCTATACACCCACCTCCCAAAATGCAGCTGTGATGTGTTCTGAGAACTTTTTTTTTTCCTTAGAAGTTTTAGAATAAACCAAAATCTCTGATTTCGGAACCAAAAGAAGAAAGTCAACTAAATGAATTGTAGAAAAAGCATGCACTAGCCATTTCCATTCCAAGACTTTTTTTTCCCTTGTCCAAACAGCAAGTACTTCCAGGAGCTCATGTAGAGTCTTGCTCTTGTCCCCTAAGCCATCCTCTCACCTGAGAATGAGGTCACATCAAACAACAAAAAGGCCAAGTAATAGACACTTGCACTTTTCGGTGACTGTGCATGCACAATGCCGCCCAAAACCAGACCGCGTGTAAACACGTCTGACAACAGATGCAGCCCTCTGCTCACCCACTTTTAGGAGTAGAAGCAACTCACCCTGACCCAGCCAAACCCAAACCCACAGATCTCCTGGGGAGCAGCCAGCTGGCCCCTGAGGAAGGTATCAATGAAACCCAGCACCAGCAAACACAGAAGAGAGCACGCTGGCTCTGGCCGGCTCACCCAGCTACCACTAATAAATATTTGTGAATGGCCAGAGCAGGGAAGCCTGAGCCACCATGGTTGGGGAAGCGGGCCCAAGCCTATGTCTGTCCGTGCTTCCAGCGGCCCTCTAGGCTGCTTGCCAGGCAAAGAACATGGGCCCACTGCGCTTGTTTCCACAAAAGTCTCTGGGAGTTCAGCCCTGTGCTCCTGGGAAACTGGACCTCAGAATAAACGAGGGACAGACTGAAGGTGGACTTCCTGGTCCTATGAGTGGATAGGAATGGTGTCTCTGAAAGCCTTAGTGGGCTTATCTATAAAATGAGAGGAAAGGAGGACAAGGATTCAGCTCATTGGTGGAGCACTTGCCTAGCATGTGTGAGGATTTGGGTTCCATCCCCAGCATCCCTCTCTCCCTCTCTCTCCCTATCCCTTCCTCTCTCTCCCTACCCCTAACCTCTCTTTAAAATTGGCTTCAGAGAGTCACATTCTGAAGAATGGAGTTAGGGCTGTAACACATGAATATTATCAGATAATGCTGACTCTGGGGGACATAGCTTGGAGGGGGTGGGGCAAAGGCAGGAGGGTTCCCCACACCTTCTGTCGGCCTTTTTCAGATCTTTCTTCTGTATTACCTACATTGGTGTGTCATGTGACATGGATGAAATGCTGCTTTTTAGAGAAAGCTGGATGGCTCGTGGGAGGCTCAGGAAAAGTGTTGAAATGATAAGGATCCAGGCTCTGGCCCCCTGCTCCAGTGTTCGGATGAAGAGACCCTACCAGTCCACTCTGTAACCCCTCCTCTCTACCTCTCCGCTCTCCTTTGTAGACGGCAGCAGAGACCCCCAGGAGGGAACAAGCCCCAACAGCACAGTGACCATCAGCCAGGCAGTGCCAAACACAACAGGGACCACCAGAAATCCTACCAAGGGGGTTCAGGGCCCCACCCCTCAGGGAGGCCCACACACCACGGCTACAGCCAGAACCGACGCTGGCACCATGGCAACACGAAGCATCCGCCGGGAGACAAGGGAGAAGCAGGCAGCCACCGCAACGCCAAAGAGACCGTGACCGTTGAGAACCCCAAACTTGAAGACAGCCCAGGAGACACTGGACACAGTGGCCTGGAGCCCCCCTGCAGCCCTGACACCCTGACCCCAGCAGCTTCCGAGAGGCCAACCCCTCAGCTGCCAGGGGGACCCGAGGCTGAGACAAAGCATAAAGACACTGTTCTTCCCGAATGCCTCGGGGAGCGGCCCAAAATCACCCTGCTCCAGTCTTCCAAAGACAGGCTGAGGCGAAGGCTGAAAGAAAAGGTACCGGTAATTGAATTTTCCTTGTTCTCTTGCACCCGGGAGGACAGCTGAGAGGTAGGCACGTTGACAGGTGTACCTTGCTGGAGTGTCATGGGTTGGGACGGGGCCCCTCCCTAAAGGGCCCAGGTCATCCTTGCCATGGGTACCACTGGGCCCCACAGGGAAAGCCCACAGCAGTTGACCACCTTCAACACATACCAGCTCCTCATCTCCTCCCTGTCCCCCAGAGGTGCTGGAGACACAGGGAAATTACTAGATGCCATGGGGCAGGGAGCCGGGTCCTGCTAGCCCTGCTCAGGGAGTCAAAGGATCCCACTCCCATGCACCACTCAGTTCTCAAGTGGGAGAGCAGCTGGTTTTTCACCTGGACCCTACCTGGTGAGCAAAAGTTCCAGAGTTCTTGAGATGTCACTGTGTCGCCTCAAAGGAGTGGTGTCTCAGAGGAGGAACCACTTCCTCCTCCGTGCATGGCCACGGAAAGCTGGAGATGGAGCCTCACGTCTCCCTACAGCTAGAGCTCCCGAGTTAAGAATAGAGGACCAGCAAGGTGTCTCACTGTATCTCGGACACCGCTCCTCGGCCGAGGTCCCACACCCCAGCAGAGGGGGCCATTGTGTTCTTGGGCCACTGGTCTGTTCTGTGTAGGTGCATACATACAGTTTGAGAAAACCCCTTGCCACTTTCTGCCTTTCCAGTCTACAGACTTAACCGAGTTACTGGCCCTCTCACACAGGCATAAGCTTTGTTTGGTTGTTTGGTTGGTTGTTTGGTTGGTTTTTTTTTTTTTTTTTTTTTAATTTTCGTGTTAGAAGCACCAGCCATTTGGATACCACATAGGAAGACTCCTCAGTGCTCAGTATTTGTGTGTAGACAGACACCAGCACAGTCTGCATGGGATGCTAAGCAGGGACAAGTCCACATGACTGACCATGCGTTTCGAGCAGGACATCGGGTGGCCACACCCAGGCCACTCCCAGCACCACTGCAGGCATTCTGGGGAGACGACAAGATGGCCACCCTGAGCTTGGCCTTCCCCACCTCATCTTCTCTTTGACCCAGTTTTCCATTTATCTATCATCTTACTACGTCTTTGATAATTCCCATTATATCATTTCTAGATTAAGAGATCTGGTGGATAAGTGGAGGGGGGGATCACAGGGGAATCCTGGGTAGAAGGTAGAACTCACAAGCAATGTCAGCCCTGGACATTAGAAAAGCTAAGGAAAAAGTCTGCCAAGTGGCATGAGGGTCTCTGGTGGGAGTTACTGAGCACATAGCACCCTTCTTCCTGAGCTCTCCCTTCGTCCTTCAGGCCTTCCCAATCCTGCTGAGACTTCAGCCCCGCTCAGGTATGTTTTATTTGTATTTCCCATACTCCCAGGACGAAGTGACAATAGAGACAAGCAGCCCTCAGCCAAACAAGATGGACAAGTTGATGGAGATTCTGAACAGCATGAGAAACAACAGCAGTGACGTGGACGCCAAGCTCACCTCCTTCATGGAAGAGGCCCAGAACTCCACCAACTCCGAGGAGATGCTGGGAGAGATCGTGCGGACCATCTACCAGAAGGCGGTGTCGGACCGGAGCTTCGCCTTCACAGCTGCCAAGCTCTGCGACAAGATGGCGCTCTTCATGGTCGAGGGGACCAAGTTCCGGAGCTTGCTCCTCAACATGCTTCAGGTAACCGGACACCGACAGCTGCTGCCTACTCCCCTGTCCCTCCGATGAGGGTTATTGCTAGAGAGAGGGCTGCGAGTCCTGATGGTGGTTGAACTTGTCCCACGTTCCTTCCTCCCTTGCCCGATTAATTATAGAAAATAAGAAGGCATCAAGGGGTGAGAGACTAGTGGCTGGATTTGTGTGTGTTTGTCTGAGTGCTCCATGGTTACGAAGGACCAATATAATTTTATAGGCGCTTTTTGTTCGACCGGCCTTTCTCTTGTTCTATTTTCATGATAAGGGCCTGGCTATTGGCCCTATGCTTTGACCTCTGCGTGTCTGCGCCGTCATGAACTTGCTGTGGACCTCTCTCTTCCCCCTCCTCTTCCCTTGCCTCCCAACTTCCCCCTTCTCATTCCTTCAACCCCCCAAAGCTTGAGGGCTGTACCCTTCATGCAGCAGGGATGGCAAAGCCCTGTGGGTCAGGATGAGGACAGTCTGTCTGCTGTTGCACTGAAGTCCAAAGCAGGAGGAAAGTGTGGCAATCCAACATTTTCTTGGTGCCTGGTTGTATACCTGTTGTGTATGGTAAAAGTTGACTGGTGACCCCAGATCTGGTGACATAAAGGAAAAAAAGGGCAGTGGAGGACAGCATGGTAACCATATCAGGCCAGAAGAACTTCAACTCTAAATGGGGGAAAATGTCTTCCCTGTTATTTTGTATAGCAGAGCCAAGTTGAGATAAAGATTGTGTTATCAGACCTACCTGGTAAAGCAATCCCCTGGAAGTGAGGAAGGCAGGGATATAGGGACCACCAGCAGTACATAGGTGAATAGGATGACCCTCTGCTAATGTCCAAGCAGTGCCACTTTTGAGAGCCGAGGGGCTTCCCCTCATAATCACACTTGGACAACAGATGTCCACAGGGCACCTGGCTACCTGCTTTATGGTCTGCAGGGCTGTCCCTGAAAGCAGAGGGGAGATCACTGCTGGCCCACCTGCCTGCGGTGCACTGGGCCCCGTGCCCGCCTGTCCTCCTCTGTGTGTGTCTCGCTGTCTGCAACCTGAGCCTCCCTGGCCAGCCCCAAGCTTCTCTCCAGCCTCAGGCTGTGATCAGGTTGCCATTCCTGGATCGCCTATGCTCCCCTGGTGATGAATTCCCGCATTACCTGAGGGATTTGCACATCGGCATGTTCCTCGCAGGCCGGAATGTCCTGGGAGAGTGGAGAGGGTGACAAACAGGCAGGAGAAGCCCATCCGCCATGCAGCACCAGGCTCAGGGGAGTCAAGGGCACAGCTGGCCTCAGACTTGGTTTGGAGATTTCTTTTTTTTCCAGAGATGGGGAAGGGTGGAGCACAAGTTCAGGACCATGGCTGCTGGCTGCCAGCAATCCATGCAGCAGACAGGCACACAGGCTTTGTGGCACCCAGGAAAGATAACTGGCTGCAGGGGCTACCCCAAGATGGGTTGTTAATCTTCCAGCACCCATGGCAAGAGCAATTTAAGTTAGGGAAATCGTATCGTGGTCCCTAGCTGACAAGCCAACTCGGAGTGAGTGTGCTGAGACACAGTTGGACGAGCGCTGAACCAAATGCTGGAAAACCTGAGGCTACACATGGTCCAGGCTTCAGCAGTTGGGGCCTTGGGATCGGCATAAGTGACCTCCCTCTTCTTACTGCTCCAAGACCTGGCCCTGAATGAAACAGTCTTAGGTTCCCCTGTCCTCGCAAACTGCCCTCCCTCACACTGTCACTCAGTGATGAGTGACACAAACTTTATGACCAGCGCCGGAGGCCAGCTAGCCCCAGGGATACTCACATCCTGACTGTTGCTCCCCGTCACCACCCTACAACCAAGCCGAACCTCTGACTGCACTCTAGTGAACAAACTCCCCCAAACTCGGACACCGCTCCCCTGGGAAATTTGCCAGGGTCTCCCACTCTGTGCTCCAGCTGTAGCCTATCTCCCCCTGCCCCATCACCTGGCCCCCTGTTCTGCCACATGACTAGCACTGACCTGGTATCCAAGGACACCAAGCAGCAGCCTTGGAGCTGAAGGTTTAAAGTGTGCAAGGAAGACAGGAACTTCATCTTGTGACCACAGGAACCCGTAGTGACAAAGGAGTGCATGCTCTCATCGCCCTGCTTCCCCGGGCTCTGACAGGCCAGCATCTCCTCTATGGTGTGCAACTCTGGGTCTGGCTGTCTGCTCAGTGCCGGAGCTGGCAGGCCATGGTCATGGAGAAGTGCTGTTGTAAAAGGAAGGCACCAGAAACTGCCCCTCTCTCTTCCTCCAGTCAAGAATGGAGCCCCGAGAGGCTAACAAGACTCATATTGTCAGCTCCAAAGGTCCATACTCCTGGTGACCTATAACACTGGGGAAGGGCCACGTGCCCAACTGACGCATTTGTGGTTCATCTGTAGACCACCCCCAAGTGGGATCCCTCTTGACACTGGAGCCCCTGATGAGCTTGTCCAAAGTCCTTTGGACAGTGAGGAAAATCTCTCTCTCTCTTTTTTTTTTTTTAAGTTAAATTTATTTTTTTAATTTACTTACTTTATATTATGAGGAAATTTTTAGCTGTGCTGGGTAAATTGCTCAAGTACCCATGGATCCCATGACCGAGAGGAAGCCTGCTTATCTGTGTGAGCTTCTTCAGATCCTGATGTTCCTCCCTGCAACCAAGGAGGTGGCTGGTAGAACAGGCCTTTCTGAGACATGTAACTCATGGCCACTTGCCACCCAACCTAGCAAGTCTAAAAGGAGAAGCGGCAGACCTGAGGACTCACCCACTTTCCCTCTTCACACCTCTAAGGAAGTCTGTCTTCACTGCCCACAGCGCCCTTCCCTCCCGTCGCTCTCCCTGGAGTTCCTCATCTGTGTCCTCTCAGTCCCACTTGACTCTGGATCCCCAGCCAGCCCCATGTTCGGTCTGGCAGACTGTGAGCCGGCCCTCCTACTGTCTGATATGGCTGTCACACAGGCTGTGAGGCCCAGCTTAGTGACATGCACTGCAAAGGAACCAGGTGTGAAGTGTCCCGTGCACACCCCACCCAGCAGCTGGCTCTGGATGTGGCTCTCCCTGGCTGAGTGCTCTTTCAGCCTGGGCTTTGGCATGAGGAGTCAGAAGCATGGCAGGGAGAGGGGCAACCTTGAATGTGTTGAATACTCAGCTGCAGAGGTCCAAGATTCCTGCCAGGTTGGACTTCAGCACCCACAAAGTGGGAAATGGGATGTGGAAGGTCCTTCCCATATAGACTCTATCCATCACGATGTCAAGAAACCTGGAAACACTGATTTCCTTCATGATCCCATGGGCCTCAGTGGACTCCCATCACCAAATCCCACAGCTCAGATTTAGTCAATGTTTACATCTACACTGGATTCAGTTTTTACTTTAGACATGGGTCCTTTCTTAGTAGTGTGTTCATAAGTGTTCAAAATTCTATTTATCAAGTGTCATTCATATGCCAAGCTTAATAGTCTTCAGTATGACCCTGTATTCCTACCAAGCTTCCTGTGATGCTGCCAGGCTGGTCCAGGGTCCTTGGAAGCAAGCGTTGGATGGTTTGTAAGGGAGGGGTCACTTTCATGGCTGGGCAAACAAGGCACAGACTTTTATCAATATGGCTGTCCAGCCTGAAAATGCTACATTTCAGACCCAGGTGCTCTGTGGAACAGAGACTCTCAGCCACTGTCTTTAGGGATCACATGGAGAGCTGCAGCTTCACCCTGGGGTCTTCCTCAGGCCAGGTGAAGTGAACATCACTGCCAGAAACAAGGCCCAGAGACACCAAGACCGCCACACTGTTGTCACATGCCGACCAGCCCCTCACACAGCGAACCAGCTAAAACTTATTTCTCAACTGCTAAACTCTTTGTTGAGCCATGTGGGCACTCAGACTGGGTTGATGGAAAGACAGGAGAGGGAAAACTTAGCTGTGGATAGAATGCTTTCACCTCCAACCTCATTTTCCTTTCTGTGGAGACACTGGGCTCTGACATCCCAGGGACCCTTTTTCACGCTTCCTGTCACCATCCTGAGACTTCCCCACTCTGGAAAGAGGAGCGACCCTCCACTCTCCTCCCCCTGGGTCCCTCCGTTCCCTGAGCACACCTTCCTGCTTCCTCTTTGGCCTCTATCGTTTGTTGGCATGGCCTTTATGTGTTTTAGGGGAGGACCTCACTTTCACCCCCAGTGCTGACCAGGCCACCCAGTAGGGCTGGCGGCAGCCACCTCTGTGGCTCTGCCCTGCCCGTGAGGCTCCCACATCCTTCATGTGCCAAGCTAGCCAGCTTCTGCGCATTGATTGTTTCCACTTCTTGGAGACTGTGGGCTACCCCTGGCCGAAGCAACCAGAAAACTCCCTTGATGCTCATCAGGGAATTGCGGTGCAATCCTGGGGAGGATGAGGGCTCCGGTTTCATGGGGAAGGAAGAATGACTGTGCCTCTTTTTATGGGACCTTAGGAATGACAGGAATCAAAGGCCTGAGCCCCCTCCACCCAGTCACCGCCCTCTGCCTTCCCCTTGAGCTCAAGGAGGGCTCTCTTGCCTAGATCTGCTTGGGTAGTACAAGTTCAAGCCCTCCTATGTTGAAATGTGTGTGCCCTGTTTAGCCAAGAGGTGTCTGCATCTGAGTTATGCAGAGAGAAGTATTATTAGAGCAGGCATCAGTGTGCCTGTAACTGAACCCAGCTCTCCCTAGCAACTGTTGCTAACAACACATCTAACAGAAGGGTGTGATAGCTTTTTTTGAAAAGTGGGGGGAGAAAACCTCTTCATCTAGACCAAGTCATAAACACAGCAGGGTTGTTGTGCAAAGACAACGCAAAATCAGAGTTTGGCACTTGGCCAGATTTCAAAATAGATTGCTGTCCACTAGTAGCTTTTAGAATATGACTATAGCCTCTTAAAAAGCTGATCTCAAGCAAGAGAATAGGAAGTTAGCATTTCTAGCCAGGTTTCTGCACCCTTGGTTTTTTGCACACTTGGTATAAAGACACAGTTGGATAGTGGTTCTGTAGGGGACTCTGGGAATGCCTTTAGCTCTGTAGGGATTTGCCAGATCCTGTGATCTGTCTGGCTTTATCAGGACATCAGAAAGCCCCCAAGATATGTACTCGCCATCACATCCCTTAGCCTGCTTTCTCTCAATCCGTACCTCTGTCCTGAGTCCGAATTACAGGCTTCGGAGCAGGAACCAGGCTGTTCCTTTAACTGATTGTATGAGAATCTTCCCCTGCCCTCCGGCTGTCTTGGTTTCTGGAAAATCTAAAACCATTCCCTGTATCCTAGTATGTTGTGCTTGCAAGCCTCGTAATCTACAGAAGAAAGGACATGGCTCCGGAGTCAAGCAGTTCTGAGTTCTAAACTTCTCAAGGGCAAGAATGCTAGCTGTTGCCCTTCTCAAGCTCCTGGCATCATGACTGGTACACAGCAGATGCTCAATAAATGCCTCCCTGCCCTGGGAAGTGATGGAGCATTGAGTTTGGGGCCCCAGTGTTCCTTGGGACAGAAGCCCATTCCTGTGAGTGATTCCAAGGTGCTTTCCCCTTACATGCATATGTGCATGCGCATACACACACACACACACACACACACACACACACACACAATCACACACACTCACACATGAAGAAAGTAGTTTAGCAAAGCCACAGTTCTAAAGTAGCTGTCTAGGCTCCTAGCTCCCTTCCCATTTCCCAAGTAGGACAAGGGTTGAGAGCTTGGGGATGTCCATTCCACAAAGCCATCTTATGGGGACTGTGAAGTCTGTCCTAGGGAAGGGCAGGATTGGCCCTGTCCCTCACACTTTGGTGGGCCAAGGCTGCCTAAGAGAACACTCCTTTCCACCCCAGTCCATGTGACCTCCTTATACTCTGTCCCTCTGCCTCCTTCCCTGCTTGCTGCCACGCCCACAGCTGAGCCCATGTGCATTGCAAGCATGTAAACTAATTTTAATGTTGGCTCAGCTGGGCTTGCCCAGGAGAGAAGCGCATTGTTCTGAGCATTCCAAAGCTGGGGCAGGAGCCCTGGGCCATCACCACACACTCTCCCCTCCAAGGCTGCTGGAGCCAGCAGGGACAGGACACAGGGCTAGCAGGTAGTGCCAGCCCTTCCTCACATGTGGGTCACAGAGGATGATTCCCCAGGCCCACAGAGGGTCTCATTTTCTCGAAGGCCTGGCCTCTGAGAACCCACGCTGAAAGCCAGGCTTAGGGAGGGCCATGCAGAGCTAGTACACTCATTGGCAGCCCACAGCAAACTTGCCTCATGTGTCCCAGGAGACCGGTGGTCACAGGAGCTTGGCCCTCTGCAGAGTCTGTGGCAAGCTAGGGCTCTGGCTGGGAGAGCTGATGACTGTCTCCACACTCAGCACTTAGCCATGCTGGAGCCAGAGCGGGTCAGAGCTATGTACCTTGCCACAGGCGCCCTGTCTGTCCTTTCGAAGGGAGGGAGTAGATTTTATCTGCTTTTCCCCAATTGTACGGTTCTCTTCCCAACCTTATTGAGCACCTGCTGTGTACCACATGCTCTGGTAGGCCTGGCATATGTGTCTGTTTGTTACAGACTCTCTAGTCCCCTTATCTCTCTTGAAACCAGTCATGGGTACCAGCCAGGTCTCAAGTACTCATTCAAGGAGCGAGGTCAGTATTTAGGCCAGATCTCTGCTACTAAGTTGTGAGGGTAGAATGAGGACATGGTGGCTTTTGGGGGCACTGAGTCTGAGGCTCCAGAGCTCTGAGGTGCTCAGTAGGGCAGAGCAACTGGCAATCTGAGCATGACAACATGCTTTGAACACTAGGCTTGCCAGCACATGCTTATGGTCCCAGCATCTGGGAGATGGAAGCAGGAGGACTGTGAGTTTGAGAACAGTCTGCGTTACTCACTAAGGTCCAAGCCAGCCTGGACAACAGAGCAGCACACTGTCCCAAACCAAACAAAGCTAGGCCATCTGGAACAAACAGCTACCCTTTGAATCCCAGGTCTCTAGGCAGGACTTCTGCTTTAGAGCCAGAGCTAGGACCCTGGGAATACATTATAGTACGCTCCTGCTGCCTCCTTTGCTGACCCTGAGTGTCCAAATCCATCTTGGTACCCAGTTTCTGCCCTGGAAAAGCCCTGTAGGCTATGGTCTGAATGAGTGAATGTACCCACAGGCCTCAGAACAGACCTAGGCTCACAGTGATGGCTGCCCCGGCGTACTGGGAAAACAGGAGGCCTGACTGTCTCCAGGCAAAGACCACCCTTTGCCAAAGGCTTGAGACGTATCTCCCAATTCCTTGCAGACTCATTTTGGAATAAGACAGGTGATGGGTGCCTGTAAAACAGTGATCTTAGGAGAGGCCTGAGAAGTTGGTGGGTTTTCTTTTCTAGCCTCCCTGGTCTCCAGGCCAGAGATCCCACCCCAAAACATCACCTGTGTCAAACCATTTCTTTTTTACTTTTTATTTGTGTTTGACCCTGGAGTTTCACAGATGTAACCCAATCTGGCCTTGATCCCTCAACCCTCCTGCCTCCTTCAATGAGTAGATTTGTCTAAGCTCCTCCTATCTGAAGCTTGTGTCTTTGGGACAAAGAATTATCAATGTCCTACAACGTAGTAGTTAGTCTGCTGTAACTGTAGGCCAGAGCAGCCTTGGGTAGACAGAATGGATGGTGGTCAGGTGCCCACCCCTGCAGAGGGGCACTTGTTGATCTGCTTTTCTAGTCACTGGGCCCAGGGAGCTTTCCCCGGTCAGAGACGATTTCACCAATACACATGTCCCTGGCCAGGCCTTGTCCTCCTCATTGCATGCCCTCACCTCTCACTCCGGCTCTGTTTTCCCTGCTAAATCCCCTGAGAGAACTTGACCAGAAGCGCCCCTGCCCAAGGCTGCCAGGCAGGTCCCGCAGATAAGTGGGTTATCGGAGAAGGTGGCTCGGGTGTCCCAGGCCCCAGAGGGTCACCCCTGGCTGGCTGGCTGGCTGGTAGTTCACCCCCAGCACCTCCTCCCGCTGCTGTTCCCTCACCCAGCCAGGCAGGCAGGAGACAGCAGATCCCTTCCCACCACCTGCCCCGGGCAGCCGCTGGGAATCTGAGCTATGCTAAGCGACTCCAGATCAGGGCATCTCAGCCCCAGACAGGGCGCCTCTACCTGCTGTGCCACCGCTGGAAAGCTGGCACCAACCAGCCGGTGGAAAAAAAAAAAAAAAAACCCTCCCTGCTGGTTATGTAACTTCTCCCCAGCCTGGCCCTCGCTACCCACCAAGGCTTCTGGCCACCCTCAACCAGCCACCGCAGGGGGAAAGGGAAGGGTCTCTTTTTCAAAAAGGGAAGGAGATAGCTCTGTTATCATGAGACCTTCCTCTGGTTCCCACCTGTGCCAGGCCCATGGCTACTGAAAGAACTTGAAAGATTAAGGGTACAGCTGAGCTCTGAGCAAGAACTCCAGTCAAGGGACCAAAGCCAACAGGCGGACATGGTTTTAAAGAGGAGGAGAAAGGGGACCCCTGTATTGTTATTTTTGTTTCAGCATTTTTGTAAATTATGGTCACAGACAACATAAAATCCACCACTTGAACCATTTCTAAGACACCAGCTCAGCAGCACCAAGGGCCCTCACGATGACCATAGCCCCAAACCTAAGCACTTTTCTCACCAAACAGCAGCTCTCTGTCCCCCTGACCCCCACCCTGCTCTGCCTCCAGGGAACCCCACTCCCTACCACACACATGAATTCATGGGTACCACATTTCTCTTCTGAGTGTACCTTATTTCACATAGCATAATGGCTTTAAACTTCACTCGTGTGAGAGCATGTGTTAGGTTTTCTCTTTTTAACAGCTGAATAGTATTCTGTTGTATGTGCATACCATCATTTATTCCTCCACTGGTGGACACTTGGTGTTTCCACCTTTTGGCTTTTGTGAGCAGTGTTTCTATGAGCATGGATGTACAGAATTCCTTATTTGCTTCTTGCAGTTGTCTATTTAGAGGTAGGATTGTTGGTTCACATGGAAATTTTATGTGTAATTTTTTAAAGAAATGCAAAATGGTTTTCTGGACATTTTTAATGGAGGAAATGTAGTCAATCGAGATGCAAAGAAATTACATAAGTGAGGGAGAGGGAGGGTACCACCTCACCTGGAATCAAGCTGAGAACGGGAGGGAGTCTGTAAGATGATCCAACTAGGCACTGGAGAGGCAAAAAGGTTTAAATTAGTAAGACCTGGGAAGCTAATATGGGCTCTTAAGCTATAGAGTTTCAGAATTCATTAAAAAACTGCAGACCAATAAAGACTTAAAATTCTATATAGATTATCTAGTGCAACTCACTCATATAGATGAGAGACCAACAGCCCAGGGAGTTAATGGGGACATGGCCGTTATAAGATATTATGCTTTTAGGCAGCTTACACTAGAGATCTCACTGTGTTTTGTTTGTTTGATAAAAATAATTTGTTACATTTAGAGAACAAGTGCATGCATTCATGTGTGCTTGCTTGTATGTCTGTGTGTCCGTGTGTCCGTGTGTGTGTGTGTGTGTGTGTGTGTGTGTATTGTATCTGCATGCCATAGCATGGTTGTGACGTCGCAGGATAACGTTCGACAGTTCTCTCCTTCTGTGTGTGTCCTGGAGCTTGATCTCTCGGGTTATCAAGTGTGGTAGCAATCACCTGTACCACTGAACCATCTTGCCAACCCCAGTCTAGACATTGTGAGGGGCTGTGTATTGCTTGTGAAGGGAGCATGCAAAGATTGGTGCCCCCGATGCCAAGATCTAAATTTCATGCAGACTTTACTCCCAGGCCCCTTGGGAGCCCACTGCTTGGCTGGCGCGGGCATGGAGGATGGTAGTGTTTCATTCCCAGAAGCTAGAAGCTGGACTTACCCGCCGTGTAGACAGCTAGCCAAAGCAGGAAATGTAAATCTGTTTCCTGACCCTTGGTAAGAGCCCCAGCGGGCCCTGAGAGCTTCCAGCTTCTAGTCATCTCAAAGTCTATGAATCCCCGTATAAGCAGGCTTCCCAACGAAGGGCATATAGTCTGTGCTCCGGAGTGGACTTCAAGCACACAGCCTTTTAGCCACCTGTGAGAAGTAGCCAGGGAGAAACTCTGCCTCCGGCTACAGCTCTAATCAGGAGGTGAGTGGATAAGAGTGAGTGGAGAAGAGAGAGAAGTCCAGACAGACAGAAAGGATAACTTTCTGCAGAGCGAACAGAAATGCCAGACAGGCAAGAATGTCATGTGGGTCTCCAACACAGTGCTGCAAGAGTATCTGCTCAGTGTTTCCAGGCATCCAGGTTCTATACCCTAGATAAATGAGGGCCCCTTCACACAGACAGAAGCCAGCCAGGTTCCCTGAAGAAGGCTGCTGGAGGTCAAGGGCACAGCGGGTGCAAGAGCACCAGGTGGGGTGCATGTCATCTCTGCCTCCATGACTCCCAACCAGGTCGCACTAGGTGAGAAAGGCTGCAGTGTTTCCTCCAGCATGGACTCACCTCTGTCCTGAGCAGAAGCGGGCCACAGGCACAGGAACCTGTTGTGCCAACCAAGCCCTGGGAAGTCAAGGTCAAGGTGAAGGCTCTTACACACTTCTAGGTCCCCACCCCTTGCTGCCAAGCACCTAGCCCTCTGCTTTAAAACTTTTTCCAGTGGACCAGAACTGAAACAAGCCTTTAGAGAGAAACAGGCCAGTGCCTCACTGGCCCCTCCCCCACCCTGATTCAGGATGGTCTCCAGGCAAAGGATGAATGACCCATTTGAGACAGGGAACCACCTATAGGGAGTGAGTATCATTTGACCCTCTGTGTGTCCTCCAGGTCCCCAGAACAAACCCCTCATGAGAGAGTGGGCAATGCTTCAAGCCAGTTTGAAACATTGGGGCAGGCATGCTCACGTAAAAACAATGCCCTCCTGAGGTGGCCACCCATGTCCCCCAAAGTGACCACAATCTTGATAGACCCCTGCTGGCCCAGGCACATTTTCCAGGGTCTGTGCACACACCTAGACCTGTGAAGAAAGGTCCTGCAAGCCACCACACCATGCTCTCATCAGCTAAGCAAGGCTAACACAATACGAACGTGTAGCTTGGGTGGTGTTTGGAGGTAACCCCTCTCAATCGAAAGTTCCCAGATACTCACAGGCCATGTGTGCTGAGTAATTCCAGGTTCCTTGGCACGCTGGCTTCCGCCAGACCTCAGTCAAGTGTTTTTAAACGCTTGAGGTGTTTAAAAAACAATCTGGCCAGGCGTGGTGGTACATGTCCTCTCAGAACTTAGGAGAGGCTGAGGCAGGGGGATTGTTGGATTTGAGGCTAGCCTGGGCTACAGAGTGAGACCGTGCTTCAAAACAAAACCAGTCTGACCGGAGGAATACCCTTCTAAAGTGGACTTAAACACAGAGTCCTTTGATTCAGCCTGCTGAGCCATAGACACTTCCCTCCAGTGACCTACTTACAACCTAGAGAAATGGCAGGGACAGCCAGCTACCAGCTACCTTCCCCTGACCCTAGTGCGGGCCCATCAGAACCTGCCATGCCCTAACTATCCACTTGCTCTTCAGTTGGCTGGGATCTTGATGCCCATCTCACAACCCTGCTCCCTGAACCAGCCACTGCGGGGAAAATCCACTCAACATCCCGTCATTCCTCCTGTGTTCTCTGAACACTTGCCCCTCCAGTCTTTGATTTGGAGAGATTTCTGAAAATTCACCGACACCCTTCCCCATCTCCCTGGAGAAGGAGGAGGCCTATCCTTTCATGACCCTGAGGAAGGAAAACTTGCTCCTACACAAGCCCAGGGCCACATGCACACTGAGATTTGGGGCTGATGCAGCCACAAAGGCAGCTCTTAGCAGGGCTAAGTGTAGAGGTCCAGCTGGAGTCCTAAGCTCTGCACCATTCAACTGCACTGAGGGGAGGGAGGGGTGACTGTCCTCTGCCAGCTGTTCGGAGCAGTCAGTGAGGAACGTCAGAAGACCAGGCCTGTAAGTGGGAGGTTGGTGGCCCCAAAGAGAAGTGGGAGGCTAGGGTCAAAGCTAAGATGGGCATGTGGAGAAGTCTGTGGTGGGATGGAGGAGGGCCAGTGTGGAGGTGTGTCCAGCCTAGGGGGGATGCTGCCCAGCCAGGCCATGACCCTGGGCAGAGTAACCACACTGGCCTGTTCATCCTGCTGGCGCCGGCCTCCCACGAGTTCAGGCCAAGGCTGCATTTTAATCCAAAACTCGGACTTCTATCTCAAGTGTTGTAAGCTTCCTGCCAGTCTCAAGCCTCCAGCGGTATCAGGGGTTAGGCAGGGCAGGGTGCTCATCTAAAACCCAGACCAGACTTATGAGAGGGCTCCAGACCCCAGGGCTTCACCTAGAAGGTGGCATCAAGAGCCTGTCATCCTTCTATGTCCACTCAGAAGCTGCCTTTGCCTCCTGTGGACAGGCCCCTCCCCATTCCCAGATTGTAGTTTCTGAGAACCCTAGAGGGATCCTGGGGAGACTGGAAGTCTGGAGCCAGCCCCTTGCCTAGCTGCGTCGCCAGCCTAAGTGTACCTATGAGGAAAATGAAAGCCTGGGTGAGGACCTATCCTGGGTACCTAGCCCTCTGACCACCACTCACCAACCCCCTAGTGCCTAGAACTTGTGAGGTCAGATGGAGGACAGGGGTGGGGATAGCTTCAGACATACTGGGGATGGGAAGGGAAGATGAATTTCCTCAGAGTGTACTTTACAAAAGATGAGCAGGGGGTCAGCACCGGAGGAACAGCAGAAGGTGAGGTGCTGAGCAAGGCTCGCCTTCCTGAAGCAGAATAGTCTCAGCCAATCCTTCCAGGAGCCTCTTCACCCATGAAATATGGTTGTTAGAAATGGTTTCAAGCTGGGCACGGTGGCGCATGCCCGTAATCCCAGCACTCAGGGAGGCAGAGGCCAGCCTGGTCTACAAAGTGAGTTCAGGACAGCCAAGGCTGCACAGAGAAACCCTGTCTTGAAGAGAGAGAGAGAGAGAGAGAGAGAAGAAAGAAACGGTTTCAAAAGTCCCTTCAAGCTTATTCCAAAGCCTTCAGACTTCTGGGCCATGGAGACAAGACTCCATCCCTACCATCCCAAACTGGGCAGGCCTATAGCCCAGCTCTGTACTTGCATTCCTTTCCCTACACACCCACCTTGTCGACCTGCTCTGTCCACACTGCCTCTGCAGGCAGCCCTGGGTGAGCAGAGCAGCCTGCAGGGGGCACCAGCACACAAGGCGGCCTCACTCCCTGCACACTGGCACCCTGGAGCTGTCCCACAAGGGTCTAAACCAGGTAAAGGCGACTCTACCATGCCAGGCTCCACCAAGAAACTTTGGACTGGGGGTGAGCCTGAACCTCCAGCGTGGGCCATGGGGACCTCCAGGGCGGGCTGGCATCCCGCTTATATGTGAGGTTCCTTGAAGCCACAGTCAGGTCGCAGAGGTCCCAGGTGGACTAGGTGGAGGGTGAAGCCGGGACAGTGTTTGTCCAGAGATGCCACTGTGCCTAGGGAGTCCAGCTGCCCTCAGGGACCAGAACACTAATGAGCTCAAGCCCTGGAGGCTGCATATTTCTAGCACAGGCAGGTTGGTTTGTCTGGCACTCTGTGTTCTCCTCAGGCAGGAGGTGTGAGGACAGGCCTGGCTGTCAGCAGTCCTCCCCCACTGTGACAGGAGTGGACAGGAATCCCAGAGATGAAGAACAGGCTACTGCCTTCCAGGCCTCTCTACCTTGGTGGATAAAACAGGCTGCAGCCTTCCAGGCTCTCTACCTTGAGGGTTTGGGGAGGCCTTCCTGGAGAGTAGGGGCTCCCTGCCCTATGCTCCACTCTCATCAGGCCACCCTGGGTAGCCTTGCCCAGCACTGTCCTCCTGCACACATTCCCAGACTAGAAAACTGACAGGCCTTAGGTCTCCAGTGATGGGAAACTGTGGGACCCCTGAATTTTAATACCACCAGTTTGTGCCAGGGTTATTTGGCTCTGTGGGATGTTGAGCCTTCTAGTGGGACACTTTCTGGAGTTATTCAGCAGCCTACTTTGTTAGGATACCCCTAAAGTAGAAAGTAAGAAAACTCGGAGTCCCAGAATCCTAGAAAACTATCTGTGTGCTTCACAGCAGCTGGTTAGTATGGCCTGTCTTTTAAGGAACTCAACTGCCAGGCAGGAGAATAGATGAGGTTGCTTTTCAGAGCCCTGAGCTATTCAGATAGAAGCGCCTGCTGCTACAGGACCCATCAGCCATTGGTGGAAGGCAGGGATTCACACTGACCCATCTGAACTATGTGGCCCAGGGCAAACTGTTTTCCTTCTCAGGGCCTCATTTGGCTAAAGGAGGTTTGAACCATGGGTATGTCAACATGATGACATAGACCAGTGTCCAGAGCATCTGCATTACGGAGATGGAAAGGAAAACCCAGAAAGGCTGAGAAACAAGCAAAGCCATGCAGCTAGTGGAAACAGTAGGAGCTGGGCACATCCATGGTGTTTCACAGCCCACCTTCTTAAAATGCACTGTCTGCTGAGTACCCATGGCCAGAAACACACTTAGGGGTCGGCGAGGCCTGATAACAAGGCAGGTGTGAGGCCTGATGAGGCAGAAGGCAAGTGGCCATGAAAGGAGACGAGAGGCAGGTGTTTTAGGTGGCAGCACCGTTCGGAGCCTACAAACTGAATAGTGACCTGTGTTCTCCTGCTCTCATCCTGAAACCTAAGACTACGGAGAGCACTCCTGGCCAGTGCTCAGTGTGGGGTTGGGGGTCTGCACCCTTGTTCCCTATCTTCCTGGAAAGCGGGACAGGTCTTTCTCTACTCTGAACAGCCCTGCCTGAGCCTCCCCATCGTTTTCTTTCCATATGATTCATGAAGGCAAGAAAAGGAAATTGTTTGGTTTGTTTGGCTGTCCCTTTCCTGGCTGGGGGTGGAAGAGGTAAGGGGAGGCAGTGGGTGGAGCCCAGAGGCTCCAGCTCTGGGTGGCGGAGGGTCTGCAGTTAGCTGGGATGCTCTTGTGTCTTTGAGCAGCCTTCATGGGCAGGGAACGTCAAACCCTAAGGAAGCAGATGATTTGTCAGAGGACACTGCACCTTTCGTTACCTGTTGACACACCTTTAACTATTCTCTTCCCAAGCCCGCAAAGGCTAACCCTATACTGTAGCAAGAGCTAGAGACAGGCAGGCAGACAGACAGACAGATAGACAGTGAGTACTGTGTACTCTTACTGATTAGGAGCCATGGGGTATTCACACAAGCAGCCCGAGTTGCCCAGACAAAGAGCTGCCTTGTCCAAAGCTTTCTCGCTATTGTGGCCTTTTATTTTTAAACAACCCCTATTGCTGTGTGATCTGTCATGACCCCGTACATTGCAGTGGCTGTGGCTGCATTTCAGAATGAGGGTAAGTGGCTCAGGATTCAAAACTGGGAAGATCAGAGGCAGTTTCACTGGAGGGCAAGGGACACTCAATACTGCGTGTTACACACACGTACACACACACACACACACCTCTGTAGCCTTCACTTATTAGCATATATCTTCTCTCTGCAAACTTGATGGGCCACCGCAGACACCTTGGCTCCTCTGCCTGATAAAGGGGAAGTTTTCATGCCGGGCACTTGAACATACATTGATATGGTCCGGGGGTGGGAGGTTGCTGCTGGCTCCCTATGCTTCCTCTCCCTGCCTGAACAGAAGGGGCAGTGGGAGTTAATTGACAGGAAAGACCCAGAGGGGCAAACTGGCCAGCGGCCAGTTCAGCTTAACAAGCATCTATTGAGCACCCTGTGTGGCTAGGGACAAAATACTCTGGTAGGACCTGAGGAAGGAGGGAGGTCTGTCCGTCTCTTCCACGCTCCTGTTCTGTCTGTCATTTCACCCTCTCGCTGGCTGGTCTTCCTCCACTTTGATCTCAGAAAGCCAAGCAGCCAAAAAATGCTCCCTAGGGGAATCACAAAGCTCCTCTTCTCTTTCTTGTTGTCAGTCTCCCCAGTGACCCCAAAGGGCTTGCTTGCAAAAGTTTGTTCTCTGGACTTCGTGTTTTCCCCATCTGCTCTACCCTCCTAGCTCCTGCTGGCTCTGGCCCCAGCGCCAGCCCCTGTCTGTCCCTGCAAACACAAGTCAGCTGTGTGTGCAGACAAAGCTTGCGACTCGGCGGGGGCTGGGCTGGGCAGAAGGGACATTTCCAGGGAACTCTGGGGGCAGTGGCTGGAAGGGCAGAGGCGACCATCTGATTAGCAGGGATTCGGCGACGGCACAGTCTAGGGCAGAGAGGGTGCGGGGGCCCTTGGCTGGTCCCCAGGGGCCAGTGGCTGTGGGTGGTGACCAGGGGAGGCAGCCAGGCTGGAAGAAATCTGCTGTTTGAGAAGTGGAGGAAACCGGCTGGAGCGGAGAGATAACAGCGCGTTCTCTGTGTGTCTGTGTGCGTCTGCGTCTGCCGGCGAGGGCGACTGGAGCCAGGCGGTCTGAGGCCGTATCTAGTGAGATTTTTGTTCTGGGTTGTGAAAGTGACCCATGGAGCCAGCAGCAGGGTTCAGGGCCTGGGAGAGAGGACACGTGTCCCTGGCCTCCTCCCCGTCTCTTGTGCTGGTCTCCCCTCCCTCCCTTGGTCAAAGAGTAGAAGGCGGGGGCAGCGTCCTTAGTACAGAGGAAATGGCACAAAGGCCCCGCTTTCAGCTCGATGGAGCCACTCATTTGACATATGAACTTGAATACTTCCCCTAATATTTCTGCCTGTCTCAGGCTCCTTGACTATAAAATGGGGATTTTTGTACCTTCCCCTGCGTAACCAACGAAGTGGTCGGAAAGTTCTTATGAAGGGTGTGAAAACAGTTTGTAAACTGTAGAGTGCCACATGCAAAGAGTCAAAATGCTGAGAAATGCTATCCCCTGTCCCCCCACCCCCCCATCTCTCCTGATCTGCTCAGGGAAGACTTGGTTAGAGGACCTTGCCGGAAGAGGCAAAAGAGGGAGTGCAGGACGAGGACAGGACTAAGAACGCAAAAAGGGGACTCCTTCGTAAACCTGGCAGGAAGGGATCTCTCCCTGGGTGGGAGCTTCATTCCCAGCTTGCTGACTCAAGGAACAGGTGGCCAGGGTTGGACATGGACTTCAGGGAGATAAGAAAACTGAAAAAAGGCCCTCACCCATGGCAGCCAGGGGTCTGCCTTGCCTGGGGGAATGAATTACAACCGCTCAGAGATGTGGGGAAACACCATGCTTTCTTTCCTTTCTTAAGCCTCAACTGCCCAAGAAAGCCAGGTCACCTTCTCATCCCCCCACATCCCTGACCTGGAAACCAGCCAGATGATGTGGAAACTCAGAAGGAGCTGGCAGGGGTGGCAAGACTGTGAGTCTGAGAGAAGCTGAGCTATTTAAAGCATGCAGTGTGGGGGTGGGGTGGGGACATGAAGGCCACCTACCCCAGGGGCCTCGCAATAGCTTGCCCTCCCCTGGCCCAAATCCTACGCCTCGGGCCATCCACGGAACCGTGGTTCAGATGTCTCAGCTCTGAGAGGCCGCATCTGGTGTGGCCTAAAAGGGCAGCCCAGCCTGGCTAGAGGCTTGGGTCCTTCTTTCTGTTCCTCCAGGCCGAGCTGATCTAGCCATACAGGCGCCTTGGTCCCCTGTGCCTTGTAAATGAGGCTGGTACTTAGAAGAGGAATAGAAGCCTGTAGCCCCAGACTTGGAGGGCCAGGGGGAAGAAGCAGAACTGGGAGCTCTGCCTGTCTGGACTTTGAAGCCCTTAGTAAAGAATGTTCTTCTCTCTGCAAGAAGCCTAGAAGAGGAGGCTTGTCAGATACAAAGTACCACTCAGGCCTGACAAGCGGGACCAACTGAGAGTACCTTAGCAGAGGGCTTTCCACAGATCAGCGTACGGACCAAAGCTCTTCTCACTGTGTGGCATTGGTGGAGAAGAACTGTACCGAGGCTCACCCACTGCTCTTTCTGGGAAGGGCTGGCCCTTGCTCTGAGACTAGAGGCCTCCTACTGTCTTGGCACTAAACTGCCCTTTCTTTTATGAAGTGATGGACGGACACTTTTTTAAAAGACATTCTTAGCAAAGTAGAGTGTTGGCAACTCTCAGTTTTATCAGCCCAAGAAATCGCGGAGCTTGGGACTCTGGTTCCCAGAACAGCAGTTTGCCAACACTCAGCTATCCCAGGGCACTGAACTGGCCAGGAGTGAAGGGATTAGCAAGAGGCAGTATGCAGCCTGGGCGCTAGGGTCTGGACCTACAACCCAAGACCGTGATAGTTCAGCCTCAGAGCTAGCGTCTGGACCCACCACCAGCCCCTGCTCCCTCACCATGTGACTTGGAAATCGGCATCACCGCTGCATGCTGCCACCATGCATACAGTCCTGGCGGAGCCCAGACATGCTGTCCAGGCTGCGTCTAGTGGCACATGACAGTGTGAGCTCAGGGGCAGCCATCACGGCTCACCTCCATAGCCTTCCGTATCCAGACCCCTGTGTCCTAGTGCCCAAACGGGCCTTCTGGCTGCACACAAAGATGTCAGTTCCACATTGCTCGGCAAATAAGCTGATGGACAGCCTTATCCACATGGAGCATGCCCATTTATCAGGCCAGCACCACTGTGTGGTAGGTAGCATTCTAAGAACAAATGGGAAAGATCCTCTTCCACTTCTGAGGCCTTATACTCTTACGGGGGTGGGTACAGAAGGACAAACACACTGAGTGCTGTTACAGAGGCATGTTTGAACCACTCTGAGATATCACGGAGTCCAGAGACAGACTCCTATGAGGCAGGTTCTCAGAGAAAAGGGGGGCCAGTAGTCGGCACCAAAAGAAGAATGCAAGGAGCATGCTGAGCATAGGCAAAGCAAGACAAACCATGGGTGACTGATCCCGAGCACAGTGTGCGCTGGGGCAGAGGTGGCTGGGCTGAGTGGCCGGAGCCAGGCTGGGAGGACCATTACGCTACCAAGGAGCAGGAGCCAGACCTGTGGGTCCCTGGGCCACTGCAAAGAGTTTGTGAAAAGAATGGTGATGTCCCCTGACTGATGTATACAGGTCTCCTTCTGCAGCAGGGTGGAGGGCTAGATGAGGGCTGCTGCCTTCTCTGCACATGAGATGTTCCCAGGGGAACCTGCAAGGACCAGGGTAGGCATGAGCAGCCTCCATTTACACAGTGACAGTCAAACCAAGGTCAGGGATACCCCCACCTGGGGACTAGCAGACCCTGATTTTCGGTGAGAAGCCACAGAGGGGCTTGGCTGTCTTCAGGACCTCTTCCTTGATTGAACATGCAAAGCACTCTGGGTGGCAGGACCCTTGGGCAGAGTGGTTGTGTACGCCTGTGCATGGGAAGACACTCTCCCGGGCTCAAGGATGACACAGTCAGCCTGAGACTTTTATGCAGGTCAGTCCCAATGGTGACCTCACACTAGGAGCTGAGGATGAGGATGCCGAGCCTGGAGGGTTGGGGTCCCGAATCCAAGGTCCTCCAGAGTCCCTTACACTTGTCCCCAGACACATCAGTCTTCCTCCTCTGCAGGCATAGCTCTGGGCATAGCTGTGCATAGCCTCTTTGCCACCACAATTGAGCGAGTAAAGAGCCATACAGGGCAAAGAAATGAAGGTGGAAAAGGACAAGCCCTGGCAGAAAAGCCTCCTCTGCAGCCTACCTCCCGGGGTAGAACTGATTCCCACCCTGGGGAACAGAGGACCCCTTGCTTCTGCTTCGGGTGGCCCTCATACTCTGAGCCCAGCAGGGAACTAGTGAAGAGCCTAGACTGTAGCCACATTCCCCCATAGGTTCATGTTGCAGCCCTGTCACTTACAGGTTTTGTGACTTTGGCCTAGCGTCCTGTTCTTCCTGTGTCTTCACCTGCTTTCTCAGATAGTTGATGGAGCTGACAGGAATTAAAGCAGTGCCTGGCGCACTGTAAACACTCAATAAATACCCAGGGTTCGAGGGATTACCATTGTCACTCTGCAATCATCCAGTGCCGAGCAGACAGATAAAGCGTGACCCAGTCAGGGACAGGTGAACATTCTACTTAGCCACTGGCCACTTTTCATTGTGTCAGAATTCCTGGCCTAACAGAATCCAGGCCTAGTACCCTGAAGGTAAAAGAAGGATCAGGCCAGCTGTCATCCATGCTTGGCCTCACCCTAGTGTAGCCCATGAGCCTTCCTTTCTGTTGCCACCCCTTCTCCCATCAGCTTGACTCTAAAAAATCCTTTGGCCTGGGCAGGGATTAGGGTAAATGACCCCTGAGTCTTTTGCCCCAAGTACAGCAGTAAAGTTCCTTTGCCCTGTCCCTTGGCCTGGCCCCCACAGGGGACCACAGTCTCTCCATATGCTTCACCCAGCAGACTGGATGAGGATCCTAGGGCTGCCACTTTGTTTGAGGCCTCCAACCCATTGAGACAGGGGCGGGGCCTGTGTCATGACAACAGCAGTGCCTTTCACTGGTCCTCTTAGAGCAACTGTGAGGGGCACAGGCAGGAGACAGATGACCAAGCGAGGTTCACTCTGTCCTCAGTATTTGTAAAGGATGGCAGAAGGGCCCAGCCATGAACAACTGTGGCCCTCATTGCTTCTGTGTTAGGCATAGAAGGGAGGAGGGGGAAGGCAGAAAGAAAATGGAGGAAGGGAAAAGGGAAGGGCCCCACACACATACCCTAGAAGGCCTGTCCTCTTGCTTTTACACATCAGTGATCACAATCGCATATCAGGCTGTGCAGTCCACTCTGCCTCAACTGCTCCTGGACCCTTAAATACTGCTACCCCCAAACCAGGTGTGCCACAAGGCCACACCAAGGCCCTAGCCCTGGCCCTGACCTCCAGCTCTGCCTCCTGCATCCTGGGAGGGAGGTGAGCGTGACTGTTGTCTGCTCACATGCTCCACGTTCCTGGGGGGGGAGGGGAAATCTGGCCATTCACACATTGCCTGCCTCTCTTCCAGAGGTTCCATCATAGTTCAGATCAGTGGCTCTCAGCTGGAAATAGTCTTTTCTCTGCCCTGCTCTAACTGCCACAGTACTCAGCTCTCCCATCCGACCTGTGTACACCCTGGAGTGGCCCTGGCAACATGGAAGAAAAGCTGATGGTCCTGGGGGCACAGTGCTGAGGGCTGCCAAGCCTGAGCACATGGAGTCTCTGCTAGAATGATATAGGCAAGACCTGAGTGGGAGGTGTAGGTAGGTCAAGCCATCTGCCCATTGAAAACGAGCAGAGCTAAGAGCCCCTGCTTCAGGTCTCTGAGTGAAAACTCTCACAGGAGGCTTTTGAGGTGATTCACCTTCTAGCCTTTCAGGGGGAGAAAAGACAATTTTTAGTTTTGTCCTTTTCCCAGGGCAGAGCTAGGAATGGGAAAGAAGCCAATAGAATGTGAGCTAAACCCTGCTCAGGGGACAGAGCCCTGTTCTAAGGACCTTGCCCCTCCAGCAGAGTTGCGGAGGCCTGAACGGGGTAGAGCCAGTATTTCAGGCCAGGATTCAGGATGTTTGGGTTCTACTCTGATCCTCATTCCTGGGAGGCTTCTGGATGCCATCTCACCTCTCCGGGCTCCGTTTCCTCACGGTTGAGTGCACTGACCTGCAGCAGTGGGGGCAGAGGCTGTAGGCACGGTCAGTGAACCATGAGACTGTCCTTCCTATGTCCTGAGACAGCCCAGGAGCACCACCGGGAGCCTTTGAACCCTGCCTCCCTGGCTACATTACCTGCCCTGCCACAGCTACATTGCCAAGGATATCTTAGAACTGAAGAAGGTCTGGGAATCTGTGTGAACAGCCAGAAGGTGAAGGACAGCAAGACTCAAATGTATGATAGGGGTGGAGGTGTGTGTGTGTGTCTGTGTGTCTGTGTGGCTTTAGTAGGGACAAAATACAAGACCCATGTCATGACTGAGACCCAGTGACCGCACTCAGAGGTGAAAGGGAAAAGAAGCCCTCGGACTTTTGTGCCTGGTGGGGGTGACCGTGACATGCCCTTGGAGGTGCGGGCCACCAGAGGATTCTGAAGATGAGGCCACAGTCATGACATAGACTTGGTTGATGGTGGCTGAAGCTGTCCCAGACCTGGAGTCCCCCAGCAGATGTGGGGGTACCATGCTAAGCATGGAGGTCTGTGGTCGGGTATGCGCGGCTCCTTTTAGGGCAGTCACTCTAGACCACATTGTCCTTTCTTAGCAAGGAAGGCTGAACCAGAAAAGCCTTTGCTCATTATCTTTTGGTTTGGGAATATGTCAGTTGATTTTTTTAGTTTTCTACAATACAATAGACAACAGTAGACCTAGGTTCAAATTCCAGGTCTGTTATGTATTAACTGTGTGATCTTGGGTAAGTTTCTTATTCTTTTCAAGCCTCAGTTTCCTTGATGATAATAGGGGAGGGGTATGATAAGAATGTACTATGGGGTAACTATAGGAATTAAATTATATAACATATGTAAAGGCCCTGTCACAACCCTGGCCCTCAGGAAAGCCTTCATAATACTAGCAGAACTCAACTGGAAGCCAGATGGGGTAATTGTGATCAGAATTTGCATTTTGGTTTGTCATCAGATATACAATCAAGTATAAATGAGGAACACACCACCTTCGTGGACCAGAGACCCAAGATGTTAAGATGTTAGTTCATCTGACCTCTGTACAACCCAAGCTGGCTTCCTGTTCACACAGTTTCCCTGCCTCAGCCTCCCAAGTGGCAGGAATACAAACGTGAATCGTTAAACTGGTCTCTAGATTCAGCAGTCCTGGCCAGAGCACCAGTATCCAAAACGTCTCGGAAAAGGAAGGTTTGGGAGCAGTCTGGGGTGTCCGGCAGCTTAAGGTTCTGTAGGGAAGATTAGACATTGCAGTGGACATCACCCGGTTCCCAAGGAATGTAGGTCAAGAACAAAGACGTTAGAGCCTGACCCCCAGCTTTGAGAGGCAGCTCTGCTGCCTGCCAGTTCATGATCTTCGCCTCTCAGCACCCGGTGGCGCCTCAGTGTGCAGTGGGATCCTCACAGTACCACTGTTAATCTACCAGTGGAATCTGCTCTTCCAACACAACCCCCAGGCTCGGTGGTATCGCTTGGACTGACTAGAGCTTCTTTCCTACTGGGAAGAATGAGGCTCAAGTAGGCACTATGATATTTGAGAGAGACCACATGACTAGAACACTCAGTAATGCTCAGAGGGGTTCAGGGCCCAGGGAGCTTTCAACTGGGTTCGTTCGCAGGGGACATGCGCAGAAAAAGGGGACTGGATTCAACCTGCATGCCCTGGTGCTCAAGGCCGGGCAGAGAATGGGAAAGGAATGAGGACAGAGTTTCCGCCCTTTGACCTCGTGTCCCATGGAGAAGGAAGTCTGGTGACACAGGCTAAAAGGCTGAGGCTGAGAACTAAGGCATCTTGAGTCCAACCTCCTTGTCTGCGACCCAGACTCAAAAGTTGCTTGCCCAGGGTCACTTGGCCAGAGGTTAAACACAGAGGTAGTCTCCAGCAGGCCTGGAGTGAGCAAAGATCTGATAGCAGGGGTCTGGAAGGTGCCGCCTGGGGCCTGAGGAGGCTTGCTGGAAAGACACATTCCAGGGGTCATTGTGAGTAGGGGACACCACCAGCATTAGTCACCAGAAGGGCAGCCTGCCAAGCCTGCCTCTGGCCCAGGCCCAGCTCAGCAGTTCCCTCCCCACCCCCTGGACACACGTAGCTCACCAGGCCTGGGGATATTTCCAGAAAGTCTAAGAAAGTCCTGGGACTGGGTAGGCTGTGAGAGTGAGTGCCTGCCCAGGGCTGAGGGCCAGGTCCCTCACAGAGAAGCAGACGTGCTGAGGGGAGGGGAGGGGCAGAGGACGTGACCGGCAGCTTTCATTCTCAGAGGCCAGGGATTTCAGAGGAATGCAGCCAACTCTGCCTCTCAAGTTCCCACTTCAGACCCCGCCCGGCTGGAGCCAAGGGCGCCTGCCGAGGCCACCTTAGAAATCAGAGGATGTGTCACAGGCGCTGCTGTGGAAGGGAACACGTCCTGCCCATACTTCTGTGAGCAGACTCACTGCCCCCCCATTCCCGAGTGCACCTTCTAGTTCTGCAGAGCTTGGGGAACCTCCCCTTGGCCCAGCTTCCTTCTCTCAGTCCCCATACCTAACCACCTCCAGCCATCTCCAGCAGAAACATCTGTGTTTCTAGGAATGTCACATCAAGGTCATGAGTACACCTTGGGGAGAAGAAAGCCGATGCCCCACACCTACAGAATGGCTTCGGTCTAGGGGGTCGGGAGGCATGGTTGAAAAGGGACAACTGTCCCAGATAACTCCACAGGCCTTCTGCATGGCTGGCTTGCCATGCTGGGAGAGTCACATGCTGGACAGTTGAGGAACAAGATTGAAGAGGGGGTTAGATCTGCCCAGATGTCCTGCCGCAGGCATGTTCGTGGGATCACTTCAGTTTCTCCTTCCTTCTTTTCCCCGTTTGTATAAAGGAAAGGCACTCTCTGGATAGACTGGCAGCCTCCATGGCTGATAGAGCAGAGACCCAGAAAAAAGGAAAAGGGGGCTGTTTTCAGTGAGGTCGGCTGCCATCCACCCTTACCCTACCCCCACCCCTACCCCCACTGGTTGGACGACACCGCTCTGCCCACCCAGCCCTGCTCGCCCTGGGGTTCCTCCTCTTAGTGACAGCAAATAGTTGCAGACTCAGGAATGTACTTGTGGCTTGCCCAGAGAGCCCGAGGCCCCGAGATTTAATATGCTGTCTCCCCCAGAGCCAGCGCCGCTGGTGCCCCTCCATTTTCTGATTCCTGGGATTCCACACTCTGTAGCCCTTCCTGTTCACCCAGGCTGCTAATGTCTGTCTGCTCCCTCACTGGGTGTTCAGCTCTCTGCTGCCTGTTGTTTCTGGCCTCTTTTCAAGGGTCCATTCCTATCTCTCTAACTGCATTTCAGGTGACTTCCCTCATGGGACGGGTCCATGAAGGCTTATGAAGGGCCTACTGTGTGCCACACCCGGACTGCAGGAGGGAGTCAGTAGTAAGCAGAAGAGACCAAACATGCCGAGAGAGGCAAGGGATCGGAGTCTAAGCATAGTGCTTCTTTCTTGTTCTGTGCAGTATGTGTGCCTGGAATTTGTAGCTCTGAGGGAACCAGCCCACAGTGCAAAAGCCCGAGGCAGGATATGCCTGCCGCATGGAGCAAGGCCAGCAGCTAGGACTGGGAGGACTTAGGTCATCAGGGTCAGGGATCTGCAGGCCACCATGAGGATTTGTGTCCGTGCTGGAGGATTTGAATGTGTAGGTACTGTGACCAAGATCTGGCTCAGGATCAGTAGGTCCAGCGGTCTGAAAGCTTGCAGTAGACGGTGGTGGGTCGGGGCGGGGGCAGCTCACAGGCTTCAGAAGTCCGAGGAAAGGATGGTAGGAGAGCTGCAAGGTGAGGCTGAAGGCTCAGGTGCAGTATAAGACATGCTGGCGTTCAGAGGGATGGTCTGGGAGGAATGGATCCCAGGAGCCTTCAGGTGGCATTTTAAAAGCAGAAAAACTTAACTGTAATCCCCAGGGGCAGTAGCTAGTGAGAACAGCTTTGGAGCTGACACTGGAGCAGTTAAAAATGAGTGGGTGCTGACCATGTCTCTTGCACCATGCTGCTTGGCAGAAATGAGAGGCAAGGGGCTGCAGCTCCCCGAGAGCCCCCTTCCACGCTGGCCCAGCAGAGGGCACATGGGGGCCAGCTCACCTTTCCTAACTGAGGCTTCTCCAATGGAGGAGCAAGCAGGGGCAGGCTGCAGTCCTGTTACCCCAGACCTCTTGACATTTCATAGGAAAATAATGTCATTTTATCATTCCATTCCTCTGTGAAGCTTAAATTTCAGCTTCCAGAAAAGTGAGTGAGAGTGCAGGATAGGCGCCTAGGCTATCTTTGCCCCCTGTGGCTTTAAATAACTCAGGCCTTTCCACACAGCCATTTACAACCCTGGCCTCTGTCCTGTGGTGCCAATAAGATTAAGTATTTAGCTCCCACTATATTTTCTCCTCTGTATTTCTGACAAAATGTTTCTTGCCTCCATGACACTGTCTCAGTAAACAGAATGCAGTTGGCCTTCCACGTGAGTCCTACCTCTACAGTTCGACCAACTGCAAGAAGAAGAAAAATTTAAATATTCCAGAATGTTCCAGAACACAAAACTTAAATTTTCCATGTCCTGGGTACCATGCTGTAAGGAAGTGATGTGTAGGCATTAGATTTGACATTAAAAGTTATCTAGAGATGATTTAAAGTATATACAGAAGGGTGCCATGATTAGTCATGACTACGATCCCATTTTAAATGAAGGATTTGAATATTTCAAGGTTTGGGCAACCACGGGAATACTGAATAATGGATACCTGGTAGGGCATAGCATGCTGGGTGGCCACAGGCTTTAGTGGGCTTTTTAATAAACCGCCCAGTTGAAGTTCACCTCCTTGATGTCACCAATACAAAAAGTTGAGAGAAATGAAGTTACTCAAAATGGCCAAAATTCCTGGTTTAATTACATCTATTCACCACTCCATATGTTTTTTAGAGAGCTAGTTAAGTATATGGAAGATGCCTGTGGTACTGAGCTGCTTAGTTCGCTGTACAGGTGGGATCCCAAGGGATTCGCTCAACACCCAGGAGTACATCATACTGGCCATGAGTGCTCAGACCTTAAGGCAGCATTGACTTGGGGCCCTTCTGTACTTGTTACCTTCTCTCCTGCTCTATAGCAGATCCTATCCCACATCCCTACTTCTCTGTAAGAGGTGGGAAACCTGAACCATCTTGAGATTCTTTGGTCCTGCTGATTAATGGCCCAAAGAATGTCTTCCGGGTCCCAAGGGAATGCCACAGGGCCATCCTACCTCGTTGATCCCATTCCCACTCCCAGCTTCTTCTTTAGCAGATTTGTTCCCTCCCGGCCAGGTACAAAGCTGAGGCAGGGGTGAGCTCTGAGTGATGTTGAGTCACACTGGACAAGGACAGGATGCACCAAGCACAATCAAGACAGAGGACAAAGTCTTCCATACCAGAGCTAAGGGGCACAGCATGACTGAAAAGCTAAGACCCTCAACTAGGTCCCTCCCTCCCCTGCCATCTCGCAAACCAGGCTTCCAGTGGCCTCCTTGGGGTAGAGGAAGGACAGTGGGGCCAGGAAAAGGTATGCTTTGACAGCTGGCTCTGGGTGAGCATGGTGATGGGCCTTTCAGTAGTCAGCCTCTTGACATGGTGCATACAGGGACAGTAGGAATGCAGAGGGGAGTTTGGGGATGCTCACCCCAGAATAGCTTGAAAACTAGGACAGCCTTACAAAGCACCTAAGATGATTGAAAGCAGGTAGGATTGAAGCAGATGCCTTCTGGAGATGCCTGTCAGACCCAAGTATGTCAAAACTCTGTAGGTTTCCCCGATTGTTCAGCAGACCTTCAGGACACAGCCTAGGACGTCCCTTCCCCCTGGGCTCCTTGGATATAGCGCATTAGAGTCAGCACCTGACAAAGAGAAGCATCAGACAGGCCCACCAGCAGCCACAGAAGGACAGACTGATGGGGGATGATGGGCATGAGGATGAGTGGGATGATGCTTGTGCCATTACCTGTGCTCCAGATTAGCTGGCTCCCGTTTGGGGTGGGCATTTGTAACAACATGGAAATGCTAAGTGCTGAGTCTTGCCTTTACTTCCTGTGATAACAGAAGTTATCATCACTCTAAGAATGAGCCATGGTCTGGAAGCAGGTCCTGGCCCACTAGGTTGGTCCCTAGTGGCCAAGTTCATTTTTTCAGAAGGGACAGACTATGAAACCATGACATGGCTCTTTGTGGGAAGCTCACTGGTGCACAGGTGCTAACATTATCCCCAGGTACCGAGGCCTCTTCAGAGTCCCCTGTGTGTGCTGGCTTCGCTTCTACCCAGCCTGATTTCTCCAAGGACACAGTGTCCTGGGGTCATGATTACTTGGGGTTTTTGAGACATGGGCTGTCCCATGAGCTCTCACAGGTGGGAGCCTGTAATTCTAGCCAGAACTATGTTCAACAAATCCTGTGTGAATTCTTCCACATACTGGGGGTGCCTGGTGAGGAGGAAGTCTTCCTCAATGATATCTTACTTGACACTAGTTTCTTAAAATGGCTTGTAGAGAGGCACCGTATCCCCAGACTCTTCCTAAGAGCTGATTGTGCAAGTGTAACAAGACCACCATCCTCTGATCCCCAGAATCAGGTTGTACGATGGAGCCTCTTCATTTTTGATGAGGAAGAAGTCCATGTGAGGAGGTATTTTGGACTCCTTTTTTGTCTTTTTGAGACAGGGGTTCTCTGTTAGAACAGCTCTGGCTGTCCTGGAACTTTCTTTGTATGTAGACCAGGCAGGCCTCAAACTCACAGAGATCCACCTGCCTCTGCCTCCTGAGTGCTGATATTAAAGGCATGCACCACCACACCTGGCTCGGTATTTCGGACTCTTAGGAGAAACCCTATCTCTTTGTGTAAAAGTTGGATGTTTGTAGGAAATGGGAATCTTCCTTCCCTCCCCCAAACAGGAGCTGTAGCCCAATCTTGGAAAGGCCCTCAGCCAGGTATCATGTTGCCCATGCTATCAGTAATTGGAACTGTAGGTTGGCAGCAAAACAACACATGACAGCCTAGTGTCAAAAATGGCAAAATATTTCACCAGGCTGGATGATTTTAGATCAGCAAGAGTCTGTGGAGGAGGAAGCTGGCCTGGAATCATTACAGCAGAAAGGTAATCTGCCTAAATACAAGGCCGAGGCCACCTAACCCTCTGATGGCAGCTTACATCCATGCCCTGAGCATTCCATCATGTGTACCTCATAGCCACCCAGGCTGTCCCCCGGAGAGCTCAGATCAGGCACCTGTTTACAAGCTCAGTTTCTGAAATATGCGCTAGGACCTCCTGAAATCCCCAAGGATGCTGATAGGAAAGGACTGGGGAGTTCAGCCCTAATCTTACTGAGAAGTGTAGCTTAGGATCCTACATAACAGCTTGCCTCTGAGAGTTCAGCCCGAGGAAAATTACTATGTCCTTATCAGAGTGTCCCCAGAGATACCAAGACTTCCTGTAATGGCTTCCCCAAAGAGAGTGAGAAGTCTCTGGATTCTTCCCTTCCAAGCCCACTGCCTGGAGTCCTGCTTATGCTGAACAGGGCCAGCTGGACTTGTCATGGCTATGAATCCTGTAGTTTGACTGGTAACTTCACGGAGAAACAGCCATTCTTCTAGCAGCGGAGGGCTGACAGTTCTGGCATTGGGTGTCGTGGCATTCCGGGGTGATGGGGTCCCACTGAAGCATCACCCCAATGAGGCCTGCCCTTTTTGACCTGAAGCTGCCTTCTCTCCCTCTACAATGGGAATGGGACACTTGGAGCTCATATGAGAGGTGGCCGGCCACGTCTTATAAACGACTGTGCTCAGGGGGCTGGGCAAGGCCAGGTGACCGCCTGAGCACACGGAGTGCTCTCCGTACTGTCCTTGGGTGCTCACAGGGGAAGTTAGCCCTGTGTTGGGCAGGGTTGATGACACGTGGAGGGAGTAGCCAGACCTCTGCCCACCGTCACAGAGTGCAGTGGGGAGCAGTGCTTCCTTGGCCTGTGGCAGAGCCAGCACCTACGGGGCAGGCAGGGCCAGAAGGTGCCAGACACACTACCCACCCCTCCGGCTTCCTGTCCCTTTCTTCCGCAGCCCCATGAGGGTGTTGCGGTTATTTTTATCTGAGGACACTGGCGAGGGAGGTATTTGTCAGCATCATCTGGTAAAGGCAATTGAGTTGTCTGTTGTCCACAGCACCCCCAAATGAGTAGTGCTAAGCATGGTAGGCTGTTCACATTTAAAAATACAGTTGGACCGACGACAGCTGATGCGTTCACAGTGCTGACATCACAGCCTAAACCCAGACTGTCGCTTGCTGAGCCCAGGCTTCCGTTTCACTCTCTTGGTTTTGGGTTTATTGCCCATAAGGGGTTCTGCTTTTCAAGCGATGACTCAGTGTCTGCCACCCATGCAGGAGGGAAAATGGTTGCGGACTCCATGGTGACCTCAGGGCAGGTCATTTCCACCCAATCCTGAGATGTAGAACCTGACAGTGTAGCTACTGGACATGCCAACAGATGTTACATGCAGACACTATGCTCCTAAGGACAGTTTCGGGTGTCACCGTGGAGGATCTTATATTAATTAACCTCATTGGGTATAATGCCCAACATCTCTCAGGTACCTCTGAGGCCTGCTATCTTCCAAGACTTGGCTTCATGGGTGGCATAGGAGCGTGTATCTTTGACTGTTCTCTGCTGCTATAACAAAATGAAGCAAACTAATTTAGGAAGATGTTTACTTAGCTCACGACCCTAGAGCTGGAGGGCTAAGAAGTGGCAGGGGAATCTAGTGACGGCTTCATGCTACTTTGCTAGGTGACAGAAGAGTTAAGAGGAAGTGAGCCCATGAGAAAAGAAAGCATGGGGTGGGCTCCCTGTGACAGGCAGCTCTCACGACGCCTAGCCACCTGTCTTAGTGTCTTCTTGCTGTGAAGAGACACCACGACCACAGAAACTTCTATGAAGGAAGCCATTTCACTGGGGCCGGCTTAACAGCTCAGAGGTTTAATCGTCATCATCATGGCAGGAAGCTTGGTGGTGCACAGCAGTCATGGTGCTGGGAAGTTAGCTGTGAGCTCTACATACGGATCCACAGACAGCAGGAAGAGACAGAGACCCACTGGCCAGGCTTGAGCATCTGAGACCTTAAAGCCCGCCCCCTGGAACACTTCCTTAGACAAGACCACACCTACTCTAACAAGGCCACACCTCCTAACAGTGCCATTCCCTATGCGTCTATGGGAGCCACCTTTATTTAAGCTACCACACCACCCCTGTGAGAAAGACATCAGCCCCATAATAACTAGCACTCAAAGGCCCCATTCCCAACATCAAATTTAATTTACAATCAAATTTCAACAGGGGTTTTAGAGGGACCAAGTCATAGTTTGGTACAAGGCTGTCTCCAGGCAGTGGTTTTAGTCTGGGGTCATTGTGTCCCCAGGAGACACAGTGCAAGAGGGGATGAGACAGAGCTTTGAGGGACATTGAATTGATACAGGCCTTCAAGGCACTGGGCAACTCCCTACAGAAAACTGTGAACCTGGCCTTCAGTGTCAGCGATGCCGCGATGAGGCTGCTTTGCATGATCTTGAGGCAGATGGAGCCTCTCTTACCACTCAGCATGCAGCCTGACAGGAAGGATCCTGATTAGAAAGGCGGTGAGTGGAGAGAGCAAATGATGCCAGTAAGCCGCATTGGGTCACATGACTACATGACCGATCACTGTGTCTGTTAAGCTGTGTTGTTATGGAAGGCCAAGCCAAGCTGGGATTTAGGAACCTGGTAAGCAAGGTGTGATCTCTGGCCATAAAGACAAACACCCAGCTTTGCTGAGCATTCTTTCTCTTTCTCTTTCTCTCTCTCTCTCCTCCAATATCATTGGATATCCACTGCCCCATTCAGTCTTCACAACAAATCCTAGGCCCAATGGGATAAACATCGTCAGCTCCTTTTTGTGGATAACCAAACCGAGGCCCAACCATGGGAATAATTTGCCCAAAGGTCACAATGTCCCAGGAGGATGTTTCCTGGTCTCGCCACTGAAGCATCTCTTAGTGAGGACAGCATCCCTTTCTGATCTCTGAATTCCCTCCCTTTCTTGGGTATCCAGGTGGGTACCCAGAGGGGTGTCTCTTCCATGTTTCCCTACTATAGGTGGGAACCTGAGAATTCATGGAGTTAGTTTCTGACCCCAGCAGTCACCTTTCCCTTAAGAAATTTTCTTGGATACTCCAACCAAGGACCACATATGGAGAATACCTAGACCCCCTCCTCAGATGTAGCCCATGGCAGCTTAGTCTCCAAGTGGGTTCTCTAGTAAGGGGAGCAGGGGCTGCCTCTGACATGAACTCAGTGGCTGACCCTTTGATCATCTCCCCCTTGGGCAGGGGCAGCCTTGCCAGGCCACAGAGAAAGATGATGCAGCCAGCCCTCTTGAGACACAATAGGCTAAGGTCAAATAGAGGGGGGAGGAGGACCTCCCCTATCAGTGGACTAGGGGAGGGCCATAGGGGGAGAAGAGGGAGGGAGGGTGGCACTGAGAGGAGATGAGAGAGAGGGCTACAGCCAGGATACAAAGTGAATAAGTTGTAATAAATAATAAATTAATTTAATTTTTTTAATTAAAAAAAATTTCTTAGGCTGGGGAGATGGCTCAGTGGTTAGGAACACTGGCTCTTCTTCCAGGGGACCTGGGTTCAATTCCCAGCACCCACATGGCAGCTCACAACTGTCTGTAACTCCAGTTTCAGGAGCTCTGGCACCCTCACACGGGTGTGTGTGTGTGTGTGTGTGTGTGTGTGTGTGTGTGTGTGTGTGAATGTAAAACACCAATGCACATGAAAACCAAATCCTTAATAGCTCAAAGGCAAAATCAACTAGTTTTTTCCTGCCTTCTCTGATATTTTACCCCACCTATCCTATTGTACAGGGGCCAGAAAACTCTTGCCCAGAAATATTTTCTCTCTGGGACTGCCATTGTCCCAGCCCCGACACTCACTCGCCCAGTTAATGCAGCAACGCTTGCTGAGGGCCTGTGTTCGCCTACACACTGGATGGATGCTGGCACATAAAATAGTAATCTGTTTGCACATCCCATGAAGGAGGCAGGCACTGGGCCTGTACGAAAGCACACATGTAGCTTCGCGCTGTGCCCTGTGTAGGGCAGAAACAAGGCAGTAACTGTGTAGGCAGTAACAAGACTGAAGGCCTCCATCTTAGAGAAGATGGAGGCTGTGAGAGGGAAAGGAAGTCCCTAAAGATAACATGGGGCCAGTTTCTTGTGGGCCAAAGGAGGGAGTCCTAGCCCCTCAGAATTCGAAGAGACAGTGTGCTTACCCAGTGTTTCAGCACACCCATCAGAACTATCTTGAAGGCCTCCACTTTCCTGGCTCTGATCTGCTAGACATGTGAGAAAGGCAGAGAGGAATAAGACATCCGAGAGGCTTAAAGTTTAGCCGAGGAGACAGAGTATGCACATGAAAACTAGTACTAACCCCACCCCCACCTCTAGCTGGCCCTGTGCCCCAGGACCCCAATATCGGCAACTGTGTGCTGTTTCATTTTGCCTCTGCCAATCTGACATCAATTCCTGCCGTACCCAGCCAAGTGGTTTTCATTGTCTGGCGCTGTTGCTCTGCTGGGTAACTGAACTTTTCTGGAGACTTGCGACATACACATCTGCTCAGTCCACTCTAGCCTGAAGTATGGAGACCAACCACCACAGTCCAACGTGGTGAACCAATGAGTTTGGCTAGGGTTAGTTAAAGAAATATGGGAGAGCTATTACATACAGGAACAGAAAAGACTCGGACAGCTGCATCATCAAAGCATACCCCCCCCCCCCAGCATGGGTGACAGCTCACAAAGCTGAGAACCTGGAGCACACGGCCTTTAGATGGCTGAACAGGTTGGTGAGTGCCCTTTCCAAGTACCTCAGTTGCTCTAAACCTCTTCCAGGTGGCTTGGCTGGTTTCTGCTGCTTTAGGCAGCTGGTCTGGTCTCAGAATCTTAACAGCTCCATTCCTTGTGTCTCAGAGGGGCTCTCGGCTTTGGTTGCTTGCTCTGGCAGGGAAGGGCCTAGTAGATCTAAATCTTGCCAGTTTCAGGGACTTCCTGAATTTCCTTTGAGTTATTTACCTTTCTGTTTAAGGAGCTGCCCTTCAGGGATGAATGTTTCAATCTCCGAGGAGACATACAAAATCCTCTTTTCCACACAGTGCCTAGGACTTGAGGTTCCAAGACTCAGTGGGGGTCAGGTGGAGTTTTTTTTTTTTTTTTTTTTTTTTTTTTTTTCCAAGCCTGCTTGGCTTTCAAGCTCTGGTATACATTTTGACACACCAATGGTTTATCTACATTTTTTCTTTTTTTTTTACCAGTAGTATGTATTTTGAAAATTCAGCATAGGATGTATGCTCACCCTGTGAAACAGGTCTTCAGCCTCTGGAATTCAGGAGTCTGGACACTGTGATTATGATTCTGCCTGCTCACTGCTCCTCACACATCTCTTCTACAGGCTCTGTGGGAATCACAGGAATCACATGGTAGTCCATCTGGTCTATAGAGCAGCCCTCATAGCTCATCAAGATGGCTTGAGCACTCCCTTAAGTCTACCCCAAGCCTGCCAGACTGCACAGATCAAAGCATCACCGAGTCCAGTTGAGAAGCTGCAAACATACACGTTTTAGCAGAAGTTCTACAAGCATGACCATTTGTGTTTTGGAGAATGTGCCAACACATGGATGGTTCTTATGTCCCTAACCCCCAGAGACAGGGTGCATACAAACCAACACCCCCAGCCTGCAGATACAAATGTTGACCCTCTCCAAGCCGGCTAGGCTTCGTATCCTCTTTCCTCTTCCTAGCTATTCCATTATGGGCCTCATTCCTGCCTGTTGCTTAACTATCACCCGGGAAACTTTCTGGGATATGGCTTGCCACAAAGATGTGTACACTTCCTTTGGCACTTCATCAAGGGATAACGCCTTGTAGCTGTTATCATGCCTTTTGAAGAGTTTGAACGTTTGCGGTAGAGTTGAACGTCACGGGTGGATTTGGACTGAAGACTGAGTCATTCTAAAATCCCCAGTATACGCCAAATCTTTTCATGAGCATTACAAGGGGTTTTCTGAAATTCTATAAATAGTTTAATAACGCCTGTATAATCATATATTTTTACCCCTAGCCTTCTGGACGGTTTCAGCAGTAACTGGGCTGCACGGAAAGGATTTCAGCAGTCCTTCAGTTACCAGCGGCTCCTAGGGCATAAACTACAGCCTAGTGCAGCAGCAGACGCCCAGGTTGCAGCTCTACTTGGGGTTGGAGAGCCAATCCCTTGAGTAAAACCTGGTGCAGGTGGACCTCTTGAGAGGAAATTCTAGGACGGCTTAAGGAACTGGATTCCTACCTGACTCAAAATTTCTTATAGAGAAAACTTCCCACATTTGGTTGCTGCCTGACTCAGTTCCTCACATTACAGAATATGGGTACAGTCACCATTTCGTATTCAGAGAGGGCCACTTTGTTTTCACATCACTCCATTGCCTTGGTGTCTTTAGACACAAGCTTACATCATACAGATGAAAATGCAGAGGCACAGGCAGCAATTGGCTAGCTTTGTCTTTATCTTGCAGTTGGCTTGCTCCTCAGACTTACAATTTACGAAGGCCTGTGTACATGCACACACACACACACTTGAGTGAGCATCATATTCCCACGGGGAGTTTTGCAGGAAGGCTAACTCTCATGTATTTGGCCTAGGCCCTGATAAACACATGTCTGTGGGCTGCTGGCCACAAGATGAGAGCCCAAAAGGGAGGAATCTGATTCTCTAGAGATAGCAGCCCAGCCCTTTCTTCCAACCTGGAAGAAAGAACAGGATGGGGTAGTCTGCTATCATGTTTGTGAGAAGGCCTGTTTTAAAGTATCCCTCAAGGAGTAGAAAGAGTGAGGAGTGGAAAGCAGAGCCAGGCTTCTCTTCCTACCAGCCTCAGACACTGGTCAGACCTGGGTAGCTGGCCACCCCACCCCAGTGAGATGCCCAGCAGTAGAGCCAGCTAAACGTAGACAGGGCACCATAAGAATGCACACAGTAGGAGAGTCACATCCACTTTGTAGTGGCAGCAACACAGGTGCCCCCTGGTCTGAGGACGTCAACCCTTCATGCCCTGGGCTGGCAACCTGCACCTGTGTCTTCCCTGGAAGCCCAGGCAGGTGCCACCATATCCAAGTCTATACCGTTGTGTTTGAACAGCTCAGCCCTGCCTTCCTGTTCAGCCAAAAGGAAAACTTCCATCCCTGTGGAGGGCTTCTCAAGGCCACAGGCACAGCAGGTGCTGGCTCCCCTTGCCTGAGAGTGAGGCTTCACGCCTGCGTAAGTGTGAGACAGAATTCCCACTGAATCAGCCCTGCTTCTCGGCTTCTCCCGCTGTTGCTCCCCAGCACCACTCCCCCGCCCTGCTGCCATCAGCAGGGGCCCAGCCTACCTGACCTGATTTTACCAACTGAAATAGTCTGGGTGCTCATAGCCCAGGACAATTGGAAATGTCTCCAAAATGATCTAGATTCATCTGGAAGGGGCTGATGGCAGTTCCCAGCCACAGTGTGTGTCCTTGCCCTGGAGGCAAGTGCTGGAGAGAAAGAAAGCATTCCCAGCCCTGAGTCCCAGGACCCATCAGTGACCGACAGTGTTTCCAGTCATTAAGCGGGCATCTGGGGCGCGCGCGTGTGTGTGTGTGTGTGTGTGTATGTTTTCATTAGAACAGATTTAAGAGAGCCACAATCACACCAACACATAAGAGTTTTTGATAGAATTGTTCAGGAGAATTTGAGGCATGTGTGACAGCTACTTGATGGGGTTTGTATGTCACTGTCTCTTTTGTCCAGGAGTCCACAGACACCCTGTTGACCTACACAAAAAGGTTATATGACCTAGGGCTGGCCAATCAATACACAGTGATTGGTCTGAAGGGGGGGTGTAAGAACCAGGGCCAGTGCAACCCCATTCCAAGATATAGTGCAAGAGGGGCTCTCTCTATTCCTTTGGACTCACATCGCTGTAAAAGAAACTGCTAGGAGCTACCTTTGCTATGTGGGGAGTATGTAGTGGGCAGACAAGTCAAAGAAGCTAGGGAGAAGCAGACTGAAAGGGGAAGAGCAGTTCCGACATGGTGTCTGTGCCCTGTGATCACTGTGACTGGTGTCCTTGGGCCCCTGTCATGGAAGTCCACTGAAGCATGTGCCCAGGCTCAGGCAGATTTCTGTCATTGGCAACTGAAACCTCTAGGTGTTATGGTTCAGAGCTGAGTGAAGCATTAAAGTCAGGGGTTGTTGTTAGATGCTGGTTGTGGGTCATGGACCAGGAAGTCAAGAGTAGTGGGGAAAGGGCAGGTTTCATGGTAAAAAATGATACTCAGAAACCCAGCCAGAGGCTCTGGGCTGACAGGTATGAGAAGGCGAGGGCAAGCAACCAGTCCTTGGCAGAGGCCACAGTCCTTTGCTCACTCAGTCTCCTGGGACACCTTCTCCCATGGACCCAATAGGGAACACAGTAGGTGACTGCCAGAGTCTAACCTCCTGGCCAGATTTGGCATCCACATTCCCAAAGACTATGCCAAGACTAGCCTCTAGATCCAGGAGGTGGCTAGCTAGTATAGCCCAGCAGTTGCATGCCTTGACTGGAGCCTGCTGCCAGAAGGAGGAAATGTGAAGGTCTAGGCCGTGCTTTGGTGGACAGCATGGCTCAGGAGACTACTCCCAGGATGTCCCTGCCACTTACTAAACACCTACTGTGTACCAGACATGTGTCATATGTGACTCTTGAGGCCAAAGAGGCCAAGCTGACTTGGTCAGAATGGCAGTAAGCCCTGGGGAACCCTGCTCCATGCTTCTGTGAGTGGGTATGAGAAAGGGCAGAGGTCTGTCTGAGACCCGAGCTAGGTTCCCCTTTCTCAGCATCTCTTTCCCTCCTGACACCACACCCTAAGGAAAGCCACCAGGACCACTACCCCATTGTCTCCTCCAACTCTGCTTGCTCACATTGGGTGCTAGTGATTCTCTCCCGAGGCCAGGAGCCTGTCATGTCAAAGGAGCCTGTTGTTACATGAATCTGCTGCTTTTGGTCCTCAGCCACAGGAAACAACCTTAAGTAGCTTAACATCCCCAAGTCTTTAGGATTCTGAAGTGCTAAAGTCCCAAGAGAAATGTGAAATGGAACATTCAGGGTCTTCTGGGGCCAGAAATGGCCTGATTTGTGATAGTACCCCTGGCCTAAGCTTGGGGAAATCTCTTCCCCCCTTGCTGTTGATGCTTCTGGCATAAGAGACTTCCAGTGGGAGCCTCCTTTTCTAGGCTTCCCCCATGATAATGACATGGTTGGGACAGCAGCTTCCTCCTGGGTGCAGGCAGCAGGCCCTGGGCTGAGTGGTAGAGCAATGAGGAGACATTGTGGAGTTTGTGTGGGCAAGTGAGGAACACAGGCAGTCCAAAGAGGGCCTGTCCCGAGGAGAAATCCTAGTTGGGAGGAGCTGGGCCAGAATCACAGGTGACCCCCACCACACCACACAACAATGGTGCAACCATACTTGCAGCAACATCGGAAAAGGAGAGAATCTAAGATTGGAGGAAGGGATAGCAAATGTCAAAAGTACAGTCATCCCGGGTACAAGCTGGCATAGCGAGACGGCAACAAGAAGTGAGAGAAGGGAAGCATCCTACCTTTCTACTCTCAAACCTTGGATGAAAAAGAGGAGCATCAGCCTGGGTGGTTCTGCAGAAAAGGCAAAGGCATCACAGAGCAGTGAGCCGTCCACTCAATGACTGAACGTCTCCCATGAGCCAGGTACTATCCTAGAGGCGTGGCATGGATCCCAGCCCTGTGAGTTCCTGACTAAGGGACCTGTTCAGGGCCCCACATCAGATGACAAGAACCAGGAGGGGCCTTGGAACAAGCAGGGGGCTGCTACCGTAGGCACATAGTCAGAGGAGGAGAGTTTGGAACAGAACCCTCGAGTGAGAGAAAGTTAGAGCCGGATAAACAAAACAAAACAACAAAGAGGAAATTTGATTTGAAATTTCCTTTCCTCTTCCCAATATCAAAAGAAATCCGATCAAATAGCTCATTTCATCCCCCACCATTTGGGAGAATGGCAGAGCTACCAACGCTGGACAGCCGCTGGTTGCCCGCATCCACAACACACACGCTCCAAATCCATCCTGACTTCACCAGGGGGAAAAACACTTCCTGGTGGCAGTTACTAAGAGTGCTTTCTGCCCCACCCCTCCCCGGCCCCTCCCTGAGGTGGGGGTGTGGGCTTGACTCTGCAGTACACCTCTGAACAGAAGTGTATTAGCCACTGGGGCAGTCCAGTTTGGACGGGCAGCTCTCCCTTGGTCAGTTGATAAAAAAAAAAAATAAAAAGACCAGGATGATGGTGAGTGTGCAGGGTGCAAGGCGGTCTGTGAGCCTCAGGAAGTGCAAAAATACACTGTGGTCCTTGTGCCAGGTCCACCCTCCCAACCCCCACCCCTACCCCTGCAGCAGCATCTCCCTGCTGTGGCTAGCCTGCCCACAGGGTCAAGGGGATAGGGGAGCTGTGTTTTTCCCCCTCTGCCTGTACACAGCTGTTTTTGGCTTGGCCACAGAATTCTACCACACCAGAGTTCATGTGGTTATCCAGAGTGGGAAGAATTTCCCAGAATGCCTTGAGAAACCTGAGACACTGAATGGCTTTCAGGGCTTATTGATGTGGCTGGTGCAGGAAATAGCAGTACGTCAATAAATAGTTTTAGGCAGGAAACCGGGCTTAAATGGTAGCCTTGGAGTTTGGGGAAAGACACCAGGGGTTGCTGGGAGGGAGCCTGCCTGTCAGATGAGAACTTAGAGCCAAAGAGCAGACTTTGAAATAACTGCCCCTGAGCTGAGGCCCCTTGCTGCTCTTGGATGCAAGAGGCTGAGGTTGGGGGCAGACTCAAGACCCAAGGACAGGCCAGTTTCAGCTGGCAGAAAGGGGCTCTTTGTGTAGAGGGGGGTTGGTAACCTCTACCAGAGAAGTGTCAGGAAGAGACACACAGCCTCTAGGTGAGGTGTCTAGAGGACACACAGGCTAGGCTCCGGCCTCTAGGTGAGGCATATTCACACCCCATCTGCTGGAAATCAGTGCCAGCTGCCAGTCACCCCAAGACTTCCACTGTCCTACTTTAAAAAGAAAGAAAAGGGGGGCAAGGAAAGGAACCATTACAGTCAGTACCTGTTTTTCTGGTTATGAAAAAAAAAATGGTTACAGAAATCTAGGGGAAAAAAAAATCCATAAAATGAAAGAAAGAATAAAGGCCAAGCATAGTTCCACTATTTGAAAGCAACCATATTAAACATTTGAACAGCTCTTTTAAAAACTGTATTTGTGGATAAGATACAGTTGAGATACAGTTGGGTTTCTGTTTTCAGTTAGCATTATATAAGCATCTTCTTGTGCTTTTATAAATTTTTCACAAGCAAATTTTTGGTTGTTTGTTTGTTTCTTTGGTTTGGTTTGGTTTGGTTTGGTTTGGTTTGGTTTGGTTTGGTTTGGTTTGGTTGAGACAGGGTCTCTGTAACCATGGATGTCCTGGAACTTACTGTGCAGACCAGGCTGGCTTCAGACTCACAGACATCAGCCTGCCTCTGATCCAAGGACTGGGATTAAGGGTTTAGGCTACCATGACCAGCCTACAAGCAAGTTTCAGTGAATGCATGGCTAATCTCTGATTTAACCATTTTCTCCTTAGGTGCCTAGACTCTTGAATTATTTATGTTAAGCTTGTTTCAAGATATCATTTACATTTGTTATGTTTATTTTGTGTTAATGCACACACATGTGCATGTCATAGTTTGTGTGTCAAGGTCAGGAGTCAGCTTGTAGTAAACCGTGCTCTCCTTCTACCTTGTAGGTCCCAGGGATCAAACTGAGATAGTCAGAGGGAAGTTCCTTTACCCAGTCGGCCGTCTCGCTGGCCGGTTAAGAGTATTTTTCCTGTTCTTGTTATTTCTTTATAATAGTTACCCAGAGGTGCAATTACCAGATGACTCATAAGGCTTAATTAAGGTTTCTTGGGAAAAAAAAACCGTATACTGCCCGTGTGTAAGAATGCCTGTCTATCAAATTCTCACCAGCATTGATGATTGCCATTTTTAAAATTTTGCTAATGCAGCAGATGGGCAAAAATTATTTTTATTCATTTAACTACTACTGGTAGTAAGCTTGTGTTCCCTGAGGGTTTTCTTGAGGCCGATCTAAAACGTGCAGTGAATCCTCTTTGCCTCTGCCTCAGATTTATAGGCATGAGCCACTATGCACAGCCATTCCCACGTATTTATTGACAATTTTTGTTTGGACCAGTAATTCCCTTCTTAATGTCCCCTGTATTTGCCCATGAAGATTTGCCAGGCATGGGGAGGCAGAAGCTATAGAGCAGTGGTTCCCAGCTCCTAACGCTGCAACCATTTCGTACAGTTCCTCATGCTGCAGTGACCCCCAGCCACAAAATTATTTTCATTGCTACTTCATAACTTTAACTTTGCTACTGTTATGAATTGTAATGTATATATCTGATATGCAGGATATCTGATATGCGACTCCTGTGAAAGAGTCATTTGACCCCAAGGTTGAGAACTGCTGCTATATAGTAAAGCAATTACCCTCCGTCCTAGTCACCGAAGGCCTGTTGCCCCGTGTCAGCGGCCTCTTTTAACTGCTCTGTGGAGCCTCCACTGCTTCACTCTAAAGCCACCTTTCTCCACCCAAACTGTGAATTCACTCCATTTCACCTTTATTTTTCTTAATTGCCTCTTTGTCCCACCTGGAGTTCATCTCAGGGTCCAGGATGAATAGAGACTGTGGATTCTTTTCTGCCTGACATTAGACAGCTGTCACTGAAGTGTTGGTCACACAAATTCTGCATCCTCTGCCTCTGATTTGTGACCCCGCGGGATCATGTGATCAACCCTGGTGGATGCCAAATTTGTTTCTGAGCTATCTGATCTGGCTGTCTATGCTCTGTCCATCCCATGGCCTTTTAATTAATTAAAGCTTTGGAATAAATTAAAAGTAATACAACCCTTTCCAATTTTGTTGTGTCTTGACTAGTAATTTCCCCTATTAATCTTTCAAATTACTTTTAGGATCATTCTTTTTTTTTTTCAAGTCTCTACACCCAGTGTCCTTGCCACACAAGCACAGAGTTCCTGTTAGACATCTATAAATTAGCTTCTGATCATTAAAACATCTCACTGGTAAATTGCACCATGAAAGCAAACTGTTGACTTTTATATATTAATTTAATATTTAAACACTCATATTAATTAGTTACTAAACTCTGATTAATCTTTATTAGAGGGTTCTCCTGGGTTTTTTCACAGATACAATCTAATAATTTTCTCTCTCCCTTCCACCCATGGGCATTGCTGCTGTTTTTCAATCAGACCCTTTGATGTAATAGATTGCATTTATAGATTTCCTGATGCTAAATCATTACAGCCTTCCTGGGATGAAAGTATGCTTGGTTATAATGGATCTCTCTGCTGGCATTTCATTTAGGACTTCCCTGTCCATTCGCATTAGAGAGGGCAGCTGGTGCACTTTCTTATTTCTAACTGGGAGATTTCGCTTGTAGATGACTCTCTGGCAAGCTCATTTTTTTTTTTTTCCTGTGTTTTGGGTTTGTTTCCAAACGAAAACAATTTATCTCACATTTCTTATAGTTTGGATGAATTTATCTGTTAAAGAGCCATGACTTGAGAGCCCTCCCTATAAAGGTAATTCTTGTATAACTTCATTGTTCATGTCTTTTCATCTCTCCTCACTTTGATATCTTTCTTTTTTAGTAATATTTGATGATATTTATTTTCCTGAAACATTACTCACTTTATCAGGTTTTTCAACTTAATGTAGACATAATTTTTATCATGCCTTCCATATTTGTTTCCATATTGAATTTTTTCTTCTTTGAATTAATTCTTCTTTTTTGCTTTTATGTACAATTTTCTTTGTTATCCTCTACTTAATTTCCAATTTACCTATATTGTGTTCTTTCCTATATTTCCTTAGCTGATGATGGTTTTCTGATTTTTTTTTGAGTGGAGTTTGGGATAACATTTATCTGCTAGAAATACAATGCAACCCACTCACACAATTTGAAATGTAATTATAGGTTCTGCTTAACCTAGTATATCCAAATTTTCAGCATGTACTCAACTTTTAAAAACTATTTCTGTTATGTGCATACATGTGGGTGAAGGTGCCCATGAAGGTGAGAGGCATCAGATCCCTGCAGAGCTGGAGTTACAGGCAGTTGTGAGCCACCAGAGATGGGTGCTGGGACTTGAGCTCTGGTCCTCTGCAAGAGCAGTGAGTGCTCCTAACTGCTGAGCTTTCTCTCCAGCCCCAATCAGCCTTTTTTAAATGAGACATTTTACATTCTTTTTTCCTTACCGAGTCTACAAAGCCACGGTCTATTTTATAAGTAAAACACATCGTTCAGTGAGGCCCGTTGAAGTACTCAGTATTCACATGTGACTATCACACTAGAGAACACAGGTTTGCATGATGGTTCTCTTCCTTTGTTTAATAGCCAAAGTAGTTAAGACAACCATTGACCTCTTATTGTAGCTTGAACCACATCCCACAAGTTTCTTGCTATTGTTGTTGGTTTGGTTTGGTTTCTGGTTTATTGTTTTTTTTAGGTTTTTTTGTTTGTTTGTTTGTTTGTTTGTTTTTGTTTTTTTGAGACAGGGTCTCTCTAAGTAGCCCTGGCTGCCCCAGAACTCACTATGCAGACCAGGCTGGCCTTGAATCCACAAAGATCTACCTGCCTCTGACGCTATACCTGGTGACAGTATTATGTTTGGGAAATTATAGAACTGTTCTAGTTTAGATGTTTTACTTTTATTATTCAGATCAGCAAGGTAGTTCATTCTTGGCCATGTTCCCTGTCGAAGGGTGTCAGCGACGTCCTTTCCATTGTAGTGCTCTCTGATCCCTGTTTTGTCTCAATAGCTTTTGCTACACTTTGAGTCTGTGCTGTCATCTTTTTACTACAAGCAGTATTATATCTTCGTAAGTCATTATTTTTATCTTTAAAAACACTTTGATTAAAAAAAACTTTGATTTTACTGTTAATTTAGTTTTCTTTTTATTTGTCCAGTTATTCTTACTTATTCATTATTTAATATACCCTGCTACTGGTTTCTTTTTTTTTTAATGGACTTTTTTATATTTATCTGTTATGGGGGCAGAGAACACACATGCCTCAGTGTACCTGTGGAAGCCAGAAGATAGCTTATGGGGGTCTATTCTGTGCTTTCAACTGGTGGGTTCCAGGGGTTGAACTTGGTTGCAAATATCTTTAACTTGCTGAGTCATCTTGCTGGCCCAATTTTAGTATTCTTCAAGGCATAGTTTTTTGTTTTTTGTTTTTTTTTAACAAGGCATAGTTTTACTTTTATTTCTCTGATTAGCAAGCTGAGGGAAAAGTGATAGACTTAAAAATCTTTGTGGTATAAATTAAGGAATGAAGTTTGCTTTTCAGTCTTCTGTCCCCTTCTCACAGTCTTAACCAGTCTTTAGTAATTTAATTTTTCATTATTAACTAACTAATTACTACTATGAAATTATCATTAAGGTTGCATTTAAAATTTAGAATTGAGCTGAGTGGTGGTGACACACACCTTTAATCCCAGCACTCAGGAGGCAGAGGCATGCGCTGCGGATCTCTGAGTTCAAGGACAGCCTGTTCTACAAGTTCCAGGACAGCGAAGGCAACATAGAGAAACCCTCTCTCAAAAAGAGCTGAAAGAAAGTAATTAGATTTAAGCCAAAATGAAATTTTTAAATAAAAATTAAATATCTTTTCTTCTAAAAATTATTCTTGGCTTTTGCCTTTCTCTTAAAAAACAACCTTTTACTGCCTTATTTTGACTTAGCCTCATTAAGTCTGCCTGGTTTCAGTTTCAGTTTTTCTATACCGCGATTCCCTTAGAACTAAAGCATACATATATTTTCTTGGCTGGAACATCTGTTCAAGAAAATTTTAATTTTTTTACTTTTAATAAAATGATATAATGCTTGCAAATGTAAAACGCTAAATATACAACTGTTGTAGGACAGACCTTCAAAATCTCTTCATCTTACACAGCTGAGACTCCCCACCGACGCCCAAGCCTCTCCCTTCCAAGCACCTGGCAACTTCTTCTCTCCTTCCCACCTGTCTCCTGACTGCCCCCGGCCTTGTCTACATCTCAGAAGCCTAGTCGTCCTCGAGGCTCTGATTTCCAGTTGCGAATACTCCTCCTTCTGGGTTCCCCAGATAACTTCACCGGAATCTTCTTCTGGCAGCTAACCTCTTGTGTCAGTAGTTCAGGGTAAATGTGCTTTATCATGGCCCCCTGTGGACTGCCTGGCACATAGCAATGATATTCTTAAGAGAAGAATTAATGAATGGATGCATGAATGGATGGATGAATGAATGAATGAGTTCATGAAGACTTTAGATTCTCCTACTAGGTGAGCAAGTTGGCTCAACACTTGCCTTGAAAGCCTGATGGCCCAAACCATGTACCTGTAGAAGGACCTAACTCCAGGAGATATCCTCTGATCCTCACACACATCATGTGCCCACACACACACAGCATGCACACACACACAGAGAATAATAATAAATTAAAATTTTTCTTCCAATTATCTGCTAGGCCAGTAGCGGGCAGGAGTTGGACTTGTGTTTTGAGCCTAGCACAGGGGCTAAAATTGGCCTTAGTGGTGGACAGCAGATCTGCACAGGCAAACGGCGTTCTTCTAACTCCCTGACAGGACGGTGATTTGAGAGTCAGACAAAGGAGACTAAATGAATTGAACCGGGAGATACTGATTCTGAGAAAGCTGTCATTCCCCAGCCCTTCCCACCACACACACACACACACACACACACACACACACACATTCACACACCTCCACTACCACTGTGTACATCCCCAGTCCATAATCTTGGGGACTTCCATCCCAGGCCCAGGGACATCTGTGATGGAGGAGGGTGACCAAGTCCCAACCACTCTCAGAGGAGGAAAAGCTGTGCCCCCAACCCAGAGTAACTGGGAGTCGTGCCATAGACACGAGGCAGATTCCCGTCCTCATTTAAACCCTGTCTGTCCTGCGGTCCAGCTGAGGTTGGCCCCAGCCCCTGTGAGGCTGACATGCTCTCTTGTGCCTCTGCAGAAGGACTTCACTGTGCGCGAGGAGCTGCAGCAGCAGGATGTGGAGCGCTGGCTGGGCTTCATCACCTTCCTGTGTGAGGTGTTCGGCACCATGCGGAGCAGCACGGGCGAGCCCTTTCGGGTGCTGGTGTGCCCCATCTACACGTGCCTCAGGGAGGTAAGAGCAGAGGCCCCGGCGCTACTGCCCGGCCCACCTGCCGCCACTAGTGGAAGCTCTGCCCAGATACTCGCAAGAAAAACGCCAGAAAGCAATGACGCTGGATTATATGTGAAGGAATGGGTCCTTTGTAAAGGAGAGATGGTTCCTCCATGCGTCTACTCCCTGTGCATAAAGAAATGAGCTTTAACTCAGACCTTAATCATTCCTCATCTAAAACTTAGTAGAAGTTTAGGGCGGCATATCAATGAATGCATCTTTGCATTGAGTTGCTTTACCACTGATTTTTTTTTCTTTTTACTGTTTTGCTTCTAAAGTTTATCTTAAAAAGTAATAAATAGGGGCTGGTGAGAGGGCTCAGCAGATAAGAGCACTTACTCCTCATTTAGAAGGTCCAGGTTTAGTTCCAAGCACCCGTGTGGGACAGTTCATGACTGCTTGTAACTGCAGTTCCAGGGAATCAACACCCTCTTCTGGCCTCTCGGGGCACTGCCCGAATGTGATGCGATTAAACTCATACATACATACATATAAAAATAAAACTTTTAAAAATAATAAATACGAGAAGCCAAGAGACTTTAGTGAAGCAAGTTTGGGGTGCTTGCTCTTCCAGGTGGGAAAGCTCACTCTATGAGCATAGTCGCTGTGGCTGTTTGGTGGGGTGGGGAGGATAGAAGAGCAGAAATGGACACTGGGAGGTAGGTGGCAGGAAACAACCCACCTTCTACTAGGAAGGAGCTCATTGAGAGTGGGGCGGTAGCATCCTTAAGATGCTGATATAAGGTGGAAGGAAGATGTGATGGAATTCCTGTTTACCAGCCCCATGGCCACATTCGCTGGGGTGTGGGTTTCAGGAAAAGAATCACAAGGACAATGAGACCCAGGAAAATAGGTCTCAGGACATATATTTGGGTCATTTGTTGACTCCCCTCTAAGGCTGTCCTGAGGATGGTGGACGGAAGGAGCTAAAGCTCCGCGAGAGGTCACACGGGAAAGAATTTATTTCTGTCAGGCGTCTATGTGTACCTGGTACTCAAGGCTGGAGACAGGGAGTATCACCCGGGAAGAGAGCAGAAATTGGGGAGATGGTGGGACCATATAGGAGGTAGAGGAAGAGTAGCTGGGAGGGAAGAGGCATGTCTCCAGAAAGTTCCAGAAGAGCAAGTGGAAAGCATCCCAGAATCCTTCAGTAGGAGCTGGTACCAGCCATCCCTGTCCTCTCTGCCCTGGCAGCCCTTTGCTGCCACCAGGGACACGGGGAAAAGTAGTCTCTGGAGAACCAAAGGGCCTGGGCAGAGAAGTGGCAAGAAGGGGGTGTGGGGGTTGGGCCTGGGCCTCTGGCAGACAGGACAACAGTGTGGGCAGGTTCTTCGGATCAGCTTCAGGAAAAGCTACAGAGAAAACCATCAGTGGGCTGAAAGGAAAAGAACAGAGTGGAGAGGCATGCTTGTGTTTTTGGATAGACTGTAATAAGCAATCTGAGTAAAAGGAGGCTGTGCCTGTGTCTGGGAGCATCCCTTTATAGGACAACAGTGTGCTCAGCCCAGCCTAAAGCAGAGCACATACCGCCCTCGGGCCACTTGAACCCACAGCTTTGAGCTTTGAGGCGGTCTCTGTTTCTTTATGACTGTGCTTGACTTTAGAGCTGCCCCACTCATTCCACTTTTGGCCTCTCCCAATTGATTTTACTCTGCGGGGCCACAGCACAAAGTGTAGCGCTGAGAGGACCAGCAGCCTGGCCTTTTGTGTCCCTGTGGAGTGAGTGGAAGGCAGGACTCTCAGAGGCACGGAGCCGGGAGTGGCCATCCTTGTCCACATGGCCCCTAAGAGCCATCTCAAGATGAGGAATGGTGCTGCTCTAGGGCAGTGACCTGAATTGCCCAATTCCTTCTGCGTGATCTCTCCCCCTCCTCCTGGTGTTGTTGTCACCTGCTTTCCCCCAGCAGGAAGCAGGACTGTAGGGAGTGCTGGCCCTGGCTGCTGGGAGAGTTTTCACACCACCTAAGGTAGTGCAAACTTTGTGGTGTGAGATCCGGGAGGTGCCAAGAGGTCTGCACAGACAGGGAGCAGTGAGGCCTTCCTAATGCACACTTGTTTGATGAGTTAAGCTTTTTGGGGGGAGGGGGCAGGGGACAGACATTTTGACAAACCCGGAATCACACTGTGCTCAGGGTAATCTCAAATAGCAAGGCTTCTATGCCTTTCAGCATTTTGTAAAAGAAAAACTCTGCCAAGCTGCCCCCTGCCTGCGCTCACGTTCACCTGGTTTTAGCTGCACCCTCTTGGGTAAGAGATAACTCTGGGCTTTCCTCATCTGCACAGCACTTTGGGTCTCACAGCGCTTTGAGATGGTTACTCTCATGTGCCTGTGATACACAGAATGCCTGACAGGAAAAACAAAGTTGAAGGGAGGAAAGACTTATTTCGGCTCATGGTTTCGAAGGGCCCTCTCCATCATTACTCAGAGAGCATGATGGCAGCTGGAGACGATGGTAGAGAACAGGAAGCAGACCAGAGTGGAGACCAGAGTGGGCAAGGATAATGTACCACTAAAAAACACATTTCCCCTCACCTCTCACCCCCAGTATCAAACTTATTCCAGCCCTGTTCCTCAGAGTGTCCAGGCCTTCCCAAAATAGTACCACCAGCCCAGGGCTAAGCTTTCAAAACAGCCTATGAGGGACATTTCAAATTCAAGCTAGAATGAATTATTTTATTTTTTTCTAACAAGGGTTAGAGAGAACAGCACAGCATGGAGAAAGAGCTAGGTGCACTGGGGCAGCTAGGAGAGAGCATAGATGTGCCTAGAGGACCCACTAGGCACCCGCCCGGACTCTCAGAGGACTGTGCGCTCCAGGCTTGGGAACTAAGCATATGCCATATATTAAAGAGAGTATGAGCAGAGTCCCTGCCCAGAGACGTATAGCCAGTCTATGCCGTGGATTGGCCTGGAGATCCTGGACTCTACATCTGAGGACCTTTCCAAAAAAACTGCCCTCTGATTTAGCCTTAGGAAAAGATGAAGCTGCCCAGGTGGTGGTGCCTGCCTTCAATCCCAGCACTCAGGAGATGAGGCCAGCCTGGTCTACAAAGCAAATTCCAGGACAGCCAGGGTGACAGAGAGAAACCCTGTCTCAACAAAAACAAAAACAAAAAGCAAAAACAAAAAAGGAAAAGGGGATGGGGAGGAGGAAGAGGAAAAGATGAAGCCATGAAGAGGTGAATTCTTAAGAGTTAACTGCCACCTCACCTGCCTTATCACATGTGATCATACCCAAGCATGAGCAGCAGTCCAAAGCAGATAGAGCCAGGTCAAGGAAGTTTCTAGAATCAAAATTGCTGTTGCTCCCTACCCCGTGCTGGGAAGGCTTTCTCTTGGAGTCAGGCAGATGGCTGACCTACAGTCTGTAACACCTGCTTCCTGCACAGATATTTAACTCCAGCTTTCTGTTGCTGAGATAGATATCTGAGAGAAACCATTTGAAGGAAGAAAGATTGATTGCCACAGTTTTAGAAGGCTCAGTCCATGGTCATCTGGCTCCCTTGTCTCAAAGCCCGTGGAAAGCCAGAAACACCATGGAGGAAGGGCATGGGCTAAGAAAGCCGCTCACCAATGGCAGCCAGGAAGCAAAGAGAGTAAGTAACAGGAAGTGGCCAAGACTGAGACATACTTGTATGTGTATTCGTGTGTGTCTTGTTGCCTTCCTATTCACATCTTGTGTTTTCGTAACGTTGAGGGTTTTTGTTTGTTTGTTTCTGAGACAGGGTTGCTCTGTGTAGCTTTGACTGTCCTGGAACTCACTGTGTAGACCAGACAGCCTTGAACTCACAGAGATCTCTTTAATCTGCTGAGACCCAGTCTAACATGTTCATTCTTACTTATTTTCTCGGGCTGGAGAGTTGGCTCTGTGTGTAAAGCTCTCGCCATGCAAATGTGAGGGCTGGAGTTCAGATGCCTCACGCCCATTTAAAGGCAGATGTGGCACAACTGTAACCCCAGTGTTGGGGAGAAGGAGAGGGGATCCCTGGGACCAGCTGGTTAGCTAGGCTAGCCAAGTCCGCAAGCTCTAGATTTAGCAAGAGGCCCTTGCCCCAGTTAGTGAAGTGGAAAGTGACCAAGAAAGACTCCTACCATCAACCTCATGTGCATACTCACATGCATGTGAACACACACATACATGCATCTACAGCACACATATGTGTGCACACACACAAAGGAAAAAAATATTTCATGTTGTAATGCTAACATTCACAGGAGCTCTACCCTCCTAACGGATTCTTAAGTGTAAATATGGTGGTGTTATCTATACGTACAGCGTTGTGGAGCAGGTCTCTAGAACTCAATCATCAACCTAACTGCAGGTTTTGTACCCACTGACTAGCAAAAAGCTCCCCATTTCACATCCCTTGAGCCTTTGGGAACCATTACTCTGTTCTCTGACTCAGTGAATTTGACAGTCTTAGATACCTGACGAATTAGCATGGTTTCTGTTGCTATCAGACCAGATGCTGAATGTTTTGTTTTCAAAAGATTTAATAAGCTTGCGGTTTGGGAGGCTACAGGTCCAGCCACCATGGGTACCAGCTCCCTGACCTGTGTCACCTCATAGTAGATGGCACCATGGCAAAGCACGTGCGAAAGATCTCAGACTGAACGCAGGAAGCCAGAGAGTGGTGCGGAGGCCAGGCCTGCTCTTTTTATAACAACTAGAGAACTCACTCCACAGCCTTCACCCCCTCTATTGACCTGATTTCTTCTCATTATGCATCCCCTTCTGAAAGGTTTTATATCAACTCCTAACGCTGCCATACTGGGGAACCCAGCCTCCAACACCTAAACTCCTAGAGGGCAAACCACCTCCAAACTGTGGCCCCTAAACAAGGGGAAACCATGCAGTAATTAGCCTCCTGGGCTGCCTTGTTTCACTTATCATGATGTCCTTGGGCTCATCCACGCTCTTGGTATTGTGGGATTTGCCTCAATTTAAACACTGGATAAATGCTCTGTTCTGCATACACACCGCATTCTCTGCGTTCACACACTGATGGCCAGTTCCGTGTTTCTCATACAATCGTCGTGCAAGGGTTCCCAGTGTGCTACAGCCTCACCAGCTCACCACCAACAAGACAATCGCTGTCTTGTTTTGTGATAACAGGTATGAGCTGATATCTCACTGTGTTTTAATTGGCATTTCCCTCGTGACTAATGGTGCTCTCCTTGGACACCTGCCAGCCATCTGCATGACGTCTTGGGTGAAGTGTCTATTCAAACCCTTAGCCTACTTTCTGGCTGTGTTCCTAGGTTTTCTGCCGTTGGGTCCTAGGAATGTCTTAGACCAGTGGGTCTCAACCTGTGGGTCACGGCCCCTTTGAGGTCAAACGACCCTTTCACGGAGCTGCCCTAAGACCACTGGAAAAAAACAGATATATTTACATTACAATTCATAACAGTAGCAAAATTACAGTTATGAAGTAGTAACAAAAATAATTTAATGGTTGGAGGTCACAACATGAGGAACTGTATTAAAGGGTCGAAGCCTTAGGAAGGCTGAGAACCACTGCCTTAGAAGTTTTGGGCATTGCCGCCTTATTAGGTGTATGATTTATAATATCATCTCCCATTCCGTGGGCTGTCTCTTATTCTAGGTATCAGTTCCTTTCCTACGTAGAAGCTTTTTGGTTTAACATAAGTCATCTTGGCTGTTTTTGCTTTTATTGCCTATTCACTGTCCAATCAATGTCTTTTCACTAAGTTTTTTAATACTTTTGTGGTTTCAGAGTCTTGCAGCTAAGTGTTTTATCATTGTTATTCGTATAGGTAAAGAGGTAGGGTCCAGTTTTGTTCTTCTGTGTGTGGGTTTTCCCAGCACCCCTTACTCAAGAGACTGGCTTTCCCCTTTGTGGAGGATCAGTTGGTATGTAGCTTTATTCCCAGCCTCTCTATTTGGTTCCATAAAATCTAGAAATCTGTCTTTATGCCAATTACCATGATGTTTTGGTCACTGTGACTTTGTAACATATTCTAAAGTCAGGGACTGTGATGCCTTTAATTTTGTTCTCTGGTCAAGATTGCTTGGTTATTTGGGACTTCTTGTGGTTCTATTTGAATTTCGGAATTGTTTTACTCTATAACATTGGATGACTGTGATTCTTTTTTTGTTAATAATTTATTTAATTTAATTTTATGTGCATTAGTGTGAAGGTGTCAGATCTATTGGAATTGGCATTACAGACAGCTTACAATTGTAAACTGCCATGTGGGTGCTGGGAATTGAACCCAGATCCTTTGGAAGAGCAAACAGTGCTCTTAACCACTGAGCCATCTCTCTAGCCCCAACTGTGATTCTTATATGGATTGTATTGAATCTTTGTAGCACTTTGGTTGCTGTGGACATTTTCACGATACTGAACCTTCCAATCCAAGATCAGAAGCAATACAAGGATGCTCACTATGCGCATATTAAACACAGTCCTAGAAGTTGCCAGAAGAATTAGATAGGAAAAAGAAAAAAAAAAAAGGTATCTACATTCAAAAGGAAAACATGAAACTGTCCTTGTGTACAGACAACACGATCTTATATGTAAAACATCTAGTTGGGCATGGTGGCTCTCGCTGGTGATCTTAGCACTGGGCAAGCGTAAGCAGTAGGAACATGAGTTTGAGGACAGCCCAGAATATACAGCAAGACTGAATCAAAAATTCTAAAGATATCCTTCAAAAAACTGTTACAAGCCAGGTGCGGCGGCAGCGCCATTAGTCCCAGCACTCAAGAGGCAGAGGCAGGTAGATCTCTGTGACCTCTGAGTCTGAGGCCAGCCTGATCTACATAGCAAATCCCAGGCCAGCCAAGGCTGCATGGCAAGACCTTATCAAACAAACAAATAACAGAACAAATTCAATAAAATCAAACTATGAAAACCACTTGCGTTTCTATATACTGATAATGAACTCACTATCCAGGAAGGAAATTAGGAACATGATCCCATTTTCAATCCCATTAAAAAGAATAAAATGCTTTGACTAAACTTCACTAATGAAGTGACTTACACTCTGAGAACTGAAAAACACTGTAAAAAAAAAAAAAGTTGTTCTAGAAGACTTGCAAGACTCACCTTGAGCTTTACCAGTGTTCTCCGAGTGCCATCGTCTAACGGAGGTCCTCAGCCAGCCTGGCCTCGAGGGCACCACACTTTGGGAGTCCTGGTGACTGACCGAGCTGGAGCATGGGCAAACCGTCCCGTTGGCAGCTGGCTTCTCTGGGCCAGCCTGCCAGACTCCAGTTCTGATTGGTCCTGCACCCTCCACCTATGACCCTTTGAGGCTCGCTGTTGACCTCTCCACTCCACCATCCCCTCCTAGCCTCAGGAGCATGTCTTCTAGACTCCCTGGAGTGATTATTAAACGCCTCTCTCTGGGCCCCTTACTTGAAGAGCTTTGCTGGAAATTCCTGTGGCAGGGGAATTTTTCAACGAAGCTTTGTGCCTGCTTCTCCTCACTTCCTTTCATCCTTTCTCCGTCCCCAGGGAAAGTCCTTCCTTTCCTCTCTCACCCACTGCTCCCATCTCTGCCCTCCTAGGAATCCTACAACCATAGGCACAGGACAGAGGAGAGGAGTGGGGGCAAGGTTTTCTGCCAGGAATCTCTCATACCTCTGAACTACCTTCTAGCTATTACCAGTCAGTCCCCCCAACACACCTGTCCCTCTAAGCTTTTCTTGTGGAAGGTGGCTCTGAAGGGGTCTGCCTGTGAAGAGAGCCTCCCCCCTCCCCCCCCTCCCCCCCCTCCCCCGCCCCACACACACCCAGCAAGCAGCAAGCTGGGCTGCCGGAGGAGGCAGACAAGCATGCCAGGAGAACAGAGGCCAGCAAGTCAGGCTCATCAGGAAATGAAACCGCTCCATGCAACAATGAGAGAGACACTTTTTGAACTTTGTGCGTGAGCGTGCATTCAGTCGCTCACATTGTTTTGGCTCCAGGGAAATCTGACCTTGGAAAAAGCTGAGATGAAGTGGGTGTGGGTAGAAAGAGTCCGCTAATGCAGGATATTCTTCAAGGGCGCCTTGCCAGGAGGACCACTCCTGACCTCCCCAGAGCAGGGGGATGGGATTGCTTGGCAGCATAGCTGGGGCCAGGAGAAGCCCAAGGTAAGCTGTGCTCTGGTTTCCCCTCAGGGAGGGGAGATTTATTGGCTGGATCCATGGGAAATGATCTTCACCCTGCACCTCTGGAAGTTTTACAAAATTGCTAATTCCCAAGCCAGCCTTCCCCGCTCTCCCTCACCCAGTAAAACCAAAGTTCCTGGGGATGGGGTTGGGCTGTGGGGGTGGAAGCTCTCCAAGTTGATTCTGGGCTATGGCCACGCTCAAGTAACAGGAGCAGCCACATCCCAGGTGTATTTAGTAAGCAACTACTGACCAGCCAAAAGCATTGTGAGAGCACCTGGCCTCAGCACTGAGCTCCAAGTTCGAATCTCAGCAGCTGAACTTCCTGCCTGTAGAGTTCTAACCTGACCTGTCAGCTGTCCAATCCTCAGGCTTCTTTTCTGTTGCATGGGAATGTTCTGGGGTGGCTTTAGGGCCTCAAGTAAGCCAGGCATTTGTGAAAAGCAAGTGACATGTGGCAGCTCGTAACGTGTCGCCATGGTGCGGCGTGTGTCTCAGGCATGATCCAAGAGAAAATTCCTACCTCAAGAGGCCACATGGGAGGCCATGTTCCTAACTGGGCATCCGGGCCCCAGAGTCAGACCTGCCACCCTGCCTGATTTGCATTCTTCCTGGCTTTTACTTACTCCCCACCTCCATGATGAGGGACTTTTTTTTTTTCTTCATATATATGATCCCCTGCCTCAGTCTCCAGGGTGGTGGTGGTGGGGTGTTATTGAGACAGGGTTCTCTGTAACCGCGGCTGTCCTGAATTCACTCTGTAGACCAGGCAGGCCTCAAACTCACAGAGATTCTCCTGCCTCTGCCTCCTGAGGGCTGGGATTAAAGGCATGTGCCACCACTGCCTGGCTGCAGTTTGCAATTCTTATAGCATATGGAAGAGTCAACTTCTGCCCAAGGCTGTCAGCATCTCCCCTTTGGACTTGTCCTTTGGCATGTTGTCATAGTAACGGCTTGTGACCCCTCCCCAGTTACTCTAAATCGTTTCATTCTCCCATTGGTACTTAGAGGCTAAGTCTCCTATCACAGAATTGTAGGATTCTGCGCTCATTCTTGATGTCTGGTGTTTGTCTGTTTGTTTGTTTATGGCAGGGTCTCGGGTAGCCCAGGCTGGACCTGCATAACTCAGTGTGCAGCTAGGAATGACCTGACACCCTTGGTCCTCCTGCTTCCACCTCCCGGGTGCTGGGGTTACAGGCTTGTGCCGCCGCCCCAGCTGTGTTCATGCTCAGCAGTGATTTGGTCTGATTGCAGAGTTCTCCTGTTAGCCTAGGAAGAAGCGTGGTTGTGATCTCCACCCCATGGCAACGTGGCAACCACATCTGCAGAAATTACATGGCCCAGAACATGCATGGTTGGCTGGCAGCTGGATGACTGTGGGGGAAAGAGAGTAGCTGGCAGAGAACTGGGGACAAAGAGGACACTCCCAGCAGGCACTCCGGTGTATGCAAGATGACGTCCAGGAGTTTCTAAAAACCTTTAAGCCTGGGAGTTTGTGTATTCGCTGAACTAACAATGAGAAAGAAAAAAGAAAGCTACTTCCTTATGAGACTAAAATGCACTGAAGTAACAAAGTCACCCAAATTTGGAGCCACATGACCCTGTGGAGCCCAAGCACTGTGGGACACAGTGTGCAAATGGGAGTGGGGGGGCACAACTGGGGAAGGGAATGGTGGAGCAGAAAAGTGGGTCCTAGCACCTCGTTGTCACGAAAAGTATTTGTACTGTAACAGCCGGAACAGAACACGAAGGAAGGAAATGAAGCCTGTAAATCCTTGAACGGTTTCTTTCTCCACTAATCTTAGGTTCAGAACATCATGGCAGCTTGTTTCTCTGAGCGTGCAGCCTTCCCAGGCCAGGTACCCAAGCCCTGAGCTCTTGCTTTGGCATCCAAGTCCCTACAGGCTCTACAGCTCTGGCTTAACCTTTCCTGGAACCCTGCTGAAGTAACCCCCAAATGTGTAGTCCCCTCCCTGCCCATTGTTCCCCTCCTCTGCCTGGCATGGCACAGCCAAGCCTCTCATGGTATGATCATGGTATGTTACTGACCTGTGCAAAACATCCCACCACCGCCACCGCCACACAGAGGCAGTGCCTCTGAGGCGGCCTCAAAATAAAACTGTGGTTCCCACCCAGCCCACCAGCTTTCTCCTCCCCACCCCCCACCACCCCTTAACTGTTCAGCTTCCTTAGCCAGGCTGAGCACACTGAAATGTGAAATTTGAAGCCAGTGTTCCCCTTAGCAACCATGGTAACACAGGATCTGATAGAGAGCCTGCAGTTATAAAAATACCAGCTTCCACCAGACACTGGTTTCCAAAGGGAAACCAGTCCCCACTCCAGAACCATTTTTAAACAGTCCTCAAACTTCAGAGATGGCCAGCATACTCAAAGTGCTGTGTGGTTGCAGGAGGCTGGCTTCTGGAAGGTGGCGTGAGGCAGCTTTGGGTACGTTCTCTGAAACCCAGAAGGCCCTGCAAAGGCGTTTTTAAGTCAGGTTGACTGGCAGAGCTGATAGTGACCCTGGCCCTTCCAGGTCCCTTCTAGGGAGTTCTCAACTCCATAATGCCTAGCTGGAGAATAACTTGGTCTTTCAAACAGTAAGGGCTCCCATAGGGAGGGGAGACCTGGGGTGGCTAAAACTTTCCCACTCACATCAGGAAAAGCCCGGCATCTTGTACCCAGTTCTGGATGATGCAAGCCTCCATTCCTAGTCTCAGTGTTCTCTGCAAGGAGGTATTAGCCTTGAGATGAGCCAGCGGCCCTGGTGTCTGCTCACCCAGCCTCCCGCCTGTTCTCCCTGAGCTTCCCTCCCCACCCCGCTCCATCTCTGTGACAGCCTCCCCTGTCCTCCCTCTCCTGCTCCTCCCAGCCTTTTGTCTCCTGGGGCTAAGCCTTGTAATTTGAAAAATATTCTAACTTGGTAATTAATGTCTGAACTTCAAGAGCACCCCCATCCCGCTTCTGCAGAGCCAGCTGAAGGCAGGCCAAGATGAGGACGAAGATGTAGAGAAGCTAAAGGAGGCGTGGATTTTTCTAGATGGTCCCTTAGCTTAACTGGACTTGTAAGTTTTGGGGAGTTAAAAACCACACAAGTTATTCTCTCCCCACCCCCAACCCCCACCCCCACCATGGCCATTTCCCAGCAGGCTGATGGCACAGTCCCTCCAGCTCAACAAATTTGGGGACACTAGGGTGTCAGACAGGGGCACTCTCTGAGAGCAGTTCACAGAGAAATTATCTGAGGGAGAGAGACAGAGAGGAATAGGGAAAGGGGAGGAAGGGGGAAGGGAGGAGAGAGAGAGAACACGAAAGTAAACTGTTTAAAAAATAATAAGGGGTCAGAAAGGAGTATTGGCTGCTGTTCCAGAGGACCTGGGCTGATTCCCAGCACACATGGTGGCTCACAACCACCTGTAACTCCAGTCCCAGGGGATCCAGTGCCCTCTTCTGGCTTCCGTGGGCACCAGGCAGGCGTGTGGCACACAGATGTGCGTGCTGGCAAAACACCCTGAAGGAGAAGGAGGACACAGAGAACAGCTACTGAGGAGGCTGAGGCAGAAACATTAAAAGGCCAGCCCTGGGCTGCAGAGTGTGCTCAAGGCCAGCTTGGATGACTCAGTAAGACCCTATCTTAAAATAAGAAGTCAAAAGAGCACAGCATGAGCAAAGATCTGGGTTCTGGGGTCAATACCCATTACTGAAAGGGGAAGGGAAGGGGAGGGAGGAGGAAGATGCTGTTAGTCTTTTATGTTAGAAACATACATAGATGTGTTTGTATGTCTTTCCAACGTATTAATTTACTTATTAAATAAAATTTCTTCATAAGCTACATATTGGCTACAATTTGCCACATAATTCTGATTTCGCTTAATTGGCCATTAGCAATATTAGGTTATTTTATTCCAATTTTTTTTTAATTTTTATAGATTTACTTATTTTACTTCATATGTATGAATGCTTTGACTCCATTATGTATGTAATAGCACGTGTGCCTGTTGGCTTTCCTGGAATTGGGGGTTTCCAATGGTTGTGAGCCACCATGTAGGTGCTGGCTATCAAACCAAAGTCCTCTGCAAGGGTAGCAGGCATTCTTAACAGCCAAGACATCTCTCCAGTCCTTCTTTCAATATTATCAGTTGCTAATATCAACTCTCAGATCACATACTAGAGAGAGAGAGAGGAAGATTGCAGTGCAGCTAAGAGAGGCCAGGGAAGCTCCTGAGTTAGGCTGTGTGGGTCCCAGAGCTGTTCAGGCTCAGAGATGTCAGCTATAGGTCCAGGCGACAGGCCTCTTCAAAGGCCAGCCTGAAGTGGGTTGAGTGTCAGGGGCAGGAGAAACTGTACTCAGGTTAGACACAGAGGCAGGAGCCTTCCCAGTGGCAATTCTCCTGAGCACGGCTTGTGATGAGCAGGTGATTGGTCAGTGTACTCGGTGCATTGCAGCCTTCCGGAGTTCCTCTTTCTGTACTGCCCGTTGAAGGGGTGGTATGTCTGGGTAATTCATAAGCCCAGGTGTTTGGTGTTTCCAATATCAATTTAATGCAGTTCTGTGTCACTACTGAATGGCACAAATAAATTATTTACCATTGTACTTCTTGATGCTTTGGCAATTATTATTTTTTAATAGTTTATTTTTATTTTATTTGCATTGGTGTGGGCTCCCCTAGAACGGTAACCGACAGTTGTGAGCTGCCATGTGAGTGCTGAGGATTGAACCCAGGTCCTCTGGAAGAGCAGCTGGTGCTCTTAACCACTAAGCCATCTCTCCAGGCCTCCAGGCTCCGTGGTAGTTATTTGTTTGTGTAAACAAGATGTGGAATCTTTTTTTTTTTTTTTTTTGGCACTTTTACCCAAAGTGAAGTAACTCAAGTCAGGGCTAGTGTTCTGTCAGAGGGAGTCATTGTAGGCTGGGCGCAGCCTGAAAGAATGCCACTGTTTCACAGAACACCATGACCTGGAGTAGGCCCAGCCAGTTCTCCGGGGAGTGGAAACGGATGCCTGTGCTAAGCACTGGTGATGCCTGAAGCACAGGAGACACTCCATGGCCCATAATGCTCTAGGCTTTCACTGCATTCTACAGACCCGTAGCTCACAGTCAGCCTGGGCTGCTGCTGCTCCACGTGCGTCCTGCCCTCTGTGGGTCAGAAGCAGCATTGGGAGCACATGTTGTCCTAGGAGAGAAACCCAGAAGCCAGCCCTCCTCCTTCCTGTCTCCTTAGACCCAGCTGGAGTCCAGGTCCTTTATGATAGGTCTAAGTCAGTAAGGCACAGGCCTGTGACTTCTACGCCCATGCCAAGCCCTAGAAAAGGAAGCCTCAAGGAGAGGCCTGCTCCTGGCAAGGTTGATTTGAAGCTGACACCCTTTAGCAGCTGGCCCAGTCTGGCCTTCAGGTTCCTTGTCGGGCACAGAGCTAAATGCACGTGACTTAGTAGGTTTGCTAATTTCAAACTAACTTCCTCCCTCTCTGTCACTCTCTGTCTGAGTGACACCCCACCTCTGAAAAGTGAAGTCGGGAAATAAGGGGGCCCTTTCGTTATGTGAAATGAAGGTGAGGGAAGCCAGTGAAACAAGTCCTGGGGCACATGCTGCTCTCTCAGGCAGAGCGCCTGCTCTCCAGACCTTCTGGTCTCTGGTTAGCTGTCAGGTCCTAGGAGGGTCCTGACCACACTCATCACACACACACACACACACACACACACACACACACACACACCCGCCCCATTGGCTGCCCGTCATTGTCCTCAGCCTGCCTTCTTTCTCCACAGCCGCCACAGTACTCGGTGTTACCTTAGGTTTGCTTTGTGAATCTGTTTGTTTTCTACCGTGGGAACTCTAGAGGCAGGAAATGTAACTATTCATAGCCATGTCCCCAGTGGTGTCTGACTTAAGGTACGGGACTTGATAAATACTCATTGAAGAAAGTAACAAAATAACGTGTCTAGACGGAGGGAACAGAAGACAATGGTCAGTCAGTCAGCCTTTCAAAAAGGGACCTGGAGGAGCTTCCCAGAAAAGAATGCAGAACCCCCCACCCCACCCCCGACGCCTCAGGGGTGAGCCCACAACCCAAAGGAAGGAAGTGTCCCCTAGATCCAACTCAGTAGACTGTGCCCACTGTAAGTGAACCAGGGCAAACGTGCCCTTAGCCCGGCCGCACTCAGGCCTGCATCTGGCTCCGTTTGGCTGGTGTTTTTTCAGCTTCAGTCCACTAAGCTTCCTGAGAGATGGCAGATTTAATCCATCTACCCAGAGTCGAGGTTATCAGGAGAGAACAGATGGGTTCCAGCAGAGCTTCCTTCAGTGGGGAATCCCCTCACCGCCAGAGGGGGGTGTCTTTAAGTAACCACCTGCTGTGTGTCACTTGCACATGAAGATCCCAGGGAACCTCAGCCATGACCCCTGTATCCCTACCATTGATGAGGAATCAGAGCGGGGTACCCCAGGCTCTCGGGAGTGCCCCTTGGAGGTCAGGGATGAAGTAGGGTAAAGCAGGAAGGTGGAAAGATACAGTAGCTGGGAGACAACACCACAGTGGGGTAGTAGCTCTCACAAAGCCAGCAGAATCTCAACGACGGCGCCTTGTCTAGTATCTTCATAATTTGAAGCCAAAGCTGCTGCAATTTTAGTTTCTGTTTTATTTGTTTCTGGAGACAGGGTTTCTCTGTGTAGCCCTGGCTGTCCTGGAACTTAGAGAGAAGTGCCTCTGCCTCCTGAGTGCTAGGATTAAAGGTGTGCGCTACCACCAGCAGCTTTCAGTTTTCAATTTTCTAGTAGCCACATTTAAAGCCCCCCAGGAGTTAGGGGAGGCAAATTTTCATGTTATCAATGGTATCCAAATAGTTATAATTTCAACACGATGTAACCAATGCTAAAAAGTTACCAATTTGTTGTTGTTATTGTCATTGTCTTTCTTTCTTTCTTTCTTTCTTTCTCTCTCTCTCTCTCTCTCTCTCTCTCTCTCTCTCTCTCTCTCTCTTTCTTTCTTTCTTTCTTTTTCTTTTTTTTTTTTGAGACTGAGCCTGTCTCTGTAGCCCAGCCTAGTCGCAAACTATGAGCACTGCAGCAGCAACCCATAGTTTTAATTCTTTTTGTGTGTATGAGCTAGGTGAGTCTTTGAAAAGGTTTTACTGTGCGGGCACCACTCAGTTGGGGCCAGACACCGCCTGAGGGCTCAAACCACGTGTGGCTGGTGACCACGGCATTGGCGGCACGGTACGGAGGCTCCTGGAATCATCAGGCTCTTGGAGCAGTTCTGCAGGCTGAGAGGCACAGAGGTGCTGTTCACAGCCTCCCTCTCTCTGAGCCCCCAGAAGAAAGGGGGAGCGGTAAGAGTTGCACCCCAAGGCTCACAGCTAGCTCCTGCTGGGGTCTGTGAAAGCAGTTCTGTAATCCCTGAGGGACAAAGCAGGAAGGAAGTATTTAGGAAGGGAGAAGGGCCCTGGCTGGGGTGACACCGCAAGAGAGGGCTCAGAGCAGAAGCCGCAGTGGGGACTGGTACCAGCCGCTGCCAGTAGTCCCCTGCAATGCCCCGTATGGAAGAGGCACAATCGGCCCATTCTTTCACTATCCTCTTGACTACTTCGGGCGACCACTTCTGTAATTAAGACCTTCTCCCTTGCTCAGTGAGTATTTGCTGAATCTGGTTTCCCTGGGTTGAAAGCTAGACTTAGGAAGTGCACTCTGTGGAAACGCAAACACAGACGCAGTAACTGATGGTCCTTGCATCAGCGCTGAAGCCCTGCTTAAAACAATCAGTCCTGAGACTAGAACTGTAGGCACAACTCCCGTTTTGGCTCACCATACTTCACCCACAGGGGATATGACCAGTCCTCAGGGCTGGGGACAGGAAGGGAATGAATTGGTCTGCTGCTTTGAGTCTGGGCTGGCCTGCGTTCCGCTTGGTTTGGAAATGTTAGTCAGAGGAGAGTTTGAGGTGTGGGGAAGGGCAGGGAGGATGTGGTTTGGGCAAGGGGAGTCCAGAGGCTTCCCTGAGCTTGGCCCAGTGCCATGGGAAGTCTCAGAAGCTCTGCCCGCCACACTGAAGTGCCTTGCCTGGCTGGAGCGGAGGGCGTGGCTAAGGATTAGCTGACTGGAAAGCAATTAAATGAGGTGGGGCTGGGAAATACCTAGAGTCCCAGGGCTGGCTTGGCTAACCAGGAAGGCAGGAGGCCTTGGGGGTCTGGGGAATAAGTGCGGCCTCTTGCTGCTGGGAAGAAGTGGATTATAATGTTGGGGGTCAGGGGAGCCTGCAACACTCTGAGAAAGAGGCCTTTTCCCTTGATGACCGTCGCTAAATACCTCTTCCACATGCTCATACTCCTGCTCAGACCCATAGATTCTCCGGTCACAGGTCACAGCCATGTGGTCCTGGGGAGTGTGGTATGAAGTGAGCCTTCCAGGGACGTTCACAATGGGGAAGGAGAGGTGAGAAGAGTGCGTGCCCTGAAGCAAAAGGATGCCCATCTGTTGAAAGGTGTAGAGAAGATCATTAGCCCTGCTAAGAACCAGCTGCCCAGAAAACCCCACATACGTTAAAGCTTGCAGAACTGCCTGAATCCTATCCTCTGGGCAGGGAAGGGGACTTCCACCCAAGGCCAGAACTCTAGAAGTGGATTCTCAGGTTTGTATAAAGAAGGGACTTTAAATTTCTTCCCTACTATTTAAAAATATAAAAACTGTTCTTAGCTCATGAACTGTGAAAATCAAGCCTTGGCCAGCTCTGCGTGGTGGCTGTAGTTTACAGACCCTGATCAAGATCTGTGGTTCTCAGCTGGGAAATCCCCATTCAGAAGTTTTTGTTACACATTCAAGTGAGACTCGCTGTCATAAGGGAGAATTTGCAGGTCCCCAGGCAGGCAGGTACCGTAGCAAGAAAGCCCTTCTCCTAGTGCCATAATCTAGTCCAGCCTCCACTCCTGTTTTATAGATGACAAAACTAAGGTCCAGGTGAAGCCAGGCAGTGGCTTCTTCATCCCAGGATGCAGTGCTAGATGGCTTTTTATCTGTTTCTAGCCACTCAGAGATCCGCCCTGCCAGGTCGCACCGCCCGGAGCACTATCTGAGACACAGGAAGTGTGTGTCCCCTGGAGTCCCAGCCTGGCAGGGCTCTGGTGAGTCATTTCCCACAAGTGAAGGGGTACACTGAACTGTCTTCATGAGAAACTCCAACCTGCTGAGGGGATCTGCAGGGCAGAACCCAGAGGGAAGCTGAAAGTACTCTCTGGGAGGAGGGCCATAGAATGAAGGGCGGACACCAGGTCCTTAGACTAACAGGATTGACAATCCCACACTGTTGGTGTTAGCTGGGGTCTGGGGCAAGTTCTGCCTCATCCGTAGAGTAGGAGGGAGCCCTTGTATCTGTCTGGCTCTTGCAGGAACAAGAAATCAAACTTGTCAAGTGTCTCACACATGGTAGAGAATGGTATCTTTATTGGTCATCCTGGCTTATCTCTTAACTATTTGGCTGAGAAGGCACATGATCTTTCTGGTGACACAGTGACATCATCATTGTGTTGATGGCCCTACTGTGCAGTCACCCTCCGTCTCCTGAAGCATTTCCACTGATGACTTAGTGTAAGAAGTGTTAAATTCACATACTCGGTACTCAGGTTCTGGAAACCCGGTGGATTTGGGTATAAACATCTATGAACCTGTGTGTGTGCGGTTTTTTCTGGGAGAGGTAGCTAGTTTCCATCAATCTTCAAAGGATGCGACGTTGCCAAGAAAGTCAGACATGTTGCTGAGAAGTGTAGCTTAGTGGTAGAACACCTGTTTCACGTGTGCAATACTTGGCTTCCATTCCCAGATTCCTGGCACCAAAAAATAAAAATATAAAAAATCCATGGTGATTTGAGAGGCCCTGGCTTCCTGCCCTCCCATCGTATGTCCTTGGGCATATCAGACATGTCTCATTCAGATCCGAATTCCTGTCATCAGCAAGAAATACCAGGACTAAAACTCCTACCTTGTCCCACCAACTCCTAGAAACTGAATCTGATGACATGGTGCTCCAGGAAGAAAAGACCAGAACAGAGTAGCTGAGAACAGGTGAGGCTGGGAGACTGCTGCTGGGTGAGGGCCTGGCCATGGCAGCCCATAGCATCTGTGTGCTTGCCTCAGTCAGTATAAGCTGGGGCTTCTAAAGCAGGGCCCAGGGCAGTCTCTGCAGGCTGCAGAGGCCCAAGACTCCTTGACTCAAGGGGCCACTCCAGTTCCATTTCTTGACCTGGCATTCCCTTTATGAAAATACATCCAAACACTTAGAATTTGGGCACATTTTTGCATGTGTTACATTTAAATAAAAAGTTTTCTCAAAGATGTCCAACTGAGAAAAGTTAAAAAGATGTTAGAAAATCACCCCTCTGCAGACTTTCTATGTAATTTCGCTACAAAGTTAGCACAGAGCTGAAGAAAGTCATTTATACATAAACGCAAATAATAGTGTAAGATTTTAAAATACTCCTCAAGCCAGATTTAAGTGTCTCTCTCTGCCCAACCCAAGCTGCTCTCTAAGTCTGCTTGCATAACCTTGGCTGGCTTTAATTCTCTCACAAGCCCACAGACAGACCATGCTGCCTGAAGGCCACAGTGAACCTGACTGGGCCCCCATGGTCTGTCCACCAGGGCGATGGCCCATTCTCCAGAGTAGCCAGTCCTCTCCTCCCAGGGTTCCCTCTGATGAGTCTCTCTTATCTCTTAGAGCACTATATCCCCTGCTATGATGGTTTTGTTTACGTAGGTCAGCTCAAGGGGAGAAACATGCCCTTAACCCCACGCTCCCCTCCAGCAATCCCTTTGCTGCTCTCCAGGACTTTCAAAAGAGCAGTCTCTCTTCCTGAACGGCCTCTACCCACCAAGCCAACAGCACAGGACCTGTCAAGCCTGACATATGTGTTATATCCATTATCTGATAACTCACAGCGTTCCAAATTCCTAGACTTTTTGTATACCTACATGAAACCAGAGACGGAAAATTCCATACTATGAAATTTTCTTTCATGTTACCAAATTATTTTAACTGCTATATAGGATTATCTTCAGGCTGTGCCTCTGTATGGTAGATATGAAACATAAATGAATCTCATGTTTAGAATTGGGTCCCATCCCCAAGATAACTCAGGGTTATGAAATATTCAAAAATTGGAAGGGAAAAAAATCAGACATCAAAATACATTTGATCCCAAGCATTCTGTCTGAGGGACGCTTACTTGTATTTACCAATGCCACAGGACTGTTCTGCTTCAGCTCAACTGTTACTGGCTCAAAAGCAGTATAGACAATGCCTCTTAGGTTTTCATCATTGCTGCCATTGTCATCATTGTTGTTATTTTGAGACTCACTTCATAGCCTAGGCTGAACTTGAACCTGCAACCCTCCTGCTTCACCCTCCATAGGACTGCAGGCACGTGCCACCATGCCTGCCTTATGAATAAAATGTAAATGAATGAGCATGGCTATTCCAACACAATTTTTTTATGGGTGCTGAAATTTGAGTTTCGTATAATTTCTACATTGTAGCCAAATACATTTTCCTCAGCCATTTAAAAATGTAAACACCATTCTTAGCTCTGCAGAACAAATGCCCACGTGGAAAGCAGAGCCCAGAAGGGCACGGGTGGACTGGGTAGTATTCCATGTGCAGCTATGATTTTCAACTATGGGTATTTGGCAAGGTCTAGATATATTTTGGAGTTGTCACTACTGTTTCTGGTGGTATTTTGTGGGTATAGCATTCTACTCTGCACAAGAAACTACCACAACAGAGAATAATAGGATACAAAGGTCAGCCATGACAGCTGAGTGCCCTGGTCTAAATGCCCTTCATTGGCTGGAGACCTTGTAGTGCCCTGAAGGTTCCTCTATGCTGAGGACTTCCCTTTGCTTCTCCAGCCAGGACCACCCCTGTGCCCCAGGCTCCAGGGGCTCGGCCAGACCCTCTCTCACCGACAGCTTCAGTGGTCGGTGTAACCCCTGCCCAGGGGTTTTTGCTCAGGCTAGAAACCCCAAGTGTTCTCCCTGACTCCTCCCTCCTGATTCCCAGGTGACTCTCACTTCCCAGCTGCCTGCAGCATGCCGACGTAAGGAAATAAAGTTGATTGCTGATCCCTGAAGCTTGTGTCCCTCCTAGTCACCTCTGAAATGTAGGCACAGGCGAGCAGTGTAAGTACGTACTCGGGGATGTACTCTTCTGTAAGCTCAAGGTATACAGACCACCTCCAGAGGCGCGCAGTGCAGGATGGGAGACTTGACTGCAGGCTCTGGAAGTGGAAGGGGTGGCCAAGGGACAGGCGACCATAGCTGCAGTGGTTCAGAATATCCCAGGAGCTATTCAGGATCAATAGCTCCTCCAGACTCCAACCACACAAACCCCAGATCTGTGGTGCCAGACCTGTGACCATCTTATCCCCTTAACACCTCACCCTGGCCTGTCCACAGACCCCGTCAGGCTTCTAATGCCTAATGGACCTACCTGCTACTCCCCAAAATGGCACCTCTTTGCAGGGCCACCCGCTTCTGGCTGCATTAAGCCCAAAGCTGTCTCCGTCCCTCACTCTATCTCATCCTGAACCTGCCAGGTCCCAGGGACTGTGGACAACTTTTGCAACTATCTCAAATCTAGTCGCTTTCTTCTCTGTCTGTGGCTCAACTAGGCCACTGTACCTTCTGCCTGAGTTACCCACCATGTCTGCCCCCTGCCCTGTTTCTGTCCCCTCTGCTAGCACTGTAGACCACTGGTGTGAGGGGAGCCTCCCTGCCTAGAATACTCTCTTTTCTTCCTTCTTCCCCCCTCTTCTGCTCACCTGAGAAAGATCTCTTCCCCAGGAAGACTTTCCTGAGCATCCTCCTCCACACGTGAGGAGAGCCCTGCTTGGCCTCACACCCCCATCCAGTGCCCCATGCAATCTGCTTAGTGATGAACGATGAGCCACCACTGGTGGAGCTGAGCTTGCTGTACACTAGCTATTGTTGCGAGAGGTTCAAGTGGATTGTCCGTCTTCAACCCTTCAGCAATCCACAGAGAGAGAATATCGCTGTGCCCACACTGCAGATTCTAAAGCTGAGACCCAGAGAGGTGACCGTAAGTGGTACAGCCTAAGGGAGTGGCTGAGTTAGGATTACGATCAGTCTTCCTTTGTAGTCCGAATTCTAAACACCCAAATGCTGGGCTCTGGGCCTCTCTATTGGACGGATGGACGGACGGATGGATAAATGTGTGGGTAGATGGATGGATACATGAATAAATGAGTGGTGGGTGGATGGATAAGTAGGTGGGTGGACAAATGGGAGGGTAGGTGGATGGATGGATAGATGTTTGAGTGGGTGGATGGATGGGTGGATGGATGGATGGATGGATGGATGGATACATTTTCCTACCTGTGGAGAAGCTGAAGCCAGGATCTGTCATACCTTAAGCCTTAAGTCACTGAGGGGTTTTTTGGAGTATCCTTGCCCAAGAAAGTCCAAGCTTTCTTTCAGACCCAGTCTTCTAGTCTCCAAGAAGCACAAACGTAGCATGAAGAATGTGAAAAAATCCAGCCTACACAATACCAAAGGCTAGGAGAAACCAAATAGTTGCCTCCAGGATGATGAATAGTGAGCCTCTGGCCAAGGACATGAGGGGAGAACTTAAGAAGACTTCGAGGAACGGGGGGAGGGGGGGAGCAGAGAGAAAGGAGAGGTGAGGAGGGTCGTCAGGCTGTCCTGAGGAATCTGGGAAGTGGAGCCAGGGTGGAAGGTTTGCTCAGCAGAGGGAATGACGGTCAGAAGTTGGAGGCAGGTGAGGACAGGATGGGCAGCTCCGCAGGCCTGTGAACAGATAAGCTGGGCTAGGAGAAGGTCTGGGAGAGGAGCGAGGAGAAGGCAGGCCCTGATGGAAGTGCGCCAGGGAGCAGAAATGCAAACTAAGCACTTTATCTCCTTGAGACACAGTCGGTTGAACACAGAAAGAAGGCATGGAGAGAAGGAATATTAACTTGAGGATTATTCGTCTGAAAAGATCACCCCAGCTGCCACAGCACTGCCCCATTAAGTTTCTACTCTGCTAAGGGTGAGGCTCTAAAGCCAAACAAATTTCCAGGTGCCAATTAAAGTCTCTTATCTCTAGGTCTCTGAGACTTGGCAGAGTCCTCACTGAATCCCTTCTGAGGTCCCCAAGTGGCCCCAGGCCCTTTTCTCAGCCCAGGCCTGTCTGCCCTTCTGCTGGGTGCCTGCTACTCCGATTACAATGGTAATTATGCCTTTAGCACAACCCTATTATTCTCTGATCATTAACAGAGCACACTTGTCCCAGGCCCAGCTGTCATACTCTCTTGGTCCTTCGTTACTGTCTTACACATCAACCCACCAAGGAGCTGTCTGGGTTCTGTCACCTAAGGAACAGCTCTCAGTCCAGCTTCTGCAGTGTGGCTTCTGCCACTATACCTTCTCCATCACAAGAAGGCCACACCCCTGATTGAGATTCTCATGGCTATGGACATTCATATTCATTCTTTTTTTGAGACAGGGTCTCTCATTGTAGTCCTGGCTGTCCTGGAGATTAAAGTGTAGACCAGGCTGGCCTCAAACTCACAGAAATCCATCTGCCTCTGCCTTCTTAGTGCTGGGATTAAAGATGTGCCCTACCACACTGAGCTTTATGTTAATTTATTTTTATTTTTATTTATTTTTTGTTTTTGTTTTGTTTTGAGACAAGGTTTCTCTGTGTATCCCTGGCTATCCTGGAATTTGCTCTGTGGACCAGGCTAACCTTAAACTCAGAGATCCAACTGCCTCTGCCTCCCTCGAGCGCTGGGATTAAAGACGAGCGCTGCACCACTAGGCATTTAATGTTCACTCCTAAATGCAGCAAGCTAATATTGATGCGTGGGAGAGAACATTTTAAACAAAGCTTCTCGGTTTTCCTTTTTTTCCAAATGGCATGTTCAGTGGCAGAAGAATGGGTCAGCATGTGACCACTGTTCCTCAAGGTCCTTGTTGGTCACTTTGGAACCCTTCTCCTGTGGAATCTGAGCTGGGCTGTGACCCCTGGCCTCGGAAGAACAGACTTGCAAGTGTTGGTGCAGGCCTCCCACAGAGAATCTCTGAGAAGCTTCTTCCTGCTGGGTGGGAGAAAGGTGGATGGCGCAGCCCACCAGATTATCTTGGGCCTCCATCTATTGGTTCGGGCCCCTGGGGTAGGGAGCCACTTCCTTCTTTGCTGCAGGCTCCTCAGGTTTAAGATAGGAGAAGTCATCACTGTATTGACACTCCCCACCATCTCCAGTGATTAAATCTATTTGTCTGCTATTGTGAAAGGGACCATCGTGCTCCTCAAGGAGACATCCTGTCTCGGCCACGCCGCATGGGGACAAGGGGAATGCAGGAAGGGAGGGTAGGGGCAGACAGGAGGTGTGATCAGCCAGTGCTCTTGCAGCCTAGGGACTCTGGTAACTAGACAGCAGTGTAGCCTCCCCCAGGAAGCTCACTCCATAAGAGGGAAGGACAGTTTCGCAAGTGAGGCTGGACCTGGTGAGCTGCCCATCGGGCCCTGGCACAGCTCTGGGCCTGTTAGGAAATCGGGGAGACACTGCGTCTCCCGGGCAGGCGCCGCTTCTCACTTGCCCCAGCCCTGCTCACTTCAGGCGCTGGCTCCAGAGTCAGGCTGGCAGCTGGGCAGGTGGCTGGGTGCCCTCTTGCCACAGGCCTGGTGCCCAGGAAGCTACAGCTCCAGCTTGGAAAATGTCCCTCCTGTGGGTCCCATGATAAGGCCAGGGGGCTATCGGGGACTGTACCAGCAGGAGAGTACTGTGACGTTCAGGGAAGGATTCCAGACTGTTTCCTCCAGAGGTTGCGTTCCAACGCCCTCATGTCCTTTCCTGTCAAGTGGGGATTCCTCTGTACACAACAAAAGAAAACCCCACCCCGAGACACCCAGCTCCCTCCCATCCCCACTTGAAGGGCAAAGTTTACCTCTGCTTCAGTAACTACTTCAGGGCCATGAAGGTGCACAGAGCTGATATTTTAATATTGTATATTTGACCCCGCAAAAGGGTCTGGGGTGGGAAAGTGTGTGCTTGCTATCTCGGGCGTTGTTTTGGAAGCCTCTGGGCCTGTCAATCAAATGAGATGTTTCTCAGTGGAGACACAGCCATAGGAATGGGTCCAAGGTCAATAATGAAAAGAGTCTAGGTCCGAATGGGGGCTGGCTAGAGATGACAGTAAGTGTGCCAGGGAGCTGGGAATGAGGACAGGTACAGGACAGCCACTGCTCGCTTGGAGATGGTGCTGTGAGGTAAGCAAGCCTTTCTGAGGCTCTTTCCAGCAGCACAGAACAGGGTGAACCCCCAGGTCTGTCCTCATTGGCTCACACAGGGGCTACTGTGAGCACCAAAGTACCCTGAGCCTTGCAGCATTCCCGTGCACCATAGTTCACTTCAGAGCCGCAGTCTACCCAAGCCCTTCAGACTTGCTGCTGGGAATGCTCCTTGGAGGCAGAGGATTGGCCTGCTTGACTCCTCAAGGTCTTACTCTAACCCAGCAGTCACTCCTTCTACGGGCGAGTTGCTATGGGAACTGTAACCTTGAATTTCCTGGCTCTGGGGCTGTGAAAATCACAACCTGAACCTTCCGTTGATGTGGGTTTTTCGATTAATTTCCTGTTTGATTGTTTACTTTAGAGAGCGGAAAATGCCTTTGCAGCAGCTAGGTCCCTTTACCCAGAGGCTGTCTCACCCTCCCTGCAAAACCAGCAAGGTCAAGTCCAGGCCTCGGGTGGGTGGAGGTAGGGGGGGCAGAGGCCAGGGCAAGAAGGAGGCCCAGCTAGGGGCAAAGGGCAGCCCTGCCCCCGCCACTGCCCTGCTTCCCTCCTTGTTCTTCCCAGCGTCCCAGCATGGTGAGACAGGCAGACCTAGCAGTTCCCACTCTGGCCCTAGTTGGGGAGTCTGGCCACCCACCCTGAGCCCCAGGCCTGGCTCCCAGCCAGCCTTAACCCTTCCTGACTATGCGCTGCTGAGTCAGACACAAGCCGCCCTAACTCCATTCCTTCAGAGAGATGAGTGATAGGACGGTGAGAGTCAGGGATGGCCTCTGTGCCTGGCTCCCTGGGTTAAGCCGCCTTACAGGCAGCTGGGAGAATGCCTGCTTTGTTATCTTTCTTTTACTTGCTGCAGCAGAGAGCAGTGTGTGATGTGCCAGAGGGTGAAGTGGGAGGGGGAAGGGGGAAAGGTCAGCAGGTAGGCTCAGGTGAGGCCCAGGATACAGCTTTCCTCCTTGCCTTCACTGATAAGCACCATGCAATAAGGACAGAGGGTTGGCAGCCTTCCTCCCGTCCACATTCTCATCCTCAGAGAGAGGCAGGAGCCGTGAGCCCACTGTATTGGCGGAGCCTCTGAACCCAGAGACGAAGCAGAAATGCCTTGTCTTTGAGACCCTGTGAAGGGCTATCCTAAGCAGGGCAGATTGAAGAAGCATGCCTTCCATGCTGTCGCTGTTTCCGAGTGACAGGTGAAAACTGAGTATCCCCAAGCAAACCAGGTGAGCAGCCATCCACCCTCCCCGGGCCTCTTCCTTTTAGCCTGATTCTTCGCAACTCACGGGGTAGCAATAGCCAACCTGCATTGACTTTGAAGCCAGGCTAGACCTGGGTGCAGATCCCATATTCCCATCTATTGAGTTCTCTTGGGGAAGTCATTCTGCCCCTCTAGCAGGAGAAATCATGTAGTGTCTAACAGAGGTGGGAGGAGGGATTTAGAAATGTACACAAAGCACCTAAAACAAGCACTGAACATGTAAAGCAGGTTACAGGTGAGGAGCCCAAAGTGGGGTGTGCAGCACTCAGGAGCCCCCTCTGAAAAGGGGAAGCCTCAGACTACCTCTGGTGTCTCCTGTCCATCCCTGAAGCAAGATGGGTGGATGCTGGGGTAACCCAAAACAGAAAAGACAGGCAGCGTCTGGAGAGGACTGCGGTGAGCACCACAGGCGAAACTGGGAGGCGTTGACTGCAGACACGGCTGACTTCCCTGGCATCCCACAAACGACCCCAGGGTCCTGGGAATTCACAGCTGCAGAGATTCTGAACAGCACTCCCTCCTAGCCAGGCCACTGACCGGGGTTTGGCCCCAGGAGGAGCCCCTGGAGCTGCGGCCCCTGGCTCTGGTGTCTACAGAAGGATTCGATGTCTGTACAGGGCCCCAGATTACATTTCCACTCCCTGGGGCCAGCTGTGGGATGAAGCACTGCCCCCGTGTGACATTTAGCGTGGCCACTTTGCAGAGGAGGTTTGCAAGCTCGGCAAGAAGGAAACTAATTATTCCCACTGGGCGCCTGGTCCACAGCTAGGGTGTCTGCTGGCCTCCATTAGAAGCTGGCAGCCAGACCTCAGGCACAGGCTTAGACTGAGTGCCAGGGCAGAAGCATGCACTTCCTTGACATCTGACCCCGGCCACCCTACCAAGACTCCTTGTTAGGCTAATAGACAAGTGACATTAGGGGAAATTCGCCTCTCAGGGCTATGTGAAATGCAAGCAGCACAGACTGATAATGCTAAGAACTGAACATATGATGGGCTGACACTGTAGCCTTACCCACAGCATGGACAGCATAAGCGTCTACATAACTTTACCTACACAGACCGTGCCTCTTCTCCAAGGCTGATCCGTGTACCTGATCCTCCTTTCTGCCCAATCTGGTCCCATCTGAAACTTTTAAACAGATTACAGATCCCCCTGCCTCCACACACATTCCTGTCAAACCATTTCCACTCTTGATAGCCTGTTCTCCTCCATAGGCAAGGTCTGAAGGAAAACAAGAGAGACTAGGGAGAAAAGGAGGGAGAGACAGATGGGGGGCACCCAAAGTGAAAGAAAGCAAGGCTATATTCTTTCTATGTGTATTGTGAGCTTCCCTCCCATTCTCCAGGCCCAGTCCGAGCTTCTCCCTGCCTCTGTCACACACTGATGTCATTGTGGCAAAGGTCACCCTCTTTCCTAATCACTAAATCCATGGCGACGTAGTCATTGTTCATCTTACTTGACCTCTCCAAGCATCTGACCTGTTGACCTTGTGCTTCCTGGAAATCTTTCCTTCTTCCATGGCAATACTTCCTCTTGCTCCACTTCACTCTCTTCCTCCCCTGGGGTTCATCCTCTCTTATCCTTTAGCCATTGTTGATTCCAAGATTAGACCCCTCACCTTCTCTTCTTCTCATTCCATGTATTCTCTAGGTCAGCTCATTCACACCTGATGACCTTGACTGATCCTGGGTACTGAGCCAGGCAGCCATTCTCCCACTCATCATCTTCCAAGATCATTCCTAAGGACCATGAACTTGGCATTGCTAACACTGTGCTCTTTAGCCTTCCCATACTGTTGGTGCCATTTGTGAAGTTGATTAAGCTTCAGGCCTGAGAACAGCCTGGCGTCTATGCCCCCCACCCCTGTACTCACTGTAAATCTTCGCTCTCTTTGGCATGGTCCTCCCTTTATACCTGCCTCAGTGCAACTCAGTCCAAGCCACCAGTTTCGCATCGCAGCCTTTTCTCTCGCTGGGTTTGTTGTTTCCAGACCCAGCCCAAGCCTCCTGACTCTAGGTTCTTCTCTGCTCTGTGCAAGAAAGGATCTTTGTTAAGTGTAAATATCACCTGCTAGGCCCCCACTTAAAATCTTCAGGGGCTCTCCAAAACCCTGAGATAAGACAACAAACAAACAAGTGAGTATCGTGGCATCTAAATCCCATTAGTCTTTGGCCCTGGTCTTGTTTGTTATGCCACATCCTCCTGCCCCCGGCCCTGCGTGTTTTAGCTATTTTGGCACACTGTTGGCATACTGGAGTTGCATTCGTGAACATGGCCTGTGGATACTCTTCTTCGCAAAATGCCTGGAATAGTCTCCACTGCCACTATTCACCCCATGCTCCAACCCCATAGGCCCGGCAAGAGCCTCTCTAGTCTTCCCTACTAAGTAAGAAGCCTTGTCATTGTTCTTGTGTTTGCGCTGTGCTTAGCACATAGTGAATGTTTCTTCAATGTTTGTGTGTAGGTGAATACATGCTTGTGTGGACGGGTAGGTGGGTGGAGGGGCGGTGGGTCAATGTGGATATAGAAGGGTGGGCGAATGGATAGGTCAGAGTAAGCGGGTAAGTGGATTAATGGTTAAGCAAATGGATGAAAGGATAAAGCGACTTGATGAATAAACAGTTGTCACCAGTGCAATCAAAGAACAGGCAGGATCAGTCCATTGCTGTGAAAGCCCAGGTTGGCTCTTGTCACCAGTCAGCAGAATTAAGAATTAGGAGTTCCAGCTCTCAACCTAAAAATTAGCTAGTCTGGGAGAAACAAAAAGCATCCTCTAAGGAAGAAGATGCTGACCCAGGACTCTGTGTAGCTCTGCTCAGACTCACTGTCTGTCTGGCTCATGCAAGCCATTTAACTACTGATGCTCAGTTTCTCTGTCTATTAAGTCGAGATAATAATGCCTGTGGCCTTTGCCTGTCTCCACAGGAGTGTCACGAGGGTACAAAGTGTGTTGGGATCTGCAGGGAAGATATATGTTTATAAAGATATAAATGTAATCATAATAATAACACGTTACGTTTAAATCGGGCTTTGCACTTTTCAAAGCGTTTGCCCATATATTATCTCCGTTGACTCTCAAAACAGCGAGGCAGATATTATCCCCATTCTCGGGTGAGGAAACTGAGGCGCAGCGTGATTAAGTGGCATGCCCTGGGTGACGCTTGGTGAGTGGCAGAGCTTGACTCTCAGCCTGCCACACGTGTTTGATGATAGGCTTTCTTGGATAGATTATCTGCCTCCCTGAACAGAGAGAACCAGACATAATTGACCCTCTTCTCTCGATGACTCAAGGTCATTACTGTGAGTATCAGTTCCTGTGTTGTCTTTCAGACTTGACTGTGATGTGGGTCCAGAGCCAGTGGAGGCATAGGCTACATGGGCTCTGACGACTGTAAGGCACTCCCACAGTGCAGGTGGCCATGTGAAATCCCCAGCAGAGCAGTCCATGGTCCAAGTACCATCTACTGGGGCTGTGTCCTCTTTCCCTCGCTTTTTCTCTCCTTTCTTTCCACTGTCAGTGTTTATGTCCATCTCTGAGGTATCCTCCATCTCCAATTCTTTGATCTCCTTTTTAATATTTCTGGCTTTCAATGTCATCCGCTTTTTGATTTTGTCCTTACAAGTCTTGGTCCTTCCACATATACTATCAGCAGCCAATCAAGGTATTCTGATGGGCTCTGGACTCCGGCAAGGTAGCAGTGTAGTCTACTTTGTAAAGTTCTTTATCTTGCACCCTCCTTGCTCCCCCCACCCCCACCCCTCATAGAACCAGGGCCACTGGCAACAGGGTCAGAGTGAGCTTTCGCTGTAGTGTGTGAGGCGGCTGGGCCTGATCCCCAAGACTACAGAGCGTGCCTGTGGAGAGCTAGGGTGGTCAGGAAGGGCCAGCCAGCATACCTCAGGTTGACGCCCTAACCAGTGAGACAAGCACTGGTCTCCTTGCTCATCCCTACCAGCACATCTAGGCAGCCCCATGCTTCCTTCCATCAGCACCTTCTTTCTCTCCCTGCTGGGTGGCATCTCAAAAGCCAGCCTAGTTCCATCCTGGGCACGCCTTGGGCAGCATGCCCAGGCCCCATGGCCCTTCCCGGGGGGACTCGGGGATGCTCTTTCTCTAGTTGCTGTCAGGCCTCCCACAGCCTGGCTGGAGCACCTCAGCTTCTTCTCCCTGAGGGAGGATGTGATGGGTGTGCCCACAACAAGGCTCCGGCAGAGACAATAGCACAGGAATGCATTCGCTTCCTAACAAACACTGTGTGGGCTCGTACAATTGCCTCGGATTCTCATCCAAAAAACACATTTCACGGTGCAAGGGTGCGGGTGGCTTGCCTGCCCCAGCCCGCCCACATCCCTCTCTATGCCAAAGAGTTGGAGAAGGCATGGCCTCTTCCCCACCCAGACCTTCACCCCAAGAGTGGGCCACGCTGGTTTTTCATTAATGCAGCCCTTCTTCCTAAAAACGGTGGCTCAGAAGGGCAGTCTATTCTCCGAGAAGGCTTTCTCTGGTTATTTTTTCTTTCTTTTTTTTTTTTAAATAGCCAGGGTTTTGTTGTGGTATATTATGTATATATAACATAATATTTACCATTTTAAGTATACTTTTACAGTATTAAGCCCAATCACATTGCTTTGTAATCATCCCTACCAGCTACAGAGACTTTTTCTATTTTTCCCAATTGACAACCTGTCTTGACTGAATAACTCCCCATTCCACCCTGGTTTCTGTTAGCTACCATCTGCTGTCTCTATGAATTTGCCTGTTCTCCATACCTCGTATAAGTAGAATCATTTGGTATTTGTTCTTTTGTGCCTGGCTACTTTCATTTAGCAGTGTCTTGAAGTTCATTGAAGTAAGTGATGGCACATGTCACAACTCCTAGGGTTGAATAATATTCCCTTGTAGAGACAGATCATTTGTTTATCCTTCCCCCCAATGGTGGAAACTTGGGTGGTCTGCCTTTGACTACTGTCAGTCATAAAGCCTCAAAGAAGTATACAAGTATTATGTGTGTTTCAAGCGGCCACTCCTTTTTGAGACCAATCTTTGAGTTCAGGCAACTGTTTCCTGAAAAATCCCAAGTAGAACACACGTATATGAGAGAAATGCTTAGCCCCTCAACATACAAACAGGGTTCTCTTATTCAAAACCTAACTGTCCCTTTGGGAACCTAGACTTGGAAAAATACAGCACAGAACATAAAATCTGGGCAGAGATAGAAGAATGGAAAGGGTCTGTACTTGGAAGGATGTCTAGGATACCCTAGGGAAGGGAAGGTCCAAGAGTGATTACTAGGGAGCCATGGATGGGTCTGGGCAGCCTGGGAGGATACACTCAAAGGGGCTCCAGGGAGGGAACCCTCACTGAAGGAGGCAAGTGGTCCTGTTGTTAGCACAAAAAACAGCAGGTGGGGGGCTTCCTGACAATCCCCAGAGCAGAAGCAAGGCCCTCAGAGGTCAAATGAGGAGGTTGAATGAGCTCTAAAGGGTCTAGGGTTCTGTATTCAACAGGTAGCACCAAGAGGTAGTCTGCATCTAAGGGGCGAGCAAGTCAGAGTCTATTGCCAAGTGTCTTCTCCTTTGTTCTTCAAGGCACGTTCTTTAAGTGAATCTGGTGCTCTCTAAGTAGGTAGACCAGTAGGCCATCGAATCCCAGGGATCCTCCTGTCTCTGCCTCTCCATGGCTGAAATTACAAGTGTGCCCCCTCATAGTTGGAATTTTTTACACAGATTCTGGGGATCCAACTCAGGTCCTCATGCTTGCCGGGCAAACACTTTACCAACAGAGCCATCTCCCTAGCCTTTCCTTCATGTACTCTCTGTGTGCAGCAACGGTAAAGACAGGAGAGTGAAAGAAAGACACAGCCCTCAGTAACTTCCTTGAGAAAGCCCAACAGGCCTGTGCAACAGGGCCTATCACACAATGTGATTTTTGGCTTAGCGCAGACTTTCCCAACAGCCAAATAAGAGATAAGGTTGGAAGAGGGAACCCTCCCACAGCTCTACTTGGGAGTCCTGAGCAGTCTTTTCTGTCCTAAGTGAGAAAGACAAGGCCTGCCAGGGTAGGAACAGCAGTATTCATCTGTGGGAAGCTTGGGACATCATATAGTGGGATGGAAAAAGGGTAGAGGAATAAAGGAAGGAATGTGGACAGACAGCAGAGCCTCATCCCGTCACGGAAGGCCAAAGGAAGGCAACCAGGCTTTGGACAGTAGAAGAAATGGAGTTGTTGGCTCAGGGGAGGACCACTTTCCAGAGGAAGAGACAACACTTTTCATAGCATTGCTTCTCAGGAATTTCCCATAATATTACCTAACTTGTCACTAAAGCTGTCAGACACTTGTGGGGAGATGCTGCAGGCCCAAAGACTGATCTCAGAACCTAATATGGCCCAGGCACACACCTGCATGTACCGTGAGAAATCCTGCCTTGAATCTCCATTTCCCTGCCCCTAGGAACCTCTCATCTCCTGCCTTCCTTGTAACTTCTGTAGCATTTTATTTATTTGTTGTAATGTCTACAGTAATTTAACTTGTGGTTTCGCTTATTTTGAGGTAGACTCTTACTTTGTAGCCCAAGCTGGCCTTAAAAACCCAAATCCCGGGGGCTGGAGAGATGGTTAAGAGCACTGTCTGCTCTTCCAGTGGTCATGAGTTCAATTCCCAGCAACCACATGGTGGCTCACAACCATCTATAATGTGAACTGATTCCTTCTTCTGGCAGATGTAAATGCAGATAGAACACTCATATACATAAAATAAATAAATCTTAAAAAAAAAAAAACAAATCCCCCTGCCACAGCTAGTACAGATACTACAGGTGATACCCATGAGGGAAGTTCACCACAGCAGGGATTCCAGAGCTCTGCAGAGCTCACCTCGGGCTCCACCTTCCCCAGGGAGTAAGCGAAGGCGGGCATACCTTTCCCTCCAGCTTCGCCCACAAAGATCACTTTCAGGCTTGGGCTCAGCTCCTGCCAGAGTGGGCTGGGTGGGCTGCTGGCTAGCTAACCAGGTGAGATGGCCCACCCCCCAACTTTTTCCAGAACATGTTTCCTAATCTTCACTCTGGTCTCCCCGAGTCATCCAGATGAGAGACCACGTGAGACTCTTAGCACACTCCCGGGACGCCAGCTCAGTGGCAGCCTCCTAGGCTCTTCTTAGGGATTCGCAACCACAGGGTAAGAGTCAAGAGGGCTCCAGAAGCAGCCACCAGTGTGGAGGGAAGGGACAGCCACACGGTCCACTGTGCAGACCTGTCAGGAGGTGTCACGTCATTGTCAGTCTCTTGCCGTCATAGAATGGGGCAGAAAATGGGTGTGTTGTGTAAAGTGTGTGGGTACGCTTTCAGAAGAAAAGTCCTGGAAGTCACACTGGGCCGGAGGCTACGAAGTTGGTGATTATCACCACATTGCCCTAGAGCAGTGGTTCTCAGCCTTCCTCAGGCTATGACCCCTTTAATACAGCTCCTCACGTTGTGATGACCCCCAACCATTTATTCCGTTGCCACTCGGAACTGTGATTTTGCTACTTGTGTGGACTGTAATGTTAATATCTGATATGCAGGATGTCTGATATGCGACCCTTGTGAAAAGTGTCGAGATCCACCGGTTGGGAACCGCTGGCCTAGACAGCACTGGCACAGGTGCTGTGTCTTTGCACAAGCATCAGTTGTGATTCCGAGCCGCGTCCTTTCTGATAAGGGAGGTGTGTGAGACGGTGCTGCTCACAGCCCCCCTCAATGTTACCTTCCTAAGGCCATATGTATCACAGTGGCCTCTCCAATTGGCCCTTATCTGGCCTCCTGCAGACACTGCCAGCTTGACAGCCTGCCATCCTGCCTCCCAAAGACTTTTACCAGCAAATATTTTCTTTTTACTAAGCACCTGTGACAGGGCCTGGAGACAAAGGTGGACGATTTAGGCCCTGATCTTATAGAGCTTCATTCGTGATGGAGGGAGAAGATAGAGGACACACAAGAAGAGACAGATGTCAGGGACTCCAGAGAGATGTCAGCAGGAAGTGGATGGGGGCAATCAGTTACACACCAGGCTGCTAGGGGGAGGCTTTTCTAAAGAATCGTGTGGGCAGGGCCTGAGTAGGGTAAAACAGTGAGGTCTGTGGTTATGGGATGGCCTATCGTCTTTAGGGACAAAAATGCAAAGATCAGAACTAGAACTGATATACATGAGGCATGCAGTTATATACTGAGAATGCTGAGTGGGAGCCAAATCCGCACCTGTAATCCTAGCGCTGGGGAGACTGAGGACAGAGGATTGCTAGTTTGAGAGCACCCTGCACTATGGTATGTAACCCCGTCTCACATGGGGAAAAGTTGAGACATGGTGGTGCACAACTCTGATCACGAAGCTTAGACAGCAGAGACAGGGGCATCAGGAATTCAAAGTCATCCTCAGTCACATAGCAAGTTCAAGGCCAGCTTGGGTTACATGAGGCTTCTGTCTCAACAAACAAACAAACAAATAAATATACAAATAAGCAGTAAACAAATAAATAAATGAGCCAGGTAGAGGAAACCTTGGGGGATGTGGTCACGGCAGCCTGGTCGTGGCCTTGGTTAAAAAGCGTTCACTGTGGGTGAATCACAGTTGGCTTTGAGCTTGCAGTGTTACACCAATGGAGAACAGAGTTTGATGGCTCAACTCCCTCCGATGGCCAGGCCCTGGCTTCTGACCCATTGCGACCCAGTGAGTTCCTAGTGAGTTGCTGTCAGGCCTGGGCAGAAGGCAATATCCTGGTTCTGGGCATTCCTGCTGGTCACCAATGGCGTCAAAGCTGGGACAGGAATGAACAGAACAGTGTCCCACCTGCAGGAGCCAGCAGCCTGACTGTTTCCTCTCTGTTCTCTCTTCCACAGCTCTTGCAGTCTCAGGATGTGAAGGAAGATGCTGTCCTCTGCTGCTCCATGGAGGTGAGCAGTGGGCTCAGAGGGCCTGATCCCAGACTCACATGCCTTCAGGCCTCACAGTTTGGGGGAGCAACAGTCCCTGAAACAGCCCTTGGTCCAGAGATGTCTGTGAAGCCAGGCTTATAGAGGATTGCTCTCTAGGGGAGTCAGTACAGGCTGGCACTGCCCACTTCTCTGTCCCATGACCTCTTGCTTTTTGGATCAGGCATACCACAGGAATGACTTAAGAGGTTGCAGGTGACCTGCTGCCCCCAAAGATCGCCCTTCACTTCCATGGTATGCAATTAGGAGAAGGTGCCAATGGTTCACTTGAATCTCCTACATTGATTCTTGGGCACTATTCCTGAACTCAACATGTAGCCAGTGAATGCTGAAACTTCTTCTGGAATCTTCCTTTCAAGGCTACTTGCGTTCTTGGGGCAGATCCTTGCCCTCTGCAGACAGCCCGGAGTCACTCAGGATGGCAGGCAGAGAAAAAAGGCCTTCTAGCATGGGGACCCAGCCTGTCCATACTAGTGAGCATCCTGTATGCTCAGATGGCTCCGTCCAGGTTGCAAGGCTACGGCGCAGGAGCTTATAAATCCCAAGAGCCTGCATAGCAGTCTTGGTTGGATGGGACGGTCATGAAGATTATTTGCTGGGCTCTAGCTGGGCTTGCGGAGATTAGAGGGAAAGATAAGATAAGGTCTGTTCCTTCAGATGGCTTCAAGGCCACCACATGCACAGTGGCTGGGAAATGTATGGGATGGGTGTATATCTCTGGAAACGAGGGGAGGGAGGTCGGGGCAAGGCTTTGTGGGAAAGATGGAGCCTGGAAAACCAGGTAGAACAAGCCAGAGTGCAGTGTCAATGAGGGTCCGGAAGGGGTTGTTAGCCGGAAATCCAGAAAGATTAGAGCTTCTCCTGGCCAGTTTTTGTTTTGTTTTCATTTTGTTGTTTTCCCTCTCCTAAGATTGATCGGTCTCCCAAGATTGCCTGGCTGGCCTTCTACTTCAGTTCGTATTTCTCTCCTAGCTATTATTACAGATGTGGGCAGAGGCCAGTTCTGGGGCTAGAGGTAGGTTTTTGCTCAGAAAGGAGGCCCATCTTCCCTTGTGTTCCACATAGATGCAGGTAGGTACTGATCACTAATCTGTTTCTGGAGAAATACCTGATGAATGGAAATGAACACAGAGATACCTGACTGCTCAGAGAACAGACCATGGGGTCAGGTGATGTCTAAGTGTAGTCAGAGAAAGCTTCCCACAGGAGGGGAGGCTCTGGGGTAGAAAGCACTAAGTGAGTTCCTAGTGAGCTGCTGTCAGGCCTGGGCAGGAGGCAATATCCTGGTTCCGGGCATTCCTGCTGGCAGATGGTGGTTAAATCTCACCGTTGGCTATTCCTGCCTGGATCTGCATGTTCCTAGGACAATTCAGATCTTTTTGCTCCTTGCCTTCAGCCTACCTAACCAGGGATTGGGAGAGGGGGTACCTATTATGGGGTACAAGTTCCACCCTGACCACACTTTTCACCCACAGCTACAAAGCACTGGCCGGCTGCTGGAGGAGCAGCTGCCTGATTTGATGACGGAGCTCCTAGCCAGCGCCCGAGACAAGATGCTGTGCCCCACCGAGTCCATGCTAACCCGGTCCCTGCTCCTGGAGGTCATCGAGCTCCACGCCAACAGCTGGAACCCTCTGACGCCCCCCATCACGCAGTACTACAACAGGACCATCCAGAAACTGACAGCCTGACAGCCGGGGGGGCCTGGTGGGCAGCCCGTGGGCAGCTGGGGCCCTGGCGCACAGGGCCAGATGGACAGGCGAAAGGACAGGGGTGGCCCTGGCAGGAAAGAGAATTGAGCAAAGAGGCAGGCAGCAACGGGGGCCAGTGTGGAGCCAGCCGGGGAGTGGATTGTACGCCTCAGAAGACCTCCCCCGTGCAGCCCCCCCCAATCCTGAGCACGTGGCAGCGCACCAAGGGAAGCATGTTTCTTTGTGCTGGTGGTCACCCGCCCTTGCTCTCTTCTCCTCGCTCTCCTCAGCCCTCAGCCCTCCCCACCCCTTACCTTCCGACCCTCCCTCCCTCCCCCATAGAGCTTTAGGGGAGGAATCTCTGCCACTCCTCACCGTCTCCAGCTGCCTCTCAGCCTCCCACACCTCTGGCCACTGCTTGGGTCAGCCAGGACTGCTGAAGGCTGAAAAAGTGGGTCGAGACGGCTCTCATTGTTCCCACGTGCTGTCAGGCGCAGTGGCCAACTGGCAGCAGGCAACGGGTAGCAGATGTCTGGGAGGACAAAGGCAGGCACGGCCCCCACCAGCCGCCCATAATTGACGGCCTTTGTCGGCCCCAGTGGAGCTGGGGAGAGTCTTTTTTCCCCCTCTAACCTTCATGCTCCACCCTCACGCTCCATGCCTTCTACCCTCAGTCTCCAGCCTCAGGGCCTGCTGCTCCCCCAGGCAGAAAAGGGAGCTGGGCTCATGGCTCAGCTTGAACCCTTTTATTTTGTTTTTCAAAAGTCGGTTGCTTTGAAGTCTCCTTTTTCTCAATGAAAATGCCCTCGATGCGATGCGATCCCCTTCAAGGATCCCCTGATTAGTGGGAGATCAAACCCTGCCCCCTCTGGAAAAAATCTAGCCACTAACAGCTTGCCAGTAGCTAGCTAATAATTGGAAACTTCTGCCCCAATGGGGGTCCCTGTTGGAATCCTGTGTTCCTGGGCCCCTGTCCTGCAGTGCCTCTGTTCTTGTCCACTGCTAGCTTCCAAAGGGCTGATACTGTCCCCTGGACTGCCTTAGCACCTGCCCTGGCCCCCATTATGGCAAACAGGGCCAGAAATGAGGCTGGCAGATTAAAACCAAATGCAGGTCTTGTTCCAAGCCAACTGCTGGAGGAAGAGCCCACTGCTGGCTCCGTGGGTCTTGGAGCCTCATTCATGGGCTGTGTCCTTGCCCTCACCTCATCCCAGGCAAGACCCAAAAGCCCTGTCTCCAAGTCTGCTGGGGACAGGGGAAATTGCTGGGTCATGACTGGGACAGTTTGGTAGGTGACCAGGCAGGCAGCTAGATAAATTTTTCGGGCTATAATCAAAGCTACAGTTTCTTGAAGGCTTTGGTCCCAGGGAACAACCCCGTCTATAATGGTTAGAGAGGATGAGGCAGTCCAAGAGGCTGGTCTCGGTGGTGACTGGAGGCTCCTTGCCTCGTCTCTGGGAAGCTGGAACCCACACTTTGATGATCCCTAGAATAAGTGTCCAAGCCCAGTGGCTTCCTAGTCGGCTCCTTTTACTGGAACTGGTCATGCCTGGGCCGTGTTGGAGGCTCTTGAGCAGCAGTTCTGAGCCTGTGACTCGTGACCCCTTTAAGGGGGGGTTGAACAACCCTTTCACGGGGTCACATATCAGATATCCCACATATCAGCTATTTACATTACAATTCATAACAGTAGCAAAATTACAGTTATGAAGTAGCAGCGGAAATAATTTCCTGGTTGGGGGTCACCACAACGTGAAGAAGCACATGAGTATTAAAGGGTCGAAGTGTTAGGAAGGTTGAGAACTGTTGCTCATGAGGCTTCCCAACTCAGTTCAGACTGGCTAAAGTGAAGAACAGGGAAGGTTCTCTTAATTGTACCGAGTCTAAAAGACTAGAAAGGGAAGCAGGTAGCAGAGGGAGAGTCCCCCGCTCTCTCCAACTAAATTCTTCAGGTCCTGAGATGGGGCCTCAAAAGGGCCTGCTGGGAAGAAGGTAGAGAGGTCAATGGCCATCCCATTGACCTCTATAGAGAGGTCTAAGAGAGCTTTGCTCGCTTTCCTTTTCCTCTCCTTCCTATCTGTCTTATTTTCTGCTTCTTGCTTCCTTACTCCCATTCCAGCCCTTAGGCTGAGCCTGGAGCCCAGGGACACTACACAGGAGGTGTTGAGGGAAGAGCAGGGCAAATGGGATGCCCAGAGAAGGCATCAGGGAAGCCATGCTTTTGTAGAGTTGGGCAGCCCAGGCCCACGGGCACCTGCTCCCCCTGAAGCTTCAGGAGCCACAGGTGTGCTTCCATAGGCCTGCTTCCCAAGTGTCTGTAGAATGGTGTGTGTGTGTGTGTGTGTGTGTGTGTGTGTGTGTGTGTGTGTGTGTGTGTGTGTGTTTGCATAGGCCTGCTTCCCAGGTATCTATAGAGCAGTGTGTGTGTGAGTGAGTGTGGGTGGGTGTATATGTGTTTGTGTGTACACACACCCACGCACACATTTGTGTATATGCATCTGCTAAGAATGAAGCAGGACCATGAGGAAGAAAGTGCTGATGGTGAGGACTCAAGCCTCAGGAGTAGGGAGGTCTCACTGGGTTCACAGAGTAGGCTCCATACAGGGGCGCCCAAACACTGTGTAGAGGGGCGGAGACCATGGCTTTGTGGGCACCGTGGGCCTAATGCAACTCCTTCTTAATGGCCTGTTGGTGACCCTGCCTCAAGAGAAGCCCTTCCTAGGGCCTTGAGGACCAGTGTGAAGATGGAGATATAAATATGTATACATATATAAATATATTTTTAATTACATGTTGTGTCCCGGTGGCTCCAGACCTAGAGTTTGCCTGTTGTATCCCATTGCTTGACAGCACTTCCTGGCCCATCCTAATATGTCACTTCCGGCTGTCTGTCTGTTCTAAATGCAGATCCCTGCTACTTTTTCAGACATGGAAAGAAAACCTTTTATTATTATTATTATTTTTTTTTTTTTTTTAAGAAACAACAGTAAAGCCTAAGATCTTGGTTTAGCCCTGGCTGTCCTGGAACTTACTCTGTAGACTAGGTGGTCTTGAACTCATAGAGCTCCGCCTGCCTCTGCCTCCCGAGGGCTGGGATTAAAGGCCTGTGCCACCACTGCCTAAACAGCTTTCTGTGGGAGACTACTCAGGAGGGAAGTGGGAGACATGCAGGCATCCAGAGACCCCTGACCTCCCCAGGCCAGAGCCTTCCCTGTCTCCAGAGGAATGGCATATCCAAGCCGGCCTCTGAATGAATAAACAGAAGGCATATTTGGCTGTTGCCTCTCTCAGGCTTGTGTTGTCCTGTCTGGCCATGATGATCTGATACTGAGCCTTTTCAGGCTCCCCTGCCTGTCAGGACGAGTTGGTCCTTGTTTTCCACTCAAGTGGCCTGCTTGTCACTGTCCTCCTTGTGAACTGGCCCTATTGCCTAAGCTCTGGGACCACAGCTCCTGCAGGGCTCCCAGCCTCCCCTGGACAAGGCCTGGAGCCCCACCATCATCCACGGGGAACATGTGCCCCCCCCAAAACCATCTTCATCCACTCACCCTTCCTTATCTGGTCTGTAAACCTTTGCAGTTTGGGGATCATCTTGTTCATCTGTGTAAATGTAAATGTTGACCCAGTTGGTATTTATTCTAATTTGTATTGTATTTTATTTTATTTTGTCTGAAGGGTGGGGGGTGGAAGTATAGCACTGGTTGCACCCAGGCTTCAAGGAATGACCCCAGGCAGCCCAGGAGCCAAGAGAAGGAGCTCCTTGGGGCCACTCTAGATGGCAGCCCCCACGGAGCCACAGCCGAGGCTGTTATCTGGCATCAGACGCCAGACAGCGTTCCTTGACCCAGACACTCAGGCCTGCCGATGGCCTGATGTCCCTCAGCTGCCTGGCACGGTGTTGGGAAACCTCTGACTGGGTCATCAAGGAGGTGGGTTGGGGAGAATCGAATTCTCCTCCGCTCAGGGCACTTGGACCCGGAGATCTGTAGCCCCGCCTGAGCCAGCCAGAGCCTGACAACAGGACCTACCTCCCTGGAGCAGGGTCTAGAGATTCCCGCCAAAGCTATGGGCCAATCCTGCTCGCGCCATCCCCTTCCCTCCACCCATATGTCCTGCTTCCCAGCTGAACCCAGACAACAAGTGGGTTTAAAAAAAAAAAATTAAATGATACCAAAAACCAAAAGTGTGCTGAGTCTTTCTTCTCTGCTCTAAGCTCGGAACGGAAAGCTTTCCCCAAGGCTCAGCTGGTACAGACAGAAGAGCTCAGCCCAGGCTGTGAGCTGGTGAGAGAGGCCTCACCATCTGCCTGCCATCCGGGGCTAGAGCAGACTCTGGGATGGGAGGAGGTTGGGCAAAGGGCTTATGTCTCTAAAAGCTGGGCTCCGAGGCCGAGTCAGGGTGGTGGAATTTCCTGAAGAAAATGGCTTTTGTGACCTCTTTGGCTTGTTACAAATTGAACCCGCCCCTGGACCTGCCGCAACCCGGGAAGTGTCCCCATGGCACTTGGCAATGGCCTGAGACTCTGGCAAAGTCAGCAGCAAATAGCTGTCCGGTCTCAGGCGGCCAAATGAGGCTTTAGTCGGGTCCTAAAGGAGCTCCATGAGGCATATGTGATAGTGTGTCCTCATTTCACAGCTTCGTCCCTGGAGAAGCATGGGAACAGGACCTACCTCTTAGTAACAGCTCCTCATGGCTCCCTAGGCTGGCCCAAAGCAGCCCGTGTAGCTGGAGAGGCCACGCTGAGATCCAGTCATTGCTCAGGACTGAGTCAAATGCCTCCCATGACGCTGCCTGAGGATGGTCAAGGTACGCCACTGGGGTAGGGATGTGAGGGCAAAGGAGACGGGTCTCAAGATAACACCCAGGGAGAAGAGGAGGAGTCCAAACCTGAAACTTTGGCCTAAGAGGTGATTCTGGGTGACTCAGTCCTGCTTAGAAGGGCATAGATTGCAGGGTCCCGTGCAGCCTGACGTTCCGTTCCAATGCAAACTGCTCCTGCCCTGCGTCTCCCTCGCATCTCTGCTGATGTGTGTCCTGTCTTGTAGGAGCAGGTTCCGTTTGTCCTTGCTCCACAGAGAGGCAAAAAAGAAGACTTCATTTTGAATGAATCATCTAGAAGACTGCAAGACTCAGGACGTCAGAGTACTAGAGCAAAGGTTGGGGACAGAGGGAACGAGAGCAGAGAAGGAGACACTGGGCGGGGAGCACAGTGCTTCTGAGGTTTATGCTCTCTCTGAAGTGAGCAGACAAGTTGTGTTTGGGTTTGACTGGCTGTGTGTGTGTGTGTGTGTGTGTGTGTGTGTGGGAGTGGGAGTGTTTTGCCTGGATAGTATGTCCACCACATGCATTCCCGGTGCCTGCAGGGGGTGAGAAGAAGGTCCTTCTGGGACAGCAGTTACGGGTGTTTCTATGATTGTGAGCCACCGTGTGTGCTGGGAACTGAACCCTGGTCCTCTGCAAGTATTTGTAACTGCAAAGCCATCTATCCCTCCAGCTCCTTGTTTTTGTTGTGATTTTTGCTGGCTGTGCACTGACGTGTGTGTGTGTGTCTCTGTGTGTCTATCTGCTTCTGTTTATGTCTGTGTTTGTGCCTGTGTGTTTATGTATGTGTGTGTGTGTGTGTGTGTGTGTGTGTGTGTGTGTATGTGCTTGCTTGCTGCAGTGCATGCGTGGAAGTCAAAGGACAGCTTGGTGGAGTCTGTCCTCCCCTTCCACCTTTCCAGGTTCTGCAAGACTCTTGCAAACAGTGCAAAAGCCAGGCCCAGCCTGAGAGCCAAGAAAGCCAAGAAAGCCGGTTGTCATTCTGCCTCACCCCCTCATCCCCTGCAAAGGCCAGTCACTCAGACAAAGGGCAGCCAGCCGCCTGCTGAGATGGGGCCAGAGCAGGCTCCCAGCCTCCCTGCAGGCTTGTGGAGACAGGGCCATCTGGACTCTTTGCATGGGTGTGGGAGGAGCCTGCAAAGTTTGGGTCCATCATAATATGTCATACGCGCAGTGTGTGCTTCTGGGTCCCAGTTTCCAAAGGCATTGGCTCTAAGGTATCCAGGAGAGAAGGGAGTGGGGGTGGGGTGGTTAGGTCAATACCCAAATTGCTAGAAACTTTTCAAACTCTATGCTGAAACAGGACACACCCACACAGCATAACTTCCAGAATCCTGACCTGGGAGAACCGCTTTTCTGACTAAGGGTATGTATTTATGTCATACCTTGGATGGGGTGCCAGCGAGGAGGAGCGGAGAGCCACTGCCCTGCAAGCATGGCGGTGAAGTGTTGAGCGTGAAGAACAGTGATGCTCTTGTAGAATTAACACCCAGGCCTCGTAGCCACGCTCTGCGCGGTGGTGCTGGGGTTTGCCACTGTGGCTGAAATGTGGTGGCAAGTACATTTAGAGAGGGGGAGTGTCCAGACAGTCACTTGAGTTCAGCAGAATACATCCCCTGATTCAAGAGTGTCCGAGACACTCATAGGCCCTAAGCACTTTTGCTTTCTTAGGCCTGCCTCTCTCTCTGGTGTCTGTGTGTGTAAACTGGATTTCATGACTATATTATAAAGATAAATATATCAATAATTATTAAAACATTTTCTTTAACCTGAAGGTTTTCATTTTAACTTTTAAAGAAATCATTTGCAGGCCCCATGAGGGAGCCTGTTTTCATCAATTCGAGTTACTATAGCAAGGCACCGTAGAACGAGATGGCTTATGAACAACAGGAGTTTATTTCTGGCCGGCAGTCTAGGGCAGAAGTGCCAGCATGGCAGGCTCCTGTGAGGACCCTTCTGGTTGCAGACTGCCCACATCTTGTATCCACACAGGCAGAAAAGGGTTTCACCAAGAGCCGGGCGGTGGTGGCTTTGCTAAGGACACTAACTCCATTCATAAGGGGTCCACTCTTGTGACATAATTACCTTCCAAAATATAGACCCCCAAATACTCCCATACTAGGGGCTGGAATTCCAACATGACTTTGGAGCCAGTCCTTAAGTTCACAGCAGCATGTTACTAAGCCTGAGTATCTGTTAGCCCTGCCTTCCCTGGGTGCCCATTTGGGTTCAGGGTGATTTAGGGCAGGGAGGGAGTTAAGAGAGCAGCTCATAGAAGCCACAGAGGACCCTACCCAGAGTCCCCACACGTGGGTGTCCATGCCAGTCAGTCTCTCCATATCCCGAGTACTGCAGTATCCTAGGCACAGCCCTGAGCGCTCGGAGTCTTCTGTGATTCACAGGAGCATCAAGGCTGTGGGTGTGATTGGCTCTGCGAGACAGATGACTACAGCCAGGATCCCACAGCTGCCCCAACGCATAGAGGGTTCTACGTGATGATCTCAGCCAAGCTCCTGCTTCTGAGACCCATCACTGCCCCCCAGGGCTGGGGGCTTCGGGAAAATATATTCAGAAAATGAGAGCTGGCAGCAGGCAGCTGTGTCAGCCGCCCAGACCACAGCCATCCACCCACAAGCCTCACCCGGTTGCTGGATGTCCCGGTGCAGGGCTCTGACAACGGCAAGCCCGTGGAGAGCCAGTGCCTGACACACGGCCTCAGGTAACACTCCCGGGCTTGCCCAGCCTCATTCCCAGTCTAGGGAGAAAGGACAGCCCCTCCCTACCAGGTGACAAACTAGGAGGAATCCCAGCACCCATCAAGCCTGCGTGAGGAAAACCAGCCTAGAAACTGGTTTTCTAAAATAAAATAAGACAAACTTCGTCCATTTTAAAGGCGCTCATTCGCTCGGAGGCACAAACCCTTGCGGTTCCGTCCTCCCTGCAGACTTGCTCTTGGAGGAGCCAACGGTGGCCAGTTCCGGAGCAGACGCTCAGGCCTGCACCGGTTCACTCGGGCCACACAGGCGTCAGGCCCACTAACCACCAGTGTGATTCGGAGCCACTTCAGGGGACTGTCTAACCCAGTCCTGCTGCCTCAGCGTGCGGGGTTCCAGGTGAGCCTGCCTTCAGCATGTCTTAGTTAAACGTAGAGCAGTGCCCAGGCCTTCAGAGGACCGTCCTGATGAGCTGAGTTGAAAGCAGGGTCGCTGCCGGTGGGGGAAGGTGGGGGCCACACCATGCCCTGGGTTCTAGAAGTCTCACTCAGCTCTTGCTCGTCACATCACGACATGGCCAGCCCGTTGCAGCCCCTCCCCCACCCTGCCCCCTTTCAGGGCACAGCAGCGCTCTGGTCAGGGTTCTTGGCTCCTCCTGGGACCCAGCAGGCAGAACACACAGGTTCACCAAGGTAACTCCAAGGGCCAGGCATGGACTCCAGGGCAACCTCTGCCTAGAGGAACAGAGACAAGTGTGGAAGGACAGGAAGGTGACACAGACACAAAAATGTCACTTGGATTTTTTGTGGGTAACTTCTGCCATGGCACTCCAGGTGGTGAATGAGCAAGCTGGAAGTCCCAGGGTCTGTGTCACCCTGTTTCACTGGGCTGTGAACAGGGCAGAGCTTGGGCAACATTGGCTGGTTTGGGCCCAGACTAGGCCTCCTTCTGCTCCACCAAAGAGCACAGGGAGCAGAGCTCAGCATGCTTGAGTCACACAGCTAGTGGAGCAGACTTTCGGTTAGTGTCACCTCTTCCGGGAAGCTCTCCCTGAGTGCCCTTCAGGTCAGGGTGACATGTCCCCTCTGGGCCAAATAGGAAGGGTCAATTGCTCCTGTCCTGGCAGAGAAGGGAAGTGCAATTCAGGGATATGAACCTTCCATACAGGGACAATTGAAAGGGAGAGATGTGGTGAGAAGCGGCCGGTGACCAGCTGATGCTCCAGGTGGGAGGCATCTTGACTGGGAAGGAAGCCCACCAGGCCCGGGAGTCTGTGGGTTCTGGTCTTCATAGCAATCAGACCTCTCCTTGCCCACAGGCACCCGGCCTTGTCCACTTGTAACTAACATGTCTCTTCAAACTAGGAAGCTTTTTTTGTGTGTGTGTGTAGCCTTGGCTGTTCTGGAACTCGCTCTCTAGAGCAGGCTGGCCTTGAACTCAGAGATCAGCCTGCCTCTGAGTGCTGGGATTAAAGGTATGCGCCCCCCCCCCCAGCTTTTTTTGTTCTTGTTTTTGTTTTCATCTTTTTGATTGGAATATCTCTGTGGGGGTGTTTTGCACCCTGATTTCTGACACCACCCGTCTGACCATTTCTTGATAGCCCAGAGTGGCCTCCAGAACGCTAATTAACAGTGCGCTGGAACGCAGGGCTAGCCTCAGCCATCATCTGACCCTGCTGCTTTGCTTGTTTCCTTAATCACTGCATCTGAGTTTCACACTTTCCTGCCTCTTCTCTTGTCCTAAAGCTCTTCTTACCGTTATCACTGTTGTTGTGGCCTAAGAAACTAAGCCATCACTCTTGCCAGAGCTGTCAGGGAGCACACAGGCCCTCACTGACGGCCCCAGGAGCATTTTTGTTTGGTTGGTTTGGTTTGGTTTGGTTGTTGAGACAGAGATTCTCTGTGTGGCCCTGGCTATCCTGGAACTCTGTAGACCAGGCTGGCCTAGCACTCACTGAGATCTGCCTGCCTCTGCCTCTGCCTCTGCCTCTGCCTCTGCCTCTGCCTCTGCCTCTGCCTCTGCCTCTGCCTCTGCCTCTGCCTCTGCCTCTGCCTCTGCCTCTGCCTCTGCCTCTGCCTCTGCCTCTGCCTCTGCCTCTGCCTCTGCCTCCTGAGTGCTGGAATTAAGGTCATGTACCACCACAGCCCAACCCCCTGGGAGCATCCTCTCAGCAAAGACCTTGAGCTTGGCATCTTAGATGGACGTTTTTTGTTGTACTGGTAGTTATTTGAAACAAGGTCTCACTCTGGAGCCCAAGCTGAACTCAAATTCCAGGTTTTGCCATCTCAGCTTCCCCCGTGCTGAGATTATAGGTCAGTGCCACCACACCCTGTGAGCTGATGATTTTTAACAGCTAATTCATCTATATAGAAATGTTTCTGCCTGCATTCTGGTCCCCAGTGAGTTCCCCAAATGTTGGCTCCACTAGGTTAGAGAAGTTTTTCCCACCCAGAATTAGAGCCATTCTATAGTAGGTGTGACTTGGAAAGACACAGAGGCTGCTGGGGGGGCTTTTGTAGGCTGTCTTCATCACACTTTTCCCAGGAGGAAGGTGGGACTCACCGGCCTTCTGTGGACAAGGACTGGTGACTCAAGATGAATCTGTCGACTTGAGCAAAAGCCTCGTATCGCATCATCAGAGCGTGAGCAAAAAAAAAACCCTTAGGGTCCCTGGGATGGCATGCTAAGAGCACTGGGTTGTCAGCCAGCAGAACCGAATCTATCCCTGGCTCCATGCCAGCCAGTTACTTGTTTGTGAGAGTGAGGCTTCCTTTGGTTGGTTCAGATTTTTGCTTGCTTGCTTACTTGCTTGCTTTGGCGACACTGTCTTGCTCTGCAGCCCACTTTGCCCTCAAACTTGAGGTCCATCTACCTCCTGCCTCCTGAAATTGTAGGCTTGGGCCATCACACTGGGTGAGCGTTGCCTCCTTAAGTTCCAGATTCCCAATTGTCATAGAAGGTTAGTGTTGCTTTCAAGCTGTCTTCTGAGACCCTTTGTCACAAGGTGTATTCAAGAAGAGGTGTCTGCCCAAACCACTTTGCCCCGCCCCCCCTGCATCCTCTCAAAAGCCATCTGATCCCCCTTGGAGTGTCCCCTCACTGCATTGGGTTTTTAGTTGACACTGGCACACCCAGGAAGGCTTTGAAATGTCAAGTTGGTTAGCTAAGAGTCTCCAGCCCTTCAGGAAGAGGCTTGTTGATAAAGACAGCCTACAAAAGCGGTGCTCTTCCCAGAGTAAAGGGCCTCAGGTACCTTTTGTTCTGAAGGTCCCTTTCAGAAAGAGGGGTCACAGCCAGGAGGATACATGAAGAGCTATGCTGGAAGGGACCAAGAGCAAGGGCTCCAGAGACCAGAATCCGGCTGGTGTCTCCTCCGGAATCCTCACAAGGCATAGGCTCTGTCCTCCAAGTGTCCTGTCTCCCTCTCTTCCTCACCTGACCCACTTTCTGTCTCCGGCTACTTCCTGACTTTCCTGTAACAACCAGCTGAAGCCTTTTCCTCTGAGAGAGCCCCTGGGGGAAGGAAAGGGCTAAGATGGGACCCACCAAGGACATTGGGCAGCATGTCCCGCCCTCTACCTTACAGGCTAGACAGGCTACCCAGCACAGAGCTGATCCCCCCCCCACCACCTATGGTACCTCCTCATTCTGGGAGTGTGGATGAGAACACCCCCTCCCCAGTCTGCTGGCTGAAGCCTGGGACCCTCCTCTGCCAGGACTCCACCAGGCTGGGCCGAGCTTGGCTGCCCGCCTGGGCTGCCGTATCGATTCCTTTGGCTCCCTTCTGCTGGGGATATCAATCTAGCGCGTTCCCGGGATGGTTGTGTTTTAACCTCTCACCCTGGTCTAGACTCTGTCGGCTCCTGCTGTCCCTCAGCCAGGAGGAGATGGAGGCCCCGGGCCTCTTGGGCAGGCTCTGGAGCCAGTGGATTTCCAGGAACCGAAGCTGGGATAGCCTGGCGGCTACGCAGCCCGCCAACCTGCCTCTCTCCAAACTGGCCGGTGAATTATTAAAGATGCAATTTCCTCTCATCTTTCCAGTAAAATTGCTCCCTGTACCCAGCGTTGCTGTCTTCCTGTCACTGGCCAGCTGGGGTCTTGGCAGAACTGTCATTCACCCCAGACCAGGGCACAGGGAACTGGGAGTCTTAGAGTATTTGGTGCCTATTTGTTTCACAGTGCTGGAGGAGGAAGCGCAGAGAGATTCGGCTACCAGCCAGGGAGAGCTGCGCCAGCTACCATCAGAGCTGGGCTGTGACCCTGAGTTCTTCCCTGTGCCAGCGAAGCCTGGAGAGTCCCCACACTGTTGCTCAGGACTACTGGCACTTCCGCTCCCTGGTGAGAGTGGGGTCAAGTTGCCTGTGTATCGATCGGGCCTCCTAGTGTGATTTACAGTCTTTGCTTGTTACTCACCACCATGTCCCCCACTGCGGCCGCTTAGCTAGGTAAAGCTGTCATTTGTTAGTGCCCTCCTGTCGGTATTTATCGTTTTGGGTTTTGCTGTTTACTGTTGGTGGTCATAACGCGGGTTGGGGGGCGGGCAGCAGCTCCAAGTGTGTGCCCAGGTACGGTTCATTAAAGGCTTGCTCTGGCTGGCCTTCCCTGGATGCCCCTTCCCAGGGGGAATCCCCAAGGGAGGTCCAAATGCTTTTCTCCTCTTCAGCCAATGCCACAGGCAGAGAGGTGTTGGAAGACGCTCCGGGTCTCAGAATTGTGTTTTGGTGTCTATGGACACAGCACAGCTATGCCTGGCTCTGAGCTGATACTCTGAGACCTCCAGATACTCGTGGCCTCTGGGCTCAAAGTCAGCCCAAGGTACCAGTTCTCTCAGTGCAGCTAGGCTGAATCCAAGGGGTCTTTGAGGTCACAACTGCCTTCCATTCAGCTTGGCCTCGGTCCCCTGCCTCAGGTCCACTCCCAGCAGAGAGCAAACCCAAGTTAGGTACCATAATGGAACAGAGACATTCTTGCCAGAATGGCTCCAACTTAGATGAGCAAAACTGCAGCCAACTGATACTCTCACTGCTCCTGCCCTTGCAAGAGACCTGCTCGAGGCCTTCTAGGGTTTGCCAGATGTGCTGGCTGGCTTTATGTCCACTTGACACAATCTAGGGCCATCTGAGGGGAAGCCACCCCCACTAAGAAAAAGCTTCCATAAGATCAGGCTATCGGCAAACCTGTAAGGCAGTTTTAAAATTAGTGATTGATGTGGGGGCCCAGACCATTGTGGGTGGTGCTTTCCCTGGACTGGTGGTTCTGGGTTCCATAAGAAATCAGGCTGAAGCCGGGCAGTGGTGGCACATGCCTTTAATCCCAGCACTCCAGAGGCAGGAGCATCTCTATGAGTTCAAGGTCAGCCTGGTCTACAGAGTGAGTCCAGGATAGCCATGGCTACACAGAGAAACCCTGTCTGGAAAAAATGAAAGAGAGAGAGAGAGAGAGAGAGAGGAAGGAAGGAAGGAAGGAAGGAAGGAAGGAAGGAAGGAAAGAAAGAAAAGAAAAGAAAAAAGAAATCAGGCTGAGCCAGCCATGCGGAGCAAGCTAGTAAGCAGCACCCCTCCATGGCCTCTGCATCAGCTCCTGCCTCCAGGTTCCTGCCCTGTTTGAGTTCCTGTCCCGACTTCCTCCAATGATGAACAGTGATTGGACGGGTAAGCCAAATACACCCTTTCCTTCTCCAGGGTGCTTTGGCCATGGTGTTTCAGCGCAGCACTGGAAATCCTAATGAGGGCAGGTTGGGGTTTGGTTCCGGTCCAGTTTACTGGCCTTTGTTGAGGATTGCTCCTGCTGAAGTCACCCTGGCTGCTAATTCCACTCTCATTGCGAGCTTCCCAATCCTGGCCTTTTCTCTCTTCCACAAACCTCCCTTGCTGCGAGTTAACATCTGATAGGGGACAGCAGGTGCAGCGAAATCTCTGAGACCTCCTTACACTTGGACTTCTTGACCTCCAGAAGGGGTAGTGTGGTGCTGTGGTTAGGGCTCTAGCCCTCACTGGCCAAGCAGGCCACTTCAGGCAAGGGAACAAACTTCTCTGTGCCTTTCCTGGCCTCATCTGTAGAAGACAGGGTTCACAGAATAGCAGCCACTTGAGAGCATTGCTGTGACACAGTGAAAAGGGCTTCCTCCGCGTACAACTCCAGAAAATGAAAACAAAGCCATGACGACAGAACAGAGCAGTAGCGGTGCACACTTTAAAATCCCAGCACTCCAGAGGCAGGTAGATCTCTGATTTCGAGGCCAGCCTGGTCTACAGATGGAGTTCCAGGACAGCCAGGGCTACACAGAGAAATCTGTTTAAAAAAAAAAAAAAGGATGAGGAGGAAGGGGAATAGATTTTTGTACATTCTCTTAATTGTAGTGATGGTTTTATAAGTATTTCCATGTGTCAAAGCAGATCATATTCTACCTTTTTTTCATTTGATTTTCCTTATATACCAATTGTACAAAAGAGTGGATTTCCGGCTAGGAAGATGGCTCAGCCAGTAAGAACACTTTCTGCACAAGTATAAGAATCTGAGTTCAAATCCCAAGAAACCATGGGAGAAAGTGGGCGTGTTGCGCATGCGCCTGTGACGCTGCTGCTGTGGGGGAGGGGCCCTGAGGATCGCCACCAACCCGGCCATGGGTTCAGTGAGAAAGCCTGTGTCACGAGAAGGCCTCCTCCTCCTCCTCCTCCTCCTCCTCCTCCTCCTCCTCCTCCTCCTCCTCCTCCTCCTCCTCCTCTCTTGAGCATAACTTCTCTGGGGCTCCCAAAAGTTTTCAGGCTGCCCGTCCTGTGTCTTGTTAACCATGTGTGTGCACATCACCAAACACTGTGAAAGATAGTACTGTGTTAGAGAGGATTTGTGTGAGAAAGACTTCTGTGAGAGACTTCTGTGTTTGAGAGTTTCATGTGTGATTCTGTGTGTGTGATAATTTACGTAAGAGAAACTTCTGTGTAAGGGAGGATTCTGTGCATGAGAGAAAATTTTGTATGTGAGAGAATTCTGTGAGAGAGAATTGTGTGTGAATTTGTGTGAAAGAGAATTGTGTGAGAGAGGATTCTGCGTGAAATAATTTGTGTGTGAGAGGATTCTGTGTGTGAGAGGATTATGTGTGAGAAGGATTCCACATGAGAGAACTCCAAGTGTGAGAGAGGATTCCATGTGTGAAAGAGAATTCTGTGTGTGAGAGAAGAGAGAGAATTCTGTGTGAGAGAGAATTCTGTGTGTAAGAGAGAAAGAATGGCTGTTTGCGGCTGTGTCTAAGAAACAAAGATAACCGTGAGCATTCTATGGGAGAGAGATGGTAAGTTCATAAAAGCCATGTTCATGAACTTTGAACTTTGAAACTGTTCATGATAAATGTTCTGTGCTCCAGGTCTTTTAAGAAGTGGACTGCCAGAGCCTCTCCTACAGTCCCCAGACCTGGAGAGCTGGGGCAGGCAGTGCAGGAGAAGGTCCCCCATAACCTACCTTACCTTTCTGGAGGGACTTGTGGCTCCTTCATCATCCCTCATATCAAAGTGGTGGGGTGAGAACTCGTACACACTCACCTGCCACCAGGCTTCACTTGGTGATCTCAGAAGCAGGGCCCTCACCAATATGTCACTCAGTGGGTAGGATGGCTTTCCTGTCAGCAGACGTAGAGATGGTGATATCAGCTGGAGATGGAAGTGTGGAGGTGATGGTGAAGGGCGGTGGTGGGGTGATGGTGGCAGAGGTGGAGGTGATGGTGGTGATGGTGGTGATGGTGGTGGAGGTGGTGGAGGTGGTGGAGGTGGTGGTGGTGGAGGTGGTGGAGGTGGAGGTGATGGTGGAGATGGTGGTGGTGGTGGTGATGGTGGTAATGATGGTGGTGGAGGTGGTAGTGGTGGTGGTGATGGTGGTAGAGGTGGTAGTGGTGGTGGTGATGGTGGCGGTGATGGTGGTGGAGGTGGAAGTATGGAGGTAATGGTGAAGGGCGGTGGTGGAGGTGGAGGTGGTGATGGTGGTGGTGGAGGAGGTAATGGTGATGGTGGTGGAGGTGGTGGTGGTGGAGGTGGTGGAGGTGATGGTGGTGGTGGAGGAGGTGATAGCAGTGGTGATGAAGGCAATGGTGAGACCAGGCAGAGGATTCCAAGTGAACCTCTCTTGTGTGCCCTTCAGCCATTAGCAAGTTGCGGACCTAAAGCTTTGTTTAATCAGTGTCGGTGTTTCCTACGTTCCTACATTAAGTTACACGTGGGTACATGATTAGTACATGGAATGAACATACAGACATGTTCTCCGCCCTTGTATTGCTTACAGTCTAGAGAGCTCTGAAAAACTAACACGTAAACATCTAACTATATGTGTGTGCCTCTGTGAAGCAGACAGATTCTCACGAAACCCGCAGGCTTTCTCTGTCCGAACGTGAAGGCCGTTTCATTCATCGCTGCTGTTTCTATGGGCAGAAGGGAGACAGGTGATGCTAACTCGAACGCAGCTCTGAACGTTCAGGTCAGCAGAGAGGCACAGGCCTGGCCTCTATGGTGGGAGGCTGCTCATAGCCTGAGCTGATCCTCCTGCGGGGAAGCCAGGCTACAAGCTCTCTCCATAGCACGAGCGTCATTTAGACAGCAGTCAGGCTAATAAAGGCAAGAAAGTACCCAGGTGGGAGGAGGCACCAGCCAAGACTGAGGCTAGTGCCCTCAGGGGTCAAGCCAAAGCGTCAGATACCTGCAAAGAAAGGAGTAAGGCTCATTTTTGTCAGAGTGTGTGTGTGTGTGTGTGTGTGTGTGTGTGTGTCTGTATGAGTGTCTGTGCATGTGTGTAGGTATGTGTGTCTGTGCATGTTTGTGCATGTGTGTATGTGTGTATGTGTATATATTTGTGTGCGCATGTATGTATATGTGCACATGTGTGCATCTGTACATGTATGTATGTCTGTGCACTTATGTATGTGTATATATATGTATATATATATGGGGGGGCGTGTGTGTATATGTGTACATGTGCATATGTGTGTATGTGTATATGTGTGTGTAATGCATGTAATTGTCCCTGAGAGCAAATTAGGGGATCTGAAAGAGGAATAAGGAGGATTAGATGTTTAAGGTCATCTTTGGCAGCATCGCAAGGCTGAGGCCATCCTGGGCTTCAGGAAACAGTATCTTGAAAATAATTACAAATTAGAACTAGATCACAAACTAGAAATAGGCTTCACAGAGATTTCTCAAATTGGATTCAGGTGAGTTGACTCTACCCTTTCTTCCCTCCAAAAGCAAGAGTGGGAAACCTCTGGGTCATCCAGGATCTCAGCTGTGTCTATGACCTTTCCACGGCAGCAAGATGAACCAGGCATACCAGGCGACAAGAGCATGTGCGTGAAACCAGGAAGAAAAAAAATAGTAGCAACAGATATTTGACATATCCAGACACTGGTATTTAAAATGACAGACTTTAAAATAATTGTGATTTATATGTTAAAAAGATATAAAAGATAAAGAATTTTAAAAGAACTGGAAACCAGCCAGGCATGGTGGTGCACACTTTTAATCCCAGAACTTAAGAGATAGAGGAAAGTAGATTTCTGATTTCAAGGCCAGCCTGGTCTACAGAGCAAATTTCAGGAGAGCCAGGGCTACACAGAAAAACTTGCCTCAATAGATAGATACATAGATACTGGAAACCTTCAAAATTATCAAATGTAAGTATAGAAATAAAAACATAATCATGACATAATGGATAGATTATCCAGCAAATTAGATGAAACTGAGTGGGGATCAAGAAACAGGAAAGTATATCGAATGCAAAGCACTGTAATTCAATGAAAAATACGGACATAAAAACCTAGTCACATTAGAAAAATCCCTAAGCTTACTCTTGTACAGCCTTTTTAGAATTTATTTGTTTGTTTGTTTTCTTTGAGACAGGGTTTCTTTGTGTAGCCCTGGCTATCCTGGAACCCACTATGTAGACCAGGCTAGCCTCGCTCGAACTCACTGAGATCCGTCTGTGTCTGCTTCCTGAGGGCTAGAATTAAAGGCATTTGGGACCATGCCCTGCCAATCCTTATAGTGTAATGTGTATGTGTACTCTATATGATAATGGACCCTATATAATAAAGAGTACATCATGCTCAAGACATTGTATTACCTAAAAGCTGATGGGCACAGGAGACTCAGGTACTCTTATGCTCCATAGCGAATCAGACAGGGCAAGAGAATGGGCTTTAGACTCTAGCTTGATGGAATCCCTCACCTGCCTGCTAGACTAAACCATTGGCTTCTCTGAACCTTCGTCATCTTGAAAAAACAAAAACAAAAAACTGCAGTGTTGTCATGAGGATTCAACAAGCGTGTGTTCTGGATACCAGGCACCGCTTAAAGGATGGTGAAGGGACAAATGTCTGGACTCAGGGGAAGCAGGATTGTCTCTCCACCCCAGAAGTGTTTCTGTTCCGGCTTTCAGGTCCTCCATCTCCCTTTAGCTAAGCCAAAACCTCCCCTCCCCTTCCCCTTCCCCTGGGGGTGTTGTGTGATGCTTCCTGAGAAGACACAAACATCTTTTCACTACAGACAGAGGGCACTGGAAAACAGACCATAGAAAGCATCTCGCCCAAGTCCAGCCTGGTAGACTTTTACTCATCTATTAGGGTTGCTTAAAGGAGCACGTGCAGCTCACAGGAACAGGCATCACAAACAAACAGCGGCATGACTGAGGACTGCGATTCTGTAAGACAAAGCGGGGCCCTGGTTCCTACAGGTCTCTAGGAGGCGGGGGAGGGTTCCATGTCATCTAGCCTACATGCTAGAGTCTGTCACAAGGCAGGAAGGCACTGGATATGATTCAAGGTTTTCTTAAGCCTGGGCATCAGGGAGAGCTGGGCTTTGCGCACAGCTGCAAGGGCGAGGGAGGAGACTTCAAGAACTGCAAGGTCATAGCAGCTCTCTGTAGCTAGCCTTGGGAGACTGTGGCGCAGAGGGCTTGGCCTGCTTTGGGGGAGAAGGGAAGGCCAGCTAGAGGATCTGCGATCTAACACCCCTATCTTGCCTCCACCTACTTAAAATAGCTTCTAAGGAGCCTTGCCTGTTGCCATCTCTGTTAGTCTGAATCTAGAGGCAGCGATATACGCAGATATGGCTTCAAAATAAAATGTCGCCCACAGACTCCTGTTTTAAATACTTGGCCCCCGCTCGGTGGCACTATTTTGGGAGGTTTTGGGAATTTGGAAAGATGGGAGGGCCTGTCTGAAGGAAGTGAGTCTCCAGGGCTGTGTCGTGGGGATAGGCTATCCCTGAGGCTCTCCTCTCCCTCTCTCTGCCTCTGGGCCCTCTGTCATGTGAGCTCAACCGCTGCACCATGCCCTCCCATGCCGGGATGGACTGAACCCTTCGAAACTGTGAGTGGAGTCCATCCTTCCTTCTTCAGGTTGTCTACCCCAGGTCATTTAGACGCTGCAGTGGAAAGGTAACTACAAACACAGTCACCCTTCACTGAATGTTTTCTTAGCCCTTGTGTTGCCAGCAAAGGCTCTGAGGAAGGCCGAGACCCCACTCTGGTGGATCTGGGAAGTGATGTACAGGAGCAAGCGCACAAACTTGCCTGGGGTGTTTGGTGTACCTGGGACACATACAGAGGGTTAAAGAGGGGATGGTCCTCTCAGCGCCCTCAAAAGAGAGTTTATTATGCTTGGCAAAGTAGGAGATGATGTTTTTGTTTATTTGGTTTCTAAAGCAAGTTGTCTTTTTTTTTTTTTTAAGATTTATTTATTTTTATTCAATTACATTGGTGTTTTGGCTGTGTGTATGTCTATGTGAGGATGTCAGATCCTCTGGAACAGGGATTATAGACAGTTGTGAGTTGCCATGTGGGTGCTGGGGGTTGAACCTGGGTCCTCTGGAAGATCAGCCAGTGCTCTTAACCACAAAGCCATCTCTCCAGCCTGGCAAGTTGTCTTTTGTGATTTAATAATATAAATCAAGGCTTTAAGCTGGGTATTCTCTGACCCACAAGCCCCCTTGGGAATTCTGCCACTGGAAAAATAATGTATACATGTATTTATGTATAAGGATTTTGATCAGGGAAAACTTAAAAGAAAGAAGGAAAGATGTTCAACAATGGGGAAACTGTTAATTAAATTAAGGTCGTCTACTGCTCCAAGGTGTGTTTCTTTTAGGCCTTTGGCCAAGGTCAAGAATACCATCTAAGCCAAGCAGTGGTGGTGCACGACTTTAATCCCAGCTCTCAGGAGGCAGAGAAAGGCAGATCTCTGAGTTCGAGGCCAGCCTGGTCTATAGAACAAATTCCAAAATAGCCAGGGCTACACTGTCTCAAAAAAAAAAAAAAAGTATAACATCTATGCCTCTCAGTTTAACACAAAAGCTGTAGGCAATGTTTACTACCAATTGTTAAACCATAATCTATACCTAACAAAACGTCATTTTGTAAAGGAAAACTATATTGATGTGTAGAAAGTATATAACTATCAAATTGTGGGTGGTAACTACTAATAATGATGAAATTGTGGTTAACTTCTATAAGTTTTTAAAGTTTTTTTTAACGTTGTTTTTAACTGTAAACAATATTTAATTGTGTAGATATAATGGGGCATGTATGCACAAATTATCTCAGGAGCCTAGAGAGGCCAGAGGCACAGGGTCCCCCTGGGATACAGGTGGTTGCCTGCTTCCTGACATAGATGCTAGAGACTGGCCTCAAGCCCTCTGGAGGAGCAGCAAGCTCTTAGCGGCTGACCCATCTCTTCAGCCCCTTGAAGTTTATTTTTTTCTTTTTGTATTTTTCTTTGCATGTCTGTTGTCTAAGGCTTTTGTACTGAGTACATATGATATTAATTTTTAACTTATGAATATTAGTCAAAAAGCCAGATGTTGGGGAGCTCTTTTGTAAATTCACCACAGGAGGTAGGAGGATCCAGGGTCTGAGGTCAGCCAGATTCTGTCTCAGAAAACAAACAGCAACAACAAAGGTAACTGATACACCTAACTCCCTCTTACGCAGTGACCTACGCAGCGAGCAGGTCTTTTTTTCCGCGTCTATCTTGCGCCAGGTGCTACAATGCTAACTATCACTAACAAAGCAATGGTCACTTCCATGTTGGGGAAAGAGCCATGGGGTGGGGGAATCAGATGGAAGGTTGAAGCTTTCCACAACCTCTGTTTGGATGGACAGACAGAAAGTATGAGAAATGGTCATCAGCCCCTGTGGGAAGAATTCATGAGGAGAGCATGAATTCTGAGGGACAGCTGACTCCCACAGGGCACACAGAGCACGCTGCCCCCTTGGCAGTCTCTGATCATGTGCCAAGACCAGCAGGAAAGCATGGAGGAACTTAGACTGGAGGGTGATCACCAACATGCAGTTCCCAAGATGCTGGCGACGGAGGCTGAGCCTGCATCCCAATGAAAAGAGAACGGCCAGAAACTCAGCCGCTGGAAGTAAGGAGGAGGGAGGGTGGGATGGGAGAGAGAGATGTGGGGAAGAGCTTTACAGAGAGCTGACGCTTCTCCACGAGGAGTGGGAAAGACGGCTGGAAAAGGCAGTGGATGCGAACATGGTGCCTGCCTGGCCCCCTCCTAGCTCTGAGTGGACTGCGGGCAGGAAGAGACCAACTCCAGGAAAAGCAGAGTCCTCAGGGAGCACCAGCCCCACAAGAGTTGACCCCTAAGTCCTTAGAGGTCATTCAGGGCAAAGAAAACCTTGTGTCTTGTCCCACGGAAGACTCCACCCTAGGATGTGGAACTCTAGGATCTGGTCCTCCCAAGCAGAGGACATGCTCCTGGGGCCTTCTCCCCTCTCAAATGGTACCACCGTCCCTCCTAAGCAGGGACGGTGCTAAGCAGCCCTCAGGCCTCAGCCCTCATAGCTTGACATTCTTCCTTCCCAAGCATTCCATTGTGCTTTAATGCAGCAGAGTTGTACTTGTTAAAAGAGTAAATTTAGCTTTTATTGGGTGAAGCAGCAGAGTTTGGTCAGGGAGGAGGAGGTGGGGCCTGAAATGCCATGGTAACCTCAGTCCCTTGGGGGCAAGACTGGGAGGGTGCTGATCCTGGTGAACACTTCCCCTTCCTCCTCACCTGCTTCCACCTTCCTTTGTCACCTCTCCTTGTGGAGCAGAAGCTGGAGGCAGGAGGAGAGGAGGGAGAGGAGACATCGGGGCCACAGGTCTGCTAGTTCCTCTCTGGCTTCATATGGGAAATGGGTGGAGTGACCAACAATGCTTTCTCAGAGCTGGAAGAAGGAAGCTGTCTCAAGGCCGCCCAGAAATACTTACCCCTTTATACGTCCTAAAGATGGGACTAGATAAGACTAGAGCTCAGGTTCTCCCATTGGTTCCCAATCTCCCTAATGCTGTGACCCTTTAATACAGTTCCTTATGTTGTGGTGACCCCCCTCCCCCACACCATAAAATTGTTTTTGTTGCAGCAAATAACAGCTATGTTATGAATATACATAGCTGTTTTGCTACTGTTATGAATCATAATGTAAATATCTGTGTTTTCCGACAGTCTTAGGCAACCCCTGTGAAAGGGTTCTTTGACCCCAAAGGGATCACCACCCACAGATTGAGAACCACTTTCCCAAAGAGCCCACCCCCCAAAAAAAATTACAGAGTTGGGGAGGAAAGAATTGAGGAGAGCCAAGGAATGCCCTGAGCCACCTCCATGTGTCTGCCTAACAGAGTCGCAGGAGCAGAGAGGAAACCAAAGGCCCTGTCTTCCCAGCTCTGCTGGCATCATCCTCCCACGTCCCCACAGTCAGTATCGCACCCACGAGAAGTTCATCAAGGCGCTACATAGGGTCAGAGGGTAGGGAGGGGTGAGATGTGGACTTGAGATCAGAGCACTATGAGGAAAGGCTCACTGCATGCTCCCAAGGTGAAATGGGAGGAAGACTGCAGAGCCCAGGGCCTGCCCCTCCCTGCAGTACCCTAAGGGGTCCTGTGTGTGGCAAGCAGGTGGCGGCACTCACCTCAGAGGAGTTCCGTGAGAGTGGAGACAGATAGCATGGCCACTGACCTCAGTCAGAAGTCTGCACTGTCTACCCAGATTCCATTCTGTGCTCAGCTGCCCAGTTCCGCCTTGGGTACTGTGCCCTGGATTAGAAGCCTGGCCTTCTGGCAAAGGGAACACCCAGCCCAGGCCTGGGAGCACCACTGAGCATGGGGGGAGGGGCAAGGGTCTGCCCTTGGAACTGCCTTTAGGAACACTCAGCAGATGCGGTATTGGGCTCAGCGCATACCTAGGCGCCGGAGACTCAAGGCTGGCGCCTCTGCGTCCGAGATGAGGTCTTGAGTGCCAGTCTGTCCTCTGGAGGAATGTTGAAGACAAGAAGGAACAAGAGCTCACCATCACATGCCCTTTAGCTGGTTCTTCACCAATCCATTGTGGACACATAACTACCCATTGGTCCCATCCCGACGCTGCTCCGTGGGATGAAATTGTCAAAGCACAACCCACCGACAACCAACCCGATTTGTTCTCTCAAGAACGACCTCTGTCCCATTACAAAGGTCACTGACATCTCAGGTCATGACCTATGGCTTCTCCCTCAACCCCCACAGGCAACTGTCCAACAATCTGGCAAGTTGTGTGTGAGTTTGTCTCCTCTCTGGAGGCAGTAATATGTTTGTAGAAATCACTCACAGCCTCTGTCTGAATCTCCCTGGCGTGTGACCTGAGGCAGGCAACTTCCCTCATCTACTACACAGGTATGGTAACATTTGGAAACCCCATGGATTAGAAAGCCCCTCCAAGCCTCTCAGTTCAGGGAGGGGGACATACAGGGGACCCTACTTGTTAGAGGAATAAGTGAGCCTGGCACACAGCCTAGGACCTAATAGAAAGAGACTGCCATAGCCTTCAGTCAAAGAAAGGGGCTTTCCAGGGAGCTGACTGGCTCAGGACTGACAGAACTGAGACATTATTGGGTCATGAAGTAGAAAAGAACCTAGGGTTGAGAGGAGAGGACACAAAAGTTTCTTGTCCTAACACCGTCTCGTACTTGGCCGTTTAGACCATGCTGGCTGCAGAGAATGTGCACTACGGAGCACTGTGGAATCCCTGTCCTCAAAAGGAAGTTAGGCTCTGTCATCCTTCCCTGCTGGGTCCTGTCAGTTTCTCCCACCAGTGACCCTGTGGGGTAGGCCCTGCCATACCCATTTTGTCAATGAAGGCCCAAGGCTCAGACAATTCTTGTCTTGTTCCAAAGACCTTCCTTCTGTCCCAAACAGAATCCAAAGGTGCCTCCCTTTGACCCCAGAGTATGGTCTGTGCATGTGACCAGAATCCAGTCACTCTCCATTTCAGATCAGGAAGATCTAGCAGGGCACAGTGGTGGACACCTATAATCCCAGCACTCAGGGAGGCAGAGGCAGGGGAATCACTGTGAGTTTGAGGCCAGCCTGGTGTGCAAAGCGAGTGCAGGACAGCGAAGGCTACACAGGGAAACCCTGTCAAAAAACATCAGGAAGACCCAAGGCCACTGTCCATGGGATCTAGGCTTCCTAACTGGTGTATAATGATCGGGGGTAGAAGGCAGAGGAGTAGAAGAGAGATCATCCTGGCCTGCAGCAGCAGCACAGGGGACAGAGAAGGAATGGGCAGCGGAAGGCCTGGAGATAATGGCCAAGGCTAAGAGCCAGCTGCTGAAGCTTCACTGGAGCTGGCTGCAGGGCAGGTAGAGACGGGCATCTTTGGGCACAGCTGGTTTCAACACCCAGCGCTGAGGCCCAGCCAGGCCTCCTAACTGATTGTAGCTGCCTTATTCTGGTCTTTTACTTCATGCCGGATCTAAGTGGTTTCAAAAGGTTAAGAGACTAGAGACATGGCTTACCAGTCAAAAGCTCTGTTTTTGTTGTTGGTTTGTTTCCAGAGGACCCAGGTTCAATTCCCAGCTCCCACGTGGGGAATTCACGACCTTTCAACTCTTGCCTCAGAGTACCTGATGCCCTCTTCTGGTCTCCCTGGGTACTGCTTGCATGTGGGGCACAGACATCCATGCAGGCAAAACACCCCAACATATAAAAAATAAACAGAATAAAATTAAATAGCATCATGAACAGGAAGCCTTTTGTGCTAGATCTGGTGCGTGGTGAGTACTCGATAGAGATTATAGCTGTGAAGCTGCAGCCAGCCAACCCTTAGGGGACCTGGAGACAGAGACAGGCCCTGGGCCTGTGTCCAGGTGAAGCAGGGCCCATTGAGGAGGGCATGCTGGGAAGACTGCCATTCCAGAAGGCACAGTCCTGACCCCTTCCCCGCTGGTCCTCTTGGGCAGGGGCTCTGAAAAAGTAGCTATCTGTTTAGTCACATCCCTTGGCCACACCTCGCAGACAGAAACCGGTGAGAAGAGCACAGAGACACCACAAGCACAGCCAGAGCCAGTGCCCAGCAAGGAGGTGGGATTACAGGCGAGCGCACCACCCCGGCCGCACAGCATCCGCGCATGCGCGCTGGGGAAGGTGCCAGTGCAGTCCCAGCAGAGGGGAAGAGCACACTTCCCTGCAGTCCTGCCAGCCCGCACCGTGTTCCAGCTTGTTGACCGGGTGATGGCATAATTACAGTTTCAATCACAGATTAATAATAAGTCGTTTTTGCAAACGAGGAGGCAGGCCTGCACTGGAAAGGGCCCCAAAGGGCCCGTCGCCTCTGCTATCTGCGGCTGCTGGCCGCTGTTTGATGTGTCTTTCTTTCTTTTTTTTTTTTTCCTCGCCGACCTGAGATTTTCCTAAGGACGTTTACAATAACCACCACCACCCAGATAATAACATCTTTGCTTGCTCCGCTGGCCTCAGATGGTGATGGAACCAGCTCCTATGTGTACACGTTAGGTGTGTGTGTGCGTGTAAGAGTCACCCGTGCCCAGCATGATATGGCTAGGTGCACACGTGTGCTAGTTTCAGTGTGTTGTGCGCGTGTGTTCTGATGTGACATGAGCAGTAACAAGGAACCCCTCACAGAGAAATTATGCTATGTAAGCACACCTCCACCAGCCCCAGGGGGGAACTGTGCTAGATGACTGAGGTGGTCAGAGCAAAGTGTGGAGCCCCCACAGTGCTCCTGAAGGCAGCTTTGGGGTATGGCGAAGGCTCTAAGGTAAAGCTGAGTACCTGCCTCCGTGGCTCGCTCCCAGCGACTAGTAGGAAGTTGGTATCAATAACCACCCCAACGTATTCTGAGTTTCCGCATTCTTTTCTGTGCTCCTTTATCCTCAGAGCCTTATTTGATCCTCATATTCTCTCTGAAGGGGGGTAGGTCAGGCCTGCTTACTCTCCCTTACCTCAAGTGGAAATAGATACCACGGAGGAGATCTGCTTGAGAAACACAAATCTGGATGACAAAAGTCGCTGTGGTTAGACCCCGTTCCCCGCAGACATTCCCAGATGCCACATTTCGTCTTAGGCCCTGCCTCAGCCTCATCCAGGCTTCCAACAGTCCCACACCCTCTTTATGGCTGCCTGGTCCCAAGGTCCTGGGGCAGGCGGGTTCAACAGTGCCGACTCTCTTCAGTGACAAGGGCATTCCCGGGCTTTAGAGAACTGTCTTGTCACTCGGTTGACTGGGATTCTGAGTGCCAAGATATGCCATCCCAGCAATGCTGTGGACCAGCCACACCCATTTTGCCCGAACCTGGCTTCTCACAGGACCATGATTTGGTGTGTTCATTCCTCTCTACCAAGCCTGTTCAGTGATTTTTTTTTCTTTTAACGACACCGTGAGTATGGCCCCACCCAGCAAACCCTAAAGGAGGCTAGGAGCCAATATGGAGGTAAGGAGGAAGGGTTCATGGGTTTGGCTTCCTGCCAGGCCGTGCCTGACCCTGCCTGCCCCTGCTGCCTGCTTCTCCCTAAGGGCTCCTGGTTACCCAGTGTCTGGAGGGCAGGCCCATCCTCCCTCCAGAGCTGAGAGGCCGCCACGCTGCTCCCCCAGCTGAGCTGTCTGACTGCCATACAGTTCAAAGTGATTGGAGGCAGCATCTAATTATGTGCAGGTGGAGCATCTCTTGGAGGCGGGGTATGAGTCAGGGCCAGGGCCCTGTCTGAGCAGCCCCTCAGAGCCTCTACTCTTGTCATGTCGTAGGGCTGGAGGGAGGAGCAGGAACGTTGGCTGGGCCCTGCCTGAAGGAACCTCACCAAAGGCCTCTTCCTGTGGAGGCCTGTGGGGGTCTGGCAGTGTCTGTGTCTACATTGACACGAAAAGCCCTTGATGAGCTGATCTAGAGCCCTCTTTCACACACACCAGACTTCTTGAGGACCCTTCCCTGAGCAATGCCCTTAACCTCTGGCTCTACGGTCAATGCCATTCATTCTCCCTCTCCTACCCAGCCAAGGCTGCCTTTAAGCCACCGTTCAGCCTGCCTCTGGTGTCCTAACCAGCGTCTGGTGCACAGCAAGCCCTTGGTGAGTGTTTTCCAAATGAACAAATGCATAAGCAGCTGGGCACGCAGATGCCAGGCCAGTGAGCCCTTTCTCCTGATCCCTAGAGAAGTAGTTGAAAGTGATGGAGCTTCCTTCTGAGGGAAGACAGAACCTCTGGAAGCCAGAGCTGTGGCTGGGCCTCCTCCTTCCCATGTCTTCAGGCATCCTAACATGCCCAGTGAACTCACTGAGTGCTTAAACACCACAGTCCAGGTCAGCAGACCCAATGATGGAGAAGAGTTGGGCAGGACACTGAAGGCATTCTATTTTGTATTTTTCCTTTCGTTGTGCTGGAGATCAAACCCCCAGGCCTACAACAACATGCTAGATATGAGTTCTACCACTGAACCATGCCCCAACTCCACTGATGACATTTTCCTAATTTTATTTTTTTTTAAATTATGTGTGCATATTGGGAGTGGTGCACAGGAGTATGGTCCTTGGAGGCTAGTGATGTCAGATACCCCTGCACTTGAATACTGGGAATCCATCTCAGATCCTCTGAAAGAGCACTATATGCTCTTAATAGCTAAGCCACATCTCCAGCTCATTGATGACATTCCTTAAGAATAGATGGTCTCAGTCAGGCAGTGCTGGCACACACCTTTAGTCCTAGTGCTCAGGAGGCAGAGGCAGGCAGATCTCTGAGTTCAAGGCCAACCTGGTCTACAGAGAAAGTTCCAGGATAGGACAGGGCACAGAGAAATCTTGTCTCCAACACACACACACACACACACACACACACACACACACACGCACACACACACGGGCAATGGCCTTTAATCCCAGCACTCAGGAGGAAGAGGCAGGCGAATCTCAGAGTTCGAGGCCAGCCTAGTATATAGAACAAGTTCCAGGACTACACAAAGAAAACCTGTCTTGAATAACCAAAACAAACAAAGACGGATCTGTCCTCCTCATCCCACTCTCCACTCTCAGATTCCACTCTCCACTCCTCAAGAATATAGAAAATGTTCTATTTTTGCTTTTGTCCCTATGGTAATCATGGCTACATAATTGCCTCTGGCCAGGAGCTGTTCTAGACATACTAAATACACTGACTCATCCAAGCCAATACTTGTCAATTAGGGAACACTTATTAATAACACCCGTAGACATTTTTGGTTGTCACAACTGGAGGTAGAGAGTTTAAACTAGGGTTAAAGGAGTGGAGACTGGGGATGCTGATAAATATCCTAAATTGCACAGAACAATCCTCACTTGAAAGGGTCATTCAACTATAACTTCCCAACTGCATCTCAGGCCTGGCTATCAGCCCATCTATCACTGAGAAAGACCAGGGCTAAAGGAATGGAGTCATTTTCCTGATATCACATAGTTGATTGGTAGATGCTTTTCATCCCAGCTGTCTGGGCCATAGGCCGTGCTCTGGCCACCAAATTCTTCACCATCATCTCTTCACCATATGGCAGTCTCATGTTCAGCCCTGCGGCCAGACCCCTCAATGAGGGCAGTCTGCCTACCCATGACACTAAAGCCTCTCTCCAGCCACAAAGAAGAGTGTCCTACCAGGCAGGATTAGCCACAGTCACTGTCCTGGCACCTATAGATGCACGCCCACCCTTCTCAGAACTGGACTTCAGCCCCGGGTAGGGTATGTACACACCACATACACAGGCCCTTTATGAGGGATCAAAAGGAGTCACAGCGATTCTAGCACCCCACCCCTCCTCCACCCCACCAGGCCCACACCAAGTGCACCCTGCCTGAGCCATCCCTCTGCGTCTTGACCTGTGATGTGGGGACAGTGGCCCCAGGGATTCTGGTACTGGAGAAGATGGATGGTGGCTTTGGGGTCTCCAGGCCGCTCCCAGGTGCCACAGGGCCTGAGCTCAAGGAGCAGCTGCGGTTGAGATGAGGAGCTGGACTTCCAGACATCAGGGAGGAGAAGGACGCCCCAGGGAAGGGAGAGGAATGCACAGACTGGCACTGATTGTCTGGAGTCCTCAGCCTCTGATTGGCTGGGCCCACAGCAACCATCCTGCTTGTGAAACAGTTGGTTAGGGTGAGAGGCCCAGGCTGAAGCAGTCACAGGAAGGCGATAGTTGGTACAGTGAGAGAGTGAACCAAAACTTAGGGCCCTGCTGCTTCTCTTGTTCCCCACCTTTAGATGGACAGGGTCTAGCACAGTCCCAGTCCTAAAAGGCCCTGCTGCTCCTTACTTGTCTCCTAGAGAGGCATAGTAAAGGGCTGGGAAGAAAGACAGTAGGAAGAGGGACAAGAACAGACTGGAGCCTTCATGGGCAGTGAAACTGTGGAGGAGCAGGGAGCAAGGCTATTCCCTGTAGGACTCCTCTGCAGGCAGGACAGAGTCCTCCTCTTCCCCTGGGCCCTTCAGCTTTCTCAAAGCGTGTTCGTTGCTCTCTCCCAGCACCCTCACAACACTGCACCCTGGAAACACTTTTTCAAAACTTAATAGACAAATCCAAAAGTAGAAATTATTTTTTAAAAAAGAATGACAGTAGCATCAAAAAGAACGAAATACTTCAAAATTTAACAAGAGAAGTCATGCTCTGAAAACTAGGAAACATTTAAAGAAGTGAAGGACAATCTGGAGAATTGGAAAAACAGTTGTGGGGGGGGATGGCACCCCAGCACTCAGGAGGCAGAGGCAGGTGGATCTCTGTGAGTTTGAGGCCAGTCTGGTCTATAGAGTGAGTTCCAGGACAGCCAGGGAAAGACAACCCTGTCTTGAAAAAACAAAAGAAAGAAAGAAAGAAAGAAAGAAAGAAAGAAAGAAAGAAAGAAAGAAAGAAAGAAAGAAAGAAAGAAAGAAAGAAAGATGGATGAACAGGAGAACTCCACCATGGCCCATCCACCAGGGTGGCTGTACTCAAGCAGTCACTAACAAGCATGACAAGGAAGTCCATGCCTGCACTCCTAGCTCCCGGGAGGCTGAGGAGGAGAGTTGAGAGTTTGAGGCCAGCCGGGGCTTCACAGGGAGCATAATGGTGTGAGAGGAGGCACGCAGGTTGCTGCCTAGGCCGGGGGTGGCCGTGAGGAAAGGGATGAGCGACAGGGAAGTACATGAGCAAGAGCTAAAGCACACAAGATTTCTTTAGGGGTGACAAAGTAAAAATGGCGGTGGCTGTTCATGAAACACCACCGAATACACCCCAAGCTGATGCACCGTGGGCTTCATGTGGGCAGATTGTATGTCCCGTAAACTACATCTCAATAAAGCGCTTGAGGAAACCACGCTACTGGACAGGGACGGACAAAGCTAAGTATCGACTATGGAGTAAAAATGTGCATCGATATTAAAACTCTGGGTTTGCTCACTGTTAAACAGCAGTGGGCAGCTCCATGAGGTACGCATTTATGCATTTATATACATATATGTGTATGTATGTATGTATGTTTGTATGTATATTCCCCCAAGATGAAGAACTCCCTTGGGGTCAAGTTCAGGTCTCAAATTGTGTATGTAAGAGTCAGGTGAGACTTGGCTTTCAAGTTCTCAATAGATGTGTGTGTCGTATGGATGGATGGGGGGGGAGAGTGTGGGAAGGGCAAATGGATAAACATATGACTAGATGAATGTGCTGATAGCGAGGTGAGTGCGTACGTGGTAAGTGGGTACATGGGTGGGTGGCAAGGGGTAGATGGGTACATGAATGGCTATACCATGTGGGTTGGTATGTGTAGATGGGTTTGTGCATGAGTAGGTGTGTTGTTGGGTAGGCAGGTGGGTGGGTGAATATGTGGGTAGATGAATATGTGTGTAGCAGGAGGTGCATATGGGCAGCTGTGTGGGTGGTGTGCACAGACAGGTGAGTGGATGTATGCGTAGATGGTCAAGAGTGGGGTTAGGCTTACAAACCGTGAAGGTCATGTCCAAATGAAGCAGCAGCTTCATCCTTCTCCCATCTCTACTCCCATTCTCTTTTGTGCCCCTGTGTTCAAATGCATCATCATCTCCTCTCCTGAGCTGGAGCCCATGACTCGGCTCCTCTCTGCAACTGGCAGAGCTTCCAGACCCATCCTTCAAGAAGTCCCACAAGACATCCCACAAGCCATTGCCCGGTATCAACAAACATCCCATGCTAAAGCCAGTCACTGGGAAAGATGCCCTTGAACTAGATGCAGAGCTGGGGAAGGGCCGCGCTGCCTCTGCCTTTACCTCTGCGGTAGCAGGGGCCAGTCAGCAGCAGCCACTGGGTGAAGAAGCTATGCTACCGCTGACTAGGCGGCCGTCACAGCCTCTCCCTTGGCATAGAGAGAGGACCACTGAAGTGTCCCTGGGAGCACCAGGGCAAAGTTTCAGCAGGGTCAGCTCCTCGGACACCATCAGGCTCAACTAGAGAGGGTTGGACAGAGCTTGAGCCTTGAGTCAGGCTGGCTTGAGCTGCAGGAGGACCAAGCAAGCCGGTTGTAATGTGGGCACCTCCCTCCGCTCCCAAGCCCAGGCCAACCAGCCCCCAGGCAAGCTGGAGGCTTGTTTTCCTTGGCTGGGAGCCAGGGCCGCCCCGCCAGTGAGTAATGCGTGAGGACCGCTGGCTCCGGTTCAAGGGAAATGGGCTGGAGACGGGGCCTCCTTGGCCTTCACGGGGCTCAGTTGAGGGGGGCTTTCCAGAAGGTGGCTGCCAGCTGCCTCAGGCTCTGTCTTCTGCTCTCCTTGCTCATACCCTGCTCATGGTCCTTTGTCACTCCCCTTGTTTAGCCTGCTCCACAAAGACCAAGGAAGCATTAACTGAGTTTTCTGAAGAGGAGAGGGAGAGAAAAACCAGGCAGGACCAGAGGAGAAACGTGCTAAGGGGACCTCAGCCCCCATCTTACACTGACACAGTCAGCCGCTCCCTGGTCCCGCCAACCACACTTTCTGCACACACCCTTGTGAAGAGCAAGAGACATGCTGTCAGGGAGGCAAAGGGACTCAGAGGTGGGCACTCCTGGGACCTAGTGCTACACCAGTAGAAAGCGTGAGTACCAGGAAAGGCCTATCAGCTTCACGCATGCACCAAGGTATCTTGGGAAGGACACTGACCCTTGGCGACCAGGACTTACCCAAGCTCATAATGGGTCAATGGCAGGAGAACAAGGAGGAAACCAGACTTCCCAGCCCTGCTGCTCTCAACAGTGGCCTGTCTTTGGAAGCAGCAGAGTCCTTAGGATCCATGCTTTTGCCTAGGATGCTTTTAGTCCCAGGCTGGGTCCTCCTGCAACAGTCCCGGAGGCTGAGGTAACTACCGTTCTGCCTGTGCGGAGGGGCCTGTGTAGGAAGATGTCATGGCTATCAACACCATGCTGAGGCACAGACGTGCCCTGACCTCCTGTCCCAGGGGGAATGGCTTTTCAACCGTGCCCAGTACCCCAGCCCACCACCAACTCCATCCATGGTCAGTCCCCCTAGTTCTAAAACAACATTACTGTGGCTGAATCAAGCACCAAAGGAAAAGCCCCAAGGGAGCCCACAAAGGACTCGCAGATGCAAGGTAAAGAGTTTCTCCGCAGCAAGGGTGAGTGTCACACCTCCAGCTGGCCTCTAGGGAACTACAGTGGCCTGTCACAGAGCCCCGGGTGGCTCTCCTCTGCCCATGGACACCAGCATGAGCACCACGCTCCCTGCTGCTGCCCTAGAAGTGGTGTGGCTGTCGCTCACCACTCAAATGATTCTGCGGGATTGTGCTGCTGTTGCCAGGTCCTGACTCCGAAATGACAGGGGCATCTGATGGGCCAGTTGCTGGCCACTGGGAAGCTGGGAGAGCAGGAAGCCAATCTGTGCCCTTTCCAGAACACCCAGCTAAGAAGAGTTTCCCAGGCAGGGCCCAGGCGACAGTGATCAGATTAGCAAAAATGCTTGTCCCGTGGATTGTATCCTGGAGGGCCTCGAACCCCTCCCTCCCTGCTCCTATTTCTCATTCAGGCTAGAGCGAACAAATACACAACGTGTGCCACCCACCCTTGCATCGAGTGTAGAATCCTACCCCCTGGGCATGGGTAAGGCAGTGACCCTTACAGGGTTCTCCCAAAGCAGTAGAGAGGCAAAGGTGACCGCAGGCTCAGCTAAGCTGGTGTCGGCACCTGGCCCCTGCTAACTGATCGCTTTTTGTGCCCTTCCATGGCAGAAGAGGATGTTAGTTAGAGCAGAGTCATTTGTGTAGGCCAACGAGAGGAGAGACGGATTTCATGAGACAGCGAAGCCATGCGTTGGGAGAGGAGGGCCGGGTGTGAAAGTGGACTCTCAGCAGAGACGAGGGCCCCGAGACACTGACAGAGAACATGAAGCTCAGCGGTGGAGCAGGGCACTTGGCAGAACCATACACTGAGGCTGGAGAGATGGCTCAGTGGTTAAGAGCACTGGCTGCTCTTCCGAAGAACCCAGGTTCAATTCCCAGCACTCATCTGGTGGCTCACAACCATTTATAACTCCAGTTTCAGGGGCTCTGACCCCTTCTTCTGGCCTCCATGGGCACAGCAATCGTGTGATACATAGATATACATGAAGGAAAACCATCTACACACATAAAATAAAAGACAACAATTTAAACCACACTCCGGTAATAACAAATATTCCTGCAGTAAATTTCCTATGAGCACCTGGCAGGTCTCGGGAATGTAAGAACGACTGAAAAAGGAAATGAGTTAAGTTTCTCAGTGATGGCTGGTATTGGAAGTGAGATTTTATTTGTTTAAAGGTGATTTATAAACGATTCTTCCTTCTCTTTTGTGAACTTGTCTTTGTGTCCTGGGGACCGAATTCAGGTCCTCGAAACCTGTCACTACGTCCCCAGCCTCTTATTTGATTTTAAAATAGTGAATAAAATAAAAGAAATAAACAGGCTGGGCAGTGGTGACACATGCCTTTAACCACAACAGGGGCAGGAGGATCTCTGTGAGTTCGAGGCCAGCCTTGTCTACAGAGTGAGTTGCAAGACAGCCAGGCTACACAGAGAAACACTGTCTCAAAAACAAACAAAAACAAATAAATATTAAAGAAATGATCCACCTATTTTGAGCATCTCCCAAATGAAAAATGAAACGGCTTATAAGTTCGGCTTCACGCCCAGTTCTTCAGCTGCTCAGACACTGTAGAGGCCACCACATCCTCTTTGTACCCTAGGGTCCCACAGTCGTCAAATTAGCAGACGCCAATCAAAATTCGGTGTGTGTGGGGGGAGGGGTTACTGTAAGGGTGGAGGCTTCCTGGGTATATGCCACCTTCCAATAGGTCCATGGCTCCCAGCTGGAACACTGGTGTTCCAAGGGTCGAGGAAGTGGCACAGGGAAGCACGTGCTCACCATGCTTCAGCTGCTGGTGGCTGTAGCAGTTGTCACTGCCCATGTGTCTGTTCTTGTATGGAGTTCCTGGGACTTGGAAGCTGCCATCTCACAGAGCTCTGCGCCCACAGGATGTCGGCCAGTGCCCTCCAAAGTCATGTGAACGGTCCCCGATGCTGCGCCTCTTCCTCTTCTCCCCCCCTCCGCAAACCAGCTGTACACTGCCTACGTCCATAGCAAAGCTCTCATCCCCAACACAGACCGTTCCCCAGGGCCCAGGGAGCCCCAAACCAGAAGTGTCAACATTCTCTCCCTGCTCCACAGCAGAAATGAAGTTTCTCTTTTGAGTGCAGCTGGCAAGGTGCTGGAGGAGAAGAAAAGCAGCAAGCCTAGGGAAATGTGACTGACATTTTAGGAGGGCACTGGACGACTCTGTTTTTAACTTTTTCCTTTTTTGCCTTCATCTTCCGTTTTCACGTGTGTGCTGTGCCTGTGTGTATGGATGTTCGCATGTGTGGAGGCACACGCACGAGGGTGTTTATGGAGGCCTGAAGTTGATGTCAGAAATCATCCTTGATCACGTCTGTCTCTGCCTTATTCACTGAGGGTCTCTCGATTGGACTCAGAGTGGCTAGTCTTGAACAGCCAGTTTGCTTTGGGGACCCCAGGGTCTACGTTCTGAGGCTAGGATTACAGGAAGGCCCCCACGTCCATCCAATATTTCTGTGCCTCTGGGGACCCAAACTCTGGTCCTTATGCTTGCCCACGGCACCGTGGGTTTTATCTACTAAGCCTTTTCCCTAGCCCCCTCTTCTCCCATTGCTCAGCTACCACTGATTGATTAAAGGACAGACTAACTGAATCATTACATGTGTGTAGAAAAGCACACAAATCATTTTTACAAACTGCACCCACATGTGACCAACCCTAGACAAAGAAACAGAATGCCAGCAGCCAAAAAGCTCCCCTCTTGTCCTCTTCCTGACGTCTAAAAACAAAAATTAGTTTTCCCTGATTTTGAACTTTAGGTAAACAATATCCTCCTGCATAAGGTTTTTGGTTTGAGGGCGCTTTATTCTCCTTTTTTTTCAGGGGATGCAATTCAAGAAACACAGGGAATTGTACCCACTAGGCCAGCTGTCCACTGCTGACCTCCATCCCAGGCCTGGTGGGTGGCTGGGTAGCCCTGGCTGTCCTGGACTTACTTTGTAGACCAGGCTGGCCTTGAACTCATGGAGACCCACCTGCCTTTGCCTCCTGAGTGCTGGGACTACAGGCATGCGCCACCCCACCCAGCTGAGGTGCGTGGCTTCTTTAACACAGCACTGGCATAGTCAGGATCACGCCAGTGATTATTGGTGTAGTTCCCTCATCCCCTCGTTCTCGGGCGCCTGATCCGTTAACCAATATGGCCGCGGCTCCCTCGGCCCCCTTGTTTCTTAGTGAACACTGCAGAACCACTGCTGTACTTTTGATAGGCGTTGAAGTTGCTCTAAGCTTGGGGCTACTTGGAATAGTGTTGCTATGAAGAATCTTCTACACATCTTTTGAAAAATACGAGAATACATTTCAGATGCCAGCGTTATTAGCTTTGGCCAAGCCTACCTGCCAAGTGTTTTCCAAAACCGGTTAAACCAGGTCTATGTCCACCACCATCCCAAAAGAGTGGCCCAGTCCACGATGTCCTTCCTACTCGATGCAAAGTGCGACTATCTCTTAGTGAATATTGGTGTCTTTCAAGTTCAGCTCCAGTACTAGACACCTATGAAAATGAATGTCCAGGATGTTGACTGCAGTTGTGAAAATGATGTCTGCACAGATTTATGAGTACAGGCTACATCCAGAAAGGCAGTATTCAGGCCACTTCTGGAGAGCATTGTTAGAGAAATGGTTTAAATTATGAGACTATGGATAATTTTGACTCCTCATTTTATACCTTTTGGGTATTAGTATCAGCTATTACTGTTTAAAACAGAGTCTGGTTGTGTAGCCCAGGCTGTCTTGGAACTACATCCTCCCGAGTACTGGGATTACAGTCGTTCGATACCACACATGGCCTGTTTTTCACTATTTTCAATTTTTAAAAATGCATAAGTAAACTAAAATCCTCCATTTCTCTCACATGCTACTCCATTACCTAAGGCCAGCAGCCTGCCCGGTTTTTGTTATTTCCCAGCATCCATCCTTGCTCTGGAATTACCCTGGACAGGGCCTCTGGGACAAGTCTCCTGGGCACTGTAATTTCCCTGGCTGCAGTGTGTCATTAGGCTTGGTGCTGATGACACGACGCCTGTGTGAAGTATAGATTACAGTCCCTGCTCAGATGGGGCAGGACAGTCTAGCCTGGAGCAGCCCTCTCTGCAGAGCTCCGCCCCTCCTGTAGCCACTGGCATCGACAGCTTCTGGTTGGGGCCCAAGACTCGAAGCAAGGCTTGGAATGGGGCAGACCACCACTATCTCCCTGTGGTCTCTCATGAACCTCCACATCCTCATCCGTAAAATGGGCTAAGTGACAGCATTCCCTTAAAGACGACACAACAAAACTTGCAGACTCTCTCACCCACAGTGCTTTGTAAATAATAGCTGCTTTTTTTTTTGTAATTACTACCACCCATGTGTCAGGGATGTGAATACATGTGGAGGACAGAGGGAGTCAGCTTTGCAGAGTCCCTCATTCTACCTTTACATGGGTTCTAGGATCAGCTTCAGAAGATCATGTTTGCAAGGTGTCCTAGTTAGGGTTGCTATTGCTGCGATGAAACAGCACGACCAAAGCAGCTTGGGGAGGAAACAGTTTATTTGGCTAACACTTCCATATCACTCTTCACCACTGAAGAAAGTCAGGCAGAAACCAAACAGGGAAAGAACCCTGGAGGCAGAGGCCATGGAGGGGTGCTGCTTACTGGCCTGCTCCACATGGCCTGCTTTCTTACCGAGCCCAGGACCACCAGCCCGGGGATGGCACCACCCACAATGGGTTCGGTCCTTCTCCGCCAACTGTTAATTAAAGAAATGTCCTATAGGCTTGCCTACAGCCTGATGTTATGGGGGCATTTTCTTCACCGAGGCCCCTCCTCTCAGATGACTCTAGCCTATGCCAAGTCGACATAAAACTATCCAGCACAATTGACACCTTGTCAGCTTGTCATGCGAACGCCTCGTGTAAAGCCACAACCTTCCCTTTCTTTTTCATCCCCCCACGCCAATCACACATTAATATAACCATCACAACACAAAACCTTTTCTTTTTTTTTTTAAAAGAAAGTATTTTATTTATTGATTATATATAGATATAGTGTTATACTCACATGTACACCTCCACACCAGAAGACAGCACCAGATCTTACTATAGATGGTCATGAGCCACCATGTGGTTGCTGGGAATTGAACTCAGGACCTCTGGAAGAGCAGCCAGTGCTCTTAACCTCTGAGCCATCTCTCCAGCCCACAAAACCTTTTCTAAAAGGTCCCACAGTCTTATGAATTCAAACTCTTCACACGGCAAACGCTTTTAACCTGCTGAGCCAGCACCTAGGCTGTTTGATTGTGACTGGTCTGGTATTTGTGGTGGTTGTTACCAACCTAAGAGGGACAGCTTTCCATTCACCTTTTGTTTTCATTAAGTAACTGAAAGTAAGTAGCTGCCCACTGTTCTTGGGCATTTTGGCTGGAATATGAGTGCATTTCCCCCTATCCATCTAGAAAATTAGTCACTGAGCATGGATTCATCCAAGCTGTACCTGCAATGACTACTATGTTCTGGGTGTCATTCTAAATACTGGGGAGCAACGCCCCCACCGTCATAGAACTTACACGAGGCTGAAGGAGTCCAACAGCAGCCAAGCCAACAAACAAATAATAAACATACAGACAGTGCAACACAATTGATGTTGATACTGTCAAAAAAAGCCTAGCAGGATAAGACAGGAGAGGGGCTGGAACACCTGGTGACAGTTTCAATCACTGTGCTCAGCAGGGCCAGAGCCCTGCTCAAACTCGCCACCAAAATGCCCGCAGAAGAACAGAAAGCACTAGGTCTGGGGGTTACCATTTACTGTAACTTTCAGAAACAAGGAAGTGTCCTCCATGTCTGGTATCCCTTCCTCCAAAGTGGCTACAAAAATGGCAGCCCCAGATCTGTCTTCGGCGGCTTCTGGTGTTCATGAAAGGATGTTGAAGCTGGAGTCTGTGCCTAGCTCTCAAATACCCAGAAGGGGCTGGTATGGACTTGCTGGAAAGAGGCTCCTGGCTCAGTTTTTGTGGGTCTGACAGCCCCTACATAGATCCCAAAGTGGGCTCAGCCTGTCCCCACAGAGGCAGTGTGCCCTCCCCTCTCCCTCCTCACCCCTCCTCGTCACTAAATCATCCCTGAATTAATCAAAGAGCTCACACTGGTCCAAACTCACCCGAAGCCTCCTCCAGCGGTCACTTTGTGTTCAGTAGATTAATTGCAGCTCGGGGAGGGGAAGGGATCCATTTTTAGAAAATCATTACTTTCAGAAGGGGGGGGGGGCGCTTCCGGCTGAGGGAAAAGTGCTGAGCTGGCAGCTTGAGCCTGCTGCTCCAGCGCCAGGAAACTGGGACTGTACTGTGCAGGCCGTTCCCGGCGCAGCCTGTGTCCACACCGCCTGAGGCCAGGCCACCCTGGTTTTCAAGCCATGGCTTCTGTTGGCCTTGCTTCCTGCCTGGCCTACGTTCAACAGTTTGATGGCATCCTAAACAGAAGGGGCTGTCCAGGGCTGGCCATCCTCCACTGTCCACTTACTGTCTCCTCTCAGCCCCCTTTGCTGTGTATACAACCCCGAGGACCCTATCAGCCCTGCCTACAGCTCTAGACAAAGGTGAAGGTTGGGGACCTCTCATCTCCACTCCCTCAAACTGATCATTCAGTAGACCGAATGAAATGAAATTCTTGTGTCTGTAGGTCTAAATTACCACCCCCCCCCCCCATGGCTCAGCCAGCCCTTTATTGAGCCAGATTTTCTCAATAATCTCCATTGTGGCCCCACAAGACAGGCAGAAGAGTGCCCGTTTTAAGTTTCCTAAGTTGAGAGTCCAGAAGTGTTGAGTGAGTCACCCCAGTGAGTGCTCAAACCCAACTGTGCCCGATTCCCAGACCTGTAACTGTGAGCCATATCCGAAACACCCTACTCAACTTCAACACACCTGGAATGGCAGTGGGCTTCGTGAAGCCACTTTCTTTGAACCTTTGAGAACACAGACCAAGAGAGAGACTCCTGTCCCTGTATACTGGCTCACCTGGGTGTAAAGCAGCCTCAGCCACAAGCTCTACAGAGTAGGGTGGCCTGGGGCAAATAATTTACCTTCTGAAGATTAGACTCTGGGCCAGCGTCCTCAGCAGTGTGGCATGAACCTGGGAGAGCCTTTGGTGGAAGCAAACATTGCAAACACTGGGCACTGGGCTCAGAAGTCAAATGGGTTCTGTCCTTTTAAACCAGAATTTACTTAAGAAAACACATACACCTATCTTGGTCATGTTAACCCTGCCCTACCTAGACATGAGATAAGTGACGAAATCAGAGCTTAACTTCCCAGTAGGGGAACCTCAAGCAATTGCCCTGGGCCAATAGGGGTGATGGTGTGTACCTACAGAGAAACTGGTAAGAACCCAACCAAGTTTTCTTATTCTCAGGCTGCGCTAGGGCTAACACAACTCTGCCCACCCTGCCCCTGACCCCTCCTCCCAGACCAAGCCAGAACATGCCCTCAAGTGAGGCTGACAGTGCAGCTTTGGGCAGACTGTGGGTAGTGCCCTCTGAAGCAAGGTATCAGCTTCCGCCTAACACCAGACCCTTAACGTTCTGATGGTCTCACTATCCAGTCGGGCACCCACCAGAATCCACACTCTGCACCCGATTCCAGCCTCCTACAGGCCAGATTTGTCTCGCAGATCCAGAGTCTCTGCTCCCATAGCCCAGCCAGTGGAAGCCAATCACAGGACTTCAGCCAGAGTCCACCTCGGTGGCCACACTTACCAGCTGACTCCTTAGCCTCCCAAAGCCTCCAATCTTGCAGAGGGTCCTGGCAAAGACTAAATGGTAATTCCCCCACATGGTGAACACCACATCTGGCACCCAGTGAGCATTTTCAGGATAAAAGGTCACTGTTTGGGCTGGAGAGATGGCTCATCAATTTAGGACATTTGTCCCTCCTGCACAGGCTCGAGGTTCAATTCTCAGCACCCACCCATGTGACAGCTAACTACCTGTAACTCCAGTACCAGGGGACCTAACAACCTCTTCTCATCTCCCTTGGCATTGGGCACACAAGTGGTATATGTACGTACAGAATGAATATACTGAATCTAAAACATGGACAAAAACCACACTTAAGCTTATTCAGGCCAAGTATGTAAGAGGGACCTCATTTCAAGAGCTCCTGAAGAGCTGGACCCCAGGACTGCTGAACCTGTAGTCACGGACACTTTGGCAGATGGACAAGAGCTTAACTTGGACTCAGTCATCACCTGAGAGGGAAGGATGTGGGGCCCTTGTCCTTCTGATCACTATGGAACACTCAGCCTCTATCGTTTCCTACAGTCCCCAGGAAAGCTCTTTGACTTCATTTTGGCAAAGTCCCTCCCCTGTGAGAAAGATGGGTCAGTGTAGGAACTAGCAAGAGCCACTGGAACCTGGTTCCCGAGGATGCAGCTGCTCTTCGGTTGACCAGTGATACCTTTCTCAATTCCACCAACTTCAAAACCACCAGCCACAAGGCTCCCTTATTTCCCAATACATAGGAAACCTGGGTCACCCCAAACAAAAGGATCCCTGGGTGGGGGTCCTCTACATCTGGCTCATTCACCTTTGTCTCCACTAAGAAACCTCCCAGTCGCCCTCCAAGCAAAAAAAGCAGCAGCTGAACAACATGGATGAAGTATACATTTTAAAAATCGTTTAATGGAACATAAACTCCTTTAGAAAAACATTCAGCTAGGTGATAACACCCATAGAAAAAAACACCAATCATGTGTTTATCTTTTTTAATTTGGCATGTTACTTGCATTTATATTAAAGCAAAGTGCATCTTTCTTTATTTTCTTGTTTATACACATTGCACAATACATAAATAATGAGGCTTATAAAACGTCTTTGTATTTACAAGTAATAATATATTTATATATAACATAAAATACATTTTTCTTTAATAAATCTCAGCTTTCTTAAGGAGTCCTTTCTCTGTCAAAAGCACTACAATGCTAAGTTTCCAATGAGAATGGTTCTCTTGTTCATTTAAACCTTTGTAGTTAGAAAAATAGCTTATGTTAAAGTCTAAACATGCTCATTGAGCCAAGAACAGTGCCAAAGTATCATACGAGTGTATGAGTTGAAAGAACTGCTGGGAGTCAGCCTAGGATGGTACCTTTGTTATGACAGGCCACACCCTTCTCAGCAGGAAGGAGAGGCCACTGGGCAGGTCCCTCCCTGGGATGCCCCTGGTTGGTCTACAGAGCTCAGCACATAGGCTGGGGCTAGGATGCTGAGCTGACTTCCCGCATCTGGGAGAAACCTGATGAAAAGTCATGGCAGGGGACCGGCTGACCGGCCTGAGAGGGTACTGGGTTAGCAATACTGTGACTGGGCTGTCCCGGCAGCCCTTGGGAAGCCCATCTTAAGAGAGACTCAGGAGCAGATGGCCAAAAAAAGACAGACATGACAATGGCAGCGGGGGTGACAGGAGGCAGTAAGACAGGGATGAAAACAATTGGTTCTGGTTCAGCCTTTAGCAGGCTGGCTTCTCAGAAGCCTGTGGATAGGCCCGTGTCCTGGGGGGGGCGGGGGGTATAAGGGGGAGGAAAGGGCTTTGGCAAGCTGGAGCAGAGCTTGGCAGCTGCTGGAACACCTGCTGCCAGTCTGCCCAGGTACTGCCTCTGCCCCACTGAGCATGTCCAAAGGGCACGAGAGACACACAGCTTGGATCTGCAAGCCTCTCAGCTGGGGACATCCATAAAGAACACAAAAAGCATGTCATTTCCCCCATCTGTCGCTCATGTACACCCCTACACACTGACAAATGAAATGCTGATCCGAAGGGAAGGCAGTGCCCACTTTCATATACCGTGTTTGGCAGTGCTAATGCTTGCTTCCCGTTTTCATATCAGGGCGTCCTGCCCAACCACACCCACCACCTCAAAAGAAAAAAACAAAACAAAATTCATATCATAAGCTATTTCTCAAGAGAACAAGACAAACAGAACACAAATAAGAAGGACGAGAAAGAAAAACAAAACAAACCAACAATGGTAACAAGAACCGACCAAAGAGTTTGCATGAGGAGCAAGCACTCGGGAGGGAAAGGTTAGCAGCAAGTAGTTTGAAAGGTGGCCTGCCCGGCTCACGCTCCGTCCTGTCCGCTTCTCCCCACACGACTACCGGCTGTTGAAGATGACCTCCAGCCAACACGGGCAGCTGCTGATGAACTGGCGGGTGTAGCACTGGCCCCAGCCCTTCACGAAGCTAATCTGCACGGTAAAGCCCGTCCATGGCTGCTGCATGAACTCGTGGTCGTTGGGCCGCTGCAGGCTGTATGCCTTCTCGTAGTCGAAAGCCTTGATGGAGAATCCAGGGAACACCTTGTGCACCAACAGCGTCCTGGAGTCGGGGTTGTCCAGTGTGGCGGACTTGATGAAGATGGGGTAGCTGCTGCGGTTGTACACCCACACGCCATCCACTTCCCTCGTCAGCTGGATGCCACAGCCGATCTTGCTCCGCACTTTCTGTACCAGCTGACTCTTGTTGTCCGAATTGAGCTGTCCGAGGCAAAAGCCATTCCCCTGAGGTAGATCATAGAAGATATCCAGGGAGGGTTCTTGGACACAGTAGAGCCTCCCGACTCGAGTCTTCTCCTCCCAGTATGCCACCACGCACCAGTGTGACCGATCCCCAGGCTCCAGAAGAAGTTGGGAATCTACAAAACAAAATGGCAGGCACGGTTGGTGGTGATGGGAGCTCTTCTCCCTCCTAGAATCAGAACACATACATTTGCACACACGCTCAGGAGACCCCATAAGCAGCACAAGACAGAAAGACAGAGTGAGGGCAAGCCTGGACTAGCCACAGGGCCTACACTGCTGACGGTGGGGAAGACATTTTAATCCACCTTTAAGCACGTGAGCACACACCACCTGTGCCTACTTAGTCACGAAAAGCACAGACACTGGGTCTGTAGATAACTTGGTCTTGTTTTGAGCTGGAGAATGCCTCAGAGATGCCCTAGAATTAATTACAGTTGCTTCCCAAGGATGGACAGCGTCCACCTGGATGATAGAAGCCGGCCTACTGGGTGGTGACCGAGTCAGATTGAGAAGCCAGGTAGCTTCTGTACCAGCGAGTCATTCCAATTCTCACATCAGTACCTTACTCCTCAGAGTCGGCTGGTAAAAATAAAGATGAGGTTTAAAAGAAAAAGAAAAAAAAAAGTGCCATCTCCCTGACAGAAAACAATTCTGTGTCTAACAGCAGCAACCTACACAAAGTTCAAGTCCAAATGCCAAATTATAGCCCCCAGGTGGACATCAGCCTAGACCACTGCCAGCCGAGACAGAAGATGCCGTGTCTAAAATCAATGTGACCCCATCCACGATGTACTCCTTCTGCCAGGCCACCTCCCCGAGGTGCCCCTTCTCCTCCAGTTTGTCCCTGCACAGTCCACACTGCCCTTTGTACCTTTGTGGCATTCCACCCATCCACCTGGCCCCTTTCTCTCCTCCAAGTCCTCCCCTGCATGGCCCACAACTGCCTGGAAGCCTAGGGGTGATGCTGGTGAGGTGATTCTCCTCAACAGGAGTTCTGAGAACTTTAAAAGGGGGGCTATGTGGAAGAAAGTCCCTTCTCCCGCCACCCCTTTCACCCCCCGCCCCCTCACTGACATCCTACTACCTCCTGTAACTCTAGCCAAGAGGCCTGACTGAGGACTATAAATCTCCCCAGCCCCGCCAGGCAGCAGGAACGCTGTGGTTTGTGGCGGCAGGGTGGAGAGCGGAAGTCTTGTATTTGTTAAGAAAAATGGGGAAAGGCAAGAGGGGAAGGAGTGTGTGTGTGTGTGGGGGGGCTGTGACTGGAAGCCTCTTGCCTCTCTCCTGCTCTAGTAGGTTTGGTGGGTCTGAAGCTGTGTGTGTGTGTGGGTGGGGGGGTGTCCTCAAGGTCTTTGTTGTTTCTGGGTTGTCCCACGCAGGGGCAGGACCAAGAAAACTAAGCCTTGTTGGTAACGCAGGGCAGCTTGGTACATCAATCCATTCCAACTTTTATAGGCATGTCAGGACCTGGGAACCAGTCAGCTCCATTGCCTCCTTTTTTTTTTTTTAAAGCAGCACCTAGTTTCAGAGGGGACATCACATGTGTGAGCCTATGTATTTGCCACATACACCCACAAATCCTGAGTGGCTGCCCTCTCTGTCTGCCCCACTCCATGCCCAGTCACACACATAGCCGATGGATGCCAGATCCCTCTCCCTGAATCCACACCCCACTGAAAACCAACATCACAAACCTGCACTGTCCCTGCCCCCACAGCCATGAACCTACATCACAAGTATACAAGACTGCATGTGTGTCTGAGTGTGTGTATATGTGGTGTCTGTGTCTGCATACTCTAGAGAAAAAAAAAAAAAAAGAAAAACAAGAGAGGGACAAGGGCTCCAAGCAGAAGGTGACTCATCAGGCATTAACTTGTTTCTGCAAAGTATCCATCAACTGCTAATAAACGCATGAGCACTGGCAATCTTTGAACTTTCCTTGCAGAGTCCCTCTGCTCAGCTCTCAAGGCCAGGCCAACGACCCCTAATGTCCAATAAAGTAAGACACTTCTGGCTGAGAGACTACTCCCAAAGCATGTGTCCCAAACAGGGACAAGGAACCTGGCCAAGGAAAGGAGGACTCAGGGAGTGGCTGAAAGGAGGTTGGGGAGACTATCAGAGGGGCCTCACAAGGCTTTGTTTTATGCGCCTGGCCCCACTGAAACCTGGCACCAGAGAGCAAGGGTAGGGGGAAGGGAATGAATGAAGGAAGGGGGAGGGAGGGAGGAGGAGCCTGGGATCAAGTTGCTCCCCATGCCAGGCCTGCTGGCTTCCTCAGCACCATGTGAGGGGGGGGTGTTGAGGGCGTGTGTGGGGGTCCTGTCTGCCAGGCAAGCCCCTGGGGCAGAGCAAACGGGGCAAGGCTGGGGACTGAGGCCTGTCGGGGAGAGGGAGCAAGGAGGGAAGCTTGCCTGAGTTTCTCTTTCATCTACACAGCCACTCTACCCAGCAATTTGCTGCTAGACATCCCCAGGAAAAAGCCCTTTTCTGTTGAGGTTAATGGCCCAGCCCAGATAAATGGCAGTGTGTGGGTGTCCCCTGGGGCACCACAGGGAGACCCCCAGCTTGCTCCTCCCAGTCTCCAGCCCCACCCGGCAGCTCTGCACCTCCCTTTGCTCCTGAGCACAAAAACATGCAAACCCCTCAGTATACCTCCCCAATGCAGGAGGCCACACCTCCTGAGAGCCCAGAAAGCCACACACACAATGGCAACATGCCGATCCACCCTGGCCTGAATACTGGCTGGTTCGGCTCACTTATGGGAAGGTTCATTTTCTTAGGAACAGTTACCTGTATTGGGCCCACAGCCCACAGTCTCCCAACAAAGGTTAGGGTAGGTATTTCTCTCCTAGAGTTTCCCAGGACCTATGAACAGGGCCTGCAATGTCTTGGTCACCACAAATGGAGGGGGAGAAGAGACAGGAAGCCCAGCTCTGGTCCACTGCTCATATTCCCAACACAGACCCACTCACGCTCCTCAGCTTCTCCCGGCTTTATAACCTTTCCGGTGTTTTCAACTTTTCCTCCCCAGAAAACCGTACAGGGGCTTGTTTTTTAAACTGCATTCATTTTAAAACATCCCAAAGAAAAGCTACGTTGTAAAAAGCTCACTAATCAGATGCCTGCTCACAATTTTTTATTACACCTGAGGGGATTTTTGGAGCAATACCAGAAAAATGCTGAATCTGCCTGAAGTTCCATTAAGGCGTTTGCCCCTCCCCTCCCACATTTTTTTCTTAATGCATAAAATCTTCCGGGGAAGTAGAGACTGGGAGGACTTTACAACATCTGCACAGGGAAGACCACTGAGCAAGGAGAGCTGTCAGCCCAGGCACCAGTTTTAACAGACACTTGTAGACCAGATACTCATGAAGGACTCTTGCCCTTCGGCCTCAGTGGCACAGGGTGATTAGAACTCAAGCCCACGCTGTTAGGAACAGAAGAACTCTCACCCTTTACCCAGCCCGTTAGGTAAAGGTGTTGATGACCAAGCCTGACAACCTGCCTTTGATCCCCAAAGCCCAGATGGTGGCTGGAGAAACCAGCTGTCCACCGACCTCCACATGTACAACATGGCACACTTGTGTTCCCTACACAATCCAAAGATGACACGCTAAGCAAATAACTAAAATTTAAAAGGTGTAAGAGAGATGAAGAAGAACAGAGGGAGAGAAAGGCCAAGTGTGCGTGGGGGGGTCCAGCTCAGAGCCAAACATGAGACTATGAGGCCATCCAGAAACAAAGGGATTCTGGTAATAAATACACCCAACAATGGGCTCTACATACAAAACAGGTACTGATGGGGAGATGAGTCCCAGGATTTGGGCTATCTGCCACAGAGAACAAACAAGGCTGAAAAAGAAAGCCAGCATGGACACAGCCACAAGAACTGGCACTCACAAGGTTAACTGTGCCCGACTGCTGAGACAAGGGGTGGCTGGGGTGGCCGATGGCAAAGGAGGGGGTCACCCACTCTCACCTCTGTAAGGCCCTTGATTATAAGCAGTATTTTTCTGCCAAAACTCAAGGGTATGATGGCCTGTGCATCCCTTCTGCACAGTCAATCCAAACGGGAAAGGTAACAAGCATTGCTCCTGAAGGCCTTTCCACACAGGTCAGGAGCCAACAAAGAGCAGAAAAGTAGAAACAAAAGCTGGGCCCAGCAACATGAAACAAACACTGACTACCACACCTTACCCACCACAGGTCAAGGTACTCCTCCCTCAGCACCCAAGAGCCACTAGCAGTTACCCCATTCTACATCTCAAAGGTTAACGGCTCCATCGCCCTGTTCCTCCCCCATAAGAAACTGGCTATTTATTCTGAGTATACCTGAGCCATTTCAGGACCAAGGATAAAGAGGACCCAACACCCAATCTAGGCTCACCCTGCATCATAACAAGGACACTCGGCCTCCTTCCCATGAAGCAAATGATCAAAACCCACAACCAATAAGGAAAGCTATCCGATTCATTGACTTGAACCCGTCATGCTTATAAGCTAATCGAGAATTGGATAGAAATACAACCCTGACCTCCAGAAGGTCCCGAGGCAGCTTGGGTAACTCTGGACTTTGGAGCAACTTACCTGTGAAAGCTGAAATGCTTCAGGTTAATTCTCCACCACTGAGACTCAGCCCCTGCCCCCCAAGTCCCTTCACCAGCTGATTAGAGTGAAGTGAGAAAGTGATTCTCGCCCCCACCCCCACACTCTGCAATAGCTCGATAATGGTGGCTGGACTGGGAGAAACGGTCAGAGGGTCTTATGATCTCCTTTAAGGCCAGGGTGCTCAGTCAGATCCCTGGGTCCGCCTGACCTGTCCCGTCAATCACACAGGTGGGAAGATAGTTCTAGACCAGTGCTAACGTTTAGTAAGCACCTCTATGCACTGGTGGTGTTCTAGAAGGCCCAAGACGTCCGCCTGAGGCGGCATCACCCCATGCTATACATTCAGGAAGAGGAACAAGTCCCAAGTCACATCCAAAGAACAAAGCTGGGATTGAAGCTTCAGACTATCAAAAGGTGAGCTACCAGGCAGCAAGACACCCCAGACCACTAAATCCCTAGTTCTCAAAGTCCTCTCCCATTGCTCCTGGGAAAAGGATCCAGCTCCCTTAAGCCAAGAAGAGCGAAGTGCAACAACTTCCTAGCCAGCAAGTCACTTTGCAGCTTGCTCTCCCAGAAGTTATCTGTCTGTCTGTAAATTATACGAAGGCAGTTTGAGCAAAATGAGCCCCTAGACTCATTCTGGCCCTGCTTGTCTCTGGATGGCACTGTGGTACACAAATATGACCCGACCTATCAGTACTCCCCGAGCCTGACTCCACCACAAAAATAAGAAAACCTCTTCGGAGGAGAGGGGCACAGCTTTGCATTTGATTTGTAAAAACAAAGCAGCCTAAAGAGAAAAGCTGTGAGTCCAACAACAACAAAAAAAAGCAGAGTCCCCCAAGTCAAGGTCTCTTCCTAATATCCCATTTTCTGGTGCCTACTCAGGCTCGGAGTCCCACGGCTTCTCTCCTGCCACCCTGTTGCTTCCAGACAGCCTGCTGCTCTATGGGACGCTCAGAAACTTGGTCCTCACCGACAAACCATGATCATTGGTTCTGAGGTGTACTGTCATGCTCCCTGCACTGGTCCCACCCAAAGCCCTGCTTATCTAACTCTGAGGCCCCCAGCCGGAGGCGGGGAGGGGGGGCTCCTTAGAGCACTAGTTAGCCACCAGAGACTAAAACCGAGGGTGGCACAGGGCAGAGAAGGCAAGCCACACAAATCAAAAGCTCCTGTCTGTCTGGCCAGTTGGGCTGACGCGGCTTTCTGTGGCCCTGTGTTCAGCCATGCAAATTATAACATGTACCCGGTTTCTGCTGCTGTCTGAGGAGACCGGCTCTGCCCAGCTCTGCCCAGAGAGGCTCAGAGGAAGGGTGGGGACTCCCAACCCAGCCAACTCCATTCATAATATTTACAGTAAATGGCCTCTCTGGCTGCTCTTAAGTGTACATTCAGCCTAATTACCTCTTGAGTTTGACTATAAGGCTCTTCCCCTCCCCCTCCACGATGTATGACCAAGTTCCAACCATGAACCCCAGAATAAACTCAGCAGCCATCTCCTGTGACAGAGTTTTTTCTTTTTTTCTTGAGCATCCGGCACCCCCGAATTTGCACAGTATTATCTACTCCCCTGCTTATCTCTTTGGTTATGGACCTGGTTGGCGCCCAGAAAACATGAGCGGGGCAATCATGCCACAGAGCACATTTGTTTGTCCAAGAAAGTCATTTCTGTTAAACCCAGCCCCTCACTCACCCACCTGCCGCGACTAGAGAGTCTGGAGAGCCCCTAAATTCCAAATCTGGGTTCTCAACCGCACAGCGCCTGCACTGGACTCAGACAGATGTACACCCAAAAACCTGGCCACTGGAGATCTCTTTGCCTCTTTCACTCATCATTCTAGTAAATGTGTTAGCTGCGTGCTAGAAGCTCAGTACGAATCTTAGTACAATATGATATGTACAGGTATGAAAATGCCACAATAAAGCTCATTACTTTGCATGCTAACTTTAAAAGATCTTGTTTCTAATATAAACGGACACACTGAATCAGTTTCTAAAGAGTAAACATTCTCAGACATACAGAACACAAAACTGTCTTACTTGTTTCTGCCCTAGCTCTCACTTTAATAAATAAAGGCCCCAGTCCCCAAAAGCAGCCCACTCTCAGCTCCAACTCTCCACTCAGGTTTTTCTAGAGGGCAAGAAAACTGTCAGACGACTGGAAAAATAGGGAGAAACAAGCATCCTTTTCATCCCTCTCCTCCTCAGGCTCCCCTTGTTCCATAACAATTATGAAAACTGTTGGATGGGAAGGCATTTTGAATATTTACGGCATTCCAGCCAATAAATTCCAGCGCAGGATCTGATGGAAGAAAGGCTTTCCTCTCCAGCAAGCTCCCTCACTTCTCCCTCCCCTGTTCCCTCCCAGCCCTCATTCCTCTTTTCTTTACAACCCAGGACCAGGGCTGGCCAGGCCAGGGCTGCACTGTACTTACAGGGGAAAAACAACTGAAAGACAGCCTGGAGACAGAGTGCAGACTGGAAAAGTTAATCATTACTTCTGTCTGCTTCTGTAATCTAATCTCCCCAGCTTGGACACACTCACAGCTCAGCCATCCCAGCCCTTTCACCCCCAAAGCACCCAGGACCTCCTCGACCTGCGCCTCCCCAGCCTACCCTCCGGCCCGGCCCCACCCCTCCAGTACCGAAGGCCAAGGGAATGCGAGAGACCTCTTCCAGTGCTACCACAGGGATCTGGAGCCTGCCCTGCACGGCTGCCCTGCACGGCCGGAGTGGCCCACAAGACTATCTCCTGGCTTCACACAATGCTCCAATCCAGCTAGTACATAAGCAGCCCCCCAGCCACTTTCTCTTTTTCCCACTCAAAAACTGGTGATTTGGTAATTTTGTTAAATGTGTTTGACCACAGAAAGAAAAGAATAGGGTCAGCAAGGCAGACAGCTCACCGGTAGGGTGCTTGCTTTGTGCTGATAACCCTGGGTTTAATCCCCAGCACAGGAAGGGAAGGGAATCCCCGTTCTCCAATGTATCTATGGACCACCGTGAGGCTGCCATACTACACACAGGGGTTTAGAGCTGAGCTACCCTGAATGTATGCAAATAGTAGCGTGGGTACATGCAAATAAACCTCAAATCCAGGAGTCAAAGCAAAGATCTTAAGGTGAGAGGGGAATTTTGTGACCAAGCCTAGGACCTTACTTCACAAATAAGAAAACTGAAGTCCAGAACACACACACACACACAAAAGGCCCATATGTGGCCAGGCTCCTCTACTCTCAGGTCACAGTAACCCAGTCTCTAGGCCCTACAGGATAATAGCCTTCTCCTGGAACAGCAAATGTATGGGAGAGGGGGAGGGGAGCAATCAGGGCACTTCTGACTCTTTCAGGAAGTAACCCCAGAACTGGAGATGGGGCCCATCTATCTTGAAGTAGTAGGCACACCCAGAGCACAGAGAACTTTTTCTTTTCCCTCTTGGTTACTGATTAATGAGGGGAGGGCCAGTGGTGCCTAACAGGCAGCCAGCCTGCCATGGGGCTGACAAGAGTCCCTGATCACTGCAGCACAACTCACAAACAGCTCAGGTGGCCCTCACTTTTCCTAGGGGCTTAGGGACAATGACCTAAGCTCTCCACCCAACCCCACGAAATGCAGACAGGCAAACCTGGCACAGACTGCCATCACCTAGGTTCCTGTATTCATTTCTGTCTGTTGAGTGAAGGTCTCAGATTTAAGAGTAAAAAGACTATAGAGAAAATAACGAGTACAGGAGCCACCAGCAGCACTTACTGGCCTGGTTACATGTGTGTATCTTGGCTAAGAGAAAGCTCTACAAGATGAAATTAGAGTTGGGACCAGTTCTTCCCTTTCTGCTTTGAAGCGAGCTCCCAGTCAAACCAGCTCTCCCAGCCTTCTACCCTGCTCCTGGGGGTGGGGGGAATACACTAGAGAAGCACCTAGGATAATTCAATTAGTGGGTCCTCAGAGCTCACAGAGGCCTCAGGTAGTCCCCAGGGAACCCACGGGGCAAGATGAGCGCAAACATGAAACACCTTGATAAATGCATTCTTAGATTACTATGTGCAAGCGACCTCAAGTCAATCACGGCCTTACTCAAAGAGCCTGAGACCCCAGAAATAGTCTTAGGCTCTGAAAGCATGCTACCTCTCCTGTCAAAATACTGGGATACTGTCCCCTTGGTCGTTTCCAGCAACCTGTGGTCCCAAGTACTAACGGGGGGTCTGCAGGATGAGCCAACACCACGCCTTTAAGGACTGCTATTATCAAGCAGCAAGCAGGACGGGCTAAAACCAGGCCAAGGGGAGATGGCTATTTATCTACACACTCTGCTGTGGTTCAGTTCTCAACAGAAGCAGAGGCAGCAGCCGGGCTGATAAAATCCCCGCCTGCTCCACCTCCCAGAGAGCCATGCCAGCACCTCTGTCGGACAGACCAACTTTCTAAGAAGCTGCCCCTGCCTTCAGGGAGGCTTCTTGTCCAACTTCCATCCTTTGAGAGCCCAGACCTTCATCCTCCACACTGCACAGGGCCTGGCGCATGCTAACTGCTCGGAAAATATCTGATTAATGAATAAACAAGACACACTGGCTTCTTCTAAAACAACTGGCCCCCTCGGCTTCACACTTGGAGGAGAGCATAAACGCTCACACCTGAGAATAGGAACGGACAGCGTGCCTCTCCAGCAGGGCCAGTCAGGAGGGCCGTGGCTTGTCTTCGACCCTATGCAGTTGGAAGAGAGAGGATCCCCTGCTCTGTGCTGAACGGATGCCCAGCCAGTGGTGGCACAGCCTGAGAGGTATTTCCAAGGTAGGCGCCGGCCAGGCAACCTCTGCGGGCACACCACCTGCCCACAGCATTCTGCTTTGGCGTCCTGCTCTGTTTGGACAAGTTACCCTCAGCAAGTGTTCAACAATGCTTTTACACACCCCAGGGCTCTTGTTGTGTTATGAAAACAAAACAAAGCACGCTAAGGAAAAAAGCTGGGGGGAGTGGGGTGAGAGGGAGGGCAGAGCAGCCAGCCACACACAGTCTCTTTCTTTCTGGTCTCCATCTCTCTGGCTCTGCGCAGCACTGTCTCATACCCCGAGCCATCACAACAAGGGCATCAAAGAGAGGATGTAGCTCCCCAGGGATGAATTCATGGATGCTGTTTCTTGTCGACCCCTCCTCCTCTGACGGAGATGCTTCCTGAAGCATGACCTACTTAAATAGCTGTACGAGGGACTATGAAACCCCTCGTCCTATCCTCAGGGAGAGTAAGAAGGGCATAATGTCCAAACCTGATGTCAGGTTCCTCTCCAAAGAGACAACTGTGGTGTGAAAAGGCTGAGGAGTGGAGTAAATTCCTACCTACCCTTACAAACAAAAACAAAAACCAAAAGAAAAAAAAATTTTTTTTTTGCAAGTTAAAACTGAGCTAATGACACTGGGTGGGGCCCAGTGCTCAGGATGCCAAAGCCAAACCAAAATTAGTTCCCAGCCAAGTGCTGCTTGGCCTCACCATTTGGGGAAGGAAGCTGAAAGAGTCATGAAAGATTCCTCAGTAAACTGGGAAATAAGGCTGCAGTTAGTGTTTCAACTGAAGGTGACCCTTCTGGTAAAATATTTTTTTTAATAATAAAAATAACATAAAGTTCTCAAACAGCCTTTCTTCAAGAAAATGGTCTAAAAGTTCTCATGGGACTAGAAGGGAAGATGGGGGGGGGGAGCGGAGGGGGCGATGCCAAGCAGTTTCCTCAGCTACACTACTTTTCATGACACCCCCTTTTTTCCTTTCTGGAGTTCTTCTCAAAAAAAAAAAAAAAAAGGAAGAAAGAAAAAAAGAAGAGATGATGCAATTTCCTGTCTTGTCCCAATATTTCCTGGTAACTAACAAGGTGAAAGTTATCACTGTTTGAAATGACTGTACTAACTAAACTCCATCAAAAGCCACCTTTCCCTGCCCAGTTCCCGATTTACTACAACCTGTCTCCACGTTAGCACATAAATAGTATTGTTTCCACAGCTTTAGGAGTAGGCAGGCAATACTTCTACGGTGGCAGCTTCCTCTAGGAACAGGGCCAAGGGCTGGGATCCCCAAGGTGACCTCATGGGGAGAAGCAGAAGGGCCAGGGGAGGTGATACCCACCTCCGAGCAACATGTATATAAGTGGAGTAACTGCAATCAAGGGAATGCAGCCTTCTTGGTGTGCTAGCCACTAAATTGAGGACTGTGCCTCAGCAGTTAATAATATCTTCCCTCTGAAAATAGCCCGAAGAGGAAGCCTCCGTGTGACAGTAGGCAGGCGGCCAGATGCTGGGCCATTCAATCCTCACAGAGAAAGATGCTAAGGCCAATGGTTGCACTTACAGTACCCTCGCTCAGACTCCCGGCAAAGGGGCATCTGCCCGCTCCGGAACATAGAGACGTCGCATGGACTGTGGGCTTTGGAAGCTGGCCCTTGGGCCCTCTCTGGCTCTGTGTGACTACCGTGGGCAGGCCCCAAGGACACAGCATCTGGGGAGAAGCAGGAATAAGCATACTTCCCCCTACCCCAGACAGAAAGGTCAGACTCGGGGAACAAACTAAAGGCAAATTCCCACTTAAGGTTTCTGAAACTTGCACGGGAGCCGGCAGGCTGAAAACTCCAGTGAGCAGGAGATGGTGGCACACGCCTTTAGTCCCAGCACTCAGGAGGCAGAGGCAGGAAGAGCTCGGAGTTTGAGGCCAATGTGCTACACAGAAAAAATTGTCTGGAAAAACAAAACAGAAAGGAAGGAACTCAACATGAAGACACAAGGTAGCCTCTAAGAGGCCTGTTTCCCGGCCACCAGTGTGCCGACAGTCCCAGAGATCTCTAGGTGCTATGGAAAGCAGCATAGCTCATCAACAGATCCAGCACCAGCCACAGTCTCTCCCTAGTCACTGCTGTTCACTGATAAAACAACACTCGCATACATGTCAAAGCTGCTAGGGGCCACATTTGTTAAACACTGGTAAAACACACCCAGCACGAAACGCACTGAGCTAATTCACAGGACCACACACCACCACCCCAAAAGGAACCGGTCCTCCCAAGGTTACTTCTGCAACCAACAGAGGCGTGCAGGTAACCAAAGTTTTCCACAAACTGTTTCTACAACTGAGCAAAAATCTCATTGAGAAAAAAATGCAAGCGGTTAGAGAGGTGGCTCAGCAGCTAAGATCACCAGCTGCTATTGCAAAGGACCCGGGTTCAGTTCCCAGCACCCACTTGGCAGGCGCACATCTGTCTGTAACTCCAGTTCCAGGGGACCTGACACTGACCTTCACCAGTAGCAGGCATGTACGTTTTGCACATAGACCCCACAGGCAAAACACTAATACACATAATCTAATCCAAGGGAAAAAAATTTTTTTTGGAGACAGAGTTTCTGTGTATCCTTGGCTATTCTGGACTCGATTTGTAAACCGGGCTGGCCTCAAACTTCAGAGATCCTTCTGTCTCTGGCTCACCCAGTGCTGGGATTACAGGCATGCACCACCCTACTGGCTATGAAAAAAAATTTTAAGAGAAAAAGCTCAAATTCAAGGGATATTTGATCCTGGGCATGAGCAAGCCTATGTAGCACTGGCTTGCCTTGAACCGAGATCCGCCTGCCTCTGCCTTTGGTAATCACTTATTGTTGCCAGGAACAATAAATAGTAGCTTGTGTGGCAAGACGCTTGCCATTAAAAACATCCTATTTTGTCATATAAGCTGTTTAATTTTTTTTTTAACCCTTTGAGTTTTTGTTTTTTCAAGACAGGGTTTCTCTGTGTAGCCTTGGCTGTGCTGAAACTCCATAAACCAGGCTGGCCTCGAATTCACAGAGATCCACCTGCCTCTGCCTCCCCAAGTGCTGGGATTACACCACTGCACCCGGCTGCTGTCTGATATTTTAAAAGGATCCCTCCCCCCTTTTTTGAGATAGTCTTACCATGTAGCCCTGAATGCACTGGAATTCACTATGTAAGACCTTGCTGGTCCCAAACTTAAGAGTGCTTCTGCCTGCCAAGTGCAGGGATTAAATAAAGTGTGTACTTTCCGTGCCGCTCAAATCCAAAGCCTACACTGAAGTGAACAAAGACCAACGTAGAGGAAAGGGTTACAGCTCGCAGTGGAAAGCCTGCCTACTGTGCTAGAGGGTCCACACTGCCCCCTAAGCACTTCAAGGAGGAGGAGAAAAACACCCTGTTACGGCATTCCATATAAAGAGAATTATTATGGAATTAATATGGAAAGAAGCAAAGGAAGCCAAACCCTGTTGTGAATCTATGACACTTCTTCCTTTCTCTGCTGCTGGCCCCAGAAGCTCTCAAAGTCTACAGTGGGCTCTGCTGAGAAGAGGCCCAACCAAATGGGAGTTGCGGGGAGGCTGTTTGCAGGACCACAGCCAAAGCCAACTGCTACCCTAGCCTGGCCTTCTTGGGCCCTTCTCCCTTGCTGGCTTGACTGGGTTCTGCCTGGGGACAGGATGCAGAGGCAGCAGCCATCTAGTCTAGCCGGCAGGGCAGCCCAAATTTGCTCCATAGATTTTTACATGCTGTCACCCTACATTTAACCCCTGCCTGACTACCTCATTCTTTCCAGGACAAAAGAGGTTTATCAGGGAGTCGTTCTCCAGGGGTGGGGCCCATGACCTCAGGCCCCACGGAAGAGGCCAGGCAACACCTCTAATGCTGCCTAGGACTGGTCTGCATCAGGGAGTGGGTGAGCATCAGGTGAGCCTCCCTAGCCTAGAGCCATCAGACTCACTTTGGTTTAAAGAGATGCAGACTAGATTTCTCACAGTGGCCCAGTGGTCACTGCTGGCCACTGTGCTAACCTGATTCCACCTAAGCCCGCCGTTTGTAACAGCTTCAAGCTCATTAGTGTGTGCTCTACCCGTACTTCCAAGGGTGCTAGAACCCCACAGCCAAACCGGAGCTTACCTATTCCCAGGCATGAGGAAGACACATTGGAAACAGCAGACACCTAAAGCCCAAACTAGGATCCTGGTTCAGTATCACAATTTCATGACAGACAATAAAAACTCCTTCACTTTTAGCTGAACAGTGTTCCTGGGATCAGAGTGCATTGATCTTTCCTGAGCTACCTGACGTGAGCCCAAGTCAGCTGCCTAGGCCTGAGGCACGGCAGCATTTCAGATTACGTATGTTTTTGAAGGCTCTCCACAGACATTAAGGCAGATAAATGCCAGTGGGGATCAAAGAGGAGACAGACCTGTCCTTGTAGTTGACTTGGTTGCAAACTCAAAACCTCTCCACCCCAAATCTGGAAACCAAAAGCTATGACCTTAAAGCAAAGGAACTACCCCCAACCCCTCCACATAAGTAAGCATGACTATAGACAGGAGATGGGGTTTTTTCAATGACCCTAAGTCTCCTGCACACGTTCAGTTTTTAATGCCCATCCCTCCATCCCACGCCAACCCCCACCCTCAGTCCTGCAGAGATGCTGAGCGCCTATAGGTGACCCCTTGCCATCTCTTCCACTGAGCTCTCGACAAGTTTCCCAGCTATGTCAGCTCTTGCCAAGGTGGATCTCCCTGACTCATTCAAGTTGAAGCAGCAGCAAGGGCCTGACCTGGATTTGCATGCCTTTCAAAAGACATCAGGGCCCAGAGACAAGGCTACACTCAGGCTACCAGACGACAGTTCTGAACCAACCCACACCCCAGTCCCCACATAACACATAACTTCACGCAGAAACCACCTCGTGAGAGCAGGACCCCAGATTCTCGCAGACCCTGCCTGCTGGCATGGCATCTCCACGCTCAAGTGTCAACACATGAGCTTGTCTGTCTGTCTGCAGCGTGTGAGTGCACACAAGCTTGCACAGAGCAATCCATCTGTCTCAGAGAGCCGGCTGTCAGAAATGAAAGTACAATCTCCTGGAACCAAATTACTGCCTTCTAAAAATGTCCCGTTTTCCCAGACTGAGGAAACTTGCAAGGGTGGGGTGTGTTTCACTGCAGGTCCCTGAGGACCTGGCCTGTCATCCCCCTGCCCTCCCCTCCACAGAACCACACTGCAAGGCTGGAATTCCAACCTGAAGCCAGGGTGCTACTCCCCGCCCACTCCCCTTCCTCCGGCTGGCCCTCCAAAAGGGTGCAGGAAAGGGAAGGGCCAGCCTTGGAGTCACCCCTGCATTTCAGGAGGGGCTGAGGCCTTTGAGCACACCCCACCCCCATCTCCAAGGCACCACATTTTCACATTTGGCTGTTTTCTCTTTCCCTTCTTCCCCTGCCAAGAGAATCAAGCTCTGGCTCACACTGCCGACCTCCCTCCCACCCTAAACTGAGCCCCATTCATTAAGCCTGCTCTCGGCCTGGGCAGGACAGGAAGGAAAGCAGCACACAGGGCCTGTGAAAGAGACTCCCAGAGGTTATTTCGGGGGGGGGGGGTGTCAGTGCCCCCCACCTTGATTGATGCCCGTTCTGCTCTGGCCCTGCCTCACCCCAGCGTCCTGAACAGGAGCCCCTTCCCATCGCCTCTGGCCTCATTCAGCCACCCCCGGCCCGTAAGAGCTCAAGTAAGAGCTCAACCTCCGAAAAGCAGACACATCTAGTCCCCAACCCCCACCCCCAGCAACACCTCTGTGAAGAAAAAGAGGCTTGGCCTTCCAGAATGCATAAAACTCAGGCTCATGAAACCACCTTTTGAGGATATTCATGGGACAAAGAGCATAGTTAGCATCTCTCTGCGTCTGCCACCTCTTCTCTAGATACCCCCCAAACTGTTGGCATCAACCCAAAAAGTTCTTCCTTTGACCTCTACTCAGGCACATTATTACTACACGGCTCCAACTAAGTAGGGAACGAAGAAAGAGCTCCAACTTTGATGCCTCGGGAATTAGTAAACCAAGAGCTAAAATTCAAAACAAATGCTCTTTCATGTGGAATCCCCCCCCCCTTTTCCTCTTTGCAGTTTTGTAACACCATGCCACCCTCTGCAAGACATACTGCTACATCTTAACAGAACCTCATCCATCTAAGCAGCTGCGCTTACCGAGGGGACCTGGGGCCTGGGACATTACAACGCTGCTTCTCAGCTCCTTTCTAGAACTGGATGGGCTTGGGGAACTTTGGGAAGCAGGGTCGGCTGACCAAGTCATGCTGTTTGGCTCCTAGGGCGGGGTGAGGGCTGGTGGTTCTCAGCCTGGGTGTCGTCATTTCCTCCAGTAGAGGAGACAGACAAGATGTTATCAATAAGACAAACCTTCCGAAAAGGCCCACTTCCCTTGCTTATTTCATGTGGTTTGGAGAAGTTGGGGCTCCTCCCTGCACACCCAGGGCTTAAAAAACTACAACGGACTAACAACATCCTGAGTATGTTATTCCGTTCACATTCTGCTGCTCCTGCTCCCTCTTTCTTTCAAGAACTCTCACCTCATTTCAGCCTTAGAAAGCAGAGAAAGGCATACATACAGGCTCCCTCCTTGGCTGCTAGGGCCCACCTCCCTCCTCCCCCTAGGGTCCTTCTTTTCCTGCTCAGTTCTCATTAGGAGCTTTGAGTAAACAATACCCTCAGTCTCAGATAACAGTCAGAGTACACACTGCACTGAAATCAAAACAAACAGGGTCTTCTCCCTACAGCCCTTCCCCAGCAGGCTCAATTCCTGGAGGGGAGAGGCTGAGGTGTGGGGCCAGAATGGACTGTCCCTCAAACACACGGGGGAGAGAGAACTCAACAGTCAGTCATGAGGAGCCATCCCACCAGAGGGTGCACAGGCTTCCACTGAGGGATGCTACAGCAAGACCCAAAGGCCAGCTATGCTCAAAACTGTCCTGGAATTTCCCCCACCCCAGGTTACTTTTCCCTCTTAGCTGCTTCTTAAGAAAATAAATGATGATGTGGAAGGATGAGAGGAAAGGAAGAAAAAAAAATGTTCTTAATTAAGAAAAGAAAGAACCGTCTCTCAGAGTGAAGCTGCGGCACTCTCCTCTCATGTCCTCTGGGACAGTACCGCACAGGCTCTCCCCAGTGTATCTCCTCCAACCCTAGGGCTCTCCAGCACCATCTCTCAGGTCTTTGTGGGGCCCAGAGAAAGCTGAGGACAGCTAAGGTACCTACTTTCTACAGAATGCCCCTGCCCTTTCACTCCAGAACCCCACAGTCCACTGAGATCCAGCTTGCACCCGGGAAATGTGGCTATGTCTCCTTCAAGGATGGGTGCAAGAACAAAACAAGAGTTTAAGCACATGAGATCACGCCAAAGTTAACAAAGGAAGTAACTTAAGTCAGGGGCTGCTTAAGAAACCACGAGGGAAGGCAAGATGGCTCAAAAAGCAGCCACCACCAACCAAGCCTGATGACTTGTGCTTAATCCTCGGAGTCCACACGGTGGGAGGAGAAGCATCTCCTACAGGTTATCCTCTGACCTCATGTGAGTAATCACACACAGACACATACTTAATAAAAACAAAGAATGGCCCTAAAGCTCGCCTCACACACCATCAGCTCTCAGCTGACTCCAGTTTCCCCATTCCTGGGAAGGGCAAGGTTCTGGCATGAAAAGGATCGCAGGATGACAAGCTGAAGGGTGCAGGGCAGTCACCCGGGATGTGTCTAGTTTAAGGCACAGGAGAACAATTCTAGACCAGCCGGGGCGGTGGAAGGCCACCTCCATCCCTTTAGCCTCCAGCAATTTCTAGGAAAAGAGAAATGGCCTTACCTGAAAGCCCCCCAGGGGCCAGATAATTCGTTCCCCCGGTTTCGGCGGAGGAAGGTACAGCATCGGGACAGTCTGCTGCAGAGTCAGAAGAGAGAGAAGTAAACACACAAATAAAAAACATCAGCATTTACTCTCATGAACACTCTGAACAGCATGAAAGAAAGACCACACATTCCAAAGGGCTGACTCGCAGCCACAATGCACATTATTAATGGTCTACTCGGCTTCACCGGCCAGCCTAAGACAGGCCACAGTACCCTGTCACCAGTCTGGGCTCCAGGCGGCCAGTTAATCATTAGTCAAGTCAGGCTCAATCACAGTCTGGCTGGAATTTCTCTTCTATTACAAGTCTCCCATTGAGATCAGGTAATTCCCAAGGTCAAGGAAGGTTCGAAGTGTACTTTTCTCAACCCTGTTCTCTCTTCCCCCATCAAGCACAAAGCCTCCTTCCTCCTACTCCCGGAGACAAGGATCTTACCCTGGCCTTTAAAAAAAATTAGTTTCCCTCCTAACCGAGATGCAGCAAGCGCGAAAACTGAGGAGACTCACTAGTTTTGATCAGTTGTACCTATTCACCTGTGTGTGAATAGCCCATCGGGTCAAAAAGGAACCCAGCTGGAGGGAAGCATTCTACCTGCTTCCAAACTGGTCCAACCCCAACTCTGGAAACCGGCCCAGACAACCCCATTTTACAAGGCTGCCTGCCTCAGTACCTACACAATCTTTCTGGCACCATTTCCTCCCATTGTTTTTAGCAGACTTTAACCTGCAGATTCTGTACCCTCCACCTCTCCCCCTCACTCCCAGGTGCTCAGCACAATGACCTCAGATGTTAACAAGGACGAAGACAATTCCAGCTGAGACAGACACCATGCAACTGCAACAAAACATAAGTAGTGCCCACGAACCACAACTAATCAGTTCCCAGGACTGCAAAAGCACAAACAAGCCCCTTTAAGATTCTTCTGCGCCACTGCCAACGTCAAACTTCTTCCTAATTCCCAGCAAGTTTGGCTCTGGGAAAGCAAACGCCCCAGTGGTTTGTAGACTCCAGCTCTCCTATCCCAGGTTACCAGGCATTAGCAGATGTGCCTTTGCCCACAATAGTAAATAGTTACTCAAAGCAAACAGCAGTCTAGAGGCATGTAAGCTGGACAGCCCTTTAGTGGTCCAGCAGCTGCCTTAAGGTCCTGTCAAAGGACGGGTGGTGATCACCAGGACTGTCCAACATGCAGCCCCCCCCAGAAGTCTCTGATCCCTGAGGACCCCCTCCCCTCTGAGGTTTCTCCCCAAAATCCTTCAGTGGGTTGGAAAGGGAGGCAGGACCCTCAGGTGTCTAGCCCTTGTCCAGGATGTATTTAAAAATGAAAGAAAAACCTCTTCTAAACCGGAGTGGCTGGCAGGGGGATAGGAGAAGGTATACAATCCCATTTCTTCAGGGTAGAGGGCGATTCCCACCAGGAACATACAGCTTTACAGGACAGGCTTCAACCAATGGAAAACAACGGCGGGGGGGGCAGGCAAAGGAGTCCCTTGCCATATGGTGCAAGTCTGTACTTTCTAAATTACGATGCTGGCCCCACCATTTTGGCTTCTCGTTCTCCTCCTTCACTAACTCCCCCAAATGGAAGACACCCCACGGCCACTCCCCCAGCTCTGGCTGGCTACATGCCAGGGGCAAGGTGTATTTCAAAGGCAGAGCCTGGAGACCTCAGCCGGCGTGTCAGCCTGTCTCACATCAAAGGTGAGCCAGCTCCAGGATGCAACCACAAGCGATTTTTATGAAATGTGCTCTGCCCTCTGCATTGCCTTTGATCTCAGGAGGGATTTACACACGTTAATTAGGCCTCTCTACCACCCCTGTGATGCAGCAAGGTATTCAATAGGCGCCCAGGTAAACTGAGGTGCCACTTGACTAGGCCAGGGGCCACCCAGGGAGCTGAGCCACCCCCCACCCCCAATCCGTCCTATGCCAGGGCTTCCATTCTTAACCCTCTTCCCTGGACTTGGCCAGGCTATGGCTGTCTCTGGTGTCTAGATTGGCTCCAAGCTATTCCTTAGCTTACAAAGGTCAAGTAGGCGAGACCTACATCCACCCAAAGACTCTGCAAAGAGAAATCTGGAGTCGGTCTCATCTTCCACCACTATCTCCTACTCCCCAGAGCGCAGCCTGGCAGACAGCAGAGATGGGCCATTTCTGGCTCTCCTCTACCACTATATATTACCAAACACCTAATTAAGCCCTGTGTTCTGAGGAAGAAAGACACAACGGTCCTTCCCAGCAGTTCCTGACAGAAGAGCAACCCTAAAGCCTCGAGAACCTGTAAGGTTCTTTCCAGCCTAGTTCCTCTGAGCTTCCCGGACACTGCTTTGTCTAATGAGTGATGGAAGCAACAAGTGAACAAATGAATGAATGATCCAATCATTCATTAAAGGGACTTGGAAAAGTTAAGAGACCTAAATTAAGAGGGCCAGATGGCAGATGAAGATGCCAGCCAGCCGTTCTGCTGGGCTTTGAAGGCTGTACCGCGAGCGGCCATCCCTGCAGCCAGTCCCCACCTTTCAGCGGCAGACAGCGCAGAGAGAGAACAGAGCCCACCCAGGCTCACTCCCAAGCATGCCCACTCTACAACGTGAGGTCTAGGAACAAAATAAAGCACTTGTTCTTTTTTTACTTGTGGGGTAGGAAAGCGGAGGTACCTTCATACCTTGCAAAAGCCACAAGTCATAGCCACCTTTGCCCCTGGGTTCCAGGCAAGTCCAATACTACTTGTAGACAACTGTTTTGGAAACCAGGTTCCAGGCCCTTCCAGAGGCTACATCCATCTCAGAATCCCTAGTTCAACCTGCAAGTACCTCCAAAGGCTCCTTCAGTTCAAACACACCAGGCCCCAGCGCCCTTCCCTTTGCCTCTTGTGAGGCAGGACTTCATAAAAGGGATTCCCTCCATTGTAACAGTTGTTCATTGTAAAATCCTACTTCCTGTTTCACCTAAGTAACCCAACACCAAACCCTTCAACCTTAGGCTGGGAAAGAATATCTAAATCCCCAGGTCCAATGGGACAGCAAAGGACCCTGCATCTGTCTAGCTACAACCACCCCTGGGGTCACCACAACCAGCACAACCTGCCCTAGACCAGTCCCTTAGGCCAATCCCTAAGTCCACTCTGCTGTCTAGACCACTCCTCTCCGGGGGCTCTACTGTCACCCTCCATATGATCTTAACACGGTTGTGCCTGAGTCTGGGTCTTTTTTCTTGTTTTAAGCAAAACATTTGGGGTGAGTAACCAGCTGCCTGGATTTCCTATTGGCAGGTTAATCACTTCCTATTGGCTGATCTGGGGAAGGTTGCTCCCCGCCTTGGAAATGGCACATTCCTGTCTTTGTGGCTTCTCTGTTTACACACATTTTGCTACCTAATGTCAACACTTGCTAATGAATAAATATATCACTCCACTCCCCGAAAATGAGGTCCTGGCCTGCCAGCATGACTGCTTAAATCTTGCGAACAGATTTACCCAGTATCTTTTCAGCAAATCTGAGAGCACATGGCCCTTCTTTTCTGTGGAGTCTGGACGTTAGGGGAGCCTCTACCAGAGCTGTCTTCACCTCTGGGGCCTCAGGAGCCTTGTTTCTGCTTAAGGTTAGCTCCCACACTTGAAAGATGCGGAGGAAAAGCAACCCAAGAGAAGAGGGAACTGAGGCGGACCCCTGGAAAAGTGCCGTCACAGATCACTTCTGATTCTTTAAGCCTCAAACTCAGGCAAGTTATAGTCCTTAAGAGTTTGCTAATGCCAGTTAAAAGTTTGTTGTAAATAGAGAGAGCCGGTTATCTTGTCATTAATGACCATTTATCTGGTGTTTTGTAAATCGAAAGCAAAATATCACACACTCTGCAGGCACCAGGCAAGCAGCAACTAACTCGAGGGAACTGGGACAGTGTGTGAAGATATGGCTAGCTGGGGATTTACTTACACATTCATACAGTGTTTAATTTACGACAAAGTCCCCGCAAAATGGGGAAGGGGGTAACAGCCAAAACCCATGAAGCAGAAGGTCCCAAGAGCTAAATGGTGCCCAGGCTTCCACTCTTCCTTCCCCTTGGCGAAGCAATGATGTCACAAGCTGCATTTTTGTTGTAAGCACTAAATAACAGGCACAAAAAACCAAAGCTTAAAGCTGGACTCGCAGCAAACTGACTCTGTAATTCTTCCCCTGTAAGAAGGAAGCAGGACTTTGTCCCTGTTGTCATCCCCCAATCTGTTTTGCTGACCCTGTCCCCTGGCACTGTCAGCTCTAAGGGATGGGCCCTAGTGCTGCCAGCCAGAAGTTGAATGCAGACAACCACAACAGGGTTGGTGCCAGTCTCAAATGCGCTTCTGCCCTGGCCCTCTGCCACCCAGTGAGAAAGCAACAGGCAGGCAGAGCTATGCTGAAAACTTTTATGGTCTCTCTACCAAGAATTCTGAGAACAGCCCGGGAGAAAGCCCACCTGTAGTTGACTGAAGAGGGGAAATCCAGTCCCCTCTAAACTTGTTGCATTTCTTCACCTCCAAGGGGGAACCTCTCCTCTTCTGAAACACTCCTTCATCCACTTAACCATCGCTAGCTACCCAGTCTTCTGGCACTTACAAAGCCTCAGAATGTTTCCCATCAACCTGTCCTCTTTGGCTCCCAAGACACTCAGTGGATGAAAAGCCTCCATGTGGTAAAGCTGAACTAACTTCCGTCACACAGTTCAAATGCATGAAAAAGGAACAACTTGTAAAATATATCTGGGGGGAAAAGCTATCTCTCTTTATGGGGGAAAAAAAAAAGTCCAATCACAAACAGGAAAATCCAACTTGAAATATAGGAAAGCTGTAACTGCCTTGAGCAAGCCAAAAACCACCCCAGGCCCCAAACGAGACACAAAAACCAGGCTTCTAAGAAAGGAAAGGCTTGAAAATCAGCTACTCACCAGTTGGTTTGAGAAAATCCATTGGGTATCTGGAGTAAGGAGGTGGGGGAGACTCTGAAATCAAAAAAGTAAAAGGATATAAAGGCTGAACCATGAGAAACAGAGATAGAAACTTATGATAACTCAGGCATTCTTTTAGCCCAACTGTTTGTCTTAGCTGTGGGGGTTGGAGGCAGGGCCGCGAGGCGGTGATTGCCTTGATATTTAGCTGTCAGATAAACAAAAGAGGCCGCCTGGCGCCAGGCTCGGCGCTCCGCTCCTCCACGTCTGCGGCCGCCGCCGCCGCCGCCGCCGCGCTCGGCTGGCCGGGCTGGAAACCACCGGCTGGGCCAGGGCTCCAACGACTGGGCCTCGCACTGAATACTTCGTAGGGTGGGGGTGCCTGGGGCTGCTTCGCGCCCTGGAACTACAGAGCCCGCGCCCCCGGCCCTCCCCGCCTCTAGAAGCACAATTCATCTCCGCCCCCGCTGCTCTTTGGCACCCACGCACGGACCTGGGGATCCTACCCAGCCCACCTGAGAAAAAGCACCCCAAGTGTGCTGCTGGTGAACTTGGAAGATGTGCGGGGAGCAGGATATGCTCCTCTACCCTGAGCACAAAGATAGGGAGAAAACAGAAGGCATGGAAGAGCTACCAGATACTATGGGGAGGAACCTGCCCAGGGTCCCAGCCTTGAAGTCCAGGCCCAGGGCAATTAAGGAGCAGGGACATCACCCAGACGCAGGGGGTTGGAGTGTCGGTCATTCTAAGGACCACTATCGGCATGCTTTTCTGTGCAAAATAAAAGTAAAAGTAGAGGCCACCCAACTTCTCCAGGCTACTTGTTCCTTCTCACCCTGCAGCTGGCACAGGCGAGAGTGGGTAACCAGTTCAGTCTCCATCCTACCCCTGGCCCCAAACCCCAAAGCCGTGAGACCAGGACAGTATCTGGGCCACTTGCACCCCACGTGACTATCCTTATTTACTAAAGGAGAGGAGACTTTTCAGCTTTTATAGCTAGTTTCTCCCAGCCTTGTTGGCGGGCTTGGACCGAATCCAACTCGGCCACACACCTCAACGCCTTTCCCGGTGCGGGGGAAGCGTGATCCCTACTTCGCTCCGCATCCCCTTGCTGACCCGGAAATGAGTCTTATTTTCTGCAGCAAGTCTGTTCAGTGTAAGCATAAGCAATAGTATCCATGGGTCCCCTCCTCCGGAGGGTGGAGGGGGAGCGCGACAGAGAAAATCTTGAAACCCCAAGGAATGTCAGTTTCCCCCTTGTCCCTTCTCTGCTTTAGTTCCCTGGTCTCCTCCAGAAGTCGGGGGGGGGGGATGCTGTACACACAGCCTCGGGCATTTCTACCGGCACTTCCGCGCCAGAGGGAACGAAAGGTGGACACAGAACAACTTCTTACCTAGTTCGCAGAGTCGACTAAGGTGATGGGGGTTGCAGCACACCAGCTCGGGGTTGATCTTCCCGTAAGATTCACAGCAACACAGCCTCTTGACTTCCGAGGAATGCCTGAGATCCGGCCACCTGAACACTTTGCACAGCAGGAGGGGGAGCGAGTAGGACGAGGGCGGCTGCGCGGGCTGCGCGCTGGCGGGCGCCCCCGGGCCCAGCCTGCAGTCCAGGCGGCCGGGCAGCAGGAGGCACGCGGTGCGCGTACCGCCGCGGGACTCCACGGCCTGGAGCAGCAGCTCCAGCTGCCGCTCCTTGAGTTTCTTGAGCACCGAGTGCGTGAGCGCCTTCAGATCCGCCTCGGCGCCCCCGGTCGCCCCGGCACCCGAGGTTGGGGGATGGGGATGATGGTGACCTTTGGCACCTCGGACCGCCTTGCCCAGGCAGCAGCCAGCCCTGCCCGCGCCGCCGCCACCAGCCCCATAAGCCCGGCCGTCCGTCGCCCCTTCTCCCCGCAGCTCGCCTCCTCCGCCGCCAACCCCCACGCCCTCCTCCTCGTCCTCGCCGCCGGGCGCACGGCTCCTCCAGAGACGCCGGACGAGCGCAGATCGTTTGGTCCTGAACATGCGGGGCGAGGAGGCGAGGAGAAAAGTCGTTTGCCGGCTAAGGAGCGAACATGACCTCCGCACACCATGAAGAAGTCGGGCGCCGAGTTGGGGCAGCAGGCGCAGGCGACAGCAGCAGCAGCAGGGGCCCGGGCAGAAGCGGCGGCGGCCCGAGGGGCGCTCCGTGGCATGCGCCAGTCTCCCGGAGGCCGGGGCGCGCGCGGGGGCCCAGGGGCGCCCGCCGGGGGTCGGGGGCCTGCGCTTCGGCTGCCCCACCCGGCGCGGCCCGCGCCCTGCGCGGCTCTCTGGCCCCGGCGTGCCCCGGAGGAACGCGGCCGCCGCTTTCCTGGGGGCGGCCGAGACTGCCCCCGTCGACGCCTCCCCCAAAAGAGGCCCCCCTACAGTGGCTCCCGAGTGTGGGGCTCGCCAGCCTCGGCTTCCTACATGGAAGATCCTCGGGGCAAAAAACGAAAGGCGTTAGAATGAGCTACTGAAGGGAGGAAAAAAAGCCTCTTTCCCCCTTGCTAAGCAACTTAATTTGGGGGTGGGGAGAAGCAGGCAATTAAAAAAAAAAAAAAAAAGGAGGCACACGATTTATTTTTTTTTTCTTCTATATCCTTAGTAACCGGATCTCCTCAAATTCTGTGCACGCGAAGACTCGAGGGTGGGGGGCCTCCAGACTTCACCCCTCGTGAGACGTCTGGAGGGTCTCTCAAAAACCCCAAACCAAATACGCAAAGACCCCAGTGAAAAAACACACCACCTCCTCGCACCTTGGAGGTCTGGGGGCCACCGGATGGAGCCCGGATTTAAAAGAGAAAATGTTTACAAAGTAAAACAAGATGTTGGAAGGGTGGGGGGAAAAAAACGTATCCACGAGTTACATCCCCCCCTTTTTTTTCCTTGCAGAAACCCGCCGGTCTTCCTTTCCTTTTCTTCTGCCCAAAATTAAAAAAAAAAAAATCGTATTTCTTTTAATCCATAGAAAGGTCTGGCTAGGTTGCTTCAATCTTGCGTATCTGGGTGCTTTAGAGTCTCTGGTCTTTCCTCCTGCGTTCCCGGGGGCCCAGGTCCTCGGCGGGGACTTCCTCGGCGCTGGGGAAGCAGGGGCAGAAGATGCTGCGGCGGCGGCTGCGCCCCGGGGGGCTGTCAGCGCGGGGGAGGGCGGCGCGGCGGCGGGCTCCGGCGGGTCGCGAGCCCTCGCCCCCGAGGGCACAAGCGGCGGGCTAGCTAGCGTGGGGGCCCCTCGCCTGGTCGCGGGTGGCCGCCGGGGCTGCCCGCATGAGCTGCTGGCCCGGACCCGACTGTGGGGGCAGGAGGCCCGTGTGTCCTCTCGCTGCCTCTTCCTCCGAGACTCTCCTCGTCGCGCCCGGGAGCCTCCTCGTCCCCCGTCCGCCCTCTCCTGGCGCTCGAGTCCTTCTGCCGCCGCTGGGGGCTCGCCGCGCCGCACTCAGGGACTCCGGGGCCGAGCGCTCGGCGGCGTGGCGCCGGCCGGCTGGCTGCGTCTCGATCAGCTCTCTCCGGCGGGGCGAGCGGACCGAGCGAGGCGCCCGGCTGGCTCTGCTGGCGCAGCTCGGGGACAAGCTCCTCTGTGCGCCGATCAGCGAGCGAGTGTGCCCGGGGCTCGCCGCCTCCCGCAAGGCCTCCCGCCTCCGCCCCCTTCCCTCCCCCTTCTACCCCTCCCTCCCCCGCCCCCAGCCGCCGCCGCCTCCTTCCCGCCCCCCCACCCCCCCCCCCGTCCCTCCGCTCGGCTGGTTCCACTGCGCAGTGGCGCGCCCGGCTCCGGCCTCGTCACGTGGCCGTCTAGACACCCTGTCGCTTTAAAAAAAAAAAAAAGCGATTGTGTTTCGCAAACAACAGATCGGGTTTCTAAAAGCTATTTCAACCCCCCTCCCGGTTACCGCCACCCTCTCCCAGGTCTGCAGAAGGGGTACCCACGGGCGGAGGGAGGTGGGAGGCCGAGACGGCCCCGGGGGGTCGACGGAGACCCAGCGGGAGCCAGGGGAAATCGGAAGAGCTGGGGGCACGGAGCGGGCGACCTGAGAGCGGAACGAGTCGGTCCGTGGCCCTATGTAGACCAGCGCAGCTCGCCCGGGCGCTTCATTCATTCGTTTTGTTTTAAGGCCCTGGCGGCGGATCCCCTTGGAAAGGGAAGGAGAGCGCTGTCTGCTTCAAAGACATTTACACCGCCAGAACAGAGGCCCTGGGAAGTGTGCGCTAGAGGGAACAGCCGGGCGGCCGAGGGCGGAGAGGCGGCGCGAATGTGACCTCAGCGGCCGCCGCGCTCCCTCCCGCCCTCTCCCGCTCCGGGCTCGGGTTTCTAGGACTGCCTGGAGAAGTGTGTCTTGTGCACAGCTCTGGAATGCATTTGGCAGGCTGACGAGCAGCGAGGGGCAGCATCCTGGAGGGAGGAGGGGTGCAGCTCGCCTGCGCGCCGCCGGCAGGTTTCCTCCCGGCCCGGAAGACCTTCAGCACCCGCCACTGGGCCTCGCGGCGCGCGAAGGTTACCCAGCGAGCAGACGGTCTTGACCGACCGAGAGCCTTCCTTCGCATGCGGGACCTGTTTCTGCGCCCGGCTTGGCCCCTTGTTGGTTTTCAAGGTGCTTAGGGTCAGAGTGTTTCTCCCTTGACCTCAGGTGCCGGAGAAAGCTATCCCCAGGTGCAGGTGACTGTTTGCAAGTAGGGAGATATTTGTCAAGAGAAGGTCCTGGGCCCTGCTCTGAGCATAGCACTGCAGTGTTTAATTTGTTACTGTGACAACTAGTCGGCGTGGTGATGCAACCTCACGTATTTACTTTTTAAAAAGTCGCTTCCAGTTGTGACATTAGAACAGCAATGAAACTCATTGGGGGCTTAAAAGAAATTTTTTACACTGGGCAGTAGTGGCGCACGTCCTTAATCCCAGCACTCAGGGAGGCAGAGGCAGGCGGATCACTGTGAGGTTGAGGCTAGTTTGGTCTACAAACTGGACAGCCAAAGCTACAGAGAAATCCTGTCTCGAAAAAAAAAAAAAGTAGAAAATAATTTTTACAAAAGGTGGAATGTAGTATTTATCTCTCCCCACCGGAATTATGTGTTCTGAAAAGGATAAATTTTAAATGCCCTCTCTATCCAGTAACTTAAAATGTTTCTAACATGATAGATGCTTGATATATATCTAGAGGGCTGGAAAAGTAATTCAGCAGAAGCCCTGGGTTCAGGTCCTGGCAACACACGTAGGTAGAAATCAACACTTGGAAGTGCGTTTTTGGACCATTCCCCTACCACACTAAAATCACAGGAATAAAAGAAGAAAAGCAACAATGTTTGTCACATGATCTCTTCTTAGTGCTAGGGAGCACTAAGTTGTGGAGGGAAGACAGCAAAATGCCATCAACAGGGAAGGACAGACAGTGGCACTTAGCCGCTGGATAGCATAGTGACTTGGCTAAAATGCTGTGAATTGGAATTGTGTGTACACACTCTAAAGCTGCCCGGAAGGAAGACAGCGGTCGGGAAGACCGAAAAAGAATGGAGGAGGGATGACCCCACCATTCCCCACAGGCAGGAATGACCACAGAGACAGAAACGAGGTCTAGGAAATGTGTGATACAGTCACCTTAGAACAGAACAGGAAGGGCCTGGAGAGGTAGCCCAGAAGTTAAGAGCACTTGCTGCTCTTCCAGAGGACCTGACTTTGCCTCCCACTATCCACTTTAGGCACCTCATAACTGCCTGTACCTCCAGCCCCAGGAGACTGACACATTCTTCTGGTCTCCCCTGCACTGCAAGCACACACACACACACAAATAAATCTTAGAAAGACATAAGAAGACTGAAAAACAAAACCGACTCCATGTTGGAGTTGTCCTCAGGTGAGATGCAGCCTTGAAAGACTTTCTAAGGCTTTCTAGACATGCGCCGTGTTCTTTCAGGGTCCCATTTTCCTCTCTGTGTTCTGGGCCTCAGTAGACTAGAAAGGCTAAACCAGGCTACAGCGTGACAGGAAGAATTAAATAAACAGAAAGCAAATGCCATCCTTCTAATTAAGCTTTGTGGCTACATGGACAATCTGAAGAAATCTGGATTTGTGAGTGTCGCTAATACGCTCCGTGATGAAAGGCCTGAGCACATACAAGGCAGGTAGGTGTAATGGGTATTTCAGGAGGTTGAGTCTGATGTCACAGCTTGTCTGGATGGAACGTGCGTATACTTGCAGAGCTATGTTCCCATCTCGTGTAATTGTGGGTGTTTTAATTCAGGCGTCACCTCTATTTTGCCCTCTCTGCACAGCTTTCCTCCTCCATTTTACTACTTGAGGTAGAAGTGGGTGGGATGCTGGGCAAGTAGCTGCAATGGCTGCTGCTTTATGGTTCCCTGGCATCTCCTGAATCTGTTAACATCCCAACCTTCCTGACAGCCAGCCCCGCCCCATCACATTCTTACTCCTTCCCTTTCCAAGAAAGAAGCCAGGAGCCCGAAGCCAGCAGCAGAGCTCTGCCTGGCTGCTATGCCTAGAAAGGAAGGGCCCTTCTTTTGCTTCACAGAGACAAATGGAACCTGTAAGCACCCAATTTCAGACTATTCTGATCCTTTCAAAAAGAAAGTTAGGGATCCAAGCTATTGTGAATGAATTTGATTCTAATCATTTTCTGGCAGAGAATATGGAATAAAATATCTCATTTGCCACTGTTTATTTCCTGTTGTGGCTTCTATTTTCATCTTTCAGTCACTTTGGTGATAGTAATCAAACCCTAATCATGGTGCAGCCACAAGTCACGGAGACCAAAATAGCAGACTTATGACAGACAAGGATGGAGACAGGGAAGGACCTGGCTATTAATCACCAGTCTCTGTGCTCACAGCCCATTGGCTAGGTGTCCGGAGAAGAGCTGAAGCAGAGAGATATCAGCCTGTGCCTGAGGCCCCTGAGCAGCCAAGGCCTCTAGGTCCAGAGCAGCAAAGAGCACAGGAAGTGGCCTCCCAAGGTGAATTCTCTGCACCTGTCAAGAAGAGGTGACTTACAGAAGAGTCTGATTTGAGCCAAATATTGGGCAGGAAGAATCTCCCAAAACTCAAAACAACCACAAGCAAAAGCAAAAAACCTCCTTCCTAGAAGGACAAGATTCTGCCTATTGGTTCTTTTCTCATTTTTTTTTTAGAGGTTCCAAGATGGAAGAGCAGATGCTCACAGTGCCTCTGGGGGTGAGTTCAGGGTGAGGCAGGGACAGTTTTTCTTGCAAAAGCCAAAAGAAGAAACAATTGGAAAATATCAACATTTCTTGCACAATCACTCCCCTAAAGAATGTGTGAGTGAGCCCTAAACCATCCTCGGCTGGCAGAGATACAAGTGGAAGTGAAGTTACGAAAGGAAGACAGTGTGAGTAAGGCCAGCATGGCGCTCAGCACTTCTCGCCTTATCGCGGGAAGAACAGGAACTAAGTGAATGGAAATGCATCTAATTCACAATCAAATGAAGATGCCCTGACTCATCAAATCTTCTAGCATCACAGGCGTGCCGTCAGCTGATCCAGAGTGTCTGCCAGGTATCTGTCCAAAGCACTCAAGTTAGGTCCCGAGTTCTGGGGTGAGGACATATGAAACGGATGCGTGTTGTGGCAATGGAGACAGAAACATCCAGAAACAGTGGCGTTAGGCTAGACATTTAAATATATAATCGAGTGGAAATTCGTCTACTCATAGACAGGGGCCCTGGAGAGCAAACGGGCCGGGATGGGAGAGGAACCCAGGCACATAACTCTCTGTACTTCTTGAATTCCAAAGCATGTGCGCATGTTACTTATTCACAAATGCAGAGTTGTAAACTGTTCTATTCCTGCTTTTCTCGGTTCCTGAAAATGGTTGCTGACAGTCTTGTAGCAAAAGACAGGTTGGCCAGGTCCCGTGTAGAAGTGATGCTGTGGGTGGCGTGTCTGGGGTGGGGGTGGGAGGGTGGGCAGCTGCTAAAGGAAAGCCGATGACAACAGAAACCCAGGGGTTCATCATAGACAGCAAGGGAGGGTGGAGGCTGCTGAGTCAGCAAGGGAGCAAGCCAGTCCTAATCAGAAGACATTTTAGATACCAGTCAGGTTGGAGTCTAACCCAGGGCCAGTGGCCTAACAAAGACTGCTGTGACAATAGAGGCTCAGGAGAAAATGAGAGCTTTGCTTAGGGAAACAAAAAATAGATTCTCCATCCTCTTAGCTGACACGGGTCAGGAGCTGATGTGCCAGGCACTGGGCTAGACCGCTGAAGAATGTCAGCGGGCCATTAAAACAGCCTCTGTCCTCCATAAGTGCAGGATGGAGAAGCAGGGTGGGAATGGGAAGCCAGCCTATGCTCCCAAGATGGACCCTGACTGGAAACAGAAAACAGCACACTTATTCTGCGTAGGAGGGATCGCGAATGGTTTCTCAAAGGAAGAAAATTTGAGGGCTGGGCAGGCTGAGTTGAGCAAGTAGCAGGTGGAAGTGCTGATGGGAGGGATGGCCCCAGAGGAAAATGAAAACAAGCCTGTATAGTTGTGAAAACGAGCTGTATAGTTCAGTAGTAGCACCTAGCACATGCAAGGGCCCTGGGGTAGGACTGCAACACTGCAAGAATGGGGGGGGGGGAGTCAGAATGCAGCCTAACCCAGACGAACCCTGGTCTGTGATGGTGTTACGCTGAATGCTGTCCATGCTGCAGACAGGTTCCTAACTAGAAACCCAGGACACACACAGATATACTTGGAGAGTCTAGTCACATGGGGCTACCAATTAGTTTCTAATTTATGCCTGCTTTCTCTCTTTCTATTGCCCTGCAAAACTCATCAAAGAGTCACTGAGGCGCTGAATTCTGCCTATTGGGTACTGGTTAAGATCTGAGCAGGGAGGCCTGAGAGTGAGGAATTGCAGCTAGCAACCCGTAAAAGGAACAGGGACCGTCCCTCATTAGTACAGTGTTAACTTATAATGTTACTATGTCTAGTAATCCTGGCATACAGTAGGAGCCCAGACTCGTGAGGATGATCACAGAGGACCCAGAACAGTGGTTCTCAACGTGTGGGTCGTGGCCCCCGTGGGGTCACAAATCAGATAGTCCCATCATGACTCGTAACAGTAGCAGTTCTAAAGTCGTGGTGAAAATACTTTTGAGGTGGGAGGGAAGCTGTAGTGCAGGGTTGAGGCATTAGGAAGATTGAGAATCACTGCGCTAGAGGGACCGGAAGGTTCCCCGACCAAATTCTGGAATTAACCAGACTTTCTTGTCATTGCTAACCACTGGGAAGCCTTTGGAGAAGCAGTTTCCGTTGTCTGCCTGCCTTCCTCCTCCAGCTCCCGAATTAACAAAGTCCTGTGTGTGCCAGACCCAGAGCACCACTCAGAAAACAAAGCGCTCCCCACGGGGATGCTAGAAGAGGTGAGCATCCAAGTGTATGTAAACAGGCGGCATACAGATGCTAATCTCCGTTATTATCATGGACCCTGAGGTCTGCGCGCCCGGTCTAACCTTGCAGAGCCTAGGAAATGAATTGGTAATTGTCCAAGCGATAGGATAATGTAGGAGGAAGCCACTCTCTCTGGTGGCTGGGATTTTGTTTGTGTGTGGGGTTTTACAATGACCGGTCACAAAGGGGTCTTACAATGACCTGTTACAGCTCGTCCGAAGGTAAGACCAGTGCTTTCGTTTAAAAAACAAATATGACTGGGAAATCCTTTCCTGTTGCAAAAAGAGAAAGCTAAGTGAGAAAACAAGTGTGGCTTTAGTCTGTTTCTAGTAGTATTATGAGTCAGAAGTATTTCCCTGCGCCCTGGCCGCCGTGAGGAGGTCAGGCAGGGCCCCCTTCCACAGAGGAGGCACCCAAGATTCTCACTGCCCCTCTGAGTCCTGTCCCTCCATCCCGTTCACAATCCTTTTGAAGGATTTCTTGAGTCTAGGAAAGGATGTCGTTGAACTGCGTTAGTGTTTTGCAGACCAGAGGGTGAAGGTTAGGAGAACGGTACAAAATGGAGACGGCGTTAACTGCGAAGGGCTGTGAAGGGTCGCAGAGCACCTAAGAACTGGCTCCGATCCAAGCTTCGTCGTTCACGGTCAGGTTCATGCAACGCTGGGTGCTCTCCCCAAAGCAAGTTATTTGGTATTTTAAACTTGTGCTTTCCATTTTTCTGATCGTTGGATGGTTGGTGTATGGTTAGTGGTATATGCTTGAAGAATACAGATGGCTGGAGAAGAAAGCATGGTTTCCCGAGTCCCAGGCACTCAACTTATCTCTGGGGGAGTGACCATGGTAGCTGAAGGATAAACACTTGGCCTTCACTTTGCACTTCAGTTCCTCATAACCATCAGCCCCTTCTGGCCCCAAACCTACCTGGCTCTTCTGTCACTATTCCCACTCCAAGGAATGCACAGCCATCCCAGAGAGCTCGGCTCCCACAGTGATTGCCCCAGAGTGGAGCTCAGCAAGAGAGGACCTGCTTGCACTAACTCCCTCGTGGATCCCACGGTTCTGAGCTGTGTATTCCGAACGTGCTGCAGTCCCCAGAGTCCCAACAACCTGCACGCACTGTGGCCGGGGCAGAAAGACAGGCAGCTCCGGTTCTCCTGCACCCAGGCCTCAACAACCAAGCGTCTGGGGACATGGCTGACGTTTGGCAGGGTCACACTCCGAAAATATTTGCGGAGACCACCATTGTGTGCCAAACATTGTTCAAGTCCTCAGTCTCTCCTTTGGAGAACTTGCAGTCTATTCTACAGAGAAGATTTGCAATAACTAATCACGCACACGTGTGTGTGTGTGTGTGTGTGTGTGTGTGTGTGTGTGTGTTTGCATTACAAGGTCTCCTCTGTCTATGTTACCCAGGCTAGCATTTAACTCGTGATCTTCCTATCTCTGCCTTCTGAGTGCTGGGATAACAGTCACTATACCCAGCCTTTTTTTCTTTCTTTTTTGCAGATTCTCACTAAATTGCCCAGGCTGGCCTGGAACATTAAAACCTTCTGGCCATAGCCTCCAGGGCACCTGTATAGTCAGGGCAGGCTGATATTTTATAAATGTCAATTAGCCTCAGTGGCAAGAGCTTTGAGAAATTTTCAGTAGATGGAGGGAGTTGGGTGGAGGAGGTAGAGTGAAGGTTCAAAATGACTGTCAGGAGTGGGAAGAACAAGGTCCAGGAAAGAGTCTTCCAGGAATGAGAGAACAAGGTCCTGACTGCATGGGTGAGCCAGCAGGGGAGCTGGCCTGTGGCCCACTTGCCTCGCCTGGAGGCTGGTCAGGACTTGGGTGTGTCAGCTGGGGGGGGGGGGGCAGTGGAGTCCGGAGAGGACCTTTCCTTGGTGACTGGATTGCACAGCACCTTGGAACGTTCATCTCATGAGATGGAACGTGCTCCCAAATCAGACAACTGTGATATCAGAGATAGCCCAGAGCATACAGGACATCAGGTATCAACTTTGTCCCCAGGAGCTGTGTCACCTGGATTTTCCATCCATAAAACAAGGGCAGTTGTCCCCTCCGACGGAGAGTGGGCTGGAAATTTAATGAGACTGTGTATGAAAAGGTAGCAGAGAGGCCGCTGTCAAATCATAATACAGGCAGGACACCGCAGAACGGGCAGAAGGCACCCTGAAACTCAGCACACAGTGGAGAGGGGCCCCAAACCACACCCTTCTCTTCCTATGCCTTCCCCATCATTATTACATTGCAGGCATTGCAATCCATTCCATTATTCCATTAAAACATTACGTCCTGCAAAGGAGCTCCTTTAGCAGAGAGGTAAACAACCAGAGAGAAATAGATTCAACCGGCATGGTGGTGCACGCCTTTGATCCCAGCACTCAGGAGACAGAGGCAGGTAGATCTCTGAGTTCGAGGACAGCCTGGTCTACAGAGTGAGTTCCAGGACAGCCAGGGCTACACAGAGAAACCATGCCTGGGGGTGGGAGAGAAAGAAAGAAAAATAGCTTTGAGGCCCTTTGCTGCCAGAGTAAGCAAAACAAAATAAAAACTGCAAAAAAACTCTCAAACAAGCCTCTGAGCCCAGACCAGCTGCCTGGAAGAAGCAGAAACCAACTGAGCCACCTGGAAGAGGTTTAGACCAACAGAACTGAGGCACCTGGAACGGGCAACTCACCAGCCTGTTGAGCGGCCTGCAGTGTGCCCCAGGATCCCAGCTTTGGTGAGCGGTCACCCATGCTGGGATGGACTTTGAGTCATTTCTGGTCTTGTAAGTGACCGAAGGAAAACTCATCGGTTCACCAAGTTGGCCCTCAATGGGATCCAGACTCTGCTCTGTGGTGGGTTCCCTGTCTGGGGTGAGTGGGCAAGTGCGTTTCATCTCTCAGGAAGAGTTTGTCACACACAGCAGCATATGCACTCACACACATGCCACCATGTGGGGGTCAGAGCACAACTTTGTGGAGCCGGTTCTCGGCTTCACCCTGTGCAAATAAAAGTCAGGTCATCAGATTCACATCATTGGGTGGCAAACACCTTTAGCAGCTGAACCATTTCACATGGTATGTGTTGGGTAGGGTTGGGAGGCTGAGGCAGGGCCCCTGCTATGTAGCTTTGGCTGGCCTTGAACTCAGAACAAGGCAGAAGGAAAGAACTAACTCCCAAACTTGTCCTCTGATCTCAGTGCGCTGACTCTGGTGCCCACATGGACACACGCACACATGATGAATAGGCAAACAGAACAAAGCAAATCACACACACGGAATGAAATGAAGTCTGCTGGGCATACCACTCGGTTAGCAGAGGCTTGGCGGACGACACAGCACGCAGCGTTTATTCCCTAAGCCTGCGTTAAAAGACTCGGTATAAGCCGGGTGTGGTGGTGCACACCTTTAATTCCAGCGCTTGGGAGGCAGAGACAGGTGGAGATCTGAGTTGGAGCCAGAACAGAGAGACTGTCTCTTGAAAAACCAAACAAAACCAACCAACCAAACAAACAAACACAGACAGACAGACACCTGTAGAGGCATTAGCACACCTGAGAGTCCAAAGCCCTGGAATTTAAGCCGTAAAGGCCTGTCTTAGTATAACGACAACTGGAAAACAGGGACTGGCCAGCCATGTTTACAATCCAGCACTTGGGAGGTAGAGGTAGGAGGATCATAAATTCAGCTAATCTCAGCTATTAAAGAGAGTTCAAGGCCAGCCTAGACTATCTGAGACTCTGCCTCAAACAAACAAACGAATGATAGAATACACAGGAGGATATATATATGCAGACTATATGACAATATGGACCATTTCATGCAAGGAACCTTGAACTTGAGGATGGGGGCCTTAGACTCGAACTCCTCAGACACTAAAGGGTGTCTGTGACGCTCTCATACAGAACTGCTGGGAGGTCTTACCTTTCCAGGATTGTTGGCCAGTAACGCCTCTAACTGTGTAGTAACTTGTTACAATTTCATATCCATTCCTGTTTTCCTTTTTGAAAACCTGCGAGTGCAGGTTAATTAATATTTGATGAGAAAGAAGCTGAAGAAACCCTCTGATAACAATCTGAAACTGACCATTTGTTTAAAATTCATGCAAACACCAGGCAGTGATGGCTTGTCTTTAATCCGAGTACTTGGGAGGCGGAGGCAGGAGGATTTCTGAATTAGAGGCCAGCCTGGTCTACAGAGTGAATTCCGGGACAGCCAGGGCTACACAGAGAAACCCTATCTTAGGAAAGCAAAATAATAAAATAAAAATAATAAAACACCATAGAAATGTACTCTACTTTTAAAAACAAAAACCAACCAAACAAAAGAAAATCCAGAGTCTAGAATCAAAAGAGGCCTCTGAAAACAGAAGTGAGCTCTCTATTAAAAGCCCCAGGCCAATCCCCTGGCTGGGATTTCCCAGAGCAGTGGTTTTTTTTGTATGTTCTTTTGCACTTAACAGTTACCAAGGCAAATAGAAAATGGGTACATGCCCTGAGCAGTGATCAGGACACCAGCCCCTCTCATCCTAGCAAATGGCATGTTCAATAGTAGTCCTCAGACTCGGTGACTCTGACCCTGACCAAGACTTGGCCTCACCCCGCACTCTCAGACCAGTACACCCCTAATGTCCTCCACTGGCCTGATAACAGGAGAGAGATTTAGAAGAGAAGCAAGTAAATCTCACCAAACTAAAAAACTACAAGCCCCAGAAGACCCTGAATGAAGGTGTGCCCTCTCTCCTTGGGACATCGAGGGAAGAGGTCTGTGGGGATGTGTCTTCAATTTTGAAGAGAACATACTCTGATTTTTTTTGACTCCTTTAAGGCAGTCTTGCTGTATGTAGCCCAGGTTGGCTTGCAATTCTCTTACCTTCACATTACTTTAAACTTGCGATCCTCCAGTCTCAGCAAGCACCTAGAGTTACAGTTATGTCACCAGATCTGGCTGCTCCTGGACATTTTTGTCCTTTGTGTGTTCCCATGGTCTTCCAGGCTGGCACTCAGTCTCTCACGAGATGCTCTTGGCACATTGAAGGGCCTGGCCTGCTTGTAAGCTGATGGGGCTATCTTCCTTAATTAATATTTATTGAGCGTCCCTCTTAAGTGACTATTAGTGTGGTGTGTCCTGTGGATAAAATTTCTGTTTCTGCTCCCCTTTACCTCCAAGAATGCATATCCCTGGTCAAGCCAGCTTGGCACACAGCTCGGCAACAGCGTGCTCTGGCACAAGGTAAAAGTTCACAGAACACGGAGGCAGATGTGGGCAGGAGCTCAAACCTCAGTGTCTCAGGCTGGCTGAGCAAACCCCAGCAGGGAGCGTCCCCTCTCTGAGCCTGTGTCTACACAAGTGTGATTGACAGTACATCCTGCTGGCCCCTGCCGCTGGGACTCCAGAACCCAAGTGAGTTCAGGAAAGTGATTCCTTTTGAAAGGAATCATAACACATACGTTGGCTGTAAATAAAATCTGTATTGTTCATTTTGCTTTTTGTTTTTTATTTTTTGAGGCAACTTTTGTCTGCTGGAACTAGCTTTGTAGACCAGGCTGGCCTCAAAACTCACAGAGATCCTTCTGCCTCGGTCTCCCTAGTGCTAGGATTAAAGACATGTACCACTACTGCCCAGTGTATAAATAATATCTTGGTTGACATTTTTTTAATCATCTTCAAAAACTACATTTGTTTGTTTATTTGTGTGTATGTGTGGGGGGGGGGCATGCTATGGCACATGTGCCAAGTTATGCCTGTGGCAGTCAGAGGTCAACCTGCCTCAGTAGGCCCATCATGTGATTCCTGGGGATGATTCAGCTTGTCACACTTGACAGCTGTTACTTTTATCAGATTAGCTATCTTACCTGACCCCAACTGCCTTTTTTGATCAGCAGAAAAACTGAACCAAAATGTGAAGGATGGGCTGGGTGTGGTGGCACACTCCTTTAGGGCGGCACTCAGGAGGCAGAGGCAAGCAGATAGATCTCTGTGAGTTTGAGGCCAGCCTGGTCTACAACATGAGTCTAGGACAGCCAAGACCACACGAAGAAATCCTGTCTCCAAAATACAAAAACCAAACACAACAACAACAACAACAAAGTGAGGAATGGGCTTTCAGGAAGTCGAGATCCAGCCAGTGGCTTCTTAGCTTGGGTTTAGAGTCAAAGGCTTTGACCCAACCTGTGGCCAAGCTTCTTTATCCCTCGAAAAGACCAAAAGGCTCTCATCTTGCTGCATATGTCTTACAAGGAAGGAGGGGAGTCCTTTGCAATTTTTAGTGCATTTGCACTAAACCGCATGCTTGAACTAAGCTAGAATGTGAGTTTTACAGACACAGGAGCAGGATAGGCGGCTTAGCGATGAAAAGCGCTGGCTGTCCTGTGTCCGGTTCCAAGCACATGGCACCTCACAACTATCTGTTACTCCGGGTCCAGGGGCTCCAATGCCCTCTTCTGGCCTGCATGGGTACCAGGCACAAATGAGGTGCACAGGCATACGAGCAGATAAAATACCAACACACACACAAATAAACTAAAATTTAAAAATGTAGATCTATTAGTCGGCTTATCATCACTATGAAAAACTACCTGACAGGAATACCTTATGGAGAGGAAAAATAGTTTGTTTTTAGTTTTGTTAACTGTATGGTCATTTCTTCCCCCTGTTTTGGTTGGTTTTGAGGGTCTGACTCTATATTCCAGGCTGTCCTGAAATTCATTACGTAAACTGGGCTGGTCCTGAGCTCATGCTACTCTTACTGCTAATCTTGGCCTCCCAAGTGCTAAGATTAGAAATGTGAGTCACCTTGCTTGACTGGAAGTTTTAATTTTACAGAAAATTTTAATTTATTTTTTCAAAGATTTATTTATTTTAGTTTATGTATCTGAGTGCTCTGTCTGCATGGCAGAAGAGGGCATCAGATCCCAGTATAGATGGTTGTGAGCTACCAAGTGGCTGCTGGAAATTGAACTCAGGACCTCTGGAAGAGCAGACAGTGCTCTTAACCATTGAGCCATCCTTCTAGCCCAGAGAATTTTAATTTCATAATTTTATTGTGGGTATGCACAATACTGGTTCTTTCCGGCAGACAATTTGAATCAATAACCTTAGAATATTCCCATGGACAAACAAAATCTGGTGTATATACATACTAGAATATTATTCAACCCTAAAAAAGACTTTCTAACACATGCTACAATGTACTTACACCAGGAAGACATTACAGTTAGTGAAACAAGCCAGTCACAGAAGGAGAAACATGCAGGAATCACTTTTGTGAGGTTGTGAAAAGCAGAGAGAGTAGGGTTATGGGAGCTGAGAGATGAGAATAGAATGTATATAAAGTTTCAGTTTTGCTTGTTTGTTGTGAAGTGCAGGAAATGTCCTGGAGATGATGGCATGGTGGTTTGTCCAACAGGTCTGTGTCCAGTACCACTAAACTCCGCTTTACTTTAAGATGGCTAAAACAGTCAATTTTATGAAAAAGTTCTTCATCTCTACCCCAAGAGTCTGTCTAGGAATCTCCTCAAAAGACATAATGAAGCATGTGAGGACAATATGTTTGCAAGTGAGGATTGACTTAAATCTTTATTTATTTATTTATTTATTTTAAGACAGAGTTTCTTTTATATTGGAAAAAAACAAGGAACAATCCAGCATAGAAGCATAGCAGAAGGAGAAACTTAGAGGGTCACCTGCAGTGAGAAAAACTCCATGCCGTCATTAACATGCTAGTGTGGGAGGACACAGACTGAACAACGTGACAATGCGTGAGGCTAGCAGCCACATTTCAAACCATCTCCACAGAGCTAGCCCCGCCGGAGACATCTGCGTCTGTGTTTATCTGCTGGGAAAACAGAGCATCAGCGGGTATTCTGGGTGGTAGGGACCACAGGGGCGTGTTTATCATCTTCATCTGCACCCCAGTGTGTGGAGAGGAACATGCCTTCATTGCTTTTATGTTGGGAGAAATGATAAATCCATTTTAAAGAAAGCCATGGCGCTTTCAGGAGCATCTCCCGTTCCCAGCTGGAGCTGGTCTGTTCGGGAAGTGGTTAGACCCCAGGCGGCTTCCACAGCACATGCTTCCCATCACTCTTGGGGTGAGTCAGGTCTGTGATGTATGTTGGTGTCTGCGAAGTACTCGGGCCACGATGTGGGTGTTCATAAATGAATATCGGTGCTTAGGTAACTGTGGCCTAAGGTGCTTTCCTGTACCTTGAGGATCTGGGCATCTGTGGATCCGCAGTGGCTTCAGCGAGACTTTTTGAATACGTGCAGAAGTTGCTTAGAGAGAACAGGTCAGAGGCCCTACAGACGTAGGTCTGTTGTGTAGTTCACATTTGAAGAGGATGTGGTTGACAAGAATGATTCACAGAGGGTTAGCCAATATGTCAAAAGACAATTACATGTCAAATACTTAGCTGTCCATGATTTAAAAAAAAAGTGTGTGGGGGGGAGTTAGCAGTTTCATGGAAATGATACTAATAGTAACAGAAGAAAAACTCTAATTTCTCAATAGCCCCCAATAAAGGTAAGATGTTTATTCCAAAATCTACATATGATTGGAATAAAGAAAACTTTGTGTGTGTGTGTGTATATATGTGTCTGTGCCTGTGTGCCTGTGTGCCTGTGTGCCTGTGTGCCTGTGTGTGTGTGTGTGTGTGTGTGTGTGTGTGTGTGTGTGTGTGTGCGTGTGTGTAGCCCTGGCTATCCTAGAACTCTGAGATTTGCCTACCTCTGTCTCCCAAGAATTGGGATTAAACATGTGCACCTCCATCACCCCTTGAAAGCTTCTAGATAATAAAGAAAGCTGAATACCCCCTTCTAGGCTAGGAAGACCCCATGTTATGACGATGTTAATCCTTTTCAAATTGAGGGACAGGGTAACTCGGCCCCAACTGACATTCACACAAGATTTAAGCTAGAGAGTCAGTCAGGCTGATGGATTACAGCCTAAGCTTATATGGAGGATAAATACGAGGTATTTTGGTAAATAAGAGCTAGGGGCAGGTATTAGGCAACCCAATGCCAAAAGCACTCTAAAGCTTTCATAATGGAGTTAGTCTGAACTTTCTAATTGAACATGCACAGAGAGCTATGCAACAGAGCAGAGAAGCCAGAAATACCTTAAATACATACGGCTTTTGTCAAGGTCAGCGTATGGCTTTTGGTAACTGTTTTCTATTTATTTTAATGTCTGCCCTTTTCATTAGTGCCTCATTTCTTTGGGCTTAATATTTTTTAATTGTATGTGTTACTAGTGTGTGTAGTATATAATGTATGTGAGTGCAGGCATGTGAGGAGGTCGGGGGACAGCCTTCCAAATTCGGCTCCCTCTCCCTAGCCCCACAGGTTTCAGGGATGGAATTCAGCTCACCAAACCTTTGCAGCAAGTGCTTTTAACCTGCTGAGCCATCTTACCGGCCCTTACTGTGACCTGGCCGTGATCCAGTCTGAAATGGTAAAATCATTAATTTCTTCGTTTATAATGAAAATGTAGAGTATACGTTTTTCTTTCACATAAAGTTAGCAGCAGCCTTCCAGTCTTGGCATTTTTATATTTCACAGTTTTTCTGTTCACAGTAATTCCACTTAGGTCAAATAGGGAAGTGTTTCTTTGTTACCAAATATCTCAGGACATTTTCCATCCTTCTTTTTCGTCCTAATCTCACACTGGTCAGAAAGCACATTCTGAATGGTTTTAGAATGTTATAGAATTTCAACCTAAACATAACGGCATGTGTGTATGAGCTCAGAAGTCAGAAGGTAGAGGCAGAAGGATCAGAAATTCAAAGCCAGGCTAGACTACTGGGCAAGACCTCATCTCAAAACAAAGCTTTATACATATAAATTTTTAAATTTTTTATTTATTTGTTTTATTGTGCATGAATACGATGTCATGGGGTGGGTGCATACGGCATATGTAGCTGGAGAGCTGCTCTGTGGAGTTAGCTCCCTCCTTTCATCTTTACTTAGGTTCCAGGGATAGAATTCAGATGGTCAGGCATCCCACCTGCTAGGTCATCTCACTGGTCCTGTAGAAGCTGGGTGCTGTTCGTTTGTTTTGTTTCATTTCATTACAGTTGGCATCAGCAATCCTAGCTACTCAGAAGGCAGAAGAAAAAGGATTAAAAGTTCAAGGCTGCCTGAGCTACAGTGAACCAGTCTGGATAACTTAGAAGAATTGTCTCAAAAAGAGAAAAAGCACCAGGCTAGAGAATTGGCTCAGCAGTTAAGAGCACTTGCTGCTCTTGCAGAGGACAGGAGCTGGATTGCCTGCACCTCAATCACCTGCAACTCCAGCTCCAGAGGGATCGATTCCTCCGGCCTGTGTGGGCATCCACACTCACATGCACACACACAGACACACCCACCATACACACTCACACAGATTGAGGAAAAAAAGAAAAAAAAAGCGGGCCAGGGTATAGCAGTGTAGAGTTCTTGGCCACATGCAGGCCCTAGGTGCAAGCTCTAGTAGTGCCAAAGAAAAGGAAGAAAAATAAGTAAATAAGCAGGAGATGGCCAGCACAAACTCTAGCGCCAGACAACCCAGATTTTGAATCTCGGCTGTCAGTAAATAGCATTCTACCTCAATATTCACCCTGAAAATGTGAAGGGATTAATAATACCACTTATGCCATTTCATCACAAGACTGGCATAGGAATTAAATAATAATATTTTCAACATACAGTAAGCATTTATTAAAAGTATTTGTCACTTTTAGAGTAGGGTTCTTTAATTGTTGGATGTAAAAAATAGCCATCATTGGGATTAAGAGGGGTTTTGCTTTGTTTAGTTTTATTTGTTTGTTTATTTATTTATGGTGTTTTGTTTGTTTGTTTGTTTGTTTGGTTTGTTTTGAGGCAGGTTTCTCTGTGCAGCCCAGGCTCTCCTGGAACTCAGAGATCAGCTGACTTTGCCCCTGCCTCTCCTGGGTTATGCTTTTAAATGGAAAATTTCTCTCTTTGGAGACAGTATCTTCTTGCGTGGTCCACACTTGTTTCCCATGTGCCGCAGCTTCCCATGTGCTTGGATGGAGCTTTGTGCCGCCATACCCAGCTCCGGTTATCATTAACAAAGTTGACCCAAACACAGAAACGAAATGATGGGCTCTTATGCCAAGAGGCAGATGAGCTCATTTAAAGATGAAACCCTAGATCCTGAAATAGGAGATGCTGGGAAGTCCCTTTCCTCAGAATCCTGGATTCATCGGGACCGGTATCATGATGGATCGATGAGCCGATCCGTCAGCCCTGAGCAGATTCCTTTCAGGAAGCGCATTCTTCTCTTTCAAGGAAAGCTCTTCTTTTCGACTTTCTAGTTCAGAGAAGGTCCTGCTTTCGACTTTCTCTGCCTACTGCTCCGTCCCTTAACCACAGCACTCTGTAACACACACCCCACAACCTTGCTTAAAGCTTCCTGCAGCCTTTCAACTTGTGTCCTGGTGACTAGCTGTTTTATTCTGTCCAGTGATCACCCCTAGACATGATTTCCAAAACCCTCCATCATGGCTACTCTTCCTTGGGGACCTCCCTAGGTAAACACTGCTGTTGAAATCTAGCACCCAAATCTGGTGTGTGGGTCTGGAATGTTCCATGCTTGAGTATCAAATGAGCAAATGAATGCAGGAATGAATGGGGTAATCTGGTCTTGGGACTTGCTTTAGTGTCTGAAATGTGAAGGAAAGAGCCTGGCACTATCACCCTGTTCTTTTTCACACAGAAGTGGATCCTTCTGGCACAGAGCTCTCTAGCCACCCACAGTAGCCACTACAGTTTTTCATGGGTCATTCGGTGGGTGGCTTCTCTATCTCCACCTTCCCCAACTCAATCAGACTCCTGGGGAATGGAAGATAACAGTTATGCCTGCAGAACTACCAGGACCCAGATAAGAAGCCAGATCCTACCATGCCCAGATGTGATCTGGCAAGGTGATTTAGCTCCCATAGCTACCGTAGACTTCCTTCCTTCCTTTGCCTGGCATTGAAGGCAGAGCCTCACTTACGCTAGGCAAGCACTGCGCCACTGAGCTACACTGTCAGTGCCACGTGGCAACCTTAATTCAAGATATCATTGGCTATCTTACCATATTCTCTCTTCCCTTCTCTCTCTGTTGTTGTTTTCTTGTTTTTGAGACAGGGTTTCACTATGTAACCCTGGCCGGCCCGAAATTGTCTAAGTGGTAGACTGGGCTGGCCTCAAATTCAGAGATGTGCCTGGCTCTGCCTCCTGAGTGCTGCGATTAAATGAATGTGCCACCATGCCCAGCATTATATCATCTCCTACAGCCATTTATGGATTTACAATACTCTAGAGTCTAGGGAAAAGAAATCTTCAAACCAAACCAAACCAAACCAAAAAATCTGTGAAGCCTTAAGCACTGTTCTAGGTGTGTGTGTGTGTGTGTGTGTGTTTGAGAGAGAGAGACAAAAAACATGAAAAACCAAGTTAATCAATCAATCAATCAATTAATTACATGTAATGCCATAGTGCTTTGTTCATGGTATAAAAACTTTCAGACAATTCTGTTTTCTTTCCGCAGTACTGAGTGTTGAATCCAGCAGGGTCTTGCACATGCCAGGCAAGAGTGCCCCAGCTGAGTCAAATCCCTAAGCCCTAGACAGAGACAAGAAAGACAATTAAATACTGAGTCTTGTGCATGAATGAAATAAATCATGAGAACAAAGTTTATTAACCCTTATCTAACCAGGCAGTGGTTAGCACACCTTTAATCCCAGCACTTGTGAGGCAGAGGCAGAGGAAGGCGGATCTCTGTGAATCTGAGGCTGCCTGGGCTACAGACAGAGTTCTAGGACTGCCAAGGCTACACCAAGAAGCCCTGTCTAAAACCAAACCAAACCAAACCAAACCAAACCAAACACCACCAACAAAAAAACCCACAAGATCCAACAAACAAACAAATACACAAACAGATAAAACCTTACCTAAAGAGACAAAACTCCGGGTCTGTTTTGATTGGTTTGCCAGGGTACATTTCTAGGGCGAGAACATTTAGGCAGCCAATAATCCCTTAACATGGAAAAGTCATTTTACCCCTCTAGGCCCTAGAGGTCTCTTTGCTGGTCTCCATGTCCTCCTAATGACCCTTGGCCATCAGATTATGAGGTTAAGAATATGAGACAGAGGTTGGAGGGATGGCTCAGCCATTAAGAGCACTGGCTGCTCTTCCAGAGGACCCAGGTTCAATTCCCAGCACCCATATGGCAGCTCAAAACTGCAACTCCAGTTCCAGGGAATCTGACACCCTCACAGAGACATACATTCAGGTGAAATAATTACTTTTAAAAAGAGAGAGGTAGAGAGATGAAGGCTAGGTAGAGCCACTGGAGACTGTCCAAAGCAGCCATCTCTTTCTATAATCGTCAGAACTAACAGAGCTGCTGACAGAACCCTTACTTTGTACAACTCAGCCTGCTGCCCCTCCCAGCAGTATATAAAATAGAAGATTGAAGGAATGAGTACTCCCCATGCTCCTGTTTTCCAGGCATAAAACTACACACTGGAATCCCAGGAATCTGAAATGAGTCTTGGGTGATGCTTTAAAGCAATTATTATTGTATGTATGTGTGCATGTGTGTCCACGAGCGCATGTTGCGGCAAACATCGGGGTGGAGGTGGGGTCAGGAAACAACTTGCTGGTTCTTTCCCTCGACCTCGTAGGTCCCAGGGCTAGAATTCAGGTCAGGCTTGCTGGGAAGGGCCTTTACACTCCATGTGACTTTTTAAAAAACTTTAGCAACACAATGCAGGAGGAGTAGCCCTAGTTTTAGCAGCAGGTAAGTCAAGGCACAGATGAATAAAAGTTTGGCCTAAAGTCCCCCAGGTTGGGGCCGATGCTAATGTGGTGGCCTCTGTCTCCGTCCCCCCAAACCCCCAAATGCTGCCGTGTACCATCTGGACTGGTTGAGAGGGTTCTACTGTTCCAGGAGGGGCAAGCTGGAAGTCTGTTAGGCTGGAGTGAAGGACTATCTGATAAATGGGATTTCCACCCTTTCAAAAAATACTTTCAAACCGGGTATGATGGCGTAAGGGAGGATGACTTTGGCAAGACTGCCCAGGTTATATACAGGCGACCAGACCAAGTTACATAGTTGAGACTGCCTCAAAATAATCAAATAAAAATAATTTTAATGAATTTAAAAGGTACTTTTTCAGAATCTGAAAATTTAGGAGTATACACACAGGAATTTCAATATGGAGTTGCTTTTGTTCAGACAACATACTCTGTTTTAAAGTCACGGTATATGGAGTATGCAGTGATTTAAAAAGGTATTTCAGTCTGGTCACCTCACCAACTCTGTCTTAATAGTTTGCTCTCAGCATCTCCTGGAAGCCATAGCTATCTTTTCTCTTTAGAGTATCAATGCCCTGTGGTCTAAAGACCCAAGCACAGTGGCACAGGGCTTTAATCCCAGCACTCAGGAGGCAGAGGCAGGAGGATCTCTGAGTTTGAGTCCAGCCTGGTCTACAGAGCAAGTTCCAGGACAGCCAGGGGTACACAGAGAAACTGTTTCAAAAAAAAAAAAAAAAAAAAATCTAAATAAATAAATAACTAAAATTGAAACTCTGTAGTTAGTTCCAATTCAGCTAGCTTGTCCCTGAAGTGTTTTTCCCCCTTCTCCCACCAGCTATCCAGGATGCTACATAAAGCACATTTAATATTTTATGTCTGCTTAAGCACATCAAATTTTGTCTTCGATCACCATGGCCGTTGAGAAGTTCTGGTCACATATTTTGCACTATCCTTCCACTTAGGTTGCTGACGCTCTCACGTGGTTAAACTGGGGCTGTGGAGCTTAGGATGAAAATGGAGATGAAGTGCTGTTCTCATCCATCATTTGGGGTGGGCACCCCCGCTGGGGTAGGAATATTGCCCAGGGACCTACCTCAGCTATTAGTCTCTCCCCTTCAACCCCTCTCACTCGCTTGTCACCTTGGAATCCCTGAGTACAGCCCATCCTCAGGAGAAAGAGTTAAACACAACTTCCTTTGGAAACATCAGCCTAAATTATTTGCAATTATCTGTATTAAATTATTTACAAGTATCTGTGTACAGATGGTCTCTTCTCTTCTCTTCTTCCCTATTCATTGGTATATTCAGTTGTTTCTTCTTATCAGCATGGATCCATTTCTGGGTATTTATACTACACTTTGGATTAAGACCCAGCACTTTAGCCCAGCATCACTCAGGAGGCAGAAGCAGGCAAAGCTATGTGAGTTTAAGTTCAGCCTGACCTACAAAGTGAATCCAGGACAGCCCAGGTTATACAGAAAATCCCTGTCTCGAAAAACAAAAACAAACAAAAATGGCCAGTACTTTATTTTTTGTTCATTCAGTAGCTCCCTTTGATATACCCACCTCCTTTTCGTTTCTGAGCACTTCCTCACTGTCTCTAGGAACGATGCTGCAGGCTTGTCTTGAGCATTTCCTGCCCCAGCCTTAGAGTCAGACACTTATTCATGGAGTGGGCCAGCAGGTTTGGACCTCATGGCAGGAAGTCGTTTGCCCTCATTATTATCTGGTACAAAGTGCTCATTTGCAAACAATTTGGAATTCAAGGGTTTCTGGGGGATCTTCAGAATTTCATTTGTTTCTAAGATTACAGTATCTGTGTAGTCACCTTCAAGCTCATTGTCCCTGTTCCCAAATAGTAGTTTGCTTGAAGCCACTTTCTTCACTCACTTCACTTCGACTTCCACCCCAGGTGAGTCAAGCCAGAAGGGGATGAATTGGAGCGGTCCTGCTCCCCAGGGCCTCTGACCTTGAAGCCTAGAGAGCTAGGTAGAAACACACACACACACACACACACACACACACACACACACACGGATACACCCCAAAAGGAAGCTCGCTGCCAAGGGAGTCCCCCTGAGAGGCAATGTTCAAAGGAGAAGATCAGGGAAGCACTTGGGCAATCCAGAAATGCAGGTCTGAGCTGGCCTGGGGTTTTAGCAGAGGGGTGAGTGCTTTAGAATAGGACCAATTAAAACTTTTTAAAGTAATTGTTCCCCTGTCTTCTTTCAAAGCTGAGCACTCTTTCATTCTCTCACTCCATCATTTTAAATTAGCCCTCCCAACTTCTCCCCCCACCTCATCACAGAAACGCCAACTGGTGGGCCCTGTTGTACCCTGACATCTGCTTTGCCTAGCAGTCTCTGTGTCTGCTCTTCTCCAACTCCACCTCTGAGCAGAGGACAGGAAGGAGCCAGGCAGGTAACCAGAGCACGTGACCAGGCAGTAAAACCTCAGTGCTACATCACCCAGGGGTGTCCACTTACTCAGTCTCCGGAGCCCTGGTGGTAGAGGGGCAGGGCCTCCTGGACAGGGCCATAAACTGTTTATGGCTCCCAGAAACGTGACACATCAGGTTGACCTCACCTACTCGCCTTCATTCTTCTCTCTCCATGGAGTCCCTCTCTGGCTCCTTTGGTGTCCCGCCCCCACGTCCCTTTGGGGTGGAATAGTACAAAGGTCCGAAGGTTCCCAAGTGGTGTGGAAAATAAAATTCTCCGTAGAGGTTTCCTCCTGGCGACAGGGTACTTCATAATTTATGGAACTGCCCAGTCGTGAAGGTTACCTTGACCTTGTCGGCGCCATAAATATAACTAGAGCTAGGCATAGAGCACAGCATTCAGGAAAGCAAATTGCTTTCATCTTTGTTATTTTTAATCTCATCTTCGTTTCGCTTTGCTGTAGTACCAGGACACTCTAATGAAGGAAAACCTAGCCTCTCTCTGGTCTGAATTCCAAGGTTAGCTCCCGTGGTGACTGTCCTGGTCTCCCACTGCGTCCACCTTCCTGTGTGGGCAGGGAGGGCGCATGAGTCCCTGTGGCTCGGTCGGGTGGTGGCCACGGGGACCTGCAGACGCCTCTTTGCATCCAGGCGCTTCCCATAATGGAAGGCTTAGTTCCATTGAATGTTATTTTAGGGATTCCACAAGCCCACCACCATCCCCTCCTCCCCCAAAGTGGAAATTCTCTGTCAGGGAGTCAAAATAAGGCAAAGGTTTCTTAATAATTATCTTCGGAGTTCCACTCCGAACTAAACCCAGGCGAGGGATGCGGACTTAAAGGTTCTAGTGTTCTCCATTCAGCAAGACTATTTTTAAAAATTTAAAGAAATACTCGAGTCCCGCAGTCTACACAGGGCGCGTGGGGTGAGGAGACCCAGGCGACCGGTACAGCCCCGCCTTGTCCCAGACCCCCCGCTGCTACGGCGGCGCAAGCTTTCCCTCCCCCTGCACTCCAGCCCCACCTGAAGGGACGGGACCCCGCGGTGCCTGGCCAGCATGCAGGTGCCAGGAGCGTTCCCCACGCGGGCCTGTCCCTTTGCAGGCCAGGGAGCAGCTCCGCGGCCCTGGGGGATGCTCTCGGGAACCCCCAGCGAGGGACGCGAGGGTGTTGAGAGGGGCTTCTGTCCTCTCTGGCCGCGGGGGTGGGGGGAGGGGTCCAGATCGCGGTGCCAGGCACAGAGCCAGACACCGGGGACAGCGTCCGGTGAGTCAGCCGCGAGGCGACGGCGCGAGGCGGAGGCAGGGGGCCTGGCGCGCGCCCCGGGAGCGCGGAGCGCGCGGCCGGAGCCCCGGGAGCGCGCGCAGAGCCGGCGCCAGGCGGGGACCCGGGCCTGGCCGTGAGCCGTCTGCCCGGCGCCGCGCTCCGGTCTCCCCGCGCCGCCTCCCGGGGCGCGAGCCGCGGGCGGGGACGCGGCCACGCGGGGTTCAGGTTCCAGGGACCCGGCCGGGGCCCAGCCTGGCTCAGCCCCGCGGCGGCCTCGCTCCCGCTCCGCGGTCTGGGAGCAGCTGGAGGGAGTCGGGCCCGGCAGGCGCCGAGGCGTGGGGGCCGAGGGCGGCGCGGGGAGGCGCCCGCGGCGAGGACCGGGTGGGCGGGGCTCGGGCCGTACAGCCGCGGTGGCGGCGGCGGACCTGTAAACGTTAATGACAGCAATCTTGCCTGTCTGCGCCGCTGACTCACGCGGTGACCCAGCCTCCAGTCACCCGGTGGCCTCCCTCCCAGCCGCCCTCTGGCCTCAGTTTCCCCGGCTGCGGAACAATGAGGCCACTGTGTCGTTATTCATTCCTGAGAGCCCATTCACACGCAGGGCACCGCTGCCTCCCCCGGGAAGGGACCGAGGCGTCCAGCTTTTAATTATCCGTGGTGGGGTTGGGGGCGGGGAGGGCCGAGCTGCGCTGGATAATTGAGCACGGGGACTATTCCCAAGTCCTTCCCACACATGGTCTTTAAGTTCACCACCCCTTCCTCTCCACTCCGGGGTCGCTGCTTGAAAAGCAGGGGGGTGACTCACCACGTCGATTTGGCAATTTGGGCTTTTTACAAATATTGCTTGTTTAATCAACTCTCAACTCCCAGCAGACTGTGAGACACACCCAGCGTGTGGCTCTGGGGCAGCCCTTAGGCCTTTCAGACGGGCCTGGAGAATCCTTGGGCTCCGTGCTTGTAACCTCCCCTGGAAATGCAAACGTTTACAGTACATGCATTGGCAGACACATCTCAAACATGAAATAGTCATGAAAGAATCCTAGATGAACAGACCCCATTATTTAAACCTTAGAGAAGGCCTGGCTTGGTGGTGTGCGTGCACGCGCCTTTAATCCCAGCACTCCAGGAAGTAGAGGCAGGAGGATCTCTGTGAGCTCGAGGCTAGCTACACAGCGAGACCATATCGCTGAAAAAAAACAAACGAATAAATAAATACTAAAATAAAACCTTAGAAAATATGGACGTCGTCCTACTGTACCGGAAGTGCTGGTTGTCTGCAGGGAGACTGAGGTAGGGGGCACCGGGACCACCTAGGGGAGGTGGCAGAAATGTCCCAGGTCTTGACCAAAGCGATCATGCTGATGGAGACTCTTGGCTATTGCCTACCAGGACCAGAAGCTGAACTTAAACTTACACTTGGTGAAGTCCCCAGACTCTGAAGACCTCAGGAGTCACGTATCTTCTTAACCTTTGAGGTCACACTGAAAGTCACACCCACACCTTTTAGCACAGGCAGGGGAGACTATTTTAAAAACTAGATTTATTTTTGCCAGGCATGGTGGCAAACACCTTTGATCCCAGCACTCAGGAGACAGTGGCAGGTGGATCTCTGTGAGGCTAGCCTGGTCTACACAGTGAGTTTCAAGACAGTTTGGGCCATGCAGAGAAACTATCTTTTTCAAAAAAAAAATTTATTTATTTCTATGTGTACGATTGTGCGTGTATGTATGGAGTGTGCAGGGAGGCCGGAAGAAGGTATTAGACACTCCGGAACTGGAGTTACTAAGGTTGTGGGAAGCTACATGGATGCCAGGAGCCCAACCCAGGACCTCTGCTAGAGTGGCAACCTCTGAGCCAACTCTCCAGCGCCCCCTGTTATTATCAATACCCCCATTTTCTAAGAGAGGAAACAAAGTAAAGTGACCTGTCCATACATCCTAAACTTAGCTGCAAACATCGCTAAAATGAACTGTTTATCTGCCTCAGTGGACTCTTGAGTTTTTGATGCTGTACTTGCAGGCCCCCATGCTGGAGGATGAAAACCACTACCAGCAGCTAAGGAGGAGGCACAGAGGACCCCATCTGAATCCTACCCTCCCTGCTTTAGTGGTGGGAACCTGGCCACGTTAGGCCCTCAGCCCAGCCTGGGTATTCCACTATCCTGTAGCGATAGGAGAGGAGCGTCTGGCTTAGGACAACCATGTCAGCTGTACACTGCTAACCTGGGTGCCGCTGCCTTCATCTGTTGGCCTGGCACTTGGAGGGGCAGTTGAGGGGATGGAAAGCAAGAAGAGTGCCAGTAAGGAGACCCTAGAGACTATCATTCTGTACATCCTGCCTAGGTGATGTCACTGGGCAGGTGAGGCCCTGTTCTGACCCACAGAGGAGACAGCCGTCACTATCACTAAGGAGGGAGGCTCTGCTCTGCCCTCTATGTGCACTGGGGTTCCTGCTTCCTTAGGAGACTGCTCTACCTCCTCCTCCTCCCTCAACTCCTGGTACTGGGCGCTCTGCCTTCTACAACATTCTCCGTCATAGAACCGTTCTGTCCCCTGGAGACCATGGCCACCACAGTTCTTCCTCTCTTTCAGACCTTTCTCTCAACAGCTGAGGACAGTGGACACCCCAGAGATCTTCAGAATCCACTGGACCCAAGGGCCATTTCTGGTTATGGAGTTATGTTAGCTGACATCACCAGTCAGCAGGGGGAGATCTGGCCTGATGGCCAGAGGTCATCGTGGCCTCTGAGAGGGATGCCATGTTTCTGGCTCTGGGCAGGGGATGTCTTTACATTTCTGCTTCCCTCCTCTCTGCTCAGAGGCTGAGCATATCCAGAGGTTTACAAACAGCAGCACATAACTGGAGTATGGTAGCACACACCTGGAATCCCAGCACTTAAGGAGGCAGAGGCAGGTGGATCTCTGTGAGTTCAAGGCCAGCCTGGTCTACAAGACAAGTCCAGAACAGCCAAGACTACACAGAGAAACCCTGTCTCAAAAACCAAAAAAGAAAAAAGTGAAAAAGAAAACTGAAAAATAAAAATAAAAAAATAATAAAGCAAAAACCAGAAAGCAGACAGCTTTCACACACACAGTTCCCACTATGCTCCTCACATCCTGTACACTTTACATATATACAGCACACACACACCCATTATATGTACCGGACCCCCCCCAAACACATATATGCCATACACCACGCACACAATCACACCTGAGGTACCAATGTACAGTGGGTAGGCTGTTTGCCACAGGAGGGCACCCAGATGAAGGCAGCTCACACCTGTCCTGAGCTGGGCTGGGCCACTGGGGAAGAAATAATTCTTCCTGGTCTAGATAGAGGTGCTGTTGCGTTGGCTGTGGCTCTGGCACCGTGATGTGCTTCACCTACCTCCAGGCCTCCTCAGATTGTGAGACCTCAGATCTCTGAGCACATCCCAGCCCACTAGAAGGCCATGTCCATGAGGGCTCCTCCTGCCTCTCCTGCTGCTCTTCCACCCCCGTGCTCTGGGTGGCCACAAAGGGAAGGGATGGCTCAAGGCAGAGCTCAGGTCTACCTGCCCAAACCCATACTTTTGAGTCCAGGCCCTGGGTTCATTGCTGGAGAGACAGGATGATCAAGATTATCATAGTCAAACTACACACCTCAAGTGACCATACACAGTGGACATCTCTAGGAGTTATGGGAGTTCAGGGAGGACCTTTAACCCCGACTTACCATGTAGAGGCATTCAGAAACAGCTTCTTGGAGGAAGTAACACTGACTGAAAGCACAGCCCGCTCTTCCAAACACTGTGCTCCATGTATGCTAAGTTCTGCCTCTTGCCACTGTAGAGTTCTTACTATGTGTGACAGCCTGGGCTTGAACTCCCAACCTTGTAACGAAGTCTTAGCTTCAAAAGCCTAGTCTGTGAAACAAGATTTCATCTTTGTCTTTGCAAGAGACCTGTTGCGAGGCCTGACGAGGCTGCTGCTGGGGCCAGGAAGTAGCCTTCAGACACCGGCCTTATCTTTTCCAGCTGGCATGTGTTGAGGAGCTAGCCCACTGCTCTGGCCAGTAACCTTCCATAACACGCAGCCTGTGCAGTCCCCCGTTTGCTGGCGACTGAGGAGCTCAGCCTTTCCCTTTGGAGGAGCTTCAGACAGCTCTCGGTATGGTCATGCTTCATAGATCCTGGTGTGTAATGGGGCCTCATCCAGTGAGCCAGGATGAACATGACTTTGAATATAGCATTTCATCCCTCCTGATCTTGATACCTTTCTCTTTGTCACTGAAGGAGAGGTGCTGGGCTGGGGTGCAGGTGTGTGTGTGCTGTACTCAGACAAGGCAGCGATTCTTGCAAGGGATAGATGATACAGTGACAGGGAGGGACCTTGGGCCAGTGTGTGGATGGTTACAGATACTGGCCCCATCTCAGAGGTGGGAACGGCATAGAGTTTCTTCATGGGATGATAGAAACATTCTGACATCCACCCTACTGGTTTTGTTCTGTGAACCTGTAAATAAACCACAAACCTGGCCAGTTACACACTGCCAATGAATTATATGTTATGTGATCTATGTCTCAACGAAATGATTAATATTAAAACAAGCAAACAGGTCCAGGGATGTGGAGCACTCGCCTAGCATGTGTGAGGCCCTGGGTTCCATCCCTGACAATGCATGAGCCAGGTGTGATGGCATGTGACTGCAGTCCTAGCGCTCTGGAGGTGGGCGGAAGGCGAGAGGATTAAGCGGTCAAGATCATTTCCAACTACACAGGGAGTCGGAGGCCAGCCTAGGCTAAGCTAGACACTGTCGCAAAACAAACAAGACCGATAGGACATTCGTCCCCAAGTGTTGTCCTCAGGCTCTGCACGCTGGAAGAAAAAAACTAACTCCTACCAATTGTTAAACTTTTCTTTCTTACCTTTTTTTTTTTTTTTTTAAGGCAAGGTTTCTCTGTGTAGCCTTGGCTGTTCTGGAACTCACTCTGTACACCAGGCCTCAAACTTAAGAGATCAGCTTGCCTCTGCCTCCCAAGTACTGGGATTAAAGACATGTGGACTCACCACCCTGCCTTTCTCCTCCTCTTCCTCCTTCTCCTTCTTCTTCTTCTCGTTCTTTCGTTCTTTCTTTCTTTTTTTTTTTTTTTTGAGCAAGGGTCTATGGCAATACTTCTCAACCTTCCTAATGCTGTGACCTATTAATACAGTTCCTCGTGTTGTGGGGACCCCCAGCCATGAAATTATATCATTGCTACTTCAAAATTGTAATTTTGCTATGTTATGAATCATAATGTAAACATCTGTGTTTTCTGATGGTCTTAGGTGACCCCTGTGAAAGGACTGTTCAATCCCCAAGTTGAGAACCGCGCTGGTCTATGTAGTCCTGGCTAGCCTGGCACACACTATGTAGACCAGGCTGGCCTCAAACTCCCAGGCATCCTCCTGCCTCTGCCTCCTGAGCGCTGGGATTAAGGGTGTGTACCACCATGCCAAGCATTGTCCTCTTTCACTGGCACACTATGACATGTGAGCACACACACACACAAATGTAAAAACAGTTAAAACCCATTGCCCTGCAAGGCAGTGGTGGTGCATGCCTTTAACCCCACTTGAGAGGCAGAGGCAGGCGGACCTCTGAGTTCAACGCCAGCCTGATCTACATTGTGAGTTTCAGGACAGCCAAGGCTACACAGAGAAACCCTGCCTCAAAAAAACGAAAGAAGCAAACAAACAAACAACAGCAACAACAAAAACTCATCATCTAAAAAACTCAACAACTAAATAGCTTTAGTTGTTAAGCTGAGAAAGGAAAGCCTCGCCTGAGGGATCGTCTGAGTCACACTGGCCTTTGAGAGCATGTCTGTGGCGACTTGTCTTGAGTGTTCCCTGATATCCTAGGGTCCATCCCATTGTGGGAGGCCCTGTTCCCCGTGGGAGGTAGTCTTGGGCTGTGTAAAGAGCTGTCTATGAGGCTGGAGAAATGGCTTAGCAGTTGAGAATGTGTGCTGCTCTTGCAGAGGCCTGGAGTCCAGAGCCCAACACCACACCAGACATCCCACAGCCTTCTGGAACAGTGATTAGATATCAGTTCAGCCCCAGGAGCTCTTCTGGCCTCCACAGGCGCCTGCGCACAGTTACAAAGTAAAATAAATCCTTAAAAGACAAGAAACGAAGTCTGGCCAGGCACAAGCTTGTGACCGATCCAGCAAACAGTGTTCCCCATCATTTCCGACTTTCTTCAATGACGGACTATCATCGGTGAGCTAAAACACCCTTTTCCTCCTTAAGTTGCTTTTGGTCAAAGTGTTTTATTACAGCAACACAGCTCAAACTAGAACAGAAATGAATACAAATGTAGTTTTTTTCTGCCCAAGACATTTATCATATCAGCGTAGAGCCCATACCCACAAAAACTCTCTTTCTAGGGCGGAGACAGAAGTGAAGACCCCCAAGTTGGCACCTCGACAGCAACTCCTGTACCTCTCCTAGCCATGGGCCACCCACAGACTGGTAACATATTCTGTTTCCTTGGGGCCAATGTGCATGTCACAGCCTTCTTTATGTTCCTACTGTCCTCTCTCGCTACTTTTGGATGTCTGGGCAGCTTTCTTGGTGGCTATTGCCTGGATAAAACACCATGTCCCTGCTGGGATCTCAGTGCCCACCTTAGCTTCCTGACAATTTTATTCAGTTTCTCGGGATCCTGGTTATTTGGTTATCTCTCTCCCCAGCTGTGAAGAGTTTTCCTGAGACTACCTTGTGCCTGGCTTGTTCCTAAAACACCTAGGTACTGAATGGGTGCTCATTAAGTTGATTTAAACAGAGACCCTTGAACTTAACAGAAATTCAAGCTTTCTACCTGAATGCTCGCCTTCAGATTCGGATACTGTTATTTTTCATTTAGTCCCTCCTTAACTCCATTAAAAAAAAAAAATCCCCAAAGTACTCAAATGAACCACTGAACTAGAAATGACTTCAAGAGCTGGGTGCAGTGGCATATGCTTGCACTCAAGGAGGCAGAGGCAGGCAGAACTCTGTGAGTTTGAGGATAGCCTGGACTACAAAGCGAGTCCAGGACAAACTTGTCTCATAAACAAAACAAAAAAAACCCCAACTTCATGCACTTTCTGAATGTGGGACTAACATGAAATTAGAACCATGTTTTCCAAGTTGCAATATCCCCAAAGCCAAGACTTGAAAATCTAAATGTTTTTTGTTTTGTGGACACTGTGTCCTCATCCCATTTTGGGAGATCCGATTGATACTCCTGGTGGCTGCCCTGGTACCAAGGCTAAGGATGGTGGCCCCGGTTTCGCTGGTGAACCATACAAGCAGGGCCATAACGATGTGGTCATAAAGTAGGAGTCAAAAGGACTTGTTGCCGTCCTGCTACTTACGCCTCGTGTCTTGTGCTTTCGTGGCAGGAAAGCCAGCTGCCTACAGAATTCCCTAGGGAGTCACTGTAAAAAGGCTTATGGTATTAGATCTCCCTGGGTTATCTGCAGACAGCTCTTGGGAAATAGCTGTTCTGGTTAAGATCTTACTGCTTATGAGCCTGTCTTTCCCTTCATGAGTTATAAACCAGCACCTGCCATTGGCTTTGTATTCCTGTGGGAGTCTCCACTACAGACCCCTGCCCTGCCAGGGAGGACCTGGGCCAGGAGGTCTAACGCTTTTGTGTTCTCAACTAGTCAGAGGATTCTGGTACCACAGCCCTGAGTTGCCTAGGAGGCAAGAGGACTTGGCCAGGAGATGAAGGAAAACCTGAAGAACACACTGGGAACTTCCCAGTGGTTTTTCAGGACAGTCTCTTCTTGCCTGACACACATAGGAGCGAAAACATCTGTTGCCTGTATGTGGGTGACAACTGGTCCATGAACAGCTTCCTGATGCATCCTGGGAAGACCTGGCAGAGCTCTTCATGGAGTCTGTGCTGTCCAGACATGGCAGCCACTGGCTACATGTGGCTGAGTGAATCTAAATGAATGAAACTGAAGGTGACATTCCTGAGTTCCACTGGCCGTGGAGTGCTCAGTAACCGAGTGAAGCTCACTGCAGCCTTTCTGGTCAGCACAGGAGAAGTTTCCGTGAGATCAAGTAGGGCTTGCTGGGATGGGGGTCAGTAGGGATAAAACAGGGTACGTGAGTGGAGACACAGGAGCAACCCAGAGGATGAGAAGAACAAAGGACAGGGCCAAGGCCCTGAGGTAGGAGAGTAAAGGCGTGAGAGGTCTGAGCCCAGTGAGTAACTAACTACTCACCACTCAGGAGCAGGGGCCCAGATCACTTCCTGCCTCGGCCAGCTGAAGAGCTCTCTGCTGTGTGTGTCCCTGCTCAGCTGAAGGAGAAATCGGCAAGGCTTGTCCCTTTCAGAGTAGGTGTTAATGCTCCCTTGCAACTGTAAACCTTGCCTGAGTCTCCTGCTTATCCCCCTGGGCAGTCGAATGTTTTATCAGTGACTTGTGGTCCCCTATGTGAATGCTGTCAGTCCTTGGGCTTTGATGTCCCCTGACTTCAGAGTGCTGGGAAGGAAGGAAGGTGCCATGGTGGCTGAGTGCTGATCATTTCTTACTTTCCTCAGTTTCTTTCCCTTCTGCTGCTGCTTCTGTAACATCGGCGGTAACAACTGTAACTCTTACAGAACTCTACCAAATTCTTACAGAAACTAAGAATTAAGTGGTTTCACTGAAGTTCTTCAATAAGCAAGGTGCCTCAGGTTTTGAATCTGTTTGTTGTTGTGTTGTTTTGATTTAAGTCATCCTCCCAGGCTGGTGGTGATGATGGTGGTGGTTTAGACTCATGGAATTTTGAGTAGCTGACATGTTTGACTAGTTTGACAATAAAGTTGCTAAGAGAGTAAGAGCTTGCTTCTGGGTACTTATTTAAAACCACCCATGATGCACTGCTTTTGAAAGTGGGGACCTTCTGCCCCTCTTTCTTCTCCCTCCTAAATAACATGGCCACTCAAGTGTTTCCTGCTGTTTCCTCTCAACCAGCAAGTTACTGGTCCCAGCTGTGGGGTCATTAGTGGGAGTTTTGGAGAGCAGTGGCTTTAGCAGAGGGCAAGTGGCCAACCACACTCGCCAGGGGTAGACCTGGGGACATGCGCGTTCTAGGTGTCAGCAGGCCACGGGCTCAGAGCCGGCCTTCTTGAGCACCTGCTTTTTTTCTTCTTCGCTTCAGTGAGGGTCTTGCTTTATGGCCCAGGCTATTCTGGAACTCTCCATCATTCACCTGCTTAGCCTTCCTTGTTGGGATTCTGCCCAGTTCTCTGTGGTGAATGCCTGTCTCCTGGTGCCTGGATGCCGTATCTCAGCACCAAATTCTCTACTTTCCCCTCCCAGCCTTTCCTCCCATGTCCTGTCTGCAAAGGTCTGTTCCTTTCGACTGGCCTAGTCAGTTCAGCTCCTTACTGCCTGTTTATGGCCCTGAATACTTCTGTACTATTGTGGTCACTTATGCAGCACCCAGGCCTGGAAGCAGCTTCCAGTGTGGGAGGCCTTGGACTGCCGGACTCCAAGGAGGCCCCAACTTCAGCTGCATGCAGGGGCTTTACCCTCTAGAGACCGAATCTACTCAAGTAGACAGAGCAGAGCGTCAGAGCGGGGAGGCACAGCCCCAAAGATCACTATTTCTCACAAACAACGCAGTCCAGTATCTGCTGGCGCGGAGGGAAAAGAAATCAGCGTTTTTGCAGTGGTTTTGTCTTGTTTTGTTTTTCTTTCTCAACCAAATATGTTCTATTCTCCACACCGGAAACTGTACTCACGGATATTTAAATGGTCCTAACTAGGGCAAGGAAGCTGATTGGCTGGGAGAGAAAGCCACACTCAGCCCATATCCCACTGCGCAGACAAGCAATAGAAGGGCCCTCGGGGCTCCGGGCGGCAGGAGACCGGACAAGCCACGAAGTATTTATTTTCTGTGGCTTTGCTCAGGCCTCAGCAGACAGCATTTTTATTGAATCTGGCCCCAGAACTGCTGGGATTAGAACTTGTTTGGCTACCCAAAGAGAGAGAGGAAAAAAAAGTGTTCTATGGGAGAAGAAAAGCTGCCCTCTCGTCCCTCCTCTGAGTCGTGTCCCCCCACCCCCGCCCCGTTTCCACTCTTCCCACGTGGTTCTCTTCTTTAAAAGTTTTCCAGCATTTGTTACGTACTGAGAAGGAGAGTCATGTTTTTCTAAAAGGCCTAGTAGGCTGTCTTGGTGCTGCCTCTCCCGGCCTGGAGTTACTGGCCTGGTCTTCCCGTCACCTCAGACGGTGCTCAGGGAAGGGGTCCGCATCATTATCATTCTCCTGGCCCCTGGAAAGGTGGAGCTTCTCAGAGCCTGCTTAGCCTTCCCCTGGCATGGGCTTTGCCTGGCAGGGCCAAGCTGAACTCTCTAATGGGGGCTCTGTGGGACTCTGAGAAGTAGGCTATGGAATACCTCGGGGTCTCCTCAAGCGGACCCTCCAGCTGTACCCCAGAGCTCTGGACCAGTACAGTCTGAAGTATGCCTCTCTGTGGCTGCTCAGAGGCATGGAATCCACTGCCACCATGCAGCCAGTTACACGTTGGAATCCATGCCTCTGAGCCCCTGGCTGTGTTCCAGCCCGTTTATCCTCTGTTCCCACATGCTGGTTTGTCTCCACTGTCAGTGCTCTTAGGACCCTACCTAGGAACTCTTCGGACTACATCCGGTGCCCTATTCATTTAATTGCTCAGCAAGTTGCCAACAGATGGAGGAAGACCAAAGAAGCCCAGAAGGGAAGAGTCTCCTGCAAATCCCTCAAGTTCTGTCATACTGGTGATTGGAGAGGGAGAATTAGCCCATCACCAAAGGTGGGAGACTGGGAGGGGGTTCTCAGGAGGATGGTGACAGGGGTGGGATTGGTGGTGGCCATCAGGGTTTGGGTGATCTTTCAGCTGGAGCAGGGTGAGGGACAGTCCCCCTGGACAAAGGTGCCGTTTGTACAGAAGTTGAGTGGTAGTTGTCAGAAAGACAACACCTGCTCTCTGGGACCCCCCCCACCAATGTGGTACCTCCTCAGATGTGAGGGATGGCTTCAGAGATTTATTTGTTCATGAACCAAACCCGGCTGAGTCAGAGCCCCTAGTTTGTCCTTAATTTTCTAGTCCCAATGAGCTGAGGGAAGGAGCACAGCTTTATCTCTTTAAGGATGGTGCTTACTGTGAGGCTATGAATAATGAAGGCTGTGGCTCCAGGGTGGGAGTGGTAGGCTGGGCCCCAAGCCCAGTCATTAGAGCCCCTCACTCCCTCCTGACCTGCTAAATTCCTCAGAGCCCGGCAGATAAGATTAGCTTTCCTCTGTCCCAAAGATCTTGGCCTCCAACTATTTCTTGTCCTCCTCCCCCTCCTCCTTTTCTAGTGCTGGGGACTGAACCCAGGGCCAGGCGACTGTCCTGTCACTGAGCTGCACCCTCAGCAGTCTAGGGCCTCCTGACCTCACCCAGATCAAGCCTCCTTTAACTTGGTTGCTGTGATCACCGGTCTTCCAGCACAGGATTTTAAGATGCCAATTGAAATGCCAGGGCAGGCCCTGAAGAAGTTCCCATTTGGAGATGGCCCCATCCCCGAATCACTGGCGCTATCTGCAAGGCTCCTGCCCTCCCCTTCCCAGCCCTCTATTGCTCTCCATTTTCACAACCCCCTAGTTCTAAAGCCAGTGTCTGGGTGCCCACCATGGCAATGGGCTGGAAGGAGGACAAGGAAAGACAAAACAGGATGAGAGGTCTGGTCGGGTCCTGCTCATCTAATTCCTCATCCCCACAGCTGCATTCTGGCTCCAGCTCAGAGAGGCTTGGCCACATGACCAAATTCCTACCCTCTGTCCATTCAGGTTCTCCTGTCCCTACTGGCACTGGTACCCCTCTACCTTTTGCCAGTTTTGAGGGTTACCCATCCTATCTGTCTCCTCAGAGGGTCCAGTTTGAGCCATTAGCATGGTAGCAGATGCTGCAAACACCTATGAACAGCCTTCCCTGTGAGTTTGGAGGATGGAGCTCCCTTTCCTTGTGAGCCCGTGGTTTTGGATTGTTCCTGGGGTGGAGCCTGGTAGCAGATCCTTGCTTGGCATGTGCCAGGACCTGGGCAAAACACTCACATCACACACGGGCAGGGGTGGGGGATGGGCAGGGAGCCAAGAGCAGGGTCTCAGACCTGGATTCTAAACTTGACTATTTGTTCTGTGACCTTGCTAAGGTCACCCTTACCTCCCCCCCCCCCCAGTTTTCTCACTTCCTACACTAAAGGAGATCAGATTCCTCCATCTCTCAGGAACCGGTTATGAATGAGGCAGGGAGAGCCCACAAGATCACATCAGGGCCACTTCATTCCAGAGGAGCTTCACAGTCTGTCCTGGAAGGGTGCTGGGGCCACCCTGCCCCAAGGCTGGACTGGATGACTGTCCAGGCTCCAGACAGGAGCACTGCAGCTCTGACTCCCTCACCTTGCCTCTCCTGGTTGCCCTAGGCTCTCCTCTAGGACACGCCACCATCCAGATGGTAGCCCTTCCCCACCTGTCCTGCCTCGCCCTGGGACCTCTGGATCCTCCCACTCAGAGTGGACAGCCTGGCTCCAAAATGGCGGATCCTGTAGGCTTTCTGCTCTATACCCCAATTTAACCTAAGGACAGATTTAGGCTCTGTCTGGAGAATGAGGTCTCAGGACAGTCATTACCCCTCTGGCACTGGAGAGGGGCTCCAGTCAGCTATATGATTTGAGTTTTCTCCAGCAGAATGCCTGGACTGACCACACAGGGGCCAGCCAGGGTGGTCTGGGGTGTTTGGTCACTTGAGCCCTCCCGGGAGGAAGGAACCTACTGGGTTTAGCTGGGCTGAACTTGGGGCTGGCAGTTGAATGGAGACGGCCTTTTCTGGAATCGAAGAGGTGGCTTTGCTCAGCTTCTGGAGGCCTCTTCTGTCTCCCTTCCCTCAAGCACTGTGCCACGTGCTGAGCCAGGAGGTCCACAGAGTCCGGCACCTGCTTAGATAGTTGGAGTTGCTAAGCCTCCTGGTGAACTTTGACAGACACTAGCACCCAAGACCCACCACACAGATTCTAACAAGTTGGCCTGAGGGGTTAGCATGGCTCAGGGTCTACCTGTGTCTCCAGGTTGCCTCCTCCAACACAATCCCCTCCAAGCCCCAAGGGTTCTTCTCCCCAGGGCCCCTGGAAATCCGTGGACACACCTGCCTCACTTGTAGGTGAAGGGCAGCTGCCCCACCTGACATCCACTTTGGACCCGTACTCAGGGCTCCCAGCCCCCAGCTCTGTGCCTTTTCTTGCCCTGATTCCTGCTGCGCTACAGGGTTCCCCACCTTTCAGGCTTGGTCTGGGAGGTCTCGGGGCTAAGGCAGGTCCCCTAGCTTCTTCCTTGGCTTCTAGGCTGTTCTTCCCTACACTGCTTCATCTCTGCAGATCCCAAGTCTGACAGGAACAGACTGTTAGGCTATACTCTCGGGCGTGGCTATTCAGGGGGGCCCAGCCTATGCTGAGGCGCCTGTCCTCTGGGCTCTGGTTAGCTAGTAGAAACTGGCCCAAGTGTTCCAGCCGTCTGGCCCAACCACACCCCAAGTCTCTCATCTAATTTTCTTCACTGTAGAAATGACACTTTAAGACCAGGTGTGGTGGTGCGCACCTTTGACCCCAGCACTTGGGAGGCAGAGGCAAGTGGATCTCTGTGAGTTTGAGATCAAACTGATTTTATATAGAAAGTTCCAGGCCAGCCAGGGATACATTGTGAGACCTTGTCTCAAAAGAGGTGAAAAACAATGCAGAGAGAGAGAGACAGGCAGACAGAGAGACAGAGAGAGACAGAGACACAGAGGCAGAGAGAGAGAGAGAGATAGAGACAGAGATAGACAGAGAAACAGAGAGGCAGAGAGATAGAGAGACAGAGACAGAAGAAAGACAGACGGACAGGAGAGAGAGACAGAGACAGAGAGAGCGCACGTCACCCTGTGGGTGACGGCACACAAGCCCGTGTGCTGTGCGAACATCTGGTGAACTTCAGTAGCTATATCTCCACCAGCTTTTCCCACCTTCCTCTACCATTTCCTGGCTAGACCACTGTAGCCATCTTTTGTTGATTAGACAGAGTCTCATGTAACCAAGCCACCCTTGAACTAGATATGAATACTGGGATGGCCTTGAACCCTTGATCCTCCTGCCTTCAGCTCCAAGCACTGGGATTAAAATCATTTCCTACCATGCAACCATCTTTTACTGGATTTTCCTGTTTTTCCCTGTATCCCCTTAAAGTTTGTCCACATGGCAACCAATAGGGAGCAGGACTCCTGGGAGCCTGGCTGCGTTGTCTCTCCACTGAGCTTTCAAGGAAGCCCTGTTTAAAAAATCTGGCCTTTCCTTATTTCTGGCCCTTGTCTGCATTATCTCCTTCCCTCACCCTTCTTTCCGCATTCCAGCCATTCTGTCTCCTTAGAGTTCTCCAATGGGAGTAGGTCGGTTTGCTTGTTTGTTTGTTTGTTTTTTCAGTCTCAGCATGTCACACTTACTCTAAAATGTCTCCCTCTTTTCTCCAAGAATCCCCCTGTCCACTCCTCCAAACACCACTGGAGCATCACCTTCCCTGGAAAGTCTCCTAATACTTGGGACATAAATTCATGTTTCACGGTGCAGAATATACCTTATGTCTTGGGTTTTGTTGTCACCATGACTCTCAGAAGTTTTTAGCCTTAGAAGAAAACCTCAGGATGTCTAAAAGGCAGTCTAAAAGACATCACCACAGCCTATGTGGTAACTGAATGACGCTTTCCGGTGGGGACATAGCCAGAGGCAGAAGCTTCTAGTGTGAGGGTCGATCTGTGTCCATTCATCACCGCTCCGCGAAGCATGCTGCAGATCAGTGGAGTTCATTGTTCTATATTTGATATCAACCGACAGCCTGCCTTACACAAATATCAAACTCCAAGTGAGGCTCTGGATGCTGGAATGGCTGGGGCAATGAACTGATGTCCGAATTTTACTCCCAGGTGGGGTAAGGAAAGCAGAGTGGATGGAGAGGGGCCGTAAGACAGGTATGAGAGAGCAAAGACAACAGCCAGTTTTCAGTGTAGTGAACAGCAAGGAAGAGGTGCAGGCAGCCGGCAGTCCATGCAAACGTCTCTTAGCTTTGCCGTATATCTGAATTGCTCTGTTTTTATGGTGCTGGTGCTTGAATCCAGAGCTCAGTGCATTCTAGGCAAGTATTCTACCACTGAACTACATCCTCAGCTGTGAACTGGCTGAAATTTAAACTTTGTTGTTGTTTTGTTATTATTATTATTATTATTATTATTATTATTTTCCTTTATTTTATGTGTATTGGTGTTTTGCCTAAGTCTATGGGAGTGTTAGAGCTTGGAGTTACAGACAGTTGTGAGCTGCCATGTGGGTGCTGGGATTTGAACCTGGGTCCTCTGGAAGAGCAGTCAGTGCCCTTAGCACTGAGCCATCTCTCGAGCTCCTGTTTTTATTATTATTATTATTGTGTGTGTGTGTGTGTGTGTGTGAGTGAGAGAGAGAGAGAGAGAGAGAGAGAGAGAGAGAGAGAGAGATACTTCTTTCTCTGTGTCCTTGAGTCCTGCCTGCACCTCAAGGATCCCTGGCACAGGCCTGATTTTCTTTTGCCCCCAAGCTCTGGCACAGAGCCTGGCCATGATGGAACGCAGAACGGCTAGCCGAGTGACAGAATGCCACCTGCTGTTTCACGTTACCAGCCTGGGCTCTCTAAAAGAGGCCTTGACTCCAAACCCTAACAGCAGTGGGCAGAAACACCCGGAAATTCCTCTCCAGGAGTCAGCTAAGTACCCGTGTGAAGTCAGGAGAGAACTGTGCAGTCTGGCCTGTGAGTGGCTGTAAGCATGTCCCCACTTCTTGCTCTTAGGGCTCGTCTCCTGCTCCACCTTCTCAATATGGAGAGCCTTCCTCTTCAGGACTTTCTGAAAGCGATTAGCTTTCAAGTTCATCTACCTCCCTGGATCACGGCAGCTGCTCTCTCTCTCTCTCTCTCTCTCTCTCTCTCTCTGTGTGTGTATTTGTCTGTCTGTCTATCCAGAGGTCAACCTCAGGAATCATTTCTTGGGCCATCTACTTGGTTTTTTGGGGACGGGATTTCTTGCTTAGAGCTCACACAGGCCGCTCCTGTCAGGCCAGCTAACGGTAAGCCCCATGGATCCGCCTGTCTGCGCCTTGCCACTGCTGGGCTCACAGCACACGCTGCCATTCCTCAAGCCGAAGGCTTTGGAGAGTGAACTCACGCCCTTATTCTCACTTTATCATCTGGGCCATTTTCCCAAGCTCCTCCCACCCCAAACACCTTTGTGATTTGTCCCCGGCCTTCTGCTCACCTGGCCTGGATCAAACAGCAGAAATGACTTACAATCACAGACTATCATGGCTCCCCATGGTGTGTCCAGCTCACTGCGCAGTCAGCCTGTTTTACGCGCCCACGTGGGCAGCAGTGGCAGATACCCCAAGAACTGATAAACAGATGCACGGATCCTTGGGGCCAAACCTGCAGCCTCAGAAGCCACTTTTCATGAATGAAGCATCTGAGGGCAGGACACATATTGCCTCCGGGCCCTGTGGAGGAGGAGGAGAGGTCTCCTGCCACAGGTGCCCACTCTCCTCCTCTGGGCTTGGAAGGGGCTCCTGGCTCTCTCCTCCTCCTCTCTTGGAGAAGGGGATCCTGCCTGCCTTTCCCCCCCATCGCTCCCTGAGCTGCCTCCTGTAAAGTGATCGTTCCATATTTACTTAAACTTCTATTTAAAGAGGAATTCCTCATAGTTACTCAGCCACGGAGAGCTGAGCTGTTTGGCTCTGTTTATTTAGTTTCTCCTAGTGATTGGCAAAATGTCCTCAGTGGCTTTCAAGAGCAGATATAGACGAATGACCTGCTGGTCATAAAATAAAGTATGATGTTCTATTCTGTCCTCATGGGAGCTAGCTTGTGGAGGGGATGCGTCTCCCCACCCTGTCCCCTCAACAGGCTAAACCCAGTCATTCTCTGAGCTGCCTTCGTGAAGCAGTTCAGTCATTTCTAAAAGGCCCAAATCATTGGGATGTAAGTGTGTCCATGCAGATAGTGCGTCTCCCGAACACACGGCTGCTGTACACACAGACACTCATACCCACGCACAGCCTCACAAACAGCAAGGGGCAGACATGCACATGAACGGAGGAGGCCATGGTAATCCATCTATTTTTTTTTCTTCAAAAAAATATTTAATTGATACTTGGCATTTAGCCCAGCAGTGAAACTAAAATAGTCAAGTTATTTTTGTAGAAATAAATCGCAAGACGCTGCCCTCTCTCCTGCCCTGTCCACCCCCACACAGTGACCTCGAAGATCCCAGGACATGAAGGAAAAACTCTATTCTGACCCACCAGGGGGTGGGTGACAGTTATTTGCCAAGCTGTGCCCACTGGCTAGACTCTGATGGCCGTTGCTTTGTTGTCTTGGGGCGGGGTATGGCCCTCAGTGTGCACGCCAGTTAATACCAACGACTTTAACAGTACACAGAGTCAGTGGCAGTTGTCATGCCTCCCTGAGGCTGGACCCACCCACCAGCTCCCTGCTCCCCTCAGACCCTTCCTCTGCACTGCCCCGCCATCATGCCCTCTAAACATGTCCTCTGGGGAGTCCTAAGCCTATACACTACTTTCCCTTTTTCAGAAGCCTTCCCCAGCCAGCCCTGCATGTGACTTCCCTGGATGGGGAGCCCCCACCCCTGGGGAGCCCCCACCCCTGGGGAGCCCCCGGGACCCCCCCTCCCGCCCAAGTCTCCTTCCACCCTTCAAAGGGATTTCTTTTTTCATGTCACACACTGTGTGAGTTTTCTCTAGGTAGAGCGTCGCTCTGAGGGCTGACCCCTGTTGTATCCCCATGTCACCCCTGATACCCATGTCAGCTGGCCAGAGGGGGGACCAGTGTGGGGCAGATGATGCCGTGCTCTTGCTGCCTCTGGTCCCTGATGCGGCACAGCTCAGGAGCCTGAGTGATTGACTATGGCCCTTCCTGAAGCCCTGTCTACCAGACCATGGTGAGGATGCAAGGGCCGGAGAAGCCATCAGACCTGCAGGCACAGACCTGCTTATAGCTGCCGCAGCTCAGCAGGGGAGCAGAGAGAAAGGCAACACCGAGCAAACTGTGGTTGGCAGAGGAGCAGGTGACAGCCCCACTGCTACCGTCCTCAGGTTTTTTTCCTCTTTTTTTTTTTTTTTTTTTTTTTTTTTGAGACAGGGTTTCTCTGTGTAGCCTTGGCTGTCCTGGAGAGCAGGCTGGTCTCAAACTCACAGAAATCTACCTGCTCTGCCCCGCGAGTGCTGGGATTACAGGTGTGCGCCACTGCACCCGGCCACATTTCTCAGAAATTATGGGCACTGCCTCTTCTGAGTCCCCGGCTTTTCTTCAGTGTGTGGTCAAATCTTTCCCTTCAGTGACCTATGTTCATGAGAACCCACAGATGGCCCTTGGGTGTTAGGCGATATGTGACCAGGGAACCACTCCTGCTCATTTTGTTTTGTTTTGAGAGGCTTTGACTGTGTAACTCTGGGTGGCCTGGAACTCACTATGACGACAAAGCTAACTTTGAACTTGCTGTGATCTTTCTGTCTTGGTCTTTCAAAAGGGTGGGTCACCATGTCCCTCATCTGACTTCCTATTTCATCTGTCTGTCTGTCTGTCTGTCTGTCTGTCTGTCTGCCCGTCCGTCCATCCATCCATCCATCCATCCATCCATCCAATCCACCCATCTATCTCTTTCTCTCTCCATCCATCCATCCATCCATCCATCCATCCATCCATCTATCCATCCATCCATCCATCCATCCATCCATCCATCCATCCATCCATTCTATCCACCCATCTATCTCTTTCTCTCTCTCTCTATCCATCCATCCATCCATCCATCCATCCATCCATCCATCCATCCATCCTATCCACCCATCTATCTCTTTCTCTCTCTGTCCATCCACCCATCCATCTACCCATCTATCCATAGAACTAACTATTTTTAATGATTTTGAGATAGAGCCTGGCTTTGTATCCTCACCTGGCCTGGAATTAAATACCTCTTTGGCTTTGAACTTGCTTAGGCAGCCATGGACAGATGCAGCAGGTGGATCCTATTTTCAAGGAACCTAGCATTAGCTTAACCATAGATGTGTAAGAATGGTGGGACCAGAGAATAGGCCTTATTGATGGAAGGCCAGTTCTAATTATCCAGAGGGCATCTGGGATAGGAATGGAAAATTTGCTGCTCCAAAAAGTTCTGTGTGACACACACCTTTATTCCTGATACTTGAAACAGTGGCAGAGGCGGAGACAGGCAGATTTCTGTAAGTTTGAGGCCAGCCTGGTCTATATATTAAGTTCCGGGCCAGCCAAAGCTCCTTAATAAGATCCTATCTCAAAAATCAAACAGAACAAAAAATTCCCTAAATTATTCTGGGGGCTCATGATGACCCACCACCACCTGTAAACTCCAGTACCAGGAGATCTCATTACCCTCTTCTGACCTCTGTGGGCTCTAAGCATGTACGTAGTGCACAGACAATAACACAAAATGCCCATACCTGGTTGTGTGTGTGTGTGTGTGTGTGTGTGTGTGTGTGTGTATCTGAGAATAGGGTCTCCTCAGTGGCAGAGTGCAGGCTGAAAGTGCCCCCGTGCTGTAGACAAAGTTCCCAACGAAGGCTATGCTGTTGCTCTCTAAGACACGGTTTGGAGGACTGCTGATCTAGCCTACTCCAAGGGAGAGGCCTGATGGCAGCCAGTCTGCCAAAGAGGAAGGGAACAAGTAACTTCCGACCCCCTCTGGGTCTCATGTCTGGAGGGAGGCAGAACTAGTATGGGATATTTTCCGAAAATGATCCCAGAACACCTACAAAGAGTCCTCGCAGAGAATTCTGGAAGCTGTCCCGGTGGGCCTTGCTGGAGAAGAGGAGGCTTCAAGGCTCGTCTTGGCTGCGGTCTCCTGCTCTGGGCACCACCCCACCCCCAGAGCAGACGCTGTGGCCTGGCGGCCTGAGAAGGGAGGGCCAGGGCCAGCGCGACCTGGGAGGCTTCCCTGCCCACGACACCTACAGTTTTAGAATCCGCAGAGCAGATGCTTCTCCTTGCTAAGCAACTCATGAAACAAACAGCTTGCTGCAGGGCTGTCTTTTCTGAAACTGGCTTTGTTGTTGGGGTGGGGAGATGTGTGTAGAGATAAGCTTTTCGAAGTGATGACATCACAGGAATCATAAAAATGCCACTTGGGGTTCCATGTCTTTCTCCTCTGAGGTACGTTCTTCTAAATAAGCACAGGTCAGCTCCTCCTACTGTCACATCCAGGGGCTGGGTGGACACAGGGAAGGCCCTTGGCTACAGCTCCCAGGAGCATGGAACAAGTCACTTTACACCCTAGGGCCTCAGTTTCTGCATCTCATGCAGGAGCCAAGCAAAGTGGGGTTCTCTTTTTTGTTTTTAATGATTTGTTTATTTTTTATTTTACATTTGTTGTGTTTTGCCTGCATGTGTGTCCGATCCCTAGAACTGGAGTGATGGACAGTTGCGAGCTGCCATGTGGGTGCTGGGAATGGAACTGTGGTCCTCTGGAAGAGCAGCCAGTGCTCTTGACCGCTGAGCCATCTCTCCAGCACACAAAGTGGTTTTTAAGGTTCCTGCATGTTTCTGATTATATAAAAGAAGCCGACATTAAGTGGAGATTTGGCCAAAGCTTTGGTCCACAGAGCTTTCCTTGCAGGGTGGGGTGGTTATTATACGCCAAGTTGACCTAAGGACTTGTAAAAACTATTTTCCATTTGGCATAACAGATCAAGAGCTGTTCTAGGGTTCGGTGGCACACTCCTGTAATCCCAACTCTCTGGAGGCAGAGGCAGGCACATCTCTGTGAGCTCGAGGCCAATATGGCCAGCCAGGGTTACCTTAATACCTTTTTAAAAATCATGAAAATGTATCTGTCATTACTGTATGTATGAAATGCATGTACATGCACAGACCACGGTTTATGTGCAAGTCAGAGGCCAACTCAGTAGAGCCAATTCTCTGTGATGGAAGTTTTGGTTTCTTTGGAACTTCAGTTATGTTACATAAATATGTTTTTGTTTTGTTCCCAAGTGTGGGATTTTAGTTGGGCGATAGTTTTCCACACCTGTTAATTGTCTTGTGCGGATCGGATCATGGCTTTTGCCAGCTGGTAACGGCCTTTCACGTGCAGCACAGAGAGGGGCGAGGTCTAGGGCTCTGAGAGTATAAATAAGAGAAAGAGACTGTGTGGCTTTTGGTGTGGAGTTGGTGTGTGGCATGGAGCAGTTCGGAGAGACCGGAGAGCAGAGACAGTGTGGCAGTTTGGAGCAGACAGACAGAGAGAAACGCTTCAGGGTGCAGCAGCGTGGAGGAGCCTGCTAGCTGTGTCTGCGGTTGATGGAGATTGTTCTAGAGCCCTAAAAGAACCCCTTGACACTAAGTAGCCAGGAGAAGTAAAGGGGTGTGGGCCTCCTCTCCCCACTAACCATCTCTCTCCTACTTAAGGTTGGGGGGTTGGTGGAAGGGAGGTAGAGCCTAAACACCCCAAATGAAGGAGTTTTTAAAAAGAGCGCTACAGGTGGCTTTCCACGACGGTTCTCTTCTTTCACCTTTAGGTAGGGTCCTGGAATCTAAAGGAGGCGGCTCTGAGGATGCCTGAGCCATCTTGATGGCCGTTAAATAATTTTTTTTTAAAAATTTATTTTCTGAGACTGGAGAGACTCCAAGAGCATGCTCTGCTCTCCCACAGAACCTGGGCTTAATTCCCATGACCCATGTTGGACGCCTCACAGCCACTTGTAACTCCAGCTCCAGGGGAAATGAGTCCTTCGGCCTCTTTAGGCACCTGCACTCACGTCACTTACTCGGACACATACACAGAATTAAAAGGAACAGAAATAAGATAACAGTGAATTTGTATCCAAGGTATCTACCTAGCAAGTTCATGTCAGTCAGGGATACAGTAAAACCCTGCTTCAAAAAAAAATTTTTTTTTTTGTATGTTTTGTTTTTGTTTTTTTGAAGGTGTCTCTCTATTATGTAGTTCTGGCTGATCAGGAACTTGACCAGGCTGGCCTCAAACTCACAGAGATCCATCTGCCTCTGTCTCTCTAGTGCTGGGACTAAAAGTGGTCGCCACCACGCCTGGTCCATGTGTAGAACTTTGTGAAAGAAATAATGCAGCTGTGACGACACATTCTTATAACCTTAGCACTCCAGAGATAGGAAAATTGAGTTGTGATCAGCTGAGGGCTACCTAATAAGACCCTGGGTCAAACTCAAACAGCAAGCTGGTTACGGTGGATTTCACCTTTAATTCCAGCGCTCAGGAGGCAGGGGCAACCAGATAGTTAGGAGTTCAAGGCTAGCCTAGTCCAGATAGCTAGGAGTTCAAGGGTAGCCTAGTCCAGATACTACAAAAAGTAAAACAAACAAACAAACCAAAAAATCAAAGAAAACTCTCCAAAAAACTAAGAAAGGAAAACCAAATGTAGGGGTCGAGGTCTGGCAGGGTATGTGCTAGTATGTGCATGTGTATGGGTGTGTGTGCGCGCGCGCGTGTGCGCGTGTGCATGTACTAGAGACGGAACCTAGGCCCTTGTGTGGTTCAGGGTCCGCAGCTGCCCAGGGCAAACATCAGCGTCTGGAGTATCAGAGCCTCTTGAGACTGTCCTAGGCTGGACTTGGCACTGCAAAGCTGAGTGTTTCCTGTACCCATCCCGCCCTGGCTTATGTTTTGGCCTTGACACTGTGTTGCCAGGCAACCATCTATCCTATAGGAATTCACACTCGTTCTTCTAGGCAGACACATTTAATTTCAGCCCCAGAGTGCTTGGTGACATGGTGGGGTGTCACCAGCCTGTGCCCTCACAGAAATAGCCCCAAGCACAAAGTCAAAAGTAGCTGGGGCAACTGCTCTCCCACCCCCCAACCTCCCCACCCATTTGATCTTCTTCCCCTAAAATAGCTTGGTCCTGTGCATGGGGCTGCTGAGTGGGTTGGTGGGAGACTAGCTGGGGTCATGGCTTCTCTCCTGTGGGGGTGCTTGCCTTTCTGCGGCCAGTGCTGGAGACATCCGAAGTGACTCAGGGCTCTGAAACATGATGTAACAAGCCTGGCTTCCAGGCGGGGGTGGGGCATGTGGCGTGGGGCGGAGGTGGTGGGGATTGTGTGTGATAGTGGTGGAATTCCAGGCGGGCTGGTGTGTGGTATCTCTCTGCCAAGATCAGGTGCAGCCAAGAGCTGAGCTCCTAAGTCATGGAGAGTGGGACGGAGGACATCCTAGCCCCTGGCCAGAGCTCCCACCACTGAAGCCGGTAGGGACACACAAGTGTCCTGCCCTGAGGCAGCTGTTCGTAACTGTGCCCCTGGGCTGTTCCCATCCTCAAGTGCTTCAGAATGAAAGCTTGTGGCTAGCTGTGGGGGTGCTCCTTTAATCCCGGTACTTAAGAGGATGAAGAAGGTGGATCTCCGTGAGTCTGAAACCAGCCTGGTCTACACCGAGTTCCAAGCCAGCCAGGGCTGCATAGTGAGACCCTGTCTACACCACACACCCTTACTGCCTTCCTCGCCCTGAAAAGAAACAAGGGTCCTGATGTACATGTACGGTGTCACGGTGTGATGTGTAGCCAGGGTTCAGACTGGCCAGTGTCCCCTGCGTAAGCAGCTGGTGTGCTGGCAGGTGTCTCCAGGGCCCCAGCATCCTCTGGGTTCTGACCTCCCTCTCCTAGAAGCTTGTCCTGACAGGAGCCACGTTCCTTGCCTTCTAAGACTCTTGGCCAGCCATCAGGTCTTGGCAGTAAGGCCACCGTGGGTCCTGTGTGGGTGCTTATGGACTGGACTCTGGGCACAGGGGAGAGGGCAGAGCCTGGGTTGTCGGAGGTGCGGGTGGCCGATGGGTGTTGGGCTTGGGAAATACAATAAAGTCAGAGTGCCACCCTGAAAATAGGAGCAGAGCTCATAAGCTGTCAAGCATTTAACACTGTGGTAGGAAACACACAATACACGATTAAACTGTGTAACTCTTAAGCCTGCAGCTCAGTAGCAGGAGTTACCGTGCTCGCCTCCCGGTTTCCACGGTGTCAGCTCCTGGACGCAATCACATGAGGTTTCTGAGGTTTCTGTTCCTGTGCGGGGAGGTGCTGGGTTAGCCAGGGTCTCCAGGGTGGGAGCAAGCGCTCTACTGCAGAGCTACCGAGGGAAGCCAGAGGCCTCTTCGCTCTTTCATGACTGGCTTCCTTCACCTCCCTCTTTCTTTTCGGCGTTCCTGGGATTGCACCCTGAGTCCCCTGCATATGAGGTAAACCTGCCACCACTGCGCCATATTCCAAGTGGTTTTTTGTGATTGAATTTTTTTTTTTTAAGGTTTACATTTTGATTTATTATCCTTCCGGCAGGTATAGTGTGAGGGGTTCATTTGTGGCACAGAGCTTGGATAAAGGTCAGAGGAAAACTGGAATCTGTTCTCATCTTCCATCTTTATATGGGTTCTGGGGATTAAATGGGGAGGGGGGGTTAGGCTTCCATCTTTGAGTGGCAAACAACTTTTCCTACTGAGCCAGCTTGCTGGCCCTTTTTGTATGTGTGTGTGTGTGTTTTGGTTTTGGGTTTTGTTTTTTGTTTTTTGGTTTTTTTTGAGACAGGGTTTCACTGTGTAGCCCTCGCTGGCCTGAAACTCCCTACATAGATCAGGCTGGCCTCAAACTCACAGGGCTCCACATGCCTGCCTTTGGCCCAGCTATGCTCTTTCCTTTAAAAAAAATTTTGAAGATGACATTAAAAAATTAGTGTATGTTTGTACTCATGGTCCATAGCTGAGTATGGAGTTTAGGGGACAACTTTCCTCCTTCTCCTCCTCCTCCTCTTCTTGTCCTCTTCCTCCTCTTCTTACTCCTCTTCCTCTTCTTTTTCTTCTTGAGACAGGGTTTCTCTGTGTAGCTTTGTCTGTCCTGGACTCACTTTGTAGACTAGGCTGGCCTCTAACTCACAGAGATCCACCTGCCTCTGCCTCCCTGAGTGCTGGGATTACAGGTGTGCGTCACCACACCCGGCTCTAGAGCATAACTTTCTAAAGTCGATTCTCTCCTAGCCATGTTGTTCCCAGGGATAGAATCCAGGATGTCGGGCTGTGCAGAAAGCAGCTTTACCCACTAGGCATCTCATCAGCCTTGTTCTTCCCTTTGTAAAAGGCTGAATAATGGTTCCCTTCATGCACTTTCTGGTCCAATTCTCCACAAATGAGCTCCTGCTTGACTCCATATTTTGGTTACCGTGAATGTATTACTTAAAGGAAAAAAACAGAAACAAAGACCCACAAATCAACCAACCAAATAAAACACAGCCAGAATTCAAGCTCTTGGCATCTTCCCATTGCTGCAATCTCGTCTACAAACTTCAGTTATTCGTTTGTGCTGTTGTGTCTAACCATTTTCTGTTGCTGTCTGATAGTCTCTCTTTCTTTCTAAGTCCTGCTATGTGTGCCATATGCCTGTCAGTGTGGGTATGCTCACGTGTGTGTGTATGTGCTTGCACTCGTGTGTCTAATGCCTTTTCCTAAATCACTCTCCATCACTGAAGCAGAAGTTCATGAATTAGGGTGGGCTGTCTGGCCAGCCAATGAGCTTCCGGATCTGCCTGTCTCCCCCATCCCTCAGCCCCAGTGCTGTGGTGACAGCAACTTCACTGTGCTAGCTTTGTGTTTGGGCTCCAGGGATCCTGATGCCCATCTGCGGTGTACAGCAGGCTCTTCCCTGACTGAGTCATGTCCCCTCCTGCATGCCCTGTCTTAAAACACAAATCCTCACTCCTATCTTCTGTTCTCAGCCTGAAGGAAGCCCTGGGAAGATGATGTTTCAGCTAGAGTCACTATCTGTGATAAACCACCATGACAGGAACAACTTGGGGAAGAAAGGGTTTATTTGGCTTACATATCCTGAATCACAGTCAATTGAGGGAGGCCATGACAGGAAGTCAAACTTGGTAGAAATCTGGAGGCAGGAGCTGATGCAGAGGCCGTGGGAGAGTGCCACTCACTGGCTTGCTTCACAGGGGTTGCTGGGCCTGCTTTCTTACAGAACCCAGGACCACCAGAGCAGAGGTGCCGCCACCCAGAGTGGGCTGTCCCCTCCCCCGCTGATCACTAATTAAGAAAATGCCCTACATACTTGCCTATAGCCTGGTTTTACAGAGGCTTCTTCTCAATGGAGGGTGTGATGGCTAATGTTATGGTTTAAGTTTAAATTATTGTCCTTGAGAGATCTATAAAATAAACATGCCTCTAGCCTGTAGACCCCGCTTGCCAAGGACAGATAACTTACTGCAATGCTGGAGCTATTCGTGGAAGATAACAAACGGTGTGTTTTTGTTTCTGTGAACAAGCTTGCTTGCTCCAACTACACAGGCCGTGTGCTTGATCACAGGCAGGAGGTACATGAGCAGGAAATACATCAGGATGTCTGCTTGCCCCTGACTGGATGAAGGCAGGAAGTACATAGTCTTGTTGGTTTTGCTTTTCTAAGCTCCTGACTAATGTAATTTGGCACCATATTCCAGGAATGCTAGGTATGGACCTGGCCAGTATTTATAAAGCTTGCTTCAACTTTGGCTCAAAAATTGTGGTAGTGGTCTTATTCTCACCCAGTAGGATTAACAAGAATCCCTCCTCTCAGAAGACTCCAGCTCTTGCTGACTTAAAACCAGCCAAGAGTGGTGCAGCCCCTTGAGCCTCCTCAGCTTTCTCTGCAGCCACAAGGCCTCCCGAGCTGGGCAACTTCTCTTTTTAAGGATCCCTGACTTGCCCTCCATCTCTCTGGCTTCAGCCTTCTTCCATTTATCTACGCTGTCCTGACTCAGCTGTCTTCTCCATACTGGGGCTTCTCAACCTTCTGGTCTGCTCAGGTCTGCATGTTTCCACTTATTTCCTTCAAGTCGCCTTAGCAAGGCCCTCCCGTCTCACCCTAGTTACAATCGCAGCTTTATTTTTCATGATAGCATTAGCGCCTAAAGTTTTGCATAAGGGATCTTTTTCTGATAGTTGCTGCTTTGAGCTGGCTGCTCGGCTAGAATGTCAGCCCTTAGGTAGGGAACTCTGGATCTTGGGCTTTCTGCTGCTTGCTGAGAATCTTATGGAAGTTCTAGGCCCAGGGGAAGCATAATATTTACCCATTGAATGAATGAATGAATGAATGAATGAAGAGTTGTGGAGCCCAAGAACTTTTACTTCAGTGAGTTAGTGTTCAACATTGACTCCAGTTTTCTCAAGGCATCTCTCTGTCCTTTTTACATTTTTATTTTTTTAAAAAACAGAGACTCTATTATTACATAGCTCTGGCTGTCCTGGAACTCACTCTGTAGACCAGGCTAGCCTTGAACTCACAGAGATCCACTTGCCTCTGCCTCTTGAGTGCTGGGATTAAAGGCACCACTTCAAATGGTTAAAAATTATATCTTTATTTTAGGGCTATGAGTGTTTGTCTGCAGGTATGTGTGGACCACATCCATGCCTGGTGTCTATAGAAGTCAGATGAGGGCATTGGATTTTCTGGAACTGAAGTTAAAAGATGGTTGTAAACTGCCCTGTGGGTGCTGGGAATTTAATCCAGGTCCGCTGGAAGAGCAGCCAGTGCTCCTAACAGCTGAGTCCTCTTTCCAGTCCCATTGGCAAGCAAGAACTCTTATTGACTGAGCCATATCCCCAGCCTCTCTCTCCTCAGATCCTTTCTCTATAATGACAATGTCTCTCTTTTTTTTAATAGATGAGGGCTGCATTTAGAGAGGTTACACATCTAACCAAATGTATCCAGCTCGAGGCATTTGTGTTTGGTGCTTCAGCTTTTATTTTCTTTCCTCTTTCTTTTTCTTTCTTTCTTTCTTTCTTTCTTTCTTTCTTTCTTTCTTTCTTTCTTTCTTTCTTTCTTTCTTTCTTTCTGCATATTAGTGCTCTAAGAGGGCAGTAGATGGTATAGATGGTTGTGAGCCACCAGGTGGTTGCTGGGAATTGAACTCAGGACCTCCGTCCGGAAGGGCAGCCAGTGCTCTGAGCCATCTCTCCAGCCCATTCTTTCTGTCTTTTAATGTGAAAACTGCTTCATTGGACTTGAAGGTACTCACTGAAGAGGGAACAACAAATCTGAGTTTCGGGCTGTGGGCACAGAGCAGTTCTATGAGCCCCTGAACTGTAGTGGGGGGGTGGCAGAGTAGCTTTACAGGAAGCAGATTCTTTTGGTGAGGGTGTGGTAGGTAGAGTTGCTTTGTCTAACTTACGGGTGCTGTGTTCTCTCTCTTTTGGACCTCAGACCCTGGAGTTTGGAGTTTTCTTGGTGTGGAAGCCGTGCCAGGAAGCCGTGCCAGGCAGCAGTGCCCAACCCTCCACCAGGGCCCCGGAAGGCCACTGGAGCAGTCAGTCTCTGATGCTTCATGCTGCTGCAGGATGCAGCTCACTGTGATACAGACACTGAGTCAGGACCCAGCCACTGGGACAACACACCCAAGGCAGACTCCGGAGCTCTCGTTCCCTGGCTGGGCGTCCCTGCTTGGCTCCTGGGAGTCTGCTATTGGTGGTTGATGGCTCTGAAGGGCCTTGAGGCAGGAGGGCTGAGTGAGTGGGCCACCACTAGCTTCCTGGAGAATCTCATGCCCAGTCAGGGAATGTGCCCCTTCAACCCAGTCTCCAAGCAACTGCCTTTAGCAGCACAGGAACAATCCATTAATGATCAGGTAGGAAGCCCTCACTGCAAATAATTGCACCCTCCAGCGGGAGGTGTGTCAAAACATGCCTGGAGGATTCATGGGGGGAGGGGAGGAACCCCCTTTGCCAGTACCGCCCTCCCTCCTATTTTTCCTCACTCGCATTTTCCACTTACAGCCCTTCCTCCCTAGAGACATGGGCAAAGCTGGGGCACCGGCACGGCCCTCTTCTATAAAGCCGCACGAGCCAGCTGCCACTCAGCCTCTCCCGAGCTGGGACTTACAGGGGTGCAATACCAGGACTAGCTGGGTTGTGACCTTTAGGCAGTGGGCCTCCCTCTGTAGCACAGACCCTAGCACACTGTTATGTGCCTAACACTCTCATGGGGCACATGTGACATAAGAGTTTAAAAAAAAAAAAGGCTTAATAGTGGGAAAGTTTAGCCTAGCTGATCAGAGGGAGCTGGCTCCTGGGAAAATGGGAGGATTTGCAAAGCCGGGGGGTGGGGGTGGGGGTGGTAGGAAGAAGGGCAGGGGTGCCCAGGAAGGAGCACCTGGGGAGAGAGGCTATCACATAGCAATAGCCTCAGGGCCTAGCAGCTTGCACAGCAGGTCCCACCAGGCCTCCCTCAGCAGGCAGCTCCCTGTCTGGGTCCCTGTGTGCCCTCAGCACGCACTGAGTTGATATTTGTTGAATGAAGGAATAAAATGAGACGCACCAAGTGAACCTCGTCAGCAGACACGAAGCCCGGAAGAGGAGGGGACTCTGTGAGCAACAGCTATGTGAGTGGAGGCTGGGGCTCTCCACCTTCTGTTTTCAGGCAGCGCTCACTGAACCTGCAGCTCACTGATTTGGTCAGGCTCGCTGCCTCAGAAGCCGAGGGACCTTCTGGTCTTTGCAGGGGCTTCATAGGATACCCTACTCACCACCATAACCATTCCCTTTTTTTTTTTTTTTAAGTTCAGGACTGGCCTGGGACTCACTATGTAGATCAGGTATCACCTGACCTCTGCTTCCCAGGCGTGTGCCACCCCCTGGCCCGCCCAGCTTCTTCCATTGGTGCTGGGCAGCAAGGTCAGGCCCAGCAATCACTTTACCAACCATCTCCCTAGCCTGCTGTTTGAAAATCTATGAGATTTAACAAGCTGTGGGCAGATGGCAAGGGAGCAGAACTCCCCCTTTTAGTGGACTAGGGGAAAGGGATGGGGGAAAAGGGAGGGAGGGCAGGACTGGGAGGAGATGAGGGAGGGGGTTACAGCCGGGATATAAAATAAATAAATTGTAAAAAAAAAAAAACACATTAAAAATAATAAATATAAATTAAAAATTAAATTTGTTATTTTTAAAGTTCTTTCTTTTCATTCATATATTCATAAAAAATGATTGCCTGCATGCACCTATGTTCATCTTGTGAGCTTGCAGAGGTCAAAAGAGGACATTGCATACCCAGAAACTTGAGTTACAGATGGTTGTGAGCTGCCATGTGGGTGCTAGAAGAGGAACCTGGTTCTCTGCAGGAGCAAGTGCTCTTAACTCCAGCCCCTAAGTTTGTCTTTAAACAGCAAGAATTTAATGGGGAAAACTAAATTTGTTTTTTGAGACAGGGTTTCCCTGTGTAGCCCTGGCTGTCCTTGAGCTCAAGGCAATTCACTGCCTCTGCCTCCGAGTGCTGGGATTACAGACATGTACCACCGCGCCCATGGAAAACGAAAATTTCAAGAGGCATTGGAGGGCAGACTGCAAGCTTCAGGTGTGCCTGTGGAGAGGCTGGCCGGTGGCCACTCCCGCTGCTTCGTCGAGCCTCAGGGGCTGGTCGGGCAGCTGCTGGGTCTGTCCTCAGCCCTTCAGGGCAGCATACTGAACAGGCGAGGGCCCAGTGGGGTTTACAGGAAAGACACAGACTTCCTTCAGGGGAGCTGGGAGGAAGGTACACCTCTCCACTCCAACTGTCTTGGCCACCACAGAGGAAGAAGAACCTCCCACACCCTCAACTGTTGACTCTGGGGCCCTGGATGTGACTGCAGAGACCCATGACCCCTGAGAAGCGAATCACCATCTCCACCTTTAATAACTGAGGGCACTGTGTGGCTTTCTGAGACCAGGACAGAATAGTGAACTAAGAGCCTTATCGGAGACAGGGGCAAGGACAGAAGGCAATGGGCACCCTTGATGAGAAATACACTTTCACCTAGAAGAGAACATGGACTCACCCCACGGCTGGGGCGCACCCAGCAGTAGTGGGTGTCAACTTAGGCAGGCTGGGATGGGACTAAGGAACACGGGGAACCACACTCGGGGCTTTCAGCTTGCTACCTCTGAGGCCGCAACAGTAGTTTCTCCCTTCCAGAAAGATCTACAGGAGGTGGTCTGCCACTGAGGGCTGCGGGGCGTCAAGGAGTGGCTCCCCGATTCCCCACCAAAAGAGTTAGAGCTGCTTGGAGGGGTAAGAAGCCTGAAGCCCTCACCTTGTCTGTGACCCCCCTAAATACCTGGACTTTGATTCCCACCTTGTCTCTTAGAATCCAATGGAACCACCTTCAAATGAATCTGTTGCCAGAGCTCTCCAGGGCACCCCTTTTTATTTTGACTTTTTCTCTACTCATTTTTAGAATATAGAAAAAATTGGTAGATAATATTGGATTTTCCTGGCCCTCTATAATATTTAGAACAATACCAAACTGTTAAATAAAGTCACTTCCTCATCCTCTCTAAGGAGTTGCCTCTGTCTGTTCCCTTCCCCAAACACAGTGCTCTCCCTCTCTTTGGTTTGGTTTTTTTAGACAGAGTTTCTCTGTGTAGGGCTGGATGTCCTGAAACTCTGTAGACCTGAGATCTGCCTGGCTCTGCCTCCTGAGTGCTGGGATTAAAGGTGTGAGCCAACAGGAAGTTTTCTTGTTGTTTAGTTCTACTTGGTTTTATTTTCACACATTTGGGTATATTTCCCAATGTCCCATTTTTTTTCTGCAAAAACAAAATAATATCTTGAAATTCTCTTCAAGGCATGAAGAGACTGGGGAGCTTATGGGAGCCCTTGTCGCTGGGCGTTGCTGTGCAGACAGGGCTGTCCCTACAGCTCAGCTCATGCAAAGCTGCTACAATCTTGTCTAATTGTCCTGGAGCAAATGACCATCTTCTTGGAAGTTTATAGACCATTTGTTTTCTCCTGGGAGGTCTTTTCCCCTGAAATGTTTTGCCTATTTTCCTGATTTCCTGTTCCTTTAGTATTCTAATCCTTTATATTTTACATGTAATGCAAATATATTTTCTACTCAACTTGCCATTTTTCCTTTCTACTTTTTTTTTTTGAAATAGGGTTTCTCTGTGTAGCCTTGGCTGTCCTGAACTCGCTTTGTAGAACAGGCTGGCCTGGAACTCACACTTGCCTCTACCTCCCTGAGTGCTGGGATTACAGGTATAGGCCAACGTGTCCAGCTGCCATTTTTCTCTGTATAACCAGGCTAGCCTGGAACTGTCAAACCTCCTACTGTGTCTTGGGTGTTGGTATTACAGGTCTACGCTACCAAACGTCACTGAACTTTTTTTTAAATAGGGTCTTACATAGCCCAGGCTAGCCTCAACCTCTTGGGGTAGACAAAGTTGAACTTTCACTTTGGGAGGCTCCTGCATCCATTTCCCTAGAGCTGGGATTACAGGCACCTGCCACCAGGCTTGTTTTCAGAGTTGATACTAAAGTTTCATGCACACTGGACAAGCACTTTACGAACTAGCTAGGATACTTTTCCGGCCTTGGATTTTAAAAGTTATATTGTTTCCCTCAAATTTTTCAGCCTCTATAGAACAAAAGGATAAGAATTTTCGTTCTTCAGGGACTGAGGGCACACCCTTGGCACAGGAGCCAAACCCAGCAGGGGTTACTCTGGCCGTAAGCGTGGGAGGCACTGAATTGAGCAGATACCAGTCCAGGAGTGCCCAAGCCTCATGCCTCCCCCGGGCCTGCAGAGGCGCTTCTTGGCAGCAGCCTGACCAAGATCCCAAACTTCAGGATGGGAGAGCGGTCCACCGCCCCGAGGGGAAGTGAGTGAGCCTGTTTGCCCACCCCAGCTGCCTCCCCGCTGAGAGCGAGGATTGCCCGGCAGGGCAGCCCAGCGGGATGTGGGGACGTGGAGGGCGCCAGCGGTTTAGCCCGGTCGCCCTAGGAGCCCAGATATGCAGGGATGTTTTTCCGGCAGGAGCAGGCTCAGGCCGCAGAGCGCTGGCCCGGCGCGGTCCCCAGTCGCCAGCCTTATCTCCGGTCTCCGGAGGATGCTTCCTGAAAATGGGTCAGCGGCCGAGCCTGCTCCCAGCCGTCCTGCTGCCGAGTTCCAAAAGCGATTGGCTTTTCTCTGTTACTGAAGTTCAGAATTCCTCATTCTACTCACCTCTCTCTCCTTTCGCCTCACCCCCCACTCCTTCTCCCCCCCCCCCCGTCTCCTCCTTTCTTTTTTCTCCCTCTTGTACCTCCAAAATCTCAGCCATTAAACAACCTCGTGGCAAGTGGGGGCTGGAGGGGGGCCCCCGGCCTGGAGTCTGCCGGAAGCCTGGGAGGGGGTGGCACGATATTTTCTGTGTTTTGCACCCCTCCCCCAGCACCCTGATTTCCTGCTGTCTGGTTCAGCCATATTACCTGTGGCTAAATTCTCTTCCACCTTCCCTGGGCTTGTTATCGCGAGATCTCTATGGAGCCCTGACTGCCCTGCCTCACCATACAGACCAGGCAGCCCTCCTGCCTCTGCCTCCCAACTGCTGGGATTAAAGGCCTGCGCCACTAGACTAGCCCTCTTTAAACAAAACGAACGAACTTTTCTTGTCTCGAAACTGCCTAAATTAAAAGTGCACTAAGCCTGGGTTACATAGGGCCTTCACCATCAGCCTGCCACAGTGAAACTGTCTAAATGCAGCAAAACCAGGCAGAAGACTGACTCTAAAGGAAACACAGCGACAACAGAAGCCCCTCATCCTGGGATTCCCCCCTCCAAGGTGACATCTTTGCTTTGGGCTCACCAGCGTTCTGCTTACCTTGATGGGCCTCCCAACTTGCCTCGGCTGTTCTTGCTCAACCCCTGTGAGCCCCAGGCCCAGTCTTAGGGCTGAAGGCACAGGTGGGAGGGCCTCCATGTCCAGCTGGTACTCTGGCCTCAGGTTGCTGACAGCTTCCAGCTGCAGCCTTCTAATGTATTGATTACCTGGGAGGTAGGCCAGCCTCTGGCCTGTGGCCAGTAGTTAGTAAACACACAGGTGTCAGCCTGCACCTTCCCACTCTGACCAGCACCTGGCACACCTGGCCTCCCCTTAGGTTCGTGAGGCCTAACCCTACAGAGTGGCTCTTTCCGCCTTGTTCTTTCAGTATTTCTTCACCCTGCAGCCTGGGATCTCAATAAACCTGGGCCAAACAGAAATGGCGGCCCTTGCCTCCAGTACCAGAAAAAGGAGGTAGACAGCTGTGAGAATGAGGTTAGCCTGGTCTGCTGGGTATCTGACCAGCCTGGGCAACACAGCAAGACTCTGGCTTAAAACCAACCGTAGGGCTGGAGAGTTGGCTCAGTGATTAAGCACACAGGTTGCTCGTACCCACACAGTGGCTCACAATCGTGTGTTAACGCCAATCCCAGGGGACCCAGTGCCCTCTTTTGACCTCAGGAGGCACAACACACACATGTGGTACACATACATGTAGGCCAAATGTTCATACAAAATATAAATCTTAAAAAAAAAAAAAACAACAAAAACCAACAACCAAACAAAAAACAAAAATCCAGGCCACTTGTGAGCAGCTGCTTTTGGGCTGTTTGTACAGAATCAGAAAAGATGTCACCTTGGAGGGCGACCCCAGGTTGACTGGCTCCCATCATCTCTGTGTTTCCTTTAGAACCAGTTTTGAACCTCCTTGCTCATCTGTGGAGTCTTCATGCTTGATCAGGCAGGAGTAGAGCCCGGGTCTCCATTATAGATTGGTGATGGCGACTCACAGAGGCTAGGCGGTAGCTGAGTGACAAAGATGGGACCTTGTTCTAGGCATCCATCGAGCACCACCACCCTCCAGCCTTTTTCCTTGGTAGACGTCATCACTGACATTTACAGGGCTGAATGTCATGGAATGTGTGGCACAGGCAAGGCTTCCTCAGGCGGGCTTTCCTGAGGGGCAGACAGCAAGGACCTACAGACATTGCAGACCCCAGAGCCTCATTGGCTGTGCTTGGGACAGGGTGGGTTGGGAGGTTCGGGGTGTTGGCTCATGAGCCCCAAAGCTGTTGGTGAGAGTTTGTTTTGTGCCTTCTGTGCCCAGATCTGGGCCAGGACTCCAGGGTCTCCTTTCCCAGGTTAAAGTTAGTTGGGTGACTCCTGTCAGGACACCTATTTGCCCTTAGGGGCTTAGAGATTTGGCGGGAAGGATGGTGCTCTACCCCCCGGGCCGGCTCCTCTGTGCTTCCGGTTTCCATCTCTGTAAAGCTGCAGTTACAGACAGTGGCCTCATAAAGCGGTGGTTAGAAGTGCTCCCCAGCTTGCGGCTGGCTCTGAGGACAGAGTCACGAATGCTCAGCAGTGCTGCATGCCAGGGGGCAGGTGTCAGAAAAAAGTCCTCCTCCTTGTGGCTGGGGAGAAAGGGGCTTTAGCAACTTTAGGTTTTTAGGTTTTAGGTAGCAACTTTGTCCAAGCCCCTACTATAGCTCCAAGCTGCCACTGTCTGTGTCTCCATATCTACAGAAGATTGTGGTTGCCCTAAACCAGCCACCAAAGTGTAGAGGAGTTTTAATTCAGAACATGGCTGCTCTGGACAAGGGATCACATGCAAAGAAAGACCTGGGTCTGTGTGATCTAGCTGGAATACAAAGACACCTTTAATCCCAGGAGACAGAGAAAAGCAGATATCGGAGTTCAAGGCCAGCCTGGTAGAGAGCAAGTTTCAGCTAAAGAAAAGCTTAGATCTAGGCCTGGTGGTCCAGGCCTTTGACTCCAGTGCTCAGGAGACAGAAGCATGTAGATCTCTGAGTTCTAAGGCAGTTTGGTTGTTAGTGCAGTGGAGTTGACTCCACGGCAGTTCAATTCGTGGAATTCAGAGCAGTTTTTTTTTTAATCTTTTAAATTTATTTGATATACATTGGTGTTTTGACTGCATTCATGTCTGTGTGGGTGTGTCATATCCCCTGGAACTGGAGTTACAGAGACTTATGAGCTGCCATGTGGGTGCTGGGATTTGAACCTTGGTCCTCCAAAAGAGCAGTCGGTGCTCTTGACCTCTGAGCCATTTCTCCAGCTCCTATAGGGAGAGTTTTACAGACAGGTTCAAGAGAGAAAAAGCTAGACACAGGTGAAGACAGAACGAGCCAGAGAATGAGGAGCCAAGGAGATTAGAACATATTGCCAAAGTTAGCATGAGGCCAGGCAGAGCAATTCAGTCAGAGGCTGAGAGAGAAGCCAGATGGAACTAGTCAGCTAGGAGAGAGTTTGAGCCTGAACAGCTGACTTGAATCAACCAGAGTTCAGAAAGAACTAGAAAGGGTGAGCTTATCCAGCAGTGAGTGTCAGAGGCTGAAAGCATTCTAGGCCTACATTAGATTGTATGGAGGTAGAAGCTTCCAGAACTAGGCCTAGGTTAGTAGATGGAGGCAGTTAACTCGGAGACGGACAGTTATCCCAGGTGAATAAAAGTTACTTTAACAGCAAGGATTTGAAGGCTGAGGAAAGTGCGGAGGTCAGAAGGTCAGGCCACTGAGCAGCATTCCCTGGATCCCAGCCCTTCATCAGGCCTGGGAGGATCCATAGTACACTCTGACCCAGGAGCACTATAGGAGTGAGGAGGTTAGGAGAATGAGTACAGTCCTTTGATAGCTCTGTGTCGTGTCTGTCAGACCAGGTGGGAGGAACTTTTATATACTAATTTTTCATCACTCAGCAAGACAATCTGTTGTCTTCTTGTAGCTGTGAAAAATAGGCTGAGAGGTTAGGCAGTATCAAAAGTTTTCCAGCATTAGGGTCCAGACCAGGCCTCCTGGCTTCAGAGTCTGGGTTTTCCTTTGCAGCTTACTCAACGAGAGTAAGGCCTTGGCATCTGCTGGATTCAGCCCCCATGGGAAGCCTGGGAGGATTTGGTCTGGGGCAGAAGAGGCAGAGAGGGAGGACCATCTACCCACTACCATGCTCTAAGGTTCCCTTGCTTGGGAGGAGGAAAAGGCGGCTAGCAGAAGCCTGCCAGGGGTTGCTCTGATGACAGGAACAGTGGGGGTGAGTGGCCATTTTAAGAACAGGACATCAGCTGGGCATGGTGGCACACGCCTTTAATGCCAGCACTCGGGAGGCAGAGGAAGGCAGCTCTCTGTGAGTTCGAGGCCAGCCTGGTCTACACAGAGAACCTTATGTTTAATTCATTAATTCACATATATTTATGTACGTACACATGTGCCACAGTGTGTGTGTGTGGTCGGAGGACAACCTGGAGGAGCCTGTTCTCTTCTACCATGTGGGTCCAGGGCACCCAGCTCAGGTCATCATGCTTAGTGCCAAGTGCCTTTTTCCACTGAATAGTCGTCTGTGGACCTTCAGTTCTAAATCACTGGGTTTTGCTTCTTTTTATTTTATTTTATTTCATATTTTATTTTATTTTACTGTGTGTATGTGTCTGTCTATGCTGGTACATTTTGTGCTGGTACCTGGGAAGAAGCCAGAGGAGGGCATCAGATTCCCAGGAGTGGTGGTTGTGAGCCACAAAGTTGGTTTTGGGAAGCCAACTCAGGTCCCCTGGAAAAGCAGCCAGTGCTCTTTGCCACGGAGCCATCAGCCCCAGAATTTTTTGATGGCTTCTTTAGGACAGCCCACATACCACATCCTGGAGAGCAGTCACTGCTTTGTTTCTTTTCTTACCCAGACGTGGCCCATTTCTTTCTCCTCCCGCCTGGGACCTGAAACCGGATCCAGAGACTGGCTTTATCTGTCTGCCCTATGTCTCTATCATAAGAATTGCTAGTATATACAGACCAAGAATGGTTAAGATGTTGCACAGGCCCAGTGTGCCTTCCCACTGGGGCCCCTGGGGCCCTGCACAAGAGACTCAGCATCAGGCCTTTGTCCTCTGTCTTCAGAGGACCTCAGATTCTCTCGGGACAGGAGGACTGCCTCCAGAAATGCTCTCCCCTCCTGAAAAACAAAATGCCCAACTGACATTGCAGTTGAGTGTGCAGTGTGGGAGTAGGGTCTGTCCGCTCAGCTTCTACAGAACTGGCCCCTGGACCTGGGAGGGGTGGCTCTGTGGGCTGGGAGACAGGGAGGGCACTGCTCTACTCTGAGGTTCCCCTGGGTGGGAAACGCGGAAAGGCCACAGGGGCCACCTAAAGGTCCCCGGCTCTGGTGTCCTGCCACCGGCCTGGGTAGGGAGGGTTGGGAACGCGAAGGGTCTGTCTGTCTGGCCCTCTTGCACCCTGAGCTGGCCATACACAGGCTCCCAGAGGTGGCAGAGCGTGAGTTCTGTAGCTATCTCCTCAGGATGCTGGGCTCCAGGCCCACAGCCTGCCTGAGGCACCCGGACAGCTCTCCCACTTGAAGCCCCTGGAAGTACTCTGCTTGCCTTCTCGCCTCTAGCTGCCTTTTCTACCCAGAGGCTGGCCCTTCCTCCTAAGGAGGACCTCCACCCCAAGCCCCTTGCTTAATGTCTTCCCTGGGATCACTGGCAAAGGTGTACATACGTGTCTAAGTGTGTATGTGCTCTCGAGTGAGGGTATTTGTAAATGTACATGTGTGCATATGCATGCATGCGTGTTTATGTGTGCATGTGCTTGTGTGTATATGTACATGTATGTGCACATGTGTATGTAAGGCTGAGCCTGAGGGGGCCAGGATAACCTAGGTTGGGATCTGGAGCTCCAGGAAGTCCACCTATAGCCATGAAGGTGAGGGAGGCAGAGAGGAGGTCAGGAGGCCCCAGGTCTATAAGGAAGCTCCTGAGCCCTCCAGGCTCCAGGTCAGGGCAGTGCGCACGGAGAACTGGAGCTCAGCTGCCGCGCCCGGGGAGGCGGCGCTCCCTCCCCTGCCTTCCGGCTGGGTCACCGGTAGACAGGAACCATGAGCTCACCTCTCCTGGCTCCAGGCAGCGGCCCTGCCCACCTCTGGAGAATTCCATGACTCAGGTAAGAGGGGTGGGGCTCAGCCAAAGCCTCAGAGCCCAGGTCATGGTGTGGCACTGAACTGTCCCTGTGGTGTCCCTGGGAGGTGCACACTGGGTGTGGCCCGAACACTGTGGTCTACAGTGCTGGCATCTAGAAGGTTGTCAGAGTCTATGACACACAGGGGAAGCAGAGCTGTAGGCAGAAACAGAGAGTGGGATCACCTTATGTATGTTTCTTTCTTTCTTTCTTTCTTTCTTTCTTTCTTTCTTTCTCTCTCTCTCTCTCTCTTTCTCTCTCTCTTTCTTTCTTTCTTTCTCTCCTTCCTTCCTTCCTTCCTTCCTTCCTTCCTTCCTTCCTTCCTTCCTTCCTTCCTTCCTTCCTTCCTTCTTTCCTTCCTTCCCAAGGCAGGGTTTCTCTGTGTAGCCCCACCTGCTGTCCTGGAACTTACTATGTCTGTCAGGGTGGCCTAGAACTCAGAGATCTGCTTGCTTCTGTCTCCCGAGTTGCTGGGATTAAAGACCTGCACCACCGTGCCTGGTGACCCAGCTTTTCTGGGTCTGAAGTAACAGCCCTGGTCTATCTCCCTTAGAGACTCTCTGCTGCTCTGGTCCAGGAGTGTCCTAGGTCAGGACGCCTCCCCTGGGAGCAGCCATCCCAGGGAACAGATAGAGGCTACAAGTGACACACTTGTGCTGGAGGGAGGGAATGGAAGAAAGAAAACAGCAACTGACAGGCAGTCAAGTCAACAGCTTGTTAGTCAGAGCAGGTTGAGGCAGCCCCTTTGAGGACCCGAGGGACAGGGAGTCAGTGGCCAGGAACAGGACAGACCTGACAGGACATGGTGCGGGGCCTGACCTCAGCCGCCGGGAGAAGCAGCCAGCAGGCCAGGGTGGCTGCGACTTGGTGAGAACTCCAGGAAAGGAGCGCGTGCCCAGCATGCTAAACTGGAGCCCAGGAGGTGGGTGTATGCAGTCTGACTGTGAGCGGATGCCATGGGGGCCTGCCTGATAGAACAGCAAGGAAATACATGCACACATTAGGGCAACGAAGGCCCAGTCAAGCTCAGGAAAGCTCCGTGTAAGGTGTGCCCCGTAATTCATGTGTTGAACTCCAGCCGGTCAGCACCTCAGTATGGGACTGTCATCAGAAACAAGTGTTCAGGTTTAGTTGCTTTTCGTGTGTGTGTGTGTGTGTGTGTGTGTGTGTGTGTGTGTGTGTGTGCAGGTGGAGTCCTTGAACTCTGGTCCTTATGCTAGAGCAAGTGTTCCTAACCTTTGAGCCATCTCTCCAGTCCCTGGAGATGAGCCTTACAGAGGTAATTAGGGTAAAGTGAGGTCACTTTGTGGATGTTAATCTAATGTTAATCTAATCTGTGAGTGTCTTTATCAGACCAAACACAGAGGGAGAGTCAATGAGGAGGGGCCACCATAGCCAAGGAGAGAAATCAATCCCACCGGACCTCCACCTTCTAGAATGGAGGAAATTGTATCTATCTATCTATCTATCTATCTATCTATCTATCTATCTATCTATCTATCTATCTATCTGTTTATGTATGTATGTGTGTATGTATGTATTTTGTTTTTTTGAGACAGGGTTTCTCTGTGTAGCCTTGGATATCCTGGACTTGCTTTGTAGACCAGGCCGACCTCAAACTCAGAGATCCTCCTGCCTCTGCCTGCCTGAATGCTGGGATCACAGGTATGCGTGCACCACGGTGCCTGGCTCTGGTCTGTTGTTTAAATCACCTTAAAGGTGAATTGTTTTGTTTTGTTTTCAGGATGGTCAGAGCTCACACACCCACATTTCAGATCAAAGCAGGAGAAGGACACTTGTGTGTTGGGTTGTTAACAATGACTTCAGGCTGTGCCTTCCAGCCAGACAGGCACTGTCAACACAGCCCCCTGGGTCTCTATGCAGCCGCAGTGACCCCCAACCCCTTAGGAGACACCCCACACCTAAGATGCTGCTGTCACAGCAGCCAGCTGAAGCACTCACCAAGTACGCTGGCTGTTACAGTGCCAGTTTTACAAACTTGTTCTAAAATAGCCCAAGAGGTATGGAAAATAGCCCCACTTGGAAGCTGCGTGCAATCTGAAATGGCTCCCTCCACTACATCTGCTTTCCCAGCCTCTGGGCTGGCAGGTCTGGTACTGGGGCTCCTGTTTGCGGCCGGGGTGGCCGGTTTGGATGGCTTCCCTATCCAGGACATGTACTCTGGGTGGCTAGCTACCTGCAAAGGTAGGACTTGCCTTGCCATGGCTCCCTCCCCACCCCTCAGCCAACCGGAAGCCTCCCCCAAGCCCTTGAATATCCTTCTCATCCTTCTCAAAATCCCAGCCCCCTCACTCTGAGCCACCAGGCAAATGGACAGCAAGGCCCTGGCCTGCTCCTTTGTTTTCTGTCTTTGGAGAAGGGGTTCAGGTCTACCCTGCAGACCCCATCGGCCATGGCTTCAGTTGCCTGAGAACAGCAGCCCTGTCCTGGGCCCTGGGTGGTAGGGCTGTGCTTAGGCAATGGGAACCTTGGAGGGGCTGAGGCAGCCTGAGCTGGGACAGGACAGCCTCCCCGCTGAGGCTGGCTTTTAGAATCTTCTGCTAATGCGCGTGGAGGCATGCCCGCGCCACAGTGCGCATGAGGGAGTCAGTGGACAGCTTTCCAGGGTTGGTTTTCTCCTTCCGTCTTGGGAATGGAACTCAGGTTGTGCTTGCATGGCAAATGCCTTTACCCCCTGAGCCATCTGGCAGGCCCCAGGCTGGCTCTCACCCGGGGCAGCAGGGCCAGGGCCCGGGCTTTGCATGGCCACAGAGAGGGTTTCTTGCATTTCCCTTTGCTCCAGAGCACCTTTCTGGCTGAGGGCTCCTCCATTCTGCTGCCACCAGGGGACTGGTGGGCCCCTCTGAAGCCAGGCTGGGCTGGGGAGCAGCGGAGCCACTGCAGGGACTGACAGCGCCTTTCTGAGGCCTCTCTCACCCTGCTAGCTCTGGGCAGGGCCTGGGCTTAGCTGCTTCTCCGCCCTGCACCGGGCTCTGGAGATTCTTGCCAATTGAGGCTGTCAGGTGAGTCTAGGTCACCTGTCACTGTAAATTCCTTCTAATCTGGGAAGCACCTGGTGATGTGCACTTTATATGGCAGTGTGGGGCCCCTGCAGCCCGCCCTGCCCCTCGCACCCTGTCTCCGTCATGCACTGGACAGACAGGCCCCAGGCACTCAGTGTCTACCATGAGGCCAGGCCAGACAGGCTGCTGTAAGCAAGGCTTTCCCAGAAAGTGCCTGGCCTCGAAAGATATAGCAACCACAAGGGAGATGGGGCTGGGGCTGTGTGGGCTTGAGGGCGGGACCTGGGCAGGCAGAAGCACAGGCAACTGGAGAGCAAGGAGGTTCTTGGAGGACGGAAGCCCAACTCCTCCAGGAGAAACGTCCTTGGCTACCCCAGCCCTCAGTGGTCAGTATGCCAAAGCAGGAGGCCGAGAAGTGGTGGGCACACAGCAGGAAGCACCTTTCTGGCTGAGGGCTCCTCCATTCTGCTGTCCCCAGGGGACTGGTGGGCCCCTCAGGAGCCAGGCTGAGCTGGGGAGCGGCTGAGCCACGGCAGGGACAGATGTTTCCATTTTAGGGCTTGGGTCGTCATAAATTGTTTGTTCCCACCAAACCCTGTTTCCTATTAAGCTGAGTCTGGGAGCTGGAGAAGCATGTACGGGCTGAGTAGCTCCCGTGTGTGCATGTTCACGTGTGTATTTGTGTGTGTGTATGTGCATGTGTGGTGTGGCATGCAGCTTGGGTACAGTGTGCAGTTCATATATGTGCGTCTGTGTGTGTATGTAGTGTGAAGCTTGTGTGCACACCCCTGAGGAGAACGAGCTGGGAAGGGAAGGGCTGCGGATGGTGTGGGCTCCTCTCTTCCTGGCCTTCCACGGCAGACATGCTTTTGTCCTGGGAACTGTTCCTTTGTTGGGAGCAGCCTCACCCAACTGTAGGCCCTAAGCATGCCCAAATAGGCCTCTGGCAGCCGGCCCGACTGCTGCTTCCATCACTGAATGTTGCTTGCTGCCCACTGTCTTCCCTCTTTCTTTGGACTCTGGTCCCCACTCTCCTCCGCACTCCCCAGCCTCCAAGGCGATGGGGTCCTGACCTGCCTGCTGTGGCGGTGGGTCCCACTCCTGGTAGGGAGAGGTTAGGGTCCCAGCCCAGCCATGCTCTGGATGAGAGCACACCTTGATGCTACCCAAGGACCTGGGGCAGCCTCCCTGTGACAGAACAAGCAGAGGCACCGAAACTAGATAAGCAGAGCAGCTGCTTTCTAGAGTTTCTTATCATAAAAGAAAATGCCGGCTGTAGGCTGCTGTGTGCGTCTCACCCCCAGAAACGAAGCTGCTGGCAGCCGTCACACAGGGTTCAGCCCTGCAGAACCCGGCATCCCTGTTCTCAGAGAGCTTACATCCTCTACGCCAGTGCTAGCTCACAGTTCAAGTGACCTCAAGTACGCTGGCTCAGGAGGCCCCATGTGACAGGAGACACTAGAAAGCGGAAGGATTTGCTGACCCTGCAATCTGAGTCACACAAACCTGGTCCTTAAGCAGCACCACCTGGCTGAGGTGTAGGGCATGGGGGTAGGGGGGGGTGGGGGAGGTCAGCAAGGTAGCTCCTTGGTTCCTTGGAGAGTGATGGAGAGATGGTTGAGTGCGTTCCCCAGCTTGCCTATGTCCCACTGCCTGTTTCCCTCTTGGACCATCCCATAGGGCATCAGAGACTTAGAGCTGCACAATTAGAGTTTTAAATTTAATAGGCTTGCCAGACACAGGTGTCTCTTGGGCCAGCATGACTGGAAGTAGCTGGGAGGGCCTCGGCGAAGGGGTGGAGAGATAGCTCAGCAGTTAAGAAGCACCGCTTGTTCTCCCAGAGGACATGGGTTCAATTCCTGACGCCCACATAAACTCATAAACTATATGTAACTTAGTCCCTGACTGCCTGAAATTCACTGGGTAGACCAGGCTATCCCTAAGCTCATAGACACCCACCAACTCTGTCTCCTAAACATTGGCATTAAAGCTGAACACCACCATACCTGGTCTGGGACCCTGTTACACACCCACACACACATGACAGACAAACTAAAACCCAACCAATCATCAAAACCAACCACCAACAAAAACATAAACAAGTGGCATTGTTTGCCAGCTTCAGAAACATCCTCCTCCTGGATCTACCAACTAGCAGTCACCACCCCAAGTGCGACCTCCGAGTCCTGCCCTGTGTGAAGAAGTGGAGGGAACTCATTTCCTAAATTCAGACTTCGCGAGCCAAGGGTCAAGCTTCATAATTCTTCTGACTATAATTCACCTCACAAAGCCAGGCTGCTCTGTCTCACCCCACACTGGGTCAGAATGCTGTTTCTAAGCCTTCACTGTAAGCACTGATACCCAGAGGCGGAGGCCAGAAACCAGAGCCATCTGCCCAGACACTGGCCTGGAGCTCAAAGGTTCCAGGCTTCAGGGATCAACATACTTTGGTACCAGAAGAAATCACTTAGCACCTCCGAAAGATCTGCTCATATAGGTTACACCTATCAGTACATTTATTATAAATTAAACTGAAATAATGTTTAACTCATTAGAATATAACAGCAAGGAACCCATGAAACATTTCCACAAAGAATGATTTTTAAGACAAAGGCAAGCATCCCCACAAGGGAAGGGGCATCGCTTTGCATTTGCAAATCTCTCATGTTGGGCTGGTTTACTAGGAGACATCTGGATTTTCCAATCAGTTTCTGTCTGGTCTGTTTCTGTATCTCACACCATGCAGTTTCTGGAAAAGTCAGCAAAAGCCTCTGAAGAATGAGAGTGAATAAGTAAACAAGGAACAAATGATAATGGAGACAAAGGGACAGCGCCTCTAGGTCCTGGAGGTCCTCCAGGTCCTGGGTGGATGGACATTTGGAAAACAGCCAGGTGGAGCAGCAAGCCAAGCAAGGGCAACTCTAACCTTCCAGAGCATTTACTTCTGCAAGTTGCTGTGACTGTTTCCAGGCAAAGGCAACTGCTGACAGAGGGACGGCTGTGCTGGCACCTATGTATACATTTCTTCTGGTTGTCTTAATCCGGGTGTTCTCAGTCTTGAACTACTGTGAAGGATTCTAATGTCCGTACTTTTGAACTCGTCTCTTGGTACACTTCTGTGCATCTTTCCAGTGTGGGAAGTGCCAGGTCTCTGAGTAGCTTCAAGTGTGGCAGACAGAGCTGACGTTTTCCTGTCTCCATTCCCAAATCTGGTACAGAAATTCTTTCTATTCCACGTTTTCACTGATGTGTGATGTTTTGGAAACCTATAAATTTATTTTTTTAAATAAGGAATTTGTTCAAAATCTAAATACAGCCCTCCTGATGCATGCTCGACCGACAAACATGTGTAACATGTACAGTGATTGTGTCTGCTGTGCGCATATCCCATCACTGTGACTTCCGTCTGGAATATGCTGTGGCGTGTGGTCTCCAACACATGCTGGGCTCTAACTACCACTGTGACAGTCTAAGAGGGTGAAGGCTCCTGGTGGTGTAAGATTTATTTTCTCCACATTCTCTCTCTCTGAGTCCGTGATACTTTTTACAAAGCCACAATGCAGCCAGAGGCACCAGAATCTGTGATACTAGACTTCATGCTTTCTAAACCTCGAGTAACAATTCTCTCCTCCCTTTCCCTCCTCTTTCCTCTTCCCATGAGCTAGGAGAGAAGGTCAGTAGGGGGCAAGCACTGAGACTGGGGCTCAGGACACTTGGAGCCAGGAGGCTGCGACACAGGTTTTGCTGGCAGCGTGCCCGGCCCAGTGTGTGGGCTGCGGGGAGCATACTCCCTGTTCCAGGAGCTGTGAGTCCTATAACTGATGTCCTGTGCTCCCGCTAGCCCCTAGTCTACCAAACACGCACATGCTTCACGTGACCCTTCATATTTTTTCTTTCGTTTTGTCTAAAGAAAAAGAAGCAAATTAGAATGCACTGAAAACAAATGAAAGCTGTCAACTGTTTCTCTATGTAGTTAATGCACATCACCAACGCCAACTAGGCCAATCAATCTATCCCAAGATGCCTCGCTCTCACAGCTGGACTGCGAACGAAGTCAGTGCCGGGAGAAAAGCCCTGTACTTGTGATCTCAAGTGAGTTGTAGCGTGAGAGTACCCACCGTTCTCAGGGAGCTGGAATATGGAGGCAGCAGTAGGCCAGCTGCCCTCGACCGTGGGCCCACCACACCAGGAAAGGCTCTAGTTTCGTCTACTCCAGAAAAGGATAAAGGAACTGCCCACTCACCTGAAAGTCAGGGGGCTACAAACCCTGATGACTCTGCCCTCAGCCCAGGGCATGGGCACAGGTGGAAAGGCTGCTTCTATCGGGCCAATGGGGTGAACACAACCTGACACTGTCATCTGGAATGCACAACCACAGAACCCCAGCACCTGCTGTTCTACTGGCCACAGCCCGGGAGTGTGTGGGACCAAATTCGTGAGTCTCATGGGCCCCAAAACATATTTTCAAAGTCAGAACCAGGGAGAAAGACATATTCTTCATCTCAAACAGAATACTGTCTTAATATATTGCTCTCCTAGTAACTTGGCTAAAGGGAAAAAGTTGCTTTCAAAATTAAGCTTTCCCCAGTGAAGAATACAGAGTAGATGAACTCAATTTGTGCTTCACTTCAACTGAATTCTGGTCACAGCTCGGAGCTCCCCCCCCCATTAAACTCTTTGAGGAAGGTTAGTGTCATGTTAACAGGTATAGTGTTTATGAAATTTTGTGCTGGACATACACACACACACACACACACACACACACACACACACTGGGTCTGGTGGCTTAAAACTATAATTCCTGCACTCAGAGGAGGTTGAGACTGAAGGATTGCTGGGAGTTCTAGGCCAGCCTGGGCTATAGCTTGAGATTCAGTTCAGTGTGGGCTACAGTGTGAGAGAGTCTCAAGAGACAAGCAGGGCTGGAGAGTTGGCTCAGTGCTTAGGGGCACCTGGGTTCTGCTCCCAGAACCCACATGGTGGCTCATAACCCTCTGTAAGTCCAGTTCCTGTCTGACACCCTCTTCTGTCCTTTGTGGGCACCAGGCCTGCACATAGGTAAAAAACTCATACACAAAAAGTAAAATAAAGCTAAAAACAATGTCTCTGACATGAACTGATTGGCCTGCTCTTTGATCACACCCCTCAGGGGGGGGGAACAGCATTACCAGGCCACAGAAGAAGACAATGCAGCCACTCCTGATGAGACCTGATGGACTAGGATCAGAAGGAAGGCGAGGGGGAACTCCCCTATCAGTGGACTGGGGAAGGGGCATGGGAGAAGAGGGGAGGGTGGGACTGGGAGGGGAGGGAGCTACGGGTGGGAAACAAAGTGAATAAACTGTAATTAATAAAAATATAAATAAAAAAGGAAAAAAGGCGTGCACTGTTGTGTCTGGTAGTGCCTAAGGTACCAGGATCCTGAAGCTCTAGACTTAGGGTTTAGAGGTTGAGAAATAAGTCACACATTGAACAGCAAGTTTCCTGTTTATTGTTGTGCACCCCCGCCGCACAGTCAAAGCTCAGTGACCTGCTGCTACGTGGCAGCGCTTTCCCAATAATCACAGTGTGTGAGGAAGCATACGTGTGTGTGTGTGTGTGTGTGTGTGTGTGTGTGTGTGACCCTGTGGCAGAAGACACCGGGCAGTCTGTCTGCTTCAACTCCTAGACATGAAGTAACGAGCAGAGCTGCTGGGCTGGGGGTGGCGTGGCTGTGTCCCGCTTCAGTCAGCATCCATGGCAAACAGCTGGATGTCCTGTGGGTTCCAGTACAGGCCTACTGCCGAGTTGTAGACCAGAGACCAGACGTAAGGGATGAAAAACTCCTCAGGCTGCTCTTCTTCCACATATTTGAATTTCAGTTCTGGAAATTTCTGCAATGAGAACAAGATGACTTTTTATGTACAGGCAAAAGCAGTGGTGTACATACAGCAAGCTCCTTCCCTAAGCACTTACAGGCTGGGAAACCAGGCCTTTCACATTGTCAGATGGCTTCTGGGAGAACATAACTTAGCTGCAGTGCTGGCTGGTTTTATGTCAACCTGACACAGCTACAGTCATCAGAGACGAGGGAATTTCAATTAAAAAAACATCTCCATAAGATCAGACTGTGGGCCGGCCTTTACGGATTTTTCGAGACAGGGTTTCTCTGTGTAGCTTTGGCTGTCCTGGAACTTGCTCTATAGACCAGGGTGGCCTCTGCCTCTGGAGTACTGGGATTAAAGGCATGCACCACCAATGCCCGACTCTGTAGGGCATTTTCTTAATCAGTGACTGAAGGGGGAGGGCCATTATTGTGGGTGGTGCTGGTGGTCCTGGTTCTATAAGAAAGCAAACTGAGCAAGTGATGGGGAGCAGGCCAGTAAGCAGCACCGCTGCATCAGGTCCTGCCTCCAGGCTCCTGCTCTGCTTGAGTTCCTGCCCTCACTGTTTTTGATGAGGAACTGTTATTTGGAACTGTGAGTGAAATAAAGCCCTTCCTCCCCAACTTGCTTTGGTCTTAGTGTTTTAGCACAGCAATAGTAACCCTAATTAAGATGACTGTGGCCATAGCAAACAATATAATGACCTTGGCTGGTTTGCTGAGGGGAAGAGGTCAAAAGAAGCAGGTCTCTGCTGGGTGGCAGACAGGTAAATACCCTCTCTCCGTTCAGGGTCAAGGTCTGGCTCTTCTTGAGAGATCCTGTCCTGAGGAGCGGTCACTTTGGAGGTGAGACTCTTTCCTCATTCTCAATGTTGTTCTTCTGATTGTATAAAGTTCACATATAGGCTTTGGGTGTGGGCAAGTGCTCCTCTGAGTGGCTCTGTTCATCGGGCTGTGTAATAAAGTCTTTACAATAAAGTGATCCTTCTATTTATTTATTTTAAAGAAAGTTCCTGAGCCATGAGCTGAAGGGGGAGGTGTGGTCACAGCTAGGAAGCATCTGTCTCTCTGTTTGGCCTCCTCCTACTAGGGACAGAGAGGCTGAGGTCCTCCCTGTCAGGGCTGTGGAAAGCTCAGCACAGGCTCTGTAGGTCTTCCAGGACCCTGGAACACTCTCCACGGCCTCTTGAGCAGGTAGCTTATGGCCTGAGGTAGCACCCTTGTGCCACAGCATCAGGATTTAGCTTCAAACTGTGATTTCTACCTGGGGCAGAGGAACTTCTCCCTGCAGCTTGAGGAGAGCTGGGGTTTATTGAAAGCCTTTTAGCCTTTTCCCTCAGCCATGGAGGGTTCATGTGGTAATCCCTGTTGCAGGCGGGGTGGGGAGAGCAGGGACAAGCCGGGTCCTAGGATGTAGGTGGAGGCCCGAAGGAGGCGGGAACAAGGCATCTGCGTGCACCCACAGCCAGCATCCCAGAGTGCTGCTGGGCGTTCCCGGCTCCCGGGGTCACAGGCTGCGTCAGTGAGGTGATCTCCACGCACTGAGCACTAAGCATGCCCTGGACTCACAGACAGATATGAGAGGCCTATCACCTCCAGAATCTTATCACGGAGCACATCTGTTTACTCGAATGTCTGCTGCTTGGTGCCAGGAGGCCTGCGTGGGCTGGGCATAAGGGTGTAGCAGTTCCTGCTCTTTCAGGAAGTGCACTCTCTGAGCGACAAGTATCAGTGGGGACAACAGTGAATATTAACAGCCAAGGAGTGAGAAAGGGAAGATGCTGCAGGACCTGCCATGACGGCATGGCCAGATGGAGTGGAAAGCACAAGTCATGCTACCTTGGTGGCTCTAGAAGGAAGAAGGAAGTGTCAACACTAGTAACTAGTGTCTGGGCCCAAGCCACACAAAGATCCCTGGACTCTGGACTACGGTCTTGGCAATCTTGAGGGGGTCTGAAGAAGAGTGGGACATAAAGAGAATGCCCTGTACAGTGGCCCCCATCTCTCAGAATGGGGCCCCGTGGTTCCCTAGGGGAAGTGGAAACTTTGGTCTGAACTAAAATGGTGCTAGCTGGGTGATTCCACAATTTAGGAAATTCCACAATTTAGGAGGTTTGGGTACACACACACACACACACACACACACACACACACACACAGACTTTTGAAATAACATAATAATGCAGACTGAAAATACCCATGTGCCAGATCCCAGGGTTCCAGAATGCTCTAGGAGGAAGTGAGTTGAACAGAGAGCATTCGTGGCTGGGCAAGTTGAGTTGCATTTTGAAAGCATATGGCGTGTCCTTACTGAGGAGGTACTCTGGCCTGACTCACTGCCACGGGCCACAGTTACTTCTATCTGCTGGGCTGTCTTCACTGATTGGCCCCAGAGTATGGGCAAGTACCAACCACTGCAGTGGCAATCTTTGTGGAAAGTCTGCAGCAACAGGACACTGCCAGGAGGCACCACCAAGCCGCTGTCCTCATGCACCAATTAAGGACTGCTCCCTTGCAGCCTGGGACCAGACAGCACAGTGGTCTGCTAAGGCCAAACCACCCCCCTAACAGAAGGGTCAGCCAGGGTCAGAGGGCCCTGTGCCTGCCTCAAGGACACAGAGCCTGCTGCCTGACTGACCAGGCAAGGTCAGTAGGAAAAGGAACATCAGAAGTTTAGGCACTCTCCACTGCGCTTAACTTCGGTTCTCTTAGGTACCACTCAGGACCAGCTCTGGGCAAACCTGGCACACTACTGCCCCTTACAATGCTTTGCACTTCTGTGTGGCAATGAAGCCATTAAGCAGCATAGGGTTTTGTTTGTTTGTTTTGTTTTTTCCTTGTTGTTGTTAGAATTGACTTCAAGGGCCAGATGTGGTGGCATACACCTTTAACCCCAGCACTTGGGAGGTAAAGGCAGGCAGATCTCTCTGAGTTCTAAAGCCAGATAAGGCTACAGAGAGAGACTCTGTCTCAAGAAACAAACAAACAAACAAACAAACAAAATAAAACCACACCACCACAGCAAACAACAACCAAAAACCAAAACAAATCAACCAAACAAAAATGACTCAAGGGTATGAGGCCTCTTTTCTACACAGTGATGCATTGGGGAGGTTTCCTGAGAAGGTCTTAGAAGGGGACATGAGCTGATCTTTGGGAGAGTACTGTCTGTGTCTGACCAGGCTGAAAGTGCTCACACAGAATCCCCTTCTAGCTGAGCTGCAGACAGTAAGACAAGAGCTAGTACTAAACTAAGCTACTGGCTGTCACCAAATGTGACTGCCCTCACAGTGCTGGAAAGATCTGTGGCTCTCCTGATTTTGGTGTGTGTGTGTGTGTGTGTCCCCAAGACAGTTCTGAAATCGGGAGGCTGTGGAAATAATAGGCCAGCCAGCACCCCTGGGTGGTCTATCACACCAATAGTTACAAACTGGAATCTGTTTCACTCTACAAAGGTACAAAGCGGGGATTGTCCCTCTCCTCTGAAGTAAACAATTTACTGAGAAACAGCCAAAGCCCCGCCATGCTGGTTGGCTCCACTGTAACTTTAAGGAGAAGCAGGCACAGGCTTCATACAGCTAGCCTTCCCAGCAGATATTAATGTTCCTGGTATCATTCACCTGCCCTGGGCATTCAACTGATGGTCTTCAAGGCTAATTCTCCTCACTGTATATGACCAAGACCATACTAAGCTTCTGTTGAGTGGCTCTGTGGGCTGGGCACTTATGGCTAAGTGGCCTACGGGGCTGGTGAAGACCTGACTGATCATTTTACAGTGTTTCCAAACTGTAGTCTCCTGAGTGTGCACCACAAGTCACAGGAAACAGAGGGTGGAAGCAGAACCACATGACAACATAAAGGCACTGCCACTGGCGAGAAGCTTGGACACGGCGGACACGGTGCACATGGCTAGAGCACAGCGTAGCGCGCTGTCTCTCTGTCTGTCTGCTGTCTTTCTCCTTGAGTGAATAACTGAACTTTTATTTCCTGAGTTCTTTCTGGAATCTTCACCAGCAGATCACTTACATGGTTCATAAAGGACTGATGTACAAATAGCAAGAAAACCCGAGACCCATTTTCCAGGCTGGTGACATGAGGCAAACAATTAAAAGCACAAGGTAAAGTCCCTTCTACTGGAATGAGTTATTTGTAAGCCTAGTTGACTGAGGACTCTGCAGGGGCAGATAATGGGTATAAGTTGTATGTTTGCAAATGCTATTCAGCCAGCCCGATGCCTGTGTGTACAGGTGCACAAGCTGAGCCTGCACCGTATTTACCATGCCCCTCATCCCCTGCCTGTCTGGCTAGCTATAGAGACTTGAACAGATATTCGTAAGACCATGTGCTTCTCTGGGATGTCTCAGGATGTCAAGAGCCAAGGGAAAGAAAGACAAAAGGTTTTATTTAGAGCTAAAGACACCAGGGACACATTTTGTCAGGATGCAGTCCAAGAAATGTCATGTCTGAGAGTCAAATCAACAGGCCAGAAAAAGTCATCCTTCCCTTTACATTCTTTTGCAAGCCTATGAAGAACAACAATGCCATCCTGTGTGGCTGAGGGACATCCAGCTTCCTCGCTGGGGAGTGTCTTCATCCCTGACAACGCCAACAAAGCTACTTGGCAGCTGCAGTCCAGCTGTGGGCCAGTGGCCACTCCGAGTTCAGCCTAGTGCTTGTCTTTCCTCTCCCACACTCTGCCTCTCTGGCCTTCTCAGGTTCCCCTGTGGCTCTTGCCAGTGACGTTTGGGTTACTGTGTCCTGAAGACTGCTGGTGTTCTGGGAAGGGATAGCTGCTGGAGAGGAACAAGGGGGCTGCCAGCTAGGACAGGAAGCTGCTCTGGTCCTAGCCAGCACAGGCAGCAGCTGGCTATGTCAGCCCAGGGGGCTCTGGTTAGAGCCCTGGCTTTCACACCTCTTCAAGATCCCTGGCCTGTGGCTTGGTCCCAAAATGAGAGAAAAACCATCTCTGAAGCTTGAAGCTTGGTCTTTGTCCAAAGCTACTGACGACAACCCTGTTGTTTTGAGTTTTGGAGCCAGAGGTAATGCTAGCCTCTCAAGTGAGGCTGGAACTTTTTTTTTTTTTTTTTAATCTACGCCAGTGAAATCAACCTACCACAGTGGGACATCCGGGCGCTCAGCTCAGCGACAAAGCAGGAGCCTGATGTGGCGGGGAGACGTGGATATACCAAGCATAACCAGGGCTGTCTGCTGTCAGTCATGTGATCCGGTGAAAACCCACAGGAAGTCAGTGAGCAGACGTAGGGTACAACTGTAATAATTTTATTACCCCAGAAGTTCAACGAGAGTTCCAGTTTCTACCTGAAGTCTCTGCAGATAGCATCAGACATCCAGCGAGCACCTGGCACTGGTCCAGGAGGTTAATGCAACTTACAATCAAACGGCTACACAGCACACTGAAAAAAGTTTTCTGCTCTTAGTAAGTGGGGTAGACAAGTGGAAGGTGGCCACCGGGCCTGAAGCAGCCAAAACTGGCTGGCAGCTGTGGAGGCCTGGGACTGACCAGCAAGCTACTGTCCATAGTGCTGGTTTCTGGTGGGCAGCCTGCTCAGACAGCGGGAAAGTGGCCTCATGAGCCTGCCACAGGACAGCAAAGAAAACTGTTCCTTGTGAAGTCCATGGTTGCATTACAGAGTGTGGGGACTACACAGCCTCCTGCCACCCTCTCCCTGAGACTGTCAGGGCGTACCTTCCACCCTTTCTCTACCTGTCACTGAACAACAACCGCCCTGGCGCTGCAGAGGAAAGAGAGGATTGGCGTTCTGTGCAGACCTGTGTGGACTACAGCAGGAGTCACAGGCACTGTGGGAAAAGGAGGCCCTTGAGGACTCTGGTTGGTCCTGTCTAATACTGGGACCAGAAGAATTAGGTTGGGCGTATGGGAGCAACAGTGAACCAGCAAACTTGAAAGCACCAATGCCATCAATTCATCTAATTATCGGCTGAACAAAATGGGAGGACAGAATGAGCTCCAAATGTGTGAAGAGGCTGCCAGCAGAATGAGGATAAGCACTGAGCAGCGGTGGGTGCTGAGGGCAAATGCTTCTGCTTCTCATGAATTCGTGATTGCTATTTTTGCCCCATAAAGATTTCATGTATGACTTATTCATCTTATGTGTATAAGCGTTTTGCATCCATGCATGCATGTATGTACACCAGGGGAGTGCCTGGTCCTTCCAGAGACCAGAAGAGGTTGTCAAGTGCCCTGGACTGCAATTAAGAACGGTGGTGAGGCACCAGGTGGGTAGGAGGTCACACTTGGGTCCCCTGTAAGAGTAGCCAGTCCTCTTAACCACCCAGCCATCTCTCCAGCCTCTATTCTTATTTTTGAAATAGGAATAAGGTGGTGGTGGGGTCTCCCTATGTTGTCCAGGCTGGCCTCAAATGCTTGTAATCCCAGCACCTCGGTGAGTGAGGAAGAAGGATCACAAATTTGAGTTCTAGGATGTCCTGGACTCTGTAAAGGGGCACTGTGTAATAAGGAAATACCATGTCTTAGTTACTTTTCTATGGCTGTGATAAAACACCATGACCAAGGCAACTTATTAAAGAAAGCATTTACTTGGTCTTGGGGTACAAGAGGGTCAGGGCAAAGACATGGCAGCACAAACAGCTGAGAGCTCACATCTCAACCAGAAAGCAGGAGGCAGAGAGCATGCTAGGATGGGCACGAGTCTTTTGAAACTTCAAAGCCCACTCCAGCGACACACCTCCTCTAACAAGGCCAAACCTCCTAATCCTTCCCAAACAGTTCCACTAACTGGGAGCCAAGTATTCAAACACATGAGCCTATGGGGCCCATTTACCATTCAAACCACAGTACAACAAACAAACAAACAAACAAACAAACACATACAAAGCTAAAATTATGAAAATCGGATGGCTCAGAAGGTCACCACACAGCTAAGAATTCAGTCATTGGTTATGCAGGAGCCCAACTGGAGCTCTCTGGGAAGTAAGCTACCACCAGGAGACACACTAGCAGGCACAGTCCTCAGAACTCAGGATACTTAGAGCTCAGAAATGGCTTCAGCACTTCTGAGTGTCTACAGTGAGCCTAATGGCTTTTATCACAGGATCTAAAGCTCTTACAAAGAGTGAAGGATACAAAGCTGTATTCCCCACACTGACCAGCAAAGCAGTTTTTTTTAAAATTCATTTTTGATATTACTTTCATTTTTAGAAATGCATTTATTATACTGGTTTTTAATGCTACATAAAATGATGGATTTATGACATTTTCATACATGTACACAGTGTACTTTTATACCTCTTTCAGCCAGAAGCTCAAAGAGTGACTCCTCACAAGTATCCCCGCTGGGACCTTCCTCTAAAGGCAGAGGCCCAAGAAGAGGAGAGAGGCTGTCCTTTGTCCTCAGTTTTGGATGTTTCTGGGTGCCCGTGGATGTCTGGAGCAGGAAGAAGGGTAGGCTCTCTGACTGCAGGGGCAGGGAGTGGGGCTGGCTGGTGTGGCTGGCCAGCAGCCAGAGGTGAGGCAGAGAAGCAGCTGCACAGGCAGCCTGGGGAGCCTCGTGTGGAGGGCAGGTGGAGGACAGTTCTTTTCACAGGGCATTTACTGAAGCTTCCCATAGCACACACTGGCTCCTAAGCATGAGCTGTGTCATTCCAGCTCTGGAGGCTGCAGCGGAGAACACTGTGGAGGTAGGATCAGGTACACAGTGCAGAATTTTCTGCAAAATTTTTGCTTCAAGTTGGCCCAGAGAGGGCCCAGAAACAACTAGGAGTGTGCCCTTCCCTTCTGAGGTGTGCTTATCACAGGGACAAGCCAGATGCTTGGCTGGAAGAAGAGTGGGCTTTCAGAGAGTGAAGTCTGATTAGAACAACAGCTGCCCCCACACCCAACAGATGTGCCCCTAGTACCTAAAAACCAGCTCGAGGCTTAGTGAGCAAACGACAAACAGCAGTGTAACTTGTTTGTAGAAAAATCAGAGCCGTACATGATAAAATGTTTGGGGCTGGAGAGACTGCTCAGTGGTTAAGAGCACTGACTGCTCTTGCAGAGGACACAGGTTTGGTTCCCATCATCCGCTTGGCTGCTCCCATCACCTGCAGCTCCAGTTCTAAGGGATCTGACACCTTCTCCTGGCCTCCACAGGCACCAGGCATGCAAGCGGTACACAGACACACATGCAGGCAAAACACCCAACGACACAAAATAAAGTAACTTACAAAGATTAAAAAAGAAAGGTCCAGGAAGGGTCCAAACACTGGGTGAATTAGTTATCTGGGACTAAGTGAGCCTTCTGAAGCCCATGGCACCGAGGAGAAAGGAGCTGTGGTGTTTGGAACATGGGGATACTTTAGTGCTGGTATGTCATCACTATGACTGTGTTACTGGGAAGGCCTCGCCATCAGACAATGGACCATAGCATACGGGCAATGCTGCATCCCACATGGATCTCAGTCTGGGAAAGGAAGTGAGCCCTCTTATAATTGCACTGGTTAAGGGGGTTGGGGCTAGCATGTAGCACAGCGTGTAAAATGAGAAATGCCATTTTCAGCGATTCTTTACCTTGGATTCACATTCAGTTTGCAGTGTGGGTAAAAGAAGGTAATATGTGGCCTTAAAAGTAAGCTTGAACCTTGAACTGCTATCTGCAATCGTCTGTCTTCACGCTAATTTTTCCAGACTAATTTGTGGAGTGAAGAATTAGAAGAAGGGTCTGTATCACATTTAGACAAATTCATGAAAAGTAAGGGTCGTTGCTATATCTGAGATGTGTGCATAGGGAGCTGCGTGTCAAATGTCCTGCAGAGGATTATGGGACAAGGCTAAACAGAAGACTTAGCAAAACCCTCCTGCCCGGACTGTGGTGGAGTCTGGGTAATGTTATCAGGTAGGAAGCCAGCCTTTGTCATGTATATCCCAGAAGTATTTGGAAAGGGAATTCCAGCTAAGAGCATCGGAGATAAGATGCTGCCTGTACTTTCTTAGGAGTAAGCTTGCTGAGCATTCTTTGGATTTCAGCTGAAGCAACTTCAATGGTCTCTAAGCTCCCCTAGGGGCCTCATCACTGTTAGCAAGTCCTATCTTGGTTATCTCTTAGCAAGGAGAAGCCAGGCACCGCCAGCGTGCTTGGTGCCCATCTCAGCAGGGGACTTGCTTCTGCTCACAGGAATCTTCATGGCTGCTAAGCCAGCGATTCCCTCTTCAGTACCCAGGAAGATCTCCCTGAAACCCCACTTTGGTGGGTGTGAGCTGCGGATCAACCCACAGCCCAGTGTTCAAGGTCACTCAGCGATCACAGGACCTCACTATAGAAAAGCAAGCTCTGTCATGACCCATAGTTTTTTTGGGGGGATGGGTAGGCTTCTGAGATAGGCCTTACTCTGTAGATTGGTCTGAAACTCAGTGTGTAGCTCAGGGCAGCCTTGAACTTGTGGTAATTCTTCTGTCCTAGTCTCCTCAGTACTTGGATTACATGTATGAGCTATTACACATAGTTCTAAAGCCACAATTCTGACATTTTATGGCTCTGGAGGGTGGTGGTGGTGGGATGGGACGCTGTCTTTGCGTTTCCCATGGATTTTCCAGTGACGTGTTAGATCCACGTAGGCTGAACCTGACGTGTGGCCTCCCTGCCTGGTGACACACGGTCATCCAATACCAGTCATCAATAAATTCAAAGCACATCATGTAGCTTGTTGACATTTCCACAGCCACGAGGACTAACTAATCTCAAAAGCTGGTGTTGTGTACCACTGATGACTTGGCCCTATGAGGTGGAGAGCAAAGCTGGGTGAATCGAAGATTTCCTTTGGGGTTTCCCTACACACCCTGGCCAGTCACATCCATCTCTTCAGCTCTCACCTCTGCTCCTGTCTTCCTGAAACAAAGCAGTCACTCACAGAATCAAGGAACACCCAAAGGTGCTTAGAGTCCTTTACCCGTGAAGTGCCATAGAACAACCAAAGAGCCTGTTAGCATTGTCACATGGTTAATATTGCTGACTCTGTTTCCAAAACAAAACTGAGACAGGATAATAAACAAGGGCAGGAGATGCCACCATACATCAAATACGATCCAGACATCAGACCGATGCCACCAAGGAAAGTACTTGCAGAAGACTGGTGATGGTGGAAGTAGCAGTGTTTGTAAGCAGAAACAAAGACAGAATTGCTGTCTATAAAGCCTGTTCCTTCACATTCACAGTCCCCGCTTTCCCTCTCACAATTCCCGCTTTATCTGCTTCTGGGCCAAAAGGCAAAGGCAGGTGTGTCTAACCTTTTGACATAGTGACACGCTGTTGTCAAGCTGGAGAACTGCAGATGGAGTTTTTAAAAAGCTGATGATGTTTCTGTGTAGGAGTTTTCTGGGCTGCACTCACAGCTCTCCTGGGTGGTACAGGCGTTAGACATCATCACTCACTCTGTGGGCTAACAGTGTAAAAACTGGTCATCACATCCAAAACCAGGGGTTTGAACTGGCCTCAGAGCAAGTAAGAGACACAAGTGTTTGGGTACAGACCCACACAATCTCAATTGTTAACGAAGGCCATTAAATATTTTCACACCTTAGATGCTTTAAGACAGAAGGCAATTTCATGAACCAATATGCTTCAGGTGGTAAAGTAGTGACATTCAGCTAGCATATGATGCCAGAGAAGAGGCCATTACCTGTTGTGAGGAGAGCTGCCTGGGCCCAGCCTGCCACTGACTGCTCAGACTGGCCATAGGGCCACGCAGGTGAGCACGCACAGTCTGTGGGTACAGCTGTGGAATGGTAGCCAGGAGGAGCCGGGTGAAGAGCCGGAGAGCTCAGTGCTTTCACTGTCTCTACGTGGTAGAGCATGAGGATATGGAGCCGAAGTGCGTAAAATCCCAAATATCAACTTGGGGCCAGGGGCTTGCAAAACACTGTGACACGCCCTTCACAGTCTGAAAGCTGAAGCTGTGCCAGGCCTAGCACCAACATCTGCTCTGTTTCACATCCCCGGCTGAGCTAGACTGGAGGTGGCAAAAGACAGGTAGTTGGCACTGAATGCTCTCCATGGCAACTGTCACATGTACCAATTATTCAGAGTTGAAAGAAATATACTGATGAGGAAGCACACACTTTTTTTGGTGACCCCCACACCTCTGTCATGCAGGCTGTGGATGGCAGAGAATCAGGCCATGTGAGTTTTCTAGCAGGCCGACGGTAACAAAATCAGACACACAGCATCACCCCCTTGACCCAGTTACCTCATCCATAAACTACTGAGGCCGCTGAGGCCTGCTCTAAGTAGTGGGGAGAATGAGGCTGAAGACTGGCCAGGACACTGTAGCTGGGCTATGCTGGGTAAACTCATAGCTTGGCCTGCCTTGCTGCGTGATGCTACAGAAGGCCCCAGGAGCCCACACTCTGTCTGCAAGGATGAACAACTGGAAAGCAGACAGCTCTCTCCTTCTGTTTTGTGCTCTACCATTATTTATTTTAAATCAACGGCCCAGAAGGGAAGGAGAGCACCTGCAGACAGAGCATGTGAAGGCCAGCAGTCATTCCTAGAGCACAACAGTGTTTGAAGCCCAAGCAGTCACGCTTTATAGCACAAGCTTCAGTTGCTCTAAATTCACATCTGTCAATAGAGATGGATGCATTGCTTATCTCCTTCTCCATGTTCAGGGAACAACCATGGATAATTCAATTGCTTATACACTGCAAGCATGAAAATTAAACAAAATTGGAATTTACCTTGAAAATAATCACAAAACATCTTAAAGGATCTTTCAAAAAGGAAACTCTGAATTTAAACAATTAACTTACTATATTTTAGAAACAGGATCTAGGAACCAAACTATAAAAGATTCTTTTATTTGGATCTATTTAGAGGAATGAATGCAGAATACACTTTATATTAAAAAAAAGAAAATCAAGACTCTGTTCTGTTCAAACAAACAAAAATCAACCAACCAAACAAACAAAAAATCCAACCAACAAACCAAACAAAAAACGCCCCAAAAAACAAAACCAACCCCCTTCCCCCAAAAAACCCAAGCAAACACTAGGCCCCAACCAAAAACCAAAAACCAAAACCCAAGGCCTGTAGGGCCTTGTAGAACCAAGAACACTGTAGGAACGGAGAGCCAGCACTGCTCAGTATCAAGGTACAGCAGCATGAGCCTTGAAAACAGATTAAAGAAGAGAACCCAGGCTGATCTGGGAGCAGTTTACCCTGTGAATACATCTACAAGTCCTTCCAGTCCACCGAGCACATGAAGTGCTGATGAAGAAAGAGGTTGTAAGGTAAAGTCAGGAATCCTCTATGCAGGGCCAAGGTCTGAACCTGTCCAACCCCATTTACATGGTGAATCACAGGGTGATGGTATTTGAGGAGGGGGGACTTGGAGATTGACCGGGTCATGAGGGATCATGAGTGGGATTGACGTAGTAAAAGAAAACCCAGAGAGCTAGCTACCTTCTTCTATAGCTAGGGGGTGAGGACCAGGCACCAAACCTTCCAGGACTTCATCTTAGGATTCCAGCTCCCAGAGCTGGGAAAAATCAAGTTCTGTTCTTTATAAGCTACCCAGTTTCCAGGATTTTGTTTAGTAGCCTGTACAAACAAGACAAAAAGGTGACCTATCTACCCTTCCTTCTTTTTGGTAATTATAACTAATGATATATATATATATATATATATATATATATATATATATATATATATATATTTCTCTGCCATCTGGCTGATGGGTGGGTCTTCATCCTTTACTTATGATTACACTAAGACTCTCATCAAATGGTCAGTCCTTGGTTGCTCTGCTGGCTGTCCTAGTGGTCAGAGCCCAGTGGCTGTGAGAGGTGAGGTCACAGACACACTGTACTCTGCTGCTTTGCGGGGAAGGGGGTCTATAACATCCCTCTTGGGACAAGTATCTGTAGACACAAGAGCAGAGAGGATAGTTCAGTGAACTGTGCATCAACTGGCAGCTCTAGCCATTAACTCATGACCACTCGTTTCATCGACCTCAATTTCTTTCTTTTGAATTGTTTTTCTGCCAATTCTAGATATAAATTTTTGTTCATACCCTAACCCTGAGTATTATCAAACTTTTAAGAATAAATTAAATTACAGGGTGGCCCTTTTTACTATAAAAGTATTTATTAAAACTATGAAACATAGCCTCCTGGTGGTGGCAGTGGTGCACACCCTTAATTTCAGCACTCGGGAGGCAGAGGTGGGAAGATCTCTGAGGTCAAGGGCAGCCTGGTCTACAGAGTAAGTTCCAGTATAGTCAGGGCTACACAGAGAAACCTCTGGGACTACAGCATTTTCTCGGAGACCTATGATAAATGCAAATGGAAGAAATTACTAAAGCATTCTCTAATGCGACATAATGTGACAAGTCATCTTGTAGGTGTCACACAGTAATGGCCAACTCTGGTCCTCATGCATTTGAGGGTCTCCGCAGGGTGGTACATGTGATCTTTCAGGTTTACTTGCTTCCTCTCCTCACTACAACCACCAGACTCTTCATAGAGGAAGTCCCCAGGTTCCCTGTGAATCCCCAGGTCTCATGTCTGCTTCTATGCATCTACAGTGGTTCTGAGGAAGAGGGCATTAGGACGGTCCTGTGGGCAGAGAGAATTACTCAGAAGCTTATTCAACTAAGAACAGGTTCAGGCTCCCCACATAGGGTGGTGAGGAAGTACGAGCAAAAAGAATCATCATGAAATGTAATGGCAATACAAGAGCCCTTGACAGACCTCTGTGATGGAACTGGCAGAGCCTCTGTACCAGGTATGGATAACCTAGGTGTGGTCACGTGTGGTCAGGAGACGGACACCACAACCCCTCCAAGACATGAGCCAGGGGTGGTGGTAAGAGTCTGCAATCTCAGCACTTGGGAGATAGAGGCAGGAGGTTCAGCAAGTCTGAGGCCAGTCTAGGCTACATGAGATCTTGCAATCAACAAGTGAACAATTGAACAACAATGAAAGACAAGGTAGTGGTGATGAGGCCTCAAGAAAGCCTGAGAAGGGAGAAATCAAACAGGCTTTGAGAAGGAGGTGCAAACAAGGGTGGTGTGTAAATAAGGGGCAGGAATTGGGCATTCAGAGGGGACAGAAGCACAGGCAAACAGGACTAACACAGACACAGAGCAGAGGCAGATGACATGGGGCTGGCAGCCAGTGGCTCCGGCAGTGTGGAGAACGGAGGAAGGCAACATGAAGAAAACCCGGGCCTAGACCACATTCAGTGCCACAAAGTGAACTGGACTATGACTGTAAGGCTTGAGAAAGAAAACGATCCACAGGGTTCGGAGGTGGGACAGCCCTCAGAGGGAAAGCAGCGAGGGAACAAAGAACGGTGAGGAGCAAGGAGACTGGGACAGATGGCACAGATGCAGACAGCCAAGGTCAGGTGTTGATCCTGGTAACTTCTGTTTCTCACTAAGAACAAAGAAGACAAATAGAATTCCTTTTCCATCCTGGGGTTGGTTCTAATAATGTGCCTTTATCTCTCAGCTGTGGTTTCTGCAGCCACCTCTGGGAAAGGGTCCTGCATAGCTGACTTCACGGGGCCTGATGAGGTACCAGGGGACCCATGGCCCAGACTGAGCAAGCTGTCTGAAGCCTTGTCAAACTCTAGTTCTCACCATTTTCAGGCATGAGAAAAGAGGGTCTAAGAGGAGGTCTCGGTCGCCTTTTTCTAATACAGTTTCTCAGTTTTGCACTTTAATCTCTGTTCATCAGCTCTGTAAACATTAGAATCAGTAACAATGGTTTAGGAACAAAAACAGACTCCTTGTCACTGAAGATGACCTTTCTGCACATTTATCCAGCTCCCACTCAGGACCCATTGACTAACATACTTGTCGGGCCCAGGCCTTGACTTGGAGCTCTGGGGCCCACACAGAGCTGTTCCCTCCTGCCCAAAGGGAAACTAGCACGCTCACTGCCCTCGCAGGTCTTAGGACGCACAGACACCTCAAGATTTTGGGGACCTGGACTAGCAGCTTCATTCTGGCATGCAGCCGAGCCTGTTCCCCAGGCACAGCACACCAGCTACTCCAATGCTTGTGTGATCTGGAGAGGGAACAGGCGTCCCGTGGCACAGAGGGATGAAGGGCTCCAGCTTAGAAAACCTGACTCCACATCTAGAAACAGGGGCCTAATGATAGCGGTGGCTTTCTGATGACCCTGGGAAGCCATTTAGACACAATGCCTTCATATGAGAAAGAAGGCGACCGGATTCCCACGCAGGGGTTTGCTGTATGGACAAGCGTGGCCACTACTATCTGTGGTTATTATGCTCTTATCTTCTTCCCTCCTCTGCAGGACAGCTGGATTAAGTGGAAGTCCAATAACCTAGACTTGCCCTGATTGCCCTGAAAGTACTGCCATTGTTAGGACGAAGGCGACAACAAGGGAACAAGCATGTAGCCAGCATATTACATATTACACACACCCATCCACCCACTCCCCCTACCACAATCCCACCCACCCACATGCTCATGCACACACACACACACACACACACACACACACACACACACACACACACACACACTCTTCCAAGGAACCTCCATTTTAGTAGCTCTAGACTCTGTTCAACTGCCCACACCAAACACTAGCTGTCAAATGGCAGGCCAGGCTCGGAGGAAGCACAGGACAATCTTATCCATGTCTGAAAGACCCTCAATTGCCACAAAACTAGGCTAGGAAGTTGTACTGATTTTTTTTTTTTTTCTTTTTGAGATAGCATTTCTCTTTTGTGTAGCTCTGGCTATCTTGGAACTTGCTATGGAAGACCAGGCTGGCCTCAAACCTGCAGAGAGCCACTTGCATCTGCCTCCTGGGTGCTGGGATTAACGGCCTGAAATGAAACACTAAGCAGTTACTCTCAAGGACTAGGTTTGTAATTATTCTACTTCTTGTAAGTCAGGTTTATAATTTATAAATCTATGTAGACTCTTATACAAAGGATATAAAATTTAATCAGAACAGCTGCCATACCTATTAAAGTAGTCTCCTGGAAAGGCTCTAGACTGGAAACATACATTTCTGATTTCAAAGCAGAATATGTCAGGGATGCCACTGTTTGCCCAGCATGGCCAAGACCCTGGGTTCAGTGGCCAGCGTTAGAAGGGAGGAAGAAAAGAAAAAGCCATCCATGAGCAGGAGAGCCCTCTGAGACTTCAGTTACCTAGAATGGTCCCTTCACTCCTTCCTCTCAAAGTCACAACTTTGAAACAAATTGTCTTTGTGATAGACGTGTGCACTTCTGAAACACACACTCTAGCGAAGGTTTCCATGGCATGCGTCTGTGTCCTCACAGACAGGAGAAAATGTCACTTCAACTTTCTGAGGGGCACTCTGAATTTTCAGCTATGAGCTATTTGATTAAAACCAACTTGGAAACAAAACTAGCTAGCTTGAGAGGGTAGACAGCAGTCTGCAGCAGGCGGGCACTGCCCTTAGTCACACCATGATTAAAATACTGTCCCGTAAGCGGTGTTCTTAGGGAACACGAAGTCTAGACAAATTGTCTTCTCAGACTGTGCACTCAGTTGTGTAACTTAGGCAAGCTGAATCCTCTCCCACGAGTCTTCCCTTCCCTTTCACTCCCACATAGTCCAGGCTGGCCTCAAACTCATGGTTGTCCTGCCTCAGCCTTCTGAGTGCTGGATTTGGAAGCATTAAGCCAGCTTAGAAGTCACTTTTTTAGCTAGACTATTGCTGGATGAGGATGGTAACTGAAAAACAAAACCATTTCACCTGCGCACACACAGATCACAAGATTTGCCTGTCTACTGCTTGTTCTTTGGTCATCAAAGAGGCTGTGATGGCTCAGTGGGTGCAGAGCTGTGGCTTTGGTGCCAGCCTGATAACCGGAGCTCCACCCCCAGAACCCACGGTGGAAGGAGAGCTCTCTTCTGGGGGGTGTCTCTTATCTGTGCATGTGTGCTGGGTCTGAGACCGAACATCACACACACATAAGAACTGATCTAGAAGATTGGCTCGAGGCCGCCCTCCACCGCAGGAAGAGTTTGAGAACAGCCTGGGTTATATAAGAGATCTCATCTCAAAACCAAGAAGCAAAACTAAACCGAACAAACACCCTCAAGACCATTAACCACATTCGTTATGACCTTTTCTAACTCAGCTTTCTTTAAAAAAAAAAAAAAAAGAATAAAAATGTTTATTACATCCCTTATAGTACTAAATACACTATACTCTTTGTTGAAGAACTGCTTCAAAACGAGAATTAATATATCATCATTATCCAAACACAGTGGCCGTGAAGCATGGTGCTATCTGTCCTTAGTCCTGGGGGTAGGAACAGACATCAATCATCTTATAGCAGAGAGAAGATTGGAGAAATAACTTGATTTTCACATGAAAATGAAATGGGAGAATTTTACATGGTTGATATTTCTGTTGTCATTGGATTCTCACTGTCTCTATTACTCACTACTCTTTGTTCCTTTTTTTTTTCTTCTTTACATTCAACAGAGTCATTATGGACACCCCACTCCCACCTCTCACCTCTCACCTCTCACCTTTTCAAAACTGTATAGATGATAAAGAAGCAGCAGAGCCTCTAGAAAGTCAGCCGAGGAGCGTGATTAACAGAGCTTGGATACCCTAGATGCTCGGGTAACTAAGTCATCTAGGGTAGAGTGGAGCCAGACTAAGGCTAAGACTGCATTATGCTACCTAGTTCTATGTGCAATTAAAAGCTGTCATCTGTTTATTTACACAACTTTCCATTTAGCATTTTCAGACCATGGCTGATTGCAGGTAGGTGAAACTGTGGTAAACAAGGCCTCAGATAAAGGGGTACTACTAAGTTTATGTGTTCAGCTTTGGCACATATACCAGCTATTTCCATAAGTGTCTATAATTTGGAGTCTTTTTTAATTTTTTAAAATGTTTTTGATGACCACATCTTACCTCTCTGTATTGTTTGCTTGTTTATTTTTTTGGATATTTTGAAACAGGATCTCTCTATTATGTAGCTCTGGCTGTCCTTGAACTCACAGAGATCTATCTGCCTGCCTCTTCCTCCCCAGTGCTGGGATGAAAGGCCTGTATCACCACACCTGGCTGCTTTTTTACAGCATCTAAATATGTAGCCCAGGCTGGCCCCAAAGCTGCAGTCCTCCTCCTATCTCAACCTCCCAAGTGTTGGGCTCACAGGCAGGTACACGCTTCTTGGCTATACTCCTTCTCTTACCCGTAGGCCTGGCATTGCATCAAGCTCTTTATGAACACTATTAAGGTCTACCTTGTGGCGACCAACCTTGCACTTTGGCAAATGACCTCCTTTACTTTAATTAAGACAATACCTGCCCATCCCATTAGAGTGAAAAAACAAGCAGTGTGTGGCTACTGTATACAGGGCTCCATGCTGGGTGTTGGGAATATAAGAAGCAAGTATCAGGCCTCTGATAAGGCACAAGGACATACTAGCAGTCTTAGCAGAGGCAGTAGGTCAGCAGCAGAGCCTTGGTCTTTAGATCAAGGTACACTTACATGCTCATGAAAATGGGAATAAATGGTAAACTATTATAAATGAAGTGTATTTTAAAGAAGAATGTTAACTTTGCTTTGACTCTTTCCAAAATAAAACAGCAAGCAAATTCACCAACAAGGAAAGTTACCCAGCAACTGATCTGCTTGGGAAGGTCAGACCAGAACCTTGGGTGCTACAGCAGTGCAGTATGGGAAGGTATGGCGTAGGTGTAGATGACTCAGATGGAGGGCCAGCTCACACCGGCCCTCGAGAGGGTCACAGAGCACAGAAAGACCAGTGGAAAGTGCAGCCATATGTAGGGATCGGGTTGGGCTAAGTGCTAACCCTTCCCCATCACATTCAGTGGCAGAGCTGACTCTTGAGTGGCCAGTTAAGGAGTAGCTTGCAGTTAAGGAGGAGGCACAACATAACAAAAAGTCTTGCCACAGACACACGGACAAGTGCAGCTGCAGCTCTAGACATACACATGGTGCTAGACTACTGAGCGTCTAGGGCCACACCTGAGAGGACAGTCCCTCTGAGGCCCAGGCAGCAGACTACTGCCCAGGCCACCCAGCACTCTTGACACCGGCTTCTTGGGAAGATAGTCTGCCAGTCAGAGAGGGAGGAGGCCAGAGAACGAATGAGTGGACAGAGATTATGGAGGTCAATCATCAGAGCTCAGGGGGCCGTCTCTATGTGAGATCAGCAAGGGGCAGGTCATTAGCAATAAGCAGCTGTCTGGCTTTTTGGAGGCAGCCTTGCAAAGAACCTTAGACTGAGAAGTGTCACTGTGTCCTCAAGCCCAGGGAGGTTCAGCAGAGCATGAACGTCACTACACACAGTGAAGAATTCTGATATCTTGGCCTGCATCGGTCTCTGCTGGCCTCATGTGACTGCCGCCCATCAACTCTCATTTTCCTATAGCTGAAAGAATCGAGACAGATGGTTCAAGCACTGTCTTCTCTGACCATTCGCGTGAGGGCTGCTAAGCAGAGGGCTCTGTCGAAAGTTTTTATTTATTTTATCTTATGTGTATGGGTGTCTTGCACTTTGTGCACGTTGTCCATGAAGGCCAGAAGAGGGTGAAAGACGCTCTGGAGCTACCGTTACAGATGGCCCTGAGACACCATATGGTGCTGGGAACCGAACCCAGGTCCTCTGCAAGGGCAACAAGTGCTCTTAACTTTTGAGCCACCTCTCCAGCCCTTTTGTCTGCTTCTTTAAGGTCGAAGGAAGCAGAGACCCGAGTCCTCTGTGACTGGCTTTAAACATCACCACTTCCTACAGAGTAAGGCCAAGGCTGGAGAGAGGACACCATTTAGTAGTGTAGCTTTTTTGAAACAATCACTAGATCCAACATTATTTTTCCCCCCAGTCTGGGCACTTGGAGGTGAGAGAGGTTAAGAATAATCAAGACAAACAAAAATATATGAATGGGCTGATACTTAGCTGCTTTGTGAGATTTTAAAATCCCATGCAGTTCTCACATGCTGACAGGAATGGACACTGAAACCAAGGAAACGGGCAGTCCAGTTTCCTCTCTAGGAGGTATTACATACAGTCCAAACTATCTTTGTGACTCACAGGCTCAACTCTACAGATGTCACATGAACACATCTGCTTGGAATTGAGAAGTCTTTTCATTAAATATACATACAAAAGAATCTTAAAAAAACACTGGAAGTGGGAAGCTACAAAGAAGACAAGTTTTCAATTTAACTATTGATAAGAGAATGTATAGTGCGGAAACATGGGCAAAAAAAAGTACAATAAATTGGTTATGATCTTTAAGGTCAGACAGCCCGGCTCAGGCTTCTTTAAACCATACTAGTGAAATATTTACCTGTCTGCATGGGGCACCATGTAGTTCAAATGAGGTAACTAGGTCTTGGCAGAGTTATTAACACGCTCATGAAAATGCAAGTAAACTGTAAACTACTATAAATGAAATCATATTTTAAAGTAAGCATGCTAATCTTGCAGTGATTCTTTCCAAAATAAAACAGCAAGCAAATTCACCAAGGACAGTCACTCAGCAACTGATCTCCTGGAAGGTCAGACCGGGGCCTTGAGCCATCTTTGGGCTTAGGTACTTCCTTGCCACCCTGAACAAGGGGCTTTACATTTCTCAAGAGAGCACCAGGCCCTGGGACTGCCCCAACTTTTCTTCAGGGTCATGACCTATGCAGGCTTGTAAAAGTTCTTAAGAGACATGGAAAAGCAGTGGTGAGATATGTTGTTTTCTGTCCCTTTCCGGGCTAATGAGGACAAGTGGCCCTCAATTTTCACTGTGTTGACATGCTAACTTGTAGCAGTTCTTTTAAGTTGTGGCTTCTAATCTATTATGGACTTGGGAACCAGATGGCTAAGCCTGTTAAAACCATGTATTAGCAGCGGAGTGTCAGGCTTCAGCAAGAGGCTCATGGCCCCTGTTTTGACTGTTAGAATCTATGGCCCTAGCTCCTGCCTTTGTTCTAGAAAAGTGAGGCTGACAGGCAAGAGGCTCAGAAAGCTCTAGTCATGGGACTTGCTGAATGCTGGTGATGAGGGGTACCCCCAAGTGCGTCAGGAAGTAAAGGGAAGCAACAGGAAGAAATGATGGGGAGTGAGGGGTGCACAGCTCATCCAGGCCATACAATTAGGGTAGCCCCAATTCCTGCTTCCCTCTCAGCATCCTCATGCCTCCATCTTCTCTCACTTTCTATGGTGGTGGTTTTAGTCTGTATTCACCCCAGAGCCACTCATTTCACAAAGCAGCTGGAGCATGGTGGCTTCTTTCCTTTGCTTTTGCTGGAGCCCTTTTGCCACTTACACCCCCTAATTAGCAGAAGATTCCTTACCTGTGAAAAAGTACCGGTTGTAGAGAAGCTGTTTCTCTGAATGCCCCCTTAGAAACCAGGCCCTCCTGAGCAGGGGGTCTTTTAAGACATACTGTTAGCAGAGTGCTGAGCGGGCAGCAGTTGCTCAATCAATAATAGCTGAGCAAATAAATGACAGGTGAGAAAATCCCTATTGCAAATAGTAGCTTTTGTAAAAAGAAGGAACATTAGCCACTGGATGTTAGAGATATTTATTCAAGAACTCAGAGGTCTGAGAAGGACTGTGCGAATACTATAAGTAAATGAGATGATGGAGAGCCCATATGGTTCCTCAGTGTTTAGAGTTTGCATCTGAAAGACCGTGAGTATGGGTTTGGGGTTCTCTCACTAACAAGGACTGCTAACACTGAGTCTGCATGGTGGAATGTGGACAACACGCATAAAGGACTAAACACTCACAGATTTTTCACTCACAGATTGCACAGGAGAAGGCTAGGGAACTGACCATCAGCCATGAAGGCAAAACTTTTAGTATCTGCTATTATTTTTCACGTATGTATCAACAAGAAGAATGCCAAATGCACACATTTGCTAAGACTGACCTCACCTCATGGGATGCTATAAGAAACAAGAGAAGAAAGTAGATACATTCTTTGAACATTTCCATTAGTGAAATCCCTCCAATGCCTGTTATTAATAAAAGACCATGCTTTCATTTCAAAAAATATGGTCCTCGGCTATAAACAGATTAAAATGAAATGGAGAAAAATAAGATCATCCTTCAGAAAAGGTAAGCACCCACTTCAGCCTGTGTAACATTATGAGACAGGCGTTGAGACCATGGGCACAGTGATCTAAATGCAATTCAAGTCCACAAAAGCTTATCTCTCAGTGATGAAAAGAGAGAATGATTCATTCATTCACCCTTTATGGAACCAGTGTGCCTCTTCAGGGCTCAGATATGAGCAGAGCCACCAGCTGGCACAGTCTAAGTGTTGGCTTTGTGACCATAAGCACATTTGTAGCTAATAGAAGCCACGGCAGACAGGGGTAGCAGGCTTGATAGTAACTGTCTACTTACTTTGGGGTCCAAGATAATCAGGGCTAACATCAAATGAAAAGAGTCTCCAAAGGAGGAAAGAGAGTCAAAGAAATTCACTCCTAAATTTTATCAAGTGCATGTACTAACTCTCACATATTTAATGATACACAGAGCAGGAGTAACAGTGAGACTACAAAGGGGCCCATTTCTGGCGTCCTGTCATAGGGACTACTGAAAATGAAGCAAGGCTGTCTCCAGCTGCTACTGCTATCAATTAGCCAGCAAGCACTTCCACAGCCTAATGACTGCCACATGCACGATGTGTGTTACCTCTGGGCCTGCTAATTCCAAACACAGGAGGCTGGAGCTGCAGACAGTACTCACCAGGCCAGCTAACAGCGCCATGCTCTACGCCACCAATTCTGCCTCACAAAATGAAATGATTCCGTGCGTCAGAATATTTTGGATAATTTAGCCTAGTTCCTCCTTAAACACATGAACTAGATTATACACTTTGTAGTAACTTAACCTTCACTCACCCACGTAGTTTCTTTGCCCTACAACCACATGGCCCTCTTCATTTCTGTTTCTTCTAGTTTCACAGCGTTTAAAAAATGCTTGCCGATCTAAGGGACCAGGCTCTGCTGACAATAATGTGATTTGTGTCATGGTTGAAAGTTTTCATTTTTGGAAGTGAAAAATCAGTCTTGTGAAAATGACATTTATTCTGAAAGATGACTGTGTCAATATGAAGTAAACCCCACTTCCAAGGGGTCACTTTGGACATCTGTGAAATGGAGTCCCCTGCGCTCACTTTCTTCTGCCTCACACACCTATCCTCACCACCATGGTATTGCTGTAGCTTGTTGGGAGAAAGGCCACAAATGCTGACTGACAATAAAGAGTTAATGCTTCTCCTGAACTCCGGGAGAAACCAGATTCTGTGAGTGAGCTTTGGCAATGTGAGCAACCCTGTAACCAATTTCATTTCCTGATAAATAAATGGCCCACAGGAGAAAGTTGGCCAGTGAGTTTGGGAACTTTGCTAAAAGTCCCCTTCAAGGAGCCAGTGTGTCTCTGCTTATCACTGAGGGGCCAGACAGCCCAGGGAACAGGAAGCAGCTAGGCTCCATTCTATCTCTGATGAAGCAGGAAGGCCAGGGCTCCTCTAAGAAAGGACACTGCTGTGGGTATCTTGTCCATTAGACAAGGCTGTTTAACCTGCAGGCTGCAAACACAAGCCTGTTAAACTGACATTAGAACGACAGGCTTAATGTCTTCACCATTTTAACTTAATCCCCTCATCCAGCCCCAAATGAAACAGCCTGAGCATCCAGGTTCCAGCTGGAGAAAGCAACATACAGAAACAAACAGCCAGTTCTGTAAGAAGGGAAACGCAGAGTCTGAGGGAGTTCTAAGAGATGGGAAGCACCTCAAAGTGTTGAAACACACTCATCTACAACACAAACACTCTTTTTATGGATGAGACCATTTATATTTGAAGCTGAAAATGAGTGTCTTTAGATTTTAGCAAACTAAAACCCAATTCTCATAGACACAGTTCTACACATTGTACTTACATTAAAAAAAAAAAAAACTTTCTTTCATGTTATGTACATCGATGTTTTCGATGTACATGTCTGCATGTACATCTGTGTGGGGGTATACAATCTCGGGGTTACAGGCAATTGTGAGTGGCCATGTGGGTACTGTGATTTGAACCCAGGTCCTTTGGAAGACCAGTCAGTGCTCTCCAGCCCCTGAACTTTCATGTTAATTCAGAACTGGCAATAGCATATACTTAAAAACAGATTTACCGAATTTGAATGACTTTCTGTCAAAGGTTAACCTGACAGATTTACATATGTACTCTGGGCTTGCTTAGAAAGTATACAAAATAACCCCATAAAACAGTCATGAAGGCAGGAGAAGGGAGAAGTTTGAAGTAATGGCTTCAGGCCCTTAATTATAAAAAATAAAGCAAACAACATCTACTCTGGTGGACTCGGCTGGCATGGGGAGGCCCGGAGCTGATCAGTCTCCCCTTGGCAAAGGCACTCCACAGCACCAAGGACGCACTGGTGATCCGGGGAGAGCAAACCGGCTTGATCCATCAGAGAGACGATGCACGAGCAGAGGAGGAGGAGGCAGCACCTGTGGGCCCGAAGTTTCCTCTGTAACCACACAAGCCATTTTCTCTTCCAAGGATTTGCAACCAGAAACTGCATTTTTTTTTCTTTTCCTGTTTTATATTCTTGGTGACCCTGAGCGGGCAGACTCCAAGTGCAGATCTAAGAAGTCAGTATTAAATCTGCTTTATTAAGGATAAGTAATTTGATAACAAAAAAAGAAAAGACCAGAAGAACCAGGAAGCTCCTGGGCTACTTAAAACTCATCCAAGGTGTGATCCTATCCAGTCACGTAAACGGAGGGTGGCCAAGCCCACACTAGTGCTCAGCCGCTTATGAGCAAACTTTAATAATCGACATGCATATTAACCGTGCATGGAATTGTAAATTTACAAATGAGCAAAACTGGAAAAACTAACAGGCTCAATTTAAAAGTAGGACTGATTCCTTGTGAGAAAATGAGCCCCTTCACAATCTGAGGAGGGTGGTCGGCAGTACTTTGCAGAACAGCTACAAATGGCTACTGAGTTTAATGGCCAAAAGCAAATCTGAGACGGCTAATTAATGTCCAGACCTGTTCCTTGTAAATATTCTGCAAAGCACATGAGTTTCTTATATAATAAATTCCAAGAGAACTCAAACGTTTTCTGTTTCTTCTGAATGTGCCTAAGTTTAGACAGCCTCAAATTGTGAAGCCGGATGGGGACAGCAGTGAGAGAGACAGGAATGAAGGACTTGAGGGTGATAATACTGAGACTGCCACAGAATAGCTGTGATGTAGCTGAGCTCATGAATCCAGAGAAGAGGCTGTGATGAGTCAGGAGGGAGAGAGCCAGAACGAGACCTTCAGGTACTCCAGCAGCAAAGCAGGCCAGGGGCTTGGCTTTGGCTTCTGCCTCCTTGCTAGAGAAGGCTGACATGTTTTCAGGACCTGGACACACAAGAGCACGAGGCACTCATCAACAGGAGCAAGGGATAGCTCCTCTCAGTATCTTTTACTTCCTTCTGGGTTTGCATTTCTGCGAGTGCAGTACCACCCCCAACGAGGGCCAAGGAATAGGGTCCTATGGAGAAAGTGACGTTGGCTGCAAACAGGCTGGAATGCAGAAGGTATTTCCGCATGGCTCAGGGTGGGAGTCTCCCTTACACCTACCATCATCCCTTATACTTCTCTCCAGGTGTGTGTGAGATCTCTCTGTGTGGTGTAGGTGCATGTGTCCATGTCTGTGCTTGCAGATGCCAGAGTTGGGCGCCATGTCTTCCTCCATTACTCTCTACCTAGTTATTTAAAATGAGTTTTCACGTTTACATATACATAAATACTACACGCATGCACACATGTGGAGGTCAGGAGACAACTTGTAAGAGTTGGGTTTTCTCAGGCTGGGGAGATGGCTCAGAGGTTAGGAACACTGGCTGTTCTTCCAAAGGTTCAATTCCCAGCAACCACATGGTGGCTCATAACCCTCTATAGTGAGATATGGTGCCCTCTTCTGGCCACAGGCACACATGCAGGCAGAATACTGTATAAATAATCTTTTTTCTAATTAAAAATATTTTAAAAATATAATTTACTTATTACAATTTATTCACTTAGTATCCAAGCTGTAGCCCCACCTACATCCCCTTCCAATCCCACCCTTCTTCTCTCCCTCCCTCATTTCCTCCCATGCCCCTTCCCCAGTCCACTGATAGTGGAGGACCTCCTCCCCTTCCATCTGATCCTAGCCTATCAGGTCTCATCAGGACTGTCTTGCATAGTCTTTCTCTATGTCCTGGTCAGGCTGCTCCCCACCTCAGGGGGAGGTAATCAAAGAGCCAGCCACTGAGTTCATGTCAGAGACAGTCCCTGTTCTCCTTATTAGGGAGCCCATTTGGAGATTGAGTTGCCACGGGCTACCTCTGTGCAGGGGGTCTAAGTTATCTCCATGAATGGTCCTTGGCTGGAGTATCAGTCTCAGAAAAGACCCCTAGGCCTAGATTTTTTGGTTCTGTTGCTCTCCTTGTGGAGCTCCTGACCCTTCCAGGTCTTTCTATCTCCCCCTTCTTTCGTAAGATTCCCTGCACTTTGCCCAAAGTTTGGCTATGAGTCTCAGGATCTGCTTTAATACCCTGCTAGGTAGAGTCTTTCAGAGGCCCTCTGTGGTAGGCTCCTGTCCAGTTCCTTATTTTCACCTTCTTCCGATGTCTTTCCCATTTGCCTTTCTGAATAAAGATTGAGCATCTTACCCAGGGTCCTCCTTCTTACTTAGTTTCTTTAGGTGTGCAGATAGTATGATTATCCTATATTATGTCTAATATCCACTTATAAGTGAGTATATACCATGTGTGTCCTTCTGCTTCTGGGATATCTCACTCAGGATGCTCTTTTCTAGATCCCACCATTTGCCTGCAAATTTCATGATTTCCTTGTTTTTAATTGCCAAATAGTAGTCCATTGTGTAAATGTACCACAATTTCTGTATTCATTCCTCAACTGAGGAACATCTAGGTTGTTTCCAGTTCTGGCTATTACAAATAAAGCTGCTACGAATATGGTTGAGCAAATGTCCTTATTGTATACTTGAGCTTCTTTTGGATATATGCCTAGGAGTGGTATAGTTGGATCTTGAGGTAGCACTATTCCTGATTGTCTGAGAAAGCACCAAATTGATTTCCATATTTTAGACTGTATAAATAATAAATAAATCTTTTTTTAAAAAGTTGGTTTTCTCTTTCTGCTATGTGTGTTTTGGGAACTGAACTCAGGATGTCTGGCTTGATGGCAAGCACTCTTACTTGCTAAGCCATCTTGCTGGCTCCACCTTTTTCTTTGAGTTAGGGGCTCTCACTGAACCTGGAGCTCCCAGGCTCAGTTACACTGGCTGGTTGGTAACCCTAAGGTATCCTCCTGCCTCTGCACCCCAGTCCTGCACTGGGACTATAGGTATGTGCTCCATGCCTAGCTTTTTATGTGGGTCCTGGAGCTCTGAACTCAAGTGATGCTTGTACAATGAGCACTTTACCCACGGAGTCATCGCCCCACCCCTCTTGATCCAGACTTCATTCAAGGACTAGGGTCACACAGACACGCACTGTTAAAATAAGCAAACACGGCCCTTATAGAGCCAAGGGAGAGCAGCTACAGCATGATGTAGCGAGGGAGACATGGGACCGGAGAGGTCCAGAGCAGAGTACACATTCTGGAGCCTTCCTTGGGAAACTGACAAAGGACATGAGGAAGACTATGGAGTGGAATCTCATCTACCTGTGATGGGGCTGTGGGGGTGAGGGGCACATGGGTAATGCAATGGAATGCCATAGGCTTTCGCAAATTAAGGATACAGAACATTTACTGCTGTGAGTTGGAAAGAAGAGACGGCAGTTGGGGTTCCAAGCTGGGGATGTTAAGTGCTCTTTCCAGTGGAAGACATGATGGTTATTTTCTGCTCTACTCTGGCTGGTTCACAGTAAAGGCCTGATGAGAAGAGTCTGTCGTCCCCTTCCCCCACCCTCTTTAAAGCTTGTTAGCACCATTTTTCTGTTTTGGTGCTGGGCGGGCACCACTCTATGACTAGCAGTGACAACTGAAGAAACAATCAACAAAGCAAAGCCAAACCAACAACAAACAACCTGCCCTTAGCTTGGAATAGTTTGTGTTCCAAGGAAACATTTGCATTCTGGAGAATGTTCCTCCTCTTATGTGAGTGCATGCTTCTAAACATAAATATGAGCACAGTTGCAATCATATGAAGAATATTATGTCTTCAGCTTTGGGTCTGGAAGACACATTAAGAGAAACTGCCATGCCATTCTACTTCTAGACAACATAAATCACTTCCTATTTTTGATTTACTCTCCATGTTGCAGAGATTATACCCAAAGTAAACTACTGAAATGTGTTTGGTGGAACATGCAGTTGTAATTTCAAGTAATTCACAACTCTGTTGTAGCAGCACAACTGCTGGGCTGGTTGTTTAGAGACAACAGTAATGCAAAATCGCTGGAGACATCTGACTTTTACATAGTTATCACATAAAACATAGTAATAGTACAGTACAGTGGCAGAGTGTGTGTTCCTGAAGACAGCTGTGGAAAAGTGAATTGTGCATTTTGCTTTTAAAACAACCCTTGACTGGGCACGGTGGTGCATGCCTGTAATCACAGCACTTGGAAAGGCAGAGGCAGGAGGATCTCTGTAAGCTTGAGGCTAGCTCGCTCTACAAAGCAAGCCCAGGACAGCCAAGGCTACACAGAGAAACCCTGTCTTAAAAAACCAAACCAAACCAAAACAAAACAAAAAAACAAAAAACACACAAGACCAAACAAAACATATAAAACAACCCTTGACTGGGCACGGTGGTGCATGCCTGTAATCACAGCATTTGGAAAGGCAGAGGCAGGAGGATCTCTGTAAGTTTGAGGCTAGCCTGGTCTACAAAGCGAGCCCAGGACAGCCAAGGATACACAAAAAAACCCTGTCTTAAAAAAAAACAAAACACAAAACAAAACAAACAAACAAACAAAAAACCAAGACCAAACAAAACAACCCTTGAAGGTACCGTGAAATCATGACACCAGAGGTGGTGGATGGCAGGTCACCTCTGCTGTCATCCCCTTCTCACAGGTTGTCAGCCTGAATGGAAGGCCTGCTTCTTGAGTGGAGAGTAGCTCATTTCTGAGGCTGTATTGACATGGCTTCTATTGTTACAGGAACTGGCGCTGGGCTGTGTGTGTGAGTACACAGGGAAGGACACTCCTAGTTCCTTATCACAAGTCTTCACTTCCCGTGGCTGGGCACATGGCACCCTCAGTGGCATGGTGGCTCTGCAGAAAAGTGATGTCCCTTCTGGGCAATGCTTTCCTGCTTTCTAATTTCAGAGCTGAGACTGTGGCGTTACTAGGTAGAAGTGACCAAACATTCCAAGCTACCCCACCTTGCATCTTGAGGTTATCACACAACAAAATCCACTTGTTTCAAGTGTTCATGTGATAAATTTCCTTATCTGAATATGTGCCCATCACACAGCCCCGGAACAGGCACCCTGTGTTAGAGGTGCCTTCTCACTCCCTGCATACCTGACTACCTGCACTGTTTCCTTTGGCCCCAAGCAGCCGTGTATTAGCTTCCTGTCACTCATTGCCTTTTTGGGCTTTTTATCAATTTTTGATTCTACTTTGATGATTCTAGTTTTATGGAAATTAGTCATAAAGCTCAAAATAGGGTATACTTAGGTATACACATTCAAAATAAAGTGAATTTGTCATTGTGGGATGTTCTATAAATGCCAATCAGGGGGAGGTGGCTGACAGCCGTTCAGATTGCCTGTGTCGTTGCTATTTTTTTTTTTAGTCTAGTTTTGTATCAGTTGCTGAGGGAAGGGTGCAAATCTCCAGTAAAGACAGTGGGCAGATCTGTTTCATCAGCCTTGTCAGTGTTCTTGTTACATGATTCTGAGGTATGGCTGTGGAACACGCATACTTGCCACAGGACACACTGGAACTTGATGCTGATTGCTTGCTCTGACACCTATGTAGTGGCTACATGAGCTTCCTGCTCATTTGTTTGCATGCTGTCTTTTCTTCCATTTGCTTTCCTCCCCTTCTCATTCTTGTTTTCTTATGTGTATGTGTGTCGTGTTCGCGTGTACCACTTGCGTGTCTGGTGCCTGTGACAGTGACAGCCAGAAGATGGTGTCGGATCCCCTGGAACTGGAGTTACAGAAGGTTGTGAGTTTCCGTGTGGGTGCTGGGAATTGAAAGTAAATCCTCTGGAAGAGCAGCCAAAGCTCTTAACTGCTGAGCCGTCTCTAGTCCCTCTTCATTTATTTTCATCCCAGTTCTTACAGTTAAAGTACATCCTCTGCAGATGGCTTACTGCTCTGTCCTCTTTCATCCACCCTGATAATTCTTCCTTTTAAAAGAGTGGCTGGGGTGCGGCTATCTAAATAGTTATTATCTGTCATCTTATTTTCAGTCTTCTTGTTTCTTCATTTCTCTTCTCCTTCCTTGGTGGGGTGACAGTGGTACTACCTAAGTGCTCTTTAGGATACTACTTTTTTGGTTGGCGTTTAAAAAACATCATCATCATCATCACCATGTTTGTGTGTGTATGTGTGTGTTTGAGTGTGTGCCACAGAATGCATGTGAAGGTCAGAGGACAATTCTGAGGTGCTTCTCTCCTTCTGTCTTCCCATGAGTGCCAGGGATTGAACTCTGCCCACGAGGCTTTCACAGCAAGGCTCTTTACTTGCAGAGCCATTTCACTGACCTTTTGATGGCTTTTGGGTTACTCGGTTTTGTATGATATCATAGCAGTGGCTATAGATTACAAAATAGATCTGTAACTTATCATCTTCATAAAGATGGTAATATACTGCCTCACGTAAAACACACAACTCATAACTAGGGAGAACCATATTCCTCCTCTCCTCTTCTTCATACTGTAGATTTTACAGGTAGTTCATCTACAAACATAACACCTTGAAAGATGTGGAAATACTTTTAATTTTAGGAACCTAGAGAATTCATAAGTAATATTAGAAGAACAAAAGAGAAGACAGGGAATGAGAATATGAATGAAAAACTTGCAGTACTCTGGACATTTATCATTTCTTATAAATAGTCTTCATTTTTTGAAAATCTGAATTCCCATCTGGTATCACTTCTGTTTGGCCCAAAGAACTTCCTTTAGCTTACAGGGCAGGTAAGGAATGCTGCCAGCAAGTCCCGTTTACCTCACAGGGTCTTCACTTCATGCTCTCCTTACCTGACAGAGAATTCTGGATTCACACTTTCCTTTAGCACTTTAAAGAGTCCATCCCAGCCTTTTTGAGGACCTGTGGTTGCCCATGAGACCAGGGATGGTAACTGTGTTATACTGTGTGGGCCTCTTCTGTGGCCCTGCATCACTGCTTGTCAGTTGTTTTGATGCCAATCTACCTTGACATGAGGTTCTCTGGATTTACCTAACTGCTTGCTATTAGCATTTCATATCTGCAAACCTCTGTCTTTCCTCCATTTGGGTGTTTTGTATAGTTTCCATTGCTTGCCTAAGACATCTCATTTCTCTACTGAAAATTTCATGCATTGAAAACATGTGTCATCTGTGAAAAAATGGGGAAGAGTTATTAGTAGTTACTTCAAAAATCCTTGTCTGTAAGTTCTAACATCTGGTTCATCTTGGGGTTGAGCTTAATTGATTTTCTTTTATGTAGAGAATGTGTTCCATTTTCTTGATTCCTTCGATGTCGGAAAATTTTGGACTGTGTCCTGAATAAAATTAATGTTAAGTTGTTGAGAGTCTCCGTATTTTGAGCAGGCTCTGGTTTCTGGTGGCCCTCCCCCATCCTTAGCTGGGAAGTAAGAGCTGGTTCTGCAGGTGTGGCTCAAGGTCCAGCCATGTCTGTGGGTCTCAGGAGCTCCTCTTTCTTTTCTGTAGTTCTTCCATGCGTCTCAGTGTTTACAGACTTCATATCCCCTTTACTGATTCTCCAGGCCAGAGAGGACGTCACTGTCCCATGTGCTCCCCAATTCTGCGGTGTGGGCGCAGACTACAGTTAGACCAGGCTTTCAAAAGGGCACAGAGACAAGAACACAGCTTGCTATTTCCCCACCCGCTCCTTCCCGAGTCTGCCTGCATCCACTCCTCCGCTCCTCAGGGCTGTGGCTCTCAGTCTTACTCCACATTTCCGGCCTTTGGAGTGGCTGTTTTAAGTCAGTGTCTCACGCACTGTTCAGGACTCAGGCAGTCATTTGGAGGAACACAGTTTGGACCCTCCTGGCTGCCTTTCAGGATTCTACTCCTCTCCTCAGTATTTATGTTTCTTAGCGTGACTTGTGTGGTTTCCCAGGCCAGGAACAGTTTGAGTTTTTCATTGAGAGCCCTCATTATCCTGCCATGACTACTTGGACTATACTTGGGTCCAGGCTAAAAGTTGTGGACATAGAACGTATAAAGCCCGTATCTCCCTTCTCATAAATGAGTGTAGTCCACTTCACTCATTGGCCAGTTCTTTTAAGTAGTGAAGTTCTGGATTATTTGTTCACACACTGTAGTGGTTTTCTGTAGGGACTATCAACTGTTTGGTTCTCAGATCACCATACATGAAAACAGAGACTTAATTCTCAATCTGATTTTTTTCAACCATACAGCAATATTTAGTGAGTGCCTCTTCCGTGCAAGGCAGTGTATTGGAGAAATCAGAGTAGGGTTAGAAACAGAAAGCACACCGAGGAACCCGGAATGAAGAGAAGTGAAAACATACGAGCACATTCGCACACAGGGCAGCATGGGATACAAATGGTAGTAACGGTAAACAAGGACTTGAGACTAAATGTTCTGTCTGTGCTTTCTGTAGGAGGTGGCATTTCAAAGGAAGACAGGAAGTAGAACCTACCAAAGTACGAGTACTGCTATCCAACAGTGCCCAGCTCAGAGCACACAGGAAAAGGCTTTGAATGAGAGGGTATGGTCAAGTGTGAGAGAGAATGACAGCGGATGCCTGTGCTGAGGGGTAATTCAATACGTGTCTAAAGGCAAGCAGTGCTTTAGCTGGCAATTATAGAAGTCAGAGGCAATGAGAGTAATTCTAAGAAGCAGAATATGAAAGTTATATATGGCCACAAGAAGTTTCTTGATACTCACTAGACTAGTACAGTGAGAGGCATGGCATCCTTTCTGTTGACAAAAATAAGAACTTTTAGACAATGTTAATGGAGGTATAAATTGATGACAACAATTGCGGGAAGCAGCTTACCGTAGAAACTGAACATATGTATAAGCTCACTCCTAAGCATGTCACTGTTCATTAAACATTGTTTTTAGTATAAAGAAATATGCAGTGTTTTCTACATATCCAACAACGTTTTACATTCATTTACCAGCTCTGGCAGCTGTACGGTGGAGCCCTTCAGATCCTGTGCACTGGATCACTTCCTTTGCAAATGAAGATAGTTTTACTTCTTTACTTTCAATCATTCACCCCCACTGCCCCCTCCACTCCAGGGTCTCTGTAGATCAGGCTGGTTTTGAACTCTGTTGCTCAGGATGATCCTCCTCTCCTGCACATTCTCAGTGCTGGGGACTGAACCCAGGGGTTTGTGCATGCTAAGCAAATGCTCTCTTTCCTGAGCTACATTTCCAGCCCCTGTTAAAATCTGATTTCATCTTGTCTTAATGGTCTCCCAGGATTTCTAATCTAATGCTGAATAGCAGTACCAAGAATGGACATCCTTGCCTTGGTCTTGATTATACAGGAAAACATACCGCCTTTCATTACTATGTCTAGGTAACGTTGGCTGGGGGATTTTTACCAGGTGAAGAAGTTCCCTTACATTTCTAGGTTTTTTTTTGTTTGTTTGTTTTTCTTTTTGGTAAGTCTATTACGGGGATTAGCAAACTTTCCTGTGAAGGCCAGATAATAAATAGTTTAGGCCTTGTGAGCTATAGAATTTGGCACTGCTACATTCCGCCACTTGAGGGCAAAGGCTGCCATAGACAATGAATAAATGAAACTTAGGAAAGTCAGTGGCAGGCTGGATTCAGTTGGCATGATGTTGTTTGTTGATCTAGTAAGACGATCACATGAGTTCTAGCTTCCTTTCTGTTGCTGTAATAAAATATTTTAGTCAAAGCAATATAGGGCCTGATGTGATGGCACATACTTATAATCCTTACACTAGGGAGGCAGAGGCAGGCAAATCTGTGAGTTCAGGGCCATCCTGGTCTACACAGTGAGACCATGTCTTAAACTACCACCATCCCCAAAAGGGAGGCATAGGCTCATCTTAGCTCCAGGTCACAGTCCATCAGTGATGGGAAGGCAGGACAGGAACTCAAGCAGGAACTAGGGAAAAGTGCCACTTGCTAACCACCCACGTTAACTCACCCATGCTCAGCTAGCTTTCTCAAAGTCTAGAAAGTGGTGCTGAGTACACTGGTCTGAGCCATCCTACATCAATTAGAAATTAAGACAATCCTACACAGACTTGCCTGCATGGTGATCTGATCTGGGTAATCCCTCAGTTGAGACCCCTTCTCAGGGGACTCTGGGCTGTGTGACAATCTGACAAAATTAACTAAAGAACAACTACTTCTATACTTCATTTTATCAATGTGGCATTTTATATTAGATTTTTAAATTTTGCATTCCTAAGACAAATTTCACTGGGTCATGGTATATAATCTTTTCTGTACGTTGGTGAATTTAATTTGCTAATATTCACAGATTTTTGGGTTTGTTTGTGAGAGACACTGATCTTGATGTTTTCAGAGGGGTCTTCTCTTGTTTAGGTTTTGAGGTAATGCTGGCTTGATTGAATAAAGGCATTTTCGTAAGTATGTGTTCATTTTCATGCAGGCCAGAATGATCCTTTGTGATATCTTCTTTGACTCGTTAAAAGCATGCTGCTTAATTTTCAAATATCTGAATATTCCCTCAATTATCTTATTGTTGATTCCTAATTTAATTGGGTTGTGATCAGCAAACACATTTGTCTGATATAATTTTTTTAAAGATTTATTTTATTTTATGTGTACAAGTGTTTGCTTATGTGCATCTATATGCACCACGTGTTCCTGGTACCCACGAAGGTCAGAAGAGGGCAGTGGTCTCTCTGGGGCTGGAACAATAGATTACTGTATGCCACCATGTGGGCACTTTGAACTGAACAAATTCTCTGTGATTGTAGTAAGTGCTGTTAAATGCTCAGCCATCTCTCTAGCCCCCAAGGTCAATTATTTCAAAGTTTAAATCTGAGACTTATGACCTAGTATAATCTTTATAAGATTATAAAGAAGCAGAGCAGTGCATGCTTGTAATCTCAGCACTCAGGAGACTGAATTGGGAGGTCTGAGCATTCAAGGATACCCTGGTCTATGCGGAGAGTTCCAAGTAGCCTAGGCTGCAGAGTAACCCTGCTCCAAACAAACTAATAACAAAATGATAAGAAATAATATAAAGTACTTTCCACTCTGCTGCCACAGGGCATACCATTTGCTGTCAGTCAGATCTGGCTGAGAGCGAGTGGCATTCTTGGTGATGACCGAGTTCCATTATATTTGAATTATCTCTCTCTTTGCTTTTGGTTTTGTGAAGTTTTGCTTCATTTACTTAACTTTTTCTATTTTTAGAAGTTTAAAGTTAGAAACATATAGATGCTTGCCAACATGAGAATGGCTAAACTGCCAACAATTCAATGTGGTAATGTCACGGCATCAGCAGAAAGAAACTCTGCGTACCAACATAAACACCTCTCAGAAACACAGCGTGGGGGAAAAGGAAGGTTGTGCTTGGCTTCGCTCACCTTTAATCCCAGCGCTCAGAGGCAGAGCCAGGCAGATCTCTGAGTTCTAGCACAGACAGGGCTAACCAGAGAAACCTGTCTCGAAAGACAAACAAGCAAACAAACCAAAAAAAATTAAAAAAGGAGGGAAAAGGTACAAGGAGAACACGGTGTATAATCATGGTTTCATCATGACCAGCTCAGAGTCTACCCGGAGGGCGGACAACAGAGAAGACAGAAGAGGGGTCCCCGCCAGTCTGAAGGGCAGACACGGTGGTGGGGCAGCCTGTGAGGCTCTGCCTCCAAGAGGAGCCCCTTTTCTTTGGGGTCACCTGCCTTCCAGGTGGAGGGCCCAATATCCACAAGCCCGTGAGCAGCACTAGCTGGACTTCAATAATGACATTCACTATTGTTTGTTTATATTTAAGAGAACTGTGACGTTATACTGAATTATATGCAAAAGAAAGCTTTTTAAAATAAACCCGTTAAGGCTTGTGACGACAAAACACTGTCTAATGAGGGAGGGAAGGTGAAACACCTCTAATTCCATCAAGGCTGTCTGTCAGTCCAGACTTCATCCCCCTAGTTGTGGTAAGGGCAGAGAACTGGTGACCATGTGATAGGGGTCTCTCAAAATCTAAGATGTCATCAAGATTTCTGAAATTACAAGTATGCAGGTGACATCCTCTCAAAATCTTCCTGGCTGGAGGCCAGCAGTACTGGGTTTGTCCTTGAGAGAAGGCGGGATGGACGTGTGTCTGGTGCTCCTATCGTAACTGTATGCAGTGCTCCCCTGCAGCCCCGCTTTGAGGCACTCTCTGGAGGAACTGACATACAGCTGTGTTTGGTTAACTCCCAGCCCCGTGCTGGGTGTGTGTATGTTTGTGTGTATGCCCATGTGTGAAGGCAGGAGAAAAACTTGGGGTGTTGCTGCTCAGCAGCTCCCCACTTGCGCGTGAGCGTGTGTATGTGTGTACAGAGGCCACAGGAGGATGCTGCATGTACTACTCTATCCCTGCAGATAAGGTCTCCTGAACCCAGAGCCCGGTTGGTGGCCAACAAGCCCAGCCATCCTTCTGTCTTCATGTCCGAACACTATGGGCTTACAGGCATGTGTACGCACCCACACTCAGCTTTCTCCGTGGGCTCTGGGGATCTGAACTCAGGTCCTTACGCCTATGCCGCAAGTGCTCTTACTCACTGAGTCACCCCCACAACTGTACCTAGTATTTTGAGACAGGTATTTTGCTGGTCTAGAACTTACTAAGTAGGGTAGGGCAGGCTGGCAAACCCCGAGGGATCATCTTGTCTCTGTTCTCTCCGCCCTGGGAGAATAAGCATGTATTACCATGCCTGGCTTTTTATTCAGATTCTAGGGATTGAACTTACTTGACTGAGCCATCCCTACCCAAGTGCTTCTCTCTCAGTGTGCAGAAATGGTGACTTGGAGAGTGGTAGCACCTCCCGAATGTGGGGTGTGCACATACAACACAGATGTGGTTGCTGGGAACCGAACTTGAGTCTCCTGCAAGAGCAGTACCAGGTCATAGGTCTGCATTTTGAGCATGCGCCTGCGGAACGGTGAGGCGTGCACCTCCCTGCTCTAAGGACCACACTTTGAAACTGAGCTCTTAATGCACACATGCTTAAAACGCTAAGACGTTAAATAGCATCAATCATTAAATCAATTTAGTAGGCCTGGCCAGCAATTCAAAAAGATAGAGGATTATGAGTCCACCATACTCAGGGTCTTCATTAGGGTTGCTATTGCTAGGATGAAACACCATGACCAAAAAACAAGTTGGGGAGGAAAGGGTTCATTTGGCTTAGACTTCCAGCTCACAGTCCATCACTGGAGGAAGTCAGCACAGGGACGCAAGCAGGGCTGGAACCTGGAGGCAGGAGCTGATGCAGAGGCCGGGGAGGGGTGCTGCTTACTGGCTTGCTCAGTCTGCTTCTTACAGAACCAGGAACCACTAACCCAAGGGTGGCACCACCCTCCGTGGGTTGGGCCCTCCTCCCCCACAATTAGTGAATTGGGAAAATATCACTAAAATTATGGCTGGATCTCATGGAGGCATTTCCTCATCTCAGGTTCCTTCCTCTGATGACTTTAGCTATTGCCAAGTTAACACAAAACCAGCCAGTACACTCACTGAGCACTGTTTCACACAATTGTATGCAAATGCGTATATTGTTATACATGGTGCAAATACATATGTGTGCATGAATTTAACTGGGAATGGCAGTTACAAAGTTTGAAAGGTACTAGTCTAAGGACTTCATTGTAGCATTAAGTGACAGACACATTGACTTGACGGGAATTTATGAGTCCAGTTGATTCTGTTGAACTTAAAGCTAAACGCGCCTTGGACTATCTCACTCTCACAGACTTCCTTTGCCTAGATTTCTCCTTTACCTCGGCCTATGGAAACCTTACCTTCCTTCAAGACAGACGAGGTCAGGCCCAGGCTTCCACTTCACTCTCCCTGCCTTGTCCAGGTATGTCTTCTTTCCAGAATGTGCCTCTCTACCATCTATCTGACACACAGGGAAACCTGCCCTCTTGTTAGCTACGTCTGCTAGGGTGCATCCTTCCTTTCCTGAGGGCTGGGTGATGCTGCACATACCTTTTTCTCTCAAGGATGTCCAGCAATTCTGTGCTCAAGTAGGGTAAAATAACTAGCTTGAGCAGAACAGCCAAACCACACTTGTATGTTACAATGTACTATTTGAACATTACAGAAATCAGATAACTGACAGATGTGACATCGGGGAAGAGAACAGGAGAAAGCGGAAGTTTTAAAGTCCATATTAAAGATCTATAAACTAGATGAGCAGTGGTGGACACGTGCCTTTAATCCAAGCACTTGAGAGGCAGAGGCAGGTGGATCTTTGAGTTGGAGGCCAGCCTGGACTACAGATTGAGTTCCAGGACAGCCAAGGCTACACAGAGATACCCTGTCTCGAAAACCAAACCAACCAAACCAACAAAAAATCTGTAAGATATGCCCAAAAGCATACAATACATACATGTAGGCAAAACACTTACACATAAAATAAAATGAATACATCTAATAAAATTCCTTCGGATATATTGATTTGTGTGTGTAACTCCATATGTGGGAAAGTATTCTAAAACTTAACATTTAAAAAACAAAGACTTTAAAACTCATTCGTGGCCGTGGAGATAGCTGAGGGTAAAGAGCCTGAGGCACAACCCGATGAACTGAGTCCAGGTCTCCAGAACCAGAAAACGGCTGGACACACTAGTGCAAGTGTCTAATCTTCCTGGGAGGTGGGAGGCAGAGACAAGAAAATGTCAGAAGCGTAGGGCCAGCTCACTTTGCGCATCAGCGAATAATAAGAAAACCCTGTCTCAAGGAAGACAGCAAGGACTGACATCTGAGGTTGGTCTCTGACCTCCACACATGAACTGTGGCACACTCATGCCCATGCTCACACAAATAGATGAATACTCCCCTGGCCTACAAAATAACTTCATTTACTGTGAGCTGGTTACCACTTTTAATTATTATGATTTATCAAGTTATTCCACAATTTCCTATTGGCATTGAAAGAGAAGTTATCTTCTGATTAAATTTTCCTTGAAAATATGACCTAATTTTCAAAGGCTACACATGACAACATTCTTAATTCTCCAATGACACAAATAATTAACTGAGATCACGAAGAAGGGGCACCAGGAGCCTTAAGGCTCTCCTGTGTGAGGTGGTGTGGCAGTGAGCACACGTGGGGCTGAATGACATCTGTTTCATTTCCATCAGCAAAGTGGGAGCCAGGACCCTGCTGAGTTGTGGACGCAGAGAGCTGGAGCTCTGAGCCATGCTGGCTCGTGAAGGGCATTCTACCTTTATACCCCAGGTGAGCAATGAGCAACTAGGGGTGTCAGAGCTGGCTCTTTATTCTCTTGTTGAAGAAGAAGGTCCAGAAAACGTAAGGGCTGCCTTTCCCAGACTTCATGGAACAGTCAAAAGAGAATGTTTAGACTGATAGTAATCTATTTACTTTGAACAGCCCAGCTGTTTAACTGTATACAGATTTAGCCAATGAGTGCACATTCCCACACAGACTATTACGCAAATATTTTAGAAGACTATGTCAAATAATATTTGATTGAAAACTATTTTATTTGGTTGAATGTCAATTACTGTGCTATGCATGGGCTTCTAGATCTTAGTGTTTACTTGTCCAAAATTGGAAGAATAATTCTACAAATTTAGCTTTCATTCTTCAATGAAAGGAAAATGTCAAAATGTCAGGGTTATTTACTTAGCTGATGAGTAAATTCATAAGTTCTATGGTTCTCTTAAGCCAAGGTAGTCAAAAACTGAAATTTAATGTAATATATATATATATTACATTATACATACATATATGTATTATATATATGTATGATATATATATATGATAAATCACTATGTAGACACTATTCTATGCCTCCACAGAGCTTATTAAATAGTATTTCCAATTGGAATCCGTTCCTACAAATGCGTCACGTGTGTAAAGCTCTTGCACACCAATGTTGTGTATATGCATGCAAACTCCCATGAATGGCTGACCCCTCTCATGCGCTACCAATGTTCAACGCACAGCTTTTCCAACCAACTTTGGATACTGCAGTGTCGTATGAATTGAACCCTCAAGGTTTCAGGTGATTTGGTTTATTGTACACACTACTTCCCTCAAGATGATTAAAATGACTGGGGCAAGGCTTGGTTCTGAAGCTAAACAGCCCCCTTTCCGAGTAGCATCTGTGGTAATGACAGGTTCTCATTTACAGCAACAGAGCATGACTCACTACTTGCAAGTAACTTCAGCTTTGCCTCTAGTATGGGTGATGGATTGTTTTGTTTTCTGCTTTTAAATGGAACCATCCATCTTCCAACCTCTATAACCACAGAGTGTGGTGGCAAGCTGAGCCCAGGGGTACAGTTTTTTTTTTTTTTTTTCATGTTCCAGAACAAAAGTATCTGTCTGGCTTAAAGAATTTACTCGTGACCTTGGCCTTAATAGTATATTACTCTAAACAAGGGTTAACTTCTCTGGAGCCTCCACAGATCAGCTAATTTCTCTAGTGTTTATAACCACGAAAAGGCTGCATTTTCGTGTCAATGTGACTGTCTTAAAGAACATTTCTTCTTGAGCACGATACAATAAAAGGACAATATGGCTTGTACCCTGTAATTCATTTTGCTCTAAGGTCAACATTATAGGTCAAGCTTCACTAATTTCTATGGCCCATGGAAGGGTTCTTGGGCGAAAAGTGCTTGTTAAAGGAACTAGAAAACAAACCAGGCATTGCAGCATGTGTAAGAAGGGAGCAAGAGTGAGATGAAAGAAAGGAGCCGAGGCTGAGGCATATCAGGATGAGACAAACAAGAAGAAAGGTGCCTGGGCAGGGCTCAGAGCACACTGCATTAGCTGTTGATGGAGGAGAGGGAGGAGGCTCAGCGAGGTGCAGAAAGGTGGTCCAGTGCCGAGTCCACCTGGGGTCTGGGGCCCGGAAGATACAAGACTAATCTGCAGTATTCCATAGTACACAGAATACAGTGGGATATGTTGAAGGACAGGGACATCAACCCCAGGAGTTCACTGGCCAAAGCTAGAGAAATCTGGGCAAAAGGAAAACTGAACTAAAACCTACAGAGTGAACTACAAAGCTGTCACTTGGCGAATACCGCAGTGGTAAGTTCCTCTGCTGTCAGCCCGACATACAGATAGATGGTAAAATCAGAGGGCCAGACTCTGAGGAGAAATGAGATAGCAGCAGAAAAGACAAGTGTCACTCTCAAGACAGTTACCATTTCCAAAGAAACAAACAGTCATGCTTCACTGGATAGCCTGGAGATGCCAATACCACACCAGAAGAGCCCTGCAGATCCACACATCTCCTGACCATACTGTGGATGCTTCTGCGGCCTTGGCCACATATACACAGCTTCAAAAGAGCCGGGAAAAAGAAAACCTACACACAAAAGAGACCAGGGAACAGGAGACTAGGAAGATGCAATAGGTAACCGCGTGGGTCTTGAGAATGGGTTGGGGTGGAAAAGATTACAGGGAGAGAACGACAGCAAATTCAATGAAGGCCTGTGGCTTCGTCAACAGTAATGTGAATTGTAGGGTTTGAGACAAGAATGACTATGAATATCATCAAGTGTGTGTGTTATAGGACATGTGTGCACATGCATGTGGAGACCAAAGGACAACCTTGGTGTCACCATCAAGGATGCTGTTTATTTTCTGGGAGGACAGCTCTCACCTGGAGCTCACTAATGGGCAGACTGGTTGGCTACCCAGCCCCAAGTACCCTCCTTACAACTTGTGCCTGTGCCCAGTATGGGCCCAGGAATCACTGCCCGAGATAGAACTGTACTATTAATGTTACTTTTCTGTAAATATAAATTATGTAAAAATAAAATGCACAAATGACAGCAGCCACAAGAACAGCACGGACTCTGTCCCACCCCCAATGCTGTCAACCCTCCTCTCCCCCTGACTTTTCTACTAGTTACCACTTTCTAAAATGGCACTTATTTTACATGTTTAATGTATGATGCATCTCCGCCACAACTGTCAGCATTACGCAAACAGGGCTCATTTGTCTTGTCCACTGCAGTATCCACTGTGTCTAGGACAGCACCAAGAACAGAGAGAGGCAGCTACAGACAGGAGGATTCCAGAAGACGGCAGAGTACAATTTGAAAAGACCATCTAAAGGTGCAAAAATTTTGACTCCTTAACTTCTAGATGCTAACCAACCCCCATTTCCTCCAAAGAGCACAGAGCACGGGTGGTTCATGCCTCCACTCATTCTGTGGACTAAGTTAGGCAACAGGGGCTACGGACGAGCTACTGGTGGACTGAAGACATTATATATCTAAAACAGGGCAGAAGAGGACAAGACGCAGGAATAAAGTGCTCTGGGCATTTTAAGGAGAGAGACATATGTGGAGGCAAGAATAAAAAGAAAGTCTTCGTGAATTTAGCAGGGCCTTCAAGCAGTGTTCAGAATGTGAATATGTGAGATGACAAGAGGGAATGATGCATGCAGATGACAGAGAAGGTGAAAAGGGACCTGCACGTCCAGATGAGAGAGCTACAGGAGCAAATCCATATAGGGAGGTTGGGGGAACCAGACACAGAGCTGCCTGGGGCAAGGGGCCAGGAGGTTGGGAGAAGAGGCTTAGGGGATGTGAGCTGTCTAGAGTCGCAGGGTAAGAACATCAGACGGTAACAGGGCACTGCTCTACAAAACTCTGCATGGAAGAAGGAAAAGAAAAATCAGAATTCTGGACTCAAAGAATCACAAGAACTCTTCGGTATAATTCTGTATAGCCTTTCATCATAATACTGTGTGTGTATGCGCATGTGTGTCTCTGTACATGTCTCTCTGTGTATGTATGTGTGTGCACATACATATGTGTGCTGTTGGCATCAGGAGTCTTGCCCCTCTGCTCTCCATCTTATTCATGAAGCAGGGTCTCTGAACTGAACCCAGAGCTCACAGATGCAGCCAGGCTAGCTAGCCACCTTGCTCTAAGGATACCGCATTGGCACCTTGCGAAGGCTGTCACTGCAGGTAGCCACACACCCACCCAACATTTATGTAGGTCTTGGAGACTGGAACTCCCATCCTAACTAACACTGGGATGGCAAGCACTTTCTTCAGTGAGCCATCTCCCCAGCTCCTCCACCTTCATTTTGAGACAGGGTATCTTGCTGAATCTGGAGTTCACCAATCTGGCCAGACTAGCTGACCAATGGGCTCTGGGGAATCCCTCTGTTTCCACCATCACAGCACTGGAGTTGTGAACATATGTCTCTGAGCCCAGCTTTTTACATGGGTGCTGAGGATTTTCACACCTGTGCAGCCAGCATTTACCAATGAAGACCCGCCTCCAAGCTCCCACAGGGCTTCTTTTAACCCACCTCTCCAGTGCCATGGATTTGAGCCCTCAGGTCACATGACGCTTCCGGACTTTGCTATAGGTTCATCTCATGAAGTGGCCAAGAAGACACACATTCTTAAAATGAATAAGAGGATTCTTGGTCCAATTTCCATCCAAAGATGACACAACCCTGAGTGGGTAGACACTATCTCCTGGGATCCTCTCTTCTTCAGGTCATGCACCCTCCCTCTGCTTACCTCATGTGATTTACAGGCTCTTTACTATAAATCACATTTACACCTGCTTTTCTGTCTCACATTTGGGCTTACTAGTGTAATGCTAAACATGATCTCAAACTAACATATGGGTCTCTTCATCACAGTTCAGGCTAGCAGAGGGTGAAAATATCTCCTGGAAAAAGGTTGCTTTGCTGATGTATATAGCTGGGCCCAACTTTGCACTAGAATACTAGACAGCAGTGGTGGCAACAGGAACAGGTCATTGCTATAAAAACACTTAGAAAAGTATCTTACAGCATCATTATTATTGTAGCACTTAAGTTCTAAGATTTACTGACAATTTACATTTGCCAGGATTTTGAGAAATAGTGTCAGAAGATTAAAAAAGGCTCGCATAATACAGAAGCAATCAATACAGAGGCTGTACCAGAAAAACAAGAAATAGATTCAGTATGCCAGTCACTTTTACACCAACCTGACACAGGCTAGTCACCTGGGAAGAGAGCCTCTCAGTTGAGAAAATGTCACCATAGGCCTGGCCTGTGGGTAGGTCTGTGCTGTGTTCTTGATGATTGAGCTGAGAGGGCCCAGTTCACTGTGCGTGGTGCCACTCCTAGGTAACTTTAAAGCAGGCTGAGCAGGGCGTGAGGAGCAGGCCAGTACGCAGCACTCTTCCCTAGCTACTGCACTAGCTCCTGCCTCCAGGTTTCTGCCCTGTTTGAGTTCCTGCTTAGACTTTCTTGGATGATGGCTTACAAGCTGTAAGAAGAAATAAACCCTTTCTCCAAGGTGCTTTTGGTAATGGTAATTTATCTCAGCAACATAAACCCTAACGAGACAGCCAACAATCTGTACTAGGGGTTGTCTTAGCCAGGGTTTCTATTGCTGTGATGAGACACCATGCCCACAGCAACTCTTATAAAGGAAAACATTTTATTGGGGTTGGCTTACAGTTTCAGAGGTTTAGTCCTTTATTGTTATGGCGGGAAGCTGGGGTCATGCAGACAGACATGGTGCTGAAGAAGGAGATGAGAGCTCCACATCTACAGGCAGCAGAAGGAGACTAGGCATAGCCTGAGCATCTGAAACCTCAAAGCCCGCCTCCACAGTGACACACTTCCTCCAACAAGGCCACAGCTCCTAGCAGTGCCACTCCCTATGGGCCAAGCATTCAAACACAAGGCTATGGGATATTCCTGTTTAAACCACCTCAGGTATTTATCTACAATAGTCACTCTCACTTTTCTGCCTCATTCTTCACAATAGCTATGAAGTGGAATCAACCCAGGCACTGTGGATGAGCAAAAGAACAAGGAAACATGGTATACACATACCACGGAATATTACTCAACTGTAAACAACTCTGCCATTTATAGCAACATGGATGGAAGATGCAAATAAGTCAGGCACACAAAGACAAACATTGTATGTTCTTTCTTGTATGTGGCTGCGCCACACTGATGTATCTCAGAGAAGAGAAGGTGTAGAACAGTGGTTACCAGAGCCTAGCAAGGGCGTGTGGGAGGAGGACAGTTGCTGGAAACATGAGGTGAACAACTTTTAGCACAGGAGAACCGCTATGGCTGGCACTAATCAAGTGACTATTTCAGAACAGCTGTAGTGAGGATTTGTGAATGCTCCCAGAACAAAGAGCAAATGTCTGAGGTGACAGATAATGCCACAACCCTGATCTGACTCCACACCTGTATTAAAATGTAAATATGTACATTTCCTGTGTCAAATAAAAAAACTACAGTAAAAAATAAAAGGGCTAGCCCCTCTTTCGCTATTCATTTACTTACCTTGGGCTTCAATTTTGTTTAAAGGATACACTCAACCAAATCAATGAAGGAAAGAGGTAAAGCCACGCGGAGTATGGGAGGTCATACAACTGTAACTTTGTCCTCTCTTTCTGGACAGAGGACCCCAGCCTGTTCCCTGCTTCCCTGGATTCATGTTCTTCCCCACAGAGTCCGGAGTGGACTGCGAAGGGTCACGCTGCTCCTTCTGCCTCTTACACATGGTCCTGAGAACAGCTGGCTGCTTCTTACAACGCATTACCAGTGTCTGTAGACCCTGAGCCACTCTCTGCAGGTCATTGAACACTTTCTTTCTCCTTTATTCTTTAGAGTGGGGCAGGGGCTGGGAGCTCACTGTGGTATTTCCCAGCAGAACTCTGAAGGCCTTGGCCCTAGGCTGTGGCAAGGAAGCTGGGCTTCAGCTGAAGCCTTGCCAATGCTCCTGGACCCCCAGTTTGCTCCAGGCAAACCAGGTCCTTGATGGTGATAGTGACAACCTTACAGCTTCTGTGGTTTCCCTTCACTGTGCATCCTCAGGCTTTTCTGAGCTTTTGAGTTTTTCATACTGAATCAGTATTACTGAAGTCAGGGTTTTATTTCTGACAGGTTTGGTAGGGTAAACAGAAGCTACTCAAGTACACAGGACTTCTCGAGAGGCATAGAACAGTGCTCCACAGCTTTCTGTGAGCTGCTGCAAGTGTCAGCATCTCTGGGGCCACTGACAACCTCAGCCACCTACTACAAGAAGCTGCACAGTTTGGATGCAGAATGTTCTTCAAAGGCCCACACATTGAGGACTTGGTGTCCTGCTCACGGGGCACCTGAGTGTTTAGCAGAGGCACTGAGAGCTGCTCATGAGGTGTGCAGCAGTTACTCATGGGATACACAGGGATGGGAAGGAATATTTAGTTGTTCTCTTCTGAACTGTGGTTTTGGGATCAGAGTAGAGTAGAGGGGGTGTTTAGGCCCTCTGACATATGAGGACTGCTAAGCAGTCTGAGCCTGAGTAATGCCTGCTAGATGCTGATACGTGCATCAAATGATCAACAGCCAGTGTCACAGGCAATTCTCTAGCTGGCTTACCTTTAGTCTGTCTTTAGGCAGTGCCACGACCCCTTGTTTAATGATTTCCAAGACTCTTTCCACTGACAGCTCAGCTCCAGCTTGCAGCAGCCTTGAGCTAAAGAAGGAGATCACCTGTAAAGAAAGAGCCATTTTAAAAAAAGATTTATTTAATTTCATTTTATGTGTTAGGCCAGCACATCCTGTATGTGTAGTACATGCATTCCCGGTGTCCACGGAGGTCAGAAGAGGGCATCAGATGCCCAGGAATTGGAGTTCAGAGGTTGTGAGCCAGTGTGTGGGTGCTGAGAACTGAAGCCAGGCCCTCTGCACAAGCAGCAGCGCTCTTAACCTCTGAGTCATCTTTCCAGCCCTGAAGTTATTGTTTATCAATCACTTCTATAGTCCTCCTGTCTCAGCCTCTCAAGGAGCTGGGATGATAGGTGTGTGACACCCAGGGCATACGCTGTTTAACCACGCAGTTATCTCAAATGTATTTCCGGTGACGCCTTCCTCACATGAAGTCAAGCCTTCCAACTTCCAGTTTTAAAGGGACCCAGAACCTGCTTTATCTGACCACTGGCTGTTGACCTCTCTTTACAGGGTTTTTGGTCCTGTGCAGCAGGGTGTTCATTCTGGCTGCTAATAGTCCTGATGCTGCAACCTCCCAGCTTGCCCATCTGCTATTTGCTCTTTGTTATGGAGGAGTGCTGAGCAGAAGGTGGGAAGGAAAGCAGAATCTTCAAGGTGTCAATTTCCAAGCTTAATAAGAGACCCCGGCATTCTTAACCCCAATCGCCAGGGTATCAACAGCCAGCTTCCGTTTTTGTCACCACACAGCCTGACCTATTCGGTAAGATGCTAACACAGTCCCTTTCTAGATCACTAATCATTTGTAAGAAAAATGAAAAGCTGCGGGGTAGGGGTGTCATACTGACTGAATTTTGCCTTGCAAGTGTGAGGAAGTTCCAGGTTACTGAGAGACCTTGTCTCAGAAAAGAAAAAAGAAACAAAGGAAAAAAAAGGTGTTGTACTTGAGGAATGGCATCAAGGTTCACACTTGGTTTCCACACAAGTGTGCCAGCACACAGAAACATAAACACACATACCAAAATAAATGCCAAAAACAACTGAAAGCAGAGCAGGAGATGTAGCTTAGTTCTAGAATGCTGGACAGCTTGTGTGAAGTCCTGTGTTCAAGCCTGAGTTCTGCAAAACCCACACCCACCACCAGTCCAGCAAACCACAAGGAATGCCGTCATTGTTTTCCAACAGAGTATTATTAAAGCCACAGTGTTACAGCTCAGGAAGGCTGCTGACCCTCTTCACTTAGAAGGGTAACAGTGATTATAGTCAGACATTCAAAAATACAAACGTTTGTTTCTAAAGGCCGAACATCAGGCTGGTGAGACAGCTCAGGGAGGCGCCTGCCACCACACCAGATGACCAGAATTTGACCTCTGAGACCCACATGGTGGAAGGAGGGAACCCATTCTCTGAGTTGTCATCTGATCACCATATATACACATATAATACACACACACACTTTTTTTTTTTTAAAGAAAATTAAAAAACTTTCCCTTTTCTGTTGTTTTCTACATGGCTTCTATTTCATATGTGAAATAGGTATACAAAATTTTGAAAACCTTTACATGCTTTCTCTGAAATATCTCTCTTCACATCAACAGTTATTTTTATCTCTTTCTCTCTCTCTCTGTTTATTTAGAGACAGGGTCTCTCTATATAGCCCTGACTATCCTATATTCATTCATTCATTCATTCATTCATTCATTCATTCTTAAGGTTTCTCTATATAACCCTGGCTGTCCTGGATTCATTCATTCATTCATAAACAGGGTTTCTCTATATAGCCTTGACTATCCTAACTTCATTGATTGATTGACTGATTCATTCATTCATAGGCAGGGCCTGCCTACCTCTGTCTGTCTGTCTGTCTGTCTGTCTATCTATCTATTTATCAGCAGGGCCTCTCTCTATAGCCCTGGCTGTCCTGGATTTATTGACTAATTGACTGATTGGTAGAGGTCTCTCTATATATTGGCTGTCCTGGCTTTATCTCATCTATCTATCTGTCTGTCTATTGGCAGGGGTCTCTCGCTGTAGCTTTGGCTGACCTGAAACTCACTCTGTAGACCAGGCTGGCCTCCAACTCACAGAGATCTGCCACCTGAGGGCTGGGATAAAAGGCGTGGGCCACGCCTGGCAGACTCATCCCTTACTCCAGAGCACCAAACAGAATCTCCCTAGTCATGTTGATGGACCCACTTGTTGTGAGACTGTGTGGGGACTTACTTCCTCCACTTCCTGAGGTGGCACCTGCCCCAGGAGAAGCATTATCCTCTGTCACATGTGCTTATTGTATTTCTTTCAATCTGGGGGATAAATATTTTTCAAAGATTTTTTTTAATTGAATCCAGATCCTATAGGAACATAGCTTTTCTTTTCTTTCCCTGCTTTCTTTTTCCTTTTCTCTGTTTTCCTTCCTTCCCTCCCCTCCTCCTTTTTTTTGGTGGAATCCAGGTTCTGCATACTCCAGTCAGGAGGTCTACCACGAAGGGGCCTCTCTCGCCACAGACCAATACAACACAACGTAACACAGTGTATGGGAGCAACAAGGGTAGTGCACCTGCCACGCCTGGGCACCAAGGCTCTCCTTCCTCCCTGCACAGCACCTGGAGTTTTGCAGTTCACTCTGGTACATTGTTAGAGCCAATACTATCAAGAAAGCGCTCTACCACCACGTCCCAATTTCAGCCCATTGCCAATACCACCAGTAAAATGAAATCTCTTTCTTTTCACACAAACAAAGGAAGCTCTAATATGTCCTTTCCATGAACTTAAGGAATACTGGGTACAACTTGTGTGGGACTGCTGATCAAGATAACAAAATGCTCACGATCAGAGCTAAGTGGAATATACCTAAGAGACGCAACAGGCCAACGAAAGCATGAACACTCGCACATCACTGAGGCAAGGAAGAAAGTGACATCATGACAGGTCTATTTTGTTCTCCCTGTGGCTTACGCTGGCTTGCCTCTAAGCCATTAAGGAATTCTCATGACATCAGGAGAATGGCAGGGAAGCTCCAGCTCTAAGTAAATTTCATTCATTTATTTATTTACTTACCTATTTATTTATTTTTAAAAACTGTGCCTCATTTGTATGTTTAAAGTTGACATTCTAATGTCTTGGTATTCAGAATGTCACTATTTCAGGAAATGACAAAAGTATTACTTCTAGAAGAGAAGTATAGTTTCTACGTCAGGAGGAAAGGAAGTAAACTGCTGCTGGGCCTCTTGAGGAGCACGCACTCTCTACACCATTTATTTAATGCTCACAGTGATTCTATGATAAAATCGTTTCCTACAGGTGAGTAAGCAAGACGGAGAGACATGCGTGGATGGGAGTGTGTCAGGTGCAGCTGGAACTTAGATGCCCCTTCTAGTTTCACTAAGTCTCCACTGATTGTCAGGTTGCTTCCAGTCCCCTGTCCTCCTGCTGGGGAAGCAAACACGGGGCTTTCTTTGCATATGATAGGCAAGTGCTCTACCATCCAAGTATGCTTCCAAAGCAATTCAGCCAACCAGCCAACAACTAGGGTCTCATTATGCAGCCCCAAATGGCATAGAACTTGCAATCCACTTGCAATCCTCTTGCTTTCTTTTTTGTGAAGTTAAAAGTTACCCAAACCCCCGCCCCTGTGTGTGTGTGTGTGGGGGGGCACACATGCTATGGTATGTGTATGGAAGTTGGGAGGATGTAGAGTTTGTGGGTTCTAGGCATTTGTGGTGAATGTCTTCACCTGCCGAGGCATTTTGCAGGTCCTTTGCAGCTTCTGAGTGCCGGTTTGTAGCTATGTGTGGTATACCTAGATAAACTCAGTTTAAAATACATGATGTAGGTTGTTAAGCCAAAAATTTCAGAGAGAATCAGATTTCAATACTAGTAAAGATTGTAAAAAAAAAATTTCAGAAGATATGAAATTGTATTTTTTACTAGCTGTTTAGAATTTTGGTTGCATTAATAACTTTAGTGATGCCTACGACAGATAGTGTGGTTCTTATCAGCTCACACAACTAAAAATCATATCCATCCACCTGTTGTGAAAGCAGCAAATGGCCCTTACATCACAAATTCATAGCTATGAGCCACTCTCTTAGGGTAGGTGAGTGTAAAAGGAGCAAGTGTGTGCTAGCCAGGTAAACATTCTTCCTTGCAACATAGCCACTCTCTCAAGAACCAAAAGAGAAGTGCTAGGTATTTTTAAGGTTTTTTTTTTTTTATAGGAATCAGTTTAATAAGCATTAGACCCCTAAAAGAATGTATCGTTCTACACAAAATCCCCTCTTGGCCAAAGGCTAGCCTCTTTTTGAATTTTTATTTTATTTTTATTAATTACAGTTTATTCACTTTGTATCCCAGCTAAAGCCCCCTCCACCATCCCCTTCCGCCGTCCCTCCCTCTTCTCTTATGCCCCTCCCCCAGTCCAATGATAGGAGAGGTCCTCCCCTTCCATCTGACCCTAGTCTACCAGGTTATATCAGGACTGGCTTCCTTGTCTTCCTCTGTGGCCTGGTAAGGCTGCTCCCCTCTCAGGTAGAGGAGACTGAAGAGCCAGCCCATGAGTTCATGTCAGAGACCGTCCCTGTTGCTATTACTGGGGAACCCTCTTGGACACTGAGCTGCCATGGGCTACTTCTGTGCAGGGGTTCTAGGTTATCTCCATGCATTGTCGTCCTTGTTTGGAGTATCAGTCTCACCAAAAGGCCCCTGTGCCCAGATTTTTTGGTTCTGTTGCTCTCCTTGTGGAGCTCCTGTTCCCTCCAGGTATTTCTGTCTCCCCCTTCTTTCATATGATTCCTTTCATTTTACCTAAAGTTTGGCTATGATCTCAGCATATGTTTTGATACCCTGATGGGTAGAGTTTGAGGAATGGATACAGAAATTGTGGTACATTTACACAATGGAATAATACTCAGCAATTAAAAACAAAGAAATCATGAAATTTGCAGGCAAATGGTGGGCCTAGAAAAGATCATCCTGAGTGAGATAGCCCAGAAGCAGAAAGACACACATGGTATATACTCACTTATAAGTGGATAGTAGACATAAAATATAGGATAATCATATTAAAATCTGTACATCTAAGTAAGCTAATCAAGAAGGAGGGCCCTGGGTAAGATGCTCAATCTTCATCAGAAAGGCAAAGGAGACAGACTTCAGAAGAGGGAGAAAACAGGGAACAAGACAGGAGCCTGCCACAGAGGGCCTCTGAAAAAGATTTATTTTTTATTAATTTTAATTATGTGTTTGTAAGTACATGAAAGAGGCCAGAGTCAGCCCCCCCACCCCCACCCAATCCGGTTTTTTTGACATAGGTTTTCTCTGTGTAGCTCTGGCTGTCCTGGAACTCACTCTGTAGACCCAGCTGGCCTCTAACTCAGAACTCCGCCTGCCTCTGCTTCCTGAGTACTGGGATCACAGATAGGCACCAGCACCACCTGGCATTGTTGGAAGAAGTGTGTCACTGTGGAGGAGGGCTTTCAGGTCTCATATATCTGAAAGCTAGACCTACGTGGCAGTCTCCTGCTGCCTGCTGATCCAGATGTAGAACTCTCAGCTCCTTCTCCATCACCATGTCTGCCTGTATTCTGCCATGCTTCCCACCATGACAATAACGGACTAAGCCTCTGAACTGTAAGCCAGCCCCAATTAAATGTTTTCTTTTGTAAGAGTTGCTGTGGGCATGGTATCTTTTCACAACAACAGATACCCTAACTAAGATACTCTGCTAGTAGTGAATTCTGATTTTATCTGAAAACGTTGGCTCAACAACCTTCATTACATCTTTCATCTTGAGTATTTTGAAATCTAGTTTAAAGCTAAGCTTATCTGGGCTTAGTGTGTGCATAGGAAAGAGGCCAAGCCTCTCGGAGCTGTAGTTATGAGCAACTCTAAGCTGCCTAAGAGTGGTGCTGAGTACTGGGAATACAACTTGTGTCCTCTTGAAAAGCAGCGCAGACTTTTAATCACGGAGCCACTGAGACAGGGTCTCATTCTGTTGGCTCTGGCCATCCTGGAACTGACCATGCAGACCAGGCTGGCCTTGAAGTCACAGAGATCCACCTGCCTCTGTGTCCTGGATGCTGGGGATTAAAGGACTGAGTCACCACAGCTGGCTTGCTTTTGTTTTAAGACATTAATAAACATGTTTTTGAAAGTAAAATAGGTATGTGTTTCCTTATTATCTATTTTCTTTTGGGAGGGGAAATTATGGAGTCAGGGAGGATGTTGGGGCTCACTAGGATGTTGGCTAGCCTGCCTGTCTGCCTCTGCCTCCTGAGTGCTGGGATTAAAGGATTGTGCTTTTGTTTTAATCATCATGGATTTTGACAGCCTCCTCAATGTGGGATTTTGCTTTCTGCTTTCAGGAGAGATGGCATACACTGGGGAGATAAGAGATGAGGGTGCCTATCTCTGGACTCCGTCGTGGATGTGTACCAGCAATGGGACTTTAGGACACTCAACTGCAGAGGTGAGGAGAACACGTTTGCTGATAGCCAGGCTGGCAGTTACTCCTAAGTCCTGGTGAGTTATCTCACATCTTTATGTTCACTGTCCTGACCTGTAAGCGATGTAAAAACAGTGCCTGCCCGGTGGTCTGCTGTGATAATTAGGTTACATGGAAAGTGACAAGTGCCTTACACGTGTGGAGAATTCAGGATGTCACTGTTTGTCTGTGCCAGTGCTTTAGTTTACAGAATGAACAAAGCCCCTGCGTCTGTCGCACAGGAATCAATAACGATAAAGCGTGAGCATGGCCTGTTAAGTGAAACCTATGCACAAGACCACCACTGTTACATTTAGCCAATCAGAAGGCTTCCTTCCTTGGCGGTCTAGATCCTGCACATAGATGTGGTTTCTAAGAGCTAAGTTTAGCCACAAAGGCCACCTTATTTAAAGCAGTACCACAGTGTGAAGTTGGAAGTAAACTTCTGGGAAGTTTCCACATTAAGACCAGCATGATCTCCATGAAATTAATACATTGCTGAGGCCAACTGAAACTTCCTTAATTTTCATGTGGACTTACATAGAAATCGCTTTCAAGATACAAATTATTTTCAGAAAAAATAGAAGTTAGTCCTAGACTCAAGATAGTTTTTTAAAATACTTGTTTGCATAGTTTTTTTGTATCATGAAAAAATGTTATTAAATTAAAAAAATTAAATATATCACCTTTTCTGAATATTGGCCTACTGGTCTGTTTTCACAAATAAAGTTTTATTGGATGTAGCCAAGCCCACTGGATTTCTGTATTTCATGGCAGCCACTGAATTTCAACTTCAGAGCTGAGTTGTGATAAGACTGTACTTTCTAAACTCTCAAAGATTTATTATTTGGCTACTTACAGAACAATTTGATAATTCCTTCTTTAGAAAACCCATCATTATTATTTGTTTTGTTTTTGAGGCAGGGTTTTACTATATAGCCTTAGTTGGCCTGGAACCCATGGAGATCTGCGTTCCTCTGCCTCCCAAGTGTTAGGATTAAAGGAGTGTACCACAATGCCTGGCCGAAAGCCAATTATACAGTGGATCATGTAATAAAAAGCCTTCTAAGCTTTCACCACTTTGGGAAGTCTTTTTTTTTTTTTTTAAATCTGTGTTGTCTGTGTGTGGAGGTCCCAGTCAGTGTCAGGCATCTTCCTCAATTCTCTCTTCATTACTTTTATTATTTTATTTATTTATTCATTCATCCAGTAATCCATTTATTTATTCATCCATCCATCCATCTATTTATTTATTATGTATGCAATGTTGCCTGCATCCATCCATCCATCCATCCATCCATCCATCCATCCATCCATCCATCCATCTATCTATCTATCTATCTATCTATCTATCTATCTATCTATCTATCTATCTTAGTATGCAATGTTTCCTGCATGTGTGCCTGCAGGCCAGAAGAGGGCACCAGAGCTTATTACAGATGGTTTTGAGCCACTATGTGGTTGCTGGGAATTGAACTCAGGACCTCTGGAAGAGCAGCCAGTGCTCTTAACCTCTGAGCTATCTCTCCAGCCCTCTTCATTACTTTTTGAGTCAGTCTCTCACTGAAGCAGGAACTTGCTAACTAAAGCCAGACTGACTGGCCAGCAACGCCCTATGGATCCTGCTGCCTCTGTCCCCCCAGTGCTGGGATTTCAGGTGCATGCCACCACATCTGGCTTTTACATGGGTGCTAGGGAATCCGGTTTAGATGTAACACTGCCATTGTCTGCCACCCCCTACTTAGGAACTCTTGCCTTCTTTCTGTACAGTTTTTATCCAGCATGGTCTTTTTGGTTATCTGAGTTCCTTTAGAATTTCCTGTAGCAGCACACTTTCTCTGCCTGCAAATATCCACATCATGTTTCTAGATTCCACATATCATCTCTGTGGAGTTTAACTCTATAGACTCTCCCCATCTCATTTTAAAGCGCCATTTTTGACAAGGAGGCTCTCGTTACTGTCTTCCTCTGTTCTAAACGCTTGTATATAATGCTTCTCTTTTCTTTAATGACATTTAAGTCTGTATTTTCTCTTTTTTTTACTTAGCTATTTAAATAGTGTGTGGGTGTTAAATGGACTTATCCTGTCAGAGTTCTCTAAGGGTCTTGGATCTGTACTTTGACACCTTTTTATCTCTTTAGGCCTGCTCTTTCTCTTTCCTGACATTCTAATTGCACTATATTGGACCATCTAATGTCATCTTACAGCTCTTAGTCCATTCTCATTTCCACATTTTTCTTACTGTGTTTGTTAGAATTTTTTTCCTAGTGATTTATCTTTAAAAATCATATTCCTGGCACCTTGGCTATACCCAGGCCTATTGATGAGCTAGTGTTGGCAATTTTTTTGCCATCACATTCCCATTTGATTTTTTTTTTTAATTGTAGTGTCCGTCTCTGGGATTCTCTGCTGTCACTTTATTCTACCAGGTCAAGAGCTGGCAAACTTTTTTTTTTTAAACAAGGACAAGGTAGAAAGTACTCCAAGCTCTGAGTCACAATACCTGCTCTATTATACATTCTTCTTTTAAAAAAGCCTTTAAGACTGTAGATGATGATGTTCTCAGTTCATAGGCTGTACAAGCCACACCTCAGTCTGGATGTGGTGTGTGGGGTAGGGGATCATGCTTTGTTGATAGTCATCCTAGACACTTTAATAATATTAATCATAATTTAAGTGCTTGGCTGATAGTTATAACACCTGAATCATCACTGAGTCTATTCTGTTGTTTCTTGATAATTTTTTTTGACTCACTATGTGTGGTTGAGTACTGGACACAATGCAGAGAACTATAAAGACTGAGGTGGCCTCAGTGCTGGACCAGATTTGAGGATGAACTAATCTACTCAGATAGTAAACTGTATTTGAGATTTTTGTTGCCATGGCCTTTTTTCAGTGTACCGCAGTATCTAATGAGCCTTCTCCTTTGCACCTGCAGTTTTACAGGCTTTCCGGCAGGGCTGCTCCACTTTCTCCTTTTGGTTACCTCTGTATGTCTAGACTATGGGAGTTGGTCCTACTCACGCTAGTGATCCTTTCTCAGCAGTGGACTGCTGTTGCTTGTGACTCAGCACTTGCTAGGCTGGTGGCAGAAGGCAGTGGACTCTGAGTTACCCTGACTGGCGAGTCTAAGACTAGGTGTTTAAGGAAGCTGTGTATCTGTGATCCGGTGTGACATTTTCCCTCAGCTTTTTCATTCCTTTTCTCATGGCAGTCAAATAACGACAGTGAGTTTTTTGTGACAGACAGATATCTTTAATGATATTCTTAGAGGCTAATGTAGTTTCTTGACCCTTCCTCCCAAATAGGCATTGTTTTCTCCCATTTTTTCCCAGTAACCAAGTGTCCTAAGGGCAGGTGTGGTACCCCAACAACTTTTGCACCCAGCAGGGCCATGGGAACACATACTGTTTCATGTCCTTCCAGCTGGTAAAACTTATGAGTATAAATTCTCTGTGTCCGAGTGTCCTAGTGTTTTGTCATGTTATCTCAGGCTACTCTCATCCTCAGGCAAATTGTTAGACATTTAAAGCTAACTTGACTTGCATGGTAGCAGTTTGGTCCTTCTGTGCTGTGAGACAGGGGATCCAGTCCTAGCATCTCATGTTGGGGAGTGGACCTATTCCTTCTCGGAATCCAGGCATCCTGGTTGCCCTGTGACCTCAGCTCCCTGATATATAAACAAAAACAAAAACAAAACAACAAACAAAAACCAAAAAACAAAAAGAACCCCAACCCACCACCATAACAACAATGAACACCCCTATGCTTTTGTGGTTTATGTTTTTCTTTGTTGAGAAGAAATTCTTTCAATGTCCTAGGCAGAACCCATATCAGGAAAATTAATTTATAGTAGTAAATTTATTGAGATACAGTTTGTCATACACTAGAAGGACTCCACTCATTTTAATTAAGCAGCTGAATGAGCTCTGACAAATGTGTAGCTATTACCTGGCCTCACCCATCTTCTCAACACATCTACTCCCTTTCTTTCCCAAACAATTCTCCCTTACCTCATCTTACCATCAGTTCACAGCCTAGAACTCTGTGTCCAGATAGCACAGGGCTCACTAGCTACCTCTTTCAAGTCTTGTTTCAGATACAGCTCAGAGAGACTTCCTAACCACTCTATAAACCTGCCACTTCCAACCTCCATTCTAACTGTTCTCCTTCCCTCCCTCCTTCCCCCAAAGCAACTGGATAGATACTGACGATATTCACTGTGATACGAAAGACTAAAGAGAAAAAAATCCTGCATTCACTTTTTGGAGAAAACAGAAGTTTATGATTCAATCAGTTGGACGTGGGACTGACAAAGAAATAACAATGTGCTGGTGTGGAGTGCGGCACGAATGGCTGGGACTAGAAACACAATGCAAACTGTAAACTCGCTTCATCTGGAGAGCAGCATGGTCTTTCTGTCATTTCCTGCCTCGGCTACTTAGGAAGTCATTCATGTCTTCCTTGTATGGTGTCCTCACTGCTTGATTCTGCTCCTTAATTCAGTCAGATGACATCATCTTCTGTTCTGAACAGAAAGAATGTGTAGAGTGGGCACTACAAACCCGGGCACCTGAGAAATACATCTACCTTCTTTTGTAGATGTTAAAGGTGCTTAAAGATTACTCATTCCCACCTGAACTACTCACCATTACCAAATCTTACTAACTCTCAACTCATCAGTTCAAACTAACAGCCGATTTCTTGTGTCCTCCACCAAGAGTTTTCAACAGACAACGTCTGCTAAGCCCAGTTTCAGTATTTATGGAGGAGAAGAGCAAAGAGGAAAGATGTTACTGATAAACCTTTAACAGAGTTCTTGTCACTTTGCAACAAACAGTCTCAAATGTAATGGATTCTCAATGTGCCCAGAACTATTTTTGATTAAAGTATCTAGCAAAAAGTTGTTGGATTGTTGGAAACCTTACTCATTTTGAGTCTTACTTAGGTATCTCCAAGTGATGTTGAGGACATGGGAGTTAGGAAAGGAGCTGAATTCAAGTGGCAGAGTAACTTATTAGCAAGGTGACTCCCTGCTAACCACTTTCCCTCTCTCCAAGGACTGTCTCCCTCCAGCGGGTGGAGGAGGGGAGCCAGGGAGATCAGCATGGAACATCCGTCACACGGCGTGTTGAGGGTGCTTCAGAATACTCTAGCTATTACTTTGATGTTGTGAACGGAGATGCGGTATACTGACAAATCTAAACACTGCACACTTGCTGATATAGGTTAAGTGCCAGGAAATGGCTCATTCCCATCTACTGCAGGTATTGAACAGACCCAACAAGGAAGAGAGGTAGAGACAGGAAATGAAGGGAGAGGTGAGGGAGGAAGAAGATGGGAAGGTATGTGTGCTAGTTAATTTGATGTTAATTTGATGTCAACTTGACACAAGCTAGAGTTATCTGAAAGGAGAGAACCTCAATTGAGAAAATGCCCCCATAAGATCCAGGTGTAGAGCATTTTCTTAATTAGTGACTGATGGGAGAGGGCCCAGCCCATTGAGGGTGGTGTCATCCCTGGGCAGGTGGTCCTGGGTTCTGTAAGAAAGCAGGCTGAACAAATCATGGGGAGCAAGCCAGTAAGCAGCACCCCTCCACGGCTTTTGCATCAACTCCTGCCTCCAGGATCCTGTCCTGTTTGAATTCCTATCCTGGCTTCCTTCAATAATGAACAGCAACATGGAAGTGTAAGCCAAATACACCCTTTCCTCCCTAACTTGCTTTGGTCATGGTGCTTCATCACAACAACAGTAACCCTAATAAGGATAGTATGGAGAAGGAAACTGGAGGAAAGCAAAAGCTAGGCTAGGAAGAGGCCAGCCAGATGGGCACACACAGTGAATGTGATGGCATAGAGTACAGACTTGGGGGCTGGCAAGGACTGTCATTTTATTAAACATTTTCATAACACAAAATCTAAATAAACTTGGAAAACAAAGACTTGGAGCTTGAAAAAGAAACAAATGAAACACTTAGAAACAAATGGAAGAAAAAACTACTTCACCATCGAAATACCCATTCTCGGGTGACACTTGTAGGCATACTCATACATCAAAGAGCCCTGAGCATGAAAGGCCACTCTTGGCATCAGATTGATTTAAAAGGATAAAAGGACAGAAAATAGCACAGTACAGCCATGGGGGATCCTCTTTGTATGCAGGCAGACCTTGAACTTGCCATTTTTCTGTCTAAGGATTTGCCTAAACCCCTTGAGAAGCTGTGATCACAAACTTGTGCCATCAGGCCCAGACGAAAGTCCTTACAGTGACTTCACAGATAATCTTTTTCTCCTCAATAACAGCTCTGATGCAAGAGAATCACACTACTGAGGGTGGATGCAGCAGCCAATCCAGTTTACAAAACATGTGCCCAAGAGAAACCCACACTCACAGCTTAAGCTTCTGGGTCCCTATAAAGGACATACTTGGTCACGAGTTCTCTTACTTTTAAAAGTTCCAAACTTTGCTTCTCACTAGGTATTTATAGTTCTTCCCAGTGCAGACTCAGCTTGTCAATCAAATGTCATTTTATCATAGCTTTGTACTGTGGTGGGGTTGCTCAGTGACACTGCTGACATTCCACCTTCATTAGCTTTCCAGGGAACTGAGCTAGAAGCAGCTTAACACAATTTCTAATGCACATCAGAAAGGGTTTTGTTAGCCCTTTAACTCATGAGCATCATGATTCTTAAGTGTAAGTGTTTCACACTTCCAAAAAGGATACAAACAAGAACCAGAAATGAATTTGTCAAATCAATTTTGCTCTATAAAGCTGCCTTTCCAGAAAAATTTTCACCCCAACAGTCTAGTCCTTAAGAGCAGGCTATGCAGGAAGGGGTGGAGTGCTGAGGGTCTGGGTGCCTTTTCCTCAGAGTTAGGATCAGAGCTGGGGCTGCATGTCTCATCCCTGGGGTTTGCACTTTTTATACCAAAGGATACAATTAATATAAAACCTTCAACTAAAACCACTGTCTATAGTTGTTTTTTTTTTTGTTGTTGTTGTTTTGCTTACATCACTTTATTACAGAAGGCAGGAACAACTTGAGTATCTCTTGAGTAATAATTTATTTCATGGTTTTATTAATACTAATACCCCTCAATTTTTAAAATAGTTTATGGGGAAGAGACATGGCTCAGTGGTTAGGGCAGTTCACAACCAACTGTAACTCCAGTCCCAAGGGATGTGACCTGCAGTTCTGGTCCCCTTGAGCACTGTAATGTATGTGGTACACATGCACACATGTAGGCAAAATATCCATACACATAAAAAATGAATCAAACCACGAGTTTATGAAGATTACAGACTTAAGAAGGGGGATTTGGAAACAGAAAAATATTTTTGTGCTCCCAACTATGGGCTGAGATCAAACCCACGTTTTCCCATGCGCTACACAAAGACTGCCTGCCCAGGGCTCCCTCTGCACTCTAGGAAAGAAAGTTTGAGGTGTGACACAGGAGGTTCTTCTGTGTGCAAACACCAACAAGCCCCCACGAGCACGGACTCACAGCGGCGAGGATGTGAAGAACTGCCTAAAATGTCAGGTCTCAGGTGAAGCAACAGCGTTGAGTACTGGGCTTGTGCACCGGGCTGCAGCAGCGGCGATGCTGTACAGCAATGCCGGCTGCCGGGGTGCACGCCCATGGCTAGGGCAAGAGGAGACGCAGCTCCATGGTTTGCTCTAGCTGCAAGCCTGAGGGACATAGGAAAGCACTCATTAAACTTCCGGCAAAGAGTGGTTGTGTAGTTTCCTCCCCTCCTCCTGCCTCTAGGGTCTCCTAGTGTTTCTGAGCCTGGAACTCACCATACTCCTGCTTCAGCCTCCTCAAAGTGCTGGTATCAGAGGTCTGTACACTACACGGGGAAGCAAAAAACAAACAAAAAACAACAACAAAAAACTGTTCCTGTTCTCTCTCTTGCTCTCTCCCTTCTCAGTCGTTTTACAGAGCAGGTCAATGACCACTTTTCAACAGCACTGTCCACCAGAGCTCCATTCACAGATATTCTGAAGATTCTGGAGCGCTCAGCACTTGTTATGGTCTATGCAGTAAGAGTCTGGACTGGAGGGAGGTAAGGCCCTGGGCTGACTTTGGTTCAGTACTCATCAATCTACACCAGATTTCGAGAGTGGAGGAACAGAAGCCTAATTTGATAAACTGCCTTTTAAAGATAAAGAAAGCACTAACTATCAGAACCTGACTAAAACTACGCACATATCCAGACATCACTCTCAAAGCCAAGAGGAGAATGGCTTCTTCCACTGAGAAGCCCTTCCCTACTCCTACCCCAACTCGGAGCAGCTGCCTTCCCACCCAGCCTTTGAAGGCTGCAGACAGGCTGAGAGCGCCCTGGTGGGAGCCTGAGGACTCTTACCTGAGAATGGTGATTAGCCCCAGAAAGAAGGTTTAATGAGCTGGATGTGAGCAGGCTCAAGAGTTTCATAGAGAAATAGCGGGGGAGAAACAATTCCAAATTTGATACTAATGAACACGAATCCTTAGTCTAAAAGGGACTAATGACAACCAAGGTACAGAAAAAAAATCATGATATTTCACAAGTAAAGGCTGAAGAGACCAAAAATTCTAGAGAGACAGAGAACAAAACCTTTTCAGGGCTGTAATGGTGGCTCAGGGGGTGAGGATTTGTGTTTAGATTCTCAGAAGACAAACAAAGCTGGGCATGGTAGTACAGTCTGCAAGGCCAGTGTTCCTGTGCCAAGATGGCAGGCGGGGACAGGAGAAGCCCTGTAAAGTTGTGGTCAAGTGGCCTGGAACACACAGTGATGCAAATACAATGGTGAAAAGGAAACCCTCTTTCAAATAAGGCAGAACTAAAATCTGAGATGTTGACTATGGCACAAAGGTACCTGCTCTCACATAGACACAAGCACACAAACATACACATACAAAAGATGAAAATATTTTATACATCAGAAATTAAAATATTTTTTAAATTGCACTTCAAAATATCTAGAAACGAAAGCTATTAGTGGTCTCAACATAAAGAACTGATGCATGTTGGAGAATACTTGATCACTATATGCCTCTCCCATTTTCATCTGTGTATATGCATGTCTGCATGAGTGTGGGCACAAGAGTGTGGATGCACAAGTGAACACATGTATGTGGGGGCCTGTGAAATCACCTCTGATTGCTGCCTTAAGTGACTTTTCTACCGCTGTGATAAGACACTCATGACCATAACTTAACAAAAGAAAGGGTTTCATTTGGGCCTTATGGTTTCAAGAGATTAGCATCCATGGTCTTCCTGGCAAGGAGGGCGCTGGAGCAGTGGCTGACCGCTCACATTATCACACACACACACCACAAGGTGCAAAGAACAGGAGGTGGGAAGACTGTCGCTGGGAATGGTGTTAAGTCTTCTGAAAGTTTAAGCCCTGTCCCCAGTGACATACTTCCTTCAGCAAGGCCACACCTCCTAGTACTTCCCAAACAGTTCTACCAACTAGGAACGGAATATTCAAACAGATGGTCCTACAGAGGCCATTTTTATTCAAGCCACATTTTTCTGTATTCAGTGAGGCAGGGTCACGGACTCAGACCCAGAGCTCATCAATACGGCTAATCTCTGTGGCCACCTTACTTTAGGGAATCTCTTCTCTCTGACTTCCAAGACTGGAATTACAGTTGGGCTGCTGGATCCAAACTCCAGCTGTCACTCTTACATGGCACACACTTTAACCAGGGGCCCATATCCTCAGCCCACATATACATATATTAAAATGACACCCTCCATCCTGTAAGAACGTTATATATCAGTTAAAAGTGATCTCATGTCACCTTTTCCCCAGAAAACTTGTAGAATATGTGCTCTGTACGGCAGAGCACAGCAAGTAGACGGCACGGGAAGCAGCTAGACAAAAGAACAGAGAAAAAAATTCCCAAAAGGCCACCCCAGCTGCTGAGGAGCGCCAGCAAACAGTGGGAGCAGCAGGCGCCTGAGGGAAGAGAGGAGCAGAGTGCCTGCTGCGTGATCATTGAGAAAAGCATCTGGTCCTGTCAGGAAGCCTGTAGCTTTGTTAGTGGACACACTTTTACAACAGCCACCAAGAAAGCCCTCAAATCTGCAGCACAACAAGGCACAAATAGATTACTCAATAGAAAAACTGGTCAAAGATTCCGGAGTAGTCCTGGCTCTCTATGTAGACCATGCTGGCTTCAAAACCACAGAGCTCCATCTGTCCCTGCCTCCCCAGTGCTGGGACTAAAGGTGTGAGCCACCACAGGCAGCCTGGCAAAAGGTTTAAGTGGAGCTTCACAAAACAGGAAATCCAAATGTTGAATCTACATGAGACTTGCCTATCCTCATTAGAAATCACTGAATTACAAGGTAGAGCTATAATGACAAGGCATTACAGGATGGGTAAAACTCCATATAGAACCACAGACTTGAAATGGCAGCGCCCCGTGGTAAACCCTGCGGTATGGTACACATCACGGCTTGGTCCTTAGCTGGTGATGTGATGCTGGGAGGGGTGTAAACTTTAGGAGGTGGGGCTGGTTTTCTGAAGGTTCCTTTCTTTATTCCTCTGCTTCCTGTTTACCCTGAGGCACAGCCTCATCCTCCACATGTTCTGCTGTTATGATGTCAGTAAGGTCTGAAATCTCAGCAAGTGTGAGCTCAAACACATCTTACTCCTTTGATGTTGTTCTCCCAAGCATCGTAGCCACAGTATCAAAAGGCTAACTACTAAAGACAGACACTTTAGAGGAAGATGTGCACATGCACATTCGTAGTAAAATCACACATCCATGCTTGTAGGACAATTTCCTGAATGTAACCAACAAAAGGATACTCTGTGAACCATACTAGCTACTTAAGAAATATTTATGGACCCCAAGTGAATCACTAATACAGGAATAAAAAAAAAAAAAAAAAAAACAAAAAAAACAACAAAAAAACCCAAATGGTGAAATTGTTTTTAGAAAGGACAAGAAGTAGAAGTTCAGATACATAAAAACGTTTAAGCGTACTAGAGAAATCAAAAGTGATGAGATACCATATTTTTGCTATAAAATGACAAATGTCAGACTTTAATCCTTAAAGTGACAAAAACACAGTGTCCCAAGGGTCACCCGTGGAAACACATGACGATATACAAGACATAGAAATCGTATCATTTCTAGGAAGCAACCTGGCAGGCTGGAAAATATAGATATCCTCTGATAATGAGAATCAGTAAAATTCCAGTTTTAAAACTATAACAGTATTAAAATTGGAGATATTCGTCTGGGCAGTGGTGAAGCATGACTTTAATTCCAGCACTCAGGAGGCAGAGGCAGGTAGATCTTTGTGAGTTTGAGGCCTTCCTGGTCTATAGCGCTAGTTCCAGGTCAGCCAGGGCTATACAGAGAAACCCTGTCTCGAAAAACAAACAAACAAAAAGGGACGATATTCAAAGAACTGATAATTTCATAGAAAATGTTATTGAGATAAATGTCCAGTAAGACAGAATGGAGTATTGTATTAAAGAAACCATGACCTCAATTCTATTAAGTGTGGGTATTAAATACACATGCACAGAAAGAAAACAGCTGTAAGAGCGAAACACACACGCTCAGATAGAGTATAACCATTAGTACAGAGCAAGTGTAAATACAGCTCATGTCCAAAGGGATCCACTGTTGGTAGACAGCTCTGACCACAGTTAGCTAAGCTCAACTTTCTCACCTTTACTAACTCAAAAAGAATTATGACGGGTGCAGTGGCCCTACCTGTAAATCCCAGTGCTTCAGAGGATGGGCAAGAGGATGACGAGCTTGACTGCGAAGACAACTGGGCTACACAGTGGATCCTATGTCAAAAAAGAATAATAGGAAAACAGAGACTAAATGTCCCCATGTACACTTACCAGATCAATATTTTGCATTATGTCTTGGAATGAAGGATGGGTTCGGAATTGCTCAAAGAGATCACGTTTGTAGAGCAAGGCATACACCAAGTTTGGGTTGTGGTGAAGAGAATTTGTCAGGCAGGAGTTGATGATCTCCAACATCATCCGAATCACTTCTTCAATGACACTGAGGTCCTGTGCCTTGTGAAAAAAAGAAATCCCAACAAAAAGTCAGTGTTTTGTTCCATGCCACAGAAGTAACCCAAATACAAGTGGCCACTGACAATTTTAACGTCACTGGAAAGATTACACAGAAATACCCTTCAAGATTTTGTCAAGAATTTTAGAATTAGGTTCATCAATTACTAAGAGATGGAGTTAAAATTGTTTTAATTTAGTATTAGAATTTCATATACTAAATTAAATACTAGCCAATATGAAGGAAAATGTGCAGTCTTTTTAGGTCCTATTTTCAGATCCTTATTTTTGTTCTCTGTCTGAGTTGCCACAATGTAGCACGCTCCTGAAGTCTGACTTACTCGGAGAACAAGTACTCACACCAGCATGACCTCAGTGTTCTACTGTCATTCCACCTTCTGTTTATTTTACAAATATACCCCTGAGCTTCTGTCACTGTTTCCTCAGAGTTCACAGTTGTGACAGTTCATCTACATCATCAGTTTGACTGGATTTGGAATCACCCAGGAACCACACCTCTGGATATGTCTTAGAAGCAGTTTCCAGGGGTTTAACTGAGGTTTACTCCCGAATGTGGGTGGAGTGTCCCATGAGTTGGGGCCTGAGACTGAGTAAAAAGGAAAACTGAGAAAGATGAGCTAGGTCCCAGCATGCTTTGCTTCCCAGCTGAGGGTACAATGGGACAGGCCACCTCATGCCCTGCCACTTTGCTTCCCCAGGAAGGACTATGTTTCTTAGAACTGTGAGCCAAACAAACTCTTCTTTCTTTAAACTGTGGCTATCTTCTCTGAGCCTCTCCTGTGCTGACCTTCCAGCCCCTGCCCCCATGCCCCACTCCAGGCCTCATGGCCAGCAACTCATCAGTCATTCTATTTCTCACCAAAACTGCTTGTTCTGTTTGGCTCTCATCAAGAAATACTGACCTCAGTTTTGGTCACAGTTATGTATTTTAAACGTCTTTACAAGCATCATATAAGTTGTATAGTTTTGGAGCAAAGGGGGAGATCAGCCTCCAGCTTCATAACTGACAATAACATTTACAGAAATGTCTTTACCTGCTCTGCCTTCCTACTTAGAGGAGAAATGAGTTTCAGAGTTTTCTGAGGTCACTTTGGAAAAACCTAACCTGATAGGCAATTATTTGAGGAGCATGATTTCTGAATTTTATGCTAATGAATATCTTACAGATAAATTTCATTAAGTGTAAGTCCTGATATATTAAATTCACATTTCCAAGATTAACTGTTTTCTGATAGTTTATATCCAATGTTTAAGTAATTGTGCAAAACAATCAGAACTCCCTCACTTAAACTCAAGCTAAAACATAAGTCAGGGAAGTATAAAGTAGAAACTTTAACAATTCAAAATCAATAAGCATGCCCTGCATTAGCTTTCTTTCTAAGACATTGGTTTCGGATAGCCCAGGCTGGCCTTGCCTCTCTGTCTCCTCCTCTCAGATGGTAGACCTACAAGTATGCATCACTATGCCTCAAACTGGCAAAAAGAGCTTTCCAAATTATACTAACTTTCTCACATTTAAAGTTGTTACTAGGCATTCTACTTAATTTTTCTGATACTGTTTGTCTGGAAAGTTCTCTTTCTTTCTTTCTTTCTTTCTTTCTTTCTTTCTTTCTTTCTTTCTTTCTTTCTTTCTTCTCTTTGAAACAGGGTATCTCTATTACATAGTCTCAGCTGGCATGGGACTTACAGAGATCCAACTGCCTCTGCCTCCCAAGCGCTGGGATTAAAGGAATGTACCACCATCCCTGGCTCTCTGGTAAATTCTAATGCGATCCTTTAATGTATTACAGTTTAGCTGCAGATATATAAATTAAGTGGCAAGAAAATGTAGTTTCTATCATTATTTAGATTAACTGGAAATACAGTTTGGGGAAACAGAGTAAAGATATTTTACATATTAAGTTTTACTGGCTTGTAAAACAGTTTTGGCATTTTAATGTTGTGCATTGATTAGGAAACAAACATGAGAAATTGTGTATAATTTAGAAGTTCAAGCTTAACTTAGAATGAGCCACAAACTATAATAACTTTCTATCAATATATCTCTTAACATATAACATTGTAAATAATTTATATTATTAAAATTTCAATATTAAGTTGACTCAAATCAGAGTACATGAGATAAGGTCTGTTTTTTTCTTGGTCACACCCTGAGTAAAATTCTAAATATTTACTAGTATGCACCAATACTCCTATTGGATACAGGCTGCACACAGCTCAAGCAGCCCTAAGGCTGCACCACAGGATGTCAAGTACAGTTATCCCCACAGGGATCTCAAAGGTACTAATTCTTGAGAAATAAATGAGGTTGCCTTGAAGTCAGGTATCTACATGGATTGTTTTTATTTATGTGCCTAAAATTGTACCGAGAACTGCTATCTACATCATTTTATTCAATTTGGTCATTCTTTAGCTCCGTCCTGAGTCAGGAAGCCTACAGTGCGATCCTGAAGTGTGCTAGAAGGCTGTGGGGCGCTGAGGCTGGTGGCTGCTGTAGTGCTAGACTCCCTCCCCCCCTTATGTTCATCCCAGTGGTCAACCAGCCTATTCCTGAATACACAATGCACAGTTCTGGCAACTAGTTCATTTCCATTTTAAGTGGCAACAGTTCTTTGCTAACCACTTTAATTATCCTTTAAGAAACAGCCAGAGTTCCTACTGTGTTGTTTCCTAGAAACTACTCTGTGGGTCTGTGAATCCCTGCTGGAAGATCAACGGAGGCTTCGAGGCACCAAGCAGATCATGAGATAATCAGGATAAATTGCATGCCAGGGGAATTCAGATTTGCTAAAAACAAAAGTATCAAACTTTTGGTTAATTCTAATTTCCAAGAAACCCTATCCCAATAAATACAATCTGCAATTTAATCTGAATCATCAAGTTGCTACTTTGACTGGATTTTGAGGCAGGTACCCATATACATGACAGGAAACCAATAAAATCCTTATTGTTTCATATCTAAAAAAGCATTATTAAGCAATAATCACTACTTGTAAAAGGATAAAAAATTAGCATGAAATTAATTGGAATGCTTCTTTTTAATGGCAGTACCTTCCAAATCCCAGGACTTACTTTAGATAGATCTCAATGGTTATTTAATCATACTATTCCACACGACTTGATTTTTTAAAATGGTGCTGGGCTGAATTCTAGGCCTTGAGCATACTAAGCATGAGCTGCTGACATTGAACTAACCCTCAGCCTCCTACTAGATGTTCTTTGCATGAAGGTCTAATTTAATAGCATTTGAAAAGCCCTTCAAACAGCACATGGGACAGAGTAGGCGGAGTCCAAGAGAAATAAGTGACTACTTTCTAAACTGGGAACTTGCAGACTTTGAAGTACATAAAACAAAACAAAACAAACCACATTTTTACTTTAGATATTACTACTAAATGAGAAAAATAAAAAAGCCAAAGAACTCAGAAATCACATTTTAGTCTTTTTTCCAAGACAGGGTTTCTCTGTGTGGTCCTGGCTATCCTGGAACTCTCTCTGCAGACCAAGCTGGCCTCAAACTCAAGAGAGTGTTGGGATTTAGATGTATGTTAGCATGCCAGCTTGACCGCCTGCCCTACAGCCAATTCAAATTATATCTTTGGCAAAACAGATAGAGAGAATAGAGGAAACATTTGTAAAGCTTATCTTATTCTGTAGTGCAAGTTTTCTATACACTATCACCTAAAGGACAAATTAAAATTTAATGAAGAATGGGGACCCAGAGAGGGCTCAGTAGTTCAGAGCACTTGCTGCTCTCATGTCCCAGGTTCTGTTCCGAGCATCACAGTCAGTTACTCCAGTTCTGGGCATCTGACACTCTCTTTTGATTATGGGCATCAGACATGCTTTCAGGCAAACACACATGCACATTGAAACAAATATCTTAATGGAAGTAAGTTTTGGCTCATTTAAAACTCAGGAAGATGGAAAGGTATGCTTGCACATGCTTTAAATCCCAACTCTCAGGAGGCTGAGGCAGGAGGATCTCTGAGTTGGAGGCCAGCCTGATTTACATACTATGTAGTGAGTTCCAGCCACGTTCCAGACTTTATCTCAGAAAAACAAACACAAAACAAAATTATTCTCAGGGCAAAGGCAGGAAGATCTCCCGATCTAGGCTAGTTTGAGCTACAGGGGAAACCCCTATCTCAAAAACAAAAGCCCATGTGTTGGTTGGCCACTAGTGCAATCAAACATTCAGAACAAGATGTGCGCCTTTTTGATTCACAGCCTGCTCTTTTTAGTACGTGCAGCTTGCATGACAGGCATGAAGCCGAGATCAAGCCAGCAAGCCAAGGGTGTGTGTGTGTGTGTGTGTGTGTATATACACATGCCTGAGTGTGCACAGCTCCAGTGTAGAAACAAGGATCCTGAGTAAACAATTCCAGGCTCAGGTTATTTCTGATTGTCTATACATGTAGGAATGAAAGCCTGACAGCTCCATGTTCCATAGTAATTCAATATTGATGGCTAAGTTGGCGGTTGTGGGAATAGTTTACCCAGTTAACAACACTCAGAGTTGCTTCTCATTTTATAAACTTCCTTTTCCTTTTAAGAGGGAATTTATACAGTTTCAAATCATTTATTTTTAGTTTCCTTAAGAGAAGCATATGTATCTTGTTTGTATTAGTTTTGGGGAGATTCCAAGAAAGTTGTCTAAATTTCCTGCATTTTCAGCAGAAAATAAAACCTTCAACAAAATTAATGGGACTCTGCCAAAGGCGGGGAGGGGAAGGAAATGCACAGGCACGGCTCCCCGGCCTTCAAAGGCAATCTTTCGGTGATAGACTCTTGTTATCTTTATGTTGTTAATTCACTGGCACATACACTAAAAAGCTTTGTGACCATGTTATTTCTAGCCAGAACTGGATCTGTCCCAAAGCATCCAGCCTGTGATAGAAAGAACTGGCTTTATATTGCCCTCAAGTCACAGCCCAAGAATAAATCCCAGGGCCGAAGGAGACAGCAGCTAACTTTAATCAAGCCTGGAGGCAGGTGGAGTGGAAGTGGAGCTCTGGCGTGTGCTCTCATGTGGGAAGGTGGAGCCTGTGGTCTTCCTCGTCCTGTCTTGGACACAGTCAGAATATTGCCCACAGGCCTCAGCTAGAATCCGGGGAACAGTGGTTTACATCACACTGTTGGGCTGGTTGCACAGTGGCAAGATAACTGTGACCACTAGAGGACATTGGTTGACTTCACATAGTTTCCGGTAACTGGAAAACTGTCTGACAATTCACACAAAAAGAAAGTTCTGACAGAACACTAGGTATGGTGTGAACTGGGTTATGGGAGTATGTTCTGGGACTAGAGCTCAGCCTGGGGCAGCTTTGCCCCAACTGGCAGCTGCAGTGGCTTCTCTGCCCTTCAGGCTCCAGTAGCCCTGGCTTCTGCTGGCAGCCACAGCTGTGCATACGCCAGTCTGACAATTCCACGTTCACCTTCAGACTCAGCATTCATTTTCATTCTTCTTAAAAAACATCCTTCCACATCCCATACAAGGCAAAATCTTGAGTAAATCCCAGTAAAACACACCACCCTGGGAAGACCTTGCCCTAAAACAAACAAACAAACAAACAAACAAACAAACAAACAATCCCTCCCTCCCTCCATCTGTCATCCTAGGAGCTCCTGGGCTGCCTGGCTCTTGCATAGTATTAGAGGCCTCCACTGCATCTGGCAGCGTGACCTTCCAGCCTACCCCACTGTCCGGCTCTATGATCACCTCCTCCTGGGGGATGCAGCCTTGCCATGCCAGGCCACAGAGGAAAAGGATGCAGCCAGTCCTGATGAGACCTGATAGGCTAGAGTCAGTAGGGGAGGAGGACCTCTCCTATCAGTGGACTAGGTAACAGGCATGGGGGGAAGACAGACAGTGTGTGTGGGGGATTGGGAGATGAGGGAGGGGTACACAGCTGGGATACAAATTGAATAAACTGTAATAAATAATAAAACAATAAAAAAGTTGAAAAGAAAAAGGCAGGCAGCAAATCCTCCAGGCCAACAGCACACAGGTCAACTTCCACTGCTTCTAGGGAGAAGCAGAAACCCTATCCACTTAGCCTCTGGATTTGACAGAGGACACTTTCTCTTATCATCAGGATATGAGCCAACATCTGTTTATGCTGGTAGAGGAATAGAAAGCAACAAGACAAAAGGAGCCACTTAATACTGAGATTTGGGGTAGGAAAACATGTGAGTTCAATACCTTATATTCCTACACAAGGAAGGGGAAGGAGGAAGAGGGGGCTGGGGAAGAATTGGGGTGGGAGGGCAGGAAACTCTGCCTCTAAAACCCAGAAACATACATGGATTAGGCTAGTAAAGAAGTCCTTCCAAGCCCACTGCACGGACAGCTGAAAGACAAGGGTAACAAAGGAACACAGGGAAAAAAAAGTCTGACACCCTAGTCCTTTTACAGGCATAGAGAAACTTCTGGGGAAATTTGAAGCAGGTGGCACAGTGCAGACACAATTCCCAAGGTCGGTCCACAAGTCCCTATGGGAGCCAAATCCCGGCAGAGGTGTGCCCACTTCTAAGCATAAATGCCTCAGAGGTTCAGTCTCTACTGTCTTAGCTACAATGGCCAGAAAGCTACGAGATGCAGGAAGTCAATCACAGTGTGTAAGTACAATGAAGGACACAACTGGAGGCAGCACGGGGAGCTGAGCTGGAGAGCCACTCCTGACACAGAGCCTCACCAGGCTGCCACTTTGAGATATCTGATGGGGCAGAATCTCAGGATTCCAGGGGGGGCCTTGTAGTAGGGTGGGGCTGGCCAGGGATGGGGGTTCAGCAGAATGAGCACAAGTCTCAAGATAGGCCAGCTAATTTGAATTCCTTAAGTGGCTGGCTATGTGTTCTTAGATAATCCATGGAACCTTTGAATCTCAGCTTTTCCTTCTGAAAGATGACAGTCCTGCCTGTTTTATAGGACATGAAGACTGAATGATATATTTGAAACAGTTTCAGCCTTGCCTAGCAGGTAAAAAGGGCTCAGCTCAGTAGCTGTTATGATGAATGTGTTTTATGAATAGGCTGAGACCTGCAGGAGCTGTAGGAGAGGGGTGAGGAGGAGGCAAGGATGTGCACAAAAAGCCCAGCCCTGAAAGGGAACACAGTGTGAGTGGGGAATTCAGTTTGGATTGAACTGCAAATACAGGGGAGTCTGGAAAGGCGATAAGCTAGAGCACTCAGGTCTCAGGTCAGCAGGGGGAGCTCAGGGCTGGTGGGGTCTTCCAGCTGTGAAATGGCCCAATGACTATTTAAACCCTTTCTGGCTGGCTGAAAAACTCTGGGGACTTCAAGTGCTCATATGAGACCAGCCCTAGGAGGACAGGCAGTCCACTGAAAGTACACTGAGACAGAGACAGGTTCAGGGGAGCTGTACTCCGGCACAGCCAGTGCAAAGAACACAAGATGGAGAAGAGACAGGAGGGGCTGAAGCCAGCTTCTACAACAGCAGCATGCTGGGCAAAGCCACTCCAGTGATGAGGAGTGGCAGCTCACACAGGCAGGAGACAAAGGCAGGCATGAGAAAAGTTAGCAAACACTAAGGCTTGGTTTCCTGTCAGAGGGAAGGGTACTGAATCTGGCCTATCTGTGAAGCAATCAAGCAGAAAAACAGAACCACCTCAAACCATAAAGGAAAGATTTCTAACCCATTTTGCAGCAAAAGATATCTACAACATAAAGACTTAAAATGCAAAATGAATTTAAAATGTTCTTTTCCCCAATTTTAGTTTTATTTCCCCATATGAGTGTCTGCCTGCACGTGTGCTTGCGCACCACATGTGTGCCTGGTCCCCAGGGGGCTCAGAGGAGTGTGTCAGAGTCACAGGCAGGTGTGAAGTGCCACACTGGTGATGGGAACCGAACCTGGTCCTCTGGAAGGGGAGCCAGTGCTGAGCCATCAATTCAGCCCCAGTGTAAAAAAATTTTAAAGGGATAGAAAAAAAAAAAGGAAACTTATTCTCCTAATCTTCATAGAAAGATAGGAAGGAGTTGTGTGTGACCTCAAAATCCTTAAAAGAAAAGAAAAACAGCTTTGAATGAAAGGGAAATTCAATTAAATAAAACCAGGGACTCCATACATGGGAGAAATATTAATGACAACAAAGAAAAACATTAGCAGCATCTCATGAAGAGTGAAAAACAGATGAAGAAACTAGACATCACTAGAAAACGAGTATGAATAGCTCACAGTCAAGTGTGACTGGTACTGAAGAGTTGCATCGAAGGATATAGTTAAAGAAAAATGCAGCCAGGAAGGTGGTGTACAGAATGAGGCAATTTCATGCAGGCCCTGAGTTTGAGTCATGGACCCCGTAAAGCAGCAGGAGAGAATTAACGCTTAAGAGTTGTCCTCTGACCTATACATGTGCTCTCTGATGTGTATGTGCATGCACACCACACACACACACACACACACACACACACACAAATATAATTAATGAAAAATAAAAATTCAGTTTCTTAAAAAACTTGTTTTCCTTGTCAGGCAGATCACTGAGGCCAGGCTGACTACACAGCAAGTTCCAAGCCAGCCATGATTATACAGTGAGACCCTGTCTCAAAGAATTGAAAAACAAACAAAAAAGTAACTTTTTCATTTTGTGTCTGTGTGGATATGTGCATGTGTGTTCAGGTGCCCAGGGAGGCACTGAATGGAGTTACCGGTGGTCGTAGGCTTCTGGGAACCAAACTCAGGTGCTCTGCAAAGACAGGATGTGCTCCTAACAGTCATATCTGCCTGAGCCCCACAAAAATGCAAAATTTTAAGTCATTCATAAACAGCAAAATGGAAGAGTAAAAAAAAAAATAAATCCAAAGAAAGCAGGATGGATGAAATAATGACATTAGGTGTACAGATTGAAAAATGAAAGCAGCGTATTTGTTTTTGTTAAATGCCAACAAAAACAGACATAATGCTGACAAGGAAAAGGAACACAGGCAACTGAAGAGAAAGCATACACAGGCACGAGGGACATCTCTCGGTCCCAAGCCTGGAGTCAACCTCCTTTTCAGCGTGCCCCTATGGCCCTTTCTCTGTGATAAGCAAGAGGCAGGTAGAGTTCGGCGTTTTCCTCTTCCTGGAAGGCCATCAGCACTACCGGATGAGGGATCATCAACCCTATGATCTCTTTTAATCCTAACTACCTCATTAACACCCAGTCACAGTGTTGAGGGCTTCAACTTCCGCAGTTTGGGGAAACCAATCTAGCCTCTATCAAAGAATATGACTAAAGGGAACTGTCCAGTCTGGTGGGGGAAGCAAGTTGGACCCCTTCGAAGAACTCTTGCCGAGAAAGAAGAATCTGTCTGAATCTATGCAAGCCTTCAGTGTAAATGCCCATTTCCAGTGTGTGTGAGGACCAGAAAACAAATTAAAAGGGGCCAACAGATGAGATAACCCCTCCAAAAAAACCAAAACCAAACTAAACCAAAACAACAACAACAAAACAATCCACACTTAGAATGGGGAAGAGTCTGTATAAGTGGTTGGGCTTCTGCAATGTGATAATGGCTGGGACAGAAAAGGAAGCGGACTGCTCTAATTTAAAGTCTTAGGAGACATAACAACCAAATGTGCGAATTCTAATTCTAATTTAACACATTGCCAACAGCCATTTCTGAGAATTCAGGAGAAATATGATTATGTTACATGAGATTATGCCTTGGGAATATTACTGCTTTTGCTGGATGTGATAATGGCACAAGATTATAAAAGAAAATGACATTATTTTTGGAGCTGGATATCAAAATATGAAAAGATAAAATTCCAGGATTTACTATAAAATACTTTAGCAAAAGAAAAAAGGTAAAGGTTTATGGAGAGAATATACAAGACTATAGAAACATTTAAAGTAATTTATTTATTTATGTGCATGAGTATGAGTATTTCACCTGCATGTATACAGGTATGGCATATGTGTGCTTTGTGTCCTTGGACGCCGGAAGAAGGTGTTAGATCCCTTGAGCTGAAGGTACAGATGGTTGTGAACCATGTGGGTTTTGGAAACTGAAGCCAGGTCCTCTGAAAGAGTAGCCTGTGCTCTTAACCACTGCACCATGTTGCTAGAGCAAAGGACAGTTTTTTGTTATTATTTATTTACTTACTTAATGTGTGTATGGGTGTGTGTGGCGTGTCATGTGTGAGCATGTAGAACAGAGGACAACCTCTAGAGGTTATTTCTCTCCTTCGACCATGTGGTTCCTGAGCTCAGGTACCAGACTAGGCCACAAGCACCTTAACTTGCTGAGCCACTTCTATGGTCCTCATTTTTTTTTTCTTTCTTAAATTAGAAACATAATTATGACTTTAAAATCCAATAACATTCATTCAAAAGTAAAAGTAAAAACCACTGCCACCAAAGCACTGGCTATAGCATATGCACACCCGGCTCAACATTGTAATAAAAAAGCTACAATGAGTAGTTTCAAGGATCCTGGAAGCTGCAGGGGTTAATATATTCATGTGTTCACAGTCAGTCAGCAGAGAAGAAAGTTCTGATCGTCTTGCTGGATTTGGAAAAGGAATCACACAAGTTAGTAGTTGCCACTGTTTTGAAGTATGTGCAGTAGGAGAAAGGGGTGTGCTGACACAGTGTGGGGAGGAAGCAGAATCGGGGTTTAGAGAGATGGCTCAGTGGCTGGGTGGTGAGTGCTCTTCCAGAGGACCTGAGTTTGGACCCTACCTCGCATGTCAGATGGTTTACAACTGACTCAAACTCCAGCTCCAGGGAGCTAATGCCTCTGACTTCTAGCATGTGCACATATGGAGAAATAAGACACACACACACACATACACATACACACACACACACACGTAATTAGCATAATAAAATATTTTAAAAATCCACAGTGAACACAGATACTAATTCAGAAAACATTTAAGAGAAAAACATTGATAAATTGTGCTTTTCGAGGAGCTAAAAATGTGTAGTAAAATTAACTCTTAACTTGAGAACTTCAAAAACTTAAATATTATTGCTACATTTCTGTTTAGAAATATGTTAAAATTATTCCAAGTCTATGTGACCTTAACTGATGCAGGTGACCCTAACTGAAGACAGGCTGACATAGGTCCTGCTGCATTACCCCCATATTCCACTGTGATGATCAACAGCTGTGGTTACCTAATGAATGGGACAATGCCCACATTTTATCCAGATAACTGCTAATACCCACAATTCAGTCAAGGTCAATGGCAATGGGGGTGACTCAGTCTGTACCTACAATTACAGCAAGGGCTCACTGAAGTTGCCATGGGAACTGTCTAATGCCCAGCAATTACCATTCAAAAATTTTAGGAGGTGGCCCTGTATTAAATTTGCAATTTATTTCTTATGGCAGAAATTGATTTTAAAAGCAGTCTGAAGATCATTATATTAACAAAGACCATTTGCCACAGCAAGTGTCAAGATAGCCCCAGTACAAATGTGAGTGGGTTTATATTCTCTAAACCTCAAAGGTAGCCAAAGAACATACATAATCCATTTTCAAGTATTGTTGTTTGTGATTATATGTTTGAACATTCAAAATTTTCATTCTTTATGCTCATAGGCTACAAAATACACTGGGGGTGGTGGAGGACCTGCGTATCTGGTCCCTAAATGAGGTCAGACTTCAGACAGCTCAGTTTAGAATGACACAGTGTCATCACATCCTGCGTGGGGACTGCCTATCATTTGTTAACAGTCAGTCAGCAGAGAAGAAAGTTCTGATCGTCTTGCTGGATTTGGAAAAGGAATCACACAGGTTAGTAGTTGCCACTACTGTTAGTAGTGCCAACTGTGTGTGTGTCGGGGGGTGAAGGGGCAGATACCTGCTTTTACTTCCTGGGAAGAATTTTTTAGAAATAACCAACAAGTAAAAGATTAAAATTAAAACAGAAAGCAAACAAATTGTTACCTAACATGAAGGTCGTCTTTTTGAGGCAGAGAAAGAGCTGATTCAATGCACAACAAGGTGATTTTAGGAGTGTCCTCAGTAACAATTTACTTGTAAAGAGGAATGTGACCCCTTGCTTTTTCCTGTGGTACACACAACTCTTTTGTTTGTATGTTTGTGTGTGTATGAAGGCCTGAGATCAATGTTTGTTGTCCTCTACTGCCTCTGTCTTATTTTTGGAGACAGGGTCTCTTAAAGAACCCAGAGCTGGCGGATTCAGCGAGGCATGTGAGCTCCAGGGCCCTACCGTCTGCCTCTCCAGTAATCTCACAGGCGTGTACTAGCGTGGTTGGCCTGCTCTGTGGGCACTGAGGCCAGCTTAGGTCTTCACACATGCACGGCATGCACTGGACCAAGAGCCCGTTGCCCCAATCCCCTCTAATGATGTAGGAACACAAGGAAGAGATTTTATTACGGGGAAGAAAATAACCACACAGAGGACACTCTGAGTGTGCTGGAAGCGAAACTTTCCAAGCTTTGGTGACCGCGGCCAAAGCACAGTGACTGCACTAGGCAGTAATATAATAATGATGTTTTCTACAGTGTGTCAGGGTTTCAAACAATGTTATTTCTGTCTCTTATTACTAGAATGCATTGAACTGATTGTCACATCATGGCTTCTGCTGGGAGCAAAGTGACATGCAAAGCTTTCCTCCTGGACCTACCCTCATGCTGATTCCTTGAGGGCTGAATGGGTAAAGCAGGTGCTGAGGATAGGTAGGGCTTGGCTTCCATAACAGCCATTCCCTAGTGACATCGGAAGAAAGCTGGGCCAGGAGGCCAGGGACTGCTCTGAGGTAAGCAACTCCTTTAACCTCTGAGGAAACTGACCCTCTTGTTAAGTAGAAATACAGCGCCTGTCTATACTGCAAAGTTACAAGGCTGTCTGATTTAAAAAAGGACCAACTATTAGTGCTATGGAAATGTGTGTCAATGAAAAATGACTTTTTGGATGGGTGTGGCAGCACATGCTTGTTGTTCCAACACTAAAAAGGCTGAGTCAGGAGCAGGATGATTTTTGAGTCTGAATAAGCCTGGATCACACAGCGGAACTTTGTTTCAGAAAAAAAAAAAGAAAGAAAGAAAGAAAGAAAGAAAGAAAGAAAGAAAGAGCCCAAAACCAAAAACTAAAAACCATTTTGCTTTTTTAGCTTGACTTTCCGGTTGTTGGCTGTTCAGAAAAAGAAAAAGTATTAGCATCAGGTAGAAGGAAGTGTCATTATTCTCTGGTCGGCTGTCCTCTGAGTTTGTAGATGATAAATCTGCAGCTTCAGCTTTTATTTAGGCAGAAGGAGACCATGCTTTCCCCGCGACCCAGAGTTAAAGTTGGTAGATGGCACACTTTCTCAAATGCATGTCATACACACTGAATCATTCTTGCTCAACAAGTGCAGAAAGTCTTTTTCCTAATGAGCGTCATTCACTTAACCTTAGCAAAGAGCTGAACATGCACAGGAACAATTTCAGAAAAGTCTGCTTTTATCCGAAAAGCCAGTGAGCTGGGAAGGCAGCACGGCAACCTGAGCTTAATCCTTAGAGCACACATGAAGGTGGAGGAGAGAACTGACGCACGAGGTTGTCCTCCCACCTCCTCACGCACACCACAGCACACATGTGTCCACCTCCACCCTCCCAGCTCAGGGCTGGGTGTAGTGGCCTGCGCTCGTAAGCCCAGCACTGGGGAAACAGTCACAGGCAGATCCCTGGAGCTAACTAGTAAGTCTTGTGTAAGGAATGACACTCGAGGCTTACTTTGGGTCCTCACACGCACGAGCACGCATGCAACCCCTTCCTTCAATAAAGCTAACTGTCAGCTAGGATATTCCTAACTGTATGTAGTCAGTGGTACAACATTCGCCCAGCATGAGCAAGGCTCCTGAAAACACTCTGGCTTCCTGAGACATCACATTAGGAGTTAGGACATGGCAGCTAAGAGACAATTTTAGTAACTGCACAGCACTCTTAAGAATGTCCCTCTAAGTAAGCATTTTGGGAAGCACGGTTTTCCTACATTTAGTTAACATGTAAGAAATGTGTTGTGTCCCGATGGTGAGTGCTCTCTGTCACGAACAATTCCACATTTGGCTAAGGCCGAGGATCTGGCTTGCTTCCATGTATGTGGACCTATCTGCATTGCCCATGTGGCATGCCTGGGTTGGCTACCCAGAGGCTATTTAAGCTGTGGGCTGGCTTTCCCCAGGGTCCGAGGATTGTTCAAGGTTCCTGAATAAACTGCATTGAAAAAAAAAAAAAAAGAAATGTGTTGTGACATTATTTGGACTAATTTGCTGGTTATTATCCAAAAGTCATAGCTATCTCTACCTCTGGTATGTTAAGCAAAATTAAAGAATGACTACAACCTTCTCAGTGGGTTTGACTTTAAGTCTATTAGAATTTGAGTAAATTGTATGAGAAATTATACATGTTGAGCAAAAAGAATAAGAAAAACCAAAAGGCAGACAAAAGCACAGAGGGAAAACTCTACAGTGTATTAGCTGCACATGCAACAGGTGCGATCTGCCTCTGACAAACTCTCTCAAGCCAGGCGCTAGCGGAAAATGCCTTGTCGCCTTGGGGCATGTGGAACTGAATGAAGATGTGCTCAGGGTCCTATGCTGCTCTGTGATCTGGCCTTGGTAGAACTCGGTGTCACCTGGGCTGACAGGGAAGTCTGGTTAGGAAGTCAGGTTACCAGGCTAAGTGATACAGTTTATTCACTTCTAATGGAGACCAGTCAGTCAGCAAGATGTTCCCAGGTAGCACATGTTATCCGCCTAACAGACATGGAATGGGAGTGACTTTATAACAAGGTGGCACTCCTGGGTCCTGTGGGGAAAGTTGTGAATCATGGGGCATGATCTAAGGAAGAGAGAGTGTAGGGTACACAGACAGTGCGTACAGGGGCCTGCATGGAGAAGAATAGGAAATGGCCCACTCTGGGTTACGATACTCCACCAGCCACACATCACCAGAGCCCTCCAGCTAAAAACGTTCTAGAAGACTGCACCTAAGGTGGGATACAAGTTCTTCAGCAGTTTGTGCCAGCTTCTCCCCAGATTACTAAATACCAAACCGTGTCTCCTTTCCATGGCCAGGGCTCTGGGAATTGAGTATGACATGAAAATGATTCCAGACATTTACTACCTGTGACGGTCTACCTCTAAATTCTCAGATTTCTTTCCCCTAAACTTAAAAAAAAAAAATTCATCAAATGTAATTGCACAGTTTAAATTCGAGGAAAGCAGTGTGAGAACAGAAACCAGTGGCTTCTGCCCTTGCTCCCTCAGCAGCCAAGGCTGGCACGAGCCAGCAGGCTCTCTAGAGCACGTGCCCTCTCCTTCTGAAATAATGCACTGCTAGTTCTGAATTTTTAACTTGGTGATCTTTAATTGACTTTTTGCTTCTGAGAAATGAGGCTCTGCTTCTCTTGAAGTAATTATTTAGAATGAGTTAAGGTCTTACTAAATCACCAAACTGAAAATCGCGTCTTTTCTAAACACTTGCATAAAGGAGACATGAGGTGACATGCGCTCCTGTATGAGAGGTTGAAAGTGAACCCAGATTTAGCTGGCCGGAGATGGAGGCCATGCCTCACACTTTATGACACCGCCTGGGGACAACGGCAGCCAGCCCCTTTGTCTGAAGCTCTAAGCAAACAGAGGGGGGAAACAAGAATTTCTTAGGCTTTGTTCCTAGAGCAAAAATCTAGGCCTGGGAGCACAGAAGTATGTTCCAGAATGCTCTCGCAGTTCCATTAGGCTTCTCTGAACAGCACTCCACGATCATTCCTTTGAAAAATTCTCTGTAGCTCTCAGGACAGGGTGAATTCTAGGCTGTTGTCCCCCCCCTTACTCTTTTCTTTCTTTATAAAGAGTACAGCATTCCTAACAGGCAAAGCAGCAATCCTGCAGGCTTTCTCTCTTATTCCTGTGCTATTACATTTAATTTGTGTGCTTTTATAACTTTGTACTTACGCCCACAGGCTTTTGAACAATGGGTGCCCATTCAATAAATTCAAGAAATAAATGACTTGATGACTGTAAGTGCTTTGAACTCATTGGACAGAAGGCTCTACAGAAGTAACATAATAGTAAGGACACTGGGATAAAAGCATAAGGAAAAAAAAACCAATGTAAAGCTTTTTGAGGTGGCACACGCACATGTACACGCACACACAGTTGTCATCCTTTCTTAGACTGCACTCATTTCCTTCACTGGTGCTCAGTTCTCCAAGTCTCTTCCTCATCTATGTTTTGACGGGAAAATGACAAACATTTGTTAAGCCAAAACACACTTCTACTTGCTTTTTAGGAGTATTTTCTTTGAACCATGTGCAGGCTGCCGGTCAGTGTAAGGCAGTGGAGGCCTGAGGCTGACGTCAGGCGTCTTCCTTAATCATGCTCTGCCTTAGTTTTTGAGAAGGGTGTCTCAGTGAACCTGGAGCTCACTGATTTGGCTAGATGGCTGGCCAGCAAGCCTCAGAGAGCTTTCTTTCTCAGCCCCTTCAACACTGGGATGACAAGTGCACACCACTGTGCCCTGGTTTTTATTCAGGTTCTAGGATTTGAACTCATGTCCTCATGCTGTGTGACAAAGCTCTTTAGCCATTTCCCTTGCCCCAAAATGTATTTTAAACAAGCTCACCTATTATAATTAGGGCCCATACAAGAGCATGGTAAAACAACGACACTGGCTACAGGAGTACAGAGTAAGAGAGGCTAAATAGAAGAATGAGGAAAAACTAATGCTAGTTCCCCTTTTTCTTAGACTTCAACTAAAATCATCTGTTACTTAAAACATTAGCATGAATTTTGCTGTCAGTGAACACTAGTTCAACACTGTACTCGTAAGCAGATGGTGCTACCTCCGTATGTCTTCATCCTCACCCTCAATCTGCAACTCAGTTGATTCATTAAGACATGTGGTCCTTGTTAGGTTTCTACTGCCATGCTAAGCCACAACCAAACGCAACTTGCAGAGAAAGGGTTTATTCCATCTTACAGCTCTGGGGTTACAATCCATTAGGAAGGAAGTCAGGGCTGGAGGCAGGAACTAACACAGCGGTCACGATGATTGCTGCTTATTGGCTTAGCCAGCCTGATTTCTTAAAGCACCTAGAAGCTGCACCTCCACCTGGGGGGAGGGGAGCACTGCCACAGTGAGATGGGCCCTCCCACAGCAATCAAGAAAATGCACCAGGCTCACCTACTAGCCAGTCTAGTGGGAGCAGTAGTTTTCAGTCGAGGTTCCCTTTTCCAGAATGACTACAGCTTGTGTCAAGTTGACCGGCCATTGCACATGTCCACCTGGGGCTTGAGATCTCCCCAACTCCCTGTCAGCACTTGGTTTTCTACCCAGCTTCTAAAGGCCGAAACACTCATAGGCTGGGCGGGGCCCCCTTTTCTCTGGTGTCACCTTCTCGCCACAGCTCAGTACATGGTAGTTAAGCACCTGCCACTGAGCTTTCTCTGGGCTTTCCACCACCCTCAACTTTTACTCTTTAAAACCATTTTTTTTTTCCTACGATATTTTACAAAGATACATCAAGGCTGATCACTCCACTACTCAAAATTCTTTAGTGAGTTCATGCTGAACTGTGGGTGATATTCTAACTTCTTACAATGAACGAACTATCAGGCTTGGCAAAACCTGGCACTCATCTATGACTCCAGTCTTTTAATGTTACTCTCTCCCTGCTATCCACGCAGAAATGACCAGTATGGGCCTTTGTACATGTTGTTAGATATGGTATCCTAATTCTTCCCCTAGGTCTACTGTCTATTTACTTACCTGGCAGCTCTCTTAAACATCAGAGGTACCTATGATATACCTATGTCCCTAAATCTAAATTATGATTCTCAAATTCCTCTTGGATTATGCCCCTATTTTCCATAGGTCTGTTCTAATTATGCATTTATTTGCTTGCTAAATGAAACATGCTTTTTCCCCCCTACTCTATTATTTCTTTGAGGCAGGATTCCTGCATCTGTTCCCTTGCCACTGTTTACCAAGTGCTGTGAAGACATGACTTGAACAAATGGTTCAGATACATGTTTATGTATAATAGGCTCTGTCTATTCTACCCAGCTACTAGAAGTAATTGAAAATAACAGAGAAGTAAGGAACAGATTTTTTTTTTTTTTTTTTTGAGGCAGGACCTTACTATGTAGTTCAGGCTATGTAAGCCACAATTAGCCTCAAACTCTTGGCGATCCTCCTGCTTCAGCCTCTAGAGTGCTTGGACTCCAGATATAAGCCACCATGCCATGCATTAATAGGACTGTTTGTTGGGTTTATTTTCAGGTAGAAACCAAAGCATAATCACATTAAGGTATTTCTTTATATAATGCAGATGTTACAAGAAATAAGCAGGTTTCAAATCAGGAATGTCTGAATCCATAATCTGTCCTTGGAGGGTGAAAACCAAAACTCAGACATACAGTATGATTTATTAGTGATTTATATATTAAGAATTTAAGTGTGTCCCCCCAAGAGTGGAGGAACAGGTATCTACTCATGAATGGAGAAAATAGATTTCAACAGTCCAATTTTCATCTGTGTAATTCCCCTTTATGAAACTCTAAATTCAAATTCGTTATACAGTTCTTAATGTAATATAAAGAAACAAAACATGTAATAACAAAACAGAAGATTGCTATGGGTTCCAGACCAGTCTGGGCTATGTAGTAAGATCTTATCTCAACACACCAAAAAACCAAACCAAATCAGAAAAATGAAACAAAAACAAGACAAAACCCAACAACAACAACAACAACAGAAAAGAAACACCTACATATTTCCCTATTTCCAGAATGGTTTTAAAGCGATCTTGTTAGAAGCAGACTCCGCTGCCCTCCCGTTTCTAGGTGGACAGCTCTACCATCGATCTGCACAGGCTAGGCAATAGGTCCTTGTTGATACTTGAGTTAGTAGCAGACCCACAGGCTTGAACAGATTGGGTTTTTGTTTGTATTTTGTTTTGTTTTCTGCAAAACCACTTCATAGGTGGCTGTGTTCTAACTATGATGAATGCGATCTAAGGCAGTGTTTTCTGTAAGTCAGCCAACAGGCTCACTATTGGTTATTTGCTCTAATGCTTCTCCAGAGAGGAGTTTCCCTTAATCTCTTTTGTTACCGTGCACTACCACTCTACCTGAGGGGGAGATTAGCTTGGCTTCTAGCAGAAGGTTCATTGCTGTCACGATCAAAGATGTCTGGATGGGTTGGTCACTGTTTTTGTTGAGTTCAAAGAATATAAGTAAAATGACTAGACACACCAATAGATATGAAGAAAAAATAACCCATACAGATCACTCCTATTCAAATTCAAGATCAAAGGGTTTTATTTATTTAATTGCTTTTATTTTAAATCTGTATATAATCTGTATAATGCTTTTCCCAAGAAGCTCAGGTTCTAAGGATAGTGGGAAAAACAAAATCAGAATATGTTACAATTACTCACCTTTTTTCACAAAACACAAACATGCATCTTCAAATAACAAAACCAAAGCTCTATACAAATGTCACCAGTAAAAATCATCTGGCCTCTTTTTCACTTCTGTCATTAAGATAGATGTCTAGTTGCTAACCAACTAGATTTACTTGGTTGTTGGGTTGTTTCAAAATCAGGTATAGTTCAGAAGTTACATCACAAGACAGACAAGAAATACTCAGAGAATCTAGTTTCATTCCTGTCAGTCTGATCACATCCCTTCAACTCTTCATAGGCAACTGTTACCAATTTCTTCACTTTTCATAGGCCAACTGTTACCAACCAACTTCTTTTACTTTGTCCTTCAACTGTTTTCCAAATTCACATGAATACACCAATCTGAGCATAAAGTGGAGAGGGGTCTTCTCTGGGAGGTGAGCAAGTGGAGGGCAGCTATCAGACAGGATGGGTCCCCTTGCGGAAGAGACAAGGAAGAGCTGGGTACTGGCGCTGACAAAAGACCCCTTATGCACACTGAAAACTCATTTGTGCTAGCACCCTGGGGTGATCTTGAACATCAACCTCCAAATTGTGAGAAGTATTTGCTGAAGTCACTCAATCTATACTTTGTTATGACACCCCGAGCCAACAACACAGGCTGAAAACACGGCCCTACAGGGAAGAATCACTCATCGCCTGCTGCACTGACCAGCGCTGCGTGGAAAAGGGAGTGCCACACACTTCTTAGGCCCTTTGGCAAAACCCCAATTTAAGATCTCAGAAAACACCCGAAGAGACTACAGGTTACTACTCAATGTATGAAAACAACCAAGTCTGCCTGCCCTAGTGAGTGAAAAGGACATGCTAAGTGCCTTCACTTAAGCCCTGAAGTGTAGTTCTTAAACAGTAGCTACGTGAAAGCAGCTGTTATATTAATAAATACAAGAAAAACTGACATAGTCCAATAACAGAATGGACTCTAACACCTGTCAAAGTAAGAATGACCTTGCTTTTCTACTTCCCAAAGTAAACCAATTCCCATTACTGAACCCTCTACATTCATATCTTAGAAACCCAAGTAATTCATGAATACATTAAGTTGCCAAGGCTTTACTTGGAACGCATGGACTTAAATAATGCCACAAGTCAACTGGACAGATGCGTTTCACGGTCCTTCTCCATGCTTCTGTGATGATCCGCAAATATTTCTGAAAGGATTATTCTTGTAAGAATTTTTCAGAAATCCATGGGAAAAAAAAGCTAGAACTGAATTCTCAAATACAATTTGTTTTCAGAAATTAAATCAATCAAGGAAAAGATTGAATTTCCACTCATACAATGAGTAAGATTACTGTGTTGTTTTTTTTTTTTTTGGTCTTATTTAGAGAAACTAAAATAAAGTGCCATTTCTAAAACATTTGTAGCTTTGACTATAATCAACTGAAATAATAAGATACCAGCTCAAAAAAATTCTTTTCATTTAAGCCTCTTTTGTAATACTGCTTTTTAATAACCCTCATAATAGCCGAATTAAAGGACCCCAACAGAAATCATTCATCCCACATAAAACAAACATTGCCTTTTCTTCTTAGCTTTGTTTTACAAGCTACATTATTTCCAGATGACGCTGGAGGGGACTATGGTTTCAAGAATGAGATGCTTAAGTGGACAGCTGCTTTCTATTTGCCATGTAAATCAAGGGTAAATCAAAGAAAATTCCAAATAGTAGGACCCCTACCCCGCCCCCATTAGGAACAACAAATTCAGGCAGAAAGGAAGAAGAAAAAGCAATGTGAATACAAGCAAACAGAAAATAAAAACGGGGTTTCGGGTTTCTTAACCAAATAAAGGGAAACACGGAGACACCACTAGGAAAGGTGGTGGCACACCGATCCATACGGTAGGGGGCAAGTAAACTGTTTCCCTAGAATAGAAAGGGGGAAAAGAGACTGATTAGGTTTTTCCTTAAAAAAAAAAAAAAAAACAAATGTACCATACATTAGTGCTGAATTTAATATTCATGGTTATTTTTTCTATGCGCTTTAAACTTTACTTAGAACATTAGTTAATCACTGCCATAGACCATGCAAACATGTCCTATTTCTTTTTAGAAGCCACAGGAAGGAACATAAACATTATTTAAACACTGTAAATGACCTTTTAAAACCCTTAACGAGAGGTGTCCACCACATTCCTGCAGAAGCACCCGTAAGCCCCCTTGCCCTGACCACAGAGGGGCACCCTTCACCCCAACACAAGATTGCCTCTCCAGAGGCACTGGTCCTTACACACAAGATGGGAGCCCGCCAACTACAAGTTCTCAGATGAGAATGGAACCAGAACTGTCCTCCAAAAACCCGGACCCCTGATTCCCAGCAGAAAGTAGTGCAGTCATGAGAGGACCGGTCTTGAGGAAATAAGTCTTTATCTGACATTTAAGAACAACTGTATCCATACAGGTGGTATGGGAATGTAGAAATTTTAAAAAAGGAAATATTTCATTATAATACTAAAACCACCAACCTTACTTGTGAGTATACACCCAGAGGAAATGAAATCAGCACCCAGAGTTATCAGCACCCTCATATTCACTGTGTCATGATCCCCAAAAGTGGAGACAGGAGGTCAGCTAACCATTTCCTCACAGATGAATGGCTAACCAACCACAACCCAATGCTGTTCCGCATAAAATGGGGCGTCTGCATCTGAAGTTGCTTGGGCATAGGCTATGTGAGAAGACAAATACTGTGTGATCTCCCTTATGTATGGAACCTTAAGCTGAACTCACAGCAGTAGAGAGGAAGTAGCTAGCAGATGTTCATAGGAGGGCATGAGCTTTCAGCTGTACAACAAATGAGCTTTGTAGACTTGATGTACAGATGTGAACTGTATTTAGGAATATTCTTAAGTGTACCTGAGTTAATAGATCTCAAATGTTCATTACACACACACACACACACACACACACACACACACATACACACACACGGCAACCACATGAGGTGATGAATATGCTAATTGGCTTATTATGGTAAACATTTTACAGCGTATATTAAACTATTCCCTGTTTATAAATGTAGAAAGAATTAGAAAAACTGATAGTCACCAGGAAATCTGTGATCTGTGCTATAGGCATTATTTGACAGAAAAGGATTTGGCATAGTTTAAGCAACTCTGTAAGTTCAAAGTAATTACAAAGGGAAAAACAAGTTCACAGTGTGAAGGCACACTGCCCTAGCGGAGGGATCTAGGGAAGCAGCAGCAGTGGCAGCAGCACGGTGGCTCCCACACACTGCTGGGTAACTTCTGCCCAAGAAGGCCCAGCCCTGTTCAAAGAACTCACTGGCAGTCTAGCAGTATGAAGCACAGGACAAGAAATACCATGAGGACATCATGGAGACATGACAAACAACAACTCAACGTGGGACCCAAGAAAAGAATGAAGGCTCTAATGTCGCAATTCGTGTGTTAGCCATGTTTTAGTTTTGAGAAGTTTTACATGCTCACTAAGATATTAACAAAAGGGGAAACTGAGTGAAGTATAAGGAGAAACCCTTCTCCTCCTGTCAGACTTCCTAGTGCTGACCACTGTAATCTGAAAAGTGTATTTTCAAGTATGTATGTGTAACCCAATACAAAGTTAAAAAGGATTTATGTTATAGATATTTGCCACATAAATCTCTATAAAGATTAAATTCTCTTTTCAAAAAGCTGCAGAATAATGCAGTGGATTAGTTATACTCCAATGAGTGATTAATATTTATTTTATGTTGGGGTGAGATGGTACCCACATGGAGATCAGAGGATGGTCTGTGGGAGCCGGCCGTCTTCTCTCACCACGTGTGCTCTGGGGATAGAAGTCAAGTATTGGAAGACCCAAGTCACGTGGCCGGCATCAGCAGTAAGCCCCTTCCCCACTGAGCCTCTCTCTGGAGCCTCATCAGTGCTTTAGCGGTGCCATTTCCTCTTGCTCTACAATGCTGAGAGGCACAAACACCTTTGTGTTCCTGTGCAGCATACTGACTAGCACTTTCTAAGGTCAAGTTAGTGCTCAACAAATATATTTACCTCCTTGAAAGTATTGGTCCCACTCCTCCAAATGCTACTTTAGAAAAATGGCTTCACCCACTCAACAAGAGGGAAGCCATGCCTGACACTGGAAGAATAGCCTGCTACTTAGAGCTACTGAAGTCTTGGAGAAGAACCTATCACTGTGGCTTCACTAAATACACTCTAAATATTTGTCCTTAGATCACAGGTAAGAGCAGCCCCCACTTCTCATCAAGGAAACTCTGATTTGCAACAGATGGACAACATTACAGAACACAGCATTACAATTCGGAAGCGCGGAGCCCAGTGTCAACTGAAACAGCTACAGCACAACTCCCACACCTAAGGCTCAGGGATCTTCATGGAAGAGGAGGAGGAAAGGTTTTAAGAGTCAGAGGTACAGGAACTTTGCTGTGTGACTGTGTCTCCTTAAATAGGCAGAGAAGCTACACCCACGAAGTCTCACCAGCATAGCTGCCTAAGGATGACCTGAACAAGGAAGACAACAGCAGACATGCTAGTGTGGAAGGGGGAACACGAGGCCTCAACCCTAGACAGAGAACTATAGGCAACTAAGGGACACTGAGATGGGTGGGAGAGAAGGCAGAGGTCCTGAGTTCAATTCCCAGCAACCAAGTGGTGGCTCACAACCATATATACTGGGACGTAAGCCCCTCTTCTAGCTGTACAAATAGATAGATCATTCATCTACATAAACAAATAAATAAATTTAAAAATGTTGAAGGTGGAGAAATAGTCTTCCCCCAGGAATGAGGACACCAATCGGTTATCTAATACCAAATGGTCATCCCTGAAAACATACATACAAGTAACATTACACAAACTGAGCAGGTCGCATTTTAATACTTAAGGATGGACACAAACACACACAATTTCAAGTGTATGACTCAGCATTTCTGGTGTATTCCCAGACTTGTGCAGCCACCTTAATTTCACTTGAAAGCATTTTAGAATTCCTACAGCATACACCAGGTCTGTCATTAGTTTCACGCCATTCTGCCTCGTACCCACAGGCCTAGGCACTTACTGCCTGCTTTTCCAGGCCCTGCCTGTTCTGGACATTTGAACGAATGGGACAATACGGCTTGTGATTCCGTTCCTGGCATTATGTTTCCTAGGTTCTTCTGTATGAGGAGTGCATCTCTTCCCTCCTTTCCCTCAATGACTAATGAAACCACATTTCATTTAGTCCTTGACCATGGTGGACAGTCAGACTGCATTCATTTTAAAGGTTATGAAATGGTTCTATGAAGATTCACATACTGAAGTGGATATATGAGTTCAATTTATATGTATCGTATTAGTAATATAATAGCTGGCTCATATGTACCTGAATCATTTTTCAAAATGACGGTAGCCTTTTTCTCATTCCCACAGTAGCCTGTGAGAGTTCTCCTTTCTTCACATGCTTGCTAATACTACCCGCCTTTCACATCCTGTCATCCTGGCAGATGAGAAGAGTTCACCCACTATGATCCTGATTCACATTTCCCTAATGACTGGAGTTTTTTTTTTTAATGACTTCCATTATTTCTACCCTTTTGGAGAAACGTTGACACAAACCCTTTCCCACTTAGAACTGCAACAAAATCTAACTTGCATCACAGACTAACAAGCAGCCCAGCTGTCCTCCATACAAGGAACCCGGGTTCTAGGCAATACCACCTTCTGGGCTGTTGCAGTCTCCCACCGGTTTCCCATATCCAGCTGGCAGATGAAGAGAAGAGACTGGTGGAGGACTGTAGAGTCAAATGGCACTTTCGCCTGTGCATCCTGCACTGTAGCCAGCCTTACAGCTCTGTTCTGGAAGCAAGTGAGTGGGAAAATGTTGCCTTGCTGTCTAACGGGGAGAGGAAATGGTTCCAAGGAGTACTTTGTCAGTCTGCATCACCCAAAGCTTAGTGGGGGGCCTGTATATACTTAGCAGTCAGGAAAGGCAGCTGAATGGCTAAAAGCCTACCAACAGGACCCTCCTATGCTCATGAAGAGTATTCTGGCTTGGCTTATCTCTGGGCCTGCAGGGCATAGTGATCCACTGGTCAGTGTCACAAACAAGGTCAAGAACTCTGAGAAGTAGGGTCCTGTGTTTGTGTCAAGTAACTGCTCAGTGCTCCTGCACTGATGGCAGTGCCCTGGAGTCTCGCTGCTCACCCGCTGCTGATGAATGTGGCTCTCTGGGACTAGAGCTGCAGTTTATGTCACACCTAGCCTCCTCTTGCCACAAGCTCTTCCTGTCATTGGCATAGAGGCAGCTTCATTCTCTGTCACCTGCATGCCCAGAGCCCTCCTACACCAAGAGTAGCCTTTAAGTTCTTTTGTATCTCTCATGGCAAAGAAGTCAGCTACAAATGTTCTGGTTGCCCTGCCTTAAATTGTGCTGTTTGTATCTTTACTATTGAATTGTATGGCTTTGCACATATTCTGGATACATGATTTGAAAATATTTTCTCCCATTATGTGGGCTACCTTTTCACTCTTTATTTTTGATATAAAGTATCTCTACATAGCCCAGCTCTCCTGGAACTCAGTATGAAGACCACATTGGTCTCAAACTCAAAGAAATACCTCCCCAGTGTTTCTTTTTTTTTTTTTTTATCAGCCACCTCTATGTCCTATTTGGGTCCTATGAAAGCAACGTGTTCATTTTTATTTTTCTGGAGGCAGGTCGGCCCTGAACTCACTATACATCTGCGGATGACTTTGAACTTCAGATCCCCCTTCCCACCTTCCCAGTGCTGGGAATCCCAGAGTGCACTTTCACAGCTGGGTTCTATGATACTGGAGATCAAACCCAGGACCTTGTGAATGCCAGATGAGCATTTGACCTAAACTACCCAACGTTTTAAATTGTGATGAAGTCTGATCTATCTATTCTTCTTTCGTTCTTTGTGCTTTTGGTGTGTCTAAGGAGTGTTTGCTGAATCCAAACCCATAATGATTTACTTATATTTCATCTAAATTCCATATGGTGTTTGGCGGTCTGGTTAGTCTGTGGCACACTCTCAGGATCTGCTGTGTATGAGGCGTATACAACTCAGGGCTGATGTACAACTCCTGAGCACCTGCATAAGCTGGGTACTGCCACACCCAAAGCACGCAGTGAGGAGAGGGTTGTTCTTTTTCACTTCCACACCACTGCTCAAAGCGAGAAACTGCTGTAATGTTTCTCATCTTAACCTCTCCTTGGAAAGTATTTTCCAAGTAGGGCATGGTATTGCTGGCCCGTGGTCCTGTCACTTGGGGGAATGTGGGGCAGAAAGCCACAGGTTTAAAGGTAGCCTGGGCTCTGCTGTGAGTTCTAAGGCCAGCCTGGGCCATATGAAGAGGCTCTGTCTCAAAATTCAAACCAAGACACAGGTGTGATGGGATCCAGTTCAGGTATCAGCTTCCTTTAGAGCTGGCTGCTGCAGCCTCTCACCTGCGTCCAAAGCTGTCCCCCTCTCTCTTTCAACATCCTTTAGGTTTGGTTGTGTGTGTGTGTGTGTGTGTGTGTGTGTGTGTGTTTTCCACCATCTGTTGAATTCTATTTTACTCTTGCATTTGAAATTCTTTATGTGCAGTAATGTGCACTCTTCACTCTAACCACACTAACATAATTCCAAAGGAGAGGACTTGTTAATATACTAGTCAATGTCGCTCTCCCTATAGTAGATACATGTAAAGCCAGTAACCATGAGCATGTTTCAAAAGTGAAACTCCTGAAAGGAGCTCCTTTAAAAGTGGCAAGTGTACTTCCAATGGTTTTGGTTATACCATTATGGCCAAGATAACTGTTCCATGCTCTGTGAATGGTACATTCTCTACCCAGTCCCGAGGCCAAAGAACAAACACTAACAAGAAATGTTAAAGATAGAATAGCACAGGCAAACCTCAGAGTTAGATTTTCTTGGTGTAGGAATCAGGTCAGAATACCCTTTACTATATTTCTGGAAAACACTGAATGCTTAAAAGCAAATAAACATTATATAAACAAACACGAAAGACAATTCTTAAGTGCTAGCCACTGGAAGGGCAAGGCAACAAACTCAGTGGCAAAGCAGCTCGCGGTTCCATGTGGGACAGCACTGATCAGCAAGCACGACTTCAGGAAAACAAGTTTCAGGAGCATGGCTTTGGTTTTTAGTAAGTTGAGAGCCAAGAGGGCCAGGAATAAATCAGACAAGTAAAGCTCAACAACATTCTATTTGTTTTGAAGAAAAAAAGAAAAAAAAAGTTCCTCAACTGCAAACGAATCAAACTAACATCAGATCATGTAGTAATTAATGAAGACATCTAATAAGCAAGCACAGACGTTACCCATGTTCACCACACAATAAAAACGAATCTGTACCTAGATAAGGGTCAAACAATTTTCATTCCACACCCACAGATACAATGGACTCTAAGACTTCCAACCCAGGGCATCTGCAGTGGATCCCAGTTTGCAGAGCTGGGTTTTATCCTCATCAGCTGATATTCACAGGGCGAGGGATGTGGCTCAGGCGGCACAGTGCTTGCTGGCACGAAGCCTGGGTTCCACCCCAGAGCCTTAAAAACCAGGTGTGATGGTTCATGCTTGTCATCGCAGCAGTGGGAGCGGGAGGGTGCAGACAGGCTAAAACTGCCCTCGGCTGGAAACTCTGTCTTCCCCTAATCTCCAAATCTATTTTTTTTCCAGTCTACAAAATGATACTTTTCTATGTTTTTTTCTTTTCTTCTTTTTTGTTTTGGGGGGGGGTTTAAGACAGGGGTTGCTCTGTATAGCTCTGGCTGTCCTGTAACTCACTCTGTAGACCAGGCTAGCTTCAAACTCACAGAAATCCACCTGCCTCTGCCTACCAAGTGCTTGGATTAAAGGAAATGCCACCACTGTCTGGCAATTTCTGTGTCTTTAAAGTACATTCAATTGTGTAGGAGAGAACCAACGACAGCATAAAAGTGTATATTTAATTGTGAGTATGTGTATGTGCATAAGAGATACACACATCAATAGTTCTCAAAGATTTTTGGTCTCAAGAGACGTCTTTGCACATTTTAACCATCAGATGCTCTGAAGCAGCTGTTTTCAAGTAGATTACACACATTGGTATTTACCATAGTATAATTTTTTTTAAAACCAAGAAACATTTAGGACATTAAAAAGTAAAACAATAAAAAACAGAAGTACTAATTCTTCAAGCTGTCACGCATCGGGTAGCTTCTGAACATAATTCATGTTTTGTAGAGACAAAGAAAAAGAAGGCTCCAGGCAGCACTGAGCCGAGCTGCTGGCTACTGCATCTGCTCAGCTGACTGCCCACCCCGATCCTTCTCCTGTGGACCACTGCTGGATCCTTCTAGATGCTACCTGTGTTTACTTACTACCTGAGTGAGATGATAGACTCAGTCTGCCAGAAGATTCGAAAACTCTCTGAAACAGTAATGACAGCGTGCTTTCTGTGGTTCTGCCCAGAGCACAAGTTAGAGTTTTCTTACTTTAAATAGTTGCTGAGGTGATGTTGGAGCTAAGGAAATTGCCTCCATGACGCTGACACGATAGATAATTTGAAAAACATGGTTATAGTTTAAAAGCAAGTACAACTTGTTCACTATCACCTTCTATATTCAGGCTCTGTTACACACGATTAAGTTGCCTGAGTAGTACCACAGTGTCTTTAAAGGCCGCGCAGAGCCTCTCTAGTCTTCCACTCACTGAGCTAAGTTGCGGAAGCCTCTCATGGAGAGACACAGGCCAGCCACAGAGCATTAACAGCTCTCCCAAGCACCTCTCCTGCCCCAGGGTACACTCTATGGCGGACTAGAGTACAGTTTCTGTATTATTTTCCCTTAAGCAGTCAGGGCAGTTTCCTCATTATCTGAAACTTGATGGGGGGGCGGGTTTCCCACAAGGTGTTTAGACAAACATGGTTGTACTAACACTAATATTTTTGTAACTTGCAATGTGCTTTTGACGTTATTACTCAACTGACTTGTGAATTATACAGTGTAACGAGGATAAACATTTTCTTAATAAACTTAGAAACCTCTACGTAGACCCTAAGTGTTCTATGTGTTACGGCAAGAAGGAAAACATAGGCTTATTTTTAAGCACTTATTAAACTCTGCTAATATGGTGTCTCCACTCTGGTGCAGAAAGCACACATCTGGGACTCCAGAGCTGCAGAGACCCTCTCCTTCTCCTTTTCCAGCTTTGCAAACAAGCCGTCTGGGGCTAGTACAGAACATGGAATTCTCTGTCTGCTGCCAAGGATACTTAACAGGTTAAAATTCTGAGGAATTAAAAAAAAAAAAAAAAAAGAGGAAACACACCCATTTCCTTGCCAACATTTTATCTTATTTTATTCATTATTATTGTGTGTGTGTAATGCATGTGTGGGGGAGAGTACACCACAGTGTGTGCATGGAGGTCTGGGGACAATTTTGTGGAAGTCCTCTCTTTCCACACTTTCTAGGTCCTGGGGATTGAACTCAGGTCATCAGGATTGCACAGAAAACTCTTTCCCTGCTGAGCCCTGTTGCAGGCCCACTAATGATTTCTTAAATCACCGTCTGAACCCCTGGCACAGGGAATGATTCAGCTGCCACCATTCCTGCTCCATCAGCTCTGGGAAAAGGCAGTAGGAAAGGCCTGAGTCTCCTTCTCACATGCTCAGGATTAAGAGCAAGGGCTGCAGTGACAGGTCCCCAGTGAGACCGTCCCGGTGATTCCAGGATGCAGAGGCTCAAGACCAGCTGACAAGTTTACAGATGCAGAAGCCCTCTAAGGGACTGAAAACTGTGGCATTCAAGTATATATAACAAAACTGGTTTTTCCATTATAATCATATTCGTGACTGACAAGCACCATTAACTATGACCGTTTCCTCTAAGAGAGTGGTCTGCACGTGTCCTCTGTTACTGTGTAATTGGTCTGAGAGGTTTTTTTTTTTTTTTTTTCTTTTCTCGACTCACTGCCAGGATTTCTGATTACTAACAATCACTAGGTTGATTTTTTTTCAACTATTTCATAATAAGCACAAAATAAGGTTTTTAGCAGAGCACAGTCATATTCAGTGAAGTACTTAGAGACATTTGTGACAATGAGAAGGCGGCTACTTACATAATCTGGGAGAGGGACATCACTGGAACTCAGGGAACCGCTCAGGGACTGGGTGGCTTGTTCCAGAACTTTGTTGTGTTTTTTAGACAGCAAAGAAAACAAACTGAAAAAGCACAAAGGAAAACCCAATTACATTAAGAAAACTAAGTCCTTCCTTTTCTAGATCTAACATGGAATTGTAAAGTTCCTAGCTGATGACAGCCGCTCGGCAACCCACTCTAAGTTGCTCGGGCCAGCAGATCTGAGTTGCTCATTCTTTCAAGTAAGTATGTTGGCTAAGTCTAGTTCTCTAGTGTTACTGGACCACAGATGTATTAGATGACATTTCTCAAGAAAGATTTTTTTTTCAAACTTTTTAAAATTAATTGTTTTGTGTTGAGGAAGGGTGATTTTTAAGGATATATTTTATGAGATTTCTACTCTGGTCATGATGGGTTAACTGGTACCAGATGAACTTTCCCGCAGCAATCAACTAAAATGTAGAGGAAACATATAAAACAACTGTTTTGGGTCAATCAGAAATATAAGATCAGGATTCCTAAAACAAGAGAAACACGAGAACTTGACAATGGTGAGTTTCTGTCTAAAGACAGAATTGAACCTAGCCTATGGTTCAGAACATTAGGAACTCAGTAGTGTGGAGCAATGATGTGCTGAGAAGACAGAGACCGGGATTTGGGATAGCCATCTCTGAACTTGGGAACTTTATATGAGATAGGAGGAAACTGCAAGAAAGGTCTAGCAATCAGAGTGTCTGAAAAGTATTGAGATGGACCTGTGAAGACAAGAACCCAAAAGATGTACAGTGAACTGCTGGGGGCCTATACAATGAACAGATTTTGGAATTCAAAACACATTGACGACTACTGATGATCCAACCAGCCAGTGGATAAAACTCCCTGTCTGTAGCGTGGCGTGTGTTCCTGAATGGTCACTTAAGAAATAGGAACATTTCAGAATATGGATTACTGTGATCTAAGAGGCATCTTAATAAAGTTATAACAAGGAACAATATTAAAAGAATAAAGGTGATTTACATTAAATATACATGAGCTATACACTCCAATTAAAATGTCAGTGTTTTTTATTAAGAATGGATGAATATCAAGACCCAACTATGTATTATTTAAAAGAAATGCTTATAAACCTAAAGATAGGAGTGCATAGTTATAAGAAAGATAGGATGGCCAGATTAACTGCAGAAAGAGAATTATTATCAGAGATAGAAAGAAGGATTTAATAATGATGAAAGCTGACAGAGAAGATTTAGTTCCAAATGTATATGTCTAATACTAGGGTCACAAATATGTATTTTATGCGCACACATATATATGTCCTAATAGTAAACATGTATAGTCAGATATTCTAATAGTGAACCTACTGTACTAACCAATAAAGACTCTATGAGTTAGATGGAAGCTTAAAAATAAAGGCAATTTTGATTCTATGTACTTTCCATTTTACCTTGAGGTGTGATCTGTAGTATTTTTTTAAAATGCTAAAACTATGATTTTAGTATTTCTTAGTGATGTTTTTGTAAATAGAATATGAATTGGTTATCAATTTTGGAAAGGCCTTATTTATTTCAGACAGATCAAGCAGGATAATTCAAGAAGCCAAGATCAATAAACATTCTTTCTAGATTAGAGTGCGTTCTTGTCTATCTTTTTTTTTTTTTTTTTTTTTGCTGTTTTTTGGCAACACTGAGGATTGACCCAAGGATCCACATATACTGGATGAGTGCTCTACCACTAAGCTACACCCTTAAACTACTTTTCACTTCCTAAAATTTCCTCCCCTTTCCCTCTCTCTAGTATGTAAAGTTCTGGGTATTAAACCCAAAGACTTGTGGATGTCAGGCACACAGACCATAGAGCTGCACTCACAGCCTTAAGTTTTAACTAATATTTCTGGCTTTTTAATGTGGGTTCTGTGGATGACACTCAGGTTCCTGACCTTGTAAGGCAGGAACATCCCTGATGGAACCACCTTTCCAGCCCAGGGATGCTGAGACTAAAATTGTTTGGTGACCAATTCTAGCACAGGTTATGTATGATACAACCTAGAGGCATAAACCGGATGCTCCAAAAGGGAGCAACCATAGAGAGGCCTTAGACCAGCCAGCTTGGTGCAAGAGGCAGGGCCAAGGGGAACAAAGCATGTCCTCTTGCTGAAGTTGCAGAGGAGGAATGCAGGGCTGCTCTCTCAGTTCACAAACCTAGGGACATCCCAATTCACACCCCCTCTCTCTTTCTATGGAAAGTCACTTGAAATTGTTTCCTCTGGAAAAGGCAGGCCAGTTTGTTTGTTTACTTTACAAGGGAATACTAGCAATCTGTTTCTCTTGTTAGGAGACCAAACAAGGGAAGGAGCTGCACTCCCAGCATAAGGTACTTCAGTTGAGCATGATGGAAGATCTGCTGATTAAGGGCATCAAGTATTGAAGCACACTTCCCCAAGAAGCTGTGGCTATGGTTTCCAGCTTTAAGAAAGTTTGTGCAAGAACAGATAATGTGAGGTCTCTTCCAGTTCTCTATCATGAATGAGGCACAGAATTCACACATACTCTAAGTTGTTATTCTCATACAACTTAATAGGTTTTCCCCTCACACTTTACATCTACTGCTTGCAAAATCTTGTGTGTGCTTTTTTTAACATTCTAATTTTGGCTTTCATTTAGCATTTTTAAGGCGAAATGACCTAAATTTATATGAGAATGACTTGCAAATTGCAGAGTGAGAAAAAGGAACTTCTGCTTAAGCTCTGCATCCTTAGCACTCAGCCCCGGCTCAGTGCTAGTTAAAGCAGTAGAGAGCCGGGATGGCTGCACACACAGGAAAAGCCGATCATAAATGGAAGCGAGGCTGATCCTTGGGGTGATGGGTATTCAGTCGGAGGGGCATAACTCCAAAAAAAGTTAGAGAAAGATTAACTTTTCTTTAAGTACAACAATATCTATTATAAACTGGAAATTCAGTGAGAAACTAAAACATGGATCTCTCTCTCTTTCTCTCTCTCTCTCTCTCTCTCTCTCTCTCACACACACACACACACACACACACACACACACACTCATTCTTCTTCCCCATTGGGTACACAGTGGGGATTACTATATGCTCTTTGGGAGCAGGAGGCTGGAACACTAACTATATCCTTTAAAAAGTCTGATAAGAAAGAACACGCTTTCCTGCGAAAATCAGAGCTCCTGCCAGGAGACAGCATTGCAAAGGAGAAGGCAGCATGTAAATAAAAAATGTGTGGTCAGTCCAAACTGGGACGTGCTGAGAAGATCACAAGCTGGCACAAATGGCTGCAGCTGAGGGTGCACAGACGGCAGGGCATGAGACCAGAATGAAGACAGTTTAAAGACAGACTGTGAAGAGACGGACGCTCACGACACATCAAAAACCCTGGGCTATGTTCTATACAGTTGAGGAGCTGGTGAAAATGCTGACAGAGATGTGGTCCCAGCCTGAGGAGCTCAAGTCTACAGTGTAAGGTCTGAAAGCAGAGATGCTCTGCCAAAGTGCTCTGGGGCACAGAGGAAGGCGAGGTACATTCCACCGAGGAATCAGGCTTGGCTGTGGCCCCGAAGTTTAGGAGTTTGCTAACTGGAAAAGTAAAGGAGGATGAAGAGCAATTTGAAAGTTGAAACAGTATATAGAAGGTGTGCTGAAAGACTGTATAGCCTGCAAAGCAAGACTGGAGAAAATCCAGTGAGATGAACATGGGGAGATGGGGCAAGACAGGAAGCCAGCAAGGACAACAGCAGTCGAGAACAACAGACACTGCCTGCCTTCCTGGAGGGCATGAGTGCCATGGGATGCCAGTGAGGGCTGCACCTGCAGCTGGTCAAATACAGGAAAGTGCTTCTGGGGTGATGCCTAAGTGCTGCCTTAAGGAAAAACTACGAGTTGGCCATGCAAGGCAGGCAGCAGGATGATAAACACGTGAAAAAAAGAATCCAGGTGAAGACAGAGAGAGAAACTTGAGTGGAAGCCGACAGGAGCCATCTGGAAGGCAAAGGACAAAGTAGCGAGTGAAAGAAGGTAATTGGAGTTTTCCAGAAAGCCCTGGTTGACAGACAGCTGTGAAGAGGGAGACTTGGGAAGACAAAGTGATTAGCAGGAGTAGCAGCAGCCCCCGATGTACGCTGTGCATGCCTGGACCAGCACCATCCATTGCATGGTCTGGAAGGTGGGTATTGCTGTGACCTATGTCCCCTCTCTCCATTTTACAGGGATAACACACCGAAGCAAGGGCAGGTTAAGTCATCTCTGTGACAAGTCAGGAGTCAAACACAGGCACACTGGTGCACACTGGCTCCTGAATCTGTATGCCTAACAATTCTGCCAGACACACCACCTCAAGCTGCTCAGGACCACCACTGGAGACAGAAACAAATCAGAAACAAACCAGACGGTAGTGTTCAGAAGACAGTGAGGGGACTTGGTGTGGGGGAAGGAGGAAGCTATACCAGGTGCACTCACAGAAGTGAAGGTGATCATCCAAATATATTGTGGGATGTAAGCAATGACACATAGGACAGAGCTCTGGGAACCACTGACACTAAAAGCAGAAGCAAGCAAAGGTAGCCAGTGACATCACCCATCAGCAGAGGCAGGAGCCCAGGAAAGAAAGAGGGTGTTAAACAGTGAAAACTAGCAACAAAGACACTGGACTTGGTATTAGGAAACAAACCAGCTGTGACCTTCCCACTTACAAAGGGAACAAGGCAGGAGCTGGGTAGCAGGGGCCTACACTTGACCTAAGGCATAGCCCCAGCACCAGCCTACCCAACCCTCTGGAAAAGATGTCTTACTCCCTGCCTCTGACAAACACTCATCTGCTCACCTGGCACCCAAATCTGCTCTGACATCTATCTCACATTCAAGCAGCTTTATTAAGGAATAACTTGTGTATACAATACAAAGAGTTTTAAAAAATTTAACCATTCACATAACCCATCATTATGGAGAACAAGATGGTGAACAGAAAGCTCCCCTGGGCCTTTCACAATTAGTCTCTTTCTGTAATACAGCCCATTTCCTTCCAGGCAACCATGGATACATTCTTTTGCCTCTTCTAGAATCTCACACAAATAGATCAGACCATATGCAGAATCTGGGTCTGCCTTTCTCACTCAGCACAGTGCTTTTCAAACTGCTCCATGGTTTATGTATCCACGATTCATCTGTTTGTTAATACTCAGTAGTTTCCCTTATATGGATATACCTCAATTTTTCTATTTACTAGCTGCTTCCAGGGTTGGGCTATGACAAACAAGGCTGCTATACTTTCACATATGCTTTTGAAGAACACCTATTTTTCCATCTCTTGAGTAGATTCCTACAGAGGTTGCTGGATTGCCTGGCATTTGTCTAACTCTATGCTAAGCCACCAACTGTTTGGCCTTCTTGCTTAGCATATCACTTGGTATTTCCGTCTTTTTAATTTTGGAGTTCTGGGGGGTGAAGAACATTTTCCCTGTAGTTTTAATTTGCATTTTCCTAAGGAGTGTTCTTGTATGTCTTCTTTAACTTAGCTATACAATTTTCTGCCCCCTAAAAGAATGAGTTTCCTTTCTTCTTGAAAATTTGTTGTTTTTGTTTTTTAAATATACTTTGGGTATAAGCCCTTTATCAGATATGTAGTATATAAATAACAGAAACAAACACACACATATATCTCCTAGTCTATTCTATGGCCTATCATTGGATGAGGGGATACCTTTAATTTCTATAACAGTGCTTTTAAGAATGTGTCCTCCCTCCCCCAATAGTAACTCTGGCTGTCCTGGAACTTATGGTGTACAAAAGGCTGGCATGGAACTCACAGAGATCTACCTGCCTCTGACTCCCAAGTGTTGGAATACACCACCACAACTAACTTAATTTTGAAGTTTGATTGTGATGAATTTGTTAAACTCTAAAAGATGGTTTGTATTTTTTGTGTCTTGTCTTAAAAAAAGAAAATCTCTAATCCCCAAACTTCAAAGGTTTTTCTCCCATGGTTTCTCCTGTAAGTTTTGTAGTTCTAACGCTTGTGTTTAGGTCTATGATCCATTTGCACTAATGTGTGTGGCAAGAAGCAAGAGTCAAGGTCTATTTGTTTTGTAGGTGGAGAAGAATGCGGGTATTGAATTGCTCCAGCACTAAAAGGTTATCTGTCCCCCTGGAATTATCTCCTCACCCTGGCTGAAACGCCACTGACTACACATGCGCTAGTCTGTGTCTGGCCTCCGGCCCACCTCTCTGTGAAGCCCACTATACACTAATAGCACACTGTCCTGACTCCAGCGCCACAGCACACCTGCAACCAAGCATGGGAGGCTCCAGTTTCTGCTTTCTTTGTCAAAATGGCTTTCGGTTATTTTGGCTTCTTTGCTATTTCCACGCAAATTTTATCATCCAACCCAGTGGTCACCAGTAAACAGTCAGTAAGTTCTGACTTATTAACTGCGCACTGCATGTGCGCACAACCTCAGGGTCTTAGCACGGCCACAACTCTGGATTTCCACAGAGCTAACCACCCTGCCTGTCTGCCTTCCAGCAATATTCGATACTTTTATTTTAAAGGTCTTGTGTGTATAACACACACACACACACACACACACACACACACACATGCTTGCATGCTATTTCTCTCTCCTCTCTCTTTGTCTCTCTCTCTCCTGCTGAGTTAACCAGGTGGGTTCAAGCAATCTTCCTAAGATACAAGTTCTGCACCCAGATAGTTACGGCCTTGCTAAACTCACTTATTATGTGGAGTAGACTTCTTGTAGATTCATTACAGTTTTTTACAAGTTTACTTTTCTTTTATGTTTATGAATGTTGTGCCGGTGTCAAGTGCAACCATATACATGCAGTGTCTGTGGAGGGCAGAGGAGGGCAGTGGATCCCAGAACTGATTCACAGCCAGCTGTGAGCTGCCATGTGGGTGCTTGGAATGACACCTGGGCTCTGTAAGCGCAGCCACTGTCTTTCACCTTTGAGCCAACTCTCCAGTTCCTCATTAGGATTGAAAAACATGTTCAATGCCAACAGCAAAGGAATTAATAGAATTAAAAAACAGTTTCACATTTACAATTCACAATTTGAATTTTAAATTTCTCTTGATAGTGCACTGGCTGGGACAATACCAAATAAATGTGAAAACAGACTTTTTTTTTTTTTAAGAAAGCATGTAAGAACTGTACAAAACAGGGGTCTCGTTATGGCACAGGCATGTCACCCACTATCCTTTGTGGCCTCCCTCTGGCTCCTGAGGGTCTCCTTCCTTTCCGCAAATGGTCCCCATTCTACTTCCATGTCTTCTTTTCTCTTTTAAATCTAGAGTCTGTGTCTGCTTTGTTTTATTTAACATTACAATTTCTAATTGCATCTGCTTTCTTGCAAATGACAGGAATTGGTCAGCATTATCCATCAGGGAAATGCAAGTCAAAACTGCACTGATATTCTACCCAGATCCAAGCAGAATGACTGCCATCAGGAAGACAAATTCTGGTGAGGATGCGGGGGTGGGGTGGGGTGGGGTGGGAAGGAACCCATATGGATGAAGAAACGGCTTTTTCTCGTGTGTAGACGGGCACCACACTTCTTACCATCCCTTTGTCGATGCACACTTAGGCTGATCCAGAACTCGGGTACTATCAACTGCCCTGTAATACTCAGGTGCACAGGCATGTTTATGGCATACTGACTTCCAACTCCTTTGGTTAGATACTAAGGCGTAGTGTAGTTGGATTACTTGGTGGTTCCATTTTTCCTGATAGCTAAAGCTGCTGACCAATTTTTTCAACCATTTCTTGGCAATTTGTGCTTGTGTTGAGAAGCTGTCCCTTACTTTATTGCATTTACTGATTGGATGGCTTGGTTTGTTACTGTTCATTTTTTCTTTACCTGTCCTCACTCTGAAGCCCCTGCCTGACATTAACTGGCATGCAAGCACACACACACACACACACACACACACACACACACACACGCCCTCTGAGAGCTGTAGCTTCACACTGGTGGCCGCTTCCTTTGCTGTGCAGAAGCATGTTATGTCATGCAATCCCAGTTTTCAGTTCCCTGGATGATTTCCTGTGCTACTGACATCTTTTGTGATTTTTATTTAAGGCTATTGTGAATAGGACTGTTTTACTATTTCTTAGAATTTGAAAAAATACTGATTTTGTTTTTGCTACTTTTGCTTTGTGTGTAGATCTAGAAGCTTTGTGTGGTGGCGTCTTTTAGGGTCCTTCAAGTACAGCATTATGTCCTTAGGACTTAGCTGAGTAGAGGGTAAACACCTATCCTTTCACTATTAAGCATAATTTTAGTGATAATTTTTTTTTTCTTTTTTTTTTTTTTTGAGACAAGGTCTCACTAGGTCTCTCTGGTTGCCCTGGGCATGCTATCTGCACCAGGCTAACCTCAGATTCACAGATGTGCCTGCTTCTGCCTGCACTGAGATTACAAGTGTGCACCACCGCACTTGGCCCAGCAATAAGATTTTCATAGTGCCCTTTATCAAGCTCAAGGATTCCTTACTCCTTGTTTTCTAATTGAAAAAGGTTTTCAACTGTGTTACATATTTTTCTGTATTTACTATCTGCTGGTTATTTTACTGTTGTTGTTTTGCTTTTGGGGGGATGCTAGGATTGAACCCAAGGTTCTGGGCGTGCTGGGCAAGAGCTCTGCTACCAAGTCACTTCTCTAGTCCTTCAGGTAGTGGACTGTACTTACCGGCCATAGAATGCTGATCAACTTCAAACTGCTAGAATCCTCTTGGTAATCTTTTTATCTGATGGTGATGTGGACAATTAAGAATTAAACTCTGTGAAAATCTATTTCCAATTTTCTCGATTTGTCAGCTGTCTGACAAAGAAAGCATTACTATTACCAGCCAGACTGTACATGAAGAGACTAAGGAACCAAACAGGAACCTGAAGAGTAAAGTCAGGATGGACACCTGGGAAATCTGGCAAGATCCTGGGCTTACAGCAACTTTGTCTCCTACCTGGAGAATCATTTTTCTAATTACAGTGGCTATGGTTCTGTTTTCTTTTCCTGAATGATTCACTCTTGGATCCTATTTTTAGGAACAGAAAGTATTCTCCTGAAAAAAGCAAGTTGAGGAAGGCTGTGAGGAGAAGCTTCAGGAAGACATATCCCTTCTAGACACGACAAGTTTGAGATGTCTACCTGTTAGCCAAGCAGAGTTCAAGAAGACAGCTGGGCTGATGAGTGTGGGTTTAGGCAGAGACATACATCTGGGAATTGCAAATATGCCACCAGAATTTAACATCATGGCAACAAACTTAAAGAGTCCCAGACTAGAAATAAGTGGTGGTAAAAGAAATGTATATACTAGAACTCAGGAAATTAGAAAGGGAAAGTGCAGGTCCCAAATGGAAGTCTGACCGAACATCTGTAAAGATCAGATCTTCAGTTCCTACCCTGACCTTGAATGCCATCACTCCTGCTTAGGGATCAGGGGAAGTGAACAGCATTAATATGAATGGATCTGCAGAACTGACCTCGGAGAGCTCAGCTAGGGTTCCCTAAGATGTATCAGCCACCCAAGTGCACAGAACTTCCAACCAGTTATTTCTTTTTTTAAATTAATTTTTATTTTTTACTATTAATCACAGGTTATTTACTTTGTATCCCAGCCATAGCCCTCTCCCTCATTCCCTTCCAATCTCACCCTCCCTCTCTCATCTTCTCCCTGTCCCTTTCCAAGTCCACTGCTAGGGGAGGTCCTCCTCCCCTTCCATCTGACCCTAGCTTATCAGGTATCTCCAGGACTGGCTGTAATGTCCTCTTCTGTGGCCAAGCAAGGCTGTTCCTCCCTTGGGGTCTGGGGGAGGTAAAGGAGCCAGTCATTGAGTTCATGTTAGAAATAGTCCCTGTTCCCCTTACTAGGGAAACCCACTTTGATACTGAGCTACCATGGGCTATATCTGAGCAGAGGTTCTAGGTTACATTCATCCATGGTCCTTGGTTGGAGAAACAGCCTCATAGAAGACCCCTGTGCCCTGATGTATTTTGTCCTTGCAGAGCTCTTGTCCTCTCCCAGTCATATTAACTCCCCCTTTATCATATGGTTCCCTGTACTCTACTGAAGCCAACCAGTTATTTCATGGTACGTTTTTAAATGGAAACTCTCTGCCAGAGATCCGCAGAGAGTGGCACTGACATGACACAGATGCTGCTGCTGCTGCTGATTCTCACCAAGCCCATGAGGGAATACAAAGTACTCTCCATGCAGGTGAGGAGGCAGAAGTGCATAGACACACTGGAGAACAAAACAGAATTCTTAGAAACTGGAAATACGATCTCAGAAATGACAACTTTTATAGTAGAGTTGGAAATAAATTCAAGAAAGTAGAACAACAGCAACGAAAAGATAGACAGGAAACCAGCAGAAAGTAACTTCAAAGGGACTGGTACTCAGAGGTTAACTAACTTATGATAGAAAAATAGACACTGTTAAATAATTATTTTATGGGAAAGTTCTCAGGACTGAAAACACAAATTTCCATAGTGAAAAAAACCTAATAAATAAATAAACAAACAAACAGAAAAAAGTAAAAACAAATAAAACCCCCACATCATTAGCACACAGCTAGAATCTCAAAACCACCAGAAACAAAAGGTCCCCAACACTGACAGGCAAAGGGGGACACAGGATTTTGTTCTGTGAAACTAGGTCTCACCACATAGCTTTGCTAGCCTCAAACTTAAAGCAATCCTCCTGCCTCTGCCTCCTGAATGCTGGGATTATTATGCACTCCACACCAAGTCCAATTTCCACCTCGTCATGTTTTAGTGAAGGCACCATCCCTCCCTCCCAGCCCATCTCCCAAGTAATACCCAGAATATAAAGCAAGTTCAGGACACAACAGATGCTCTTTTTCGAGGACAAAAAGAATCTGTCTACATGTGTTAAAAATTTATCTTGAAGGATACACAAGAAAACTTCCTTAGGAAGGAGATCAGAATGTGAGATATTAGTCATAGCTCTGGAGAGCAAGATGGCTTACTGGGTACAGGTGGTTGCCACTAAGACTGGCTACTGAGCTCAACCACAGAGCCTATGTAGACACACACACACACACACGCACACACACAAGTACAAATAACTAAAAGTAAAGAACAGGTACTGCTAATTATTTATTTTAGAATAACACTGAGATAAAAATATTCTGTATGAGTTGTTTAAAAAGGTGAACATCACCTTGTACTATGTGGCTGGTCCATGAAAGATGACGGTCCTAACGGTGTCAACCCTGACTACCTCAGAGCTGCACTAAGTGAATGGGGCAGAACAGGGTGCCAAGGGTATTGTGTCTGCAGGCTGCAATGCACTTGCTGCCCAGAGACCTTCCTGCCTATTCCAGGAAAGTTGCCAACACAAAGTTCAGACAAAGTTTGCAAGGATAGCCTGACCAAACTAAAAGTGAGAGAAAGTGTCTATGTGCTGGATGACTGCAACAAGTGTGGGGAAGATGTAAGGACTGAGCTACCTTTAATAAAGTGAAAATAATCATCACGTCTATGAAGGCGGAAGATGTCGCTTGGCGGCACTCGCCCCTTTTGCGCATGCATACAGGGGGAGCAGCACTGCCTGCTTTGCTCTCTATCTACACCTGTGTGGCCTCCCTGAAAATGCTGCTCACAGCTCTTCTTAAGTCACTGCAGACCTAGTAAGCAGAACACACACGTGTCATAAACACCAAGTCCTTCACGTAGGCTGGACTATGTAACTTTTGTTGATTTGCCTTCTTCCAGTAAAAGAAACTATAAAGATATTCCTGCCTTCAAAACAAAAAACAAAAAACCCCCAAAACAAACAAACAAAAAATATTAAGACTTTTTTTTTTTAAAAATAAAACCTTGTTTTTAAGGACCTTAAGTTGAGATAAAGTGGTGGCTAATAAAACAACTATCTTTGCTAAGAACAATTGCATTAATATGAAGGAGTGATGCTAGAGCAGAATTAATTGCCCATTCATTCATATGTCATTGTCTTAGTAACTATAAACTTGCTTAGATATATAAAACAACCACCTTATAATTTACTTCTAAGACAAGTGTCAAAATGGTGTTGACAATTAAGGCACAAAGGTCAGAAAACAAAATACAAACCCTCAGCACTTACTAGTAGGTGACTCAAAAGCTTGTTAAGTGCAAATATTTCTTGCACTAACAAGGGCACAGTGCATGGACCACAGATGTGCCCACCACAGCCATGGCTGGATTTGACCCATCGGGATGCACAGTTCAGATTCAACACAAGGAAGACCCACTAACTCACCTCCTTCAAATGGCCATATATGATCCCCAGTGAGTGACATTCCCACCCAACAGCACACCCTAAATTGCAAATGTACAACTCAACTGTACTGCTGTCAAAACAGAGCACATCTCAGCAGGAATGTGGGACAGCAGTTAGAGCGTTCAGCATGACCTGTACACACACGCACACTCACATACCTGCAGTTAGAGACACCAAAGTGCATGTCGCTCACCGCAGCACAGTCTGCATAGTGCGAGCACAACTCAACCATGCTTGTGTTTTGTCTTGAAATGCTGAAACTCTTTTTGGAATTTAATTTCCCTACGTTACAGGTGACTAAAACTCAAATAGGAGACAGAAGCAAAATGGAATGATGACTAACAATTTTAAGAATCATGTTCACGATGACTATAATTATTCCTGGTAAAATTTGTTGAGAAAACTGGGTAAAACTCAAGCTCTGTCAATACACGATCTGGTAACTGTATTACCAAAGCCGTGAGGGAGTGGAACAGACTCTATCATTATGGCAATCACTGTCGCCTCCCACAAAGACGTTCCTGTACACTTCTTCCATGTGTTTTCAACTTTAAAGTAATTTGGTGAGAAAAATATTTAAGTAGATGTAACATGAAAAGGTTTTTAAAGGCAAAGTTTCCCAATTTGATTAAATTTTCTGACACGCTATTTAGCAAGAATAACTAAATTCAACATTGGTTGTCTGATTTAACTCACAGATGATCTTTATTACCAATTTTAATTTATACCTACTTCATGGAATAAATTATATATATATGGTATAAATGTATATATATACATCATATAAATTTAACTATGATGAAAGTCTTTAAATATTTTACAACTAGCGTTTAGTTCTTAGCACTACAGTATTTCCTCTTCTCTATTAGAAAAATATACTCTGCAAAGAACACACATAAATTATCTGATGTTAAAGAATTTAGGTTGTCTTTTTTTCTGTCACATTTTCTTAGTCTCGTGAGAAAAACACATAGCCAGTACGTCACATACTGATACAGCTTTTTTAATCCTATAGTACGTGTCACTAATTTATGGCTGTAATTGGATTTGAAATAATGAGAAAATCCACCTGGAAGAAGGAGCTGGCTCCCAGCAGCACAAGTGGGGCAGAGTGGCAGCTGAGGAGAACTCTGGCGGGTCAGAGGGTGCTTCCTAAGCATGAAGACATTTCCTCTCTCGGGAACCTCCAAATGACGTGCTCACAGGGCAGTCGCTGGAAGAAAGGCTGCGGGCGGGGACTGGCACCCATGACATGTACAGAACTCATAGGAAGGGTATTTTCTAGATTTTTGGATCCCAACCAGAGCTTTCTTTGCCTTTTATGAGGGTCACAGAAAGAGAAGTCTTAATTAAAATTAGAGGTTTATACCTTTAAATTCTTTTGCTTTTTTTAAATTTAAAACTTGGCAATTAGTATATGTGTTGCGCATACATGATGTATGCACAGTGTGCATGTCTGCTACCATGTACATGTAAAGGTCAGAGGACAACGTGGTAGGACTGGTTCTCTCTGCCTGCCTTCATGGGATCCAGGGATCAGGTCACCATGCTTGCTGGTAAGTGCTTTTACTCAATGAGTCATCTTTGCTGGCCCTCTTAAAGTCTTTCTTTTCCAGTTTCTGCTAGTTGCATTACTATTTAAAAAAAAAAACCCTCAGCTCTGTAAAAACTTTTTATCTACTTCCTTTGAACCTTCTTATAATTAATTACTAATTTATGCTTGCTCTGCACATATATATTTGCTGTACATTTGCCTCATTTCTGTGAATAAATGCTCAAGGGCACACATGCCATTCTTTCTTCCCTTTTGCCTCAATTATTCTGCAATGTCTCTTTTTCCAATAGTCACACTGTGTTAGTTATTCCAGGTCCGTGTTTGCCTTAAGAAAACAAAAACAAAAACAAAAACAGAAAAACCTTCCAACTGTATTCACGAATAAAATAACCTGTGAGTTAAAGTTTAAAAATACTTTTCATAAAAGCCACAAAGCCAAATATATTTGTAGTAACTTCACAGGAAACCCACCTCGACTATGACTCACTATGAAATACAGCAGCAGCCCCTTTCCTGCCTTCTATGGCACAAACCTAAACCACGAAGCAAGATCTCCAGGCCTGAAAAGACTAATAAAGCCTGAAACCAAACTCCTCTGGCCTTACCTAAAAGTCTTGGTAGTTTAGTTTAATTCAATTCCCGAAAAGCTCAATTGGTAGTAGTATCTTCAGTCAAATTTTCTAAATAACAAAAACCAAGAAGGAAGATCAGGTTGGGTGCGTGTGGAGAGGGGAAAGTGGAGTCAGGAGATGGGAGACAGAAGCAACTCAGCATCAACCCCTGCCCATCAACAACCTACAAGACGGAGAAGACTTGTCAATCTGAGGCCTTGTACTTATCAACCCCCCCACTGCTCCCCGAAGCCTGCAAATAGCAAGCCTAGAGTCAAAAGGCCTTCACAACGTTGCTAAAGTAGTACTTTAATCAAGTACCCATTTGTTGTCCACAACTCCCACCTAAAATGACCGTTAGCACCTGTGTCCTCAGAGAGCAGATCTGCCAACAGCACACCGAATACTTCTAATATAACACTACACATCTTCAATAAACTATCACTTAGCAAAATCAGAAATCCCATGCGAGAGAACACAGATCAGCCAGGCAGGAGTGGTATACCCCTTTAATCCCAGAACTCGGGGGCAGATGGGTATGAATTCCAGGCCAGCCTGGTCTACAAAGTGAGTTCCAGGACAGCAAGGGTCACACAGAGAAACACTGTCTCAAAAAACCAAAACCAAAACCAAACAAAAAAATAATAAAATAAAAACCCAAACAAACAAAAACAAACAACAACAACAACAAAAAAAAAACAGATTAAAATATAGCTCATCACTGTAACTCCCAATAATCATAAAGACAGGTTCCTATCAACAGATCTAAGAAATGTCTTCACCTCAAGATAAAGTTATGGCTGAACTCATGCTGAAGTCAGGAAATAATGGCCTGTTTTAAGAATGTGGTCAGCTTTTAGCCCCCACAGCCCTGTCCCTTGGTAGTCAAGATGTGGAGGTAAACCCAAGTACTGTGCTCCCTCTACTGGCGCTGTAGCTATGGCTAATTCCAGCCATGAAGAATTGCTATGCAAATCTCATTGGAACACACTGGAAGCAGCAAGTCTGCTCTGTTTGGGGTCTTAAATGTGTAAACCATCCCCCCTTCACGTCTGAGGAACAGACAGCTGATAGGTGACTAACATAACGGCATTCTCAGAGATGTAACAGCTGGCCTTTGGCTCACAGCGCAATGCAAGAGCTGTGTTATGTGTTATCTAAAGCCTGAAGCTTGCTATCTGCCAGGCTCCTTACTGCCCTAATTGTGACTAATAAGGGAATATGACCAATGTGGACAGTGCCTAATTCAAGGAGGCAACTGGAAAATTTCCCAACACAGCAAATACTTAACACTTCTCCTAATAGGCTTCAACTATTTACTTAAAAACCATATCATGGTTTTTGGCCTGGATCCATGGTCATTCTATAATGTCTTCAAGTCAGTAAGTAAAATGTGGTCATTTTGTTGTTATTGTCAATAATGAAGGCAATTAGGAGGAGGAGGAAGAGCAGGGTGGTAAGGGTGGCTATCTACACAAGGCCTGCTACCTAACAAGTACAGGGCTGGAACTTGCAAGAAATCATCATCAAGAGTATCCATAGGCCTCAGGCCTCAGTGGGTAAAGACATCACCACCAAGTCTTTCTGAGTTTGATCCTCAGAATCCACATGGCAGAAGGACAGAGCCGACTCGCACAAACTGTCTTCAGATTTCCATGCATGTGCCATACATTTCCATGCATGTGTGCATCCACACATATGCACAATAAACACACCCAATTTTATACCAAAAGAGTAATCTACAGTGCAGACATTTCCTTCCCTGCTTCACAGAGAAAAGCTGAGGAGCATCTCAGCTGCATCCTGTGACCCTAACTGCTTGTTACTTTGTTCATTCTCAATAAAGGGAGACAACAACAGCAAATTATACCCTCTCCCAGTACTAACCCCAACTCCTATAAAAATGAAAGCTTTGGGCAAAAGATAGCAAGCAGAAAGCAGTTTTCATTTCTTGTTTATTATTAGAGGTCAGGGTTAATCTTTATTTTCAGAAGAGTAAGTTACCATGCTACATCCTCAGCTTTCATCAGCCCACAGGATAGGTTACATAATACTCAATTCCAAGCTGCTTTTAAGTGACCTGTTTTTGGAGAATTGGTAGCTTACTGCTAGTCTGATAAGAATACTATTTAGATAGACACAAACTGTCTGGGATTACAAAATCTAATCTGTTCAGACTAAAAGTAAATATTTATTCAGCTAGAATATACTAGTCTATCTTTGTGGGGAAGAAACATTTGTTTCTCAATGAAAGATATAAACTGTTATCTCAATCATGCACAATTTTTTAGTCAACATAAAGTTTAAGTTCTGTGTTCAGTCTGAATCTGGAGGTGATTAGCCGTTACTTCCAGGGGAAGGAATCCTGGCAAAGCATTTAACTCAGAAAATAGTGCTGAAAGAAGCAGCTTCTCAACCACTTACGAGTAAACAACAAATGCCAACTTGCCAGAAATGAGAAGGCAGCCCATAATAAATCGAGCTCTTCCAGTTTGCCTTCTATTGCTATGATAAGCACTATGACAAAAAGCAACTTGGGGAGAAAAGGGTTTATTTGGCTTACTTGTCCCAATCCAAGTTCACCGCTGATTCAGGGAATGAACTCAAGCAGGAGCAGAGACAAAAGCCATGGAGGAAAATGGCATAGTGACTCACTCTCCATGGCTCCCTCAGGACCACTATAGCAGGGCTGGCATCAGCAAGAGTGGGTGGGCTCTCTAACCTTAATCACTGAGAAAGTGCCGCACCCTTCCTCTCCACGCATGTCTCCACGCATGCAATGCCCTCTCGTTGGGAAACGCAGCTTGCAGATGTTTGCGCTGCACCAGGTAGACGCTATTTGGGACGATCTGCCGATACCCGCGGTAGACTTAGGCATGCCTTTTTTGAAGCATGAACTCTGAGTTCACTATTTTTAAGTCTAACTAGACAAACCTCTAGATTCTGGCTTAACAGACTTCTGTTGCCTCTAAGTTTCTATCCTAACCATACTTTTGAAGTTTATACAAGAAGCTTTAAGAGTTTAGTTTGTGCCCTTGGTTTTTATTTTTATAACTGCTAAAATATCCCTGTAAGCCTTATCCTTTATCCTTTCATATGTTGTATAAAATTCATTGACCAACTGAAATGTTGGGTATTTGTAAATGAGACCAAAATGTGGGCTGCTCTTTTTCATAAAATAATCTCTGTTGGACACTGTTGTGAAATGAACAGTAGCCAGGCTGTAACTGTGGATGCCTGTGTTCTTGGTACTTGTACCACATTCATAAAAGTGTGCAAGCATGTGACTCCCAGCTTTCCTGAAATGCTGTTAAGCCACCTAACTGAGCATAGCAAACTGGTTTAGGTTTTAATGGAATTAATATAAAATGTTATCCCATAAATAAGCAAATATTTGTGTTTGGTTTAAAAAAGAGAGAGAGAAAGAAAATGTCCCATAGACTTGTCTAAGTGGAATCTGATGGTAACAATCCATCAATTAAGGTTTCCCCTTTCCAGATGCCTCTACTTTATGTCAAGCTGAAAAAGACACCAGACTAGACACTGGCTTTGAGACATCTGGGGTTGGATGGAACCTGAAGACGTGGCTTAGCAGTTAAGCACACTTGTTCCTGCTGAGCACCTGGGTTCAGTTCCCAGCACCCACAGGGTGTGGTTCACAATCATCTGTAACTCCAGTTCCAAGAGACCCAAAGCCTTCTGACCTCCATGAACACCAGGCACAGAGTGTGAGAAGAAGGAAGGGAAGGATGGAGATGGATGGATGGATGGATAGATAGATAGATAATTTGGGCTGAACTGGCAAATGAATGTAAAGTTTAACCATGAACAATTAACTAACATACATAACTAACCTTGTGATTTACAGCAAGCACATACTTAATGGGATACTAATGATTTTAAACTAAAATTATTAGCTAAAAATATTATTTGTGTTATAAGAAAGGAATTAAGAGTATCCAGGCACAGTAGAAGCCATACACTGTCTCTTTTAGCTCCTAGCCCCGTGGGGCACAGCACGTTTCTGGCTTCCTTACCTGCAATGCAGGTGACTAGTGATCGATACTGAGGAAGAAATGCTGTGGTGGCCAACGTGACCAGGTGTGAGAAGCCTCAACAGCCAGCCTGAGGGCAAGACTGCTATGCAATTGGTTGGTTCCTGGCACAGGGGATGTGGGCCATGGGTTACCAGCTACTCCTACTCTTGTAATATTTATTTTATTAGTTTTTAAAAGTTAATTTTACATTGTGTGTACGTGTCTGGGTGTGTGCCACGGTGTATATGAGGATGTCAGAGGACAACTCATGGGAGTCAGTTCTCTTCTTCCACCACATAGATAGGCCCTGGAGATAAGGCTCAGGTTGTGGGCTTGGGAACATGTGTCCTTGACTGTTATATATGGCCCTTGTTATATATCAACAACAAATCTCATCTTTTTAATACTGTGCAAAACACACAAAGAACTTCTACAGGACTTGGCCTATTGGTATATAGTTTCTGTTTTGAAGAATCAGAAATATATATTGTGAAGTGACTGAAATCAAGCTTGTGCTTATTTCCAATGGATCTTCTGGGGGGGGTGATGGGAGAGGGGGGGGGAAAGGGGAAGAGGGGACGAGAGAGGTAGTACTCTTAACAGAAAAGTCAAGGATAGAGGGTAAGATGATTTTATAAGAGAAACCCTAATATCCAGTATATATAAAGAACTAAAGAAGTTAAACAGCAATAAATCAAGTAATCCAATTAAAAAATGGGGTACAGAGCTAAACAGAGAATTCTCTGCAGAGGAATATCAAATGGCAGAGAAACACTTAAAGAAATGCTCTCATTAGCCATCAGGGAAATGCAAATCAAAACGACCCTAAGATTTCACCTTACAACCATCAGAATGGCTGAGATCAAAAACTCAAAAGACAACACATGCTGGAGAGGTTGTGGACAAAGGGGAACCCTCCTCCACTGCTGGTAGGAATGTAAACTTGTACAACCACTCTGGAAAGCAATCTGGCGCTTTCTCAGACAAATAGGAATAGCGCATCCTCAAGATCCAGCTATACCACTCCTAGGCATATATCCAAAAGAGGCTCAAGTACACAATAAGGACATTTGCTCAACCATGTTTGTAGCAGCCTTATTTGTAATAGCCAGAAGCTATTACAGATGCCCCTCAGTGGAGGAATGGATGCACAAATTGTGGTATATCTACACAATGGAATATTACTCAGCAATAAAAAACAAGGAAATCATGAAATTTGCAGGTAATGGTGGGATCTGGAAAAGATCATCCTGAGTGAGCTATCCCAGAAGCAGAAAGATGCACACGGTATATACTCACTCATATATACATATAATATAGGATAAACCTACTAAAATCTGTACACCTAAAGAAACTAATCAAGAGGGAGGACTCTTGCTAAAATGCTCAATTCCTATCCAGAAAGACAAAGAGGCTGGACATCAGAAGAAGGAGAAAAGAGGGAACAAGTCAGGAGCCTGACACAGAGGACCTCTGAAAAGCTCTGCCCTGCAGACTATCAATGTAGATGCTGAGACTTATGGGCAAACTTTGGGCAGAGTGCAGGGAATCTTAGGAAAGAAGTGGGAAACAGTAAGATCTGGAGAGGACAGGAACTCCACAAGGAGAGCAACAGAAGCAAAAAAATCTGAGCACAGGCGTCTTTCCTGAGACTGCTATTCCAACCAAGGACTATGCATGGAGATAACCTAAGACCCCTGCACAGATGTAGCCCATGGCAGTTCAGTATCCAAGTGGGTTCCATTGTAATAGGAACAGGGACTGTCTCTGACATGAACTGATTGGCCTGCTCTTTAATTACCTCCCCCTGAGGGGGAAGCAGCATTACCAGGCCGCAGAAGAAGACAACGCAGCCACTCCTGATGAGACATAATTGACTAGGATCAGAAGGAAGGAAAAGACATCCTCCCCTATCAGTGGACTTGGGGAGGGGCATGCATGCAGAGGGTGGAGGAAGGGAGGGATTGGGTCGGGAGGAGGGAGGGAACCACTGGGGGGATACAAAGTGAATAAAGTGTAATTAATAAAGAAAAAAAAAAGAGAAACCCAAGGCAAAAAATAAAATTTTCACAAACACCACAGCTTTGATGTTGAATACTAAACTTAGATGTCAATTAAAAAAAATCTAATTTTGATATAAATGTATCTCAGTTTGGTTGTGGTTCCTCCAGGTCTATAAGAAACAAACCAACTGGTTTTTAAAAGAATAAAGAATATCCACAATAGAACATTCATATGTCCAGGTTACAGAATTACTCCATGTACAATCATGGCTAGAGGAGTACCAATTCTGTTGACCTTTTCATGGAATGAGGCTTGGGTTTTGCTGATTTTCTTCTCTTCTTTTTCTATTCTACATCACTGAGCCCTGGTCTTTACTACCTTCCCCTTGTTTTGGACTTAATTTACCCTTCTTTTTCTAGTTTCTAAGGTACAACTTGAGGTCACTGACTCAAGGCCTACTTTCCACTCTATCTTAGTGGTTTTCTACATTTAGTATGTAGAATTTTCATTTCGTTTAGTTTAAATAACCTTTTCTATTTCCTTGTACACGATGCTATGATTAATTGCACATGAAATGACCCTACAGGTTCACGCAGTGAGCTCTTACTGTGGCACTATTTTGGAAGTCATGAAAACTTAAAACTCTTGGAGGTGAGGCCTAGCTGGAGGAAGCAGGGTATGCCTTTGAAGGGTTATTACTGTCTGCTGGCCCCTGTCTTGCTCTCTTGCTTCCTGCCCACATCTTCCTCTAACACTTCTGCTAAGAGATGTTCTAATCCAGCACAGGTCCAGGCTCTAAGGTCTTTCAAACTGTGAGCCAAGGTAAATCCTCCTGCTGTGTTGTTTAGGTCAGTATTCTGTCACAGTGACACAGTCTGGCTATTTCACATGACTTACCCAGAAGTGTGCCATTTAATCTTCAAGCATTTCAGAGAGCTGGCTGCTTGGTTGTTAATGCTGGAAAGTGCGGTATCACTAGTAGGTCATACAGTTGGTAGCATTCATTCTTCCCGATTCTTTCTCATTTCCTACACACTTCCACCAATTCTTAAAAAAGCTTTTCTGACTGAAATCTCTAGCTACAATTGTATGTTTGTCTGTATTTTCTAGCAATTTTGTTACTTTTTTGCTTTATATATTTTAAAGGTTTGTTACTGTAAAAAAATGTAAGACTAAACAATTCTCTTGATGATTTAATTGTCATTATGAAATTAATTTCTTTATTCTGATATATCGATTATGCTTTGCTGTCACTCCAGTGTTAGGCAGCTACACCAGCTGGCTTTCTCTTGATCACTGCTCAGATATAGTTATGCTGGTCATTTTAATACTCATCTTCTGTTTGTCCCATTTGCTCTCCCCTGCTCCTTTCCTTTTTTCCTGCTTTCTTTTGGGTCAAGTATTTTTTATGACTCCATTTGTTGACTTATTAGTGCCAGTTCTAAACAGGGGTCTGGAAACTCTCAGAACTATAAGCTGTAATCCTTGCACAGCTTCGCTTGTTTTCTGCATCTTGGGGACTGGTTTCTTCTGTAGCTTGTTGCCAAGGGTGTTGAAAGCAACTGCTTCCGTCCCTTACACTTTGGGAAGAAGAGTAAAATGATTTCTCTGACTTTATTTTGGTTAAAACAAAATTTTGATGTTTTTAAATAGTTGTGTAGAAAATATACTAATACTTAAAGAAATTATTTATACAAATGCATGAAATGTTGGATAAAACAACATTTTTCTTACTCAAAGTTAAAATTGTACCAAATTATCATTTCTAGTAACCACAATATTTTAAATTTCATCATAATTTAAAATAAACATGATACAAAATGTTTCCTTTAATTTGTGTTGAAACTCATTCCCTTTATCAAGCTGATTGTGTGGCTTGTATTACTGTTTTTAATTCTTACAATTAAAAAAAAGTTTCTTGTAGATTTCAAAAGTCATTCCCTGCTGGTCTTTTAAAAAGTATGACTTTCCCAAACCAGGAGCTCTGCCTCTGTCAGAAAAGGCAAACACCAGCAGGCAGCCAGCCTTTCCAGGCTGAGGCCCATCACTCTCTAGCTTAACCCACATGCTGCCACCATTTCCTGAAAACACTGCAATGCTGCCCACGTTAACCTCTTGGCCTGTCCTTCCATGCCCTCTATAAATCTGCTTGGCACATTTTGACACATCTGTCAAGTCTAGCTTAAAAAACCCGTTATTTCACATTTTAGTTAGTGTTATTTGTTTGTTTCCCTCACCAAGATACAGAGTTCTTTAATATGGCACAATTTATTTCTACCTCCTTGGTGCCTATGCTTTGAATGGGTTCCTAAGAGTGGCTGTTTATTTGAATTAAACTAAAAAAGAATCTGGGATGCACTGTTTCATGGACTGAAATATTTATGCTTCTACCTGATTCAGATAATGAAGTCTTGACTACTCGGTGTAGTCAAAGAAGTAGTAAAAGAAGTAACTAATTGTAGTCAAAAAAGTAACTAATGTTAGGCTAAGTCACAAGATGGGGGTGGAGGGGGTGTGTCCTGATTAATAGATCTGTCTGTGATGGCTTACATGGGGTGTGTCACTCACAGACTTGGCCATTTGGACATTTGTTCCAGAGGTGATGGCACTGTTAGGGAGGTTTAGAAGCTCGGGGTATGCTTTGAGAGGAAAAAACCTCTAGCCACTGCCAGTTCCCTCCCTCTCTGCCCTGGTTGCCTGCTGCTTTGCTGTCCCTATCATTACTGTGCTGGCTAGTATTATGTCAGTTTGACACAGGCTAGACTCACTGAAGAAGAGGGAGCCTCAGCTGAGAAATTGGGTCAAAAAGATCTGGCTATCGGCAAGCTCGTAGGGCATTTTCTTAGAAAGGCATTGCTGGGGAGGGCAGAGCCACGGCCTCTGCACCAGCCCCTGCCTCCATGCTTCTGTCCCGCTTGAGTTCCGTCCTCACTTCATCTGATGAACTATGATGTGGCGGCATAAGCAAAATAAACTCTTTCCTCTCCAAGTTACTTTTGGTCGTGGTGTTCATCACAGCAACAGTAACTCAAACTAACACAATTTTGGACACTGCTGTTCTGAGAGTGAAAGTTAGAATGAACTCTTCTGTAAGTCGCCTTGATCATGGTATTCGAGCACAGCAACAGAATGGCAACTAATACAGTGCTCTTAGCAGAGACAACAGAGTGCTTTTCCCCAGGCCTACCGAGTACATTGTAAGACATGTCCACTGAACACCCATGGGACGTCCCTGCAGGACACCAGCGTGATCAGCACCATGAACTTGTACTTCCAGTCTCCAGAACTGTGGGGCTTTGTCTTATGCTCATCACTCAGTCCGTGCTGTTTGTTAGGCAGCTACATCTAACTGGAACACAGCCACATTGTTAAGATAAAGCAGACACTATCCTTCCGCTACAAGTCAACTTAGTGTTCTAGGGCTCCTGGAGAACAGTTATTTCCCCCTACTGTTAGGTCTGATGGGGAGGGGCTGCCTTTCTCCAAGGGCTCTACTTAAGACAGTGTTGTGCTTGTGCTTTTGGCTGCCACCACAATTCCTTCCAAACTGAGACCATGAAATAAACTCTTTCACAAGCAAACCACATCTAAAGGGATGCTCAGTCGTCTAAGGATTAGTTGTGGAAGCAGTACAGAAGCAGCAATCTGTCTTCTACCATGGGGCTGGTGTTTGGAGCTCATCAGCAGTATCATCTATCGCAGAGTTGCGGACAATTACCAGAGTGCTTCTGAAACAACCATCATCTAAGACATACTTTCTTTTTTTAAATTTAAGATTTACTTATGAGTGCTCTACCTGCATGTACACCTGCATCCCAGAAAAGGGCATCAGATCCCAGTAGATGGTTGTGAGCCACCATGTGGTTGCTGAGAGTTGAACTCAGAACCTCTAAAAGAACAGACAGTGCTCTTAACCTCTGAGCCATTTCTTCATCCCCTTCCATTTAGAAAAATTATAAAAATAAAGCTAAAGAGAGATAGGACAGTGCTAGGAAGGAGGCCTGGCTCTGGATGGGATGGTGAGGAAAGGCTTCACAGAAGAGGTGCCATCCAAGCAAAGACTGACAGAGGATGGTACACAGTGTGCCGATACTGAGGGAAGGGCATTGCAGGAGACAGGAACAAGGAATGCCAAAGAAGGGCATGCTCCCATTCAACTACCGATAACACCGCAAATCTCCTGTAAATATTATTTAAATCTTAAAAGATCTAAATCGTATCTCCATTTTTATATGCCAGGAAAAAATCCTTTCCTAGCTAACAAAAGTTCTACACTTTTTATTTAGAACATAACATTAAATGGTTAACTTATTCAGCTGTCACTTACAGTGACTACGGATTTATTTGCTGCAGAACAGAAATTGGGTTTGAAAAGAAATGCAGTGCTAATGATGATACCCTTAAGAATTACTTGACTACAATGTGAGAGTTATTATAGTCAATTATTTGTTATATGGTTGTGAACACTTGTCTACCTTTGAGAAGTGAGAAAGGCCTAGATGGCACTAGCTATGAAATAAGCCATACTAGCTACCAATATGTACATAATATTCAGTGTTATAATAACAGAGAAAGTAACCATATTAGCATTTAAGTGCCTGACATTTAACAGGCATTATGCTCAGAGTTTTGCACGAATCACCTCATTTATACTTGACCTGACGGCCAGGAAGGGAGGCTTCCCCACTGTCCCCACGTGTGGTTAGTTTTAAAGATCAACTTGCCACAAAACACAGAATCACCAGGAAAGGTCTCAACTGAGAAACTATCTAGGTCTGATTGTTCTGTGGGCCTGTCTGTAGGGCCTTGCCGTGTTTGTTAGTCAGCCCAGCCCACTGTGGGCTACACCATTTCCTAGGCTGGGCCCCGGCCTGACTAAGAGTAAAGGAAGGCAGTGGGCACCAGCAGCAAGCAGGCCTTCTTCCCTGTTCTTAACTTGAATGTGATGTGACTAGCTGCTTGTGTGCTTGCCTTGACTTCCTTGTAAGCGCCTTGCACAACACCATAGAAACACCACTTTCTGTCCATCAGCACTGGTAACAGCTGCTGCACATCCGAAGGCTTACCTATTTGCAGGTTTATCTTTGCTGTGGTCTTTGCATTGCTTTAGGATTGGACAGGAGCTTGTGCATACTGGCAAGTGCTCCAATAGCGTGCAGTCATACTCTCAGCACAATGTATCACTTTTGGTTTGTTTGTTTTGTTTTTCAAGACAGGGTTTCTCTGTGTAGCCCTGGCTGTCCTGGACTCGCTTTGTAGACCAGGCTGGTCTCAAACTCACAGAGATCCACCTGCTTCTGCCTCCCCAAGTGCTGGGATTACAGGCATTTACCACCATGCCTGGCTCAATATATCACTTTTAATACTAAAGATTTTAATTTTTTTCTCTTCTTTGTACGTATTAATGAAGTGCAAGTAACTGGGATAAAGGGTAAGCCACATTCCCTGACCTAGCTAGGATAGCCTCATGGACGCATCTGTGTCCACTTCACTATTCACTCTCGTAGACCTGGAATGGATGATAAATTATGTGACCATCTATTTATTAATCATTTCCATCTTTGTTCTCCCACGGTCTTTCTTACTAAACTTACTTTAGTAAGTGAAACTTATTAAACTGTCAGTATTCTTTTTTGGGGGTAGGTTTTTCACTACAGCTCAGTGTTTTTGGCTTTCAATTTTTGAATCTCAACTTTTTTTCTTGATTTCAAATAGCTCCACAACTCTTCTAATCCCTATGTCTGCTCTTTTCTCTTCTCATGGCCTGTCCCATTCCCTGTTCTTTTCTCCTAAATGAATCTTTTGTCTCTCTCACCCACTCTTGCCTGTATTTTTTTTTTTTCATGCCAGCCCTATGCTTGGAACAAACTTAGTAATCCTACCCAAGTGTCTGTCTTCCAATTGCTGTTCAAGAACCACAGCAGTCAGAAACCTCCCTGAGACCACCCATCTCCCCATGTCCTATGCATGAACCCAATCCTTCAAACTAACTCTAAGGCTCAAATGGACTATTTCAAAGAATACTTGAGCTATTGTAACATACTACTATGTGTCTTACCATATTCTCTCATATAGAAGTGAATGCCAATTCCTGAAGCTCTGACAGATAACAAGATTGTAAAAATCAGAAACCCAAACACTGTCCCGGGGACATGGAAACAAACCCACACAGGTGGTCACTTGATTGTCCAAAAGAAGGATCCCATTCACTGAGGGTATCAGGAAAAGGAGCCACTCACAATGTTGTGGGAGAACTGGGGAAGGAGAGTTCTGGCCTCACCCTGCTCCTGTCACCTATATGTGTTCAATTCTACAAACCACTTCTGAGCCTCACAGCTCTAACTAGTGTTAGGATGAGTACAGATGAGAGCTGGAAAAGCAAGATGACACACAGGGAGCCATCTCATTGCATCAGGGACCATATTCTGGTATAATGAACTAAGCCCTCAGCATTATTTATTTCTCTTTTGTGGTGAGACAGGGTCTTGCTATGCAGCATGCACCTACAACTCACTACCTAGACCAGGCTGGCCTCAAACTTGAGGCCACCTTTTTGCCTCATCTTCCTGGATGTTAGAACAGGAGGCCCAGTATGTTGTTTTTTGTTTTTACCCCCCACAGTGAAACTTTACAATAACAAGAAAAGCAAATAATTCTAGATAATTAATTTCTGAAGACCATGGTTTGTTTAAAAAGCACAATAAATTAAAAACCAAAGCTGAAACAGGAAAACTTCAGAAAGATGTTTTTAATGAACTAGTAGATCTAAAACAATGAAAAGTAATCTTTCTTCAAATATTTGAAAACCAAACCAAACCAACCAACCAACCAACCAACCAACCATACAAACAAACAAAAAAACCCTGCCCCTAAGATCAGTAGGCTGGGAAGTAATTATACTTCTGGAAGTATTTGTATTTCTATAAATAAGTAGAATCATAAAAAATGCTCACTTATTATTAAAGAAAGAAAACCCACTTTTCCTAACTGTACAGCATCAGAGAATGGCATCTGTATAACCAGGTTAAGAACGATGGCATGACAAGTCCACACAGTGCCATCACGCACCTGTGTGGGGAAAGTGAATTCTATGGCTTTCATTCTGGGAACCAATGACACACTTCCACATATTCTAAATGAATAAGGTTATTTGACTGCAAAGACCACTTACTTACTGATGGACTTTTCCTTCTTGAAATCAAAGACCACTACTCTAGTAAGTACATGCCCTGATACATGCAAAGCAGTGACTTACGTATATCAATAAATGTCACTTCATGAACACAAATATACTAAAGCATGCTAGATATAAGCATTTACTTTAAGAGCTCATCTTGTCAGTTCATTTGCCTGCAAATTTCGTGATTTCCTTGTTTTTAATTGCTGAGTCGTATTCCACTGTGTAAATATACCACAATTTTTTTAGTCATTCCTCCGTTGAGGGACATCTGGGTTGTTTCAAGATTCTGGTTATTATGAATAAAGATGCTATGAACATGTTTGAAAAAATGTCCTTGTTGTGTACTTGAGTATCTTTTGGATATATATATGCTTAGGAGTGGTATAGCTGGATCTTGAGGTAGCGCTATTCCTAAATTTTTGAGAAAGCACCAGATTGATTTCAAAAGTGGTTGGACAAGTTTACATTCCCACCAGCAATGGAGGAGAGTTCCCCTTTCTCCACATCCTCTCCAGGATGTGTTGTCACTTAAGTTTTTGATCTTAGCTATTATGGTGGGTGTAAGGTGAAATCTCAGGGTCATTTTGATTTGCATTTCCCTGATGACTAAGGACATTGAACATTTCTTTCAGTGTTTCTCTGCTACTCAATATTCCTCTATTGAGAATACTCTGTTTAGTTCTGTACCCCATTTTAAAATTTGATTACTTGATTTGTTGCTTTTTAACTTCTTGAGTTCTTTATATATTCTCGATATTAGCCCTCTGTCAATATTGGGTTGGTGAAGATCCTTTCCCAGTGTAGGCTGTCATTTTGTTCTGATGACAGTGTCCTTTGCTTTACAGAAGCTTTTGAGTTTCATGAACTCAGTGGCCAGCTCTTTGATCACCATGGGGGGTGCAGCCTTGCCAGGCCACAGAAGAAGACAATGCAGCCAGTCCTGATGAGACCTGATAAGCTAGGGTTAGAGAGAAGGGGAGAAGGTCCTTCCCTATCAGTGGTTTAGAGGAGGGACATAGGGGAAGAAAAGGGAGGGAGGGCGGGAGTGGGAGGAGCAGAGGGAGGGGGCTACAGCCGGAATACAAAGTGAATAAATAGTATAAATAATAAATAAATAAATATGTATTTTAAAAAAGGGCTCATCTTGTTCTCTGGGATAGCACTCTCACTACCACAGAGCAAAACTATCACCATTCTGACTGCAGAAGGAATTGAAGATGAAAGTCACATTGAGTTCTCACATTTAAAAAAAAAATGCATGAAAGGCAGGATGTACAAGCCCTCCATCCAGGTAGTCCTGCCAAGACCAGTTAGTTTTGTCTCTTCTAGCCCAGCAACGTAAGATGGAGTAGCAGAGGGGGTAGTGTAGCATACAGACAACAGAAATGGCAGCTGAGCCTTTAAGGTCTGCTCGAAAGAAGAATGTATACAAGCCTGGTATGACACACACCATGCCCACAAGGCAGGTAGACCTTCGTGAGTTTCAAGGCCAGCTTAGTCTACACTGAATTCCGGCCAACTGGGAGTATATAGTAAGACACTGCTTTTTGTTTCTAGAATTATATGTATAGCATACATTTTGTTATTTTGTTTTTGTCTGTGCAAACTTCTAAATGGCATATGGAACATGAAAGAAGCAATAGATAACAGACTGTTCTATGATCTTGCTCCAAAGTATGTACATTAAATACAAGTAATCTATACTTTTTATGAAACAATGAGCTAAGCCTAGAAATAACAACTAACTAGCAGGTGGGCAGACAAAGCAATAGGAGGCCAAGGCCAAACAAGTCGATGGGCACAGGCAGAGTGAGGTCCTGTTAGGACTGGCGGCCAGGGCCTTTGGCTTATCGTGCAGAGTTTGAGTGGAGCACCTGCTGCGGAAGCACACGTTCTTGTGTGTACAGAGCTAACGCATATGCAGCTTGTTCTTCTCAGCATTACTTCCACAAGACGAAGGGATGGCTGAAGCAGTGAGAATGAACAAAATCTCTCTAAACAACCATGGCAACGGGAAATGTTACAGATTCTTCCTATACCACAACAGTCACCCAAGTGTTACACAAGACTTGGTAGCTGGGATGTCTCTTGCATTTGCTGCTTGGTGCCAGGCACAGAAATTGACAGTGACTCTTCAGAAAGACTATTTTAAAGCTAAGGAAGATGGGAATTCTTTTCTTTAAACAAGGCAGTCACAACACACTTCTGCCAGCCAACATGATATGGGGATACAGTGTTGGGTAAGAGGAGAAAAGCAAGCAGAAAGCACCACAGGACAGATGAGGCCCCTGTGCTGTGGTGACGAGCACCTAATTCACACTGATAATCTCTGGCAAGAAAAATTAGGGATCCTCCGAGAAAATCCAGAAGCCTTGGTACACCCAGCTAGGCCTCCCAGACAGGCTTTTTAAAAAATTGATGATGCAGAAACATATTTTTCTGCAGATTTTTATTCACATTTTAGATTCATTTACTAATGTTTCTTTTGCTGCTTAACATTTTGCACAAAAGCCACTAAGTATCATTGTAACTCCAGTATTATCCTCTAAAAGTGATCTGAAAGGCTTAAGACTGAAGGTGATTATATGAAGCCTAATGGGACCTCATTAGCAAGAATGCACTGCTCTCTACCTGGATTCCCCATGCTATGGCCACCAAGGGCTAGGAAGTAGACCATGCTTTGAGTACCTATGGCTTCCAAGGAGGAAAAGGGTGGGGGCTTCCATTTCCTTTCAGTCTTTACTATACGCTACGTGAAAACACATGCAAATGAGACGTAAATGATCAGCATGAGGTGCATCAAGAATAAATGTAAGTAAACACCTTTAAGTCTATTTAATTGCTATCTGTATAAAAATGTATTTCAGGGATCATTAAGGACACCACCAAATCCCCAGGAAAAGCTACTCTGCCTGTTTACTCAAAGTTAGAGAAATGACACAATTATTCAGTCATTAAGCAGAGGAATGGCAAAGACTCTAGATGATTGTCAGTCATCACTTCAAACCATGTTCCGTTGCTAACTGCTTTGTTTTCTCCACCTAGTCATAGGTAAAACCCAAGATTTACCCTTTGGGCTACCTTGGAAGTCTATATGAATGCTTATTTTATAAAATCTGGTTAAAGAATCTGAGAGGGCCGAGGATGTGGTTCAGTGGTAGAGTAATGCTTAACATGTGTGAGGCTTTGGCTTCAGTCCCAGCACAGTGGTGGGGTGGAGTGGGGGACAACAGGACCAACCCCAAAACAAAAGCCAATGGGGGCAGGGAGAGCAGCTATAGGGTGAGGAAGAGGAAGTAAAAGGTGGAAGAGACAGAACAGGAGTATCTTATAGCCACTCACTCTACTACCTTGAGAACCAAAATAGTTCCAATCTCTACCAAAAGTTAAAGGCAAACGTGGCTCTCCAGGCTATGTCTACAGACTAGTGTCAAGAAACAGAAGCTGGATAAAGAGGGAGAGGAGGCATCTCAACAGAGCAGTCGTACTTAGGATGCTATACAGAAGTTTAAAAAGCAAAACAGCCTTGTTTCCTGTCTAACCAGTCTACATCCAGATTCAAAAGCCCCAGTTTTAAAAAGTATCTGAAACTTTAAGTGTAATAGAATGTAAGTTCAAATTTAGATACAATAAAGCTTAAAAATCAGGGTTCCAAAGTGGCTTTAGGGTTTTTTAATTGGCTCATACTCATATGAAAAGCACAGGAGTCAGGAAAATGCTGGAAATACAGCTTTTGGAGCCAGAGTAGTTGAATTCCAGAGGTGACTTTAGCACTTGTAGCAATTTCTATTCCCACTCTGTGTGTACCTTATCCATAAAATAGGAACAATAAGGAAACATCTCATATAGTTATTCTTAAGACTAAAGCAAAAATAATTAATAACTGGAATTCCACTTGTTACATTGAAATCAGGAAATACCAGCTGTTACCAATGCTAGACAAGGAAGACACTGTGTGTGGATACACTGCATTGTGTGCAGCCTTTAAAAATTCACAGGATACATCTAAGGTTCACTGAAAATGAAATTTTAATGAACTAGCTTTTATAACAGCTATTTTGTGATAAGTGCCCTCCAGTTTAAGATCAAGCTAAGAATACACATGGAAACATGCCCACGTCATTCTTCAATTCCTATTTTAGCTCAAACAGGAAACAGTGAAAAATGTAACAGAACTGAAGAATTTTTACCTCAACAAAATGACTTTCTGGTTTCAGTTTTTGAGAGAGGGTCTCACCATGTAGTCCTGGCTGGCCTGGAACTCACTATGGAGACTAGACTGGCACCTGCTCTGCTCCTGTGTACAGCACCACAGCTAGCTCACAACATGAAAACAGAAGCTGTCTACTGCGAATTCAGCGAGCACATGTGTGGTGAGACACAGTCATCTTCTGTATAATGCTGTGACAGTCAGTAAGATAAAACTTTGATCAGAACAAGGACTCTGGAGAGTCTTGGATTCTACTTCCAGCTTTCTGATCTCTGCCAGGTCATCTAATGTCCCCGGACTCTCTCTGACTCATCTTTTGTAGCATAGAAATAAATAATCTTGTCATTATAATTCAGAGGGTTCGGATTAGACAGAATGTGACTTCTATTCTGCAGCCAAATTGAAATGGATTTCCCCTCCTTCTCTGCGGTGTGGTGGCTTAGTCACCGAGTGCCGGTAGGTGAAGCATTAACTGCTGATTTACATCACTGTCTACTTAAGCTCGGGAAGTCAAATAATGTGAAGGGCTGGCATCATGACATGCCAAGGCATGGCAAGTGGGTAGAATTACTTTTCTTCCATATATGGGAAACCCTGTACATTTAACTCTGTGAGACATTCAGTAACCACGACCATTTCTCTAATAAGCAGTTGTGCAAGTCTGCAAGTCTGAATGTGCACATAAGATTCCCTGCAAAGGGCAGCGGCAGGGGAAGGGCATCCAGCACGGGAAACTGTGCAGCCACTCCAACCGTCTATACTTACAGTCTAAATTGTATGAGAAAGTGTTCAGGAACTCTGGCCACAGGTACATACCCAGAGAACACATCAACTGTGGCTACAGTGTCTCCTTAACCAAGGAGCTCCCACCTAAGTAGCAGTTGGTAGATAGTTTGTAGAGGCAACTAGTTTTAAAGAGCAAATGGAAATTTCATACCCTTCCTTCTTAATTTTGTTTTCTCGGGTCATGATACTCAGGATTCATTCTTTCCACAGTATGAGGATGTATATATATCATTAACAGGTATCTTTTTTTGTTTTGTTTTTCAAGACAAGGTTTCTCTGTGTAGCCCTGGCTGTCCTGGACTCACTTTGCAGACTAGGTTGGCCTCGAACTCACAGAGATCCACCTGCCTCTGCCTCCCAAGTGCTGCAATCAAAGGCATGTGCCACCAGCACCCAGCTATTAATAGGTATCTTTTGCTATAGTTTCACAATTAATTTACCACATTTTTTTTCCCCTTTGGATGACCAATTGTATGTAGTACAGCTGGGTGTCTTTCCTTGGTGTTTTTTTTTTTTTTTTTTTTTTTTAAACTTCACCAGGCTGGGCTAGTACAACATTTGTGTTGAGCAAAGCCGTAACACTGGTGTTATTAAATCTACTACTCTTCTTGTAAGGAAGATATTTTCTAAGCATTTCTAATGAGGCACAGTGTAAGTTTTGTCTTTCTAATAGGTAATTCTGACTTTAAAAAAATAAGGATCTGGAGATGTGGCTTAGTGGGTAAGAGTGATTGCTTTGCAAGCATGTAAATCTGAGTTTGACTCCCCAGCAATCACATTTAAAAAAAAAAATGAAGAGACTCGGTCCTGGCTGAGCCCACCTGTGCCTCCAACACTGGAAACAGAGACAGGCAGACCCAGAGATATCTCTGGCTGGCCAGCCAGCCAGCCAGCCAGCCAGCCAAAACATGAGCCTGAGGTTCAGTGAGAGACCCAGTCTAGCCTCAATATCTTCCTTAGGTCCCTGCATGTATATGCACATGTGCGCACACACACACACACACATCAATACAGACGTTTTAAATACATACACAGCTTACTGTGCTGGCTAGTTTTGTGTCAATTTAACACAAGCTGGAGTCATCTGAGACAAAGGAGCCTCAATTGAAAAAAAAAATGTCTCCACAAGATCCAGGTGTAGGGCATCTTCTTAATTAGTGATGGATGGGGAAGGCCCAGCCCATTTAGGTGGTGCCATCCCTGGGCTGGTATCCTGGGTTCTATAAGAAAGCAGGCTGAGCAAGCCATGAGGAGCAAGCCAGTAAGCAGCACCCCTCCATGGCCTCTGCATCAGCTCCTGCCTCCAGGTGCCTGACCTGTTTCAATCCCTGTTCAGTGATGAGCAGTGATGAGGAAGTGGAAAGCCAAATAAATCCCTTCCTCCCCAAGTTGCTTTGGTCATAATGTTTTGTCACAGCAAGAGAAAGCCTAACAAGATACTTACCTATATAACTGAAATTTCATTTTGTCACACTATTATAACCATTTCCTACATAATTTATTTATGCCAAAGCAAAATGATGGGGGGGAGTGACAGGAGAGAGGTATAAAGCTTGTTAGGGTGATCTGCCTGGAAACTGTTTTTTAGTGCTATATTTAAATTTTATGAGACAAACTTAATTTAAGATAATTTTACTTCACTCTTTGTTCGTGTGCTTACTGAAGGTATAAAGAAGGCATCTTTCAAAGTGTACTGACATCACCTCCCTGGCCATGACTTACCACATTTTTAATAAGTGGAAAATTTGTAAAATCTTTTACTGGGGAAAAAAATCTGCAACTTACATATTCCAGAAAAACTAAAATACCTTTGTCATGCAGCTTCTGTTTATCTTTTAAAATCTTTCCTCGCCCCTTCTCTTTCTGTGTGTGTGTGTGTGTGTGTCACCCTGAAGATGTCACAGAGATGTAATAGGACAGCAACCTTTTCATAACTAAACAAGATAATCTTCGAGGAAGTGGAGGTTAGGAAGTTAAACAAGTCTACAGATGTTAGTTCAAGTAGCCTAAAATCGTTCATTCTCAGCAAATATAAAACATTTATTGAATAGCCAACTATCACTCTAGGTGTTTGGGATCAGTGACTAAAAACACACACACATGAGTCTGAGTAAGCAATACAATGGTAGAACACTTGCCTAGCATTGCAAGACCCCGAGTTCAACCCCCATCACCTAAGGGAGGACACCACACACACACACACACACACACACACACACACACTTCCCTTGAAAAACAGTATAGTGAGACTGCGGCTATAGCTCAGTCGGCAGCACACTTGCCTAGCACTGGAGAAGCCTGGACTCAGCCTCCACCTCTGCAAAAACCAGGCCCAGCATGCAAGAGGTAATGGTAGAGGACTCACAGTTCAAGCTCATCCTTGACTACATACTAAGGTTAGATGAGGTCAGCCTGGAATATACAAGACACTACCTCAAACAGCACAACACAACAATCTGCTGGGAGCAGGGGTGAGGGGAGTAGACGAGAGAACACCTTAAGAGCAAATCTTAAGCAATTACAATATTTAGAACAACAACAACAAAAATCCTTAAAAGGAGATGGTAAAAAGGTGGGCTACAAGCTAGGAATATGCTTTCAGAGAAGGCAAGGGAAGGGGGTGGGACAGAGCTACATCTAGCAGTGGCACCCAGCACAGATGTGGCTGAGTGTCTCGGGACCTGCGCTCGGTCTAGAGAGCACCAGTCGCTCCTAGCACTCTTGAGAAGGAGAAAGAAAACTCAAACAGACTGCACACTATGTTAGATGATTACCAAAAATTAACGGCTTACTTGTATTTTCTTTCCAAGGTTTCCGATCTGGATTTACTTGCCCTGTAGTGATTTATATTATACAGAGTACAGAGCAGTAAATCTCTAGGCCTGAACACCACGTCTCAGAGCATGGAAGAAGCCTGATGACAAGATCAAGCACTGAGTACGTAATTCAAAAGGAAACCATAATGGTTTAAGTGGGATAATACATTTCATTTCATGCCACAAAAGTGGCACAGAAATCAATAAAGCATACAGCCACAACAGAATTATTAAGACAGTATCAGATGCATGAAAAATTATTGCTATGGCTTCAAATATTTATACATTACAGATTTTGTGAGTGGTGTACTATGACAAGACTGCTCTAGCAATTTTAAAAAGTTCTTTTGAGGAAACTCATTTTAGAAACTGTCTTAGAACTCTGGATGAAGTTGTAGGCTTTTGGGAAAAAAAAAAAAGGCACCAGATGTGGCTATTAAAAAAAGCCGTAGTACAAAAAAGGCACTAAATGGGCAAACAAAAAAACAACAACAACAAACAACCCTTTTAAATTTGAGAGCATTATACTTTAAATAAAGCTGTGCTTACTTAGATACAACACTGTCATCCCTAGGCAGGGCACAAAGGCCTACACCTGCAATTGGGAGAATGAGGCAGAAGATTGAAGCTACATAGTGAGTTAGAGGAGAGAGCCTGTCTCAAGAAAAAACAACAAAAATATTGAGCAATCACATAAATCTGCTCCTAACAAAGCCCCTATTCTGCGCCCCAGAACACATCCCATGCTGTCCTATACGCGACCTGAGCAGCTTTGTTCTCCATGCCTGTCCTAATGAAGCTTACTTCTGGGGCATTTCAGATTCCCACCAGAGTGTCCCACAGCTTTCTACCCAAGAAACAGTACGAAGCAAAGTGTTTTGTTTAACTAATAACCCTTACCTTTCTGTCTTTGGAATGACGCTCTGTTGACTAGACTAGGACTGCTAGTGCAGTGATGGCAGAGGAAGCACATGTTATTTTCTCCCACAGTGTTACGGCAGTCAAGATGATCAGTAGCCCAGGAACTGTTTCCTCTTTCTACCCACAGCACATGGCCACTCTGCTGAAGACTCAGTTTCCAGCTGTCCATGCAAGCTGGCTATCTGTGGTTAACTTCTGGTCAAACGGATACAGACCATGAAGATCTTAAAAACAGCAGCTTACATCCAACGCGCTTCCTTCCATCGACTACTGTGTGGTGTGCAGACTTTACAGTGAGCTACCACGGGCCATAGGCGAGTTTCAGGTTCTGGGAGTGCAGAGAGCAAGGCAGGAAGGCTCCGCAAGGCATGCATGGGGCTCAGCAGTTTAATGTGACAAATAAACTGCTCAGGCATTGTCTAATCTACTGGGGGGTGAGGCACTCTCTTTTCCAGCTATACATTTTTTTTTTTCAAATACATCAGCAACATGAAAAGTCCATATTTAGAGGTGATTTTCCCCTGCTTTATGGATATAAGGGCCATAATTTTTGATAAATTTTTTAAAAGTTCTATAATCCCCCGAAGGACATGATCAGTGCTCATGGCCAAGTACTAACTACCCAAAGAAAGAATTCAATGTCAGCCTGCTTAACATGCTTACTGGGAACCTAATATTTATAAGCCAATGTGACAGAAAAAAATATATTTTTTTATTTGAGAAGATCTGTTTTATTTAAGTGATTTGCTAAAATTGAACTCTATCCTTTCTAAAGAAGATGTTCACTCTTATTCTTTCCATGAGAAAAAAATATTTTAACACCAAAATTAGCACCAAAACCACCTTAACAATTAATCAAAATATAAACTGTCCTCACTAAAAAGTATCTCAACATATAACACCCTTGACTTCTCACTGCCTCTGCCTCAAATGAAACAATGAAAAATAAACAACTAAATATTTAACATATATTTACATATATGTAAAGATCCTAAGGCCGATTAAAATGAAATGAAAACAGGTCTTTTTTCCACACATTTCTCATAGAATTTGCCCCTCCATCTGAAAACTTAAGTAGAACTTGACTTTGTATAGGTCCTGGCAATGAATTCAAACCTCAATCAGTAAAAATTCTAAATCTGGTTTCAAGAGGAATGAAATCTATGGCTGGGAGCTTGAGAAGTGATCCAAAGACCTCTAAGGGTGGGAGTTGGGGGCTTCCGGGTGTGGGAAGCACAGAGCCTGGTGAACTATGCCCTCCCTGAAAAGAACGAATATGAGGCCTGCAATCAGACACATATACTTATGGAGGAAGGCAGATATTTTGTGGAAGGGATCTGAGGTTCTTATTTTCAAGACGTACTCTGAGGAGAAATTATGAGTACATGACTAAATAAAGGCCAAAACAATAAAGTACAACTGAAATACTGAATTCGATCTTGGATATGAAGTTCTATGATGAATGCTATCAAATTCAGATTGCCTAGGAAGGGGAGAAGAATGAACAAAATCCCTCCTGTAAGAGATGCTTAAAGTACCCAAGGTGTTCAAGCGGAGAAAAACTGAGTCATGACATGTGGTTTCAGAATCTGGAAGGTGTCTGCATCTGATAAGAAGGGTGCACACATTTGTGTGGTTCTCTCAAGCACAGACTGGAACTGGCCAGAATCCCTAGCAGTCAGGCAGGCAGATGCAGCATCTATCTAACCCTAGCAGCAGAAGCTCCCTCCTCCAGGAGGAGGGGCCCAGGTGCTCCCTCTGATATTGGGAAGAAACTGCACTGAAATGACTGAGCTTCCTATCAGGAGTCACAGCAGTGGTTTCTGCAGACTGACTTAACTTCCTTTTGGCTCTTCAGGAACTGAATTACATGTGAAACCTCCTGCATAACCTGAGACCATGTGAGTCTATGAATGTCTGTGACTGCTCTATTCAGACTTGGTGTGATCTGTCCTTTTGTATGCCATTGTTCTGGTGAACGAACACCTCTACCTCTGGGACTAACCTACACTCAAGAATGTTAGCATGGCATAACAAGGTGCCCGGAACCTTCATGTGCATCTCACTCTCAAGTCTGCCTTAAATGGAACAGTCTGCATGATTCTAGACTGCGGGGGTGGGGCTGAGGCTGAGAGCTGGTGGAGAGAACTCCAGAGTCCCTGTCCCCAGCCATCACACCGTGTTAATGCTGGCAGGACCTGGCAGCACAGAGCCCCAGAGCGGCACATCTGGTAAACAGTCCTGGAGCGAGACAGGAAGATGAAAACTCTTGGAGAACAGTCAAAACATGTTTCAAAACACTAGAAAGCTTTCCAGCCCAAGTGTTTCCTCAAGTACCAACCTAGACTGACCAGGCCTGGCAGTTCATTACAGACACGTGATAAGACTGCCCCAGCCTTGCAGAGGTTTTGTATTGGAAATCAAAATACGCTTTGGAGGCTGAACATCTTAAACCTTACCTGAGGAGAACGGAATCAAAGTACGTAAGGAATGGAGAGGGTCAGCAAGGTGAAGGTGCTGAGTGTGGGAAATGGAAAACGGACGCAGAATTCCATTCCAAATTAGGCATGGAACACAGAATTAACTCCCAGAGCGCAGGCTGAGGAATCAGCTCTTCCTCTATGGCAGCTCTCCCTTTTTTACATACTCTTTGTTCTTTATTCTCATCCTCCTTACATGATCTTCCTTGGGCTTTTCTCCCTTCACTTTCTTTTGTCTTCTCAGTTGACCCTGTATTTCTTTCCTGTCTGCTCCAGCAGGTCAGGAGGTATAACCCAATGGCAAGTACACAATGGCCTCTGTCACAAATGGCAGAGAGTAGATGCTGCTGCCATTGACATTAATGAATGAATGAATGAATGAATGAATGAATGAATGAATACAATCAAACACGATCACTTCAAGAGGCTTGCAAGGTGATAGGACAGATCCAGCACACACAAAGAAATATGGACTATAGTATGATAGTAATTTTTTAGGTTCAGCTTGGCTAAGCGGTGGCGACCTGTTTAAACACTAGATGTTACTGTGATGGTATTTGCAGGTATGCTGGACACTTTTACTTCCCCCCACTAGAGTATCTATATCATACTATCACCATGAGTCCATGAAACCTTTACTACTAAAATCAGCCAACCAGAAGCCACATGGTTTTCCTTTCCTAATAAAGCATTTTCACGCAGACATCATGGGCCGTTCAAAGTTTCTGTATGTTTCTTCATGCGCAAAGGTCAACAGTAATTCAGATATTTCCATTTTCTATTTAAGGCTGTCATGAAGTTTCTCCTTCTCTTCTAAAACACTTGGCAGTAAAGACATTGCCTTAAATCATCTTTTCTCTCCAACTAACAGAGCAGAGGCACAAGTCACCTCTGACCTACAGAAAATGACTGTTAGAAAAGACAGGCAGTCATGTCACACTGCCCTCTATTTTGGTGTATGATACACAGTAAACAGCAGGTGTTGACTTTCACTGATATGTGAGATACTCAACTCTTCATACTTCTGCCATCACTACGTTTAATCTACACTTGCCCCAAACTGGGTGCAACTTGACTTTTTAATTTCTCTGTAGCAAATGAGTAATAAACACAAAGTCTAAATGAATCATTTCCACCATCCCACAGAGTCAAGACTGTCCGACTGCACACGCCTAAAAGAACAGAGAGGAGTCCTGCAGTGAGCTTTCAAGTGCACTTGCACACCAAGAACGAGAACTCCTTTACAAGTCAAAGCGCCTGTAAGCAGAGCCTAGCTCAGATCCAAACAGACAGAGCACTGCAGCCACTGCAAGCGAAAGGAAAGACTCAGAAGGGAAGGGACAAGTGTCTGTGCTGTGAAAGACCTCCTACTCTCCCAGGAACAGAACCTCCTCAAGAAAACATTTATAAGAAAACAAATGCAAGCCATTACAGGATTGGTTACTTGGTAGTACTTTAAATATAAAATTTCACTTTTATCAATTAATAGATGCATATCCCATTCAAGCATGCAATTATCAGGGGCATATAACATGCAGCATGCAATAAATGGACAGCAGAGGTTAATAACCTGGAAGCATAGGATCTGAGAATGTGAGAGCAAGTTAAAGACAAGAGTTCCTCTCCATTGTCACTGAGGGCCGAGAAGCAATGCTGAGGTGTAGAGCAGTGAGAGCGGGGGACATACAATTTGTCCAACACATAAACATATCTCCGCAAGTGGCGGCAGGTATAACTGAAAGACAAAGGCAAAAGGAGAGAAACAGAAGACAGGCGTTTTTCTTTGAAAAAAAAAAACAAACAAAAAAACAAAAACAAAAAACAATAAACAACAGATCATCTTTTATATCCTCAAAGCTTTCTGTGTACCTTCACTAGATGGTTTAGGTGTGGGTGGGTGCATGGGGCTATCGTTAAAAGAGCATAAACAAGAAAACAAACAACTAGAGTAAAAATGGGCAAAGGTCTGAACAAACACCTCACCAAAGACACATACGGATGGCAAATGAGCACACAGATGGTACTCTACAATGTAGAGCATTACAAAGGTTCAAGTTAAACAAGGCAACACCACTACAGACTCACGGAGTAACCAATGCCCAACTGATATCACCACATGCTGGTGAGACAGAGACAACAGGAAATCTTACTCTGTTGAAAAAACTCCTAAACAGCACAGCCAATACAGAAGACAACTGGGCAGTTTCTCACAACACCGTCCATCATGTTCCTTGAAATTTGCCCAAAGGCACTGGAAACTTATGCACAAACAAAATTGTGCACACACGTTTACAGCACCTTTGTTTATGCTTGTAAAAGCTTGGAGGCATGTAAGGCATCTTTCCACAGGCAACAACATGAACTGGGGTATATCCTCACAATTGAGTATTTGCTGCTAGACAGAAATGGGCTACTATGAAAAGTCACAGGTGAACCCAAGCGCATATTACTAAGAAAACGCTAATTCATAAGTATACACAAAACTACAGGATCTACTTAAAGATCACAATTGCAAGGGGTTGTGGGGAAGGCAATGTTGAAAAGGCAAAGCAGCAAGAAAGTTTTGGGCAATGAAAGTATTTTTTTCTCATACAATAATCATGAATACTGTCCATTTACATTCGCCCAAATCCAAACAGCCTCAACCCTAATGTAAATACACAGGTGTGTGTCAGCAGATGTTCTCACGCTGTATCAAATGTTCTGCTCCGGAACAGCATGTGGACAGCAGAGAGGAGTGAAGAGGACAGGAGGTATATGGAAATCTTCTACATTTTTTTTTTGTTCAATTTTACTGTGAACCTAAAATTGCTCTTTAAAAAGAAAAAGTAAAAAGAAAAGACTCAAAATACAATGGTGTCATATGAGCCACATAACATCTGCCTTAGCAGAGTAAGGTGACAGAAGATATTTCCTCTTCACAGCGACACAAATGTAATTCCAAGAGTGACAATAGTACATCAAAGACAAAGAGAATAATGGAGTAGGAATCAGGAATCTCACATCCCTAGATCTAGTGTGGCCATGGGCAGTTTAAAACAGTGGGTATTTGATCCTTATAATCCTTGGTTCCATAAATATACACCCCTTCCACACCCAAAACCAGTAAGCAAAAAAATAAAAGAAATGAAACCCTTTAAAGTTCTATAGTCTTTTGAAGCTATATTACATAAAGCAAAATAAGAGGAATAATAAAAACTATTATTATCGTCAGAACAGTTTCACTGGTGGCACGTTGTAGGCCACTAAAACCTAAGTTCAGGGGCTAGAGAGATGGCTCAGTGGTTAAGAGGGTCCTTGTTCAATTCCTAGCACCCATGTGGCAGCTTCCAACTAACTGTCTGTTCCTCTAGTTCCAAGGGATCTGACACTTTCTTCTAGACTCTGCAGGTACTACATGCACATGCTACACAAACATACATGCAGGCAAAACAACTGATATGACAAGGCAAACAAAATAATGAACACATCAAGTAACACACCTAGATTAAGTCTCTGAGAACCATTTGCAAGAACTACACCTACAGTTATATGAAGTTACCAAGTGGGGAACAGGTTCTTTAAAGTATGTTGAACCCCAAATAAAACTAATAAATTGGAAGTCTGAAAACAACTAGTTTAAATAAACAATCCACTCATCCAAATACTGTGTACCAAGTAGTAGGTACCAGCTTCTACATGTGGAACTGGCTCTGTACCAGCTTCTACATGTGAACTGTGCTCTGTACCAGCTTCTACATGGGGAGCTGTGCTCTGCGTCAGCTTCTACATGTGAACGGTTCTGGCTATGAAGAGAGGGTGGGGACAATATACAGATTCCTGTTGCTGTACTGCCAGAGCTAGAGAGATGGCTCAGCAGTTAAGAGCACTGACTGCTCTTCCAGAGGAAGACCCTGGCTCAACTCCCAGCACCCACATGGCAGCTCACAACTGTCTGTTACTCCTGTTGCAGGGAATCCAACACCTTTGCACAGACATTCATGAAGCCAAAATACTAATGTGCATAAAAAAGAAAGAAAGAAAGCCAGTCCAGAAGTTACCTGTAGTAGTATGGGATCCTATGAAGGACTCCAAGACTCAAGCATTAAAGAATAAAAACCCAAGAAAATATAAAAATGTGGGTTTAAAAATTATTTCCATCATTTTAATTAAGTGATGACAGCTAACATTATCACCAAGATTGGGACAAGCAAACATCATGTGTCTCCTGCGAGACCATAGCACAGTCAAAATCTAATCCTGAAGAATCATACAAATTCAAATGGACAGGCCCTCTCTTTGCTTTAAAGGTTCAGTGTCCTTTAACATTTGAGGGCCATAAAAGACAAACGTGAGGGGCTGTTTCTGATTAAGGACACAAAGAGACACATGATTCTAACACATGATTCTGGCATTGGATCCTACTCTGTGGGGCAAAGAGAATTTTTTTAATTTATATTTATTTATTCATGTGTGTAAGTATTTTGCCTGCATGTATGTATGTACAACACATGTGTGCCTGGGGCTCCTGAAGGTCAGAGAGGGTATTAGTTCCCCTGGAACTGGATACAGATGGGTGGGAACTACCAGTAGGTACTAAGAATCAAACCCAGGTCTTCTGCAAGAAGAGCAAGTATTTTCAATGACTGAGCCATCTCTCCAGCTCCTTTCCAAATTTATTCTTAATTTTTAGATTTTTTTTAAGAAACAATAGGCAAATGAAAGAAATTAAATACTAGCACACACCTATAAGCCTATATATATATATATATATAATTAGTATTAATTTTTTTTTCTTCCTTTCTTTTTCTTTCCTTTCCTTCCTTTTGTGTTTATTATTTTGTTTTGTTTTGTTTGTTTTTTGGGACAGTCTGTCTACATATAGCCTTGGCTGTCCTGGAACTAACTATGTAGACCAGGCTGCCACCAAACTCACAGAGATCCACTTGCCTCTGCCTACCAAGTATTGGGATTAAAGGTGAGGGCTATCATGTCTGGAAGTGTTAAATTTCTTATTTTGAGCATGTTGTTATTTTTAAGAAATAAATAGCCAAATCTTTAGTTGTAAAGACATACCATGTTCGTAAATAACATCCAGACACAACAGGACTGATGCACAAGAGCTGCACAAATTCAACCCAGACAAAATTGCAGCATGGAAAACAGGAAATGGGTATAAAGTCCCACCCCTCACCAAGAAGCTATTTTTTCCAATGGAGTGTCACTGAGTATATCAACTGTACTCCAGGGCAGGCCTCATGCCCAGGAGCAGCTGGCCAATACAAAATGGATTCCATGTTTTTTGGATGGGCTTTTTGTTTCAAAACAAGAGAAAAACACAATGATGAAAAAGTAGTGGTTAAATTTTAATATGTGTAGAATCCAGGTAAAATGTGAATGAAAATTATTTGTACAATTTTTGCAATGTTTTATAAGTACAATTTCAAGGTAAAACATTTTTAGAATAAAATGAACATGTTTATTTTATTTTAGAATAAAATAAAATGTTGTCTGTTGAGACAACAGAAATGAATGTTGTTTAGAAAGAAAGAAAGAAAGAAAGAAAGAAAGAAAGAAAGAAAGAAAGAAAGAAAGAAAGAAAGAAAGAAATCAGAACTAGTATCTCTCATAAACCAACTGCAGTGTGTTCCAGATTAAGGGGTTTACATTAAGAGCCATGACATGTCATTCTGACTTCTATGTAAGTATTGGAAACCTGAAAAACTATAGTGTGGGAAGTAAGCAAATGTGGTCTGGAATCAGCCCATAAAACACAGGCACGGTTGCTTAATATTACACTTTCATAAAAAAGAAATCTCCTAGTGCTCGCTTACACGAAAATGTCCCAGATTACGCAACGTACAGTGCTGACATGTTACTTGATATCACTACCCTTCCAAAATGTTCTGTCCTAGAACAACATTCCAATATGCAAAGCATGCCAAAAGACACACACACAAAGTAAGTCTCCCAGCAATGTATTTTACTGTACACTGACAATAAAATTGTAACGTATTTTCATAGCTACTTTTTATGAAGTTGTTTTCTTACTTATTCACAGGTTTAAAGAACTTTCAAAGAAAAATGACATTGCCAAAGCAGGTTAAACTTAGAATACTCAGAATATTATGTTTCCCTTTCCTTTCAGTTTCCTTGCTTTCCTCTTATTCCCCTGTTGCTCCATCCTGTGTTCCCTCTCTCCTGTCCTTTAAGAAGGCTTAACAAATAGAACACATACAAAATATTCTGGCAAAGACATTATGAGAAAAGGAAACTGCATGCTAATATCCTTGATGAACATATGTAAAACTCTTCAATAAAATACTAACAATGGAATTTAACAGTATGCTACAGCGATAATCACGGTAAAAATCTCTGGAATGTACGGATAGCTTGATATATACAAATCAATAAACACGCTAAAATACGTCAACAAACTGAAGGACAAATGCATATAGTTGCATGACTACATGTAGAAAAAGTATAATGAATATTCTTTGAAGATTAAAAAGCAAACAAACAACCCTCAGCAAAGTAGGTATAGGGGAATAAAATGTACCTCAACACAATAAAGAGAGCACACTGCTAACAATATACTCAGAGGAAAACCGGAAGTCTAGCAAAAGCAAGGTCATTTAATTTCAGCATTTCTAGTCAACAGAGTATTAGAAGTCCTTGCCAAAGCAATTAGGCAACACACCCACACAAAAATAATAGATACATTATAGCTTCTAAATATAACATCTACCTATGCTGTGGTTTCTCTCCATATAGTGAAATCCTATCATTGTTTACTATCATGTCCACTAAAGGAAAACAGTCCCGGGTAGACTGTTTCTAGACGTAAAACACACATGTGCTCGAGACAACCTACCAAGGTAAAAAGAAGGGAAGAAGCTATCAAAGACTGGGCTCCTGCCAAACTGCCACAAGAAACAACACAAACAGCCTTCCAGAAGTCAAGATAAAATATGAAAACATGAATAATTACTCAGCACATAACTGAAATATACATACTACACATACAAATCTAAGAAGCCATAATAAGATGAAACAAATATGAAAAATCCCAAATAAAGATATATGGGTTTCTCTTAGAGGGAAAAAATAAATATGTTTCTGAAAAATATTGAATATGAAAAGAAAAACTTAAGCACCGATCCTAGCTATCCGACTAACCAGTGCTGTTGGGGAAATTTTCGTCTTTATAGAATTCTGCCTTAGAAATTAAGTCATTGTTCAGAAGGTGGGAGTAGCTGTGACCACCTGGAAAATGGGGAGAAAACACGGGATGAAGGTGTGTGCTAGCTAGTTCTATGACATCTTGACACAAGCTATAGTCAACTGAGAGAAGCGAACCTCAATTGGGAAAATGTCTCCATAAGATCTGGCTATAGGCATTCCTGTAGGGCACTTTCTTAATTAGAGATTGATTGGGGAGGGCCCAGCCCACTGTGGGTGGTGCCATCTCTGAGCTGGTGGTCCTGGGTTCTGTAAGAAAGTAGGCTGGGCAAGCTATGAGGAACAAGTATAAAAAGAACTTTTATTCACCTGCTTTCAGTTATTGTTTTGGAGGATTATTGCCTGTCTGCTAACCTAGGCCTAGTCCTGGAAGCTTCTAACCTCTATAAAATCTAACCTAGGCCTAGAATGTTTTCAGCCTCTGAGACTTAATACTTATTAAGCTCACCCTTTCTTGTTCTCATCAAGCTCTGAGCTGACTGGTTCAACTCAGCTTTTCTAGCTCAAACTCCTCTCCCAGCTAATTTATTCAATCTGGCTTTTCTCTCTGCCTCTGAAATGCTGTGCTTGGCCTTAAACTAACTCCAGCCATCTGCTCTAATCTTCTGGCTCCTTCTCATTCTCTGGCTCATCTATCTTCATCTATGTCTAGCTTGTTCTCTCTTCAACCTGTCTCTGTATCTCTGTCCTGATACAACTGCCTCCTCTCCCTCCCTCTCTCTCTCTCTGCATTGTCCATTAAGTATCTTCCCTTTCCCCTCTCTTGTGAGAGTTGGGTACATCCTATTTTTATCAAATCTTTCACTGATTCATCACTTTTTCTGCCACTCAGTTAGACAACACTTTCAAGCATGGGTGCTTCCTTCTACAAACTAACTTTACCTTCATTGTTTGGGATGAAAGGCCTGTACCACCATGCCTGGGCCTAAACTTTTCTTTACCTGAAACTTGCTGGCCTTGAACTCAGATCTGCTTGCCTCTGTCTCCTGGATTAGAGGTGTGCTTGTATTCCAGCTGGATCACACAGACCTAGAAGATCTTTGAATGTGATCCCTTGCCAGGGAAGCCATGCTCTGAATTAAAATTCCTCTATAAACAAGCCGGTAAGTAGCACCGTTCCATGGTCTCTGCATAAGCTCCTGCCTCCAGGTCCCTGCCCTGTTTGAGTTCCTGCCCTGATTTCCTTTAGTGATGGACTAAGATGGGTTTTACTTGGGCTAAACTTGTTTTTGGTTATGGCGTTTCCACACAGCAGTAGCAACCATAACTAGGATGGGGCAGAGGGGGGTGGTGCTCTGTTTTTCTTTTCTTTTGGCTTTAAATTTTTTTTTAATTTATTACAATTTGTTCTGCTTTTCTTATGTTCCCCTGAAGAGCGTATGCTGAAAACCAAAGTACCACAAAAAGTGTTTAGAAATTGTGTCTTTGGAAAGTTAACTGGAATTAGATAAAGTCATCAGAGGACAGCTAATAAACAAGACTAATGTCTTTGTAAGAGTCTTGAGAATGTAAGACTTCTTTGCATGTAAGGGCATAGGGGGAAAAAGAAACACCATATAAAAACCACAAAATGGTTCCTCACTAGACAATAAATCCAATCTCCCCTTGATCCTGGACTTCCCGGAATTCAAAAGTATGAGAAACAAATTCTGTTGTTTATAAGATACCCACTCAATAGCATTTTGTTATAGCAACTCAAACTAAGGCAGGGTGATGAGAAAACTAACATTTACTATCACCATAAGATGACTTCAAATTATTTTTTTAGTGATGGCTCAGCCATCCAGAGCACACAGATACTCTTCCAGAGGACAGGGGTTTGATTCCCTGTATTTACATGGTGGCTCGTACCATTGGTAATTCCAATTCTAGGGGATCTGACACCTCTTCTGGCCTCCATAGGCACCAGACCAGGCATGCACATAGTATGCAGATATACATGCAGCCAAAACACTCATAAAAAGTAAAATAAAAAGTCTATTTTAAAATTTATTTATTTATTGCAGTACTGGGAATCAAAACCTGTCAAAAGCACTACCATTAAATTATACCCCAGCACAATCACTTTAAATTTAGAGGGAGGAAGATAAAGCACTATGGAATTCTGAATGATCAAAGGCCATAAAGAAGATGAGGAAATAAAAACAGAATGGTTTAAACAAACAATCAAACAAAGTCTGAAAAGATGGCTTAGGAGTTAGGGGTGTGGTCTGCTCCTACAAAGGCCCCAAGTTCAGTGCCCAGCACCCACACTGGGTGGTTCATGACAGCTTGTAACTCCAGCTTCAGAGACACCTCTGTCCTTGGCAAGCAGCTATACCATCAGAACATACTTACACCAAAACCCATAATTACAAATTACAAAATGAAATCCTTAAATAAAACCTTCCCATCTGTCTTAAAAAAGTTAAGCACAGCTTCTCCAAGGACAGGACTAAGTTCTAGCTCTGTGGGACGTTACAGTTTAGATATGGGTACCGTATGTCTTCCTAAGGTCTCATGTGCTGAAGGCTTGTTCCCAGTGTGGGGGTGTGGAGTTTTAAGTGGCAGGGCCTTGGAGGAGGTATGTAGTTCATTTTGGGTGCTACTGTTTCAAGAGATTATGAATGTTTTCACAAGAGTTAAGACTGAGCGGGATCCTGGAAAGTGAACTATCTCACTTCTTGTTTGGAAAAGCAACGCTCTCGCTCACATTCACCCAGGGTGCTGTTAAGTACTCTCCAGAGGCCGACCCAGTGAGTCTGTCTGAGGCCTTTACCCTCTGAAACTGTTAAATAAGCCAATTTTCTCATGAAGATTGGGGGCAGGGAGGGAGGGAGGGATGGGCTGTTCTGAGCACAGTTTAAGACAATAAGGAGAACCACCACATGGAAGTCCCTATGACTTGTTGCTAATAACGAAAGCAGCATTCATTAGCATATGGCTTGAATGTGAGATACTGAGATATGCTTAACCCCAGTGATTTGCTCACTTATGTGAATTAAGTCTTCATAAGAGATTTCTGCAAACCTAAAAATTTATAAAATAGTCCAAACACACAGTTTTATACTACTTAATGCACTTTAAAATTCTCACATCCAAGCAAATAACAATCAGAAAATCTGGAACTTATGTCAACAAATTACACATACTGGTAGAAGAGCACACTGAATCATATAACCAAGTCCTTGGCAGCACAGGCCATTTTTCCTGTTGCTGAGCTACTGCTAGCATGAGCCATTCTGAGACTGTCAGGATGAAGGACTGGTCCTAGAACAGGGGAATGCACTGCTGGCCAATCTGGACCAGCTCAAGGATGTTGAGGTGGCCTTATACCCACTGCCATCCCTAGCAAGTAAGAGACCCTCAGCATAAAGAGCATCCCCCAAACTGTTAATAGCATTAAAAACCTCTGGGCAAACATTTTTTCTCAATTGCTAAAGAAATTCAACCCAAGACACCCCTAAATTTATAGCATCACATTAACTAAAACTTGACTATTATTGATATTTAATAAAATTTTGGGCTAATTAAAAAGTTTCCATTAAGTACTTTTATCCTATTTTAAGCCACTTCTTTGAGAAGCAAACACATCAATAAAAAATATCTTAAACCATCATTTGTAGAAACTTAACAAATAGAAAACACAGGAAAATTTAGACAGAAATGATGGCATATTTGTCAAGTTACTAGCTTACTGGTGTGAAGAACTTACTACATCAGACACACACGTGGGAGCAGAACCAGAACTAGCCATGGTATGCCTTAAATCTGCTCCTAAGAACATGGGAATTTCATGTTGTATTTTAAGATCTGATCAGTTTCACTTACAAAAACCACACACACACACAGAGGGAGAGAGAGAGAAGACTTGTACACATTGATTTTTCTCATGCTACCAAAGCAGATCAGACATTGGAAAATAAATTAAAAAAATTATTGTCAATAAGTGTCATTTGCCAGGTGCCTAAAAATATTGAGTAAGCCGGGGAAACTGAGACAGTGTTCCTTAGCTACACCACTGCCCCTTGTTTTAAAGATACTCAGATACTCTTACAGGTGTGGATAAAGACATCAATTTATTGCCAGCATTTCTTTCTGGCACGTATTAAAAAAAATCTTTTGACTTTGAACAAAGAAACTATTTTTAAAAAATGTCACAACTCTCCACTACAGACATTTGCTCTGTAAGTGCCAATATGGTCTTGCAGCATGTGGTGCTGGCTGCGTTCCCAGCAGTGCAGTTTGCTGTACGTCTTGAGCTGCACTTCAATGTGTTAATAGCATGTTACTGTCAACTCTTCTTGCGGTCTTATACTCAAGTCTAAAGCTGCACCAAAGCAGACATTCACTGCAAATTCCCTTCTAACATTTGAGTTAAAATGAAAGGGGCACTATAGGAAAAAAAAAAGGACTAAACTGACTTAAGCATATTTCTTGATTAATTTGTTTACAATTTGTCTTTTAAAAAATGTTTCAATGTCACTTTGATCAGAGGAAGTGTGAACTGCCAGAGGACACATTAGATGGTTTCCACAGACTCCAAACTAGATCTGGTAGGGGTAGAGTGGAAGAAGGGAAATAAGACAACACACATGCTCATTACAGAAGGAGTCAGCGAACACACAACTCTGCCTGATATCTAAAAGCATCTACCTTTACGAGTCATCTGAAGAAATCCAGGTATGTCACTGAGGAACATTATCATTGACTGTGAGCTCGATTCAGAAGTGTTCTGTAGGCCACATATTATCTATCTACACTGAGTAATCTGGGGGTAGGAACATTATGAAGGCAGTGGGAAGATTGGGTTGGTAAAGAAAGTGGTATAAAATAGCTACTCAGCACACTTTATGACCATCAAAAAGCTTGCTTACTTTTAAAGTGAATGTATTTTACACACTCCCACTTGACAAAAGGATTTATAGCTACTGTGAAATCCCTCCAAGAACTTAGATTTTGATTCTTTACCATGCATGCCACAAGTATTAGATAATCTGGAGGCATGAAATAAAGCCAATTCTGCTGAGACTCATAAGTATTTATGTCACATTCTTTCCAAAAGGCTGGAAAAATATAACTAAGATAAAATGCTATCTAATTATGTCAAAAATCTACTGGGGTCATTAAAAATCAGAATAAGTACTCCTAAAGAGAGATCACACTAACAACTCATCAATGGAGAACCATCTTAGAGTCATCTTTAAACTGTGGTCATGGATGCACACCAAAGTATGTATGGATATACATCCCTGACCCTGTTTCCTATATAGGTGCAGTGACACACACTTGCCCACACTTGTGAATGAGCAAGCAAGGATTATGCGCACTGCTAGTTACAAAAAAACAAGGGCATCGTAGAAACAAAGCTCAGTGTGTGTGTGTGTGTGTGTAGAAGAAAAAAAGCCTGACCCGGGTCTCCTCAGACCATTACCTTGGTATGCTTAATGGATGTGAGAACCCAACTGCCACAGTAACTGAGTGACGTTAAATAGTCTTTCTAGGAAAACAGAAGCTTTTGAGATTCTTGAATTCCTAAGGTTAGCTTCAAATCCTATGCTTCTGGAAACGGGAGCTGAAGCTCCTGCCCTGGGTTTCGGCCCCTGCCGCCATCCTTCAGTGACACCCTGATGAGCTCAGGCACACCTTGGTGCTTTTCCTCCGAGTACTGCATTGCTCACTGCTTTCTGCCACACTCAAACACAAGCTCTTTGAGGGCAGAGTCTAAACTTTTGTTTTTGTTTCCCTAGTACCGTGTTGTTCATTGATTCATATGGGAAAGACTTGTGAAATCAACACTCTACACTCAGTCATCTAGGAGTTAGCTTGCTTATGGGGTTCCACATACCACAGTCACCCTTATACTATTCTGACAACCACAGTTCGGGCTGGGATATGAGCTGGAGTCATAACCATAAACATAAACCACCTCCTTCTTCCTCAGTACCGAGCAAAGGTCTACAATTCAGTGACAACAGGAACTCACAATAATTTCTCTCTGAGGTCTTAACTGTCTTTTGTTTTGTTTTTTACATTAAAAAAAAAAAAAGAAAAAATACATGATATCTCCACTTTGCAGAATGCAAAGTGCTTAATGCAAAGGGTTTAATAATTTTAGCTATCCCAGGCATGCAAATAGAAGAAGCCTTCCATTTTTCTCCTACAGAGTACAGAACTGGAATGGCCTAGTTAGTATCATGGTTGGCCAACATGAAATACCTGCTAGCTATCACTAGTCTCACTCTATCAGTTATTGTGGACTTTCCGGTATGAGATTAGCAGTATTTCTCACAAATTTAAACCGGAGGTGCACTGTAATAGTCAACAGACCCTTTAAATATGGAAGTTGTAGGTACAGGCCTAGAAAATGGGCAAGATGGTGCAAGGAGATCATGAAGGGAGGGGAGATTAAGTCTAGTCAGGGGCACAAGGCCAGGTATTTGCTGGGGGCCTGCCACAGAGGAGAAGCCAGTTCAAGGAAGCTCTGTGTCAGATAGAAGAAACTGAACTTGTTATCTCATACTGGGAAGAAATTATCAGCTTCCGGACTCTTCCTTCTCATCCTCATATTCTTATGGTCCATGAGAAAAATCAATCAATAGTTACCAAGTAGTTATGATCTAGGTGAAGAATCAAAATATAAACATCTCAAATTCAAATGACAAGATAATTCTATATATTTACTATGTGACAAAAAGATGATACAAACTATATGAAGAGTGACAGGGGAATACTGTAAGCCATGAAAAGTTAAGTATCCGGAGAAAAATGAAAGGGTATCGTAGTTTTAATTGTCTGAAAGATACTAAGAGAAGACAGAAGCATGTCACACACTGGTAGAAATATATTTGCAAGATGCATAGGAAAATGACTTGAGTGGGAAATCTATGGAGAAGGTCTACAACTCTAACTGAGAAGGCCCAGAGAAGATGCTGTAAGAGGATGAGACCTGGAGCTGACCTTTAGCAGAGAGCACACCTCTGGGGATGCTCAACAGCACTGGTCACTGCTAAAACCAAAGTCACAAGCTAGCACCACATACCTGTAAAATGGCATTTACAGAAAGGCGAGACTGACTGCTGGCAAGTGTGTGGAGTCACTGCAACACTACAGACCTTAACAGGAATCAAAATGGTATAGCCACTTTGCAAAAGAATTTGGCAGTTTCATATAAAGTTAGATACAGCAATTGCTACTCAACTGGCAAACACCACTCCTAGTATTTACTCAAGAGAAATGGAAACTTTCGGTTCCCACAGAAATCTCCATATAAATATTTATGGCAACTTCATACACAGTTGCTCACACATGGAAACAATCCAAATGTCCTTCAATGGGTGAATGGATAAACAGTACAGCCATATAACACAATACTGCTCAGTAATAAAAAGAAATGATAACACATAAGAACAGGGATACCACTCCATAGTCCTCATATCACACTATACACGTTCATTTATAGTAAACTGGCAAAAAGAAGCCACACAGAAAAGGGTATGGGTTGGCAGAAAGGTCTAATACAAAGCAGCACAGGGGCACATGTAGAGACAGAATCTGTCCTTTGATTGTAGTGGCAAATGCTAGTTCATTACACACTGAAGAGGAAAATGCTTTCTTATAAATAAAATAAATCTTAACCATCCTTAAGAATTATAAACAGAAATGGAGATGGCTTGTGTTTAAGAGCATATATTGCTCTTCCAGACAACTGAGTTGGATTCCCAGTACCACCTCAGCTGGCTCACAACAAACTGGTAACTCTAGCTCCAGCGGCCTTTGGGGTACCTGCACTCACATATGTGCACCTGATTAAAAACAAGTAAACACTAAAAAGGAATTAGAAACAAGTCATCTGTGGTAGAGCTATCCTCTGCTGGTTGAGTACATTGCTCTACCTGGGGAGAAAGAAACTCAGAACACAGGGTGCAAGCTCAGTTTCTTATGTCTTGTGCAAGCACAGGCCATTTGCCACTAAACAGAAAAACCCTTACCACCAAGCCACTTTAATTCCTGTACGTGGCCCACATCTCCTACTCCACTTCAGCCTCAAACTATTCTTACTAGTCTCAAAACAGCTATGCTCTATCAGACAACTAGAAATAAACCTCAGTGCTCACTGTAACCACAGAAATTTCCCCGTTTCCGACCAAATATGCTGAAAATATGCTGAAAAAAGAATGAAGGAAAGCCTGCCACACCCTGGTAATATTTCGATGGCTCATTCACAGCATCTGTGCATGCTAACAGGATGCTTATTAAAGAAGAATTATTTCCCATGGTCTTAATGGAAGACAGAGGAAACAGTCAATGAGGCACTAAATATTTAATTCACTCACTGTACTTGGTTTGGTAGTCTGAAATAAATGCCTTATAATTAATAAAGAAAAATTTCTCCAGAAGAATCCATATTCTACCCCCAATAGATAAATTTCTACAGAGTAGATACAAGACTAAATAACAAAAGCAGGCAGAAAAGTCCAATAATATACACAGAAATAACAGAGCAAAGTTTGTATCTCACAGATGTATTTTAAAATGCAGAGTTTATTCAAATGAACACTACCTTTAAAAAACACAGACTTCGCAAATACACTAAAGAATGCTATTTTTCTAAGAATGTTATCGACAGAGAAACTCAGTGAATCCTAAGATTGACCTTAGTGAGACATATCTCAAGAAGTGTGTTCTGTTTTCCTCTTAGCTATTCACTCGCCTGTCCATTTGTCTGAGAATACACACACATACACGAAGAACACTTTTTTTGAATACAACTGGAGTGAAATAGCAATATGTACAAGAGAAGAATGGCATAACAGAATTGCTTGGGCAGAGTAGGAAGACTGTCCCAGAGCCCTAAATGTCCATGTTGTCACCAACATGGAAGATGAGAGATTTACAGAAGAGGGCACAAACCCAAGCTTTAAAATGACAGTTTCCGAATAAGGCCACCAGATAATATTGCACTAGGCCAGCTCTGTGACCCTCAGACCAGCAGAGGTGCCCAGCAGGAATGCCTGCTTACTTTTACCCACTTCTCCCATGACGTAAGTCCTCCTAGTTCTTTCATAGGATTGGTGGAATAGGAGTCATGGTGTGTGTGTGTGGTTATAGTTAAAAGACTTTCCTATGCTGTTCAGCATGGAAGCTACTGATACAAGATTGGCAACAGCTTGTTCACTTTTCGAAACAAAGTAGGGTGGAATGGACACATTCATACCTGGTTCCTCAGAGCCAGCAGCAATCTAGAATCAACTCTGATGAAAAATACGCAGCCACTGAAATGCTTATCTGTAGCACGCTTCTGAACTAGCACACCTGGAACTGAAAATTCATCAGGGGAATCTTAGTCGAAGTCCAACTATAAACTAAGCATTAAGTGGGTTTGAAGTGCATCACAGCAGCATGTGAGCCAACATGGAAGCGTCTGCGGCCGTTTCTACCCCTGCTGCAAGACAAAGGGACGGTGGCTAAAGACAAACATTCATGCCAAGAAATTTAAAACAAGTAACTCCTTTACGATAACAATCAGCTCTACTTATGATCGCCAATTCTTTGATGTCAGCTTCAGGATGGGTTTTGGTTACTGTACCTTCTGAAATCAGCTGGAAGTCTTAAGACCTCACCTCCCTGAACTTCCCTCAGCTGGAACTCCTCCCTCACCCTGCTGGCCCACAGCTGTGTGCTGCTCTTCACCATCAGGCTTGCTCCAGCAAGCCATACAAACATTCTCCCAGATTAAAGTGAACGTCTAATTCCTAAACTGTACTTCACATTTTTCTTTCAAAAGATAAAATCTTAAGACATTATAGGAATTAAAGATCCAAATGGTGCAAAATGCATAGACTGGTTACAGCCTGGGGGCTTAGCTCAGACTCAACACAGTCTCCAAGAACATGCCATTCACAGCACAGTTGGATGAAGAAAACATCCTCTGAAGCTTTATGAAGAGCTTATCTCACTCAAAATGTCACATGGGGAGTAACATTTTGATTCATTCAAAAAACAATTACAAAGATTTTCTCTGTAAAAGCACCATGCCATGTGTAAAAGAATAGAAAAGCAGATCAAGACTGGCTGCTCCTTTAGGGATAAACTTGATGCTCATCTATACTGCCTATTTACTGATTTTACTTCTTGTGACCCTAAGGGTTACCTGAAGTTATGACCCTAGTTATTCCTGAAGACACTGAACCCTGGTCTCCAGTGAGACAAACGCATTTGGTGGGATAGGTCTGTTGTCCCCGATTATACACTTCTCTTTCTTCTAATAGACTTCTCAGCTGGGAAATGCTGGATAAAGACCATTTCTCAGCTGCAGAGATGGTCAAATGCTTACTAGAGCACTTCAAAGCTGAAAATATTGTCCTCAGCTCACCCCAGAGCCTCAGCTCATCTTTTATTCTTTGTTTCTCCCTCTATCCAGTCTTGATCTGAAAGCCTAAGATGGAAGCTGAGGCCTCAGGTGATGGCAGTCACTAAAAAGAGTTAGAGTCTGAGGAAACTGTTATAAGCAGATTGTTCTCCATCCAAAGAGGATTCTATCCTAATTAAAAAAAAAAGAGAGAATATGTTGCAAATGAAATACAAATGCAATTAACAGGGATTGGAGTGTAGTTTTAACAGCAGAGTGCTTGCCTGGCCTGCATGACACCTACGATTCCATCCTCAACACTTCAAAAGAAGGAGATGGAAATAAAGGATATAATTCAGCAGTAAGTAAGTGCAGCGTAGAGCAGTAAGTGCAGCAGTAAGTGCAGTGTGCAGCAGTAAGTGCAGCAGTAAGTGCAGTGTGCAGCAGTAAGTGCAGCAGTAAGTGCAGTGTGCAGCAGTAAGTGCAGTGTGCAGCAGTAAGTGCAGCAGTAAGTGCAGTGTGCAGCAGTAAGTGCAGTGTGCAGCAGTAAGTGCAGCAGTAAGGGCAGTGTGCAGCAGTAAGTGCAGTGTGGAGCAGTAAGTGCAGTGTGCAGCAGTAAGTGCAGCAGTAAGTGCAGTGTGCAGCAGTAAGTGCAGCAGTAAGTGCAGTGTGGAGCAGTAAGTGCAGCAGTAAGTGCAGTGTGCAGCAGTAAGTGCAGTGTGCAGCAGTAAGTGCAGCAGTAAGTGCAGTGTGGAGCAGTAAGTGCAGCAGTAAGTGCAGTGTGCAGCAGTAAGTGCAGTGTGCAGCAGTAAGTGCAGTGTGCTGCAGTAAGTGCAGCAGTAAGTGCAGTGTGCAGCAGTAAGTGCAGTGTGCTGCAGTAAGTGCAGTGTGCTGCAGTAAGTGCAGTGTGCAGCAGTAAGTGCAGTGTGCAGCAGTAAGTGCAGTGTGGAGCAGTAAGTGCAGCAGTAAGTGCAGTGTGCTGCAGTAAGTGCAGTGTGCAGCAGTAAGTACAGTGTGCAGCAGTAAGTGCAGTGTGCTGCAGTAAGTGCAGTGTGCAGCAGTAAGTGCAGTGTGCAGCAGTAAGTGCAGTGTGCAGCAGTAAGTGCAGTGTGCAGCAGTAAGTGCAGCAGTAAGTGCAGCAGTAAGTGCAGTGTGGAGCAGTAAGTGCAGTGTGCAGCAGTAAGTGCAGTGTGCAGCAGTAAGTGCAGTGTGGAGCAGTAAGTGCAGTGTGGAGCAGTAAGTGCAGTGTGGAGCAGTAAGTGCAGTGTGGAGCAGTAAGTGCAGTGTGGAGCAGTAAGTGCAGTGTGGAGCAGTAAGTGCAGTGTGCAGCAGTAAGTGCAGTGTGGAGCAGTAAGTGCAGCAGTAAGTGCAGTGTGCAGCAGTAAGTGCAGTGTGGAGCAGTAAGTGCAGCAGTAAGTGCAGTGTGCAGCAGTAAGTGCAGTGTGGAGCAGTAAGTGCAGCAGTAAGTGCAGTGTGCAGCAGTAAGTGCAGCAGTAAGTGCAGTGTGGAGCAGTAAGTGCAGCAGTAAGTGCAGCAGTAAGTGCAGTGTGGAGCAGTAAGTGCAGTGTGGAGCAGTAAGTGCTGTGTGACCCAGAAAGTGGAGTGTGGAGCAGTAAATGGAGCAGGGAGCAGTAGCTAGAGTCTTTGCATTAGCCTCTTATAATGAAGGAAATCTGCAAGTAAAAACTGTTTAAACAAATTCAGTCTTCAACACAAGATACTTGACTTCTATATATACCAGGAATATAAAGCTTATTTAAAATACTATTTAGAGGGCTGGAGGTGTTGTTTAGTTAGTAGAATGCTTGCTAGAATGCATGAAGCTTTGGGTTGTACACAATTGTAATCTCAGCACTCAGTAGTTAGAGGCAGAAATAAAATAGTTCAATTACCGTCAGCTACATAGTCAGGTTGAAGCCAGACTGAGATACATTTTTACAAGAATTTATCTCAAAAAATGCTCAGCAGGTGAAGATGCTTGCTGCCAAGCCTGAGTCTCACATGGTACAAGGAGAAAACTGACTCCTGCAATTGTCCTTAGCATATGTGTTGTGGCATGTGGGGTTCACACACAAAAATAAAGGTGTTTTAAAAACCCATACATGCTTTTGTAATTTAATCACATTTCCCCCTATGTTTTATTGACATTTCAGGTGTCGCTCTGAACAATCCAATGTAAAACCATGTGGTGATGTGGCTCAGTAGAAAAGCTCTTGTCCAGCATGGGAGAACTCTAGAACTGAAAAAAGGTAGAAAGAGGGAGGAAGGCACAAGGTCAGAGACAGAGAATGAGTAAGACTTCAAAAGCTATTAGAGAGAACTTGCAGGGCTTGCTTCCCTGCGAGGGTGGTCTGGGAAGTACAGTGAACATATGTGACAAAGCATGCAAACAGCCATTTTCAGTCACGCTAGTGGTATTTCAGAAGTGCTTCAGTTTCATCAGTTCTGTTCCACCCTAAGTAAACCAGTATGTGGAAAGAAGAAACGCCGCATACATGACAATTCAGAAAGAAAGAGAGGCTGGGGAAATTCCAAATGCGAGTTAGCAAGTATTAACAAATGAAAACACAGCCGCTTAGAACTCAACAATGGACGTAGATAGGAGAACATGCAGTGACTACCCCCAAAGGCACCCCACTGTCCTGGGCATGAGGACTCCTCACTCAAGGGAGTAGATGAATACAAGATGCACAATAACAAGTAACGACAGGCTGGACCAAGAGGATATCCTCTCTGTGAATGCGCTTTAGCCAGCCAAACTGAAGAACTACTGCTCACTCACCCCGGACTTGCTCTTCTCTCAGACAGACTGTGTCCCTTTCCCCTGCTGCTTCCTAAAGCATATCCAGGCCTCCAAGCCGACAGCAGAGCACTCACCTCCTTACAGGAAGGAACTGTCTTGTAGCCTCTTTCTGCAATTTTCTCTTAATAAAATCTTCACTCAACACTCTTTGAGACCATCACACTTGTAACGTTGGAGCGTGAATGATACGTATATACTGTGGAAATTGCCTACAAAACTCTTCATAATACAGGCTGGCTTTTATTTTAAAACCATGATTGAACGAGCAGAAAATTATGTAGTGTAATATGTATCATGATATAAGCTTAAGAAGTGCTTGTGGGACGTGGAGTCTAGTTCAGTGGTAAGGTACTTGCTAGCAAAGAGAGGGGCTGGACATTGGATTTAATCCCCAGCACAAGAAAAAAGGGAGAGGAAACTGCAAGGATTGCCTGGAAGTTGACATTACAGATGGCTTCAAGCTTGTCTATATTTTCTGCAATATGCATATATGGTTTTGACTTCTATAAACTGTTATTTTGAGGAAAACATTTAGTCTAAAATTATTATTTATATGACTTGCATATTTGTGGGTATGTGAATACAAACAGAGAGCAAACTGATGATGAATGGCTCCTGGAGTTTACGTAGTAAGAGAGGAGAGAGATCCAGTGGGAAGTTTGGAATTCTACCCATCCCATAACCACTTGTAATAGCTTCTCATATATCCTTCCAGAGTTTCTGCATGTAAACAAATGAATCTCCTTTCTCTCCCGATACCAAACACACACACACAGACACACATAGACACTCACGGAGTTCTACATCCTGGACTTTTCTGCGTGGAGACCTGAGGCTGACACAGTGCGTCTTTTTGACTACTCTCCTGGTTTACTGAGACAGGGTCTCCCAACCAAACCTGGAGTTCATTGTTTTAACTAGCCCAGTTGGCCATTTTGCTCTGCAGAATCCCTGCTTCTACCTTCTAAGCGCTGGAATTACAGTGAGCGCCGCATCGACTAGGCATTTGCGTGGATGCTAAGGGTCTGAACTCCGGTCCTCATGCTTGCTGGGCCCGTACCTCACCCACTGAGACATCTCCCTAGCCAGCCAGCCTCGCTTTTTTACACAATATACTCTAGTTTTCCCTCAGTCCTCACTCCTTTTCTTTTCAGCAGCACTCTGCTTTAGTGCACCACCCTGAGTCACATGTGTCTATACTGAGATAGCTGAAAAGTATGAAACAAAAACTCCCAGGGATAAACACATATACTGTCAAAAGGCAGTGGAACTAGAATTTGAATACTCTACCACCACTGGAGTCTGAAAGGGCCAGCAACAGGTCTGTCTAACATGACAGGAAAATGGCACAGTAGTCAAGTCTCCAAATTGCAGGAATTTCTATGTAGAGTGAAATTGTGCCTTTAAAAATCAGAACTTACCAGCACATCAGCACACTGTTTCTCGGCAAGCCAGTCCATGAGCAGCTTCTGGGTTCTTGCAGGCAGCTATTGATCTGGCTTAAATTTAGTTAACCAGGTATGCCCTTTTTTACTTCTGAGACAGTAATTGAGTGTGATTAGTTCTCTGAGGCCTAACCCGGGGCCGGGGACACCCCGGCATCAAATGAAATGCTCTCTGGAAAAAGTGCAATCCCAGCTGTTTTCCTTGGCAGCCACAGTGCAACAGCACCACCAAGGGGAGATTCACGACAGCACCTCATCCAATTTCCTCCCCCAGGGATACTGGCCACCGCAAACTGGGAATTAACCTGAGACAGTGAGAAGCTGTGCTTCAAAGCATTCTCCCCGCTCCACTGGCCAAGCTGAGGGGTGCCCTGCCAGAGCGAGCACCTAGCCAGCACCGCCCTGGGCTCCCTCAGATACCCGGTTACTGCCTTGGCCATAAACAAAGGCGCGTTGGTGTTCAGTGAGCACTTCCTTCTCAAGGGAACTGACACAAGCAAAAGTTTACGTTAAATAGAGACCAAGGGAGGAAAAATGCAAAGACTACAGCTTAAATTCGATTTAGCTTGGATATTTGAAAAGTTTGAACAGAAACGTAGATTTCTATCTTAAGCCCAGGAATTAAGAATAGTCATTCATTATCCCAGACACACTGGGAAATAATTTACAAAACCAAATTTATTAAGGAAGCCACAAACGAGCTATTCCTCCCTGCATTTGGCCACCTCATAGTCCTATGACCTACCTTTGACAAAATGTGGTAGAAACAATAGTCTCAGATAGTTGGTCTAGGTTGCAAGAAACCATGCAGTTTATGTTATTCCTCGGATACCCCTGCTTACGAATCTGCCTGCACCATGAGAAGTCATACCTCATGGCAAGGTCACCCAGTGGACTGAGATGCTCCAGACATCACCTCAGCAGGCTCTTGGCTGGCAGCTGGCATCGAATGCCAGCCCACTGTACTTCCCACTCCACTACCCTCTGCTTGAAAACCCACAAGCAACCTCAAGTGTACACCACCCAGCTGGGCAATCAGTCCACAACCCTGAGAGAGAGTATTACAAACTCTCGTTTTAGGTCACTGTATCATCAGGTGGTACACAGTAATAAGCAGCCCAAACATTTTTGGCCATACCAAAGGCAAGATGAGCAGTAAACTTAAAAAGGTCTGCCATCTATGACTTGTTAAGAGCCTATGAGTTCCCCAGAGAACAAAAATGATTTATATATAGCTCCTTTCTATTCCAACTCTCTGATAACTATCTTCTCAATAAATATTTATTAAATGGAAGAATGAATAATGCAAACACAGCTAAGTATTGATTTTATTGATGGGAGGAAGTAAGGGTATAACTAATTCAGCAATAACACATATTTAAAGGTGTCCCCGGCGGGCCGGTACTGCACACACTCCATGCACTCTGCCTATGCCACCTTCTGAAAGGGCACTGGAGCAGAAGGGTCTCACTCCACTGCAGAACCCTTTAGGCTCCTACAAGATTTCTGAGGATGCCAAAGTATGTTTTTTATAGATGACTTTCACAGATAGATATTAAAATTGAGAGTAATCTAAAGTATACCTTAGTTCATTTAAATATAATGGAAACTTTGTATGTTGACATATATTTAATGAAAAATTAAGTCTTAGTCATTTGAAAAATATTGCTTCACTGAGTTTACGGAACAGAGGTCCTAAATGTTGACATATTTAATCATATGGTATGTTCTAAACCCCACATTTATTACCGCCATCACTGGTATTACAAGGTATTAAAGTTACCAGGAAGCAAACTCAACTCTAATTTCTGCTGAAAGCTCTAACTTTGCTATTTGCAACCAACAACCACAGTTGTCTTTTTGAAGTGATACACTCATTTAATTCGTTTAAAAGAAAATGCCAAGTCTAAGCAACCATAGACTGTTACTTGTTTTTTCATGTCAAAATTACATCCCATCCACAAGTGGCTAATTGTCACATGTGTGCTTTCTCTGAAGGCAGTCAATACAGAGCAGGGGACAGATGTGTGTTGTGGAAACTCCTATCACACAAAGCATGAAAACCACAAGCACTCAAGTCAACTATCACTACAGTCCCTATTTCATACCGTCTTGTCAAGGATATTTTAAGTGGAAATGGCTTTGCTTTCTTGCTACAAGTATGTGCAAAGGGAAGGCACAGCGGGTGCTAGTAGAGTATGGACAGGCTTTTGCTAAGGCCTTAGGGAAGGCACAGTGGCTGCCAGTAACAGCGCAGCTGGGCTTATGCTAAGGTTTGTAACAGTTTTGCCAATGAGGGCTACAGTGAAAATGGCAAAGGAGGTCTCAGTCTAGGCCCTTCAGGGCTTGTAGACTACACCTGAAGCAAGACTGTGTACATATAAAGACTGTGGGTACCCCACAGATGCAGGTTCAAATCCCAGCATTGTTATCTTCCTTAGACAAGTCACTTCTGAGATTTAAATGTTTCTTCACTGTAAAGTGGAAACAACAGACATATAACTAAGTAACTCAATAGCATCCTTGATATTTACTCTAAATTATTCTTCACAGTAACAGTAACAGGTAGGGTAACATCACTTGCTTGGGTGGCTCCTACTGCCATAGAGCAGCATACCAAGAGCTGGAAGGCTGCAGTATATGGCAGAGTGGATCCTTCCAGCCAGTCAGGTGATTTTAAATACGTCCAATTAGAGTAACATGCTCTATCATTCGCCACAGGTCAAGAGTCACCACGGGCTAGACACAGTAGGTATCCTTCAACAAGGCCGGTTTCCTACTTCCACTAATGCTTAGTGACACTGTCCAGCAGATGCTATCTGAGGCATGTTACATGTGCTAAATCATTTTCTCTTTATGGCAGCCCTGGCAGGATTTCGCTGTTTTGTAAGTGATGAAACTGAGAAACGCAGGATGAACGTTAAATGCTCAGAATGTTCCTAAGAGTCGGAAAGGAGACATATAGGCCTCCTTTAGAGTTACTATTCTCCAGCCATCCTCTTACATCTTCTAAGGAAGCAGTCTCTCCTTCCTTGCTTGCTCTATATCTCTGGGGCCTTTTGATTCTGTGTGTGCACACACTGGACAAATAATCACTTTAATTCTTTTACCCAGGTGGTGGTGGTGGTACACACCTTTAATCCCAGCACTTGGGAGTCAGAGGCAGGCAGATCTCTGTGAGTTCCAGGCCAGCCTAGCCTAGAGAGTGAGTTCTAGAACAGCCTAGGGTACACAGAAAACCCATCTTGACAAATTAAAAGAAAAAAAAAAGAATTTAATTTGTTTTATGTCAAATAACATATTAATGGGTTAATGGGGAGGGAACAAATGAGAAAAAAGGGGGAGGAACAAAGGAGTGAGGGAAAAAAGGAGAAAGATAATGAATGAGAATGAGCATGAACAAGGCCTAGTTCTTTCATTTGTTGTGGTGTTAAACTGGTCCATGAGCTGAACAAACTGATTTCTGCATCTGCTTCTGCACTAATGTTCATTTGGATTAACCACAGTTAACTCTAAGTTTCCATACTGCCATATGCCAAGTGTGAAAAGTTGTCAGAGATGATTTTTAAAGGTCTTTCCAAATCTATACTTTTACAATGCAATGAGATTTTTACCAAATATATATTTTGTCCTAAGTACCCTGGCTCTATCAGGGGCACTCAGATTAGGCTTCCAAGATTGAGCACCAACAGTGAGCCAGAGATTCAGTAGGACCCATGTGGGAGTCAAGAGCCTGATGTGGCCACTCATGGTTTCTAAGATATATAAATCAAATGGATAAGCAGGTGAGAGAGAAGACCCAGAGCAGTCATCAACCAAATTATCATTCTCACTAATAAATGGCAGCCAGAGGATCATCATTTCCTTGTGTGGGTCTTGACCCAGAGCACCATGACAAGTTGCCCACAAAACAGTGACAGGCTTTTCCACTAGCAAGAGAAATGCACAGCTAAGCAAAGGTTTCTGGGAAACATACCTTAAAAGCAGAGATGTGAGCAGCCTCCTTACCATGCGTGTTCGTAGAAGAAATCAACTTGGGATACAGAGCCTTTCCCTGCAGCAGTGGGCAGTTCGCTGTCACACAAAGCAAGGATGCTCCCTCAAAAGTCAAGTTGGGCAGTTTTGCTTGAAGCCTACTTTAAATGATGATGGAGAAATCTAGCTGAGCACAAGCAAGTGGGCATGCACACGACATTTCTCCTCTCTGCTGACTGTGGAGGTCATGTAGCCAGCGATTTTAAATACCTATTACCTGGACTTCCCCTTGACAAATTCAACCTAGAACCGTGGCTAAATATACCCCTCACTCCTAAGTTGCTTCTTGTCAGGATATCTTGTTACTGCAACAAAAGTGGAAAGCAGGACTGTCATTTTCCACGGAGTTCTCACACTAAGGCTTCCTTTCCTGGAATACAAAAGACTGCACATGCAGTTGTTACCTGCCTTCTCTCGTGCTGCTCTGGGAGTACAAGGACACTCACCCCCTACTACTTTTGTGAATAATCGTTTATAATAAATATAAACAGAGACCCTCAAACTGCTTTGTCCTGGACCCAGGAGTCTTAAGTCCTAGAAGAAGCCATAAAACTATACAGCAGGTCAGAATTTTCATTTAAAAGTAGGGTAAAAATAAAATCCTAGGTCCTTAGAGTAGGAGATAGGACTGGGGGCTTGATAATTCATGACTAAGAGGATGAAGCACAGACCATGTCTTCCCATATTTGCTCACCTCTACAGTGTGATGTCACACTTTAGAAAGCTCTAAGCAAGTTATTTTAATTGTTCACTTCCATGTGGCAATGTTGTCCACAAAGGTCTCTACTTACAAGAAATCAAATTCAGATAAACATATGGTGAGCTGCCTTAAAGCAAACATTCTGGTTGTGCCAGCAGTCTAAACTGGAGCTTAAATCAATTATGAAGTTTTTGCATGTCCCATCAAGTCTGCCAAGACACTGCTGTATGATATAGCAGCTCTCTACACACACAGTTCAATTAAAAGCTTAGACATTTCCAACTGGGAACTGTAAATGCTCCTAATGTAACTTCTTAAGAAAAGACCAAACTGAAAGGCAAACCGTGCCAAATTTCCCTAAAACCTTTGCTGCCTTTAAAGTAGCACTGCCACAGGAAGTACAGGAAGCCAGGTTTCTAAGACAAACATTTCTCCTTCCTTCCTTGGCTAATGCTCTGCCAAGATCAAAAGAGGACCAGCAAAGACCACAGCAAGGAAGAAACTGGAGTCTGTTTGTGCCTAGGCATTGGAGAAGAACAAGTTAATTCTCTATTAAAAAGAGAAATCACACGAACTGTTTGAGTTTGGTAAATACTGCTCTTCCATGACTGCCAGCATTCTGGAGTCCCTCACAGGAGGTCACTGAGATCTACCCAAAAAATAAGCCGCTATTATTACAAACCTCTATCTACCTCTAGTGGCATCTCCTCGTTCATCCTTTAGGGAAATATTGGCTACCAGGGGATCCCTGGAGTGTCTGAGAGGTTGCAACAGGGTAAACTTAGGTTCAAGTCACTCCAGGCCACACAGCAAGGTCAAGGACAGCCTTAAGCACACAAGGAGATCCAATCTGAAAGTAATCAACAAGAATTGGTGCCAATGGTGCCCATCTTTTGCAAAGATGCCTAAAGCCAGGAGGGGACAGGGAAAGGGCTCTTGTGCACAGATACCTGAGAGCAAAGCCCTTTCACCAGACACCTTTGACAAGACCTTTGAGGCATGTCCAACCATGGCCCAGTGGCCACGTGCAGCTGAGAATAACTACAAAGGTGGTTGTGAAGAGTTTTGAGGGTGCCCAACACTAATTCCCACTCATTAATCCCCAACATTTTTTCCCGATGTCAATACTCTCAAGAGAAAGACTCCTGCACAGTTTATTCTACTGCACACCGCTGCATCCATGTTCTGCTCTTGGTGTCAGAAGCTGACTGTTTCAAGCATTCAACTAGTTCCCTTCTCTACTGGTTATCACATGGCCAGAAGACCAACAAAGCCATATGGCCAGCACCCTCAAGTCTGAAAATTGCTCAAACGAAAGAGGGAATTATATACTTAGAAACTGCACCAATCCCTTGTTGGGGTCTACAGGGCAACTTGAGAAAAACTTGCTACCCACATCTTCCTTTTGCTATTGGCGCCTTTGTTTTAAAACTCTGGGGCAGAATCCTGCTTTACTCTGTAGATGAATCATCCTAGCAGAACTGGTCTGGAAACCAGCACTATCTTTCCAGCTCCTCTCTCTTCCAAGTTGAAGATGGGGAGAGAAGGTAGGTAAGGCATCCTTATCATCAGTTTTTACACTCTCTTCCAGACCAAAGAGGGCCCAAAGGACTCCAGTCATTGGGCTAAACATGCCAGTCACCTTGGATTCCTACACAGCACAGCCTCACAGACATACCTGGGCCGGTGAGATCACCCTCAACCAGGAGTTACCTCAAGGAAAACAGGCTGTCCCTTCAAGCAATAGGGACTTCTTTTGAGCCACCTGCAGAATCTACAACTGAGAAAAAGACCAACCAGATGGCAGTTAGGCAAGACTGTTTAATGCAGACCTCACCCTGTTCCAACACTTCCTCCTTTAAAACTTAGAGCTCATGGCAGTACCCCAAAGATAGGCCAAAATGCTTATTTTTCCAGAATGGCCATTTTCATTAAACACTTGCTGCTTTGTTTTGAGTTTTTGTTTGTTTGTTTGTTTGTTTGCTTGCTTGCTTTACTTTTACTTTTGCTTGCTTTGGGGCTGGAGGAGTGAACAGACCTGGCAAGATAATCTGGAGTCAGACTTCTGCCTAGGGTTCTGGTTATAATAACAACTATTATAATAAACTGGTTATAATAATAATTGTCACAGCCATCTTACAGTTGGAGGGAATGCTATGGAGAGAAGTTAAATATCTTCCCCAAAATTCCACAGCCAGCAAGTTTTGAAGCCAATATCCCCAAATCTTGACCATTGGTCCTAGTATCTGTGCTACACTATACTGCACTGCCTGATGGTACAATGAAAAAGAAAGATTTTGACTATAAACAAATAAATAGGTGTTTTCCACTTATGAATGCACAGTGGGTATATATGTGACTTCCTGGGGAAAATGATAAGGACAGAAGAAGAAGCAAAGAAAGATACACTAAAGGAAAATGTCTCCTAATCAAAGGGTGTAGAAGCCAAAGAAAGGAACTGGTGGACACGAGACATAAAGGAACACCTTTTTTTTGTTGTTGTTTTGTTGTCGTTTTTTGTTTTTGTTTCATTGTTATTTTTTTGTTTTTGTTTTTGGTTTGTTTTTTTTTTTTTTTTTTTTTTTGAGACAGAGTCTCCCTATATGACCCTGGCTGTCCTGAAACTCACTCTGTAGACCAGGCTGGTCTTGAACTCACAGAGATCTGCCTGCCTCTGTCTCTCAAGTACAGGGAGCAAAGGTGTGCACCACCATGGCAGGCTAAAGAAAAATCTTAAAGGTAGAAAATACGTAATTATAATCTACGCAATCTTTTTTTGTTTTTCTTACACGTAACCTACTCCTATACAAAAATGAATCACTAGCCTCAAACAAGAGCACATCAAATAGTGAGCACTCAAATACAGTACTCAATCAAGTACAGTACATCAAATACAGTACATCAGCAAGCACTTAGGAATGGCTAGAATCTGTCTGTTCCAATGTGATCAGTAAAATAAGCTACTGTTGTCAGCAGAATGAAAGACTCTATAAATCTATAATTCCTTTCTATGAATCCCATTCATAACTCATTCATTCACTGTTTTGTTATTTAAAAAAAATCAGACTTCCTTTTCTCTCTCTTCCTCCCATTATCTGAAACTGTGTGTCTAACATTCAAGGTCTTCCAAAGGTCGCTAGTTCATTCTGCTTCTTGCTTTTAAACCACAGCATGCTAACTGAACCAGACTGTGTAAATTTATTTACAGTTTTAATTTTCAATGGTATATATTCAATGTATATAGAGCTGGGCTCTATGAAGACATTTTTATACAAGTTGGTGCTGTCCATTGAGTACATCCTCTCTCTTATCTTTCACCTTTCCTCCTCTTCCTCGCCCAGGACTGGTGATTTTGACATAGATCCTTCTCATTGTGACCTCTTGGTTTGGTGGTTGTCATCACCATTTTCCTGGTTGCCTTGCCTCACCTCTCAATGAGCTGTCTTCTTGCCATTCTTAGAAACACACTTACCCCTACTGTAAGAGTTCTACTTCATTATAGGATTACAGCACTTGGATCTATGTAAGTTCTTATACCTTCCCTATAAAGGAATAGAGTCTTATTTGGGGGCGAGAGCCTTATCATTAGTTCTGATATGCCTTACGTCATTTAACATAAGTCTTTATCCACATAATACTAAATGAAAATCCGTTAATGTGAAGTAAACATCATTCATCAGTGATGAGTCAAAATACTCCCACATCATAGATTTATCATGTTTCTTTTCCTGATTCATTTTCTATTTTTTGGAACCACAAATAAATTGGGCATACTGCCTTAGTTGTGGTTCTATTTTTTTTCCTTCTAACTATTTCATCTAGAATATTTTGTTTAACAATATCTAACACATACTGCCAGAGCTTAAGTTATGAACAAATTCACTTGGATTTTTCTTATGGAACAAGCCTTAGATATATTCATTATAAGAAAACTAATCTGAAACCATTGCAAAACTCCATATGTGCAAAGCAGAAGGACCAAAAAGCAGCATAAATATTAAGCTTGCAATGCAGAAGTAAGCACAGGGACAACAGTTAACTCTTGGAAATTCAGGGCTCTCCAGAATACCTGCAAGACTCCAGGGTATGAGGAGACAGTTACACTTGTGGTAAGAAATAAAGCTCATGTTAGTACAAAGTCAGCTAACTAGACAATCTCTCACTACTTCCCACCCTAATGCAATCAAATATACAGAGACCAGATGTGAGTTCAATTGTGAGTCAAAGTAAAATAGTCTCTACTAAATTCTAAAGCCAGCTAAAGAAAAGAAGTTAATTCTGAATAGTTATAAAATAGTATGTGCCCAAGTCACCATACCTAACACTGCTAACAAGGCTATGGCTAGATAGTGGGCCCTAGAGGAAAATCTACTATGACTATTCTCCTGAAAGAACACAACATTAAAGTGACTCCTAGTGACTTATTGCCACACCCATTAATCAATTCACTGCTCAGTTCTCACCAGAGAAGCTTCTTCTTGCAGTAGATGGCAATTAATACAGAGACCCACAACTGCTCAATGCTCGGACCATAAGAGGCTTTGGAGTGCTCAGCCCTAAGTGGGCTGTCTACACCACACCCCTTCCCCTAGCTCAGGGGCCTATGCAGAAGAGGGGGCAGAGGGATTATAAGGGTCAGAGGTGCTAGATGACATCAAGGAAACAAAAGTTTGTGGATACAACAGGGCAGGTGCACATATGAATTCACAATGATTGTGAAAACATGCACAAGACCCGCGTAAGCTCACGGCAGATAAAATCCCAGCACGGAAGAGAAAAAAGTGGTCATGAAGTCCCATCCCCTAGCTGAGGAACTACTGGCATTTGATCACTGCTGGGAGAGTTGAAGTCACTTTTCTGTAACAATGTGATACCTGGTACACTGACACACTCCAGGGAAGGCCCCATGCCTAGGAGTAACTGACCAACACAAACTGCACTCAATGAGGTTTTTAAAAGGGAGGAGGAAAACATGAAGTTGTGTGAGTAGGGAGGTGGAGGACAAGCTGGAAATGGAGATAAAGATAATCAAAATACATTGTATGAAAGTCTTGAAGAATTAGTAAAAATATTATTTTAAAATATTATTTTTAAAAACCTTGGTGCTTAAAAGCCACATGGAGTTGGGATCTACATCAGAGTAATTGCTGCTGGGTATGACAGTGCATGCCTACAATCCCAGGACTCAGGAAGCTGAGGCGAGAGGATTGTGGGTGGATTCAAGGCCAGCCTGGGATTCACAGTAAGACCCTATGCCAGAGAACCAAGGGCTGGAGATAACAGTAGAACCAATGCGTAAGCTGAGCAAAGCCTGAGGTTTGCCAGTGTTAGAGAAGAAAAAAATTCTTCACTGTTCTAAGAGTAAGAATTAAAGAAGAAATTACAGCTTCCATGATATATGTCTTACTTAAAAACTGCTAAGACAACATTGAACTGCCTATATTAGAAAAATACCCATATATATTAGAAACTCCTAATGGAATTTATGACTGGATAATTAACTTTCCTACCTTTAAAGATCATATGCTTGGACAAGGAGAAGGGGTGAGTTGAGGTTTCCTGGTGACAAACATGGCAGGCCAAATCACAGCTCCTCACAAAATGTTAATATGTTGTAGGACTTGGCAAAAGGGAACACGAAGTTATGGTTCTGTCAGGATAGTAAGACTGGGAAGGGACTGTGGAATTTTTAGGCAGGGCCAAGGTACCATCTAAGCAGAAGAAAGAAACACAAGAAGAAGGCTGGAATGATGAGATCTGAGGGGCACTCAACCACCCACTCCTGATGGTGGCAGAGACCATGAGTCAAGGAACAAAGTGCTTCACAGCTGGAAAACAGACTCTCCCACAGAGTCTATAGGAAAGAATACAACTCAGCTAATAAGATTTTCGTGTACATAACACTACTGTAACAAATTTATGTGAATAATAGCAGTAATTGCTGAGGTAGTTAACAGGAGATCATGGCAAAGTTAAACAGCTATGGAGAAAATATTTGTCAGAGAGCGTAGTTCAGTGGCACAGCACTTGCATAAAACCAAAATAAAAAATAAAATTCTCAAAGGAAAATACAGATACCTGTAAAAGTGCAGTATGATACTTTATAACATTTTTAGCACAGGTGTTGAAGACTCGCTTGAATTACTAACAAAGTACCTACGCCTCTGGAAAGGTAATACACAACCTAAGACAAGATCGGACACTCTTGTTCATAAAAGGGCTAAACATAATTGCCATCACCTCTGATCAACAAGTAGGTTAGGAAACAAGACAGAACAAGGTATTCTCAACTGCATAGAAAGCAGTGGAAAACTGAGGACAATCTGCCATTTTTGCACAAGTTTGAAAAGGACACCGGCATGGTACCCGTCTCAAGCAACCAGCCAAAAGGCAACACTTAGTGTTTGTTTGAAAGTTCAAATTTACCTGATGATCCTCTGGGCAGCATACTGATGGAGAGAACGAAACTGTGCTGACATATTTGCTAAAGCTGCCAGACAATTCGTGTGAAGGTACTTGTCCTGTGGGAAAAGAGCAAGAGGAAAACACACAATACACCCAACTGTTCTATCATTAGAAAAGTGCCCAGGATCTGCGCTGTCTAGTTCCCAAATCTATGAAACACTGGGACGTGAAATTGTTTCCAAAGTCATTGGGAGGCAATGAGCAATACAACGATACAGACGCCGGACGGCCATTCCATCGTGTGAGTGATGACACCATCTGAGCCACGGCACTACTGCTTCTACAGCGGGCTACTCTAGATGCTCCTGGCCACACACAGCCAGAGTGGATGCTGCCGTCTTTCCAACACAAGGACTTCTCCCTCCTAAAACACAACCACCTCTGTGATCTCAGACTAAAATACAGCTACACAAGCCCCATGAGAGAAATAGATGAAAACATTAAAAACATAAAAATACTTAAAAACTTTAAACAACGCCGTAGCTATGAGTTCTGCACATTGCTTTCCCTGTTAATATATTTCTATTGACTAAGATTGAAATTCTACACAGTTCAACAGAATTGCTTGCCTTGTTTTGTTTGTTTGTTTGTTTTACAACTTTTCAAGGCTTTTGATCTCTTGTACTTGGGGAAGGGGTTTGTTTGTCTTAAAGACAGGACCTCAAGTAGTCCAGGCTGATCTCAGATCTGTTATGGATGCTAGGCGTGTCGGCACACACCTTTAATTCCAGCACTAAAGTGGCAGAGGCAAGCAGATCTCTGAGTCAAGGCCAGTTTGGTCTACATAGCCAGGTACAGGCTAGCCAGAGTTACATAGTAAGATCCTGTCTCAACCAAACCAAACCAAACTGCTATGCAGCTGAGGGTGACCGTGACGTGATTGGCATGTATGTCCATACTCAGGTTATGGAGTGCTGTGGCTAGAGCCCAGCACTGGCTCTGTGTGTGCCAGCTTGCACTTTCAGTTGAGCAACAACCCCAGCTCCTTGTACATTTCTTCCTGATCTGAATTTGTACTGTTTTATGTTTGCATCACTGTATATTTTGTTGTTGCTTTAAAAGGGCAAACCAGTGCTCTCAGTCCAATAAGGACTCGTTACAGCATCTTTGATCTTCATTGCTTGCTCTCCATTTCATGCAATGTGCACCTCATCAAACAACCATGAACTATTAGGATAGACATTGTAATATAATCATGTAGGGTGGCAAGTGCTGAACTAAATTTTTCTAGCCTATTCTATGAGATTAAATTTAAAATTTCTAGTACATTTCATAATAACATTTCATGGGATTAAAATGCTTTCTAATATGGTCTTAACTACATGAAGGCAGAGAAATAGCTATAGATACTTACTCTAGTCCTGGTCATATTGTACTGTATGGTTCTTATTACGACCAGAATCAGGAGGCTCCCCAGGGAAATTTCAGTTAAGACTCGTTCTGAATACCAAGTAATGTTTTTTAATATCTGTAATGAGGAAGAAAAGTGTGAGTAAAAATGACTCCCTTAGGAAAAATGTGTTTGCTGCTAAGTTCATTTTGCTCTGAAGGAAGGTTAAGCAGTAAGAGTGAGCTGAGATCTTCAGTTCTCCTACGCAAATGACGTTAATGGGTTTACTTCTCTTAAACTGATAGGGGAAATAAGAGCAGCTCTGGAAATCAAGAGGACATCTGTGATGTCATTAGTAGACAGAGAGGAGATGTGTATGAAATATACACAGCACACAGATAAAAGGAAGAGAAGAAAACAAGCAGAGCTTTAACAATTAACAAGCAAAAGTAAGGCAGAGTAGGTGCCAAAAGAAGGACTTTCCCAACAGGATGTAAAAAACCTCTATAGAGAGGCCAGGAAGACCAGGAGCTCAGCATTTAAGAAGAGACCCCAGGTCCTCCTGGTGTTGTTCGGAGCTGCCAGCAAGTGCAAAGGCACTAAAGGTTATCTTAGAAAAAGTGTACAAATTCCTTAAAAGAAGCTAACAAAACTCAAAGATTAGCGAAAATGCCTATGAATATATATTAAAAATTAATACATCATGACCAATCATGATTTATCCCAAGAATGGGAAGATTGCTTTAATACTAATTAGAAGACTCATCAGTATAATTCCCTATATTAACAGATTTGAATGCAAAAAAGTGTAAGATAAAAACTGTACAAAGAATTCTTACAACCTACTAATAACATAAGTAAGCCAACTTTAAAGGGTGTACTATATAGGTATCTATATATCTCATAAACATTTCAAAAATATACATTGAAGAAAAGATGGTTTCTTCAACAAATGGTGCTGAGGAAGCATGTAGGGAAAAAAAAACCAAACAAACTTGTTCCCAATTATTCATCCTATACAAAAATCAGATCAAACTTTGAAACAGATAGAGGAGAAAGACTTCCATCTACAGGCATAGATGGGGACTCCCTGAACAGGACTCCTGCTGCTCAGGACATAATCACAGTTGGCAAATGTATCTCACAGAGCTACAAACTTCAGGACTGAAAAGTAAGCAATCTAGTAAAGACACAACATACAGAATGAGAGACAATCTTTGCTATCTATACATCCCACAGAAGATTGACTTCTAAAATATATGAAGAACTCAAAATACTAAATAACAAGAAATCAAACAACTCAATCAACAATGGACTAATAATATGAATAAATAATTCTTTTTTTTATAAATAATTCTAAGAAGAGCAAAAAATGTTCAACCTCATTAGTCACCAGAGAAATGCAAATTAAAACAACAAAGAGATTACCCCATCTCCCAGTCAGAATGGCAGACATTTAGAAAACAGTAACACCTGTTGAAGATGGACCAAAGGGAAGACCTGGCAGATGAGATGGCTCAGTGGGTCAAGGTCACCGACACTTTTTCAGAAAGAAGAGAACTTCCAAATGCTATTGGTGGGAATGTAAACTAAATCCAGCTAGTATGGCAATCAATATGATAGTTCCACAAAAAACTACAACTAGTTTGTAGTATATGCAATATATGTTTTGGTCATATAACACTTCTGGGTATTTACCGAAGGACTCCAAGCCAACATGTCATAAAGACACTTGCCCATATGCTCATGGCAGCACTGTTCACTGTCGCTTAGTGAGATGACCTAAGTGTCCATCAGTAGCACAGGGAAGAAAATGTAGATGTTTGCAGCCATTAGGAGCAAGGTTAACGAGGGGTGTTGATACACACCTGTGAATCCCCAGGATGAAGGAGGCAGAGGCAGGAAGACTAGGAATCCAAGATCAGACTTACTAACATAGATAGTTAAAAGCCAATTTGGGTTACATGAGACCCTGTCCCAAAATAATAACAATAAAAAGAATGAAATGACATCATTTTCAGGCAAATGGATACAACTGAAGGTACTGTATTAAGTGAATTAAGTCAGTCTCATAATGAAAACGGCATATGTTTTCCCTTGTTTCTGGTTGCTAGATTTCAAATACATAAAATCATGTATCTACATATGACATTAAAGCAGATGTAAAGAGGAAAATATTCAATTGCTCAAAATACATTGTAATTTCATATGAAAGTATCCTTATGAAAGCCAGTATGATGTACAATAAACACATACTAATGAAGAGAAAACATTTGTGAAAACAAACAATTAATGGTAGTACCAAAAACACATCTATTACTACAGAACCACTTGATAAATTTTAACAGCGGTTAATAGTTACTCAAGAGAATGAGTTTAAAAATCAACAGCATTATTGATGACCCTGAACAAACCCAAGTCCTAACCCATTTCTAACCCGAGCTCTCTCTGAAACTCTACCAGAAGAGAACAAGATAGAACACTAAGGCCAAGGACACTTTCTGGAGAAGCACTCTGCTGTCATGGAACAGGTCATTCTGATGGGTCACGGGAACTTACCACTTCGTGAATGGACCTATTGAAGCCATCATCTTCTGTAAGGATCAGCAGTATTATAAGGGCCATATATACATGGTGTGAATTTCTTTCCTCAACATGATACAGAATCTCAAGAATCGGTAAAACCTAGGAAATAAAATAATATACTACTTCAATACCTTACTGAGAAGTCTACACCGTTGTTTGTATGCTTTGCTTTAAGGTCACACAGTTATCATAAATAAAAAGAACAGGCACTCAATTGGCTGCACGTTCTTTGCACACACACACCTAAGAGCCTAAGCAAGAAAGTCATCACAACTTCTGTAAAAGTCTTGGGAAAAGAAAGGTTAGTTTCCAGAGACTGTTTAGATTCACACTTTTAAGATTTCTAGAGGTCACATCAACTTCCTCTAATTCAAACAAACAAATAAATAAGAAAAAAACGTGCTGCTCAGAAAAGCTTAGCTGCTGGTAAAATTTTTACGAATTTTAATGTGTATGCTTTCTTTGTACCACTTGTACTTTACTGTTAATAATCCAAAACTGCACTTCATACAAGTAACTAATTACAGGGACAACTGCTGTCAGCGTGTGCCCGAGACTTACGTCTTCAGAGTCAAACATCTTATCAAACATCTTACCACCCTATTCACAAATGCACAAATTCATTTCTAGTCCTTTATTGACACCACCAATTTGTTCATTCTTTACTAACTAGGGTAAACATCACTAAACGCATATGGGCAAAATAGTTACATAGTGTATCCTATATGAAACTATCATAGTATGCTAGATTTATGTCAACTTATGACACAAGGTAGAGTCCTTTTAGAAGAGGAAACCTCGATTGAGAAAATATCCCCACCAGATTGGCCTGTGGACAAGACTATGGTGCATTTCCTGACTGATGACTGACAAAGGAAGGCTCAGCTCAGTGTAGGAAGTGCCAAGCCTGGGCTGGTGGTCCCAAGTGTTTTAAGAAGGCAGGCCAAGCAAATCATGGACAGCAAGCCAGTGAGCAGGGTCCTTCCAAAACCTCTACATCACTTCTTTCCCTCGGTTCTTACCTCAGCTTTCCTGGATAATATACTACAAGCTGTAAGATGAAATAAACCCATGCCTCACCATATTCCTGGAAATCCAAGAGAACCTGGGAATGCAATACCCTCTTCTGGCCTTCAAGGGCACTGACATCCACATGTACATGTACACACACACACACACACACACACACACACACACACACACACAGATCTTTTAAAAAGTCTTTTAAAAGACTGGTGCATAATCTTTAAAAAAAATCCTTAATCCTTGCACTCAGGAGGCAGAGGCATAAGGATCTCTGATTTTGAAGACAACCTTGTCTACAAATTGAGTTCCAGAACAGCTAGGGATATACAGAGAAAATCAGTGTTGAACCACCCCACCCTCCCGCCCCTGCTGAAAGAGAGAGAGAGAAAGAGAGAAAGAGAAAGAAAGAAAGAAAGAAAGAAAGAAAGAAAGAAAGAAAGAAAGAAAGAAAGAAAGAAGGAAGGAAGGAAGGAAGGAAGGAAGGAAAGAAGGAAGGAAGGAAGGAAGGGTTGAAAAATGATAGTTCCAAAAGGACTATGCCAAAGTAACATCTCATCTAGCTATTTTCCTATCACTGTGATCAACATGGAAAAGAGTTGAAAGAATCAACTTACTGGAGGGAAGATTCACCTGGCTCATGGTTTTAGGGGAATTTCACATGTCACAGTGAGGTTGACATGGTGAAGACCACAGCAGGGGAACAAACCAGAAACCAGAACCCTCACACCTTAAGCAGGGGCAGGTATAACCCTCAGAAGCCCATGACTTGGGACCTACTTCTTTCTATCAGCATGGTTCCACATCCTAAAGGAAACAGAAACTTAAAAACCCACACAAACTGCTGAGTGTTTAAATTGTAAGCAGGGGGAGGGTGTTTCAGATTCAGACTGTGCTGGATAGTTTGACTTGACACAAGCTAGAGTCATCAGAGAGGAGGGAGCCTCACTTGAGAAAACATCTCCTTAAAATCAGGCTGTAGGTAGGTCTGTAGGGCACTTTCTCAATTAGTGCTTGATGGGGGAGGGTCCAATACATCCTGGGCAGGAGCACCCCAGGGCTGGTGATCCTGGGTTCCATAAGAAAGCAAGTTAAGCAAGCCATAAGGCACAAGCCAGTAAGCAGCGGCTTTCTATGAGGCCTCTGCATCAGCTTCTGCCTCCAGGTTTCTGCCTGTTTGAGATCCTACTATGACTTCCCTCAGGGATGGAGAGTCACCTCAAGTGTGAGTGAAATAAATCCTTCTCTCTCCAACTTGCTTTTGGCCCTGGTGTTTCATCACAGCAGTGGTGACTCTAACTAGGACGGATTGTAACACTTACCTAGTGATCAGAGAAGCTACTTTCTGTCTCTACAGGTATTACCATTTTTTTTTTTTTTTTTAGTTTTGTATGACTGGAATCACAGAGAATGTCATTAGAATGGGCTGACACTGGAGTGGCAGGCCTAATCCCATCCTCACAAAAACCTAAACACTATGTATCTGAGAAATACTCAGAGATGCCATACATCACCATCTGAATACCAGAGTCTATAAAATAAAGAAACTGTGAGATGTTTAAAAATTAGACTGGCAGAATAAATTCTTACTTGCAGCATATATATAGGTAATAGCTCAACAAATATTTACCACAGAAGAAAGAGAACTGGAAAGATAAGGACAAGAGCCAGGAAATTATCAAAACCCTACTTTACGCTCCTAAAACCCCCAAATGCAACCTTGTAGGCCACTGGTAATCAACCTTCCTAATGCTGCGACCCTTTAATGCAATTCCCCGTGCTGTGTTGATCCCTGAGCACAAAATTATTTTGTTGCAACTTCCTAACTGTAATTATGCTACTGTTATGAACTGGAATGTAAATATCTCATATTCAAGATATCTGATATGTGACCCCTGTGAAGGAGTCTGACAACCCTCAAAGGGTTCATGACCCACCAGTTGAGAACACTGTTGTAGACTTTCATCAGTGTGTGGTCTCAAACTGGAGACAGCTGTTCCCTAGTCTTACAAACCAACATCTGCACCACAGAAGCCTACAAACCATGCCCTAGGCTTCTGCTTATTGCCAAAATCTTTCCCAAGTTCATCACTTGCACAGCTGTTTCTGTGATCCCCATGCCCACCAGGAAACACAGTTCTACTCATGACGAGGACGGACTTTCACACTGGGTTGTGCTATTTAAGCCAATGTTTTCCACAGTTGCTGGTGTGGAGATAGATTTTTGTTCATCAGACCGTTTGTTCTTAATGTCACTGTGATTTTTTAAAATGCTAATATTTTATGCTTCTTCAGCATTTATATAGTATTTAAAACAAATAAAGAAGCTACCACATGCCTGGCGATGCTTTCTTCCATCTGTAGAGCTCCAGGCTGATGGGCTATTCTGCGGCTGTCAGCCAGCTGCAGGCTCCTGCAGAAACTTCCATGGGTCACTGAATGCAGTGACAGTCCACAGTATTTCGAGCACACCCTGGTATGGAAGCTTACTTTTCCATTTAGTGAAACACCGATGGTGAACATTAGCTCCAATGGAAATCAATGGTTGCCTAAAGGAGAGATCTGTCTGCCAAGACAAACTGATTTCATTCACAGAGTGGACCTTTAATTGGTGTCTGGCCAGGTGCCTTCAAATGACTAAGAGTCCAGGAGTTGCGTTGAGAGGGCACTGGCATCAAGGCTGCGAGCAGGATGGGCCCTGGGGAAGCTAGGCTGAAATAATCACCCTGCCTTTCACCACTGTCACCAGGGACCTGTGCCAAGCATGGCCAATGAACTGGTGGACAGCCTCATCAGCTACAAGGAACAAGAAGAAAACTGTCCTTGAGGCTTACAGAGGATGTTTCTTGGGGTACCTGATCAGATGGGGCCCTGGGACACAGGTAGCTTCTCAAGACCTCAAGCCCAGGGGTTCTGCCATGCTGACTGAGGCTGCCCGCTCAGTGTTGCCTCTGTGTGGCGACATCTCCCATCAGTCTCTCCAGCAGCACCTGAATGGCAGCCAGGCGAGCACTTGGACCCTCTTGGAAAGAAGTAAATCATGCTCTGTAATGTCACAAGGCACACATGGCGTGTTTCTCATGATACTTACAAGATTCTCCATATCTGTTCGAGCCAGCATGTACGTCCTGACATTGCTGTTCTGGTGGAGCAAAGTGTACAGGAGGAGCGTTGCCTGGTCAGATGTCTGCTGCTCACACAGGGCGGTGTACAAACTGTTAAAATTGATCTGGAAGGCGTGTGGAATTGATGATGGGAAAGGACTGCTGTCTAAAATTCAGAAAATAAGCACAAAAATGTATAGAAAGAGCATGGGTGCTTTCCGAGTTCTGTATTTACACATAATTGTTAAAGTACTTCAAATAAGTAAACCATGGCTGAAGCACTCAATAAAATTATTAATCCGTTTTAAAGAAAAATGGCTAAACTAACATCTAACTTAGCTGCTTTTAAAATAAAAGAAAAATCAATATACAAAACACAGCAAGCTAAGGCAACTATTGTAAAAGAAAATATTTTTTTAATAAGAAAATCTAGGGCTGGAGAGATGGCTCAGAGCACTGTCTGCTCTTCCAAAGGTCCTGAATTCAATTCCCAGCAACCATATGGTGTGCACAACCATGTATTATATGAGATCTAGTGCCCTCTTCTGGCTTGCAGGTGTACATGCAGACAGAATACTGTACATAATAAGTCAATCTTGAAAGAAAGAAAGGAAAAAAGAAAGTCTAAGGGTTTGGAGAGAAGGCTCAGGACAGTGTTTAGAACAGACTGCCCTGGCACAGGCGCTCCAGCTCTGAGAAAATGATACCTTCTGACTTCCACAAGTACCTGCATGCACACAGGCTCACCCACACACTAAGACAAATGCATACATATTTACTTAAAATTAAATAAAGCCCAATCTTTAAAAGTAAAAATTAAAAAAAAAAATCCTACAACTGCTAGGAAGCTAAAGTTTCTAAATGATAAAAAGTACACATCAGAGCTCAGCCATCTTGAGACCCTGAGTGAAGTTAAATTTAAATTAACTGATTAATAGTTTGAGTGTGTGCACATGCATGTGGCGGTCAGAAGACTAGGTATCATCCTCCATTGCTCCCTATCTTATTTTCCGAGACCAGTCAAAGCTGCTTATTTCAGCAGGGCTGCTTACTAAGCCCTGGGTCTGCACCCTGCAGGGCTGGGGCTGCAGGCACACATCTGTGCCTTGTTTTTGCACAGGTTCGAATGTGAACTTGGCCTCTCCTGCTTTTCCAGCAATTGCTTGTACTCACTGAGCTATCTCAACCCCTGAGTGATGTTGAATGGAAAGATAATGGATTAATTTGTTTGTAGAGACAATTTTAAGACCTCACGGCATCCAGGCTATGGCAAGGTTATGGCTCATTGCTCTCATCCAGGTCCACAGTGAGAGAGCAAACAGTAGAGGGGAAACATAAGGGGAAATGTGAAGTTTCAGGAGGAAAGTGTGTGAGTCAGTTCAAAGTTTCAGACAAGAATGCAGAAACAAATCATGTGTACTTGTTAAAGACCTTAATGCCTGCTCTCCATCAGGAAGACTGTTCTGAGGGCAAGACCCATCACAGACTCCGACTTTTGAACGTGCAAATTCATTTGAAAAGAGAGAGCTGAGATGTAGAATACTATATAAGGAGTATTTATACTAGGGAGTATCAGCACAAAGGCCAATGAAACTGTGGACCAAACCTCCTGGCTCCATCCTGAGGGACAGCAGGGTTTAGGCACATTGTGCTGGATTTGTAACATGAATGCAGCACTGAAAGGGTCATGCAGTCTTGTACTCATAGTTCCAGAGAGGCCAGGCAATGTGTGACTGGGTTGCATTTCCTGTAAGTAGGCCCTGAGAGGCCAGTGCATGAAGCTGCAGCAAAATCTAAGTCACAATAAGAGACCCTGTGCCCTAACTAGCTTTTAATTATCAACTTGATGCAGCCCACAGTCATCTGAGAGTAAAGTACCCAGAGACTGAAGAAGATTAGACTGGCCTAGGAATATATCTGTGGGGAACTGTCGTCACTATTAACTGGTACAGAAGGGCCGTGCCCACTGTGGGTGGCACCATACTGAAGCAGGTGGTCCTGGAAAATATAAGAAAACTAAGAAGCTGTGAGCCCAAGTGAGCCAGAGAACAAGCTATGGGGGCTTCACGGCTCCTGCCTTGAGTTCCTGTCTTGACTTTCCTCAGTGATGAGCTGTGACCTGGAAGAGCAGGCCAAATACAGCCTTTCCTCCCCAAGTTTGGTTCGGTCAGAGTGTTCTACTACGGCAACAGAATTCATCTAGAATACCTGGCATGTTGGACATACGAGGGCTGTAGCAGGTCTGGTAAGGGAGGCTACATGAGCAGATGGCCCAAAGGACAGGTAGTGGTTGCTGCAGGTGGTAGAGCCGGAGCCACTCAAACCCCCAGTTGTATCATGGGAGAGCTGCAGGTGCCAGGCGTGGCACTGAGGGCTGGTGCTTGTCTAGCTGGGAAGGTTCACTCAGGGCCATTCTGTATTAAAATATGCAATTTGGCTTTGATTTTACAGGAGACCCCAGTGAGGCGGTCATCTTGAGTCTCAGGTGAGACCTGAGCTTTTAGACTTGTAAACAGTGTTGGAATTGTTAGGCACTACGGGAATGAACACATTTTTGCATTATGAGTTATGAGTTATGAGCCAATGGGGAAAAGGGTGGAAGGCTAAACTGAAAATGTGTGTGTTTAAGTGTGAAGCCAATAAGGGATAGCCTAGTGACAGTCAGTCTTGATGTGATTTAGGATACCATGTAAACAGATCTGGCATGTCTGTGAGGGATTATCTAGATTAGGTTAGCTGAGGCAGGAAGAGCAACCTTAAACTCTGGCAGTGCCCTTTCATGGGCCGGGGTCCCGGACTAAAGCAAAGCACAAAGAACACAAGTGAGGAGACAGCAAGCTGAGCACATGCACACACACTCCCTGCTACTTGACTGCAGGTCCAGTGTCACAAGCTGTTGCCACCAGAGTTTCTGCGGCATTTACGGCCCACAAGCAACACACTCCTGTTGCAAGAAACGGTTACCGGAGCACAGTCACGACTGCTCCTTCCTATGCTGCCTGTGGCTTCCCTACATCAGACAGAGGAGGCTGCAAGACAAACAGACACACACCCACAAAGCCCCTGCACCTGAACAAAAAAAAAAAGTCTGTTGATTTCTGTTACAGTATTTAGTCCTATAAAACTTTAACTAAAATACAGACTTTGAAATTTTAAAACAACCAACCCATCATGTAGGTTTCACAAGCTAATTCTTGTCCCTAACACTGGCGTTCAAGCTACTTTCATTGTCTCTAAAAGAAACATAAATTTACTGGATATAAAGGACCGCAGAATTCCTCTAAGAATTATTTGACCTCTCTGAGGAAAATGGCAGGAAACACATTCCAAGTTTTTCTATGACACTCATCTCAGCAACTATACAGATACACAGCACGGAGAAGACAACCCTCTGTGACTGACTGGAAGGATGCTCAGAGGAAACCCAGCACGAACCTTGGGTATTCTTAAAAGATGTGATGGCTTGTCTGTAGGGGTTTGGTGTGTCTGGAGCATCTGTCAGGTTCACCAGCACCAACAGCAGCAGGAGACTCTGGTTGGCCAGAGGGGAAGTAAGCTCAGGAGAGGAGGATTTGCTGCCTGCCCCGCCTAGCGTGAAGACAGTCCAGAGACCAGCTGGGAAAGAAAACATATGGTTAGGACTGCAGATCCAATAATGTGAGTATTCTACATATTTATGCTTAAGACTCTGAAATATGTTTTAAATTAAAAACAAACAAGTTCATTATTTGAGGGTTCTATTGACTGTACAGACAGACAGACAGACAGACACATAACCACTACTACCACCACCAAAGAATGTATAAATGCCTTACTAATGTGCTTTCAGATTGTTTCCGTGTTGAAATGAGGTATTTCACATATATGAGGTTCAGATATCATCACAATTATTTTCACCAGTTTCTTTTAATTTTTAAAATATTATTCTAGATATTGTAAAATTATGTTATTTATATTCTTAGTGGACAAAGCTGCTCTAGAGCAAATGTTTTAAAGTCTCTAGTTCCATAACTATTTCTACTTTCTATACTATCTCCCACTTAAAATTTCTACAAATATTTCTAATGTCTGTTTAAAAATGGAAATAAACACAATTAAAAGAAAATCCAATTGCAGCCAGTCCTGATGAGACTGGATAAGCTAGGTCAGATGGAAGGGGAGGTGGACCTCCCCTATCGGTGGACTTGGAGAGGGGACGGGAGGAGATGACGGAGGGAGGATAGGATTGGGAGGGAATGAGGGGTGGGGCTACAGCTAGGATACAAAGCGAATAAAATGTAATTAATGTAAACAAATAAAATTTAATTAATAAAAAAGAAATCCAAGTACAGCATTACACCAATGCACAAAGGTCAGAAAATGCAAACAGTGCACGCACTTCCATTCCTGCCCCAGTATGCTGTGCGCCCTCCTAAAAGTATGCAAGAAGGTAAAAGATGCTTCTACGGTTGTGGAGAGACTATCAGTAGGCAATATGACTGGGTACTCATAAGTACACAGCCCAACACTGTGGTTGCCAGCTGCTTACAGTTGGACAAGCACCATAGAGTCTAAACTGCATTATGCTACAGATGTAAAGATACACAATCAATTTGAAAGACTTGACATTCAAAATCAGGCTAGAGGAACAGTTTGGTTGGTAAGATGCTTGCCTTGGAGACATGAGAACCCAAGTTTGATCTTCAGAACTTATGTAAAACAAAAAGCTGGGCACGGTGGCACACACCTGCAATCTTAGCATGGGGAGAGGGGACAGGAGCATCCCTGGGCTCGCTGGACAGGAAGCCTGGCCTCCTAGGCAAGCTACAGGCCCTCCTCATTAAATGTTATCCTAAAAAAATTCAAAAGGTAGATGGCAAGTGAGGAATGATGCCTGACTTGGAATTCTGGCCTTCAAACAGACATGTGCACACACATGCATCTACATAACACATGAAAACACACACACAAACCCATGAAGCCAGCAAAGAATAAAATGTCACATTTTTTCCATGTTGAAATGCAATGTTTGAATGTCTGAGCTTAAAGTAGCATTACAATGATTGTCACCAGTTTCTTTTCATGTTTAACTACTAAACACTGTAAAATTATATGTTAATTCTATCCCTGGTAGAAAAGCTTCCGTGGCAATCACTCCATTATCAAGGTCCTTTATAGCTAATGGGTGCTGGACCAACTCTCTACTCCCAAGAATCAAAAGCTGTACTCCGCTTCACTACAGTCACAACAGCTACCATTAAGAAAACAAGTAGCAGTGAATGGTGGCAAGGGCACGGGAGGAATAGGGCCCTTGTACACTGCTGGTGAGAAGGTGAATCAGACCAGTCACCACAGAAATCAGAACGAGCTCAACTACTGCATGGCAGGACTCTAAATCGACATATGAGAAACACGCTTGCACATCTGTTTATGGCAATACTCAAGGGTCCAGACATGGACTCGGTGAAAAAATGAACAAAGAAAATGTGGTATCTCTAGACAATGGAGTTTTACTCACCCATGAAGAATAAAATATTATCCACTTGTAGGAAAATGAATACTAGGGAAGCCAGACTCAGAAAGAGTACAGCATGCTTTCTCTCACTTAGGGATCCCAAGTTTTAAAAAGGCACAGAAAAATCATACATGTATATAGAATAGAAAGTAGAACTAAGATTGTTTGGGAGATCAATAAGAACAAAGGAGAAAGGGAAAGGGCAGGGTGTGAGGGGTGATTTGGTTAAAAGTTCATGGAAGTACCTGTAGGTGAAAGTGTCTTTATGAAATGCATCACTGTGTACAATAATATACATCAACAAATACTTACATTGAAAGCCTTCTTATACACAAGTAATTAATAATGAAAAATAGATTTAATTTCAGTTGTAATAGCAACAAATCAATGTTCAGGAATACTTAACCAGCAAGATTGCTTAGCAGGTAAAGGAACTTGCTACCAAACCTGATAGGTCAAACCTGATAGTTTGGACACTAGGGCCCAAAGACTGGAAAGAACGAGTTGTCCTCTAAATCCCACGCAAACATGCACATTCAGGCGCACATACGCCAATAAATAAATATCAAAGGCATCCGGCCCTGAGCCTAAAATGCCTAAGATGTTTGCGCTTACATCCACTGAACTTGACTGAAGGCCACGGGAAATCTGAATTTAAGCGGAAACATTTGTGAAAAAGAAAGGTGCAGTACGCAGAAGTGTCAAGTCTGCCTCTGAGAGGATCTAAAAGCCAGCACAATGTCTATAAAACTACTAACAGAAATTTACATGATACTGAGCAACATGGTGTAAATGAAATCAAGGAAAGAAAAGAGCTCACAGACTAATCTCAGGAGGGTGCTCCTCCTCCCACGGCAGTGTTTCTACAAAGCCACAATCATTTGCAAAGGATGGATTTTGAGCACAGTAGACAAAAATATCTAAAGAACTGATTTTGGAACACAGATTTGTGAATTAAACATCTGATAAAGCAATTACTTCAAACCAGTGAGCTAAGACTATAACCTTTTAATATACTTGGAACACTAAAATGTAATAATTTACCCACTATTTAGCTAAAGAAGTATGTGTGTGCAAGCAACTATAATCCCAGCATTCAGGAAGGTGAGGCAGGAGAGGAAGATCAAGAAGTTCAAGGCCAGCTTAGACTACATAATCCCCTGTCTCTAAAACACAAAACAAAACAATTATGGCATGTGTCATTTGTTGAGACAGAGTATCTCTATGTAGCTCACTCTGAAAACTCATGATCCTCCTGTCTCAGCCCCCTAATGCTAAGGCCACTACCTAGCAAGAAAAATTTTTCTTACACAAGAAATAAAATGAAAAGGATATAAAATAACAGTAATATAGTTAAAATTAAATATTACAATGCAATGAAATACATCATCAAGTTACAAGATGAGAAACAAATGAGAAGATAAATTTATAACGAATATAACAAAGTGATATAAAATATACAAATTAGGAAGTAAAATAAGAACAGATAGGTAAAAAGCAAAATAAATAGTAATGATAATTAAATCATCTGTGAGAATAGAGTTGTTTATTTGGTCCATTTTTGTTTGTTTTTATAAATAACAAAAATTAAAAAAAAATTATGAAGCCCCCAGCCCAGTCAATTCGAGATTCCCCTGCCTCAGTATTTGGACTGCTGAAATTATAGGCACATGGTATGACCAGAAAGAACAGAAAAATGTAAAGGTAACATCCAATATTGTTTTAAAAAGTATGAACACATACTAATTAACCACAGTAAGAGACCAACATAAAAAAAAAAAAAAGACTATGAAAGGACTGAAACTATCAGTAACAGGTACAGAATAAGAGTAAGAAGTGTGAATCAAAAGCCCAGAAAATATTTTAACAAAAGAAATCTACAGATTCAATTCAATCCCCGTCAAATACTCAACATAATTTTTCATAGAAATGGAAAAAACAAATTTCAAAATCTCATACGGAAACAGAGGAGACCCAATTCTGAATGAATAAAGAACTCTGGTGGAATCGCCCTCCCAGATCTCAGATCTCAGGTTGTGTACTATAGGGCTATCGTAGCAAAAACAACAATAAAACCAACAGCACAGTATCTGCATAAAACAGACAGATTAGCCAATGGAATCAAAACGGACCCCCAGGCATAATCCCACACACCTACACACAGTTGGTTTTTTACAAAGAAGTCAAAGTATAATAAAACAGCATATTCAGCAAATGGTGCTGATCAAACCAGACAGATACATGTAAAAGAATGAAAATAAACCCACTTCTATCACCCAGTACAAAACTCAACTCCAAATGGATCAAGGACCTCAACATATTAAGACAAGATGCCCTGACCCTGACAGAAGAGAAAGCAGAGAATAGGCTTCAATTCACTGGCACAGGAAAAGACTTTCTTACCAGAACACCAATAGCACAGGCAGTAAGAACAAGAAGGAGTAAGTAGGACCTCATGAAAGTAAAAAGCTTCTGGTCAGCAAAGGACACCATCAATTGGACAAAGTGGCAGTCTACAGAACTGGAGAAAAGTTCTTTACCAATTATACATCCAGTAAAGAGTTAGTATCTAAAACATATAAATAACTTTTTAAAAATGAACATGAAAAAAAAAAACAATTTAAAGTGGGGTACAGATCTAAAAAGAGAATTCTCAAAAGATGAAACTCAAAAGACTGAGAAGCACTTAAAAGAAATGTTCAACAGCTTTAGCCATCAGAAAAATGCAAATTAAAACTACTTTGAGAGTTCATCTTACGCTCGTCAGAATAGCCAAGATCAATAAGACAAATGACAGCACATGCTGGCCAGAGTGCAGGGAAAGGGGAAACTTACTCATTGCTGGTGGACTGCAAACTGGGCCATCCACTATGGAAATCAATGTGGCGGTTCCTTAGGAAGACAGCAATCAATCCACCTCAAGATCCAGCTATACATCTGTTGGGACCTACCCCAAGAACACTTCATCTAAAGAACAGAGACACTTGCTCATCCATGGTCATTGCTGCTTTATTCAGAATCGCTAGAAACTGGAAACTAACTAGATGTCCATCAACTGATAAATTTACACAATTAAGAAAAATGAAATCTGCAGGTAAATGGATGGATTAGAAAAAAGAAATCCTTCTGAGTGTGCTAACCCAGACTCAAAAGGACAAATATTGTATGTTTTCTCTTATACAAAATAGCTTTTAAGTATTCCCTCTATGCACTATACATATAAATAACCAAGAGGCTAAATACCATGTAAGGGATCAGGGGGAAAAAGAAAATCTCCCAAGGAATTGTAAATAAAATACAGTATTAGGGAGATATAAAGGAAATTAGAGTAAGGAGGATTAATTATGGAGTTCTTGGGAGAGAAGGGTAATGAAGAGACTATGGGGAGACAACTAACACTAAAGGCCTTATGAAAAACCATATGGAAATCTACTAGTGTGGAAGCTTTCTATACACACAGATGAAGGTGATCTAAATAAAACATCAGATTGCTTTCCAGACATCTATGCGACCAAGGAAACCCTCCACTGCCACACGTTAGCAAATGTGTACCATGGAATCTCCCAACATCACAGGCTATGCCAAGGCTAGCTAGCTATTTCTGCTCTCCACAGTCTGACAGTAAGACCTATTGCTGAAGGCAAAACTTACTTATGCCGTCAGACACACAGAGGTCAAGTTGGTACCTAACTTTAGAAGCTTTGCCCCTACTGACTAGTGTTAACAGTGTTCAAGATTCTCTGCATGCTACAGGAGGAGAAAGGTAATCTTAAATATTGCCCTGCTATAAACCCTGTAACCTACAGTGACCTTCCTACACGAATCACTGGAACAACAGTTGCACAAATATATGGAAGGAGCCAACCACGGTTTGAGTGGATCTAAGGGCCTCTGCAAAAGAAGGAACCCAAGCCTGACACTACAAAAGAAGAAGGAACCTGAAACTAGGTAAGTCCTGGGCCCAGGAAAAAAAAAAAACCTAAGAGTATTATTATGCTAAGGGAAAATAGATCAGTGCATCCCTCCACCCACATTAGGGAGGCTTCTTGCACAGACTCACAACAAGACTATGCAAAGGGTGAGAGACTTTAGGGCACTCAGTCCAAAACGGGCAAGCCTTCCCATCAAGGTTCAGGGAGCCAAGCAGAAGAAACGGCAGAAGATGCTAAGAGCCAGAGGTGATAGACGGCCTAACTCCAAGGGAAGTGTCTCCCAGACACAACAAGACTGGTACACATATGAACTCACAGAGACTGTGGCAGTGCACACAGACCTGCACAGATTCAAGCCAGACAGAGTCCGGCATCAAGAGCGGAACAGAGACTGGGTGCTAACTGGAACCAAGATGCTATTTGCAACTGATACCCACTGGCAAAAGAACAATCAGCTTTCTCCACTGGAGTGCCACTGGGTACACCCATCACACTCCAGGCAGACCCCATGCCCATGAGTCCAACACAAAACTAATGCAGCAATTTATCTGAGGACTTTTTGTTTTGCCATTTTTTTCCCTTATTAGTCTTTTTTGCTCTTTTGATATCTGTGAGGTGAGTTTTGGTTTCAATATTTTTTTGATTTTGTGAGAGGGTGAGGAACTGACATAAATGGGGTACAGAGGTGGGAAGGATCTGGAAAAAGTCAGGGGAAGAGAAAATAGGTTCAAAAGATTTTATATTAAAAATAATAAAATAACAGAATTTAGACCCATTGGCGTATCGTTATGTGGATCACAGAAAACCTTCATTCAAATACCGTTGAGTAAAAAAAGGCAAATCACAAAACAACACTTGTAAACAATGCCAAATCTTTTTTGTGTCAGAACTTTGTAAATACACATATCTATGTATGTCAACCCACCAGTACATATGTGCCAATATCCACTGTTGACATGGTCATGTGACATAACGGAAAAGAGTGCAAATGAAGATAAATTTCAGTTACTGGCTTTCTAGAGTATCACTCATAACACAGATGTATTCTAACAGAACTCAAGCAATTACAAACCAGCAAGGATGGTTGCAAGAGCATGAAAATTCCTGGTCACCAACCCAAAAAATGTGATGTGATACACAGTGAACTGAGGACACACGCTGGGAGGGAAAGACTTGGTAGATGTTGTGAAGAAAGAGGGAGGAGAGAGGGATGGAGTCAGGAAGGGTGTGCTGGCTAGTCTTATGTCAACCAGACACAAAAGTTACACAAGAAGGCCTCAGTTGAGCAAATGCTTCCATAAGATGAGGACAGGCCTGAAAGACAGTTTCTCAATTAGTGATCAATGGGGGAGGGCCCATTGTGCGTTGTGGTCCTGGGTTCTATAAGAAAGCAGCTGAACAAGCCATGGGGAGCAAGCCAGTAAGCAGCATTACTCCATGGCCTCTGCATCAGCTCCTGCCCAGTTTAAGTTCCTGTCCTGACTTCCTTCAATGATGGAATTGACTTACATTTCCAATTGACAACGTGGAAATGTGAGCCAAATAAACTATTTCCTCCCCAACTTGGGTCATGGTATTTTATTACAGCAATAAAAAACCCTAAGACCGAGGGAAAGGCAGAGAGGCTGGCTGATGACTCAAAGTAAAAATCATCAAAGAGGCTGGAGAAATAGCTCAGATTAAGAGCACTTTCTGTTCTGAGGATCTGGGTTCACTTCCCATCAACTATATGAAGACTCAAAACTGTAACTCCAGTTCCAAAGGGTCTGACATCTTTTTTTGGCTTCCATGGGCACCAGGCACACACATAGTACAAATACATATATGCAGGCAAAAAAATTATACATAAGATATAAAATAAATAAATCTTTTTAAAAAATCACTAACATGTTATCATTGAGTATATCTATGTGACAAGGTGATTCTTTTATTTTCATACAGATCCATGATTTTAGTCACTTATTACAATGAGCAAAGGATATTGTTTTAAGAAATACCATCACTAACAAATGCTTCTGCAAAGAAATAAAACTATTACACAGCAAAATAAACAACTGATAAATTGTATTTCTCTGAGCTCACTATGGCAAGCAATTTTAATCCTTCTTTACACTAGAAACTGTTCAATGCAGAAACCTATTATTTTCTAATATTTTACATTTTTATGGAACACACAATATAAACTGTTTCATAATATGCCTGTCAAAGGCTAGATAGATGGCTCAGTGGGCAAAGAGCCTGCTCTCGCAGAAGACCCATGTTTGATTCCTAGCACCCACATGGCAGCTCATTAACTGTATGTACTCCAGTTCCAGGGATCGGATACCCTCCTCTGACCTCCACAGGCAGCCACTCGTATGTGCTGTATACACCTACATGCAGGCAAAATACTCACATACAGAACTAAATTTAAAAACTTCATACTGATAAAATTGTATGATATATATGCAATTTCTTACCATATGTAGACATACAAATCATCAACTTTTAGTTTAAGAGATTTAAATCATGCTTACATTTGCCTGTCATCATGTGACTGTGTGCTCATGGGTGCAGGTGCCCCTGGGGCCAGAGGGTGCTGGGTCATCTCAGCAGGTGTCACAGGCATTTGTGAGTCACCGGACAGGGCTGCTTGAACTGAACTGGGACTAACTACTCAGCCACCGCTCCAGCCCCTTCTACTTATTCTAGAATTCATTTCATTGGCTTTAACTATTAACTTTTGAAGATTTTCATGAAGGTAGTGCAAAACCTCCACCAAGTTCAGGAGTTCCCCAGAAGGCTGTGAAGGGAGCCTCCATCCACATTCCTGGAAAAAGCCTCCATGTCAGCAGAGGGAGAGCTGGCCTTATCCAACAGCTCTGCCTGTTTGCTGCAGCGAGCATTTGCAGAGGGCCAAGAGGGCAGCGACACTGCTGATATGTAGTGTGCTCCCTATTTTACATTAGGAAAATTTGGGTAATGCTCATCAACAAACTGACAACTAAATAGCACAAGTTAAATGTATTCAAAACTTTTCTTTCACAATTCATGACACAGCTGAGAAAAACCAAAGCTACGTAAGAAGTGCAGGGCTGTAAGACGATTTGGTGAGTTTTTGCCTGTGCTTCCTACCAAGAAGCCTGACAAATTAAAAAAAAAAAAGTAATTTTAAAAACTTTAATAGTGCTCACCCAGGAGTATTAGCCAAAACAGGAAGCCACCGAAGAGAACTTTTAAAAAGTGTGATAAGGTCGCTGAAGGTAGCTCTCCACAATGAATGCCTTCTGGTAGGGCTGTGGGAGGGGAACCACTCAGTTCTATTAAGGGGCAGGCCACTGAGAGTTTGGCCACGCTCCACAGAGTGTACAGATAACAAAAACTGGACTTGAGATTGCTTTTTTTTTATTTTTTTTTTTGGGGGGGAGGCCACAAAGGTAGAGGGCAAACATGGAAGGACTGGTAAATGAGTGTGATTTAGGCTCATGGTGTGAAATTCCGAAAGAATCAATAAAAATATTATGCTGGAAGAAAGACATTTATCCTGCTATTTTACATGAGCTTCTGAATAAAGTTGAAGTAGATGGCACATTAAATAATAATGATAACAATAACAATAATAATAAACATTTAAGAGCAAAAAAAATTAAAAATAAAGTCAGAAGCAAAAAATATTTTCTTTTGGAACTAGTTGTTTACCTGTAACATATCTGAGAAGTTTAAGTTACTCCCTTCTACCTCTAGTTTGCCTAGAACTTTTCGCCCATACATTCATCACTGTTTGTACCAGGATTATAGGGAGAGAAAATATAATTTAAAAGTTCAATCAACAACAAAAATAACCCCAAAAGGTTCTCCAAGATACAACATAAATGATGTTTTTGGATTTCCCTCACAGTTGTTCATCTTCATTACCAGGATAAACAGGAGCTGACTTTCCCTGGATGAACTATACAAAGAAAACACAGATTCTTTTTCAGGACAGCTTCTTTACTGCTTTTCACCCTTTCAAACTGTTCTCAGGACTCTGGGAGCTTCTCACAGGGTCTCTCTCTCTCTCTCTCTCTCTCTCTCTCTCTCTCCCTCTTCCTTTTTCCCTCCTCCATCCCTCTCTCCTTCCTTTCTGTCTCTCCTAAGTCACTCACAGCTGCCTTTCCTCAGAGGGAGAAGGAGGCAGCTCGCCACTGCCTACATTGTAGTTTGAACTGGCCCATGATATTGGACCGTACTTCTTCCAAAAGTTCACTTTTTGGAGATCCAAGCCTCTGATCTATGACCCAAGAACCTTAATGGAACTGCATTTTCCTGTTGGCAAAAGGAAAAAGAGAAAATTCTCTTTACCAGAAAAATAAAGGAAAGTTACAGTATATTTCCTTCTGTTCCTAAAGCCAAATTAAGGAAGGTTCCCAGTGTTTTTTAATTATAGTTCTTAGGTCTTCCAAATAAGCTCTGAAAGTAAAACTAAGCGAGCAAAAAGTAAAAAAGAATTCAAGTTAACTAAAAAAATAAATCTGGGCTGGAGAGATGGCTCAGCAGTTAAGAGCTCTTATTTCTGTTCCAGGAAACCAGGGTTCATTTCTGAGCCCCCACACAGCTCACAACTGCCCAGAACTCCAGTTCCAGATTTGACACACTCTCCTGGCCTCTGTGGGCACCCGCACAGGAGTCAGACACACCCATAGACACATAAACAAACAAATAAATAGGAAAGAAAATAAATCTTTAGAAAAGGAATCTATTGTTGATACCATTTGTAAGTTCTAGCTTAAATACATTTATTCTCAACAATGAAAATGTGAAGACACAAAGTATGACAAACTGAAACATTGTAAATGTAACAAACAACAAAGAAAGAGACCTTTCATTTAAAAATGTTTAGCTTGGCAGCTTCGGGGTAAGAAGAGGTAGACCAGAAACTGCTTGTGTGGATCAGTGAAGTGTCGCCATGAGTAAACAAAGACAGCATTCCAAAGAGAAAAAGAAATTCTGGAAATTCACAGAGGGAAAATCTCATGGGCAAACAGCAAAAGAAGCAAGCTACACCCACGCAGCTCCAGTTTACAGCTCTGCGGTGTGGGTCAAGTAGGCATAGGCTTGATCCCAAAGGCCAGCTAGGAGACCCTGACCAACAGTCCTATGCACAGGACAAGCCCACAGTTCTCAGGGACCTCAAACCCAGGGGCAGGCACAGCTGAACGTGCATCTTCTGGAGGTGAGGAGGGATGGGTGAGCAGAGGAGAGCAGTTCCCTGATTACTGGGCTATGGCTAAGTGCCATCTGGACAGAAAACCTATTATTTACAACTGAGCTATGGTGATGGGGTTGACAATGGACAATCATAAGTCAGAGTCATATGGCCTCAGTGTGAAGATGAGCCCTGGGCAGCAGTGGTGGAAACAAACCCTGACAGGCAGAAAGGTGCAGGTGGCAGGAGTGTGCAGAGAAATTAGTGTTGTACTTGGGCCTAGGTGGACCAAGCCCAGGAACCATCATCTGCCAGAATGTTGACTGCAGAGTCTGAGAACTCAGGAGCTCCAGCAGACCACTGACCTTCCAGAGCGTTAAACCTCCAGAAAGGTCATCAGTGCACAGAAGGTTCTAGAAGTGTGAAGACAACTACAGAATTCTGCCTGTGTTGACTTCAGTGCTATGACTGCTTCCCTCACTCCTGGCTCACTGGGGGAGTATCCCAACTAAAATATGTTGAATATACTAGAATATACTAGAATAACCACACAAAGGTTACATGCTGGTTTGAATAACATGTCCCTCATAGTCTGGGCATTGGAAAACTTAGGCCCCAGGCAGACTGGGCAGAAATAGGAGGTGTATGGCCTTCCTGGAAGAAGAATGTCACTGAGTCCTCTGAGTTTGTTCCCTCTGCTTCCTTTCTTGTGGTTTGAGATGTGAGCCTTCAGCTCTTAGGTTCCAGCTCTAGTCACCACACCTTCCCCACCATGATGGTGATGGATTTTAATCTGTATTAGAACCAAGCTGCCTTGGCCATGCTGTTACAGCAACAGAAAAGAAAAGTAACTAAGACAGAAGTGGGTGCTGGGAGAGGACTACCACTGTGATCTGCCTGACCATGTTTGTTGGAGGAATATGGAAGACCTTGGGCCTTCGAACTAGAAAAGCAGTTGAATGCTGCAAGAGGAACTTGATAGGGTGTTCTGTGGGCTCCTGAGACAGTGGGTCTGAGAGCAATATGGACCACGGAGACCCAGCTCATGAGGCTTCAGAGGGGAACAATACTAGCAAGTGGGCTAAAGATCATTCTTGTGATATTTTGGTAAAGAATGTTGGATGCTTTCAGACTTTGTCCCAAGAACCTGCTACAGCTAACCTGTAATGCCTAGTTTCTTTGGCAGAGGAGACTTTAAAACAGCCTAACACTGACTCTGTCTCATGGTTATTAGTAATCACTCTTACGCAGGTCTACAATGAAAAGGAGCAAGTAAGGTAGAAAGAGAAACAAACGCAGTTTGAAAAGGAAAGCAGAACTAAGAAATTTAATGCTGTAGCCATGGCTTGTACTGAAGAAATAAGGAGGAAGAACAGTATGAAAATGTAGAGATCATAAGTATTTAACAGTCCAAAATCAGATATCAACCAAATACATGCTATAACATAAAGAATAAATAAAATGATGGATAGCTTCAAAATGTGATAAAGACATTGTAATTAAAAAAAACACAAAAACGAATGAACTATGTTTCACACAGACTATGGATTTCACAAATGAACAGAAGAAGACAAACAGTTGATTCTATCAATATAAAGCTCAAACACAGGCACAACTGATTCTCAGTACCAGATACTGGTGAGGGGGGGAGAGTACGGACAAAGCACAAGGCACATGTATAAAACCATCATGATGAAAGCCATTATTTTGTACACCCATTAAAAACAAATCTACAGCTGGAGAAGTAGGGATTAAGAAAAGATTCTGCTCACACTAGAGCTACTGACTTAAGTCTGTCATATTGATGTCATAATAATTAATTGAGCTAAATGCTAATTTACCTGTACACTTGATCAGATGTTACACTTAAGAAAATCTTTTCATAGCTGGGCACAAACCTTTAATTCCAGCACTAAGAAGACAGAAAAAGGCAGATCTCTGAGTTTAAGGCCAACCCGGTCTACAGAGTGAGTTGCAGAACAGCTAGGACTATACAAAGACATTTTGTCTCAAAAACAAAAACAAAAAGAAGAAAGAAAGTTTTTTCCACCAAGGAAAAGAAAAACAATACAGTACGCCTTCCTTATTATAAGATGATGACAGTGGTAGTGGGGCTGGGTATGACCATCAACCACTTACTCTTCCTGCAGATGAGGGAATCCCACACAGTCCAAAGCGCTGCCCCTGGCTGGCTCTATCTAGACTTCTCCTTACTCCTACACATCTCTTCTGTCCTCAAAGCCATCCAAATGTGCTCCCCTTAGAGGAAACCTACCTTCTTCACTGTGGTGTAATTACTTTGTACCACTATAATCCACCACTATTTTTTATTTTAGCAAATAGGAAAATAGCGAGGTTCTCAGTTTTAAAGTTTTTGTCTTATGTAAAAATATGCATATGAAATTCTTTATTTTTGCCATATAAAAATCAAGATTGAAGTCTGAATTATTTATGATTTTGCTACAAACAATTAACACACTAATTTCATATACTAAAAGACATAAAGAATAACTAATTTTAGTAATACCAATCCCCAGAAAGAATCAATTTGGAATCCACAAGTGAAAGTAGTCAAATATTAAATTAATTGCTTATATTAACACTTAAGTACCACTTAGGAAAGAATGCACATTAACTGAATGTCTCCAGATGTAATGACATACTCCTACTTTCAGGTTATTTTTTTCTACATTGCCTCCAGATGGTACTTTTCTGAAAGGTAAGAATGGGCTCCAGGTGAGATCACAGTGGGCAAACGTAAGAGGACCCCCAACTTTCCTCCTGGCGGAAAGAGATATTCTGAAAAAGAGGGCTGGAGTTTCTTCCAAACCAATCAGTTATGGTGGGAATAGCACCAGCAGCCTCAATTCATTGTGCCGAACCTGGCCTTAGCAGAGGCAACTGCAATGCCATCTCTACCATAAGGCAGGAAGAAGATGAAAGGAACTGAGAACTAGACAGTTTGAAATGGAAAAATGCATATAGATATTTGAAAAAGAAGATTTAAAAGTAATGAATTCAGAGGTTACCAAGACATGAACAATCAGCAAATAAAAATAATGTGTAGTAAGTGTGTAATGGAGGACAGAGAGTATAAGTATTAGGAAGGGCCTGAAAATGCTCACGGGATTGAAACCTGCCCTGACAGCATTTAGTTGAAGAAGCAGGTTCATAAGCAGACACTAGCCAGGGTCAGGCAGGAGGCTTGTTTCTTATCTGAGGATCACGAAAAGCAGAAAGCATCACCAGGCTGACACTGGTACCAGCCCTCAGCCCATCTGTCACAAAGTCATTGCTGCATGGCACCCCAGGTTTCCTGAGAAGAGAGTGGGAGCCCTGCCATGCATGGGAGGACGGGGCTCCTACCCTTCCTTCTCTTTCAGCATAATGAAACAGAAACACACTGTGGTTGATGAGCTTGTAATGTTGCCCAGGCTTAACTAGCTCTTGAAAAAAACCTACTTAAAAACAATGGAGCCACGCAAGTTGTCTAAAAATGTCTAGTACTGAAATCAAAGCTGAATAAGGTCAGGCATCCAAATACAAGCTCTGTAGTGGGCTTCACCCTGTTCTAGTTGTCCCCTGAGGTGGGCCTGGTGTTGTGGAGCAGAAGGGCAGTGAGGGAAAATCGGCGGGTCTGCAGAGTGCTGTTATGTGCCTAAGGTCAGAACCTCCATGGGTCTGAGGGCTTTGCCTGGGAAGCTGGATGAAGGCTAACGCTCAGGGAGCTTCCTTCGGTAATTTGTGTGTGTCAATAGCTGTCAGGATGCTGTTTATCATCGCCTTAACTTCCCTTCTTTCTATTCACCTCACTCCCTCCAATTCCTTGAGTGTGGCGCTCTTTACGCTTTATTGATTATGTATCCCATTGTGTAATCTTTTAAAGCAAAACTCTGGTTAAGTGAATGACATATAAATTTTATAATGCACTGTTTTGCCAATATGCAAAACCTGCATGTTGACATTTTTCAGTAGATGAGATTAATAAAAACTTGAAGTATTTAAAATTATGCAATTAACAATAAGACCATCTTTTGATAGAAAACTATTAAAAATTCGGTTAAGTTTTAAGGGTTTGCTAATTATGGTGCCTTCATAGTGTCATCTCTGTCTTGAGAGGCCCTGTCATGCAGGACTGTATTCCTTATTAATAAATGTGTTTATGTCTGTTTCAGGTCTTCGAAATGGATGGTAAACGAAGAATTGGTAATGTTTTCTTTGTTTTTAGTTTATAAAAAAGGTGACAAGGAGCTGAGCATGGTGGTGCACACCCTTACAGGCAGCACTCAGGGAGGAGAGGCAAGCTCCTGCCTTCAGCAGTCCTGAGTCCCACCTGCCTGCTGCAGAAAGAACAGTTTGTGGTTTACAGCACAGCTAGTCCCAAGCTGTCTCTGCAGACTCCTATTCCGCTCTTCTGCTCTTCTCCCCCACAGAACCCACATCCAAAGGGGAGGGGCGTCTCCTCAAGTGGTGATTCTGCTGCTGTGTTTCATCAGCTCTCTGCCTGCCCACTGGGGCACTGCATTCCTTAACTTCACCTAATGAATGGCTACCCCTTTCTGCTTCACTCTGTCAACAAACATTTCCTAAATTACCTACTTGTAGGTCTTGCTCAGAGTGTTCAGTGATGTAATAAATTGTTGTCGCTATGTTCAAGATGCTCATAATTTTCAAAAAAAAGATCTATCATACAAGTATGGGTGTTTTGCCCTCATGCATAGCTGTGCCCTGGGACTGGAGCTACAAATGATTGTGAGCCATCATGTGGATGGTGAGACTCAAACCTGGGTCCTTTGAAAGAGCAGCCAGCACTTCTAATCACTGAGCCATCACCTCTCAAACCCCATGGTGCCTAGGACTTTAAGAGAATACAGAAAGTAATGTCATTATTGTGTGACATAGTACGTTTCAACCTCTGCAGGGGAGCTTTCATCAGAAAGCTGCTTGTGACCTAGTGGGGAGGGGGGTCAGATCTGCAAGTGCCCACCCCCCCGGTGTACCTCGACTTTCAGCTATAGCTGTGAATGACAGAAGGGAAGAAAATTAGGCCACATTACACAGCCTGGACAACCTGAAGGACAGCAAACAGGCCACATATTCAAGTACTTTCTTACTTTCCTATAAATGAATAGCATAAAAGTATGTGATGTCAATTTTAACCTGTGATCAATGCTGACCTATATTAAATTACTGAGCAAATTATACGATGCTGTATTTTGTTTCTATAACCCTCCAGGAAAATTACCATTTTTATCCTGAGTGTCCTAGATGAAGAAAGCCAGGCTGCTGTGGAACTCACTGCATGGATATGCACATACAGACACTTGAATGCAGGCCCCTGGTCTCCCTGCAGCACGGGAGGAAGCTGCTGTTGACATACTATCCATTTGGTCATGGTCTTTGACTGATGCAGTTCTACCTTTTTAAATGTATAAATTTATTAAGTGAGCTTAAAATGATGAATGGAGGTGGCTGTGGGTTTTCTGGCTAACCTACAAGAATATGATTCATAACTGGTAAAGCCGTGCCTTCTTCAGCTAGACATCCGACCACACGATAAGACAGGCTCCCAGAGGTCTGAACATTTCCCTGGCCAAGAGATCAACAACCTCACAAGACAGACTGTCATCTACTATAATTAGAATTCATTATCCACTCTTCCCTGAAATATCAAGACCATGCCAGTGCACCCTATATTCCCAATTACCTTGACCAACAAAGGCCTAAGCTGCATCCCTGGGGCTCAGGGCCCTGTGGTATGCACATCCCCACACGTCTCCCCATCCCAACCCTTTGACATCTTCGGAAAACCTGGTATTTTCAGCCTGTTTCTTTGCATGCCCTGATCTCAGTGATGGCCCCCTCCTGAATGGCCCCCCAGGACAGTTCTTTCTCAGAAACCCTCTCAAGCAGTGATGTGTGCTCTCTCTTACAAGCAGAATTCAAACAGCTGCTTCCAAAGCATCATTCCTCAGACATCACAAATCCCTTGAAGGGTCCCACTGAACCACCCTATACCCCTCAAACCTTCCTGCTCGGTCACTAACAGATGCCAGCACTCGTTCCACTATCTTTCCCTCAAGTGTGAGGGTCCTCACTTAAATGAGGGTCCTCATTTAAGATCCGGTCCTCATTTAAGATTTCAACAGACCCTCCAACAACCCACCGAAAGATGTGTCCCTAGTCCTTGCCTGCTGCATTTCCTCCAGCTGTCTCAACACCTGCATGGCCACAGGCTGCTACACAGGCTTTGCTAACAGCTGCACTTCACTGCGCTTTTGAGTGCACGTCTTCCTCTGAGGACCACCTACCAGCAGCCAGGCTGTTTCTCTGGTTGATGTCTCCCCTGTTAGTTTTTCACTACCTAGCACCAGCCTCGGTGTGTAGTTCCCTCCCCAGTCACCCAGGATTCCCTGGCTCAGCATCAGGTACCCTGCTTACAAGTTCCTTTTCAAGTCTTCACTCGCTTTTCGGTGCATCACACTTGCCTGGCAAAACCTGGCCTTGACTGAGTGCCACACTCCATCCACATCATGTCCCACAGCAATCGCACAACTGAAGAACAAGCTGACAGTCATTCTGCTCACTCTGATTTAAGCGCGTGATGTGTTTCCGGTGAGTGTCTCCTCTGGGCCACTGACTCTACTTCTTTCACCTTCGGAACTTATCCTCAACCTCTAGGCTCAGTGGCTCTCACCTGTCTTAACTGAAAACTTGAATTCAAAGAGAATGTCCTCCTTTAAAATCCACACATACTGTGCCATTACTCCTATCATAAAAGAGGCAGAATATCCCCTCTTATTCTTCAGAACATCGTTTTTTTATCAGTAATTATAAGGCCTACTAAAGGCAAGTGCTTCATAAACATTTTCTAGTTAATCTGACTCTCCCCATCCTTTCTGCTTGTTCCCTGTGTGTTGGTCAGTTTTCTGTGACAAATACCTGAGAGGAACAGTTTTAATAAGAAAAGACTTCTCAGGGCTCAGAGCCATGGTCCATCAAGCTGGAGAGGGCAGGGCAGGGCGACTCACGGCACAGTGTCAGAAGCAGGAGGAGGATGCCTGCACCACTCAGCGGGCTTCCTTCTCCTTTCCCCTGCACTCCATCAGGGCCCCGTGGGATACTCCATCAGGGCCCCGTGGGATGGCAGCATCCATGCTCAGGACAGGCCTTCCCCACTTGGTTAATCCCCTCTGGAGATGTCCTCATCAGCACATCCGGGTGACCCCAATCAAGCTCACAGTCAGGATCAGTCATCACACTGACACCATTTCCCACCAGACTACCCTGGTTAGCTTCCAGAGCACCACTCCAAGTAAAGGATCCTCGACAGGCTGGCCAGCTTTCACCGCCTCTCATCCAGCAGACAACTGCTTCACCTCACTCGATCTCTCACATAATCTGTGCCCAGCTGTGCGCTGGGGTTTATATTTCACTGTATATTGTTACTGACAGAAACTTCTGCCTGTTGTTGTGAAGAGTTAACTATCAGAAAGTTCAGGCAGAATTCCAGTGTTTAGATCCATCTGAAAAGGTATCAGAGAACCAAATTAAAAGATGAGAAAACCACCCAGCATAGAAAAGAGACAGAAGTATGAATTAAGTATTCTTAATGAAGTAAGTATTCTTTTTATCCTTAAGATGAAGAAACATGAAAAGGGCTAGAGGGATGGCTCAATGCTTTAAAGCACTCGCTGCTCTTCCAGAGGACCTGGGCTTGGTTCCCAGAATCTATACGGCAGCTCATTCTCTGTAACTCCAGTCTCAAGGTATCCAATGCCCTCTACTGATTTCTGCAGGTTCTTGGAACACATGTGAAACACATACATACAAGCAAAATACTCACACACACAGACAAAAATCAATAAATCTTAAAAACATGAAGAATAGAATTCGATGTTATGGTACATCTGATAGGGAGTTCAGAAGAAAATATCGAAGATAAGACATAAGAATTAAAACTTGGGGCTGGAGAGATGGCTCAGATGTGCTCTTCCAAAGGTCCTGAGTTCAATTCCCAGCAACCACATTGTGGCTCATAACCATCTATAGTGAGATCTGGGGCCCTCTTCTATACTGCAAGCACACATGCAGGCAGAACACTGTATAAATAATAAATAAATAAATCTTAAAAAATAATTAAAACCTCGGGCCACAAAAGTTAACAGAAGACAGATTTGGTAACATTTCCCCCCTAAGGTCACAAAACAAGCAGGCTTAAGTACAACATCTTAATATATTAAGAAATATATTACATTACTCTGAAAGGAGAGGCAAGGCATACAATCATGGTGGCTCAAGCCTGTTACTCTGTCTCTCAGAAGGCTGAGGCAGAAAGGATCCCTTCAAGTCAGAGGAAGGATGGAGAAGGGGAGAGAGAAGGAGAGGGGAGCAGCATTTCACATGCACAAAAGCTTATAGAAAATGCAAGTGCTTAGGTGTGTGCATTGATTGCACGTGATGCCGGCTCAGCGGTTCACTGTGAACAGCTCCCATAGCTTCCTCGAGAGGGTGTGAATTACAATGATGCTCATAACTCACTGTCTACTGACAATGAAAAAAAGTCTGAGCGTACCCTGTTTTTGCTTCTTTCATTTACTCTGTGAAGAATATGGCGAAAGTATAGGGAACGAAGAACTGGTACTTGGTACTTCCTTATCCTATCCTCCTCCACTTGCAATAAAGTTCTAACGAGGACTTTCACACTCCAGCCATCCTAGATTTTGTTGTTGTTGTTGGAGACAGGGTTTCTCTATGTAGGCTTGGCTGTCCTGGGCTGGCTTTGCAGACCAGGTTGGCCTTGAACTCAACAGAGATCTGCCTGCCTCTGCCTCCCAGGGTGCTGAAATTACAGGCCTGTGCCACCGAGCCTGGCTAGAAAGGCACTTATTACTCCCAAGCTGTCATCTTGTCTTTTATTACCTAAGTAGGGAGTAGTGGCACACACCTTTATTCCTAGCACTCTGAGGCAGAGATAAGAGGACCTCTGTGAGTTCAAGGCCAGTCTATTCTACACACCAAGCTCCAGGACAGCAGAAACTATATAGAGAAACCATGTCTCAAACATCAACCTGTGGGGTGATGCAAAGATGGCATTGACCAGTGTGTAACTTATCTAAGGGGCAGAAGATCAGAGATTGCAAAAATGGTGAGTAAACAGGCAAATGGATCAAAACATCAACATTGGTGTTTCCCAGACTGGAGGAGACATCCAGGGTGTTGAAGATAATTGGATCCAGAACATCAGAGACTGTCTCCTGGGTTCAGGAGTCAGGAACTGTGAGGCCTCTGCCTTTCTGCATATAGGAGAGAGTGCAGACCCCCCAGATCCAAGGACTGGTGAGACTAGAAAGCCATTCCTGTGTTGCCTTCAGAGGTTGAGGGAGCTGCATGCTACTGCCTCACCTGAAACGGGACTGTACTGGGGAGGGTGAGAGGTTAACTGAAGAAGCAATGCAACGTAGCATTCCGGGCTGCTCCTCAGCACTGAAGGTAAGGACAGATTTAAATTCACGACCCACAGAGAAACCAAAGGCAGGCAAATCTAGAAAGTCTGACTTACTGATCAGCTGCTTAAGCCACAGAACAAGCCTGCAGCTTTTTGGTGAGAAGCCGTCAAGACTCGTGCTTAGGGTAAAGTCTCACTGTGCTCCCGCCCGGTTGCTGCTTGCTCGTGGGGAGCTCACCCTGCTCCTTTGGGGCCCAGAGCTTTGTAGCTCTGCACCAAGTACTGCTAATTTCATAAGCCTGGTAAGGCAGATGACTGCCCCGGTCGGGCTACTTCTCCTTCATAATGAAGCCTATGTTCTCAGCTGTGTTTGCTCACAGAGCCAGGACACCACTGTCAGAAAAGAGCCCAAAGGCACAGTGTACTGACTACACGACCAGCTCTGAACTCTGCAGCAGAAATGATGTCTACTGTGAGGGAGGAAAGGGCTTTTCTTCAGCAGCTCCACCTCTCGCCACTGCAGAGTTAGTTACAAACTCCTTCAACTCTCCCAATTTGTCACTAAACAAAACACTGATATTATGCAACAAAATCCTAACCAGTACAGCCTCTCAGCAGAAAGATGTCTCCTACAACGCCAGAAGTAAAAAACTTCCAACAGCTCAAGTTTACTTTCTCTTCATAGCCAAAACTTATACCGGATGCATATTTACATGTAAACATTTGGTCTTGAAAATTATGTCCTATAGCTAAAATAATCTATTCATTATCTGCATACATTTAACATGAATCACCACAGAGAAAGGAACAATTAATACTTTATTTTCCATATTTACATTTAGCCAGCTGCACAGACCCAGTGGAATGGATAATGGCGGTAGCCAAGTGAACAGAATTTCTTATACCTAATTAGACAAGATTTACAGAGATAAAGGATTCGAAGTCTGAAAGGACTTACTTGCTACTCCTGATGCCAGTCCATACAGCAGGCCTCCCCCATCTGACTGCTGAGGGAGAACATGGGTTCCGGGCGGAGGTGGCTTTTCTTGTCTGATGAAGTTATACAATAAGGTTTTCACAAGTTTGCTGGTATAGGGAAGACTACACAGAAAGAAGGAAAAAAATCAAACTCCTGTTCATGGAGTCACCTGATTCTCCATAACAACACAGAGGTATATCTGTTGTTAATACTACCTCAAGGAATATGGCAGCATCACACAACTTGACTCACTCCTTGACTCTTAGAACACCAGAAGGCACAAGTTGAATCACTAAAACTCGAGCATCTGTTACTTTACTTGTCATTTACATAAAATTGCAAGCAATTATAAATTTAGTGGATAATACAATACAACTTGCAACTGAAGGAAGGTTATTATATAAAAATCAGCAGAGAAATACAAGAATAAAATTATAATATACTAATTTCTTGAGTATAAAACTCTAGTTACTCAATTATGGGTGACACAGTAACTTTCATAATCTCTAGTCCACTTGTAGATTTTTGTATGAATTATTGATAACCATGGCTTCCAAGATAAACCATAAGAACCAATAACAATATTCTAGTTTAAGTATTTGACATTATAATTATACTATAAAAACTGGAGACTTAGAAAATAAGATTACTAACATCCTCTCCATCTATGAAAAATGCAACTTCTAGCACGTAAGGAATGAACTTCCAGTCAAAACTCTAATTTGGCAAGCACCACCTCCAGGCCAGGTTACTCCATCACTGTTACGGTTTAGACAGGAGTCACCAAAGCCGGGGTCCTCCCCTTCATGTCAGTGACTTTCAATTGTCATCTGCTGGGGTCCAGTATGGTTTGTCTCCTCTGCCATCCACACTGGAGTTCAATCCTCGTTATGAGGCAGGAAGCCAGTGGAAACTAAACTCACTATGGTATTTGGCAGTAAGGCCTATGGTATTCGACAGAGAAGGTAAGTTTGGAGCTCATATGATCAATTCTGGTAACTTTTCAATAAGAGAGACCCACAGACTGGATTACTGCACAAGGCCCTGTGATACCCTGGGGCTCTTCCAGGGTCAGCAGACGCAGCTCCAACCCTGGGCACCAAGGGCTCTTTCCCATGTAACTTACCCAAAGGGCTCTACAGGACCTGTGAACATTTGGCAAATGTAATCATGGCAGCAAGGTAAGCACAGTGATGACAACGAACAGACAACATCCTTCACTCATAACACTCGACAGTATACACCCATAGCCACGTCCCCAGAACAACCAGATAACTTTAACAAAAACTAACTTATTGGGAAGACTTGCCTGATGTAAAGTTTCTGAAAATTATGTCAACAGAAGGTAAGGTGCTGTGTTTAATAAAAGCATTCTTATCCATACTCCCACAAGTGTCTGCTACAGAGCACAGCCCCGAAGCCCAGCATATGTTTAGCATATAATAAATAAGTAGATGCTCACTAAGTTAGAACAGCAAAGAGGCACTGGCACAGTCTAAACAAAAAGTGACCAGACAGACCCCAGAAATCAGCTTGTCAAATTCACAAGGACCACATTCTCAGATTCCGCATCCACTATTTCAACCAACCATAAATTGAAAATATTCAGAAAAAAAAAATCTTATCTATACTGAACTTTACTCCTTCTTATAATTTTCCAAACTATTCAGTATATCATTCACAAAGCATTCACATTGCATTAGGAATTATGTCATCTAGACAGGATTTAAAGAATACAGAAGATGTTCCTGGCCTATAAACAGTATGTTTCAGGGACTTGCTGGTATCCTTAGCTGGTGCCCTGCTGATACCAAGGGAAAACTGTAGATTAAAAAGGAACTAGTGAAAAGAGGAAGATTCAAGATTAAATAAGCAAATAGGACAGAGAAAGACAGAAGGAAAAGAGAGAAGACGCCAAGCTATCCTACAAAACAACAGTTTGAGGGATGAGCAAAAAGAGCTCAGCGAACAAGGACCAGAATGTGGGCTTGTGTTGTGCTAGATATGAAGGTGCAACAGAGCAACAGGAAGACATGCCAAGACGGTGAGGCAACAACATTCATGAGCAGATACTGCTAGACATACAGATGAAACATCACAAGTGTAAAGCAGAACATACCATGGGCCTTGCATCAAATACTTGTGACTGATGCTCCGCCGCAAAACCTCCTTGTGGAAGAGCTGGCAGGAAAGGAAGACAACCATTGTTGAGATCGCCTCCACTGATATCTCATACGTAATATCTCTGAAGACATGGGGGAAACAGAACAATGATCAGCCTGGAAGATTAAAATACTGCTCTTTCACATAAACTGTACATTTACGCAGTCAAAGCTACATATCCAGATATTTCTGGTTATTTTTCAAAAATGCTTAAGATAAAAATTAAGCCAAAATATGAGACCCCTTTCTCACCATTAGTTCTTACAGTTGGACCCGGCATATATTTTTCCCCTTTCTATTTTCCCTGTATTTGGTGTATGTAGTAAGAGCAGCAGTGCCCTGCCCTGAAGATCCACTGTAACCTCTGGGTGTACCCGTTTACTAACAGCAGCACCCAATGACAGCATGTAACTGAAGAGAAGCAACAGCAGGGGGCCAGTGAGGTTCTCAGAATCAGAACACATTTCATCTCTAGTGTGTGATATCTCCAGCCAGCTGCGCATGTGCAGCAGAATCTCAACAGTAATCATGTTACTCCTGTTTGAGGAAGCATGTTGGGGGTGGGGTGGGGCTCCTTGGGTAAGAGCATTTGCTTTACAAGCATGAGGATCAAAGTTTGAATCCCTAGCCCATCCATAAAAGTTGGGCATGGTCACATTTGGCTGTGACCCCAGGGCTGTGAGGAAGAGGTAAGAGAATCCTGGGAGTCTGGTAAGTCAGCCTACCCAAATTAGTAAGCACCTAGTTTGGTGAGAATTTCTGTCTCAAAGGAATAAGGCAAAGGGTGATTAAAAAAAGACACTAACGTCCTCCTCTCACCTCATGGGTATGCACCAACACACATGTATATGTGCATATACATGCATGCACACAGATACACAGATGCACACACACACACACACAGGCACATGCACACACACAGACACATAAACAGATACTTTCGCACTGTATGCACGGGAGCCTACATACACACACAGACACACATGAGAAAAGACAGTCTACAGTTTATTTCTGTTAAGGGCTACCCTGAGTTTGCTTCTCTGAACCTACCTTGAGTGGCTTCCAACTGCTGGTAATCCCAGCCCCTTGGGATCTAATACTCTTTTCTGGCCTCATGGCACTGCACCCATGTACACAAATGCACACACCCACAAATATTCACATATTTTTTGAAAATTAAAAATAAAATATTTTTAAAATAACTACAAAAATAAACACATACACATAAAAAACTGCTGAACAATAAATACGTCAATCAATTAAATACACACCTCTCAGAAGAAATATAAAGACCAATAAAATTATTTTTGAAGTGTTGACTATCTCTAACCAGACAGCAGACAAATGTGAATTAAAACTACTTTGAGATTCCCTCTCACTCCATTCACAATAGCCAATATCAGGAAAACTACAGGACAAACTCTGTTGAGGGCGTGCGTGGCAAAGGAGATGAGTACTGATAGGGTACACACTATGGCCACTGTTGGAGTCAGTGTGGCAGCTTCTCAAATGAAACACACCCATTGTGTCCCGGTTATCACTCCTGGGCACGTTCCCAAAGCACTCAACATCCACCACAGAGATGCCTGCCCTTTTCACTTTAGCAAGAAAACAGAGTCTGCCTAGATATCCATCAACTGACAGGCGAACTATGAAAATGTGACACATACTTACTCATGCAAAACATTTTAATAAACCTGAAGTTTTTCATGGGAAGTACCAAAGTACATACCAGTCACTAAATGACAGTTGCGCATTTACAGACAACTGGCTCTCGACACGGCAAGTTTAAACTGAACCAGGTATGTTAAAAGCTGGTAGAAATATATTTTAGGGACACAATGAGGCAAAAGTCTCCCAGGGCAACGTCACAAAACCCTGTCTCAACAGTTAGGGGAGGGGGTATGCTAATGATGGGGTGCTTGACCAGCATGCAGGAAGCCCTAGGAACAAACCCCAGTACCACAATACACATACACGTGCACAGGCACACACACACAGGCACACACACATACACATGGGCACACACACACAGGCAGGCACACACACATGCAGAGGCACAGACAAACACACACACACACACACACACACACACAACTGTGGGTACACCTCAGTAATACAGTACTTGTTCAGCATCTTCAAGGCCCTGAGTTCAATCTCCAATCCAGAAAAACACATACAGACAGATGTATACATGAAAAACATTTTAGGAAGAAAAGAAAAAGAAACATTTAAATCAGCTGGAGGCTCCCTGCTGACTTGTACTAGGGCTAGGGACTCAGGCTGGTCAAATGAGAACTACAGAACTGCGAAAGGTCACTTGTTTCCCTGGCTTTGTTCTTGAGCTCACCCATGCCTTTCCTTTCCCTTCCTATAGGGGAACCTGAAACCCACATTTTGTTTGATACTTCCTCATTCATGAATTGCACTAAAATAAAGTCCTTAGGGGAGGGGAAAGAAGGGGAAGAGAGGCAAAGGAGAAAGGGAAGGTGAAGAGAAAGGAAGGGAAGGAGAGGAAAGGAGAGCAGTAGCAGCAAGTCTGGACATGAAGACAAAAAAGTCTTGGCATTTAGAAGGTAAAGCCAGGGGAGCAGTAGTTCAAGTCATCCTTGGCTACATAGCAAGCTTGAGGCTAGCCTGGACTACATGAGACATCATTGCAACACACATGCACACATACACACACAAAGACAGAAACAAAGAGAGACAGACAGAGACAAAGAGACAGCAAGAACATGGATGCATTCTTCGTTTCTTTTTCTTTTTGAGACGGGGTTTCTCTATATAGCCCTGGCTGTCCCAGAACTCTGTAAGCCAGGCTAGCCTTGAACTCAGACTTGTGCCTGCTTCTGCTGGGATTAAAGATGTGCACCACCACATCTTTCATTCGTTCCTTGAACTCAATGAAAAATAAGCTGGACACTTAGGACTCACTTTGATGGCACAGCTGAGCAGACAGGATTCTACTCACAATAATTACTGATATAAATTGCCCGGGATCTGGAACACATATTCACTAGTCAGTCTTGAGAGCCAACACATGGAAGGGCCCAAAGGCAAAAGGCTAAGTGAGGCCGCCCATCAACAGGCAGCAAGGAAGTAAGGCCTTGGGTCCAACAACCCAAGGGGAGAAAAATCCTGTCAACACCCATAATGAGAGTGTTAGAAAGCAAGCCCTCCCCCACCGAAAGCCCCACACCTCAGCCCTGGCCTGACCACAACATCTGCAGTAGGAAGTAACAGGTGGAGCTCTACTCAGACCTCAGTAATTGCCAAGTAACATCAGTCATTTAAACAGCCAATGTTTGGGTCATTCAAAAAAAATTGCAGGGCTTTCTTTGTTGAGACTAGGGTTCATTATGTAGCCTATGTCAACCCTAAACTCACTATGTGTCTCAGGCTGACCTCAAATTCACAGTAATCCTCCTGCCTCAACCCCTCAAGTACTGAGATGAAAGATGTGAACACTGTGCCCAGACAGGGTCATTCTTACACAGCAATAAAATATGGGTTATTTACCAGAAGGTAAGGTGCAGGCTGTCTGGGTGTGGACTGCTGAGAAACTGGTTTAATAAATGCAGCAAGTGCATATATACATTGAACAGTCTCTAAAGCCACAGATTAGATGCTCATTTCACAGCACAACTAAGTCAAAATGCTGTCCCGAAAGGAAAAGGATGAGGGAAGAAGCAAAAACAAACAAACAAACAAAAACCAAAAACCATCATTCTGACATTTTCTCCCTGCACATAAGCAAGAACACTGTGTGGACAGAGCGATTTGATGAACACGAACAGCTATTGGCCTTTCTCTTGCTGCTGGAGCTGCCATGTGGAAGGCCCACTGCTCTAACAGCCAGAAAGACCTCCCCTGCACCAGCACCAGTTGCCTTCAACATGCCACGGGTACCCTGAAACAGCTATGTGCAAGACTGCAGCGGGTTGCTGGGTGTCCTGCCGCAGGAGTCAGGGCTATTTCGGGCAGCTTGTAGCCAATGTGCACTCAAGCCTGGCACACAATTTCTCCCACCAGAGGAGCAGCACTTTCCCTGATGGAAGGACTACTGTGAGAGCCAAGAGTGGACAAAACACAGGCTTTGATGACTGTAGTGCCAGAGGCAAGGCTACAACTGCACCCCCACTCCAGCTCCATAAGCAAGCTGCTTAGGTTCAGTTAGTGAATACACTTAGAGCCACTTTCCCATGGCATTTGCCCTGGTATTACAAAAGGCCCAATTCTCTGGAGTGGCCTTTCCTTGCCCACTTTCTGTAGTGCAGGCTAAACCAGTAGCAACAGGGATGGCACAGGATAGAGGCATCGCTGAGGACAGTAGCTGAGCAACTTTACCACTAGAAAATTAGACTGAAAGCCTGGTACCCAGACTTGATAGCTAAAGAACACACAAGTGGGTAAAATTTCAACATGCCTGGCAAGAGGGATCAATACTGTCCAAGGCAGTCCCTACTAAATCCAGGACTTCCAGGGCAAAAGCATCCACTAACAGCTCAACAGTTAAAGAGTTGAACAGTCTTGGGAGAGCCCCCCACAGCTGGCACCTTGTTTCCCATAGCCAGACCTGGGATCTCAAACAGCCCACTACTTGTCACCCACACCCAGGTCCCTAGCCCTGGCTTCGCAGCATACTTAGGCTCATGCCAGACCACCAAAGCAGTTGCTGAGGCCTTGCAGCAGCTGCTCTAAGGCTGAAGACAAAGGGTGACCCAGGCCTTACGTACCTGCAAACACCCATTGATGTCCCTGATGGTGGGGAGGGGTGCGTGTACCTGAACTGTCCCTGCATAAGCCATGCCCGGTTCCTGAACAATCCTTAATGAGCCCCAGTTCCCCACTGTGCTGTCCTAACAGTCTAACAGACTAGTCTTCTGTTAGAACCACCAACTGAAGGTTCACAGAACAATTCCAATTCAGCCAGGACAAGAAGGGAAGTGGAAGCAGAGACAAGAGAGTAGAGAAGTGAAGAGAACCTGAAGGCTCCATTCACCAAAGGAATTCCAGAAAGCTGTCCAGAATCAGGGCCGCACATCCCAGCATAAGAGCTTTAATACTGGTTTCTGCCAGAAGCCAAGGTCCTGATACCAAAGCCAGCAAAGGACTGCATTTGAGAGGCTAATCTATACACACGACTGACAAGGGGCTTATCACTAGAGGGTTCCACTTGCCACTGCTTCCATCTGCCTGCTAGTGCCACCTGCTGCTGTCAATCATGGAAGGAAAGGAACCAAGGCTGCTGGAGACCAGCACCTGAAAGCTTGCCTGCCCACTACCCAGTCTGGGTAGGGCAGAAGAACCCTGCTGTTGTGGATAGAAACATGTTTTTGTTTTGGTCCCAGGTGTGGGATGTGGAACTGATTCAGATGATCCCCACATGCCTCATGTGGGCTTTGAGAGGAGACACAAGAAATGTAAATGAAAGTTTTAAAAAAGTACATCAACATCCTGAGATAGCTCAGCACTCATAAAGGGAAGGCAAGGGTACCAACTGCAAGTTTGATGCCAGCTTGATTTCCATAGAAAGTTTCAGGGCAACCAGGGATATACTGCAAGACACTCTCCCAAAAACATTTTCTTAAAGGCTTATTTGCAACAGAATGTACTGGTACAAAGCAAAAGGAAAAAAAAAAATAATGCACATAGTAAAATCTATATTCCTTGAATTCTCTATGTAACCCAAGCTAGCCTCCAGCGCATAATCCTCCTGTCTCAGCCCTTCTCTCCCCACCTCACCATGATGGGATTACAGTCTTGCCACCATTCCAAGCTGGAAAATATTTAAATAAGGATTATGACTACCAGTAGGTACTCACCTAATTTGAAAGAGAGTCCCTAACCCCACCCTCCAGGACTCCACAATATGGAAACAAACAATGGAGGATGTGACAGACAATGCTTTTGGGTTTCTCTGTTGAGCCAGAATCATGGTGAGGCTTGTACAACTTTGTGAATACAATGAAAACCACTGAGTCATTTACTTTGAAAAGAGACGTTTTTAAGTATTTTAATTATACTTCAATAGTTTGTATTTGAAAATGAAAACAGAGGGAGACTCAGACCAACATGTAGAATTTTCCACCTTGGTATAAAAGTGAGATGATTTATGAATCTATTAACTGCTAATATACATGAAAATTTCCAAGAAGGGTATATAAGAAACTAAAAACCAAGAGTCACTTATGGAAGCAAAGAAGAGGGCTGGAAAGATGAAGAGACAATGCTGATCCACTTTCATAGATGGGGTTTTGAATCACATCAAAGTATCAACCTATACAAAAAAATACATTACTCTAGACTGACACTAACCCTACCTGAACTTCTACCCATTAAAATCTGGCCACATATGAAATAACAGCGCATAAAAACTGCAATTAGCTCACAGCACACTACAGTGTGCTGTAAGAACCATTCAGCCAAAGTTAGGAAAGCTACATCTCTTCCTCAGTTCCTTATTAGCTCTGCTAAGTTCAACACATAGGATCTATGGATTTTGGTTTTCTTGAAAATAAGGACAATAGGCAATGTGAGCTCTGATGTCATTTCCTTCTCTAACTTTCAATAATGCTAAAAAGTAAAAAGAAAAAAGAAAACTTGAGGTAATGTTAAATTTCTATTATAACCAATTTTAAAATATTAATTGGGCTTTCTTAAATGCCAAGTCATCAGGGAAGTGAGTCCAAGAGGCCAATACTTGAAAGAAACCAAAATTCTACCATGCTGAGTAGAGTGATTTTCAAAAATAAAGACTGTTTTAAGCCAACAGATCTTTCTTGTTTTGAAGTCCTTGTATAATCTTCAGAAGATTTTCATTACACAATTGCCAAAACAAAGTCAACTTTAGAGAGCTGAAGTGCCACTTTGGCTGCCATATTACCCTGAGAACTTTCCACCATCTGGTCTGGAAATGTCCTAGAACAAACCACTGTTGGAGCAAGTTACTAATTTCATGTGAATAAAAAGACAGGAGCCATGACCTTGTGCTGCTCTGCTGGGGCAGAGGGGGACTCTTGGACAAACACAAAAGCCATCACGAAGTGGGTGTTAGTGTTGGCTCACGGCAACGTTAACGAACACAGAAGGAAAAAACATGCTCCTCTGACTTGCAATTGGATAAGAAACCTGATGGTACCGTAAATGGAACATAAGTTTAATAAAAACAACTGACAAGTTTAAATGATTAAGATGAACACTTAGAAATAGCTATTGGAGAATAAAAAATGGTGGTATGTATTTCAGATGCTGTCATAAGAGTGATACTAATTTTAAAACTGAAGAAACTGAAAGGTGTGGCTGTAATACTTTGTGCCAGAGATTAAACCCAGGGTCATCTCTCTTACTAGGAATGTGCCCTGGCACCAAGCTAGGCCTCCAGATCCCATATAAGAATCTCAGGATACTCAGAATCACGAGCTACACTCATCCTTTCCGAGGCCTGGTGTCACACTGACAGCAGCTAGGAACAGAACTGATTTAAAACTTACTGCCTGGGTCCAGATAGTGGTTTTCTTTTTCTACAAAAAATATCCCATAGTTCTTCTACTTCTTTTCTTTTTTTGATTTTTTGAGACAGGCTTTCTCTGTGTAGCCTTGGCTGTCCTGGACTCTCTTTGTAGATCAGGCTGGCCTTGAATTCACAGACATCTACCTGCCTCTGCCTCCCTGAGTGCTAGAATTACAGGCATGTGTCACTGTGCCTGGCTGTCCCATAGTTCTTAACAATAATCATTTAGGCATCTGTGAGGGGAAAAAATTTAAACATCTATCCTATAATTTAGTCATATTTCTTCAATAACCCAGGACTTAAATTTTACATACCAAAAATTTTAACTGGTATTCCCCAAACCAAGGTACCATCATAAATTTTCATCATAAACAAAAAAACCTACTGTGAGAGCTGGAAGAGATGGCTCAGCAGCTAAGTGCTGCTCCTGCAGAGAGCTGAGGTCAGTTCCTAGCACCCATGTTAGGCAGCTCACAACCACTCCATGCACTCCAGATGCATGGACTCCGATCCAACATTTTCTTCTGGACTTTGTGGTACTGTACACAGGTACACATAGCCAACACAGAGCTCAAAGCAATAAATCTTTATTACTTTATTTTTTGTCTGTATAAGTGATTTGTCTGCATTTAAGTCTGTGTACCATGTGTATGCTGGTGCCCAAAGAGGCCAGAGGAGGGCACTGGAGCCTCTGAAACTGAGTTACACACAGTTGTGAACCAACGTATAGGTGCTGGGAATCAAATTAAGCAGTCAGTGCTCTTAACCACTAAGGCATCTCTTCAATCCTAAAAGTAAACCTGTAATTAAAAAAATAAAAATAAAAATAAAAATAACCTTTTAATACATAATACCATCTTGGTATATAGAAATTCTTTAGTTTAGTGTTTATGTCTTAAATTCCTTATTCATCCAGAAAGCGGTACATTTCAATTTGCAGCACTTAAAATTTAAATGCTTATTAGCTGTAGCCAGTCCTTCCTTCCACTGAAGGTGGCTGTGGAGAAACATCTGTGATCATCATGCAGGGCTAAAGAAAGTATCCCCAGAGCGAAGCCCTTCATCCCCAACCATGGGCTTCAGTGCCTTCATTCTCACTGACAACTGGAGACTTCACAAGCCAGGTAGCACACGCCTTCAATCCCAGCAATGACAGGCAGAACAGGTGGATCTCTGTGAGTTTAAGACCAGCCTGGTCTACATAACAGTTCCAGGCCAACCAGTAAGATCCAGTAAATTCCAGGCTACACAGTAAGGCCCTGACTCAAAAACAAAGAAACCGTCATGACTGTCACTGTCAGCAGAAAACATCTTCGGTACTCAGTTTTTCAAAATATAATACCTAAAGACTATAGCCTGAATAAATATGCATTTATAACTACTGTATTTCAGAAATCTTGTTGATGTACTGAATTTTATAATTCAGATAATCAGTTTCCAACCTCCTTTAATTCCAAAGTGGAGTTGAGAAGAAAGCTATACTTTCTCTCTACTGTAGTATCTTGATCCAGAATCTGAAATACAACTGAAGTTTAGACCTAACATTCTGTCTTTCAAACAACACAGTTTTTCCAGCCTTAATTTTCCAGACTTGCTATTATCAATCTAACACAGCCTTTATCTACAAACACACATTCAGTCCGAAGAGGTCCCTAACCAGTTCCTTTTGTCTTCTTCAAAGGCCTGGCCTAGCTACTGTCCGTCACCTTGTCTCTGTTGTGGTTTGGAGATGAGGCATCTCTGAAGGCCCGCCTCTAGCTAAGGAGCCAGGAGCACCTGACTGCTGCTGGGCGAGGCGAAGTCAGTTTTCCTCAATGGAATAACACTTGGTAGACAGAAAAGCCACACACCCAGGAGCAGGTGGCCAACACGACCTGGAGTTCATGGGCTCTGTTTTTAGTTATTATTGTTATTGAACAAGAGAGAGAGCATGGACTGGTAGAGAAGTGGAAGGACCTAGGAACAGTTGGAGGAGTAGAATAAATATGATCAAAGGATATTACATGAAATTCCCAAAGAATAAATGAGGTATGTTTTGTAAAGGATGACTTCTAAATTACTTTTATTAACATAACTAAGCCACTAATTCTTGTGATGTTATCACAGATTTGCTAGTAAAATGTTCAGCTTTAATGAAAACATTTAAAAGATTCCAGAGTTCACTGCAGTGAACTTCTGAAGAGCCTCTCTCCATGTTCAGCTGACCTGACACACTGCAGTCAGGACTGGGGCCTTGTGAACACCAGGTCAGCACTCTACTGACTTACGTCCCCAGTCCTCTTTTCATTCCTTATTTTAAGAGGAGATCTCGCTAAATTCCTCACACTGGCCTTGTACTTAATCTATACCTACGCAAGTCTTGAACTTGAGATCCTCCTACTTCAGCCTCCTGAATAATTGGAATTAGAGACTTGACCACTGGCCTTAGCCTGATCCTGTTTCTAATAAAAAATCATCTAATAGCTTACACAAACCAGGCATTATAGTGTAAGCCTATAATCCTATCACTCAGGTTGAGGGTAAGATATTCAGAAGTTTAAGGTCATCCTAAGCAAGTTCAAGCCAGCTCAGAGTACACAAGAGCTGTTTGGGGGGGTTAATTTATAAATATCTAAATAAATATATGCAAGATGAATACACACATACATAATGTATATAAGTATGTTATTCTTAGTAATCACCTTGCTTTCACTTTTAGTAGACTGATTTAAAAGAGCCTCATAAGATTTAAGCTAGTTTGAAATTATTCTACCTGGCTATTAAAATTAATTTCTCATGAATCCCCTCCTAATACAACACAGATAAGCTAAGAGCAACTGTAAGGCAGTATAGTTAGGCTGATGATCTTAAGGAGCTTAGACTGCTTCCCATTTTCAGGCTAATATCCACCTTCAGTTACAAGCTGGTCTGGAATGCTGCAGTGCAGCTGGGGTAGGTGAAACACTTACAGAATAGCTGCTTTCCATGGAAACTGTAACCAAGACAAACCTTCTTGTAAGATGGACTTCCAAGGACATTAAATCATAAGAAATCGTTTCAGCAGCTGGTTAGAGCTGAGCATACATAACACAAGACATCTGGCTGCCTGTGCGTTTTCAGTTCATTTAAAACGTATAAACACATTAAAACACTGAATGCTTGATAGACTGCAGCACTGTCTGCTTGCTCCTCTCCAAGGCTGTTCCATTCACTGTATCTATTTATTATCCAAACAGATTTACTACTTCCAACTCCCTAACTTCAACAAACCATGATCAATAAAGGCCAAAAGTCTGTGCTCATTCAATAGTTGGTACCTGGCAACAAAGCCAAATGTTATTAAAAGCCTGATTTTTTGTTTGTTTCAGACTGGGTCTCACTATGTAGCCTAAGCTATTCTGGAACTAATTATGTGGCCCAGGCTGACCATTACCTCTCCATCTTCTTGCCTCAGCCTCCCGAGTGCTAGGGTTATGGGCATGTGTTACCAGACCTGGTTTAAGTATAATTTAAAAACTTAAATCAGACACTTAGAAAACATCTAGCTTAGCATGACTAGAAAAGAACAGGCAATATATGAGTTTTCAAGCCCCATCTGAAAAAAATTCTGATATATATATATATATATATATATATATATATACACACACCCCAGAAACCAAGCCACAATGGCTTAACCGAGACAGCAATTTTTTTTATCATTTAAGATGAAATACAGATAAGCGACACTGCGTACTCACAGCAATCTTGTAATATTACTCATAGTCCATGCTCCAAGGACACTACTCTTTGCAAGATACACTCTTATCCATAGTTCAATATGATCTGAACACTGCCTCAATTTCCAAGTAAGAAGAGGACAGAGCAAGAAACAAAGAAGTTAAAATGCATGTGCTCTGTGAGATGACAAGGCCTGCTTATGTATCACTATAACAGCCCAAACCATGTGACACTGCTACAAAAAGTTACCAACAAATCTGAAAACTGGGCTTATACTGCCACACCAAACTATATTAAAACTATATTAAAACTGCCACACCAAACTATATTAAAACAAAACTATATTCAAAACAGAGAGAGAGAGAAAATTGGCAGACATGTGAACAATTCTGCGTATCTCAGGCATTTTGGTGGGAAGCTATCCCCCATGCCCTTCCCTAGCTGGCAAGTCTGCTCAGCTCACCATCTAGGCTGCAGAGGAGCCATTAAAGCAGGACAAGCATGGTGCTTCTTCTCCAGCTCTAGTAGAAGGATGGATTCTGTACAGTGTCCCCAAGAGCCTATTTGCTCACAAATACTTGTCTTTTGTTTCTGAGCTAGAGGCAAATAGCCCGTTTAGGACCAAATCCCTCTTCTTGGCTGGAGATACGGGCCAGTTGGTAGAGTGCACACCTAGCATGCCTGGGTTCAGCCTCCAGCATCACATAAACTGGGTGTGCTGGCACAGAAAAAAGCAGGAGAAACTGTGCAGGGCTGGGCTAGAGAGATGGCTGTTCTTCCAGAGAATGCAGGCTTAATACCCAGCGCCCTAGGCAGTTGGCCACTCACAACTTCTAGCACTACAGTTCCAGGGGGTCTGATATCCTCTTTGGTCTCCTCAGGCAATGGAACACACACGGTAAACAGACATATATGCAGGTAAAACATAGATATATAATACTTTTATATAAAGTTCAAGGTCATTCTCAGCTACACAGTGAGCTCAAGGGCAGTCTGGGATACACAAGATCCTGTTTAATAAGTAAATGTAATTCCTGTAAAATACGTATCTCTGGGAGCAGAGAGATGGATCCAGTAATGGTGCTTACCACCACGCCTAATGACCTGAGTTCAGTCCTCAGGACTCACGTGGCAGAAGGAGAGAACTTACTCCCACAGCTACCCTCTGACCTCTACACATATGCTATGGCACATACATGCCCACACACATGGATGCATGTGCATGCCCACAGAGACTGAGTGAGTGTATTTAAAAAATGTAATAAAATATACATTTTCATCCTACCTACTCACAAGCTAAGGCTGGAGGATTGAGATTTGACACCATCAAGAGCAACAGTTTTGTAAATTCTCAAAAATAACAAAATTAGCTCTTCAGGGATGGAAGAATGTCACAGGTATTACAAAGGTTCATGTCCTTTCAAAGGTAAGTAGGTAGACAGAGTATAAAGAAAGGCAATGATGACAGAAATGCATCAAGGATTCTGGAAGAGCATCAGTAGTGAAAGGGGTGATAAGCAATGGATCATGACAAACACATTTTTATACATGTAGGAACTGCACTCAGCTGCAGTGATCAAAACCCAGTTACAGTAGCATGAACAACTAAGGGTCTGTTTGTCATATGAGAAGTCCAGGGTGAGGGCGTGGGTGGCAGCTGCTGACTTTGGTTCAGCAGCTCAGTGACATCAAAGCAAAACCTCTATGAGACTACTGGCTTGTGATGCCAGGATGGGGCGGCAACTCAAAAGACCTCGCATGCATTCCAGGACACAGGAGAAAGGCTGTCAGAAGGAAAACCATACCCCTCTTCACTGAGTCAGCTCCCTGTGAAGAACTTCACTCAGAGCCCCATTGGAGGACCTCCCCAACTTCATCTCAAGGAACACACCTAGCTTCAAAGGGCACTGGGAAGAAATCTGTCCTCTCTAAAACAGCCCCAAAACAAAGCCAAAAAGCCAAGGGAAAAGAGTGTTCTCTGTGGTCAGTTCGCTTTCTCTACCACAAAGACTGGATTCAACTTGCTTCTCTCAGACTGTTTACAGAGACTGGTAAGATCTCTTCTTACCCAAGCTATGGTAATTCTCTGCCCGGCTTCTGTTAATACTACGGAAGGACTTAATCGCTCTCCCTTAACAGGCAATTCTTGTTTGGAGGTGGTATAGTTTGAATGAAAATGGCCCCCAACCTCATATATCTCTGAATGCTTTGTCCTTGGTTGCTGGAACTGTTCAGGAAGGATTAGGAGCTGTGGCTTTGTTGGAGGTGTGTCGCTGGGAGTGAGCTTTGCTGGGAGTGGGCGCTGAGGTTTCAAAAGCCCACACCATTTCCAGTTAGCTCTCTCTATGTGAGCTCTCCTGCTCCAAGCATTATGCCTGCCTGATTGCTGCCATGCTCCCTGCCAGGGTGGCCACAGACTCTTACGCATCTTGGAACCATGACCACAAATTAAATGGGTTTTTTTTTTCATAAGTTTCCTTGCTCAAGGTATTTTGTCACAGCAAAAGAAAAGTAAGCAAGACAGGCAAACAGTCTACACATTACCAGATAAAAAGAGATAAAAGAATTACATGTGTGTATAATCCTTAAACACTGTGCCAGAATTTATAAGCTCTTCCACATGGGGCTTGAGCACACAGCTTAGTAGATCCTGAGTTAGGATCCTCATCACCCACATCAAATCCTAGTGTGATGGCTCACACCTGCAACCCCAGTGCTGGCACAGATCCCCTGGGGCTTGCTGGCCAGCTAGTACAGGCAAGACAGAGAAGTGCAGGTTCCATAAAAGACCTGTCTCAGAAAATAAGGCAAGATAGGCACAGTGGCCTCTAATGTCCCAGCAGCTGGGAGGCATGGGCAGGTAGATCCCTGTGAATTTGAGGCCAGGCTGGGCTACATAGGGAGTTCTAGGCTAACCAGAGTTACATGGTAAGACCCTGTCCCAGAAAAAGAGAGAGACAGAGAGAGCATTTGAAACAGAGAGAGAGAGAGAGAGACAAGAGAGAGAGAAGGGAGGGAGGGAGAGGGTGGAAGGGGAGAGGAAAGTGATTAAGGAAGTCACCCAACACTGACTACTGGTCTCTGTACATGCTTCTCTCTCTCTCTCTCTCTCTCTCTCTCTCTCACACACACACACACACACACACACACACACCTCCTCAGCACAATCGATTATCATTTTTCATTATAGAATGAAGGTGAAGCTTGGCTGAGGCAGAACTTACAAGAGTGGCGTATCAGTGATTAACTGTATCAGGCTGCAGAGCAATTCTTCCAAAAGATCTTCAGAGTCAGAACCTAGTAAGACACATAAAACTTTGTTTTGACAAGGTATACGATAGATGAAATTACATAGATGTTAAGTTTTCATTTCTAATAACTTAAAATTATTACATATATTCAAAATTGACCTCTGAATAAAATCCAAATCATGAACAAGTCAGCACCTAATAGAACCTTAAAAACAACTTTTAATGATTTTTTCCTTTCACATGTGTGAAAGTCAATGTGTTGCTGTGTATGTGTGTGTGTGCTGTAGCACAGGTGTGAAAGTCAGAATATCAGTGTGTATATGCCATAGCACACGTGAAATTCAGCATGTTAATGTGTGTGTGCACTGTGGCACACATGTGAAAGTCAGAAGACACCTCCTCAGAGTTGGCCTTCACCTTTATGCGAGTTTCAGGGTTTGGAAAGCTCAGGCTGCATGGTGATGCCAAGCAGTTTTACTTGCTCAAGAATCTTGCTGCGTTTATTTCTCCTTTCCTTTTAAAAAAGATTGGGTCTCACTGAGTAGGCCTCAACTGGCAAGCCTCCTGCCTCAGCCTCCCCCAAATCCTGAGATTACAAGTATCTACTGCCACTCCTGGTAGCTTAGAAATACCTTAAGGCTCCCACAGACTAATTATTTTCAAACTTCTTCTACTTCACACTGCTTCTTTTGGTGGAATTTTATATTAGAGTCAAAGACATAAGTAACTTTTTAAAAGTTGCTTTAGCTGCTTCGCTTGAAGCAAAGATATTTAGGCCTGTAACCCTCCCCACCATATTCATAGGACCTTGCCCTTGATCCTGGTGAGCCCCCAGGCCCCTCTGAGAGCCAGAGATGACAGAATGAATTCTGACAGGAAGGTAACAAATTCTTTACAAAAAAAGCCAATGATGAGACAGCTTTCCTGATCGGAGAATCAGTAAGTGGCAAGACAGGATGCAAACTGTCACACCAACACAACAAGCAATTTTCTATGACATTTTTTCTGTTTTTCTATGACATTCCAAACTCTCACAACTAAGAGGCCTCCAAACTGCTTAAGCCAGATGTTATTTGAGACTCCCAGTTTGGGTTCTGGACACTAATGACGTCTACTCTTTCGTGAAATGATTTCCTAGCTCCTATACAGCCTCACTTGTAACCTTTCTTCCCAGCACTCCTCCAGAACACTGCCTGCAAGTTCTCTGCCTGGATGTCTTCTCTCGTGCTATTCTCTCCCAGCCATCACACTTTACATGCTGCTGATTCCCAAACCGACAGGCTGCCTTTTAGCCTCTCGTCTACCATCCTGTTTCCTATCAAACTATCCCCCACCCAGGCACTCACCAGGACAGGCTCTGATCAGTTCCCAGATCAGATAAGACCTGGAGCATTCGGAGGGGCATGGCTGCTGACTCCAGCCAACTGTCTACTGGAAGTGACCACCAAGATGAGGAGCCATTATCTCAAACTCAGAATGTTCAAAATTGGTGCTTCCAACACTACACTTGTTCCTCTCCTTTTGATTTTATGTGCATGAGTGCTTTGCCTGCATGTGTGCCTGCACCACAGAGGTCCCAGAAGAGGGAGCTTGATCCTCTGAGACTGGAGTACTGTTGTAAACTGCCATGTGAGCGCTGGGATTCAAACCTGGGTCCTCTGGAAGAGCAGCTAGTGCTCTTTACCATTGAGCCGTCTATCTAACCCTACTTGTTTCTTTCTAATTTTCATTTTTGCTGACTGCATTAGTAGCCCAGTGTTAAAACCCAGACCTCTTCACCCTCTCTTGACTATCCAGTCCACCTCTCTGATGTGGCCTCTTTTTTTTCTATTGAGAAAGGATCTCACTGTGTAGCCTGGGATAACCTTGAACTGGAGTTCCTTGGACCTCAGCCTGGCATTACAGATACACACCACCACACCCAACTGCCTTCTACTGCCTCGTAGCCCAGAAGCTCTTTCATCGTCTTCTTATTCGTTATTTCATGATCTCAGTTCAGTTAAGCAAATTTAGCTCAAACTCACTCATACATATCCTTTACGGCCTTCAGTTGGAGTATTTATCCTCCAATTTCTACTTTAACTCCAGGTTGTTATTAGAGAGAGCTACCTGAACTCTCTTCCTTCACTTTCTTGGCTTAGATAATTTCAATCATTTTAAGCTAATGATTATGTATCAAAAAAAAAAAGTGGAGATCCTCACTGATCATTAGAAGCAAAGCAGTAATGAAAAGCAAAACAAAACACATGTGGACCATTCATTAAAAGGAATGGAGGCCAGAGAGATGCTCAGCAGTTAGAAGCTCTGGCTGCTCTTGCAGAAGGCTTGGGTGCAGTTTCCAGCATCTACAAGGATGCTCACACTGTCCATCACGGCCTCTGGCCTCTGCAGGCACCAAGTGTGCACATGGCGCACATATACACAGACAAGCACTCGTACACACAGAGTGAAAATACATCTTGAACAAATGAAATAAAAGCAATGGTAAAAGAGAGAATTAATTGCTCCTGCTCTCTCAGCATTCGGGTCACTGCCAGTTTCTCAGTACTGCCCAAAGTACACTGTGCCAAAGACAAATGTTAAAACCTTAATCAAGTACAGAGACATACTTTAAAAAACAGTTTACAGTGTCTGAAAGCCAGAACAAACTGATTTATTTAATACAGAATACACAGCGGGGCATTATTGTACAAAGATGCAAGCCTAGCACATGAAAGGCTTAGTTCAAGGCCAGCCTGGACTACAAAATAAGTTCTAATGAAGTACACAGCAAGACCCTAACTCAAAACTAACAGACAACACACAATCAGATTTATCATATACCTATATTCAGAGAGGCTTGGTAGAGTCTATGTTTTTGCCTATTTTCATTGGTGTTACTTTAAAATATTAAATGTTTAATTAGCAGCATTCCAAAATGCTCCTATAAATTAATCACAAAAAACAAATGAATTCATTCCTCTCTAACACAGATCTATTTGCCGATGCATTATAGTATTTATGAGCTGTTTTTCTATGACATTCCAATTACGTCAGTGCTTTTGCTTGTCTGCAGTTTCTGTGACCAAACAGAAAAAACTCCACTATGCACCAGGTGCACCTATAGTAAAATTTAAATGATGATGTTCCAGTGATTGCAAAAGGACTCCTGAGTGTACTGGCTGGTTCTGTGTGTCAATTCGACACAAGTTAGAGTCATAAAATAGAAAGGAGCCTCAGCTGAGGAAAAGCCTCCAAGAGATTTAGCTCTAAGACATGCTCTAAATTAGTGACTGACAGAGAAGGGCCTAGCCGATGGGGGGTGGTGCCATCCCTGGGCTGGTGGTTCTGGGTTCTATAAGAAAGCAGGCTGTGCAGGCCAGAGGAAATAGTCCAGTAAGCAGCACCCCTCCACGGCCTCTGCCTCAGCTCCTACCTCCAGGTGCCTGCACCGTTTGAGTTCCTGTCCCAACTTCCTTTGGTGATGAACAGCAATATTGAAGTATAAGCCAAATAAACCCTTTCCTCCCCAACTTGCTTTTTGGTCATGGTGTTCCATCACAGCGATAGTAACCCTAAGGTAGCACCTTTACAAAGACCAAACAGGAACTCAGGAGTGGAGTGCCCAGAGGCATTTCTCTATTTTTCTGCAAAGATCAACTTAAGTTTATGTTTTCAGGTTTTCTGAAAAGGTACCTTGCTATGGTGAGCAGGCCTCCCTGACATATAAACTATAAACTTTCTTCTCTGAGTCACATATTTCCATTGTTGGGTTGATTTATTTGTTTTTGTTGTTGTTCATTTTTTTTTTACTTCTGCTTATATATAAATAATCAAATTGCATCATTAAATTTTATATTAAAATTCCTAAAAAAAAATCAGTCCTTGGTGCGGAATGCCAGGCTTGTGGAAGACTGGGAGAGGGGAAACCGCAGTTGGGATATAATATATGAGAGAAGACTACAGAAAAAAGAAGTAAAGAGAAAAAAGAATAAAAAGAAAAAAGAACATTTAATAGGGGCTGACTTACAGTTTCAGAGGTTTAGTCCATTATTATCACAGTGGGAATCATGGCAGCGTTCAGGCAAACATGGTGCCAAAATTCTACATCCTGATCCACAGGCAGCAGCAGCAGGAGAATGTGTATAACACCGGGCCTAGCTTGAACTTATGAGACCTCAAAGCCCGCCCCTAAAGTGACACACTTCCTCCAACAAGGCAACACTTATTCCCACAAAGCCACATGTCCTGAGCTACTCCCTACCGGCCAAGTATTCAAACACATGAGTCTATGGGCCGTTCCTATTCAAATCACCACAACCTCCATGGAATGTAGCAAGTCAAAACACCATGATTTCAAGGGTATTGCCTAAGTGTTCAAATGCTTTTGAGGCAGAGAATGGGAAGGAGAGTGATTGTGTTAGAACAGGTAAAGATTTTAAAGTCTGTTTCTACAGATTTCCTATCTCACATTATTCTCTCATTTGCTTACACTGCTCTCTAACATGTTATTTGCTCTTCTCTTATGAGTTATTTGCTCTTCTCCACTATTTGGGCTCCATCTACCTGCTCCTGAGGCAAAGGCTAACTACAAGCTTTGTGTACACTGGCAGAGAGCATGCAGGGCAGGTGGACAGTCTCCCTCTGAAGGGCTCCCAGATGCTTCATCGAGAACACCAAACCTATTTCTTTCCTATTTTGGTTCATTTGGTTTTGGATCCACTAACCTCCAGGTCACACTCAAATGCCTGCACTTGACTAGCCAAGCCAGGGCAGCTCCCTCCTGTGCTTTCAGCCTTCGCCCTTAGGGGATGCCCAGGAGGCTCCCAGGGAGGCCTTGCCAGGTGAGCTGAACAGAAAATAAACTCACAATATTACACTGGGACGGGTGGCCTCAGAACTGAGGCCTACTGAGGCTAGAGGAGAGCCTCAGCCTACGAGTGCTTTCCCAGCAGCCCTGAGGGCCTGCCTCTGAGGCACCTGTCACTTCTAGGCCCCAGCCTCCGCAGGGTTCTAGAACAAGAGGCTTTCTTCTGGTGCCCTCCAAAAACAAAGCATTTAGCGTTCAGCTCTCACTGACCTGCTAAACTCTTTATTTCCTGACTTTCTAACGTCTGAAGTGTCAGCATGTTCTCCCCTAATAAGTTATTTATCTGTTTCCCCACTATCAGGGCTGTAGCTCTACACCACCAAGATGTCCCCAGCATATCCGAGATTTAAATTTGCAACCAGAGTTTCAAGAGAAAGCAAAGATGAACACACATGTAACCTGCTGTGCTTGAGAGCAATCCTCATAAAATAATAAGTGAAATAAAATAATCATTTTCCAATATTTTTATGTTGAACTATTTCATGCTTTTCAAGGATCTGATCTAGTCTAAGCTCAAACTGTCTCTTCCTCCACCTTAGCACCCGCAGAAATGCCACTGCTGGCCATGAGCGGCATACATACTCTTAACCAGTGAGCCGTTTCTCCAGCCCCCATGGGGGAGGGGACATTTTTCTTACCTTGTAGAACTGTTTTGAGTACTACTGATGTCAAAACATGAAGATTAGTATAAAAACAATCCTGAGTAAAAGCCCTGCTCATCTCTCAGTACTCAGAAAGAAAAGAATAAAAATATAGCATGTTTTTAAGATTCTAGACTATGTTAGCTGATGGGAAGAAGGGAGGGAAAGACGGTCTATCCTAATGCAGGCAGCACTGCCCACAGCTAGCCCCAGCTGAATCTGCCCCTACCACCATGCCTTCCTGGACTGGACGGTACTCTTAAGCTTCCTTCCTTTCACTGCTTTGTCAGGTACTTGACAACAAGATAAGGAGCTAATGCAGAGAAACGGTAGGTACCGTGAATGTGGCTGCTGCTGTGATAAGCTCAACCACATGGTCTGGGCTCTTGGACTACTGGTCTTCAGCAGGAGAACTCTGGGCTCAAAGAGCCCTTGATTAGTTAGGCAGAGTCCAGGGGGTTCTTCTTTTGCCAGCAGACCACAGATCAGGCTCATCACATTCAGACAGAACAGTTGGTTGAATCAGGAAGTAAGCTAAAAGGTCATTTAAGTCACATTCTGGCAAAGAACCTGGCTCGGTTTGCCCATGTCCTATGAACTTGATTGGGGGTAAATTCAAAGTTATAGGGGGCTGGTGAGATGGCTCTGCAGGTAAGGACACCTGGTGCCAAACATGATGACTAGAGTTCTAGTCCCTGGAACCCACACAGTGCAGAAGGATCCAGCAAGCTGTCCTCTGATCTTCACATGCATGCCATGGCATTCTCAACAACCCACATGCAAACATAAATAGATAAATGTAATTTTTAAAGAGAACTTTAAGGACCAGCATGTCTTTAATCTCAGCACTTGGGAGCAGAGGCAGGTGAGTCTCTTAAGCTTTAGATATTAGGCATACAGCCAGTGAATTTGGTGTTTGCCTTGCTTGGTTTCGGTCTAACTCTGGTCCAATCTTTTGTTGCTATGCTGCCATTCCTTGCTGCAGAAATGGGAATGTTTATTATGTTTGAGGGCAAGCATGATTGTTTTACAGGTAAAGGCGCTTGCCATAAAAACCTGATAACCTGAGTCAGATGCCAGGAACCCACAATAGAAGGAAAAGCTGATTCCTGAAAGTTTCCTCTGACTTCTACCTGCATGTCAAAGCATAGCGTGTGCCCCATACACCTGCTCTCATTTACACACACACACACACACACAGGGCTGGAGAGATGTCTCAGTGGTTAAGAGCAATGCTACCCTTGCAGAGGACCTGGATACACATGGGGGCTCACACCCATCTTTAACTCCAGTTCCAGGGTGGGTATTCAATGCCTTCTTCTGCCCTCTTCAGGCATACAGTGCTCACACTTGTTAAGTGATCAATCTGTCAAGTTGACAAGGAGTAGACTTTGTTATGATTAACACTGATTGTCAACATGATGGGACCTAGAATCACCCATGAGAAAGACCTCTGGGCACGCCTGTGGCAGTTTCTAGATTAGCTTTATTAAGTGGGTAGCACCGTCCCACAGGCTGAGGCACCAGATGAAATACAGAGACAAAGAGCAGCTGAGCACCAGCACCAGCACCAGCACTCGCCTCCCTCGGCTCCCTGACAGTGATGCCATGTGACCAGCTGCCTCCCGTCTTGCTGCCACAGCATCCCCACCACGACACACTGTGTCCTCAAACTCCAGGCAAAAGAAGCCCCCCCTTCCCCCTCTCCCTTCCTTCCTTCTTTCCTTTCTTCCCTGTTCTGTCAGGGATTTTGTTATTAGCACCAAGAAAAGTAACTAATACAGATGTCAAAGAAGGAAGATCTTTTCCCACTGGCTTTTTTTAAGAAAGAAAATTAAAAGTTATTACAGGAAAACTAGTATTTTCAAAGTTAATGCTCTTTAAATGCTGGTGTGTATGTGGAGGGGGGTGTGTGTGTGTGGGTGTGGGTGTGTATGTGTGTGTGAAACGGTGCACATGTGGAGTTCAGAAGACAATTTAGTGTGACGGGCTCTGTCCTTCCGCCTTTACATGGGTTTGAAAACTGACTCAGGCAGCCAGCTTGCAGGGCTGGAAGGACAGTGCCTTTGCACACTCAGCCATCTTAACTCTGCTTTCTTCTGAAGGTCTGCAGGTCACTGTCACTTACTGTAACTGCCAGGAGACTTTTCTTCATACGTAAAATGAAGCTGCAGGTCCTCCTCAGACATCTCACAGATGAAAACTTTCAGCAAGCAGCAAATAATAAACAAAGCATTGTGTGTCTGCCAAATGAAGATGTGGCTGGAAAGGAAAGACCACAATCACCTAAAATCCAGTACGTAATCACACACCAGTCCGGTTTGTTTCCAGTCCATTATGTCGTCACAGCCTACTCCCAATATCAAGACAATGTCTGTGTCTTCCAAAAGTTTACAGCTATATTGAGCCAGTGACAGCTACGGCATTTTCCCTCAGATCGCATTCTACACAGTTAAATCTACTGAATTAAAATGGTTTCAATGTAACCAAAAGGAGACATCAGTAACAGGGTGCCTGTTACTTGCGTTAATGACCGGAATTTTTTAACTGGATTTGACATATTTGTTTATAAGCAGGGCAATGAATAATCTTAAAAATACTATCCAACTAAAACAATTTTATAAGAGCCAGACATGGTGGCTCCCACCTGTTATCCCAGCACTTGGAGGCTTAAAGCACCAGAATGCCATGAAACCAAGGTCCAGCCTGAACTACAAACAAACAAAGTTAATGCTCCAGTGATAAACAATCAGACTTCCCTGACCCACTATTAAATGCAATAAATGTAGAACTATATTAATAATAATGAGAAGTGATAGTGGGAGGAAATTACCTTTTATGGTAACAATCACATCATGACAAAGGAGGCTAATAACAAGATGAATATGAGCAAATAAATGACACCATGTATGAAAAAATGTCACCATAAAACCCATGTGCTGTGCTCACTTCGGCAGCACATATACTAAAATTGGAACGATTAGCATGGCCCCTGCGCAAGGATGACACGCAAATTCGTGAAGCGTTCCATATTTTTATTGGTTTCCCATAGTAAGGGGAACAAGGACTATTTCTAATAGGAACTCAATGACTGGCTCTTTGACCTCCCCATCCCACAAGGGAGGTGCAGTACTGTTAGGCCACAGAGGAGGGCTTTGCAGCCAGTCCTGAAAATACCTGACAAAACGGAGTCATATGAAAGGGGAGGAGGTCCTCCCCTATCAGTGGACTTGGAAAGGGGCAGGGAGGAGATGAGGGAGGGAGGGTGGGATTGGGGAGGGAATGAGGGAGCCGGATACAGCTGGGCTACAGAATTAACAAAATGTAACTAATAAGAAAAATAAAATTAAAAAAAACAAACAAACCATGTGCTAACTATAACAAAAATTAGTAACTAATTTTTAAAACCTTTTTAAATTTTGAATTCAAATATATAATTTTGAAGAATATAATTTTAAAAATTAACCAAAACACTGGAATCAAACAAATTCCTGAGCCTCACACCAGTAATTTAAGACCCTAAAATAAAAATATCTCTTTTACTTTTTTTTCTCTTAATAAAGAGTGTAATCCCTTCACAAGGGTTTTCAAAAGATCATAGCCATTTCCCACTACTCCTCACAGCACTAAGTCTGCCATGGTGACTGTTAGACAGCAGCTTACTTCTGACACTCCACCGAAAGCCTCAGCTCTCTGGTTCTAGAAAGGAAGACCTTAGTTAGTGCGCCAAGATTTCCTGTTCGAGGGTTGTTTTCAACTGCAAAAGACAAGAAAGGCATTTAAGTAGTTTACACTGAGCATATCATACTATTTACAAACTGTCAAACTGAAACTGCCAACTGATCACTCTTACAGCCAATTTTACATCTAATTCAGAAAATAAGCAATGAGAGAAAATGCTACTCTTAGTCTGTGCTGGAAAGTTTTCTGTCAACCTGACACAAGGTAGAGTCATCCGAGAGGAGGGGCCTCAATTGAGAAGATGCCTCCATAACATGGGGTCGTAGGCAGCCTGTCGGGCATTTTCTTAATTAGTGATCACTGGGGGAGAGCCCAGCCCATGGTGGGTGGTGCCATCCCTGGGTGGTGCTCCTGGGTTCGTTAAGAAAGCAGGCTGAGCTAGTCATGCGGAGCAAGCCAGTAAAAGCACTCCTCCAAGGTTTTTGCCCTGCTTGAGTTCCTGCCCTGAGTCCTTCAATTATGGACAAGACAATGTAGAAGTATGAGCCAAATAAACCCTTTCCTCCTCAACTTACTCTGGTCATGCACTTCTGAACAGCAAAAGAACAATGACTAGACACAGTCTTGATTACCAACATAGTTTTTCTTTACAGAGCAAACTGCAGAAGGGCAACCTCAAGTGAGGTAAGCACCAGTACTACCGTCATTTTTCATAGTTTTTACATTTTTAAGAAGAGTGGCTATTTGGCCTGCATATTTATCTATGCATCATGTGCGTTCTTAAGAAGACCAGAAGAGGGCATTTTCTTGACCAATGATTTCCAATGTAAATGTCAACTTTAGAGTCATGGATGTTGCTGGACCAGAATTGTACACACTGTCCTACGCTATCAGAATTCATTTTCACACAGCTCTGGGAATTATGACTCTGTGTGACACAGACGGTCTTCTTGACACATGCTGAAGAGTGTCAAAGATGGAGTTCTTCGGAATGTATTTTAAAAATAAATGCGGGTCTGCAAATACATATTATAGGAGAATGTACAAGGGAAGCCAGGGTTGGGGCACATGACTGAAACCGCAGCAGGGTCCCCCAATACCACTACAAATACAGACCAGGCGCACTGAGAAACTTGTACAAAGCACCAATGAGTCCATGACACAAATATCATATTATCATCTTCATGACAATAAGAATATCACTTCGTTGATTCAACTCATTGTGTACTACCAAGATTTTTACCAGAAATTTTGAAAAACTGCCTCGTTTCCTTCCCTTTCCCACCTTACCCAAAGACTTGCAAACTGAAATGGTTGCCTCTTCCAACAGCTTCAACTCAGTACTGTAGAGACAAAAGAAGAAAAGTAATTTACAACACAATACTAAATATGGACACACTAACATAATGGAATGTATCAATTGGAAAACTAAATTAGAACAAGAATATGGTAAACAAGGTAAACAATAAAATTAGCTTCAATGTAGACTTTGTCTCAATTCAATGTTCAGTGTAGTTAGGAAATTGACTCTAACTCTCAAGATAGTAGAGAGAAGAATTTGGAGTGCCCTTTCAGGACCTGGGGTGGGTAATGCAAAACAGAGTACACGGACAGCCCATGCCAGGTTCCAAAGCAGCACTGACCATGCCCTACAGTCATTTAGAGACTGCTATGCTTAGGAGACATGTAAAGTACGCTATCTCAGTACTGTCAAAAGCTCAACCAAAGGCATGAACGGCCTTGTGTACCTGTAACTACAAGCATTCGGGAAACTGAAGCAGGAAGATTGCCATGAGTTGAAGGCTAACCTACACTACATGAACTAACAGTTATTTCAGAACAGCCTGGACTACAGTGTAGACCCTGTCTCAAACAACAGCAACAAAAAAAATTTAAAACAAGAGGAGTGAAGAAAAGAAGCAATCCACAAACAAATGCCAGTGACTCACAGACACCGAGAAAAACACAAAGGCACGCTGATACACACCATACACAGCAGCACTCTGGGAGGCAGAGGCGAGAGAGCTCTATAAATTTGAGGCCAGCCTGCCCTACACACCAAGCTCCAGGCCAATTTACACCAAGCTACACAGTGAGACCTCATGTCAAAAACACAAACACGCACAAGCATGCACGCACACGAACACATACACAGAGAGTGATTGTTTTGTTTTGTTTTAACCTACAACTCAAAAGTAGAAACAGTCCCAAAACATTTTTAAAAATGTTTTTTTGAAATGGGCAAAGGAAAAGGCTGGGCAGTAATGGTACACACAGAAGCAGGCAGATCTCAATGAGTTCAAAGCCAACTTGGTCTACATAGTCAGTTCCAGGACAGCCAGAGCTATGTAAATACAGCTTTAAAAAGCCAGGGGTTGGGGACTAAGAAAGAGAGATGGGTCCAAGGTTAAGAGCACTGGCTGCAGAAGACCTGGGTTTGGTTTCCAGCACCTACATATCAGCTCACAGCCATCTCTAACTCCAGTCCAAGGAATTCAATACTCTGTTCTGATCTCCACAGGCAGGAGGAACACAAACATGTGTTGGAGGTTGGTCTGATGCATGTTACTGGCACTCAAGATCTGGTTATACCTATCCTTGTTTTGTAAACCTTCCTAAGACATACCTGATTGGTTGATTAAACAGCCTATATCTGGGCAGGGCAGAATGGGGTAGGTGTGGCTAAGGTTCCCGGTCTTTGGAGAACAGGGAATCATGGAAGACAAGGGGACAGGAAGAGAGGAGAAAGGAGGACATCATGATGGGTTAGCCTGAAGAAGAAATTTTGTGAGACCAGAGGAAGTACTCCAATAATGGCATAAAAAGGCTCAGATGAAGACTACAAGCAAGTACCATGGGATTATGGAAGATGGTCCAGATAGGATTAAGGTGAATGGCACTGGATGGGGGCTAGGAGGTGGATGGTAAGGATATTGAAACAGTATAAGTGAAATATCTGCCTGGTCCAAGAAGGCAATTATAAATCTAACAGGTGTCCGTGTCTTATTATTTGTGATAGCAGGTTAAATAATACCGCCATCATAATTTTACGGCTAATAATAATAAGGATTATATAGCCCAACACTCTTCTATTTACTACAACAAGTATGTGCAGGCAAAACACTCACATACATAAAATAAATCTTTTGTTTACTCATCTGTTTGGAAACAGGATCTCTCTCACAGAAATCAGCCTTAGTGATGGTATTAAAGGCGTGTACTACCTACCCAACTTTTTTGTTATGGGAAGTGGGTAGGTGTTAACACAAGCCTTTAATCCCTGCACTTGGGAAACTGGCAGGCAGATCTCTGTTGAGTTCAAGGCCAGCTTGTCTCCAATTCTAGGACAAACCAAGTGGCATGGTGAGACCTTGGTTTGGGGTTTCTCCGTGCAGCCTTGGCTGTCCTGGACTTTGTAGACCAGGTGGCCTAGAACTCATTGAAATCTGCCTGCCTCTGCCTGAGATTACAGGTATGTACCTGGCAGGTTCTTGTTTGGTTTTTTTTTTTAAATTAAATTAGAAATGAGAATTCAGAGACATGGCAGGCACAGAATTCCCACCATGTTTGGAACATAGAAGCCAATCAACGCAGGTCATCTGAAGAGCTGTAAGTTACTGATCTTAACCACTGAGCCATCTCTGGCCAGGAGAAGAGACCTAAGTGATCCAAGTTTAAATATTTGTTAAAATGTTTCAGAGGTATTTGTTTACAAATGTAAAAGAACATATTTTTTAATTTATTTTTTATTATTTTAAATTGTGAATGTACACTCACTCCGAATGCACTCACACACACACACACGCACACACACTCACAGAGGCTAGATGTTGGATCCTCCTGCAGCTGGTGTTAGAGGTGGTTTTGAACTACTGTTATACCCAGTTCGCAAGCCCCCAAAAGATCTACAGGAATTGACTCTGTTGCAAAACACATGAGGGTCTTTTTATTGTAAATTACAAGCTGCAGCTTGGGCCCACAACGCTGTGCCCAGGTTAGTTGGGTGATTTAAAGATTCTTGTCCCTCCCAGCATGCCCAAGGCAGGGGCGATTCCTGCCTGGCAAGCATCTATTGGTCAAAATGCTGCATTTTGAATTGATTGGCTATAGGAAGGTCCCCAGACCATAATGACCTGGTGTCCCTAGGGGGATGGGCCAGTTTCCTAGCAACTGTTATCTCTAGTGGGTGGGGAAAGAATGCAGTAAGGCAGTCCTTTCCCTCAGGGCATTACTGGACTTCTCCACCCACCTACTTCAGTCTTAATAATAGTTGCTAATTTATCTTTTGGTCTTTCACTACCTGATATGAGTGCTGGGAATCAATCTCAGGTCCTCCAAAAAAAAAAAAAAAAATAGGAAGTGTTGCTCTTAATGGCTGAGCCATCTCTCCAGCTCCAAGAACGTATCCTTTGAAGCAGTTTAAAGCAGTTTAATTTCTTTCTCAGAATGACCCCACTTCCTTGGAAAGCTGCTCTTTGTGGCTAGCCAGGCAGCTAGCACAGGCCCATGAAGCCTGGCTTTCCTTACACAGCTATCTCATTCCCATCTCAACAATCACTTAAAGGCCAGGCCATCCTCAGCGCCCACATCTATGACCCAGGAAAGCAGGCAAGTGCTTCATTCATCATGCATCCTATCTGGCCTGTCCACCCGGAAGGTACTTGGCAGTCATTTGCGCAGTGAAAGCCAGGGTTCTGCTGCTGGAGGCCACAACTCCTATGTGCTAAATGTTACTTTAAAGTTCAGTAAAGCAGCAGTTCCCAACCTATTGGATGGGGTCTTATCAGATATAACATTACATATGAGATATTTATATTACAATTCATAACCGCAGTAAAACTAGTTATGAAGTAGCAACTGTTGTACACACCAATCTCAGTCAGATATGGATGGTTTAGTGAAAGCAACACCCCAAGGCTGACCATGACCAGGGACACAGTGAAGTTGGGAGCCAAACTATGAATTTTTAAAGGAAAAAAATGATAACAAGCAGGAAGAATCAATTCTGTTCCCAGTACATTGTATCTAGGTAGCTAGACAAAGCATTTTAAGTTGAAGAGTTGAGAATTTAGGGTAGGGGAACTTTTGGGGACTTTCCAGTTTTTCCAAAAGAAAGGAACATAGCAGGCTGTTATGGTTTAACTAATAGAACATGCATTTATCTTTAACTCAAGCAGAACATGCATTTGTGAGCTATTGTTTTATTCTAAGCAAATAATGAATTGTAAGTAAAGGCTATTCTTGTGTCAGGCAGGCAAAGCCTGAGAATTTGAATTCAGTTTCACCTTATGCTCAAAATGGAAACTAAAGACAAAATGGCTTCAGCTATGCTAAAGCAGGTGTTAACAGAGCAGCTACAGCTATGCTAAAAACTAAAATACATCTCAACAGGGGGGCTATAGTCATGCAAAAAGGTTAAAGCAGGCCTCACCAGCAAGGAAATAATTTTACAGATGGAGGTTATCACAATACTAGGAACTGTATTAAAAGGTCATAGCTTAGGAAGGTTGGGAACCACTTTTGTAAAGGAACTCAACCAGTCCTACTGATTGCTGTGACAGAACTTCTTTCCTCTCATCCAGCCACGCTCCAGTTTTCTAAACTTCTCAGGCATTTAAAAACAATGTGCTATGCCGGCTGCTCGATTTGGAGCCCCAGTGACGTGGGAAGCTGGCTGGTGACTGTTGTGGCTGTTATAGGGACCCAGTGCAGTACTTTTAAACAGATGAGCTCAGATATTCTGGCAGGAGACAAGACAACTACAATCAGAAATCAACTGTTTCCTAAGACGGACCTGGCCACAAAGCGAGACAAGATGCAGTGAACGCTATCTCACATTACACAAATGGCGTCAGGCGGAGTACTTCACCCTTACTCTACACATCAAGTCCCTATCTGCAGGCCAATCCCAACACTCTAGAATGTAAGAGAAGTTTTGCTCCCAAACTAAATTCTCTTCAACAACCACATGGGGTCCTGAAGCAACCCTGTCTGTGGTGTCACACCAGGCACGCTCTCGGATCGCAGCCACTCCACCAGCCTGACAGTGAGTTACAGAGCTGAGCAGTCACAAAGGTGACAGTCTCCGTTTGGCAGGTGCCATCCCAATGCACAAGAAAACTGAAGGGACTGGAGAACAAATGACAGAAAGCACTCCCTGCCCACACACACATGGGCAGAGACAAAAACAGGGAAACACAGAAATACATCCAAGGGCTTTCCCACAATAGTAAGAACTCTGTTGGGCTTTTTACACAGAATTAACTCATCAAGAAGATGCTTATTGAGATATTCACAGTACAGCTGGGGATGGAAATGTATGCCTTCAACACCAGTCAGTACAAGGCCAAGCTGGGCTACAAAGCATACTCTGGGCCAACCTAGGCTACAAATGATGGTTGGAAAAAAAAATTCACAAGCACATACAAGTTCTTAAATGTTATACACTGGGTTTCTGGGTTGTACTTTAAATCTTTACTTTCTTACTTTGGTTTGGCTCTCCCCAGGGACAGCTGTCATTAACAAGCAGCCCCTGCCTCTCTCTCTCCATATACACACAACCCCTTAAAATCTTCCATTCCAAAAGTCCAATGAAAAACACCAATAATACAGTCACATTTCACCCAAGTTATGCCTTAGATACAGGAGGGCCTGGACAGACACACTGCCTGTAAAGGAGCATGCAATGCCATCCATGGAGCTTCATCACCCTGTAGCAACAGGGAGTTGCAAAGCACAAAACTCAAAATCACACACCACCAAACTCCCCCAGCATGGGGGCTCTTCCAGTGTGCAGTGGTTAAGTATCTGACCTTGGCTACAACTACTGTGAGTATTTTAGCAAAAAACACCACCACGCTAACACTTCCTCCAGCACACACAAGGCTCACGAGCCTCAGGCCAGTAGACAAAGAGTAAATCAGAGAAAAAGAGCACAGTCAAGTATATAACCTTTAAAATTCTAATACAATTCCACCTAATGTGGATGCGAGTTAAAGCCCCAAGAAGGAATTCCAACAAGAGCAAGGAATGTTTCTTCAGCCACTGGATTCCACAGCAGGGTCACCGCCAAAGCATGTCCGGCAAGCAATACCTCATAACACAGCCACTACCATCACTGAACAGAACTGCCACACTGCACACAGATTTGTGATCACTGGCCGGTTAACAGGAAGCAAAGCATCCCCTGACATGACAGAAAATACAGACTGATGCCACAGCTCAGCAGCAGGGCAGTTTTGTTTTCCGGTTATATAACCTATATACAGTACCTAGTTTGAGAGTCTCAGTGTTCTCCTTATGGTAAAGGAAGGGTGCCACCACCAACACAACAGCTATACAAACCACAATGCAACTTGTGGAAAGCACCCAGCACCCAGCTCAGTGTGAGTTCCCTCAATTACAAAGAACACTCACAAGTTAAAATTTCATATATTTATTCCTCATGCACTTACAAATAACTTAGTTATGCTGTCTTTTCCAAATGGAGAAAAGGGAAGCAGACCATATCATCTAGTGATTTTAAAGTGGTGAGACATTTTGAAATGTACCAGACAAGAGTAGATATGGTTGGTGTCCCAAACCTATAATCCCAGCACCAGGAAGAACCATGAATTCAAAGCCGCACCTTGAACACCTGCACTCAAATGCGCACACCTCCACACAGACATGCACACAAACATAATTTTAAAATCTTAAAAAAAAAATCCACACATAGCCAGGCATGGTGGCACATGCCTTTATTTCCAGCACTGGGGAAGCACTATACCACTCCTAGGCATATATCCAAAAGATGCTCAAGTACACAAGGACATTTGCTCAACTATGTTCATAGCAGCTTTATTTGTAATAGCCAGAACCTGGAAACAACCCAGATGTCCCTCAACAAAGAAATGGATACAGAAATTGTGGTACTTTTATACAATGGAATACTACTCAGCAATTAAAAACAAGGACATCATGAAATTTGCAGGCAAATGGTAGGATCTAGAAAAGATCATCCTGAGTGTGGTATCCCAGAAGCAGAAAGACACACATGGTATACACTCACTTATAAGTGGATACTAGACCTATAAGATAGGATAAACATACTAAAATCTGTACACCTAAAGAAGATAAACAAGAAAGAGGACCCAGAGTAAGATGATCAATCTTCACTTACAAAAACAAATGGGTTGGACATTGGAAAGAGGAGAAAACAGGACAGGAGGCTACCATAGAGGGCCCCTGAAAGACTCTACCTAGCCGTATATCAACGCAGATACTGAGACTCATAACCAAACTTTGGGCAGAGTGCAGGGAGTCATATGAAAGAAGGGGGAGTTAGTATGACCTGGAGAGGACAGGAGCTCCACAAGGACCAAATATATCTGGGCACAGGAGTCTTTTCTGAGAATGTTTCTCCAACCAAGGACCATGCATGGATATAACCTAGAACCCCTGCCTGGATGTAGCCCATGGCAGCTCAGTATCCAAGTGGGTTCCCTAGTTAGGGGAACAGGGACTGTCTCTGACATGAACTCAAATAGCTGGCTCTTTGACCATCCCCCACCCCCCGCCCAGGGAGGAGCAGCCTTGCTAGGCCACAGAGGACATTGCAGCCAGTCCTGAAGAGACATAAGCTAGGATCAGATGGAAGGGGAGGAGGACCTCCCCCATCAGTGGACTTAGAGAAGGGCAGAGAGAAGATGAGGGAGGGAATAAGGGAGGGGACTACAGTTGGGATACAAAGTGAATAAACTGTAACTAATATAAAAAAATAAAAATTTAATAAAAAAATAACATGAAGGCTGGGACACATCAAGCTATATATTTTACAATTTCTTCTGGTTTAAATTCAGTGTCATAATCCTCTGGAATGACAAACATCTTTGCCCTTTACTGCAAGAATGTATAGAGAGCACTGTGAAAGAAAAAGTAAAAACTTGACCAATACAAAGTGAAAAGCTGTAGGAAATGTTTCATTCTAAAGATAAATTATCAACTATATTAACCACTAAAGGAGAACATTTTTCCAAATGTCATCAGCCACAACTTGGGACTTGACTTGGATGGACAGACCTGCTGGTCCCCACTGCCCTCAGGGAAGAGGCCACTTTCAGTTCAGGGCAGAGTGCAGAGTCAGCACGCCCATTGCCACTAGGTCAATAGAGTGCTGCTGCTGAATGCCCAGCAGTTTTCTAAAACCGATAATCTAAAAGAACATTTTTAGTAAGCAGAAAAAAAATTGTTCTTGTGTATACAGCCTGTAGGTCAAGAATTCAAGTTTCTACTACCAAAGTAAACACAGAGCATGGGTTACTAAATAAACCAAACATTCCCAATAATGATCATATATGAAAATTTGCAAATATTATTTACAGTCCTTTTGGTCAGCTGGCATTAAGAGGTCAGACAGGTGACCACTGGCAAATAAAACACAAGTAGAGTTAACACAGGCAGCACTCTGAACTAGAGACTTAAAAGAATATATCTTTGTGCCAAATGCACCTCAAGAAGGAACTATTTATGCTCCTTTAGTATTTCTATCCCTTGACACATCACCCTTTGTCAACTCAAGCTCTTCTACCAACCCATCTTTGCCTATCCAGACTGTGAGTCTGCATTTACAGGGACCAATAAATAAATTGTTGGGCCTCAGTGTTGGCCCTGAATAATTAGAGAGAGAAAGAGAGAGAGAGAGAAGATTGAATAATACACAGTCTTGGAAACCATTATTACCAATTTGTTACAAAGCAACACTACTGGCCAAAGAAAGGACTCAGCCACAAGGAGTGTTCCTACTGCTCTTCAGAGGATCTGGGTTCAGCTCCCAAAATCCACTTTTGATGGCTTAGTGTTCCCCTTTTTTGGCCTCCATGGCACCCATGCATATGTCATGATGCATGTTTATATGGGCGTGTGTGCATGCATGTGTGTATGTGTGTGTGTAATAAAGGATACTTTTTAAAAAGAACTAACATTGCAACCTTTAAAGTCTTATGTTCTCAATTCACTTTCTACTATATAGAACTATCTGTTGCTGGGAACTTTACAAGGAAGAGGTTTATTTAGCTTACAGTCTTAGAGAGTGAAAGTTCAACTGGAGAGCCTATTGATTCAACCTAGTGATTTTGTTTTGGGTCATGGTTTTTATCAAAGCAATAAAAAAGCTCTTAATAACAATCCCTCAGTCATGAAAGCCCTATAAAATGCAATGGGTCACCCAAGAAAAGACAGAAAAGAAACAAACATCAACACAGAAAGGCGAGTTAAGAGTAACTGAGAAAAAGAAGTAATCAGTAGAGACCAAAAGGTTGAAAAGGGGATATGATAAAAATATGTACATATATTCATAAACTGAACTGTCATAATGAAAGCCATTATTGTGCATGAATATGCAAATTTTAAAGACACTACCAGTGTTGAGGCTGCTGTTCAGTGACAGATTGCCTTTCCAGCATCACAAGATCCCTAGTCCAACCTTCAGCACTACAGCAGTAAGTGAAAAAAAAAACACATAAAGTTGACATGCAAATGAATTTGCTAAAAACAAACAAAAAACCCTACATTGTATTTAGTGTTATGCATACTGTTCAAAGTTCTTTCACCCTGATTGCATCATCTAAAAATGAAAGAAAGTGAAGTTCAGAAATGAATTTGGCAGCACCGTGGGTAAGGTGTCAGAGCACACATACCTCAGTCAGCACTCAACATAGAAAGCATTCACTTTCTTATTCAAGCAGCTCTACATGATAGCAACCCAGAAACACTGCCAAACACATGTAAAGGAAACGGTGTCACAGGGCTGCGCTGATGGCATCCTGGCTAAGAGCACTGCTGTTGGTTCCTAGCACATACGAGGCAGCTCACAACCACCTGTAACTCTAGCTACAGGGTTCTGACACCCTCTGGCCTCCACAGACACCAAGCACACATGTGGTGCACATACATACATGTGGTGCACATGTATGCATGCAGGCAAAGCACTCATGCCCATAAAATAAGAACATATTTTGAACATATTTTTATTTTTCATAATTTATTCACTTTATGTCCTAATTGTAGCCCCTTTCCTCATCTCCTCCCAGTCCCACCCTCCCTCTCTCTTTCCCCCTCCTCTAGACCACAGAAAGGAGCCCTCTCCTCTATCATCTGACCCTAGCCTATCAAGTCTCATCAGGACTGCCTGGATCTTCTTCCTTTGTGGCCTGGCAAGGCCTCATCACCAAGGGCGAGTGATCAAAGAGCAGTCAACCAAGTTCATGATAGCTGTGTAGTATTACATTATGTAAATGTAACATCTATCCATTCTTTAGTTGAAGGACATCTAGGTTGTTTCCAGATTATGGCTATTATGAATAAAGCTGCTATAACATAGTTAAGCAAATGTCCTTATTGTATGGTGCAGAATCTTTCGGGTATATGCACAGGAGTGGTATAGCTGCGTCTTGGGTTAGCGATATTCCCAATTTTCTGATAAAGTGCCAGATGGATTTCCAAAGTGATTGCGTAAGTTTGCACTCCCAACAGCAATGGAGGAGGGTTCCCCTTTTTCCACATCCTCACCAGCATGTGTTGTCACCTGAGTTTTTGATCTTAGCCATTCTGACTGGTGTAAGATAGAATCTCAAGAGTCATTTTGATTTGCATTTCCATGATAACTAAGGACATTGAGCATTTCTTTAAGTGTTTCTCCGACATTTGATATTCCTCTGTTGAGAATTCTTTATTTAGTTCTATACCTAATTTTTTAATTGGATTATTTGGTTTTTTTAGTGTCTAACTTCTTGAGTTCTTTATATATTCTGGATATTAGCCCTCTGTCAGATATAAGGTTGGTGAAGATCTTTTCCCAGTCTGTAGGCTGCCATTTTGTTCTAGTGACAGTGTCCTTTGCTTTACAGAAGTTTCTCAGTTTCATGAGGTCCCATTTATTAATTGTTGGGTCTTAGAGCCTGAGCTGTTAATGTTCTGTTCAGGAAGCTGTCTCCTGTGCCAATGAGATCAAGGCTCTTCCCCATTTTCTCTGATAATAGATTTAGTGTGTCTAAATCTAATAGATTTATGTTGAGGTCTTTGATCCACTTAGACTTTGGTTTAGTGCAGGGTGATAAATATGGATCTATTTGCATTTTTCTACATGTAGACATCCAATTAGACCAGCACCATTTGTTAAAGATGCTATTTTTTTTCCATTGTATGGTTTTGGCTTCTTTGTCAAAAATCAAGTGTTCATAAGTGTGTGGGTTTATTTCTGGGTCTTCGATTTGAATCCATTGATCTACAAGTCTGTTTCTATGCAGTACCATATATCTTTTAAAACAAAAAGTGTATCATGCATATAAAATGTTATAAAATTATATCTTGGTATTAATTATAATCACACAAAACAATGTGAATGATAAAGAATTAAAAGAAAATAAATTAAGGATAACAAGGAAAATGGTAAGACTGCTACGGAACTACAGTGTATTCAGGAAGCACACCTCTAAATTATGCATGTTCTTTCACTCACAACTTCCACGAACTTAGGCTGGCTATATTTTACTTTTTAGGCACAGCAGCCCCTTACACAAATGGTAAAAGATGAAGAGCTCATAGATCAAATCTTTTAGAGAAAACAGATGTGCAAAAAGCTGTTGGAAGAAATTATGAAAGAATTCTTAACACAGATTTGTTAAACAAATCACAATTGTGATATTTATAAAATAAATACTAAAAAATGTTTTCATCCTTTTCAATGAGAATTGTCACAGAAGGTCTTCAAAACTTACACTTTACACTAATGTCATTTTCACCACACCTATTCAAACAAATATGCAATCTTTGTCAGTTGACAGCATGGTCTAACTAAATCAACAAATGACCATTCAGAAAAGAGCAGAGACATTTCTAAAGACTTCCCCCTTACATTAGCAAAGAGAGAATTACAGAAATTCAGAAAACTACAAGAATCAGCCTATTCAGTGGTTAAACTGCAAAAAAAGAACCTACTCATAGTAATATTTCAAAGGATAAAACTGCATATAAATTTATTGCAGAAAAATTTTAATGCATCAGGCAGAACCAAAAAGGTGTTTTCATGAGTGTGATTCATAGACAATCTATATGCTGACATTCAACTGCAAAAATCAAAGGCCTGGAACTATAAAACTACCAAAACTACAACAACCACCACACTAAGACTGAATTTATTTTCTCAAGAAAATAAGAGAAATTAATGGCCTTAAAATTCAGATTTCAACACAACAGAGAAAGCAATCAAGGGAGCAATGGTTTTCTTGGCCTCTTACTTTTAAGCACTGTGACAATGCCTGTTATTCCCTTGTGAATGGAATTTTTTTTTTAGGACTTTTTAAATTTTTTTCACAGTTATTCATTATCTATTCCAATTGAAGGTCCCTCCCTCAACTCCCCCGAATCCCACCCTTCTTCCCTCTTCCCCCCATCCCCTTCCCTAGTGAGGAGCTGTCTAGAACTAGGTTGACTACTCTTTGATCACTCACCCTGGTGATGAGGCCTTGCCAGGCCATGGAGGAAGGATCCAGGCAGTCCTGGTGAGACTTAACAAGCTATGGGCAGATGGCAATGGTGGAGAACTCCCTGTTTCAGTAAATAGAACTTTTATTCACCTGTTTTAATTGTTGTCTCAGAGGCTTACTGCTTAATAAGCTCACCCTTTCTTGTTCTTTCTGAGCTCATAGCTGGCTGGTTCAATCCAGCTGTTCTGGCTCAAACTCCTCTCAGAGCTAAATTATTCAATCCAGCTTTTTTCTCATCCTCTGAGTTGCTCTGCTTAGCTGCAAACTAACTCCAGCAATCATTCCTAATCTTCTGGCTACACCTGTGTCTAGCTTGTTCAACCTCTCTCTATAACTTTCCTGGTAAAACTGCCTCCTCCCCCATCTAATTCTCAGTGTTGCTCCTTAAGTAGCTTCCCTTTCCTCTCTTTTCTCTCTCAGTTGATCGTATCCTATTCTGTCAAATCTTTCTCTGGTTCATCACTTTTTCTGCCACTCAATTAGACATCACTTTCAAACATAGGTGCTTCCTTCTACAAACTAACTTTACCTTCACTGTTTGGGATTAAAGGCATGTACCACCACACCTGGACCTAAAGAAAACCTGAAACTTGCTCTATGCCAGGCTGGCCTTGAACTCAAATCTGCTTGCCTCTGTCTCCAGGATTAAAGGCATGTTTGTATTCCAGCTTTATCACACAGCTAGAAGGTCTTTGGCTGTGATCTCTTGCCAGAGCAGCCATGCTCTGAATTAAAATTCTTCTACATTCCCTCATTTAAGCTTAAGCGTTCAGTTTAAGGGAGTGATCCACAGATACACTAGATAACCTCAATCACCTTCTGAATTAACTGTTCATTGGAAAGTATAAATGCAAGGAGAAAATAAAGTTTTTGGTATAAGTTGTAAAAACTGAACTTTCTGAGGGAAATCAATCTGAGAAAATGAGATGTCAAGAAAAGTTGCATGCTGTTAACATTTACAAAATAGCCTGATGCGTTACTTCTGTCATCATCAGTACATGCCTCTTATGAAAGAAATGAAGAGAATCTAGGAGACAGTTTTGTAGCTACCCTAGTCTACCTCAGTGACAGGCAGACTATTCCCTGCCTGGAATGTAGGCCAAGAATGAAAACGCAGAGGCAGGCACCAAGGACTCAAAGAGGAAAATGTTTCATGAGCACTTGTTTCTATCCATCAGATACTCGTGAGCTAATTCAAGTCTGTTTTCTAGTTCTCAAGTGAATAAACACATTTAAAAACTTTAAGATCACTCAGCCAAGTAACCCTCACCCCAAAGAAGACACCACCACCACCCCAGGCAAGGTAAAAATACTGGACAAGCCACCTGTTCCTTGCAGGGGAGATTGCCAATAATGCCTTTCAAGCACAGGGTGTGTGTGAGTAACATGTGAAGCACAGCTTTGGACAGGCTTGAAGTACATAACCTCATGATCCTTTTCTATAGGTCACCAGGTCATTTCACAGCGCAGCACCCTGGTTGCTGTCTGACGCTCAGGTTGATGAGTCCATGCTTCCAAACGGAGACAGTGACACATGACAATCAACAGAATCCATCTCTGGAGCCATATAGACCTGGTTTAAATTTGGCCCTTACCAGTGTTAACATGAGAATAACAACAGATGTGAAAACTAGCTGAAAAGAGAGATGACAATCAGTCTAGCACTTGGAAATGTGAGAGACTTCATAAATAACTGATAAATTGACAATGTCTACATAAGGAAAGCTTCTCAGCAGAATGTTCTTTTTATATAATACATGGAAAATCTCTGAGAGAAAAAGTGAAATGGTTAGCTGGAACAATGCTAAAGAGAAATGGAGGCTCTTTGTGTCTAGCAAAGCAAAGTTTTGAAGCCAATCGTAAAGGACATAGATTACATGACTCTGGTTATGTAGCACCCCTAGCCCAGAAAACTCAAAGACAAAAAGTAGCATAGACCAGGAAGGCCTGCGAGCACTGAGGGAAGTTTGTACTATTTATAGGCAAGGAACTTCTGTTTCAGAGGGAAGAAAGGTCCTGAAAATGGACAGTGGGGACAGTTATACAAATATATTAATTCAAAAAATTTAACAGTTCTACAACATCACATTTTTGTAAAAAAAAAAAAATACATACGAAACATTGAAAGTGGCATGTGGTATTTGTAAATGGACATGACTACTTTAATTTTTGTTTCTGTATTTTCTAACTTTTCAATAATTACAGATAACTTAAATATTTTAAAAGGTTATTTTATTGGTAAGAGCAGCCATAAAGAAGTCATCCACTCACACAATAAGAAGGGCATAAAAACCTGGTTGTAAGTAAGTTTACCTATTTTTATTGGAAAAAAAATGAAAAACCAGTGATATACTCGACATTAGTTAAATAATTTAAGGCTATTCATTAAACAGGCAAAACCACTGAAACAAGAAACACTATCAGAGGAAATGTGAAGAATATGATGAAAGCATTTCAATATGGAGCACTAAGAACAGATACGGCAATGTTAACCCTAGTTACTCCTGATTGCTAGTTAATCCTTTCTTAAGAGTTTTCAAAAAAAAAAAAAGAGTTTCACCCACTGTATTTAGAAAGTTTAAACATGAACATGCAGTCCTTTGGTAACAAATGAGTTTTAAGTGACTGTGTCAGAAGCTGCCATTCTACCTTATCTCAGCACCATCTAGTGCCCAGTGCACGGAATAGTTCTCATGGTGCAGTAAAGACTTCTAGACAGCAGCAGTCAGGAAGGCACCTCCCAGAAGCAGAGACACAGGGCCACACTCATGTCCTACACAACTAAGTCCCAGCAACCATCTGACTAACACTGGCAAAGGAAACATCGTCTGGTTAATGAATAGCCTTAAATTATTCAACTAATGTCGAGCATATTCACATTGCCACCAACAGTGGCAAAGGAAAGAGAGAGAGAAAATAGAAAGGAAGAAGGAAGGAAGGAAGGAAGGAAGGAAGGAAGGAAGGAAGGAAGGAAGGAAGGAAGAGAGCATCCTTTGGCCTCCAACTAAAAAGTGTTATCAGAAAATGAGTTAAATTTATGTTCACTCTTCAGCTTCCACTTTTAAAACAGTCCTTGCTATTTCTGAGCTAATATTAACCGCCTTGAAGAAAAGAAGAGTGTGAGGCAGTGTTCTCAATCCATGGGTCAAGACCCCTTTGTGAGAGTCAAAAGACCCTTTCACGGGGTCACTTATCAGATATCCTGCATATCAGATATTTACATTATGGTTCATAACAGCAGCAAAATTGCAGTTATGACGTAGCAACAAACATAATTCTATGGGAGCTGGGCATGGTGATGTATACTTTAATCCCAGCACTCAGAGAGGCAGTGACAGGCGAATCGCTGAGTTCAAGGCCAGCCTGGCCTACACAGTGAGTCCATGACAGCCAAAACTACACAGAGGAAGGTTGAGAACCTTCCTGTTCTAAGGAAATGTGTTTCATCAAATCCATCCAACACATGGATTCTCTTTCCTCAGCTTTCTAATGTGTGCCAAAAGTAAGTAACAGGTGGACATAGCCTTATTCCCCCAGTCCTAGGCCACTTCACACCTGAGCAGCCTCATCAGGTCACTGTCAGACCAGGAGAAAGGGTGGGAAGCATTTTCAGCATCCCCTGACAACTGTCTAAGCCTCCCACACTACTTCTTACCCCTCTCAACACAAATGAAAAATGAACACAAGTGGTTTTGTCAAAAACCACTCATATTTCAAGAACCCACTCCTGCCCATTTGTGTGACATCATTCACTGCCATAGTAAATGTGAAAACAACCCAAATGGTCACCCTGATTCTTGGGTACCCCGTGATCGTTTGCTATGTCCCCACCAAAAGGAATAATGAAGCTATAATAATGTACAGAAGGCTTTTCAAGATACAATTAACTTCCATAGCTTTTCATAAAAATTCCTTTATGCCTTTCTCTATAAACTAGAATGAATTAGTATCTCACAGAATAAACAGAATAATAAAAGGTTTTTGAGAAAAAGTGCAAAATACCTATATCAATGAATCACAAATAAATTATAAAACCTTAGTAATCTAATCTACAAGGCACTAACACAGATGTGGCAAATGTGGAAGCTAAATTGTTAATTAAAATACCGATTTTTATTTATGTGTCTGTGTCTATCTGTGTGCGACTATCTGCACATGTACATGTGAGTGCCCAAGGAAGCCAGAAGGAGGCGTTGGATCCTCTGGAGCCAGAATTACAGGCAACTATGAGCTGCCTCACATGGGTCCTGGGAATTAAACAAGTAAGCAGTAAGAATTTTAAACCACTGAGCATCACTCTGGCCCCATGTTTTGGTTTTGGGGTTTTCTTTGTAAGGTAAGTTCTTACTACATAGCTCAGGCTGTACAGAACTTAATAACCGTCCTACTTCTGCTTCACTAATTTACTTCAAAATTCTAAAAAAAAAAAAAAAGGACAGATAAGCTAGGCCTGGTGAAACATACCTGTAAGCCCAGCATTTGGAAAGCAGAGGCAGGAAGATCAGTTTAAGGTCATCGGCTGCTACATGAAGAATTTGAAGCCAGCCTGTGTTACATGAGACCCTGTCTTTAAAGAAACAAAGAGTCAAGGCTTCACAATGAGACCCTGTCTCAAAAATCAAAAGCTCCAACAATACAGTAATAACAGAAATGTCTGCTAGCTGATGACTGAATCAAGAAATTGGACATTCGTATGGCAGAATATAACAGAGCGATAAAAGGGGATTGAGAAGCATGTGGTCCTTACTTTTCTGACGGACCTGCAAAAGAAGCAGGTCACAAAAGGCCACAGACATGATTCCATGTCTCAGGCATGCTAATGCTGGGGGGAGGGGTGGCAAGAAATAGGAAGTGATCATCTAACTCAGAGAGTATACTAAACTCAGAAAATTACAACAGGAAATGATATGTGGCTCATACCTCAAAATATATCAGTTTCTACCGTGGCTACGAAAGTTGCCACAAGTACAGTGGTGTAAAACAATAGAAATTTATCACGCTGCGGTTGTGCAGGGCAGAAGTCTAACAACAGCTCCAGACACAGGAGGAAAAGAAGGCCTTTCCGGCTCCCAGAGGCTGCTCCTGTCTTGGCCTATCAGCCCCTTCTTCAGAGCCAATGGGGCCCAGGCTGAGTCACAACATGTCACATCACATGACTGACGCATCTTCCCTCTGTTCCTATCTCTCTTTCCAGAATCCTTGTTTTCCACTGGCCCACCTGGACACTACATTGGCCTCCCCAAGGTCAACAGCGTAACAAGCTTACTTCCATCTACTCTCACTGCCCTTCACCTCCTACCTACCATTACACATTCTCAGAGGGTAGGAACTCAACATGTTGTTTAAAACATTGAAAAATATAGCTATTGAGTCTATAAAAATTCAATAATTCCAGTTTCTCTGTATTACCATGTATCTATCAAATATCAAATGTTCCTAACAGTTTACATGGGATACTGTTTGTACCTGTTAAATCAGGATTGAGCAAAAGCCAAAAAAAAATCCCAAAAACTGAAACAAAAAAAGTGGTGCTGGAAACACAGATCAGCAATTACAGACAAACTACTATAGAGTCTGATTCTCAGCACCCATGCCAGATGGCTCACAAGCACATATACATACATACATACATGCGTACATGCATACATACATACACACAGAGAATAAAATAAATGTTTTTAAAGTCCAAAAAGCATATTAAATTGACAATAGTAAGGAAACACAAGGCCTCTGAGATTCTGTGGTTCATTGCATGAACTGATAAAACTTCCATAGAATAACCTGGCATATCTACTAGAATTACAAATGCATACACATTCTGACCCAACAATTCCACTTCAAAGAATTCACAGTAGAAGTAAATTTGTATGCATGTAAATAAAATTATATGTATGTATTGTATAAATAATACTCTGCACTATCAATTAACAAAATGCTAGAAACAGTCTAAATGCTCATAAATAGATAGCTGATTAGCCGGGCACATGAGGTACATGGCTGTAATCCCAGCAGTCTGGGAGGCAGAAACAGGCAGATCTCTGTGAGTTCGGGGCCAGCCTCGTCTACAAATGTGAGTCTAGAACAACCAAAGCTATAAAGAGAAACCCCATCTCAGGAAGGGGAAAAAAAAGCTGATTTTACATATTGAAAGGCTACTCTAGAGCCATTAAAAAGAATACAGCAATGATCTATATGCTTACACAGACAAGACATATTTTACTTAACCAGAGGAGAAAACTTGCTATTGTTTGTATATAAACAGTTCTGTAATTCTGAATGGATATGTGGAAATGACTTCACATTACCTCTGAAGATTCAAGAGAACTGCTATTGGCAGTTATAGCTTTATAGTTATAAAGGAGACAGAGCCCTAATATAAAAACATATTTCCTATTTTCCCCCATTCAGATCTCCCAGTGACGCACATGACAACCAGTGAAAGAACACTGGAAGCAGCACACTGACAGAACAGGCTTCTGTGGCAGTCTGTGGGAATTTTCCGCCTCCAGGGTGTCTTACCTGCTGGTTGGTGCAGGGAAAGAAAATGAAAAGAGCTGATTCCAGAAGGGGTCGTTTTCAGAGATAGACTCAGTGCCTGAGAGTTTTTTCAAGTACTCGTTTCTAGGAAGATCACTGATCCTGCTGCTGTTCGATCCCATCTTCCGTACGGTAGGCAGCTTGTCCTCACATGGGCATTTCCACAGACACCCTATTAAAAATGGAGAGAACATTCAAATTGTTGTAATAAACATAACGTGTTCGCAGCATTGGGCGAGACAGACACGTAGAACTGCACCTCCTCTAAAGGCACACACCGCTAGCTCTCTTCACTTGCAAATACCCAGAGCTCAGGTACAAAATCCCAAAGGAGGAAATAGTATTATAATATCAGAGCCAACACAAACACAAGAGCAGCGGCCTCTGCTTATACCACACATTAGGATGAACATAACTGTGGCTAGAGAGACTCTCTGTGGTTATAAGCACTTGCTGATCTATCCCAGGTACCAGAGTTCAATCCTAGCACCCAGGTAAGGCAGCTCACAAATGCCAGTGACTCCAGCTCCAAGGGAACCAGCAACCTCCTTTTGCCTCTGTGAACATCTTGTTCACACACAAAGAAGCACACATGCACGTGAGTAAAAAATTAATAAAGCTTTTGCTTGAAAAAAAAAGGTGGATGTAACTCTACCCAAGAAAATATCTCAAATTCCTACTAATCATAACTTGCTAATAACTAAGGACAGTCTGGAACAAAGCTCTCTTATAACTAGGACAACAGTGCTGAAGAGATACAGTCTGGAAGGCACAAGCACAAAAGATAGAGTGAGTAAAAAAAACCCATGTGCCACAGCACTTTCTGAGGGGATGGTGGCTATCCCATTCTTGGTTCTAGTCAGAGTTCTCAACTCCAAAAAAATGACATCTCACGGCAAAAACACCCACAGACATAAGACAATTGCTACAAAGACACCCACAGACATAAGACAATCTAGCAAGTGAATGGCAGTTAAAGACAAACCAGCATGCTACTGATATCAGCTAACACAGACTTAAAAATAAGTCAAGATAAGGACAGCCTCTATATTTTAATAAAGGGAAAAAACCACCAAGGAGATACACAAGGGACTGCAGAGATGGCTCCGTGGTCAAAGTACTTGTTGTTCTTGCAGAGGGCCCAGGTTCATTTCCTAGCACCCACACATGCCTCACAATCATCTGTAACTTCAATTCCAGAGGTTCTGAGCCTTCTTCTGGCCTCCACAGATGCTGCACACACACAGTGATGACATACACCCAGGCAAAACTCCATATACATAAAATAAAAATCAGTCTTTTAAAAAATATCAACCACTGTAAATATGTTAACAAATATTACATTTTCCAACTTTACACACACACATACACATACACTAAACCACTTATGAACACACAAATTCAGATATGTCCTGTTTGACTAAGGAGGGTTCAACGCCCTGCTCTCATCTTTATGTCATCTAAAATAAAACCAACTGAAAACCTCAGAGGCAAAGTACATCATAGATCAACTGCACTTAACAGACATCCACAGACTATTTACATCCAATAGATACAGAATGTATGCTCTTTTCAGCAACACATGGAACTTTTCTAACTTTGACCACATACTAATCCATAAACAAGTCTTACCAAAAGAACTAAAGTAACTGTTTATATTCTATCTGATCACAATGGAATAAACTAAAAGTAAACAGTAAGTAAAGCTATAAAAAATACACAAATTTAGAGTCAACAACACACTAATGAATGATAACTAGGTAATTAAGGAAATCAGAAGATAAATTTAAAAATTCATAGAATCCGGGTGGATGAGATGGCTCAGCAGAGAATAATACCACTTAGCAAAGATAAACCAAGCCCAGATACACAAATTAAACAGACCCATAACCCCTACTGAATAGAAGCAGTAATTAAGTCTCCAACCAAAAATGCCCAGGGCCAGATGGATTCAGCACAGAATTCTACCAGATCTTCAAAGAATTAATACCAATACTCCTCAAATTATTCCACAAACTAGAAACTAAAGGAACACTGTCCAATTCTTTTACAAGTCCAACATTACCCTACCTAACGCACAAAAAGACCCAATAAAGAAAATTACAGACCAATATTCCTTTTGAACATACATTAAAGTTCTCAACATAATACTTGCAAACTGAATTCAAGAACACAGCAAAATAATTGTGTACCATGATCAAGTATGCTTCATCACAGAAATGCAGTTTGTTCAACATAACATAAACAGATTGGAAGACAAAAATCACACGATCATCTCCTCAGATGCAGAAAAGGTCTTTGACAAAAGCCAGCACTCCTTCATGGTAACAGTCCTGGAGAGACTAGTAATACAAGGGACATACCTCAACATATTAAAGGTGATATACAGCAAGCCCATAACCAACTTCTACTGAAATGACTCCAGGCATTTTCACTAAAGTCAGGAACAAGACAAGGCTGTTCACTCTCTCCATACCTGTTCAATTGTGTACTTGAAGTCTCAACTAAAGCAATAAGACAACTACAGGAAACCAAGAGGATGCAAATGGAAATAAAGGAGTCAAAGTGTCTTTACTTGAAGATGACGATTTTATACATAAAAGACACCAAAAAAAAAAAAAAAAGGCTCAGAGCACGTGGGTGTGGTACATACATAAACCTTTAATCCGAGCAGAGGCTTCAAGGCCGGCCTACAAAAGAGAGTCCAGGGCAGCCAAGGCTATTACACAGAGAAACCCTGTCTCAGAAAAGCAAAATAGATGAGAGACAGACAGACAGACAGACAGACAGATAGATAAAAGCTTAGAGCCATGATCATAAAGATCACTCAAAAAGCATCACAGAAAATAAGTATACACCAGAGAGCTGTTTTAAACTAAAGAAGACAAAGGAGCTATAAGCACCAAACACCTTGTGTGAACTTTGAACCCAGATTTGGAAAAACAAATAAAACAAACAAACAAACAAACAAACAAAAACACCCTACACAGGACTGGAGAGATGGCTCAGGGGTTAAGAACATTGGCTGTTCTTCCAAAGGTACCAAGTTCAATTCCCAGCAACCACATGGTGGCTCATAACCATCTAAGATGAGATCTGGTGCCCTCTTCTGGCGTGCAGGCAGAATGCTGTGTAAATAATAAGTAGAGGGATCTTTTTTAAAAAAACACCTTATACAGACAGTAGGGAATACGGGCTCCAGCCGGTGATATAGGAGATGCACATGCAGTGACTGCAGCAGGAAATGCCTTCTCAGACTAGGCTCCACCTTCCCGAGTAAAGTCATTACATCTGCAACTAACTTTCAAATGGATACATTTTAACTAGCACAAAATACAGGTGACAACGGGTGGTCTTTATTGTGGTATTCTATTTTTCTGTACTTGAAACTTAGTAAAAATAATGTTAGCAAACAAGTAAAAAGTTGTGTATAGATACAATTTAAGAAATCTTACTAAATAAGTAGGAAGCTACATATAACTACAACACCAAAAGAAATACCTGGGGGAGCAGTTCAGCGGTTGAGGCTTGCTTAGTTATGTATTAAAGTCTGAAACACACACACACACACACACACACACACACACACACACACACACACACATCAGCATGTGGGAGCCTCTGGCAGGAGGAAGGCCACAGGCTAGCCTGGGGTACATACAAAGACCTTGATTCTTCTCTCCACCCACATGTGGCCTTGGCTTCTTTCCTGGCTGTAGAAGCAGGCTGTTGAGCTCAATTTGGAGACAGCCAAAAGCTAGCTCAGTGGCTTACAGTACTTGCTGCTCTTGAAGTGGTCCTAGCTTCAACTCTCAGCCACAAGTTGACTCAAAATCATACCTATGACAACCAGTTCCAGAGGATCCAACCCCCTCCCCTGGCCTCCTCAGGTACCAGGCATTCATGGTGCATACATATGGTACACATATACATACATACATACATACATATACATATATACATGCTACATGGAAAACAATTGAACATAAAAATAAATCTTTAAGCCCACTCTAAAGGGGCTGGTATGAAAGTTGCTATGTAGTTCAAACTGGCCTCAGCCTGCCTTAGCCTCACAAATGTTGGGATAACAGAGGTGCAACACCATATCCGACTTCAAGTGGTCTTTTGCATGTGACTTTGTGGGTGGGCAGGGTGCTTTTGTTTTGGGTTCTTGTTGTTTCCATAAGGAGTTTGGTTTTTTTTTTTTAAGATGTTACTGATTTTATGTGTGTGGGTGTTTTGCCTGCATGTATGTCTATGTTCCACATGCATGTAGTTGGTCACAGAATCTGGAAGAGGGAGTTGGATTCCCCAAAACTGGAGTTTAGCATCTGAGCCACTTCTCCAGCATTTTAAAGACAAGATCTTACAGTTCAGGCTGGCCTTAAACTTGCTATGTAGCCAAAGATGGCTTTCAATTCCTGACCGCCCTACTTCCATGTTCCAAATGCTGAGATTTTAGGGGTGCACCACCACACCCAGCTTTAAAGCAGCCATTTCTGCTTACTTCCGACCCTCATCATACTAGTGACATAGCTAAGCTGGTAACACACAGAGGCAAACAGCAGCAGAGCAGTGGCAACAGCTGCGGCTGCAATAGCAAGAGAGGCAGCCTAGAAGTCCAGAGAGGGGCTGGGCCAAAAACAGGGCGCAGAGAAACTTCAAAGAGTTCAGGCCAGCAGATTATACGCCCTATTTCGTGGAAAGGTTTCACATAGCTGCCAAACCTGAAGGGTCAAGGATCTGAGCTACCTTAGGCCTGCAAGCTAGACTACCATCTCATAGGGCTGAGGAGCCTGAGAGTGTAAGAATTGCAGCTATGGGGCAGGGATCTCAGGACCAGAGGCCTGCTCAGGAACCCTGAAACTAGCAGTGCCACCTGCAGCTGCTGGCTGCTGCCCCTCACAGCTGCTGGAGGTCAAGACTTATAATAGCTGCCAAGTACCAAGGCTGCTGACGCTTAGAACTCAGAGCAACAATGTTTTGATCTAATGCCTGCAGCTTTAAGTGTCTGGCTTGAACTGGAGTAAAGGGTACTGAATCCTCAGTGGTTAGGACTAGAGCCGTAAAATCTCTGGAGCTGAGGCTAGCCCCTAAGGACACAAAAGGGCCCAGAATAGCCAAAACTGGGAGAGCTTCTCTATGCCACTCACAATTCTTATTTGGAGAGTGAAAAAGGTCTGCAACAGCTGGTGAGTAACAGTTATACATATACATACATGTGTACATACATATATATGTTGTGTGTATGCATTTTCAAGACAGGGTTTCTTGAAACCTGGCTGTCCTAGAACTTACTCTGTAGACTAAGCTGGCCTTGAGCTAGGAGATACACCTCCCTCTGTCCCCCAAGTTCTGAGACTAAAGGCATATATGCCACCATGCTATGACAATCCTACAGCTCTATTAACACAGGGAGAAATTAGGTGAAAAGTAAAAAGCACACAGTACTTTCCTTTATTGCGTTTGAAAAGTATTATTAGTCTATAATTACTTCAAGATAAAAGCCTTATAAAAAAAAGAACGGAATCTAATCTGCAAAGGCTGCAGAGATGGCCCAGTGGTTAAATGCATTTGCTGCTCTTGCAAGGGATCTGGGTTTGGTTCCCAGCACCTATACAGTGGCGAGTAGCCATCTAGTTCCAAGGGATCTAATGCCCTCTTCTGATTCTGTGGGCACCAGGCATACATGTGGTACATTCGTGCATGCAAGCTAAACACATATGCATTTGTTATAAAAAATAAATAAGTCCTTAGAAGAGAAACATCTAATGTGTAGTTCCCAGGAAGCTAACAACAAATCAGACTCACTGGTTCTTCCTCATACTGCAGCAAGTTCATTTCACAGTGCCTCCATCATCAGATGATCAGACACCAGATCTTACACGCCACTCAGCATCTGAGGCTGCCTAGTCAGTTATACTGGCATCCACAGATAAATCAGTCCTCTCCAGTCTTACCCAGATCTGAAGGCATTCTACACACCAACCAGCGAAGCTCACTGCTAATTAAAAACTAAACAATCCTCTCCTAACATGAAAATATGCACTGGGGTCTCCCAAACTATGTACTAGAGCGTTCCACTCAAGTCAGTAGCCATTAATGCTGTGGAAAACAGTGTCTTCTCCCCACCTGAGGGGAGCGCCCTTCTGTTGCCTCCCCGTTTTGAGACAGTCTTGCATTTAGCCTGGCCTAACCTTGAAATCATAATCCTCCTACCTCGAAAGTGCTAGCTGGGTAAGTGTGTGCCACACACTACCTTAAATTCTTTAACCTGTCCAATTACCTGTGACCCCAGAATATGTCTCACTGTATGTTTTGAAAAGGTGAACTGTTTGCTGATGATATACAGTTTGGAGTGGTTTTCAATTCAGAGCCCTGATCTGGGCCTGGGCGGCAGCTGAGCTGGCCAGCGCACCAGCTGGCTCTCCAGCACTGCTCCAGCTAGGCCACCCAAAGAGGCAGAATACCTGGCTTGCCTTGGTCCTCCCTATGTTCCCTCTGCTGTGGGCACTGCTTTCACCCTCTGGAGGTGGGATGGCAGGGACAGCCAGCAGAACTTTGCTGTAGTCCTCTGAGCAGAATCTCATGTAGCCAAGGCTGACCCTAGACTTCCCTGCATCTTGAGCTACTTATTCTCCTGCATCTAGCTCATACAGTGCTGGGATTACAGCTGTGAAGCAACATGCTTGTTTTCCTTTTAAAAATAAATTAATGGTTTTTATCTTATGTGCATTGATGTTTTGCCTGCATATTATGTCTGGGTGTGGAATCCCTTGGAACTGGAGTTACAGACAGATGTGAGCTGCCATGTGGGTGCTGGGAATTAAACTTTGGTCCTCTGGAAGAACAGCTAGTATTCTTAATTGCCCCAACCACCCTGCTTGCCAGTTCTGAGGACCAAAGGCATGAAAGCAGTCTACCAACTGAGTACATTTTCAGCCATGCTTATGGAATCCCTTAAGGTACTACAGGAAAGTGAAACGCTATTGCATTGAAGGAAACTGCCACGCTTATCATTTCTTTTGGTCTGATATCATCTTCTTAATAAAGCCTACAGAGGCAAAATTGAGCCAGTAGAAAGCCAGCGAAAGGCAGACGTATGCCACCCATCCAGTACTCTTTCCTAAGCAACCCATTTTAACCCACACACTTGGAGGTGTTTATCCAGGAAGGCAGGGCTAGGTCTATAGTGCTAACGGCTACTTAGCATAGTCCGGTGATAAATAGCTGAACAAACTGTTATGGTCTCTTTTATTTGTGTCTTAGTCAGTTTTCCCTTGCTGGGAAGAGACACCATGACCATGGCAACTCTTATAGAGGAAACATTTAATTGGGGCCAGCTTACAGTTTCAGAGTAAAGTTTAGTCCGTTATCATAGCAGACTTGGTGCTGGAGAGGTAGCAGAGAGCTCTCTACTTGGATTGGCAGGCAGCAGGAAGACAGTGAGCCACTGGGCCACAGTGATACTTCCTCTAACAAGGCCACACCTCCAGTAATACCACTCCCTATCAATCTACGGACGCCATTTTTATTCAGATCACCACAAACACCAATGCCTTTATCTGCTGAAAAGGAGCCAAATGTTCCACATCTGCAGGCAGCAAGAGGAGAGAGCTACTGGTTCTGACTTGAGGTTTTGAAACCCCAAAGCCCACCTCCAGTGACACACTTCCTCCAACAAGGCCACACATCCTAGTCCCTGTCAAGCAGTGCCTCTCCCTATGACCACGCACTCAAATATATGAGCCTGGGGGCCTGGAGAGACGGCTCAGAGGTTAAGAACCCTGATCATTCTTCCAAAGCTCCTGACTTCAATTCCCAGCAACCATGTGGTGGCTCATAACCATCTATAATGAGTTCTGGTGCACAGGCAGAATGCTGCAATCTTAAAAAAAATTTTTTTTAAATGTGAGCCTGTGAGGCCAATTCCTATTCAAACCACCACAGTTTGCTTTTTCTTTCTTTCTTTCTTTCTTTCTTTCTTTCTTTCTTTCTTTCTTTCTTTCTTTCTTTCTTTCTTTCTTTCTTTTTTTACCAGACAGCTGTGTAGCCCTGGCTGTCCTGGACTCACTTTGTAAACCAGGCAGACCTAGAACTCACAGAGATCTGCCTGCCTCTGCCTCCTGAGTGCTGGGATCAAACAAAGACAAACTTAAAAAGCCTCACCATTCAGCCCAGAGCAGAGGTCCAGCATTTTCCCCCTCTGTGTACCAATGACTTTAGCTCTCAGCATTTCTTCGTAAAAATTTCACAGGAACCAATCCATCTTCTGGTTGGTTTCACCAATAATCTCCACACTACTGATACTTTCAAGTTACTCCTTCCAGTGCCACACTGAGCAGAAGGACACTTCTATCCATACCCTAAAACACTTAAGATTTTATGTTTCCTGTTTGTAATGGTTTGAGTGCTTTGCCTGTTTGCCAGGCACCACAAGCATGCTTGGTACTGGGCGATCAGAAAAGCGTGTTGACTGCTAGGACGAGGGTTAAGACAGGTGTGAGCCACCATACAGAAGGGAACCCAGATCCTCAACGAGTGCTTTGAGCCACTGAGCCGTCTCTGCAGTGCTACTGAAGCTTTCTAAGAATAGTGTCTCCAATCTGATATTACAGGGCCGGACAGTGCCGGACACAGGCCTATGACTGGATGAGAAGCATGCTGTTCCTGCCGCTTGCAGCACTCAGCCTGAAAAGGAGCTTTCACGCATGGAGTAAAGAACACCAATCAACCCACAAAAATTGATTCTATCTCCTCCCACACAGCTTTCCTATCACCTCCTCATCTCTCTCCCCATTCCCCCCAAGCTCTCATTATGTAAAATGGGGCTTACAATGGCATCTTCCTACATTACATAAAATGTGGCTCCCTAGTTGGATTACTGCTGAGAGCGAAGAATCAAGCTTTTTCTTTTTCTTTTCCCTATTAACCTCCAGCACACCGCTAAAGAAAAAGTACTCAAAAGATGCTTGCTGAAACAGGAATGGTCCAAGTTGATAAACACACGAGAAGCTCTTCAGCCTAAAGTAAGAGTAAAATATGCTATTCAAAACAACCAAGTGGGGCTGGTAAGATGACCCAGAGCTCTTCCACGGGTCCTGAGTTCAGTTTCCAGCACCCATGCTCCGGCCTCTGCAGGCACACATACATTCACATAGACACATCCATAAGTAAAAATATAAAATGTTTTAAAATGCTGTTCTTATCCATCGAACTAATAAAGGCTTACAAACTGTTAACGTGTGAGGACTACAATAAGTAAAAAGAGCATCGCTTGTAGAGATTCTCTGAGCCACCGGATGCAGGTAGACACTTGCTCAGTGCCCAGTACATGGCAGCAGGATTAACTTCCAAAACTCCCATGAAGCAAGGGGCAGGAAGTGGGAGTGGCTAGAGAAACAGTCTCCCTCATTCTCAGCAGGTGGCTAGGCTCAAGGGTGTAGGACAGGCTCCCTTCAAGGATCTCACTGCCACACATGATGCCATGGGCCTTCTTCCACCTGGAATCATTGGACTCCAGCCTCAATCAACGTGGTGCCAACACAAGGCAGCCTTTCTGTCTCACTTGGCTCTACACACGAGCATTCCTGTCCCTCAAAATAGGGAGAATTAAGCCCACTAACATCTACTCATGCCTCTGGGTTCCAGAAAGTCTAAAAAAGGGTCCTATACTCTGTGCTTCCTCTTCCCCTCCCATTCTACCTGCCTACTCCAACATGGCTGGTACCCAAAAGGAAGTTAGGAGACTAGAATTCTTCCTAGCATAGGAAGCACCAATCTAAGATGAGGGGACATGGACACCAATGCTGGGGCTTATAGACATATAGACTGAGTACCTAGTGGGTGAGATAGAACAAAGGATTACGGGATATTCATATTCTCTGACACCTAATATTTACATTTATGTATTTATCCACTGCCTTCCAACAGGCTAGCTCTATAAAGGAAAAGCTTCCTATCTGCTTTCTGAAAAACTCACTTCACAGATAAACTTGACAAGTTGACAAGTTCTGTGAATGCAAGGTATTCACGACACCACTGCTTACCCAAAACTAAACAGTCTGCACAACAATCATCACTTGGGGATAAACTACACTACAGAATAAACATACAATAAAACACAAGTTATATCTTCAATGTGTGAAGATATGAAGAAGATATTCTGTGGTGGTTGGACTAAGAATGGCTCCAATAGGTTCATATATTTGAATGATTAGTCACTAGAGAGTGGTACTATTAGAAAGGATTAGAAGGATTAGGAGGATGTATGTCACTGGTAGTTGGCTTTGAGGTTTCACAAGCTCATGCCAGGCTCAGTATGTCTCTCTGTCTCTTGTCTCCCTATCTCTGTCTCTGTCTGTCTGTCTCTGTGTGTGAGTGTGTGTGCGTGTGTGTGTGTGTGTGCGTGCGTGTGTGTGTGTGTGTGAGTGTGTGTGTGTGTGTGTGTGTGCGTGTGTGCGTGCGTGCGTGCGTGCGTGCGTGCGTGCGTGCGTGTGTGTGTGTGTGTGTGTGTCTGCCTAGGGATGTGGATGTAGAACTCTCAGCTCCTTCTCCAGCACCATGTCTACATGCAGGCAGTCAGGCTTCTCACCATGATGATGGACCATGCTCTGAAAATGTATGCCGGCCCAAGACTAAATTCTTTCTTTTTCATAAGAACTGCCTTGGTCATGGGGTCTCTTCACATCAACAGTGACTAAGACATATCCTAAATAACTTAAGCAAAAGCCAACAATGAAGAACATTAACAGGAAAAGGATTCTATCAAGAGACAAACATACCAGTTCTTACAGGATAGATACTTAAGAACTTGCCTCTAAGAAACATAATGGCCTCAAAATAGTTACTTTTAAAGAACAGGACTAAGGGCCAACAACATGGGACCTAGCTAGTAAAGGCACTGCCATCAAGCCTGCCCACCCAGTTTGATCCCTAAGACCCACATAGTCAAGGAGATAACTGGCTCTCCCCAAGCTGCCCTCTAACATCCAGACTTGCACAGTGGCATGTGCATGCCCACGTTCATAAACATACAACAAGAAAGAAATAAAATTGCTTTTTTTTTAAGAACAGTGCTAGAGTTGGGCATAGTAGTCACACCTGTAAAATAGAACTTGGAAGCAGAGGTGGATCTCTGCCTCACTATAGCTACATAGTGATAGCCTATCTCAAAAAGGAGAAAGAAAGAAAGAAAGGAAGGAAGAAAGAAAGAAAGGGAAGGAGGGAGGGGGAGGGAGGGAAAGAAAGAATGAAAGAAAGAAGGAGGGAAGAAGGAAAGAAGAGAGAGAGGAAGAAAGAAAGAAAGAAGGAAGGGAGGAAGGAAGGAAGACAGTCAGACAACTGGTTGGGTTGGGAAAGACTTTTTCTTCTGTCCTTCTGTATTGCATGCTCTCATTATATCTTAAAAAGAAGGTAAGCCAAATGCTCTCTACCTACTGTCCTTCTAGGAGGACCCAACATGCTCCAAGTTTTTGTTAGTACCTCTAAGTGAGTAACTCAAGGTTACATACTTAGTCTTGAATTCTCAGTCAAAATTCAACTATAAATCTTTACTTAATGGACATTTTGATTTGATGTCCGGCTCTCATATTAAATATCAACACTGAGTTAGTTCATCACTGTACCCCAAAATAAGGAACCACTTCAAAAGTCAGTATTTCTACCAATGCTATCAGCATTCTTGGCTTGTATTATTTTACTTACATAGCCAAGTGTTCACTCCACAAATAGTTATTATAGATGGGTAACAAAGGCTAGGTGAAGATGATAACAACAACAAAAAAATATGAACAAAACCAGTTCTCTGCCACTAATGACTCAAACTTTGAAACAGAATATGTCAAGTGATTAGGGTAAATAACTATCCTGGAGTTATTTCTACCCAAGAAACTATGAAAACATGAAAGAATTTGAGGTTAAAGGAACTTGTTACTTTCATTTAACTAGTTTATTTCCTTTCTTTATTACTTATTTATTTATTTACCTTGAGGCAGAGAGAGAGAGCTCAGTGGTTACCAGCATTTCCTGCTCTTGCAGAGAGCATAGGTTTGATCCCCAGCACCCACAGTGAGCAGCAAGCAGCACCTGTAACTTCCGTCCTAGGAGAGCCAGTTCCCTGTCTGCACTTCCGTCGGCACTTGCATGCACATGGTGCACACTCCTTCACTCTCACACACACACACACAAATGAAACAAATGCTTTTTAAATATAAATGCATTTGTGTGTACATGTGGGGGAAAGGACGTGTGCCAGGAAGATGTATGGAGGTCAGAGGTCAGCTTGAGGGAATCAGTTCTCATCTCACACACATACCATTTGTCCTTAAGACACTTTAAAGAGAAATCTCACAGCTGAACCAGGTGACTAGCGGAACGGGCACTGGTCACTAAGCAAAGAACATGTTAACTGTCACTGACAGACACCAAGGGTTGGTGGAGTAAAGGAAAATCCTCTGAAAGGTGCTCCAAGTGCTCTCTTAACTAGAGTGAGGTGTTCCACCCAGCGAATGAAAATAAAAAGATGTAGCCCAGCAAAGATGAGAGCAGAGAGAGAGCATCTTAACCAGCACAGCTGAGGAAACCCCAACCTCAGTTTCTGCCAAAAGCGACACCAACAGAAAGTGGACCAACTAACTCCATGGAACCCTGGGACAATTACAGAAATGCAGACAAGGCACCACAGAGTACAAGCCAGGTGTACGGCTGCCTGTGCAACCTTGTCCATGGGAACAGGAGGCTGACTGCAAGGACCAGGGACTCTAGGACAGGGGCCAATGAGAAATGTAGGCGGGTAAAGCCTGCTTGCTACAGTTACACAACAGGTTTCCCAGCCTCTGCCGAAGTGAACTGGAAGATTCAACCCAAGAGAATCTAAACAGCAACCCAGGACCCAACAATCTTTAGGATTCTTTCCTCCAGCACACTTTAACAACTGTTTACCACTTACAACAATGCCCATCAGACAGCAAAACCACACACACACAGAGCTTCCAATATGCACATGCATGTGTGGAGTGGGGGTGGTGTCTTAAATAGAAAGAACAATCAAAATGTTACACTTTTGCCGTTAAAAACCTCTAGCATAAAATAGAGACACCAAAACAAACCAGAGAAAGGAATCACAGGAAGCAGATCATGCTGAAAGAAAAAAAAAATGCTTTGTTTTTCCGTGACTCCCTGGCTCTATAGATGAGGCATAGCCTTGAATTCAGAGATCTGCCTGCTTCTGCCTCCCGGGCACCGGGATTAAAGGTGTGTGCCACCACTGCTACTCCCCAGCTCCAACTCTGAGGGAAAGTTTAATATTTAAATCAATCTGCTCCAAGACCTAATGATGCTAAAGAATCCCAGCAGAGCACCCACTGTGTCCCTTAGATCCTACACAGCACTCCACACACACTGACTCATGTACTCTTCAATAACCAGTGAGGCAGGGTTGACTCACTGCCTTGCTTTCAAGGATGGCAAACTGTGGTGTCAGTGTCAAATCTAGCCAGCTACCTGAACAATAATTTGTTACATTTTTAAGTGGCTACCAAAAATAACGGCTAATTTTATGGTATGAAATTAAAATTTCAGTGTCTGTAAGTAAAGTCCTCTTAAAACACTGCCATGATCCTTTGCTTAGAGAGCTCTTCCTGATACCCACAGCAATGCCCTGGCTCCTTTCTACTGCTTCTCAACACAGCGCAAATTTCCACAATGCACTCCAGGTCCAGGGCTGATGGCTCACGCCTGTTAACTCAGCACAATGGGACACTGAGGCAGGAGGACAGCTTTGAGTGTGAGGACAGCCTGGACATACTGGACCCCTGAGTAGTCTGGCTATAGAATGAGACTATCTCACAAACACAAAAAAGGCAAACAGACTCTGGAGTCATATACCTTTTAAAGTTCTTTTTAACATTTTGTTTTTGTTATCTTTAGCTATGTATATGTGTGTGCACACAGACATGTGTGTGTATGTGCACATGAGAGCAGGTGCCTGCAGAGGCCAGAGGTGTGAGAACTTCTGGAGGTGGAGTTGGGGGTGATGGTGAAACACCCAATGGGGTGCTGGGGCCTGAACTGAGTCCTCTGCAGATGAGCCAATGAGCCGGCTCTCTAGCCCCTTAACCAATGAGCTCTTAACCAATGAGCCGGCTCTCTAGCCCCTTTCATTTTAATTTAATTTTATTTCTGTGCACTGTGTATGTGAGTGTAGGTCACACATGGTCAGCTGCCCTGACAGGTTAGAGGGATCAGATTCCCTTGGAATGGGAGCTACAGGCAGGTGTGAGCTGCCCACTATAAGCACTGGGCTCTAAACCTGGGTCCTCAAGAAGATACAGAAGTGGCCAGATGTGGTAGCTTTTAACCCCAGCAGGCAGGGACAGGTGGATCTCTATGAGTTCAAGGTTAGCCTGGCCTACACAGTGAGCTCCAGGACAGCCATCGAGCTACATATCAAGACCCTGCCTCAAAATAAATAAATAAATACATACATACATACAGAAATAGCTATTAAATTATAGATAGATAGATAGATAGATAGATAGATAGATAGATAGATAGATAAAAGAGCTAGAAGGGTTCTTGAAGGTTGAGCTGACCTTCCACGTCTTTGATCTTGCGTGGTGCAGGATTGTGTACTGTTACTAACGGTGGAGCTGGGACAGAAGAACACAGTCTAGGAAGCACTGCTGGGCTGTGCGGCACTGAGCACTCACTGCAATACCTGGGCTGCCACACAGTGCTCAGCAGGCAGGGCAAGGACCGGAAAACCAGAACGTTTAAAACGAAGCATCTCCTCACAGCACCATGCCCCCAAAATAGCCAGGAAAAATGAGGCCACAACCAAATCAGATTTCAGAATGGTTCGTCTGACAAACAAGTAAAGAAAGGCATTAATAAACAGTGAGCCAATTAAACTGTATTGGATTATAGAAGCCAAGAACCGTGCCCAGAGAAAAATCTAACATTTGACTCTTTAAATTGAAAAGTTACTCAAAATAAATAAATAAATAAAAAGTCTGTGTGGAGTAATGATAGCTGTGAGTATTTTCTTTCTTTTTTTTTTTTTTTACAGAAAAGAAAGTCAAATTTATTTAATGAAAAACGAGAATAAAAATTGGCAAATACAAAAACAAACAAACAAACAAACAAACAAACACCACCGCAGCACCATGTATTGACTCACAAGGGGAAAGCAGTGGTACATGACCACGCAGATGGCTTGTCAGTTAAAGGAAAACCAACCATACATGTGCATGCGTGCGCGCACAGTCACACCCCCCCCAAAAAACTGTTGTCAACAATACAATCAATCTACAACAAACACAAAGTTCAGAAATATTTTACGTTTCCTTCCCAAATACAAAAGATGCCCATATTGGGTACATATTTTTTCAGTGGTTTACTGTTGAATTATTTTTAAATATGTTAGTGTTACTACATGCAACTGTTTCCTGTATTAACAGCCTTTCTTTTATTCACCTTCATGTGTCTAGCTTCTACCTACCAGGAGAGTTTTAGGTTGGCAAGCAGATGGGTGCATTATTCTCTATGAAGTCAAATGTAAATTTTAAACACTGGCCAGAAATATTTTATTGCCGTTTCAACACATGGAAATAGTTACATTGATGCCTAAATTGCCATTTTCTGCAAAAAGCTGGGCAATGCTGGTGTCATATAGGAAAATATTAATTCAGGCATCAGCCGAGCCAATCAGTAAGCTCCAGGCTTAATGAGAGAGAGACACCGCGGCAAAAAGTACGGAGGAAACGGATTAAGGAAGATACCCAGCACTGGGGGCCACGGGCCTCCGCATATGTACACAGCACACACAGGCAAACACTGGCACATGCAGAGGCAGGAACAATCAAAGAATAAAAACAAGCCCTAAAATGAAAAACAGAATAAAACGCTGGGCTCTAATCCCAGGACTCTGAAGGCAGAGACAGGCGGATCCCAACGTGCAAGGCCAGCCTGGGTTACCTAATGAGTTCCAGGCCAGCCAAAGACACGAACCAAGTTTCCTCTCAAAAACAAAGCAAAATAATAACAAAAAAGAAAGAGCAGAAGAAAGTCAACAGTGGATGGGCAGTGAGCGGTGGTGCACAGCTTTGATCCCAGAGCTTGGGAGGCAGAGGCAGGAGAATCTCTGTGAGTTTGAGACCAGCCTGGTCTACAGAGTGAGTTCTAAGACAGCCAGGGCTACACACAAAGAAACCCTGTCATGAAAAAAGAATCAACAGTGAGAAAAAAAAAAGATAATGCCAATGAAACTCCATAAGCAAGAAAGAAAGAAATGAAAAACAGAAAGCAAATAAGCACAAACAACTTGGAAGGTTAGAAGACAAACTTAGAGGCTTTTAACTTTCTAACAGGACATTATTATAAGAACATCACTATCAATTCTTAGCTGCAAGGGTCTAAAGTTGTTACCTTTTGCAATGCTAAGCACCACGAAGACTCTAGAACGAATCGGTAAAAAGAAAAACATTTTAGAGACTGAAGCAGCAGCAGCTTGCCCACCATGTGACAGCAGTGCCCAGGTCCTGAGCTCACTGGTCTTTCCAAGGACTTGTAAGTGAACACATTCATGGAAAACTAAGCAAACTGAGGGCACCACCGCTGAAGGGAACTATCAGGCAGTGTATCCAGTCTGTGCTGATAATGTAAACACCATGTTAAGCAAGATCCAGGAAGACTGGAAGACACCCTCCACCACAGCAAGGAGTTCACACGTGTGCTCAAAAAGTCCACAACTCAGAGGAAGGCATTTTGTTAGTAATCTATCCTCTAGTTAGTATTATTTTCTCTTGTTATTGTTGTTTTGTATGTGTTTGGGGTTTTTTTTGTTTTGTTTTGTTTTGTTGCTTTTTCTGAGACAGGGTTTCTCTGTGTAGCCTTGGCTGTCCTGGACTCTGTCCTGGCTTTGTAGACCAGGCTGGCCTCAAATTCAAAGTGATGTGCCTGCTCCTGCCTCCCAAGTGCTGGGATTAAAGGCGTGGGCAATTATTATTACTGTGTGTACAGTGAGAAGAGATGGGGGCACACCTTTCAGGAATGCTTCTCCCCCTCCACTGTGGGCTCAGCAAGCACCATCCCTGCGAGGCCACCTCACTCGCCCAGTTTATCTCTTCTTTTGTTTTTGTTTTTTGTTTTGTTTTGTTTTTGTTTTCCCTGTGGAGCCTTGGCTGTCCTGTACTCACTCAGTAGACCATGCTGGCCTCGAACTCAGAAAGATCTGCCTCTGACCCACTACCCCTGCCTCCCTGGGATTACCATGCCAGCTTTAGTATTATTTTCTAACAAGACATAAGTACTACTTTAATTAGAAACAGTTAACTTTTAAATAAATTGGAGAAACTGTGTTTACTATTTCACAATCACTGATTCAAAAAAAAAGAAAAAAAAAAGGGCAAGGCTGGAAAACCGAGCAAAGTACCCAAGATCCATCATAATATGCACAAAGGTATCTGCTAACAGTCAACAAATATCTGAGTGCCCACTAGGTGGCTAGCAATATGTCAAGGACTGAGGTTAAAACTATCAAGAATAGAATGTTCTGGGCTGGAAAGGTGGCTCAGCAGTGAGAGCATTTGCTGTTTTTGCAGAGGACATGCATCTAGTTTCCTGCACCCACATGGCAGCTCACAATTCTCTGTAACTCCAGTTCCAGGGGATCTAACACCCTCCTCTAGCCTTCCTGGGCACATATGGTGGAGATATATTTATACAGGAAAACACTCATACACATACAAATAGATATTTTTTAAAGAAACTGGTTTGAAAAAAAATGTAATATATTTAGTCTAGTAAACATTGAGGTAAATCACAAGAAACTAATTATAACGCCTGGCATACTGGCACAAGCCTCCTGTAATCCCACCAAGCCAGAGCATGATGCAGGAGGATTAGCACGTCTAAACCCTTTCTCAAAAGAGAATAAATTATAATATAGAAACAATCTGAAATGGTGTTCATCTGTTTTCTCTCACCAAAACAAAATACCCGGGATAATTAGCTTAAAAAGAAAAGGGTTATTCTGGCTCAGGTTTTAGAGGTTCCAGTCCACGGCTGATCAGCCCTGTTGTGTCAGGTGTCTGTTGTGACAGCACATGGAGCATGTGGCAGAGCAAAGTTGCCCCTATCACAACCCAGGGACAAAAAAAGAATGGGTCTACTCCCAAAATTACCCTGAGCACATCCCCAATGACCTGAGGCTCTCCCATGAGGCTGATGTCACTAGTTCCACAACCACCCAATAACGCCACCCTAAAGACAAAACCTCTAACATATGGGCCCTGGTAGGATACTCAAGATCCAAACTGTAACAGACCCTTGGGGAACTCCCCCCCCCGCCCAAGGTCATGCCATAAAACCTAAGACTGGAAGGGAAAGTATGGCTGGGTTAGGTGGGCTAGTTCAGAAACCTCCAAACCAGAAAAGAAGTGTATGACAAGTTCTAGGTTACGAAAAATAGGTAGAGCCAGGGGTGGTGGCACACACCTTTGATTCCAGTGGTTAGGAGGCAGAGGCAGGTGTGTCTCTGAGTTTGAGGCCAGTCTGGTCTACAGAGTAAGTTCCAGGACCACACAGAGAAACCCTGTCTCGAAGAAAAAAGAAAAGGAAATTAGGAAGGAAGAAAGGAAGGCAAAAAGGAAAGAAGGAAGGAGGAAGAAAGGAAGGCAAAAAGGAAAGAAGGAAGGTGGAACACTCTAGGACCAAAAAGAGTTCAGCAAGGCTATTCAGGAAGGAATCAAAGCCTTAAGAAGCTGAAGCAAAAACAAGCAGTAGTGGCTCACACCTTTCAATCCCAACAGTTGGGAGGCAGAGGCAGGTGGATTCCTGTGAGCTGGTCTACACAGCAAGTTCCAGGACAGCCAGAACTAAAAGAGAGAGAGAGAGAGAGAGAGAGAGAGAGAAGCCAGAGCATAGGCTGATGCTGGGTGCTTTATAGAGAGACTTAGGATACAGCAAGTATTTTATTACTATTACTAATTATTTTTAATTATTGAGACAAGGCCTACTATCCAGCTCTGCCTTGCGTGGAACTCACTATGTAGGCCAGGATTCACAGAGACCTGTTTGCCTCTGCCTCTGTCTCTGCTGGGATTAAGGTATTTGCCACCACACCCAAATAGAACATCATAACCATGTAATTCCTGTACCCCTGCCAGTTCTAGATTAGTCAACTCCACTCTGACATACTGATGAACCCAGTCCAGAACTCTGTAGTGAGTGCCAGGTGCATTTACCTGATTGTCATCTAGTGTCCCCAAACTACCTCAAACTCAACACCCCAATGCTGTCTACTTCCACACCACCTAATCAGGTTTCTATGTTCAGAAACATGAATGATCAGACAGACATATAAATGACAGACTTGTGTTTCTTGATTTTCAAAGTATCTCCTTTAACTCTCTAGCCAACATAAAGTAAATGTTAGTCCCATTTTGCAGATAAGAAAATTTAGAGTCAAGAAAGTTGAATATCTAGGTGTGGTTGGCCCATACCAGCAATTCCAGCACTCAGAAGGCTGGGAGTTTGAGGTCAATCTTCTAGACTGCATCATGAGTTCATGACCAACTTAGGCTACAAATTAAGACCCTGTCTCAAGTATTAAGTGATTAATATCACACCAAAGAGAAAACATAGCAGAACTGGGGTTGCAGTGCACATGTAGATTAGCCTGAGGTCACAGAAAAAGCTGACTGCCTCCAGCCTCTCCAGCCCTTCCTTCCATTGCTAAAAGAATTGCCTTTTTAACTAGTCATATTTCTGTCTAACTAAAAGATACATCAGCACCTCCTAATAAGTAGACAGCCACTTCTTGGTACCTCCTTCCCCTACTGTTTGCATATTTTAGCTACAAACCCAGCAATCCTCCTAGACCCGAAGGTCAAGGTCTATGCCCTAAGAATGACAAAGAAACCACTAGGCCCTGAGACAATGAACTGCCAAACCTCCTACTGTGAACCCCTAACCTTATGCCAAGTGAGAGTCCCATTAGTAACATGCTGAAGCTACTATGTGACAGGTCTGTAACTAAATCCTAATTGTAAAAGATACAGGAGGCTCTGAAAGAGTAAGAAACAAGGTGGACTGTCTCTCTCCCATTAGGTGGGTCTCAGGGTAAGCCAAGCACTGGTTGGACATTCCCTCAATCTCTACTCTCTCTTCATTCCTGCACATCTTGTAGGCAGGGTAAATTTTGAGTTGGAAGTTTTTTGTGGCTCCCTCCACTAGGGTAAATTTGTGGTCAGTTTTTCCCTTCACTCCACTAGGAGACTTGTCTAGTTAGAGGGTGTCCTCTTCAGTTTCCATGACCCCTACTACTAGGAATCTCATCTAGAGCCGTCCCCATATCCTCCCAGAAGCCTACCCTGTCCTAGGTCTCCAGCTTATCACAGAGATGCCTCCACCTACAGTTTCTCAGTATTAATGTTACTCACTACACTAGCATAGCTGTTCTCTAAGAGGCTCCACCCAGTGGTAGGTCCAAACAGATGCAGAGATTCACAGTCAAACATTGAATAGGCAAAGCATAGGGAGTCTTCTGGAAAAGTGGGGGGATGGATAGAAGGACCTGGAGATAACAGGAGCTCCACAAGAAGACCAACAAAGCCAACTAACCAGGGCCCAGAGGAGCTTGCGGAAACTGACACACAACCAAGTTCCATGCACAGACTGGACCTAGGCCCCTACACAGATGTAGCAGATGGGCAGCTCAGGATTCACGTGGGTCCCCTAGTAAGGGGAAGTGGGGGGTGGGGATGGGAGCTGTCTCTGACATGGACTCTGTTGCCTACCTTCTGATCATTCCCCCTGGTGGGGCTGCCTCGCCAGGCCACAGAGGAAGAAGATGAGCTCAGAAGAGGAAGAGCTGATGAGCTGGGGTGGGTGGGTAGGAGGGTTCCCCTTTTCTGAGGAATAGGGGAGAGGGCTACAATCAAGATGTAAAGTAAATAAATTAATTAATTTAATAATAAAAAAAGAAACAATTGGGAGGGGTGGGGAAGGGGCTACAGATGGGACACAAAGTGAATAAACTGTAATTAATAAAAATAAAATAAAACAAAAAGAAACAAGGTGGAGGGCTGATTGCCTGAGAAATCCTGAAGGAAGAGTTGTCAAAGTTGTCTCTCATCCAAGAATAACCAGCCCCAACCCTTCTGAGGTCAGCCAAGATTGGGAGCATTTAGGGCAGCAGTTCTCACCCTTCCTGACACTGCGACCTTTAACACAGTTCCTCATGTTGCAGTGACCCCCAACCATAAAATTATTTTCATTGCTACTTCATAAATGTAATTTTGCTACTGTTATGAATTATAATATAAATACCTGTGCTGACTGATGGTCTTGGGCCACCCCCGTGGAAAAAGTCATTCAAACCTCAAAGGGGATCGAGAACCACTGGTTTAGGGTATTATGGCCATACACAACTTTTCATGATTGTAATCTCAGTATTGGAGAGGCTGAGACAGCTGCTGTAAAATCAAGTCAAGGTTAAGCCACTTGGTGAAAACCTGTCTTGGAAAAAAAAAAAAAGTAATGACAAATTCAAGCAGAAAAGAAATATACTATCGGTAGTACTAGAGAAATGAAAGAAATATACTATCATATGACAAAGGAAAGATTTTTCAATGATAACCTGTCCAATGGAGAGACAGCCACTTCTAGAGTAGTTTTCAAAGGAGATAAAACTGGCACACAACTTTAGTTCCAGCATTTGGGAGGCAGAGGCAGAAGAATTTCTGTGAGTTCAAGGTCATATACACAAATTCAGACCAGCCAGTGCTACTCAGTAAAAGTATCTCAAACAAACAAACAAACAACAACAACAAAAAAAACCACATATTTTATTTTATTTATTTATTTTGCAAAAGACTTCAAAAATCTAAAAGAAAAAGAATAAGCCTTTTAGTAAAGAAGAGATATGTATAGTTATTTCCAATCCTGTAGATTAGTTTAGTCTAGATATAAATAACATAAAGGTAATATTACCAGCACAACATTAAGTTCAGAAAATTAAGCTCTGCTCTAAAACTAAAACCTTAGTAGGGAAATTAAGCTTGAAGACAAAAGCAGATATTGGTAACTGCCACTGTCTCCCTGTTAAAAGACACTAAGACATATCATCATCCTAGAGCCAAGCAATGCTTCACACCCCAGGACAGGGACACACACTCACTAGCAGTGTGGAGCAGGACAGCACACTAGAGAAGTTCCATAAAGCCTCCCCACTTCTGTCCCAGGAAGGAGAAGCAACTGCCACCTTGTCCCTCTGCTTTCTGGCCCACAGCACTCACCCATGTACAGCTGAGTCATAGTACAGAAAAGGAACTTCAAATATCCCTGCCACTCAGTCTGCCTGCAAAACTTCTCTCACTCTTCGAGCACCTTCTTTTCCTGATGAGTTAGGAGTGTCTTGGAGAATCCTAGTCTTCTCACCTTATACATGAAAACAAGCACCACCCCAGAGAGAGAGAGAGCAAGAGAGAGGTGTATGCAAGTCTGTGTGTTTGCAAGTGTGCATGGGTATGTATATGCAGCATAAGTAAGTGTGTATTCTTACTACAAGTATCTAATGTTTTAAAAACATGAATATGAAAGAGACCAAAATAAATAGCCTGGACTATGTAACCAGACCTTGTTAGGGAAGGGGAGCAGGAGGGGAGGGGAGGAGAAGCTTCGCATAGTGTTGTACTGCTTTATGCTTACTCACTTTGAGAGCTCTCCTTTACAGAACTGACACTGCAAATGCCACAGGAATTTCTCAGCACCTGTTTACAGTCACCGAAGAGTAAAAATGCAAGTGCTCTCTGCTCTAACCAGCCCATCAGCTTCATACATCCCTGACCAAAAGGCTGTCCTCCCTGGCATTTGTAGCAAAGAAAGTCACCTAATTTCTTAAGCCTCAGTAAAATATTCCAAAGCATACTATGATGGGCAGTATAACAGGCTCCAAAGGCGTCCACATTCATCTGTGTAACTCAAGATTATGTTACCTCCAAAAGAGAGTGCCATAAAAGCCAGGCGTGGTGGTTTAAGCCTGTAATCCAGCACTCTGGAGGCCGAGGCGTGAGAGTTTTTAGTTCAGGGGAAGTGGAGAGACTTCAGAGATGTGACCGATTTAAGGACAAAGAGTAGGGGCTGGGGAGATGCTCAGTCAGTAAGGTACTTGCCACACAAACAGGACCTGACCTCAGATCCCCAACAGCCATGTAAAAAATCAATAACATCAACAACAATAATCTTTTTTAAGAAAACAAGCAACACAGAGTATCCTGCATTGTATGAAACTGATCTAATCACACGGATCCTTAGAAGAAGGAGATGCCTTTAACCCCAGCACTCAGGAGGCAGGCAGATCTCTGTGAGTTCAAAGGCAACCAGGTCTACCAGGCGAGCTCCAGGGTAGCCAGAGCTATAAAACTGAGAAACCCTGCCTCGAAAAATAAATAATAAATAAATAAATAAATGCCTTATAGATATTGATGACACTGAAAAATTAGTAAGTATTCTGGTGGTTTTGCACAGACATTTTTTTAAGAGGAGAATGGACACCAATCTCCCGAAGGTATTACTGAAATGCTACACTTCTATAAGGGAGAGCAGGCATGTGCAAGACAGATGGCACCGCACTGGCATTGTCAGAGCTGGTTACGGTACGGGACAATGTATGACCTTAGTTCAATATTTGTTCTTTTTTTTCTTCCTCCTGAGGCTAAGGATGAAACAGGGCCTTGTGCATGCCAGGCAAAAATTCCACTACGGAGTTATACCTCTAGTAGTTCTCAATCTGTGGGTTGTGACCTTTTGAGGGGTCAAACAACCCTTTCACAGGGGTGACCTAAGACCATCAGAAAACACAGATATTTGCATTATGATTCATAAGGGTAGCAAAATTACACTTATGAAGTAGCAATGAAAACAATTTTACGGTTGGGGTTCACCACAACTCAAGGAACTGTATTAAAGGATTGCAGCATTAGGAAGGTTGAGAACCACTGCTCCAGCCTATCCTAACCTTCCCACAAAGCAACAAGATCTTGACCAAACCAAACAATACAGACCCCTTAACATACATATTCCAACTCAGACCTTTTGTTTGTTTTTTTGAGACAAAGTTTCTCTGTGAAGATCTGGCTGTCCTGGAATTCACTGTGTAGACCGTCTATAGTCCAGAGTGGCCTAGAACTCACAGGTATTTACTAACTTTAAAAGTTTAACTAAGTACCCGAAACTCCAAAAGGCTGGTCCTTCATTTCCCAGTTTCCTAGCCCAGTTTCCCTGAGTTGCCAAGAAGGTCATCAAAAATAAAAACCCCAGAGCAGGAGAGTCGTTGTATAAACCCTTGAACGTCATTCATCCTCTGCAGCTACCATTCAGCTATTTCTACAGTCTTCCTCGACTGAGCCCTCAACTCAGGCACAAGCATCCGGTTCTGGTAAATCTACACTGCTCTCCACCACCTCCACTCCCATTTTCTCATCTTCCTGCCCAGCATCTCCTCTCCAGACTGTCAAGGATCCCACTTCCTCTGTCCTTAGTCAGTCTTTGCTAGCCCTATTACAATCCCCTCGCTGTCGTTCGGTCCTTTCTTTCACCTGCTTTATCGCTCCAACTTCCCTCAGGCCCCACTGTGGCCCCTTTTCACCCTTCAGCTAACACCCAATGACTCAAGCAAATCTACCAAGGCAAAAAAATAGTCTGATGGTTGCAGGGCGTGAAGGAGGGAGTAGGAGCGACTGCTAATGGGTACAGATCTCTTTCGAGGACATAAAATGTTGAGGGACTGCTGCAAGGCAGCTCGATCACGTGAACAGACTAAAGGCTAGTGAGCTGTACTTCAGTGGTACTTCCAAAACATCCACTTTATAGTTTAGAATGATATCGCAATAAAAATGTGTATGACAGACACGCAACACACTACTGCTCGCCCTGCCCATCACACGCCCATTTGTCCAGCCAACCTCGGCTGTCCGGAGTGTCCGGAAGCTCCAGCCGTTCCGGCAACCCCTAGGTCCCCGCGGGCCGGCCAGGGGTCCCGTTCACTTGGTTCTACACAACCGGGCGCCGAGGGGACGAGCGGACGCGGCCCGCCGGGCTCCGCTCAGCCCCGGGGCGGCCCAACCTTCCCGGATCGCAGCTCTCCGGCGCGCGGCCGGTCACCTCTGGCTCAGACCCCGCGGGGCGGTGCCGCGCAGGGGAAGCCCACCTGTGTCAGAGGCGCGGACTCCCCTGCCAGCCGCGGCGGGCAGACAGCAAGGAAGCAGGAGAGCGGACGGACAGCGGCTCGGGTGCGCACGCCGGCTCAGGCCTCCATGGTTCCGCCGCTCGGCGGCTCCGGCTCTGGCTCCAGCTCCGGCAGCGCTCCGGCCCCAGAGGTGTCGGTGCGGAGACGCCGGGATTTCAAGAGGGAAGCGGCGGAGGACGCGGCTAGGGACCGAACGGCCGAGCGCGCGCCAGCAGCGGGCGGTCCCGTGGCACGCTGAGCGCGTGGACTTCTGGGAAATGTAGTCCATTTGGGGTTTCATCTTCCTAGCGTTTCCCGGGCAACCATATAGCCACGTGGCAAAGTATAGAAGCCACAAGCTCTCAGCTTCTGGGACTAATTGAGATTAGTCCCCCAGAACTGAGTTGAAGGCTCCAGTTAATTCCTGCTGTATAGTCACACCAATGCCAAAAAAAAAATTTTGGATGCTGTGAAGAATTGAAAAATAAAATATTTTTTTAACAGAAAGATCTACTAGACCCTTCTAACAATATAATCAGTACCAGTCCCTCCAGAATGAGAATCAATGTTGTGTTGCTTCAGAGATATGGTATTTGCCTGAGAGAATTTTCAGAATTCAAGGTCAGCATGGACTACATAGTGAGTAACAAGCCAGCCACAGCTGCATAGAAAGACCCTGTCTCAAAACAAGAAAAGTGTAATTAATATTAAAAAAAATTTTTTTAAATTAAAAAAAAAACTAAAAACAAGTATGGAATTTGAGCCTGAAATCCCAGTACTTAAATCACCATTCTGCTATATATTAAAGCCAGGCTTACTACATGAAACAGTGTCTTATGGAAAAATATGGAAATTAAAGTCAAATGACTGGAGGTCACCAAATTAGTACCCTTGAGTATTTATCTCTCCTCATCTAAAATACTTACAAATTGCTGCCATTACAGTAATAGCCATTCACATTATGGACTGTTTTCTATGGACTATATGTTATTGTGTTTATTTTTCCAAAAAAAAATTATGAGCAGCTATCACTATTACCTCCACTATGTAAACACTGAGGTTCTCTATAAAATACTACACAAATATTAGACTTTACTTTTATATTTACTAGAGAGAGTGTGTGCGTGCCATGGCACAAATGTGGAGAATGGAGGACAACTTGTGGAAGTGGATTTTCTCCTTCTACTCATTCTGGGATAGACTCAGGGCCCTGGGATTGGCAGCAAGCACCTTTTCCCATTGAGCCATTTTGCCAGCCTAGACATTTTCCCCCCAGTATCAATTGCCAGCAAATTCACTGAGCTTGCAGCAGAATTGCAAAGCAAACTAAAACATGCCGTGCCTGGGGATATAGGTAAACAGCATGAGGCACTTTACAAAGGTCAGCCACGGTAAAGAATGGTGTTGCTAACACTAAAACATGTTTGTGGAGGTGGACAATCATGAGTCATGCCTGTAATCCTAGCAGTTGACATGGAGTCAGGAGGATCAAGAATTCAAGGTCACCCTTGGGTATATAACAAGTTCAAGGCCAGCTGGAGCTACAGAAGACCTTGTCTTTTTTTTTAAGATTTATTTTTTATACAACATTCTGCCTGCACACCAGATCTATAGATGGTTATGAGCCACCATGTGGTTGCTGGGAATTGAACTCATGACCCTTGAAAGAATAGCAAGTGTTCTTAACCTCTGAGCCAGCTCTCCAGCCCACGAGACCTTGTCTTAAAAAACTACCAAAAAAATAGGAACAGCGGTGATGGCTCAGTGGATAAAGTGCAAGCATGTATGAGGGACTCAGCTGAAATCACCAGAACTCAAATAGAGCTGCATGCAGTAGCACGTGTCTATAATGGTGCTCATAGGGTGGGAAGGGGGTGGGGAGGTGGGAAAAGATATGGAATCCCCAGAAGCACTTGAACTTGCTAACATGGAACACATAATAGCAAACAAAAAGATCCTGTCCCAAGCCTGACACAGAAGGCCTCTGAACGGCTCTACCCTGCAGGGTATCAAAGCAGATTCTGAGACTTATAGCCAACCTTTGGGCAGAGTGCAGGGAATTTTATGAAAGAAGTGGGAAATAGGAGGACCTGGAGAGGATGGGAGCTCCACAGGGATTGCTCCAGAACCAAAAAATCTGGGCACAGGGGTCTTTTCTGGGACTGATAGGAGTATCAGTCCCAAGGACCATTTATAGGGATAACCTAGAACCTCTGCACAGATGTAGCCCATGGCAGTTCAGTGTCCAAGTAGGTTCTATAGTAATGGGGACAGGGTCTGTCTCTGACATGAACTGATTGGCCTGCTCTTTAGTCACCTCCCCCTGAGGGGGGAGCATCCTTATCAGGACAAGGGAGAAGGCAGTGCAGCCACTCCTGATGGGACCTGATAGACTGGGATCAGAGGGAGGGAGAGGAGAACTTCCCCTATCGGTGGACTTGGGGAGGAGCATGCATGAAGAAGCAAGAGAGAGGGTGGAATTGGGAAAGGAGAAGGGAGGGAACTACAAGGGGGATACAAAGTGAATAAAGTATAATTAATAAAAATTAAAATTAAAAAAAATTTAAAAAGATCCTGTCTCAAACAAGATGGAAGGCAAAGGACATCCAAGATTGTCCTCTGACTTCTACACATCATACCCTGCACTTACCTCCATTCACACACACAAACAAATGCAAACACGTCAAATACTCAAACACAGAGATCACACAATGAGAGAGGGAGAAGAGAAGGGGATACAAAAAGAAGAAAAAAGAAAAAAGCAGGATGTGGTAGCTTATTTCTCTTTCCCTCTTCATCTGAGAAGCAAAGAGAGGGAATGACAACACCTATTTCCTTTTCCTCTTTTTATAAATAGTTGGGCAGTGGTAGCCCACATCTTTAATCCCAGCACACAAGAGGCAGAGGCAGGCAGATCTCTGGTCTACAGAGTGAGTTCCAGTACAGCCAAAGCTATACAGAGAAACTCTTCTGAAAAAAAGAAAGAAAGAAAGAAAGAAAGAAAGAAAGAAAGAAAGAAAGAAAGAAAGAAAGAGAGAGAGAGAGAGAGAGAGAGAACACTGTGCCCTCCAATACATGGAATGGTGCCATTCACATTCAGTCAAAGTGTTCAGTTAATCCTCTCCAGAAACACCTGAGCAGACACACACAGAGGTGTCTCAGTCTTCTAAGGGATTCTGAGTCAAGCCAACTAGGCAAAGGTAATAAAGTCAAGAATTGTTTGCATTGTGCTCTAGGTGTGGTTCTGAACTTCTTATGCCTAAGGATTAGGCATTAGTGGTGCTGCAGGTTTTACACACATTTTTTTTTTTTAAAATGTGCTCAATTACCATGAAGAAAAAGAACAGCTGGCCTAGCTCAGTTCCAGCCCCAAAGAAATGGCTTTTGAGCAAGCAGATTTTGAAAATTAACTAGTTGAGATTAGCATATGCAAATCTTCACCAGTGTCTTCATAGTGGAATTTGCATCTGCAGAGATAAAGGTGCATTTCCTCTGGTGTTAGGACACAATTCATCTGAACCAATACAAAGTTATTCCAAAAGTAATCTAAATACCACAGCAGCTTTTCAGGGATAAACACTTCCCCAGACCATCAAATCACTGTAGCTTTGAACTCATAGAAGTGTTTACCAGATTTACCTAGTTGATGATACTATGCCAATACCATGATTTTTCATGAATGTTCTACTTTTTTTTTTTCTGTGTTATAACATCTAGCTTTATCTTGTTTTGGTCACAGGGTGTATTTTATATGACAGCTGTCACTTTTTTAATATATTGAAGTTTAATTTGTGAGGCAAAGAAAACTCCATGTTCTTTTGTATCTGTTACAGGTAGGCAGTTCACCATGTCGCTCAAGTCTTCTGTGTCCTGTCTGGTTGTTCTATCCGTGACAGATGGTGGGTTTTGTTGCTTGCTTTGTTGCTTTCTGGTGCTGTAGATCAAATTCAGTACATGCTGGGCCACCACTGAGCTGCATCTGCAGCACCTAAATGATAGGGTAACTAAGGCCTCTAGCTCATATTGCAGGGATATTTATCTGTGTTCCAGCTCTGTCAGTGTTTGCTTCAAATACATTGATGGTCTATTACTGATACAATCCCAGTTGTATCAGTAATCTTCAAAATACGTGTTTTCCTTAGGAGGCAGAAATAGCAAAATTGAAAGTCCAAACACAAATATGGTTAGTGGTAAACACCTATATCCCTAGCACTTGGAATTTGGAGGAAGAATTGGGACTTCAATGTCATTCTCAGCTACCTACAAAGCCAGTTTAGTTTACGTAAGACCCAGTGTTGAGATCTGTAAGTAGGCACCTCTATGGCCAGCCCCAAGGAACCTGACAAACCAGGTATCAGCCATCTGTGAAGCCAACTATGGACCATCTGAAACCACCTGCGCCTGCTCTGGGTCATGCCGGGGACCAGGAATCCCAGGCACGTAGTTACGATGGATGCTGGTGCCAGGGTCTGCAATCAACTTCAACCACCTGGAGGGGACTTCCCGAGAAGTTGCTAAACCACCCCCACCCTGACTGATTTTATCGATCCCAGGAAGAGCCACGGAATGTGCCACTTATGCAAGAGATAATTTGCCCCCTTTTTCCGATTGGGAGGGTAGTAGCTCCCTTATTTCAAAAATATAAAAGTATAGCTCCAGCGAGCAACAAACAGACCTCGACAACTCACTGCCTGGTCTTGTCATCTCGTTCCTTGTCTCTTGCCTGTTTTTCTTTCAGGCTTGGTCCTCCTCGGGACCCCACGAATTACTAGGTCCCACGGGTCTGGGCAGAGTCACCTTAAAAGAGAACTCACACCACCTCCAATCTCTCTCTCTCTCTTTCTCTCTCTCTCTTTCCCTACCCAGAGATGGTCCCTGTGAGCCTTTTTCCCTTCCCTTAATAAATCTCCCACCTGGAACCAGTCGTGTGGCAAGATTTGTGAAACCGCCACGTAACTTTGTTGCACAATCCTAACATTGGTGCATTGGCCGGGAATAGGTGCCTCTAGCGGCCATTCCACATGGTGGTTGCCAGCACCCCACTGGAGCTGCTGGGAACCTATTTCATTCCAAATCTGCCCTCGACCCACTTTCCAGCAACTAGATCACTATCTGCTGCATGCAACACCAACTGGATTGGTGAGTTCCCCTCATTGGTCAGCATAAAAGCCTCTCTTGGTAGGGGAAAATTGGCCATTGAGTGTCTGGCAACTTCCTACTACCCTTTGAGGTGGAGGAACCCCCAACCATGGTCTTCACTGGCTCCAGTTGACCCTTTTGCCCACCTTCATTTAGGACTTCCCCTTTCCCTTGGGAGAGATTTTTTCCCCTTCTACGTGCATGGTTTCTATCCCTCTCATGGTCACCTACAAAAATCCTAGTGCTAGGTAAACTGTCTCCTTTGGGCAACTGTGCCCTTAGTCTCTGGCCAATGCTGATAAGTTGTTGGATCAGGTAGGGCCATACTCTCCTGGGTCAAACCTTACCTTTGGAACGGCTCTGGAAGGTCACTGACCCCTACCCTCCCAATGAGAACTGCTCATTCAACTGTTCCTGCAGCGTCCTCACTGGGATGTCTTCTGGAGAATTTTAAAACCTTATGCATGAAGCCTAAGTTAAAGTCCTCTTAGCTCATATGCCTCTGTAATAAAACTTGGCCTACATATTCCTTAGATAATGGCCAATATGGGATCGTTTTAATTACTGTCAGCAATCTGGTAAATAGAAGGAGGTAAATAGAAAGAAGCTTTCTCTCTTCTTTGCTCTAAACCTTCTCTCTGTTCTTCCTGTTCTCCTACCTAACTTCTAGCTATAAAGTCTCAAGCTCAAGAGTTCTTTACTTTTGATCCTGTGGATAAACCTCCACCTTTCTGTTCTCGACCTCTGGCTTCTTCTCAAACTCCTTTGCTTCCTCCTCTTTCTCTTTGGCTTCTCCAAAACCCTCACCCTCCTCCCTAGCAACAGGCCATCCTAGTCATATTACTTTGGCAACCATTTTCACCCCACCAACAGCTATTAGCCCCCTGCTACCCACTCTCACTCTATAGCAAAGCCCCCTTCTTCTTCTACTCAGCAGAAACCAGCCTCAATTCTTCCCTTGCAGGAGGTGACCGGTGTGGATGGCTTAGTTAGGGTACATGTTCCCTTCTCATTAACTGAACTTTCTCAAGTAGAAAAGAGACTAGGATTCTATATCTCTAATCCTTCTACTTTCATTAAAGATTTTCAATATCTCACTCAATCTTATACTCTTACCTTCCATGATATATACATATGATTCTTACCAACAACCTATTACCTGAGGAGCACAGGTGAGTTTGGGAACAGGCTAGAACACATACAGATGAGGTTCAACAAACAAACACAGCACATCTGGTTGGGGTTGAGACGGTGCCCGACTAGGATCCACAATGGGATTATAATACCCCTGAAAGGAAAGCATTCTAGCTAGAGATCAGTTCACATCCTGTCTCCTGGCTGGTGGCTGCAAGGCTGCCCTTAAGCCAGTTAATTATGAGAAGCTCCAGGAGGTCATTCAGGACAAGAATGAAAACCTGTTTCAAATCCTAGAGTTCCTTACAAAGGCCCTTTTACAACATACTAATCTAGACCCTGAGAGCACAAAGGGTAGGCAACTTCTGATGACCTATTTTTTCTCCCAGAGTTATCCCAACATCAGGGCTAAGCTTAAATGCTTGGAGAGAGGACCTCTGACTCCACAAGCAGAAGTCTTAGCCCTGTCTTTAAGGTGTACCATGGGAGAGATGAGAAAGCCCACAAGCAAAAATACTAAATGCTGGCCAAGGCCATCCGACTGGCCTCAGTGACTACCCAGGCTCCCTTGCCTCCTAAGGCATGAGGAAAATGGGGTCCTTGTTTCAAATGTGTTTAAGGTCACTGGGCCCAGTTCTGTCCTAACCCCCACAAGGCACCAGGGCTATGTCCAAAATGCCACCAAGAGGGCATTGGGGTGTTGACTGCAACTGTTTCTCCCATGATATAGGGATATCACTCCAAGATCACCCTCTGGCCAATATCCTAGGCCTGGCTATGGATGACTGAAGATGCCTGGGTTCCCTTGATCTGACCACTGCCATTACTAGCAGGGAGCCATGGGTAATTATCATGATATCGAGCAGTCTATCTCCTTCCTTAACACCAGTGCCACTTACTTAGCCCTGATGAAGTATTGGGGACCAACCTCTCCTTCTAGTTCCTCTATTGTCAGGGTAGGGGGGACATCCTTGCCAGCCTTGCCAGACTCCACCACTCAACTGTATTTTCAGGGTTGTTCCCTTGACTCATTCCTTTTTAGTGATGCTAACCTGTCCAGTTCCCTTACTGGGAAGGGACTTTTTAGCCAACGTGGGAGCCTCTATCTCCTTTATTCCACCCATTTGCCTGACCCCAAGCTCACCAGCATCCTCTTTCCTCCTTCTCCTAGCTACCCTACCTGCCAGTTGTGACACGTTACTTCCTTTACTAGGCTCTCAGGCTGGAGAGATGCCTCAGTGGTTAAGAGCAGTGACTGCTCTTCTGGAGCAACCACATGGTGGTTCACAGCCATCTGTGATGTGATATGATGCTTTCTTCTGGCATGCAGGTGAATATGCAGATAGAACACTCATATATATTAAAAAACAAAACACAGCAGTCTCTTCCTTTACCAACCAAGCTCTCAAGTGGACCTCCAAGTCTGGGATGTCCAAAACCTCTCTGTCGCTCGGCACCATTCCCCTGTGGTCATTCAGTTACAGGATCCTGTTGGAAGCCACGTGGTCGTCCCGCCAGCAGAAACGCATGCAGACACAAGGATCCTTCCACAACAAGCCTTTATTACAGTTAAGCGATGAAAGGAGGAGAGGAGAGAGAGAGAGCCCCGAAGTGGCGCTGTTTATATAAGCCCGGGTCGCACCTAAGTGACGTGTCAATACCCTGATTGGCTGCTCACTCTTTACCCCGTCTGATGACTCGGGCTTGGCGTGCTTAGCGTGCTTACGCATTTCGCACATGCGTACTGGAGGTTGTTTACAGTTTTGAGGGCGGAATGTCAGTGCCATCTGGTGGCGTCTGAGTCTCAGCTCTCCACAGGATCCCACCTGGTATATTATCCAACCCCTGGGGATGGGAGTAGAGAAGGTAATTAAACACTCCTCCAAGTGTGGATAGTTGCTTGTTTGTCAAGCTGCTTTGTTATTTATCAAAAACCATGTTTTCACCCTGGCCTTCACCTTGAGACAGAGAAAAGAGAAAGTTTTACCAAGTTCCTTAAAGCTTGTTTGTGTGACCTTGGACCATATCTGCTATAGGGAAGTTTTAGAAAACAAGTTTGGCAATTCCACGAACTTCTTTCTTGTATTGATGTGACTTGCTTTAATTATTTCAATCCTTACTCTCCACTCAGGAACTGTTCATTCTACTCTGCCTGTGGGCTCTGGTATCTAAGGTCATTGCCTCTCTGACATCCCCTCTCTTAAATAATACAAAAGTGTCAATTTGTCTCCTACTTCAGAGTCTGACCACGGCCTACAAACTCCTTAATGTGACCCAACTGGGACGTTTTAAAGCTTGCTGGCTGTGTGTCCCACCTTGGACCAACTCAGAACTACCACTGACAGCTTCTCTGGTGACTCTGTCAAGTAACCTTACTTCACCATTTACTAATTTCCCTGACTCTGATGTTGCCACAACCTCCTACCTTTTTCATATCACCCTCTTTGGTTAGGCAAGCTGTTTCAAGGTATCCAGGACACACTCTGTAGGAATGCTAAGTTCCTTAGAGTATAATAAAACTATAATACTTGATACCTCATCTCAACTCCAATGCCCTACTGCTGATTCTTTGTGGCACTCAGGTCTACCATACTCTGCTTGTGGTTGGTCAGGAGTTTTCACGCTTGTGCTCCTCTTCCCCGAGCTGGGAGTGATAAATGAAAAGGAGCCCCTACCAATCCCAGTCATGGATTCAATAGCTGCCCAGCAGGATAAGAGGACAATTCAAATCTTGCCCCTCTTGGCTGTTGCAGGGATTTGTCAGGACTGGGACAGCAGGACTAGCCACTTCACTAACTTTGTATTATCAGCTTTCTTCCCAGTTCATCTAGAACCTCCAGCAAGTGGTGAGAGACCAAAAGACTTAAAAATCAGTGGCTATTATTTTAAATTTTAAAGCACAAGCATGAACCAAGGCCAGCCAAGTGGAGATATGTCTAGCCACCTTCAGGGAAGAACTAGCCTTACTGCCTTCTTTCCTGCCCACTAAAGATAAAATTGCTAGGAAACCGGCCCATCCCCCTAGGAAGGGAAGCCAGATAATTAATGGTTTGGGGGCCTTCCTACAGCCAATCAATTCAAAATTCAACATCCCTTTTGTGTTTCAACTAATAGATGCTTGCCAGGTAGGAATCCCCTGCTTTGGTCATGCTAGGAGGGACCAGAACCTTTAAATCACCCAACTAACCTGAACACAAAGCTCTCGGCTCTCACTGCTTTGGCAGTAGGGGTGTGAGCCCAAGCTGCAGTTTGTAATAAAAAGATCCTCATGTGTTTTACAATGGACTCGACTCCTGGTGGTGGTCTTTTGGGGGCTCATGATTCGGGCATAACAGTGGCTTAGACAATACAATTCTCCAAAGACAGATCGACTCACTGGCAGCAGTAGTACTTCAAAACCAACGTGGATTGGATCTCCTCACAGCTAAAGAAGGTGGCCTCTGCCTCTTTCTCCAGGAGGAATGCTGTTTTTTTAATGTCAACCAGTTGGGTATAGTAAAAGACAAAATCCAACAACTCCAGACAAATCTACAAAAGCGAAGGGAACAGCTCGAGGTCTCTAGCTCTTGGGCCTTGAGAACCCCATATGGAAATGGATTCTGCCCTTCCTCACACCCCTTCTGCTTTCTTTTTTTCTTTCTGCTTTTGCTTTTTGTACCCTATTTTACTATCTTCCTCTTTACATAATTCCAACAACAAATGCAAAAATTCTCTAATCAAACCATTAATCAGTTACTCTTACAGGATTATCAACCTCTGCCCACAGAACCAGATGACAATGACCTTCCAATCATCCCTGTTGGTGGGGACCAGTTATACCCTGAGAATGACAATGCCCCTAATCAGCAAGAAGTAGCTTGAAGAGCAAAAGTTGTCCCTATGCCCTCCCCACCATCACCCCTTCCTAGCTCCTCACTTTTTAATAAAACAAAAAGGGAGGAATGTTGGGATCTATAAGCAGGCCTCTCCAAGGCCAGCCCCAAGGGACCTGACAAACTGGATATCAGGCATCTGTGAAACCATCTATGCACCATCTGAAACCACCGGCACCTGCTCTGGGTCACCTTAAAAGAGAACTCATACCACCTCCAATCTCTCTCTCTGCCCTACCCAGAGACAGTCCCTGTGAGCCTTTTTCCCTTCCCTTAATAAACCTCCCATGTGGAGCCAGTCCTGTGGCGTGATTTATGATCCCGCCGAGAAACTTTGCTGCACCATCCTGACACCCTGTCTCAACAAAAGAAAACAAAACCAAAAGCCAACCACAAGACTCAAAAACTCTGCTTATTATTCTCCTGTGCCTTGCAGACCCATCAATTGCTCAAAAATAAGTGCATTCTAAGTTTTTACCATGCACCAATACCAATGCTGCCCTCCTTTTCTTTCCTGCTGCTCTGACAGTACTCTGACAAAAACAGCCTAGAGGGAACCTGTAATGCTCAAAGGCAGTGGACCACATCTATTACCTCAGCTTGGCCAGAATGTGCAGTGCTTTAGGTGCAACCCTGAGGACCTCGAAAGGAACAAACAAGCAAACAAACCCCAAATTTCCAAGCTGGGCATTGTTTAAAAAATGTCCCGCTGTAATGAGTCATATAATGGTCATGAGGATGTTTTGGAATAGACGTCATTGTTTCAATGTAAGTGTCCCTCCAAACTTTTCCCAATAGTACTTAAATCGCAGGGTGATGGTATTTAGAGGGGGTGCCTTAAAGAGTTGACATAATGGCTCTCTAACAGTGGATACAGATAATCTAGGTAAGATCCGTATGTGGTGCGGAGTGCTCAGAATTAGGTATTTGTGTCCTTAAGTCAAAGTAGGTAAAAAATTTATTTCAATCACATTAGATCATGTGCTTTTTTTTTTTTTTTTTTTTAAAAAAAACAACTTTTTATTTGTGACTTTCACATCATGTGCCCCAATCCCATTCATCTCCCTGTCCCTTTGGGACCTGCCGTCTGCCCTTGCAACCTCCCCTCCAAAAAGACAAAATGAATCTTGTTGTGGAAGCTGTAGTGTGTCACAGTGTGTCCCACTCCGTACCTTTTTGTTCACACTATTTTGTTGGCAAATGTTCATTACAATGAGTCATTAGGCTGGTTTGAGGCCTCTGACTTCTGCTACACCATCAATACTGGATTCGCACTAGGATTCCTCTAGGATGGCCTGTTGTTACCCTGTATCATGGAGAGCCTGCAGCTTTGGATCTGAGGGCAGGACTAGCTCCTTCATGTGCTCCAGCAGTTCACTGATGGGGTAAGATATTGGGGTGGGCCAACTCAAAGCCCTGGATCCGGCCTAGGCAGTAGCTGAGCTCATCAGCCCACCAGCTCTCCCAAATCCCCACCACCAGGTCGAGCTCTCCAGCACTGCCCTAAGTAGCTCACCCAATGCCACAGCTAGCAAGAGGCAGAATTACCTCCCCTGCTCTCAAGACCTCGGGGATGGCTCGCCTGCGGCCCCAGAGCCAGCTCTACTGTGCTGCCCAGGAGAAGTGCGGGGACCACTCTCCTGAGCGCTGCAGCCAGTGAGGGGCAGGGACAGCTCCCCACTCTCATGTTTTAAGACTGATTTTTATTTTATGGATATAAGTGCTTTGTCTGGGGGCTGGAGAGATGGCTCAGAGGTTAAGAATACTGGCTGCTCTTACAAAGGTCCTGAGTTCAATTACCAGCAACCACATGGTGGCTCATAACCATCTATAGTGAGATCTGGTGCTTCTTTTGGCATGCAGGGACACATGTAGGAAGAATACTGTATAAATAATATATAAATATTTTTAAAAAAGCGTTTTGTCTGCATGTATGTCAGTGCCCCATTTGCATGTCTGGTGTCTCAGAAGACCAGAAGTCATCAGATCCCCTGGAACTGGAGTTACAGGTAATTATGAACCACCATGTAGGTACTAGGAATTGAACCTAGGTCTCTGGAAGAGGAGCCAGTGCTCTTAAATGCTGAGACATCTCTCCAGTCATGCTTTACAGAAGGATTTAATTACTCAATAATGACGCTGCAAGTCTCATTAGGCAAAAATGAATGTTCCAGAGGCCAGCAGTATGAACTACAGGCTGTATGAGCTATCTGTATTGTTCTATGGTTTTTGAACTTTTTTGTATGTGGAGCAGTCGAATAGGGCTTCCTGGAGGACTTCTTACCCCAGAGTCATTAGGTGTCTGACAAGGTCACAGAAGCTGCCTTTCCAAGAACTACTAAAATGTCACAGGACTAGGTGCCTGTACTTTAGTGAGTTAGCATCTGCTCATTTCTAATTGATTACAGTTGTTTCTACTTCCAAGCCTTTAGCAGTGTCTTACAAGGCACCAAGGGAGGATGATGACATAAAGACACCAGCCTGTGACAAACACAGCCAATGCCCCAAGGGATCTGGGGCAAGGTCACCTGGATAAGAAGCCCTGAGAGGACCTCACAAAGCAGCAGGACAGGAGAGAGAAGGGAGGGAGGGATTGCTCTTAAGGGGATATGGGGCACTGATAGAGCAATAGTCCACCAAAGTGGACTGTGGAGAGCAGCTTTGCAGCTGCTGAAGCCAGAGAAGAAACAACAAAAACTACTGAAGAAAGCAGCAACGTGCCTGGCAGCCTGCAGCAATCAGCTGAACGGAATCATTTTAACAAACGTTGGCAGAGACAGAAACGGGATTTGACTGAAAGTCTAGAAACTTTTGGTAGGACCTCCGTTCTTCCGCATTCCTCCAGCAGATTTGGCCACTCTTTAATGATTGGTCCTATTTGCAAGCTGATGCTCAGCCAAACAGAGGCCAATTGGGCCCAGCTGGTACCCACTTGTACCCTATAAATCTGGACTTCAGAGGTCTGCGGGGCTGGATCAGCAGTTAAGAGCACTGACTGCTCTTGCAGAGTACTGGTGTTCAATTCCAAGCACCGACACGGTGGCTCACAAATGTCTGTGACTCCACTTCCAGGGCACCTGATGCCCTTTTCTGGACTTTTCAGGCATCAGCCATACAAGTGGTACAGGGACATACATGCAGGCAAAAGACCCACACTTGTAAGAGAGAGAGGAAGGAAAGAAAAAAAAAAAGATAAGAGCTCTATATCCTTAGATGTAGATCCTAAATTTTAATTATTCTGGTGGGGTCTCGATGTGATTCAATTTGCATTCTCCTGGTAATGTCATTAGTATTTGTGGGCCCATTCTCTTTTTCATCAAGTATACTATTTCTGTCACTGCCTTCCACACACCATCCAGTGTAGAGGATAAAATGTCTATGCTGGGTGCCTTTTTTTTTTTTTTTAATTTAGTTTTGATTAAACAAGGGTTTCACTCTGTAACCTAAGATGGCTTTACATTCTCAGGGATGCTTCTGCCTCAAGATTCCAAGTGCTGAACCAATACCCCTAAACTCCTTATATTTCAGAATTATAAACTATATTTACTTTAAAATCAGTTTATAAGGGCACTGATAGGTAGAAACCATGTAATTCAGGGCCACAATGTGTTCCTAATTATGATATTACAGATAGATAATAGATGATAGCTAAGTAGCTAGTCGATACAGACAAAGATACTAGATGATAGACAGATGATCGTGATAAGTAGGTGATAAATAAAAACATGACAAATTGATGGTACATGATATAGACACAGATGGCAATGATTTTTCCTTAGACTTAATTATGTGTATGATTGTTTTGCCTCCATGTATGTATGTGCACCACATGCATCCCTGCTGTCCAAGGGGGTCTGAGGAGGGCATCAGATCCACAGGAACTGGACTCACTGATGATATGAACCACCACGTGGGTGCTGAGAACCAAACTTAGGTCTTCTGCAAAAGCAGCAAGCGTTCTTAACTGCTGAGCCCCGATGGTACTGTTCTCATGAATTGTTCCACCACTGAGGGGTTGGAAGGCAGCGATGGAACTCATACAGCTTTCGTGGGCAGACGAGGAAATTAAGGAGCAGGAATTTGGAGGGCAGGTGGAAGGCATCCAACAAGCTCACCGACAGTACTGTTTCAAAAATATTTTGAGGAAGTGTGGTGGGAAACCAGGCATGATAGTGCCCTCCTTTAATCTCAGAACTCAGGAGGCTGTGAGTTTGATACTAGCCTGATCCATATAATAAATTTCAGGCCAGCCAGGGATCCAGAGACCCTGTCTCAAGAATAAACAAACAAACAAACAAGCAAACAAAACTCAAAAAACACTGGAGGCTGAAAGCACAGTGTAGAACATGTACTAGGCATGATTAAGGTTCTGGGTTTAATCTCTAGCATGAACCCCACCAAAAGAAATATTGGAAGGCTATATAATAGGGTAAAACAGCTAGGAGCTGGAGATGGGGTACTGGTTAAAGAGGACACAGGTTCAGTTCCAGGGAATCCATCACCCTCTTCTGAGCTTACACCAAGCACATAGCTGGTGCAGACATACACACAGACAAAACACCCATTCACATAAAATAAAGACAGTTAGGTCTCAAATACAACAGGAAGTCAGTCTAAAGTTGATAGCTCAAAACTAGCAGGGATATTTGGAAATATGAAAATACCAAAGGCATGAGGGCAACTAAGAGCATTACAGATTATCTGACTAAGGGCTGGAGAGAGAGGTCCATGATTAAGAACGTTTGCTGTTCTTACAAAAGACATCGGTTCAATTCCTAGCACCCACGTGATAGCTCACAAACATCCACAGGTACACAGATGTACATGCACACAGGTAACATACACATATAAAATACCTCCCCCAAATTAAAAATAAATGTTTTACTTCAAATTGATGTAAGCTGGCCAAGCTGGCATACAAGTGTAATACCAGCATCAAGTTCAAGGTCATCCTTGCCTACATAGGTCAGGCTGGACTATCAGAGACCACTTCAAAAGGAGTTAATTTAACAATGATGGACAGGGGCAGGAGCAATGGCTCAGGGGTTGAGAGCACTGGTTGCTCTTCCAAAAGCATGTACTAGGCATGATTCCCAGCAACCACATAGTGGCTCACAACCATCTATAATAAGATCTGGTGCTCTCTTCTGGTGTACAGGCATACATGCAGACAGAACACTATATACATAATAAACAAATAAATCTTTAAAAAAATTTACAGGCTGGGTGCAGTGGTGCACACCTTTGATCCCGGCACTTGGGAAAGAGAGTCAAGAGAACTTTTGTGAGTTTGAGGCCAGCCTAGTCTGAGCTTCAGGGTAGCCAGTACATAGACCTTGTTTTAAAACACCAACCCCACTGACCCCAATTTAAAAACAAAAACACAAAAGAAACCCTAATGTGCAATGAGAACCATGATGTGCATATTTAATACAAGCATTCATTTTAAACCAGGAATGGAGGTTCATGCCTGTAACTGAAGCACTTGACAGGCTAAGCTCAGATCACGGATCCCAGGCCAGAGTTACATGATGAAACGTTATCTCAAAAGAAGAGGGGGGATCGAGGGGAAATGCAGGTGTGATAGTACACACTGTAACCCTATCAATGGGGAGGCAGTGGTAGGACCAGAGGTTCGAGGCCGTCCTCTGCTACACTGAGGGATGTACAGGGCTATAGACTGTAGCTAGGGCTTCCGGTTAAGCGAACTTTGTCACTGGGCTACATCTCTAACCCTTTTTGTATTTTAAAATTTTGACACAAGATATGGCTAAGTTAGACTCAAACTCATTCTGCAGCAAAGGCCAGGTGTGGCCTTGAATCCTTTTGCGGCAGCCCCCCAAGTAGCTGGGATTACAGGCTTCAGGCACAGGATCAGCTTTTCTCATTAAAGTTCAAGTGAAGCCCACAAGACCCCCACTTGCTTTAGGAAAGATCTGGCCAGTCTAGCCACTCCTGCGGAAGTCACTCACTGTGACCTACTGACTTCTGTTCATCTGTCTGGATGCATCACAGTTCTGAGATTCTGCTCGTCAACCTGATTAAACCAAAAAATTACTTTCCAGGGCTGGAGAGGTAGTTCGGTGGCTAAAAGCGCTGGCTGCTCTTCCCAAGAACCCGGGTTCAATTCCTAGTACCCACATGGCAGCTCACAACTGTAACTCCAGTTCGGAGGGATCTGGCAACCATCACACCAAACACACAAAATAAAACTTTAATCAATTATTTTTTTATAAAATTACTTCCTGCTGGGAAGTGGTGGTGCACACCTTGGTGGTGGGCAGTGGTGGCAAAGCAGCACAGAGAAACTGTCTTGAAAAGCAAAACAGTGGACAAAAATTACTTTCAAATATGGGAAGATGAAAAGAAACACGGAACAAGTTGAACTCAATGTTTAATGCATTTACAGGAATACAGGTACAGAATCAGAATTTACATGGCTGACACTGACGCTGCTGTTACATTTTGCAAAGAAGCTTCACCTAGTTCCTTTTTTCCCAGCTTCCTTGGAGCAATAGCTATTCTTAAGTCTCTGCCCTCCACTGTGCCTGACAGTAATTACATCTTCCACATTTCATCCCATCGTGGACTGTACTGTTTTGCAGCAAGACTCATCCCACCCAAGTTACGAAAGTCCACAGGCAGTGAAAGCAGGAGTCAACTGCAAAGGCCCAGGGGCTCAGAGTTCTGAGTATCTGCTCACACAGACCTTCTATTTGTTCATATTAGTAAAACAGAATAACAGAAATAAAAGCTACTTTAATGAAAAAGAAACTCAGAAGTGAGGTCATTAAATAGAACTACTCACATTTCAAATATAAATACCACGTACTTCCTGATCAGTATCAAGTAGGTGCTAAACTGTTTATCTAGAATCCTGGTCTCAGAGGAAAAAGGCAGAGACAAAGAAGGTGCTTCCTGTTGTCAGGTCCATTGGAAACAGCCAGGGGCTTTCAGAAAAAACACACTAGTCTTTCTTTTTATCAGAGACCTCTGCTGGTCCTTTTGTGAGTAATCCATTTGTAGCTGCACCCTAAAATGAAAAAAAGTTCAAGAATTATTAGAACGAAAAGGTACTGATTTAAAGAGAATTCCTTCTAAAGCAGACAATAAATTTCAGAATTAACTGATTTTTTTCCCAGAATCATGAAGGTTAACTAAATTAACACAGCTGACCAGAGTCAATCCAACAAGCACCAGCTGAAGGGAGGGGTATTCCCCCCCCCAAAAAAAAAAAAAAAAAAAAACAGCCTTTACTTCCTGGCCCAGGGTTCAACCCCCAGTTCAGGTGAGGGAAAAGAAAGATTCCCCGATCAAAGCCATAAAGCACAAGGACACCTCATTAATCAGAAGCCTAGTTTAAAATCTTCTGGCCGAACGTTAATTACTATAATGCAGACAAACAAATCAAAGCCACCAGTTCCAGAGGATTACTGTTCCAAAAGCTTCTGGTTACTCAAGCACCGCCCTTTCACCTGCCTTGCCTTGGGCATGTGAAGGGTCTTACCTTGCAGTCTACTTTGCCCATATTTTTATTGTTGGATTCGCGCACAGCTTTTTTAGGCCATATACGGCTGACAACAGGGGAAAACAGAGGGTACAGGTATGGCTCCAGGAATTTTTTGAAGATCCAGAGCAGAACTGGAATGACAATACAAGGAATGCACACCATCTTCCCAGGCTTAAGTTCCTAAGCTGCTGACACAAACAGGGGGAGAGGGGAATGAGATAATTGATTAGTGACAGAAAGACTTTGTGGAAAGGATTGTTTCTATGGGTTGGGGGGGGTGTCTATGAACATATTTGCCGAGAGCAAAGGTTTCTAAACTGAAATGCTGCTGTCTGCAAGGTAAAGGAACAGGTGAGCAAACACAGAGTGAGATGCCAGCATCCAATCCTTTCCAATCTCTGTGGCTTTCTCACAGATTTCATGATAAAAGACAGTGCCTAAAGGTGCCTCCTTGCTTAACAACCAACCTAGGACCAACACACTGAGAAGACAGAACCAACTCAGTCTACAACACGCCACGGCACGGGCATGCCCACACGATAAATAAAAATGCAATAAAGAACTGTAAAAATATGGACACTATGTGCTAGGTACTTTACATAGCATACCCGCTCATTTATTTCTCAAAGAACAAGAAAGGGGGCCAGTGAGATAGTTTAGTGGGTCAAGGTGCCTGCCACTAGAACTCAAATGGTAGAGAAAACAGACCCCTGTAAGTTGTCCTCTGACCTCCACACAGCTCAGTGGAGTGCTCCCTCTTTATGCTCACATACACCAAATCAATCAATCAATCAATCAATCAATAAATAAGTGAGCAAACAAATAAGTGGTAAAAATGGAATAGTAATAATAATAATAATAAAATCAACAGAAAAACTGGATGCTCTATAGAGTGAAAAAAAAAACAAAAAACAAATTATAGTCAGGCATGGTGGTACCTGTCCTTAATTCCAGCATCTGATGTCTATGAGTTGGAGGCCAGCCTGGTCTACCGAGGGAGTTCCAGGACAGCCAGGGCTACAAAGTGAGAAGGATTTTTGTTTTGTTTAAATAATCATTATGGTTAAAAATAGTAATAATAAAAGAAAAACATTACTTATACTCAAATATAGGGTGCACTTTGTGTGAATTATATAAGAAATTGACAATTAACAATAAGCCACTCGGCTGGGCAGTGGTAGCGCATGCCTTTAATCCTAGTGCTTGGGAGGCAGAGGTAGGCTGATCTTTGTGAGTTCAAGGTCAAGCTGGTCTACAGAACGAGTTCCTGGACAGCCAGGGCTGCACAGAGAAACCCTGTCTCAAAACCAAACAAAACAAACAAACAAAAAAACCAAACCAAACAAAACAACAACAACAAAACCCTTTAACAAGCCAATTGAACAATGCTAAAGGCAAATTCTGTAATATGAAACTCTAGGCTTCCAAATCAACCTTTTCCAAGTCTCCTTTTTTTTTGTTGTTGTTGAGGAGATAGTGTGGGTGGGGAGTGGGGACCAGTGCTGAAGATGGAACCCAGGGCCTTGTGCATGATAGAAAGAACTATGCTATCAACTTACAACCCTGGATTTGACTTTCTTTTTTCTTTTTCTTTGGGGGGGGGAGCGGGGGTGGTGGCGGTTCGAGACAGGGTTTCTCTGTGTAGCCTTGGCTATCCTGGACTTGCTTTGTAGACCAGGCTGGCCTCGAACTCACAATGATCCATTTGCCTCTGTCTCCCTAAGTGCTAGGATAACAGGTGTGTACCACCTCAGCAGGCTTGCTTTTCTTTTCTTAAAGAACGGTCCAGGAGCTGACCCGGTGGCATTCTGGGAGGCAGAGGCAGGTGGACCAATGTGAGTTTGAGGCCACCCTGGTCTACATAGTGAGTCCAGGACAGCTAAGGCTACACAGAGAAACCCTATCTTGAAAAACCAAAAAAAGAGAAAAGAAGAAAGAGAAAAAGAATAGCCTAGGCTGTCTTGAAACTAAAACTCTTCTTGCCCAAGTCACCCAAGTGCTGAATTACTGGTGCCACAATGCAGATCAACTTTCTTTTATTTTTAAAGATTTACTTATTTATTTTATGAGTTTATTTGATGTTTTGCATGCATGTATAAGCATGCAGTGCTTGTGTGGTCCAGAAGTGAGCCATGTGGGAGCTGGGATATGAACCAGGGCCTCTGGCTCTTAACCTCTGAGCCATTTCTGCGGTCCCCCAATTCTGCATTCCGTTTTAAGGATATAACTGAAGGTGTGATGGTTAATAATAAACATTTTATTCGGTATTGTGCTAGTTTTATGTCAGCTTGACACAAGCTAAAATCATTTAAGGAAACTTCAATTAAGAAAATGCCTCCAGCCAAGCATAGTGGCACATGCTTTTAATCTCAGCACTTGGGGAGGCAGACGTAGGTGTACTTCCTAGAGTTCAAGGCCAGCCTGGTCTACACAGTGAGTTCCAGGACTGCCAGTTACATAGTGAGACACAATAGAGTGAGAGACAAAAAGACAGAAAGACAGTAAGAAAGAAAGGAAAGAAAGAAAAGAAAGAAAGAAGGAAGAAAGAAAAAGACCTGGCTGTAGGCAAGCCTGCACACCATTTTCTTAGTGACTGATGGGGTAAGGGCCCAGCCCACTGTAGATAGTGCCATCCCTCAGCTGAAGGTCCTGTGTTCTCTAAGAAAGAAGGCTGGGCAAGCCACGAGGAGGCCTCTGCATCAGCTCTGTTCCTGCCCTGTTGGAGTTCCTATCCTGACTTCCTTCAATGATGAACTGTGCTGTGGAAGTGTAGGTCAAATAAAAATAAACCTTTTCTTCCCAAATTGCTTTGCTCACAGTGCTTCATCACAGCAACAATAACCCTGAGGTAAGAATTATCCTGTAAGTAAATTGTCTATTTCTAAAAGTTAATACTTCTAATATTCTTTTTCTGTTTTAGACAGTCTCTAACCAAGGAGCCCCAGCTGGCTGGGACTCTCTAGGTGGATCAGGCCTTCCTCTGCCTCTCCAGTTCTGGAGTTAAAGCCATGCCCCAACACAGCCAACCCTTGGTGAATTTGATTCTGAAAGTCAAAAAGAGACAACACTTATTCTATTAAATCAAAAATTCTTAAATTTACTAAATAATTCTCTTAGGACTAGGATTTCAAGATAAAGGATTATTCTAATTTCATTTCGTTTGCTGTAATAAACATTCCAACAAAAAAAAATTCAGGGAAGGGTTTGTTTCACTGCACAATTCCAGGATAGTCCATTACTGTGGGAAAGTTGAGGTAGAAACTGAAAACATGACACCTACAATCAGCAGAGAGAAAGATCCTTGCTTGCTTGCTTGCTTGCTTGCTTGCTAGCTTTCTCCCCTTACACTGCCAGGACCTCCTCCTATGGAATTGTGGTGCCCAAAGGGGTTAGGTCTTCCAACATCCTTCAACAATCAGACAACCCCTTACAGACCTGCTCAAGGCCAAATCTGGCTCATTTCTCATTAAAACTCACTTCCTAGGTAGTTCTAGGTTGTATCAAGTGATAGTTAAAATAACCAGCACAGAGGCCTTAAGAAGTTTTAGAGCTGGGCTTGGTGCCACCCTCCTTTAGTTGCAGCACTTGGAAGGCAGGGGCAGGCTTATCTCTGTGAGTTCAAGGCCAGCGTGGTCTACAAAACAAGTTCCAGGACAGCCAAGGCTACACAGAGAAACCTTGTCTCAAAAAATCAAAATAAATAAACAAATAGTTTCAGAACAATAAGAGGATTTAAAATTTTCTAATTTTTAGAATTCCATAAGTTACTCGGTTTGATTGTGGAACTCAAAGAGATCTGCCTGCCTCTGCCTCCCAGAGTGCGGGATTACAGGCCTGGCTCACTTTACAGATTTCACGGTGAGACAACCGGGATCTGAGCCCTCACTTTCTGAAAGGTGTTTCTAGGAAAAATTACTCGACTGTGCTTTAATTCCCTCATGAGAATATGAAAACAGTGATAGCACCCAGCTTAGAGAAATGCAGTGTGCACTGGACAGTGTGACTACAGCACAAAACAAACAGGCCAGGCTTGTGATCCAACTATTTTGTAGGCTAATGAAAAGAGCAGCATAGATGAGTTAGGAGAATCCTACCTCAAAATGAAAAGAAATAAATTGTTTAGAGGCGGTGGGGCAGGGGCTGGAGGCTGCAGCTTGGTGAATGAGCACTAACGAAAGTGATGACCTGCGCACAGCCAGCTAGGAGTGGTAGGTCATGCCTCTAATGCGGCCCTTGGGAGGGAGAGGAGGGATTATCTGAGTTTTAGGCCAGCCTGACTACACAATGAGATCTTGTCATAAAACAAAACGGGGAGGGGGGATACAAAGTGAATAAATTGTAATTAATAAAAATTAAAAACAATTTTTTTAAAAACCTTTCCCCAATTAAAAAAAGATCTTTGAGAATTTTACAACTTTTTTTCAGGCCCCTTTCCTACCCATCCAACTTTCTTTCTCTGTCTCTCTGTGCAGCCCTGACTGTCCTGAACTCGCTCTGTCGCAGGATGGCCTCGAACTAACAGAGATTCGCCAGCGTCTGCCTCCCGATTGCTGGGATTAAAATGCTACCAACACCCTGTCCTTATTTTATATTTTAAATTCTACTTGTAGTTAGTAGTTTTAAAATTCGTACACATTATGCTCTAAATAAAACCCAAGAACCAGTGCCAATTACTACATCATATTATTCCAGTGCCAATTACTACATCATATTATTCATTTCACAAGCTCTCACTATGGAGCCTTGCCTCTGCCTCTTTTGTGTTGGGTCCAAAGATGAGAGCCAAACCGTGGCGGAAGCAAGGAGGGAGACACCGAGGGTGACAAAGAACGGTGCCGAGATGCGAGGCGAGCAGCCACCTAATTCCCGCGGGCCGCTGGCGCCCTGCACTGCACAGCACCGTCCGGGGACGCCGAGCGCCGCAGGCAGACACCCCCCTTGCGAGCTCTAACCCCCCGAACCTCACTCACCAGCACCAGGACGCCCGGGGGTAATGTCCGCACTTCCGGGAGGCCGGGCTGCCAACAGCCAATAGCATGTCAAGGGGCTGACAAAGGCGTGCACGCCAGCCAAGGGACGCACAGCACGTAACGGTGTCGTATACAGAGCTCCCCGCAGTTCCGGGGTTGCGCCATAGCTCAAGCCTCGCGCGCGCCCTCGCCGGGTAGGGAAGGGTGGCGCTGTGCGCGGAAACCAATTTCCCAGTCGAAAACCTGTGCTGGGCTGCCCCAGAGCCGCGAATTTGGAATAAGGCCTGCCTGGACCTCACCAGCAGTAGGAAAGGTCCCGGCACAAAATAGGGCGTTTCCAGGCTCAGATTACCTAAACCAGATTATTTTTTGCGGCCTTCACTTGACGATCAGACTGATTTGAAGTCGGAGTTTGTATTTCCCCAGAAGCTGGGATTATGGTTGTGCACCCCAACGCCTAGCTGACTTCCGTAACTTTACTCAAGGGGGTAAACGTGGAGCTAACTAGAAACTAGGGCTTGGGTTGTTTCCGCTGCCCATTTTACACTAAGCACTACAGTGGACTGGTCTGCTGGCAAGGTTGTGAATTTGGAAACCCCACTTAGTGCTGGTTGAGACCCAAGGCCTTTTCAGCTATGTCTGACACAAACATTACTGAGGTTACCTTAAAACTTGGGATGATATCAGGTGCTGGAGAAATGGCTCAGCGTTAAAGAGCACTGTCTGACCTTCCAAAGGTTCTGAGTTCAATTCCCAGCAACCAAACGTGGTTCAGAGTTCTGGTATGTAGGCCCAAGAAACCGAACTTCCTACAGAGCCCTGTACACCAAAGGTTCACAGAGGAACCAGTACTGTTGCTGCCCAGATACTCAAAATACGTGATAAAAACACATCCATGTATGTGGGACAACACATGGGTGATAGTCACAGAATTTAGGGAAGCATGGTACTTTTTCCACCATGTGGGCCTGGACATATAGGCTTGGCACCTTCACCCTGAATCATTCCTTTGGTACTGTTCTTTGAAAAAAGTCTTCACGAAAACACTAGCAAAGGGCTACACATACTACCATATCTTGAAATGTCCTAAGTAGGCAAATGTATAGAGAATAGTTTAGGGGTTTTCAGTGAGTGGATGCTTGACTTGAAAAACCTGTATTACTATTAGGTCAATGCAGTACTGGCCTCTGAGTGCCAGATGATATAAAACTGTTTTAGTAACAGGCTTATCATATACTCAATAGTTGTGGTCAGATCTATCAGTTCCCCAGTAAATGCTAACTCAACAGTGCTAGGTCACTTTTATACTGCTTAGTCAAGTGGGTGTCAATGTTTCACTGCTGACTAAAACCACACCTCTCCCAATGGGGCTCATTTATCTAACAGGTAATCTCCAAGCAATCTGCTTATAAACAAAGACCATCAGAAGACCTTTACTTTTATCTGCATTTATTTTATGCTGAATTTATTATTCCCGTGCCATCAGCTTTTGTTTCTTCAGTTTCTTCTGAGATATCTAAAAAGACAAAGAAATGGACAACTTAAGTTTTCCAGTCTAGAAGAAACCCATGTTAAAAATCTTAGGAGCCAAATGAGAGGAAGTGTCCTAATAAACCAAATGCCAATGACTAATCTAGTTGGGCCACAGGAAACTGTACTGTTACTCCATAGAAAGTGCACTGAAGAGGGTAAAAGGCTGGCCACAATAGTCTCCTTTCATGGCTGTGTGTGTCCTAAGATAATCTCCACAGCAACCAATGTTCCTAGCAGTTCACACCAGCAAAACTGAGCGACTTACTTTTTTCTTCTGTGCAACCTCCTCTTCTGGCTTTGGAACAATTTGTTCCTTCTCAGTGAGGATCATCTCAATGTGGCAGGGGGAGCTCATGTATGGGTTAATCCGGCCATGAGCTCTGTAAGTTCGACGGCGCATCTTAGGGGCCTTGTTCACCTGGATATGTTCAATGACTAGAGAATCTACATCTAAACCCTGGAAAAGGAAGAGAAATTAAGCTAAGTATCTGTTTTATCTTCAGTACCCCAACCTCTAACGTGGATTACTTTGAATTACTGTTTCTACTGCCAAAGTGCACTATGTTATACTTTGTATTTTGGGTACTAGTATAAGTTTTTTGAGTCAGGGCTTCTCTGTAACAGAGCTCTGGCTATCCTGTTTTGTACTGACCTTGAACTCAGAGATCCACCGGCCTCTGCCTGGGATTAAAGGTGCGTACCACCTTTAATCAACATGGCAAGCTGTCTCATTGTATTAAGTAAACCCTTGAGGTTGTTACACCTAAGAAGGCTGCCCATTCTCCTTCCCTCTCACAGTACACACTACTTTTCTTTTTAAAAGGTATAACCTTATTGCAAAGGAAACCATGTATAAGTATTTCCAAGTGGGAAGTAAAGATTATCCTACCTCTAGACACAGTTACCTATCCCAAACTCCTAAAACTCAACATCTCCTTTATAACAAACTATACCACCACTAGGTCTAGCATATTATTCAAAAGACAAATGGCACAAGGTAAAAGTATTTTTTGGTGTGCCATACCCTGATCTGCACTCATCAATATATAAACCCTAGGCTAAGAAAAAGATTTGTTTGGGGTGGTGTTTTTAACAGAACTAGGGATGGAGGAAACCATTAGGACGCAGCATATAATGCTTCTGAACACCTTTAGGCAAGATTCTGTAGTGCTCAAGGTACAAGTACAAGACAAAAGTTGCTCTGGGGGGCTGGAGAGATGATGGCTCAGAGGTAAAGAGCTCTGGCTGCTCCTCCAGAGATCCTGAGTTCAATTCCCAGTAACCATGTTGGCTCCCAACCCTCAATAATAACCTGTCACCCTCTTCTGGTGTGCAGGTATACATGCATACAGAACAGTGTATACATTTTCCAGTATATCAAAAAATATTACTGAGGATACACACACACCTGAGCAATAACTTCCAAGATATATATATATGATAGTAATGGCTTAGGTACCTTAAGTTCAGCATTACTCTCTGCATTTTTAAGCATATGCAGCAAAAATTCAGCACTCTTTTTTGGCCACCGACCTTGAGTCCAGCCCCACTGTTTGGCCTGAAAGAACAAAGGGTAAACAGTTTTGTTACTTTCCTTGATAAATCCGTATTAGACCCAGTTAAAAAAAAAATGGTGGCTGACAGCAAGGTTGCTCAGAACGTGTTTTATTTCATGGTTAATCCAAAGGTGTCCTAAGATCCATCATCACAGCAACCAAACCATAAGAGACTTTAGCTCCCACACGCCACCCTAATTACAATTTTCTTCAACAGTAACTTAAAGGCTTCTCACCTGGGCGCACCTCCCGACTCCACCATTATACCGCCGGAATGGCACACACTGCTTCTTTAAAGTGACATCTTTCAGATACTTGGTGGCTTTTCGGATATGCATACCCTTGATGGCCTGGGCAGTTTCCCGGGTGTTCTAACATAAGCCAGAGAGTTTTGGTTAACAGTGTTGACCTTCCAATTTTAAAGAGTTGGAGATAAATACACAGTAAAATGCCCAAGCTCCATCACCCTGTTATTATATACCGTGTCACACAATGTTATCAAGCATTCATACCCCGCCAACGACCAACTTATATATATAAAAAAGGTGGCTGCTCAGAACGTGTTTATTTTCACGGTAAATCCAAAGGTGTCCTAAGTAAGTCATCACCGCAGCTACCTTTCAAACGACAATCGTTAACATGACCACAACTCTCTTACCTTAAAGTGAACACGAAGATTTGAACCTCTTGATTTGCATGCTACAAAAACATGAAAGGAAAGATGTTTATTTTGTTGCGTTACTCACACTCCAAAAACAAAACAAATCGAAACAGAACCATGACCTTTTTAGTCACTTACATTTCGTAGGATTTTCTGGATCAAGAGAGTAGCGAACCATCTTGAAGGATCACCTGTGAACATAACACCTATTAACAGCCAGCTAGTTACCAAGGAGTTTAATTAAGCATACCAACTGCTGCTCAGAGAATAATTGTTTTCACGATTAATCGAAAGGTGTCCTAAGAAACATCATCATCGCAGCCACCTTCTTCAACCAGGGTTTCTCTATGTAGGCCAGCCTGCCTTCCCAGTGCTGGGACTAAAGGCCTTCCATTCGGGTCTGGCTGTTCTTCCGCAACCCCATCCCTCTACACTGGGACTCAGGACTGGCATGGCGAAGCCAACCCCAGCCCTCTGCAGATCCCTCCTTCACCCCCGACCTCGCGGCTCCCCACATACCCCACGTCCTGATGCGCCCAAGGAGCAGCAGAGTCTAAATGACTGAGGTCTGCACCCGGCTTTATTCTCGGCACTTTCCTGCATCACCGCCACTAACGCGCCCGTCTCCTCCGCCAGGGGCCGGGCCCCGGCCCCCATATCCGCCCCTCGCGCTGCTCCGCGGCCTGCTGAGGCCTGAGCGCCCCTCCGCACAGAGAGCGGCCGCCTGTGGCGAGGACCCATAGCCCTGAGAGCTCAGATGCCGGGGGCCGCGAAGCAAGCAGCCCCGAAACCACGATGGCGGCGGATTCGCCACGAGAGTACGAAGCAGAGTAACACTCACCCCTGGCCGCTTTCAGGAAGAGGAAGCGCGAGGGCTACTGGGAGAATTCATGAGACCTCGACATCTCGCGAGACTTCCGGGCGGAGGCACGAGATCCGGGGAGAGGGAGGGCCGAGAAGGAAGGGAGCGTGTGATGTTTTTTAGAAGGTCTGGAAGAAAGTGCGTCATTAGAGACTGTCTCAAAATTCTCAGTTTTTAATTCCAAAATTTAAACAAATAAATTTTAAGTATCAGGAAATAAAAACACTCTTGAAGCATAGGACATGAATTACTAGACGTGAACGAGAAATTTAGCCACCTTAGTTGTTAGATTTGGTTATTGTCAACTGGACCCTCCGATAGTCGTTTGTAAGTGGACGTTTAGGATAAAAGGTCCGAGCAAGGAATGGCTGTGCTAGCTTTCAATTCCAGCACTCCGGAGGTAGAGGCAGTGCCTTACCAACTTTGACACCAGCCAGGGTTACTTAAGAGACCTAAGTGGAGGCCGTAGAATGGAATGGAGAGAATGCTCCAGGGCCGGAGAGACTGCTCAGCACTCAATAGCATTTGTTGCTCTTGAATAGAACCGGGGTTCGGTTCCCAGCCACTACCTACAAGGTAGCTCACTTGTGTTACTCCAGTTACAGGGAATTAAGAGTCTTCAGAACTCTGCAGGCACCAGGCACACCCGTGGTGCTTAGACATACTTGCAGGCAAAACACTCATACCCGTAAATTAAATAAATTATTTTTAAAAGTAAAATAAAAAGAATTCGAAGCAAGGGAAGTAGGGGAGGAGTGGGGGAAAAAAACAGGAAGGGGAGGGGAATAGGGAGGAGAGGGTCAGTTAGTTTATGTTAATTATGCAGATTAGGCTTACTGAGGAGTCTGGCTCAAATAATTGTTCCCCAGGACCCATTTTAGGTCTTCGTTAGCTACAGAAGACCTGTTGGCATTTTCTTTTCCTTTCTTCTTTGTCCAAGGTCACCTCTCTGATTCGGTTACAGATTGCGCTAGATTTTCTAGGTCACCACTTCCGGGCAACTCAAACTCCAAGTCACTGAGTTGGGCTGGCTTGGCTCCTTAGGTATGTTTTCAAAGATCCTCTCCTTTCCTCTACCTTCAGTCCCAAATACTGGATATTATATTTTTCTCCCTAGTGTTTTCCTTTCTTCACAAGCTTTTATTACAGGCTGTAAACTCCCAAATAAATTTTTGAGCTAGATAGACCCAGATATCAAACTGCTTTCTCAGTATTTTTCCCAGGGATCTCTGGGGTGAATACTCACCCTTAAGTAGAACCTCGGGCTTCGCTGTAGTTTAGAGATAGAATATTTACCTAAACTCTACCAAGAACTGGGTTTGGTCCCCACCACTGAGGAAAAAAAGTTTTGGAGGATTGTTGAAGAGCTCTAGGCAAGGAAGGGGAATGATACAATTACTTCCCTATAGGGAGCAAACTTGAGGGATAGGAGTAGACACAAGGAGAGGGATGTTAGAGGTTTTTGCAGGTCCTGAGGGTCACTTAAGCTAGGCTGTGAAAAGTAGTACAGTTATGGAACTCTTCTGGAGGTGGAACCAATAAAATTAGCCAACGGACTGGATACTGGAGGTGGTGTACAGACAAGGAAACATGATCTAGATTAAGTTTCAAACTTGGAACAAGTGGCTCAGGAGCCTATTTAACATAGCAGAGCAGACCTGGTCTCCAGGCTTTCCCAGCATCCCTCAGTGTTGCAGGGTATGGCTGGCATACTATGCCCTCTGCCCTGAACTTTCCAGCCCAGTGGCTGGGCTGCCCTTCCCTCAGAGGCTCTTCTCTATACAGTCAGACATTTTGACGTTACCCTCCCCTTCTTCTCTTTTGCATCTTTGGCCTCCTGGCTGGTGTAGTTGGCTGCCCTTTCTTCCTTCTCTTCCCCCTTCTCCACAACGTTCAGTGTTATGACCACTCTGAACTCTCTTAGATGTGTCTGCCTCTGGCTGTGCTCTCCCACATATCTATAATAAGCTTTCTCCTCCACCATACCCAAAAACAGGCATATTCCTTTTCTTTTCGTTTTTCTTTTTTCCATTCAGTCTCCGAATTTCCTGATCAAATATGGAGTGGTGCAAACACGCTGAACCTAGAGGAGAGACGAGAGTGATACAATGAATGGTCTGTGTGACCTTTTTCAGTATTTTGTCTTCTCAGATGTGCAGTCTCATGCCACTCAGCACTCAGGAAACTGAGGCAGGAGGATCATGAGTCCAGGCCAGCTTGTGTTACACAGTGAGTTAGAGGCCAGCCTGAGCTATATAAGAAGATTCCTCTCTGAACATTTTTTTCCCCCAGATTTTAGCTTAGGAATATTTAAAACACACACACACACACACAAAAGTGTACAGGCACTTAACTAAACTTCCAGAGCAATCTATTTTTGTCTTTTCCTTTCTCTCTATCTGGCCAGGAACCCCTAATCTTCCTGCTTCTCTCTCTCTCTCTTTTTTTTAATTGTGCTTTTTATTTTTATGTTTCCTCCTTTTATCACAGAAGTATTTTAAGAAAATCTTAAATCTCTTCATTTGGAAGCATCTTAATGCGTATCTCTAATGGATAAAGATTTCATTTTCCTCCAGGTAGCCTTCTCCCGGCATCCTCCTTTTTACGCTTCCATTTTGAATATAACCATGATACCATTAGCATACATCAAACCATCATTGTCAGTAACAGTGCCTTAATATAGCACATACTTTAGTTTGAGAGTAGTTCCCCCCCCCAAAAAAAAAAAGCCTTTGCAGTTTGTTCAAATCAGAATCAAGGCATTATCCTAACATTGCATTTGAGAGGTTGCTCTTTACATAATCAATGACAGTTCTTCTCTTTCACACTCTGTGTTGCCCTCATTTGCCCTTTGCCCTCATTCTTTGCTCATTTATGGAAGAGATTAGAGCAACTGGTGTGTAAAATCTCCTCACTTCAGGATTTGCTTGTTGCAAGTATATCATGTCTTTAAACATTGTATTATAGTCTCCAAATTCCTAAATTCATACCAAAACTTGATCAGATTAATTTCCTTGGTTTTCCTTTTTTGACACGATGTCTATATAGAGCTCAGACTGACCTCAAAGTCACAGTCCCCTCAGACTCCCTAGTTCTGGGATTACAGGAGGAGTGCCACCATGCCCTCCTTGTGAGGTAGTCTTCTAACAAGTGGAGAACTAGAGCTTGGGTTCCCACAAGGTGGGATGGGAAACACAGGTTTTAATGACCTATTCAGATTGCAGTGTGGCTAAGAAACAGGTTCAGAGGAGATAGAGCGAGGATATGAAGCCTGAGCTCTTCCCACTGCCCTTACTGAATAACCATCCTTTCCTGATTGCTCCAAATTGCTGGTGGGGCAGCTGTGTCACTGCTGCTGGCTTCTTTCCCTTCCTTGCCTTAAGCTTCCCACCTTCTAGTCATCCCAGACCGTCTCTGCTTCCCAGAGTCTGGTCCACAATCTCTAGTTCTGTGACCACTACTGCCTGCTGTCCTCAAGATGGGCCTGAAAAGGAGAACTTCTACCCAGTGTTGGGAGTGTGTGTGGGTCTATTCTGGGACTGGGTTCCAGCCCCAGGTGAGCTGTAGAGAAACCTAGTTGACAAAGGATGGCAAGGCCGAAGAAGGTGATAATGAACTGCATGCAAATGCCCTTGGACTTTTCAAACAGGAGTAAAACACACCTTCTATTGACTTTCCTTAATAGCGACTACTAGGGTTTAATAGTGAAGCCTGTGGCTTCCTTTACTCCACAGATCTCCCCAGAGCAGCAGAAAACAACAGACCCTTAGCCTTTTCCCAGCAGCAGCCATTGAGTCTACTCGATGACCAGCAGTGAGAGATGTCAAGTGGGCCCGGCAGTAGTGTGACAGTTTGTCCAGACAACTGATCTTCTTCAATAATGGACCCCTTGGAAGGTCAGCAGCCTTATTAGACCAGCTGGCCAGGATGGGTTGGCCTGCCCATCTTCTCAGAAGAGCAGGGTTTTTAGAGTGAATATTCCATGTTTAAGTCCTGCAGCATGTCCATTGTTCCTTTGCCTCTGGAACAATGCTCTTCAGTATAATGCTGCTTTGGTTTCTGGCCTCCAGGAGAGTATGGAGAAAAGACTTAATCCCTTGGTGGAGATTTGCTCTGCTCTGCACAGTCTGATTAGCCAGGAAAAGGGGAATTCCTTTCTGACAAGAAGGGGGATGTAATCTTTTCTGTAGGGGGTCAGAGTCCTTTGATTTGCTTCCGGGGACAGGAGTGTTGTGGCCATGTCTTGTGTATTGTGTCTCTGTCCCCATGTTGTGCCATCTTGTCCTGTGCACACCCATGCCCAACCTCAGTCTTTCCCTGACCTTCTGGAGCTAGGATGGTGTTTGGAATTGTGTTCATCCCTAGGCTTTCTTGAGGGATTGTGCTCTATTTTGTCTCCCTGACACCTTAATTCCCGATGCTACAGCTTACTCTTTATCAGTATAACTCCATTTCTGCATAGGTTTTAGGAAGTATGAAGATTTTGAAGGACACATTTTTAACTTTCATTTATTATTATTGTTAATATTCTTATTATTATTTAGTCTTAGGAGTTCCGAGTTGCTAAGGTTAACAGTGAATGTTAGTTCCTCCTGCTTCTACCTCTCAAGTTCCTCTCAAGATTATAGTTATGTGCCCCACATCTGGCTCTAGAGGAGATTTAAAGTGCGTTTTCAGGGTTAGGGGCTAGTGAAGTCAGTAAAACATTCTTCTTGAAAACATGAAGACTTGAGTTCCATCCCTAGAGCCCAGGCCCAGTGCCCAGAGACGGAATTTAAGTAAGCCTGTTGGTCTAGACTAGTTGGTGAGTGCCAGGCCAGAGACTATATCGAAAAACAGAAAAGCTGGAGAATGCTTGATGAATAACAGCTGAGGGTGCCCTCTGGCCTCCACACACACATGCTCACATATGTACCTTTGTCAGGCCCATTGTTTGTGTAGCCTGGGGACCTGGTCCAGAGCAAGAGTGTGCTGAGACTTTTCCAAACCCCGAAAATCTCAACCGTGAGATGGCTCCATCCCTATTCCGTGCTTGCATGTCCTGGTGCATGTAGTCTTGCACCCCCGCCTCCGTCATCCTCGAGGTAGTCATGTAGCCTGGTAAACAGAGCATGTTCATCTAGAACTGGCAATCTCTCTCCATGCAAATGAAGTGTTCAAAGCACCCCAGCTCCAGCCAATGAGGTACATGCACCCCCCATCCTTACCCATTTCACCAAGGTTTATAGAGCCCTTATTCCCCCCAATAAAGAGAGCTGGATCACTGGAAAGGCTATGCCATTGAAAGGGCTGTATCACTGAAAGAGCTGTATTGGAAAAAAACCAACGACATTCCCTCTCACACATGACCACATACAGAAAAGAAAAGTGATCTCTACACACATCTTTATTGTACATTCAGAGTTGATGTTTTCGGAGATTTGTTTTTGTCATCTGACAGGCTATTTTTTGTGTATCATTTTTCTTTTCTTTTCTTTTCTTTTCTTTCTTTCTTTCTTTCTTTCTTTCTTTCCTTCTTTCTTTCTTTCTTTTTTTTTTTTCCAAGATAGGGTTTGTCCTGGACTCACTTTAGACCAGGCTGGCCTTCAACTCACATCGATTCGCCTGCCTCTACCTCCCTGAGTGCTGGGATCAAAGGCATGTGCCACTATGCCCAGCTAATAAAAGTGATTTTAAAAGTACATTTTTCTTAGCTGGTGTTTTGACACGATTTTATTTCTAGCACTGGAGAGGTAGAAACAGATGGAACTTGAGGTTACATTGTAAGATCCTATTGAAAACAAAACAAAACATAAAGGTACATTTCTTTTCATCTTGTTATAAGCGGTCATCATGGGTTTTGTGTGTCTGTGTGTGTGTACATATTCACCTGTGTGTGCATGAGATTTCCTGTGTAACTTCATAGGAAGTGATGTCCCTAGGTTGTTTTAGGAACATGTCCTATTGGACACATCTATGACCCGTGCACATGTCATATACAACTGTCATCACATTTTTGTGTGTGGAGTTAAAGCCATTGTTATATTTAGAAAAATGATGCCTCAATAGTCAAGCACAGTACTACAGCTAAGGACATAGATCATATGTTTCTGCTCTGCTATATTATCTAACCTGGATTTCAGTTTCACCCATGCTTCACATACAAACCTGCTTCACTGGCTCAATTCCATATTGATTCTACCTCCTGTTCTGCTGCAAAGCAAGCCTGTACTGACACGGACAAGAGAATCCACCACAGTTGAAGAGTACAGGGGAGCTTCTTGCCCTGATTAGCTACCATCATTTGTGACTTCTACATCCCAAATCTAGACAAAGTCTTTCTGGGAGGGAAACTTCTCTTTCGTTGAAACCATGCATACATGTCCACTAGAGACAGTGGTTATGTTAAAGGTCTTTTCCTCCTAACAGGAAGGGAAGAGATTTGTGTGAAGCTGAGGGAGGGTCCAGATGACTGCTGGAGAACATCCCAGTTCTCATTCATAAAAGACCAACAAGGATGTAAGTATGTCTGATGGTTAATCTACATTGTCAATGTGACTAGATTTAGACTTAACTAAGAAACATATGTCTGTGGATGTCTTTGGATTGTTTCCGGAGGTAGAACCCAGCTGAGCGCAGGCAGCACCATCCCGTGGGTTAAGGTGTCAGACTGAAATACTATAAAAAAGGAAAAGCAAGCTGAGTGCCAACATCTCTCTTTGAATTCTCATTGCAGACACAGTGCGACCAGCCTCCTCCTGCTGCTGTTGGTGGAGTTTTAGTCTTCTGGAAGTAGCCTCCCAAATTCTGGGATTATAGGTGTGCACTGTCTTTCTTGCCTTCTGCGGATGCCTTGCTTCTTCATGGTATCACTTAGCTTTTAATTAGGTGGATTTCAGGTAAATAATTTTGACTCAAGTACATTATAAATTTTTGTGTCTTCCTCACATAATCATTCTGGAAGACAATACAGGTAACCAACCATTAGGGATGTGAGTATTAAAGCCTGAATGTGGTGGTACCTCTCTGATTCCTTTGAGACATGTAGGACATTGTTATAGTAACTTTTATTCTCCTGATGTAATTTTTACCTCAGAGGCTAACCATCTTCATCTGCTAATCTATGTGCTATTATAATTGGCTGGATAAATGTTGATTGACCATCAAATATTTATAGTGTATGTATGTGTGTATACACTGGAAATCAAATCCACATCCTGAAGCATGCTAACGAGTGTTCTGCTACAGAGCTACATGCTTAGACTTATCTAATATTTTATTAATATCAATGATATTTGTCAGAATTAATATTTTTATTAGATCTCATAAAAGTATAAAATTTTTGTTTTTCATAAATTAAGAAATTTAATTGTGGGCTAGAGAGTTGGCTCACAGATTAAACACACTGGCTGTTATTCCGAAGGTCCTGAGTTCAATTCCCAGCAACCATATGTTGGCTAATAGCCATCTATCATGAGATCTAGTGCCCTCTTCTGGCCTGCAGGCACACATGCAGATGGAATACTATATAAATAATAAATAAAATAAATCTTAAAAAATAAAAAAAATTAATTGCAAGACATTTTCTAATTTGAAATATTTCAAACTCAGAAAACCTTTTGGGTAATACAACTAATTTTTGCAAACTCTTTACTTTATTCACTATTATTAACATTTTATTTTACCTATCACTTTCTATATGTAATATGTATACATACAAATGTGTATTTGTATAGCGGTTCATGCCTGTAATCCTTGCCTAGAGGCAGAGGCAAGAGGATTGTTGGCAGTTTCAGACCAGCCTGGATTAGAGTGAGATGGTGTCCCCCAAATCGAACCACGCAGCTAGAAAGACAGCTCAGTAGCTAAGACCCCTTGTGGTTCTTCCAGAGGACCCAAGTGTAGTTCCCAACATCATGTCAGGTAGTTCACAATCAGCTGTAACTCCAGCTCCAGGGGATCTGGTGCCCTCTTCTGGCACACAGGTGCCAAACATTCACACAGAAACAGACACACCACATAAGAAACAAACAAATAAACAAACAAACAAACAAAAACTTAAATCAAAGTAGAACAAAACAAAAAAACAAAAAAAGAAAAAGTAGCCAATAACCCTCCAGACCTATATGTGTATATGTATGTGTATAGAGACACATTTATATATATGTACCAAAATATACATCTTAGCATATTCTTTAATCACTTGAAATGAACTTAGAGACTTCGTGTCTACATAGTTCAGTGTGTCTTTCCTAAGAGCAGATTGCCTTGCATATTTGGTGCTGACTGATCTCTCCACACTGGCCTCTTCGCTGTTTCAGAGAAACGGGAACTCACGGACATGCTGTTGCTCTTGACGCCTTTGCCATGGGCAGCTGCCATGGTCACCGTTACTTCTCCGGAAGCTGAGGCCCCTGCTCATCCACGGTCACTCTTCGCCAGTGCATCTTGCCTTATTGACCTCTCACCTGTCCCACGGAAATGCCTCATTGGTTGTTGTCCTGTTAAGCCTGAACTTTCTTTCCCCTAAACTGTAAGCTTTGTGAGAACATAGCCCTATTCTTTTTCCCTAGGACCTAGGATAATTCTTTGTTCATTGCATGCTTCCAAAAAATATTAGTGGAATTATGACATACATGATGCTTTCCTTTCTGAGTCATATCTGAGGATACCAGGAAGAGAACAAAACAAAACAAAACAAAACAAAACAAAACAGAAGAGACACCATGACCACGGCACCTCGTAAAGTAAAGCATTTGACTGGGGCTTGCTTACAGATTCAGGTTATCCTTACGGCAGGGAGATGGCAGCGTGCAGGCAGACATGATAACATGGCAGCTGAGAGTTCTACATCCAGATCCTCAGGCAGGAGGAGAGAGAGCCACTGGTTCTGGCTTGGGCTTCTGAAACCTCAAAGCCCACCCCCAGTGATATGCTTCCTCTAACAAGGCCACACCTACTCCAACAAGGCCACACCTCCTAATTCTTCTAAATTGTGCCATTTCCTGATGACTAAACATTCAAATACATGAGCCTATGGGGCCCATTCTTACGCAAACCACCACAAGAGCCTAGGATCAACCTGTCTGCTTTCCAGTGCTGAGGTTATAAACGCACTGCCATGTCTGGATTTTCACGTGGGTGCTCGGGATCTGAACTCAGGCCCTCAGGTATTACACAGCCAGCACTTTACCTACTGTCATGTCACCAGCTCATTCCATTCATTTAAACATACTGAATCCATTATATTGATATTTATTGAAGGGTTAGCATATCCCATATACACCTCGATAAATGTTCTTTTAAACCCCTCATGATAACTCTAAGACTGGGGTCAACAGGTATATAACATCGTTGAATTTGTGCCTGGATAGCTGCCTGCTCCCTCCTTCACCCTTCTGTCCAAGGCTTAGGATATCTTTGACTGTTCTTTCTTCCCTCTTACAAAAGACAATGCCTTCCTGACTGGATCTTTGTAAATATTGGTTCCTCTTTGTACCGGTTATGCTAAATACTCCAATTTTCTTGTTACAAAGAAAGGCTATTGAACTTTGTAAACCACAGAGCTGGTAAAGGACCGAGGACCAGCGTGAATCCTTTGTGTGTCAAATGAATATCAGTGAGTATTTTGGGTAACAGGAAAGTAATTCTAGAACGCGGAGAGACCATAGGACAGGCCTGTAGCAGAGGGGGAAGAGAACGGAAAAAGGAACAAGTTGCTGTGTCTTCCCCCACCGTCTCCACCACAGCTTTGTAAACTGCACCCTAACTCTGATAGGTGGCTGAGGATTCATTCAGTTGGGGTTCAAGAGAGGAGGGCTTAACGTCACCGGGTCTCTCCCAGTTACACCAGCCAGCCGTGAGGAAAAATCCAGGAAAGGGCTACAGGAATTCTGGGCAGTTTTGCCTTGGATTTTGTAAAAGGTTAGCCTAGAAACTCTAGTGTTGTTTTATGTGCAGACCAAGATCTTATCACAGGCGGCCGAGTAGCAACTGGGCCACTAGATGGCGCCAGATCGGCGTCAGGGGTGCTTTCGCCTTCATTTATGTGGAAGAGCAATAGTCGTAAAACATCGTAAAACCAACGATGTTCTGATGAACTCGGTGCTTCTCCGAAAATGGGCTTTGAAGCTTTGCAGTCGTGAGACTGGGAATGGAGCTGGGGCTGAGAAGGAGGACCCAGAGTCCTAAGGAACTGTGCCTATAGGGTGATAGTCCAGTAATGAACCTGTATTCCCACACCAGGGAAACCTGATACTCGGCAGCATTAGGGCAGGAAGGTCTGAGGAGGTCCTCTGGCCCCTTACTACAGAGATGAAGAACTATTCCTCAAGTGCTCTCCGCGAGGAATATCCCCCAGTTATAGCCAATTGCTTGGATAAATATATCACATGCCTTAGAGCCTCCCTAGTAACTGTGTGGATCCTACAAATTTTACTTCCTTGCGTTTTGTTTTCAAGGGAAATTTTGCTTCCTTCTTTCCTTTCCTCCCTCTTCCCTCCTTCCTTCCTTATGAGACCCTGTCACACATACACAAACATACACAATACATATAAACTGCCCCCACCAACACAATAAACAAACAAACAAACAAACAAAAAAATGTTTCCTGAGTTTGAGAGTCTGTCATAGTAAAGAGTTGGCTCTGAGGAGAGAACCATGGAGCCCTGGTTTATAGCCAGGGGATCAGAAGTAGAGCTGACAATGTAAGTACTTGTGGTTGGTGTCTGTGGGACAGAGACCTGGAAGCAGGGGTCAGGGTCTACCAGGTTAGTGGGTTAGAACTGAGCAGACTTAAAGGATGCCCCACTGCTGTCTGCTGGAGCACTGCTTGGAGCATGGACAAGTCCTTTGAACAATGAGTGAGGAGTGGTGTTTGGGAGGAGGGAGAGGACAGCTGATATTTTCTTCTTCAGATGGTAGTACTCAGCAAGAGGGGATTACATGGGGACGAGCACCAGCCAGTGGGTATCAGAGGGGCATCCTGGACTGCCAGCCGTGACACCTTGTTGTATGAGTGAAGAAACTGAAGGCCAGGGCTGAGTGACCCACCAAAGGCCCATCCATACAACACACGGAAGGGATTCGAACAGGCCCACCAGTGTCACACTGAGTGAATATGGGTTCAGATTTCTCCTTGCGTGTGGTGGTTGGTCTTGATTGAGCCACTTGATGGGACTTAGAGTCAAATGGAAACAAACCTCTGGACATGGCTGTGGTTTTCTAGATTGGTTTAGTTGTGGTAGGAAGAGTCAGCATAAATGTGGGTAGTACCGTTTCATGGACTGGTGTTGGTATAATGTTTTTTTTAATGTATACACCTTACCCTTGTTCATTCAAATACTGATTTCTCCCCCCCCCCCAACTCTCTGGTTTCAATCCAGATATTGCATTGTGATACTCATTCTAAGCATCTTGTCTCAACTCTTGTGTAAACAGGACAAAATAAAACAATTAGACACAATGTTGAGCAGGGAGGAGCCAGAGGACAGGAAAGAGGGGAGGAGCCAGAAGGCAGGAGATGAGAAGGTGGAGAAGGGGCGAGAGAAGAGCTAGGAGAGCAGAGCTGGAGGACGTGGAACATGAACCAGACCTAAGATTTCACAAAAAGCAAGTATAATATGGGAAATCTAACTGTTAGGAAACTGAGGGCTTGGAGGTTTAGGAGGGAGTAAATATTGCCCAGCATTGTGTTCTAGGTTAACTAAAAACCCAATCTCTGTGTGGTGATTTGGTTATATAGCTGCTTAAGATTAACAGCAAGCTTTACTAGCAGATAAACCAATAGTAAATATTAATAACTTCCTACAACAGACTGGGTTCCCAGACTGAATGAAAATGTGTATTCACCACTCTCTGCTTCCTGACTGGGTCTGAGCTGCCTCTAGCTCCTGACCAATGACTCTATGCTGCACTGTCACAGGGGAGACAAGTAACTGAAACAGAATCTGTCAAGGTCCGCAGCCTCCCCAGGGAAGCCCTGCAGGGCTGGCCCTCCTCCAGTGAGCATCTCCTGGGGGTAAAGTTCTCAGCGATGGCCCCTGCTGTTCCCATGTGCAAGCACCCTCTGAAGGCACACGGCTTTATCAGGGAGGGAAAGCAGAGGTATCTTTTGGCAGGTCACACTCCGTTTTCTTCTGCTCCCTGCAGCTGGGGTTGCAACCCTTTCCAGGCACAATGTATCCCAGCTGGTCACCCGATGATGGAGTCCCATTCATCTGGCAGCGCTGGACCAATGAATGGGGCGGACGGCTCACCCCACTGTCTATTGCCTCAGAACAAACTCCTTGTCTTGCTGGCAGTTTTTTTATCTGTTGCTGAAATTGTGTCAAACTGCATTCTGGGGCAACAAGCACAACTTTGTTTACAAGACAAGGCTAAATTGATTTATTTGGCTGGCCAGCAATACTGTGCTACTTCAATTTTAAGTTTCTGATATGAAGTCAGGCAGAAGTATCTCTGTCCTGCTGGTTGGACTTGGAGCTGAGTTCCGACAGGGTCCAAGGGTCTGAAAGTCAAAGCTGATGCTTGGTTAATTCCATGCTTGATTATACTTCCCACACAGAGCTGGGATGTGCTGAAAACAAGAGCATTCATCCCAAGGGGAACAGGAATGGGCTCCTGCTGTCAGGGATTTTCTTCTGTTATTTCAACCAGCCTGCTGGTTTGCTTGCTCTACCTCCCCTTATGTCTCTGAGCTTTTTTTTTTTTTTTTTTTTTTAGAAAGTCTTGCTGGTTTCTGTGTCACTCAGTTAATGAACAGGCTTAGGAATGCCCTCTCTATTCCTGGCACTGGCATGCTGAGTCTTCAGTTGACACAAACTGAACGTGGAGGTGGCTGAGGGATTAAACGACATGACAGGAATCAAAGCAGAAATCCTTTTCAACACCTTTCTATCACACTTGTCCAGGCCACAGCCTTCTGAACTACCCCCATGCACAGCTACTGCTCTCCTCCAAAATCCAGTCTCTGGCCTGTGCTGCTTTGTCTACCTCTGATCTCTCTGTGTACTGTGTTTTATCCACTTTTCTTGTCCTTGATTCCTTCACCTCTTTCAAATTCTTTCAGCATGTAGGATAATACCTTTGTCATATCTGGGTTCAGTTTATCTTTATGGAGTGACCCCTTAATTGCAGCAGGGATTCATGAAAGGAGACTTATTTCATTTTCAATTATTGGGGCTGGAGAGATGGCTCAGCCATTAAGAAGAGCTCTGGTGCTTTCCCAGAGGACTCAGGTTCGATTTCCAGTGTTGACATGATAGCTCACAGCTGTCTGTAACTCCAGTTTCAAGGGATATGATTTCTCTTCCGGCTTCCATGGGCACCAGGTACCATGTAGTATGTGCACGTAGGCAGCCCACCAGTAGATGATGGTTTATATTTTGAGGGGGCTCCCAGATAAAAGACACAGAGACTTACTAGATTTATTAATAAGCTTTAGGCTCAATAACTGGGCAGATACGCTTTTAAACTAATCCTCTAAGCTAGTCTGGCCACTTCCTGGCCACATGCCCCAAGTTACTCGCCATATTGGTCCTGCTTGGGCTGTTTCTCTCCATCAGGCCTGTTCCTCATGGTGACATCCTTTCTCTCTCTCTTATTCCTTGCCCTCTCCTCTGTCTCACGGTCCCTGCCTCAGACCCCAAGCCCTGGAGCAGAAACTTCACCTATCTCATTTCTGCCCAGCTACAGGCTATCCAGTCTTTTAATTAACTAATCAGAGATCATTGGGGAGGAAAGTTTACACAACATAGATCAGAGTGTATGACAATGCACTTGTCTCAATTGTAACCAGATCTTGTCGCCCAGAACTCAGCATTTGTATACACCAGACCAACCCCCAACACACCTATCTACATAGAAAGCGTTTATTATCAGCAGTAGCATGTGTATATCACATGCATGTGTCTGGGCTTGTGTGTGGCATGGTGTACATATGGAAGCCAGAAGATCACCTGGTAGAGTTTATTCTCCTTTTTTACCTTTATGTGGTTCTCAACGACTGGCCTTGGGTTCTCAGGCTTTCGAGGTAAGAGCCTTTACCCACTGATAGATCTTGCTGGCCCAGGAGACTTACTTTATTTTATTTCATTTTATTCCTTTCATAATAGAAGGAAGAACAAATAACACAACAGAAATGAACGATTCAGTGTGTCATGGGACAGGAAGGGAAAAAAAGGAAATGCAGGCCTGTGTGCATGTTGTTTTCAGTCTTGACTAGACCCCCCTCTTTTGTTTGTTTTTTGTTTGCTTGGTTGGTTTTTGAGACGGAGTCTAGTAGGATCCTACCTGTGAAGAGCAGCACTGTTCCCACGCCTCTGTGTTTACTGTTTATTGGATCTCAAATCTTCTCTACCTGGAAGAGAAAGGACTTGAAACAGGAGGGGGAAGAGAAAAGAGAGTGCACAGTGAAGGGGGGAGGGGTGAGTGAATGCACCCACCAGCAAACTGTCAGGCAGTTTTCAAGTGTCCCTGGGAAAAGGACGGGTAGGCTTGTGCTATATGCTGAGCTCAGATCCACCTGTTTCCCTGTTCAGTCCCCAGAGACAGGTTTTAGTGTTCAACCCCTCCCAAGTCATTGACTTTCAGGATCTTCGTAACATCCAGAATAGAGCAAAAGCCTCCTTCTTTCTGCTTTTGCCCAAGTCTCAGATCAGAAATGTCCTCAAGTCCTGTCATAATCCACAGGGTTCTCCAGAGAAACAGGACTGACAACGTGGGCATGATTAGTGTCTGTATTGCACAATATGCATTTTATATGCATAGATAGAAAATACATTTACATATACATTACATAACGTGTATTCTCTCTGTATCACCTCTCTCTGGTGGCTGAAAACTATCTGTTGGCAGAGAGCATCCCATTCTCTGGAACTGGAGTTTCATGTGGATGCTGGAAACCAACCTGGGTCCTGTAAGAGCAGTGAGCATTCTTAATCACACTGGGCCGTCTCTCCAGCCCTGACATGTCTCCTGTAGGCCAGCTTGGCCTTGAATTGCCTTTGCGGAGAAAGGTGACCTTCAGCTTCTGACCCTCTTGCCCCGTCCCCAGCCCTGAGACGGCAGGAGTATGCAGCCTGGCTAGAAACTTGGGATTTTCCTCCTATCAATCTACCAGGTTCTTTTCCGCGGCCGAGAGGCTGGCATGTAGGCATGTTGGTGGCATGCCAGCTGGGCACCAGGAAGTTGTTGCCAATATGATGCTATTGCAAACTTTACTTTGACAAATGTGCTCGCATGGTTTGTCGCCGAGTTGGGAGTGGTGGCACATGCCTTTAACCCCAGCATTTCAGAAGGCAGAAACACATGGATCTCTATGAATTTGAGGCCAGCCCGGTCTATAGAGGGAATTCCAGGCCAGCCCGAGCTACACAGTGAAGATCCTGCTGAAAGCAAAACACATCACTGAAATAGCCCTTTCATTGCTTACCCCCCGACTCACCAAATGCACCCTGAGAGGAACTCTATCCTATTTTACTGTCTCCTTCCCCTCCCAGTTGCTCCTGCCTTCATTTGACCCTTCAGTGGGGATTGTCTGCCTCTCTGCAGCCTTAAACTCCCTGTAAGAAGTTAATCTCCCTCTTGTTTCCCTGAGTCTCCACTGAATTGGCCAGTGTCTGCCTGAGTGTCTTTATTCCACCCCAAATGTGGCTGTTCAAATCCAGGGTGGCTGGCTCTTTGTTGAAGAGAGCCCATCTACTTTCTTAATGGAACTTCAGAGGCAGCAGCATTCAGATTCAAATTTCTCCTGCCACTTGGCTGCCATCAAAGTGAGCACGGAGAATACATTGTGGGCCGACAGGCCTCACGATCCTCATGGCCAGCGGAGGGTATTGGTGGCTGCAAATTCTGTCAGCCAGCAGGACAAGCAGACATCCTCTTTGCTCCGAGGCAGGTCTCATGGGAGGCTATGATAGTGAAGGTGGGGCCATCACCAGGCCCTGAAAATAATCTCTGGTGTCTAAGTGCCTGGACACTGTGACCAAGGGCAGGGTAGCAGGCACTGGAAGAGGCTACAGGGATTCTGTAGCCCAACCCTGCTTAGCACAGATGAGGGCTTGGAGCTTGACCACAGATAGCATCTGCTTGTGGTCCTAACATTCTGGGCTTCCTCTCAAAGAGTCAGGTGCTGTGTTTTAGATGTGCTGTGTGTTTGGTTGGAGCGAGGGAAGGACGAACATTCTGGGTTAAGAGTTAAGTGAGATGGTACTTGGGGAGGGTTTTTCTGTGTGTGTGTGGAATATAGAGAAACAAACCCAGAAGCCTTTGCATTCTACTAATGAAATGGTATTTCTAGCCCTTAGGAAAGGGTTTCTCCAAAGAGCTCCACACATATCAGGCACTGTGAATGTTTTTCTCTTCTGCATTGCTCAGCTTAGATCATGGCTCTACTCACCTGTCATTGGCTGAACTGGCACTGAAATCATTGTATCTCTGCATAGTGTTGGTTAGAATGTGACAGTCCACTGTTCCTTTTCTAAGAGGGAGTTCTTACTGACCTGAGCTGACAGGCTTCAGCTCATCACAGCTTCCGGTGCTGCTGAGCACACGGAAAAGTGGGAGTACTTTGTCCTGGCTTTCCTGTCTTCCTGGACCCACTTTTCTCTTGGAGCTAGATCCACCAGGACCAGGACCAGTGGGTATAAGACATGAAAGAGGGCTGGGCATGCCAAGGCAGGCAGATCTCTGTACAGATCAGGCTATCAAGGCTGCGTAGAGATTCTGTCTCAAACAAAACAAACAACCCCCCAAAAAAAACAAAACCAAAAACAAAGCCAAAGCCAAAAGATCAAAAAGTTACATGACAAATAATTTTATCTATTTATATTTTGTTGTTTGTTTCTGAAGTTGAGCTCAGGGCCTTGCAGGGCTGCCCTGCCTCTCTCCCTGAGTTTCAGTGGTGTGATTTTCTCTCCTCCCAGTTTGCCACAACAAAGCCTCTTCATTATCGAAATTACAGAGAGGCAAAAGGGGAAAATAAGTCTGACGTGATGACTCGCACCTATTACCTTAGTATTTAAAGAGGCATGAGGCAGGAGGTTTGATGCAAGGTTAAGGCCATCTTGGTCTATGCAGCAAAATTCAGGTCAGAGTTATATGGTGAGACCTCAGAACTACCAACAAGCAAGCAAGCATAAATAAACACAAAGAATTCCTTCAACCTTCAGAATGTTAATATTTTGGCATATGACTTCCAACAGTCTCTCTCACTGTCTCATCTTTCTGTCTTTCTGGCTCTGTCTCTGTCACCCTCTCACACACACAGAGCTCATTTTTATATGATTGTTTGTTATTCTTCAAGCTTTACATCTGATAACTTATCTTAAGAACCCACAATCAGCCAGGCAGTGGTGGACACATGCCTTTAATTCCAGCACTTGGGAGGCACAGGCAGGTCGATCTCTGAGTTGGAGGCCAGCCTGGTCTAAAGAGTGAGTTCCAGGACAGCCAAGTCTACACAGAGAAACACTGTCTCAAAAAAAAAAAAAAAAAAAAAAAAAAAAGAGCCCATGAGCTTCTTAATTGCAATGGTCCAGTAATGGAATTGGCTGCCACAAAGACAGCGCGGGGCCTTAGCTCTGCAAGTGTTTGAGTTCAGCTTGATGGAGTAGCAGTGTGTAAGAGAGTTCTGCAATGGGGAAGTTGTGAAGCTCCACACACTAGCAGCCATGGCACAATTTCAGGACTGTGTGTTGCTTTTGGGTAAGTGGCTCTCTGCCTCCTCCCTCCCTGATTCTTTCTGGCCTGTCAGCTGCAAAGTGCTCTTGCTTGCCTCTCCCTCAGAAACCTTCCCAATCGGACTAAGCATTTTAAGCCATTTATTATCTCATGTGTGGGTATGTGTGTGTGTGTGTGTGTGTGTGTGTTATAGTGCTTGTGTGGAGCTTAGAGGACAACATGCAGGAGTCTGTTCTCTTTCCACCATGAGTTCTGGGAATTGAACTCAAGTGGTCAGGCTTGAAGATAGGTGAGCCGCCTGGCTGGCCCTCTCATACCTTCTGTTGCTATCGTAAGCAAGGCAAGAGTGAAACCCTACAGGTGCAGATCTCAAAGCAGAACTAAGGCAATTCATCATGGAGTCCAGGCTGGGTTCAAACTCAGTGACCTTCAGCCTGTTTAGTGTTAAGATTGCAGTCAAGAGCTATTCTGTCTCGCCTTCACCATTGGTAAGAGTTCAGTTAAGTGCTACTAAGCATGCTCTTATTATTGTGTGACCATCACCCCCACCCATCTCCAGAACTTCAATCTTCCCCACCTGAAACTCTGCATCCATTAAATGATAAGGTTCCCCCTTTTTTGTCTTAAGTAGAGAAGATAAATATTGTGCAATCCATTGTACAAACTTTCTGAGTGCCAAATGTGTCAAATGCATAAACAAGAAAACGCACGTATAAGGTTTAGTTCTTTTAATTGATTATTTAATTTTGGGACAGGGTCTCACTGTGTAACTCTGGCTGGCCTGGAACTCACAGAGATCCTCCTGAGTGCTGGGGTTAAAGATATGCGCTGATACCCCCAGCAGTTAGTTCTCTTTAAAAAAAAAAAAAGTGCATGTGTCCTTTGGCACTTGTGCCACAGTGTGTGTGTGTGTGTGTGTGTGTGTGTGTGTGTGTGTGTAGAGGTCAGAGGGTCATTTTCTGGAGTTGGTTCTTGCCTTCTATCATGTTTCTGTTCTACAAATACCATGTGCTAATCAACTGTGCCACTTTCAGAAGCATGGTCTCTATTGCTGTCTCTCTTGTCTCTCTCTCCCGTGCACGCTCCAGGATTGCTGGCCACACACTTTTCACTGATTCTCTTGTCTCTGACTTCCATCTCTCCATAGGAATGCTAGGATTACGTATTCAGGCCACTGTATCAGATGTGAAAACATGCATTCCTGGGCTGACCTCAGATCATCAGGCTTGTGTGGCAAGAGGCTTTACTTGAGTCATTTCCCCTGCCCTGGAATTTAGCTTTGGCTATCCACAAGCTCCAGCCAAAGAAAGGTACAGGAAAAATATGTTGACTAGGTGACAGAATTAAATGTTAGGGAACCTCAGGGGCAGTGCTGTAGACTAAAGGCAGGAGATGAGATGAGTCAGGTGGGAGATAATGATGCAGGTTCCCTGAGAGCAAGAGAGCCTTTCGTGGCTCCTGATGAGCTTAATTTGGAGTGTAAGGGTCTCAGACAATCAATAGTCACTAAAGCCATCATAAACCAATGGTTTCCATACTCATTGTCTCAATCACAAGAAGGAAATGAAGCCCTAACGTGAGCAGAGTGAATGTAGATTTGTTAAGGAACAAACAAACAAACAAAACCACAAAACTCCAGAGAGTGGAAGAGGCTTTAAAGGAAGAACACTGCAGCTTTGTCCTGCCTGATGGGTTTTTGTGGCTCTAAGGGTGAGAACTGAATGGAGACTGAAGTTGTCTTTATTGACATTGGTTGTCTTTGAGTGCACACTCGGATGGAGGCAATCAGGAGGACACATTCTTTATGCACACTCTCTTGGCATGCATAAGAGAGTTATTGACACATTTGGGGGAGGGGTCACACTTACTGTATGAGTTGCTCTTGAGTTCCTGTGTGCCCAGTCCTCAACTACCCAAGAAGAGCTAGCTTGTTAGGGTTGGCCTGGAGCTATGTGTACAAATGCTGAATACTGCCCTCCATTCTCACATACACTGGTCTTTGCTGCACACTTTGGTCTTGTTGTACAACTTTGCTCCCCAGTTATCACTGGTTGGTTAATAAAGTTGTTGTAAGCCAGTTATTGGGCGAAGCTAGAGAGGAGAAGCGGCCACTGTGGACAGCTCCTGCAGTGGCATCCCACTACGGCCGCAGTCCAAGGCAGGAAAGAAGATGCAGACACGTGGACAACTCCTGTGGTGGCATCTCAGGATGGCAGCAGGCTGAGGAGGTGTCGCTGCCCTGACAGATGCTGCCATTCTGACAGCCCCTGAGGTGGTACCTCACGGCAGCGCAGGCTGCGGAGGTAAGGAGAAGCTGCTCTTAACCACAGCTCCCAAATAATGACACAGAGACATTTTATTTATTATTACCTGAGGCACTGTGCAGATTCTCAGCTATTCTAACCCAATAGTACTGGCCTGGCCTACATCCTACATCCTGCCATGTTGCCCGTTACCTCTCTTCAGTACTTCAGTAGTGGCACCTGTTTCTTCCTCCAAGTAGAGCTGGTGACTCTTCCAGGCCTGATTCTTTCCCAGAGTTCCTATCTCTGTCCGAAAGTCCCACCTTCCTTTCCTGCCTTTGCCATAGGCCGTTCAGCTCTTTATTAAACCAATCAGAAGGAGGGAGTGTTTACAAACTATGACACAGACCAATACTGAAGTCTGGTCCATAATCAGGTCTCTAGTAGGTTTTTGCCCCAGTATCCTGCTCCTGATTCTTCACTGGTAAAATTGAATGACTGGGCTTTTCCTTCCTTACAACAACAATGCCTGGTCCTAGTTTCTTTTAAAACAAGCCTTAGCTCTGTGGACAGCGATGACTTTATCAATTGGGTTAAAGTTTTTTGACTTTGAATCAGCCACACACTCAGATTCCAGGGTGGGCAGTGTTTTTCTCTTTCCATGCCCCTTTAGCTTCTGCTGTCTTTCTAGCCGGCTTCACGACAGATTCCCAGAATTCTGGTTGATCTGTTCCTGGAAGGCAGGATTCGAGGAGGTGGTCTAGATGAATAGGGTTTTGCCACGTAGCCAAGACGATGGGGTGGGCAGCAGGCTTTGGAAAGCATCTTCCATAGAGTTTCTGAAGGCAGTTTCGTAACTCACTCATGCCAGGTTTGGAGAGGAGCAGAGGGGCACCCGCTTGTTCTTAGGGTCTCATTTGTACATCTCAGGTCTTTGCTGACTCCACACTGTTATTGTGAGGGTCAAGCCTGAATACAATCTTTCTTTTGGTAGTGATGCTGGGGACTAAAGCCAGGCTTCACACACACTAGGCACGTATTCTACCAGTAAGGTATATCCCTGGTCCTCTATGTACTTCTCATTTTTGAGAGAATGTCTGTGTTAAAGGCTGATTTTGAACTTGAGTTCTCTGGCTTTTGCCTCCAGACTGCTGAGATGAGTGTTCCACCGTGTTAGGCTCCTATTTTTTGCCTCACAGCAAAGCCGATCAAACTGTTCCTCTTCTCTGTTTAGCGAACTCTGTATATCCCTCACCAGCCCCTCCAAAGGCACAAGCCTATAAAACCACAGTGAGCGATCAGCAACAGGCTCAGCCCTGCTGCTCTGCTATTCCTTGAACCACAGACTTGACTTTTTATCACTTTAAAAAACTTATTTGAACTGAATTTGGGCTCATAGAAAAAGACTTTATTTTTCATGAAGCTTTTGAGCTTTCTGCCATTTGCTTGCTCTCAGAACATTAAAAAAAAAAGACATAAACAAATAACAAAGAAGCAGTAATGGAAACATTGAAACCTAGCCAGTCATGCCTGGACAACTGTTTTATCATCTTCGTTTGTATTTTTTTTTTACGTTATGTTTTATAGTGTGTAAATTTAGTTAAAGTGACACTTTAGATAAACAAGTGCTTTTGTGTGAGTTCATAGTTTATATGACACAGTGAAATATTTGGACAGTGAATGCCCTTCAGCAAAAAGTGCCATGACTTTCAGGAGCACTCCCATCTAAGTCACGATCTGGGTAGCGACGGAAGAGGAAGAGAAGCCATTGATGGTATTTCAAGGCCGGGCTTTCCTAGCGAGTTGCTGGTGAGATTGTGGTTTTGTGTATTAAATGTGTGATCATTTGTTGTTTTGTTTTCAGAAATAGTAGCCCTGGCTGCCCTGGAACTCACCATGGAGACCAGGCTGGTCTCCATCTCACAGAGATCCAGCTGCCTTTTTGCCTCCCCAGTGATTGAGATTAACAATCATTCTTATCACTCAATTTTTAAAAACTTAAAAACAACAACAACAACAACAAAGAAACCCTCTTTCATTTTATGTGTATGGCTGTGCCATGAATTACATGCATGCTTGGTCCCTGTGGAGGCCAGTAGAGGGCACCAGCTTCCCTCGAACTGGAGTGGTGGTGAGCTGCCATGTAGGTGCTGGGCATTGAACTCCAGATCCTCTGGAAGACTGGCCAGGTTCTTAACCACTGAGCCATCTCTCCAGCCCCAGACTGGCTTCGAGCTTGCCATCCTTTTGTCTCTGTTTCCAGGGTCTGAGATCACACGTGTGCATCACCATGCAGAACCCTGGTAATTTTGGGGGGAGGAGTACTGGGATTCAAAGGCTCTTATGCATGTTAGGCTAGTGGTCTGCTACTAAGTCACATCCCCTTTGAATTATCTTATTTTTGAATCTTTTCAATGACTTTTTCACCACCATGTAAATGTGGTGAACTATATTCATAGGTTTCTTTTTATTGATCTATGCTTGTTTCCATTACTGGACTGAATCTAGGAATCATTTGGTCCTGATTTTTCCCCCTGTCATGTGCTATTGAGCTTTATCTGCTAACATTTTATGTAATTTATTTAAAATGAAGTTTGTTTGTAGTTTTCTTCTTTTTCTCTTTTTGTTTTTCAGTCTTTGTCAGATTTGATATCAGTGTTATTCGGGCTTGGCAAAAAAGAATTTCGGTGATTTCATTTTTTACCTGGCTCTGAAAAAAATTTAGGTACTTTAGGAATTTATTGCATGTTTATTTAATACATAAGCCTCCGAACTGGAATGTGGCAATGATCAAAGTAAACAAAGATCCTTTGCCTCTTGGGGTTGGGGGAGCAGGTGGTAAACAAATACACAGTCAGGATAGGAAACAGGTCAGACGATGGTGAGCATTATGAAAATAGAGCGAGAGAGAACAAGGTTATTCCGGCAGGGGGGTTCACTTTTAAATCCGGTGGCCAGGAAGCCTGAGACATGAGCACAGACGCGAGAGAGTGAGTCCTGCTAGTATCTTCTCAGAGATCAGTGTCCAGTGTGGGACCATGCCCAGGGTGCGAAAGGCCACAACAAAGCAGGGAGCACAGTAGGAAGTCACGCCCCAGGGGCAAGGGAGGCTTGCAGAGCCAGAGGCCACCTTCACTCAGAATGGAGGCTACGGTTTATTTCAGGCGGAAAGTAATGGGGATCAGACCACGGAGGGAGCAAAGATGTTCAGAGGAGTCACATTGGACAAATCTTGGAGGGGAAGTGTCCGAGTTTTATTTCTGTTGCTATGATAAAATGCCCTGACATGAAGAACTTAAGTGATGAAGGATTTATTTTAGCTCACGATTTCCTGTCATTGTCCATCACTGTGGTGAATTCAAGGCAGCTATTGATATCAAGAGCAGAGAGAGAATAAATGCATGCATGCTTCCTGCTCACTTGTTCATTCACATAGTCCAGGGTCCAAACCCAAGGGAATGGTGCCACCTACAGTGGGCTTCGTCTACTCATATCAATGACCACAGTCAGGATAATCTTCCCACTCATGCCTCCAGGCCAGCCTCATCTAGACAACTCCTCCCTGAGACTCTTCCTACCTGATTCTAGGGTTTGTCAAGTTGACAGTTAAAATTAACCATCACATGGAATTTCCAGGATTTATTAGATATGGGATAAGGAAAAAAATTCAAATCTGATTCTATGTTGGTCAGAATGATTGGAAGGATAGTTTGCCACTTACTAAGTTTGAGAAGATGGAGGATGGAGCGTTTTTGAGGAGACAATCAGCTTCATTTTTGACATAGTGTGTTTCAGATATCTTTTGGCTCGTAAGTGTTGTGTGACTTTTCCTAGGGGGACAAAAAAAAAATGTCTATCGACTCTAGAGACACAATCAACAGTAGACCAAGTAAACAATTCTATTCAAGGTTAGTTTAGCGATTATATTGTGACTATATTGGAGTCATTTATAAAATTATCAGTGATGGTTACTTAAACATGGATACAGCTGCAGCATTAAAAAAGCCACCCTAGTAAGGGTGACAGCTCTCAGATTCTTTATCCCTGGATATCCCAGCAGCTGGCTGGCTGGAGTAGTCTTCCCCAGAGATTGCTAGTTGCTTTTACAACCTTGGGAGGGACCTTACAACTCTTATAACTTTCTGAACTTAAGTTTCATTAAATTCCTGAGTCTTATGCCTCCTCCTTCCTTCCAGGAGGCAATGTTAGGACAAAATAGCTTCAAACAATTCCAGAGTCCAGGGAGGGAGGTCAGGCTGGAGCCACATGCTGGGGAGGACATTATCAATGGCTTTCTAGTCTAGAGAGCAGACAGATCATCAGTGGTGTGATAGGAAAACATGAAAGAAGTTGGGAGAGTGGGGCTTGGTGTCACACACCTTTAATCCCAGCATTCAGGGAGGCAGAGGCAGATGGATGGCTGTGAGTTCGAGCCCAGCCTGGACTACAAAGAGAGTAAAGGACAGCCAAGGCTAGACAGAGAAACCTGGTCTTGTGTGGTGTGTGTGTATGTGAGGTAGGGGGTGAAAGTTGGAAGGACATCCCACCAATGAGGAGTCAGTAAGCAAAGGAGACACAGAGAGAAGCACGGGGGAGGGAGAGGAAACTTAGAGAAGTGAGTGCCTTATGCTGAGTGCTAAGATTTGGCTTGGTTGAAAAGCCATTGAAAGCCATTGACCTGATGATTGCAGTTGTGTTGGGTGGTGGGGGCCAAGCCAGGCTGGAGCTCAAGAGGTGATGGGAAAGAGAGGCATTGGAATTGAGGGAGCATTTGTAACTCCTTTTCCTTGTTTGGGGGGCGTGTCAGGATTTCAATAAATACCATAGACTGGCTCAGAATTCACACTCTTTCTGTCTCATCCTCCAGATGACAACTATGTGCCACCACACCTGGTGTGTCATAGGTAACTCTTTAAAGGGCAGCAGAGAAATACCTGAGTCTAGAATGTGAAGAGGAGTAAATAAGCATTTTTTTTCCTCCGTGGAGAGTGATAGATCATAGATAGATTCCCACCCCCAACCCTCTTCTGCGAAACCAGGCCACTCAGCGCGGTCTCTCCCCAGACAGAGTTGATAAGGGAAGCCTGCTGTGACCTTGCGGTCTCTCTCCCCATTGCAGCTGTGTGCAGCTCAACCACTCAGATACCCAGGCCCGAGGCAACCTTGAATTCCTTTCATCTAGTGAATCCTGGCATTCAGCCTCAGTCACATGATGTGGACACCCTCCACTCCCAAGAACCTGTAAGTGTCAGAAACTCCAAAGAGAGTTTCTTTGGAACTCAAGGATTGGTCTCTTTCCTTTCTCAACCATGCTATCCTCCACATCTGTCTCTCCTACTAAAGCCATTTTTTGTTTTTTTTCCTTTTTGCATCTTCCTTTCTCCCTTTGGGCATGACCGTGGCCTCAGCTCCATAGTCTTCTATGGTGTAATTCATCTCAGCCTCCTCTTTACCAACCTGCATTATCTTTTATTATATTTATCAGAGTCAACACAATTTGTAGGTTGATGGAAATGAACCAATAGGGAGGGGAAAACAGTTGTAGTAATGACCTTGTGTAGTGAGAAGAAATGGAATGTGGTGCATTTGTGTGTGTGTTGTTCAGACAGAAGTACAGACAGTTCTTCCTTTGTAACAAGAAAGCAGGCTGAAGACATAGGTACAGATCTGGAATGTAACCTTATGGACATTCTCTTCTGCTTTTCCTGTTCCCAACAAAGTAGAAGTGAGGATGTCAGCTGAGAATGGGGATGGCAAGGTGTTGGAAGTCTGAGAGAGGTGATTAAGAGTGACCTAGGAGAAGGTGAAGGTCTAGGAAAATACTGTTTTATCACTAGGCAGAATTAAAAAGCCAGTTAACGTGGTGGTCGTGGATTTAATTTAGTAAAAGACATGTTTTTTTTTTTTTTTTTTTCCTTAGCTCTGTTCTGCTATGTCAGTGTAAGTACCAGAATGGATGAGAAACTGAATTTAGCCATGAGTTTGGTAGTATGAAGAAATTTATCCAAGAAGCCATATATACTTGATGCTTTGGGGTTAGTGAACGGGTAGTATAGTCGGCTGCTTTCATCATCTTTTCTTGTTATGGGTCAGTGCTGTCTAGTTTTATGTCAACCTGACACAACTAGATTCATCTGAGAGGAGGGAACCTCAATCGAGAAAATGCCACCATAAGATCCGGCTGTAGGTAATCTTCTCAATTAGTGATTAATGGAGGAAGGCCCAGCCCGTTGTGGGTGGTGCCATCCGTGGGCTGGTGTTCCTGGGTTCTATAAGGAAGCAGGCTGAGCAAACCATGATGAGCAAGCCGGTAAGCAGCACCCCTCCATGGCCTCTGCATCAGCTCCTTCTGCCTCCAGGTTCCTGCCCTGCCTGAGTTCCTGTTCTGACTTCTGCTGATGGAACAGTGATATGGAAGGAAATTAAACCCTTTCCTCCCCAGCTTGCTTTTGGTCATGGTGTTTCATCACAGCGATAGTAACCCTAACTAAGACAGGATTTACTCTTTTAGCTTTTCTGAACTTGCTGGGGCCAGTTATTCTAAGAAAATGGAGCATTTTGTTTCCAGCCTAATCGTTTTTTCCTGTACAGTTTTAGAAGTACCCACACCCGTTAACTATGAACTTAGCTTGGTGGTGTGTTCCTTCACTTGTCATCTGGCCCCAATCCCTGGGCATTGGCCACCTTCTGCCCTCCTCTACCTCCTGGGAAGCAGAGTATGGAGAAAGGGTCTGGGAAGGTTGTCTCCTGTGGTCTCCTCTCTCAGCTGGGCTTCTTCAAACAGGAACAGCTCTGGCAAGAGTCTTTGTCATGGAGACTCCAGCCTCTTCAGGATCCTGAAGGTCTCCAATGATCTAGCTCATCAGGACTTATTCAGCATCTATGTAGGGGCTCATTAGAGAAGATCATTAATCTAGCAGATTAAATAACTACTCGGGTTAATGTTTTTTTGGGGGAGGGGCAAAGGTTAAATTCGAGTAGAGCTTCTTAGCCATTTCTGGCGTCATCCTCAGAGTTGATCTGAACCAGGACATGTCTCTCCCCAGAGAAATATGAAGTGTGGATTGCTTTTTAGCATCTTGAAGACTCTAGTTAAAACCAAGTTTTATGTGCATTTTGGATACAAATACAAGAGGAAAACAAAACTATGCACAAAGTGCACAAATGAAATCTCATTAATTTATCTTTACAAGAAGAATTACCTTACTGCCTTTGATGTCTTGTTTGAAACAGACCTCATATATTGCTCAGGCTAGCCTGGAAGTATTTATGTAGCCCAGGCTGGCCTGAAGTCTTGCTTCGACTGCCTCAGCCCCTTTGAACACTGGAATTATAGGCATACACCATCATGCAAGGGGGTCAGTGTCTTCTGAATAAAAGACTTCATGGAACTGGATAGAGGTCATTATGGGTAAAAGAGGGGACAAAAACAAGAAAGAAAGCACAGCAGAGCCATCCAGAGCTGCCTCAGCTTAGCCCTCCGGGATCATACAACAAATGGGATTGGGATTTAGGCTCATTTAATTTCTCTGCAGTTCCTGACTCCATGCTTTCCCAACTGTGTCCCTGGAGAATTCTGACCCCTTAATAAATCCTGCGTGGGCTGAGTGCTCAAATCAATTTAGGAAAGGCTGTCTTGGAGACTCACAATATATTTCATTTGCAGAATCATTCAACGAATATTAAATGAGCTCTTTTTGTGTGTCAGGCTTTGTGTTGGGGTCTATGGAAATAATAAGCAGAACCAAAACCAACTGCTGCTTTCATGGAACTTCTCCCAGGAGGGGGATCGACATTACTCAAATAGCCAAACGAATAACGCATTGTTACAAACTGAAAAAAGTTCTATGGACCAAAGCGCTATCACTGACCTGGATAGAATCCGAGGAACTGAAAAGACCAAGTGGCAAGAAGCAGAGAAAAAAGGGGTGTGATGTGAGGTGTGATCAGGATCCTGATCTTGAAGCTGAAATCATAGGATAACGCTCCTGAGAAACCCTGTGTGTGTGTGTGTGTGTAAGCCAGACTCAGCTCTCTTTGCTCAGTTTTTCCACATTTATTCTGTGTAAACACTCTGTGCACTGGACCAACTTGAGCCTGTTCACCTCCTCTCTACCAAGTTGCTGCTGGTGGAAATTTCAGTAGTTGGAAGCTTCTGGCCTTTTATTTTGTGGAGAGGGAGTGTCCGGCTAGTTCTTCCTCAGATGCCACTCTCTTGCCCTAGCTCTGCAGGCAATAAATAACGTAAGGAGATTCCCAGGGCCAGGAGTTGGGGCCTAAGCTCATCTCTCCTGTGAGTCATAGCTTCCCCCACAGTCTTTCCTAGCAGCCTCATTTGCACACCTTTTTGTTCTCTCTGAACTTCGAGTAAGCCATGCAGTAAATTTTCATCTCTTTTCAGTTTGCTACAGCATCTAGCACAATGCCAAGTGTTCAATATTTCACAGGATATTTGTGAGCCTTCTTTTCAGTTAATTTATTTTTATTTCATGTGCATTGGTATTTTGCCTGTATGTGTGTCTTTGTGAGGGTATAGGATCCCCTAGAACCTGAGTTACAGACAGAGTTGTGAGAACCATGTGGGTGCTGGGACTTGAACCTGGGTCCTCTGGAAGAGCAGCCAGTTCTCTTAGATGAGCCATCTCTCCAGCCCAAGTTCTCCTCATAGGAGCCAGTGGTGAAGCTTCATTCCAGGTTTCTACAAAGTGTGCTCCCTTATTCTGTGCCATGTGAGAACACGGTGAAAGGGCACTCATCTAGAAGCTGTAAAGGGCCGTCACTAAAACTGGACATTGTTGCTGCACTGATCCTGGACTTGTGCCCAGGACTGCAAGAACCGTTGTTTATGGCTCTCTGTTTATGCCTCAGCTCACTAATACAGCTATAAGCTAGATTTCTGGGAACACCTACAGGTCAAGATTGCAGCTATGGGAGGCAAGGGTGGCCTCTGGAGCATTCTGGGTCCCTCAGTCCTGTGTTTTCTCTTAGTAGCTTCTCAACAGACACCAGGTGAGTCATTTTCTTAGTTGCAAGTAACATAAACAGCTCTGGATAATTTATGTGAAAGGCAGTTGGCACAGAGCAAAGCAGAGCAGCCCAGCCTGGAGGGCTCCGTGAAGAAGGCGGCAAGCCCAAACTTCTCTCCACACTTACCTAGTGGAGACTCCACTGCTTCACCCGACAAGCAGAGCCGGGCCCCTTCAGGATGCGAAGACTGTAACCCTTTCATTAGCGCTTTGAAACTTCTCGCACTGTGATTTAATATGGAGACACAGGAGGGCGCTCTAACCAACTAACAATGTAACTTTAAAGTTTTCATACCTTTTCAGTTAGAAAAAAAGCAAACAAACAAACAACCGTGATTTTGTTGAGCCTTTTCCCCCTCACCAGACAGGATAAGCAGGAACACGTCTACTCCTCCCAGGAGTCTCACCTGTGACAAAGGTCTCCGAGACACACCCTACATACTGTTCAGTTATTGGGACAATGACAGTGAAAAAATGTAGAGAAACTGCTGGGAATTTCTGCCTTTTACCTTGGTTGTTCCCAGCTAATGGAGACTTAAAATAAAAAACAACTATCTATTTATCACAGGCTAGACCCTGATTTTAGCTATAAAGATTCAGCTAGTAAGGCGGAAAGTTATTTATCACAGGGTAGCCCCTGATTTCAGCTGTAAAAATTCGGCTAGTAAAACTAGTAAAGCTTGCCAAAGGCTCCTATCTAGAGGACAATTGGCCAAGGCCAACCTAGGACAGTAGAGACAGACTGAGACTTCCTTCAAAGATGCGGCCAGGCCGGTGCCGCTTTCTGTCCGCTAAGCGCGGGTGATACCTGGCCAGTGGGCAGGGGACTTGGGGTGACATTCACCGTCCCGTGGATCGACCGCACTGAGTTTTATACTCTAAAGACAAAGCCGATCTGCTTCCTGATTATTGGTGACAGCTCACGCGAGCGACGAAGCGTGCCGCCTGGCAGGAACTACTCCGGGCTCGGTTTTCTCACGCCGGCCCCTGCAGCTGGAGCGCTCGCTCTAGGGGAGAAGGGGCTTGGGGCTGCTGCCGGGGTTCTCCTTTCCGGGGAGCCGTGCCGGGTGTGGCCAGCAGAGCAGCACAAGCGGGCTGGCAGGTGACGCCGCCTCGAGGTGGCGGGCTCCAGGGGACGGGTTCCAGGCGGCGGTTCCTCGAGCTCAGGATCTCCAGCGGCTCCGCCACCGCCCCAGACTCTAGAACTTGGGTCCTCTGCACGGACTCCGGATTACAGTGTCATTTGCTTGCGGCTCACAGCCACCAGAGAGCCAGATTAAAGAGGGAGAACAGGATGGAAAAAAGAGAGGAGGCTGTTTAACTTCACTCAGCTGGAAGCTGCGCTCGTAGCAGGGGCTGGGCCACCCTCTCTGGCACCCCACCTTCGCTTGGGGAAGGTTGGCTTGTGTGGTGCTCCAGAGCGCCTACCCTCCTTACGGGCTCTCCTAGGCGAGAGTTCATTCCCCCATGATCCCTAAGCCCCGGGAACGGCTTTTCCCTTGCGTTACAGGGGAGGGGATGGCGCTGCAGAAAGAAGTCTGGCTTGTCCCGTGTGTCACAGCTAGTCGTGAACCGAGGTCTTTGAGGTGGAGTTTGTGTAACCCTAAAAAGCAGGCCCTAGCCCACAGCTCCGGTGTCTGCCCTCACGCTGCTTGACCCGGGCCAAAGCCCCCGGAGACGGGAAAGAGGGAACGCACGTCCGGGTGGCTTTCCCCACCCCGGCCCTCGGCCCGGGCGCGCAGCCCTCCCAGCGCCGGCCGGCTCCCCGCCGTGGAGAGGGTGGCCTTCTGTCTACGGGAATCGCGTCTCCAGCGGGAGCATCGTTTCGGTGTCCCTTTGCAAGATTCGGGGGACGACTGCGGGATCTGGGGATCCAGGAATAGGAGGGGAAGAGGGGAGCTGACGTCCCGCGTTCATCCCTGCGGGCGTCCACGTGGTGGGTGTGTGTGGCACTTCATTCAAACTTCGGGGAGTTCTGGGTTTGGGCGGCCAGGGAAGGTGTGACCAATCAGAGTCCCGAGGCGGGAATAAATTATGCAAATAGCCATCTGGCGATGGGTCAGATGACTCGAATACTTTTTAAAAGTACCTCTCCTGGCGCTCCCGGTGTGACAGCGGCGAGCCCCGGCTCCGGCTCCGGCGAGGAGCGCTCGGGCTGGGCAGCGTGTGCTTCCTTCCACGCGCTCCTTTCGGCCCTCGCCGCGCGCCACCTTCTCCCGTTGCCACCTTCTCCTCCAGCTGTCCAGCCCATCACCTTCTGGCCGAGACCAGGCTGCTCACTTTTAGGTTCGGGAGGTCTTCAGTGGCTTAAAAACAACCAACCAACCAACCCCCCAAAACCTGTTTGAGAGGAGGGGGCGTGGCAGGGAAGGATGCGAAACCCGGTTCTTCTGCTCGGCTTCTGGAGCGTCTATTGTTGCCTCCCGGCGGGAAGTCTCACCACCTTAGGTCCCCAGAGGTCGCTGCGAGGTACCGTGCATTTCTTTTTCTTACTCTTCTTCCCACTCCTTTTCTGCGCTGGGCCCTCACTGTCCTGCCGACCCGTCTTCGGTGCTTCCACGTCCCGACGAAACCCTTTCCCACTGCGCTGTCTGTATTCTCCTCCTGGGAGTCGTAGGCCACTTGTCCTGGCGCTTCCGATGAGAAGCATCCGCTAGGGAGCCGCGGTGGAGGCTGCGGGAGAGCGGAGTGTGTGGGCTGGGGACTCTTTTGCCTTCTCCCGCTTCCATTAATCAGCGCCGTACGGCTAGCTGAGCTGCCTCTCAGCGGCGCTTTCAAACCTTGTCTTCGGAGGTTGGCGAGGCCCGAAGATTCTTGGAAAGAGCTCTAACTTCCGGCGTCCCCCCCCCGCCCCCCATCAGCGCTTAGGTGTTTTGGAAGTTAAGGTGGTGGCGTGGCGGGCTTCAGAAGGTAATTACTTGTAGGGAGCACCTGGTCTATAACTCCCCTTCCCCCTTCCCCATTCTCCTTCTAGCGTCTTGGTCTTGCTCTCCCTCTTCTTTGGTTCCTGTAGCACTCTCTCCCAGGAGACAACCTGTCCTGGAGGGGTGAGGGCGGGGTCATCCAGGAGTGGCATCAGCGGGGTTGGCTCCTAAACCTTTTTATGACCTCCTTATCTAGTCTGCAGAGATTGCGCCAGGAGCGACCAGTCCACGTTATTTTATGGGCACGTGGGAGCTCAAGTTGAAAGGAAGGGGGAAAATCTACTTTCTCCCAGCTGCTAGAAGGGTGACTTGGGGTAGGTGCCATCGCTAGCTCCTTTCCTGAAGGACGGTAAAGTTTCTTCAAGTTTCTGTGTTCTGTGGTGCTGAGTATTTAGGGGATGGTGTCATTCATTTGAGAAGCCTCACTGCATTCCAGTACCAGGAACTCTTGACGGTGGGGGAAGATACCAAAGAAAATAGATGGCCGTCCCTGTCCTTGTGGAGCCTGGTCTAAGCGGTGGGAACTACTAAAATGCGTGCACGGAGCTCAGAGTGAGGCAGGGAAGAGAGGCTGAGGCGGGAGGTTTGAAGGGCTGTGGTGGGAGGGCGGTACCTTTCGCTGTGTGGTCAGGGAGAACCTCATCTAGAATTTGACCCCTCTGCAAGCAGCTGAGAGAATGAAGCAAGGACATCTGGGTGAAGAACAGTCACAGAGGCCCAGAAGCCAAAGTGACCCCGTCCTTACGTAGTAGGAACCAAACTAGGTTGTGGGGGGGTCAGAACGAGCTAGATGCCGTGGTAGTCCTCCTGGTCCACGTTAGCGTCAGCTCTCTCAGGTGACTGACAGCTCCCTTTTCGCCTAAGCCACCCTACCTGCTCTCTGTGAGAATGGCTGTCCGGGTTGAAGAACCGAACTGGTAATGTTTGGAGCTCAAATTTCTACCAGTTGGGGCTTTAATTTCATGACAGCTCTGGTCTCCTGTCTTTGGCTGTGTTTTCTGGATTTTATCCCTATTATAAATCTGGCCTATGTGCCTGACCTCTTTCGTCTCCTTGGCCCCTTCACCACCACACCCTCCATAGTTATGGTTTCTTTGCTCTCCTTTTGCTCCTCTTCCTCTTTTTTTGGGGGTGTAGGGGGTAGAGTAGGGATAGTGTCTCATGTAGCCCTGACTGGACTCAAATTCACTATGCAGCTGAGGCTGACCTTGATACAAGTGTGTGCCACCACGCCTCATTTATGTTTTGTGCATGCTAGGCTAGCACTCAGCCAATTGGGTTACTCCTCAGCTTGTGCGTCTTTTCAGTACCAGTGATTAAATCTGTGGCCTCAAGTGTGTACCAAACACGCTGTACTCCGGAGCTACATCCTTGGCCCTCCACAACTGTTGCTGCTTATTATTATTTCAAAATCTGAAGCCAGGACTAGCCAAGCTGCTCAGATTTGCCTTCCGTTCAGTCTGTACCTCAGGCAGGTCTCCAGTCTGCTGTCTGCCTGCCTGCAGCCTTCATAGTAGCTGGGCTTCCACTCTTGTGCCACCAGGACTAGCTTGCCCTTCTGTTTATTAACTCTTGGATAAATTAGGCTCCCAGGATGCTCATTTGGTATCTCCCTGTGGCTTCTGGGTAAGAGGAGAGTACAGTCTATTTTCCTAATCCGTTATCCAGTGAGGTTTACTAGGAAGGCTGAATGAGTGACAGTGGGGGTCACTTAGTGGCTCTCTTAAACGGCAGTGTCACATGGCCATGGTGGCCATCAGCACCACATCCTGGGAGCAGGAAGAGACAGCACTGTGTGTAACAGAGAGCAGGCGGGGGCAGCTTCGCTGCTCTGAGGAATTTTCCCATGGTTTCAGCTATTTGAATAACTGGTGCCTGTTGCCACTGCAAAGAGCCCTGAGAATGTAAGGTCTTTGAAGTAAGTGTTGGATCAAAATGGGAATGCCAGGGAAAACCATTTGTACAGTGGGTCAATACCCTTTTACCTCCAATTGCAAAATCCCAGATCTCTCAAAACTTGGAAAATTTCTGGGAACTTGTATGGCAAGAACCCGACCTTACAAGCCCTCACTTCATCTGGCAGCAAATCCTGATAGGAAGCTGTTTGTAATCTTTTTCTTTTTTCTTTTCTCTAGAGTGTGAGTTGTTCTCTGCTTCTTTGCAGAAAAATATTAGTGCATTTGATCCGTGGGGGATACAGGGCTATTGGGGCTGTCATGTAATATGTGGTATGTTTCACAATGCTCGCTTCCTCCTTCTCGATGTCATTGTCACCCTCTCCCCATCCCTCAGTCTTGTTATAAAGCCCATGCTGGCTGAATTTCATTATGTTGCTGGTCTTGAATTTGAGTAATCCTCTTGCTTTGGCCTCCCAAGGGCTGAGAATGTAGGTGTGAGCTACCAGGCCTGGGAGAGTGTGGGGGCATGAATTCCAAGTTACCTGTAATTCTCTCTCTAGTCCATGCTAGCCTAGAATTCCCAATCATCCTTTCTCCACCCATTTCTGCTTCCAGAGTGCTGGTATTATAGGCATTACACCATTGTGCCTGGCCCTAAAGATTTTTTTTTTTAAATATGAAAATTTTAAATTCTTGACTCAATTGGTCTTAAACATTCCAGGAAAAGAGAACCCACCCTCCAAAGGTAGGAACTTGAGGAAGGGAAGGAAGGAAGGGAAAATCAGTTTGGTAATGAAGAATAAAGAAAAGTAAGAAAGTCAGTTATAGTTCAAATGACTGAGGAGAGCCGAGATGCCAGATTTCCAATAGCTTCAGATTCCCTTAGAAGGCAAAGAGGAATGACTCAGTAGGTGTAAAAACTAAAACCCACATGAGAAGCAGTTTGCTCAAACTGAACTAGAGAGCTCACCACCCCAGTCAGCAGAAGGATTTACCCTGTTCTTTCTCTCCAGATGAACATCCTAAAGCCTCTGGAGCGCCAGCTACCGTCAGACCCTCTGTGGCTTTTAACATCCACACTTCTAAGGACCCAGAGCATGAAGGGTGTAATCTCCCCCTTGGTGACAACCAGCTCTTGGAGGACTGTGGCTTCAACATGACAGCCAAAACCTTTTTCATCATTCACGGATGGACGGTGAGCCCAGGAGGGGGCCCTGCAGCTTTATAGAAGATTTGATTCCTTTTGTTTTGGTCAATTAAGAACAACAGTGGTGCTTCCAGGTTCCAAACCCTCTCCCCCGTCTCCTTGTGGGCTGCTTGTATTTCGGACAGCTGTGAAGAATGTAATGGGCGCTTCGCAGAGGGGGCGATCTGGACCCAGCAGGGTGGCGTGCAGTGATGGCATGCAGTGGGCTTTCAGAAAGTGGCTCTCCCTAGGGCAGCAGCCCAGCTCCTCTAGCTCAGAAGGAGTTCTAATTATACTTAATTACATTGGCCAACCACTGCCTGGAGGGGGCCCGTCCTGAACTGAAGCAACTTAACTGGCTCAGAGAAGCTGAGGGGCCAGCTGGCCTGGCTGGCTGGCTTCTATTGGCATACTGCCCTCCTGTTTGCATAGAGATGGCCCCGTTTAAAGGCACTGGGGCTCTTTATGTGCCCTAGCTGAGCAACTTCCATTGAAAGGCCCATGACAAACTTCAACAAAAAAGGGCTTTAACACTCAGCGTCAGAAACTCTTGGCCAGCAAGGGATTTGTTCATTCATATAATGACCGTCTGTAAGAAAATGGCACTATTAAGTGAGCACGTTTCTGCCTGGACTAATTGGAAGGGGACGCTTTTCCTCTTAATGATGAGAAATTCATATCCGTTACATTCTTGCTGGGTCTTTAGAGCTGACATCAACAGTTGGGGTCGGGCCTGGGAGATGGGAGGGTAAGAGTCTACTTTTCTGATGTGAAGGAAGGGATGATGGAGGACCTGTCTGTCCGTCTTCATCCCCTAGGACACAAGTGAAATCTCACATTTGAATTTCTCTAAGGCCCTCCTGTCAAAATGCAAATACTAACAGCCTGCAGCTTACAAATGGGGGGCATTCCAGAAAGTTCTTTTGTAATGTGTTTGGAACTTGGAATGGTAGTGCCCCATAGAAGCAAGTTGTAAACAGTGTTTGGGTTCCCAGGCTCAGCACCGAAAATCTATTTATTCGATAATGTACGTGTGGGTAGGTTTACTGCTTCTAGTCACCATGCATAATGTTTCTGTGGGAAAATGTGTTCTGAGTTCTAATTTGGGATTCCAGGGGTGGAGTTTTCTTACTCTGGGGTCAAGAGGATGGCGGAGATGCGTTGTGGCAGGGAATCATTTGTTAACTTGGGTTTGCCTAAGTGACAGTGCCTCCCTGCGTCTCTAAGGGAGGAGCTAATTCTCCAAGGCAACCTTCTCTAGCTCCTTGAAGGATGGACCAGGCCTCTTGCCTGACTGTGACAAGGATTCAGACTAAGCTCTTGTCATCATCACCACCAATACCTATAGAATAGGGAGTATGGCAATACTAGCACAGCACATCAGCTCTGAAAATTTTGATGGGAAACTGGGGATGTGAAGAGCAACAGAGGAAAGAAAACAACAAGCCTTTATGCCTTTGGCTGACTTTGGTTGTCTTCATTTCCTCGGCAGCCGATGGGAAGAATCAGTCAGTTGGGGGAGAGGATCATGGGACTTCTGAAGTCCTGAAGGAGACTGGAAAGAGAAATAACCTTCCTTTTTTCTCTGCAGATGAGCGGCATGTTTGAAAGCTGGCTGCAGAAGCTTGTGTCCGCCCTGCAGACAAGAGAAAAAGACGCTAATGTGGTGGTGGTTGACTGGCTGCCCCTGGCTCACCAGCTGTACACAGATGCGGTCAATAACAGCAGGGTGGTGGGGCAGAGAGTGGCTGAGATGCTGGACTGGCTGCAGGTAAGCAGAGATGAATGGGAGCCATCTCTCAAGCAGCGGCTTAAGCCCATGCTTGCCTTCCTTCCTTCCTTCCTTCCTTCCTTCCTTCCTTCCTTCCTTTCTTTCTTTCTTTCTTTCTTTCGTTAATTTCTAGCTTATGTGCATTAGTGTGAAGGTGTCAGATACCTTGGAATTGGCATTACAGACAGTTGTGAGCTGCCATGTGGGTGCTGAGTATTGAACCTGGGTCCTTTGGTAGAGCAGACAGCTCTCTTAACCACTGAGCCCTCTCTCTAGCCCCAAGCCCATACTTTCTTAGGAAATGCAGAGCACATGTTGTTACTGTGAACTTCGAGTATGATCAAAATCTCCAGCGTTACAGTTTGCTAAATTAAAGCATGGCATGAACTACTCAAAGCCTGATCCAGACCACCTTTGAAGAATCTCTGGATTCTTCTGTTACTTTATTTGCTATTAAAAAACAACACAACACAATCTGTCTCATGCAAGATTAGTTCCTGATCTTAGAAGCTGATGCTCTAAGGGTGGTTGAGAATGGTCCAGGAGCCAGGGCCAGCTTTCAAACTGGAGGCTCCATAGGTGGGTGCTGTCGCCTTTGGAGGGTGGCTGCACTACAGAATGGCAAGGAGGCCCCTTCAACTAGATCAGCCACTTCGTTGTTTGAAATGGTGTGTGCAAAACAGAGCTTGAGGTCTTGATTTACTTTTTATAAAGTTAACCTTTTGCCTGAGATCAGTAAACCTAAGAGGCAGGAGGGGCAGGGGTCAGCTGTCAAAGTGACCCTAGGGGGTTGAGCATTTTCTGCCTGTCTTTCCTTTCACCCGGGAATCTTATGAGTCCTGGCAGAATCTTGAGCGAGCAGTACTTCTTTGCTCTGAGGTGCTTTAGAGAGTGTTTTCCGGGCCACAGGTCAAAGCGCCACCTTAGCATCCTCAAGGTCCCAGCTGATGGGGTCACTGTTCCGACTGTGGAAGCCCAGGGAGCTTAAGGTGAGGAGTCTGAAGCCCTTGGAAGTAGAGGTCAAAGCACAGACAGGTCAAATGGTCACAGGTCACAGGTCGCTGCAGTCATGGCTGGCACTTTGGTTTGCAGTGGGGATAGTATCTTTGACCTTTACACTGATATGTCTGTGCCCCCAAAGAAAGGAAAGCTTGTAGAAGAGCTTGCAGAGCTCAGGCCTGCCCGCCAGGAGTCATGCCTTCCACCCGTCCCCTTGGTGTTTCAAGTGCCACACCAAGTCCTTTAGAACACTGTGTCCCTGGTGGCCTGTCCACAGTGCATGCCAGCAACACTGGTAAGGCTGCAGGCTATCCTTTGACTGTGACCCCTGTGGCCCAGGACTACACTCTTGAGCTCATGCTCTTTGGTGACTTTCTGCAGGAGAAGGAAGAGTTTTCTCTTGGGAATGTTCACTTGATTGGCTACAGCCTTGGAGCACACGTGGCTGGATTCGCTGGCAACTTTGTGAAAGGAACAGTGGGCAGAATCACTGGTAAGATTTGCTTTCACCATGTGTGTATATGAGCTGTGTGAGCCGTGTTTTTCAGACTTTCTCCTTTCTGGGAGAAATTCAAGATGGGGAAATCACAAGGTCATGGAGTAATAGGGACTGCAGCGTGGAAACCACTGGTCTAGCCCGAGAGGCGAGGAAACAGGCAGAGCTGAGACAACCTGCTCAGCGACAATTAGCTAAGAACGAGAGAGCAGAAGCCAGAGGGGCCCTGTTTTGGCTTCCAGTGTGCTGAGGGTTCACTTTTGCTTTCCAGCTTTGAGATTCCAGATATTTGAGAAAGAACTAAGTGGCAGAGTCTTGTTTGAAACCTGCCTCTGGTTTCTGTTTCATCAACCAATAGCTCCTTTCCAATGCTAAGGCTGCCTCTTTATCAGTGACAGTTACCTGTATAGATTGAGTGGCTGAAGTTTGCAATTAAAGAGACTTTTCTGATATTGGTATCCAGGTACTCAACAGAAATTTTTTTTTTCTGAATTGAAAATTGAATTTTTAATGCTTAGATTTGGACTGAATTATTTGATGACTATGAAAAATGTCAAAGATCCTTTATCCATTTTTGGAACCTTCAGATACATAAGAGAGCCTCCTCTGCACTAAAATTGCTGGTGAATTTTTGGCCCTGACCGTTTTTTTCCTTCCGGCATTCTTTCACAGGCATTTATCTTTAGCTCCCTTCCTATCTTTAATATACTAAGGATGATATCTTAGGTTGCTTTCTGCTGCTATACCTGAACAGCACAGACTGGATAACTTATAACGCATAGGTTTTTTTTTTTTTTATGACCTAGCATCTTTTTGCTGCATGATAACATGGTGGAGGGTATCACGTGATCAGCCAGAACAAGTGTGCTAATTTAGGTCTTTCTTTCTCTTACAAATCCACCAGGATCATATTGGGAACCCCACCCTGATAAGTTTATCTAATGCTGGTTGGCTCTCAAACACCTCACCTCCAAATACCAGTCACATTTGGATTTGGGGTTCCTTTTTCTGTCTGTGAATTTTGTGGGGTGGATACATTTAAGCCACAATCAGAGGGCACCTAGAAGAAAAGGTATGCTGGCAATCTGTCCCTGTAGAGCTTTTATTTTAAAACAGGTCTCGGGTGGAAAGGAGCCTAACAGGTATGCACCCTATGTCTTAATAGGTGTGCACAGACAGAGTCTAATAGGTGCACAGACAGAGATTATTAGGTACACACACAGAGTCTAGTAGGTGCTCACACAGACATATGTGTACAAACTCCTTTAGAGCCAGTGATTCCATCCAGCATAGCTTGAGAGCCTCTCTTCCTGACTTATAGTGTATTGGGGCTTGAACTGTTCAAAGGAGGCTGTGACTGCGTGGCCATTCTCCAGTGTCCCAAAGCCAGGCCAGCTGGATGCAGCCTGCAGCACTCCTATGGTCTCTACCAAGGTCAAGGCCCAAGATGTCCTTGGTAACAAGGACAAATCAAAGATTCTGTTTTTTTCCCTGTTTCTAATCTGAGATGAGACAGGGTTAGCAAGAGTGCTTTCCAGTTCTGGCTTGTTTGGGTGGTACTGCTGACAAGAGGGCCTCTTGTCTGTGGCCATCTAGGGAGCTGGCAGAATGCTAATCAATGCTGCAGGCAGAAGCCCTCACGCCCTGAGAGCGGGCCCTTCCCTCCAACCCCTCTGTGGAGCAATGGCCTGGCCTCTGTCCAGTTGCCTGCTGCATGCTGATGTAGGTGTCAGATGGGAGCTAGGCCTTCTTTTCTCGTTTCACGTAGACCTGAGTGATAAGAGGATGGAGACCACAGCTTCAGATAGCAATCAGTGGTGCAGCAGCGAAGCATGCAATCCTAACTGAATAAGCAATAAGCAAGAAGGTGGATCCCTTTAAGAATAGGAGCGAGGTGTGCATTCTATGCAGGCTATAGGATAGATGCTGTTTAATGTTCAACCCTCAAACACATGGTACTTCCTCCATGCTATCTTGGAGCCACACAGTAACCTTGCAGCTTTCACAGATGGTTGAAGGAAGACTGGATGATTAAACAATGAGCCTAATATCTTGCACACTATAAGGAGCAGATCTGGGATCCAATCCAGGTCACTAGGTTGCAAGGCCTGCCTTCAGCTACTATCTAGAAGTATAGATAAAATACATAATAAAAAATAGATGATGTCACTTTTCTCCTTAGCTTGTGGGCCAGGATGTGTACCACACAGTCCAAGCAGGGAGCCAGCTCAATCTGGGTAGGTGAAGGCCCCACAATGGCCTGTGAGGCCCCCTCAGCTGTCGGCATTCCTCCAGCATAGCTTCGTTTCCATGGAGCTGCCCGTCTGGTGGGGACCTTTGTTTGCACCAAGGAAAGAGCCCCTCTCTTGTATTGGTTGCAGAGCATAATGTTCCTCCTCTTCTTCTTTTCCTCTTCGATGCACATGGTGAGAGGCAGGGGGAAGCTTCTGTGTCATGCTGTGGCCCTTGCAAGCCTACCAAAGAGTTCATTGTGGGCTGTTCTGGAAGGGCATGCTTTTGTGCCATCTTTCTTTTAGGCCTGGGCTAGGGTTGAGCCCTAAGTAGCCTGGGATCCCTTTCTGCTGTGGTCACCCATAGAATCATCCAAGTGTCTGAAACTTTCTGGTTTTAGCCTCCACACGTTTCCATGAGCAGTGAGCCATGTTTGGTTCAACTCTAGAAAGCAGCTCCAATGTTTTCCTAAAGTTACCTGCTCACATGCGTCCCAGTGATCTCTTTGTACTCACTGTCTCTTTGTACTGGGTCTGGGGAACATGGTGCTGTTATCTGCTGCCTCCTTTTAAGATGTGGGTTTGGGGGTCATTGGGATGCTTGCTCCCACCCCAGCAGAAGCAGGCAGATCTCTAAGAATTCCAAACCAGTGTGGTCCACAGAGTGAGTTCTACGAGAGTTTGGGATGTGCAACTGGGCAGAGGCCAGGCCTCTGCTCCCCAGAGAGTGTGGAGGAAAAGGCCCGCTTTCAGGACGTGAGGACCGCTGCATATTGCACTGATGAGCACCTGCCATCTCCCCAGGCCCTTGTCTCAAAAAACTAAAACAAAATAAATGAAAAACAAGTGACATAGTTCTTGCCCATATCACCTCTGGGCCTTGGTGTCTCTGGACTAGGGTCTGTCAGTCTGGCAAGTGCTGTTATGTGGGGCCTGTGGAGATGTGGTATGTGTGTGTCAGGGCCATGTGGTACATTTTAGGATGTTTAGCTGTATCTCTGGCCTGTACTCAGGAGATGCTGTTAGTTCTCCTACCCACAAGTGCTATAAACAAAATTTTCTTCTGAAAACAACCAAATGTTTCTCGAGGACAAAAGCATTCTGAAGTTTCCACATATTTTTTGTGCATCTGTAGAGCAAGAAGCCTTCCTGGTTGGGGCATATCCAGTTTGTATAATCACAGCTTGATAATAAAAAAAAAATTTGGACAACTTCTTCATCTCTTCATTTTTCACATGAACTGTATAAACTGAGGCCTGAGATTCCACTTCATATATGATCCCGAAGAATAGGAAAAATTCTCAGTGTCCTGGTCCACAAACCACTGACTTTCAGGATCACCTGGAGAACTGATTTACATCTGTACACCAGTCCTGCCCAGTGGGTTCTCTGGGGGCTGGAGGCTCAGAGATCTGCATTTGTGCTTTCTTTCTTTTAAATGAAAGACAGTGTTAAGTCTCGGCCTGTTGTGTGTATTTGACGAGTCCCCCTCCACCTGCTCTCCTGATATATCTGCACACAGTTGACTACTTGCCTGTGTGACCGTCCAGTGTTTTTTTTAGAATCCATGTTTCTAACAAACTCCCTCATATGATCTGAGCAGCCCGGAGTGGGAGAGCCAGTGTCCCGAGTAGAGAAGTTTTCATGTTCAACACAGAAGGTGGGGAGGCAAAAAAAAAAAAAAAATCTTTCTCATTGTGCCTGCAAAACAGAAGGCGTGGTGAAGTCCCGGCACTTGGCTGCTCACTGTGTTGAGTTTTAGAGATGCTTTTCTCTACTCAGGCCTGGGCACTGGCCTGACTTGTAATAAAGGAAGAGGAAGAATGAGTCTAAATACAAGCCAACAAGCCTGGGGCAGGGTTCTGCCGTGGAAGGTGTCTAGGGCCAGATGACTGGGATGGTGGCTTGGGTCAGGGGTGGAGTGTATTCTAAAACGGCTCTAGTTCTCACTCTCTCTACCTTCTCAGAGCTGATGGTAGGGTAAACCTTGTGCTTAGTGCACTGGGCTGGCCGGGGCATGGGGACACGTTGGGGCTTCAGGAAAAAAACAAAACAAACAAAACGCTGGTTCTATAATTACAGGACTTAATTCTGGTGATGACATCCCAGTCAGCCATGTAGGGGTTCCTTTTTTTTTTTTTTTTTTCCGGGTTGGTGGCATTTAGATTTGGCTGCTGGGCTCAGAGAGCATTTTCATTCTGTGTACTTGGCCTCTAAGTCAAGACTCAATGACGTGATGCTTCTCATTAAGTCAATTTTGGCCTTCCCTGCTGCAGGTCTGGATCCCGCGGGACCCATGTTCGAGGGAGCGGATGTTGACAGGAGGCTGTCTCCGGATGATGCAGACTTTGTGGATGTCCTGCACACCTACACCCTCTCCTTTGGCTTGAGCATCGGAATTCGGATGCCCGTGGGTCACATTGACGTTTATCCCAATGGCGGCGACTTCCAGCCAGGCTGTGGATTCAATGACGTCTTGGGATCTATTGCCTATGGAAGTGAGTTTCTACTTACCTGTTTTGTGTTCGATTTGTCAGCCTGAGCTGTTAGTATAGCCAACAGTTCAATTCATCATTCTTTTTGTTTTTTGAGACAGTTTCTTATGTAGCCTTGGCTGTCCTGGACTTGCTTTGTAGATCAGGCTGGCCTTGGACTCACAGAGATCTGCCTATTTCTGCCTCTCTGATTGCTGGAATTACAGGCATGCACCACTGTGCCCAGCAAATTTTGTGTTTTTAAATGTTAATTTTTTTTTTAAACAATCCATGAATGCTGGGATCAAACCTGAGTCTTCTGGAAGAGCAGCCAGTGTTCTTAACCTCTGAGCCATCTCTCTAGCCCCGTCTCTGTATCTTACTAGGAACTTGGAATACCACTGAACCTATCTTAAGATACATACCACCAACCTCAATAAACCTAACTATCACTGATGAGGCGTACATTGATTGCTGACTGAGTGGTGGAATCATCCTGAAGTGGTTCACATCATGTGCTCCCTGTCCTCTGTTTCCTTAGCAATCACGGAGGTGGTAAAATGTGAGCATGAGCGAGCTGTACACCTCTTTGTTGATTCTCTGGTGAATCAGGACAAGCCGAGCTTTGCCTTCCAGTGCACAGACTCCCACCGCTTCAAAAGGGGCATCTGCCTCAGCTGCCGGAAGAACCGTTGTAGTAGCATTGGCTACAATGCTAAGAAAATGAGAAAGAAGAGGAACAGCAAAATGTACTTAAAAACCCGGGCTGGCATGCCTTTCAGAGGTAACTTTCATCCAGGCTCCCGGATGCCGCTTAGCACTGCTCCTCCTTTATACTCTCTTGTGGGACAGGACATGTAGCAGCCCAAGAGCTGTGGTCTGTTTAGTGTAAAAAGTTATTACAAATCAGATCACATTGTCCATACCCTAGTAAAGTGACTCCTTAGAAATCCAGGGTAAGGACTCCTTTCATGATGTAATCATCAGTATCAAAATCTTAAAATTCTATCTTGCATTTAGTTTTTCAAAGTATGTTCATGTTCAGTAGATGTGAGGCAAAGTACATAGGTGATTAAGGCATTAGGTTTTACTTTCATCGTCTGTTTACAAGATTTTGTGAAACAGCATTTTGTATACGAAGACCTTGAGACTCAGTGGTTTCTACCTTGGTCCTTAGTCCAGCGTCACACAGTAGAAAATAAGTAGCCCCAAGTCCCCAAACATCTGATCCCCAAGTTCAGGCCCCTTCTTCAGTGATGTCTTATGCTGCCAGGGAGAACAAGACCAGAGTCAGCTGAGGCTAGACCAGGCCACCAGGCTTCTTGTTTCTAAAATTCAGTGTGCTGAGTGACTCCTGACAGGGCAAGCAAAGCTCACAAAGGTCTTTGTGCTGTTGTCTGTGCAGTTTACCATTATCAGCTGAAAGTCCACATCTTCAGTTTCAAGAACAGTGCAGACATCCAGCCCACCTTCTACGTCACCCTGTATGGCAGTAACGCAGACTCCCAGAACCTGCCCTTGGAAGTGTAAGTACTCTTGGGTGTGCTTGAGAGTGCAAGGAAAGTGTTGGAAGAAGTGCAGGAGAGTCAGGTCGGCTTGCCCAGGGGAGGAGCTGGGTGGTTCTAGCTGGCATCTGTATCCACTCTTTCCTCTCTCATGCTGTGTATGCTCCTTTGGGCTTGACTCAGAGGGTTTCAGGGAAGGAAGCTCCCAAGGTGAATCAGTTGTGTGAGAAACTGCTGGGTCATCTGCCCGGAAACTGCTGTTTCATGTCCGGCAACGCCTGCCACCCGAGGCTTTGGGGACTCTGGAACTCTCTGAACGCCATTTCTGGATCTTGTGTAGTAACGGTCTGTGGGAGGGGTGCGTGGAGGTCTGCAGAGATTTGTTGAGCTCCCATGAGGTACAAAGCCTTCTCCTGCCAAGCTATGTTGGCATTGTGAAGAAATACCAGTCAGCCAGGTGTGGTGGTGCAGCCTGTAATCCCAGCACTTGGGGTGGGGTGGTGGGGCTGTGGCAGGAGAATTGTGAGTTCTGGGCCAGCCTGAGCAATACAGTAAGATCTTGTCAACAAATAAATGGTAAGGAATAAGAAAGGAAGGAAGGCCATTAAAGTTATACTCGTAAGGGCTCAGTGTCTAACTGGAAGGTAAAGCTTGAGCATCATGCTAGCATGATGTGGCAAGGCTGTCCATACGAATTGGTAGAGGAGACAGGAGGAGGGGAGAAAGTGAGGCTGCAGTTTCTGGGCTGGGGGACAGCAGGGCTTCGTAGGGGAGGCGACGTGGTGTTTCCTCTTTTCTGCTCTTGCCTGGTGTTGTCTCTTGGGAGTCAGTGGCACAACGGGAGAGCTGCTCGCAAATGGTTTTGATAAGAAGTCAGGGTCTTTGGGCAAAGTTGTCTGTCAGTGTGGAGTGCAACTCAGCTTCCTGCGTGGTCCTGTGAAGCAGGGGCAAGGAGGGCATGAGTTGGGCAGATGTGCCAGTTCCCCTGGGGCGGGGGAGTGAGTGAGATGAATTTCTGTCTTACCTTTCAGAGTGGAGAAGATTGGGCTGAATGCCACCAACACCTTCCTGGTCTATACTGAGGAGGACTTGGGTGAGCTCTTGAAGATCAGGCTTACCTGGGAAGGGATATCTCATTCCTGGTACAACCTGTGGACTGAGTTTCGAAACTACCTGTCTCAACCCACTAACCCCTCTCGGGAGCTGCACATCCGACGAATTCGCATCAAGTCTGGGGAAACGCAGCGAAAGTAAGTGCCCCTGCCAGGCTTGGGCTTTTTGAGAGGAGCTCAATGTCTTCCTTTGTACAAGTAATAGGCAGAGCCCTCCGCCACCAGCTAACCCTCAACTACTTTTGCAAGGATTATTACTCCCAGATAAGGGCTTCTGGAAACTGTGGTATGTCTCACGCCGTGATCACAGCCCTCAGGAGGAGGGGGTGTGCAAGGGCTGTGTGGAGTTCAGCATTTGTTCTGTTTGCCAAGTCCTGTGCCAGCCTTGAAGTGGACTTTCCCTAGACGGGGCTCTCTGGGTGTGCTGCGCTGAGGGGCCGATTGGAGCATCTGGGTCCATGGGTGATGTCTTCCACGGGCCTGCACCCTTCCAGAGACTACTTTCTCAGAGCATCATTGTGTCTCATCCAGAGGCCCCGAGTCAGTGCTGTGTGTTTGGGGCTGTAACTTCCACTAGCAGAGAGCTTGGTAGGCTGTGCCAGCTGGCGGCCTCTCATTTCTTTGAACTCCAAACTGGGAGATCCAGACCTTTATATATCAACTCTTGTTACTGTGCCCTAACTCTGCCAAGGAGGGCTCGAAGCCAGTGAAGCCTGGAGACCTTCCCCCTCCTCTGCAGTGGTCACCATCAGCCTCAGGTTGGAGGAAGCAGTCTGCACCCTTCTTCTTTTTCCTGTGTCTGTTGTGCTTGGCCAGACTGGCAGAGGAGGGGGTGAACTGCCATGTTGGATCCTTCCTTAGATTATTTAGTCTAGGAACCTGGGACTTGGGGATATTTTGAGTGGGGAGCTGTTGGCACTCTTCAGTGGTCTTGTACCTCTTCTAGTCCCCTGCACTCTTAAGTGCAGCCTAGACTGAAAGGTGTGATAGCAGAAATACAATCGTCATTATAAAATATTTTAGATGTAGTAGACACTCATTAAATCACCATTGAGACAACAAATATGAGCATCTTCCCAAATTGTGTTCAGATATAGGATTTCAAAAGGCAAATATTACAGAAACATTTGGAATAAATTCTTCCTCTGCCCCCACCTTCCCTTCTTTCAAAGCAAATGGTTTGAAAAACTTGCCTTAATTAACTATTGGTAACGTGTTTCCTTTCTTTATGTTTTTATGCCCACTAGTACCATCAGTATGTAGAACTGTTTTAGATGCTGCTATATTTTCTATAATTGGGCATAGTGTTTTATGAGTTGGCTTCAAACATTCAGATGTTATCTGAGGAATTTATCCAATAACTTTAGATGTAGTCTATTGATACTTAATTCTTCAAGGTGGTTGGACCAGTTCTCAATCTTGCCCCTAGCTTCATAGTTTTCCTCTTTTGCTTCCTCACCCACAGTGGGACACTGTTGCCATTCTGTGAGGTAGGAGCAGCATTTCTGGCATTGTATCGATTTGTATTTTTCTGATTGTGAATGAGTTAAGCTAAGTTTTTATATATCTCTATCTATATATCTCTATCTATCTATCTATCTATCTATCTATCTATCTATAAGTTTATAAACACATAGGCCCAAAGGTGCTTAAACTCCCTAGGAAAGGTCCTGTGTCAGGATCAGAGTGACATATGCCCTATACAGGTCATCAGTGTGGCCACCACATTATCAAGACTGTGTGGTACAGCCACAAACTATTGCTTCCCACAGACTTTTGTGAAATGGTGATTATCAGGCCTTTGATTTTCTTATGCTTTTTGCTGTCCATGCGCTGAACTATTTTTTTAGATTTGATTTTTATATTTTGAATTGCGTGTGTGTGTAGGTATGTGCACGTGAGTGCAGGTACCCACAGCTTCCAGAAGAGAACATTGGCTTCTCTGGACTGGAGTTGTGGGTGGTTGTGAGCCACATGACCTGGGTGCTGAGGATAGAATTCCGTCCTCTGCAAGTGCAGTGTGTGCTCTTGACTGTTGAGTCATCTCTCCAGCCCAAACCTTTGCTTTTGATGTGTAGTTGAGTTCCAAGTGCTCTTGTCAATATCCACAGCACTGTCCTACGGGTCTCCAGTCTGGTGGGAAGGCTGACCACTGATTTCAAAACCCCAGAACAGTTTCAAGCAGTGAAGTCTATTGTAAAGTAGAGCAAAACTTTAATATTGTAAGTCACGACAGTCACCAAAGCCACAGGCATGTAAAGATATACCTTTGAATTAAGCTTCAGGGTGGTCAGGTTCCTGGGGATGTTGGCAGGACATTGGCAGGAGCTTCCAAGACATCATGGCCCCAAGTAACAGGCAGCCTTTCGGGAAAGTAGAGAAGAAAGTAGAAATGTGTGATCGAGGCTGCATGAGACTGAATCATAAAGCAAGATCCACACTGCCATCCTACAGCAGCCGTGGTCAGCCATGCACACTGGATGGGCAGTCCTGCAACCTGGTCAAGCTTGCAGCTGTGATGGTGAGTCTGCCTCAGCAGCAGGCAGTTCTGAGGGCCCTGGAGAGGATATAGCATGCTGGAAGTTTCTCTTTCCCTTTCCGGTGTGCGCTGAGTCCAGAAGTCACTGTCTAGAGTTTTGTCTGCAACCGTGGTTTCTTTTTTCTCTTAGAATGACATTTTGCATTCAAGACGCTAAGAAGACTAGCATCTCCCCTGGCCAAGAGCTGTGGTTTCACAAGTGTCGGGATGGCTGGAGGATGAAAAACGAAACCAGGTAACTAGCATTTCTTGTGTTCTACGGGCCCATGGCCAATGACGGAAAGTCCCTCCCTTATAAAACTCACCCGGTGGAAGGTGAGAAGCAAACTCCTAAGTGAAAACATTAGGCTTCAGGAAATGTGAGTTTCCCCTCTGTCCCTTGCTCTGTCTTATCCTCTAGGTGATCACTGTCCATGTACAAAAAACTCCAGTGTTGGAGTCCATGGCTTCTCCCCAGCTCTGCTCACTACAGGAAGTGTACTTCCTGTACTTCCTGTATACTTCCTGTAGTGAGCAGAGCTGGGGAGAGGCCTTGTTTCCTAGCTTTTTTGGCCACTCTGCTGCAGTAGGCAGTAGGATGCAATGGCAAGATATAAACCTATTTATTAGGTTTTTTTGGAACCCAGATTGTTATGATTGAGGTTAGTGGGCCTAATTTTCCCCACTTTAGGGCATAGGATTGCTTGTGTGTAGAGTCAAGACAGACGGGCTCTCTTGTATCGCATTGCTCGGTGTGAAACCACATGATTTCAGGTGGAGGAAGGAAGGCCCAGGTCATGGTATATGGCAGTGGGATCCTCGGTTGAGCCTGTTTTATGCCATCTAAACCACAGCACCTTCTGAAGATGAGGGAGACTGTCTCTAGCCATTCTCACCTCCTGCCCCTTGCCTTCAGCGGAGTACTGGGTGATAATCCTGCTTCGGAATGCTGGTCACTCAGCAAGTGTCCACTGGCATCCAATGACTTACAGAATCATTAAATTATATTGACAGCCTCAGGAGGCAGGCATTACTGTCCCTGTGGACACTGAGAAAACTGAGACTTGGGAAAATGAAGTCTTTCTCCCAAGATTCCCTAGTGTGTGTGATGGGCCTTTTATTCGAAAGCTTGCTCATTTCAGTTAGAGAAGTTTCACCTGCCCATGGAATTGGTACCTCTGCTTAGGTACCAATTATCAAGCAAACCATGCCCAGGGATCCCCTGTGATTAACCATCTGCCAATCCAGTGGGCCTGACTGCACCCTCAGGTGATTTGGCTTCTATTAAGGAGCGTCAGCAAACCCCACACTTAGCAATCACAGGCTTGTGGGGTCTGAAGTCTTGCTTTCCCTGCCCCCGTTAAGGGCTGCAGTCCAGTGCAGGCCCATTTGATCTTTCTCTGTCATTATTGTAACTCTTTTTGTTTGTATTCAAATTCACCTCTTTCCTGTGTACATTAATTTCATCAATACACTGTCTACCCCAGAAGGACTTGCATAAGCGAGAAGGAGCTATCTCTTGCTGTTTCTGTTCTAGAATGCACTAACTTATGTAACTTGGCTCACACTTTTTCTTTTTGGGAAACAAGCCAGCCCTTTATTTCCTGTTCAAGGCACAGAAAACAATAGGAGTCCAAGCAATAAAGGAAATATTAGGACGTTGTGGCATCCATAGTCACATGCATTTGCCATCAGATTTCTCTCTCCTGACATGAGCTTGTTTACTAATGAAAGACTAAAGGTCAGAGAGTTTCTATAGCTGAGAATAGAATTCAGGTCTCTTGACCCAACCTTGTTTCCATCTTGCCACAGTAGAATCTTGTGTGTTTCTAGATGAAGGCAAAGAAGTTTGATAGTTCTCCTCACACTTGTGTGTATGTGTGTGTGCGTATGTTGTACAAGGCACATGAATGCATTGACTTGTGACATAGCAGCCCAGACAGGCTCCTATGGGCGTTTTTCACAGGGGATCTTTCCATCTTCTTAAAGGCAAGCCAGTAAAACAGCCTGTCTGGTGTGTGGAATGCTCAGTCTTGGTTTACATCTTGATAGATACACCTTGGTACAGGTTTGCCCATTTGCCGGGGAGTGAATTAACGTTGTATTGCCATGGTTCCTTCCAGGCCCTTTGTGGAGCTGGCCTGAGGGCCCAAGAAGTCCCGAAGTCTATGCCCACACCCTGCTGCCATGCACACGGAGGAAAGTTACTGCTGAAGACCCCCTCGATGGAAGACCTCTGCCTTGATCCCGGTGCCCAGGAGGAGCTTGCTTGCTGGGCTCACCTCGTCTCCCCCAACTGTGACTTCTCTCAGAGAAACCTCTGCCCTGCTAAAGTTCTAACTCCAAGGCTCTGTTGACACCTCAGGGAGCTGAGCCAAGGTTGTGTGAACACTGGACTATCCCAAGCCCTGTACACTCTTGGATGCTCTCCCTTCTGCTAGGTGAGCCCTGGCTTTGTCCAAGAGTAGGAAACTGAGGCTCCGGCATGGCTCTGCGTGGAAGGTTGGCAGCTGCTTGGCCTCATGGAACCTTAGTGACAAGTCTTTCCCCAGGAGCTGGCTCATACCTTAGTGACAGACCTGTTACCTAGAGAGAGGACAGTAGACAAGGCTGGGGCTCTCGTCCTGCTGTCCTCCCGCGTGAGGTACTGGTGGATCCTGGTTTTATCTTAGATATTCCATCATGCTCACCTTCTGATGCTCACACTGTTGACATTTCCTTTTACATTATTCATCCTTTGATTGAACAAACATTGGCCACGTCAACTAATTAGCACCAGCAGTAGACACATGGCTCAACAAGGCTTGCATGTGGAATCAATAGGATCAGGACCCCTGGAATCCCTCAGGTCCACTGGCCCTTGAGGATGCCCGTGGTTAAAGACAGACAGGGCCAACAAGAGGGCCACAGGCTGATAGAACTGGGGCTCTGAGGCTTTTACATGCCATTTCCTCTAAGGGTCGTACTCGATCGCGCTAACAGAACAGCAAGCAGAAAATCATGCCTGCAGGCCACAGCAGTGGAGCAAAGTCCTGCTGTTTAGGGAGCTAGACAGTATTGCTTGTGGTCTGCATAGCTGCCTTGCAGAAACCAGTTCCCTCCGCCAGAGCCGGCACTAACATTTGATACGGTGTTTTTTTCTTCTACAAAGTAGCTTGTTTTTATATCAGTGCCTTATCGGTTAAACTCCTGGGAAAAGTCCTCTGTTCTAGATCTTAATTTGAAGAATTGATAAATGTGATACCCTAGACACCTTTTTATGGGTTTTTAGACAGCTTGCGTGTCACCTAATTCGAGTGCAGGGAGAGGCACTGCCGTTATCAGTCTTGTTTCACAAAATCAAGGCTTAGGGCGTTCAGCCTCCTGCTTAGATAATATATCCAGGTGGTGGTGGGAGGAGGCAAGCTAAGGACCCAGTAAGGCTTCCTGGAAGCAAAGTTCATGAAATCCTTTCTGCAACTCCATTTCACACTAATATGTTCCTGATGTGATAAGCAGGGGATTTTTTTTTTACCAGAGCTATCCATAAAATCTAAATCCTTTCATTAATATACAACCAGAAGAACACATGGGAGAAGGGTTGAGTTCTTAAGGGTGTGCTGCCGGCTGGCAGGGGGAGGCGGGAGAAGGATCACTCTCTGCATCTAGGTTTTTAATGGACATTCTTTGTACTGTACCAACTTTGCATTTCTGTTTCGTGCCAAAGTTCTGAAGACGTAACTAGCTGCATCTTAACACACAGTGCCCTCTTAACCCCCGCAGTGTGCTTCTGCAGTTGCCCTCTAGCCAAAGTGAAGCTTGTTATTGGCCAACATCCCGGTGACTTCCGGCTTCTGTGTTCAGTAATGGAAGCTTGGGAGAACCGAATCCTCTGTGAGTTGTGTATTTATCCATGTGGCTTGAAGCCTTGTTTGTATATCTGATGCTTTTTAAAAATGCTTAGACCACTATTTATTTCTCAAGTGTATATAATGTGTAAAGACAAAGATGTGCTTAGTTTTTACTTTAAGATTAACTGATTTCAAGATTTACAAAGTTTAATAGTAAAATTAAAAAAAAAACTATACAGCTCTCAGTTGTCTGGTAATTCATTTCTTAAAATTGGAAACGATATGGCTGCCTAGGTCTTGGGCTTGATACAGAATTACTTTAGTTCATTCTGTATTTGATAGTCACTGTTAGCAGGAAGTAGACAGCTAATTTATTAATAGATGGGAAGAAGAGCTACCTGAATTGCAGCAAGGAGACCCAAAGGTAGATGCTTTGAAGAACAGAGAAGGTTGGACATCAGGGGACATTTGTGAGCATGTAAGTTTGGTTGCATGAGCTCAAACAATGGTGTCTTAAACTGGGTAGAGGCTGATTTCTCTACTGAGCTGAAGTCCCTGCTGGGACAAGAGGAGATTGAGTGCTTGGCTTTTCACTGAGCCATAGCACGATCTGTTCAGCCCTAGAGTCTAAGGTGTCTCCCTTCAGGTCCCCTTCCAGTAATGGGAAGGTGAGAAAGGAAAGAGGAGCTTGGCCCTTCTCTAGGGGCTGACCTGACAGTTGTCAGAAGTCAATTGCTGGGTAGCATGAGAGGCTGGGAATTCTGCATCTGTTCAGGATTCCCAGGGCCCAGCTGAAAGCCCAGTTGTTGGATATAAAAAGGGAAATTGGATAGTGCCATCTGTTTATCAGAAATTGTTCTCCCCTGGAGGCAGGGGGTAAACCAAAGGGCTGTTTAAACAAGGTGCCTTGTAGTAAACATTTAATACAAATAGTACACATTGTACTCAAATTTTAGTATACATAGGATTTATTTATTTTATTATTATTTTTTAATTAAAAATAGAATTTTAGTATGTCTCCTAAGCTAGTCTTGAACTCACTGCTCAGTATGTCTTCTAGGCTGAACTAAAACTCATACTCCCCTCCTTGGATGACAGTTGTTAGAACTATGCTTATTAATTTTCAGTTTTCAGTGACCTTAAATTGATGTGACCCTTTAAGTTGAGGTAGGTTATATAAATTTGACTCTATTTCTGGTGTTCAATGTTAAAAAACTTTTAAAATATTTTTAAAAACATTAACAAGTTAGCACTTAGTTACAAATGACTTTTCTACGTGCCAGCAATACTGTGTTGCTTTAATATCATCCAAACCTAGAACTCACTCTGTGATACAGTCTGTCTGCAAACCGGAGCTTCTTCAGCCTCAGCCTCCAAGCGCTGCAATTACAGGCATATGTCAGTATACTCAACAATGCAATGTAATTGCTACCAAATCCTGGATCTGTGCAATCCTGGTTTAAAACTCGTAGTAGTTTTTTTTTTTTTTTTTTTTTTTTTTTTTTAAAAAAAAGGTTTGTGCAGTAAAAGCAGCCACAAGCTTTTACTTGTGGCACCTTGAGGTTTCTTTCTTGACGAAACTGAAAGAGCATGTATGAGTGGTCCCTCAAGAGCAGTTTAATGATGTGTTTGCTGCAGCATCTTCCAGGGGCATGGGCACAGTGTGTGCTGCTTTAGGATAGCTCTTCACATAGCACTACGGTATCTTCTACAGTTGCATGCTAGCTTGTCAAGGTACCTTGATCTTCAGGATCAGGCGCAGTCAGGTGCCCAGCATCAACTGAGAGTCCACAGCCATGAACTTCCACTGATCCAAGCCTTTCTTTGAACTTCACATTTGTGTTCTTCTAGCACTAGCATGGTGGTACTTATTCTCATGACAAAACCATCTTTAGAGGAAATGGCCAACATGATTCTAATACACTCAGAGCTTGGGCTAGAAAAATCACCCAATAGCTGAAGGACTGATGTGAAATTCTGAACCCCAGCCACCACCACACCAGCATCATCTTGAGTCAGAGGTCTGAGCCTCCCACAGCATGGGGTATAGACGGCACATGTTGCAGATTGGAGTTCTTCTTTGTACCGAATGCTCACCTGGTCCACTGCCATATTGATCAGAATCTTAGGTCCAGAGAAGAGGTTGACCTTCTTACTACCTTTGGTCTGAAACATCAAAGCAGTGTCAGGAGGACCCAGTCCTGTGCCAGCCAACTGCAGCGCTAGCAGCCATTGGCTCAGAAGACCAAGGCTGTCAGCAGGGTGCTGCTGCCCAATGGCCATGATGGTGGGAGAAGGCATGAACTTGTTTGTGTGTGATTGGGACACACACACGTTTTATTTGTTTAATGGCTTTCATGAGGTCCTCTTGGCCACACACAACCATGCTTCGAGAAATCTTATCATAACAATTCTACTTTCTCCTGGAAGAACACAATCCCATACCAGGTGAATCCTAACAGCAAAAGGAATCACACTCCCCCTCCCCCGTGATAACAGCCTTCCTGTCAGGACCAGAAAACCTCCTTTTGTTTCTTATTAACCATCATCTAAATCACAGATATCAAAGATGAGCTCTTTTACTCTTTAGGAATTTGACGTCATTGTGATTTAGATGGTCACAGAAACAAGCTCCTAACGGTCTGTACTCTGAAACAGGGCCAAGAAACCCTTAAAACATCTAAGATGAGAATGCACTCTCTGTAAAGGGTTTTAGCAATGGTGGGAAACAGAGGCCATCTGTTTCCATCTCCACAAAGGACATCCTGAAACCAAGTTTCTTATTGCAATTGGGATTTGGATTAGACAGTAGTCGGGATGTTGTTAACTTAGTTCAAGGGTCAACACAGGTATCACCTGGCAGAGAAAAGGGCAGACGTGTTTCTGGAAGAGCAGAGGAAAACATCGAAATTGCTCAAAAGTAGAAGGGTCCTCTGGGTGAGTCCAGAGTGTCTTGTTTGACTTGGCCATCTGATCCACTCCCACTAGAGGCAGGAGAATCTGCATGGACCTCTCTGGACCTCTCCAAAAACAGAGCCTAAGACAATATGCAGAACAGAGTGGGTGTTAAATGAAATTAGGTACAAGGATACATGCTACTTAGGCAGTAGAGAGGTTAAGGACAAGCGCAAGAGTCTGGCGTTAGAAGTCGCAGTGTGGTGCTCAGAATGTATGACCATTAGTTTATGTGTAAGCTTTCCGAGTCTTTGCCTGGTCTCTTTAAGAAACAGACACAAAAGGCTGAGATGGGATTGTGAGTTCAAAGCCAGCTTGGGCTGTAGAGCAAAACCCCTTTTTAACCAACCCAACCCAACCCACCAACCTCAAATGAAGAATACCACCTGTGATGTTGAGAAACAGTAAATATGTATACACATGCATATGTACATATATATATTCTAAGATTAATTTTTAGTGTTTTGTAAGTATTTGAATTAGGAAAAAAATAAAATTAAAGCAAAATAAAATAAGCATCTTTTGGTTTATATGTAGAAATTTTATATATGAGCAGCTTTATGAATTACTGAAGACATGGGTATTTACTTAAGACAATGGTGGGGATGGAGTCTCATTGAGGGGGAACAGACAATTTTAAATCAAACCCAATTTTACATCATATACACAGATGAATTCCATATCAACACAAAGTATAAATGACAAGAAAGTTGAAATCTTTATCAAAACTGAAAAAAGTATAAAATTTCAGTTAGGATGGTAAGAATTAGAGAATTTCAAGGTTGAGGATGTAGCTTATTTGCAGAGTATTTGCCTAACATGTATGAGGTCCTGGATCCAGTCCAGAAAAGACTCTAGACAGTGGTGGCACATGCTTTTAATCCCAGTGCTTGGGAAACGAGAGGCAGGCATATTTCTGTGAGTATGGGGGCAGCCTGGTCTACAGAGCAAGTTTACACAGAGAGACCCTGTCTCACAAAACCAAAAAAAGTCAATAATATTAAAGAAATATAAATGTAAACAAAAAGTTATTTGTTCATTACATTAAAAATGTATTCATGGAGGTTTAGCTGGGAAATTCTATCAAAATTACAAGTGCCATATAATTTACACAAGTATCTCCAATAATAATAATAATAATAATAATAATAATAATAATAATAATAAAACATTCAAATCTGGGTGTGAAAGTCCAAAATACTGAGGCTTTAGGGACTGGCTCGCCTCCTCCTCCAGTTTATGCGCTGAAGCCCAGGTTCCAGTGTCTCAGCATGTGACTGTATTTGGAAACGGGTTTTAAAAGGGCTAATTGAAGTGAGATGAGGTCATAGGGTAGGTTCTAATCCAATACTGCTGGTATCCTTACCAGAAGGAGAATTTAGGTATACTGGAGAGGTAGCAGGAATGTGCACAGAGAAGAGGCCGTCTGTAAACGAAGCGGGAGGCTGCAGGTCCATCACGTAGCCACTTTGCTCTTGGGCTTCTACCTTCCAGAACTGTGAGAAAATAAATTCATGTTGTGTAGACCGACCAGACTGTGGTATTTAACTGTGGCAGGCCCTAGTAAGTTAGTCCAGGTCCTAAAGTTAGTAAGTTCTGTAAAGAAGGAATGACGGTCTTGGTTAATCTAAGAAATGCAAGAGTGATTTTTCCTTAGAAAATCTAGCACTGTAGTTCTTCCAATAAATCTATTGAAATGCAAAGACCGTATAGTCATCTCTAAACATGAAGGAAAAATATTTCACAATGATCTTAGAACTTCGGTACCATCGTAAAATAACTGTACTAAAAAAAAAAATGACTAAGTTTAAAATTTAGTTTCTTTAGAGACAGTGAGAAGACAAGAGTTCTTGCTGTCAATTCTATTGTTTAACATCACCCTGGACAATGGGACCCACACAATTACAAAAGAAAAAAAAAGCAGGGTTGAAAAAAAGACAACAGAAATCTTAATATTTGCATATTATATATTCAGCTACAGGAGCAAACTTCAGAAATGAAATGGACTTTCTGCTGCTGTGATAAACACCATAACCAAAGACTTACTTCAGCTTACACGTCATGGTCATGGTCTGTTGATCAAGGAGTTCAAGGCAGGAACCTGGAGGCAGGAACTGAGGCAGAGGGCACAGAGGACCCTGCTCACTGGCCTCTTCCAGGCACATGCTCAGCTGCCTTTCTCATATAGCCTGGGGTTCCACCTGCCCAGGGATGCTTCTGCCCACAGTGGATAGATACATCAATTAGCAGTCACGAAAATGTGCCCACAGACACACCAACAAGATGAAGACAATTCCTAACCGGAGCTCCCAATTCCCAGGTGCGGCATCTTGACAACCAAGTTTAACTATCACAAAACTAATGATTAGAAATAATGGGAGAACCTGGAAATGTTGCCAGACAAGTGAGCAGGTAATTAAAACCAAGTGCTCCTTTACTGCTATTACTGCTTGGACGGTTCACAAGAAAATATATTAACATCAACAGCACACTTCTCACTTTCAGGAACTCCAGAACTGCAGTGGTACACACTGTGCAAGTTTTCAGGAAGAAATCTTAGAAACTACTTTTAGTAGTGGAGATGAGTAAGTTGAACTTTTAATGGGCAATCTCGCTTAACACTATAAAGATGCCAAATTAGTTTTTTCATATGTCAAGCTGGTTTTGCCAATCCAATTATCCCACAACTTAAATACAATCTCAATACAAGATTTCAGCAGCATTTACCTATGTATGTATGCGCATGTGCTCCTGAGGGTGGAACCCACAGTCCTGCACATTTTGGAAGCATTTTTGTTTTAAGAACTAAAAATTCTATTCTAAAGTATACATAGAACAATACAGTCAACAAGCATATAGTTTAAGTGTTAAGGAATCAGGTGGAAATATTTTACCAATTAGATATTAAAAATCAGGACAGACAATGCAGTCTGCTATTCGCACACAACCCAACAATTAGGTTAGTGGGATGTGTTAGAGAGAATTGCATCAAAGCTTTGCACGCACGGAACTTGCCTGAGGACGGACGAGGCTGCACATGGCTCAAAACTTAAAGGTGGAAGGTGGAAGCACACAGGCAGCCGAACAAAATACAGTGAGAATATTTTTTTGGTATCTTAGAGCCAGGAATACTTGCTGACCATGACTTTCTGTCAGGCATGGTGGCTCAGGTGGAGGCAGGAGTCTCCGGAATCCCAGGCTAGCCTGGGATACATACACAGCAAGCATGAGAACAGCGGGGTTCCATGAGACCCTGCCTCAAAAACACTCAGGATGAATAATTACATCCTCCCAAAGTGTTAACAATGAGACTGAAAACTGACGGAGTTGGTCACAGCAACATTGAGGATGTTGTTCAACAGTAATTATAATATTAGTAAATAAAACCCAGGATTTACTGTTTACCACGCATCCGATGCTGCTTTAGAGGTATCTCTGCACCTTACATTTTAGAACAAGCTTATATGGCTAAGAATTATTAAACCCGTTACTTCTCAGCCTGTTGTCTAAGGTCAGGTGATGAGTTATTAATTTTTTTTTTTTTTTAACAAATCAAGAAGTGGAGGCTTGGAGCAGTTAGATACCTGCCCAGGTTTCCAAAGCCACAGAGTGACAACGTGGTCTGCCCCAAATTCCATGTTCACAATTCTATTCTACGTGATTCCGACAAAACTGACAGACGGAAGGCTCTGAGAAGATATCTGTGGCATGGAGATGAGTCTCTAGCATGTACAACTACTCTATAAGTCAAACGAGAAACAGACAAGACTCCAGCAGCAAACAGTTCAGGTAGAAGGGACATGTGTAGGTGTATGTAAAAAAGGCAACTCAGAGAGATCAAATAAAGATCAATGACAGCAGCAACATGTCACCTTATGCTATTAGAAAGATTTATTTATTTTCAAGGCAGGGTCTCACCATATAGCCCTGGCTAGTCTGAAACTTACGATGTAGACCAGGCTGGCCTCAAACTCACAGAGACACACCTGCCTCTGCCTCCTGGAAACAGAGGTGTGTGCCATCACACTTGGCAGCCAAAACACCTTTAAATGTTTTAAACTCATTTTTTGTTAATTTAAAAATAATATATTTATTTTTCTTTGGAAAATTTCTTACATGTGTACAATGTATTTTGATCCTATCAACTCCCCTGCCTCCATTCTCTCTCTGGCTCTCCCTAGGACACACCAACCTGTCTCCCTCCACCCTGGTGGAGCAAACCACTTGACCGGTAATAGTCTGCTAGACCACAGCCACCAATTCCATGAAAGATAGGGATGGATCTTGCTTAAGTTCTGTCTGCGGATCAGGTTCTGCGAAAGGAGGAGAAAGAAAGAAGAAAGACCAAGGCAATTTCAGTTAAAATATCTAATTAGGGTCCGGTGAGATGACTGAGCAGAGAACGGCTCTTGCCATTCAGCTTGGCAACCACAGTGGCATCTGCAGATAGCACGTGGTACACACCAGACACACAATGTTAAAAAAGTAGATATTTTTCATTTAAGGGGTGTTTATGTAGGCCAACAGCTGGAGCTTTTTGAACGTCTCTTGCTTCTTTCTATATTTAATTACAGGGCCATTGAATCGCCACCGAGTTCAGAGTGGCTGCAGAAGCTTCTTACAGTGGATGGCAGCCCTCCTTTGCACAGGGGTTCATCCTGCTTCTGGTCATTCTGTTCCTCTGTTGCCTCCTTTCCTGTCCCTCAGATGTTCCCCCAGAATCCTTGGTCATTCCGCTTTTCAAACATATCAGTCCAAGCTCTCTTTTCCTCGCTGGAGCTATTTCTACAGTGAACTTTTTGGAAGTTTTCTTTTAGGGCTGAACTAAGTCATGCTCACATGTCAATGATTTCTATACTCATAACAGATCCAGAGTTATGTATGTGCAGGATGTGTGTGTGTGTATGTGTGTGTGCGTGCGTGCGTGCGTGTGTGTGTGTGTGTGTGTGTGTCTGTCTGTCTGTCTGTTCCATGGCACATATGTGAAGGTCAGAGGACAACTTTATGGGGTCAGTTCTCATCTTCCACTTCTGTTTAAGCTCTGGGGCTTGAACTCAGGTTGTAAGGTTTGCATTTCAAACAATTTTACCCACTGAGCCATTTCACCAGCCCCAGAATTGCTTTTGATGTTTAAAGATGAAAGCTGGGTGTCTTAGCTAAGTTTCTATTGCTGTGATAAGGAGCATGACCAAAAGCAACTTGGGGAAGAAAGGGTTTATTTCGGTTTACAGCTTACCATTCATGAGGAAGGGAAGTCAGCCTTGGAACCTAAGGCAGGAACCTAAGGACAGGAACTGATGAAGAGGCCCTGGAGGAACTGCTTACTGACTTGCTTCTCAGGGCTTGTTCAGCTACCTTTATCATATCACCCGGGATCACCTGACCGGGGGTGACACTTCTAAGGGTGGTGTGGGCCCTCCCACATCAATCATCAGTCAAGAAAATGCTCTGTACAGTTGCCTGCAGCCCAGTCTGCTAGAGGCTTCTTTTCAGTGGAGGTTCCCTTTTCTCAGATGACCCTAGCTTGTGTGGCAAGATGACAAAAAAACAAAACAACACAAAACAAAACAAACCCCCCAAAAAATGAACCAGCACATTGAGTGACCCAAAAAAGTCTTTGATTTGCAGCAAGGTAGCAGAAAAAAGAAAATCAAAAGGCGTCTTCTGCAAGGGGAGACTGAGTAGGGCCCCACAGACTGCTTCTGCTTGGGCTCTTTCCTCCCACTGAGTCCCCTAAAATATTCCTGGGTTTCACAGTTGGTTTCTTTCCTCCACTCTGGAACCAAGTGCTGGTATTTGTCTGTCTCTCCCCCTCCCTCTTTTTCTTCTGTGGTTTCCATGGCAGCTACTGTTGCCATGGAGAGGCAGAGAGAGGGGTTAAATCTGTCTTTTGTAACTGTGAGTTGTCTATAAATTGGGGATGGTTTCTCAAAACAGTTTAACAAGTAAACAAAAGGAGTCAGAGGGAAAGAATTACAAACCAGGACTCAAGCCATTTGTTTTCCTAAAGCTCTATGATTTTCAATACCAGGTAAGCCTATTCCACAGCCCTGCGCGTATGTGTTCAATGAAAAAGGGCTGATGGACGAGTCTGGAAGTTAGGACAGGTCCCGAGCAGCAGCGAACACAGGTATAGGATCAATGTTAATCCGTTCAGCCAGAACAAATTCATGCTGCACTCCAGTTAGCACTTTCTCCAAAGGCAAGTGGTGTTGGATTCCCTAGAGTCTGCTGTGACCAGAAAGCAAGAGGCAGAGGCTACGTGTTCATCTTGAAAATTCTGAGGCCGGAAGCAGAGGCCGGGACTAGCTCCTCAAAATGGAGAGGCTAGAACACATTCCGTTACATGCACAGTGAACCTCATGGTTCTCACCAAGCAAAGCCAGACTGCGGAGCCTAGGCGGTTCTCATATTTGAGGCCATTCTCGGCCTCTGCTAAGTGCTGTGACTGCAGGTGTGTGGCACCGTGGCTGCCTAATATTTTAAAAGTAAAGTTACCTTCTGCTCTGTTTCTAGCCCAAGAGAACTCGTCTGGGGCTATTTTGAAGTCTAGCGTCAACTATTGATTGTGAGAGCATGTGTCCTTTTTCTACGAAGTCCTCAACTCAATCCTTCCCCTCTCCTCCCCTCCTCTCCCTTCTTTGTTCCTTCCCTTCCTCCAGTCTCTTCCTTTTCTTTCTCAAAGGAGGGACTTGCTGTGTAGCCCAAGCTAGCCTCAGATCTGTGATCCTCTGACTCCACAGTGCTGTGATTATAGGTATGAGCCACCACACCCGGCTCCTTCACCTAACAGTTTTATTGAGGCGGAACGGTATAACCATAAAACATGTACATGCAAATCATATAGTTTGACACTTTGGTATAGGACATCATCATAACTACAAGACCATCACGAGAATCAAGACTGTAGGTGCTGGGGATTGAACCTTCTGAGTCTTCTGGAAGAGCAGCCAGTGCTAACTGATTAATACAGTTTTAAAGAAACACACAATTGCTTATTTACAATGTGTTACTTTAAAAATAAAAACTACGATCCTTCTTGAGTGTGGAGATGCGCTTTGGATGACATGTGGATGCCTCGGGAATTATCAGATCCTTAATTCAGGCCTGATGCACCAAATTTTGGCAGTCCAGGGGCTCTTTGCTGAGTCTCTTCCCAAGAATTGCCCTTGTCTTACAAGGGGTCCGCAGGTCATAGTCCCTTCCTAGGGGCAGTATACACAATGAGAGAGGCTGGAAGGTGAGGCCTGACCCTTTGTCTTAAAACCTGATCCCTATGCAGCACCAAATGGTTGTAGAGCTCCTGGTGACATCATTGGGGGTCAGGGAGGGCTCTGTTGTATAGGTCAGCCTTCTCCCATACAGTTCCTGCTGGAGTCACTCCTGCAGGTATGTCCCGAGGCTTAGCCTGAGAGAGATGCTTGGTTCCTACTCAGCTTGCAAGTAATGCAAGGGCTTCAAGGGCTGTGGCTGGGGAGACCAGGGTCAACCCGGGAGGCTCAGGGATGAAAAGCAGGGAAAGCAGCTGGGTGGTTCTTCTGCTCACAGTCAAAGCAGATGACCTCACTGAGGTGACTTCCGCATGTGAAATCTGAACGCGCTCTCACCTTGGGTGGAGTGGAAGCACTTGGCAAGCTTCTGCTTCTTCCTGTGGCACAGACGTGACATAGCGGGGAGAGAGGAAAGAGTGGATGCAATCAGGGTGTTTCAGGGCTACAGGGGAACCTTCGGGAGAGGTGGGGAAACCAGTCGGCTGCCCTCTCTCAACTCCTGTCCAGTGTGGTGGAGTGCAAGCTGGGAAGGAAGAGCAAGTGGAACCTAAGGGCTACCCAAGTAATCAAGGATGTTTATTCATCTCTGGACACTGAGAAACCCTGAGTGGTCAGAATGGACAGATGGGCCAGCGAGGTCTCAGGAACGAGTTTTCCAATTGCTCTTTTCACAAGCATTAGCTAATGCTCAGTCTTGGTATGAATCCTGTCCTACTGTGTCTGTTGCCTCTCAACATGCACAATTATTTTTTTAACTTAGAATATTTATTATTATTATTATTATTATTATTATTATTATTATCATCATCACTATTGAAACAGGATTTCACTATATAGTCCTGGCTGTCATTACGAAACTCACTGTGAAGACCAGGTCCACCTCAAACATATGACCTCCTGCCTCTGTTTGTCTGATGCTGAGATTTCAGGAGTAGGGCTACTGTGATTGGCTAGAACAGGATTTTTGTTTGTTTGTTTGTTTTATTTTTGTTTTTGTTTTTTGAGACAGGATTTCTCTGTGTAGCCTTGACTGTCCTGGACTTGTTTTGTAGATCAGGCTGGCCTCGAACTCACAGAGATCTGCCTGCCTCTGCCTCCCTAAGTGTTAGTAGAATAAGACTTTTTAAAAATAATATTAGATTGCTTTGTGGAAGCTTCACGTTATATGAGGTGAAGACAAGCTTGCATAATTTACAGATGTAATTACAAAATAGTGACTACATGGCAATTATATGAAGTTCTTTTATTTAGGTACTCTCACTTGACCTTTATAATAATTTATGCAGACAGTTTTTCTCTTTAGCAGAAGAGAACACCAAAGTCGGGGAAGCAAGTGGCTTTGTAGCTTTTGGCCTCACAATTAAGTGACTAGGGTAAGACTTTTAGTATATGGATGAACTTGGATTTATATATACTAAAGTAGGCATTACACACACACACACACACACACACACACACACACACACGCTGTTTTTGTTTTTGTTTTTTAACTGCAGCTTTTATAACATGTACCTATATGGTGGCTCACACTTGTAATCCTAGTGCTCAAGATACTGAGGCAGGAGGATCATTTCAAGTTTGAAGCCAGCCTGGGTTTCATGGTGAGGTCAGGCCTGCCTGAGCTGAAAGCATATGAAATCCATTATTTTGTGAATAAAAAAGATTGACCTGTTAGAGGTAATTAGAGCGATTCTTGTGTATAAATCTGAAGGTTCATCTATGATGTGCTGGTCACCTGCTGGCTCTGGGAAACACCTGTCTCAAGACTTTCTAACAAGTCTAACTTTCTAATTAAGTTTATTGCATCAGGTGAGCGGGAAATTGGCAGTCACTAAGACTTCCAGACTTGCCCAACTGGGCGTGCTGTGGGATGCCCAGACTCACTCACATCCCTGAGAGCCTAGAGAGGGCTTGCCAGCAGAACCACATCACGCCGCAGGGGGATGCATTACCAAGGAGAGGTACTGGAGGGGGAACTGATGAGGTGAGGCCCGGAAACACTCCAGCTGGCCGTTTCGCAGGCCCAGACCGTTCCATGGGTGTCACATGTGGGTCTCACTATACCAGCAGATGATGAGGCTTCTCTGCCTTTGCTTCAAGTGTGGAAAAGGGGGAGCGGGGCAGGTGGGGCCGAAGGGGGGGTAGCAAATTCACCCAGGAAGTGGAGTCCAGCCAGGCCTTTCAGAATACAAGCTTTTTTTTTTTTTTTTTTTATCGCGGGGTTGTACGGACGTTCAGCTTGACCTGCTGCATGCCTTCACACCTGTACTTAAAATATTTCAACTCTGAGTCACGGGAGAGGCTGATGGCGAGAAGCCAAGTAGGAGGAGGGGAAGGGAGCACTGAGCCTGCGAGATCAATCACTGAAGGGACAGACTTCAGTAGATGGTACCTGCTCCCTCCTTGGGAGGTGTGGGTGTGGGGGAGGGTGCCCTGTGTTTACCTGAGTTTGCTCTTGCCTCTTCCTCCTTATCCACCTTAACTGCCCATTGGGTCCTTCACCGTACATGCCCTGAGAGCCGCGTGATAGAGAACCTTGCCGGCTGCTCTGCTTGCGGGCTGCTTTTTTTCCAGGCTCGTGGGTATTAACAAGGCTTAGAGCTGGAGTGTTCACCCCCAGGCTCCTGGCCTCTTCTTCAAGGTAAGCTTTGTTCCAGCCTGGCTGGGGCACCTTAGCTCCTCTGGTTAAAGGGCTCCTCCCTCGACAGTTGATGTTAGCGCCCTCCGCCCTGCTGGGAAGCTGCAGGTTAGGGGTCCACAGGCTTTTTTCTCATTTAACTGCTCTATGTGGCTTCCTCCCTGATCACAGGCCCTGCTTCCCTACAGGATGGCAGCAGCCCAGGAAATCAGATGCTATTTGCACATCTAGGGGCGGGCTTACTTATCACATCATGATAATCAGTGGCCGTCTCCTTCCTTTTTTCTACTGTCCATCATTGTGAATGTTTGTGTATGTATGTGTATGTACATACATAGGTGTGTGTTTGTGTTATTGTTATCCTCCCACACTCTCGCCCCTCACTCCTTTCTGTCCTCACACTGGGACTGAACTTTGGGTCTCCTGCGGGCCAGGCAAAGCACTCTATCGCTGAGCTGGATCCCCAACTTTTCTTTTTTCTTTTTGAGGTAGAGTTTCATGAATGATGGTCCTCCTACTTCTACCTCCCAAGTGTTACAGGTGTGTGGCACAATGCCTGGCTTTATCTCCAGCTCTTTACTTTTTGTTTTGAGACAGAGTCTAATGAGGTCATTCAAGTAGCCTTGAGTTTACTCTGTAGCTCAGGCAGGCCTTAAACTTATGAACCTCCTGCTTCAGCCTCCAGATCAGCTAAGATTACAGGCCTGAAGCACCAGGACCTTCTCTTTCTCTCTTTCTCTCTCTTGTATATGTATATACACATATTCATGTGTGAACAAGCGCATGTGTGTACTTGCATGTGACATTGCCAGAGGTCAATGTCCGGTGTCTTCCTCTCTCATTTTTCACATCATTTTAAAGACAGAGTCTCTCACTGAACCTGGAGCAGCTTGCTGATTGGCTAGACTGGCTGGCCAGTGAGTTCCAGGAGTCTTCCTGTCTCTGCCTCCTCAATGCTATAAATGTACAATTCCAAGCCTAGATTTTTTTTTGTTTGTTTTTGTTTTTTTGTTTTGTTTTGTTTTTTAACTGACTGAGCCATCTCCTTAAGTCTCCCAACAGAATCTATTTCAAATGATAATTTTTTTAAAACAGTAATTCAGACATTTTCCAATCAAGGAGTTGGTAATCTACAATCATTCATCATATATGGTACAGGTTTTTATTATGAGCAAATGGTTTTAACATTTAGGAGATAAGATAAGCCTGTGCACACATAAATGTGTGTGGAGGGGATGGGGGCCCTGGTAATAGAGGAAAAGAACATAAATGGGTAACAATGAGCAGAAGCAACTGGCAAAGAACTGTCAGTTTTCAAAGCCCTTCCCTATCAGAAGAAAGATAAAAGGTGAATGCTCTGTTGAGCCGGGACCAACCAGCCCAGAGGCCCCAAGAAGCTTCCCTTATCAGTGGAACAAAGAAGGGTTATCTCCTGGAGTTCCCACGACTTCTCTAAGCTCCGAAGATGCTCACAAGTAAACGGCTCTGGAAAAATGCCCCACTGCTGCACTAGGCCTTGATGATCCTAACTCTAAGGTATAGACATAACTTCCCGGTGACTTGATGGCTTGGCCCTAATTCCATCAAGTCAGAATTGGCAGATCTGTGGAGGAGTGAGACAATACCAGGGAAGATGGTGGCACAATGGGCCTGCCCACTCCAGGGAAGTTGGGAAGCTATGACCATCTGGTAGTATCTCAATGATACTGTTCCCCGTGGTGAGGATGCCAATTTCTATTCATTTTATTCTGGAATAAGTCTTTCTTTCTCTCTTTTAACCTGTTTTCGTCTTATGTGTATTGCTTGTATGTCTTGCATTCAGTGCCTGTAGAGGCCAGAAGATGGTGTTGGATCTCCTGGGACTGGAGTTACAGGTGGCTCTGAGTTGCCATGTCGGTGCTAGGAATGGATCCAGAGTCCTTCCCTGCCGAGCTATCTCTCCAGCACCGAGAATAAGTCTTTTTACAAATAACAGGTAAGTGCTCTCAGGTAGTTGTGTGAATGGTCTTTAAATGGTCTTTAATGTTCTGGAAAAGGTAGAGAGTAAATAATTAAAATAACAAAATTATGAAGAGATAATGCTTCCTCCAAGAGCCAAAGACCATCTAATAAATACCTTTACCCTCCTATGAGTTGTTGTTTGGCCTTGTCCAAGAGAGTCTCAAGATAGTCAGACTTCATTATTACCTTGGTTATACCCCAGAGGTGGAGGTAAGTCCTTATTTCTGAAGATTCCAAGCACTTCACACTCAGGGCCCAGAGGTCCCTGATCTGGAGCTGACCTGAAAGTCTCCTCCCTGAGGATTAGATTTCAGAGCACCAGAAGGTTCCATGCATGCTTCCAAAGGACAGAAGCAACCCACAGCCTCCCCAGCTCTGATGCCTATAAACCACTGCAATGATCAGCATAGCGTAATAACCCCAATGATGCAGTAGGGGCACATGTCCCTCAGGGCAACCAACAGCTCTCTAACTAGACTTGAAACAAGCTCCACGAGGGGGAAATTCTACCTGGTACTGGACACCCAGCAAACTACTCAGTGTTAGTGAAGGCATGGATCTTGAAGGAGACTCTATAACCTTCACTTTATTAAACCAACATCATCTCTAACAACAAATATTTGGAATAAATATTCAAAATATTTATTTTTATACCTACAGATAGGTATAGTCCTTAACTCTCATCAAGGAGACTTCGTTTTTTGCAACAGATGTAAATCTTTATAGAAAACCACAGCCAGTTACAATGAAGAGCTGTGGAGCGTAGTCCCAACGGGTACATCCACAAAAAACGACGTCTGCACCTAAGGCTCAGGGAACATTGTGGAAGAGGAGGTGGGAAGATTATAAGTGCCAGAGGATCAGGGAGTTTGCTGTGAGACTGTCTTCTAGGAATAAAGTCTCACCAACAGGACTGCCTAAACATGAGCTGAACAAGAACAATAAACATGCTAAAGCGGATGAAGAAGGCCCAGGAGGCCTCAACCTTACACAAAGAACTACAGGCAACTAAGGAATGCTGAGACCAGGAGAAACGGTCTTCCAACTGGCCATCCAACTTAATTTTAAAAGATTATTTAGAGTTATTCTTTGACCGTTTCATATAGGTATGCAATGTATCTTGACCATCTCTTTTTCTCTCCACTAAGTTCAAGCAGTGTGGTCTGCACGTGCAAGCCACTGCAAAAAGAAGCTTCTCTGACCAGCACTAATCTAAGGAAAGAATTACAAATATTTAGAAGAAAGTTTGACAAGGTTAGCACTTAGTAGTACATTTCCCTCTAGGGCCATCTCCTCCTCATCCATAGGCTTCTGTCCAAGTTTATAGTATTGGGTATGAGTTTCCTTCTGAAGAGCACGCCTCAGATTCAATCAGAAAGCTGTTGGTCGCACCCATAACAATCTTGGCACTATTGTTTGTCCATAGTCACATCACACTTGGCAGGATGGTACTGGGGCATGCAGGGTGCACTGCTGGGTACATCCATTGATGACTATGACTTACATAGTCCCTGGCACCATGGAAACTAGCAATCAGAGATGAAGTTTCCAGGTTATTTGCAGCTTGTTTCTCTATGCCCTGCAACTGAATTATGTTATGCCTTCAGCAATAGAGACTTATCACTTGCCACCCAGGGCTTCCTCTATCACCTCTACATCCTTTAAACTCCCAGTATTCTCCTCCCTATTCTATTTTCTATTCTAGTATTCTAGTACACATGTCTACTCTCACTTCCTCACCTAAGGTCGCTTTTCTTTTCCCTTTCATGACTACTTTCTAGCTTCCTGAAACTACAGATTCTCTAAATTAAATACATAAATACAAAAAATTCAAAACAAGGATCCATCTGGGAGACCACATAGGTATTTTTTTTTCTGTGCCCACTTACCTCGCTTACTGTAGCATTTTCAGTTCCGTTCATTTTTTTCTGCATATTTTCTGTATATTCAATACTTTATTTTTTTTCTATGGCTGAATAAAATTCCATTGTGCATAAGTTTCATCATTTTCATCATCCATTCACCAGCGATGCATCTAGGCTGATTCCTTTTTCCAGCTATTGTGACTAAAGCAGCAATGAACATGAATGTGCCGGTGTCCCTGGTAAAACACAGCATCTTTGCGAACATTCCCAGAGATGGACTAGTTAGGTTATAAGGTAGTTTTATTTTTAGCTTTTTGAGGAGCTTCCACGGTTATCTTATACACTTATGAATCAGTGGCTACACCAATGTATACTCACAACAGCAGTTAATAAAGGTCTTCCTTTCCCACACCCTTGCCAGAATTTGTTATCTTGAGGAACGTCTTTCTAACTGGGGTGAATTGGCCTCTCAAGGAAATTTTAATTTGCATTTCCAGAATGCTTAGTGATGTTGGACATTTAAAAATTTTGTTAGGTATTTTATAGTGTTTTTATCCCAAGAATTATATATTTA